>NC_079490.1:8418545-10918545 GCF_020520425.1 Spinacia oleracea
AAATGTTACTCCAATTACAAAATTTGCACAATTTTCGTTCAATTTACTTCAATTTCGAGAGGGAAGAGAGAAACACAGTCTCAAATTAGCTTATTTTGCTCATTGAATCAAATTTTGTGGTTAACTTTTGCTCAATTTTGTTCTTAATGACCTAGGTAATCCACTGTTTTCTCTCTCCTGTGTTTTTTTCGTTTTGTTTGTTGATATGTGTGGCTTTTTTTTGTGGATTTTGTGAAATTATGGGTTGCAATTTTGTAGAGTATTTTTATCTAAGAAAACAGTTTGTAAAATGGTTATGATGCGTTACTTTTTCTTCTCATTGTATATGAATTTTGCTTATTTTATTGTGATTCGATTATTTTAGTAGTTTATTTGAGTTGAGATTGTTACATCCTTAGATACATAAGTAGTTTCTGTATCTCAAGATTTAGTGAAGATGTGAAAAACATATATTCCAGTAAGCGCCTTAAAATTGTTCATCTTGTTGCTTTGAGCTTCGGCATAATTCCACCGATTTCATCCCTTTTGTTTTATTCATGTCGTTGTCTTACAAGTTACAACCGTAGAAAAGTTCAACAAAATTTATTGAATGCAATAAAATCTTTAATAAGAAGCTTGTCTTAAAACCCTAGAAATGGGAGAAAAATGTCAACAAACTTATTGAATGCAATAAAATCTAAAGGTTTTTTTTTTTTTTTTTTTTTTTGATATGGAGTGAGTCCAACATACTATAAACAAGGGCAACAAAACATGACTCTTAAATAGAAGTTTGATCGCGGGGAACTTGCGCGAAAATGATTTAACACAAGTGCACCTAAAATTGAATTATGGAACCTAGTTGCCGCAGATTAACCACTAGAAATGTTATCGAGTATTCATTTATTTAATGACTTTACAAGTGTAAATCAAGTGCCTACCTTTCCATCTCGAAGTTTGGGGTTTGTTAATAGCTATTTGTAACAATTTTTAACTATTCTGGGAACTTGCTACTCTAGACTCTCTAGTGAAGTGCTTATGATTTGTCCCGAAGCTATTGGGAAGAACCCCCATTAGCCAATGACCACTACTTGATATCAGCAACTGGTGGTATATGATTTGGTGGGTTGTTGGACAATCTTTATGATTCAAAGCTTTCGAATCCCATTTCCTTAAGGTTTGGGGATGTCTCTTGGCCACTTGAGTTTTCTTGACAAGTGCAAGAGCCAAGAGATTGAGTTTTTTATGAGATATTTTATTAGATAACTGTCTACACTTCATAGGATATCTCCTGAATGTAACAACTTAAAATTAGCATAGAACCTAGGCTAGAACTCGACTGGTTTGTATACTTCTATGTTTAAGGCTGATATAAAGAGGTAACGTAAATGAAGTACACTTACATATTTTTTACATTTTCGCTTTTGATTGATAGTGTAACACTTGGTGTTTGATGAGTGTCACTTATGATGTATGATGTTTCTTTAAGTTTGGTTACATTATGATGTTATGTGTGAGTGTGTGACATTACTTTGTTGTTGGTGTTTGGGATTGCTGCTTCAAATTTTTTTCTTCTGAAATTGTAAATTAGTTTTTGTTCATGCATCACCACCACATATTGCAAATCAAAGGTTTTAACACAAACTTCGATGAGAGACCAGAAAAGTTGTAGCTGTTGATAGATGCTCTAGTTTCTGAGTAGATAACCTTAATTTACATTTTTTTTTGGAAAGGGACCTCAATTACTTTCTTCATAACTTCAGTAATGGCTGCATGACTGATAAGGTGAGGTTACTGGATCCTTAGTTGTCGTCGGCTCATCGCTAGTTTGTTAACGGGTGATGACCATATGTCATACTTCGTATTGTTTATTCAAAATTAAGTGTTCGGTTTGTAGTCTTACAAACTGATTTTCTCATAAGAAAATGACATCAATGCATTATTAGGTAAAAAAGCGTGTTTTTGTTTATTCCATATGGAGCCTTTTCTCGCTGTGATTCAGGAGCCATCAGACTTGTAAGAAATAAGGCTATTGAAATCAAATAAATAAGAGAAATTTAATAACTTTACTTGATTGATAATCTCCGGATTACAATGATTGTGCCGTGGTATGAAGGCCACTGACTTAGAAGCGAATTTCGCCACTACCGGTACAGGCTCTCAAGTGACGAACGCCCCCCAAGGTTAACACAATCCTCCTCTAAATTCGTGCACCCGAACTCAGAAGGTGGAACTACTCAAGAGCTGCCCAGATCTCTAATAGGGTTTAGGGTTTTTGTTTTTGGTATAATATCGTGTGTATAATTTGTAGCCGGGAAGGGAGATATATATACGAAGTTTGTTTTCCGTAGAATAAATGACTAGCTGGGCCAATTAATGTAACTCAAACAAAAACAATTTAAGTGGGCCCGCTTATTTTGTTAAGATTTGTACAATCCTCATCAAGCAAAACACATGCTTCATTATTATTTGCAATGCAAATAATTAGATGTTGCAGCAGTAGTGCAGTACACTCCGCGGTTGAGACGCGGCTAATTATCCTTGGCCACGGTACAGCTGCGGGCTTGGCTGAATTCTCCACGGAAAATTAATCCAAATACTAGGCTTTGCATTATTATCAACAATCCCCCACTAAGGCAAAGCTAAATTGGGCTAAGAGAATATGAGCAGTAAAAAATAGGTTAAGTACTTAAATGTTAGTATCCAAAGGTTTGAACTAACACATAGTGGAGTGGGGTGTTTAACTGTCTAGAGAGTGTTCAAAGGATTGAACTCCTAGATTATTAAAGTTACCCGACAACACATACCTCGCCATAGACGCTTGAGCAATTCCTCGATAAGTAACACGGCCTCTCATCTTGGGGCTCTTAGTGAACGCTCTAGAGAGATATCCCATCACTCATAGAAGGAGGCCACCCCTTCACATTCACCGCAGGTGTTCCATGAACATTAAGAACATTTAAGTTCAACCTTCCATCTATAAAACTCACCGGTCATCTCACGACGCCACTAACTCGAGTGACCTATGTCTGTGAGGCTAGTTATATAGATCTTCTCATGACACCATTAACTCGAATGGTCCCGGTCTATGAGGCTAAGCAAAGAAGTACCGTATCTACAGAGCATCTCATGACATCACTTAGACAAGTGACCTCGGTCTATGAGGCTAGATACATCCAGAGCTTTTAACTCACATACATCATCCCTTTCGGGATGGCTCACCACACGGGTTTAGTATCTCTCAAACCCATACCTCTTGATGAATCAAGTACCTTCCTTCTGTCCAACCCTTTTGTAAAAGGATCCGCCAGGTTCTTCTCCGTTCTAACATATTCCAGAGAAATCACACCATTCACAATAAACTGTCTTATAGACTCATGTCTGACACGAATGTGTCTCTTCTTGCCATTATACACACTATTCTTCGCAACAGCTATGGCAGCTTGTGAATCACAATGAATAGGTACAGAAGGAGTTGGCTTACCCCATAATGGAATGTCTGCTAACAGGTTTCTCAACCAATCGGCCTCCTGCGTCGCAAGATCTAAAGCAATAAACTCCGACTCCATGGTAGACCGAGCTATGCACGTTTGTTTAGATGACTTCCATGAAATTGCACTTCCACACAAGGTAAAAACATACCCACTTGTCGAGCTCACCTCATCACTGTCTGTCACCCAGTTCGCATCAGAGTACCCTTCCAGAACCAATGGGAAACCAGTAAAGTTCAAACCCCATTCCATGGTGCCTCTAAGGTATCTCAACAAATGTTTAAGAGCACTCCAATGCTCCCGGCTTGGATTATGGGTATAACGACTGGGTCTACTTACAGCAAAAGCAATGTCAGGTCTAGTGCAATTCATCAGAAACATAAGACTACCAATCACCTTAGCATATTCCTCATGAGAAACACTCGTTCCATTATTCTTGAATAGATGTTTGTTCGGATCACACGGCGTCCTCACGGGCACCACATCAAAGCAATCAAACTTCTTCAAGATCTTCTCCACATAATGAGTTTGAGACAACATGTAGCCCTTGTCGATTTTAGTGACTCTCACACCAAGTATCACATCAACCTCACCCAAGTCTTTCATCTCAAATTTGGAGGACAAGAAGTTCTTAGTTTCATTTATGTCATCTATATTAGCACTGAATAATAGCATATCATCAACATATAAGCATATAATCACACATTCAGTACCAAACATCTTTGTGTAGACACACGCATCACTGCCATTCACTACAAAGCCGAAACTAAGAATAGTATTATGAAATTTTCATACCATTGCTTCGGTGCCTGCTTCAAACCGTATAACGATTTTTTCAATCTGCATACCTTATTCTCCATGCCAGGAACTACAAAGCCAGGGGGTTGTTCATGTAGATCTCCTCCTCCAAATCTCCATTTAGGAAAGCTGTTTTAACATCCATCTGATGCACAATCAAATTAAATGTAGATGCTAACGCAAATAAGATACGAATAGTAGCTATCTTAGTCATAGGAGAATAAGTATAGAAATAATCAACACCAAACTTCTGTGAGAATCCTCGAATCACAAGCCTGACCTTGAATCTTTCAACTGAACCATCAATCTTCTTTTTCCTCTTGAAAATCCACTTGCATCCTATGGCCCTACTCCCTTTCGGGAGCTCCACCAACTCCCAGGTCTGATTTGTCAAGATGGACTCAAGTTCACTACTGATTGCTTCCTTCCAGAAACTCGCATTAACGGACCTCATAGCTTCTTCATAGGTTTTGGGGTCATCATCTACTACCTGTAGACACACCATTATTTCATCCAAACCATCCATACTTTCCATCTCCGCGAGGAACGCTGTGAGAAAGTCAGGTCCAAAACATGTTTCTGTCCTTTGCCTTTTACTTCTCCTAGGTTGCACATGATCATCAACCCTAGAGGAAGTTTCAATATGTTCTGCAGAAGGTCTAACTTGTGAAGACTGACCTGCAGATGGGGTAGTAAAGGAAGAATCATTAGTATCAACATTATCTTTCAAGGGAAATACCTGCTCGAATAATTCTGCATCACGAGCCTCGCATATCGAGTGATCATCAAGCCTCATGAACCTGTAAGCTGCACTGTTCTCCGCATAGCCTACCAACACAGAATCAAATGTTCTCGATCCTACAGTAGGCCGTTTAAAAGATGGAAAACCTACTTTTGCCAAACACCCCCACACATTCAAGTAGCTCAGGTTAGGAGCATAGCCCTTCCAATACTCATACGGGGTCTTGTCCAGCTTTTTGTGAGTGACCCTGTTCAGCACAAAGTTTGCAGATAGCACTGCTTCCCCCCACAAGTTATCAGGAAGACCTGAACTCAAAAGCATTGCATTCATCATTTCTTTCAACGTTCGATTCTTTCTTTCTGCTATGCCATTCTGCTGTGGGGTATAGGGAGCTGTCACCTCATGAATAATGCCTTCTTTCTTGCACACTTCCTTCAGAAATGTCGACCCATATTCTCCACCTCTGTCAGACCGTACCCTTTTGATTTTTCGATCTAACTGATTTTCTACCTCTGCTTTATACACCAGGAACTTGGATTCTGCTTCATCTTTAGACCTTAAAAGGTAGACTTTGTTATACCTTGAAAAAATCATCAATGAAAGTAATGTAATAGCGTTTTCCACCTCTACTTTCCAAGTTCTTGAAATCTGCCAAGTCAGTGTGAATTAACTGTAACAATGTTGTTTCCCTCTTTGTGACTGGTTTGTACGGTTTCTTCACAAATTTTGACTCAACGTATACACCACATTTATTGTGTCCATCATTTGTCATATTGGGGAGCAGATTTAAGCTCTTCATACGTTTCAATTTGCTCACCCCCACATGTCCCAGTCTACTATGCCACAGATCAATGGACTCAACAATATAAGCAGAAGAAGAATTCTTATTCATGGTAGAATCAAATACAAAGTCAAGAACAAATAAACCCCCATTCAGGTATCCCTTTCCTACATATTCGCCATTGCGAGTCAGAACAAGCTTATTAGCTTCAAAGACTAACTTAACACCTACTTTGTTTAGCAAAGCACCAGAAATTAAATTTCTACGAAGGGATGGTACATACAGTACATTGTGTAAAGCTAGTGTTTTTCCAGAAGTGAACTTGAGAAGCACCTTTCCCTTGCCAAGTACCTCAGAGCTGCTTGAATTTCCCATGTAGACTTGTTCGCCCTCTTCAGCTTTCTCAAATTCCACGAACATGTCTTTGTTGGCACAGAAGTGCCTCGAAGCCCCTGTGTCAACGATCCACTCAGTTATGTTTTCCACCAGGTTCACCTCAGAAATTACAGCAGCTATCACATCATCTGTCTCTGCAATATGAGCCTCACTCTTTGGTTTAGCCTTGTTATTACTCTTCTTGTTCCGACACTGGTACTTGTAATGTCCCTCATTTCCACAGCCATAACGCACACCTACCTGTGAACTTCTTCTCAATTCTTCCTTTCTGCACAAACTTGCCTTTCTTCGCGTTTCCTGAACTTTGTCCCCTGTTCAAGTTTCCATGACTTGCATTCTTATCAGAATTAACATTAGTTTCAACAAGATTTGCTCTCACAGCAAGTTCATTCTTGGGTTTCAGTGGAGTATCTTTGAGCCGGTTTGCTTCTTCAACTTTCATATGACTCACTAACTCAACGAGAGTCAAATCCCTTTTCTTATGTTTCAGACGATTCCTGTAGTCACACCAGGAATCAGGCAATTTCTCAATCAATACATTGGCCTGAAGAATTTCGCACATCTTCATGCCTTCAGCAAGAACTTCAGCAACTAGGGTCTCATATTCATGGACTTGCTCCATGACAGGCTTAGTATCAACCATCTTAAAATTGAGCCAATTTCCAGTAACATACTTCTTCTTCCCAGCATCATCTGCACCATACTTTTTCTCAAGAGATTCCCAAATTGCCTTAGCCGATTTTTCTTTAATACAGAGATCAAAAATTGGGATAGTCATGTGGTACACCATGTGAGCCCTAACAACCTTATTGTCTTTTTCATACTTTTTAACATACTCCTCATTACTCGTAGCAGTTGTACTATTAGTTGATTTTCCAGTTTGAACAGGTGTATCAAGAACAGTAATAGTTTTTTCAGTTGAGGTTGTAGGGATAGGATGATCATTGAACAACACATAATCAATATCATCTTGTTCAAAATAAATTAACAATTTTTGAGACCACCTCTTATAATTAGTCCCATCAAGTGGTTCTAATTTTGACAGATCCAACATCAAACGAGATTGCGGTAATCCAGACATGATTTCAATAGTATAAATTCGCTTCTAAATTGTAAGAAATAAGGCTATTGAAATCAAATAAATAAGAGAAATTTAATAACTTTACTTGATTGATAATCTCCGGATTACAATGATTGTGCCGTGGTATGAAGGCCACTGACTTAGAAGCGAATTTCGCCACTACCGGTACAGGCTCTCAAGTGACGAACGCCCCCCAAGGTTAACACAATCCTCCTCTAAATTCGTGCACCCGAACTCAGAAGGTGGAACTACTCAAGAACTGCTCAGATCTCTAATAGGGTTTAGGGTTTGTGTTTTTGGTATAATATCGTGTGTATAATTTGTAGCCGGGAAGGGAGATATATATACGAAGTTTGTTTTCCGTAGAATAAATGACTAGCTGGGCCAATTAATGTAACTCAAACAAAAACAATTTAAGTGGGCCCGCTTATTTTGTTAAGATTTGTACAATCCTCATCAAGCAAAACACATGCTTCATTATTATTTGCAATGCAAATAATTAGATGTTGCAGCAGCAGTGCAGTACACTCCGCGGTTGAGACGCGGCTAATTATCCTTGGCCACGGTACAGCTGCGGGCTTGGCTGAATTCTCCACGGAAAAATTAATCCAAATACTAGGCTTTGCATTATTATCAACAAGACTAACTTAACCACCCTAAAGACCAGTTTCAGTCGCGGGACAATCTTTCTTAACAGTTTTTTCTTGTTGAAATCTATGCAAGACATTCTCTAAGTTAATAACTGATCTATCGTTTAGGCCAGTGACTAGTGGCATTATACTTCCACTATTTTTTGTACATTCTTTTTTGTATCTTTTTCTGACGCTATTGTCTGACTGTCTTACTCAAGAAAAAAAGAAAAAAGAAGAGAGGATCCTTAATCTACTACGGAGTATCAACCTATGCTTCCTGTGGAGCTATATAATGTATAGATCCGATAAATTTGGAATAATTCGGGTAAGTAAGCATGATTTATGTGTAAGAATGACCAGATGAAAATGATGCTATAAAAGCCATGCTTTGATCACCAT
Source organism: Spinacia oleracea (assembly GCF_020520425.1). NCBI lineage: Eukaryota > Viridiplantae > Streptophyta > Magnoliopsida > Caryophyllales > Amaranthaceae > Spinacia > Spinacia oleracea. Next base: position 8,426,842 of record NC_079490.1, read on the forward strand.
TTGTGGCTAGTCATCGGTGCGAAAAACTTCTTTTGCATACAAATGACCAAGTACTCGGATTATTCTGACCACCATTTGACGTTTATGACCAGACTGTTGTGGGAGTTTTCTGCCTTTCCCTTATACTTTATCTTATTGTGAAATTTTAGCTACTGAACATATTTTGTTGTTATATCCCTGCTTCTTAGAAATGTATATTGGACATGCTTTTTCTGGATAGAAGATTTGTTTCTAAACTTCTTGGTTGTACACTTGAGTTTCTGCTTAATAGGAACATGAAATACATTTGGGCTGAAAGTGGCAAATAAAGAGGAATAGTGCAATCATTGTGTTGAGAAAATGACACCAGAATCTGGACCTTTAAAAAGCACAATTAACCTCTGGTCAGAAAATGTATTGCTTATACAGTCACTGTTTACAAAATTACAAAACCTAATGGAGCCTATAAAATTAGGCATGTAGGAGCAACTTGGTGACTTTAATCATTAATTTTGCAGGTAGAATACTTCTCGTGGCAAATATTAACTGATTGGACAAGGGCCGCGCGAACGCAGGCCCCCACTATCACAAATTATGACGTACACTCTTCCTCTTGGGAAGATGTTAGGCAGGCACCCCTCCAAAGTGCAATGGGGGCCACCTACCTAGGCCATGAGCCTTGTTGATCGCACATTGACCTCGTCCAGGTAAGTATCTTTCAACAAATTCAATGCTTTCAATTTATATCTATGTTGATCTTCTCATTTCCTTTATTTTGTTGTTGTGGGACAAAAACCAAATATCATATGGTGTAAACCCTAAGACAACCCTCTGAATGTAACAATCTAATACTTTCTCTGTTCTTTTTTAGTTAACACATTTATTTTATCACGTTATTCAATGCAATATTTCAATCATTAATATCTTTAAATATCAATGGTAAAAGTTACATAAACCCGATATTTTAAATCTATACAGGGAAACAGTTATAACAAGACTCACAATACTACATTTTTTCTTAAGTATAAATCACAATTGATAGCCAAAGTAGATTATATGAATAGTGTCAAAAGTCAAAATGTGTCAACTAAAAAAGAACGGAGGAAGTAGGTTGCAGTTTCAAATTCATTTTATGTGTTATATGGTCATCGATTCTCATACTTTAAGCAGATTCATCTCCTAACTCTCAAATTATCGAATCCTTTAGTCTTCCTTTCTTTCCAGAAAGAAACTTTATCAGGTTGGTATGAATGGATTTTAATCATGCATTTGGGAACAATTTTGATAAAATGTTATGAAGTCAAGAAGGTACTTTTGGTGTTGAATTTAGGTGACACGACCATCTAGAATTCTAGACATTATTGTAACGAACTTCCTAGTTAGACATTACCATATGATTCCCAGATTTTTTTTGTCGTTAGGATTACAATCCCGGTATAGTGGTCCATTACGGTGTTCTAACAAGTATGGAGTAGATGAAGCAAGTACGCCCCAAAACGAAATGAATATAATAGCCTAGGCTTGTTGAACTGGATCGCAGGGTTCACCGAATTAGAGATCGTGTTTTGGAACACACAAATTATGTTCTCAGAACGGGGGTCGGTACCATGTTCCTTCTCACTTAACATACTTTTTGCATTTCACTTTGGATTGATTGTGTAGCACTTGGTGTTTTACGAGTCTCGCATATGCTGTACGATGTTTCTTTAAGTTGGAGTTGGTTACATCATGCTGTGCTCTGTTATATTACTTGGTTTGTGTTCTGGAAATACTTCCTCTAAATTTTTCTAAGATTGTAAATAGTTTTTTTCATGCATTGTGTCACGGTTCGAGTATTTTTACACCGGATCGTGCGGCGCGCTCTTGCCTATGGGGCGGCAAGGGCGCAAGCCTCGTGTGGAAAGTGAATCTCAAGGCTCGGGGCACGAGCGGATGTTTGCTTTAGAATGGGCACTCTTGCCTATTGGCGAGAGCGAGGGTCGAGGGTCGATCGGGGCGCTTGTGTGCGCACAACATGCACAAGCGGGACCGTCGACGAGAATATATTTGTTTTGAGGGAGACTTTGTAGGGTCTTAGAAAGCTTAAAAACATGCGACAACACAATATCTATAAAGGCTAGCAACAAAGCAAGTAATTAAGCAAAGACAACTTCTGATGAGAGGTATTGGTTCATACCCCTCATAGAGGTTTATTTTGAATTAGCTAAAAACTGCCGGTGAACACTCTTAGAGAAAACTCTTATAGAGGTCCTAGAAAGCAATAGATAATGAAAATACAAGTAAAAGAAGGTTGGATTCTAACACATTGCCTCATGGTATAAATCAAAGGTTTAACACAAACTTGGATGTGAAACCAAAAAAAGCTGTAGCTGGTTTAGTGAATCATTTCAATTGCTGATCATACAAGTTGCCAAGTTGGTGGCAATTCATTATTCAGAAAACATTGTTTGTAGCTGCTCTGACTTCTGCAATCTGCATTCCTTCCCACCTCTCTGAAAAATCAGATGTCAAGCTATCGGCATATCTTTGTCAAGTATGAACCAAGGACTGGGAGGATAAGTGGAAAACCTTAATGTGAGCTAGTGACTGCATGAATAAAACGGTGATCTGAGGTTACCGGATTCTTAGTTGTCATCACTAATTTACTAATGGGGTAATGCTTTAATGGCCTTTAGCAATATTGTTGAATCAATATCAAGTGTTCTGTTTGAAGCCTTACTAACTGATTTTCTCATAAGAACCTGACATCAATGCATTATAGGGGAAAAAGTGTGCCTGTAGAGATTTTATTTGTCCTCTATGGAGCCGCTCTCTCTGTGCTTTAGAAGCCATTGGACTTAACCGTCCTAAACATCAGTTTCAAATTGTTTGAGAGGCTTTCTTAAGGTTTATTACTTGTTGAAAACTTGAAACCTATGCAAGACATTTCCTTTCTTGGGGTGTGCACTTATATTAGAACCCTTTGGCCAATGCCTCTCTTCCACTTCCATTTTGTATCTTTCATCTCATTGTCTTACTTAAGGAAAAATAAAATAAAGAGGATCCTTAATCTACTAACAGCCTATGCCGATCTGTTGGAGCTATATTTGGTATAATTTTGGAAGAAAAGCATGGTTGGTGTGCAAGAATGACCGTAGTTCAAAGATGAACATGCGTTGCATTACTGCATGGAGCCAAGCATTTTTGTTGAGATTTATTAGTTGGCTTTGCTAGTTGGTACCCTGAGTTTTCTTTTCTTTTCAGTAACAAACTAATCCATAATATAAAGTGGGAAGGCTCTTATATTGGGTTCACTTAATCTCCCCCCGAATGTAAGAGCTTTTTGCTAAATATGTAAACAATGCATGTTAAACAATGTCTCTTAATCTCTCTCCTCTTCCTCTCTTGTTCTCTAATTCAGTGCAATTGGACCCATGTGAGATGGCAAAACCCATTAGACTTTTGCCTTTTGGAATGACTCACCATTATTTCTTTTCAGGAGGGGTATGAAGTCCCATTTCTCACGGAAGAGCTACCTTTTATTTTTCTCTCACTCCTTTGGGAGCTATATAAGAGCTCCTCTCTATTCATGCTCTAGCCGGATTTCAGTAGTAACATGTTAAAATTTGAGTCTAACACTGAAAGTATATAAAGGCAATTCTATGTTTATTATGTTCTTGCATCAGTTCACAGTTGTCACTTCGGAGACATCTGATAAAATTGGAATGATACAAAAAAATAAGCATGACCCCTCCTCAACGATGACCCACTCAAATTGAGAAATGGTCCAATTTTATTTGAGCCTTTTAATCTGATCTTTTCCCAGGTATGTTCTGTGCTGCAAATTACCCCTTTCCCCTCTAAATTTGTCAACAAAAAGGACAAAAAAATTGGTTAAAGTAGTGTTCCGGTGTTGTAAAGATGGAAACAATGGGCTTCGAATGAAGGCCCTTTTGTATGTGTTGAAGATCTTGCTTGTTTGAATGAGTGGAGTCCGAATTCACCTGCACAAGAGCAAAGTCACTAGCCTCGGGGGTGTTTCCGAGGAAAGCCCCTCCGATGCCTAAGTAAGAATGATGCTCGGATTCTAGAGAGAAGTTCTCTAGAAGAGTAGTCTTAAGGCGGTAAATTGGACGTACCTTGAGGTGTGAGCCTTGGCGGCCTATTTATAGTGTTTGCATAATAAATGCCCATAGGTCATTTATTGCTATTGGGCCTTGGGCCTTGATGGATGGCTGACTAGCCATTGGTGGGTTTGATGCTGTTTGTTTAGAGCCATTGGGCTTTAGACTTAGTGGCCCAATTGAGAATCAATTGGGAGCCCAAACAACATGCCCCCCAGACCCGGTCCATTTAGAATTAAATGGGTGGGTTTCCAGCTGTCAGAAGTCCGAAAGTTCCCTCTCTTTTTCTGAAAAGGGATGATTTGCATTGATGACAAGTGTTGGGAGTTGTATTGTGCCGTGGAGATCGTGGGTTGAGGAAGTTGATGCGCCCCTTTTCTTTTCTATAAATACGGGGTGCATTGCTCTTTTCGAACTTTTTACTCCTTCTTTCAGACCCTTTCTCTCTCTAAATTCCGGCGATCGCAGTGCAATTTGTTTCTTCAGATCTACGAAATTCGGCCAACTTTAGACTTCGGGAACTTGTGTTGTTCGTTTTATCGGCGAATTCCGCTTCGGAAAAAGGTAATTTGTTTCTGAATTCTCCTTTTTTCTTCGTTTTTCCTTCTACCCCTCAATCTCAACCCTAGACCGAGAATTCGCGGCCATGGCAAAGAATAGGGGCAAGAGCAAGTTCGTCGTTGGCTCCTCTAGTGAGAGGGAGAACGTGCCTTCGGGAAGGTTACCGAAAACTTCGAGGGGTCGGCCTTCGGAGAGGCCAGTGGAGAGGCGTTCGACTGGTTGGGATGCTTCGAAAGATGATGTTGTTGGCGGGTCTAGCGTGTCTGAACGCGCAACTTCTGGTAAAAAGGCTGGCTCTTCGGGTGTGCGCCGCTCCTACCCTGAGTTTCCAGTTCATTGGACTGAAGCTGATCCGCAGGGCAAGTATGCCCCGATTCTGCATGAGACCACTAAGATCGATGGTCCCTTGGAAAAATCGGTCAGTGGTGACTGGTTGGTGGAGGCGAAGCTGGGGCATTACCATCGGAGGGCCGAAGAGTTATACGGAATCCAGCACGCCTTGGGGTACTGGTGCGAGCTTCCCGACCAGGAGCGTCCTCGGGTGACTCATCCGCCGAGGGGGTTCATCTCTGTGTATACTCATCATTTGGAGAACGGCCTCCGCTTTCCTTTGGATCCCTTCGTATCCGAGCTCCTGGTGTCGTACAACATCAGTTTGGCCCAGCTTACCCCCAAATCTATGAGGCACATCATCGGATTTAGATGGGTGTGCGATTTTATTAACTTTCCATGCTCTGTTGCCGTGTTTCGGGATCTGCACGATCTGTCTTTCAACCACGCTTCCAAGGGGGATGGGTATGGTTGGTGGACCATTATCAACAAAAGATCCCGAAGAAAGGGGGAGCCGAACTATATTACGGCCTACCCTTACCTCAGCTCTGATCATAACTGGAAGACGGAGTGGTTGTTCGTTCGTGTGCCGACAGATCCGAAGCATCCACATTTTTACCGCCCTCCGAAGTGGTTTGTGACTCCTGATCCTGATATGCGAAGCGTGGCTGCTCCGGATCGGAACCATCACCACTACGTGGATCTCCTCCAGTGGTTTTTGGCTCGGGAGGACAACTACAAATTGCCGTCCAACTGGCTCCCGAACCTCAACTATATCTTGCGGGAGGACATTCTTGCTGTTGCCGGTCTCAGCAGGATTTTTGACAGGGGTAGGTGTCTTTCGGCTGGGACCGTGCTTTAGTAAGTTTGTCCTCCTCCTTTTTGGTCTCGTTTTACTGATTTCGTTTTGTGCTTTGTTTCTGCAGAGTACGGCTTTAGCTGCGTTGATCCTGTGGTCTTGGGTATTTCTTTGGATCTGAAGACCATTCACGACTCGGCCCCTGATTATAAGTTCGGGAAGGAGAATCCTCGTAATCCTCGTTTGAAGGATTACGTGCTGTCTCCGTCGGGTGTCGCTCGGATATCTGAAGTTCGAGCTGATCCGTGGGATTCTGCCTCTTCTCCCGAAGCTGTTCCAGTGAAAGTCGTGCTCCCTGATTTGAGGACAACCTCGGATCCGGTGAGTGTTTCTAATCTCGAAATCTTTTGTTTGTCTTTCTTTTTGGTTGGCCGTCGGCTAACGTCTTGGTCCTGGACCATCTTTTTAGGGTCCTGGGACTGACGCTGTGCCGCGTGCCGTTCCTTCGGTTTCATCTCCGGCTCGGATAGATATCTCTTTATCTAGGAACCGGGTACTTCGCGATTTTTCTTTATTCCTTCCTTTGTCTTGTTTTACATTTATTGACCCTTGGTTTCTTCTGTTTAGGATCAGCGCAAAAGGAAGAGCAGCACTCTTTTGAGGCCTTCTGCGCATCCGAAGAAGGCGAAAGCTGATCAGTCTTCGGAGAAGGTATTTGTTCTGACTTAGAGCTTTTGTGGTCTGTTCTCTCTTTTTCTGAAACTGACCTTTGAGCGTTTGCCCTGTAGGAAGTGGTTTCGGAAGTCATGCCTCCTCCCAAAAACCTCCTTCACTTCATGCCCTTGCCCGGGCAGAAGTTGAAGAGTGTGGTGGTTGTGGAACCGCCTCCCGTGGACCAACCGCTGGCTGAGGAAGATACTATCCCTTCTCCGCTGAAGCCGTCTGCTGCTTTAGGGATCGAGATCCAGGATATAACCAAGGTGATGGAGGCAATTGAAGCCGACCTTGTTCCTGGCTCGGATGTCCCTATTGTGGCCGAGCAGAAGGAAGAAGCTGCTGACGTTTCTCTCGAAAGGGAGAAAAGTCCGGATAAGGAGATGGTGGATCTCACCGACGCTCACGTAGAGGTTCCCGAAGCTGAGAAGGAGGAACCCGAGCAGGGTCTGACGAGGAAGAGGCGTCATTCGACCTTGGGCTCCACTTCGACCTCGGCCCTGGATAGACTGATCCACGCTGACCCTTGCTCGGATGTTCCGCTGAAACGGATCCCCGAGGAGGTAAGGGAGGCGATGGCTCGCTATGCCAGAGCTCCGGTTTTGGGGGAGAACCCCATGGCTCACGTGGGATCTTTGGTGGGTCCCGAAGCTGCACGGGAGAATCTTCTTCGGGCCAACCCGCAGTGGAGGGTTCCTGGAGCTGAGGAGAGGAACCCAGCTATGATGGCCCAATATTATCTGAATGAGGTAAGTGTTGGAAATTTTGTTTTGAGTTCCGTTTTTTTGGTTTGTTGTTTTCTTCTTTCCTCATCTTTTCTCGTCCTTTCTTCTTTCCCAGGCTGTGTTCTGTTTCTCCTCCGGGGAGGTTCTTTGGTTTCAGTGCTTTGAAGAAGGGGGCTCCCTTATCCGAGGCCTTTGATATGAACCTTGTTAGTGCGGCTAACCTGCCGGTTAGCCTCTGCACATCTCTCTTGGTCTTCGGCTCGGGTAAATCCAATGCCGCTTGGACTTTGTCCGGGTTCGCATCAATTCCTCTTTCGCTCACCATGAATCCGAGGAATTTACCTGACTTCACCCCGAAGACGCATTTTTTTGGGTTCAGCTTCATGCTGTGCTTCCTCAGGTTTCCGAAGGTCTCTGCCAAGTCTTTGACGTGGTCTTCCTCCTTGATGCTTTTTACGATGGAGTCATCCACATAGACCTCCACATTCCTCCCTTTCTGGTCGGCGAAGACGTGATCAACTAGTCTCTGGTAGGTGGCTCCGGCATTTTTCAAGCCGAAAGGCATCATTTTGTAGTTGAACACTCCTGCGCTTGTGATGAACGCTGTCTTTGCCCTGTCATCGGGGTGCATGAAAACTTGGTGGTAGCCTGAAAAGGCATCCATGAAGCTGAGCAGTGCATGGCCGCTGGTGGAGTCAACCAATTGATCTATCCTTGGCAGGGGATAGCAGTCTTTGGGGCAGGCTCGGTTCAGGTCCGTGAAATCCACGCACATTCGCCAGGAGCCATTCGCTTTTTTGACCATCACCACGTTGGCCAGCCATTTCGGATACATGCATGGCTCGATGAATCCGGCCTCCTGCAACTTTTTCACCTCCTCGGCGATGGCTTTGTTTTTCTCCGAGGAGTAGTTCCTCTTTTTTTGCTTGACTGGCCGAGCCTCAGCGTTGACGTCCAGCTTATGACAAATCAGCTTCGGATTTATCCCTGGCATATCTGCTGCTGACCATGCAAAGATGTCTTTATGATCCCTGAGTAATCGGATCAAATCGATTCGGAGCCCCGAGCTTAGGCCCTTGCCTATTCGGACGCTCCTGTCTGAATCATCTTCGAGGAAGATATCCTCCATTTCTTGATCTGGTTCGGGGGATAGGGTTTCGGGGCGAGCATCAACTTCCGCGGGAGACAAGCTGCTCGTGCTTGCTCTTCTCCTTTTTGCCTCGCTTTCCTCTCCCGTAGCTCCTTTTTCCTCCTCGGGGCCGTCCCCTAGTTTGGGCTTTCGGACAGCAGTGTGGCAGGTTCTTCTCGCCACTTCTTGATCACCTCTGATTCGTTCGGCGAATCCTGCATCCGAGACGTATATCATCAGCTGGTGGTATGTGGAGGGGACTGCTTGCATCTTGTGAATCATGGTTCTCCCCATGATTACGTTGTATACGGAGTCGCAGTCCATCACCAAGAATTCGTCCCGAAGGGTTTTTGCTGCCTGGCCTTCGCCCACTGTGACTGGTAGGGTGATCTTTCCTCGGGGGATAGCTGCGGATCCGTTGAATCCGATCAGGGGATAACTGACTTTCGTCAGTGCTTCCTCTGGCTCTTCGAGGATCAGCTGCTCGAAGCAGTTTCTGAAGATGATATTGACGGCACTTCCTCCGTCGACTAACACTCGATGTACGTTATGGTTGTTGAGGTCCATGGAAATGACCAGAGGATCGTCATGTTTGTACTGGACTCCGAAGCAATCATCAGCAGTGAAGGTCATGTTCGGGGGGTGTGGTTGGTTGTCTCCAACCGCGCTGAAGTTGACCCGATGGGAGAGGGCTCTTAGGTGTTTCTTGCTGGCCTGGCCAGACTTCTGCCCCCCGAACACCACCAGGATGTCGTTTTTCTTATGTCCTGTTGCTTCGTAGACCCTCTTCTGGGGTTGCTCATGCTGTTTGCCACTGGCGGCCTTTTCTTTTTCCTCCCTTCGGTCTAACAAGTACTGTTTCAGGTAGCCTCGGCGAACGAGGTCCTCAATGTTGTCTTTCAGCGAGTTGCACTCTTCGGTATGGTGACCGAAGTCATCATGGAACTCGCACCACTTGTTCTTGTTTCTCCGAGCTGGGTTGGACTTGAGCTTCCCCGGTAGTTTCCACTTTTCATCATTTCTGTTGAGGCTAAATATCTCTTTTCGGGGCAGAGCTAGTGGAGTGTAGTTGGTGTATTTGGGTTGAAGTTCACCCCTTCTCCCGTCTTTCTTCGGGCTCATCTCTCTAGCTCCTACTTTCTCTTTCCCTTTCCTTGAGCCGCCCTCGGGCTTGCTCTGGTTATTCTTTGTGTCTCTCGGATCTGACGATCCCTTCAATCTTGCAGCGGCCTTGTTGAACTCTTCGGTTCTGATGAACGCATCGGCCATTTGGAGCACGTCAGCTATTTTGGAGGGGTTCTTCATTGAGAGTTCGTCACGGAACTTCCCTTCCTGGAGCGCGTGCTTCAAGGCGAAGATGGCCACGTCTGGCTGCAAGTTTGGTATGTTTGTTGATTCCTTCATGAATCTGGCCATGAATTCTCTCAGACTTTCGTCTCTTTCTTGTTGGATTGAGGTCAGTTCTGCTGTGGTTCGCTCGGGGCGATTGTTGCTCACGAACTGTGTGCAGAATCTCTTTTTCAGCTTTTTCCAGCTCTTGATCGATCCCTTCGGCAGCGATCTAAACCACTCTCCCGCCACTCCGGTTAGCGTGGTTGGGAAGTATTTACACCAACATGCTTCGGAGTAGGGACTCAAGAACATTTGCTGTTCGTATGAGATGACATGATCCCTCGGATCTGTGATTCCGCTGTAGGTTAGGTGCGCTGGCAGTCTTACTTTCGGTATTTCTTCCATGATCAGCTCGTCCGAGAAAGGGGATGACGTAGGAGTCATGATTCTTTTCCCGAGTCTAGCCCTGATGCCTTCGTTTGCCGAGGTTCTGTGATTAGAACGCTCGGGCGTACGATGGGGGCTAGGGGTTCGATCATGCCTCCTGTCTCTTCTTCTTTCTCGGCTACTGACCTCGGGTCGTTCGCCAGACCTGCTCGACTCACCTACCCCGAGTCTCGTATGGATCGAAGGTCTTAACCTTGAGTGGACCGAGGGTCTCAACCTGCTGAGCACCGAGCTTCGGATCCGAGTGTTACGAGTAGTTGATTCGCTTTGGAGAGCTGTTGGAGTAGGCGATGGTCTCGCAAACCAATCTGGTTGCTGTTGTGCCCTTTTTTGGGTGTCCCACGTGCTTTCCATCCACCTCGATGTCAAGTGTGTGCCTGTCAAGGGAAGGAGTTCTCGTTCGGGTCTTGACACTTCCGCACTGGGTGGCTCGTTCAGCCTTCGCCTGGTCCTCCTCTCTTCTCTGCGGTCATTTGCCAGTCCTTGCTGCTTCTCATTGAAGAGGAAGTTTTGCATGATGGTCATGGCCGCAGTGAGCTCTTCCCTAGTTGGAATCGGAGGTCCTGCATTCGTGGCGGTCGTAGCTCTGCTTGGCTGTGACCTCGCCATCGATTGAGGGTGCCCCTCTTGGTCAGATTCTGAATCTGACCGCACCATCATATCGTCGTTATTGTTGTTAACAGCATCATTCACCATTTTCGCGGAAAGAGGTGATTGATGTCTTTCAAAGGCTTTGAAGTGTTCTTCCCCACAGACGGCGCCAAATTGTTCCGGTGTTGTAAAGATGGAAACAATGGGCTTCGAATGAAGGCCCTTTTGTATGTGTTGAAGATCTTGCTTGTTTGAATGAGTGGAGTCCGAATTCACCTGCACAAGAGCAAAGTCACTAGCCTCGGGGGTGTTTCCGAGGAAAGCCCCTCCGATGCCTAAGTAAGAATGATGCTCGGATTCTAGAGAGAAGTTCTCTAGAAGAGTAGTCTTAAGGCGGTAAATTGGACGTACCTTGAGGTGTGAGCCTTGGCGGCCTATTTATAGTGTTTGCATAATAAATGCCCATAGGTCATTTATTGCTATTGGGCCTTGGGCCTTGATGGATGGCTGACTAGCCATTGGTGGGTTTGATGCTGTTTGTTTAGAGCCATTGGGCTTTAGACTTAGTGGCCCAATTGAGAATCAATTGGGAGCCCAAACAAGTAGTAACTGCAGTAAAAAGAAGTCTGTCAGACAACCATGCGAGCATCCCAAAGCTCACACACAAAGAGGAGCTGGGGAACGATCATCTACAGAACACAGTGATCAGAAGATCAATGGAAGCCGTTAATCACGCTCAAATCACATGGTCATAAGTCATCCCCACCGGACTTGGTTTTCTGTCTCCTTAGAACTCAAGGATACAGAGGTACGATTACTATAGAACAGATCCTGTTCAAGTAAGGTCGTGCTATGTTATCTATTTACCTCCGTTCATAAAAGAACATATATAAGTATTTTTAGTCATTGTGGTACTTCTTCCACCACTTTTCCTCCTTGTCTCTCCTCTTTTTGTGAGTTTCTGTTCCCTTTACTACACTTGTAGTTTGTTTTCCAAATAACTCCGCCATTTACATTTTTCCGTTCTTTAAACTCATCGGGTGCTTAAAGTTGTCACTACTTATGACATGGTTTCACCAGGGACTATACTCTTTTTGAGTAGTATGATGCTTTAAAGGCTGCTGCATGGTTACTACATGTTTATTTACAAAAGCTTATTAATCTGATTTTCTGTGATTGAGTTGGTGCTCAAATCAAAGTTACCTGTAAAAAAAAAATTGCTCGTCTTTTGCAAAACAAAAAACAAGCTTGGGTGAGGGAACACGATAAATCGAAATAATGAGAAGCATCATTCATTTCTGTTATTTTGCTACCCAGCATGTTCGCTATACTTATTCTCATCAGATAACACTTCTTTAAAATCGATCTGGCTTATGTTGATAACAAACAGATGTAGAGTTGTCAGTTGTTCATAAGAATCTTGCACTTGGCTTATGGGAAGCTCCTTTAAGGAACTCCCTCCAAAAATAAACGTATGCCACTAAATGCAGCGAGCACACGGTATTCTTTAGTAAAAGGCGAAAGAATAGTTCGCTTTGTACTCACTGCGTAGCTGCGTGATGAGCTTAATATCAGGCTTTGTTATTTATGCAGCAAAGTCCTAACTTTGATCTTACTGGACTGATGTGGGACTTTTGTTCCTTTCCCTTATACTGAGCATATTTAGTGCAATATATTCCCATAGACTATGAGATGTCTTCACTTGCTATCTACTGTCTTAAGGGGGGATGATTCCACAAAGTGACAATGTCATTTGTTGGATGTTGCTTCCAAGAAATGTATCTGATTTTTTTTGGGGATAGGAGGTATGTATAATGTATCTGAACTTCTTGGTTGCACATTTGAGCTTCTGCTGGAATTGAAATACTGTTGGGCCATTAGGCTGTAAATGGTGGATAAAGCGATTCCTCTAAATAGCAAGAGTTTGTGCAATCGTTGTATTGAGATAATGGTACCAGAATCTGGAGCTCTAAAATTAGCACAGTATAACATCTGACGAACAGTCATTGTTTACAGAACTACTGAAACTTAATGAACCCTAAAAAGTTAGGCACATAAAAGGCCAATTAGTGGTACAGTAGCAACTGCCTATTTTGTATGCCAATTCAGCATCTATTTTGTATAATCACATTACAATTGCCTATTTGATTACTTGGGAATATTTGGAGCGAGAGAGAGCTCACAGTAATTATTTTGTTTATTGTGTCAGTGTAAGCAGGCTATCAAGTCTCAGTAACATACATTCAAGTTTGGATATGGAATTGGTTAGAGGTTGCGCAGATGCAGACCCCCACTATCACAAATCATGACATACACTCGAGGCTTCTTGATCACCCATTGACCCTGTCCAGGTAAGTATGTTTCCCAATATTCATCCCTATCAATTTATGCCTATGTGCTATTCTCATTTTTGTTTGTTTATTGACGTGGGACAATAACCAAATTTCCTAAGAAGTTTTTCCGAATGTAACAATCTAATAGGTTGTAGTTTTTAATTCACTTTATGTGATGATATAGGGTCATCGATTCTCATATTGTAAGCACTAAGCAGAATCATCTCCTAATACTCAATTATCATAGTCTGTTGTCATGCTTTCTTTTGAGAAAGAAACTTTGCTAGTTGGTCTTGGTGGTACTTAATCATGCATTTGAGAACAATTTTATGTAAGAAGTCAAGAAGGTGCTGTTAGTGTTGAATTTTTCTGACATGACCATCTAGACATTGATGTAACTAACTTCCTTGATAGGCTTTATACGGCTCTGAGTTGGAGTAACATTTAAGATCAACATAGGAATGTATGGTGCAGAAGTGTCTTTTTAGAGATTTGTGTTGCTCACACCTCTATTCTCCCATTATGCTTAAGAAGGCATGAGGAGTAACATTTAAGATCAGATTTCGAACGACCAAAGAGAAAAAAAGAAAAAGATATGTTGTCCATACGACAATACAAGACGTTTACCCGACGAAGATTTTTCCTAGTAGTAATTTACTTCTTATCTTAATCAATTGACTCAAATACTTTACCACATTCATTTTTGGGTAAGCTTTTACTCTCTAACTTATTTATTTTCAGAAATTGGGTCTCACAGCCACGCTTACTCATTTACTTTTTGCTCTCTACTTTTTCACCTTTCTTTAACATTGTGTCATTTACTCATGGTCTCATGGAGTAAATAAATCGAGATGGAGGAAGTATTAGCACGTGTCTTTAGTTTTTGAGCTACTAGTTGTTGGACCGCGCGCTACCGCGCGCGGTCCCCCAAGATATTAGAATCGGTTTGGTATATTTAATTAGCGTGCTTCAAACACCGAGCTAACCATTAAGCTCAAAACAATTGCAAATGGTAAAAGATGACACAAACAATCACGAAGTTATGGAACCGTACGAATTGGCGACCATCATAATTTTGTCTATGGAAGATAGATACAAAGTACTCGTGCAAATTAGAACATAAGGTACTCGGCATAGTGCCCGAGTTATAATGGAATATAGATACAAAGCACTCGTGCAAATTAGAATATAAGGTACTCGGCATAGTGCCCGAGTTAGAATAGAACAAGAGTTCTTATGTTTATATTACAAAATATGTAAGGGGTTCTAGATAGTGAGGCTTCATTCCCACCTTCTATACGATCGCAACAGAAGCTATTTCTGTTGGCATGAAGTGTAGGACTCGTTGATTCCAGGCTAAGTAGAGACTACCTATATCTTACAAGTTTCCAAGGTAGATCAACTACAATACTAATTATTTTACAAGACATTAATCTTAGCTAAGCAAAAGGGTGGATGACTGATTGACTTGAATTACATACCAGAGGATCTGGCTTCTTCATCCTAAGCAAAAGGGACAACTAATGATGCACTTGAATTACTTACCAGAGGAGTCATCCTCCTCTTCGTCTGATTGTCTTGCAATACTCCCCTGTGCAGCATGGAGCTCAGCTATGAATTCCTGCTTCAGTTTCTTTTGAGGAATGGCTCCTTGCTCTGGCTGCTTCCCAGTAACCATTGCTTGCTCAGGGTTCTTCCTACGAAGTGTTGGTTGTTCAAGCTGCTGCCTAGCAATTGTTGCTTGTGCAAGCACCTGGCTGGCACTCGGACCCTGTTCAGCCTGCTGATCAGCAAAGTGATGCTCAACATTTTCTGCTTGGGCCTGCTTCAGTTTCTTTTGAGGAATGGCTCCTTGCTCTGGCTGCTTCCCAGTAACCATTGCTTGCTCAGGGTTCTTCCTACGAAGCGTTGGTTGTTCAAGCTGCTGCCTAGCAATCGTTGCTTGTGCAAGCACCTGGCTGGCACTCGGACCCTGTTCAGCCTGCTGATCAGCAAAGCGATGCTCAACATTTTCTGCTTGGGCCTGCTTCAGTTTCTTTTGAGGAATGGCTCCTTGCTCTGGCTGCTTCCCAGTAACCATTGCTTGCTCAGGGTTCTTCCTACGAAGCGTTGGTTGTTCAAGCTGCTGCCTAGCAATCGTTGCTTGTGCAAGCACCTGGCTGGCACTCGGACCCTGTTCAGCCTGCTGATCAGCAAAGTGATGCTCAACATTTTCTGCTTGGGCCTCCCCAGATTCCAAATCAATCGATTTCAAGCACCATTCAAGCACGCCGTTCTTTGAAAGACCCATTGTTGGACCGACTTCCAGCAGAAAGTGGTTGGACTTGAGCATTTCCTGGAGCTGTTCAAAGGTCGCTGCATCATTCTGGAAACACAGGTGTTTGTTAAGCTTAGGAAACGTTTTCCAGCCTATGTATGGTAGAAGAAACAACTGACACCGAAGGATTAATAAAGGCAACACAAACTGCAATAAGCTCCTAATTTCATATGCAAGTATATGGCTGATTGTTTAATAAGTTATCTACCTACTAAGTTTTTGATAGTCCACTGTAAGAATTTAAATGTCATCAGGGAAGTGTGTATAACAAGTTCGAATGCCCTTTGTGTGGTCTCTGTTTGTCTTTCATTTCTTATGTAATTTGCAGTTTTAACCTGATAAATTTAAAGTTGATTTTTTACAGTGGTCGCCTAATTTTATAACAATGTGCAGTGTTGCGTTCTTTTCTTTCTAAATTTGTATATGTGTACATTCTAATGGGTTTTGCAACATTCTTCCATGGTTGACTTGTTAGTCTAAGGGAGATAGGCTTACGCTGTTCTTCATCCTGAACGTGTCTGCAGCCGTCATCCTGAACAACTTTTCAGAATCTTCAGTGAACGAGGTGCATTCCATTGTGCCAGTCCCATCAGATGCCACGAAATTGTAGGTAATCCTGCAATGATCATTTGCAAAAGTGTGACACAGCATTACATGTATTCGTCTGTAACAAAGCATTCTAAAGTTTGCAGCTTACTTTGGAGTAGACACGGTATCTGCCTTACATCTGGTGCAAGTGTAGGATGTCCCTGCTGGAATGTCTCCACGCCGTCCACAAGCAGAGCACCCCAGGTATGCATTGATCGTGCTCATTTGAGGGTTGGGTATTGTAACCCTGAGCCAATGGCGTTGCTCTTGCAAGGTGTTGTAAGGCTAGGGAAAAAATCCGACAGGTTCACAAGTCAGGCACACTTCTTTATATTCTGAAGTGCATCTACATTACCGGAACAATAAGACATACATTATTTGTGTATCACTTTTTCGCATATGAGTGTGGGTTTCCAACAGGTTTAAGCTCAGTTACCCCGGGCCACTTTCTTGAGGCCGTCACTTTTTCGCATATGATCGCTTTATTATGAAGCAACATTATAACAGCTCTAATCAGACAAAAACTACCTGTGTATTCTGTTCTCACTGAATGTAAAGTTAGCGTAGTTGATTGGATGGTATTTTGTCGTTACTTAGTTTAGCAGTTATGCAATGCAATATAGTTTAGGTTATGCAATGCAATGTAAACACAATGATGATGTTGTAGCAGTCCTTAAATTCCCTATCTATTTTTAGTAGCTATGCAACGCAATTTAGTTTAGGCTATGTAATATCTTTGATGTTCCTTCCATTATCCGTTTTTTTTTTCTTTTTACTGACATTTTTTCCTTACTTAGCTTAGCTTAGCTTAGCAGTTATGCAATGCAAACATAGTCCAACACTGATATGGCAGCCTAGAAATATTAGTTTTTTGTTGTTGGGAATATGAAATCATCTGAGATTATTGTGTCATTGACTGGAGTTTTAATAATTGTAGACGATAATCAAGGTACATAGGACAAAAGCAAAGGTTTATACCCTTTTTAGCTTCAGGGAGTCCAGTGTGATGATCACCTTCTCTTTCGTAGGGTTCCTGACATCCAATACCCTTGCTTGCCTGTCACTCAGCCGGTCGGTGCGATTTTTGACCCTACAAAACATATCGAGGTTAGTTGCCAGGTATTTTATGTTGTGTTTTTAAAGGATAAGGAATGACATGTGCTGTCTTACCATTCCCTCAATGCGTCTGCTCTTTCTCCTTTTGGATCAGTAATGATTCTAGTAGACATGGTGGAACCAAGGGAAAATCCTGTACATTTCGCAGCGTCTTTTGTAAGATAATTGAAACTGTGTATTCAGACACTAATGGAGGATTAAGGTAATCAAAACCTTTATGAAAGCTGCCTCTCAAAGCCGTGAATCCAAAAACAGTGAACTGTTCTGCCCATGAGGAGAGCGGTTTGCAATGTTCTCCAGTCAGCTCGTTCCAAACAGTAATTGTGATTGGCTGCTCATTGCTGCAAAAGTGGCGAAGGTTTGGCACTGATGATTAAAGCGCAAGATGTTTAGATTTTTAAATAGAGTATGAGTCGTACCTATGGTCTGTCACCACAATTTCACGAACTAAGTATTCGCGTTGTTCAAATCCAGTGACTTTCCGTGCTTCTTCTTCGAGGTATAGAACAACAGCAACAATATCTGCAAATAAAAGGAGCATAGAAATAAGTATTGGCGCATGTGTATAGTATCACAACATAGTAGGGAAGAGGGTAGGTTCTTTACCAAATCTGTCAGTTGGATCATACACTCTTGGGATGGTGGCTAGGCATTGGTATTCCGGTAATACTGGCCCTGACTCAGCATTCATTCGTTGGATTACCGCCTGTGAGCCAAAGCTCATCTGGTATCCAAGCAGACCGTATTTCGCGTCTTTGGCTTTCCAATATTCATCGCTGGCTTTAATCGTAGCATTAGCTATCTCATAACTCCCTAAGTGTTCAATAGCTTCCTTGTAGACATCAATTTGATTTCCAAAAAGTGCAGCACGCATTCGATTTCCCTGCATAAAGCAATAGCATACAACAGCTTAAATAAGTAACTACCACCAGTACATGTGTGCATATTTGATAAATAAAACCGTAACTATACATGGTCAACAATATGGGAGCATAAGGCAACGGGTTTAGGCAGAACTGAATCCTTTCTAGATAGCAGCTATGCATTGGGAATGAAGCAACAGAAGAAAGCCTAACACCTGTGGGGGAACATTGATGTATAGGACTGACATAGAAAACATGCATTTTGGGAATAGCTGATTCTGGTCAATATTACATTTAAATCACTAATCTGGGTGGCCTAAAACTGCTGATTTTACTGCATAAATCAGACTGATACACATGGCATCCAACCTTATTCATGGTTGGGCCTCCCTGCCCTCCACTGTGTGAATAGATAAAGCTCACCAATGACTTTGCATCATAATTTAATATAAACTAACAACTGTATGGGCATACTCCCCTATAAAAAGCAACCTTCTCCAACTCACTCTCTCACCTATCCTCTATTCAGGTATACTGTTTTCTGAAGGGAAATAAATCCCTATTCACCTAAAAGCCTCAAAACTAAACGCTCCTCAAATGGCAAGTGATGTGAAGATCGAGTCGTCTGTTGTACCCTTTGGTACACAACATATCATGTTCAGCATGCTTAGATGGTGTATGAATACCTGGATACTTACAGAAATATCACAATTAACATGAATGTTCTGATGTATTGTCGATACTAAGTACCATGGTCTGATGTATTGTCGATACTAACACGACATACAGTTAAATTACCAGGCCATGTGTAGGTTTGATGAGATGAAGGTTTATGAAACTGAGGGTTGACACCACGAATGTCTGGTTCGGTTGGTTGTCCCCCCAGGGTATGCGCCTTCAGAATTACAAACCACCTAAGGACCAGCACTATATGAGCAACAAGAGGTAACCGCTGGACAGCTCTATTATGAGCCTGTCCTGGTTGCATTGGTTGCCCTGTGGCTGGCCCTCCCCGGGCACAGGCTTGATCAGACCGTCCGTCATGTCTTGCCCCCATAATGTATAGAGAGCTACCTTCGATCCAATGTATCCTAATGTTAGACCTATTAATGAAGCAGTGTTATTCATGTCCCCTAAATTTGCAAGTGTTGTATGTATTTATCTATTTGCTTTTACATTATAGTTTTATGCCTTATGACGGTGCTATTCCGTTAACTTATTTAAGGTATCTATTAATGCTAAATAAGTTAACGGAATAGCATCTTCAATAGCAAGCCATATGCAAAAAACACAAACAGGCCAAGGAAATAAGACTATACCAGATTTTTTTTTAAAAACAGCAGTTGCATGCATACAATTCGATATAAAACATTGATGATTAAAGAGTTATTACCAGAAACCTAATTCCAGTGGTGACCACGTGCGACTAAATATGCAGTCGTATCCAGGAAATCCAATAATTTGATAGATGACGTACGCTGGCCAGCAGTTCTTATGTTTTTTGAAGAGTAAGAAGGTAGGATGTTTATGTTTTTCAACTAAGTGTAAGGAGTTCATATGTTTTTTAAAGAGCGAGGAGGTACAACTTTACGAGTTATTCTTCTGAATGGACAACTAAGTGAAAGGAGTTCCAGAAATTCTAATCGTTTATTATGGAACGAGGTAAATAGAATAGGTAGATATTCTAATCATTGATTACGGAATGAAAAATTCTAATCACTGGACGGTATTTATAATGGGAACTCTAATCACTGGACGGTATTTATAATGGGAAAAATTCTAATCACTGGACGGTATTTATAATGGGAAAAATTCTAATCACTGGACGGTATTACGGAATGAAAAATTCTAATCACTGGACGATGCTACTATGTTAACGTATCTAACGTATCTATCAATACTAAATAAGTTAACAGAATGGCAGCGTGAATAGGAAACCATATGCATAGACCACAAACAGGGAAGGAAATGAGAGTACACCAGGGGAAAAAAATGTAAACATAGCAGTTGCATGCATACAATTCGACATAAAACATGTATGATTACAGAGTAACATGGAACCCCATATACCTATTCGGGAAATCATTATTGTTTACAGGAAAAAAAACTCCTGGACGATATTCATAATGTAAACTCTTTTTCAGATCTGAAGTGGCTGTGATACTCATATTTGTTATACTACTATGTGTTCAACATTTCCAGGTTGACAGATTAGCAGGGATTTCCTTTTTCCCAATATATTATGTGTTGACAGATTATTAGCATTCTAGTACTGAGTGTGTAAAGGAGATATTAGGAATTTCCTTTTTAAAAAATTACTATGTGTTGACAGATTCAGAGGAAAAATCAACACCAACTGCTGCTTGAGAAATAAGCAGCATCTTAGAACTAACTCTAAAAGATAGAACACTCAGTAGGCAACTAAAAGTCAGCAGCTTAGTAAAGGCATGGGGACAAAACAGATGGAAATAAACTTGGCAGAGAACATGTAAGCAAGCATGAAAAAAAGGGAAACGAAATGAAACAATTATACCTTGTCATCTTCCATCACAAGTCCTTGGAATAGGATTCCCTTTGAAGGAGAGTTCCTTTCCGGTCCTTTCTCTACGACCTTGACCTTAACCTTGTAGCCCTTGCTTTTTTCGGTTAGCTGATCCAGATACACGCGTTCAGGCTTCATTTCTTAGAGTTTGTACACATGGTAAGAAAAAGAAATATGATTAATCCCACAGAAATAATCATGAATTCTGTTTTAGCTAACATAACAACATCATCTTATTTTGTAACTGTGTAACTTTGAATTATCAATTATGCAGAGAATACAAAGAAAAGAAATATGATTAATCCCACAGAAATAATCATGAATTCTGTTTTAGCTAACATAACAACATCATCTTTTTTTGTAACTGTATAACTTTGAATTATCAGTTATGCAGAGAATACAAACCTAGTAAAACAAATCTATATTCAATTGGCAGGCATTTGAAAAACAATAATGCAAACATTTATGATCTTATACATCAAAGCAAAATAATCATGAATTCTGTTTTAGCTAACATAACAACATCATCTTTTTTTGTAACTGTATAACTTTGAATTATCAGTTATGCAGAGAATACAAACCTAGTAAAACAAATCTATATTCAATTGGCAGGCATTTGAAAAACAATAATGCAAACATTTATGATCTTATACATCAAAGCAATAAATTCCATTTGATTTGGTCATACCTGACAAACTGCAGATTCTGATTGTGGAGAGGAAGCTGTAAAATTCTGCGTAGGTTGTAAAAGATTGGGACTGAATAGAGGGTGCTACATCTTCATATATAGAGGGAAGGAAAACCTGTGGTTCAAAAGAAAGGCACAGCAGTAAGCAAAGAGGCATGGGCAAAACAGCAAATCAACTATTCAGAATAGTGTTTTATTGTCCTTGTAGCAGGTGAAGGCTTGTATTACCATGTCCTAACACTATTTAAACCATACTTTGCTATGTAAAAACGTGTTGCCTTAAACTTTAAGAGGGAAATCTTTACCACGTACAGCTGATTTTAAGGACTACAATATAAAAGGATACATACCTCTCTAATGGGTATGACCATGTACTGTGGTCTGCTGGTTTTTTATTTCCTGAGAAAAAAACAAACACCTTTGGAAGAGGCTGAAGTATTAATAACATTATATAATGTTAGGCTGGAAAAATTAGTGTGAAGTATTAATATCATGATGAAAGTTTAGTGCTTCATAGATTTCTGCGAGATTTTTTATTTAAAGGGTTACGGAACATCCTATATTACGGTGAGCAACATCTGTAGAACCATGATGGTTACATTCGTATAACCAGTTTCCGAGTGTATATTTCAAAAGAAGTTAGTAATAGATAAGTTGCAAGCGTCTAAAGTGATATTCTCAAGCTAAGTTGACAGGGGAAAAAACGCCTTAATTAGGAATACTCGAGTAGGGAAGTGGGTAAAAGTGGTGATACAAAACCGGCTCGATTAGGAAACTTGCTAAAATTGGTGGTTAACCTTTTGAAGATTGACCAAGAGAACGGCTACATTTAATAGGATGCTTACTATACAGAAACAAATGCATGTTCACGACATTATAACAGTTTAGAACACAAATCTCAAAACCAAATTCAGCAGTCTATTCTTACAACTTGATCGCACTAAATTATGCATACACCATTGGAACTGTGGGCAAAATGAGGGGATACGTCATGAACCTCGCTCATACCTGCAAGCAACGACAGTCTAACTTTCAGTTTACATTTGGTTCACTCTCAAAATAAAGAAAGATGA
The DNA here is from genome assembly GCF_020520425.1 of Spinacia oleracea. Taxonomy (NCBI): domain Eukaryota; kingdom Viridiplantae; phylum Streptophyta; class Magnoliopsida; order Caryophyllales; family Amaranthaceae; genus Spinacia; species Spinacia oleracea. The sequence continues at coordinate 8,449,072 of NC_079490.1, forward strand.
GGTTTTTTTATGTTCACATGTAGTTCATATTACTTTGAAACAAGAATCCAATGACAGTCCGTATTATTTCGTTGTAGTTTTTTGATTCTCTGTAATGCACTGTACTGCTTGAATTAGACAAGTGTGCACTTTATTTTCTTTCACCTGGAAGTGGTGATTAATATGTCTCACCTACAATGGATGTGTTAAGTAAGCTACAATATGAATGTATTTCATAATACCGGTTTAATCAGCAAACGTGTGCAATTTGGTTGTTCTGAATCTGAACTACAATGACCAAACAGGCAAGCAAAAGAGCCCACATAAATCTAAGCGGGCTGGTTATAAATACTAATATCCTACAGAAAGAACCTTTGACAACAGTTACTGGAACCCGGGGTCTGTGCACAAAAAAAGGAGGTTATCTCTGGTGTACAAGCTATAATTCAGTTAAGCATAGCAGGAAGATACTAATTGAAAGTACTCTGTCAGGATATGCATTTCTATTTTGGAAAACCAAAAAGGAGAAGGATTAACGAAGAGGGAGCAACACAGAAAAATATAGAATCTCTTTGGCTATTATAATAACTCCATGTTAAAGTTTAAGGACTTGCATTTAAACGACCTAATAACACTGGTTTTAGTGTCACCCAATCGCTTGAGCTTAGGTGCTTTAATAATGAGAGTAGAACACAAAGGGACTCACAAAATACTACCAAAATAGCACATATGCAAACGTGTTTATCAGTTAGCTACTTCCAATGTGCAAGTTGATATTTAAGCAGATGGGTGTAATGAACTTACAGAAAGAATAATATGAGGTTGTATGAGCTATCAGAGCCCTCACTTGGCATATATGAACACCAAAAATTTCTTGATCTGCATCAAAACAAAGCTTAAAGCTTAGTATTAGAGGATGGACATCTACCTGGCACATTATTTGGCATGACACCATTGGATCATAGGTACAAAATCCGGAATAAAGGGACACACCAGGTTTCCAATGTGTCTATGAGTTTTTGCCAGTTTTTGAGAGAAGAGCTAGTCAAAATTTGAATTAAATAAACCAAACAGTTAAGTCTATTAGGAATCAGAAGGAAACCGAGAATTATAATTTCAACTCCTATATATGATGCGCACAGCAAAACAGTGTGTATTAACTGCTAGCAGTTGAATGGAAGAACAAATAAGAGCATGTATATATATACTTGACGATAGCAACATTGAAATGCGGGGTGAATACTTTTGAAAGATCCTATGCCAAACTTGTTCAATTTCTTGTAGCTAAAAGTTTTCTGTCTCTATACATAAGCTAGCCTTATTGACTGGTGAAAATAAGGGGTGATGCTAGATTACTTAGTCGCACTAAAACAACGAATGTTCACCAAAGATGTATTCAATTAAAATAAATCAGAATCAAAGGCAGCAAAGTAAGGGCATACAGAACTGAAGAGGGTATATACCTTATTTATCATTTCCTCTGCAACAGGAACCTGTAGATGACATTAGAATGCATGTGCTTGCATGATTTTCTACACAGGTGGGCTGTTTTTCACGGGCATATTTGCAGCACAAACCAAAAGGCACAAAAAGGAGCAACAACTGCATGGCATGAACATGTTTGGTTACAGTAAGCCGTACAAGAATAATAACAAAGCAAGCTGTAAATGCACAATCAGGAAGCAGATAAAAAGGTTTGTGATAGATTACCTGTATATCATATGATACCGGCTAATCTGAGCACATCATAAGAGATGACATTTCTAACATGGTGCTCAGGTTGGTGTCCCGGAGATTGTTTTGAAACAACTTTGACGTTACATGCTTTTCTAGCACGAGACAATGCCACATAAAGCTGACCATGGGAGAAACACGGCTGGGGAAGATAGATGGAGACTTGGCTTAGTGTTTGCCCTTGTGACTTGTTTATCGTCATTGCAAAGCTTAGTTTTATAGGGAATTGTTTCCTCTGAAATTGGAAAGGATAATTGGAAGATGCAGACGGCCGAAGCCTAATTCGGGGTATAAAAACATGGCTTCCGCTGTGCTGCCCAGTCGTGATCATGCATTCAATCAGATTCGGGTAGAAATTCTTGCATATCATACGTGTCCCATTGCACAGGCCAGACGAAGGCAGGATATTGCGAAGCAGAAGAACTGGACAATTTTTCTTCAAGACGAGCTTGTATGGGCTCATTCCACCTGGGCAGAGGGTGTGTATAAATTCAGGAGGATAGATCGCGCTATTATCATCAAGAACTGTATCAAAACTCCTGTACATAACAGATTCTCCAGGGAATTTGTCTATCAGGGTAGCATTGATATCATCAACATCTTCATTCAGGGGGGTCAGTATAGCCGTTGTTGTGAAATTGCCTGGGGTGGACCTGCAAACATCTACCTCGGGAAATGCAATTGCAGTCAGTTCGGCAATAGGATCAGAAGCGACCTCAGATGGGTGTACTATCTGCATTGGCAATTGCACAAGGTCATTCTCGCCGGTTTGCAGCTCACCATTTCCAAGAGAAAGCAAAAACGCAGAAAAGTAGGGATCTTCTCTTGCCCGAACATTTTCAGTGAGATTGAACCTAATGAACCGAGGCCAAAGAACAGAACTCACTAAGCTAGCAGCAACAGCTTCTCGCTGTGTTTTGCGGGGTAGGACGGGCAGGACCTGACGGAAGTCGCCACCAAAAACCACAAGCTTGCCACCAAAAAGGGTATTCTCATCACACAAGTCTCGTAGAAGCATGTCTAATGACTCAACATTTTCTTTCCTTGCCATTGAAGCTTCGTCCCAAATAATCAACGATGTCTCTTTTAGTAAACATGCAAGACTGCCCTGTTTAGGAACATCGCAAGCAAGGGAAGCATCAGAATCTATCGGTATTTTAAACCGAGAGTGAGCAGTCCTCCCAGAAGGTATATTTGATGCTGCAATTCCAGATGTCGCAGTTGGTAGGACAATCTTGTTCATCAAACGAACCTCTGCATAGAGAGCATTGTATAGGAAGGTTTTACCTGTTCCTCCGGGCCCGTCTATGAAGAATGCACCAGGTTTCCCTTTAAGAACGTGGTCAATAATGCTGTCAAATGCCTCCTGCTGTGCTTGGTTTAATGTGTTACGGGCATCAATACAGTCCCGAGGTATCGGTGCATCAAGTGCATCGATAATGTCTTTTGTTCGCCTGAACTCTTCATCTTGAAAATCATTTAAATGTTGTAGGCCAAAGTCTCTAAATGATTTCCCCATTGCTTCAAGAGATTGCTCAACAGATCTAACAGTGAGCTCCCTTGACCTGCTATCAGAACTCGGATACTGGTGCCTATAATCTTCAGAGAGAGCGTCGTAGTATTTTAACCAAAGGGCATTGGGGTCACTTGGCTGGCAGAAGATCAGCACTGTTGAAAAGAGCTGTCGGAATGAAGTCGGCATTTGCACTTCACACGCTTCAGCTAAGCACAAGTCGACAGCGTTGTCTTCCTCTAGCAATTTCAGCCGCAGAGCTGTCTCCTGAAAAGTGGCACACTTATATCCATCAACAGTTCGGAGATGATCAAAGGATCGCGGGCTATCCACATGCATCAGTAATAATCTGAGGAAGTAACGTTCCCCTTCAGCAGGTGCTACAAAAGTGAGCCTGCCAACAACAACGGTCTTGTTGCTTCTTTTTTTCCATTCTTTACCCTCCCACTTATAATGCTCTGGAAATTCTGCATATGTATAGCCCGTTCCATCAGGTGTGGCAGCATTCATCCTAAAGAATTCTGTAAGTTGAGTTCGAGATCTTTTATCATTTAAAATGATCTCGTCTAAATTCTCATGAGGCATTACCTGGATTGTCTGCAAGTTAGGCAGATGTATTTGCAGAGGCAACACCGATGGAAACATCTCAAACAGATCGAACCCGAAAATTCTCCATGCTGCCTCACACGGGGAAACCCACCTCCCAGCCTGGTACTGTTGTATCTCATCAACAATAGCAGTGCTACCATCCTGCACGTTGAATGAGATCCTGTCATGGCCCTTGTACACATATTTGTACAGGTATTTGACTGCCATTATGGTCGAACAAACCTCAACGTTTAAGTGGCAATCAAAAAGTGATGATAGGTACGGGTTATACGGAATAACTGACCTGTTATCCATATTAACCCTGCGAATACAAACACTTTCTCCAGTATCTATCCTTTTATAAAGTGGGTATCCATCGCTGCTGTTAGTTGTCTCGGCAGCAAAATTTTTCGGATATCCATACTTGCAGTGCCCCTCATTACCTTTCCGTTTCATGCACGCACAATCAGGGTTCAGTTGTCCACATGGGCCATGCATCATGTGTTGAAGAACAATCTTCCTCAAGTGAGGGTTGGCAAGAGGAGGGATCTCAGCAGAAACAAACTTATCAAAGTCAGCAGGGCTTCTAATCTTAGAATTGGGTTTAAGGATAACAAGGAAATGAGCGTGCGGCAACCCCCGTTTCTGGAACTCAACAACATATATCATAGCAGCAACTTCACCAAAATTTTTTTTTTTCATGATATGGTGTTTTAGCGCTATCAGTTTAGCACGGAAAATCCTTGAAACTAAATCTGGCCGGTTTTGTGCCTCCTCTCCGACAGCCAACTCTTGTTTAATCTCTGGCCAATTAGGATTGCACGTCATTGTAAGGAACAAATCAGGCTTCCCATACTTCTTAACTAAGGACATCGCATTCAAATACCTCTTTTTCATATCCCTAGGCCCCCCCAGAAAACTTGGTGGTAACACAACTCGATGCCCCACATTAGCTGCACTGTTTTCACCGCTCTCGACAGTGTCGAGTATACCTTGGTACAAATCTGCCCTGATAGTTTGCTGGTTCTTTCGGAAAAAGTCCAAGCGAGTGTTTTCAATCTTCACGTACATGTCAACAATGTACTGTTGGAAGCACCTCCCTGCCCTTAGCAGCATGTTACAAGGGCGTATCTGAAGCTTATAAGCATAATACTCTCTGCAAGAGATATGCTTAGCTGATCCTTCCCGACCTTGATGAGCAACTGGTAAGCAAAACAATAGGCCATATGTTATTACAGATGCAAAAGAGATATGCTAAAAAAAGAATGTAGCCATGGGTAGAACAGAGTAAATGAAATTAGTAAGGCATACGGTTATCTTCTTGAGCCAAGAAGTCTTCAACAGTGTGGACAGCACACGATAAGACAGGATCCTGATGAGTGGCAAGCTGTTGTTGCCCACCCGTTGACATCTTTTTAAGCCCTTGATGCCATCCACAATCTCCAAATGGAAATAAGAGCGGATACTGAAGTGCATCATAACAACCATAATAATGCATTATTCTATGGGAACTGTTTGATTTTCCGGAAACCAATATATGTGGACTTCTACTTGTACTGGAAGATGTGCTTTCAGACCAAATGACTGCAACTTCATCGGATGTAGGAGCGTTATAGACATTCTGATTTAGCACAGTGTTTTTGTTAAGTAAAATCTGGGTATCTTCATGGACCTCCATTTCTTGTAAGGATCTAAAAAATCTAGCATATGGGTTTCTTTGCATGACATTCATTAGGATAGCGATAATTTCTGGCTTTAATTCTGGGAAACAGCCTACCCGATTTTCAGCCTCGTGTTGGCCATCATAAAAGTATAGTTGCAAATATTTAGGGTTGTCATTAGTGGGAAGCAAATTAGGGAGATAGTGATATATTTGCCCATGTAGCTTAAATACATATATGCCTTTTTCGGTCTTCGAACTTAAGTCCCCCCCAAGGGAGCTAAAAGCAAATAGATTATTGTAAAGCCGTGCATATGTTCTGAAATGCACAGCATCACTGTCTCGGGAATCAAATAGCTTTACAAGCTCATCTGGGTATGCATTGGAAGCTAGTTTAATTTCTCCATTGCCGCAACAAAAGTGCAGCGACTCAAATTGGAACTTCTTTGCAGAACATTTTGGGCAATATTCAGGTGGAGATAGTGCAAGAGGTGCAGCCGGTAATGGCTGTCCAATCACTGCAGCAGGCACCTCTGGTTCACAGGGTATACATATTAGCGATGGATATTTAACCAGGTGTTAATAATTAAGATGATTTAAGGACATGTTTAAAAGTACTTGGTGGTTTTGGCCTAGTATTCTTTGCCCTCGGTTTCTTGGGTGGTTGTGTTCTAACCTCAGGCAACTCACTGTAAAACAACGAATAAGCCTGTTTATAAACATGCAAAGTAACTATGGAACATGGCTTTGTTATATACCATTACCTGCATGAACCTGTAGGCTCAGCCATGGCCTGCACACTCCTCATGCGCTTGCTGCATCTTGGACGGCTTACATACGAACTACTCAAGAATTGATCTATGTTTAACAGAATTCATAGCAGGCTATGTGTAAGACACTTAATAAAAAAAACCACACGCATGAAAAGGCGGAGGAACTTACTCATCACATAAGTTGGCACGCTACCTATTTCCAAATGTTCAGTTCCCTGCACAAACCATCAGCTGTTTAATCTGCAAACACAAAATAAGCTAAGTCGACAAACAAAGGCACAAAGAACACGCTGTGTACAAAACGAACAACACAAGTGAGAGCCTCTCCTCAACCAAAACCCAACATTCAATAACTGTGAACACAACCTACAGACCTGAATAGACATACATGTTAGTCTGGTGTGTCCACCAACTTACATTTACATATCAAACAACCCTAGGTAAATTTAGAATGCAATTAACAACAAGAAACATGAGCAGGAGGCAGCATCAGGGAAGTGAGACACGATACATCAAGGAAAGGGAAAAGCACTGTAAAGCAGGATACAAAGAAGAGTGCTCCAAAACAAACTGAATTTCATTTAAACATAAGGATTCAATACAAAGTTGACTGCTATTAAAAGCATACATATGATCGCCATATACGACGAACCAGAATTTCTAAACATAGCACCATTACAACTTGAACTACCTAACAAGCTTGACAGCTAACAAAAGAGAAACTGTATGGCGATACAGCAAGAGGGAACCAAAAGAGAACCATCACCCCTAATATTACATATACAAGCCACCTAAATTATAGGAATACATCTAGGCTTGTCCCATCAAAAGAGGAGGCAGTTTCACGAAACAGAGCACGGTGTGCTCACACCCCAAAGGTTGAACTATTTCGGTAGGTTAAACAGTCTTCCGGCGTTTGAACACAGTGTCAAGTTCAGGTGGAACAAAGAAGACCGGGGTTGCAGAAGTAGAACCAGGAACAGATGGCCTGACAAAAGAGGGTCTGGACATGCGCTTTTTGGGGGGGAGAGGAGCAGTAATCATAGAGGGTATCTGAAATGGACAACCACGGGGAGTCAAGCAGTCTTGCTCAATCACAAGGGCGCTAGGCTGAATAGTTTCTTTAACCCCGGACATGCGCTCCCTCACAGTCGAGCAACTTTCTTGTTCAAGAGAATACACAACAGCAGCGTATTTCCCAGACCCATAGTTCGCGTCTACAAGTTCAAAAGCATAGAGGCGCATCAAGCAATAGATGGCCTTCTTTGCTACACTTTGCTTAGCATCCTCAAGAGTCTCTGTATAATCCCCAACAACAGACTCCATAGCATTACTCTTGTGCGGACTTGTGAATGTCAACCAACAAACCCAAGTGTGAGGCCCAAACTGGAGATGCTCAATAGGAGCAAGCAAGACTTGAGTCTGGGCAACCACGGTGCGCAATACTCCTATATAATCCAGACGCACGTGTTTCACAGAAACTCGAATGTCCATACAATGATGTTCTGGAGGCAGGACCTGTGGATGTCCGCTTTCAATACCCTCTAACTCAACTCTCTTGAGACGATACAACCTCGCACATCTTTCAAGGGCCCTATTGCTAGCAGAAGTAAAATCCTCAACAACAACATCATATTTTTTTATAAGGCTACGGACAGCCTTCTCAGCAGCTCTCTCGCAAGACTCCTCCAGTGTAGGAGCTTCTCCGCCAATGTACACATAAGCAATTGCACTCGTTCCCGGCCTCACCGCCACGCAAACATTATTTTTATCTATATCTAACATATCGTACATTGGCTTTGGAAAGTGCAAGCACTCTACAACCTGCCTCAAAAGAGGCTGAAAAGGAATACGGATTTGTGCGGGCGGCACTGCCATAACCTGTGATGGGAAAAGGCTAAATTAAGGGGATTTTAGGCACATAAGCAAGCAAACAGTCTGAGACTGGGCACGTATATGGTTAGGCACACCGAGCAAAGCAAGAAGTACAAGAACTCGCTGTTGGACTTAAAATCAGGATTGCAGATGACCATGCAAAATGAACAAGGCAATTAGCTTGTTAGCCCACTGTACAACTGCTCTACAGGCAGCAACAAAAACTAAAACACTCAAATGTTGGCTAACCACCCTAGCACAAACCTAGACCTAACACTGGATTTTTTAAAATATTGGGATGTAAGTGTATGATAAACATAAAGGGGGGAAACCTTGCTGGGCTCACCACTATTAGCTGTGTGTACGTGTTGTCAGTTAGGACCAATTGAAAAAGGTGAGTCGGTTCCAAAAGACTTAGGTTCTCGTTAACTCTTGTAGCCAACCACACTATAGGTCACAGTCTGATTCAAGTAAGCACACTATAGGTAGCTATTCAGTCAGGCAGACTACATGGAGACAGTGACTCCGTCAGCCATACTTACTTATAGTATTAGGATTCGATTGATATTGAGCTATCCTATATGTTTGGGATTTTAGTGGCACTGTATATCCAGGGACAGTTGAACTCTCTTCAGTGTGTAAACCTTAAACACTACCAACAAACACACAATACACGATACTCCATCTATATTACGACTAAACATACCAATAGCAACAGATTGATACCCCGAATCACCCCGTAGTAATTAGTGCGTGACTGCTGAAAATTGCAATGCTATGTTAACTTCCACCCAATTGTCCCATTTCAGTATGCTATCACAACAAGCCAAAGACAAATATATAATCAGGTCAATGGACAAAACATCACCACACACATGGATGCACACCTAGGGCTTACACTATAAGCATAAAAGGATAAGGCTAGAGGGCGGTTGAAGGGTTGACTACCTCTAATGTTGTGACCCAAATATTACAGGGAAAAAGAGGAATCTCGGACGGAAATGAATGCTTTGGTAACCCCCAAGAGAGTTAATAAACCAGCAGGCAATGGCAAAACAGGTATATGCATACAACTAAGCAACAAGAACACAATCTATTCAAACCAACGCTGCCTGTATTGCAGGCCAGGACGGAAAAACTATAATAACCGGCACAATGAACAGCAGGCAGAATAGTTCGGGCACTCACCTAACGCACTCAAGAGGCAAAGCAAGGATAGCCGGAAACACTCGGAACCAAACCGAGCAATGATGCTTGCAACACCTGTCCTGCCTATGCAACAACAGACAAGAACAAATGACTAAATTAGTTGTCCCCAGATAAAAACACGGATCCAAAATGCAAAACTTAGACAGTAACAAACGGCAGTTACACATCAGTTTACGTAAATTAGCTAGCTAACTACTCTATCAAATATATGCCAAACAACAACTGGATAAAACATGCCTAATTACAAAAATTGGAAACAGAGGCACGTGTTCGCTCCAAACTACACTGATAAAAATTAGCATCAAAGGGAAGTTATGCATAGACAAAATAGTTCTATATTGTGTATGTGCGCACACACACACACAAGTGACAGGGAAAAAGTGCAGTAAAAGGCAACACGACGACCTAGCCAACACAAAGACCATGTTACAGCATTGAACCTCGAAATTCAGGGACGTTACCAATAAAGACGGCAAACTGAATTAGGGATCTCAATGCATAAACATCTCAATATTTCATCACAGCTTAGGGATATGACTACATAACTACCTTAGTGCATAATGATCCTCATCTTGTATTATATAGAAACTTGTGTTAACTGAAAGAATGGCACCCCAGAAGAACGGACAATAAATTTACAAGTATGTGCACAGAGTATACAAAATAACACTAAACAAATGGGGAAAAAACGGATGTTCTTTTTTAAAAACACCAGCAAAGGACCAAGGAGTGCACATTCAGTATTCACCGATACATGTCCATAGATCGTAGGAGGATTTCCGTCAAGGGTAGACAAAATTTCTGGTAGATCATATGGCCTGGGATTTTAAATAGGCAGATTACATTAGATTGACAACAAACGAGCATCAAGAAGCAACATTACAACCACTCTAATTATGTGAGTTAACATGAACACATAGCTAATCTTAACCTTGTTATTAGTATGAGTAATAAAAGGGAGCAAAGCTGATTGCACCACCTTTCCAAACAAAGGAAAACAACTGGTAAAAGGGAGCAAAGTTGATTGCACTACCTTTCCAAACAAAGTAAAACAACCGGTGAAGCAAAACCCTAAAAAGGAAAGAGAACCCCCCTCCCTTTATATATAGGTGTCTACTTTTGGAAACCAGCAGTTCTAGAAATTGGAAAAAGGACAACTGATAAAGCCCTCTAACACACACAGCCACAAAAAAAGGGATAATAAAAAAAGGCAGCATGGTGTGATTTTGAGTACAAGGAAGGTTGTACTATCCCAGGAAAAGAGGGATGTGCACAAGCCGAACCCAAGAGTAAGGGGAAGGTTGTACTATCCCAGGAAAAAGAGGGATGTGCACAAGTTGAACCCAAAAAACAGGGTTGTCTTAGAAATCTAAGTGTGAAGCTAAAACACCATAAGTAATACTGTAGAGTATGAATTAACATGTAATGAAGAGGATTAATTCCAGAACCCAAAATCAAGAGAAAAAGGATTAATGCACCACAGTTAAGGGGAGAAAACACCACAGTTAACACTCCAACCTACGAATGAACATGTAATCAAGAGAATTAATGGAAGCAACAAAAAATAACATAAGGCTGAAGATGATTAATGCACCAGAATCAACAATTTACAGATGCAATCGAAAAAGAGGTAAATTGCAAAAGAAAACCCCCAAAATTACTCTGAATCAACAATTTCCAGATTCAAGATTTAATCGAAAAAACCCTAAATCGCAAAAAAAACTCAAAATTAGTAGATGATAAATATAGAACATACCTGTTAACAACCTATCAAGTTGTTAATCAAACCACCATCCTAACCAGTAACCAAAGGCGGAAAGATTTCAAGCATGTGGGAAGCAATGAACTATTTACCAATCGAATGATCATCTAGGAATGAAGGTTTGCCTAACTAACCAATTCAATTGCGTCAGGTAATGAATTCAATGCTTCCCACAGGCTGGAAGAGTTCCGATCGTCGTAGAAGAATAGCGCCGCCGCACAAGATAAGACGAACTGCGAAGAAGCAACAAGCTGGATCAAAGGGAGCAAAGCGAAGAAGGAGACACAGGTGGAGAAGGTGAGGCAAAAGGGGAAACAGAGGAGAGAAAAATGGAAGGAAGAAACAGAAAGAAAAGAGAACCGCCAGAAAAGAGAAACAGAAAGAAAAAAGAAAGCAGGAAATAAAGAAGGAAAAATAAAGAAAGGAAAAGGAATTTGGGAAAATGCTTGAATCAAGGTTTGAACCTTGGGTGGCTTAGCAAATAGCATAGAGCAAACAAAGGGAAGGGATGTAGGGAAAATTCCTTATGAATAGTGAAAATCAAGGATATAAGACTCATAACACTATGCATAAGCATAGTGTTTCCATCCCACACATTTTAAAGGTTTGGGATATGAAGGCTTTGAAGCTTATCTGATATATTTTGAATACTCCTGAATCCTGATCAATGAAACATGATTGTTGCACCTTAAAACATAAATGAAACATGATCGTTGTGCAAGAACTCATGATGCCATGCAGATATTTACTGTCTTACAACTTTCTTCTGCCTTGCATATAGGAAACTACTATGGGAAATGTTCTGTGTTTAATTATCCCACACTGAGAACAGAAATAGAGGGCTGGAGTAACCAGAAGATAAATACAGGTTTTTGAAACTAAACAAATCATACCTTTCTCGGCCTTTTGGCTAAGATCAAGTGTAGTATCTGTTCTTATCAGTTTAATATCTGATACGTGGATCAATGGTCCACAACGATATTAAATTTATTTTTTAAGGGGGGAGTCCCATCACAGTAGCTTGCTACTGGGGTCTTCAAGCGTCGCCTTTGTGTTGCACTACTGCATAGGCCTGGCGCACCCCACTAATTTATTTATTCAAAATTTCTATAGTCCAGGATTCTAAGACTACTAAGTTGCATAAAATAAACAGTGTTCTTTAAAATGATAAATTATATTGGAGGAATGTCACTAATTCATTTATTCTAAAAACAGGATTCTAAGACTTCTAGGTTGCATAAAATAAACAGTGTTCATTAACATGGTAAAATATATTGGAGTGAGGAATGTAAATTTCAACTGAAGTTAATTGATGGATTGATTAGGTTTACATGATGTACATCATTAATCCTATTCTCACTTGGTCAAACTGTAAAAATTTTGATTTTTTTTTACGGTTTTTTCATGAAATGTCCATGAGGTTTCACGAAATTCACCAAATACCCCTGCGTGTTTCAAAATACATAGTATATCCCTATTTTTTCGTACTGTTCACCAAATACCCCTATTATGACTTTCCGTTAGTCCTCCGTTAAGTCATGTTTATAATTCACCAAATACACCTAATTATAAACCTATTGCACAATATATACCTATTATTAAACTTCTTTGCACCAAATACCCAAACTGCTTTTAAATATGCAGAATTTAATTCTAACGGCTAGTTTGCATTTCTAAATTTCCTAGCAATAAAATAGAGCATTTTGTAATAAACTTCTAGCAATAAATCAAGATTATATTCCATAAAAAGCTGATTACATAAGATATAACCATCGTGGACTTCGTCACAATAAAAGTAATAATTCTTACAAATTTAGTGTTCTCGTTGAACCAACTGCGTATGTTATCAGTAATTTTATGTTTACATCAAAATCTAAATATGCAGGAAGTTCATTATAAGCACCAAGATTCACCCTCTAAAGAACTCCTGACCCGGTTTATACTTGAACAAAATGTGTGTTCATGTTTGCTACAACAGGTCCAGCACTCAAATGGCGAATCATTCAATACTTAAAAAGTGCCAAGATCTGAAGATGTTAAGGCAGACAGAAAAATAGTGAATATTGACTGTCTCATATAGAGAAGTGTCAGTTTGGGGAGGAATGGCAGGAAAGATAGATAAAGATTGAAGGAACTGAACCGGGTGACACAGAACACACACATGTGCAGCCTTAATAGCTAGCTGCCTACCAATGACTGACCCGGCAACCCGCACAAGTGCAGCTCTAATAGCTAGCTGCCTAACAAGGAAAGCTAAACCAATGACTAGTTACGTCTTGGAAAAAAGAAGCCTTGCACGATTGGCAGTTGTAGCATAGTGTGTTTGGATCGTTTCCACATCTATTGCAGTCGACATTGTAATTGGAGTAACATCTGTTCATTGGCTCTACCCAAACTGTTGGACTTGTGTACTCAAAGTTACAATCTTGCGGGGCTTGCAGCAACCAGACTGTCAACAACAAATGAATCTAGCTAAATTGCAGTATGATAGCTAAATGATTATATAGTAAGCCTAAGTTGGATCGTTCTTTCACCCCTTTTATCTCTTCGACTCTCATTAGTCCAGCCAAACAAAACTCTCAACCTCCAGCTTCAATGGCGACAAAACAACAATTCGAAACCCAAAATCCCCAATCACTTTAACTCTAATTCACCATTTCTAATCAAAACTCTCACCTAATCACAAAAGTCACGCAATACAATCTTAATCCCTTATATATATAAAAAAAAAGAGGCATGTTTTCGGCAAATTTAATCACATCTTCTTCCTTAATCACACCCTCAACTTCAACTTCAATACCCCACTTCCTCTCTCCTCGGTTTATTCACACCCTCTCAATCCAATCCCGTGCACCCGATTTCCCGGCAGCTTCCTCCTCTTCCTCATCTTCTTCTTCTAATTGGTTTCAAATCCCCGACATTTCTAGACCTCGAGGGAGAGACGCTGTTTCAGGGAGCGATGCGGTTTCAAAAATGAGTATATATATATATATATGTTTAACATCAATTATACATTCCAATTACATTAATCAAATAACAAATTAAAAACCCCAAATTCGAAATCAAGGGTTTGGCTTGCAAAATCGACTCAAAATTCAACAATTTTGAACGAATTGAAATAGAGACAAATTTGAACGAAATTGTGTAACAGATTTAATTTAAATGGTAAGAAATTACTCTCCCACAAAATTTCTAGGTTCATTGAGAAAATAGAGTTTCTGGGTTCATGACGATGATATCGACGATCGACGATGATGATGATATGAGGAAGATAGTGCACTGGGTTTTGGGAGAAATAGAGTTATGATGATATGAGGAAGATAGTGCAAAATCTCAGAAGAATTGTGCAAGTTTGTTCCATTGAAGTCATTAAGAAGAAGAAGAGGAAAAGAGAAATGATGGCAGACGTGTTGAACAACAAAGAGGGGAGGAGAGAGAAGAAGAATAAGAAGAGAGAAAATAATTTATTTATTTTTAAGAAATAGTTAAATGTGAATAATGGGTGAGTAAGGGTATAAAGGTAAAGTAATGCTAACGGAGCACTAACGGCCGTTAAGTCTAGGGGTATTTGGTGCACTTTAAGTTTAAATAAGGGTATACTATGTATTTTCAAACACGCAGGGGTATTTGGTGAATTTCGTGAAACCTCAGGGGCATTTCATGAAAAAACCGTTTTTTTTATTTATCTTTGTTCAGCAGTTAGGGGGCATGGATTTCAACAGAGAAACATGCAGGCTTGTTAGATGTTGCTTGAAGCACCCCATTTGAAAACTACTATGACACTTAGTGAGGCGAATAGATGGTATTCTTAAGTAAAAAGCAAAAGAATGGCTTATGATGAATAACAATTAAGGTGCAGAAAATTATATAGGGGTCTTTGTTTGATCTTGCTTTCTTGAATGATGTGGATTTATGTGCTGTTGAACTTTGATATCTTCGATCAAGAGGATCAAAGAGAGGAATCAATTTAACAAATATTTTCAGTTCCAGTGTGTGAAAATACACCAGACTATTTTTGATTGGATGGAATGCATGTATATTGTTTGTGTGGAATAATATAAAAATATGAGTTTCTCCATTCCATTTTCTGTAGAATTTGAAAAATGGCTAGAGAATATGCTTTAATAGTTATTGAAGGGGTCTTGGTGCTGGCAAGAAGAAGAAAAAAAGAGTTCTGGTCGCTTCAGTAGAATATGATTGCTGCTGGAACTTAAACTTCTACTAGGACTACTGAGGTTGTCAATATAACTATACTTTCACATGTTCAACTGCGGGCACGCAGATCTGGTTCTTTTGACACCATGTTTTGCAACTATACAGCTATTGTTTAACTAAAGAGAATACACAATGCAAGTTAAATTGTTCTGATTCAATTAGGTAAGGGGACATGTGAATGCCCCCACTCAGAAATTATGACGTATGCGGTTTTGTCAACTTTCATAATATCTAGTTTTATTACAGTGCAGAAGACTATTTGCTGGGTGTGAGTTTGTTTCATGTGATTCATAACTTAGCACTCTAATTTCTAGTGAATGCAGCTGCATTAAGAGTTGGGAACAAGGAACAAGAACAATAGCCTGGATCCTGCCCATAGATGATGCCTAGTTAAGAGATAGAGCTAAGTATATGCTTTGAAAAGCATTTCAATATTTTGTTCTTATCCTTCATCTTGAACTGAAGTTGGCTTGGGGTCCTCCCCTGGAAATTCTGATGTTGATCATGTTTGCTACAACAGGTCCAGCAGTCAAATGGTGAATCATTCAATACTTAAAAAGTGCCTGAAGATGTTAAGGAAGGCAGAAGAATAGGTAAACCCTCAACTTCCATTATTGTCATGGAAGAAGTAGGCTCCGTTCTATTGGACTTATTTTGACTGAACTTATATTATCTGAACTTATCTGAATTTAACTGAACTTATCTGAACTTAACTGAACTTAACTGAACTTATCTAAACTTATCTGAACTTATTTTATCTGAAAAAAACTTATTTTGTCTGAAATAAACTTATTTGTGTGTGAAAATGTCTGAAAAAAACTTATTTTTGCTGAACTTATATTATCTGAACTTATCTGAACTTATTTTGTCTGAAATAAGTCAAAATAAGTCGAACAGAACAGGGCCGTAGAGCTGCAGAGACTTGTAAGATATTCAGCTGATAGTGGATCGGACCTAAAATATTGTATTTAAAATGAAATGTGATTGGCATGACATATTAAATCCCACAGCGAAATTATATTATAAAACCTCTTTATTTATTTAGCTCTTACTTCTCTTATGTATTGTCTCTTCGGAGACATCTGATAAAATTGGAACGATACAGAGAAGATTAGCATGGCCCCTGCGCAAGGATGACACGCACAAATCGAGAAATGGTCCAAATTTTTTGCCACATGTTTTAGTATGTGGGGATATGAGAGATTGTAACAACAGTTATCACCATATGTTGCTTCAGAATCTAAATTTTTCCATAAAAATGCTTATATTTGGATTGCTTATCTTGTAAGGTTATTCTGTTATTGTTGATGCTCAATGGCAATGTATTTTCTGTCTCTAGTTTCTTTCCATACTTCCCATCCATCACTTTCAATATTTAACTTGAAGAAAGGAAATGTAAGGATCTTTACTTTGTTGAAGCTTCTGTGTAGAAAGGTCCTAGTTGCTGTTGTTTGAAATGTATCTGATATTCTGATAAAATTGTAATCGCGAAATGGATATGACAATTGTCTATTTCTAGTTGTTTCAGTGATTGATGCCGGTGAAAATTTATCCCCCCTAGTGCCCTACTTACTTGTTCTGCTTTACTGAACTTGTTGCTTATGTCTACTTGCAACCTTATTTTTGTTCGCAAATTTCGGTGTTTTCAGTGGATATTGACTGTCTCACATAGAGAAGCGTCAGTTGGGGGAGGAATGGCAGGAAAGGTAGATAAAGGTATGTAAGTATATATGAAGCATACTCATCTGGCTTTTGGCTATCAGATCAACTGTAGTAATTTGTAATTGTTAACCCATGTGTTGAACTATTTCATGGGCTTGCTAAGTCTGAACTTGGATGAATCTTTCATTGACTAGATTGGTATTTCTACGGACGTTTTATCAGAAAACTGTCTACACTTCATAGGATATCTGCCTCAATTTAAGAACTTAAAATTGTAGCGTAGAACCTAGGGTAGAATTTGACTGTTCTTCCATGTTGTGTACTTATATATGTTTAAGGCTGGTTTAAAGGGAAACGGAAATGAAACACTTGGTTTTTTATGAGTGTCACATATGTAGATATGCTGCATGATGTTAAAGTTTAGGAAATTAATCTTTGAATATCTTGCACTTGGCTTATGGGAAGCTCCTCTAGGACTGCTTTTTTTTTTTTTTTTCTTCTTCTAAGATTGTAAATTAGTTTTTGTTCATGCATCGCCTCATAGTCTCATACTGTAAATCATAGGTTTTAACACAAACTTCGATGAGAAACCATAAAGGTTGTAGCTGGTTTATGATTTTCAATTGCTAATCACAGACGCAGCCAAGTCGGTGGCAATTAATTTTTCCAGAAAATACTGTTGATAGATGCTCTAGCTTCCTCAATTTACCTTCCTGAAAAACCAGATGACTACATAAATCAAGCTATCAGCACCTTTGTTAAGGACTGAGGGGTTAACCTTAATTTACTTTTTTTTTGGAGGGGAACCTTAATTTACTTTCTCCCAAACTTCAGTAATGACTGATACGCTAAGCTACGGGGTGATGGCCATATGTCATATTATTGAATCAAAATTAAGTGTTTGTTTTGTAGCCTTACAAACTGATTTTCTCATAAGAAATTGACATCAATGCATTGTGAGGTAGAAAAGTGTGCTTTTGCTTGTTCCATATGGAGATTGGAGCCTTTCCTTGCTGTGCTTCAGAAGGCATCAGATTTAACCACCCTAAGATCAGTTTCAGTTGTTGGACACTTGGACATGCTTTCTTAAGAGTTATTTCTTATCGAATTCTATGCAAGATATTTCCTCAATTGGTAACTGATCTATTGTTTTTTTTTTTTTTTGAGGGAATGTTGATCTATTGTTTAGGCCAGTGACTTGTGGCATTATATATACTTCCACTTATTTTTTATATACTCCGTATATTTTTCTGATGTTATCTAATTGTCTTACTCAAGGGGGGAAAAAAGAAAAGAGGATTAATCTAAATTATCGACCTATGCCTTTTCCTCTGGAGCTATGATATATGCATCTGATAAACTTGGAAAGTAAGCATGATTAATGTGCATGAATGACCAGATGAAAATGATGCTACTGGCTTACTGTATAACCCAAGCACTTGCTGTTGTTTTGTTATTAATGCATCTTCTTGAAACCTGATTTGTTGTGGCATCCTCTACAGACAATTCTAACAAATGGTCATATTTGATAGAATTATTCCATCACTTCAAATGGTGAACGACTGAACCATTCAATACTTCCCTTCAGCTGTTATGGCAGAGTATTTTGTGAGTTTTGTTTAAGAATTGGCACACCATTCAATTTACTCGGTTGGTGGTGTACTTGGAAGATTGGATAAAAACAAAATTAAATGAAAAGGGAGGAGGATAAGATGAGATGTAGTTGGCCTTGGTAACCTGAGTTTTTTTTTTCAGGTAACAAACTACTTTGTGTTAGGTTACTGGAGAGTTGAGCTTTTGGGGGTAACATGTTCTATTTAAATCCCACATTGAAAATACAAAAATGTTCCATTTTGTTTATAATATTCTTGCATCAGATAAGCATTGTCTCTTCGGAGACATCTGATAAAATTGGAACGATACAGAGAAGATTAGCATGGCCCCTGCGCAAGGATGACACGCACAAATCGAGAAATGGTCCAAATTTTTTTGGTTTTTTCTTGCCCTATTCCCTGGTTACTTTCTTTTACACCTGATTTCTCTTGTATTTATAGAAAGTGCTGCGGCAAATAACTGAAGTCGATAAATGCTCCAAATTATTTCCTCACCGACTTTCTTCTCCTGGAATCTGAATTTCAAATATTTATGTTGTTTACAGCAAAACTTATTCTCTCATCTGCAATGTCTTCATTCTCGTTGCCCACCTTGATTCAGATACCTTATTTTTGTGCTATGATATGGTGATTTCTCTTATACTTGAAGAAAGTTTTGCTGCAATGGAACCTGCCTCTTCTCGCACTCTAAACAAAAGGCCAACACGAGAAAATATGAAGGGTATGTATACAGCCTTTCGGATAAAATTTATATTTCTCATCGACTTAATACGGAGTATTAATTTATGGGTGAATGTTTAAGAGGTAGCCAGGGAAGTATCTTTCACAGCCTACAAGGGCTTCAAGACTCTTAAGGTATGTTTAGTAACTAACCATTTTTTTTTTGTATCTGGATTCTGGAGTAGTAAATTTGTTAATGACATTGATCACTATAATATCGCGTCAAAAACTGATAAATTTTCCCGATTTGTAGTGGTCTATTGGTAATTCCACATGTCAAATATTGATTGTCTCGCATAGAGAAGCGACAATCGAAGCTGAAATGAAAGAAAAGATAGAGGTATGTGAGATTAAATGTAAAATACCTTTCAAGCATCTGAGGTGATATATTTCCGAAAACAATCATGTTGCACTTTATTTATTTCCGTTGTCCATTCTATGAACTTTGCCTCTCAATGCAGGTGAAAAGGAATAAAAATAGATAATTTTATCTCCTATAATTGTGTGGGCAAAGCTTTTGATAACTAATAACATGGATTACTTTTTGAGTTGAATTTGAAGTCGGAAGTGTGCAATATTCTCTTTCTGCTGAATTATATTTTGAGTTGAATTTGAATGCGGAGTTATGAAGTTTGATATCTTATTGGCTTAATTATTGGAGTACTAGTTAAACTTGGATTAATTATTTAATTATACTATTTGAACTTAGATCTCTTGTGGAGTACAGTTCCTTCTGATTCTGAAGCGACTGTTCTTTGCTAGTAATGGGTGGAATCTGATAATGTGTTGAAGTCGTGAAAAGTGCTTATTTGTTTTAACATTTTTATCCCCTCGATATTTGGTTTGGGAGGGGGGTGTCTTTTTGCTGATTTATCTTGAAAACAACAAGAGCAGGATATTAGGTTTTCTAATGACAAAATATTGGATTATTGTCCCTTCAAATTTCTTCCGGCCTGAGTATGAAAATTCAAGATGATTGCAGAGAAGTTAGGCTCAACTTTTTCTCTTTTGTGCTATGTGTTTGAGGCTACTAGAGATAGGGTATAGAAATGAAAACTCCGTCCGTTCGACTCTGTTTCTTCATAATTTACATGCTTCTTGGACGCCTCAGATAATATCCCTTACTATCCCTCCCTCTCCCTCACTCTCAGAATTTCTCATCCATACACACGATAAATATACTTTCTTCATATTTTCGTTAGTGATTATCTTAGTAACAGAACTAGGTAACCTGGTCTGTGGTTGTGCCATATTAGTGTTTGGTCTACCTAAGTAGTATATTGATCTAACCACATTATTGGACAAAGTTTATTGTAAAAACATGACTTCAATGTAACATAGGGTGGAGAAGTGTGTTTGTAGAGACTTTGTCTGTTCTCACAGAGCCTTTTCCCGTCATGCCGAAGAAGTTATGAGAAGAACCACATGTCTGCCTTAAGGATCAGTTCTAGTCGTTAGATCCACTAACGAATATACAAGATGTTTTACCCTATTGGAGTAGTGTCAAACACCGTTACTTAGTAGTAACATACTTCTTATCAACGCTTCCATGTACATCTACAACTGCAATTTATCTGTATGTAACGCATCTGATAACGGTACCGAAAAATGAAACATGATTACCATGCAGATAGTTTCTGACTTACAATTTGCTTCTGCCTTGCATCAGGAATCTATGGGAAATGTTCTGTATTTAATTATCCCACAATGAGAGCAGATAAATAAAGGGCTTGAGTAACGAGAAGATAAATAGAGGTTTGTGAAACTAAACAAATCATACCTTTCTCGGCCTTTTGGCTAAGATCAAGTGTAGTATCTGTTCTTATCAGTTTAATATCTGATATGTGGACCAATGGTCCACAACGATATTAAATTTATTTTTTAAGGGGGAAGTCCCATCACAATAGCTTGCTATTGGGGTCTTCAAGTGTCGCCCATGCGTTGCACTACTGCACGGGCCTGGCGTACCCCACTAATTCAATATCAAGGTTAACTTATTAAACAGTATGGTTATTTTGAATTAAGGATATTTCTGTATATGGTCATATACTCATATGTGTTATGTACTCGTAGAAGTCACTCTCAAACTTCAAGGACCTTTATGTCAGTACTTTGTATCTTAAATATGTTAAGAAAAATTACTTTAAATAATCCAACCTTTGCATCCCATTAACTTTTATTAAAGTCGAGTGATCGGAAACCGGTAAAAAAGGTCAACTTTTATTTTTTTGTTTTTTTCCCTTACCTCCTTCCTCCTAACTCCTCTGCCTTCATAGTTGTTTTCTGATATCTCTTCTTCTTCCCTCCCAGCTACTGCCATAATACCAGCCCACCAGAAAATCAACCCCACTCAATAAATCCTATACCTGCCTCCCTGAAAGGCTGAAACACCAACCCACCCTCGAAACCCGACCTCTCTCCACCGCCTTCATCTTCATATGCGACCACCATCAGCACCTTAATTAATTCCATTAATGGACGCCCTAGCTCCACCTCCAACCAATCTCCCATCAAAACCGACCAAAAAGATCGTCTCTGCCATCGCAGCAAGCTGGAGAAGGCGGAAAGAAAATCGAAACTCCTCACACCCAAACTACCACAGACGTTTCGACTCCCTGCGCACCAACCCTTTGTGCCTCCCATGTAAATTAATTAATTATACGAGTACAAAATAATTTTGGCCTTTTTTTATGTTTGTTTATACTTTTATACAGGTAATATATGGTGTGATTCGAATTCCACTTGAAATTTCATCGTTGTTGACTGTTAATGTTTGTAATGCTGAATTTGTAGATATTTTTTTCTTACTTGTGTTTTTTGGATTGATTTTGTGTGGTTGGTTTAGGTTTTTTTTCTCTTCAAAATTTGAAATTAAGTGGAATTAATTCGCATAGATGGAAGAGAAAACATTGAAGATGATGTAGATACGAAGTGTTGTTTCCTTTGTTGGTGAGGAGGAAGTCAAGAGGAAGGAAACCAAAAAAAACCCCAGAAAGAAGACAAAAGGAAAACAAAAGAGAAAAAAAATAAAGAAATTATACATTTTCAAAATAAAAATAAATTATGACGAATAGTCGCATGACACGTGTACAAGTTACCTGTTGTATCGGGTTGGTGACCTGTTGGGTGCAATAAAAGTTAATGGGGTGCAAAGGTTGGATTATTAGATAATTATCCAAATATTGGATTATTAACGGAAAATCGTCGAAAGGTTGGATTATTTAAAGTAATTTTTCCTATGTTAAGAAAATGGCCCTCTTTCAGAAGTTCCTTTCTGTCCACGTTTTGAGAACAATTGTGCTTTTGATTCATCATTTAACATTTTTTTCCCCTTTCCTTATAAACAGGTCAAAGGTGAAAACCTCCAGTGCTTGAAATGACCAAGTCTTTTATAGAGAGGTGACCTCTTCACTAGATTTTTTTTTCAAATTTTGATGGTTTAATGAAGATTCCAGATGCTTATGTTGCTATGTCTATTATTAATGATGCTAAACTCATGTACAATTTATAATGATTTTTCGAAGAGTTTAATTGATATATCTGTTATGCTTATGACAAATTCATTTACAATCTGCAAAAAACAACAAATCCGGAATGTCGGAAGTTGAATTTTCAGTTGATGCATCACGATCTTGTTAGTATGCGTATTGTAAATCTCTAATACCTGTTAGAATAACAATATTGAGTAATGAGCTCCTGAAATTTTATGCAACAAATTAAACATAACAAATCCCTAAATAAGAAGTATTGTACCACATTGAAAAAAAACAAAAATTAAACGAGAACTTTAGGAAATAAAACCCAAAACTTGAGATTGAACAAATTATACCTTTCTCGGCCTTTTGGCTAAGATCAAGTGTAGTATCTGTTCTTATCAGTTTAATATCTGATACGTGGACCAATGGTCCACAACGATATTAAATTTATTTTTTAAGGGGGAAGTCCCATCACAGTAGCTTGCTATTGGGGTCTTCAAGTGTCGCCCATGCGTTGCACTATTGCACGGGCCTGGCGCACCCTACCAATCTTAGTTCAAAATTAAGGATTATGGTTTGCTTTATTCTAATTCCCTTGTATAGATAAAACTATGAGTTGGTCACAGATGAATTGTGGTTTTAATTTTTATGCCCTTTTTTAATGTGGGAATTTTAAGACTTGATGAGTAATTTCACCTCAAAAGGTAAAACTAAAAAATTCATCACTTTGGCTCCTCAAAATGCTGTATTAGGCTAATTTTTATGCTGATTATAGGACAATGTGATGCCTAAGCTGAGTCCGTTAATATTTACATGACATGGAATTTGTGTATCAGAATGGCATCAATTGTAGATGCGGAAACTATCATATTGTCCAATTGCAAGGATGATATGATTTGAAGGATTTCAAGCAATATGTTGTTGAATCTGGTCTGGCATCTAATACGGAAAACGTTGGTCTTTCTTCCCGCAAATTAAAGCGATTGCTAATAGAGGTAAAGTCTTTTTACAAAATTTTCTTTTACTCTGATGGTTTACTTATAAGATTGATTGCATTTAAAGCTGTAATTATAATAAATGAATGAATGAATGATTCGGGGTATTTTATTTTATTTTGGTGAATTTTTTTAGAGACAATGAAGGTGGCTATACAAAGTTGTAAATCCTTTTGAATTATACATACTGTAATATTTTCAAGTATGTTACCATGCGAGCTAGAGAAAGTTAACTCTTGATTGTTTTTATTAGACTGTAAACCCCAGTGTATTGTATGACGGATTTTCTTATTTTTTTGTTTGACTGAATGTGGCTTGTTGAGGTCTAATGTGAATGCTTGAAGATTGTTTCTAGCTTCCTTGTAAGTTTGTCTCTTCGGAGACATCGGATAAAATTGGAACGATATAGAGTGTAGGTAAAACAACTGTTGATACCATAAATAATTATAGACGAGGAGAAGATTTTACTTGATTGTAGATCTCATAAGAATAGCGTTGCATCGTGGTATGGAGGCCACTGCCTTAGAAGCGAATTTCGCCACCCTACCGGTACCACTGAGCATTATTATTTCCTACATAGAGGAGATTAGCATGGCCACTGAGCAAGGATGACACGCACAAATCGAAATATAGTCCAAATTTTGTGTCCTTTTTTTAACTTGTTTTTCACCCTTATGCCCTCTCTAGCAGCTTTTCTATTTCTTCTCCCCGAAAATACAGTTCACTTTGTTTTATTCCTGAGACTGCTTTGACTTTTGACAGACACACAATGCTTTGTTAGGCTGTTGCCTGTTACAAGTCATAACATAAACTAGTATTTTGGTGGTATTGACAAATGACAATGGCTTCACCATGATGAATTTTGCAAGATAATTTGTCTTCCCATATATATCTGCAAAAGGCTTGGTATTTTCATTTCGTCCCGGAAAAGGAAACGAGAAGCTAGGGGCCTAGGGTGAGGGGAAAATATAAAGGAAGTGGTGATACTAAGAATGCAGAGCCTTTTGGTTTAGCTTAACTGCAATGTCATGATTTTATCAGTTCCCATCAGACCATTAGTCTCACAGTCTTTTCTGTGTTTGACAATGATATTCACAGAAGTGAGGATAACGCAATTTTTTCAGATTATGTTGGTTCTAGTGTTATGCTTATGCATTGAAAAGATATTAAAGTAATTTTGGCAATTATGGATTTATGGTCTCATGCAATAGCGAGTTGAAATGGTTCATAATGGAACTCTTTATAAAGTTAGCCCTTGCTGGTTAGTTAAAGATCAAAATTGACTGTAAGCTAATAATTCTCTCTATACAAAACTATGCCTTGACTGTAAACTTGTCTCTCAGACATCTGATAAAATAATACATAGAATGATCGAGAAATTGTCCAATTTTTTTTAGCTTACTAGTTTTATCTTTTACATATGGATGCTTTTATTGGTTCCATGAGATATACAAGTAACTGACATTGGTTTTATGGCCGCTGGAACGATAGAAGATGAATGGTTTATTTTTAGCTATGACTTTTCTCTATGCTCGTAATGATGCCTTTTTATAGATGTTGTGTCCTATTTTGTTCTTGTTATTCGGTTTATCAGCTATCATGGGTGTTTGGGCTCCCAATTGAATATCAATTGGGCCACTAAGTCCAAAGCCCAATGGCTCAACACAACATCAAACCCACTGTTCACTCAACATGGCTATTCAGCCACTAACAAGGCCCACGGACATGTAAGCCCTATTTTGTTCTTGTTATTCGGTTTATCAGCTATAATGAGAAAACTGTTTTCCATGTAAATTTGTTTCATGTGCATTTTCTGCTTAAAACTCTTAAACTTCTATTGACTGCAGTTGTACTGAAGATTTATTGAAGAGAATGGAGCTAGGAGCAACCGAGCAAGAAAGAAATGGATGACTTCAAAGGTGCCTCGGAGATTTTTTTAGTGCCAATGATTGTTTGGTCCAGTATTTGAAGTTGAGAAATACTGTCACAGTGCCACCTCAATTACTTAAAATCTAAAGGCTCTAAACATTTAATTGGGAAATGGACTGGGGACTCACGAACACATGTCCCCACAATAACAAATTATGACTACACTCTCGTGTAGACCTGTCAAAAATCGACCCGATCCAAAAATCAACCCCAACCCGATCCGAAAATAATGGGTCTTGAACAAGATTTTGTGATCCGTAATTCGATTTTATCCGAACCCGAGCAACCCGAAAAGTATGGGTCAAAACCCGACCGAACCATTTTAAACCTGATCGATTTAAAATCATTGTATTTATAGTAATTAGTAATAAATGAGATTTTGAGAAAACTTAAGCATAATAAACACGTTGTTTTTACTATTGTTGTGTGTAATATGATTTTTATTTGAATTATACGCCATTTTATTGTTGAATTTGATTAAATATAAACTTGTGTAGGAAATTTTGTTAATTTGTGCCCATATTTTGTATATTTATCACCTAAATTAATGAAAACATAATGTGCGTTTTAAAATCTCTCAACCCGTTGGGTCGACCCGAACCCGAAAGTTCTGGGTGTTGAACAAGCATGTGTAAACCCGAACCCAAAAATATTTTTTTACAACCCAACCCGACCGACCCGTTTGACAGGTCTACTCTCGTGGTTATGGGAGACGTTAGGCAGGTGAGTCTCCTGAAGGTACGAGGTCATTTGTTTAAATACCAAAAAACGATACTGTGGTTTGTTTAATTACATCTGCTCTCTCCTTTTTGTTGAGATAGTTGTGAATAGTTCAGCAGACATCACTTGAAAGTTGGAAAAGATAGTTTTTCGCACTTAGCAATGTCTTCTCCATGTTGTTGATGATTTATTCAGAATTCCTATTACATTTGAGTTTTGCTGTAGTCTGATTTCTTATGACGTTAGAGTTTGGTTGGATCCTCAGTTCTTGTGACATTATAGTTTTTCTGTCAAAAGTTCAAACTTATGTTGCCCCACCCGAGAGGCCCAGACCGGGAATGATGGTTTGTAACTTAGGGAACTCATACCTTGCTCGGCCTTTTGGTTAAGATCAAGGGTAATAATTCTTTCTATCAGTTTAATATCCGATATGTGGGTCACTGACTCAGAATGATAATTCATTTCGTAGGAAAGGATTTCCACCACAAATCCTCAAGTGTCGCCATGCTTTGTACTACTCCCTCCGTCCCTTAATACTCGCACCGGTTTGGTCAAACCGGTGCGGAGTTTAAGATATTTGAATTGACTTATTAATTTAATGGGTGTTAGTTGATAGTGGGGTACTTTTTTAATATAGTTATTGGGAAATGTGTAAGGGGTGGGGGAGTGGTGAGTGTGGGGTGTGAATTTTTAAATGATTTTTTGTAGGGAGTAGGAGTGTAGGGTCATAAAGGTTGGATTATTTAGAAATATCGCATAGGTAGGCTTAATTAAAGAAAATCGGGCAAAGGTTGAATTAATAATTACAAATTTCCTTTTATTAATCATTTTATGTATTTTTTTAATATATATTTGATATTAAATTATTTTGGAGGGAAAAAAATTCAAATATTTTGGAGGGAAACTATTCAAATGTCTTAGAGGGAATATTAATTTCAAAACTGAATTTAAATTTTTTTTTTTTTTTGGATTTTATTAATTCCTAATTCTATTAGGAATCAATTTTGCAGAAAAAGAATTTTAGTCAATTTAAAATTATTTTTATAAATCCAAAAATTATGTTTATTATTTTATAAAATCAGTTTTATAGTATATTATATTTATGAGAATAAATTTTTGATTTATTTTGGGAAAATAAGATAATTCTATTTAAAATTGGAATTTAAGAGTTTTACCAATTCAAAATTTACTAAAAGTTCAAAATCTTGGAGATAAATTCTGAAAGTTTCAGGATATCTTCTAAATAATTATTCAAGTCTCTGTTTAAAATTTCGTGATTTTATCTTTTGTATTTCTATTTTAAACAATTTTACTCTAAACCGAATATCACCAAAATCATGACTAGATTCAGAATCCTATCATAGCTTAAACATCAACGACGGCTATACCTCTTAGGGTTTCATTATAACCCTAACCATAATCCTACACCTATAAATACCCCCTAATTCATTCACCATTCCTCACACCAAAAGTTGAGAGCTTTCTCAAGCCCGCTCTTAAACTTCTTCTCCCTCTTTGGCTCTAAACCTTCTTACCTAAAACCCTTATACCACCACCACGACACCCCCGTCGTGCACTTCTTGCCGCCGACGTCTACCTCTTGGTGTCGTGACTTCCACACCCCAATTGTTTTCAAAGTGTATTTTTAAACCATGAGTTCGAAATTTTGATTTATAATAATGTTATTATGCATTCATAACTCATGAATTAAATTTAGGTCCATTAGATTTATTTTTTATTAATTTAATTGTTTAATCAGGAATTAATTAGGGTTTTATGTATTAATTGTTAGGAACTCATGAGTGATCTGTAGCAGGATCAAATTTATCTTTGTGTGAGGTATTATTTAATCAAGGTATGTGTATGTGTCTGGATTGTTATAGATTGAAATCTATGTATGGTTTGATTATTAACTTCAAATTATTAATTGTTTTCAAATTGAAAATTGTGAATTAGTGATTTTGAATTGTTTCTTGATTTGTGAAAATTATTTGAGGATTTTTGAAAGGTTAAATATTTTTATTAATTTTAATATGATGATGGATTTGCTCAGGTGGTTTTTGAAATAGTTTGTTTGGTTTTGATGAGTTATAAATCTTTATTTCAAAATACGTTGTTTTCTTTAAAAATAAATTTGATTAAATAAAAGGAGGATTGTTGGTTTATCATATGGTTGGAATTGGATGGTCTTTCATGACATTATTGTACTTTTATAAAGTATCAAGGTGGAATGGATTTCATTGAACTTTTATGTTCATACACATCACTTGTTGTGTAAATCGAGGGTCACTTGTTGACTATTATTTTGGTTAGTACCCCAATGTATAGATTTGTGATGGAATACTAGCTTGGGGGTTTGCACATTTAGGAAGGAAGGGGAGATAAGAAGAGGTGTCTTTCATATTCTAATTGGAATCTATTTTTGGAAAGTTTCTACTTTTGGAATATTGTTATATTTGGAAAGTTTATATATTGGTAATATTTCTTTTCGTGGAATGTTTCTACTTTTGGAAAGTTCTTATTTTGGAAATCTTAATTCTTGAAATGTTTATACTTTTTAAAAGTTACTATTTATGAAAAGTTACTATTTATGGAAAGTTTCTAATTTTGGAAAATGAATCTTCTATGATTTCAATTAAGCAAGTTTGAATTAAATGGTTTGTGAAAGTATGTTCAACTATATATAAATGTTTTACATGTCTTGCATATATTCGTACTTAGCTTTTGCTAACCCGTATTTCCTATTTGTTTTGGCTTGCCCCTGTTCACCTTTTGGTGAGCAGTTTTCAGGAACTTGATGTGATGATGTGACATGCTTGCATACGGGATTAATGGAGAGTTCACTAGTTAGGATTTATTTTTCTAAGTTGGTTTCATTTGTGAGTTCAGATTTTAGTATTTAAGTTTCAAGGGTTTATCGAATATACACTATTATTTTTTCGACTATTATTATTCAATAAAGAAAAGTATTTGAGTTATTCCGCTGCATTAGTTGAGTTAATTAGCCTTTAACGTAATCACGTGGCGGTAATACTCCTAAGTTTCTCTCCATGTTGGTTTTATTCAAATAAATGTTGGTTTTAAAAAGAGAGAAATTTGGGGGTGTTACATGGCATGCCCCACCAAATCATTATTCAAAACATATTTGATTAGGATAATGTGATGTTTATTGAATATATGAGTATGAGTATGAGTGTATGACTATTGTGTTTATCTATACCTGTACTAGAATGGGATGACAGGATACTTAATGAGAAAATATTTCCATTACAGTTTCTGTAACTTATTCTACTACAAAGTATATGATAATATTGATTCCACAAAAACATAGAGAGGCTAAAGATTTCACCCTAAAGTGCTACTAGTGGCAACATATATGAAGGTCAAAAGTCAGGATTATGAGGGTGTCATAAGTCTACTATCTTATTAACAGGATGAAGTCATTGGATTCTTAATCTTGAGCTTTAATTTAGTAATGGGTAGGATCTTTAATCTACTAGCCGCTGTTTTTGTCTTTTGGGCTATCTGAAATATCTATCAGTTAAAATTTTAATAGTTGTGTTGCGACTGAAAAGCTTAGCAAACTTGAAATCAAAGTGCTCCAATGTTTTAGGCATAAAGTGTAGTAAGTCTTGTAACCCTGGTAAAGGGAGAAGCTGAGTTCGCCCAGATTTGATTGACTGCAAACTTCCTCTTTGGATGGAAAATAAATATATGCTCCCCCACTTTTAGACTTGCAACAGTGTTACTTCTGATTATGTCTATTTATCTGATTACAGGCTATTATTCTTGTCAGGCGGCAATTTGAAGATTTCCGGGGTAGTTTATCCCACTCTGAATGGCTAAAGGATGAGGTCCAAGTTACAAGAAAACAAAAAGATGTACTGGAGTCTAAGAAAATCATACCTTTCTCGTCCTTTTGGCCCAAGTACCTAAGATAAGTATTTTATCTATTCTTATCAGTTTAATATCTAGTCTGGCTCACCCTGCTAGATAATTAGTCACAAATTTCACAAATTTTTGAAGTATTAATTTTAATTCCTTTAGTGAGGATATGGCCTATGGTTGCCCTTCATCAATCAATGTAATTTTCTGTGGAAGATGGCTTTCATTTATGGAAATCTCATAATTTAAGAAACTTCAAATAAATAATTAAGCAACATAAAAAAAAATAGAAATTGGTCATTTTCCTAGTTATGTGCATGTAAAATGATGTCTTTTTTTTTACAGGCAATATTGCTCCCAAATTCTGCTTGTCTTGTTTACTTCACAAAACTGAAGTTAACTTTTCCTTGTACTTTGACTATAATGGATAAAACCAGTGTTCCCTTCTAATATTGTGGGTCATTGCCACCGTTATAACTATTTATGCAACTAATCTTATTAACTATAGGATAATGGTATATCTAAGCTGAAGAATCCATTATGGTATTGGTGTTGTTGTTTTATTTTCTTCGTTTTATTTTTAGAAATTTGTTCTCAAGTATTTTATTAAAGTACCTTTGCATTGATTTATGGAGAATAGAATAGAATTCTCCAGTTTAATGCCTACTTGTTCTATGTAATGAATTAATGATTTTTGAAACCACTAACTCAATCTATGTTGTTTATTGAATTGGTTTCATATTTCAAAGCCTCAAGCTTGTTGTCTCTTACACATTTCGTGAGATCATTGTCTGAAATGTTAGGAGTTAAACAACTGAATTCACATGGTATTTGAAACACTGAAAATGTTGTATCAACATTTCGGGCTCGTTATTCATTCTTTTACATTCGCTTTCTCTTTTACAGGGCCAAGCAACAACTGTCCAACTACAACCCTTATCAAGGCGATATGTGGAGGTTCCAATGTAAGCACCCTTACTTTTAAGTATTACTAGTTGTTGGACTGTGCGCTAGCGCGCACAGTCCCCCAAGATATACAAAACTGTCTTGTAAAAATATTATGTAAAACACGAGCATTTATAAATGTATGTAAATGCTTATATAGAGATTACAATATCAAAAGTAATTAGCTATATTTTTTTGTGGGGGAGTATCGCAAATGACAACACAATAGAACCACTTGAAATAGTATGTAGCTCTACAAAAAATGTTTGAGATTTTGCAGGAATATGTAGCTCTATACAAAATGTTTGAGACAAATATTAATACAAAAAAAGATGGTACGATTTAGCAAAAACAAAAGGGAGTCGTATAATTGTTGCAAAGGGATGCTAGTGATTCATGTCAATCCTCCATTAACTACTGTAGTGTTTTCATGTCAATCCTCTACCATTTACTGTTGCAGATTCATTCTTTCAAATGGGGGATATGGCCATATCCCCACACTTTGGAGCATTTTCAGCTGCAAATTCTCCCATGTGTACGCGGAATACATCATAAAAGAGGAGATATAACTCTACCTGAAACGTAGAGAAATAATTGCATTGTCATCTTAACTACTTAAGCGCGTAAATTTGAGAACAGGTGTCTCCATTAAGCTTACCACTGGAAGCCGTCAAACCAGTGATTGTTCCTCTCTAAAGTCTTGTAACTTCTTCTTACACAGTTAAAATCTGTGAAATTGAAGTAGTTGACACAAGCAAAAGCGGATGAATACAACAAATGCAGTAGTTGATTTTAGAGGATTATAATTGCAGGTAATAAAGTAATTGTTGAATAACACATACGTATGACCAACTGAACACAGCCAAGCATGCAAGAACTTGGCAAGCTAAATTAAACACAGACAACCTGCTGAGAATATAAATGTGGAATAGAGGTAATATCACCCAAAGCTTGTATTATTTTTGTTCTAACAATAGGTTAACGAAACACATGTGTACTGACATTTAAGTAAAGCCAACTATTAGAAATGTCTTTTTACACATTGGTCCCCTCAACAAACTTTGGTATCTCTTATTGTACAGAGTTACAGACAGTACCAAGGTCCAAGACTACCAACTAAATTAACAAGCGCAAAAAAGCGACGTAAACCAATCCAGGTCAGCTGGGGAAAGAAACTGTACTCCCAAAATCTTCTAGTAACCTTATTAATCCCAAGACATACAACAACAAAAATACCATCGTATTGATGTTTCAAAATTATGCAGTTCGAGATTGTAGATTTGAGTTTACTGACCTCGTCTATATTGTCAAAAATGTGCGAGGACTCAACGATGTACCACACCTACAAGTATAATTATAAGTTGACTTACAACGCAATGGAAAGAAGAAAAGCTAATCAGTTGTTCATAAACCTATAAATCTATAATGATGAATGAGTGAATCATTCTAAACAAAATACAGAACTAGTCAAACCAAGTTTGCAGTGGAGATCGAAATTGAGAAGTTACCATAGCTGCTCTCAAGGAATATTTCTGATGTTCTGCCCCCGTTTCCCGAGCTAACATGCAGACTTTGTTAACAAGATTTGCGATATTGCGGGCATAAGTGCTACCAGTCTCTCTGCATGTGTCAAATTCTTGTAAGGAGCCCCAGAAACATGTAGCGTAATTTATTTTTTAATAACATGACACATGTCCTACAAGGTTTTATCACATGTAACACGTATAGGTGTATTGATAACCAAGGGTCCAAGGGTTAAAAACCTTGAAGGCCCATCGGCCCATCCTCAAGTAAATCAGCATGATAATTTGTACTCCTTTCCGTAAACTTCAGACACGGCATGAACAATATATGTTTCGCTTCAAGTAAATATCTAATGGGCTTTATAGGTAATTAATTGGATATGTTTAGTGAACTGTGGTTGTGATATTTTACATCCACTGTACAGCAAGTAAATGGAAATTATATACATAACAAAGGCCACAATTAATCACAAGGTTTTATGAAATGAGAAATTAACAGAAAGGTGGACATAAATTGAATCCCAAAATCTAACAAGCATGATTATTATCACTAAAGCTCTACTTGAACAACTCCTCTAAAAAGTCAGTGAACGAACAATCCTCTAATACACAAAATTTTCTCTAAACTATGCAATATGGAAGTCCGTGAAGCAAAAACAAGCAGATCTCGTACTTTACTTGACTATAGATTAATCGAGTTAATGTTTGGCGTTAATGTTTGGCATCCAGATACTTGTACAGAAACTTCCTTAGAAGATCCAAAACCTCGTCACTAAGAAGCAACAGACTGGCTGCAAAGTATGCCCCGGAGAACATACATTCATGCATGCTCTAGATAACCCTATAACCAATTACGAGACTCCGTATTCTCCCTTTAACTCACAAATTTTGTTTTCTTATGTTACTAATTGTCTTATATTTGGCATCCCTAATTTATTTCCTTTAAGATCGAATCAGCTAAGCATAAGATTGACACTCAAGCACCCCATTCCCCATCACTTTTCCACTAAAACCTTATGAATTTATTCTGTATTTTATTAGTTTGTGGGTTATGGCAGTGATAACAATGAAAATAAGTATACGACGAACAACTGTAACCCTTGTCATTTAACTGAAACCTGATACAAATAGTACTACTACATACGATTGAATCATTGTGTATTTATTAATTTCCAAACAAATCTAACAAATTGCAAGCAGTCCCCTTGAAATCTATCAGGTAGTCCAGTTTCCTTTTCCTTACTTTTCAAACAAACATAACAAATTGCAAACTATTGCAACTTGGAATTAGCCAAGTATTACAGATCAGAACAACTTTAAGGCTAAAACTTCCATCAAAAAAATATAGCTCAACAAACATCTATTACAATATAAAGCTTAGACTAACACCTTAAACAGTTGTATTAGGAAAAAGGTCAATAAAATTAATAGCTAGTTCAAACAAAACAAAAAAAATCATAAACCCTATAAATTCATTAACAATCCCAGAAATTAAACAAAAAAAAACTCCATTTACAGATAAAACATGGGTAATGGTATTAATGTAAGAACAATCAAAAGCCATGTACCTTTTGGGCCACAAATGCATTGGAATGGGTGATAATCTAGGAATTAAGTGTAAAACTGTGCACGTCTGGAACAGAGTTCCAAACCCTTATCTATGGCAAAATCACATCGACTTGTGTTGCTAATGCTAAGTAAGATATGATGTACAAATGAAACAATAAAAGCACTGATAGTAAAAGGTATACAATATAAAACTTTAAAACACCAGATATCTATCGATTAAAAACTACTACTGATAGTAAAAACTTACGATGGGGCAAGTGATGGTTTCATCAAGTGATAATAAGTCAAAAGTGAAGGAAATAATGCCCTTGGTCCAAGTATGCATTTAATGATAAGTCTAATAAATGCGGTTCAGTATTAATTGACAAGTTAATAATTCAGTGAGATCAAGTGAGCTGAATGCCTAGCTAGAGGCCGCTTCAGTTCAAGTGGAATTAATGATATTAATCCACAGCTTACTCTTGACTGAACCCGTAGGGTCACACAAATAGTACGTAAACGGATCAAGTATTTAATGGAATTACATACTCCATCTACGGATATTCGGAATCGACGGATCTTGGTTTCAGTGGGAGCTGAGATCGTCAAAGGCAAGCAAGTGAATACTCCGGAAACGATGATATTGCCGGAAACGGAAATATGGAATGTATCGGAAATATAAATATTATCCAAGTCGTAGATGTTGCCGGAAACGGAAAGATGGTACGTATCGGAAAATATTATTGGAAATGGAAATATTGCCGGAATCGGAAATATTGCCGGAAACGGAAATATTGTCAGAATCGGAAATATTATCGAAATCGGAAAATAATTCCGGAAACGGAAATATTAAATATTTGTTCGAAACGGAAATTAATTCCGGAATCGGAAATATTAAATATTGTTCGTATCGGAAATGAATTCCGGAATCGAGAATTTAATCGGAAGCGTATCGTACGAATTAGCATCGGACGAGGTCTGCCAGGCGAAGGCCCAACACGAAGCCGGGCCATCGCCCAGCAAGCCAAATCGCATCAAACACACGCCAAGCCTCGACCAGGCCCAGCGCAAAAGCCAGGCCCAGCCGAAGCTTTGGGCGCGCATGCGGAGCAAGGGCTGCGACGAGTGGGCCTTGCGCTGTGCGTGGGCCGTGAGGCCTGCGTGCGGTGCTTGTGCGCCTCTCGTGTGTGTTACTCGAATTCTAAAGCTACCGGGATTCGACATATGATTAAATCTAGTCCTAACAGATAAACTTTAATTAACTAGAGTCCTAGCAGGATTCTAATTATACTAAACTAGTATTCTAATAGGATTGTAATTCCTTTTCCATAACTCTATAAATAGGTGCCTAGGGTCACATATTTACATACAACATTGAAGTATTCAAAGGTAAGATTTTGGAGCAAAAATCAGCCAAACACTTTCAACCTATTTAGCCGAAAATCCTAGGAACCTTAAGGGCGATTCTAGTTGGTCAAGCTTAAGGCGGATCCGGACGTGCTGTGGACTATCTACGGAGGGACGACACTTGGAGTCCTAAAGACTTGTTCTTGTTCGGTTCGGGCGCAGCTAGGGAGGGCACGCTACAAAGTGTATGCATCTGAATTATGTTAAATGATTATGTGTAAATAATATGTTTCCT
This sequence comes from Spinacia oleracea, assembly GCF_020520425.1. Taxonomy (NCBI): domain Eukaryota; kingdom Viridiplantae; phylum Streptophyta; class Magnoliopsida; order Caryophyllales; family Amaranthaceae; genus Spinacia; species Spinacia oleracea. Next base: position 8,485,038 of record NC_079490.1, read on the forward strand.
GGCATTAAGGTTTTCCGCATAATTTATGTTTTATCATATGTATCATAACCTAACAAAAAGAGCCTAATGCATGACATAGTTCCCTAAGTACTTGGATGACCTTGAGAGATAGACAAGAGCTATGACCAACGACAACAAGATACAGATTTCAACAATCCAAATTAATAGTTTCCCGCCAGATGCACCTTCAATATTTAATAGGAAATGGGGGAGAGCAATTCCCATTTGGAATCCCTGCCGACATTCAAGATAATAACTGCAGTGAGATGCTCAATATATACCTGGATGACTGGCGGAGAAAGACCTGATCTCACAAAATTGATACAGACAACATAGGTAGGCATATAAATCAACAAGAAAAAGTAAAGTAGAGGGAGAGAGGTGGAGCTCGATTACAGTTTTTCGAAGTTGCGGAATTGTGATGATGGTTATAATTACTCACGATGTCGTTTTTCACTCTTTTTTCTTTGTCCAGGTGTCACGTCTCTTTTATTTTTATTTTTTTGCGCCAAACGAGCTTGAAAATGGCGTGAATTAGGTCCTAATTATTCGAAACTAACGAATCAATACAAAATTAATCAAACAAAAATTTGGACATAGAAATTTGAATGAATAAAAATGGAACAAAAATAACTTACAGGGTCGAAATTCTCCTCCATTTCCGAGAGCAAATAGAACACAAAATTAAACTGGGAATGGCGCTCCTCTAATTTTCTCCCTCTTTTGAGTCTTTGTAATTTGATTCAACTTTGAGTTATATTGTTTATGTTTTAAAATGACAATAAGTAAGCCCCTATAGCTCAGTGGTAGAGCGCCAGTCTTGTAAACTGGAGGTCTGTAGTTCGATCCTGCATGGGGGCAATTTCTGATTACTCCTTTTTTGTTCATTTTTTACAAGAAAATAAAATCGCTTAAATTATTATAGGGGGTCAATGGGTCATAAAAAGTGGAGAATTTTTTAAAAAAAAGTATGTCACATCTTCAAGTTTTGCTCTTTAAAAACTGAGATGTAACTTGACTTGTTACATTTTTTGATATTTAGTAAATTCTAAACTTTTGAAATAAAATTTTGTAAATTCTTCTCAAGTATGTATCTTCTTGGAACTAAGATCTTCTTTGGGACTTCTGATGATATATATTCAACCCCATTTAACACAGGAAATGGGCCTTGAATATAATCATTCCCAGAAATGTCAAAGAATTGCAAGTTCCTAAACGACTTCAGAGATGCTGGGATATTCCCAGTGAAAAGATTATTAGCAAGTGAGATACTCCCTAAGTTAGGGAAATACCTCAAAAATCTCAAAGTCCCCTGAAAGCCTATTTATGGAGAAGTCAAGAACTCGAAGACGAACAAGCTTCGACAATTCAGACGGTACACCACCAGTAAAATGATTACTCTTAAGATTAAGAACCTCAAGTTTCTGGCAGTCAACAATTTCTTCTGGTATTTTGTCAACAAGATGGTTAGTTGACAAAATACACCAGCACATTAGGAATAGGTAGGCATATAAATCAACAAGAAAAGGTGAAGTAGCATTTGTACAAACAATATCTACCAGGATCTGGTTTTGTCATGATGGTACATAATATAAAGTTTCCTATAAGCCTTTTTTATTTCTGACTCAGAACCTCCAGGTTCCAAACCAAGACTGTTGTATGGATTAAAAAGTTGAACCCGAATACCAAGCAAAAGACAATAAATTTAGGGGAAACTTGTTTTATGATAAAAAGTTCAACACCAATGGGAAGATCTGTATTTTTGCCGAACAATCAATAGATTTCTCTTGCAAAATATACATACCTCAACGCTCATATATTTTATGTAATAAATCAAGAAGGCCATAATGACCCACAGCAACACAAGTGTCATGTTACTACAAGTGGAGAAGTTTGAAACCTGCACATCATGAACAAAATAAAGCAAATGATCGATGTAATGAACAACAAGTAAAATAAAAAAACTGAAATAGCAACAACAATATATTATGGACAAACACAATGATCACATAGACACAAACCCTTTTCAATAGTGATTTATGGTATTTTCCAGAGCGAGAGCATACAACACATTGACAATATAAGCTTTTTGCCTTCTTCTTTTCAAACCGACAGAGTTTTGAAATTGTATGATGACTAAAGGGAGTGCCATCATAGTCAAAATAAATATAGGAAATAGTGAACTATTCTCTTCCGAAGCTGTCATCTTTACTTGATAAGAGGAAGCTTATCTGAACCCTTACTCCTGCAAAAACGGTTACAAATGAAAATATGTCAGTATCATTCAGTTAAACTGAAGCACCGGCAAAGATTCTCAATGACTACAACACCAAAAGACCGATCATAACTAAAGCAGGACTGCTGCGCCTCAATAATTGATATGGCAAACCAAAATGCTAACACAATGCCACTGTTGATTCTGGATCCGCCACTGGCCGTAATGAAGGTACTATATGAGCCTCACTCAGAAACAATGGTCAACATATTACTTGGATGATTAATTAAATACATCTAAAATTATTGGATCCCAACTCCCAGCTTTAACTCCATGCAGTCTACTCACTGGATTTTTTGACCAGGACATTAATCTGTATTTAATTGGTCGAGGGGATAACCGATAATGATTCTAGTATCAATCAACATTCAATGCCAATAACAAGGGTTTATCACAAACAACTAAAACAAGATTTTATCACAATCAGCTAACATTTATCACGAACAACTAAAACAAGAGTTTATCATAATCACTAACATAATACCTCATCCTAAAAAATAACTTTTAGTTGCATACAAATAGTAGTACTACATACGATTGAATCACATCCGAATTGGTTAGACTTTTTATCTAATTTTCCAAACAAACCTAACAAATTGCAAGCAGTTGCACCTTCAAATTTACCAGATATTCAAGTTTCCTTTTCCTAACTTTTCAAACAAGCACAACAAATTGCAAACTACTGCAATATGGAATTAGCCAAGTATAAAACTTAGACTACAACTTAAACAGTTGTGTTAGAGAAAAATTCAATAAAATTATAATTCAAACAAAACAAAAATAACCTCATAAACCCTATAAATTCATTGACAAGCCCATAAATTAAAAATAAAAGCTCCATTTACATAAACTAAAACATGGGTATTGGTATTAATGTAAGAACAATTAACCTGCGTACCTTTTGAGCTACAAACGCATCGAAACGGGCTATAATATAGGAATGGAGTTAATTGCTTCAATTTCTGCACTTCTCCCAGTAATCGACTTTTAATTTCACGAATCTCAGCATCTAACGCCATAATCGTATAAGTCTCATTCATCTTTCTGCATATCTTTTCACAAATTCATCAACAATTAATACAAAAGGGAGGAACCCTAAATCAAATAAAGGATGAGAAAGAAGAGTTAGAGATAGAGGGAGACCTTATGGGAGAGGTCTTGATGCCGGAATCACGACAGAGGAGTAGAGGCCGACGAAACATTTTAATCGGATAAACAGAAACCGAGGAAACTGATGGGTGGTCATGACTCTTGACGCGAAGGGAGGAGGAGGAGGAGGAGGAGGAGGAGGAATGGGGGATCTCAAAGAAAGCAAAGAGAAAGAGGAAAAAAAGTCAGTGGAACGTGGCAACTGATTGGGGCAAAAGGGCTGGACGTAAAACTTAGAAAAATAAGGGGCATTATGGTAAACTCATTGTTACATGAATAGTATGTCAAGTTCAAGCCTTTATATGTGTTATGATTTATGTGTGATAAACCTTTCTCCATTTGTGACTGTGTAGCCTTACCCTTAAAAACTATGTATGTGCGATAAACCTTGCTCCATTTGTTCTCCAAATCCGCAAGATTCCATGACCTATGGCTCTATTGTTAATACAATAGTTTATCCATGTACTGCAGACATAAGAATAATTATGATAATGGGTTCCTCAAGTTTGTTGTGAATGAAACCTCAAAAAAAGGAGTACCACATTGAAACTTTACGAGGAGACTGTTGTAACTACGGGAAATAAAAAGCAAGAATAGAAATTAGACAACTCATACCTTTCTCGGCCTTTTGGCTAAGATCAAGTGTAGTATTTGTTCTTATCAGTTTAATATCTGATATGTGGACCAATCTATATTAAATTTATTTTTAAGGGGGAAGTCCCACCCCAGTAGCTTGCTTCTGGGGTCTTCAAGCGCGCCCATGCGTTGCACTATTGCACGGGCCTGGCGTACCCCACTATTTCAATATCAAGATTCACTTATTAAAAACATTATGGTTTTTATGAATTAAGGATATTTCTGTATATGGTTTCATATGTGAGTGCAATTTTTAGAACCCATGTTAGAGTGGAGCATGACATTTTCATGACTAGGGATGTCAATGGGGTGGAGCGGGGCGGATGCGTATGTAGGTCCTTTCATCCCCATCCCCACCTAAAATTTTCATCCCCATCCCCGCCCCGTCACCCATGACGGGTACAAAATTCATCTCTATCCCTGCCCCAACGGGTATAAACTCAAATCCATCCCCGCCCCACCACCCAACTGGGTATCCATCCCCTTCTTATCCCCGCCTAATTTTTCTTATTTACCAAACATTTTCCAATTTCCCATATATACGGAGTAATGAAAGTTAACTTTAGAAAAAGAAATACCTTATGACTAAAGTAACATATATAATCGAAAAAAATACCCGTCATAACAAAAAATTCCAATCAAAAAACTTAAAAATCTCACCTAACTACATATTATCACCTAGACATGCAAATAAATCCGCACTCACCCCATCACCCATGGAGGGTAAGAAGCGGGGCGAGTGGGGATGGGGCGGTGCGGGCGGCGATGGGGCGAGTTCAACATAAAATCCACACCCGCCCCATCACCCATGGCGGGTACGATTTTTATACCCATCCCCGCCCCTTCACCCGCCAAAATTACCTCCATCCCCGCCTACTTGGGGCGGATGCGGGGCAGGTCTTCCACGAAACCCGCCCCACTGACATCCCTAGGACCTAGTTGTTTCTATGTTAATTTGATTATTTAGTGAACTAAATCTTAATCAAACATACAAACAACATTCATGAATAATATACATTCATTCAATACACATAAGTGCATAAATAACTTGGGTGAACTACTATGGCCCAAAAACTTGGTCTTGAAGCATCCAATCTTTCTTTCACCTTGTTAGCTTGGCATCGTCCTGAACTTCATTCAAAAGCTAACTTAAAGTTCTAAATTTCCTAGAAATACTTGAAATAATTAAATAATTACATCAAAATTTCAATGGTACGCAGACCATATTTAAAACTTTACATTCAAAGATAAACGGTACGCAGACCGTATTTAACTATCCTATATTGGCCATACCAATCACCTTGAATACCTGCAATACATAAAACATATTCTATGCATTCATCCATTCTGTCCTAAAACGAATGACCCATATAAATATGCAAGTATTTACATGATTTATTTAAAAATCACGTTCACATAAAACGTGTCCTAAAAGATTAATCAATTCTGAATTATTAATCCTTAGAATTATTCTAATCAAAATTTAATTTAATTAAAATAATGGTGCCCTACGAAAATAATTAAAATTAATTATTTCATTTAATTTCATTAAATGACTCCCACTTAAACCAATATTTTAATTTGGATAATTTAATTTTAAATATTTAATTAAACTCACGGCCCGACCCAAGTTAAATAAAATAAATGAATAAAAAATCTACTGTTAGCCATTTCATGCAAAAATTAAATTTAAAGCCCAAACGAACAAAATAGCCAATTTGTGCAACACGGGCTAGGCTTGCGCAGTTGCGCCCAGCCCAACATCGCGTAGTGCAATGCATGCCATACGAGGCCTCAAGGAGCAACCCCCTTGCCTCGCAAAGCACGACGCACAGCCCGAAACTATGATGATGATGCTGCTGCTTTGCTCGTCGCTGCTCGCAAGCCATAGCCAGAGCTGCTGCCTTGCTTGCTCGTTGCTTCGTCGCTGAGCCAAGACACAACTGCTGCCTTGCTAGCTGCTTCGACCAGCGTGTTGTGGCACGCCCAGCTCGCTTGCTGGGTGCCTCGCGTTGTTGCGCCAAGCTACGGGGAGGCAGCGCGCATGGGCTACGCCCAACCACACGCACCGCACACCCATGTTCCGCGCCTTTGGCTCGTGCCATATGAGCCAAGTAACCAATTTTTTTTTTTTTTAATTTCACGGAATTTTATTTGCATGAGTTATTTTAATTTCTTGAATTAACAAAATTAATCGTTTGATTTTCAGAAATAACAAAGTGGGTGATGTAATTAATTTTTCAACAATCCAATTTTGAGAAATTTATTAAATCTTGGCTAACAACATTCAAATTTAACGAACGATCAATATCAACAAAAATTTGAACATATTTGATAATCCAATCCAAAATTTCAAATCGTTCTGAACATTTAAATTTCAGATTTTTATCAATTTGGTTTAAGTATTGATTAAAATTAACGAATCTAATCAAAATTTTATCCAATAACTTTTAAAAAACTGCCACTTTATATGAAATTATATTCCCTTTCCCAATTAAACAAATTTCCAGATTTAAATTACTTTTAAAATCAATTTACGATCTAAAAATCACCAATTTAGGGGAAAATAAATTAGGGTTTATACTTAACATTTATGGCCGAAAATTTTACCATAATTTTAAAATATACCCAAGAACAGTAGGGAAAAAATTCAATTAATTCCGAGTAGTTTAGGTTGAGCAATTAATTGAAAAACTTTCCAAAATTGTTAATTTAATTCATTAATTAACAAAAACGCCCAAAAACTCGAACTCCGGGGCCTGTTTTTGCGATTCTGTTCACATGAGTTGATTTTAAAAAGCCGTTTTCAAACAGATTAGCGTCAGAAAAATCGAGTTTCCGACAATTTTTGAATTCAGAATATATTCTACGATCTATCCAATAATCCAAAAATATTTCGTAAATTCATGAAAAAATTCAGAAAAATTCGACAGCACCAAAAACATATTAACATTCTAAAAAGTACTTAAATACATGTTGCTCATGATACTACTGTAGGGGAACACAGTTAAATATATATTAACGCAGTGGAATAATCCCCAAAGCCAGGAAGCATGTATAAAGTACAGATTAAGCAAACTTACATTTGTAGCGTGTTTTCCCTAGTTCAACGAATCATGAACACGAACAAATAACTCCAAATGTCGTTCCTATACTTGGTTCAGCGACACGTTCAGATCCGTCTTGAGATTCGCAGCTTAGACGTCACTCAAGATATTTTAGCTTTTAGGAAGAACACATCATGGAGGAAAAGAGAGAATTAGGGGTTCTCTCTTCCTTTAGGGTTTGATGTGTAACCTGAATTGTATGTTGGAAAAACATGTACTTAGGTTATTAAAATAACCTAGACAATAAGCAACCAACCGACCAAGGCCTAAGGCCACTGGCCGGCCAGCAAGCCCATGACATTACACACGCGCACAGCTAGCTGGGCCGCGGGCCGCTAGTTGATGTAGCTTGCCTTGTGCTTTTGTCCGCGCGCGCCACACAGCAGCGAGGCCTATGGGCCAGCGCTGCATTGCCATGCACGCTGTGCCCATGGGCCTTGCGCTTGTGCGATCCGGCTCGTGGGTTGCTTTCGTATTGCGATTAAATTATCCTTTGACAATTTATTTATCGTTTCGTACTTGACGATCCAATGTAGTGCGATACAATTATTTGTCTCGCCTAGCTTACAAATATACGTAATATGATATACGATTTCACGATCCAATGTTAAATCGTATAATAATATTTTCCGAACTAATTTCCCGAAAAGCTATTAAATGAATATCCGATTCATTTAATCCGATGATCTGTTACATGCCAATGGTGTGACCTTATAGGTTCAGTCAAGAGTAAGATGTGAGCCTAATATATATTAGAACTCACTGATCGGAAGCATTGCTCTAGCTAGCTGTTCCGATCACTTGATCTCACTGAATTAATTGTTCGTAATTAATCTGAACCTTGGTATTGGACTAATGCACCTTGGGTGAAGGAAATATTTCCTTTAGGTTTCGAGTAGTGGTCTTGGTATTACTGTCCATGCTTCCTTGCTTGTGTTCAACATTCGGATTCGACTGACACGTACAATGCAATTCACATTCTAGGGAAGGGGGAGGATCGGATCTGAAGGTCTTAGGGTGTGTTCTATTGAACTTTTCGTTCTTACGCATTGGAATGAATATTTTATTTGAATTGCTACAAAGTGTATTATAATGTGCATTTCTTGAAGAGTTTGGCTTGTCCGTATGATGAATGTATCGATTATGGGGTTTTGATCTTTTGAGTATCATCCCCTCAATACTTACTAACTAAGCCAGTGTTTTTTTAGGTAAGTAGACCCTCTGCTCGAGGGGAATTCCTAAGTGATCAATTTGCACAATCGATGATGATTTCAGATTTGGTAGCTTCTTGGTAGACAGGCTTGGTTTCTCTTGATTCAAAGGATGAATGACTCTATTCAAGTGGAGCATACAATCTAGTGGTAATCATATATATATGTGTACGTTGGAGTTGTATGAGATTGGTTTTACAATTTAGCATGACACATGTTCGAGGAATGCATTAATACAAAGAAAACTAACTTAAGAGTTAAGCCTATGAACGATCGAGAATAATACATACACCACTAATTCGTTGGATTCTAAATCAACTATAGTATTGACATTAGATATCGAAACGTGACAATAGTATAATTAGTCATCTACGTATATATGTATTTGTTATCCTCCGGCGGTGGTAAACAATGTACACTTTAATTCACAACATCTAAACACAATTTTTTGTTAACGTAAAGCACAACGAGATTCAATCTCAAGCTTAAACGTTCGACCTCGAGTTGAGTTAAAACAAATCTTATTAAGTAGAGATTGAGCCTACATTGATCAGACTCGAGTTGCTCAACCGTCACCCCTACTCGCATCTATTAACCCAAACTACTCTAAAGTTTTCCCCTTTTGAGAAGTTTGAAACTATATTTCGAATACAATCAACATTTCTACACATGGTACAAAAATTACACAATCAATTCCTAGATCTTCATTTACTCCGTTATCTTCTTTTTCATACACTAACATTAAAAAATAGAATTGATTCGATAGTAATATTCATGCACTAGAAAATGTTATTGGTCAAATTGCTTATGTACTCCCTTTGTCCTTAAAAGATTTTCCATTTGACTTTTCACGCTCTCCAAGACACAACTTAAATCGTAAATATCTCGAATTTTACATGCGCAAAAATTATAAAAAAATTATATTCCAAAAGTACGGATGTTGAAACGAATTTGACAAGATCTCACACGACTATATTATTTCTTATAAGGCAATGAGAATTACTCTGTAATGATCAAAGTTTGAACAAAAAATTACAATGGGAGAATAATTAAGGCACAGAGGGGGTAACAAACACGCGTTCATTTTAGGACACTCTAAACTAATTGTAATTTAATCTCTTATTTACCCATAAAAAACTATTGATTAAATTACTCGTGACATTGTCTGAGCCAATTACTTATTTTTTTTATTTTGAGTTCTAGAAATTTAACAATGCAATTAATGGAGCAAACTCCCAAATGTGGATAAAATGATTTCAAATTTATAAACCAAAAAGTGCGCAAAATAGAAAGCCCACACGTCATCAATCGGCTCATCACATTGAAAGCCCTAACGTACTTATTTACCAGAACTTCACTCTTATTTTTGTGTTTTATTTTATTGTTTTCGCCAAATACGCAAAAATCAAACTCCATAACCCAAAACCTTCGAATCTCTCTCTCTCCAAAATCACCTGATTTGTTTTCCCCAAATTTGAATTTGAAATTCTTTGGATAATTTGATTTTCTCTCTCCAAATGAATGCGCGGAAGCTGCTGCTGCGCGAAAAAGTTGAGGTGAGTGATTGTCAATTCGATTTTCTTCTCTCTTTTCTTTAATTTTTTTTTTAATTTCGCAGATTTTGTGATTTGAATTTGTTGCAAGTGAATTTATATCAAATTTCCGGTCGATCCATTCGAGAAACGAAACAATGTCGTTTTTTGTTGTTTAGATGTGTTGAAATTTTTTGAATTTGAATTTATAGTTGAGTTGGTTGATTGAAATTGGGGGTGAATTTATATCAAATTTCCTGTCGGGTCGATTGTAGTTGGAATCATGAATTTGGTAGCGCAAATTAGTGTCTTTATTGAATTTAATTGTTTTTGATAATCTTCGCCGTAAATCACGTGGTTGGTGGCACTGTTAATTTCATCGCCAAGGTTAACTTTCGTTAATGGTTAATGTATTGAAAAGAGGAAAAGAATATAGGGCTCCTTCAATATTCAGCTGATTTTTTCGGTCCGATTTTTTGTAATTTTTTTTAGTAGTTTGGGACATAAATGCTGATAAGCATCTCAGTTGTCAATATTTGATTAACAATTCTCTGAAAGGGGATGAAAATTCTATGCAGTTTAGGCCGTCTGATTGGAATTTTGGTGGGTTGCGGTGGTGGTGGTGGTGGTGGTGGGGGCGGGGGGTGGGTAAACTTTGGAGTAAAGGAAAGGAAGATTATCCAACTTCTATTGCTTGGAACATTGTGCCAGGGTAGTAGGGGAAGGGTATGTTTGTTGATTGTTGACGGTCCTCTAGTAGGCAGAGAACTACTGTACTGACCGTATGATGAATGTCAAGAAGGGAACCATCTCCTTCACTCTTTAGGAGTTTTAGGGGACAAGATACTTGAGTCTCATCCCTTTAAATGTCATGGATACGTAGCTTATTTCAATTGACTTATTTGAGGGCCTTGTTGCATGCATAAAGAAACAATTGAATTTATAAATTTACCATTCTTGAGTGGGACTTGCAAGGTTTATTTGACAGAAAACGGACTGGGTTGGTTGAGCTTAAGTCTTCCATGGATTTGCCAATTGTGAGTTGAGTGTGTAATGTTCGTCCATGGGGTGTATGTCAAGACCTGAGATTATGCCTGAAAAGTGTAGTTGGACAGGTGGTTGTTTTTGTAGCTTGTACTACATCCCCATTTTTTCCTTATTTGGGAGAAACCTTAGAGCATCAATTATAGTGGACTCTTGGCCCACTCTTAAAGAAGAGAAAATTTTTAAGAGTTAGCTCTTAATAAAAAAAAATCTAACTCTTAGCTACCTCTTATTTAGAGGTTGATTAAGACATCCTCTAAATAAGAGGTAACTCTTAGAAATAAGAGGGGGTGAGGTAGATGATTGTGGGATTATTATACTTGTTTTTGACATTTTTGTTAAAAAAAAAAAAAAAAATACATGTAAAAGGTGTTTAAGAGGGAGTAATAAGAGATAGTTATTTCTTGGGTTTTCTGATAGATAACTCTTATTAAGAGAGGGTGATGAGTTAGATGAAGAGAGATATTAAGAGTGGGTAAATAAGAGTGACCCTTATAATTGATGCTCTTAGTACCCTATTTGTCTGCCCCTCTTCACATTTATTGCTGAAAACGAGTAAAATTACTTTACTTTTCTGGCGCTTCATTGTCTTTCTAATTTCTTATGATCCGTGAATCTTTTATCTGTGTATGCAATAGTTTCTGAATGTTATTTGTTTGTCTTGGAGAATCAGAGTTGTAACTAATGATGTGAATTGTTTTTGTATTATTTTGTGGTTATTAGGTGCGACAACTTGAGGAAGGCTTGGGGGGGTCTTGGCACCCTGGAGTAGTTGTTGGTGTCTCAGATTCGTGCCGCAAAGTGGAATATGATGACTTGTTGTGTGAATCAGGGGATTCCAAGCTCATAGAGTCAATACCTGTCACTGGTGCGATAGAAGGTCTTTATCAGCGTCCTTGTGCCCAGTTTAACTATCGTGGTCGAATTCGACCCATACCACCTCTTCCACAACCTTGTGCTGCAGATGCAAAGTTAACTTTTGGTGCCTGTGTTGATGTCTTATTTATGGAATCGTGGTGGGAAGGAGTAATTTCTGATTGTGATGAAGATGCAAAGGAGCGTCGTGTTTTTTTCCCCGATGAGGGTGATGAACGCGTATTCAAATTGACTGATTTACGGGTCACTTCTGAATGGGATGAATTCACTGGTCAGTGGAAAGAAAGGGGTGTTTGGAAGTTAGTAAATCTTGCCAAGGAGCACAAAGAAGATGGTCATTTATTTCGGTTTGTAAGGCGTGTCTGGGCCCTCTTGAAAGTGCATTATGGGTTCCAGAAAATGATTTCGGAGTGGACATGTGGTGCTTATTCTGTGTGGAAAGAATACTTTAGAGAAGTTATTTTTGATATGACTACTAAGCCTGGAGGAAAGGGCATTTCTTTTCCTACTACTACTCGGAAACATGCAATGAAGAAAAGAAAGCGCAAATCTAAGAGGTCTCAGAAAGGTAATGCCGCTGTATTGACTAGGTCAATGCAGAAAACAAAAGAAAATGAACTTAGTCTAGCGGTTAGAACGAGGCGCATGTGTTTGAGTGAAGCGGAGGATTCTTTGATTGGTGATGCTGCCAAAAATAGCAGTCACCAGACTGATGGTCTTTGCATGCAAAGTCAATTGTCGACTGTTGAATCTTCCGTAAATACCGTGGTTTCAGAGGCTGGTGATAGTGGTGAGTTCTGTGGTCTGGTAAGTGCTGGAGTTCTGGATGAAGAATGTCTGAGGATGTATCAAAGTGATAGTGTTTCATTTAGAAACCCTCGGATGCCTAAAAGTAGTTTAAATATGTCCCAAAATATTCGTTCTAAAAGGAAAAGGAAATTGGCAGAAGACAAATCGACGACACGGAAAGTGATCCCTTCCCAACTATGTGGTAATAAGTTAGAAAGACCCACAGGCTGTCGCTCCAAAATAACCAGGCAGGTGCGTGATGCAGCTCCCTTACAGTTTCAAGATAACTATCCTGTTTACAATAGTAGAGAACTGCTGTTACTTAAGCAGAAGAAGGTTGGCAGTAGTATGAGATATCCTGTTCATAGGAAAGAAAGACGAATTAGAACTGTTAGACGTAAGAAAAGAAGTCCCAAGAGGATCAAAAAATTATATCCAAGGAAGAGTCAGGAGGCTAGTGTTAAATCTAAATCCACCTTGCAGAAGGAATTGGAGGCATCAAAATCGCGACAAAAAGAAGGCGTATTGAGCAGTCCTTGCGAAGGGATTCAACCTGTCACAGCCTCTTGTCAAGAGCATGGGCCTCAAGAAACTTTAGATAATCCCCATAAACAAAAGGCTAAGAAGGGTAGATACCGTGACTCAGTTTGTTTAGTCTGTCACTATGGAGGTGAACTACTACATTGTGATCTTTGCATGTCTTCGTTCCATTTGACCTGCGTTGACATTCAGGTGAATTTTCTGTTTCTTGTAATAAAAGCACGATTTAAGCAATTTCTTTGGCTTGATTCGTGTCATTCTGCTTTTATTCTTTTATGGTCTCTGGATGCAAAATATAATTTGATTTACTTTTATTGTACAAAAAATTATGTGAAGCAAGAATTATACAAATCAATTTATTCTTTATTTATCTTTTTCTTTTCCTTCGATTGTTTTTTCCCTGCTGGCTCATGCTTCTGTGCTTTCCTGTTGTTTGTTTCCTTCTACGCTTTCATGTTGTTTCGTTCCTGAACTGCCTTGGCTGTGTACAAGCTTCGAATGTATGCAGCACAAAATTTATTCAAAGATGCTTCAGAATTTTATTTTATTTTTAATTTATTGTGGTCATTTCAGGAATTTCCTGTTGGAGAATCATTTTGTCCATCTTGTCAATGTGGCTTATGTGGCTTGGATCCTTCTGCCAGTGATGATCAACTATTTACTCAAGTTTGTTACCAGTGTAGCCGCCAATGTATGTTTCTGCCCGAGAATATAGGTTTTGTCATCCATATTGTATAGCTTAAAGTTCTGTTCCTTAATCTTATCTACCTTTTTTCCTTTATAGATCATGTGGCTTGCCTAAACGAAGCAAAAACGTCATATTCTGATGACTCTTTCCTGGACAAGTTCTGTAGCAGAAGCTGTTTTGAGGTATTTTATTTGAATTTGCATTTGACTTGTGGAATTTACATTTGTTTGCAGAACTGTCGGTTAAGAACTAAAGGGGGCGTAGTAAGTCCTCTAACGTGATGTTCTGATGGGTAGGTGAATAACAAAGGGATGTTGAGTAAACTGGAACTTGTTGTGGAGTTCAAAGTGGATTAGTGGGCTGTATTGAGTGAACCATTTAGAAAACATAAAAAACCTTGCAGTATAAGTTATTGTGCACAGTTACCATCTCATTCTCTCAGTACATATTTTAACTTGGTTTATGAGGTTATTCACAATGTATTGCTGGATTTGGTTTCTTCAGCCTTTTGCCCTTTTTTCATCCTGCATATTTTACTATTGTTTTTTTTTACTGTACAAAACTACAAACTACTTGATGATATATGATTTGGCTGGTGTTGCTAGATATGTGCTCGCCTTCATGAACTCTTGCGAATTTCAAATCCAACATCAGTGGAAGGCTTAACCTGGACCATCACAAGATCTAGAAGAAACGATTGTAACGTATACAATGAACGAGCTCATCCCCTCATTCAGGTGTCTCAAGTTCTAAATGTTTTTCATGAGTGCTTTGAACCTATACTTGAGCCCCACACTGGGAGGGATTTAGTTGCGGACGTTGTTTACAATTCTGGGTAAGGTTTCTATCTCGCATATGTGATTGTTTTACTGTTATTATATGTTGAATCTGTTCGGATATTTCTTTTCTGTTTGTTTTATGACATTTTAGGGTTACTTTTGTTTTTCTAGTTGGCTAAATTTGTCTTCATGCATGGTCCATTAACTTAATGTCTGATAGTTTTTTATTCTGTCCTCCCTCTTATACATAGTTGTCAACATATACTTGCCTGATTTGCATCAATTGTACTCATGATTACTTTTATTTATTTGAAAAATTGATTGACTGCAAGCAGTGCTACACAGTGAGAATTTGAACATATGATGCATTATTTATACCCCTTTTGTTTCATAGTAAGCGCAACACGAAATTGTTATGGAGCAAACTAAATTGTATGTCTCCATCAAATCTGTGCATCCAGAGTTCAAACTGTCAACTGATGACAAAATGGACGAAATTTCTCTAATCTTTTTCCTCATCATGAATGTGTTGTTATTCTTTGTCATCTGGGGAATGCTTAATGGCCAAGAACTGCTTCATTTTGCTTAATCCTCATATCTTGAACAGTGAAGTAGTGAACAGAAAAATCCTTTTAATATGCCGAATGTGGTCCTCTTGAACAGTTTCAGGTTTGCATAATATTGTTTTGGCAATTTCCAAATCGAACATCATATTCGAATTGGTATTTGAAGGAAGTTTAGTGTTGAAGGATATCATGTAGACATGTACATTAAGGCATTTTTTTTTATGGTTAGCAGGATCCAGTAGTATATAATGGTGGGTGATGAACATTATGATGCACTATTGCGAAACTGTCCTGCTTAAATTTGGAAAATTAAAGGTTGAGCTTTCTGATGGCTTATGAGTTATGCCTAGTGGTCTGTTTGGTCAATATTGGGGTATCTGTTGATTCTTATGGTAAGTTCACTCAGCCTTTGATAACTTTGCTTTCTTGTAGGTCAAAATTCCGGAGATTGGATTTCCATGGGTTCTATGTAATAGCTTTGGTTAAAGGCGAGGAACTTGCTTGTGTTGCTACTATCAGGTAGCTCATATTAGTGTTGCTTAGGGTCTTCATGTCCCGAATATAAAATTAGGATTGATTTCATTTAAAATTTGGTGTTTTATTTTGCTTTCAGAATCCATGGTCGGAAAGTGGCAGAGATGCCACTTATAGCTACACCTTTCAAGTATCGTCGAAAGGGTATGTGTCGGCTTCTTGTCAATGAGCTAGAAAAGGTAGTTTCTGTCTACAATCTTGCTTTCCCCCCTCCTCTGGCACTCTTGTTTTATGCATCAATAAGTTGTATTTTTATTTCTTGTGGATTCTTGTAGTGTTAAGACTCTTCTCTTCTGTTGCAGATGCTTGTAGAAATGGGTGTTGAAAGATTGGTATTGCCAGCTATAGCTCAGCTCAGTGATACCTGGGTTTCGTCATTTGGTTTTGCGGAGATGCCAACGCTTTTAAGGAGAGAATTGTTAGGGTATCCGTTTGTTCTTTTTACGGGGACCACATTGTTTCAGAAGATTCCTGGAAGATCTGCTCCAGCAGGTACATAGCTCGCTGAAAATTACCGTCATAGCATAGTGTAGCTGACTAACTGAGAGATGCTTCAACCGAGTCATTAGTTTGTCATTGCTTCTTTGCTATCATACCCGACCTTTTATTCCCTAGGCTCACGTTACAAACTGGAATGTTTCTCCATAAAATTCGATTCCGTCCGAATTTAAATGATTTCTTTTATTTAAATTATTTTTTCGTGTTGAATTTGATCGTGTCTTCGTGTGGTTTGTATTGTGTAGATTCTTTGCCAGCAACAAGGAAGTTGGAAAAGACTGGAGCAAGACTTGTGAAGGTTCACTCTTAAACCCCAGAAATTCATCTTTGGCTTGTGTTAATTGATTCTTTAGTGTCATATCTATTTCCTTATAAATGGATTATCGTATTATGATATTAATGGAGAGGCAGTTAAGCGAAAAGCTAATAACCCCCTCCCCCCTCCAACCCTAGGGGACTCTGCTAAATTAACTACACCTGTTAGACATTTTGGACGATTTAAGATTCTTAATGGGAATATCTTGTACGAGACTGTTCTTACAGTAACTTATTGTGAGACAAGGGAACGTGTTACTAATTTCGAACTTCTAAAAATATCTCACAATAAATTAGTGAGATAATGCAAACTGATTTGGCCATCTCAATGTAAGCATGGTTTTAATCTTTGGAATGCCAAAATCAGGTTCCTTTTCTTAAGACTTGATCTACCTCCCTCAACTTATTAAGAGCATGATCTCTTACACTTCCCTGTTCGCATCACTTCAAGTGTAACCAAGAACTTAGGCCCCCTAACAAAATCTCTTAGGTTGGTAATAACCCTCTTTTTCAAAAAAACAGCAGATCTATTAAATTTCATTACACTGACGATATCTTCTTAAGATTTCACCTTCTGTGGAGAACACTGCTGTTACATTAAGGTTCTGTTTGGTTTAGGGAAAAACTTTATGAATTTTCTTTGATAAGGTATTTCAGCATTAACATTCAAGCTTCATTTTCCTGTATTTGGTTCCTTACTGAAAGTTAGAGAGAAGGGAAGGGGGGGATAGTGGGAGGAAGGTTAGGCATGCGGTGGTAAATGTGGTATTCTTGTTTAGTAAAAAGTCTATTTCACCCTTAGGAAGTTTCACTTGTTCCTATTGGATCAGGTGCTGAATCCTTTTGAAGTGGGGGATCAACTCAACAAAATCATTCTCTCCTTCTGAAACCAAAGAGAGGTCGAATGTTTGTCAAGAAGGGAGGTGAGTAATGCATGTGCTGGTATTTTTAACTCAAAACGAAATTATTTTCTCCTTTAGCGTGACCTATATTCTTCCTATTGAAGGATAATGGAAATCTCTACTGGCTTATATAAATCTCTACTTGCCTTGGAGTTTATTACCTTAATCCTTTTTATTTTTTACTTGTTATTGTATACATTTTCGAAACGTGGGATACCTCTTTCAACCATCTGTTGTTATCTAGATGGGAAGAAAAAGATTTCTTCATGCACTTTCTTGGCTTTACCCGATATTAACCCGACCCGACATGAACCCGTGTTTACCAACCTAAACTGAACCGACCCGTTATTTTTCAACCTGACCCGGTAGCCAAATGATATCGTTTCAACCCAAACCCGATCTGTTTGTCCAAATTGATCACGTGCACCCCTAATTCCAATACACAGTAAATTTATCATACACATTATACTTGCAATACCTTTTAGAATAATCTATCATTGTCCTTTGCTGCTGCAGAAAAATTACGCAAAGGATGAACTCAACAAGAGGTTCAATCTTTGTTACAGAAGAAGAGGGAAACTTGAAGCACCTGGTAAAGATAAGACAGAAATGGACGGATCAGACAAGAACCAGTCCGCATACAAGTGTGTTTACAAGCGAAGGAGGGTTCAGGCAAGCAGAGTTTGCAAGACAGTGATGGATGGATTATACAGGAACCAATCCGCCACATACAAGTGCGTGTACAAGCGGCGGAGGATTCAGGCAAGCAGAGGTTATATGAGTAGCTAGCTAATAGTTTCGAAGCCCTAGTGAAAAATGTACATTATTAGAGTGCATTTTAGTCCTCGGCGGAAGTTGGCCTTTGTCCTTCAACTTTTTAGAAGAAGGCGAGGGGAGAAAGAAAACGAGAAAGAAAGAAAGAAAGAAAGAAAGGCATAGGTTTTGTTGTCCAATTGACTCGGACAAATTAACCGTTGCTCTCTAAATTTAATCCCACGGTTAAAGACGGTGGGAGATGATTAACCAAGCGCGAAGGTCATTTTCGCATATGTAAACCCTAACTTGGAACGATTCTTGTAAAGCAAAAAAAAAAAAAAAAATCAAATAAAAAATCGATGTCTCAAATTTATAGTTCAGGTATATACTGAACTTCTCCTCTGTGGCATGAGGCTTGATTGCGTTGTTATTTGAGTAACTTGAATTTTTAAAACTTTGGTTGTTTCTTTTCTAAACTAGCTTGTGTTATGGTGGGAGGAAATGGAATAGAAAGGAAGTGAACGAGAAAGGGAAAGGGAAAGGGAAAGGGTAACGATAACCATTAATGTTGTGGACTGTTTGGTGTTATACGGAATGGAATGGAGTCAAATGAGAGATCGGCTAATTTAGAAGGATAGCCATAATCTATTAGTACCTTCGAGTATCGATGAGACAATGATGTTTTAGTTTAGTGGTTAAGACTGAAAGCTTAAGTATAATAGGTGATATGTTCGAATTTTACTTTTCAAAAGGTCAAACCAATAAATATTTTAAAAATATTTTTATACTTGTCTTTTCAACGCTAAAGATTTTCATACTAAATGCATATTTGGTTGACATAGTACATAAAAATAGAAATTCTAAAAAGTATAATAGTGCCGAGTTATTTGGTTGACAAAAATCTTAGGATTTCCCACAAACACATAAAATGTGACATTTACTTTTACGTACACCCTGGCAAAAATTGGAAAGGAGTAACATTATTTTATTTTAAGTGGTTTGATGAAAAAGTTGATATTTTTGATAAATTTAGTGCTTGATTGATTGTGCAAATTAATTGTGATTTTGACATGGATGTCCCATCAAAAGAAAGTATGTGGGCCAAATTTAATAATACTCTTAAATTAACAAAGACAGGTTCTAGAAACCAATTTTGACTTTTGTCAAGAAAAAAGGCTAAATAAAAAAGACATACTCCCCTCCGTTTCCAACTCGAAATATTTGTGTTTTATGCATAGTTTTAGGAATGTTTAGTGTAGTATAAGTAAATGAATAGACTAATATTACATATGCAAGTGAAATTAATAATTGTTTGTTGGTTCAGTGGTGATTGGGGCTGAATTTGGTAGGGAGAACCCGTGTTCGATCCCCGCAACAACAATTGGGAGGGGATTGAAACCTATCAATTTAGAACTCGCACCGAATCAGGATTAGACCTAAAGGTGATCCGGGTGCTAACAAAAAAAAAAATGCAGGTGAAATTAATGGAAATATTTTAATTGTTTGTGTAAGAGAGAAATACTCCATATATTCTGCAATACGCGTAACATTTGACCGAACACATAGTTTTAGAAGGAGAGTTGAATATTCAAGGAAATGAATAAAATAAGTTGTAAATAAATAAATGTAGGCTAGAATTATATATTTAAGTGAAAAGAGCCAAATATATTGAAATCCAAGGAGGAACCCAAAGACAAACCTCAACTACCAATTAATTTTGTTGTTGTGCGTAGGTTGAGGAGTCATTCACTTATTTGTTCCGAAGTGTACATGCAAGCCCCTTTTCATGGTTATTTAACTAAAAATCATTTTTATTTAGGTTTTTGTCTACCTCTACAAGAACGCTTACTAGCTATCAACTTATCACTTGTCTATGCAACTATGTAAGTAAATCCACATAAATATAATTAGACTTTTTAAGGATGGAGTGTTGGATACAATGTAAAGATATGTTTTAAACTTTACTATTTGGTGAAAATGGGTTTGTCCCATATTGGTAGAAATACAAATGATGGTTTTGAAGCTTTGTGGTTGTCCCACATTGAAAGAAGAAAAAGGTTTTCTCTAGTTTAAATAGAGTAGTAAATCATTCTAATATTTGAAGTTGTGTTGTGGGCTAGAAGGAGGCATCCCCTCACGCGTCGCCGTTCGGCCGGTTTGGTTTGTGGCACGTGCGTGGTGAGGCCTATCTTTTTGAGTCAAGTCGTAACTGACAGTCTAGACCTTATGAGACCGATCAGTTACGAAGTCCACTTCACATTCATAATTAATTTCGTAACGGTAGCATGATTTACGAAAATCGTCCCTTGATTTTAGCTTCCGTTTTGATTGCCCATTGAATACTTAGTTTCGGTTTCAATTGTTTTGATTACCAAAATCGTTTCTGATTTGCTGTTGTCTTTAAAAATCAGTTTTTGGGATCATTTTGAAAACATAGAAAATAATCCCTCTCCTAATTCCTTCTTAGTTGAGTGCACATTTTGGAGGAACGTTGTGTTAAATCTTGGCAGGCAACACCATTTCCGATTGCACCATAGTCGAGGAGAATTTTGCTTTTTAGTAACACGTCACAACTTTACACACATCAAATATTCGGCCCACATTTTCTTATCATTTTCGAATTTTACAGTATCATTTCCCACAGGGAGAAGTTATGAATAAACGTATACAGGTATACTATTTGATTGCATATTTAGTGAAGAAATTATACTCTATTTTAAGCTAAAAGCAATGATATATACAAGTTGGTCACTATAAAGAATGTAATCTATACTATATATTAAAAAGCGTTTCTACAAGCGTCTACATGCCACAATATATGCTATATATATCCACTTTTATATCACTTTCATGTAAAAAATGAGAAATATGGTTTGCATAAGATTCAAACCCACAACTTCCACTTTCAACACTAGAGCATTAACCAATTGAGCTATAATCTTTTACATGTCATCTACGCAAAATAAATATTAATATAATATAGAAAAATTATCTTGTGACTAAAACTCGAACATAATTTCATTAAAAAATATGATAATTATTGTTATTCACCCAATATTCCGGGGCATCGCCCGGGCCCAAATACTAGTTTACTAATTTATATAGAGTATATGATTAAAGACGATGGGAGATGATTAACTAAGCGCGAAGGTCATTTTCGCATATGTAAACCCTAACTTGGAACAATTCATGTAAAGCGGGAAAAAAAAATCAAATAAAAAATCAAATAAAATCAATGTCTCAAATTTATAGTTCAGGTATAATGAACTTCTCCTCTGTGGCATGAGGCTTGATTGCGTTGTTATTCTGAACTTAAATTCTTAAAACTTTGGTTGTTTCTTTTCTAAATTACCTTGTGTTATGATGAAACGAATCGAAATAGAAAGGTATCGAACGAGAAAGGGAAAGGGTAACGATAACCATTACTATTATAAATTGCTTGATATTGTAAGGAATGGAATGGAGTCAAACGAGAGATCGGCTAATTTAGGAGGATAGGCACGATCTATTAATACCTTCAAGTAACCAACGATATTTTGGTCTACTAGTTAAGACTGGTGATCTGTGCGCAATAGCCACATTCGAATCCCACTCTTAAAAAGCTCAAACCAACCAACCTTTTTAAAATACTTTTATGATTCTCTCTTCAACTCTAAAGATTTTGATGCTAAAGACATGTTTGGTTGATATAAACTTACATAGAAAATAAACATTCTAGAAAGTGTAATAACGTTGAGTTATTTGGTTGATAAAAATTATAGGATTTCCTACGAACACATAAAAGGTGATACCGTGATACGAAGTATTTATTTTAGCATATATCATGGCAAAAATTTGGATTAGAGAAACTGTTATGAAATATTATGTGGATGTCCATTATATCTCTACTATCTTTCTAGAATACTCTAGATATCAGTTCATGGAATAATATAAACAATTGTTCTCTCTCAATTTTTCCTCTATTTCTCTTTACGGATATTTCATGAAATACCTCCGAGTTTTGCCTTAATTCACCAAATGCCCATTAAGTTCCAATAATTCACCAAATATCCCTCACAAATATTTCATGAAAATATTTTATATTTCTAAAAAATTATACAAATTGATATATATATATATAAAATATTTATTAAAAAAATCTAATAAGACCCCACACGACTATTATTTTCTTAAATATAAATCACAAAAGGAAGTCAAATAAACTTGTGTGAATAACATCCAAAACCCAATTATGTCATGTAAATACGAACAGAAAAAGTAAAATACAAGCATGAAGCATGAGTTTTATTATAGCACGAATTGGTTGATTTTATGTGATCTTCTTACACTCGTGTGTGTTTTGTCTTCTTTCTTTGTAGGCATTATTACTCATCAATATAAAGTGACCATGTTTCTTTGTGTTCTTGTGGGGTGTTATTGTCTCCCACTCTCCCCCCCCCCCCCAACAATGTATTAGTACGTAAAAAATAATAATTAATTTACCCATTTTAGGTAGAAAAAGAGAAAGTTAAATAAAAACAAGATCGACACTTTAAAAATAAAAAGAGATTAAGAACCTAGATAATAAGAAGTTCAACGGGGATAGAGGGAGTATTATTTTATCCAGCTATTTGGTGTATTACGGAGTACTATTTATGAGACGCATCTATATATACACTATATTAAATCAGAGTAACTCAATCAATCAAATTTTCCCTCCTAAATACATAGTTAAGCTAGACTAGTGCCCCTCAAAAAAAAAAAAAAAGTTAGTCAAAGTAAATAATTGCATTGAAACTATGAACATGAGTCTTATTTATAAAAAATACGTGATTTCCAGACAGTTAGTACATTCAGTTTATTCGTTGTTTATCATCACTTTAAATAGAATGACTATTATAGAATGACAACAATAACTAACACAATTACTTTGTAATGATTAAGAGTACAACATGTCGTTATTGATTAAAGAGCTAATTTATTCCAAATAAGTAGGGTTCATCACATGAGTGAGTAATAATAGGTCATAATAGTTATTAAGCCCAACAATTTGATTTTTTTTTTTAGCCAAATAATTATAACTGACCACTCATTTCTCATAAACTTTACAAAGCACAAACTAGCTTGATAATATTAGCTCCTTTTTTGTCTAAAAAAATTTGTACAAGACACATATATGCATCAAATGCATGAATGTGAGCTTTGATTCATACACGTAACATGTTGTTTCAAGTACAATACTTTTTAGAGACTTACCAACGAAGTTAGCTGGCATTTAGAAGTTCACCTAGCTAGATCAGTAGATCGTTATAGATCTTCTAGAATCTAGAAAACATAAATACATAGTAAAAAAACTATCACACATTCATATTTTTCATTGATTTTTTGAAGTAAACTACTTGCAAACTCCAAATATACTCTTAATGATGTTGTTCTTGGTCGCCCCTCGCGGTGGTGGCACATTAGAGAAGGAGGAACCACCAGGCCTTGGGTTGTTGTTGCCACCTCCACCCGACGAGCTTGATGATGAATTCCCTGAGCTCATTTTTAGAGTGTGATTTTAGTTGTAATTTTCTCACTCTCTTCTTTTAAAAGGGTGTTTGATTTAAATAGTACACTTTAGAAAACATTTTATTTTGCTAATTTGATAATAGGGTATTTATAGAAACTAGGAGAGTGACCCACTTACATCACATATATCGTCCCTTTGAAACGTCATAGTGCATGATGTCTTTGCATATGTAATTAATGTTATAATTTCGGTTTTTCGGTTTTTAATAGTTACACTGTTTGGATCTTTACATTTCATAAACTCTTATTTCTCAGGACAATTTGAGATAATTTTATGTGACTTATACATAAGAAAAAACATGTCCATGTTGGTTCTTAAGCTCTTTCACTATGCATATTTGCAAATATCAATTTAAAATTTTAAAGTTTTACTAAATTATAATTTTTTTAATTAAAGTTTTGTTTAACAAGTTTGAAACTGAGCGATTTCCTTCAATATTGCATAAAGATCCAATAATTTCCTAAATACATTACTTTCTAAGTTATTTCCACCATACCGTCCACGTAAGCAAGGGAGAAAGAGAAGTAATTTTTTTTTCCCGGTTCAGCATTGAATCGCCATATGAGATAGCGGTTTTGTTTTAAAGCAAACCGCCATCTCAGATGGCGGTTCAATGTTATAAACCGCTATCTGAGATAGCGGTTTGCATTAAAACAAAACCGCTATCTCAGATGGCGGTTTGCTTAATTGTAAATTATTTTTAACATGAATTACAGTTTAAATAGAAATATAACTTAGAAGTAACCTCTTGTGACATCAATTGCATCTGTAGCTCAATGGATAGAGTGTGTTGTTTCTTAGCAGGAGGTCGTGAGTTTGAACCCTACCTGACGTGTTTATTTCTTTTTAACCATTTCTTAATATTAATTAAAAACATTTCCAAGTTTAACTTATCAACATTAGTGTCTGTAGCTCAGTGGATAGAGTATTTGTTTCCTAAGCAGAAGGTTGTGGGTTCGATGCCTACCTAACGCGCTTATTTTTTTTTTTACCATTTATAGCGGTTTACTTAAGTCAACCGCTACCTGAGATAGCGGTTTAGTGCCGCTTCGTTTAAAAAAAAAAAAACGGTTTTAATGCTGACGTGGACGGTATGGTGGGAATTAAGTTAAAAAGTGGCGCATTTTGGGAATTTTACGTTCTTTAAACAATATTGAAGGAAATCGCTTGATGCAATTATTGATTAAATGACGAATTCTAGTTTTCTGTTACCTTAATGCATAGAATAGCCCTAAACTTAGTATTCTAGCAGTAGAATAGAGTAGAATAGATTGGTCTGTAATCACTTCCAAACATTTACCCATGGAGATTGTAACACCCTCAGTGATTTAATGTTTCTCCGATTTGTTTTTCTATCAATCAATGAAATTCATATGAACTTTATTTGTTGTTAATCATACGCATTTTATTTCGAATTTCCATTACTAGCTTGGTTTTTTACTTTTTTTAGCCGGTAATTTTCCTAAAGTTACTCGTTCATGAGCGAGACATTTAGTCTAGGGGTGTAAATGAGCCGAGCCGGTCAATAAACTACTCGGGCTCGGGCTCGTTTAAAACTCGTTCATGTTCGTTCATTTACTAAACGAGCCGAGCTTGAACAACTTTTGAAGCTCGCTTAATAAACGAGCTTGAACATGAACATATGTATGCTCATTCATTTAAGTTCATGAACAACTTGTTCTTTTATGTTCATGAACAACTCGTTCATTTATGTTCGTGAACAAGTTCGTCTAGTTATGTTATGTATCATATTTTACCATATATACATTTTTCAAATATAAATAAAAATCATGTTTTTGACTTTTGGAATCTATAATAGAATAAAAATATTTTGAAATAAAATTTTAATTGCTAAATTATTGCTCTTTGACTCTTTCTAAATTATTAGTTTGTTTATCAAATAAAGTAATGTATACTTTAATCTTTATTATTAGATATAATTATAATTTGTTAGATTTTCATGTGGTTATACTCTAAAGCTCGTTTAAGAAAGCTCGTTTATAAACTCGGCTCGATTAATAAATGAGCCGTTCACGAACAGTTCGCGAACACAAAATATTTTAAACGAACCGAGCTTGAACAAATTTTTGAGCTCGGTTAAAAGCTCGGGCTCGGGCTCGAGCTCACATAAGTTAAATGAACATGAACATGAACAGGATAAAGCTCGGCTCGGCTCGGCTCATTTACACCCCTAATTTAGTCATAAAAGGCCAGTCCCTAAAGGTATATCCGCTCATCAATTCCATATACCATCTTTAAGTTTGAGTATTTTGGAGCGAAGGAATCAAGGGTGAGTTCTATCGAGGTCGGCGAAACGGCATATTATGATTTGTGAGCAAACACATCACAACGTCAAACGTATATGTACCATTTATTTAAAAAAGACTACCATTTCATTAAAAAAAAAGAGCATCATTCGATAAAAAACATGTACCATTTCGTTAAAAAGAATATCATTTCATAAAAAGCAGAGTACCATTTCGATTAAAACATGTAACATTTCATTGATTCTTTTCATTAAAACCTGCGATTTTGACTTCCTCGAGTTCTATCTACGGACCGGGTAGCTCTTTCACTATTAAAATCTTAATCTATCTATTGTAGTTAAAATACCCCCATTATTTGGATAATTTGATTGTAAAAGAGGTAATTAGAAATATAATTCCTTCAACTGTTTGATATTTAATTAGACGTTAAATCATGCCTAATAGGCTAATATGGAGTAGCATATCAGCTGGATAAATATGTGATATTCAAGATATGTGATCTGACAATTATTTACAGGAATTTATATTACTATTAAGACACTAACACAAAGGGATCGGAGTGGTCCAATAATTATACTTTATGGCATGTGATCAAATTTGTCAAGTCTTAATCATTCAAACAACTGTTTTGTGTTAATTTATTGACGTTGGTTATGATACTGAAATTAGTGTGTGGCCCGGGCGATGTTCCGGGTTTTACTTTTATTAGGGTTTAGTTTTTATAAAAAATGTGCCCATTTTTAAAAGATTGTATTTTACATTTATATTGAAAAATATAACATACATTGTAGCTAATTAAGATGGTAAGAAGTGAAATTTTAATCCATGAGGTTTGATGTTCGATCCATATACGTTTTCATAAACGGTCTTTTAATATATTAGTATATAATTATTTACTAACTATATTTTGGAAAACGTCATTATATTATATTCCATTAAGATCACTATCAAATCCAGCTCTTATAATAGAGATTTCTGAATGGATAAGAATAGACTTCTAATGGTGCTCATATTTCTACACGTACACATTGCACTACCTACAAAATAGTAGTCATTAGTTGCAAAACGCGAAAAAGTCGACTCAACAAGTTTAACGACATCTTAAAATCATATGTTAATAAAGGGAGTAATTCATTAGTCTTATTTTAAGTGATTAACTCTCTCATCTTTTATCATTGTGGGAGACTCATATATGTTGATTGAGAAGACTTGCTTTAACAAAAAAGACAATTATTTAGGAGCGAAAGATTTCAGTTATAGCATCAATTATTTATAACAGGACAGAGTACTTAAGAAGATACTTTATTATAATTTGGTTAATGAATTCTGATTAATACTTTGTATGAAATAAGCTAGGTTTTTTGCCCGTGATTGATAGATGTAAATAATTTCTAACACCGTGATCGATATGAAATTAACATGAACATTCTCTTACTCTAGAAGGTCATATCGCCACACTACAAGAATTTGTATCTTTAACGACAACCTAATTATGACGGGTCTGTCGTAAAAGCCTTTTGCAACGGGGCTAACAACCAAACAAAGGCGGGAACAACCGTCGCAAATGTCTTTTACGACGGGTTAACGACATGATTTTTCATTAAAGACGGTCTCCTTTTATGACGGATTCACGACAGGAAATCCCGTCATTAATCAACGATTATTGGCCTTTAACGACGGAATTTCCCGTCGTTAATGGTACAATTTCTTATAATGCCATATTGGCCTATATATGTAATAAAAGGGAAGAAGAAGAAGAATGAAAAACGAAATTTTGAATTGAAACAATAAAAGAGAAAGAGTTTGAACTTTGATTTAAAAAAACCGCTCAATTAAGTCAATTCAAATTGAAATGTGAAACGAATAATGTGTACATCTTTTTTGGTTCAAAATATTTTCAATAGACTTTCAATGGTCTTCATGCAGATCTTTGTCTGGACAAGTGGACATGATTTTTACTTGGCTGCTTGACTACTTAACTAATTCATGTTTAAACTTTTGGCATGGTCCTTTAATATGGTTAACCAATTATCTTTGAAGAATTTATTAAATTTTTGGCATGATCCTTTAATATGACTGGATTATATTATGCCCAAACAAAAGTTTGTCGAACAAAGATTGGAGTAGTTGATTTATTGTTTACAAAAGGTCTTGCATATACAAGGTGCACAATAAATTTATTATGCACCAACATAACTTTTAACCAGTTTTCTCTAATTTTTACCCAGGTTTCTCTAACTTTTATGTTTTTAAAAAGTAGTAATATAATAGATAAACATTTTAAAGTGTTAAATGATTAATTTTATACATTATTAGTGATTTTGAAGAACTTTTTTTTTATTAAAATGAAAATTTTTATTACTAAAAAGTAGTAGATAACTTTTACATATATAAGGATAATTTTTAAGCATTTTATGTCAACTTTAACTTCGGTGTACAATATTTATCGTACACCCCATGTAAATAAGAATTTGTGTATTGTTTATTGTTTGGTGGAGAGAGAGACAACGAGCTATAAATATGATAATGTACGTAGACGGGATTAGATCTCATATTTGGAGTACCATTTTAAATTTTAACAAACTTATCTAGTTGACATCCATCCCATTTGATTTATTGTTGATCTCACAAGAAGTAGCTTTCATGCACCTAGTCTTCAATAATTTCATTGCTCTTGTTTTATAATAGGTAACTCAAAAGTAGATGCATGCATGATGATGTACAATATTTTTCAAACTAAAGAGGATTCAACTTTTAAAATCACTGGTGGAGGCAGCATAATTATCAAGGCTATAGGCACCAATGATATATTGACGTATTGGTCTGGTTAACACTGAATGTCTGTGTATGATAAGTTACAAGTCTGGGATTATCCTTTTCCATTTATAATTTGCATTGTCTTTTTCGTTTATTCGCATTAAAAAAAATCTAAGCTATACTACTATGTATTAGGAATAAAGATTTCAATTTCTTAGGAACTTTAACCAACATAGATGCCTTTAAAAGCTTTAAGAATATAGTGTCTTCTAATACCAAGCACAAACATGATACAGGAAGAAAATATAATCAATGTTCAGAAAATGTTATCAAAAATTTATTGAAGTACAAGTTAAGAGCAAGTTGGTATCACTCCTATATTTTTTCTTTTTTTGGTTATATGATTTTAAAAGTCGCATGATTAGGTTAAGTTATGAACTTAAATTTGATCATACCTATAATAACCATGTTGATTATAAAAACTGACAATAAAAAACGAAAATAATAACAGATATGCTTTTATTCACCATGATACCATGTTGTCAAATAATAACCTTTAACTAACTTGAGGAGTTGAGAATCAACAAATACCAAGTTCCACTTTAGTATTGTTTTAAGAAGGGGTTTGGCTAAGCTTCTAGAGTTGTTTCTCCGACTAAAGTGATAAAAGTTGGCAAATGTAGGTAAAATGAGAAGCAAAAGCCCACTTCAAAGAAGCCGGAAATCGTTTATTGTTAAAAACTGGGCTCGGGGGTGTTCCGAGAAAAGCCCATCCGATGCTAAGTCACAGTAGGTTCGGATTTTAAGAAATCTCTTACTAGGTTAAAGTGTGTTTGTGAATGCAATAAATGAGCGTATCTTAGGATGTGCAATGGGACGACATATTTATAGTGTTCCATAATAAATGTTGATGGACTATATTATGATGGGCCTTGTGCCAAAGAGAGGATTTGGAATCCTTGACGGAAGTCTCTCAAGTGTTAAGCCTAGTGGGCTTTTGGGCTGCAGAGCTAACTATCTGGGCACCCAAACAATTATGAAGTTAAATTGAATTATACCTATAATAACCATGTTCATTAAAAAAAACCAACAAAAACGAAAACTATGTTTTCAGTTTCTATTTCTTTTTCAAATGCCATTATTGCAGATATGCTTTTATTCACCATGATACCATGTTGTCAAATGCTACCCTTTAACTAACTTGAGGGTCAACAAATACCAAGTTCCACTTGAGTAAGTTTTAAGAGGGTGTTTGGCCAAACTTCTAGAGCCGTTTCTCCGACTGAGAGATGGAGATCAAATCTATGCCAAACATAGATCAAAATGAGAAGCAAAAGTCTGCTCCAAAGAAGCCGTTTATTGTTACAAACTTGCTATACTATACAAAATAAAATTGGAATGGATGTCATATGCTCCCTCCGTCCCTAAAAGATTGCCCTATTAGAATGAGTAATAGTGAACGTTTCACTACGTATACAAATACAATTGATAGTGGCTCATTTGCACTTTCTATTTCTATATTAGTATATACACAGAAAACTCTTAACCATGGCTATGTACTATTTGCCTATTTTTAAGTGCTGATTTATCTATCATCTTGCTGCTGATAATTGCATTGCTTCCTGCTCATCCATCGACTCGTCCATCCAAGCGAGCCGATGCTTCATAAAAGATAACTGTAACTCTTGATTTCTTACTTCTTCATGCGTCTCCCATTCGGCCCATCTCTCGTTTAAGCCTACTCCTTGCAGCATCTTCACAACTTCTGCCATCCTCGGACGTTCCTCTGCTACATTCTGAGAGCAAAGCAATGCAACCTGGACTATCATTTCAACTTCTTTAGGATCATAGGCTTTCAAGTTGTTGTCTACTATGTCATGTAGCCTCTTTTCCTTCAATAACTTCTTGATCTAAACAACATTGCAACACACAAAAAGTAATTATTTTTCTGAAAAAAAGCAGAGAAAATTGTCAGACATGAGACCAGAATTGAACTAGGTGGAACAAGAAAACTTACATGATCAACCACTAAAGATTTTTAGTGTTACTATTTGCACAAATATTAAGACAAAAATGGAAAAGTAGGTTGAATATAATAAAATATTGACAAAGTAGGATAAATGTGTAAAAAGGTGGATGGATGTAAGAAAAAATGAATAAAGTAAGAGAAATTGAGTGGAAAATTGTAAATATTGTGTGTAAAAACTAAGAAGGGTAAGGTTTTGATGTCCAAAAATAGAAATAAAGCAAAGTGTAAAGAACATTAAAACAGACTAAAACGGAAAGTGTAAGGATCCAGTTAACTAGGTGGAACAGAAACTTACGTATAATAAAATATGGATAAATAAAATAAATGTGTAAAAATATGGATGAATGTAAGAAAAAGTGAATAAAGTAAGATAAAGTTAGTGGAAAATTGTAAATATTGTGTTTAAGAACTAAGAAGGGTATAGTAGTAAATTTTGCTGTCCAAAAATAGAATAAAGCAAAGTGTAAAGAACATTATGAAACGGACTAAAACGGAAAGTGTAAAGATCAGAGTGTGTTATTCCATAACAGTTAACTAGGTGGAACAAGAAAACTTACATGATCAACCAGTAGCACATCTTCTTCTTCCTCAAGGCGAGAGAAGTCTATGGCACGCTGACCCGTCATGAGTTCTAAAAGGGTTATACCATATCCAAACACATCTGTCTTCTCTGAGGATTTCCCTGTGGATAGATATTCAGGAGCAATGTGACCCATAGTTCCTCGTACTTGAGTAGTAACATGGGTTAGTTTTGCATCTACTAATCTTGCTAGCCCGAAATCTCCAAGTACTGCTTCAAAATTATCATCTAAAAGAATGTTTGCAGCCTTCAGATCGCGGTGTATGATCTTAGGATTGCAATGTTCATGCAGATACTCCAAGCCATGGGCTGTCCCAAAAGCTATCTTTTTTCTCCTTGGCCAGTCTAACCTTTCCTGTCCGGGCTTCAAGTCTACATGGAGAAAAAAAAGTTCATTTCAGTATTTAGTAGACATGATCATCCTGAGCCCACACCGCTGGCCGGCCCAACTCGGCCCGAATTTGTTATTTTTTTGGGTGGGTTTGGGCAGGGGCGGATGCACGTCGCAAGTAGGATACACAATTGTCTACCCTCCAATAAAAAAAGAAATAAAAAAAAAACATAAAGGAAACTGAAGCAGTAAGAATGCATTAAATAGAAAATCAGGAACAAGTAAACCATATGTGAACTTGTAAACCAGTGGTTTTGTATTCCATTGGTTTAGTGGGAGGGTCATGGGTTCAAGGACTATAAGTTACATTTTAACATCTCAGAAAGTAATTTTATATAATAGAAATACTTTTTCAAATATAATTATTGATATGATTAGATATTATATGCTTTATGGACATCAATTTCTACAAACTCTTTTTTATTTATACAAATTGAGCCAATGTCAATTTTTGTTTATAATTTGCATGCTATTTTGATGAATTATTTTTATTTTATACATATCTTATACTCCGTATTAATACTTATTAGAAAATGTCTCCCCTATTTCAAAATCCTGGATACGCCACCAGCTTTGGGCAACTCAAAATTGCAATTTTAGTTATAAATCCGGCCCGGCCCGAAAAGCCCGCTATTTCTGGTAGAAATTTTCGGCCCGGCCCAACCCTACATAGCGGGCAGAAATTTTAAGTCGTGGCCCCGCCCGCAATTTGATCAGGTCTAGTATTTAGTTATGCAGGAAATAATTATAAACAAACAGTAAAGAACATAACATACACTTGCAGAAAAAAGATAACCAACCTCTTAAGCAATAGGCAACGCTGAGATTTTTCATGTATGGATAAACAAGGATTCTCTCCGATGCAGTTGTACAGAATCCGATCAAACGCAAGAGATTCTTATGAACTGCAACACTTATCAGCTGTACTTCCCTCAGAAATGCAGCCTCGCCACCTGGATTATGATAGTCTGTAAGGCGTTTCACGGCCACCTTTGTGTTATCCATCAATTTGCCTTTGTAAACCTTCCCAAAGCCTCCTTGACCAATGATGTTACTTTCACTAAAATTGTTGGTTGCAATCTGAATCTCACGCCACGAAAATCTTTTCACTTGACCAAAGGAGAATTTTCCCTCATCTTCACCTTCATACAGAAAATTGGATTTTTGATTATGAAGTCAAAGAAGGCAACATAACAACAACAACAACAACAACAACAACAACAACAACAACAACAACAACAAAGCCTTATTTCCAAAATGATTTGGGGTCTGTTAACATGAATCGTCATAGGAGATCGTCATTGTGACCAGTCAAACAAGAAAGAAGTAGGAAGTTAAAAGAATAAACAAGGAAGAGGGAGAAAGTGAAATTAATGAAAGTAAAACAAGAAAAAAATATTAAAGAAAAATAAGTAAAGTTAAAAACGAAAATAAATAAGGACAGATAAATAAAATAAGTACATTTGAAAATATCATAAAAAAGGGAGCCAAGAAAAGAAGGGGAGGAAAAAAAAAGTTTTGTGGGGGAAACTAATGAAAAGGTTAGAGAAAGCTTTAAGGGGGAAAAAAAAATTGAAATCAACTAAGGATACATGGAAGAATATGCATGATAGCTGATATGAGAGTAGCATAATATACCTGCAACATCTACAAATATTTCATTTTTGAACTTATGCAATTGATGTCTTCGGTATGTGAAGGCCGCCCCCAGTAACAAAAGGAAGAATGCACCACAGCTAGCAGCAATCATGACAAGTTCGACTTTTGATTTTCTGGCTGCAACTGGAGATGCATTGTAACGTTTGGTAAACAAGAACTAATTAAGGAAAATGCAAAATAGAGAGAAGAAAGCTTCCTCACAAGAATTATACCTTCTAGAGAAGAGCCTGAATCACAAGGTTTCTGAAATCTGGCACCACATTCAAGGTTCGTTCCTGTAAAACTGAAATATAAATATAAAATCAAATAGAGTACAGAATCTAGCTATAAGTAGTCAAAACCGAGAATAAAAAACATAGTTTTAATTGAAATAAACTAATTAAGCATATATTAATACTCTTCTCTTCATTGAAATTAAAACATGTACCAAGTTTGTAGCAGTTAAAAGAAAGGTAATCAGACCAAGTTCTGTTTAAGTAATTACTTGAATGTTCGAGCTGAAAAGAGTTGTGATGGGATTGTGCCACTTAAATCATTTTCTGAAAGATCCCTGCGTTGATAAAGACAACAGTAAGGAAGTTTGTAAAACCATCGACTTTCACGTAGGCTACAAGATGAAGAAGTTACTATTAGAAACAATGAGCCAGGAATTACAGATGCTTAAGATTGGAGAGTTGTGCCCAGCTACTTGGTATAGAACCAGAAAACTTATTGTGGGAGAGATCCAGAGTCTGCAAGTTCACCAAACTGCTCAAGCAATCAGGTAATTCGCCTGACAGGTTATTATCCTGCAACTTTCTGCGCAAAACCAAATGCAATTGTATCAGAAATCATTAATGCAGAACCTTATTGTTATTAAAACACTTACAAGAAAGCAGTCCACAGGAAAATATATAAGAGGGTGATTGGCCAAGCTTTTAGAAGGCTTCTAGGATCCAGAAACTGAAACTTGGCCAAGCATATAGGAATGTTCTTTTCCTGGAACTTAGGGTTGTGGTTGTTTCATATACAAGTTTTCTTCTAGGTCACCGTGTAACAACATTTTAACAATTCTATTACCTCATTAGAATCTACCAAAGAAAGTAATACGAAGTTTTCTTCTAGGTCACCGTGTAACAACATTTTAACAATTCTATTACCTCATTAGAATCTACCAAAGAAAGTAATACGGAGTACTCTACATCTTTATCAATAATCTGGTAAGCTTTACAGAATGAACACAACTATACAAAGCACTTTTATCTCACTTCAGTAAGTTCAACCACTAGCTTCACTAAGACAAGATATTTTAGACAAGAACCCTGCCTTTAGAAGGGAGTGTGTAGGTTTCACAAGCAGGTAACCAAGCAAGACTTGGTGCCTTAAAGCCAACTGCTTATGCAATGAGTTCATAAATCCATAATAGACACCGATGGAAGAGTCACTATTTTCTATGTTGGAACCGGATACCCATGTCGGATATTGGTACGTGTTCAAGTGCCTGACTCGGCTATTTTGTGAAAAAGTTTCAAGATCTTGGACTTGTGTCCAGTGTGACTAGTGTGCATACCCCATGTCCGATTGTCGAGGATCTGACAAGGGTACTTGAGCTAAAATGAAGAGTCCAAGTAATATAGCTATTTTTCTAGTTCATTTTTTTTATTTTTTTTGACAAGTAATAAAGAATTCTACTAAAAGGCACAATAAGGGGCTATCACAGCTACGGGTGTTATTTTAGGTTAAAATTGAGTGAGCTAAATAAAATTCCAGCCGTCCTCTGGCCTTTACTTATGTCTGGGAAAGTAGCAACATCACACATTCACACATTTCTTTCCCATCCAAGATATAAGGAAATTATAGGGTTAGATTTGAGTAGATCGTACCTAATAAGAACTTTGTCAGAAATACTATATTGGTGTATTGGTTCAGTTCCGTTAGTGAACCAATAATGTAGCATAAATGATAAAACTGTACCAGCATGAACGTAAAAAGACAGGTAAAATGAGAGAAAGTTCCTTACAAGCTATTCAAAAACTTCAGTTTACATATGACAGGAGAGAGAGTTCCAGAAAATCCATTTGAACCGAGGGTCCTGCATGAAAATTAGGCAAATATCTCATGTTATAAAGCAAGTTTACCCGGAGGGTTAACGCCTAGAAAGCTACAACATGATAAACATGGCTTCAGATAACCAAAGGTATGAATTGGTTACACGAAGAACTCGACATAATATATCTGATTTATGAAGAATAAATGAAAAGTTCTTTGAACACTTACAGGTATTTGACATGTCCACTCAAACATAAGACATGAGACCAGCCTGAGCAAGGACTCACATAGAAGTCATTCCAATCTGTAATCTTATGATGGGAGTTATTCAAAACCTTCAAGAGATCAATCAAAGCTTCACCTGACAAATGACAGATGTATGCACTTAATACTAAGGAACCACTATTAGCATCAAATCTCTACTTCATCTACGCTACACATGCCAAAGTGCCAAACCCCAAAATGATAGATACTGCATACTACAATGTAAAAAAAACAAAATTGAACAATGGCAATCCTGTACCAACAATTTAAGATGATTACAAAAAACAGATAGTACATGAGTAACTTGACACACTTGTTTATTAAATGGAAGAGAGAAATTATTCTGAATATTCTAGCATCTACTTAGGGTAGGGAAGTTTCCAACAATTACCCCTGGATGTGGTTATTGTTTTATTCAAGTGTCTTCCGATAAATGCAGAATCTGGGAAAAGGAACACTAAAATATCTACATCCTTCTTTGCAGATGATATGAGCTAATACCATTTTGATATTGGTTTTTTGTGACTGAAGATTGATATCAGTCTCTACATACAGCCTATTTTGGCCCAGACCAAGCCGAGTACCAAGACAAGAACGTTCAGTAAACCAAACTTCATGAGAATTCGATCGAACAAAGTAGAAAAACCATTGGGCATCATGGAATCACAGAAATGATAACCTCTTAAGTATAGTGGCTAAAATTGATTTTACCAGCTATAAAATCTTTTATTGATTGCCAGTGAACTGTATAACCAGAGAATATCTATAAAGCCTTTCACTGAGAATAAATTCCTGCAGCTTTAAGCGTATCTTTTCCGTCTGCAATAGGAAAACACATAGTAATATAAAAGGGGATAGTGGTCCTATGTAGTAAAGAACCAATAAGTAGTCAAAATGGAATCTTCGAAATGGTTATCAAGAAAAGCTAGTTTGAGGAACACAAATATCAGCTGATTGTTAAAAATGTGTTCCTGTTTCTAAAGGACAGACAGACAAGGGGCAAGGACTGAGTAAACAAGTACACTATTTGTCGTCAATCAAGAAAATCCGGCTAAGTGTACGCTTAATTTCCAATATTACTGTAAGTAGTGATTGTCAAAATTTTATGATCTTGCTCGCCAACCTTTCTATTTACCATCAATTGATGAACTTTCATCTGTAATAAGAACTAGAGACAACATAGGAAAAGATCTCACAGCATAACTCCAAACAGTCAAACACCTATTATGTGGTTTGAAGAGGAAGCCAATTGAAATATTGTTGACACTTACCTTCAACATCAGGAGCCGAGGTTGAGGAACCATTTCTTAGCAACAAGACGAAGAAGAACCAGTTAAGTATACACCTTGTCAAACTGTGCTCAGAAATATAGATATTGAACTTACAACTCCCTCTTTTATCTGAAAAACAATCAAACTTCATGTTCAGTAGTTCATGATGGTACAAGCTGGGATCATTTAGACCACCAACCTAAGACTTAAACAGCTATTACGCAGAATTACCGTACCAGTTGTGGCACAAAAATTACAAAATAGATATAGTTGTTTTATTAACAGGATAAATGAATGTTAAGACTGAATTTATTAACAGTTGATCAACATCTCATCCCCTAATGTAGAAGTACTTCATAGATTTAATGAAAACATAAGGCAACCTGTCCAAAGTGGAAAAGACATACTCTTTCTAATAGAAAGTCAATTGAAGTTTGGGGGGCACTACATACAACTGCTTAATTAACACAATGATATCTTCCTAATACAAATAATACAACATACTATTAACACAAAATACTCAGAGGAGAAAGTACAACACAATTCTCTAGAAACATATAGTGAGACACAAAGGACAAATGATATACACGAAACGAAACACACAGGGGATTAGAGAAAAGGATAACTTACTTGGTCCAGCCATAACTCTTGAAGCCTCTCACCAAACAAACAGAAGAAGAAATATGCAACCATGATCAAGAATAAGTGAATTTGAGTATGTATGATAATGATGAAAAAATGATTATGGGATAGTGCAAGGGGACCCACAAGTCATACCAAAATCAAAGCAAGAAATCTTTAATTAAAACAAAAGTGAGACTGAAAAAAGATTAAATTAGACAAGTGTTTATGTAATGTACCTATCTGGGGGACTGTAAAGTCACTCTAACAAGGAGAGAGAAAGAGATCACAAAGGCATAATGCATACTCCATGATATGGCAGCACTCACTCATTTACTAGAAGACTAGTTGTGTTTTTGGTGGCCAAGAATATGAATATGAAACCCACTCACAAAAAATGCTCTTTTTCACTTTGTTTATTAGTATTGTAGAGTCTTATTCCTTAGATAGTAGTGCATGTTTACTGAGCTTCCCTTTTACACATCCTCTCTCTTTCTCTCTTACACATAAAAGTTTATGCCTTTAAAAAGTTTCAGCACTAATGATGATATGCTGTAATCACCACATCAACAGGGGAATAAGCATTCAAGCAGAAACAAACTTCTCGTAATTGATCACTTCATGTGATCATACGCGAAACACGGGAAAGTCTAGGAGACTAGGATAATATCCGATATTGATCAATCTCACACGTAAACACTAAACAGTAATGGGCTAATTCCAATCAGAGATTTTATCGTTCATGTCGGTGAGATTGATCAATATCGGATATTAACATAGAGTGATCATACCCCTTTACTGGATAACAACAGCACAGCTAGTGATTTCTTTTGGTTTCATGACAATTGGGCAAACACATGAAGATTCACTGAGGAATAAGATCGAACAGGTGGTGGGCAAACCAAATCTGCTGCGAATTTGTGGCTAAATTACAAAACAGAATATCTGGGGATGCTTCAAACATCACTGAGATTATAAAAATGAGCGATTAATTTGATACCCACATGGATTATTGGATTACAACAATAGGGTGGTCAAATTTATAGAAAAAAAATAGTGTGAAATTAGCTGATCCCCATTTTTTTTTAACGCAAAGCAGAAGATACTTAGCTGATCCCCATTTTGGTGTGCGAAGTTGGAGACAATTTGTGGCGAATCGAAACTATTTGCACTATTTTTGTGGATTTATACTGTATTCTGTGTAGTATAGTTCATTAAGTTATTTTGGGTGGATTTCTCTGTAATTTCAAAATAGAATTGAGGATGGGTGAGACTGTGAGAGGG
Source organism: Spinacia oleracea (assembly GCF_020520425.1). Classification (NCBI taxonomy): domain Eukaryota; kingdom Viridiplantae; phylum Streptophyta; class Magnoliopsida; order Caryophyllales; family Amaranthaceae; genus Spinacia; species Spinacia oleracea. The sequence goes on from NC_079490.1 coordinate 8,523,937, forward strand.
AGGAGTTAGGACTTAGGACTTAGAGCATCAATTATAGCTCCCTCTTAGCTCCTCTTAAGGAGAGAATCTCTAAGAGTTAGCTCTTAAAAAAAAAAATTGGGTAATTCTTAGCTACCTCTTATTTAGAGGTTAATTGGGACATCCTCTAAATAAGTGGTAACTCTTAGAAATAAGATGGGTGATGTGGAAGAATGTGGTGTATTTTGATATTTTTTTGTATTAAAATTAAAATTTAAAATATAAAAAAACTATATAAGAGGTACGGAGTAGTATTTAAGAGGTAGTCTATTTCTTGATGTTTTTGGTAGCTAACTCTTGTTAAGAGGTGGTGATGAGGTGTATAAGGAGAGAGATTAAGAGGGGGCAAATTAAGAGTTAGTCTACAATTGATGCTCTTAGGACATTCCGAAAGGGAAAAATATCTATCCTCCGTATTTCGTGGGCTGTGATTGGTTTAGATTTATAAATTGCACGTGGGGTTGCTATTTTAGATTTAAATTTAAATCTCATGTGGGGTTGCTTAGAGCAACTCCAATGGTGAGCTACAAGATGTTGTGGCTAAGTTTGTCACATCAAATTTCTAGCTACAATTGATTAAAACTACAAGTTATCACATTGATAAGCTACAATACTTTGTAGCTCCCTATAATATTTAATTTAAATAATTTATTTGTTTGAGCTATATTTTTTTTGAGCTACGTAGCCCAAATAGCTACAAGATTTTAACAACCGCTTATGTCATTGTTGTACCAATGGTGGGCTACCTGCTCACATGTTCATTTTTTTTGTGAGCAGATCCATTTTGTAACCATTGGAGTTGCTCTTATGTGAAAACAACCAATGAGAGCCTAGGGTATGGCACTATTCCATACCCAGAGGGTATATGTATCAGCTTCCTCAATTAGGCTCTCTTTGGTAACACTGCCTGAAACTGATAAGGTAGCTGAAATTGATAAGGTACCACCTGAAATCAATAAGGGACTGAAATTGATAAGTACTTTTGTGCATTGATTATTTGGTAAAAACTTATTTCTTTAATACCTGGAATTTTTAATATATGTAATCATATTCTCTATATTTTGTCATTTAACTGTTTCCTTTGCAAGGATAGTAACAAATAAATATACCCAACTAGTTTAGATCCCGTGCATGCACGGATTTTGATCATTTTTTTTCTACAAAATATTTAACTGAATATCTTCCCAAAATATTGAATAGTTATAACATTTTTAACATACTCGTTAAAATTTATTCATCTAATATGCATATTTAAAATGCTAATATGGTAATTTGACCAAAACATTGAGTTGATATATTTTCCATTATTAATATAGCAATTTGACTAAAATAATACCAATTTAGAATAATTATTATTACGTCGTATCTATTATTTCCATAATTTATAAACTAAATTTTATTTCCATACATAAATAGATTGTAAAAAAGGTAGAGAATAAAAATAAAATAAAAACAGATACACTTATTTAGGAAAGTGGTTTTTGGCGAGAAAAATTTACACCAGGAATTGACACGTGTCATTCCTGGTGTCTCTTTTAGTATATAGTAATATAGTAATAGATCTTATTAACTCCTAAATATTTACTTTGTAATTTAGTGTAACTGAAAAATTATATTGTGAACATCTAAAAGAAGTGGCACGTGGTGTTTAATATTTTCCATGTCTCCTTCTAGTTGGTTCCTTCCTGAACATCTCGTTCCTTCCGATAAAAATGAAAATTCGGAGATTTGCGATCTTTGCTGTAATATTGATTTTTCTAGGTTTTTAGCACATTAACATTACGATCTTTGATTTCCCATGAGTTTTTCTGGGTTTTGATTTTTGCAATGCAAACATCAACAGCTTACAACCCGTGAATTTTGAGGTTCACAGGGAGTAAACTCTTTTAGGGTGATTCAAAGATCTGCAATTGATCTCTTTCATGGTGCTTGCAGAGCTTACCTTTATTTTTATTTTTTCTTTGGGGAACGCAAATTTCAGTTCCTGATTTCCAGACGTTACTTGGAATAACGTTTGGATTTCAGTCCAATTGCATACCTTAAATATTATTTCAGTCCTCTGCCAAACACTCCTAATCATTTAAGTCGACTTAAATTATTAGCACCTAATCATTTAAGGTGACTGAAAGTGTTTACCAAACAGAGTCTTAGGAGAAGGTACACCTGGTTGCGTGTAGCTCTACACGCAACCGGGTTAAAACTACGTCGTTTGGATAGTTTTTGCCAAAAATAAAAAAAATTAAAAAAATTAATCAGAAAAAACACAAATATTTTCGGAGACTCAAGCAGTTATCTAAAATAAGATAAAATTTTAAAATTTTAAAAACTCCCAAAGAATAAGGCTAAAGAAATGGAAATAAAATTTTGGGAAATCAAATTATCACACCTCGTTGGAATCGTCAAAACCCAAGAAACAAAATACAGAGCATTTGCACTATCCTAAAATCGGAAATTAGGCAACCGCAGTTGCTCAAGTTCGTGAATTTAGAATGTGTTAATCTTCATCTATTAAGTGTGTATTGGTGTTCCTTTATTGGGTAATTTAATTGCTAATTTCATTTGTTTTTGATAATTTTATCATATTTTAAATTAGAATTTCATGGGATTTTTTCTAGACCAAGGCCATACGTAATTTTTATCAATTATTAATTAGAATTCGTCTTCGTATGTTCTTTTGTTGGTTTTTGATATTTTTGTTTGGTTTCTTTATACCTAAACACTAGCTTTTGTGTGTTGGGTTTTGCATGGGTAAAAGGGTTATCAGAAAGAAGAGTGCAGAGGGAGTAAAATCGGTTCCTCAAGAACATACATTGGGTCAATCGATTCGTTTACCACTTGTTGCATCATCGTGAGTACTATTATTTGTTGTCAGTTTGTTTTCTCGAATTGTCTGTCGTTGTTTTTTTTTCCTGACTGAACATATGTTTTTATTCAAAGTTATGTGCTTATAGTTGTAATTATGTACTTTTATGTGTAGTAATATTTTTTTGGTTGTAGATATGTGCGTTTAGTTGTAGTCATAAGATAACTACTTGGAAGTGACTAACTACGAGATCAATCGGTAATTTTGGGAAATCAAATTATTTGATGTTAATTGTTTTACCCTTCGAATTTTCTATTGTTGTGCTTTTCTATCAAGAACATGTGCTTCTAGTCGTAGTTAAGTGCTTTTAATACTCATAGTATGATTTTTGTTTCCTTATAATTTTATGTGCTTTTATTTTTAACTAGTTGTTGGATCGTGCGCGCGCCCCCAAGGTAAACAAAATTATTTTTGTAAAAATGTTACTCAAAAGCTAGGAACTTACAATTTATGGTAAATGCTAGAAATGATATGTTAAAGTTAGATGTTGGATTTACATGTAACGGGAAATAGAAACCATATGCGTTTTAATTGATAGTTCGAAGGTACAATATATAGGAAATTATACCCAAAGAAAACAATACATTTTGTATAGCAATGGAAGGGTGAAACCGTAAATGCTCTATTGTTAAGAATAAGACAAAATAAAACAAAGAAGGAAATGAGGGGCATGCACGTAAATGCACTATTGGGTGAATAGTAATCAAAGTATGAAGCTTTATAAGTGTTAGGATAATGTCAGTAGGTGTTTCATGTGCTCTTATTTGGGGTTTCCTGTAACTAGAACTGAATTTCTCATTGGCCAAATAAAGTATTTTTGTGTCAATAAATGTATTTTTTGACCTATAATGTATTTTTAAACCTATAATGTGCTTTTTGCCTTACGATTTATTTTTGTTATATTACAATGTATTATTTCTGTTTAACTGAATGTGCTATTCGAAAGATTATGTGCCTTTACACCTATATTGTTCATTTTTTTAATGTGCATCGTGAATTCGTGATATTAGAAATTCTTTTTGGTATCATTTCTTAATATTTTGTTCTTGATTTATTATATTGTAGTGCATTGCTTTTGTCCAAAGATAATCATGATCTTGGCAAGAAATGTGTCTGCCCAAGAAATTAGTAGTATGCAGCCCACAATAGTTCAAATTAATACTAAATGAAATCAAAATATTCCTTTTGTTCAAAGTTAAAACATAAATTAGGTCCTTTTTTGTTGTGCAATTGCAAGGAATGTGAGGTATATGCACTTAAACATATGGAAACATACAGAATGCACAAGGATGGTTCTTGGGAATGTGGCCTTAAAAAAGACAATTTGAGATTATGATTCAGTTGACATATCTGTGTGCTTTTAGTAATCTGAAAATGTAATTTTTTTTTTTTTTTTTTTAATAGGTAAGAAGAAGGGACCCTAACTGAACCAGCACCTAGCACAGGTGAACCAGCCCAGCTCCGCAGGTCATCGCTTGAGCGACTCCCAAGCATTTCGCAGTTGATGGGGCTCGAACTTGTGACCTCCAAGTCACAATGTGAGTTCCCCACCAACTCCACCAACTTATGTTGGTTAATCTGAAAATGTAATTGTAGTGCTAACCTTTACTTTCTACTTGCAGATGGATATCACAAGAAAATTGGGATTATATTATTTTACGGAGATAACACTTAGTGTTAATAATTCCAAGTTGGACGAGGTCATCAAAAAGGCAAATAGAAAGGACAAGGACAATGCAAAATCAAGAGCTAAGAAGAAGATAAAGTCTTAGTGTTAACGTCTAGTGTAGTGTTAAAGTTTACTTTGTTCAATTCGCCACTTTGTTTTTGTTTTACTTGTTATGTCATTTGTACACAACAATTTATCTTATCTTTTTTCATTAAACTAGCACTTCATGATCACTAACATTGTGACGGATTAAGCATTTTATAGCCGGGTTATTTCTTGGTTTAGTAGTATTATGAATGATGAAATACATTTCTTGGATAAAGAAGGGATCTAGTAATTGCTATATGAAAGTCTATGCACCTTGTAATTATTAAAAAAATACTTTACCTTATTTAAAGCACATAATATGACGAAAAACACTTCACAAAGAACATAAATACATATCAAGAACAAAAGCACATTAAAACAAAAACTCCATAAATTTGGTCTCCTTGGATGATATTTCGAAGAAAAAAATTGGAACCGTAATGGTTGAGTTTACAAAATAACTAGGTAAAAACTGCAAAATGGACTAGAGATAAAACAATATAAATTTTCTAAGATATTGATGGAAATAATTTTTTAAGATATTGGTGGAACCTTTGATTTTTTGTTTACTTAAAGTAACTGATTTTTTTAAACATGCATGATTTGCTCTTTAAGGGAGTTATATTTGTGATTTAAACTTTTTTTTATTTTTTTACCAAAAACCTTCGATACGACGTAGTTTTACCCCGATTGCGTGTAGTTCTACACGCAGTCGAGTGTACCTAATAATTTGCGCACCATATTGATACAAGGTACAATCGAATATTGAACACTATATATTCACACAATAGTCTTGTTAAATTCGTCTTAATAAATACTTCGTATTTTTTAAATATTAGCTTTATAAAATTTTAACCATAATTAAAGATATTGATGTTTGAAATCGTGCATTGGTAAACGTGACTAAATAATTGTGTCATGTAAATGAGAACAAAGAAATATTATATTATATTATATTATACTAAAACCGACACTAGGAGGACAAGTGTCACTTCCTGGTGCAAATTTTTTCCGCAAAAGACATTTTCTTAAAAGTATATCTACTTTATTTCTTTCTTTTTTATTATTTTCTATCCTTTTTATAAATTGTTGATGTTTTGAAAAAAAATATTGAAATAATATAGAATATGACAATTAATAGATACCGGGTGATAATAATTTGGTCAAAATGATTTTGGTAATATTTAAGTCAAATAGGTATATCAAAAGGAAAATTCATATACTTAATATTTTAATCAAACTAGCATATTCGACGTATAAAATATGTGCGTGGTAATGCGTATATAGTAGGAAGAAATTTGCACATTAAATGAGTATGTTCGAGATTTATTAATTATGCATTTGTTTTATGAGGAGAAATATATTAGTTAAACAATTTATTAAAAGATGGTCAAACAATAATTTAGATTTTCGTGCGTGCGTGGGATCTAATATAGTATTTATCAATAACTGTGGTTTGTAAATAGTGCAAATAATATGACATTTTCGTAATTAAATCGGTAAAAAAACTAAAAAAAAGACGGTTATAATGAGAAAATTTGAGCTTAAATGAAAAAAAATGTGAGCTTGTATAAATAAAATTAAAGTTGAATTTAAATGTATATCTTGAAAGTCTATTTATTTACAATTATGCCGTCGATTTGTACTTTCATCGATTGATTTGAATCATCATTCCGAAAGATGTAGGGAAGCATACCTTAATAAATTAGGCTCCGTTCTATGACATATTTTGTCTGAGCTTGTATTATTCGAATATATTACATTACACTAAAACAGACACTAGGAGTGACACGTGTCAGTTCCTTATGCAAAATTTTCCCGCCAAAATCATTTTCCTATAAGTATATCTACTTTACTTCTTTTTTTATATTTTCTATTTTTTTTATAAATTGTTTATGCATGAAAAAAAATATTGAAATAATATAGAATATTACTAAATAGATACCACGTAATAATAATTTGCTTAAAATGATTTTGGTAATATTTTAGTCAAACAGGTATATCAAACGGAAAATTTATGTACTTAATATTTTGGTCAAACTAGCATATTAAACGTATAAAATATTTACGTGATAATGCGTAGTAGGACAAAATTTGCATATTAAATGAGTATGTTCGAGATTCGTTAATTATGCATTTGTTTTATGAGGATAAATATATCAGTTAAACAATTTATAAAAAGATGGTCAAATAACAATTTTAGAAATCCGTGCATGCACAGGATCTAATCTAGTATTTATCAATTACTGTGATTTGTAAGTGTTGCAAATAATATGACATTTTTGTGATTAAATCGGTAAAAAATGAAACAGTGAATATAATGAAGAAATTTTGAGTTCAAATGAAAAAAAGTGAGCTTATATAAATAAAAGTTGATTTTAAATGTATATCTTGAAAGTCTATTTATTTATAATTATGTCATTGATTTGTACTTTCATTAAAGCTCTGTTTTGTTCGACTTATTTTGACTTATTCAGACAAAATAAGTTCAGATAATATAAGTTCAGTAAAAATAAGATTTTTTCAGACAATTTTACACACAAAAGTTTTTTTACAGACAAAATAAGTTTTTTTCAGATAAAATAAGTACAGATAAGTTCATATAACATAAGTTCAGTCAAAATATATAAGTCGAATAGAACGGAGCCTAATAACCGACTAACTATTATTGATTTGGAATCATCCTTCCGAAAGATGTTGGGAAGCATACCTTATTAAATTAGGCTCTGTTCTATGACGTATTTTGTCTGAGGTTGTATTATCTGAATATTTGAACTTTTCTGAATTCATTTTATCTGGAAAAACTTATTTTTTCTGAAATAAACTTATTTGTGAGTGAAAATGTCTGAAAATGACTTACTCCGTATTTTTCCTGAACTTATATTATTTGAACTTAATTGAATTCATCTGAACTTATTTTGTCTGAAATAAGTCAAAGTAAGTCGAAGACTTTGACATTATACATACTCTATACTAGATTAGATTTCATGCACGTACGGATACTCTATAATTAATCTTTACCATTTTTTTTTTATAAAATACTTCTATATAACTGAAACATTTTTCTTACTAAAGTTAATGCATAAGTAATAAATTTTGAATATACTCATTTATCATCCATATACAATTTCCGTTCTAGTGTTCTACTATGTACGGAGTATATTATGTATTATAAGTGCTTAACATGCTAATATGACCAAAATATTTGATAGGGTTAATATGTTAATTTGACTAAAATATTATGTAAATATATTTTTCATTATCCATATACTGCTTTGACTAAACAGTAACTTTTGTGTAAGACCGCCTTACCGGAATGACCACTTTGATTGCTTAACTAATTGGTTCCATTGTTTAACTAATTAGTTCTAGTGCTTTACTTATTAGTTTCATTGTTTAACTAATTTGTTTCAATGCTTAACTAATTAGCTTTAGTGTTTAACTAATTGATTTTATTGATTAACTTATATGACACAAGGTGGCTTTTGTGTAAGACTGCCTTATATAAAAATTTGTATTGACTAAAATATTATACAAACTTTTGTATAAGGCGGTCTTTCCTGTAAGACCACCTTGTAGTGGGTTATATTCGCGGGTCAAATCTTGTTGGCCGGGTTGCGGGTCGAATTATTTGGGTCCTATAAAAAGCTTTTTTTACGCAAATTTTCCCTCATTTCAAATCACTGTTCACATTTCAGGGATTGAGGAGAGAGAAAGCTCTGTGATTCTTCGCCGATCCTTCTTCTACAATTCTACTGCCATTCTACTCGATTTCTTCAGATCTCCGACTCAGCCTCTCTGCTTCATCTTCGTTTCTGCGATTTCGTAAGTTTCTCTTTCGATTTTCTTTCGATTCACCTTCGATTTTGTTTTCTGGTGGTTTGTGATTGGCTTGTGGTGGGGGCTCATACGCGAATGAGAGCAAGATTTGTGGTGGATTTCATTGATGCAATAATTAAGGCTTACGAAGCAGCGGTGAGGAAGGTGGCGGCGTTGTCGATTGCGGCGGTAGTGTAGGTCTTCGCTCACCAAAAAGGATGCTCGTAAGTCTGCAACCACTGGATCTCCGCCTTCAAAACAGGTCTAATTTTCTAACATTATTACTCCTATTTGAATGCTAGAGATTTCGATTTATTTCTTTGAAATTATTAGGATTGAGTTTTTATTTGGATTTTCATTTTAGGTTTTTGTTTTTTGATTCTTTTTATTAAATTCCGGCGAGAAATTAGGGTTCCAGCGAAGGAAAGAATCAGATCCTCGCCGGCGAGCAGCGAGAGATGAAGGAGAGGTCGTCGGCGTGAAGATTCAGAGCCGCCATTGTTTGCTGTTATGTGCTCTGATTTTCCTTCATTTCTAATTTGACATATATCAGACCTGTAAATGTTCTTGTGGTGGTTGTGCTTGTGGCTATGATTCCCCGGTGGCGGCTGTGGCGGTGGCAGCAATGCGAAGGAACAATGCTGCAGAGGCCGCACAAGTCCTAACAACTGTTGTTGGTGGTCGTTGTTGTTAAGGATCTACTTTGTTGTAGTTACAGATTTGTTTTAGTTATAGTTTGGTTATATTTAGTTAATAAATCAAATGGTTTAGTAATACATTGTATTTTAAAATTGCAAAGAAATGTAATTAATATCCAAATTTATATTTTAACAATTTTGTTCATTTATAATAGTCATGATTAAATAGGTTTTAGTTATGAATAAATTTATTTTAGTTACATATTTGTTATATTTTTTAGTTATTCTTTTTAGTTAAGATTAAATTTCTGGATTTTAGTTAAGTTTTTTGAGTTTTAGTTATGATTTCGTGAAATTCATTTAATTTAATATGAAATTCAATTAGTTAAGCAATCGAACAAATTAGTTAAGCATCAAAGCCAATTAGTTAAGCAATTAGACCAATTAGTTAAGTGGTCAAACTAATAAGTTTACAGATATAAATTTGTTAAGCCGAAAATTCAATTAGTTAAGCAAAGAAATCAATTACTTAAACAATGAAATTAATTAGTTGAGCTTGAAATTCAATTATTTAAGCTACGAAACCAATTAGTTAAACAATGGAACTAGTCAGTGAAGCAATGGAACCAATTAGTTAAGCACAGAACTAATTAGTTAAACCTGAAATTCAATTAGTCAAGTAATGGAACCTAATAGTTAAGCAATGCAACCAATTAGTTAAGCAATTGAACGATTTAGTTAAAGCAATGAAACCAATTAGTTAAACCCGGAATTCAATTAGTTAAGCAATTGAACCAATTAGTTAAGTTTGAAATTCAATTAGTTAAGTTATGGAACTAATTAGTTAAGCAATGAAACGATTTAGTTAAAGCAATGAAACTAATTTTTTTGAAATAAAATTAATTCATTAATAAAAAGTCATACGACATCTACAAAAGAAATCTGAATCTATCAAATACATAACAAATCGAATCAAATAAAACTCGTTTTCTGCAAAATTACGATCCTCGCGCATCGAACATCTTGTATACCCTCTAACACATCGTTGTTTGATACAACCTTCAACGAGGGGGTCTTTTGATCTGTTGTAATTTTGATATTGAATTAAATCAGATTCAATTGATTGTAGATGTAGAACTGATATCTGCTGCGACACCGCACAAATCTTCATCGCTGAATCAATTTCTCCTGCGAAATTAAATAATATTCTCCCTCGTACACCAGAAATTTAGGATCCTCTAACCTAAGAAAATTCTCCCTAAAAGGAGAAGAAAAACCATGTCTTTCGAGGGAGAACAATTCCTCGCACAAGGAGGAAGTATTATTAAAACCCTAAAACTCAAACAAAATTAGAAAGAGAACAACAAAATAAAAAGATCGGGGCTTTCCACCGATAAAATCGATGGAAGCCCCTTCAAAATTCACTAATAGAGGCTAGGGTTTGAGAGAGGGAGAGCAATGAAACTAATTAGTTAAACCTAAAATTCAATTAGTCAAGTAATGGAACCTAATAGTTAAGCAATGCAACCAATTAGTTAAGCAATTGAACGATTTAGTTAAAGCAATGAAACCAATTAGTTAAACCTGGAATTCAATTAGTTAAGCAATTGAACCAATTAGTTAAGTTTGAAATTCAATTAGTTAAGTAACGGAACTAATTAGTTAAGCAATGAAACGATTTAGTTAAAGCAATGAAACCAATTAGTTAAGCCTAAAATTTAATTAGTTAAGCAATTGAACAAATTAGTTAAGTTTGAATTTTAATTAGTTAAGTAATGGAACATTTTAGTTAAGGGTTTTTGAGTCGTAGTTTTTTTTTTAAAAAAAAAATCAGTTTTAGTTAAACAATGAAATCAATTAGTTAAGCACTGGAACGAATTAGTTATGCACTGGAACCAATTAGTCAAGCAACGAAACCAATTAGTTAAACAATGAAACCAATTGATTAAACAATAGAACCAATTAGTTAAGCAATGAAACCAATTAGTAAAGTTTGAAATTTAATTAGTTAAGCAACGAAAAGCAATGGAACAAATTAGGTAAGCATTGTAATGAATTAGTGAAGCACTGTAACGAATTAGTGAAGCACTGAAACCAATTAGTTAAACATTGAAACTAATTAGTTAAATCGAACCGATCAGTTAAGTAATGTAACCAATTAGTTAAGCATTGAAACTAATTACTTAAGCGATGAAACCAATAAGTTTAGAGTTATAAAGAAAATATTTGTTAAGCCTAATATTCAATTAGTTAAGCAACGAAACCAATCAGTTAAGCATAATTTCGTTTTAACTAAAACAATATTAATTTTAACTAAATCAAAACTTTTTTTTAACTAAAACGAAATTATGCCTAACTATAACAACTTTACTCATAACTAAAACAAATTTAATTATAAATAAAATAATAAGACTAAAATGGAGAAAGATTCAACTAAATCATTTTATTTCTTAACTAAATATAACAAAAGTATAACTAAAACAATAATTGACTTAAATGTAACTATATCATTTTATTTTAAACTAAATATAACAAAAGTATGACTAAAACAATTCAATTCTTAACTAGAAGGGGATATATTTAATGAGATCAACAAATGTATATTATTGAACTCTCGACAGGGTTATTTAGAAAGTTAAAACAAATACAATTAGTCAACTAGTACTAGGTGCTTGGGAGTAGTGTGTTTAGTTCACTAGTAGAAAAAACCCCTGTTGCAACCCCCTTGTTGCAGCGTACATGTAATAATACGCTTCAACAACCAGTAGGTCAACGCGGGTCAAACTTTATAAAGGGTTGTTGCAGCGTACAAATTAATTGCCCGCAGCAAGAGAGTTTTTTGCAGCGTACAAAGTAAAAGCCCCCTGCAATAGCCCATTTATTTTGCAGCGTACAGATAAAAGCCCCCTGCAATAAAAATTTTTCGCTGCAAAGCTAATTAAGAAAAACATTTCATCTCAAACCTAAGGACCATTTCCACGCTCAGTACTCCCTCTTCTTCCCTCAGCTTTCCCTGCGTACTCTCTCACCTCCTCATTCTTCTTCTTCTTCTTCATCTGCTCTCTTTCTCTCTCTAATTCGTGGTTTTTTTGGGTTTTTTGCAAGTAATTGTTGAAATTGGGTGACAATTCGTCTTGGTTTTTGTGAAAATTTGCTCGACTCCTTCTCTACAAGCATATGGCCTTCGACCTCAGCCTTCGAACTCAGCCGCCGTCGAACTTAGCCGTCGAACTCAGCAGCCGTCGAACTCAGGCGTTGCTCGGCCCTGCGTCGTTGTCTTCGCCGATGGGTCTGTGTTCTCGCCTCATCTCCCCCATCGCGTTCTGTTCTCGCCGTCTCAGTCCCAAGTATTTCGATCCCTTACTCTCTCCTGCGCGAATCTGTTTGAGGAGGTATAGTTTTCTAACTTTTTGTATTTGTTTTTCCCTAATTTCGTATTTTTAGGGTTTGCTTTCAGTCAATTCTTGATTTTTCCCCTAATTTCGTATTTTTAGGGTTTGAAATAATTGACAGGAAAAATCCCAACTTTGAACGTTTCACTTTTATTAATCCCAACTATGGTTTTTTTTTTTAATAATCCAAACTTTTACCCCTAATGACTTTTAACAATCCCAAAAACCCGTAACCTGTTAAAATGGTAAACACTTGCAAACTTGGACTTGGGCTTTTAGTTTCTCTCTAAAAAATTTGGTACACGTCATTCATTCAATATCCATTCACCCAAAGTTAAACCCTTTTTGTTTTTCATCTGCTGTAAAATAAAATAAAAACAAAAATCAAACACCTTCCATGCTCGTATGTTTAACCTTAGATTGTAATTTGACAATTTTTTGATTGTAAAAGGAGGTTCATTTTGACATTTTTGTTTTTACTTTGTGTTATTTGTTTAATTTGGCAGGTAAATAAACTTAAATCATACTACATCATCTTCATCGTGCTTCATTTGGTAACCACCATTTCTACTATGGTTGTATCCCTTTCAAATAACTGAAATCAAAGGTCATCAACCTTGTTACTACTAGTAAGTTACTGGTAGTAACCCATTTAAATAAATTGAACTCTGTATCCTTTAAAAAAAAACCCAAAGGAATACACCCCCTTGAACCCGAAAATGACCCGGTGGATCTAACATATGAGGTTTACTTCGTTCAGCTATTAAATGTCACATTAAAATATGAGGTTTGAAAACATTTAAAATTTTGGGTGGAGAATCAAAGAAAATGACGAAATGAGAAACAAGGGTTATAAGGAGATTTATTAAGGAAAATAAATAAGGGGGAATAAATGCATTTAAAGAAAAAAAAAACTAACTCTCTATTGTCATGTCAGCACCACGCCATACATTACCTGCTACAGTAAGTAACTTACCTGCTAGGCCCGTTAAAAGTCAATAGGTGTAAAAGTTCGGATTATTAAAAAAAAACTTATAGTTGGGATTATTAAAAGCAAACCACCTAAAGTTGGGATTATTCTGGTCAATTAATCCTATAAATTATTCTTATTTTTTGTGTTAATTGATACATTTTTTCCGATTTTGATTGTTAGGGTTTTATTTTTTTCCGATTTTTTTCCGATTTTGAATGTCAACCCTAAAGTGGATAATATTTGGTACCCTATGAATTACTATATCACTTTGATGATTTTCTATTTAGTATATGCTTTTACTATGGTTCTGCTTTATTTGTGTTTTGTTTATGTATCTGTTTCTATTCTTACTGGCACGATATATAGCTGGTTAGTTTCCTGTTAGTGTGTAAGAATTAATTGAGTTATTAGACCGTCTTGAGTTCGAACTGTTTGGATAGGAACTGAGACACCGGCCAATAGTGTGCTCTAAGTAGTGAAATATCTGTTAGATGTTGGTGTGTATTTTTCTAGTGAATTTTGTTGACTTTGATTTTCTTGATTTGGTAAATACTATCAGTCAAGTGCTAGGACGGTGAGGAAAGATAAGCCACGTGGGCGTCATCATGGTCTCACTCAACAGAAGAGGCAAGAGATAAAGGAAGCTTTTGAACTGTTTGACACTGATGGCTCAGGTTTTGAATCTGTTTAGTGTTTCGAATTTTATATGTCAAACCATTAAGTTTGTTCTCGCAATCTCGCCTGTTTGATTCAAATTGTTATTTTCAGGAACTATTGATGCTAAAGAGTTGAATGTTGCTATGAGGTATTATTCTTTGTAAATCCTAAGGTTTTGATATACCACTACACACTTAACACAGTTACCTGACCTAAAACTGCATCGTTGCAGGGCTCTGGGTTTTGAGATGACCGAAGAGGTATAAAATCTGTCATTTTGTTGGTTTTTTGTTGATTACTATTGAAATATTTCTTCTCTGAATACTTGCAAAAAGATAACCTATGTTCCTTCCACTACTCTTTTTCTTCTCTGGGTTCTAAGACACTCAGACAAGGGTGTGGCCTCCTTAACTGACACTTCAATATTTACCCAGAGTCTCATAATACCTCAACGGCTCAACCATCTCGAACCACATATTCATAGAGAAAATTAGAAAAATAAAACAAGAGAGGGATAATGAAGAGAAAGTTGTGCATATGTATACTCACAAATGAGCTTGAAATGAGAATTCATACAAGAATTAGCAAACAAGTCAACCTGAATTGTGTTGTGTATTTATGTATCTACAATTACAACCGGATCTGAAAAAGAAAAGGTATTTTAGAGTGAGGATATGTTTCTTATACTTGTTATGTCATGTCCCCATCCCCGTGTTTAATTTTATGACAGCGTACCTGTGTCTGAAATTTTACACCTATCTTGCCCTGGCACTTGGACATGTACACTTGTACTCGACACTCGTACCCATGTCCAAGTAACATAGATGATTATACTCTTATAAAATGTTCATGTTTTACTTGAGATTCAAATGCATCATTTAAGTTTTTAGGCCACCTCCTGAAACTATCTTGAGTGCAGTAACTGCTAGTGCCAGCCCCTTTCTCTGAGCTTATTTAATTATGTCAGCGACAAACTACAGTACATCCAGCCTCTCTCATAGTTCCCATATATCATATATGGGCCACCTGAAATTTATTTTAAGGTATCCTTTTTATAGATTATATTTACTCACCATTTTTGCTCTGGTTGCAATAAAGGAAGGGAAAGGTAATTCATTAAGGGGACTGCGGTTTGTTATAACAGCTACTGTGCTTGACTTTTTGTGTTATTTCAGCAAATCAATCAAATGATTGCGGATGTTGACAAGGATGGAAGTGGTGCCATTGATTTCGATGAATTTTGTCAAATGATGACTGCTAAAATCGGAGAAAGAGACACTAAGGAAGAATTAATGAAAGCATTTCGTATAATCGACCAAGATAATAATGTAAACCTCTGTTTATTCTTGTTTTAGTGTCTTATTTTAGTCATCAGTGATTAACATATAAGAATGGTGGTTGGTTGGTGTAGGGTAAGATTTCTCCTGTAGATATTCAACGCATTGCAAAGGAATTGGGCGAAAACCTAACTGACAGGGAAATCCAAGAGATGATTGAAGAAGCAGACCGAGTTTTTTACCAGCAAGTATTTATTATTGGCTTTAGCGCGCTTGACCGAGTTGGTTTAGTTGTTATAGAATAAATTTTATATTAAAATGTATGTTTATGTTGAAATTGGAACATATATTTAAATGTAATATGTGCACTTTGGTTTTGGGATATATAGTATACAAAACTCCAGTTGTTGTTTTTATATTTGTTATACAGGTTGCGTTATTCTATTATTGTTTTGACAGGTTTCTATATTTGGTGCAAGGCACTCTAGGTATCCCTAAACAAAATTAGAATTTTCCCGCCAAAAGTGCTTTGTTGCAGCGTACATATATATTGTACGCTGCAACAAGGGAAAAAAAATTCGCAAAATTTCAGACTTGTTGCAGCGTACAAATAAATGTACGCTGCAAAAAGTTGAGTCTTTTGCAGCGTACATATATATGTACGCTGCAACAAGTCCAAATTTTTGCCAATTTTTTGGCACTTGTTGCAGCGTACATACATATGTACGCTGCAAAAAACCCCTTTTAGCAGCGAACATTGTACGCTGCAACAAGTTCAGACTTGTTGCAGGCCCCCCAGTTGCAGCATACGATGTACGCTGCAACAGGGGTCTAAAAGCCCGCTGCAATAAGGGTTTTTTCTACTAGTGGTTTAAGCTTCAGTAGTATTTGTCTCATCCTTGCAAGATCGGTCAGCCTCCCGGGCTTTGGTCTTTGGATCACAACAATAGAAGACTTCTTTTCCTGTTCTTTCTTCCCTCTTTTCTGAACTATAGCCGAAACTTCCTTAGGAAAGAGCTATGCAATTGTTGGCCAGAAATAACTGCAAAATAAACACGACTATTTCAGGGAAAACTCATTGCTAATTGCTACCAAAGAGAGATAGTAATGGCTGCCCATATTCACTACACTGCAATAGATTTGCAATTCATTTTTTCTTGCTATCTAAATGCGAAAAAGGCAGAAATGCGAAAAGGCAGAAATGCAAAAAGGCAATTCATTTTTTCTTGCTATCTACGCAACCTACGACACACCATGGACAGAAAATAGACTCCTCAACTCGTGAGATCAATTGTCAAGATCAACACATTTTACCTCCTCACATGAGCTTTGGAGAAAGCACTTGATTATGTTTCATTGCCAAAAACATAATCCATGTATCTAAAGCACATGAAACAGATTCTATCAGTACTCAAAGCTTTACCTATACCTGAAACATATTCTATCAGTAGTTTAATTATGTTCCTGTTACCAATCTTGGTATTAGATAATTAAGAACAATGGCTCTACCAACGCTTCTTTCTTAGACACAGTGTAACTTCCCACCAGAGCTGAATGGAAACTCAAAGTGCATGATGGAAGCAGATTAGGGGAATAATATAATAACTCCCAGGACTTGATCAAATGACACTTACACACTAACACATGACACTAACACATGTAACCAACATTCAGTACAGACAACCCTGTAATCCAGTAATGTAGTAGAACTTGGCATAACTTTCAAAACCAAATTGGAAGCACATCAAAAGCAAAAATCAATTGTATCCTAGTTCATAAGTTCATAACTAAAGTATCCTAGTTCATAACTAAAAACAAGAAAAGCATAACTAATTGACATAAACAAATTCATAGCTAAACCAAAACAACCCACACAACAACAAAAATAATCAAACAAAATCTGCAAAATCAAAAACCTCAATTGCAACTAGAAACACAAAATTAAAAAAACATGTAAATTAAATACATTACAGGTATAACTAAAACACTAAAATTATTAACTAAAACACTAAAATTCTAAACTAAAACAAAAATTAAATCACCAACAACATAACCGACCGTCAACATCAACAACCGGCTAATAGCCACAAATCCAAATTCTAAAGTTCAAGTAAACCCTAATTAATTGAGAGAGAGTTACCAGGAAAAATGAAGGCGGAGGTCGGAGAAGAAAGAGAGGCAGAAGTAAGAGATTCTCCACCACCTTCTCTAGCAGCAGCCAACCGCACCTCCACCATCGCCACCTCCTGTCATGAAATCGAAAATTGTAAAATCAATAAATTAAAGAGAACAAACTGAAAAATAAAAACAACGGAGAACAAATTAAAGAGAAAAATAACGACGGATTGAAACTCAACTAAGTAAATGGAGTGACTGAGGTAGCCGGAGATCGATTGAGGAAGGAGAAAAAGCGAATGAGTGTTTCTAGGGTTTCGGAGGGGACGACGACGAGTACAACGGTGGCGAGGAGGTGAGGAGATCGCTGCAAGGAGGCGCCGACGAAATGGCCGAGTTTTCTTAGGGGAGAGAGAGAGCGTGCAAAGACTTTGGAGGAGAGAGAGCAGAGAGAGTTTGAAGGAGGAACTGAGGAAGACGGGAAATGAAAATGAGAGGAGAGAGAAAAAAATCATATATATGGCGCGTGAGACCACGCGCGCGTGGTTGGCTCTTGAGGTCTTTCCTACACGCGCCTATAAGGCGGTCTTACCGAAAAATTTCTGAAAATATTATCAAAATCATTTTTACCAAGTTATATATTATTGTGTGACATCTATTAATTTTCATATTTTATAATACAATATTTTTTCCACAGATTAACGGTTTATAAAAAATGAAACACAATAAGAAAGATATAAATTAAGTAGATATATTTGATGAAAAAGATTTGGAAGAAAATTTTTGCACCAAGTAGTGATACGTTTCATTCCTAGTATTTATTTTAATATAAAGTGATAGATACTAAGTTTGTCTTGATTTTTTTTTACCAATACATAAAAATGAAATGTTATAGTGTTATGTGAAATGTAGTTGGATTTGTCACGATTCATATTTTATTAATATCAATTTTTTTATACTGTTACGAACATAAATTTTTAATGGTCAATTGATGCATTGAGTGCCGGTCCAAATGATGCGTATAAAACACGAAGTTATATATGGAGACAAACTTTAAAACTAAATAGTCAAATTTACATTTCCCCTTTTGTTTTATTTTATTCCCATGTTTGTTGTTAGATTAAATAAACTACTTTATTTGAGTGTAGTGAGTTACTGTTATATATGATGGAATTAGTTGGGCATTTTAGGTTTAGTATAAATTTTGTGAAGTGTCATCGTGAATTTGATTCTTATATAAATAAATATACGATATTCCAATAATTTTTTTAAAATTGAGTTTGAAAATTTTCATCGCGGCTACAACGAATATGTTGTATATTTCTCCGATAAGTGCGATAGAAATCTCACAATGCAAGTTTTCTCAGCATTTGTAGTTTTTAGTTCAATTTGTTATGTATTTGTGTTTAATTTAATTTCTATTTTAGTCTTGTAGTTGTCGTATCACTTTTTACTAAATTTATTAATTAAGATTCAAATATTCTGTAGATATTTTGAAGGCACGACATTTTATTGGGTAATAGTGTCTTAATTATTATAAACCTACACCTTATATGAATCCAGAGTTTAAAGAGTGAATCAGGCTTTTAGTTGTGGAATTGTTGAAGAGGGAAAAGGGAAGAGTTATATGAGTATGAACAACCTCGCATACCATCTATAGATTTTGAGCAACATCTCGTGCCATAAACGATGATGTTTTACAGATAAAATATTGACATATTTCGAAAAAAAGTACAAACAACCACGTATTCGCAAAAAAAAACAACATTAAAAGTTTTATTCTATTCCGACTTTGTACTTATGTATATATCGAAGAAAAATTATAAAAAGTACTTGATGATTTTACAAATGACTCGGCAAGATTAAACCTGTTATCGTATTTGAAACTCGACATACAAAAGCACGACAATGTTTTTATCGTTTTGGAAAATGGTGAGCTTTTGACTTATTTTAGACATTTTCACTCGATTATAGATAGAAAGGTAATTTTTGTATTACAGTATTCAATAAATTTTATTTGGCATTAAATTGCACATGTTTAAAAACATATTTGCGATACCAAATATAAAATTTGGCATCGATTCTATTCTCGCATATATACACCAAGCTATAACTCTCATTACGTACCAAAGAATCATGGAATCAATTGGAGTGAGTATTTTCATTTGCCCTAACGAATGTATATATAAACCGAAAGATAGTACTAATTGTAACAAGTGGTCATCTCCTCAGTTTAAAAAGTACTAAAAATATCAGATTTAATGTATGTAGATAGTTAATACATAACTGAAATATCAAGTGAGTCTTCTAGACATACTATCAGTCTATCACAATACAATAGTTTAAAACTGAAACTATATGCTCATCGTGCTTTAAATTTTCAAAAAACATGAACCATTACTGTTATATAAGGTGCTCCCGATTTACGGTATTTTACTGTACATCCAACCTAGCGCGTAAAAAATGAAAAATAGAACTCATTCAATGTAAAAAGTGACTCAGGCCAGAGATAAAAGTGACCCTGGCCAAAGATATAAGTCATCTTATTGGAGGACTAAAGTTACATTATTGAAGGATAAATGTGACCCTGACCAATTAAAAATGTGACCCTAACAATAAACAATAAAGTGACTCTGATCAAGAGTGATGTGCTTGTTACATGTTATAACTACGACCAATACAACACCAACGATGAGAATATATCAATACACAAGTGTAATATAGGTAGTAGGCTATGTGGGGCTTGAACCCACACCATGTACAATATTGTACATTGCTCTACCATTTGAGCTAATAGCCCGGGTTACTAAAAGAACAGAACATCCTCTTTTGGACCGCCGCACAAAATATTATCGTAGTTTGGCCTTTTTGAAAAGTATGTGTATATAAAAAGTAACGGTTTTTTCATGAAATGTCCCTGAGATTTCACGAAATTCATCAAATACCCCTGCGTGTTTCAAATTACATAGTATACAGATTACATTTGGTGTTGTGGTCTTTGCTGGTCATGACAGTAAGGTTATGCAAAATGCCACTGACCCACCCTCTAAGCGAAGCAGATTTGAGAGGAAAATGGATCAAATTATATACTTCCTATTTTTCGTGTTATTTTTGATGTCTTTTGTTGGATCTGTTGTGTTTGGTGTTACTAACCTCAAATCTTGTGAAACAATATGAGATTTTTTGGGCAATACGGGATTACCATTTTCTCACTAAGTTTATAAATTCCTGCAATTTTGGGTATTTGGTATAAATAAGTTTACAAATAGGTGTATATTGTGCAAAAAGTTTATATATAGGTGCATTTGATGAATTATAAACACGACTTAACGAAGGACTAACGAAAGTCAAAATAGGGGTATTTGGTAAACAGTACAACAAAAATAGGAGTATACTATGTAATTTGAAACACGCGGGGGTATTTAGTGAATTTTGTGAAACCTCAGGAGCATTTCATGAAAAACCCGAAAAAGTAACGTAAAAAATAAAAATTAATTATAAAACAATTAATTTTATATACTCCCTCTGTGACAGAGATCAAATAAACTTTAATTCAAAACAATTCAAGCTACCAAAAAATAAAAACTAATGAAAATGTAAAACTACGTATAACACACAATCAGTGGCCGTTCTCCATTCTAGGTGGGCCCAACCACTGCACATAGTCAAACAATTATTATATTTTTTTAATAAAATTGTATCTAACATAATAAAAATAACAAAAAAATAAATATAAAAACATCAATCATTTGAAAATGTCACTCAATTAAGCATGAGCCACTGGGTGGTTCTACGGATGCTGTCATAAGCAACGGTTCCTACGGTTTCTTAGGTTTTTGTCGTTGTTCAATGGATGCAGTAATCACCAACGGTTCAATAGGTTGTTGTTGTTCAATGGTCGCATTCATCAACAACGGTTCCATATGTTGTTATGCAATCATCAGCAACGGTTCTGTAGTCATCAGCAACAGTTTCACGGCCGGAGCGAACACTGAATCGTACTTTTTATTAGCTAGATGTGGATAACATCATTTGTTCATCCTTGTATGGATGCGTTAAGAAAACCGTCGATAACGAATCATATTCGTTGTTTCTTAAATAAGGTGACACTATTAACGAATTATAATCATGTCTAAGAGTAAATCATAATGTTTTATTATAAACATACAAAAAAAAAATTAATCTATAGTTTAAAGAGTAATCATATACCTTAAAAATACTCAAGTAAATCATAAACCATCTCTCCAGCTATGAGATGATACATTAGTTTTTTTCGTTAAAAGTAGAAACACTCTAATAATCGCCATAAAAACAACAACGAAAGTTTTGTTTTTTATCAAGCCTGAGCTCACGTATACATATCGAAGAAAATTACAAAAATTATGTGATGATGTTACCAATGACTCAGTGGGATTAAAAATCACTTATGTATTTCAATAAATAGAAACAAATTCAACCCTTATCGTATTTGACATTCGACAAATAAAAGTCTGACAATATTTAATTTAATTTATGAATTTGTAGAATGGTGAATTTAAAATTATTTTAGACATTTCACTCAATTTTATTCGACATGACATACTATAACTCCTTTGCGGTATCAGAGATGGATTTGATAACGATTCTAATCTCGTCTACATCACGGTGTAGCTCTCCTTAAGCACCCAAAATCATTTAATTAGTTAGAGTGATTATTTTCATTTGAACTAACGTGTATATATAAACGAAAAGACATTCCTAATTGTTACAAGTGGTCATTAGATTTAACGTAGATAACTATATGTAGATGTGAAATATCAAGTGTATCTTCTAGGCTATAGACATAGTATATCACAATGGCTAGCTTAAAACTATATCTATAAACATGTGTTGCCTGTTTCAAATTTTCAAAAAGTTCGTAATCCATGTGGATAGAAACGAGAAATAATTGAGGGATTTTGAGGAGGAGATATAATATTACTTAAGAGTAAATAAGTGGGCATTTTGAATATTTATAGGGTATAAATGAGATTGATGTTAGACGAGTAAGGAATGCTTTCAAAATAGACCAATTTAGAAGAGCAACTCAATAAGGAAAGGGGACTAATATTATATATTTACATTCGTTAAAATGTCCATAAGTAAGGGTAATTTTTTTATATTTGTAGTATAGATCAAAATAGCTTTATCTCAAAAAAAAAACTACCAAAAAACCAAAATTACTTACCCCCTTTGTCCCTTAATATTCACTCCGATTTCCTTATAAAGTCGTCACTTAATACTCGTCCTGTTTCTATAAATGACATACTTTTACTAATATTATATTATTTCTCTCAGTTAAACATTAGCCCACATATATTTCTTTTTTTTAAAAGAAAAATTAAAAAATTCACCCCTACCCCACCCCTTTATTTGACAAATTTCCCACTTAGTTATCTCTATTCTATAAGAGAACGCGTGAGGTTATTTTAGTAAATAAATTTTTGGTGTCCCCCTATAGAAAAGACTAACCCGACCCTACTAAAAATAAATTATATTAACAATAATTATTAAATACAATAAAAGGAAAAAAGAAAATCAGTCAATAGCCACAATAAATAACGTCAAAGGGGAAAAAGTCGAAAATAAATAAAGAAAACTAAAAAAAAAATTAACTTAATCACAATAAAGATTAAGTAGGCCCAACCACAAATTAGGTCACTAATTAAACATTAAGTAACAATTGGCAAAAAGTCAAATTTAAAAAAGGATTTTTTTTTTTACCAAATAATTAACGGTTTTTTCATGAAATGCCCCTGAGGTTTCACGAAACGCACCAAATACACCCGCGCGTTTCGAATCACATAATATACCCCTATTTAAACTTAAAGTGCACCAAATGCCCCTAGACTTAACGCCGTTAATATTCCGTTAGCATTATTGTACCTTTATACCCTTACTCACCCAATATTTTACATTTAACTATTTTTTTTAAAAACAAAATTCCTCCTCTCCTCCTCTTCTTCTTCTTCTCTCTCCTCTCCTCCTCTTCTTCTGCCATTTTTCTTCTCGATTCTTTCTTTTGATATTTGCAAGTATGCAACAACACAAAGGGTATGAGAGATAGAAGTTGTAGATTACCAAAAAAAAAAAAGTTAGAGAAAAGTAGTAAGCTAGTGTCAAGCTCTCTCGATGACTCGATCTCTTTAATCTGCAGCCCACTTTATTATTATTTCCATTTTTGGAAATTAAGTTATTGGTATCATTGAATTTTTGCAATTGACAACCTGCAAAGAGAAATTTCATTGTTGTTGACAAGATTGATAATCTGACATTTTGTATGTTTTTGAAGATGATTGAGTCTGGTATAAACCAAAGGTATGACCTTTCATTTGTTAATGGAGATGCATGTTGTGGGAGGAGAAGAGGATTAGAATTGCGTATGCAAATTAGAATCGCGGATAGAGGGTCGACTTTAATCTGATTTATTCAGATGAAGAAACCGTTAATTCTATTATAACCCAGGATGATTTTTGCATTCTTGTTTGATTTTTCAATTTAATTTTGCATTCCATTATGGCTAAAATCGAAGAATTGGGGCTTAAAACCCAGAAATTGATTCAATTAAGGCTGCAAAGAAAGCAATGAAAGATAAGGAGAGAGAAAGGAACAGAAGAGAGAAAAGGAGCCGCCCCCACCGCCGCAACCCTTTCCCTCATCTGTTACTTCCGCCGCAACCTCCGCCGTTACAGTATCATCATCACCATTCGTCATCGTCTTAATCTTTCCCTTCTTCATCAAACTTCAATTCATGTTCACGATTTCAATTCACTCGAAAATCTGGGTTCGAATATTTGGGGGTTTGAGTTAGCAATTGATATTTGATGAAGATGGTTTGAAGAAAGGAAAAATTGTGGTTGGTTTCACCATTTTGATACCCAGAAAAAAAGGGACTTGAGATTGAGAGGAGAGTGAGAGAAGAGAGGGGATTTAGAGTTAATTAGGGTTCATTAGGTGTTATTTAGGATTAATTAGGCTAATTAGTATTTAATTAGGATTAGTCGGATAAATTAAGAGTTAATGTTAACGGAGTTAGACTTCCGTTAAGTCTAGGGGCATTTGGTGCATTTAAGTTTAAATAGGGGTATATTATGTGATTTGAAACGCGCAGGTGTATTTGGTGCGTTTTGTGAAACCTCAGGGGTATTTCATGAAAAAACCGAATAATTAATTACAACTAAATTAACCCACCAAAATCAAGGCCATAAATTAAAAAATGAAGTTTTTTTTACCAAATACTTAATTATAGGAAACTAACCCACCGTAACGACTCACACACAAAAAAAAAAAAATTAAAAATCAAAAAACGCAATCAATTACCCCTTCATTTTCTCCTCCATAATGTATGTTTGTTAATGTTAAATTGTTAATACCTTAGGAAAAGATGACAACGTCTCTTATTTCTCTCCATTTTAATTCATAACTCTTTAATTCTCTCCATTTTAATTATTAACCCTTTAATTCTCTCCATTTTAATTCATTAAAAAAACAAAAAAACTATGTTGTAGTCCAAATGGTGGAACAACACTCAATGATGCAGTCCAAATAATCCACTCAATGGCATTCTTTGGTGTGCAGTGTAACCGGAATAGTTGAAATAAGTGTTAGGTTATGATACATATGACAATTCATAAATCATGCGGAAACAACCATTAAGCCAGGAATACATATTATTTACACATAATCATTTAGCATAGTTTAGATGCATACTCTTTGTTGCGTGCCAGCTGCGCCCGAACCGAACAAGAACAAGTCTTTATGACTCCAAGTGTCGTCCCTCCGTAGATAGTCCACAGCACGTCCGGATCCGCCTTAAGATTGACCAACTAGAATCGCCCTTAAGGTACTATTATTTTCGGCACTTTTAGGAAAATGTGTGACTAAATTTTTCTCTCAAAAACTCACTTTGAATACTTGAAAAAACTCGTTGTAAATATGTGACCCTAGGCACTTATTTATAGAGTTTATGGAAAGGAATTATAATCCTATTAGAATACAAATCTATTTAATTATAACCCTACTAGGATTCTAATTAAACAAAGTTTATCTATTAGGATTAGATTTAATCATATTACGAATCCCGGTAGCCTTAGGATTCCGAGTAACACACACGAGTGGCGCACAAGCACCGCACGCCCGCACGCAGGCCTTGCGGCCCACGCCGAGCGCACAGCGCAAGGCCCACTGTCGCAGCCTTGTCCGCGCGCGCGCCCAAGCTTTTGCTGGGCCCGGCTTTTGCGCTGGGCCTGGTCGTATGCTTGGCGTGTGGTTGTTGCGCTTGGCTTGCTGGGCGATGGCCCGGCTTCGTGCTGGGCCTTCGTCTGGCAGGCCTCGTCCGATGTTAATTCGTACGATACGCTTCCGATTAAATTCTCGATTCCGGAATTCATTTCCGATACGAACAATATTTAATATTTCCGATTCCGGAATTAATTTCCGTTTCTAACAAATATTTAATATTTCCGTTTCCGGAATTATTTTCCGATTCCGATAATATTTCCGATTCTGACAATATTTCCGTTTCCGGCAATATTTCCGATTCCGGTAATATTTCCATTTCCGATAATATTTTCCGATACGTACCATGTTTCCGTTTCCGGCAACATCTACGACTTGGATAATATTTATATTTCCGATACGATCCATATTTCCGTTTCCGGCAATATCATCGTTTCCGGAGTATTCATTTCTTGCCTGTGACGATCTTAGCTCCCACTGAAACCAAGATCCGTCGATTCCGAATATCCATAGATGGAGTATTTAATGCCATTAAATACTTGATCCGTTTACGTACTATTTGTGTGACCCTACGGGTTCAGTCAAGAGTAAGCTGTGGATTAATATCATTAATTCCACTTGAACTGAAGCGGCCTCTAGCTAGGCATTCAGCTCACTTGATCTCACTGAATTATTAACTTGTTAATTAATACTGAACCGCATTTATTAGACTTAACATTGAATGCATACTTGGACCAAGGGCATTATTTCCTTCAGTCTCCCACTTGTCCTTAGGGACAAGTGTGCATTTCCTAATTCCTTTGTCGCTCGATGCTTGCTCTTGAACATAAGGTAAGAGTTGTCATCCTTATTATGTCCAGAGGTGTTCCTCGGTTTCAGAGTTCAACTGATCAAATAAACAGATAATCATAGCCTATGATTCATCCGAGCACGGCCATGCATTTCACAGTTTCTAGCTCTCCGAGTGGCCTTTTACAACTTTTAAGCATCTCATCCCGATTTATGGGAGGACAATCCCAATCTTGCGATCTTGAGATTAGACTTCGTTTGATAGGTGATTACCTGAGCGTTGCCTTTATAGCCTCCTTTTACGGTGCGACGGTTGGTCAACGTCAAAGTAACCAGTTCTCAAACAAGTAATCTCAAACCACTCAGGTATTGAGGATTTAGTGTCTAATAATTTTAATGAAATTTACTTATGACAGATTTTCATCTCTTACAGTAAAGTTTCATAGGTCTTGTCCGATACTAGTCTTCCCAAAGTAAGTATCTATGCAAATGATTATGACATTGCCATGTCCACATAGTTCAAGAAACAGAACTACTAGTCATCGAATCTTGCATTCTAGTCGTCTAACGTTTTCTATGCGTCCAATTTTATAAAAAACTCCGACTAGGGACCATTTTCAACCTTTGACATTCAAGTTCACTTGATAGACATTTCTTAGTCACAGGACTGGTCTTGACAGTCTATCTTGAATATATCGTCAAATTGAAGGGACTCATCATTTAATACTAAACCAAGATTAAATGGAATATGAAAATACATTTCATATATGATAAATGTTCAACCCCATTGTTTTACAACCATGGGCCTCAAACCAATCTTTAAAACAATTCATGGAATTCAAAGCTATGCTTGATTTCCAGTGCCACAATGTGAGTGCTGCTTCTCACTTGTTGCATAGGTTTAGTTATCATGCTTTGCTAATCTTAATATCCTTTTCATCGAATGTTCTTCGAGATATGATGATAAGATCTTTTGAGTATGTTTATTTTGTGATCTAGTCTTTCTTGCTACATTAGTGGTTCTACGCATTTTGCAATGAAGAACCATTAAGTCAACAGACATGTGATCTTCCCAAGTTCAATGAAGAACTCATATAAACAACTCTATTTTATTGCTTCTTAGGCAATAATTACTTTTACTTCAACTGTATAGGTTGCTAGTGATGCTTTGTTTGGAATTACTTATCCAAGCAGTTCACAGATATGTGGAATACTTTCCAGCTGTATCTTAGAACATAGAAATTAATATTTTAATATCCCAAGCAATAACTCATGGTCTCCAATCCATGTTGCCATTTCAAAACACGATGCTCTATAGCTCGTCCTTATCAATGGTTAACTCTAAAGGGTCTTGCTTGATCCTTTGCCAGTGTTTATGCGTGTAGCATCAATATTTAGCATATCTTTATTTCCTTGAATCAAGAACTATTCCTATGTACCTTTTCAAGTACCATAAGTATTCTTGATCTCAATCTAGTTGATCTTTACTTAGATCAATAGAGATTGGTATATGTTCGTCATGCCTAAAGTCATACGATACGTTTTTGGCGATCCTCATATTATATTATATACATGATAAATTCTTTTGCAGAATAATTCCCAATTGAATTCTATTCATGTAACTTCAGCTCATTCAGTTACAGTAGATACTGAATCCAACTAAATTCTTTGACATATAATATAGGTGAAGAATCTCATTAGATTCTTTGATGTTTAACTTAGTAAATGCTTATACATAGTTCAAACATTCATTACTTAGATTTATTCACATGGGTCGAATATCTCCAATGGAGTATTTCGTGTTTGATTTAGTAAATGCCATTACTTAATCCAAAAAAATAATATAAGATCTTTGTAAATAGATCTTAATACCCAGTATGTACTAAGTTCCGCCATGGTCCATCATTGATGAATAATCTCAAATCTAAGTCATTAGCATTTGAATGTTATTTCTCAATAGAGAGATATGTGTGTGATACACATAGGACCAATTAAGTTTTACGTACTCCCACTAAACTTCTTATATATCTATAAGAATCATGTACATTTTATGAAACTAAAATACTTATTAGCTTCACTAAAATACATTCCAATTCCCAATTGCTTGCTTAAATCTGTACTTAGATTTTATAAGCTAGCTTTCTCTTTCAAGCATTTATTTGGATCCACAAATCCTATGACATACCATGTATATAGTTTATTCCAACATTTTATTGAGGAATACGTTTTGTCATCCAATTGCTATATGTACCAATATGCAATCATTGCTTGAATTATAGACTTGAGCATTACGATTATGCATGAGGTTTCAACACAATTCACACCATGAATTTGCTTGTAACCTTTAGAAACTAATCTCGCTTTGTGTGTGAACACAATTTCATGTTTGATGGTTTTTATCCTTAAAACAAACTTGCAACCAATAGGTGTGAACCTTATTCTTGCAAATCAACAAAATTTCAATTTTGTCATCAAAACATTGAGTATGTTTTATGGCCTCTAACCATTTAAAACATTTGAGTCTATATATGGCCTCTAACCATTTTAGAGAATCTAGGTTTCGTCATAGCTTTCTTACAAGTCACAAACTCATTAATCTACATGATAATAGTTTGACTGCAAGTTGTAGGTTTCTTCACTATCTAATGGAAGAATCGCATAGCTTCAATGACCTGAACTCCATGTTTCTTCACTATCTAATAGAAGAATCTCATAGTTCCAGTGACTTGAACTCTATGCCTACTAGGGTATCAAACAATAGAATATCAATAGCCACTTGAAATTCCTTTGAATATTCTGTTTTCCTTGAAGCACTTGTAAAGTCTTCTAAGAGATGTCTATTCTTTAAAGCCATTTCTAAAGTCCTTAAAGAATAAGTTCGGATTTTCTGAAGCACTTCAAAAAGCCTCCGGAATGTCCGTTTATGTTTGTTGTTCGCCTCGAAAACTTTCGAGGTCTATTTTCTCCCACTTGTCATTTTGGAAACGAATCTCCAAAAGGACATTATTTCGAGCAAACAAACATTATGTTCTCAAAAATTCGTGGTAGAAACAATACCCTTGTGTCTCATTTGAATAAATCACAATGAAACATATATCTATACTTGGGCCTTAGTTTGTCGAATGACAAACACTAAGCTCCCACTGAGTTTTGCAACTCTCTAGATATATTTTATGAAAAGTTATTCTGAAATTACTTTTCAATAGCTTTGACGAATTTGGTTTAGTTTGGTGGTAGTTGAGCATTTTGTTTTAGAAATTATAGGAAAAGTCTTTATGATTCATCATTAATCGAATCAAGTACTAATTGACTTCGATTATTCCAACTAAGATATGCCATATCTTATGGACCTAGATTGTGAAATTACAACACACAATCATTGATGATCATATTTGTTCCAAGTAATCATGATCTAACCTAGATATTTATGATTTCTTGCCAAGTGGATTTTATACTTCTGAATCTTTGAACTAGCCAAACAGATTCAACTTATATCACATTTGAGTAAATAAACCTATATTCACTCAAATCCATGTGAAATAATAAAGTCATAAAATCTTTCTTTAGCTTTGAACTCTATTGTCTAGGCGTTCTAACAATAGTTCATATCTTTTGTTACTTTCAACAAGTAAGACTAGCTTGTCTTGAATTGATCTAGAAATCAATCAACTTTCAAAAGTCCATCAAAATAGAGCTTATGAATGTTAACTTGTTGATATGGTCTAAGCAACAATGCTAAAGGTTAGTGGAACTCAAATCAAGAGATTGATTTGAACCTAGTAAAGTTCTTATTGTTAAAGAGTTGTTTGTTTTAATCAAGCATATTGACTCAACCCGTAAATGACCATTTCATTCAAATAAACAAACAAACATTGTTTTTGTTCTTCTGAATGTGAGTCTTTCTGTGTTTGAAACAGAAATTTAGGTATGCTGATTATGGAACAAAATAGTGAAGGAAATAATGCCCTTGGTCCAAGTATGCATTCTATGTTAAGTCTAATAAATGCGGTTCAGTATTAATTAACAAGTTAATAATTCAGTGAGATCAAGTGAGCTGAATGCCTAGCTAGAGGCCGCTTCAGTTCAAGTGGAATTAATGATATTAATCCACAGCTTACTCTTGACTGAACCCGTAGGGTCACACAAATAGTACGTAAACGGATCAAGTATTTAATGGCATTAAATACTCCATCTATGAATATTCGGAACCGACGGATCTTGGTTTCAGTGGGAGCTAAGATCGTCACAGGCAAGAAATGAATACTCCGGAAACGATGATATTGCCGGAAACGGAAATATGGATCGTATCGGAAATATGAATATTATCCAAGTCGTAGATGTTGCCGGAAACGGAAACATGGTACGTATCGGAAAATATTATTGGAAATGGAAATATTACCAGAATCGGAAATATTGCCGGAAACGGAAATATTGTCAGAATCGGAAATATTACCGGAATCGGAAAATAATTCCGGAAACGGAAATATTAAATATTTGTTCGAAACGGAAATTAATTCCGGAATCGGAAATATTAAATATTGTTCGTAATCGGAAATAGATTCCGGAAATGGAAATTTAATCGGAAGCGTATCGTACGAATTAGCATCGGACGAGGCCTGCCGGACGAAGGCCCAGCACGAAGCCAGGCCATCGCCCAGCAAGCACGCACGCCACAAGCCCAGCGCGCACCAAGGCCACGGATGCGTGGGCCGCGCTGCATGGGCTGCTGCTCGCATGCGCATGGGCAGCCCTTGTGGCTGCCGTGTGTGTGTGAGTTTGTGCTCATGCGTGATTCCTGAATCTACAAGAGTCAGTGTATGATTAAATTTCTATTCCTAATTGGATAAATTAATTAAATAGAATTCATGTAGGATTCTAATTCCAATTAATTCGTATCCTACTAGGATTACGATTCCTTTTCCATAACTCTATAAATAAAGGCCTAGGGGTCATAATTTATATACAAGTTTCAAAGTATTCAAAAGTGAGGTTTTTGAGAGAAAATTAAAACACATCTTGCTCATAAAAGTGCCGAATTTTCTAGTACCTTAAGGGCGATTCTAGTTGGTCAATCTTAAGGCGGATCCGGACGTGCTGTGGACTATCTACGGAGGGACGACATTTGGAGTCCTAAAAGACTTGTTCTTGTTCGGTTCGGGCGCAGCTAGGGAGGGCACGCAACAAAGAGTATGCATCTAATTATGCTATATGATTATGTGTAAATAATATGTTTCCTGGGTTAATGGTTGTTTCCGCATGATCTATGTAAATGTCATATGTATCATAACCTAACAGTGGTATCACGAGCCCCTTATTATTTTCATAATCTAAATTGCATGAACATGGTTAAATATTACAAATTTGCAAGAATTAAAAGGGGTGATTAATTTTCGTAATTGTTAATTAATTGCAAATTGCGTTTATTTAATTATATGTACGCAGTTTTTCGGCAGTTTCTTCATTACTCATCCGAATTGAGTGATTTTTGTGTCAATTCCGCATGTAAAAGGCATTCTAAAATTTTGACAAAAATAGTATTTTTCTGCCGAACCCAGAATTCTCAAATTCGAAGCCTAACTATGACTTTTCGAAGGTTTTAGTTTTTCGAATGCAAAATTTCGTAAATTTAAGATGTTAAATTAAATATTTGCGATTCCTGTTGATAAATCTTGAATTTTTGATTGACCTACTGCATGTGTTTAACAAGTTTGAATGCCTAGTCTTGTTAATTATGCAATCTAATTTGTAATTATGATTAATTTGTTGAAAATTAGAATAATTTAGAATTAATTTGATTTTCATAATTAATTGTAATTTAATTAGAAACCTATGATTAAAAACCACCATAAAAATTGTAAATTTACGATAAATTTTAAATTTTTATGACCTAGACTTGAATCCATATCAATCGGAAATCAATTGGATAATAAATTTTCGATTTTTTCGCCCTAAAATTATGAAATTAATAATATTTATTAATTTGTCATTAATTTTAAATATAAATTTTAAATTTTTATGCGATTCGTTCATATAACTTGCACGCACGAAGCAATGGACGCTTCGTGTTACCCTTAAGGGGTGTTGTATAATGCGGGCATGCGACGACGAGCAAGGGAGCTCGTCGCCCGTGCGGCACGAATGCAATGAGCAAGGGCGTAGTGCACGAGCACAAGGCAGCATCCCTGCCTTGTGTCGTGTGCCACGAGCAATGAACGAATGGGCATGGGCGAAGGGCGAGCCAAGGCAGTCGCGTGTGGGCAGCAAGCGAGCTGCGCCACAACGCGCGCTGCCTCGCACAAGTGCGCGCAGCCTCGCGCGCAGCGAGCGCAAGCTCGCGTGCCACGAGCGCTGCGCCCAGCACTGCTCGCGCGCGCAGCGCGCGATGTCGCTCGCCCAGCGAGCGATGTCGCGCACCAGCGAGCGATGGCTCGCGCGCACAGCGAGCGAGCCAGCGCGCCCAGCGAGCGATCTCGCGCGCGCACTGCGAGCGATAGCTCGCGTGCGATGGGGCGCTGTGCGGAGGCTTGCGATGAGACAGCAGCAGCTATGCGACGAGCGCATGGGCTGCGCGCACATGGCCAGCAATGGCTGTGTGCGTACGGCCCATGGGCGTGCAACGCGTAGGGTGTTTGCGTTACGATTAGATCGTTTTGAATGTTTAATTTGAAAATTTCAGTTCACGTAATTTTAATTAATTTTAAAATTAATAATTTGAATTAATTTCTTGGATTTTAATTTTGAATATTATAATTATAATAAATGTTATTTATTCTAATTATTTTACTAAAATTAAAATCATGAATTAATTTAAATGCGACTGAAATTAAATTAAACTTTTTGGATTCAATTATAAATTTATATGAGCTTTAAATTTTAATTAAATTTGTATGTTTCCGGTTAGACTAGAAATACAATTTTATGTTTAAAATTAGTAAAGCATATGAATTTATTGGTTTGAGTGGGAGCGCTTTTTAGTCATAAACTCTTGATTAGGTCTACAAATCCTTAAGGTTAAAACAACTCGATTAGAATTAATAAGGACTGAATAATTGGTAGATTATTGGTGCCCTTGATTAATTGCTGCAAATGTTTACGTGATGCATAATGTGTTTTACTAACCAGCTATGTGGGCCATTCATGATAATGAATGGGTGAATGGTATATATTGTATATGTACTGTTTTGCAGGTTATGGAGTGACTAGTATGGCCCAAATAGGATAGAAAATATGGTCTGCGTACCATTAATTTGAATGTAATTGGTCTAAAGTACCAAAGTTATTTTTCAATTCAAATATGGTCTGCGTACCATCAAATAGTTGTAATTAGTTATAGCTTATCCTATTTGAAGAAAATGGTGCCTCCCACGGAGATTTTCAAGACGGACTTTGAAGTCAAAGCTTCAAGATGAAGTCGGGCCATACTAGATCACAAATATCTTATGCATGTTTTAAGTTATTTATTGTTTTAAATATGTCTTAAAATGCATGAGATCATAAGCTTGATTATGTTGCATGATTAAGGATTTTAGTTCACTTAAAATCTAACCAACATAGTAAGAGCCTTAAGTTCCAAACTTAAAAATTGAGTTATAAGGTGCCATGCCAAAATATACACTTGCTTGGATATCCTTTACATCAATCTAGTAATAGTTTTCGCTCAGCGAGGTGTTACTTATTGGTCCTAAAGGGGCAAGGTACACAAATAATTGTGAGTACACGTTAGTTTTGGTGAAACTCAACGATATAAGTAAGGAGTCCTTTTATGTCGTGGCAAATTCGATAGGTTTACCTAATAAGTTCTTAGACGTACCTATCAACCAAGAGTAGTTTCTAGACTATTAGCAAAAGGCTTTTGCTTACCTAAGATGTTTTAGGATTAAGTCGACAAACTGTGCTTAGTTCTTCAATGATTTTAGGATCTTGGAATCATTTTATTCACACCTGCCGGAACAATAAAATCGAATAAAATGCTAATAACTTGTTTGAATTGCATGGTTGCTTTAATTTCAAGTTATTATTCATGATAAATGTTTAGACTTTGCATGCTTCAATGTATGTTTTAATTATTGTTTATAATTAAAAATCTTGCACTGCGGTAAATCCTTTTAGAAAGGTAACAGTAAATTTCCTCGATTGGTAGTGAATCCAAGAACGATTCACGGAAATGAGAGAAAATGAGCAATTTAAAATGTACGTTTCTTATAGCGACTTTTATGGTTGTTTTCGAGTATCAAAATCGAATGGCAAACCAATTGGAGCTTGTGAATTCAAAATACACTGTAGTTTTGAGATCATAAAGCATTGAGCTTAAACGCTCAGCTTTACCAATGGTTAACAACCTAAACATCTTTGTCCATTTAATTCTCGAATGAGTCTAGTCCCTAGACATTCGAATAGATCGATGCTTAGAGAACTTTAGAAGCTTCTGGTAAGATCATCTAGTTGAAACAAAATATTCAACATAAATTAAAATGGTAAAGAACCTTGTTGGTGACATTGAACATGTCTAACAAAGTATAAAAGTCAACACTAAAGAATTCAATTCTTAAGACTATAAGAAAGGGTACAAGAAATAGGAAAACGAGGAACAAATGAAAGGAATTTACGATTCCGTTTCTACCTATAAGTTTATGTTTAAAGAGAAGTGACCTAGCAATCAAACTTCCTTGGTATCATATACCGCTTGAGGTTCTTACTTCGGTAATAACTCAAACAATGGAAGCTAGGATACACTAATGACTTACAAGTGGGAAATGAAGCATGGCAATGCTACATTAGTTGTAGGGTCATCTAGTTTGTTTTAAGTCCTTTCAAAGGCTGGAACTTAATGGCTATTTTGTTCCATAATCAACATACCTAAATTTCTGTTTTCAAACACAGAAAGACTCACATTCAAGAAAAAACAAAGACAATGTTTGTTTGTTTATTTGAATGAAATGGTCAATTACAGGTTGAGTCAATATGCTTGATTAAAACAAACAACTCTTTAAAGAACTTTACTAGGTTCAAATCAACCCCTTGATTTGAGTTCCACTAATCTTTGGCATTGTTGCTTAGACCATATCAACAAGTTAACATTCAAAAAGCTCTATTTTGATAAACTTTTGAAAGTTGATTGATTTCTAGATCATTTTAAGACAACTAGTCTTACTTGTTGAAAGTAACAAAAGATATGAACTATTGTTAGAACGCCTAGACAATAGAGTTCAAAGCTAAAGAAAGATTTTATGACTTTATTATTTCACATGGATTTGAGTGAATATAGGTTTATTTACTCAATGTGATATAAGTTTGAATCTGTTTGGCTAGTTCAAAGATTCAGAAGTATAAAATCCACTTGGCAAGAAATCATAAAGATCTAGGTTAGATCATGTTCATGATTACTTGAGACCAAATATGATCATCAATGATTGTGTGTTCACAATCTAGGTCCATAAGATATGGCATATCTACGTTGGAATGATCGAAGTCAATTAGTACTTGATTCGATCAATGATGAATCATAAAGACTTTTCCTATAATTTCTAAAACAAAATGCTCAACTACCACCAAACTAAACCAATTTCGTCAAAGCTATTGAAAAGTAATTTCAGAATATCTTTTCATAATATATCTAAAGAGTTCCTAAACTCAGTGGGAGCTTAGTGTTTGTTATTCAACAAACTAAGGCCCAAGTATAGATATATGTTTCATTGTGATTTATTCAAATGAGACACAAGGGTATTGTTTCTACCACAAATTTTTGAGAACATAATGTTTGTTTGCTCGAAATAATGTCCTTTTGGAGATTCGTTTCCAAAATGACAAGTGGGAGAAAATAGACCTCGAAAGTTTTCGAGGCGAACAACAAACATAAACGGACATTCCGGAGGCTTTTCGAAGTGCTTCAGAGAATCCGAACTTATTCTTTAAGGACGTTAGAAGTGGCTTTAAAGAATAGATATCTCTTAGAAGACTTTACAAGTGCTTCAAGGAGAACAGAATATTCAAAGGACTTTCAAGTGGCTATTGATATTCTATTGTTTGATGTTATATACCCAAGTAGGCATAGAATTCAAGTCACTGAAACTATGAGATTCTTCTATTAGATAGTAAAGAAACATAGAGATCAGGTCAATGAAGCTATGAGATTCTTCTATTAAATAGTGAAGAAACCTACAACTTGCAGTCAAACTATTATCATGTAGATTAATGAGTTTGTGACTTGTAAGAAAGCTATGACGAAACCCAGATTCCCTAAAATGGTTAGAGGCCATATATAGACTCAAATGTTTTTAAATGGTTAGAGGCCATAAAACATACTCAATGTTTTGATGACAAAATTGAAATTTTGTTGATTTGCAAGAATAGTTTCACACCTATTGGTTGCAAGTTTGTTTTAAGGATAAAAACCATCAAACATGGAATTGTGTTCACACACAAAGCTAGATTAGTTGCTAAAAGTTACAAGCAAATTCACAATGTGGATTGTGTTGAAACCTCATGCAAAATCGTAATGCTTCAAGTCTATAATTCAAGCAATGATTGCATATTGGTAAATATGGCAATTGGATGACAAAAGTATTCCTCAATCAAATGTTGGAATAAACTATGTACATGGCATGTCATAGGATTTGTGGATCCAAATAGATGCTTGAAAAGGAAAGCTAGCTTATAAAATCTAAGTACAGATTTAAGCAAGCAATTGGGAATTGGAACTGTATTTTAAGTGAAGCTAATAAGCATTTTAGTTTCATAAAATATACATGATTCTTATAGATGTGTAAGAGGTTTAGTGGGAGTACATAAAACTTAATTGGTCCTATGTGTATCACACACATATCTCTCTATTGTGAAATAACATTCAAATGCTAATGACTTAGATTTGAAATTATTCATCAATGATGGACCATGGCAAAACTTAGTACATACTGGGTATTAAGATCTATTTACAAAGATCTTATGATATTGTTTTGGATTAAGTAATGGCATTTACTAAATCAAACACGAAAATCTCCATTGGAGATATTCGACCCATGTGAATAAATCTAAGTAAAGGATGTTTGAACTATGTATAAGCATTTACTAAGTTAAACATCAAAGGATCTAAATAAGATTCTTAACCTATATTATATGTCAAAGAATTTAGCTGAATTTAGTATCTACTGAAACTAGATAAGCTAAAGTTACATGAATAGAATTCAATTGGGAATTATTCTGCAAAAGAATTTATCATGTATGATATAATATGAGGATCGCCAAAAACGTATCGTATGACTTTAGCCATGACGAACATATACCAATCTCTATTGATCTAAGTAAAGATCAACTAGATTGAGATCAAGAATACTTATGGTACTTGAAAAGGTACATAGGAATAGTTCTTGATTCAAGGAAATAAAGATATGCTAAATATTGATGCTACACGCATAAACACTGGCAAAGGATCAAGCAAGACCCTTTGAAGTTAACCATTGATAAGGACGAGCTATAGAGCATCGTGTTTTGAAATGGCAACATGGATTGGAGACCATGAGTTGTTGCGTGGGAAATTAAAATAATAATTTCTATGTTCTAAGATATAGTTGGAGAGTCTTCCACATATCTATGAACTGCTTGGATAGGTAAATCCAAACAAAGCATCACTAGCAACCTATACAGTTGAAGTAAAAGTAATTATTGCCTAAGAAGCAATAAAACAGGGTTGTTTAAAGTTCTTCACTGAACTTGGGTAGATCACCTATCTGCTGGCTTGATGGTTCTTCATTGAAAAATGCGTAGAACCACTCTTGAAGCAAGAAAAACGTCTGCTAACTTGATGGTTCTTCATTGCAAAGTGAGTAAAACCACCATCGAAGTAAGAAAGACTAGATCACATAATAAACAAACTCGAAAAGATCTTATCATCATATCTCGAAGAACATTCGATGAAAAGGATATTAAGATTGGCAAAGCATGATAACTAAACCTATGCAACAAGTGAGAAGCAACACTCACATTGTAGCACTGGAAATCAAGCATAGCTTTGAATTCCATGAATTGTTTTAGAAGATGGGTTTGAGGCCCATGGTTATAAAACATTGGGGTTGAACATTTATCATATATGAAATGTATTTTCATATTCCATTTAATCTTGGTTTAGTATTAAATGATGAGTCCCTTCAAATTTGACGATATATTCAAGATAGACTGTCAGGACCAGTCCTGTGACTAAGAAATGTCTATCAAGTGAACTTGAATGTCAAAGGTTGAAAATGGTCCCTAATCGGAGTTTTCTATAAAATTGGACGCATAGAAAACGTTAGACGATTAGAATGCAAGATGACTAGTAGTTCTGTTTCTTGAACTATGTGGACATGGCAATGTCATAATCATTTGCATAGATACTTACTTTGGGAAGACTAGTATCGGACAAGACCTATGAAACTTTACTGTAAGAGATGAAAGTCTGTCATAAGTAAATTTCATTAAATTATTAGACACTAAATCCTCAATACCTGAGTGATTTGAGATTACTTGTTTGAGAACTGGTTGCTTTGACGTTGACCAACCGTCGCACCGTAAAAGGAGGCTATAAAGGCAACGCTCAGGTAATCACCTATCAAACGAAGTCTAAACTCAAGATCGCAAGATTGGGATTGTCCTCCCATAAATCGGGATGAGATGCTTAAAAGTTGTACAAGGCCACTCGGAGAGCTAGAAACTGTGAAATGCATGGCCGTGCTCGGATGAATCATAGGCTATGATTATCTGTTTATTTGATCAGTTGAACTCTGAAACCGAGGAACACCTCTGGACATAATAAGGATGACAACTCTTACCTTATGTTCAAGAGCAAGCATCGAGCGACAAAGGAATTAGGAAATGCACACTTGTCCCTAAGGACAAGTGGGAGACTGAAGGAAATAATGCCCTTGGTCCAAGTATGCATTCTATGTTAAGTCTAATAAATGCGGTTCAGTATTAATTAACAAGTTAATAATTCAGTGAGATCAAGTGAGCTGAATGCCTAGCTAGAGGCCGCTTCAGTTCAAGTGGAATTAATGATATTAATCCACAGCTTACTCTTGACTGAACCCGTAGGGTCACACAAATAGTACGTAAACGGATCAAGTATTTAATGGCATTAAATACTCCATCTATGAATATTCGGAACCGACGGATCTTGGTTTCAGTGGGAGCTAAGATCGTCACAGGCAAGAAATGAATACTCCGGAAACGATGATATTGCCGGAAACGGAAATATGGATCGTATCGGAAATATGAATATTATCCAAGTCGTAGATGTTGCCGGAAACGGAAACATGGTACGTATCGGAAAATATTATTGGAAATGGAAATATTACCAGAATCGGAAATATTGCCGGAAACGGAAATATTGTCAGAATCGGAAATATTACCGGAATCGGAAAATAATTCCGGAAACGGAAATATTAAATATTTGTTCGAAACGGAAATTAATTCCGGAATCGGAAATATTAAATATTGTTCGTAATCGGAAATAGATTCCGGAAATGGAAATTTAATCGGAAGCGTATCGTACGAATTAGCATCGGACGAGGCCTGCCGGACGAAGGCCCAGCACGAAGCCAGGCCATCGCCCAGCAAGCACGCACGCCACAAGCCCAGCGCGCACCAAGGCCACGGATGCGTGGGCCGCGCTGCATGGGCTGCTGCTCGCATGCGCATGGGCAGCCCTTGTGGCTGCCGTGTGTGTGTGAGTTTGTGCTCATGCGTGATTCCTGAATCTACAAGAGTCAGTGTATGATTAAATTTCTATTCCTAATTGGATAAATTAATTAAATAGAATTCATGTAGGATTCTAATTCCAATTAATTCGTATCCTACTAGGATTACGATTCCTTTTCCATAACTCTATAAATAAAGGCCTAGGGGTCATAATTTATATACAAGTTTCAAAGTATTCAAAAGTGAGGTTTTTGAGAGAAAATTAAAACACATCTTGCTCATAAAAGTGCCGAATTTTCTAGTACCTTAAGGGCGATTCTAGTTGGTCAATCTTAAGGCGGATCCGGACGTGCTGTGGACTATCTACGGAGGGACGACATTTGGAGTCCTAAAAGACTTGTTCTTGTTCGGTTCGGGCGCAGCTAGGGAGGGCACGCAACAAAGAGTATGCATCTAATTATGCTATATGATTATGTGTAAATAATATGTTTCCTGGGTTAATGGTTGTTTCCGCATGATCTATGTAAATGTCATATGTATCATAACCTAACAAATAGCCATTAAGTTCCAGCCTTTGAAAGGACTTAAAACAATCTAGATGACCCTACAACTAATGTAGCATTGCCATGCTTCATTTCCCACTTGTAGGTCATTAGTGTATCCTAGCTTCCATTGTTTGAGTTATTACCGAAGTAAGAACCTCAAGCGGTATAGGATACCAAGGAAGTTTGATTGCTAGGGCACTTCTCTTTAAACATAAACTTATAGGTAGAAACGGAATCGTAAATTCCTTTCATTTGTTCCTCGTTTTCCTATTTCTTGTACCCTTTCTTATAGTCTTAAGAATTGAATTCTTTAGTGTTGACTTTTATACTTTGTTAGACATGTCCAATGTCACCCAACAAGGTTCTTACCATTTATGTTGAATATTAAGTTTCAACTAGATGATCTTACCAGAAGCTTCTAAAGTTCTCTAAGCATCGATCTATTCGAATGTCTAGGGACTAGACTCATTCGAGAATTAAATGGAAAAAGATTTTAGGTTGTTAACCATTGGTAAAGCTGAGCGTTTAAACTCAATGCTTTATGATCTCAAAACTACATCGTATTTTGAATTCACAAGCACCAATTGGTTTGCCATTCGATTTTGATATTCGAAAACAACCATAAAAGTCGCTATAAGAAACGTACATTTTAAATTGCTCATTTTCTCTCATTTCCGTGAATCGTTCTTGGATTCACTACCAATCGAGGAAATTTACTGTTACCTTTCTAAAAGGATTTACTGCAGTGCAAGATATTTAATTATAAACAATAATTAAAACA
Source organism: Spinacia oleracea (assembly GCF_020520425.1). NCBI lineage: Eukaryota > Viridiplantae > Streptophyta > Magnoliopsida > Caryophyllales > Amaranthaceae > Spinacia > Spinacia oleracea. The sequence goes on from NC_079490.1 coordinate 8,565,484, forward strand.
TACATTGAAGCATGCAAAGTCTAAACATTTATCATGAATAATAACTTGAAAATTAAAGCAATCATGCAACAAGTCATTAGCATTTTATTCGAGTTATGTGTTCCGGCAGGTGTGAATAAAATGATTCCAAGACCCTAAAACCATTGAAGAATTAAGCACAGTTTGTCGACTCAATTCTAAAACATTTTAGGTAAGCAAAAGCCTTTTGCTAATAGTCTAGAAACTACTCTTGGTTGATAGGTACGTCTAAGAACTTATTAGGTAAACCTATCGATTTTGCCACGACATAAAAGGACTCCTTACTTATATCGTTGAGTTTCACCAAAACTAACGTGTACTCACAATTATTTGTGTACCTTGCCCCTTTAGGACCAATAAGTAACACCTCGCTGAGCGAAAACTATTACTAGATTGATGTAAAGGATATCCAAGCAAGTGTATATTTTGGCATGGCACCTTTTAACTCAATTTTTAAGTTTGGAACTTAAGGCTCTTACTATGTTGGTTAGATTTTAAGTGAACTAAAATCCTTAATCATGCAACATAATCAAGCTTTTGATCTCATGCATTTTAAGACATATTTAAAAGCAATAAATAACTTAAAACATGCATAAGATAAATGTGATCTAGTATGGCCCGACTTCATCTTGAAGCTTTAACTTCAAAGTCCGTCTTGAAAATCTCCGTGGGAGGCACCATTTTCTTCAAATAGAATAAGCTATAATTAAAACTAGTTACAACTATTTGATGGTACGCAGACCATATTTGAATTGAAAAACAACTTTGGTACTTTAGACCAATTACATTCAAATTAATGGTACGCAGACCATATTTTCTATTCTATTTGGGCCATACTAGTCACTTCATAACCTGCAAAACAGTACATATACAATATATACCATTCACCCATTCATTATCATGAATGGCCCACATAGCTGGTTAGTAAAACACATTATGCATCACATAAACATTTGCAGCAATTAATCAAGGGAACCAATAATCTACAAATTATTCAGTCCTTATTAATTCTAATCAAGTTGTTTTAACCTTAAGGATTTGTAGACCTAATCAAGAGTTTATGACTAAAAGTGCTCCCACTTAAACCAATAAATTCATATGCTTTACTAATTTTAAACATAAAAATGTATTTCTAGTCTAACCGGAAACATACAAATTTAATTAAAATTTAAAGCTCATATAAATTTATAATTGAATCCTAAAAGTTTAATTTAATTTCAGTCGTATTTAAATTAATTCATGATTTTAATTTTAGTAAAATAATTAGAATAAATAAAATTTATTATAATTACAATATTCAAAATTAAAATCCAAGAAAATAATTTAAATTATTAATTTTAAAATTAATTAAAATTACGTAAACTGAAAATTTCAAATTAAAATTTCAAAACGATCTAATCGCAACACAACAACCCCACGCAACGTACGCCCATGGGCCACACGCACACAGCCATTGCTGGCCATGTGCGCGCAGCCCATGCGCTGCGTCGCATCGCTGCTGCTGCTATCCTTCGCAAGGCCTCATGCGAGCTGGTGCTTGCTGCGCGCGCGCCATCGCTCGATGCACGCGAGCCATCGCTCGCTGCGCTCGCTCGCCAGCGCTCGCTGTGCGCGCTCGCCAGCGCTCGCTGCATGCGAGCCAACGCTTGCTGTGCGCGCTCGCCAGCGCTCGCTGCGCGCGCTTGCCAGCGCTCGATGCTGCGAGCCATCGCTCGCTATGCGAGGAATCGACGCTGGGCGGAGCACTCGTGGCACGCGAGCTTGCGCTCGCTGCGCGCGAGGCTCCGCACGCTTTGCGCGAGGCAGTGCGCGCTGTGGCGCAGCTCGCTTGCTGCCCACACGCGACTGCCGTGCCTTGCCTTCGCCCATGCCCATTCGTCCATTGCTCATAGCCCACGATACAAGGCAGGGCTGCTGCCTTGTGCTCGTGCACCATGGCCTTGCTCATTGCATTCGTGCCGCATGGGCGACGAGCTCCCTTGCTCGTCGTCACATGCCCGCACTATACAACACCCCTTAAGGGTAACACGTAGCGTCCATTGCTTTGTGCGTGCAAGTTATATGAGCGAATCGCATAAAATTTAAAAATTTTATATTTAAAATTAATGACAAATTAATAAATAATATTAATTTCATAATTTTAGGGCGAAAAATCGAAAATTTATTATTCAATTGATTTCCGATTATCATGGATTCAAGCCTAGGTCATAAAAATTTAAAATTTATCATAAATTTACAATTTTTATGGTGGTTTTTAATCATAGGTATCTAATTAAATTATAATTAATTATGAAAATCAAATTAATTCTAAATTATTCTAATTTTCAACAAATTAATCATAATTACAAATTAGATTGCATAATTAACAAGGCTAGGCATTCAAACTTGTTAAACATATACAGTAGGTCAATAAAAAATTCAAGATTTATCAACAAGAATCGCAAATATTTAATTTAACATCTTAAATTTACGAAATTTTGCATTCGAAAAACTAAAACCTCCGAAAAGTCATAGTTAGGCTTCGAATTTGAGAATTCTGGGTTCGGCAGAAGAAAACTTTTTTTGTCAAAATTTTAGAATGCCTTTTACATGCGGAATTGACACAAAAATCACTCGATTTGGATGAGTAACGAAGAAACTGCCGAAAAACTGCGTACGTATAATTAAATAAACGCAATTTGCAATTAATTAACAATTACGAAAATTAATCACCCCTTTTAATTCTTGCAAATTTGTAATATTTAACCATGTTCATGCAATTTAGATTATGAAAATAATAAGAGGCTCGTGATACCACTGTTAGGTTATGATACATATGACAATTCATAAATCATGCGGAAACAACCATTAAGCCAGGAATACATATTATTTACACATAATCATTTAGCATAGTTTAGATGCATACTCTTTGTTGCGTGCCTTCCCTAGCTGCGCCCGAACCGAACAAGAACAAGTCTTTAGGACTCCAAGTGTCGTCCCTCCGTAGATAGTCCACAGCACGTCCGGATCCGCCTTAAGATTGACCAACTAGAATCGCCCTTAAGGTACTATTATTTTCGGCACTTTTAGGCAAATGTGTGACTGAATTTTTCTCTCAAAAACTCACTTTGAATACTTGAAAAAACTCGTTGTAAATATGTGACCATAGGCACTTATTTATAGAGTTTATGGAAAGGAATTATAATCCTATTACAATACAAATCTATTTAATTATAACCCTACTAGGATTCTAATTAAACAAAGTTTATCTATTAGGATTAGATTTAATCATATTACGAATCCCGGTAGCCTTAGGATTCCGAGTAACACACACGAGTGGCGCACAAGCACCGCACGCCCGCACGCAGGCCTTGCGGCCCACGCCGAGCGCACAGCGCAAGGACCACTGTCGCAGCCTTGTCCGCGCGCGCGCCTTAGCTTCGGCTGGGCCTGGCTTTTGCGCTGGGCCTGGTCGTATGCTTGGCATGTGGTTGTTGCGCTTGGCTTGCTGGGCGATGGCCCGACTTCGTGCTGGGCCTTCGTCTGGCAGGCCTCGTCCGATGCTAATTCGTACGATACGCTTCCGATTAAATTCTCGATTCCGGAATTCATTTCCGATACGAACAATATTTAATATTTCCGATTCCGGAATTAATTTCCGTTTCGAACAAATATTTAATATTTCCGTTTCCGGAATTATTTTCCGATTCCGATAATATTTCCGATTCTGACAATATTTCCGTTTCCGGCAATATTTCCGATTCCGGTAATATTTCCATTTCCGATAATATTTTCCGATACGTACCATGTTTCCGTTTCCGGCAACATCTACGACTTGGATAATATTTATATTTCCGATACGATCCATATTTCCGTTTCCGGCAATATCATCGTTTCCGGAGTATTCATTTCTTGCCTGTGACGATCTTAGCTCCCACTGAAACCAAGATCCGTCGATTCCGAATATCCATAGATAGAGTATTTAATGCCATTAAATACTTGATCCGTTTACGTACTATTTGTGTGACCCTACAGGTTCAGTCAAGAGTAAGTTGTGGATTAATATCATTAATTCCACTTGAACCGAAGCGGCCTCTAGCTAGGCATTCAGCTCACTTGATCTCACTGAATTATTAACTTGTTAATTAATACTGAACCGCATTTATTAGACTTAACATTGAATGCATACTTGGACCAAGGGCATTATTTCCTTCAATAAGGTGTGTCCACCACAAAGTGCTATTAAGACTATGACCTTGATAGATCATGAAATATTCTAAGTTTTGATATTAAATGATTTGAGAGTATCTTATCTCTATTTTATAAGGGAAGAGGTGAGGGCATTTTAGTAATCACACTTTTGGTGTCCTCTATATAAAAAACTAAACTACCCTCCACACTTTCACAGGTTTATTCAATTCAAAATTCGATTATTTCTATGTCAAAAAAAAATCCGATTATTTAGTGATTTCCAGTAACAAATCATAAAGTTATAATTACTCCTGTGTTTCAAAACAAAGAAGGGAGTCACAACCTATTTTAGGAAACCCACATATATCATGCTATAGAGCTGTCAAATCTCAACCCGAACTGTTGAACCCGCTGAGTTAATCCGATTCGTTAAGAACCCGAACTGTTAATAACCCGTTAGTTGGAACCCGAAAACTAACCGAACCGATAACAATCAACCCGAACCCGAACCGTTTCGAAAATATTTAACCGATTAAGACCCGATACCCGATAACAAACCGTTTGCATCAACCCGAAACCGTTTCTACCCGAACCGAATGAACCCGAAAACCGTTAATGACCCGATTTATTTCAACCCGAACCGTTTCAACCCGGGGAAAACCCGTTCACAACCCGAACTGTTTCTACCCGAACCGTTAACAACCCGAACCGTTTCAACCCGGACCGTTAACAACCCGAACTGTTTCAACCCGAACCGTTTACAACCCGAACCGTTTACAACCCGTAACCCGTTTATAACCCGTTTAGTTCAAACCGTTTATAACCCGCAATATCAAATATGATACAAACATAAGTGTTTCAAGGTTTGCCTTTCATATACGTATTTATTTACAGTTGAATAACTCTTAAAACAAAACTGTCAAAAGACCATATATAAATATGCCATTTCAAATTATAAGTTGTCATTTGTTTACTTTTAATTGGACACTCGATTCATCTATACTCGATGTGACTCGTCATAAATTATATGAACTATTTTAAATTCGAATATTAAAGATTTCAATTCCTACACGTTCTTTTAATTCTAATAATACAAGGAGTATTGTATTTATGTTAGAAAGTAAATACTTTACAATATTATTTTACGACGAGTCTATTATGTCATCGTGAATAGTTATATTTGCGACCAAAATACTCGTCGTAATTATCATTTTGTTAATTATCTAAATTTATATTTGCGACCAGATTTATTATGCTTAGACTATTCGAGGCGTATGCGTTATTTAAAATTAAGGAGTATGCGTTATTTAAATTAAAGGCGTATGCGTTATTTTTTAATTTTGTTTTATGTATTTCTTTTCAAGGATTCTAGAAACATGGATAAATAATCTATTGCGAAATGAAACAATTCTAAAAGGACGAACTGAAATTATACCATAATACAACTTTTGAAACTTAATTTGTAAATTTCCTTCTTCTTTATTGAAATATGTGTTCATTACAAATATCAAAAATCATCCTAGTAAAATAAAAGGTAACAATACAGAATTTTCTCAACCAAAAAAAAAAACTCAATGAGGATCCAATGAGGTTCGAAACAACACGAATTAATGAACGTTTCAAGGAAACGAGTCAATATGAATATATATTCTCCGTATCAACCAACAAATGAAGCTCTATTCTCTATGGAATCTGATTTGTTTTTCAATTGTATAAAAAGACAGATTTGCAAAAACAGAAAGATTTAATTTTCAGGAACTTTAGACAAAACCAAGAAAAAAATAGCAGAACCATAGACCGGGAAGCCTGAGAAATGCGGCGGATGATTGATTTTTTTTAGGAATACCGATTAAAAAGCTACCGTGATTTCGTCGTTCATTGAACCATATATCTGACCAGTCTCATCCACAACTATGTCTCCAAATCACCTAAACCAATACTCCGATTTCAGAAATTCACCAAAATCAGAAAATCGAAAAAAATCACCTTGTGGGGAGAAAGAGAAAGTATGAGATCCAGAAAATTGAAGAGAGATCTTTGAGAAGAGAGAGAGAGCCGTGAAAATGAAGAGTGAGAATGAGAGAGAACCGTGAAAGTAAGAGTGAGATGTCTTTGAGAGAGAGAGATGTCTTTGAAAGAGAGAGAGATTAATTGACTGCAATGAGAATTGGGTGAGGTTTTTGGGTGACTTTATATAGTCATTAGATTTTAGGGTTAGAAATAGGATTTTGGGCTTGGCCCATTGTTTTATTAGGGTTAGATACAAATACGTACACAATTAAAGGGTTAAAATACGTAAACCGTATAATTTATTCCGTATAATTTACTCCGTACATAGTACACCTAAATTAGTATTTTATTTTGTTACCAACTTCAAATATTAGTACTTTATTTTTAAAAAATAAATTTGAAAATAAATTTCTTTTCTTTTAGAACTTTCAGGTTATCGGGTTGGGTTGATATTGCGAAAGTTAATTATGTATAAATTATAATCATGTAATTGACTAATAGTGTAACTGTGTAAAACTTATGTTTCAAATTATTATCATTCAAGAAATAAATCACTGGTGTTTCGTGCTCGTGGATTGTCTTATGTTGCTACTGCTAGTAATGCATTGATCATTGATAAGTCAACAAATAACCCGTTGTTTTACAATGATCATTTATAAGTCAACAAATGATTTCGAATTAAACTAATAACATAAATACGACGATCCTAATTATATTTGATACGCAAATAATTGATACGCAAATAAAAGATACGCAAATAAATGATTTATGTTTTCATATGCTTTATCATCGTTGAAATAATACTAACATAAGTAAAATGATATATGATAAACCCACTATCATCATTAATAGATAGTTTTAAGCTAACAACCTCACAAAGTTATATACTTATATAATTACACAATTATATCGTTATAGATTTATATCCTTACATAGTTATAGTTATGTGGACTTTTAGTTTAAACGAATTACGATAATCAATTCATCAGTTATTAGCTTATTAGAGTAATAAATGTAGAATTTTATATTCCTTAAATTTTGACAATGTTACTCATGAATTTGTATTGTTTTATTAGCCTTCATCCCTGCACTCTTTTGTTGACTCGTTTTCAACTGACTAATCGTCTAATCGATCATTAAACTAAATTGATCTAATTCAATACCTTATAAAGTTATAAGGTTATAACTTAAGAACTAATCGAAAATCTATGTTGTTTTGATTGAACCGACTTAATTCATTAACAATTGAACTTGTTTGTCTCGTTTCGTTGTTGAACATGTTACTCTCTTTGCTGTTTAAGCTTTAAACTAATATGAATATATGACAAACTTGTTTTTACAAACTTTACAAATTTATTATGTATTAATTCATCTTTATCGATTATTAATTACTACATCATTAATATTTAGTTCATCAATACATGTTTGGCAATACTCTGGCATAGTGGGGGAGGCCATAGATGATTTTGATTCAATTTGAATAATGTGATTGGTAAATATTACAAGACATTATAAAAGACATTGACTGACTTTTCTTAATTAAGTTTATGAAATTAATTGGACAATGAACATTACTATATTAGTTGTTCGTCAAAAAAGAAAATAACCGTAGTTATACATCACGTAATCAAATTACATGGCTTATTTTCTTTTACCTTTCACCTAGCTTTAATAATGTAGATATTGTAATATAAATTATGTTTAGGGTCTTTGCCTCTCATCTTTCACCAAAAAAAAAGAATATTATAATATTAACGTATTGAAAATTGTGATTTTAGTAATAACATGACATTAGTTGTATCCGAATTAATCTGACTAAACATGAACCCGACCCGATATGAACCCGACCCGATATGAAACCGACCCGATATGAACCCGCCCCGATTACAATCCGGCTAAACCCGTTAACAAACCGAACCGAATTGACCCGACCCGACTATAAACCGACCCGATCTGACCCGACCCGATATGAACCCGACCCGATATGAACCTGAACCGATTTGAACCCGACCTAACCCGTTTATGACCCGACCAAATATGAACCGACCCGATATGAACCCGACCCGTTATGAACCCGACCCGATATGAACCCGTAACACGTAACCCGAACCCGAACCGATAATTTTTCAACCCGACCCGAACCGAACCGAAAAAAAAATAAACCGGTTTCAACCCGAACCGATGAACCCGAACCGAAACCGAACCGATGACCCGATTTGACACAGCTTTAAAAACCCAGCAATTCACGCACAAAACAATATGTCAAGTTACCCAGAAATTCACGCACAAAACAACCTGTCAAACTTACAAGCAAGGAAATAGTTCAAATTTTAAGGAAATTAGCCCAGAAATCTCTCATTTTCTCCAAAAAAAACACAATAAATTCACTCAAAACTCCTAAAATCAAAGATCAATAAATGCCTTAACAAAAGCCTAAAATCGAAGAGTAGTAAAGGCCTCCATAATTTCACAAATTAATCCTATCACAAAACGCCTAAAATCAAAGAGCTTTAAAGGCCTCTAAAGTTTTACAACTTAATTCAATTACAAAACTCCTAAAATCAAAGAGTAGTAAAACCCAATCATTTTCCCTAAACAATTAAAGAATTTGTAAACTAATACAGAAGAACTCACTGAAAATCTCGGAATCATTGTCATCGCCATGGCCGAGGGATACCATCTCCACCATTTAATTTCGTCATCTTCTCAATCCTCTTCTCTCTCAACACTTCTATATCGTCGCTTTCAGTGTGATTTTGGGCTTCAATTTCACCGTCGATCTTATCCTCCATTGCTTTCGCAACTGGTAAAACTTGAATCTCCAAAATCTGCAGAATTCGATTCAATTGATTTGTAGGTGGTTGGTGGTTGTGTCGGTTTTGTTGTTGTTGTTAGTACCGACAATGAGGAGAGACTCGAGGGGGTGAGTTAGCAAAAGAGTTGAGAGATAGGAGGGGATTACAATCACCATTTTTGCTTCAGATATGAGGAGAGAGCAACTAAATAAGTGAGATAGGAGATCCTTCCTTGGATTCTCCGTCTTTTAGTGAGATACCGATGCCATAAAAAAAATATTGTGGTTTGTTTAAAAAATGGCTACAAAAATAAACCTTAAATGATATTCTTAAACTAATCTGTATTACCTAGTGACTATATTTCATTTTTAGATTATTAATTACCCATCATTTACTTTGGTAGTTTATAAAATATCTAAATTAATCATTTGTTATTGCTTCTTTTTATAGGTTATTGTTTTGACTTTTCATATTTGACAAAAGTGGCAATTTGGGAGTAACAATACTACACGACCTTGCACAACACCTATTAGAATTCTTAACTACTGAAATAAAATCATTAACTATATCATCTTCCGAATTAATTAGCTCATCGTATTTAACATTAAAATATAAGTATTGCTTTACATTCATGCAGCCTAATTGGCGCAATTGGGTCATGGAAAAAGTATTCTCAACCTTCAGAAAATAAAGTTTTTTCGTTGTACGTTTTACCTCCACAGATTGAAGATTTTAATCCAGAACATTCTTAGAATGTTAGTTATGTGTTGCACATCGATAGGGCGGAGGAGTGCATGCAGTTACTCAAATACATTGCGGGCAAGAGAAAAAATTGAAACAAACTATTTATATGTTTAATTACTTTACTTTGTGTAGGGAATTACAGTTAAATACATAACATGATAGCGGAATAACCCCAAAGATAGGAAGCATGTATAAAGTACATATCAAGCATTACTTACGTTTGTAGCATGTTTTCCCTAGTTCAAGGAATCACGAACACGAACACAAAATTCAAATGTCATTCCTCTACTTGGTTCACCGACACGTTCAAATCCATCTTGAGATTGCTGGCTTAGACTGTTAGGTTATGATACATATGACAATTCATAAATCATGCGGAAAAACCATAAACCCAGGAAAACATATTATTTACACATAATCATTTAGCATAGATTAGATGCATACTCTTTGTTGCGTGCCTTCCCTAGCTGCGCCCGAACCGAACAAGAACAAGTCTTTAGGACTCCAAGTGTCGTCCCTCCGTAGATAGTCCACAGCACGTCCGGATCCGCCTTAAGATTGACCAACTAGAATCGCCCTTAAGGTACTAGAAAATTTCGGCAATTTGAGCAAGATGTGAGTTTGAATTTTTCTCTCAAAAACTCACTTTGAATACTTTGAAACTTGTGTTATAAATTGTGAGCCCTAGCCTCATATTTATAGCGGTATGGAAAGGGAATCGTAATCCTATTCAGATACAAATTAATCAAACCTAGAATCTTACAAGAACTCTAATTTAATTAATTTATCAAATAGAATTAGGAATTTAATCATTAACCGAACTCTGCATGTTTTAGGAAACGTGCACGAACACAAACACTTGCACACACACGCACGACAGCCACGATGGGCTTCATGCGTGCGCGCGAGCAGCAGCCCACTCAGCGCCCGCGCGCGCTGCGCGCTGCGCGTGCTGTGCGCGCTGCGCGCAGCCTGCTGGGCCTGGCCTTGCTGTTTGTGCGGCGCGCTTGGCTTGCTGGGCGATGGCCTGGCTTCGTGCTGGGCCTCGTCCGGCAGGCCTCGTCCGATGCTTATTCGTACGATGCGCTTCCGACTAAATTTCCGATTCCGGAATTCATTTCCGATACGAACAATATTTAATATTTCCGATTCCGGAATTAATTTCCGTTTCGAACAAATATTTAATATTTCCGTTTCCGGAATTATTTTCCGATTCCGGTAATATTTCCGATTCTGACAATATTTCCGTTTCCGGCAATATTTCCGATTCTGGCAATATTTCCATTTCCGATAATATTTTCCGATACGTACCATGTTTCCGTTTCCGGCAACATCTACGACTTGGATAATATTTATATTTCCGATACGATCCATATTTCCGTTTCCGGCAATATCATCGTTTCCGGAGTATTCACTTCTTGCCTGTGACGATCTTAGCTCCCACTGAAACCAAGATCCGTCGGTTCCGAATATTCATAGATAGAGTATCTAATGCCATTAGATACTTGATCCGTTTACGTACTATTTGTGTGACCCTACGGGTTCAGTCAAGAGTAAGCTGTGGATTAATATCATTAATTCCACTTGAACTGAAGCGGCCTCTAGCTAGGCATTCAGCTCACTTGATCTCACTGAATTATTAACTTGTCAATTAATACTGAACCGCATTTATTAGACTTAACATAGAATGCATACTTGGACCAAGGGCATTATTTCCTTCAGTCTCCCACTTGTCCTTAGGGACAAGTGTGCATTTCCTGATTCCTTTGTCTCTCGATGCTTGCTCTTGAACATAAGGTAAGAGTTGTCATCCTTATTATGTCCAGAGGTGTTCCTCGGTTTCAGAGTTCAACTGATCAAATAAACAGATAATCATAGCCTATGATTTATCCGAGCACGGCCATGCATTTCACAGTTTCTAGCTCTCCGAGTGGCCTTGTACAACTTTTAAGCATCTCATCCCGATTTATGGGAGGACAATCCCAATCTTGCGATCTTGAGATTAGACTTCGTTTGATAGGTGATTACCTGAGCGTTGCCTTTATAGCCTCCTTTTACGGTGCGACGGTTGGTCAACGTCAAAGCAACCAGTTTTCAAACAAGTAATCTCAAATCACTCAGGTATTGAGGATTTAGTGTCTAATAATTTAATGAAATTTACTTATGACAGACTTTCATTTCTTACAGTAAAGTTTCATAGGTCTCGTCCGATACTAGTCTTCCCAAAGTAAGTATCTATGCAAATGATTATGACATTGCCATGTCCACATAGTTCAAGAAACAGAACTACTAGTCATCTTGCATTCTAATCGTCTAACGTTTTCTATGCGTCCAATTTTATAGAAAACTCCGATTAGGGACCATTTTCAACCTTTGACATTCAAGTTCACTTGATAGACATTTCTTAGTCACAGGACTGGTCCTGACAGTCTATCTTGAATATATCGTCAAATTTGAAGGGACTCATCATTTAATACTAAACCAAGATTAAATGGAATATGAAAATACATTTCATATATGATAAATGTTCAACCCCAATGTTTTATAACCATGGGCCTCAAACCCATCTTCTAAAACAATTCATGGAATTCAAAGCTATGCTTGATTTCCAGTGCTACAACGTGAGTGTTGCTTCTCACTTGTTGCATAGGTTTAGTTATCATGCTTTGCCAATCTTAATATCCTTTTCATCGAATGTTCTTTGAGATATGATGATAAGATCTTTTGAGTTTGTTTATTATGTGATCTAGTCTTTCTTACTTCGATAGTGGTTCTACGCATTTTGCAATGAAGAGCCATCAAGTTAGCAGACATGTGATCCACCAAAGTTCAATGAAGAACTCATTAATATAAACAACTCTGTTTTATTGCTTCTTAGGCAATAAGTACTTTTACTTCAACTGTTTAGGTTGCTAGTGATGCTTTGTTTGGATTTACTTATCCAAGCAGTTCACAGACATGTGGAAGACTTTCCAGCTGTATCTTAGAACATAGAAATTAATATTTTAATTTCCCACGCAACAACTCATGGTCTCCAACCCATGTTGCCATTTCAAAACACGATGCTCTATAGCTCGTCCTTATCAATGGTTAACTCCAAAGGGTCTTGCTTGATCCTTTGCCAGTGTTTATGCGTGTAGCATCAATATTTAGCATATCTTTATTTCCTTGAATCAAGAACTATTCCTATGTACCTTTTCAAGTACCATAAGTATTCTTGATCTCAATCTAGTTGATCTTCACTTAGATCAATAGAGATTGGTATATGTTCGTCATGCCTAAAGTCATACGATACGTTTTTGGCGATCCTCATATTATATCATACATGATAAATTCTTTTGCAGAATAATTCCCAATTGAATTCTATTCATGTAACTTTAGCTTATCTCGTTTCAGTAGATACTAAATTCAGCTAAATTCTTTGACATATAATATAGGTTAAGAATCTCATTTAGACTCTTTGATGTTTAACTTAGTAAATGCTTATACATAGTTCAAACATCCTTTACTTAGATTTATTCACATGGGTCGAATATCTCCAATGGAGACTTTCGTGTTTGATTTAGTAAATGCCATTACTTAATCCAAAACAATATCATAAGATCTTTGTAAATAGATCTTAATACCCAGTATGTACTAAGTTTCGCCATGGTCCATCATTGATGAATAATTTCAAATCTAAGTCATTAGCATTTGAATGTTATATTACAATAGAGAGATATGTGTGTGATACACATAGGACCAATTAAGTTTTAAGTACTCCCACTAAACTTCTTATATATCTATAAGAATTATGTACATTTTATGAAACTAAAATACTTATTAGCTTCATTAAAATATAATTCCAATCCCCAATTGCTTGCTTAAATCTGTACTTAGATTTTATAAGCTAGCTTTCTCTTTCAAGCATTTATTTGGATCCACAAATCCTATGACATACCATGTACATAGTTTCTTCCAACATTTGACTGAGGAAGATGTTTTGTCATCCAATTGCCATATGTACCAATATGCAATCATTGCTTGAATTATAGACTTAAGCATTACGATTTTGCATGAGGTTTCAACACAATCCACATCGTGAATTTGCTTGTAACCTTTAGCAACTAATCTAGCTTTGTGTGTGAACACAATTTCATGTTTGATGGTTTTTATCCTTAAAACAAACTTGCAACCAATAGGTGTGAACCTATTCTTGCAAATCAACAAAATTTCAATTTTGTCATCAAAACATTGAGTATGTTTTATGGCCTCTAACCATTTAAAACATTTGAGTCTATATATGGCCTCTAACCATTTTAGGGAATTTGGGTTTCGTCATAGCTTTCTTACAAGTCACAAACTCATTAATCTACATGATAATAGTTTGACTGCAAGTTGTAGGTTTCTTCACTATTTAATAGAAGAATCTCATAGTTTCATTGACCTGATCTCTATGTTTCTTTACTATCTAATAGAAGAATCTCATAGTTTCAGTGACTTGAATTCTATGCCTACTTGGGTATAGAACATCAATAGAATATCAATAGCCACTTGAAAGTCCTTTGAATATTCTGTTCTCCTTGAAGCACTTGTAAAGTCTTCTAAGAGATGTCTATTCTTTAAAGCCACTTCTAAAGTCCTTAAAGAATAAGTTCGGATTTTCTGAAGCACTTCGAAAAGCCTCCGGAATGTCCGTTTATGTTTGTTGTTCGCCTCGAAAACTTTCGAGGTCTATTTTCTCCCACTTGTCATTTTGGAAACGAATCTCCAAAAGGACATTATTTCGAGCAAACAAACATTATGTTCTCAAAAATTTGTGGTAGAAACAATACCCTTGTGTCTCATTTGAATAAATCACAATGAAACATATATCTATACTTGGGCCTTAGTTTGTCGAATGACAAACACTAAGCTCCCACTGAGTTTTGCAACTCTTTAGATATTTTATGAAAAGTTATTCTGAAATTACTTTTCAATAGCTTTGACGAATTTGGTTTAGTTTGGTGGTAGTTGAGCATTTTGTTTTAGAAATTATAGGAAAAGTCTTTATGATCCATCATTGATCGAATCAAGTACTAATTGACTTTGATTATGCCATATCTTATGGACCTAGATTGTGAAATTACAACACACAATCATTGATGATCATATTTGGTCTCAAGTAATCATCAACATGATCTAACCTAGATCTTTATGATTTCTTGCCAAGTGGATTTTATACTTCTGAATCTTTGAACTAGCCAAACAGATTCAACTTATATCACATTTGAGTAAATAAACCTATATTCACTCAAATCCATGTGAAATAATAAAGTCATAAAATCTTTCTTTAGCTTTGAACTCTATTGTCTAGGCGTTCTAACAATAGTTCATATTCTTTGTTACTTTCAACAAGTAAGACTAGCTTGTCTTAAGTTGATCTAGAAATCAACCAACTTTCAAAAGGTCCATCAAAATAGAGCTTATGAATGTTAACTTGTTGATATGGTCTAAGCAACAATGCCAAAGATTTGTGGAACTCAAATCAAGGGGTTGATTTGAACCTAGTAAAGTTCTTTAAAGAGTTGTTTGTTTTAATCAAGCATATTGACTCAACCTGTAATTGACCATTTCATTCAAATAAACAAACAAACATTGTTTTTGTTTTTCTTTGAATGTGAGTCTTTCTGTGTTTGAAGCAGAAATTTAGGTATGCTGATTATGGAACAAAATAGCCATTAAGTTCCAGCCTTTGAAAGGACTTAAAACAAACTTAGATGACCCTACAATTAATGTAGCATTGCCATGCTTCATTTCCCACTTGTAGGTCATTAGTGTATCCTAGCTTCCATTGTTTGAGTTATTACCGAAGTAAGAACCTCAAGCGGTATATGATACCAAGGAAGTTTGATTACTAGGTCACTCCTCTTTAAACATAAACTTATAGGTAGAAACGGAATCGTAAATTCCTTTCATATGTTCCTTTGTTTTCCTATTTCTTGTACCCTTTCTTATAGTCTTAAGAATTGAATTCTTTAGTGTTGACTTTTATACTTTGTTAGACATGTCCAATGTCACCAACAAGGTTCTTTTCCATTTTAATTTATGTTGAATATTTTGTTTCAACTAGATGATCTTACCAGAAGCTTCTAAAGTTCTCTAAGTATCGATCTATTCGAATGTCTAGTGACTAGACTCATTCGAGAATTAAATGGACAAAGATATTAGGTTGTTAACCATTGGTAAGGCTGAGCGTATTAAACTCAATGCTTTATGATCTCAAAACTACATTGTATTTTGAATTCACAAGCACCAATTGGTTTGCCATTCGATTTTGATATTCGAAAACAATCATAAAAGTCGCTATAAGAAACGTACATTTTAAATTGCTCACTTTCTCTCATTTCCGTGAATCGTTCTTGGATTCACTACCAATCGAGGAAATTTACTGTTACCTTTCTAAAAGGATTTATTGCAGTGCAAGATATTTAATTATAAACAATAATTAAAACATACATTGAAGCATGCAAAGTCTAAACATTTATCATGAATAATAACTTGAAAATCAAAGCAATCATGCAATTTCAACAAGTTATTAGCATTTTATTCGAATTTATTGTTCCGGCAGGTGTGAATAAAATGATTCCAAGATCCTAAAATCATTGAAGAACTAAGCACAGTTTGTCGACTTAATCCTAGAACATCTTAGGTAAGCAAAAGCCTTTTGCTAATAGTCTAGAAACTATTCTTGGTTGATAGGTACGTCTAAGAACTTATTAGGTAAACCTATCGAATTTGCCACGACATAAAAGGACTCCTTACTTATATCGTTGAGTTTCACCAAAACTAACATGTACTCACAATTATTTGTGTACCTTGCCCCTTTAGGACCAATAAGTAACACCTCGCTGAGCGAAAACTATTACTAGATTGATGTAAAGGATATTCAAGCAAGTGTATATTTTGGCATGGCACCTTTTAACTCAATTTTTAAGTTTGGAACTTAAGGCTCTTACTATGTTGGTTAGATTTTAAGTGAACTAAAATCCTTAATCATGCAACATAATCAAGCTTTTGATCTCATGCATTTTAAGACATATTTAAAACAATAAATAACTTAAAACATGCATAAGATATTTGTGATCTAGTATGGCCCGACTTCATCTTGAAGCTTTGACTTCAAAGTCCGTCTTGAAAATCTCCGTGGGAGGCACCATTTTCTTCAAATAGGATAAGCTATAACTAATTACAACTATTTGATGGTTCGCAGACCATATTTGAATTGAAAAATAACTTTGGTACTTTAGACCAATTACATTCAAATTAATGGTACGCAGACCATATTTTCTATCCTATTTGGCCATACTAGTCACTTCATAACCTGCAAAACAGTACATATACAATATATACCATTCACCCATTCATTATCATGAATGGCCCACATAGCTGGTTAGTAAAACACATTATGCATCACGTAAACATTTGCAGCAATTAATCAAGGGCACCAATAATCTACCAATTATTCAGTCCTTATTAATTCTAATCAAGTTGTTTTAACCTTAAGGATTTGTAGACCTAATCAAGTGTTTATGACTAAAAAGCGCTCCCACTTAAACCAATAAATTCATATGCTTTACCAATTTTAAACATAAAAATGTATTTCTAGTCTAACCGGAAACATACAAATTTAATTAAAATTTAATGCTCATATAAATTTATAATTGAATCCAAAAAGTTTAATTTAATTTCAGTCGCATTTAAATTAATTCATGATTTTAATTTTAGTAAAATAATTAGAATAAATAACATTTATTATAATTATAATATTCAAAATTAAAATCCAAGAAAATAATTTAAATTATTAATTTTAAAATTAATTAAAATTACGTGAACTGAAATTTTCAAATTAAACATTCAAAACGATCTAATCGTAACGCAAACACCCTACGCGTAGCACGCCCATGGGCCGCACGCACACAGCCATTGCTGGCCATGTGCGCGCAGCCCATGCGCTCGTCGCATAGCTGCTGCATCCCTATCGCAAGCCTCCGCACGCATTGGTGCTCGCTGCGCGCGCCAGCGCTCATCGCACGCGGGCTATCGCTCGCAGTGCGCGCGCGACATCGCTCGCTGGGCGCGCGACATCGCTCGCTGGGCGCGCGAGCCATCGCTCGCTGGGCGCGCGACATCGCTCGCTGGGCGGGCGACATCGCTCGCTGTGCGCGCGAGCAATGCTAGGCGCAGCGCTCGTGGCACGCGAGCTTGCGCTCGCTGCGCGCGAGGCTGCGCGCTCTTGTGCGAGGCAGCGCGCGTTGTGGCGCAGCTCGCTTGCTGCCCACACGCGACTGCCTTGTGCTCGTGCACTACGCCCTTGCTCATTGCATTCGTGCCGCATGGGCGACGAGCTCCCTTGCTCGTCGTCGCATGCCCGCATTATACAACACCCCTTAAGGGTAACACGAAGCGTCCATTGCTTCGTGCGTGCAAGTTATATGAACGAATCGCATAAAAATTTAAAATTTATATTTAAAATTAATGACAAATTAATAAGTAATATTAATTTCATAATTTTAGGGCGAAAAATCGAAAATTTATTATCCAATTGATTTCCGATTGTTATGGATTCAAGTCTAGGTCATAAAAATTTAAAATTTATCGTAAATTTACAATTTTTATGGTGGTTTTTAATCATAGGTTTCTAATTAAATTACAATTAATTATGAAAATCAAATTACTTCTAAATTATTCTAATTTTCAACAAATTAATCATAATTACAAATTAGATTGCATAATTAACAAGACTAGGCATTCAAACTTGTTAAACATATGCAGTAGGTCAATCAAAAATTCAAGATTTATCAACAAGAATCGCAAATATTTAATTTAACATCTTAAATTTACGAAATTTTGCATTCGAAAAACTAAAACCTTCAAAAAGTCATAGTTAGGCTTCGAATTTGAGAATTCTGGGTTCGGCAGAAAAATAATATTTTTGTCAAAATTTTAGAATGCCTTTTACATGCGGAATTGACACAAAAATCACTCAATTCGGATGAGTAACGAAGAAACTGCCGAAAAACTGCGTACGTATAATTAAATAAACGCAATTTGCAATTAATTAACAATTACGAAAATTAATCACCCCTTTTAATTCTTGCAAATTTGTAATATTTAACCATGTTCATGCAATTTAGATTATGAAAATAATAAGGGGCTCGTGATACCACTGTTAGGTTATGATACATATGACAATTCATAAATCATGCGGAAAAACCATAAACCCAGGAAAACATATTATTTACACATAATCATTTAGCATAGATTAGATGCATACTCTTTGTTGCGTGCCTTCCCTAGCTGCGCCCGAACCGAACAAGAACAAGTCTTTAGGACTCCAAGTGTCGTCCCTCCGTAGATAGTCCACAGCACGTCCGGATCCGCCTTAAGATTGACCAACTAGAATCGCCCTTAAGGTACTAGAAAATTTCGGCAATTTGAGCAAGATGTGAGTTTGAATTTTTCTCTCAAAAACTCACTTTGAATACTTTGAAACTTGTGTTATAAATTGTGAGCCCTAGCCTCATATTTATAGCGGTATGGAAAGGGAATCGTAATCCTATTCAGATACAAATTAATCAAACCTAGAATCTTACAAGAACTCTAATTTAATTAATTTATCAAATAGAATTAGGAATTTAATCATTAACCGAACTCTGCATGTTTTAGGAAACGTGCACGAACACAAACACTTGCACACACACGCACGACAGCCACGATGGGCTTCATGCGTGCGCGCGAGCAGCAGCCCACTCAGCGCCCGCGCGCGCTGCGCGCTGCGCGCGCTGTGCGCGCTGTGCGCTGCGCGTGCTGTGCGCGTTGTGCGCGCTGCGCGCTGCGCGCAGCCTGCTGGGCCTGGCCTTGCTGTTTGTGCGGCGCGCTTGGCTTGCTGGGCGATGGCCTGGCTTCGTGCTGGGCCTCGTCCGGCAGGCCTCGTCCGATGCTTATTCGTACGATGCGCTTCCGACTAAATTTCCGATTCCGGAATTCATTTCCGATACGAACAATATTTAATATTTCCGATTCCGGAATTAATTTCCGTTTCGAACAAATATTTAATATTTCCGTTTCCGGAATTATTTTCCGATTCCGGTAATATTTCCGATTCTGACAATATTTCCGTTTCCGGCAATATTTCCGATTCTGGCAATATTTCCATTTCCGATAATATTTTCCGATACGTACCATGTTTCCGTTTCCGGCAACATCTACGACTTGGATAATATTTATATTTCCGATACGATCCATATTTCCGTTTCCGGCAATATCATCGTTTCCGGAGTATTCACTTCTTGCCTGTGACGATCTTAGCTCCCACTGAAACCAAGATCCGTCGGTTCCGAATATTCATAGATAGAGTATCTAATGCCATTAGATACTTGATCCGTTTACGTACTATTTGTGTGACCCTACGGGTTCAGTCAAGAGTAAGCTGTGGATTAATATCATTAATTCCACTTGAACTGAAGCGGCCTCTAGCTAGGCATTCAGCTCACTTGATCTCACTGAATTATTAACTTGTCAATTAATACTGAACCGCATTTATTAGACTTAACATAGAATGCATACTTGGACCAAGGGCATTATTTCCTTCATAGACCTCACTCAAGATTGTTTGCTTTTGAGATGAACACTCTAGCGGAGGAACATAGAGAATTAGGGTTTCTCTTGCCTCAGATTAGAATATGATTAGGTTAGGTTGGAAAACATTAGTGTGATAGGTTATTATAATAATCTTTTAAGTATGTATGCCAACCGACCAAGCACAAGGCCTAGCCGGCCAGCATACACACACACACATGCATGGGGCTGCACGGCAGTGGGCCTTGGGCCGCTCCCTATCCTGCTGCGTGCAGCATTGTTACTGATGTGCTTGTGCTTGTTGCTGCCACACACTTGCGTCCATGGGCCTCGAGTGCTTCGTGCACTCGGCTCGTGGGATGCACCTCGTCTTGCGTTTAAATTATCATCCGACAATTTATTTATCGTGTCGTACGATACGATCCAATGTCGTACGATACGATTATTCATTTCTCCTAGCTTATGAATATACGCAATACGATATATGATTCTGAACCAACGTAATATCGTATAATTATGTTTTCCGAACTATTTTCCCGAAAAAATATTAAATGAATTTCGATTCACTTTAATCTGATGATCTGCTACATGCCAATGGTGTGACCTTATAGGTTCAGTCAAGAGTAAGCTGTGAGCCTAATTAGGATTAGAACTCACTGATCGGAATCATTGCTCCAGCCAGATGTTTCGATCACTTGATCTCATAATTATTTGTTCGTAATTAATCTAAACCTTTGGTATTAGACTAATGCACATTGGGTGAAGGACATATTTCCTTCAGTCTCCCACTTGTCATTCAGACAAGTGTGCATTCACATTCCTTTGTCGCTTAGTATTACTTGATGAATATAAGGTAAGATCCAAGCCATCCTTATTAGGTCCATAAGTGTTTCTCGAACTACTGAGTTCAACTGTTAAACTTTTACAGAAGGTTAAGCCTTAACCACTCTGAGCACGGCCATGCATTTTCTCGATATCTAACTCTATGAGAGGCCTTGTTACACAACAACACCATATCCTATCAAAGATAGGAGGACAATCCAGTCTTGCAATCTATGAATACTCACTTTGATTCATAGTACGCCCAATAACTGCTTTTGTAGTCACCTTTTACGGTGCGATGTTTAGCGAGCATCAAAGAGAACTAATCTTCAAACGAGCAATCATAATTACTCATGTTTTGAGGAATGGTTCTAATCACCATTAATGAGAACTACTTATTACATGACCTTAATCTCTTAAAGTGTTCTCATGGTCAATCCGATACAAGATCCAATAAGTATCTATGCAAAAGATTTCTGACATAACATGTCCATCTGGTTCAAGAAACTTAACTAAAAATCTACTTGCAATCTAATCTTCATTAGTCATTATTGGTCGTCAAACCTTTCAATGACCTGGATTAGGCATTATTTGTGACTTCAATATTCAAGTTCACTTATGGGTGTTTCTTTTTCAAAGAATCCATCTTGACATCCCATTTGAATGTTTTGAATCACTTGGACTTTCTCATTTAATACTAAACCACAATTAAATGAATATGAAATAAATAATTTCATAAATATGAAATGGTTAAATTAATTGTTTTAAACACAGATCCAACAGATGTTCTAAAAAAAACTTAGAAAATCAAAGCCATTCTCCAACATGTGCGTTGTGCTTCACTTGAGGCAACGGTTTAGTCAATGGATCCGCGACGTTGTCGTCTGTTTCAACCTTGCAAATCTCGATTTCTTTCCATTCAACGATTTCTCGAAGTATGTGAAATCAACGAAGTACGTGCTTGGAATTCAGGTGGCTCCTAGGCTCCTTTGCCTGGGCAATGGATCCAATATTGTCGCAATACAAACCAATTTTTCCTTTTATGGAGGGGACAACCCCAAATTCTTCAATGAAATTTCGATTCCAAAAAGCTTCCTTTGCTTCTTCTGAGGCAGCAATGTACTCGGCTTCAGTTGTAGAATCCGCAATAGTGCTTTTCTTAGAACTTTTCCAGCTTACTGCTCCGTCATTAAGGCAGAACAAAAAACTAGATTTTGATCTGAAATCATCTCTTTTGATTTGAAAGCTTGCGTCCGTATAGCCTTTAACCATCAACTCATCTGTACCACCATAGACCAGAAATTGATCCTTTGTCCTTTTCAGGTACTTTAGGATATTCTTGGCAGTAGTCCAATGCGCCTCTCTTGGGTCTGACTGGTACCTGCTCGTTGCACTGAGTGCGTACGAAACATCCGACCTTGTACAAATCATAGCATACATGATAGATCCAATAGCCGAAGCATATGGAATTTCACTCATCTTCCTACGCTCATTAGATGTCTTGGGACACTAAGTCTTGCTTAGATATACGCCATGTGACATGGGTAGATGGCCTCTCTTGGCTTCCATCATACTGAACCTAGTTAGCACTTTGTTAATGTAACTGCTTTGGCTTAGTCCAATCATCCTCTTAGATCTATCCTTATAGATCTTCATATGTACTGTGCCTCTCCTAATTCTTTCATTGAGAAACACTTTCCAAGCCAAGTCTTTACAAACTCCATCATAGGAATGTTATTTCCAATAAGCAGTATGTCGTCTACATACAAGACTAGGAATGCAATTTTACTCCCACTGACTTTCTTGTATACACAAGATTCGTCCTGATTCTTGATGAAGCCAAATTCATTTACTGCTTCATCAAATCGTATATTCCAACTCCTTGATGCTTGCTTCAATCCATAAATGGATTTCTTAAGCTTGCATACCTTTCCTTGATTCTCTGGATCGACAAAACCCTCTGGTTGTGTCATAAATACGATCTCTTCAAGAACACCATTCAAGAAGGCAGTTTTGACATCCATTTGCCATATTTGATAGTCATGAAACGCGACAATCGCAAGGATTATCCGAATAGACTTAAGCAAAGAGACTTGAGAAAAGGTTTCATCATAGACAACGCCGTGAACTTGCATGTAACCTTTTGCTACCAATATAGCCTTGTATATGTATACAATTCCATCTTTGTCTTTCTTCAATTTGAAGACTCATTTGCATCCGATAGGTGTTAAACCCATCCGGCAAATCAACAAGATCCCAAACTTGATTTTCAGACATGAAGTCTATCTCAGATTACATGGCCTCTAAGTCTCTAACCATTTTCTGGAGCTTGGGCTCGTCATAGCTTTCTTGTAACACATAGGTTCATCACTATCTAATATGAGAACTTCTAAGTTTTCAGTCAAGAGGACACCTGCCCATCTATCCGGCTGGACCTTAGTTCTATGTGACCTACGAGGGGCAACAACGTCTTGAGGAACTACTCCCACTAGCGCTTCTGAAGGCCTTGGAGGTTCTTCACCTTGAACTGCTTCTAATGAGTTCTTGGTTCGTTGTTCATCTCGAATCTCTTAGAGGTCTATTATTCTCCCACTTGTCAATTTGGAAATGTGATTTCTTTCCAAAAAGACACCGTCACGAGCAACGAATACTTTGTTATCTAACTTGTTGTAGAAATAATACCCCTTAGTTTCTTTTGGATACCCAACAAAGAAACATTTGTCAGATTTTTGTGCAAGCTTGTCCTAAATTAATCTCTTGACATATGCTTCGCAACCCCAAATCTTTAGAAAAGACAACTTTAGAAGTTTCCCAGTCCATAATTCATATGGAGTCTTTTCAACAGCTTTTGATGGAGCATGATTCAATGTGAGTACACCTGTTTGCAACGCATGTCCCCAAAATTGTAAAGGAAGTTTGGTTTGACCCATCATTGACCTGACCATATCAAGTAAGGTCACGCTTCTCCGTTCCGACACTCCATTCCATCGAGGTGTCCCCGGAGAAGTCAATTTAAAAAGAATACCGCATTCTTTTAGATGGCCATCGAACTCGTGGCTAAGATATTCACCTCCTCGATCTGATCTTAGAGCTTTGATTTTCTTGCCATGTTGATTTCTACTTCATTTTGAAATTCTCAGAATTTCTCAAACGATTCAGACTTGTGTTTCATTAAGTAAATATATCCATATCTATTGAAATCGTCCGTAAACGTTATGAAAGAGCTGAAATCACATCTAGCTTTCGTACTCATAGGCCCACATAAGTCCGTATGTATTATCCCTAGTAGTTCGCTTGCTCTATCTCCCATTTTTGAGAAAGGTCGCTTTGTCATTTTGCCAAGTAAACAAGATTCACATTGATCAATTTTCTCTAAGTTGAATGATTCTATAATGCCCTTCTTTTGAAGTCTTTCTATTCGTTTTGTGTTATATGGCTTAATCGACAATGCCACAGGTATATGAGATATGAATCACCAGTTTTAGCCTTTTTGGTATTTATGTTATAGATTTGTTTGCTTGTATCTAGCACATATAGACCATTTTTTTGTTGTGTTGAACCATAAAACATTCCATTTAAAGAAAAAGAACAACTATTGCCTTTAAATTGAAAACTAAAACCTTTAGAATCCAAACTTGAAATGGGAATGATGTTTCTGGTGATACTCAGAACATAGTAACAATTTTCTGAAGGAAATAATGCCCTTGGTCCAAGTATGCATTCTATGTTAAGTCTAATAAATGCGGTTCAGTATTAATTAACAAGTTAATAATTCAGTGAGATCAAGTGAGCTGAATGCCTAGCTAGAGGCCGCTTCAGTTCAAGTGGAATTAATGATATTAATCCACAGCTTACTCTTGACTGAACCCGTAGGGTCACACAAATAGTACGTAAACGGATCAAGTATTTAATGGCATTAGATACTCTATCTATGGATATTCGGAGTCGACGGATCTTGGTTTCAGTGGGAGCTGAGATCGTCACAAGCAAGAAATGAATACTCCGGAAACGATGATATTGCCGGAAACGGAAATATGGATCGTATCGGAAATATAAATATTATCCAAGTCGTAGATGTTGCCGGAAACGGAAACATGGTACGTATCGGAAAATATTATTGGAAATGGAAATATTACCAGAATCGGAAATATTGCCGGAAACGGAAATATTGTCAGAATCGGAAATATTATCGGAATCGGAAAATAATTCCGGAAACGGAAATATTAAATATTTGTTCGAAACGGAAATTGATTCCGGAATCGGAAATATTAAATATTGTTCGTATCGGAAATGAATTCCGGAACCGGGAATTTAATCGGAAGCGTATCGTACGAATTAGCATCGGACGAGGCCTGCCGGACGAAGGCCCAGCACGAAGTTGGGCCATCGCCCAGCAAGCCAAAACGCGCGCCCAGCCAAACGCGCGCCCCGCCAAACAAGCGCCCAGCCAAGGCAGCGCCCAGGCCCACCGCAAGGCAGGCCCAGCGCGCGCCAAGGCCAAGGCCTCGCTGCGTGGGCTGCTGCTCGCACGCACACGCATGGGCGGCCCATCGTGGCTGCCGTGTGTGTGTGTGTGAGTTTGTGTTCATGCACGATTCCTGAAACGTGCAGAGTTCGGTTAATGATTAAATTCCTAAATCTATTTGATAAATTAAATAAATAAGAGTTTTATTATAATTCTAATTAATTAATTCGTATCCTAATAGGATTCCAATTCTCTTTCCATACCCCTATAAATATGTGGCCTGGGTTCACAATTTATAACGAGTTTTCAAGTATTCAAAGTGAGTTTTGAGAGAAAAATTCAGACACACATCTTGCTCAAAAAGTGCCGAAAATTCTAGTACCTTGAGGGCGATTCTAGTTGGTCAATCTTAAGGCGGATCCGGACGTGCTGTGGACTATCTACGGAGGGACAACACTTGGAGTCCTAAAGACTTGTTCTTGTTCGGTTCGGGCGCAGCTAGGGAGGGCACGCAACAAAGAGTATGCATCTAAATTATGCTATATGATTATGTGTAAATAATATGTATCCTTGGGTTAATGGTTGTTTCCGCATTTTTTATGTAATATCATATGTATCATAACCTAACAGTGGTATCACGAGCCCCTTATTATTTTCATAATCTAAATTGCATGAACATGGTTAAATATTACAAATTTGCATGAATTAAAAGGGGTGATTAATTTTCGTAATTGTTAATTAATTGCAAATTGCGTTTATTTAATTATACGTACGCAGTTTTTCGGCAGTTTCTTCGTTACTCATCCAAATCGAGTGATTTTTGTGTCAATTCCGCATGTAAAAGGCATTCTAAAATTTTGACAAAAATAGTAATTTTCTGCCGAACCCAGAATTCTCAAATTCCAAGCCTAACTATGACTTTTCGAAGGTATTAGTTTTTCGAATGCAAAATTTCGTAAATTTAAGATGTTAAATTAAATATTTGCGATTCTTGTTGATAAATTTTGAATTTTTGATTGACCTACTGTATATGTTTAACAAGTTTGAATGCCTAGCCTTGTTAATTATGCAATCTAATTTGTAATTATGATTAATTTGTTGAAAATTAGAATAATTTAGAATTAATTTTATTTTCATAATTAATTATAATTTAATTAGAAACCTATGATTAAAAACCACCATAAAAAAATTGTAAATTTATGATAAATTTTAAATTTTTATGACCTAGACTTGAATCCATGTAAATCGGAAATCAATTGAATAATAAATTTTCGATTTTTCGCCCTAAAATTATGAAATTAATATTATTTATTAATTTGTCATTAATTTTAAATATAAATTTTAAATTTTTATGCGATTCGTTCATATAACTTGCACGCACAAAGCAATGGACGCTTCGTGTTACCCTTAAGGGGTGTTGTATAGTGCGGGCATGCGACGACGAGCAAGGGAACTCGTCGCCCGTGCGGCACGAATGCAATGAGCAAGGGCGTAGTGCACGGGCACAAGGCAGCAGCCCTGCCTTGTGTCGTGGGCCACGAGCTATGAACAAATGGGCATGGGCGAAAGGCAAGCCAAGGCAGTCGCGTGTGGGCAGCAAGCGAGCTTCGCCACAACGCGCACTGCCTCGCGCAAGAGCGCGCAGCCTCGCGCGCAGCGAGCGCAAGCTCGCGTGCCACGAGCGCAGCGCCCATCGATGTCGCGCGCCCAGCGAGCGATGTCGCGCGCCCAGCGAGCGATGTCGCGCGCCCAGCGAGCGATGTCGCGCGCACAGCGAGCAATGGCTCGCGCGCACAGCGAGCGATGCAGCGCGCGCAGCGAGCGCTGGCGAGCGCGCACTGCGAGCGATGGCTCGCGTGCGACGAGCGCTGGCGCGCGCACAGCAAGCACCACAGCGTGCGATGGCTTGCGATGGTGATGCAGCAGCTATGCGACGAGCGCATGGGCTGCGCGCACATGGCCAGCGATGGCTGTGTGCGTGCGGCCCATGGGCGTGCAATGCGTAGGGTGTTTGCGTTGCGATTAGATCGTTTTGAATGTTTAATTTGAAATTTTTCAGTTTACGTAATTTTAATTAATTTTAAAATTAATAATTTAAATTATTTTCTTGGATTTTAATTTTGAATATTGTAATTATAATAAATTTTATTTATTCTAATTATTTTACTAAAATTAAAATCATGAATTAATTTAAATACGACTGAAATTAAATTAAATTTTTTGGATTCAATTATAAATTTATATGAGCTTTAAATTTTAATTAAATTTGTATGTTTCCGGTTAGACTTGAAATACATTTTTATGTTTAAAATTAGTAAAGCATATGAATTTATTGGTTTAAGTGGGAGCCCTTTTAGTCATAAAACTCTTGATTAGGTCTACAAATCCTTAAGGTTAAAACAACTTGATTAGAATTAATAAGGACTGAATAATTGGTAGATTATTGGTGCCCTTGATTAATTGCTGCAAATGTTTACGTGATGCATAATGTGTTTTACTAACCAGCTATGTGGGCCATTCATGATAATGAATGGATGAATGGTATATATTGTATATGTACTGTTTTGCAGGTTATGAAGTGACTAGTATGGCCCAAATAGGATAGAAAATATGGTCTGCGTACCATTAATTTGAATGTAATTGGTCTAAAGTACCAAAGTTATTTTTCAATTCAAATATGGTCTGCGTACCATCAAATAGTTGTAATTAGTTATAGCTTATCCTATTTGAAGAAAATGGTGCCTCCCACGGAGATTTTCAAGACGGACTTTGAAGTCAAAGCTTCAAGATGAAGTCGGGCCATACTACATCACATTTATCTTATGCATGTTTTAAGTTATTTATTGTTTTTAAATATGTCTTAAAATGCATGAGATCAAAAGCTTGATTATGTTGCATGATTAAGGATTTTAGTTCACTTAAAATCTAACCAACATAGTAAGAGCCTTAAGTTCCAAACTTAAAAATTGAGTTAAAAGGTGCCATGCCAAAATATACACTTGCTTGGATATCCTTTACATCAATCTAGTAATAGTTTTCGCTCAGCGAGGTGTTACTTATTGGTCCTAAAGGGGCAAGGTACACAAATAATTGTGAGTACATGTTAGTTTTGGTGAAACTCAACGATATAAGTAAGGAGTCCTTTTATGTCGTGGCAAAATCGATAGGTTTACCTAATAAGTTCTTAGACGTACCTATCAACCAAGAATAGTTTCTAGACTATTAGCAAAAGGCTTTTGCTTACCTAAGATGTTCTAGGATTAAGTCGACAAACTGTGCTTAGTTCTTCAATGATTTTAGGATCTTGGAATCATTTTATTCACACCTGCCGGAACACATAACTTGAATAAAATGCTTAATAAACATTGAATTATGCATGTATGCTAGAATTTAAGTTTATTAAGAGAAACTGTGAATGGTTATTTATTTGTTTATTCTTTTCAATTGTAGTTTTTAATATGGCAAACAACAATTCATTCAACATTCGATCAATTCTCGAAAAGGAGAAGTTGAACGGGAAAAACTTCCTTGACTGGCAAAGGAACTTGCAAATAGTTCTTATGCAGGAAGAAAAGGAGTATGTCCTAGATGAGGCGATGCCCGAAGCCGCAGGCGACGGGGTCACTCAGGCAGCCCTCAATCGTTGGATTGATGCCAACAAGGATGTAAAATGTCTAATGCTCGCCACCATGAGTGCGGATCTGCAGAAAACGTTCATCAACTCAGATGCTTTCACAATCATCAGTGAGTTGAAGAACATGTTCCAAGATCTGGCTCGAGTCGAAAGATTCGAGACTCATAGGCAAATTCTTGAGACCAAGCTTAAGAAAGGCGAGCCCGTAAGTCCACATGTTCTCAAAATGATTGGACTCATTGAGAATATGAGTCGGCTGGATCAGCAATTTTCTCAGGAAATGGCTATAGACACCATCCTCCATTCTCTTCATAGCGGGTATGATCAGTTCAAACTGAACTACAGTATGAATAGTCTGGACAAAACGCTCACTGAGCTTCACGGTATGCTGAAGACCGCTGAAAAGACGCTCAAAAGTGATAAGCAGGATGTGCTTATGGTGCGTGGGGGCAAGTTCAAGAAATCTGGAAAGAAGAGGAATGCTAAGAAAGGTGGCGACAAGGCCATCCCAACTAAGCAAACTGGCGCCAAATCTGTAAAGAGAAAGGTCAGTCAACCCACTTCTGAATCCGAATGCTTCTACTGCAAGAAGAAGGGGCATTGGAAGAGAGATTGCTTGAAGCTAAAGGAAGATCAGAAGAACAGAACAGTCGTTCCATCTTCAGGTATTTTCGTTATAGACTGTATACTTGCTAATTCAACTTCTTGGGTATTAGATACAGGTTGTGGCTCACACTTATGTTCCAATCCACAGGGACTAAGAAGAAGTAGAAAGTTAAGCAAGGGTGAAGTCGACCTACGAGTGGGAAATGGAGCACGGATTGCTGCATTAGCTGTAAGAACTTACTATTTGTCGTTGCCCTCCGGGCTAGTTTTGGAACTGGAAGAATGTTTCCATGTTCCAAGTCTTACTAAAAACATCATTTCAGTTTCTTGCTTAGATGAAGGGATTTTCCTTTTTAATAAAAGACAATAGTTGTTCGTTTTATTTTAAAGAGATGTTTTATGGATCTGCTAGATTAGTCAATGGACTTTATTTATTAGATCACGACAAACAAGTATATAACATAAATACCAAAAAGGCCAAAAAGGATGATTCAGATCTCACCTATCTGTGGCATTGTCGATTAGGCCATATAAACTTGAAACGCTTAGAAAGACTTCAAAAGGAAGGAATTCTAGAACCATTTGACTTAGAGGATTATGGTAAATGCGAATCATGTTTACTTGGCAAAATGACAAAGCAACCTTTCTCTAAAGTTGGAGAAAGAGCAAATGAACTATTGGGTTTAATCCATACAGATGTATGTGGACCAATGAGTACAAATGCTAGAGGTGGTTTCAGCTACTTTATCACTTTCACTGATGACTTCAGTAGGTATGGTTATGTATACCTAATGAAGAATAAGTCTGAATCCTTTGACAAATTCAAGGAATTTCAGAGTGAAGTAGAGAATCAATTAGGCAAGAAGATTAAAGCACAGCGGTCTGATAGAGGCGGTGAATATCTGAGCTATGAATTTGATGACCATCTGAAAGAATGTGGAATTCTATCAGAATTGACTCCTCCTGGAACACCACAATGGAACGCATTCATTTCTAGGCTAATTCAGTGCCTTGTTTGTGGATGCGGTGTGTCGGAACGGAGGAACAGAACCTTGCTAGACATGGTCAGGTCAATGATGGGTCAGGCCGAACTTCCATTAGAATTTTGGGGACATGCACTAAATACAGCTGCACTCACTATAAATAGAGCTCCGTCTAAAGCTGTCGAAAAGACTCCATACGAATTATGGTTTGGAAAGCCTCCAAATGTGTCTTTTCTTAAGATTTGGGGATGTGAAGTATACGTCAAGCGATTAATTTCAGACAAACTTCATCCAAAATCTGACAAATGTATCCTTGTGGGCTATCCAAAGGAAACAAAGGGGTATTACTTCTACAATACATCTGAGAACAAAGTGTTTGTTGCTCGAGATGGTGTCTTTTTGGAGAAAGATCACATTTCCAAAATGACAAGTGGGAGAAAAGTAGACCTCGAAGAAATTCGAGTCGAACAACAAACTCTAGAGAATGCTCAAGATGACATTCAGGATGAAACTCAGAGATCTTTAGAAGAATCTGGTGAGAATCATGGTCAATCTAGAAATGTTACCCCGCGTAGATCGCAAAGATATAGATCTCAACCGGAAAGGTACTTAGGTATTTTGACGAACGAGAGCTATGACGTTCTATTACTTGAAAGTGATGAACCTGCGACTTACAAACAAGCTATGACGAGCCCCAGCTCCAAGCAATGGCAAGAAGCCATGCAATCTGAATTAGACTCCATGTCTGAAAACCAAGTATGGGATTTGGTCGATTTGCCAGATGGCTACCAAGCCATTGGAAGCAAATGGGTTTTCAAACTGAAAAAGGACAAAGATGGGAAACTTGAAGTTTTCAAAGCTAGATTGGTTGCAAAAGGTTACAGGCAAGTCCACGGTGTGGATTACGATGAAACCTTTTCACCAGTTGCAATGCTAAAGTCTATTCGGATAATGTTAGCAATCGCTGCATATTACGATTACGAAATATGGCAGATGGATGTCAAAACTGCTTTCTTAAACGGCGTTTTAACAGAAACTGTGTTTATGACACAGCCTGAAGGTTTTGAGGATCCAAAGAATGCTAAAAAGGTATGCAAGCTAAAGAAATCAATCTACGGATTGAAGCAGGCATCCAGGAGCTGGAATATACGTTTTGATGAAGCAGTCAGTGACTTTGGTTTCATCAAGAACGCGGACGAATCTTGTGTATACAAGAAGGTCAGTGGGAGCAAAATTTCCTTCCTAGTATTATATGTCGACGACATATTACTTATCGGAAATGACATTCCTATGTTGAATTCTGTCAAGATTTGGCTTGGGAAATGTTTTTCGATGAAGGATCTAGGAGAAGCACAGTACATATTGGGCATCAAGATTTACAGAGATAGATCTAAAAGGATGATTGGACTTAGTCAAAGCACTTATATCAATAAGGTGCTTGATAGGTTCAAGATGGCGGACTCCAAGCGAGGCTACCTACCCATGTCTCATGGAATGACTCTAAGCAAGACTCAGTGCCCAAAAACACTTGATGAGCGTAGACGAATGAATGGGATTCCATATGCATCATTGATTGGTTCAATAATGTATGCTATGATATGTACACGCCCGTATGTTGCGTACGCACTCAGTGCTACGAGCAGATACCAGTCAGACCCAGGAGAGGCGCATTGGACTGCTGCCAAAAACATTCTGAAGTACCTGAAAAGGCACAAAGATGACTTCCTGGTCTATGGTGGAGATGATGAATTAATTGTTAAAGGCTATACGGACGCAAGTTTCCAAACCGACAAAGATGATTTCAGATCACAGTCTGGGTTTGTCTTCTGCCTCAACGGAGGAGCAGTAAGCTGGAAAAGTGCTAAGCAAAGCACCATTGCGGATTCTACAACTGAAGCGGAGTACATTGCTGCACATGAAGCAGCAAAGGAAGCTATATGGCTAAGGAAGTTCATAGGTGAACTTGGTGTAGTCCCCTCCATTAAAGGACCAATAGCCCTGTATTGTGACAATAACGGAGCTATTGCACAGGCAAAAGAGCCTAGACACCACCAGAGAGTCAAGCATGTACTTCGTAGATTTCACCTTCTACGAGAGTTCGTTGAAAGAAAAGAAGTCGAGATAAGCAAGATTGGAACTGATGACAACATATCAGATCCATTAACTAAACCTCTGCCGTAGGCGAAGCACAACTCGCACACTGCAGCTATGGGAATCAAGCATATTGGAGAATGGCTTTGATGTCTCTGTTTAATGTTTTAAAGCTTTAGAGTTTAAATCTTTGTAAAACATTATTGGTTAATCATTCACAATAAATGAAAAGAATTCATTTTTCCATTTAATTTGTGGTTTATTAAATGATGAGTCCCTTCAATTTGACGATATATTCAAGATAGACTGTCAGGACCAGTCCTGTGACTAAGAAATGTCTATCAAGTGAACTTGAATGTCAAAGATTGAAAATGGTCCCTAGTCGGAGTTTTCTATAAAATTGGACGCATAGAAAACGTTAGACGACTAGAATGCAAGATGACCAGTAGTTCTGTTTCTTGAACTATGTGACATGGCAATGTCATAATCATTTGCATAGATACTTACTTTGGGAAGACTAGTATCGGACAAGACCTATGAAACTTTACTGTAAGAGATGAAAATCTGTCATAAGTAAATTTCATTAAAATTATTAGACACTAAATCCTCAATACCTGAGTGATTTGAGATTACTTGTTTGAGAACTGGTTGCTTTGACGTTGACCAACCGTCGCACCGTAAAAGGAGGCTATAAAGGCAACGCTCAGGTAATCACCTATCAAATGAAGTCTAATCTCAAGATCGCAAGATTGGGATTGTCCTCCCATAAATCGGGATGAGATGCTTAAAAGTTGTACAAGGCCACTCGGAGAGCTAGAAACTGTGAAATGCATGGCCGTGCTCGGATGAATCATAGGCTATGATTATCTGTTTATTTGATCAGTTGAACTCTGAAACCGAGGAACACCTCTGGACATAATAAGGATGACAACTCTTACCTTATGTTCAAGAGCAAGCATCGAGTGACAAAGGAATTAGGAAATGCACACTTGTCCCTAAGGACAAGTGGGAGACTGAAGGAAATAATGCCCTTGGTCCAAGTATGCATTCTATGTTAAGTCTAATAAATGCGGTTCAGTATTAATTAACAAGTTAATAATTCAGTGAGATCAAGTGAGCTGAATGCCTAGCTAGAGGCCGCTTCAGTTCAAGTGGAATTAATGATATTAATCCACAGCTTACTCTTGACTGAACCCGTAGGGTCACACAAATAGTACGTAAACGGATCAAGTATTTAATGGCATTAGATACTCTATCTATGGATATTCGGAATCGACGGATCTTGGTTTCAGTGGGAGCTGAGATCGTCACAAGCAAGAAATGAATACTCCGGAAACGATGATATTGCCGGAAACGGAAATATGGATCGTATCGGAAATATAAATATTATCCAAGTCGTAGATGTTGCCGGAAACGGAAACATGGTACGTATCGGAAAATATTATTGGAAATGGAAATATTACCAGAATCGGAAATATTGCCGGAAACGGAAATATTGTCAGAATCGGAAATATTATCGGAATCGGAAAATAATTCCGGAAACGGAAATATTAAATATTTGTTCGAAACGGAAATTGATTCCGGAATCGGAAATATTAAATATTGTTCGTATCGGAAATGAATTCCGGAACCGGGAATTTAATCGGAAGCGTATCGTACGAATTAGCATCGGACGAGGCCTGCCGGACGAAGGCCCAGCACGAAGTTGGGCCATCGCCCAGCAAGCCAAAACGCGCGCCCAGCCAAACGAGCGCCCAGCCAAGGCAGCGCCCAGGCCCACCGCAAGGCAGGCCCAACGCGCGCCAAGGTCAAGGCCTCGCTGCGTGGGCTGCTGCTCGCACGCACACGCATGGGCGGCCCATCGTGGCTGTCGTGTGTGTGTGTGTGAGTTTGTGTTCATGCACGATTCCTGAAACGTGCAGAGTTCGGTTAATGATTAAATTCCTAAATCTATTTGATAAATTAATTAAATAAGAGTTTTATTATAATTCTAATTAATTAATTCGTATCCTAATAGGATTCCAATTCTCTTTCCATACCCCTATAAATATGTGGCCTGGGTTCACAATTTATAACGAGTTTTCAAGTATTCAAAGTAAGTTTTGAGAGAAAAATTCAGACACACATCTTGCTCAAAAAGTGCCGAAAATTATAGTACCTTGAGGGCGATTCTAGTTGGTCAATCTTAAGGCGGATCCGGACGTGCTGTGGACTATCTACGGAGGGACGACACTTGGAGTCCTAAAGACTTGTTCTTGTTCGGTTCGGGCGCAGCTAGGGAGGGCACGCAACAAAGAGTATGCATCTAAATTATGCTATATGATTATGTGTAAATAATATGTATCCTTGGGTTAATGGTTGTTTCCGCATGATTTATGTAATATCATATGTATCATAACCTAACATTTTCTAGTTCCAAAACAAAACCACTAGGCAAAGATATAAAATAAGATCCTACGGCTAATGCAGCAATCCGTGCTCCATTTCCCACTAGTAGATCCATCTCGCCTTTATCAAGCTTTCTACTTCTCCTTAGTCCCTATGAATTGGAACATAAGTTTGAGCCACAACCAGTATCTATACCAAAGAAGTAGAATTTTCAAGATTACAATGTATAACATACATACCTGAAGGAGAAGCGACGTTTCCGTCCTTCTCGTCTTCCTTTATCTTAAGGGAATTTCTTTTGTAATGACCAAATTCATTACAGTAGAAACATTGCGTCGTAGAAGGAGAAGTATTCTTCTTCATCTTGCTCTTAGAAGGCGCCTCTTGCCCTCCTTCATCTTGCTCTTAGAAGGCGCCTCTTGCCCTCCAAGAATGGATGAAGATGCACCATTGCTTTTCTTCCCCTTGCTTACTTTCTTGAACTAGTGCACTTTACATTCAAAGGGTCTTTCTTGAACTTTAGGACTTTCTCGAATTTCTCAAGCATTTCCATAAGTTCACTGAATGTGCTCTCTTTTGATTAAGGAGATAGTGCATCTTGAATCCCTCATAATCCATATGAAGAGAGTTTAGCACAAGAGCTATAGCTATTGACTCTTTGACGCAACCACCAAGTCTCTCAATTGTAAAGAACAATCAAATCATCATATTCACATGAGACCGAATTGGTGTATTATAGTCCATCTTAGCCTTGTTAATGAGCTTTTGTGCCTCGATCTAGAAGCTCAACTTCCAGACACGATTCATTTGGGGTAATGAGTTTGAGATTGATCATTAAATTAGCCAATTCATCAACCATGATGCCAACAATTTGGCCATTTGGTCGATATCTCACATGACATCTATCCCTTAAATGACTCAAGAGTGCATGAGGCTCATAGGTAATGAACCTCCTTCTCCAATTTTCAGGGATAGATTTTAGGAGAAGTTCCGAGACAAGGTACTTGTAAAGTGCCCAACTTCTCTACTTTTCTGGAGTCATACCCTTCGCATAATAGCTAGGGAAGGGATGCTTGGCAACATAGCCCATGTCGTAAGCATCTAAAACTTCGATAAATTTCCTTTCCCATTCAATAAATTTAGTCAAGTTCAACTCGACATCTAGAATTTTTGATGCTTTGATTGTTGTTTTAGACATTCTACAATTGAAAAGAATTTGCAATAAAATAACAATTCATAATCCTTTAATAACTTTGAAATAAAAGCAATCATGCAATCATTAAATCTATTAAACATTTAATTCATGCAAAATAAACATGGTCCATAATGAATGAAACGATTCCAAAACCCTAAAAGTCCTAAATTCTTAAGCATGCTTTGGCTTGTCTTAAATCTTTTAAGATTCTAGGTAAGCAAAAACCATTTGCTAGTAATCTCCAAACTACTCTTGGTTGATAAATTAATACCATAATTTATCTCATTGCCACAACATATGCCAATATTGTTGAGTTAAAACCACAATCAACGTGTTCCTTTGGGATACCTTACCATCTAAGTATACTTAAATAGCACTTCGCTTTGGCGGAAACCTACTATCTTAGGTCCTTAGATTTTTGTAAGTGCTTGATTTGGAAGGAAATTTTCAACTCAATATTAATTTGGACCTAGTTGTTTCTATGTTGGTTTGATTACTTAGTGAACTAAATCATAATCAAAGATACAAACAACGCATTCATGCATAACATACATTCAACAATATATAAAAGCATAAATAACTTTGGTGAACTAGTATGGCCCAAAAACTTGGTCTTCAAGCATCCAATCTTCCCTTCACCTTGTTAGCTTGGCATCGTCTTTAACTCCATTCAAAAGCTAACTTTAAATTTTAAATAATCTAGAAGAACTTGAACCTAATAATATAATTATTACATCAAAACTTCAATGGTTCACAGACCATATTTAAAACTTTATATTCAAACAAAAAACAGTATGCATGCCGTATTTAATTAACTATCCTAGATTGGTCATACTACTCACCTTCTATACCTGCAATACATAAAATTATATCTATGCATTCATCAATTCGTGTCCTAAAATGAATGGCACAAGTAAAATATGCAAGTATTTACATGTTTTATTAAAAAATCACGTTCATGTAAAGGCGTCCTAAAAGATTAATCGATTCCGAATTATTAATCCTTAGAATTATTCTAATCAAAAATTAATTTAATTAAAGTAAAGGTGCCCTACGAAAAAATAATTATTTTAAATAATTTCATTTAAACGGCTCCCACTTAAACCAATATTTAATTTTGACCTAATAATTTTAAATATTTAAACTCGCGGCCCGACCTAAGTCAAATAAAATAAAATAAAAAAAGTCCACTGTTAGCCCCTTCGTGCAAAATTAAACCCAAAGCCCAAAAATTGGGCCTTGAAATAAAACGAAGCAAAATTGCACAATCGGATGCATCATGGGCTAGGCAAGTACCCAGCCCATCGACGCGCAGTGCAACGCACCAATGCACCCACGTGAAGGCACAAGGCCCAACGCCCAGGCACGAAGGCCTCATAACGCATAGGCACTCGCACCCATGCTGTTGTTGCTTCTCTCATCGCTGCTCAGCGCACTCGGCCCAGCGCTCGCTCCCTCGTGAGATCCATCGCTGGAGCAGTGATGGTCGCTGCTTGTGGAGTGTTGCGATCTCGCCCTAAGGCATCACACATTTCTATGCGCATGCCACCCCTTTTCTCGCACCAAGCAGGCACCGCACACAAGGCCATCGCCCATTGCTGCCTTCGTGTGCGTGCCTCTCCTTTCGTCTCGCACGGGCTGCAGCCCTTGCTTCGTGCAAGCGACTGCTCGTCCGATTATTATTTAAAAAAAATCAATTTTTAATATCCGAAACGAAAATTGCACGAAAATTATTTTTCATAATATCAACAAAACTAAACGTTTTAATTACGAAAAATAATAAAGTGGGTGATTTTATTAAATTTCAAACAATCCAATTCGTGAAATTTATATATCTTGGCTAAACAATATTCAAATTTAACGTACGATGAACATCAACAAAAATTTCAATGATTTTGATAATCAAATCCAAAACTTTAAATCGTTCCAAACATTTAAAAATCAGATTTTTATCAAATTTGGTTTAGGTGATCGATTAAAATTAACGAATCCAATCAAAATTTTAATCCATGAATTTTTAAATTTTCCATTTAAACATGAAATCATATTCCCTTCTCACCTAAATAAATTTTCCGATCTAACCAATTAATAA
The DNA here is from genome assembly GCF_020520425.1 of Spinacia oleracea. Taxonomy (NCBI): domain Eukaryota; kingdom Viridiplantae; phylum Streptophyta; class Magnoliopsida; order Caryophyllales; family Amaranthaceae; genus Spinacia; species Spinacia oleracea. The sequence continues at coordinate 8,604,096 of NC_079490.1, forward strand.
AATTAATTTTCGATCTAAATTCATTAATTTAGGTAAAATTAAAATTAGGGTTTTTAGTCAATATTCATGAACCAAAAAATTACTATATGTTCATAATTTACCAAACAACAGTAGGGAAAATTTCAATTAATTCCGAGTTCATTAGGTCGAGCAATTAATTGAACTTTTTCCAAAATTAATGTTTTAATTCATTAATTAACAAAAACGCCAAAAAAATCACACTTCGGGGCCTGTTTTTGAGATTTTATTCTATTGAGATGATCTTAAACGTCGTTTTCAATCCGATTAGGGTCAGCAAAACTGAAATTTCGACACTCTACGAACACATCAGCTTTTCAACAACTCATCCAATAATCAAGAAAAAAACATTCGAAAAGTTAAGAATTAATTCTAAAAAATTTGACACATTAACATGCTAATGAGTAATTTATATACATGTAGCTCATGATACCACTGTAGGGGTTTACAACTAAATACATAACATAATAGCGGAATAGCCCCAAAGCAAGGAATCATGTATAAAGTACAGATTAAGCATTACTTAAGTTTGTAGCGTGTTTTCCCTAGTTCAACGAATCAAGAACACGAACAAGAACTCCAAATGTCGTTCCTCTACTTGGTTCACCGACACCTTCAGATTCGTCTTGAGATTGATGGCTTAGACCTCACTCAAGATTGTTTGCTTTTGGGATGAACACTCTAACGAAGGCACAGAGAGAATTAGGGTTTCTCTTGCCTTAGATTAAAATATGATTAGGTTAGGTTAGAAAACATTAGTGTGTTAGGTTATTAGAATAACCTATTAAGTATGTGTGCCAACCGACCAAGCACAAGGCCTAGCCGGCCATCATACACACATACACACATACATGGACACACACCGCGTGCATATAAGACTAGCATTAAATAAATACTCCACTACCAACTACCACCTAAAAAATTAATAAGTCGATTAAATTGTATGTGCTAGTCAAACCGGGGCGAGTATTAAGAGACGGGGGGAGTACAATGTAAAACTACGTATAACACTTTGTGAAGGGGTCGAAAAAAGGGACGAGACACTCTTCCTAAGGAATGACTCGAATCGATTGTCCTCGTGGATGTGAAAATCATATTAAGTAAAACGGGACTAATGTAACGCCCCGACTTCTAATTAATTTTATTAAATTAATTAATCCATAATTAGCAGCGGAATCCTAGTTTAGTCGGTGCGTCACATGCCGTACCTCTCTATTGAGAGATACAAGGCGCATAATTCAATATTAATCTAAACTAAGATTAATGAAATAAAAGACTCGTGATATTAACTAAATTGTCATAATACAAACCATAATAATTCTTAGAATTAAAGCTAGTGTTTTAGTACATAATTAACTAGTGAAGCTCACTTATTAAACTGAGTAACCTTGCTTTAAGTGATACGTCCTCACACTAATCCATTCCGTTGTCCTCTTCGGTACCTAAAACCAAAAGCAACATCATGAGCCGAGGCCCAGTAACAACTACCCTAACAACGTAAATTCATTTCAATTCATTTTATTTGCAAATAGAAGGAGAGTAGAATATTGTAAAACCTTTTTGCAAATCATTTCATAAAATCTTTTGCAATTCAAGATAAACCAATAAGATGAAATAGTTTTCCATTATATTATTAAAAACATTCATTCATGGTTACTGGCAAGTATGAACAGAATGTAGGACGTCTCCCACCAGATCGTACCATCATAATCAGACAGAAACAGACGTTACCCATCATGGGGTAGCGGGGTACGAGGGTACGTGCACGACCGTAATCAGAATCAGAATCAGAACAGAACAGAATAGATCAAATACTGCCAGAACCTTGTCTTTCACTTTTCATTATCATGTTTCGTTTCTTATTCATGGGTTGACAGAATAACATTTCATAATCATAAATCATGCTTCGCAAATCTCATAAAAATCATAATTGAAATAAAAGAGAATCCCACAATCCAAACAAGAATCATCTTATAAACATGGTTGTAAATCATACAGCATTTCTCAAATTCATAAATCATTTCCATAAACGCATTTGTGAAGGGGATTGTGGGTGTTAGCAATAGATGTTACCTTATACCGCAATACGAAATTCTTACTCCTTAACTTTATTGAAACGTTCGCCTTGAATTCCGAGAAACGAATCTTATAACGTAAGAATTTAATCACGATGTTAGTAGTTACCAATTATAATAAACTGTATCATCGAACTACGCTTAGATTCTAGATAATCTCCAACTTTAGAATTCCCTTCAAGAAAACATTTTATATTGTTATAAGAAACCTCTTTTAAAACAAATAAACTTACCTAATATAATTACTTTAAAATAGTTACTCACATTATAGAAATATGTTTATTTCGTAGAAAAAATGACATTAATTACTTTAGTTTGAAAACAAATATTTAAACTTATCATGAAAATAGTATAGCCTATTGTAAATATAATTCATAATAATAAAATAATTAAAGTAATAATGAATAATCTATTTTGTTTACTTAAAAAATAGGAGAATGTAATAATAATAATAATAATAATAATAATAATAATAATAATAATAATGAATAAATAAAACATCGTTTAGAATTTATATTTCAATAACAACGACTTTTAAATAATTTAAGTAATAACAAAAAACTCCATTTTAATTATTTTAGAAATAAATGTAATAAAATATCATATTCTCATAATAATATAAAGTTGTCAATAATAATATCAATAAACAATTTTACAACATTAGAAAATATATTCAATAAAAATAAAATGTGAAAGTAATTAAATTAGCTTAAATAAATATATTAACATAAATAAATATGAGAAGTGCATATGAATTAAAATAGAAAATAGGAATTTGAAATTGGGTCTACTTACTCTTAATTGGGTCAAATGGGTCACATGACTTTTGAGTTTACTGATTCATTAGTTGGGTTCAAAATAAATCAAAGTTGTCCTTGTTTACAGAGAAAGGAGAAGCAGAGGAGAGGAAGAAAAGGAGGGGGGGTTGCGTGAGTTTGGTTCGTCGGTTGGGCTGGGACAGCGGCAGCACAGAAGGTGGTGCAGAAGGCGAGGAGGGTGGCCGCGGGTTCTGGTGGTGGTGGTTTGCGGGCGGAGCAGCGAAGCAGTCGGCGAGGGACCGACGGAGAGGAGAAAGAGGGAGCAGGGAGTTGGGGGCTGCGAGAGGAGAAGGAAGAAGGAGGAGGACCGGCGAAGGAGCAGGGTGGTGGTGGCTGACGCAGTGGCAGAGCCGCGGTGGTGGGAGGCAGAGGAGGGAGGCAGGGGGATGAAAGATGACGAAGGAGGAAGGCGACGGAGTGTGGCTGGTGTTGGGCGGAGATGCAGGTGGTTCGTGGCGGCGGGTCTTGGTGGTGGTGGTTTCCGGTGGACCGAAGCAAGAAGGGAAGGGGAACGAGAGAGAGTTGCGGGAGAGGGGAGGCAGAGGGAGGAGTGAGCAACGGAAAGAGAAGGAGGAGGGAGGAGGAGTGCGACGGTGGTGGAGGGAGGACGGCGAGCAGGATGGAGGAGCAGGAGGCGGAGCGAGGGCGGCAAGGTGGCTGGATGCGGTGGTTGGCGCGGCGGTGCATCCAGCGGAGGAGAACAACAAGAAGCAGAGAAGAATTAAGGAGATTTTTGGTTTTCTTTTCTTCAATTAAATTAACTGAAACTTTGAGGTAAGTATAACATTGAATTGGTGAATTAATTTGGGTAAGTTCTTACTCTATTTATAGGTGAAATGGTGTGAGAAATCAGATTGAAAATCAATGTTGATTGGATGATTTGGGTGGTGATTCTTGTGGAGGAGAAGGTTGGTGATGGTGTTTGAATTGATGGGTTACACGTAGAAGAAGATGATCAGTGAATTTGCAATTTGCAAGAAGCTTCCATGGATGTATGATGATGAACATGGTGATGATGGTGAAGAAGATGATGATACGTGATGTTTGATGATGGTGGTGTTGAGATTTTTATTTTCCTTTTTCTATTGAGTTTAGAATTTCTGATTTAGGATGCATTTTGATGGGTTTGAATGACTTATTGGTTTGGGCTTGACTAAGCTTAATTGGCCCACTTAATTAATAACAAGTTTTAGAAAAATAATTGCTCGTATAAAACTAACACGAGCTAAGTTTTCAAAATCATAATTTTATAAGTTGTTATAGTTTTAGAAATTAATTAAACTTAAATCGTAATGACTTTGAAATCAATAAATAATATAATTTCTGCTTAAAAAAAATGTTAAATTCACTTTAAAATCATAATTTAATACCTCGATAAATTTAAGGAAATATAATTTATAATCAAAATATTTTAATATCAATTTAAATAACCGAAAGAATAAATATAAACGAAATATACTTCACTCATGTTATAAAAAAGAAATTATAAAAGTTCAAATTAAGATGTTTTAAAAGCTAATAAAGATAATTATTATTAATAAAATATGTTCATAAATACGGGGTATTACAACTAACTGTGGGCATTAGCCTCTTTTTACTAGACTTTTTAGTAACCATTCAGTTTTCAACGACATTGAGGAAAACTAACAAAACCCAGTTATTGGGATACGCAAGTAAAGCAGAACCTCATGCGAACATATTTGACCACAGTGGCCTTAGGTTTCCTTGTTATCCTTGATGGGGAGGTCTCTTAACGTACATCCGGCGGAGTAGAGTGTAATACCTCGTATTTTTATAATATTTATAAATATATTTTATTATATTTATAAAGCATTTTACGATTTATTATCGTTTAAATAATATTTAAATGAATTTTATTTAATGTATTTTAATTAATTAGAATATTTATTATTTTAATTAATTACGAAACGAATTTAATTCTTGAGTCGGGAAATTAAATGAGTTGCAAATGATTTTTAAAGCTTCGGGTTTTAAATGAAAAGTCCAATTCGTTTTATTAAACGAGCCCAATCAAAAGTATTTAATTCAAGTCCTAAGCTAGCCCAATCATTTAATTCCCTAAGCCCAATTCTAATTCCCTAAGCCTAGCCCATTAACAATAAGGAGCCAATAAATAGGACTCCTCAAATGAACCCCTAAAATCTCATAAACCCTTCCTTTGATTTCTTGCCCAACACTCCTCTTTCCCTCTCCTCTTGTCCGGCACGGTCCGCACGCAGCAAGCACGAGCCTTGCTCGCTGCTGCCCTCTCGTTGCTGTGCGTGTGTTGTTGCTGTGTGGTGTTGTCGCTGCTGCCCACACACTCGCACACTCCCTCTCTTCCTCTCTCGTTCCGCGCCCAGCAGTGCTGCACGCTACTGCGTGCCTCGCCTTCCCTCGCTCGCTCTCCAGCGCCAGCGCGCGCTGTGCCCTCGCCTTCCCTCGCGCACAACGCCTATCACCCCTCTCGCTCACTCGCTCTCTCCCTCGCGCTGCGCCCAGCCCGCGCGCGCGACCCTGCTGCGCCCCCCTTCGTCGCTGCGCACGCACGCACACGAGTTGTGCGTTGTGTGTGTGTGTGTTCGTTCTTGTTCAATTTTTGCCCAATCACTCTAATTCGTGGTTGTTCCGTGCTATAGGCCGGATTGGTATAATTCTCTTCTTCCTTACCTATTCTATTTAAATTCCGTATTTAAAATTATTATATTAATATTGTTTTGAGTAATTAAAATGCTGGGAACCGGTTATGAATACCGTGGTTTGAGGATTTGTGTGTTGTGATTCATTAGGGTTGTTTTAATTATCAAAGGATGAATTTTCAGATTTGTTTATTTGAAAAAAGCATTGATTTTTATGATATTAAACTAGTGTTATTGGGATTTTCAAGTTAGGGTATTAACCTAGACCTAATGAGTAAATTGATTAGCATAATTAGGTGATGATTTTAATTATGATAATCAATTATATTTTCAGATTTGAATAAAGGTTTAAAGTGTCGATTTTTATTGATTTTAAAGGCCGAAAAAGTATGTTTTCGTACTAGGGATTGATTTTGCAAATTGAGACGATTTTATTATTGAAAAACGATTGAATTCTAAAGTCTAAAGGAGATTTTAATTTTTATAAAGTTGCTGGAAATTTAATGAACATGGAAATAATTTAAGTTTCATTATTTTGATGATAGGAGGTGATTTCTAGTTGAGTGCTCGTTATTGCAAAGTGGCCCCTACGCTTAGGTATTCAAGGTACGTACAAGTCTAGGGCGACCACACCTTTTGTCAATGACATTACATGATTGTTGATGATGTGAATTACATTATGTAGAATCATGTTTATTTGGTGAACGAGCATGTGTTTGGTGATGTTGGATTTATTGGATTAATTGTTGAACAAGCATGTTGAAATTACTATGAGTATGGATTTCATTGTCAATCATGTTGTTCAATATTTATGCATGTATGGTTTATTTCACATGCAAGGGATGAATTAATTATTTGTATGCTATTGTACGAGATGTCTAGCATACTTTGAGCCATTTATTTGTACCTCGTCGTACTATTTATTTTACCACATGTGAAGGGTTAGCTTACGTAAGCCACCGCACATGTAGGGTTCAGTTGGGAATATTATGTATGAAATGAATTAGGATTTGTCGTGCAAGGGCACAACCCTCATGTTAATATGCATGATGTGGAGTCTCACTTTGGTGAGGAGGAACATGGTAGTAATATCACAAGTGTCTTGCTTGGTTGATCACAAGTCTTAAAGCATTAAAATAAGATTGTTTTGGTTGTTGTTTATTAATTGTATGTATGCATGTTGTCGAGTCTTGAGTTCGCCTTTATTAAAATATTAATAAACGTAAAGTGCAACCGGAACAAGCTTCAAAACTCTTGGAACGTATATACCTTGAGTATGAACAATGTGGGGAGTCTTGCCGGAAAGCTCGTACTCCTACTAATGATACAAGACGTTGTTTCATTTATATTATGCGCAGGAATTCCGTTGGTATGGCCCGACACTCGGTATGGCCTGATTTTATTATTATATATTTGGTGTATGGTTGGCTCCCATCACCTTTTCCCTTTGTGGATTATTCTTTTGGCCCGTTCGAAGCTTATGCTAATTAAATTGTGAGTCAAGAGTCGAGTCAAGAGTCGAGTCTTATGTCTCATGATTGTTTGTTAAGTATTATATGGCTTTTGCATGTTGATTAGTACTTAGTGAGTGATGCATGTTTTAGTTTCATTTACTCTATGCTTGTAAGTACTCAGCTTTTGCTGACTACGTGCTTTGTGTGTTTCTGGTCATGGCCTTTGCCTTAATGACCCTATGATGATCCATCATTTGCACTTGCATTGTTGGGGAGTAGATTAATATAGCAGGTTGGTAGATTAAGTACGATCGAAATCATGTGGCTTGGGATGATTGAGAGAGTTGCATGCTTTCGTTATTTGAAACTATTTTATTTAATATTTTAATTACGTTTGAAATGTTTGAATTATTTATATTTTGGGTTTTGGGCCATTCTGGTTCCAAATTGTAGGAGGCCTCAATATTTCATTAATTATGGTTTTTTTAAAAGTTAGTTGACATTTAATCCCGCTGCGTAATTCTGGTAATAGCCTTAACCGTTATCACGGTGGCGGTAATACTTTAGTAATTCCTTTATTTTAAGTTGGAAAATGATTTTATAAAAGCAAGGAATTATTAGGGTGTTACAAAGTGGTATTTGCAGAGCTCTAGTTTGAGAGCTGCTTTGCATTAATTAATAGTGCAAAGTGGTAAATCCTTAAACTACGATTGCGGAACTTTAGGATTTTCGAAAATTATTTTCCTATAGTCAAAACGTATTATTTTGAGTACTCAATATTTTAAAGGTCAAATATCAATTATTTTGGGTCGTTTGAAATTAGTGGAAAAGTCGGATTATTATTTAATATTAATTAAATTTTTCGAATTTTTTTTATTTTTCCGATTTTTTTTAAATTTTCGAATTAATTTCAAATTTATTTCTTAATTTCGGAAATTATTTTATTTAATCATCTGAATTATTTTAATCATTTATTTATTTATTTATTTTATTCGAATATTATTTCGAATTTATGTTTAAAATTTTCGGATTTCTTTTTTTATTATTTATCCGAAATTTATTTATTTATTTATTTAATTAATCAATAATTCTAATTAATTTTCGATTTTAATTTAAATAATTTCAACAAAGTTAGGAGTTATTTCTTAATTAATTTCGAAAATTAATATTATTTTCAAGTGAGAAATGGGTAGACTAAGAAGGGCATATTAGTCTAAGAATGCATATTATGTGACAATGTGATTATTAAGTGCCATGTATATGTTTTAACCATGTTTTATCTTGCTTCATGTGATTAATTGCATCATATTTCATGTTGAGCATATATTTGTGCATTGAAATTGTATGGCCTCACGAACTATTTATTGTATCCTTTTGGGGTTGGAAATTCTATGGAAACGGGTTAGTAAGACTTTTGAGTTGTGAATTTTCAGGAATTAAGGATGCTACCTTCTAAGTTCACCAGTCTAGGATACTTAGAAAAGATGGATAATGAGACTCCTCGCACGTATGTTCAGAAGATCGTGTTTGCTTGTGACTATTTGGCTTCGACCAAGAATATGCCCCACCTTAGGCACAAAGATATGATGGCTAGTATGATTATACATTGTTTACCCCATAAGAACCCTTACATAGACCTCAAGAATAGGTCCAGTGACATGCATTATGGTGATGGTACCCCTAATTGGTACAAATATGGGACTAGTGGTGGTAGGTGGAAGTATGATTATGAGGTTCTTGCTACTATCCTAGAGGTTGCGGAAATTAGCTATGAGGATGGAAAGTATTCTGCGGGTCTAGGTATGGGCTATGGAGGAATAGAAAGTGATGGTGAGGATGGCATGATCCATGATGAGCAAGCTAGTGATGTTGAGGAGGATAGTGATGATGATGTGGTAGAGATTGAAAATCCTAACCCTATAGTTCCTGAACCAACCATTGAGATATCCAGTGGATCTGAAGATGAGCTTGAAGAGAATAATGTGGTTCATAGTGAGCCACAACAAAATGATGAGGCTATGGATGAAGACTCGGATCCAGAAGAAGACTTGGATGATCCTAATGATCAAGACTTTACTCCAGAGCAATACAAGGAAAGAAAAGATCGTCGTGATGACGTTAGTCTCTAGAGAAATGTAATCCTTAGTTTTATTTTTCGTTGATTAATAAAGTGGCAAAGCTACTATTTATGGTTTTAGTTTATTATAGTTGGAGAATAAATGTTATGGAATTAGTGGATGTAAGACTTATTCATTGGAGTTTTAATAAAAGAATAGAATTTCCTTTTTCGTTATCCTTTAAGTTTAATTCTCAATTTTAAGTCTTGTGGGTATCGCAAAGGGATTATTTGTTATTTCTTCAATGAAATTTTATGTGCAAGGTGGTTTAGTAGCAACCATCTAAATTTACTTGCATCGAATAGTGGGGTGAGAAGGCCCAAGAATGGCGCCAACTCTTCCCCTAGGTTGTGCTTAAATGTGTTCTTGTTGTGAGTAGGTTCGTTGTCGAACCAGTGCCTTAGTGATGTCATGTCCAACCAATGTTAAAGTTAGCCTTTTTATTTATTCAGGAGAAGGGATATGGCTAGCCAAGAGATTTCTGAAGTGGTTAGACAACTAGCTTAGGTAGTTCGTGACCTAGCTCAAACCAGAGCGAACCCAATGCATGACCCGGCTGGGGAAATGTTTCAGAAAATAGCTCAAAGCAAGCCTCCACTCTATAGCGGAGAGATTGAACCAAGTGTGTTGGAGAACTGGTTGAGAGAGTTTGATAAACTCATTGTAGCTGTGAATTGCCCCGAAAACCTTAGGGTGAATAGTGCTGTGTACTACCTGAGAGGTGAAGCTGATTTGTGGTGGCAACGATGTGAAAATACCCTTAGAGCCACACCTAACTTTGGATGGGAAGCATTCAAAACTGCACTAAGGAACAAGTTTTACCCACCTTATCTGAAAAAGCAAAAGGCGCAAGAGTTCATTGAACTCAAAATGGGAGGTATGTCTGTGACGGAATACTATTCTAAGTTTATAGAGCTGTCTAGGTTTGCACCTGAAGTGGTGGCAACGGAAGAGCTCAGGGCTCAAAGATTTGAGAATGGTTTGACCATGGACTTACATCTGTTGTTGTCTGGAGAGACCTTTACCTCATTAGACACCCTGTACGGAAAAGCTGCTCACCTGTATGGGCTATAGAAAAGGAAGAATGGTAGTGCTGAAAAGAGAAAGGATGGTGGAAGCTCGGATCAAGGAAATAACCATCAGAATCAGGGGAATTTTAAGAAGCACAAAGGAAATGGGAATTTCCAGTTTAGGGCTAACAATGGTGGTAATCGCAACAACCAAGGTGGTGGAAATCAGTCTGGAAGGAATGGAGTACGGACCTACGAATGTAGGCGCTGTAACATGAATCACCCTGGAAAAGATTGTGATGGGAATTTGGTGACTTGTAGATTCTGTCAGAAGTTAGGCCATAGGGAGTATGTGAAGGAAATAATGCCCTTGGTCCAAGTATGCATTCAATGTTAAGTCTAATAAATGCGGTTCAGTATTAATTAACAAGTTAATAATTCAGTGAGATCAAGTGAGCTGAATGCCTAGCTAGAGGCCGCTTCAGTTCAAGTGGAATTAATGATATTAATCCACAGCTTAATCTTGACTGAACCCGTAGGGTCACACAAATAGTACGTAAACGGATCAAGTATTTAATGGCATGAAATACTCCATCTATGGATATTCGGAATCGGCGGATCTTGGTTTCAGTGGGAGCTGAGATCGTCACAGGCAAGAAATGAATACTCCGGAAACGATGATATTGCCGGAAACGGAAATATGGATCGTATCGGAAATATAAATATTATCCAAGTCGTAGATGTTGCCGGAAACGGAAACATGGTACGTATCGGAAAATATTATCGGAAATGGAAATATTGCCGGAATCGGAAATATTGCCGGAAACGAAAATATTGTCAGAATCGGAAATATTATCGGAATCGGAAAATAATTCCGGAAACGGAAATATTAAATATTTGTTCGAAACAGAAATTAATTCCGGAATCGGAAATATTAAATATTGTTCGTATCGGAAATAAATTCCGGAATCGGGAATTTAATCGGAAGCGCGTCGTGCGAATTAGCATCGGACGAGACTTGCTAGACGAAGGCCCAGCACGAAGCCAGGCCTACGCTCAGCAAGCCCAAGCGCCCAAAAACACGCTGCAAAGCCACGCCCGGTCCAGCGCAAGGCCAGGCCCAGCAATGGCCTTGGCGCGCGCGCGGGGCTGCGACGAGTGGGCTGGCGCTGTGCGTGGGCCGCAAGGCCTGCGTGCGGTGCTAGCGTATCACTCGAATTGTGTTACTCGAATCCTAAGGCTACCGGGATTTGTCATATGATTAAATCTAATCCTAAAAGATTTAGTTTATTTAAATTAGAGTCCTAGTAGGATTATAATTAAATAAATTAGTATCCTAATAGGATTCCAAATCCTTTTCCATAACTCTATAAATAGGTGCCTAGGGTCACATATTTACAGAGAGTATTCAAGTATTCAAAGTGATTTTTGAGAGCAAAAATTCAGTCATACAATAGCCTATAAGTGCCGAAAATTCTAAGTACCTTAAGGGCGATCCTAGTTGGTCAAGCTTAAGGCGGATCCGGACGTGCTGTGGACTATCTACGGAGGGACGACACTTGGAGTCCTAAAGACTTGTTCTTGTTCGGTTCGGGCGCAGCTAGGGAAGGCACGCAACAAAGAGTATGCATCTAAACTATGCTAAATGATTATGTGTAAATAATATGCTTTCCTGGCTTTATGGTTTTTCCGCATGATTTATGAATTGTCATATGTATCATAACCTAACAGTGGTATCACAAGCCTCTTATTATTTTCATAATCTAAATTGCATGAACATGGTTAAATATTACAAATTTGCAAGAACTAAAAGGGGTGATTAATTTTCGTAATTGTTAATTAATTGCAAATTGCGTTTATTTAATTATACGTACGCAGTGTCTCGGCAGTTTCTTCGTTACTCATCCAAATCGAGTGATTTTTGTGTCAATTCCGCATGTAAAAGGCATTCTAAAATTTTGGCAAAAATAGTTATTTTTCGGCCGAACCCAGAATTCTCAAATTCGAAGCCTAACTATGACTTTTCGAAGGTTTTAGTTTTTCGAATGCAAAATTTCGTAAATTTAAGATGTTAAATTAAATATTTGCGATTCTTGTTGATAAATCTTGAATTTTTGATTGACCTACTGTATATGTTTAACAAGTTTGAATACCTAGCCTTGTTAATTATGCAATCTAATTTGTAATTATGATTAATTTGTTGAAAATTGGAATAATTTGGAATTAATTTGATTTTCATAATTAGTTATAATTTAATTAGATACCTATGATTAAAAACCACCATAAAAATTGTAAATTTATGTTAAATTTTAAATTTTAATGACCTAGACTTGAATCCATGTTAATCGGAAATCAATTGAATAATAAATTTTCGATTTTTCGCCCTAAAATTATGAAATTAATATTAATTATTAATTTGTCATTAATTTTGAATATAAATTTTAAATTTTTATGCGATTCGCTCATATAACTTGCACAATTTTAAATTTTAAATTTTATGCGATTCGCTCATTTTTATGCGATTCGCTCATATAACTTGCACGCACAATTTTAAATTTTAAATTTTAAATTTTATGCGATTCGCTCATTTTTATGCGATTCGCTCATATAACTTGCACGCACAATTTTAAATTTTAATTTGTCGTTACGCAATGGACGCTACGTGTTACCCTTAAGCGGTGTTGTATAGTGCGGGCATGTGACGACGAGCAAGGGAGCTCGTCGCCCATGCGGTACGAATGCAATGAGCAAGGCCATGGTGCACGAGCACAAGGCAGCAGCCCTGCCTTGTGTCGTGGGCTGTGTGCAATGGGAGAATGGGTGAGGGCGAGAGCAAGGCACGAGCAGTCGCGTGTGGGCAGCAAGCGAGCTGCGCCACAGCGCGCACTGCCTCGCGCAAGCGTGCGGAGCCTCGCGCGCAGCGAGCGTAAGCTCGCGTGCTACGAGTGCTGCGCCAAGCATCGATCGCTCGCGCGCAGCGAGCGCTATTGTGCGTGCGACGAGCGCTGCGCCCAGCGATGGCGTGTGAGTGCTTGTTGTGCGTGCGACGAGCGCTGCGCCCAGCGATGGCGTGCGAGTGCTTGTTGTGCGTGCGACGAGCGCTGCGCCCAGCGATGGGCTGCGGCAGTATGCTCATGCGTCGAGAGCTGGCGCGCGCAGCGAGCACCAGCTCGCGTGATGCCTTGCGATGGTGAGTAGCAGCGATGCGAGGCAGCGCATGGGCTGCGCGCACATGGCCAGCATGGCAGTGTGCGTGTGGCCCATGGGCGTGCGATGCGTGGAGTTGTTGCGTTGCGATTAGATCGTTTTGAAATTTTAATTTGAAATTTTCAGTTTACGTAATTTTAATTAATTTTAAAATTAATAATTTAAATTATTTTCTTGGATTTTAATTTTGAATATTGTAATTATAATAAATTTTATTTATTCTAAATTATTTTACTAAAATTAAAATCATGAATTAATTTAAATACGACTGAAATTAAATTAAACTTTTTGGATTCAATTATAAATTTATATGAGCTTTAAATTTTAATTAAATTTGTATGTTTCCGGTTAGACTAGAAATACATTTTTATGTTTAAAATTAGTAAAGCATATGAATTTATTGGTTTAAGTGGGAGCACTTTTAGTCATAAACTCTTGATTAGGTCTACAAATCCTTAAGGTTAAAACAACTTGATTAGAATTAATAAGGACTGAATAATTTGTAGATTATTGGTGCCCTTGATTAATTGCTGCAAATGTTTATGTGATGCATAATGTGTTTTACTAACCAGCTATGTGGGCCATTCATGATAATGAATGGGTGAATGGTATGTATTGTATATGTACTGTTTTGCAAGTTATGAAGTGACTAGTATGGCCCAAATAGAATAGAAAATATGGTCTGCGTACCATTAATTTGAATGTAATTGGTCTAAAGTACCAAAGTTGTTTTTCAATTCAAATATGGTCTACGTACCATCAAATAGTTGTAATTAGTTTTAATTATAGCTTATTCTATTTGAAGAAAATGGTGCCTCCCACGGAGATTTTCAAGACGGACTTTGAAGTTAAAGCTTCAAGATGAAGTCGAGCCATACTAGATCACATTTATCTTATGCATGTTTTAAGTTATTTATTGCTTTTAAATATGTCTTAAAATGCATGAGATCAAAAGCTTGATTATGTTGCATGATTAAGGATTTTAGTTCACTTAAAATCTAACCAACATAGTAAGAGCCTTAAGTTCCAAACTTTAAAATTGAGTTAAAAGGTGCCATGCCAAAATATACACTTGCTTGGATATCCTTTACATCAATCTAGTAATAGTTTTCGCTCAGCGAGGTGTTACTTATTGGTCCTAAAGGGGCAAGGTACACAAATAATTGTGAGTACATGTTAGTTTTGGTGAAACTCAACGATATAAGTAAGGAGTCCTTTTATGTCGTGGCAAAATCGATAGGTTTACCTAATAAGTTCTTAGACGTACCTATCAACCAAGAATAGTTTCTAGACTATTAGCAAAAGGCTTTTGCTTACCTAAGATGTTTTAGGATTAAGTCGACAAACTGTGCTTAGTTCTTCAATGATTTTAGGATCTTGGAATCATTTTATTCACACCTGCCGGAACACATAACTTGAATAAAATGATTAATGAACATTGAATTATGCATGTATGCTAGAATTTTAGTTTATTAAGAGAAACTGTGAATGGTTACTTATTTGTTTATTCTTTTCAATTGTAGTTTTAAATATGGCAAACAACAATCAAAACATCATCATGGGTTCTGAGCTTATGGTCAAGCTGAACCTGGCAAATTTTCTTGAATGGGAAGCTAAGCTAGTTGAAATAGTCAAACTCAATGGACTTGAGTATGTACTATCACATCCCATGCCAAGCTACTATGCCAGAGACATGACCCCTGAGAGATTTTACGCCTGGGATGCGGATCTCAAAAAGGTTATGAGTCTCATGCTGAACAATATCCCTGATGATTGGGCTAGAAGGTTTGTAGCCTATGAACCTTTTACGCTCATCAAGAATCTGAGGGATATCTGTCGTGGAAGCACGGAGGACAGAGACCTGAATGTCCATGAGTTGATTGAATCAATGTCTGGTCTAAAGGTTAGTTCTCCCAACAGGTGTTATAGGATGGAAGTCCAAGAAACACATGTTCAGTTCCTTCGCACTAAACAGAGGGTAGGAGTCCCACTGAGGTTCCATGTGGATCTTATGCGTTCATACTTTGATCGCCTAAGTCTACTAGGAACACCAATAAGCGAAAGGATGGCAGTCTCTATCTTGCTCAATTCACTACACAGTGGGTTTGGTCGCTTCAAGAAACTATACCTAAGTGAACCAAGAGAAGAAACAGTTGCAGAATTTGTTCACCTTGTCAGAAAGGCTGAAATAATACTGGACTGTGAAGCCAAAGATTTACTCAAGGCTAGAAGGAGACCGTTCAAGAAAAGTGGAAAGTCCAAGGGCGATGCTAAATCAAAGAAGGACAAGTCCACATCAAGCTGTCTTTATTGTGATGGAATAGGCCATTACAAAAGAGAATGTCCAAAGCTAAAGGAAGATCAGAAGAACGGAACAGTCGTTCTATCTTCAGGTATTTTCGTTATAGACTGTATACTTGCTAATTCAACTTCTTGGGTATTAGATACAGGTTGTGGCTCACACTTATGTTCCAATCCACAGGGACTAAGAAGAAGTAGAAAGTTAAGCAAGGGTGAAGTCGACCTACGAGTGGGAAATGGAGCACGGATTGCTGCATTAGCTGTAGGAACTTATTATTTGTCGTTGCCCTCCGGACTAGTTTTGGAACTGGAAGAATGTTTCCATGTTCCAAGTCTTACTAAAAACATCATTTCAGTTTCTTGCTTAGATGCTAAGGGATTTTCCTTTTTAATAAAAGACAATAGTTGTTCGTTTTATTTTAAAGAGATGTTTTATGGATCTGCTAGATTAGTCAATGGACTTTATTTATTAGATCACGACAAACAAGTATATAACATAAATACCAAAAAGGCCAAAAAGGATGATTCAGATCTCACCTATCTGTGGCATTGTCGATTAGGCCATATAAACTTGAAACGCTTAAAAAGACTTCAAAAGGAAGGAATTCTAGAACCATTTGACTTAGAGGATTATGGTAAATGCGAATCATGTTTACTTGGCAAAATGACAAAACAACCTTTCTCTAAAGTTGGAGAAAGAGCAAATGAACTATTGGGTTTAATCCATACAGACGTATGTGGACCAATGAGTACAAATGCTAGAGGTGGTTTCAGCTACTTTATCACTTTCACTGATGACTTCAGTAGATATGGTTATGTCTACCTAATGAAGCATAAGTCTGAATCCTTTGACAAATTCAAGGAATTTCAGAGTGAAGTAGAGAATCAATTAGGCAAGAAGATTAAGGCACTGCGGTCTGATAGAGGCGGTGAATATCTGAACTATGAATTTGATGACCATCTGAAAGAATGTGGAATTCGATCAGAATTGACTCCTCCTGGAACACCACAATGGAACGGTGTGTCGGAACGGAGGAACAGAACCTTGCTAGACATGGTCAGGTCAATGATGGGTCAGGCCAAACTTCCATTAGAATTTTGGGGACATGCACTAAATACAGCTGCACTCATTATAAATAGAGCTCCGTCTAAAGCTGTCGAAAAGACTCCATATGAATTATGGTTTGGAAAGCCTCCAAATGTGTCTTTTCAGAAGATTTGGGGATGTGAAGTATACGTCAAACGATTAATTTCAGACAAACTTCATCCAAAATCTGACAAATGTATCCTTGTGGGCTATCCAAAGGAAACAAAGGGGTATTACTTCTACAATACATCTGAGAACAAGGTGTTTGTTGCTCGAGATGGTGTCTTTTTGGAGAAAGATCACATTTCCAAAATGACAAGTGGGAGAAAAGTAGACCTCGAAGAAATTCGAGTCGAACAACAAACTCTAGAGAATACTCAAGATGACATTCAGGATGAAACTCAGAGATCTTTAGAAGAATCTGGTGAGAATCATGGTCAATCTAGAAATGTTACCCCGCGTAGATCGCAAAGATATAGATCTCAACCGGAAAGGTACTTAGGTATTTTGACGAACGAGAGCTATGACGTTCTATTACTTGAAAGTGATGAACCTGCGACTTACAAACAAGCTATGACGAGCCCCAGCTCCAAGCAATGGCAAGAAGCCATGCAATCTGAATTAGACTCCATGTCTGAAAACCAAGTATGGGATTTGGTCGATTTGCCAGATGGCTACCAAGCCATTGGAAGCAAATGGGTTTTCAAACTGAAAAAGGACAAGGATGGGAAACTTGAAGTTTTCAAAGCTAGATTGGTTGCAAAAGGTTACAGGCAAGTCCACGGTGTGGATTACGATGAAACCTTTTAACCAGTTGCAATGCTAAAGTCTATTCGGATAATGTTAGTAATCGCTGCATATTACGATTACGAAATATGGCAGATGGATGTCAAAACAGCTTTCTTAAACGGCGTTTTAACAGAAACTGTGTTTATGACACAGCCTGAAGGTTTTGAGGATCCAGAGAATGCTAAAAAGGTATGCAAGCTAAAGAAGCCAATCTACGGATTGAAGCAGGCATCCAGGAGCTGGAATATACGTTTTGATGAAGCAGTAAGTGACTTTGATTTCATCAAGAACGCAGACGAATCTTGTGTATACAAGAAGGTCAGTGGGAGCAAAATTGCTTTCCTAGTATTATATGTCGACGACATATTACTTATCGGAAATGACATTCCTATGTTGAACTCTGTCAAGATTTGGCTTGGGAAATGTTTTTCGATGAAAGATCTAGGAGAAGCACAGTACATATTGGGCATCAAGATTTACAGAGATAGATCTAAAAAGATGATTGGACTTAGTCAAAGCACTTATATCAATAAGGTGCTTGATAGGTTCAAGATGGCGGACTCCAAGCGAGGCTACCTACCCATGTCTCATGGAATAACTCTAAGGAAGACTCAGTGCCCAAAAACACTTGATGAGCATACACGAATGAATGGGATTCCATATGCATCATTGATTGGTTCAATAATTTATGCTATGATATGTACACGCCCGGATGTTGCGTACGCACTCAGTGCTACGAGCAGATACCAGTCAGACCCAGGAGAGGCGCATTGGACTGCTGCCAAGAATATTCTAAAGTACCTGAAAAGGCACAAAGATGACTTCCTGGTCTATGGTGGAGATGATGAATTAATTGTTAAAGGCTATACGGACGCAAGTTTCCAAACCGACAAAGATGATTTCAGATCACATTCTGGGTTTGTCTTCTGCCTCAACGGGGGTGCAGTAAGCTGGAAAAGTGCTAAGCAAAGCACCATTGCGGATTCTACAACTGAAGCGGAGTACATTGCTGCACATGAAGCAGCAAAGGAAGCTATATGGCTAAGGAAGTTCATAAGTGAACTTGGTGTAGTCCCCTCCATTAAAGGACCAATAGCCCTGTATTGTGATAATAACGGAGCTATTGCACAGGCAAAGGAGCCTAGACACCACCAGAGAGTCAAGCATGTACTTCGTAGATTTCACCTTCTACGAGAGTTCGTTGAAAGAAAAGAAGTCGAGATACACAAGATTGGAACTGATGACAACATATCAGATCCATTAACTAAACCTCTGCCGCAGGCGAAGCACAACTCGCACACTGCAGCTATGGGAATCAAGCATATTGGAGAATGGCTTTGATATCCCTGTTTAATGTTTTAAAGTTTTAGAGTTTAAATCTTTGTAAAACATTATTGGTTAATCATTCACAATAAATGAAAAGAACTCATTTTTCCATTTAATTTGTGGTTTATTAAATGATGAGTCCCTTCAATTTGACGATATATTCAAGATAGACTGTCAGGACCAGTCCTGTGACTAAGAACTGTCTATCAAGTGAACTTGAATGTCAAAGGTTGAAAATGGTCCCTAGTCGGAGTTTTCTATAAAATTGGACGCATAGAAAACGTTAGACGATTAGAATGCAAGATGACTAGTAGTTCTGTTTCTTGAACTATGTGGACATGGCAATGTCATAATCATTTGCATAGATACTTACTTTGGGAAGACTAGTATCGGACAAGACCTATGAAACTTTACTGTAAGAGATAAAATCTGTCATAAGTAAATTTCATTAAAATTATTAGACACTAAATCCTCAATACCTGAGTGATTTGAGATTACTTGTTTGAGAACTGGTTACTTTGACGTTGACCAACCGTCGCACCGTAAAAGGAGGCTATAAAGGCAACGCTCAGGTAATCACCTATCAAACGAAGTCTAATCTCAAGATCGCAAGATTGGGATTGTCCTCCCATAAATCGGGATGAGATGCTTAAAAGTTGTACAAGGCCACTCGGAGGGCTAGAAACTGTGAAATGCATGGCCGTGCTCGGATGAATCATAGGCTATGATTATCTGTTTATTTGATCAGTTGAACTCTGAAACCGAGGAACACCTCTGGACATAATAAGGATGACAACTCTTACCTTATGTTCAAGAGCAAGCATCGAGCGACAAAGGAATTAGGAAATTCACACTTGTCCCTAAGGACAAGTGGGAGACTGAAGGAAATAATGCCCTTGGTCCAAGTATGCATTCAATGTTAAGTCTAATAAATGCGGTTCAGTATTAATTAACAAGTTAATAATTCAGTGAGATCAAGTGAGCTGAATGCCTAGCTAGAGGACGCTTCAGTTCAAGTGGAATTAATGATATTAATCCACAGCTTACTCTTGACTGAACCCGTAGGGTCACACAAATAGTACGTAAACGGATCAAGTATTTAATGGCATTAAATACTCCATCTATGGATATTCGGAATCGACGGATCTTGGTTTCAGTGGGAGCTGAGATCGTCACAGGCAAGAAATGAATACTCCGGAAACGATGATATTGCCGGAAACGGAAATATGGATCGTATCGGAAATATAAATATTATCCAAGTCGTAGATGTTGCCGGAAACGGAAACATGGTACGTATCGGAAAATATTATCGGAAATGGAAATATTGCCGGAATCGGAAATATTGCCGGAAACGGAAATATTGTCAGAATCGGAAATATTATCGGAATCGGAAAATAATTCCGGAAACGGAAATATTAAATATTTGATCGAAACAGAAATTAATTCCGGAATCGGAAATATTAAATATTGTTCGTATCGGAAATAAATTCCGGAATCGGGAATTTAATCGGAAGCGCGTCGTACGAATTAGCATCGGACGAGACTTGCTAGACGAAGGCCCAGCACGAAGCCAGGCCTACGCTCAGCAAGCCCAAGCGCCCAAAAACACGCTGCAAAGCCACGCCCGGTCCAGCGCAAGGCCAGGCCCAGCAATGGCCTTGGCGCGCGCGCGGGGCTGCGACGAGTGGGCTGGCGCTGTGCGTGGGCCGCAAGGCCTGCGTGCGGTGCTAGCGTATCACTCGAAGTGTGTTACTCGAATCCTAAGGCTACCGGGATTTGTCATATGATTAAATCTAATCCTAAAAGATTTAGTTTATTTAAATTAGAGTCCTAGTAGGATTATAATTAAATAAATTAGTATCCTAATAGGATTCCAAATCCTTTTCCATAACTCTATAAATAGGTGCCTAGGGTCACATATTTACAGAGAGTATTCAAGTATTCAAAGTGATTTTTGAGAGCAAAAATTCAGTCATACAATAGCCTATAAGTGCCGAAAATTCTAAGTACCTTAAGGGCGATCCTAGTTGGTCAAGCTTAAGGCGGATCCGGACGTGCTGTGGACTATCTACGGAGGGACGAAACTTGGAGTCCTAAAGACTTGTTCTTGTTCGGTTCGGGCGCAGCTAGGGAAGGCACGCAACAAAGAGTATGCATCTAAACTATGCTAAATGATTATGTGTAAATAATATGCTTTCCTGGCTTTATGGTTTTTCCGCATGATTTATGAATTGTCATATGTATCATAACCTAACAGTATGATTGCTATTCTAAGAATGGAAAGCCTAATCAAGGTAACAACCAAGGCAATAACCGGAATAATCAGAACCGGAATGGGGGAAATGGAGGTGGAAATCAAAGGAACTACCAAAGTGGTAACAATGGCAATAGCAATGACAATCACCAGAACCATGGAAAGCCTGGAGGGAACCAACAGCATAATGAGAATCGAAACAATAATGGGAACACCAATGGAGGTGGCTATAACAAAGGAGTTGCCCAAGGAAAGTTGAATGTGATATCTAGGAAAGAAGCGGAGACTTCCACTGACGTCATAGCGGGTACTTTTTATATTAAATCCGTTTCAGTTAAAGTTCTATTTGACTCTGGTGCGACTTATTCTTTTATATCAGTAGATGCTTTGGGGAAATTAGGGTTGAAAGAGCCTGAATCAATTGAAGTACCTATAGTCATACCTACTGGTAGTATAGTGAAGTGTACCAAAATCCATAGAGATGTGCCTATGACCATAGCCAAGACCGTATTCTTATCTAACCTAATCGAATTCGAGTTAGGAGAGCTAGATGTAATTCTAGGGATGGATTGGTTGGCCAAGTTCAAAGCCAAAATAGATTGTGAGAAGCAGAAGGTTCACTTGAGGTCTAGCCTAGGCAAAGTAGTGTCATATCGTCGTTTTGGTAAACCTAAGAACATAGGAATCATCACGGCAATGGAACTCGTGAAGCTAGTCAGTAAAGGGAACCCAGCCTTCTTATGTAATGTAAGGAACTTAGAGCATGTGATCAAGGATCAGCCTGAAGATATTGCAGTAGAATTCCTTGATGTATTTCCAGAAGAGATCCCGGGGATGCCTCCCAATCGACCTATTGACTTTACCATAGATTTAGTGCCTGGAACCGCCCCTATTTCAAAAGCACCTTATCGAATGGCTCCAGTAGAATGAATGAATTAAAAAGCCAACTAGAGGATCTATTGGAGAAAGGTTATATTAGGCCAAGCGCATCGCCTTGGGGAGCACCAGTGTTGTTTGTGAAGAAAAAGGATGGAAGCATGAGGCTCTGTATAGAGTACAGGGAGCTCAATAAGGTCACAATCAAGAACAAATATCCATTACCTAGGATAGAAGACCTATTTGACCAACTAAAAGGAGCAGGAATCTTTTCAAAGATCTATTTGCGTTCGGGTTATCATCAATTGAGAATCGCTGACCATGACATACCAAAGACTGCATTCAGAACTAGATACGAACATTATGAGTTCACTGTTATGCCTTTTGGGTTAACCAATGTCCCTGCAATATTTATGGACTTAATGAACCGTGTATTCCATGCCTATTTGGACAAGTTTGTAGTGGTTTTCATAGATGACATCCTAGTGTATTCAAAGAGTGAAGAAGATCACGCGGAACACTTGAGATCGGTGTTGAGTACCTTGAGGGATAACCAGTTGTATGCCAAGTTCTCAAAGTGTGAGTTTTGGTTGGAAAGAGTTGCATATTTGGGACATTTTGTGTCAAAAGAAGGAGTGGCAGTTGACCCTGCTAAGATCAAAGCTGTTAGTGAATGGCCTACACCCAAGAGTGTGACTGACATTCGTAGTTTTCTGGGATTAGCTGGCTACTATAGACGATTTGTTCAAGACTTATCTATGATAGCCAAGCCCATGACTACCTTGATGAAGAAGGAAACCAAGTTCGAATGGAGTGACCAGTGTGAGGAAGCATTCCAAGCCTTAAAGACGCGATTGACAACCGCGCCAGTGTTAACCTTACCAGATGAGAGTGGTGCATACGATGTGTATAGTGATGCCTCTAAGAATGGTTTGGGGTGTGTATTGATGCAAAACAGGAAAGGTATTGCGTATGCGTCAAGGAAATTGAAGCCATATGAATCCAATTACCCTACCCATGATTTAGAGTTAGCGGCTATAGTATTCGCATTGAAAATATGGAGACACTATCTGTATGGTGTGAGGTGTAGGATAATTACGGACCACAAGAGTTTGAAGTACATCTTCACACAGAAGGATTTGAATATGCGCCAACGAAGGTGGTTGGAGTTAATTAAGGACTATGATTTGGATATCTAGTACCATGAGGGAAAAGCCAATGTAGTTGCGGATGCTTTGAGTAGGAAATCAAGTCATAGTGTTAATGCGTTTGTAGTTGCTAACGAGCTGTGTAAGGACATGCAGCGTTTGAACCTTGAAATAGTAAGTGGTGAAAGTGTTAGGTTATGATACATATGACAATTCATAAATCATGCGGAAAAACCATAAAGCCAGGAAAACATATTATTTACACATAATCATTTAGCATAGTTTAGATGCATACTCTTTGTTGCGTGCCTTCCCTATCTGCGCCCGAACCGAACAAGAACAAGTCTTTAGGACTCCAAGTGTCGTCCCTCCGTAGATAGTCCACAGCACGTCCGGATCCGCCTTAAGATTGACCAACTAGAATCGCCCTTAAGGTGCTACTTATTTTCGGCTAAATGGGCAAGAGTTATGGCTGATTTTTCTGCTTAAAAATCCTAGTTTTGAATACTTGAAAACTTGTGTATAAATTTATGACCCTAGGCATATATTTATAGAACCTTGGAAAGGATTTCGAATCCTGTTAGAATACTAATTAATTAATTAGAATCCTTTTAGAACTCTAAATAATTAATTTAATCTTTTAGGATTAGGATTTAATCTATGCACGAATTCTGATAGCTTTAGGATTCGTATAGCACGTACACACGCACCGCACGAGCATCGCACGCCCATGCGCAAGCCTTGCGGCCCACGCTGTGCGCACGGCGCACAGGCCCACTGCCCGCAGCCCATTTGTGCACGCGCGCCAGCCTTGGCTGGGACTGGCCTTGCGCTGGGCCTGGTCGAGGCATTGGCGTGTTGTTGGATGCGTGTGGCTTGCTGGGCGATGGCCTGGCTTCGTGCTGGGCCCTCGTCCGGCAGGCCTCGTCCGATGCTTATTCGTACGATACGCTTCCGATTAAATTCCCGGTTCCGGAATTCATTTCCGATACGAACAATATTTAACATTTCCGATTCCGGAATCAATTTCCGTTTCGAACAAATATTTAATATTTCCGTTTCCGGAATTATTTTCCGATTCCGATAATATTTCCGATTCTGACAATATTTTCGTTTCCGGCAATATTTCCGATTCCGGCAATATTTCCATTTCCGATAATATTTTCCGATACGTACCATGTTTCCGTTTCCGGCAACATCTACGACTTGGATAATATTTATATTTCCGATACG
Organism: Spinacia oleracea; assembly: GCF_020520425.1. NCBI lineage: Eukaryota > Viridiplantae > Streptophyta > Magnoliopsida > Caryophyllales > Amaranthaceae > Spinacia > Spinacia oleracea. Next base: position 8,628,448 of record NC_079490.1, read on the forward strand.
ATCCATATTTCCGTTTCCGGCAATATCATCGTTTCCGGAGTATTCATTTCTTGCCTATGACGATCTCAGCTCCCACTGAAACCAAGATCCGTCGATTCCGAATATCCATAGATGGAGTATTTAATGCCATTAAATACTTGATCCGTTTACGTACTATTTGTGTGACCCTACGGGTTCAGTCAAGAGTAAGCTGTGGATTAATATCATTAATTCCACTTGAACTGAAGCGGCCTCTAGCTAGGCATTCAGCTCACTTGATCTCACTGAATTATTAACTTGTTAATTAATACTGAACCGCATTTATTAGACTTAACATAGAATGCATACTTGGACCAAGGGCATTATTTCCTTCAGAAAGCCTTGTGGGAATAATGAATGCCTTAACAATCCAACCGTCAATATTTGATGAGATTAGAGAGAATCAAGCGGGTGATGTAAAGTTGGAGCGAATCAAGGAAAAGATTACGCAAGGTAAGGAGTTAGATTTCCGAATCCATGATGATGGAAGTTTGAGGTACAAAGGCAGGTGGTGCGTGCCTCAAAAGTGTGGAGAACTGAAAGACAGATTGATGAAAGAAGGGCATAATACGCCATATTCTGTGCACCCAGGGGGTGACAAGTTGTATAAGGACTTGAAAAAGGTCTATTGGTGGCCAAGGATGAAGAACGAAGTGGCTGAATTTGTGGCTAGATGTTTGACTTGTCAGAAGGTTAAAATTGAGCATAGGAGACCTCAAGGGAAGGTCCAACCTTTAGAGATTCCAAGCTGGAAATGGGACTGTATTTCTATGGACTTTGTCACTTGTTTACCTAAGTCAAAGACTGGGAATGATACAATTTGGGTTGTGGTATATAGGTTGACCAAGTCAGCAGTGTTTATACCAATGAAGGAAACCTGGAAAATGGAACAACTTGCTAAAGCCTACATTAAGAATGTTGTGAGGTTACATGGAGTTCCTAAGGATATCGTATCAGATAGGGATTCAAGGTTTCTTTCGAATTTCTGGAAAAGTGTGCAGAAGAGTTTTGGTACAACATTGAAAATGAGTACAACCTTCCACCCAGCCACGAATGGACAAACTGAAAGGACTATCCGAACCCTGGAGGACATGCTTCGGGCATGCGTTATTGATTTCCAAGGAAGTTGGGAAGATAGCCTAGATCTGATTGAGTTTTCCTATAACAATAGCTATCATGCTAGCATTGGAATGGCAACATTTGAAGCTTTGTATGGACGAAAGTGTAGAAGTCCACTTTGTTGGAACGATATTAGTGAAACCGTAGTGTTGGGACCTCAAATGATAGAGGACACCATGAACCAAATCAGAACCATCCAATCAAAGATTCAAGCGGCGCAGGATCGCCAAAAGAGTTATGCAGACTTGAAACGTAGGGATGAAGAGTTCAACATAGGTGATAAAGTGTTGCTCAAAGTGTCACCAATGAAAGGTGTCATGAGATTTGGGAAGAAAGGGAAGTTAAGCCCTAAGTACATAGGCCCATATAAGATCTTAGAAAGAATCGGAAAGGTAGCTTATAGACTAGCCTTGCCTATGGACTTGCATAGAGTGCATAATGCGTTCCACATATCTCGGTTAAGGAAATATATCCCGGATATATCGCATGTGTTGCAACCGGAGACCATAGAATTAGACCAAAGTCTAACCTTTGAGGAAAGACCTGTCAAAATCCTTGATAGCAAAGTGCGTAGTACGCGTACTAAAGATGTGAAAATTGTCAAAGTGTTGTGGTCTAATCAAGAATCTGAGGAAGCCACTTGGGAAGCGGAGGACGAAATGAGAAAGAAATATCCCGAGCTTTTTCCCGAGGTTAGTTGAGTTACGGGGTCGTAACTCGTGTCTTTTAAGGGGGGTAGAGTGCGGTAGAATTTCGCGCTTTTTACCTTGTTTTTCCCTATTTTATGCTAAATTTAGTGCTTTCTATTGAATTTGCACTTATTATTGTCCTGTTTAATCATGTAAAGAGTACAGCAACTTAAAACTTTTGTAAATGAACGTATTGAAAGTCTCAGAAAGTCTCAAGTTTTGAGTTGAATTTTGATTTCCGAACCCAAGTTTCGGGACGAAACTTCTTTTAAGGAGGGTAGACTGTAATACCTCGTATTTTTATAATATTTATAAATATATTTTATTATATTTATAAAGCATTTTACGATTTATTATCGTTTAAATAATATTTAAATGCATTTTATTTAATGTATTTTAATTAATTAGAATATTTATTATTTTAATTAATTACGAAACGAATTTAATTCTTGAGTCGGGAAATTAAATGAGTTGCAAATGATTTTTAAAGCTTCGGGTTTTAAATGAAAAGTCCAATTCGTTTTATTAAACGAGCCCAATCAAAAGTATTTAATTCAAGTCTTAAGCTAGACCAATCATTTAATTCCCTAAGCCCAATTTTAATTCCCTAAGCCTAGCCCATTAACAATAAGGAGCCTATAAATAGGACTCCCCAAATGAACCCCTAAAATCTCATAAACCCTCCCTTTGATTTCTTGCCCAACACTCCTCTTTCCCTCTCCTCTTGTCCGGCTCGGTCCGCACGCAGCAAGCACGAGCCTTGCTCGCTGCTGCCCTCTCGTTGCTGTGCGTGTGTTGTTGTTGTGTGGTGTTGTCGTTGCTGCCCACACACTCGCACACTCCCTCTCTTCCTCTCTTGTTCCGCGCCTAGCAGTGCTGCACGCTGCTGCGTGCCTCACCTTCCCTCGCTCGCTCTCCAGCGCCAGCGCGCGCTGTGCCCTCGCCTTCCCTCGCGCACAGCGCCCAGCACCCCTCTCGCTCACTCGCTCTCTCCCTCGCACTGCGCCCAGCCAGCGCGCGCGACCCTGCTGCGTCCCCCTTCGTCGCTGCGCACGCACGCACACGAGTTGTGCGTTATGTGTGTGTGTGTTCGTTCTTGTTCAATTTTCGCCCAATCACTCTAATTCGTGGTTGTTCCGTGCTATAGGCCGGATTGGTATAATTCTCTTCTTCCTTACCTATTCTATTTAAATTCCGTATTTTAAATTATTATATTAATATTGTTTTGAGTAATTAAAATGCTGGGAACCGGTTATGAATTCCGTGGTTTGAGGATTTGTGTGTTGTGATTCATTAGGGTTGTTTTAATCATCAAAGGATGAATTTTTAGATTTGTTTATTTAATAAAGCATTGATTTTTATGATATTAAACTAGTGTTATTGGGATTTTCAAGTTAGGGTTTTAACCTAGACCTAATGAGTCAATTGATTAGCATAATTATGTGATGATTTTAATTATGATAATCAATTATATTTTCAGATTTGAATAAAGGTTTAAAGTGTCGATTTTTATTGATTTTAAAGGCGGAAAAAGTATGTTTTCGTACTAGGAATTGATTTTGCAAATTGAGACTATTTTATTATTGAAAAACGATTGAATTCTAAAGTCTAAAGGAGATTTTAATTTTTATAAAGTTGCTGGAAATTTAATGAACATGGAAATAATTTAAGTTTCATTATTTTGATGATAGGAGGTGATTTCTAGTTGAGTGCTCGTTATTGCAAAGTGGCCCCTACGCTTAGGTATTCAAGGTACGTACAAGTCTAGGGCGACCACACCTTTTGTCAATGACATTACATTATTGTTGATGATGTGAATTACATTATGTGGAATCATGTTTATTTGGTGAACGAGCATGTGTTTTGTGATGTTGGATTTATTGGATTAATTGTTGAACAAGCATGTTGAAATTACTATGAGTATGGATTTCATTGTCAATCATGTTGTTCAATATTTATGCATGTATGATTTATTTCACATGCAAGGGATGGATTAATTATTTGTATGCTATTGTACGGGATGTCTAGCATACTTTGAGCCATTTATTTGTACCTCGTCGTACTATTTATTTTACCACATGTGAAGGGTTAGCTCACGTAAGCCACCGCACATGTAGGGTTCAGTTGGGAATATTATGTATGAAATGAATTGGGATTTGTCGTGCAAGGGCACAACCCTCATGTTAATATGCATGATGTGGAGTCTCACTTTGGTGAGGAGGAACATGGTAGTAATATCACAAGTGTCTTGCTTGGTTGATCACAAGTCTTAAAGCATTAAAATAAGATTGTTTTGGTTGTTGTTTATTAATTGTATGTATGCATGTTGTCGAGTCTTGAGTTCGCCTTTATTAAAATATTAATAAACGTAAAGTGCAACCGGAACAAGCTTCAAAACTCTTGGAACGTATATACCTTGAGTATGAACAATGGGGGGAGTCTTGCCGGAAAGCTCGTACTCCTACTAATGATACAAGACGTTGTTTCATTTATATTATGCGCAGGAATTCCGTCGGTATGGCCCGACACTCGGTATGGCCCGATTTTATTATTATATATTTGGTGTATGGTTGGCTCCCATCACCTTTTCCCTTTGTGGATTATTCTTTTGGCCCGTTCGAAGCTTATTCTAATTAAATTGTGAGTCAAGAGTCGAGTCAAGAGTCGAGTCTTATGTCTCATGATTGTTTGTTAAGTATTATATGGCTTTTGCATGTTGATTAGTACTTAGTGAGTGATGCATGTTTTAGTTTCATTTACTCTATGCTTGTAAGTACTCAGCTTTTGCTGACTACGTGCTTTGTGTGTTTCTGGTCATGGCCTTTGCCTTAATGACCCTATGATAATCCATCATTTGCGCTTGCATTGTTGGGGAGTAGATTATTATAGTAGGTTGGTAGATCAAGTACGATCGAAATCATGTGGCTTGGGATGATTGAGAGAGTTGCATGCTTTCGTTCTTTGAAACTATTTTATTTAATATTTTAATTACGTTTGAAATGTTTGAATTATTTATATTTTGGGTTTTGGGCCATTCTGGTTCCAAATTGTAGGAGGCCTCAATATTTCATTAATTATGGTTTTTTAAAAGTTAGTTGACATTTAATTCCGCTGCGTAATTCTGGTAATAGCCTTAACCGTTATCACGGTGGCGGAAATACTTTAGTAATTCCTTTATTTTAAGTTGGAAAATGATTTTATAAAAGCAAGGAATTATTAGGGTGTTACATAGAGATTGAGAGTTCGGGAACGTTTACTAATACGGGGAGTGCCCAACATTAACCCACGCGGCGGTCCTTACTAGTTCATTGCGACAACGAAAGGAATATGTGTTAGACTACATTACTATTAAATTGATTTTAATGCACATATATTAACTAAACGACGTCAAAATAGTGATTTAGATTGATTAACAGTGCTTAACAATAACAGATTTGTCCAGGAATATCTTATTAGGCATGATCAATATAGCAGGTTATGTGAACGGATTTATAATGGTGACGAAAACAATTTAAATGTGGTTTTCAGGTTACTATATAGCTTAGGTTATATTGCGTTTCTCAGCAACACTAACTACTTGTCTTTACTAGATATCCTTTTCTGCTTCGAACTTCCCGGTAATTGACTGACTGTTCTTGATTCCTGGTACGATTCCTTCAAAGTTTCCCCTTATATTTTTTGGTTTAGGCTTATGAATTGACTATAAGTTTGACAGTAATTGGGATGGTTCTGAGTGTTTAGACGGACAGAGTTCTGCTTAACAAGAGTTAATACGGTAGAATGATTACGTATACGGGACAGGTTTAAAGCTTCGGTTAATGCTCAAGCTTAAGGGGTTATTTGGTTGATATTTGGTATCGATTTCCGGAGTTTAGAGGGTTGTATTTATAGTGTAACCGATTGAAATAAGATATACGTTTGAAAAAATTGAGTTTTTATGAAACAGAAACAACTGCGCCAGTTATTTCTAGCACTAGCCTGACTAGCGATGGAAATAAGCAGTGCTTGTCAATTGCTGAGTCGGTGGTAACTCATTCTGGAATTTTATCCTTGTCGTGATTGGGTGAGAAACAAACTATAGCGCCTGAATAAAGGGAAAGTCCAGCGCTGGTAAATACTATATGTCGGCTTTTCTAGACTCTTCCGGTTGGTTCCGAATTCTCTCTTTCACAGTTTTATCTTCTCGATCGATATTGGTTGAAGTGCAACTCTTATCTTTTTCCAAAGATTATTTGCTGTGAAATGTAATCACTTTGAATATTTATCTTGTACGGTTGCTATTTCTAGTAGCCGTTAAGCATACCAGTTACTATAAATGGCAGTTACTAAAAATAAAATATAGGTCCGGGATCACATCAGTCATTCACAGGTCGTTTGTTGCGTACGTAAGAAAGTATTGAAAATCGGTGTTTGATTTTATCATTGAAACTCTCACTACGAGACAAGGTCAAAGGTAGGCGCCTACCCACCATCAGACAATTATTATATATATTTTTTTAAAATGTCTATAAACCTACTAAAAAATAACAAAAATAAGTAAATATAAAAACATCAATGATTTGCAAATGTCACTCGCTTAAGGTCACTAGTTGACAACTTCTTCGGCATCTTAGCCTTTATACTTCTCATTTTAACCACTCTCTTAAATGTTGAACTTTATCAAAATTGGGGCTCAAAACAGGTTGATATTTAGGCAGTAACCGACCCGTTTTAAATCGGACTCCACATGTATTGTATAATGTTCTAGGGCCCATTGGGACTTCACGCCATTGTGGAGTTTTTGTAGTTTGACGATGTACACAGCTTCTTGTTATTGCACCCGTACCCGTATCCGTACCCGTATTGCCTTGATCAATTGATGGGGATGATACTTCTATATTTTGTTCGGTCTCACCAACAGGCCCCCAAGAAATCCGTTTGGTTCTTAAACCTACACCTCTACGTTTCCGGCAAACTTGAGTTACATGACCCTTGATCGTCAAAGAATATGGGTTTTCCGATTGATTAATCTAGAGTTTAAAGAGTAATCATATACCTTGAAAATACTCAAGTAAATCATAAACCATCTCTCCAGCTATGAGATGATACATTAGTTTTTTTCGTTAAAAGTAGAAACACTTTAATGGTCGCCATTAAAACAACAACGAAAGTTTTGTTTTTTATCAAGCCTGAGTTCACATATACATATCGAAGAAAATTACAAAAAATATGTGATGATGTTACCAATGACTCGATGGGATTAAAAATCACTTATGTATTTCAATAGATAGAAACAAATTCAACTCTTATCATATTTGACATTCGACAAATAAAGTCTGACGATATTTAATTTATGGCTTTGTAAAATGGTGAATTTAAACTTATTTTAGACATTTCACTCAATTTTATTCGACATGATATACTATATCTCCTTTGCGGTATCAGAAGAATTGGATATCGATTCTAATCTCGCCTACATCACGATGTAGCTCTCCTTAAGCACCCAAAATCATTGAATTACAAGAGTGATTATTTTCATTTGGACTAACGAGTATGTATAAACGAAAGACATTCCTAATTGTTACAACTGGACATTAGATTTAATGTAGATACTATATGTAGATGTGAAATATCAAGTGCATCTTCTAGAGTTCTAGGGTATAGACATATTATATCACAATACCTAGCTTAAAACTAAATCTAGAAACATGTGTTGTCTGTTTCAAATTTTCAAAAAGTTCCTAAAAAGTTCGTAATCTATGTGGATAGGAAAGAGAAATAATTGAGGGATTTTGGGGAGATGATATATTGTTACTTAAGAGTAAATACGTGATCCGTTTGAATATTTATAGGGGTATAAATGAAATTAATGTTAGACAAATAAGGAATGATTTCAAAATATACTAATTTAGAAGAACAACTCAATAAAAAAAAAAGGGGACTAACATTATATATTTACATTCGTTAAAATGACCATAAGTAAGGGTAATTTTTATATATTCGTAGTACAGGTCAAAGAAGATTTATCTCAAAAAAAAAAAAAACCTACCAAAAAATCAAAATTACTTACTCCCTTTGACCCTTAATATTCACTTTGCTTTCCTTATAAAGTCGTCACTTACTACACGCCTTGTTTCTATAAATGACATAGTTTTACTAATATTATATCATTTTTCTCAGTTAACTATGGGCCCACATATATTTCTTTTAAAAAAAACATTAAAAAATGCACCCCTACCCACCCCCTGCCCCACCCCTTTATTTGACACATTTCTCACTTAGTTTTCTCTATTCTATAAGAGAACACATGAGGTCCCTACTAGAAAAGACTAACTTGCCCCTACTAACCATAAATTATATTAACAATAATTATTAAATACAATAAAAAAGAAAAAAGAAAATTAGTCAATAGCCACAATAAATAACGTCAAAGGGGAAAAGTCGGAAATAAATAAAGAAAACTACAAAAAAAATTAACTTAATCACAGTAAAGATTACGTAGGCCCAACCACAAATTAGGTCACTAATTGAACCTCAAGTAACAACTGGCAAAAAGTCAACATTAAAAAATGAATTGTTTTTTACAAAATAATTATTTACAGCTAACTTAACCCACCAAAATCAGGGCCATAAATTAAAAAATGAATTTTTTTACCAAATACTTATAGGAAACTAACCCACCGTAATGACAAAAAAAATCAATAACATAATCAATAACCCCTTAATTTTGTCCTTCGTAATATATGTTTGTTAATGTTAAATTGCTAATAACTTGGGAAAAAATGACAAAGTCTTTTATTTCTCTCCGTTTTAATTCTTAACCCTTTAATTCTCTCTATTTTAATTCTTTACCCTTTAATAATTCTCTCCATTTTAATTTATATATATTAAAAAAAAACTATGTTGTAGTCCAAATAGTGGAACAACGCGCAATGATGCAGTCAAAAAAATTCATTCAACGACATTCTTTGATGTGCAATGTAACTGAAATAGTTGAAATAAGGTGTCCACCGCAAAATGCTATTAAGACTATAACCTTGATAAATGAAATATTCAAAGTTTTGATATTAAATGATATGAGAGTATATTATCTCTATTCTATAAGGGAAGAGGTGGGGGCATTTCAGTAATCACACTTTTGATGTCCCCTATCTAAAAGACTAAACTAGTAAACTACCCTCCAAACTTTCACAGTTTTATTCAACTCAAAATCCGATATTTCTATGTCGAAAAAATTCCGATTATTTAGTGATTTCCAGTAACAAATCAGAAAGTTATAATTACTCCAGCGTTTCAAAACAAAGAAGGGAGTCACAACCTATATTAGGAAACCCACATATATCACGCATAAATATTCTGGAGAACTCAAACAAAATCTGTCATGGCTTTAAAAACTCAGCAATTCACCCAAAAAACAATCTGTCAAATTACCCTGCAATTCACGCACAAAACAACCTGACAAACTTACAAGCAAAGAAATAATTCAAACTTTAAGACCACATGCATCCTTGACTCTCGGTCAAGTGTAAAACAATTTCTCTCTCATCCTTTTCCTTCTCCCACCTCATTTTCCACTAACTTGACTTACCTCTTACTTTGACATCTTCTTTTTTTTCTACAATCTTGACCTAAGGTCACAAGTCTCTATCACCAACTTTTCATATATATCTCACCTCATATTACCTCTCCTACACAATTAATAATTTTAATAACTATAATTTCTTTATTGAATTACATTAAGTAAATAGAAAAACATTTATTTTTATTAATAAATATATAACCAGTAATTGTAATAAATAAATATTATATTTACATACTAAATATGAATGTAACAATTGATTAAACAAAAAAAATCAGTAAGAAAATTAAACCAGTGCTGTTAGTTTATCTACAACAAAGCTTGTAATTCATTTTTATAATGAAGGAATTGAGTTGCCAAGGGGTCAGATATATTACTCTTGTCAAGTGTAAGATTAACTTGACATGAAACAAAGTTAGACCATCAACATCCTTGACCCTTGGTCAACTTTAGAACAATTTCTCTCTCATCCTTCTCCTTCTAACACCTCATTTTCCACTAACTTGACATATCTCTTATTTTATCCCTTCTTTTTCTTGCACAACCTTGACCCAAGGTTACCACATTCTCTCACCTTTTTTTAATATATATATCCATCCCAACTCTTCTTTCTCTCACCTAATAATAATAATTAAACACTATTATAATACAATATATACTAAAAGTAATTTATAATGAAAAAATAAATTGGGCATATTGTTTTTTAAAGCACAAAAGTCATATCCCACTGTGCTGTTATCTTGTTGCCCAAAGGGTCACATATGTGACCACAGTCAACTTATAAAATAATTTGACAACTCTCATTGCCAACATTGTGGCTTTTTGTATGGGGCAAGCATCACTTGACAGTAGGCATCTGTCAAGGATGTAGATGCTCTTAACATTGTGAAACTTTTGGGAGGGAAAATAGCACTTGACAGCAAGACCATGTCATAGTTGCTGATGCTCTAAGGAAATAAGCCTAGAAATCTCTCATTTTCTCAAAAAAAAAATAAACACAATATATTCACTCAAAACTCCTAAAATCAAAGATAAACAAAGGCCTTAAAAAAACGCCTAAAATCGAAGAGTAGTAAAGGCCTCAATAATTTCACAAATTACAAAACTCCTAAAATCAAAGCGCTTTAAAGGCCTCCAAAATTTCACAACTTAATTCAATTACAAAACGCCTAAAATCAAAGAGCACTAAAACCCAATCATTTTCCCCAAACAATTAACTAATTTGTGAAACTAATACAGAAGAATTCACTGAAAATCTCGAAATAATTGTCATCGTTATGGCCGAGGGATACCATCTCCGCCATTTTCTTCATCTGCTTAATCCTCTTATCTCTCAACACTTCTATATCGTCGCTTTCTATGCGATTTGGGGTTTTAATATCATCTTCGGTCTTATCCTCCATTGCCTTGGCAACTTGTAAAACTTGAATCTCCAAAATCTGCAGAAATTCGATTCAATTGATTTGTAGGTGGTTGGTGGTTGTGCCGGTTTTATTGTTGTTGTTAGTACCGACAAAGAGGGGAGACTCAAGGGGGTGAGTTAGAAAAAGAGTTGAGAGATAGGAAGGAATTACAATCACCATTTTTGCTTTAGATATGAGGAGAGAGCAACAAAATATGTGAGATTGGAGATGATCCTTCCTTGGATTCTTCGTCTTTTAGTGAGATACCAATGCCGTAAAAAAATATTGCGGTTTGTTTAAAAATTGGCTACAAAAGTAAACCTTAGAGCATCTACAATGGTAAGCTAATTTGATAATTAGCTTGTTATGCCACATAAGATTTCAAGCTATTTTATTGTTTAGCTAATTTGTGCTCCAACGGCTAGCAACTAGCTTGTTATTTAAATTTGTCCCACTTGTCAATTAATTATTTGACAATTTTGAGAGCTAGTTGTCAAGCAAATTAGCTTGTTTAAGCTAATTTGCTTGGTCAAGCTAATTTATTAGTTTCACTCCAATGGTCTAGCTATTAGCTTGAAACTTTTATAAATTTCAAGCTAGTCCCTAGCTACAACCATTGGAGATGCTCTTAAATGATATTCTTAAACTACTCCGTATCTATTGACTATATTTAATTTTTAGATTATCAATTACTCATCATTTACTTTTGCAATTTATAAAATATCTAAATTAATCATTTGTTATTTCTTCTTTTTACAGGTTATTGTTTCGACTTTTCATATTTGACAAAAGTGGCAATTTGGGAGTAACCATACTACATGACCTTGCACAACACCTGTTAGACTGCTTAACTACTGAAATAAAATCATTATTTCAACGAGTTTTAATTTAACCTAACTATATAATCTACTAAATTAATTAGCTCATCGTATTTAACATTAAAATATATTGTTTTACATTCATGCAGCCTAATTGGCGCACTCGAGTCATGGAAAAAGTATTCTCAACCTTCAGAAAATAAAGTTTTTTCGTGGTATGTGCTACCTACATCGATTTGAGATTTTAATCCAGGACATTCTTGTAATGTTAGTTATGTGTTGCACATCGATTGAGTGGAGGAGTGCATGTGGTTACTCAAGTACATTTCAGGCGAGAGAAAAAATTGAAACAAACTATTTATATGTTTAATTACTTTACTTTGGTACTAAGATTTTGATTTTTCGTCAGGTAAGGGCTTGAGTATTACACTGTTTCAGTATTTAGATTACAAGTTTGACGTATGACCTCACCATTTTAAATATGAACTTTGTGAATGATTTTTCAGTGCCAAATATTTGTTATGATTAGTTGTAATTACACAATTTTAAGTTTTTATAACATTCCAAGACTAGTAATAAATAAATACTCCACTACCAACTACCACCTAATAAATTAATAAGTCGATTAAATTGCATGTGTTGGTCAAACTGGGGAGAGTATTAAGAGACATAGGGAGTACAATATAAAACTACGTATAACACATTGTGAAGGGGTCGAAAAAAGGGACGAGACACTTTTCCTAAGGAATGGCTCGAATTGATTGTCCTCGTGGATGTGGAAATTAATCATATTAAGTAAAACGGGACTAACTGTGGGCATTAGCCTCTTTTTACTAGACTTTTGAGTCATCATTCAGTTTTCAACGACATTGAGGAAAACTGACAAAACCCGGTTATTGGGATACGCAAGTAAAGACGAAACTCATGCAAACATATTTGACCACAACGGCCTTAGGTTCCCTTGTTATCCCTGATGTGGAGGTCTCTCAACGTACATCCGACGGAGTAGAGATTGAGAGTTCGGGGACGTTTACTAATACGGGGAGTGCCCAACATTAGCCCACGCGACGAACCTTACTAGTTCATTGCGACGACGAAAGGGACATGTGTTAGACTTCATTACTATTGAATTGATTTTAATGCACATATATTAACTAAATGACGTCAAAATAGTGATTTAGATTGATTAGCAGTGCTTAACAATAACAATTTTGTCTAGGAATATGTTATTAGGTGTGATCAATATAGCAGGTTATGTGAACAGATTTATAATGATGACGAAAACAATAAAAAGTATGGTTTTCGGGTTACAATATATCTTAGGCTATATTGCGGTCAGCAACACTAACTACTTGTCTTTACTAGATTTTCTTTTCTGCTTCGAACTTCCCGGTAACTGACTGGTTGTCCTTGATTCCTGGTACGATTCCTACAGAGTTTCTCCTTAGATTCTTCGATTTAGGCTTATGAATTGACTATAAGTTTGGAAGTAATTGGGATGGTTCTGAGTGTTTAGACGGACATAGTTCTGCTTAACAAGAGCTAATACGGTAGAATGATTACGAATACAAGACGGGTTTAAAGCTTCGGTTAATGCTCAAGCGGGGTTATTTGGTTGATATTTGGTATCGATTTTCGGAGTTTAGAGGGTTGTATTTATAGTGTAACTAGAAAGGGCAGTGGGTAATGGATCCGACCCGGATCCGTGGATCCAGATCCTTTTTTAGCTAATCTGGATCCTCAATTTTTGGACCCGACGGATCCGGGTAGGATTTGGATCCTTGGTTTTAAAAACGGATTTGGACCGGGTCCTAAGTCAATAGCCGGATCCGGATCTGTTTACCCATTTTTAAAAAAGAAGTAAAATACAAATTAAAATAAAGAGTAAAATGAAAACCCTAAATCTTTGTTTCTTTTTTTCCTCACAACCGTTACTCTCTGGCTTAAGAATTGTAGCATTATTGAAGTTTGTTGAACTTGTAATATTATTTATGTTTGATTTTAGTGAATGCTTGTATGGACAAATAAAGTTGTTATTGAAGTTTTATTAAACTATGTTTTAAGGTTAAAATGAAAACTAGGGTCGTTTGATGTAAATATAAGTTAAGATCCATTTTGGACTCGGATCCGTAGGATCCGTCGGATCTGGATCTGGATCCTCAATTTCATTACCCTGCGGATCCGGGTAGGATCTGGATCCTTGCTTAAAAAACGGATCTGGATCTGGATCCTAGAGCTAGCACTAGCCTGACTAGCGATGGAAATAAGCCGTGCTTGTCAGGCTGCGTCAGATTTGTCAGTTGCTGAGTCAGTGACAACTCATTCTAGAATTTTACCCATGTCGTGATTGGGTGAGAAACAAACTGTAGCGCCTGAATAAAGTGGCGTTGGTGTTTGTGCGGTAGAAAATAGCGGCGCATGGGTGCCACGCGCTGGAAAATCCAGCGATGGTAAATTCTATCTGCCGGTTTTTCTAGATTCTTCCGCTTGGTTCCAGATTCTATCTCTTTCACGGTTATCTTCTCTACGATATTGGTTGGAGTGCAATTCTTATCTTTTTCAAAGGATTATTTGTAGTGCAATGTTATCGCTTTGAATATCTATCTTGTACGGTTGCTATTTCTGGTAGCCGTTAAGCATACCAGTTACTATAAATGGCAATTACTAAAAATGAAATATAGGTTCCAGAATCACGCCAGTCATTCACATGTCGTTCTTTGTGTACTTAGGAAAGTGTTGACAAGCGATGTTTGGTTCAACTCCCACTACGAGACAAGGTCAAAGCCATCACACAATTATTATATTTTAAAAAAAAAAATTGTCTATAAACCTACTAAAAAATAACAAAAATGAATAAACACAAAAACATCAATGATTTGCAAATGTTATAACTTCTTCGGCACCTTAGCCTTCCTATTTCTCATTTTAACCACTCTTTTATGATAATTTGAATGTTGAACTTTATCAAAATTAGGGCTCGAAACGGGTCGATATTCGGGCAGTAACCGACCCGTTTTGAACCGGACTCCACATGCATTGCATAATGTTCTTGGGCCCATTGGGCCTTCACGCCATTGTGGAGTTTTTGTAGCTTGACAATGTACACAGTTTCTTGTTATTGCACCGGTATCCCTACCCGTATCCATACCCGTGTCGCCTTCAAATGAATTTGAAGGTACTTCTATATTTTGTTCGGTATTACCAGCAGGCCCCCAAGAAATCTTTTTGGTTCTTGAGCTACGTTTCCGGCGAACTTGAGTTACGTGACCGTTGATAGTCGTAAAAGAACAAGTATTTTCCGATTGATTTTCCGACGACCGACTTCTTTTCCTTGGATTCGCTTCGTAATTATTATCAGTAGTAATTTCACTTACTTCCTCTTTAGGTGACGTCATCAGCAACTTTTTAGGTGACGTCATCAGCAACTGTTGTTGTTGTTGTTCCACAGGTGGTTGTTGCCTCAAAAAAGCCTCATTAGGTGACACTAATACTGATGAAGGTGTCATTAACGAATGATAATCATCATTAGGTGACACTAATCCTGATTCATAATCCCGATAAACTTGTACGTTTTCTTCTTGTAAAAGGTATTGCAAAAACATATTTTCGTCTCGAAAACTCGGTAAAACTATGGAATTATAAGGAACATCCATGGGAAATAAATCATCCAAAGAGTCATTTGGAACACATAACGGTTCTTCATAATAAAAATCTTGCTCGTCGTATAGACACATGTCATTAATTCATATGAAGAATTATTGTAAGGGTTTTTGCGATGTTTTATTCGTCTAACTAATGTTTGGTTTTATGTTTAATTAACCACGTTTTTATAGAACAACAACAACAACAAGAAACCTAATATGTTTAGGGTAATCTAATTTAGGTAAACTACAATAAAATCCTTAAAAGGGATAAACTAGGGTTGTCATAAGGACCAATAAAAAAACATAATAACTCCAAAGATTATATTGACGTAATCAAGGATAATAATTATGTTTTTTATCATTTTGTTATACGCGTATACCGTATTTATAGAACCCACAAAAGATATACTTGCCTTTAATAAACATGACTTTTTATTAAATTAACCAAGGAAACCTAAAACATACGTAGTATATACTTTCCTTTAATAAATTGGACTTTTTATTAAATTGACCAAGGAAACCTAGCTAAAAGCCTTAAACATATATACTTTCCTTTAATAAATAGGACTTTTTATTAAATTGACCAAGGAAAACTAAAACATATATACTTTCCTTTAATAATTAGGAATTATTTTAGTATTTTCCTTATTTACTTTTATTTATTTTAGGTTAAATGCAGTAATATTCTAGCCTAACTTTTCGAAGAAACAATATTTCGATTTAGTTGGGAAATGGTTTTTCGAATCAAATTCAAGAATTAGTCAGAGCTTTGCAGTTAAAAATAATAATATGATGGTGAATTTGTTATGGGTTAGTTTTGATCTGTCCTCATCTTTTAGGCATTTTTTTTTTCTAATTTGTGTGAAAAAATTGAAAATGAATGCTTGTTATACGGAATATGTGGTTTTTACTTTTTACGTACTCCCTCCGTTCCCTAATGTTCCTCACTTTTCCATTATGCGCGGTCTCCAATGCACTACTTTAACCGTTGATAATTTTAGTTTCGTATTAGTAAAAATTATAAAAAATTGATATTTAGAAAATTTATATTGAAACGAATCCAATGATATCCCACAAGTTAACATTTATACTCTTAATCATACTATTAATTACGGTCAAAAATTTTACTCTGCATAAAAATAAAAATAAAAATAAATATAAGGTTACATACTGACATACATAATTTGGAGTGATCAGTGAATCTCTTGACGAAGAAAAAATACAATGAAGTAACAATTTTTATTATACAACCGATTGTTCCGTAGTGTGGATGCGCCAACTTACGAAGTTTGCGATGATAGTTGGATTGATTTTGGCCTTCGGGTGTGGTGCGCGCAATAATAGTAAGGGTAAGGCCGTAGAATTCTAAAAATAAAAAATAAAAAATACTTTCCTTTTTTACTTTTCATTGTTTTAGGTTAAACGAAAGTATTTTGCATGTCAATGCTAAGACTTACTCTTCTCCCCTCCTCTCTGCCTTCTCTTTTTTTAGCCGCTATAGGCCGAAAATAGTCTAATATTTTCGAAAATTAGACTATTTCCGAGTTTTCTCTTCATTTAATTAAGTTATTGTCTCCTAAAGTTCAATAAATTTTCACCATATGGACGGAATTCGTCCTTGTTTCTTTAGTCCACCTATGGTGGAGTTAGTTTTAGTATGTTTTATTTGTCTTTCACTGGATCCATGTAAAATTGGTTCGTTGGTAATATTTTCGAGTGCATTCAGATGAATCAAGTAATTTTGATGAATCAATTTTTCGAGTGCATTCAGATGAATCAAGCAATATATGCAATATACGTTCCAGCGTGGTGTATACAGGAGACATGTAGTTTTGATGAAGGAAACCTTTATTTGATTCAATTATCATGTACTCCCTCCGTCTCTTTTTGTTTTTTACGTTTGGTTTTTTTCACGCGTTTTAACGATTAATTAATTTGCATCGAGATTCCTCAATTTTTTTATTTAAACAAGGTAAATTACGTTTATTTATAATGATTTCACTTTTATCAAAATTCTGATATTGGAAAATGAGATAAATTTAATGTTTTAATAGAAAAGTGTGAAAAATTAAATGACCCAATGAATTTAATTGGTTAAAATAATAATTAGACACAAATTTTGATAGAATACTAAGTCATTTATGTGATAATATAAAAGGAAATGTAAAGAACATTTTGAAACACCCAAAAAGGAAAACGTAAAAAACAAAAAGGAAGGTAGAAGAAACAACTACCACTACAAGAAAAGGTACTATTAACGACGGGAAATCCCGTCGCGAAAGGTCAATAATCATTGATTAACGACGGGATTTCCTGTCGCGAACCCGTCATAAAAGGGGGTCGTCGTTAATAGAAATCCCGTCGTAAATTTTTCGTAAATCCGTCGTAAAAGACATTTGCGACGGTTATTCCCGTCATTGTTTGGTTGTTAGCCCCGTCGCAAAAGGCTTTTGCAAAGGGATTTTTGACCCGTCGTAATTAGGTTGTCGTTAAAGATACAAATTCTTGTAGTGTACGTAGTGATTTGTCAGATCAATATTTCTCTTGGTTGTATGGCGCTTTATTAATGAATTAATTTCCTTAATTTTTTTTTTGATAAGACTTACCCTTGTTTGTCAAGGTTGTCTAATGAAGTAGAAACATCATTTGACGTGCATATTGTAGAAGAAACAACTATGTAGTGATTTGTTACTTAAGAATTTCGAAAATACAATAACACCATAAATGTCTATGATATCCATGTAGTGATCAAACTTATTATTAATTTGATCATACAATAACACCATAAAAACCTATGAGGTCCATGTTAGTGATCAAACTTATCATTTGTTACTTAAGAATTTCGATAATACAATAACACCATGCAAACCTATTGTCTCCACGTACTGATCAAACTTATTATCTTCATTTATTTGATCACAAATCAAACCCTAACTTTAATTTCCCAACAAGCATAAAAGCCTTATACACCACATGCTTAATCACGTGTGATCCACCCCATGCATTAATCAACTCCTTCACCACTCTTTCATCCAACAAATCCACACCCTTTTCCTTAGCCATTGCAACAGCTGACCAAGACTTCAACATTGCCAAAAACCCCTCAAACGACACCGTTTTGGGAATGTCCAATTTCATGGGCCTCCCCTCACACCCAAGCCCAACCTCTTCAAAGGGAAATGGTAACGTTTTGTACCCGTCAAACACGTATTGGACCTTCGGATCCCAATACGGTAGGGTCGTGTTATGAAATTGTTTCATTACCGGGTCAAATACAGGACTCACGGTTACGTCGTTATAACACCAGACCGCGATAATTCCTCCCGGTTTTTTTAATAACCGGTTCACTATAGAGTAGAAGTTTGGAAGATCGAACCAGTGGATTGCTTCGGCTACTGTGATTAAATCGACTGAGTTTTCGGGTCCAATTAAGGATATGAGTTCATCGTTAGTGAGACCCGGTGGTGTGTGGAGGTACTTGACCCGAGGATGGTGCACGGCCCGGTTTATTTGAGGCTCACTTATGTCTGTGGCTATCACTTGATTGTAATGCTCAGCAACCTTGGCAAATTGCAAGAGGGAAACAAATTTTTTTGTCAATAACTTTAGCACAACAAAATAACAAATATCAGGTATGTACATTGAATCTATCTTCAGTGTTAAAGTTGCATATTGAGAAACATGTCAAGTTAGAGTGGAACGACTAAAAATATAGATGATGTATTATCTACCGAACTTTTATCTTTATAATGCAATGTTTTGTATTGTTTGGTGTGTGTACAATTGTTTTAATGGTTTGTTCAAATGAGCCCCCTAGCTATGTTTATTTATAGACCTCATGTCCTTGGTCTAGAATCTTCCTAGGCAGGCCCGGCTCTTAACATGTCCAAGTGATATACAAAATAGGGCCCCAAAAACTGTATAAGTCCATTTCGTTGAGCATCATTGAAAAAATTTAGTAGTAGCTTAGTTGGTTGAACTTGATTGTTTTTTAACCCTGAACCCAAGTAAATCATGGGTTCTATTCCCAACAACAACTTTTTTTTAATTCTTTACTAGATTAGATCATCTTAAAAAAATCATTGTTTTAGAAACCGTTTATTTAATTGATACTACCTCCGTTCCTAAATGATCTTTACGCTTATTATTTGCACGGTAATTAAGGAATTTTGGTGAACATGTGATGGTGGGGTAACAAATAGAAATTGAGTGGCTATAAATTGTCCAACAATGTGAGTGGATGAAAACTAATATTAAAGTATTGTGAGTGGGTAAGTTATGGTGGGTCAAATGAGAGTAAAAATGGAAATAAAGTAGAGTGTAAAGAACTTTCAGGAATGGACCAAAACGGAAAGCGTAAAGAACTTTCAGGAACGGAGGTAGTATATTTTTCCTCATAAATCAAATGCATAATTAATATATTTTGAACATACTCATTTAATCATTTAATATGCATTTTCATCCTATACGTAATTACATATTTTATTCTTCATTTAATATGCTATTTTTTCATTTGATATATATATATATAATATATATATATATATATATATATATATATATATATATATATATATATATATATATATATATATATATATATTCCCTCCGTCCCGGAATACTTGACCTGTTTTCCTTATCGGGCCGTCTCTTAATACTTCACCTGTTTCTAAAAATGGAAATATTCTAACAAATATTATATTATTTCTCACTCCACCCCTATTAACCCACCTACCCATACTCCATACAAAAAATAATTAAAAATTCAACCCCTACTCTCCCCCAACCCCACCTCTTAACCCACCTCCCACTAACTACAATAAAATAATACCCCATTATCAACTACTACCTATTAAATTAAATAAGTCAATTCAAGTTCCTTAAACTCTGTGCCGGTCAAAGCGGGTCGAGTATTCCGGGACGGAGGTCAAACGGTTGTTAGAACTTCTCACGCTTCTCACCATAAGAATGCTTCTCACGTGAGCCTATATATATATATATATATATATATATATATATATATATATATATATATATATATATATATATATATACACATTTGACTAAAATATTACCAAAATCATTTTAAGTGAATTATTATTAAGTGGTATCTATTTATTTTCATGTTTTATATTCCAATATTTTTGCCATATATAAAAAAGGATAGAAAATAAAAAAGAAATAAAGTTGGTACAATTTTAGAAAATGTTTTTGGCGGGAAAATTGTGTACCAGTGAATGACATATGTCACTCCTGGTGTTTATTTTAGTATAATGTAATGTAAAGATTTTTATATTATTCTCTTTTCTTAGGACCTAAACCACACTACGTACTACCGTACTACCACCTTTTAGATGCTACCAATTGATGTTGGCATGAGTGGTTAAGGAGGGTCTCTTGCTCCTTAACCAAGGTCTCGGGTTCGAGCCTTGGGAATGGAAAAAATCTCAACTGGGAGGGATGCTGCCCATCGAGGTACCCATGCAAACTCCCGCGGGAGATTAGTCCACTCGCCGAAGGCGGTGGGAACTCCTCGTAGTAGAACCAAAAAAAAAAAAAAAACCTTTTAGATGCTTCTTTCTTTTCTTCTTCTTACATACTACCTCTGTTTTACAATAGATGCACCGTTTCTCATTTGGTCACTACTCATTAACAAACTTTGATATATTCTTTCATACTCCGTATTATGTAAGAATAAGCATAGTCAAGTGAAATCTTGTTAAATTCGTATCAATGCGAGGATTCCCAATATCAAACTTTTATAATTACACGCAATTAGAGATATTGATGTTCAAAAAAGCGAGTTGAAATACATAAAAAAGAAATGATGCAAGTATTGTGAAATGAAAGTAGTAACATCTATAATTCTTAGATCAATAATGTGCCTTCAAAATTGTAGGAAAAAAATAAAAATTGATAGGGATCTTTTTTTTTAAAAAAAAAAGTAGCACAGTTCCTCCATATCATTTTTTTATTAGCACATTAATATGCAACATTTCCTCCATTTTTTTATAAGGATAGAAATGTCATTTCATGTAAGTAAACTTACTAAAAAAGGAAATGGTGCAATTAATATACAACTTCCGAAAAAGAAAAACGGTGCAATAATAAAAAAAATGGAGGAATTTGTATCTCCCTGTAACTCATCTGGACCCAAAAAAAAAAGGGGGACAACTAGAGGGAAAGAGAGAGAGAAATTACAGCAATGGCAGCTTGGCCGTTGCCGGTACCGACATCCCAAGCTATGGAGTGTTTAGGGGTTCGATCAGCCAACCAAGAAAACCATTCTTTTGGGTAATCTGGCCTTCCTTCCACATATAAATCTGCCTGCTTATCAAATAACCCCGCCATTTCTTATCTCTTAATCCTATTATTAACAAACTAATATAGTTTTGTTCTTGATTATTGATGCCAACATTTTACTTACAACTTTGTAGAAATGATAATGCAATTGTGTTTTTGGGATGTTTTTCCACATATAAAGGGGAATACTAAGTTCACACGTTTATACTACTCCTTTTGCTTCTTGGTCTTGAATTTTTCCATATTTAGATTTCTACTTTGTCTTCAATTAGAAATAAATACAATCATAACATAAAGTAATTAGAAATAAATACAATCATAACATAAAGTATAGATGAGAGTGATGGATAGCTCAGTTGGTTATAGCTTTTATCCCGGTTCCAGGTGATTCTGGGATCGATTCTCATCCCCGCCCTTGTGGCTCATTCGCACCAAAAAAAATATATATATATATATATATAGGTTTCTTCCAGTGATACTTTGACACGTATAGCAGTTCGAGTACTAATATCGATTTTAGAAATTTCAACTCAATCGATTTACAGTAGATAGTTTTGCATAGGGGTGACTTTATGTAACGTTTCAAGACCACTCCCTTTGCTTGTTGGTCTTGAATTTTTCCTTGTTTAGAATTTCTACTTTGTGTAGAAATAGAAATATATTATAATCATACGTTAACTTTAGATTTCTTCCTGTGATACTATGACACGTACTATAGTTCTATTGATTTTAGATATTTCACCTCAATCAAATACACTAGGGCTTTGTTTGGTTTGGTGTGAAAAATTTTTAGTGAAAAACAATTTCCATGGAAAATCTTTTTCAAGGAATTTTTTATTAGTTTTCCTTTGGTTGGTTCCTTGCCAGAAAATTAATATAAAAGGAAAATAAGAGAAGATGGAGGTAAGGAGGAAAGACGGAAAATTGATTTATCTTCCTTTCAAATGGAAAATGTTTTTCCATCTTAGAGGGAGTTATGAAGAATTTGTATTCCATGGCTTGTCAAACCAAACAATGTAAAATGATTGAAAAGGGAAAAATTGTTTGTCATGAAAATATTTTACACCTTGCCAAACAGAGCTTAGATGCAAGTTATGCAAATGAATGACTTTTATGGTAACATTTTAAGAATTTGTCATCTTTTCATGAAAATGCATTAGAGAATGAGATAACATTTCCTCAAGTTGAAGACTACAAACATACGAAGGCCTCTTCTAGGAAGAAACGCATTAGAGTCATCACAACGTGGTCTAGCTTCGAAATGTTTGCAATTATGCCATCAACCTCGGACTTCAACATGATTTCAAGTACAATCACACTTACTTTTTAATTAAAGACATGCCATGGGGGGTTTTAGCCTAGAGATGGGTGAAGAATCCGCTGAAAAATGATTCCATATGGTTATGATTCCATATGGTTTGACGGAAAACATTTCATTAAAAATTACTTCCTCCGTTTTTCTTTTTTTACTTGCACCATTCGGTATGGGCACAAAGATTAAGAAAAATTGTAAACATCAAAATTACTCATAACAAACAAAAGAGAGGAAAAATGTTACAGAGTAGTTAATAATGATAAATGTTAAATGTGAGTAAGGGTCAAGTAAGTATTTAGTGTGTGAACACATAAAAAACCATGTGAAATGAAATAGTGCAAGTAATATGCAACTTCAATAAAATGAAAATAATGCAATTAAAAAAAACGGAGGAAGTATTTTTCATGAATATTTTTTTAAGGGAAAATACAATTAAAATTACTTTTAGTTTATTTGTGTTCCTTATAAGAAAATTTTTTGAGAACAAAGAAATGATAGCGATGGACGAGGGACTGAAGATTTGAAAAGTGATTTTTTATCCTTTCAAATGAAAAGCGATTTCTTTTCATTTCAAATGAAAAAAAAAAAAAAATTCACCCTTGCTAAAATAAATAATGAAAAATGATCTACCCTTGCTAAAACAAATAATGAAAAATGATAGAAAAAGGAAAAATAATTTCCAAAATAAAATATTTACACCAAATCAAATATTCACTTAGGGCTCTATTCTTTTCACCTTGTTTCCACTTCTTTCATGAAAATTAAGTTTAGTTAAGTTTAGATAAAATAAATTCAGGAAAAATAAGGGTTACACATACAATTTTTAACTACTGCGTAAAATTAGTTAAGTTTTAATAAGTTCATATACATTCATAAAATATAAATTCAGAATAAATAAGTGAAAGTTAGGTGAATAAAACGCACCCTTGGGCCATTTTTTGTTTAACATATTTTCAATTGTTTCAGGAAAATTAAGTTTAATAAGTCAAGATGACAAGATAAGTTAAGATAAGTTCTTATTGATTCAGAATAAATAAAAATCAGGTGAATAGAACGCACCTTTAATATATATCTTAATTTCAAGGTCATGAGAAGCTTATTATACATGCATTTCACATTAACGGGACATAAGACTCCTTTTCAAAAAGTCTTGCACTGTGTACAATAAATTTATTGTACATCTAGTAATTTACCCAGTTTTTGATAACTTTTAACATCTTTAAATTAGCTTTTATATCATAAAAAAAAATTGATGGGTAAACATTTTAAAGGATATATGGTTACTTTTATACATTATTAGTAATTTTATAGGGATAATAATTATTAAAGTGAAATTTTTTATCACCAAAAGATAGATAACTTTACATTATACCGGAATAACTTTTAAACATTTTAAGCAACTTTTATTTAGGCGTATAATATATATTGTACACCAACTTTAAATAAAAAAAATCTAATTCCTTTCTTGTTGTTTATGGGTTCGTAGGTTAATCAACTTTCTAATTGTGGTGCTTGTTCATAGAATTGTAGTGTGATTTATGAGTCTGATTAACAGAAAACGAAAAGCAATCACATTATTTTGTTTAAAATGACATACATTTCCTACTTGATTATTCATTCTCCAACACAATTCTGAAGTGTCAGAATCTAGATTGAGTTCAAACATTAATTTGAACGTCTTGTCCCCTTTGAAACTCGTTCTTAGTAATACAAATTATAAATGGAAACGGAGAGATTCAAACCCGAGAATTATCGTACACATACTCTCAGTCTTAACCAGTAGGTTAAGACCTCACTGGTACAAATACGTACTACGTAAGTAGAGCACCTAGTATTTCCAATCTTTAAATAATAACCACTCGGAATAAACCTAGTAAAAATTGACGTGATACACAACACCAAGTCACAAAAAATGTAAAGAAACAAACCCACCTAAATTACCTTGTGCAATTATATGCAATAACAAAATATATACCCTCATCGAAAAATAGACTCCGTCTCTGGTATATGATCTGAATATCTATTACGGAGTACAAATCTAATACAAACAGGAATTTAGATCTATATTAAGCATAAGTTACGATCAACTTATAAATCTTCTATACAATAATACAAATTTTATAGGTTCCGAGTCAAAATTTCCTGTTCTTGCCACCCCTCAATGGTTCCAAATTCAACGATGTTCATCTTTTTTGTATAGATGACAGCAAATTTCCATCTCTGCTTTGACTAAAAAATATTGCCAACTCAGAAAATGAGATTATTATACTGTCATCTTCCCTCAGAAACAATGTATGTGGGTCTTTCTTTAGCCTCTAATTGGATCTGCAACCAACTTGATCTGATTTACCAGATAACAATAACATGATCTGTCATTCTACCTGCTCTGAATCAAGAGGCCATACACAATTTCAGAGGCATTTCACTCTCATCACAGCTCGATGAAGATGATGATGATGACGATGATGATGACAACGACTTAGGGCTTTCTTGGTTTCCAACGGCACCACCACCACCATCGTCATCCTCGCCTAATACCACTACCCCTCCAAAATGAACCCGTCTTGGACTTCCTGGCTGTAATCTAACCCCAGACGCTCTGTTTCCGTTCTCATTCTCGTTTCCATTCTCGTTCCCGTTCAGATTTTCCAAATCACCAATAACGGGATTCCCGCCATCAACGACACCGTTATTAGTGCCTATACTAGCATTATTAACAGCACTAACACCAGAAGGAATAACTTCATCAGGGTGATCAACACCAGAGGTACCAAAACAAGACATTCTAAACCCACAAGCACGTGAAACAATCCGGTAAAGCAATGTGAGGAACCAGAAGAACCATGGGAAGCAAACTAGAGCACCACCGATAACAGGGTACCAAGAATGGGTTATGGATGTAGGTTGGATCATGTACAGAACTAAGAAGATGGCACCTGAGACTGTGAAGATGAAAAGAAGGAAAGAGATGATCCCTATATACCAACCCCCAGCCTCTGAATCCTCTGGTACCGCCATTAACTAGAGATTTCGGAGGGAGAAGTTAAACAATTAAGATTTATGAAACAATGGAAGTTAAATTTCTGGGTATTCCACCCCCCATCTGTTCATCATCAATGTTGTTCTTGCACAGGAAATGAAACAGAGAAAGGAGAAGGGGGGAGAGAGATGGAGAGAGAAAGAGAGGGAAAGAATGATTAATTTAGTGGCCTAGAGGTTGATGGGTTGATAGGGTACATGGGAACACGATATGGGCAGAAAATGGTGTGATGAATTAAGAAGATTAGCAAATCAATCAAACCAAGGTTTGTTGACTTGCCTTGATTAAAACATCAGTATTTGAGTTTTTGCCAACTAATTAATTAGTCATCATGGGTCAGCAGTCTCAGCAGTTTCCTATTTTTTTATAACTTCAAATTCAGCCACATGCCCAAAACAAATATAAGCCCCGTGAACGATATCTGCGTTAAGCCCACCAGCCTTACCAGGCCCAGGCCCATCCACACAGCTTTGTTTGGTACAACATTAGTAAAGGAAAAGAAAGGAAGAGAAAGGAAAAGAAAGGAAGGGAAGAGAAAGGAAAAGAAGGGAAAGGAAACTTAATTTATTTTCCATTGTTTGGTTTGATGGAAGGAAGTGAGGGGAAAAGAAAGGAAAATAATTTGACAGCTTTTAATTTTCTCTTTTCTTCCGAATTCCCCCATTTTTGGGAGGAAAGGAAAGTGAAGATTTATTAATGATTTTTTCCTTCCATTCTTTTCCTTTCTCACCAAATCCAAGTTAATTTTTCTTCTCCTTTCTCTTCCTTTCCTTCCAATTCCTTTCTACCAAACAAAGCCAAAAAAAAAACATAGAAAAACAAATAAGCACGAATTTAAGTTTCAATAATATGAAAGAGGAAGCCTTAAAAGTTAAAACACTTCAGAAGAATAAAAAATCTGGAAGGAATAATTCGTATTTACAATCACATTGTCAAAGAGGATAGACATGCTAAATTATCTATGTATATTGTATAAGCCCTTCAGCTTTAAAGCAACATATCATGCTAGTATCACAACTAATTTGAATCACAAAATTGGCAATCACACAACTAACTCAGGGTTTGAAGTTTAGATACATCACCTTTTTCTGAGATTTAACTTCTCTTCTTACTTGCTGATGTTGCTGTATTTACTCTGGTCTGAGCAAGTTACTTTTGTGAAATGAAGGCCCAAAAAGTCTCCATCATGGAGCGCAGGATCTCCAACGGTCCAAAAAGCAACAATAAGAATAGTTTATCGTGACCCAAACCATATGAAGCACTGTGTCGTCGGTTTCTGCCCGCATGATATGAACCACTGGTTACAATTTTGACATGTGGGTCCACATACTAAGAGCTGATTGCCTCTGCCACTGGAGATTCCAACACTTCCTTCTCAGGCTCGACCAAGACAGACGACAACATTTGGCGTCTGTTCTGTTCTTGGGCTTGCCTTCGGTTAGATTCCAGGATGATCAGGAGAGCAGTAATATCAGCAGGGCTTACCCCACCAACTCTGCTTGCTTGGCCAATGGTCTGGGGCCTTACCTGCAACAAAATGAAGCTACATTTCAGACACATGCCTCAAATTTAGAGGATTACAAGATATGGTGCTGAATGAAGGATTGTATCATAGCCCCCCTGCATGAAGAACTAGAGAGGAAGATATAACGTACACGAGAATCACATTCAACCTCAATGTTTGATGGTTTGGCAACCCCATTTTAAGCTCTGAAGAACTAGATAAGAAGATATAATGAACACAAGAATCACATTAAACCTCAATGTTTGATGGTTTGGCACTTTGGAACCCCATTTTAAGCCCATTGCTTGCAATCAAATCCACTGGCCTGAGAGTGCCAAGACCTCAGGAAAGAGAAGGGGTACCCATTTTTACCATTTCAATGGATGGACACCATGCAACATAACCCCCCACCCCCCCCCCCCCCCCCCCCCCCACCCCACCACCGCCACCACACACACACACACACGGAAGGAACAAGAAGACAGAACAACACACAATTGAAGTACCTAGAAAATATTCCATGGACAGCGATAAAGAAAAGGTGATTGCAAATGGGGAACGAGATATAAAAATGGGAAGTCCAATATTACTTTTAAATAAAGGGGGTGGATTGATCCATTTCGGAAAATATTAAAATGCCTTGAAAAAATTCCATGTACAAGCTTGGATTATCTGTTTCCTTAAAACTTTATAAGTGTTATAGCATCCCATGATCAAATTCTGAGCATATAAGCTTCGTTTCTTTTAGGAAGATTGATTATTGAGGTTAGAATCCGGGCAAATAGTGTATGTACAAACCCTAACCCCATACTATTGGTCTGTGTCTTCAGCCCATTATTAAAGACTATCTATAATGGGAAAAGCTTCAAAAAACTCAAATAATCTCACTAGTAGCACAGCAAAAAGGGTATTCTATAACCTAAAAGTTCCTGCAACAAGAAACTGAGCATATGATTTTCACCGTAACACCTTGTCGTTGGGGTTCAGCCTTATAAAGAATTTAACAATAAAGAGGCCCCTGATCTTATGCCAACATCTACTGGCATGGTAATAACTTGATCTACAAAAATAAGCTATTTGTGTGTCTAATGGAGCCTTAAAATCTAGTAATTCAGACTTTCTGAACACTGAAAGCCATAAATAACATTTTAAAATATTAGAAATAAAAACCTTGATATACCTCTATCTAAATTACATCAGGGATCGGGACTTCACACCTTTACCCCAAAAAAATTGTTGAGAAGTAAAGCAAAATACAACAGACTGCAGATAAAAACATCTGCTGAATATTGCCTTTGGGGTGAGAGAAGCAGCCTGAGGGAAAGGAGATTGCATTGGTGATGATATATAACTAACTATTCACGGCGTCAGTTACTTTGATGGGATCAGGTAATTCACGTTATAATTATATAATTATTTGAACGAAGCCCGTCAGTCAAGGAAATTCAATAGCAAGTGAACTTGAAACGATGAACATTTCATGTCATAGCCTACTCTATTGCAAACTACAAGCTCAATATTCATGCGAGAGGGGTGCAATGTTGTAAAAAACAACAAAATATTGGATTTCCCAGGTTCGGTACTTCTATGTCCATGAGATAAGTTTGGTACTACATACAAGAGCCATAAAGAACAGCATCTCCAGGGGTTTGAATACTTCACATAATCATCAAGATGAGAATTTTTAAAAAAATATGAAACTGCTCCCTCTCAAATGCTGCAGATTTTAATACAAGAGAGTTAGAGAGTCTACCTTGGAGAGCTTCTCCCGAGCCTCATGAGACAAAGTTGTCATTGCGTAATAATCTAGATTCTCTGGAAGTGGTTTGTGTTGTTGATGAACCATCTATAAATAGAGAAAAGATAAAATTAAGGGAAAATCTGAAAAGGACTTCAACAGTCGAGGACATGTAAGCAAGATATTTTTTGAAGACACAGTTTGAATAAGACACTCATGCTTAGAGCACCCAATAACTAACCTGTTGCAGCTGCCGTTGCTGTCTTCGAATAAAACCCTCATATTTGATATCAACTTCAACACATTCTTTCTCCATTTTGGATAAGCACGGATTTCCAAAGCCGTGCTTGTCCAGAGTTTTATAGTCTACATGTGGCTTTTTCAGAAGGCTCTCCAAGGTTGATGAATCCTTCACTGGTTGGCTAGATAAGAGGGTAACATCAGCAGCCAGATCACCACCTACAAATAATAGAAAAAAGAGAATAAAAATCTTAAATATACCCAGGAAAGCAGCAGCTTTACTTCTATTTTTATTACGAAATTCGACATTTTAAATCAAAATAGAAACCTGTAAGAGAAAGTTACTCAAAGAGTAGATTGTATTTGGAACAGACAAGAAAAACAACCACAGAAAATGAGGACAAATTAGTCATTGTTGCAACAAAAAAATAGGAAGGCTATATTAATTCAAAATGTGGTAGCCTGTTATAATATCTCCCGCAGAGTATTCCTTTCCTGAGTTTTCTCATAGCATATCAGACTGTTAAGAGGATCACAACTCCTTTCAGAAACTGCAATGCAGCATGACTGAACTCATAATTTCCACAATAACTTCAAGAGAATCACAATAAACTCTTGCTATGATGATGCCCCTCTCTAACCCACAACTTCTTGGCCTTGAGAAAGTGAAAAAAATAGAAGAAAGGACTTACCAGATATCCTGACAGTTTTCAGCCGTTCCTTTTCTTCTGCAATTCGCGATTGCTTATCTTGGTATAGTTTCCAGCGTCTATCATCAATCAAACCAATTTCATAGCCCAGAGGCGTAAGACGGCTATCAGCATTATCAGCACGGAGAAGCAATCGGTGTTCTGAGCGACTAACAAGAGCATAAAAGACAAAAATCAATCGGAGAAAGCAAGGATAATTTCCCATCACTTTGTTGGTACTTCTACGGGGAAAAAAATGTGTACTAATCCCATAAAGTCTAGACTGCTAGTACCTTGTCAACACTCGATAAGGTTCTCGAAGATCTTTGGTAACCAAGTCATCAATCAAAGTGCCAATATAGCTGCTTTCTCTCTCAAGAACAATCAGAGCTTTTCCATCTGCATGCCTTGCAGCATTAACTCCAGAAATTATGCCCTAGAGGAAAGGCAAACAAGATGCAGCTTAGTTTTAGGGGGATTTGGAATTATCCAACTAACCAGATTGGTGGTCTGTGAGCATAAAGATGGCAGCGGGTCCAGGACCCTACCCTAAAATTAGGGTATGGGTCTTATTTTTTTAGACCCTATAAGGTAAGGGTAGGGTATGGGTATATGATGTATCGGATAGGGTATGGGTATATGATGTATCGGATAGGGTAGGGTAAGGGTCCAATTTTTTCAGACCTTGACCCTACCCAGACCCTACCCATAGACCCTTAAGACCCATACTCTACCCAGATCCTAAACTAAACCCGCTCAAATTTCATTAAAAAAATATAAAAGTAACACAAAACCTTAAGACAATCCACAAAATCACATCTACTCCTCTAACAATCATCCAACACTACCACTCACTAAGTCAAAAAAAACCTCTAACATTGATATTGTGTAATTGAGAACCTGAGATTTTTTTAATTTGACATTTTAAACACAAATAAATCCTAGTGACCCAAAAATATACAGCTTTTTCCTTTATTTTTTATCAGAATTTAATGAAATAGAAAAGTTTTCTTAGCTTCTTAGTCTCTTTTCTGACATGTTTAAGGACTTTAGATTGATGGATATTGATGTACTCTCACATAAATACAACCCTTCTTTGATGTAGTAACCCCTAAAAAAATATATAGGAGCAGGGGGGAGGTTAAACCTGTGCAGCAGCTTCCTCGTAACCAGTTGTTCCGTTTATCTGGCCAGAGAAGAAAAGACCTTGAATCTTCTTGGTCATCAGAGATCTAGAGCACTGATGAGCAGGCAAGTAATCATATTCCACAGCATAAGCTGGCCTCAGCATCGTACAGTTTTCAAGTCCAGGTAACGTTCGCAGCAGCGGTAGCTGGAGTCTCTCGGGTAAACCAGTTGAGAATCCCTGAAAACACATGTTTATTTGAAGTTGTGCTATCAAGGGAGAAGTGTGGGGTTATTAATAATTAAACAAAGAAAAGGCTGTACAAAAAACAAAAATGGAAATAAAATCTAATTAAAAAGAACAGTAGACTGGGAATATGCAATAAAGTTAGCACTTCGTATGAGGGGGGGAAATAAGAGACCATCAAGGATTACTTCTGAGTTCTGACAGCTAAGGAACCAATCAACTAAGCAAATGATGTTGGGGGTTTAGGTACCTGCAGAATATATGCGGAATACCTAAGCATAAAGCAAGAAAAACAAAAGCAAGAACGTAACTCCAGAATACCTGTACATAAAGCTCAGGCACAGTTCGGCCCTCTGGTTCGAGAAAAATTTGATGAGACTCCTTGTCTTGAAATCTAACAATCTGAAGCAACAAAAAGGGTAAGATACAACGAAATTTCCGAGAGACTAAAATTATAAAGTGAAGTCTTCATAGAAACAGTACTGAACAAGAAACAGAGAAGACAAAATATGATAAATAGCCTCTCTGCAGCTCTGCAGGGTTAGACTGTGTTCATCCATACACACATTTCCCCGCCATAAACTAAAGAGTAAAGACTAGCAAGAGGCGCTGGGTATATGCAATATGGAGTGGGCCCGAGTGGGTCTTCAGATATCCTACTATCCAGTAAATCAAAGATAATGGAGCACAAGAGTGCCAAACTGCCAATTCATATTTGGTTCTTGTGAGTTGTGAGATCCTCCCTTTACAGCCACCATACCCTTTCTACGTTAAGGGGATTCCCTTTCAGAGAAAAAACTTGGGCCGAGAAAGACCTTGAAGGCGTCTCCATTTCTCTGGCATTCACTGACAATTTTGTTTCGGTAATCTCTTCCTCCCAGCACTTTAGGGCTCAACTATTAACCCAGGTCAACACCGGCATACTACCTAATCACTATCTAAATTCTAGCACTCAGCGAAACTAATCATCATCTGCAACCTTACCCACCCTTACCTACAGCTTAAGATATTATAAAGTTTTAACTAAATATACAAAGAAATAAAATTACGAAGAAGACGACGAGTTTCATGTGGCCATTTACATTAGTGATTATGGATTAAGAGAATGAGCCTATATGCTAACTGAAACATGTTCTTATTGAGCTCACTTACAGGCTCCTGAGAAATTCCATATCTGAGAAAACCTGGTTTACTTGATAGCTCTTTTCTAAGGAGGGATTGGAATAAGAAGTGCAGCCTGCACTAAAATGTTAATTTGTAAAATTACCTTATCTTCAATTGAAGGGCAATATCTAGGTCCTTTAGCTTCAACCCACCCACCATATGTTGGAGTTTCATGCAAGTTTTCCTTGATCATCGTGTGCGTGCTCTTTGTCGTACGTGTCAGATAACAGCACATCTGTTCCCTTTCAATATGAAGCTCTGGGTCAAAGGTAAACCAACTGACCTGCTCAATCACCATAATGGAATTAGTACAAATTTATTATGCACCAACTACCAAGTGAACCAATACCATAGAAGCACACTTTGCCAATACTTCCAAGTACACAATGCCACGCAAAATTACAATAACTATCAGAACTTCCACAAAGATTTTGATCAAATTTCCACTCATAAACTAAAATGGATAAACGTACACATAAGATTTAACGACAGAACCTCTTCATCTCCGGGTTGGGCTTCCAATTTGGAGAAGTCTACAGTACGGGAGTCCACACGTGCAGGAGTCCCTGTTTTCAACCTATCAGTTTCAAATCCTAGTTGTTGAAGATTTTCAGTGAGTCCATGGGAGGCGGACTCGCCCGCTCTTCCTGCATCCATAGAGGTTCTTCCAACCCATATCTTGCCACTCATGAATGTCCCAGTGGTAAGAACAACAGAAGGTGCATAAAAATTCATTCCGAAGAAAGTCCGTACGCCTTCAACATTATCATTCTGCCCAACAATGATGTCTGTCACCATTGCCTCTCTAATTGAGAGGTTGTCTGTGCTGTGTAAGTAAATCAAGTACAGGAATTAGCATATGGAACAATACAACTAAAAGGGACAAAGCATGGAAAAATTGTCCATGTTCATATGAAATTTACATATTTTCCATAAACTAAAGAATATCTTCTGCTGGTTTACTAGATAACATTTAAAAACCATTACTACATCTGTCTCGTTTTACTTGATACATACTCCTTTCCTGGATATCTCAAATTACTTGCTACATACCCTTTTGGCAAGCTTTTTCTTTCTACTGTATCTCTAAAGTGAGGCCCCATACAAATCTGTTTTCCTTCTCAACTTCTTCACTTACATTAAAATTTGTGTCAAGAGCAAATGTAAAAAACAGATGGAGGGAGAGTCCATAAAGAATAGCTTAGTGACAGAAGCATACTTTTCGACAACGGTCCTCATCTGCATAGCATATTCCCTCTTATCAGTTTGTGCACGCAATGCTCGAACAGCCGGGCCTCTGGATGTGTTAAGCACGCGCTTTTGCAGATAGCACCTAAAATTTAACAAAGAAAAGGTGTAAAACTATTCGTAGGGCAAAAGCTGCAAAACTTCATATAACATAATTGTATAGGTAATAACTTGTATAGAACTATAGATAATTTCCCTTAGAAATCAAAAGCACATATATAGCATCAGAATTCAGATTATATCTGATTCCTCAAAAAGCTAAATGAGATAGCAGAACAGGCTCTCCAAAATCAAGCTGAGGCAGTGTATCATCTTTCTAATACAAAGGCATCATTTGTATACTTTCCAGTAACTGTTCTTCATGAGTTTTACTACAAATCACAAAAGTATGTGGTGTCTCCCCCTTGCCAGACCTTCAGGAAAAAAGAAAAAAACATTACCTGTCTGCAATTTTTCCTATCTCACCACCAAGTGCATCCACTTCGTGTACGAGTTGTGATTTTGCAGGCCCACCAACTGCTGGGTTGCATGGCTGCATGCAAATTCTGAGTTAACTTTACTGCCGACCAAATAAGACAAAGAATAGTGAACAGAGAGTAGACTATAAGACACTAAGGTGGAAATCTCAGCCTTAGAAAAAATTGATAAAACAAATACGCAGTAGAAGTTAATGGTAGGTTATGAAACTAACCATAAACACTAGTCCGAAGAAGAAAGACCGAAATATCTTTAAGACACACTTGTTCAAATAATTAAAGGCATAGCAATATGGCATATTGGAATACTCATCTTCGTCATCCATATGTTTCTCTTTAACTATATGAGAAGAAAAAATCTACATATTAATGCATTGAGTAGCATAAGTACACTTGTGAGTAGCATGCGCACCTAAACTCTTTCCTTAGTTCATTTTGCATCAAAATGTTCAGTTAACTAAGTTAAGTACACTTAATGCTTTCCTTAACTGGACATGCTATGCAAAAAGGACGAAAAAGTAATAAATTTAGTAACTTAGAATAACATGTGTCTATAAGTCCATTCCAATATCCTACAACTGGTTTAAAGTCATGCAATGATGCAACTTCAAAAAATTTACTACTTCCAATTTTAATGATGGATCATGATTAAAAAACGAAGCTTGGTTGACATTGAAAATGGACCCAAAAAAATATTTCTTCATACCTTCCTTATTCTCTGTAGAAGAGAAGTTGAATGACACCAATATGTAAGAGATATATCACACATATGTTAAAAAAAAAAAAGTTACCTGCCATGCAATTCGGTCAATATTAAGAGTGAGAAGTAGAGTTTTTGCCCCTATACGAGCAGCGGCAAGAGCAGCTTCACATCCAGCATGTCCACCTCCAACCACAATAACGTCATATGTTTCATCCGCTGCTTCACAGAAAAGCTCCAGTAAGAAAATCAGGGTAAATATGGTAACACAGCAGTGACCAATCATTGTTTACCCCAATTATTTAGAGTCATGAAGGGGTTTTAGTTATACAAGGTCAAGACAAACTTGAACAATGTATTATTTTGATGACAGTCTCCCTATGATCAGAAGTCGCCTAACATCCTAATGTATGTGATCTTCTGATCTAGACATCTAGTCCCCTAACCATAGCAATTAGTCCTTGGCTACAAGCCTACAAGGAACATAACCAAATCATCTGAGTCTAAGTCTCCTGAAGCTACAAACATGTTTTCGAAAGCAAAGGTCAATCCAACACTGTCACTAAAGATTGGTATGCACACAATTCAAAACTATTGGACAAAATTACATAGTAGGTGCACGAAATATAATGAATTCGGTGCAAATTCAACCAATTCCCTCGAATTTACTTCATGACTAGCGAAAATAACATTGGGCAGGCAACATATATCTTATGATGTTGGTTTGTACTCCACAGTAATCGTGCAGATTGTACAAGGGGCGTGTAATTTTGCACAGAAAACCCTCTCAACAAACCCAACACGATCCTCCGACTAAGTTAGGAAACACTAAATTTTGCTACCTATTTTCATGGTCATGTAAGATTGAAAGTTCCAAATTTGAGTCCAAGATACTAATTACATAAACCAGCTTCCTAAAAGTTCCAAGAATAATGATTGAATTCCAACATAAGTTCGACATTTAAAATCATATATTTAACTCACTAGTTAGTAATTACTAAACCATTTCGTCAATCCTACTGCGTGAACTCAAACCATTAGTGAAACTGCCCAAATAGAAACAAAAAGGTAAGAATTTAAAAACCATCATGAACACCAGGTGTTTGTGGAAATGCCCCACTGAAAACACAAACAAAAATGAAGCAATTCCAACATTCAGAAATCCCAATAAAGAAGACATGATATACGATAACTCACCGACATAAGTAGATGCAGAAACAGTGAATTTTCTGGTGGGGTTGAAGGACAAAAGGGGGCGATGGTGGAGAGGTTTGGGGCGAAAAGAGAGGTGGCGAGGTTTGAGGAGTGTAGAGGATATGAATGAGGTGGGAATGGAAGATACGAAGGGTAAATGGCGCGTAATCCGAGTGAATTGAATGATAGCTGTTGCCGCCATTGAAGAGTGTGATGAAGCTTTTTTTGGTTCTATAGAGTTTTCATGACTATAGTCGTGGGAAAGATAAGCCAACACGAGGAGTCGAGGAAAGACTTTTTTTTTTCTTTGGAGATGAGTTCGCTAATAGGGACCACGACTCTTACAGCAACTTCAATAGTTACAAAATGGACCCGCTTACAAAAAAAATTAGCATGTAGTTCACCATGTTCATTGGTACAACAATGACATAATCAGCTGTTAAAACTTGTAGCTATTTTGTGCTACGTAGCTCAAAAAAATATAGCTCAAATAAATAAATTATTTAAATTAAAAATTATAGAGAGCTACAAAGTATTGTAGCCCACCAATGTGATAATTTGTAGTTTTAATCAATTGTAGTTAGAAATTTGATGTGGCAAACTTAGCCACAACATCTTGTAACTCACCATTGGAGTTTCTCTAAGTACTCCGTAGTTTTTTACTTGGCTGCGACTTGCGAGTGAAGCATTAATTTTGATCAATTTTTTTTACAAAATACTGAATATCCCCTGACTATTATATACTACATCCGTTCCTAATTCCTATATATAGTATTCTTTATGGTTAATGTTTTCACATGAATTAAGGTAAAGGCAAAGATAAGTAAGTGGGGTAGTTATTTGTAAGTGGGTGAAAGTGACATCTTTTTTAAGGATGAAAGTAGATGAATAAAAAAATCAGAATAGAAGGTATAATTATGCAAGTGGACCAATAAATGTTGCAAGTGAATGAATAAAAAAAACTAAAATAGAAGGTATAATTGTAAACCTTGTATTCCAAAAATAGAATAAAACATAAGTGTACAGAATTTTCAGGAACGGAATTAAACGAAAAGCGTAAAGAACTTTCAGGAATGGATGTAGTAATTATTAAATTTTGAACATATTCATTTAATTTATTTATCTAATATGCATATTTTATAAATGTAATATGCGAATTTGACCAAAATATTTGGTTAATATACTTTCCATTATTATGTACGTACCAATTTGACTAAAATATTACCAAAAATTATTTAGCAAACTTATTATTGTGTGGTATCTATTATTACTATAATGTATAAACTAATATTTTTTCACATACATAGATTGTTTATAAAAGAGGATAGAGAATAAAAATAACATAAAACAGATACGCTTTTTAGGGAAATGGATTTTGGCGAGAAAATTGTGCACCAGGAAGTGACATGTGTCATTCATGTGTCTGTTTTTTTTAGTATAAAGGATACTCCCTCCAAATCTAAATGTTTTTCCCATTTCCTTTTTAAGTGTCCCAAAATGATATTCTCATTTGTTTTCTTTCTTTTTTAACTTTGTAATGTTATTGGTTTATTAATATGAAATCATGCAATCTCATTGGTTAGCTTTAAGTATTGATAGATTGATGAGTTGACATTTTGATTCCTTAAATTCTATTGACTCTCACAAGTAAACACATTAAAAGTTGTTTTGTTTTCTTGTGAAAAAAATCGGCAAAGACAACAACTCCCCGTAAAATACAACAATAAATGCATATCAACTCTCAATGTTGCTTTGTTTTCTTTTTCTTTAATTACCGCGTAAAATAGCAAATGAGAAAAACATTTAGATTCGGAGGGAGTAATATATAGATATGTTTGAAAAGGTTAACCATCTTGTTGGAGATAATTAAAAGCCAATGACAAAGTAACATATACTCCGTACTTCTTTTAGTATTATCGACAAGTGGATTATTATATTACTTGATCCTTGAATTGACAGGTAATAAAAACCTACATTGTTACCTACATGATAATATATTTGAGGATCGAGTGAGAATGGATAATAAGGTCGAAAAGTTGGGCGATTATGGGTGTTTAAGTAGTTGAAATTTTTCGAGGAGATGGAGAGTTTTGATTTTCTAAATTTGTGTTGAAAGTTTTTTTTTTGACATGCTTTCAAAGAAAGAAAGAACTACAAATTGTTAGAAAAAGAAATAAGAGAGGTTGCCGGTGAAGTAGCAAGGTTGTGTGCTAGATGAACTGCTTCTCTGTTGACATAAGTGACACAACATCATTAAATACCCATGCCCGTTGTCCGTATTTCATATGGTTCGTATATTTCCTATGGTCTATTTTAATTCCACGTCGTGCCTTTCTTTGTCCCTAAGTAAGAGTACCAGTTCCTGCGAGTCAGACATAATATTGATCGCTTGGATTCCCTGTTGGGACGCCACATAAGGCTGTGGTGGAAAACCATGGCTTCCGCTTAAAAAGTTGAGGCGGATGTACCAAACGTAGCTCCTCCATATGTTCTCCCTGTCCGACGATGTTCCTCTTCTGTAATCCACCCCATTCCAACAACGTGGGTGTCCTTCTTCCATGCTCCATCGATGAGAAGTGTGTGGGTTTGCATAATAGTGCACTCATCCTGTGTGGTAATAGGTCTGAGGAAGCCACTATTAGCCTCAATCAGGTCATGTTGTTCCATCACCACAATGATAATGCTTTGCATCGTTACCACACTAGTCACATCTTGCCAAAAAAACCCTGTTATTCCTAGTCAACCAAAGACTCCATAGTGTACAAATGAAGTAAGTACACCTAGGTCTATTCAATCCATCCTGGCTAAAGAAGAGTCGGGGATAAAATATTAAGCAGTCCACAAAGGGTAGGTCACTGTCGATTTTTGAGTGGATATGCCTAAACTTCCACTTCTCCAAGTTTGCCTTGCTATGTCACAAAGGTGGAAAATATGTTGTCGGTCCTCCGTCTACTCCCTGCAAAGGTCACAAACTGAGGTTAACTAGATACCTCTTATGTGTAGATTCTCCTTGGTATCGATTCCATTGTAAATCTGCTTCCAAAGGAATAGCTTTCTTTTGGGAAATATTAAGGGACCATAATTTACGGAAAGTAAAATGGTCGCCTAGCATAGTGGGGGTACGCCTCTTCGCTTTCTGGAGCATTGCGTAAGCCGTCTTCACCGTTACCTTCGCCGACTTGTGATATTTCCAATATAGGAAGTCATTCGTATCTTCCTCTGGTGGTTCCAGAGCCACTATCTGCTTCACATCTTTAAATTCAAAACATGAGTTAATTCTATCGTGATCCACCCCCTCCGTGTTGGTGAAAAAAATGCTCAACCTTCCATGTCTTGGCTTCGTGGAGAGTTACATTATCTTTATATTCCAGCTGTCGATCATCCATCCATTTATGTATCTTTACCCGCCACCACTTTACTGTCGTTACCTACCTTCCAGCTACACCCCTTTAGTAGGAGGTTCCCAACTCTTGCATGGCCACGCATGCCCCATGAAAGTCCCCTCCCTAAAGTTCTAGTCGGAACTCTTGTAGCCATTTCCATTGGGAGCTTATGATAACAAACTCTCGCTAGCATGGATTGAGAATTTTCAAAACCCTCCAAGAGTTCTTCATCAACAGTGCCTTGGTCAGGTTAGCCACTGAACGGATCCCTGGCCCTCCTAAACCTTTAGGGAGATTGGTAATATTCCTTTTTACTCAATGCACCCCCCTACCATGTCATGTTGCCCAGAAGAAGTTTGAAATAATTGAGTCGATTTTGGCCGCCCTAGATATTGGGATTTCCATACAACTCATAATGTGTGAGGCCATTCCAATAAGCACTAAGTTAATAAGAATAAACTTTTGAGATTGAGATAGGAGAATAGTGTTCCAAGCATAAACTTTCTTGGAAATTTTATCGACTAAGAACTGAAAATCCTATGTCTTTTTTCCTACCGAGGTCAATCGTTATTCCAAGATGACATCTCATGTTATCAACTTGTGGAATTCGTAATATAGCTTGGAAATCTACTTGATCCGTAGCCAAAACATTCGGGCTGAGCTTGAAATGAGATTTCAAAAGGTTTATTTCATGGCTTGATATCTCGTAGAATCGTGAAACAATATCTTTGATAGTCTAACAGCTCGTGGTTGTAGCTTTGAAAAAGAGGAGGGCATCATCTGCAAAAAAAAAAAAAGGTGAGAGATGGACATGCTACCTATGAACTGACTAATATCTATCCCTAATTGTAGCATTCGGGAGAGGATGTCCATACAGAAAAAGAAAAGGTAGGACGAAAGCAAATCTCCTTGTCGAATTCCACAATTTGGCCTAAATTGATCAGATGTGTGGTCGTTGATCAGGACCTTATAAGTCACCGTAGATATGCACTAATTTATAAGCTGGATCTAATGCCTCAAAAAACCATATGCGCGTAAGGCCTTTAGGATGAAATCACATTTGATCCTGTCATAGGCTTTACTCATATCTATTTTAACTGAGGCAATGTATTATGTGCCATTTTTTATGTGGTTTATTTTTTCTATGAGCTCATGACTTAACATGATATTATCCATCATATATCTGACTGCTATGCAAGTGTGCTAGGAGATTGACATTATCGATGGCAAGATCGGCTTCATTCTTAGTGCAATGCATCTGGTTGCACATTTGTAAATTGTGTTGCGTAAGCTAGTTGGCTGAAGATGTCCTATTTCCTCAGGAATGTCTTGTTGGTATCATGACTAGGATGGAGTGGTTTCTCTCTTCTAAGAGGTAGCTAGTAATAAGTAAACCACACACTGTTTGACCTACCGTGTCACCAACAGTTTCCCAGTGTTGTTTAAAAAATGCCGAAGAGTACCCATCTGGTCCCGGTGACCTAGAATTATCAATGGAAAACATGGTTATCTGAATTTCAGAATCCCTAAACGACCTTTGTAGTTGAGAAAATTGTGTTTCCGATAGTTTTCAGGAGGTCCATCTCTCGTAGTACCACGTCTATATTCGACGTCTCGAGCGGGATTGTGTTTCCCACTTTAAGACGTCTTTAAGACTCTCAACCACAATGTGTTGTATTAGTTCCTGGCCTTCTTTCCAGGATCAATATTCTTTAACACTAAAATTTGGTTCTTCTCCTGCCTTGTCTTGATCCGAGAGTAAAAAAGTGGAGAGGGTATATCCCCATTGACAATCCAGCTCCTTCATATACGCTGCCTCCAAAAATTTATTTTTATTGTAGCTTGATTTACGGTAACCATGTACTCCCTTCCTTGTTGAAGATTGATGATATTGTTGTCTTGATTGAGTAGAGCATCATTAAATTCCTTCTAATTTATGCCCCAAAGTTTTTTGTTTTTCAGGCACCAAAAACGTATTTTCCCTCGAAGTGAAACCAACCTCCTTGAGGCAATGTACATAGGGGAGCCAAGAACTTGCATATTCCACTCCTCATGTACTAGGTTTATTACCTCTCCAAAATTAAGGCACCAATTCTCAATTTGGTAAGG
This sequence comes from Spinacia oleracea, assembly GCF_020520425.1. NCBI lineage: Eukaryota > Viridiplantae > Streptophyta > Magnoliopsida > Caryophyllales > Amaranthaceae > Spinacia > Spinacia oleracea. Next base: position 8,670,172 of record NC_079490.1, read on the forward strand.
TCTATACTTCTTGAGTCCTATTGGTGTGTTATAAAAAACAATAGCCGCATTGTCCGAAACTATATCTTAGTTGATTTAAAATTCGGCTCTCAGGAGAGGAATTAAACTACTCATGTGACATGTATCCCCTATCTAATCTTTCAAGTACAAGCTATGTCTGTCCCTTTTATTTGACCAAGTGAACCTAGGGCTAGTTAACGACACCTCAAGTAGGTTAATATTTAAACGCCAACTTGTAAACGAATCCCAACCCCGAATTGTGTTTGAACTCCCCAATTTATTAGAAGAAAACTCTATTTGATTAACATCTCCTAAGAGTAGTGTTTTGGGTTGTAATTCAGAAGAGAGATTAATTCATTACAAACATCATGTTTATCCTCTAAAGCAGGCGCACCACAACAAAAGACCATGGACAAAAAAAAAGTAGGGTTATGTAATTTAAAAAGCCATAATACATAAGGTAACTTCAAGGTTTCTGGATTGTCGACGCCCCTACAATTCCATGAGATGGTCTTCATTTAGGTGAAGAGGGCCCTGCCCCCAAATACTCGGCCTGGAGAGATAGAGAGCTAGTAAAAAGCCTCTGCATCTTTACACTATTGTTACTGCTAGTAGAATCAGGATTTTCCGAGAATGGAGAGCTTTTTCTTCTCTTGGTATTGCGTGTCTCCTTTCTATTATGCAGCTTGTTATTTATTCATCTATTGGTTAAAGTAGCAGGTTTGAGGGAGAAAGTCGCCCCCTCTCCTTTTTTGAGCTCCATATATGTTGTCAAGATCAGGCTTGTCACACATTTTGCCTTCAAGATTGTACCTGCATCGTTCGAGGCCCATATGTTGTAAGCCCCTTTCACTTCCCATCGTTTGAACTTCAACATTCTCCTTTTCTATTTTCAGACGGTGTTGCAGAACCTTACAATATCAAGCGAACTTTTCGAGCAAGCTCTACCAAATCCCATACTAGAAGGCCTAAACCTCTTCTTTGCCCACAATTTCGACATAAGTATCAGAACTCAACTCGAACGCTTGTCTCCATCATCCCATCAGCGTTGCCCTAGTCAACTTGCTCCACATCACCCACATAACGAAGTGCTTGCACTCCCCGTTCATTGTGTAGATAGCTTAAAGGTAGGTTGTGTACTCGTATCCACATCTTTGCGTAATCGAAATTAAGATCACAAAAAACCAGATCACTGTGTCCTCTACGAAAATTTATAATTCGACCATCCATTGTTGCAGTTTGTTGTTGGAACAAAGCATTCACATCTTGGTGACTTTCGCATTAGAAAGCAAAATATGGCCCAATTCTCCTTGCCCGAATTGGCCTTCTCTTCATCCAACAGTTGTCTACTGAATTCTGAATCACATAAACGGTCGGTGGATTTGGGCCGAAGAATAGGCCAATTACTGAGCATTCCCAATTTTCTATCTGTCCCAGTCGACACGGCGGTGGTGGGTCAATTAGTACCCCTATTATGTAGTTGAACAAATGAACAACCCTAAAAGGAAGTACATAGCAAAATTCTAGAGCTGATCATCATGGCCCCGACCCGACCCGGAAATTTGCGGGTTTTGGGCAGAATATTTCGGCCCGCTTTTCGGACCCAACCTGAACTTTTATAAAAAATGAGGGCTTTGGACAACGTAAAACAACAATTTTAGCTATAAATTTGGGCCGGCCCGAAAAACCCGTCAATTTTAGCCCGAAATTGCGGGTTTTGGGCACAAAAAATTGACCCAAAGCTTGGCCCGATATAATGGGCAAATGTTTATTCGCTCGGCCCAAACCGAACCCGACCCGACCCGCTATTTGATCAGGTCTACAAAATTCGTAATGGGCTAGTAAAAGAATTTGGGACATAATCCAACATTCCATTCCATTCCATTTCCAACGCTCCACGGTTCCAATTATCGCATCTAGGCTCCGTTTGGTAGGGCGTAAAACGTTTTCATGGAAAACGATTTTCCCCTTTTCAATCATTTTACGTTGTTTGGTTGGGTAAAGTATGGAAAACAATTTTCCATTACTCCCTCAAAGGTGGAAAACACTTTTCCATTTGAAAGGGAGGGAAACCACTTTTCCTTCTTTCCTCTTTACCTCCTTATCCTTTCTTCCCCTCAATCTTCACCATCTTCTCCCATTTTCCTTTAAACTACCAAACAAAGGAAAACTAGTTTGAAATTGTATTTTCACTTGAAAAATGTTTTCCATGGAAAATCATTTTACATTGAAAACGTTTTACGCCCTACCAAACGGAGCCTTATTAGAAGTTCAGTCATCTACACTTCTACAGTTCTACAGTTCTACACTTCTACAAATTTGAAACGACAAATCAAAATTCAAAACCCCATTTCACACAAGCGGGAAAAAAGCCCCACCGTGAGCAACGCAAAAATGGAGGAAACCCCGGCGGCGGCGACGACGACGGCGAAGAAACCATTGAGTCTCAACCAACGCTACACTAACTTCCTCTCTGCTTCTCACTCCAAACCTCCTACTCGTAAACTTTCCCTCTCCTCAATTCAACACCATATCTGCAGTTTTCTGTCGATTTTTCCATAATCTGAAGCCTCATTTGTTCGTTTTATTACAGGTGAAGAAAATCAATCAAAGTTGAATGAACTCAAATATGATGCTCCTCAATTTTCAATCAACGATTTCGATTCTTCTCCTGGTATGTCCTTGCTTTAAATTCTGCCCTTTTTTTTTTGGCATGAATTTTTGTTAGGGGGTTATTGAAGTGTTGGTCAATTTCAGACGTTAGTGAGTTTTCAGAGGCGAAGATTGGAACTGCCAGGGAATCTGTGGTTTATGAGGATGAAGAAGAAATTGATGACAGTGTCGCGCATGATTCTGGGTTTGCCGATGTTGAGCCTCTTCCTGGTATGTCTCCCTATTTTTTGAATTTTACAAAGAAATTGAGTTTAGTACATGATTATTATTTTATTATGATATTCTAGGTGAAAAGATGGTAAATTATTTTAGATTAGCTAAAATATTATGCCAATTTCTTTTGGATGGTTGGTTTGATCAATTTGTGGTTGAATAACTTGAATTGACAGAGAAATCAAAGCCGGAGAAAGTGAAAATCAAAGGAAGGAGACGTCTTTGCAAAGTAGCATCCACAGATGATGAAGAACAGATTAAGGAAGAGAATCATAATTTGTTTGATATTTCTGATTTTAGCTCCCCGCCGCCCGTAAAGGATGTGAGTTGTGGGGGGGATGAGATTAGGGATATATTGAATGATTTGAGTTCCAAGATGGGGTTTCTGTCTATTGAGAAGAAGCGAAACCCTAGGCCTGTTGACCTAAAAGCTGTTCCTTTGGAGGATGTTTCATTGAAGAAAGAGGAGGAGAAGGGTGCAGGTCAAAAGGATGAATTGGAAGACTCTGAATTTGGTAGTGTTGATTCGTCTTTCGCTAACGGTTCAGATTTATCAAGCTCTTCATTGAGTGTTACGGGTGGGGTTGAAGACAATGAAGTGGAGAGTGGGTTGAGCGAACCTGATGGGTGCAATTTTGCTGAAGAACCTAAACAGAACAAGAATGCTTACAAAGGAAAATCAAAGAATGTGAGCAGGGCGGTTGAGGAAACTGAAAAGAACAAGAATGCTTACAAAGGAAAATCACAGAATGTGAGCAGGATGGTTGAGGAAACTAAAAAGAATGAGAATGTTTACAAAGGAAAATCAAAGAATGTGAGCAGGACGGTTGAGGAAAAGCCTGTTGTCTCACAGAGGAGTTCATTTTATGATTATAAAGATGAGGGTGACAGTGACGAGGATGATTGTGTAGAGGTGGGAGGTAATAATTGGACCAGGAGAGCAAAGGGTCATGATGCTTTGGGAGACGAGGATGATGCTTTTGTCGATGAGGAGTATGGTGATTCAAGTGTGGTTGAGGTTTTAGATGATGATACTCGTGAGACCGTTTCAGGAGATGAGTTTGCAATTAACTTAAGCGGCCCAAGATCAACTTACAAGTTATCTTCTAAAATTGGCAAAATGTTGTATCCTCATCAACGTGAAGGGCTAAGGTGGCTTTGGTCTCTTCACTGTCAAGAGAAAGGTGGGATTTTAGGAGATGACATGGGTTTAGGGAAAACAATGCAGGTAACTACTTCTTCGTATTTTTTTCGGAGCTGTTACTATTTTATTTGGTGTACTTTGCTTACTGTTTTTTTGGCTGTTCAGATTGCCGGTTTTTTAGCTGGTTTGTTTAGCTCTCGTTTGATAAAGAGGGCAATGATCGTAGCTCCAAAGACGCTCCTCCCTCACTGGATCAAAGAACTCTCTGCTGTGGGTCTTTCAAAGAGGATAAAAGAGTGAGCTTTCTTGAGTATTCATTTAACTTGGGGAGTTGTCATACAAAATGAAAGTTTGACCTCCTAACTATTGCTTCTATGCAGATATTTTGGAACGTGTCCAAAGCTGCGCCAGTATGAGCTCGAATATGTGCTTCAGGTTTGAGTTTGGCTTGTCAAATTTAAATGAAAGAGGGTTTATGTTATTTGTGCACATATGGATTATCTTTTTAGATAAGCTACTTTTGAATCATACAAATTGTTTATGAGATCACGAGATCAATATATACCGAAGCTAGAAAAGATCTACATAACTTGTTTTTTTAATTATCTATATCGCTGTCATTAGTTTTCCCTGTTTATCTGCTTGATTTTTCTGATTAATTACTTGTTTGTCCTGCAGGACAAGGGTATTCTTTTAACAACTTACGACATTGTACGCTTCAACGCAAAACAATTATGTGGAAGTGACTATTATGACGAGGATGATGATATCCCTCTTTGGGACTATATGATACTGGATGAGGTGGGTAACAAGTGGGTAGATATACCATGACATATCATATACAACTATACAAGTATTTTATTTGCTAAGATCATACTTCTTTTCCTTGACCTTTTTTTGCTGTTTATCCTCTATCTCTTGCTTTCTTTCATCATTTGGCAAGTTTTTTTGGAAATGCTTACATATGTAATTTTCTCATATTCTGTACGTTTTAGTTTTCTGGTGTCCTTGGAATTTAGACACCCAAAAGCGTAAATAGAAGAAAAAAAAGTTATGTTTATGACATTATGAAAACCCTATTATACAACCTACAATTTCTGTATAATAACTCTGTATTTCCTGAAAAAGAGGGGGAAAAAATTATTAGTACCGCTTATTGATAATGGTTGCAGATGGCTACCATCTGAGTGTCTGACAATCATCTTTGCGAATTGATTGCCCTTTGGCAAGCTGCTTTCCTCCTAATCTACAATCTAATGTCCTCCTATTTGTCAATATAGGTTATATGTGCTAGTGTGCCTATTCAGATATCTTAGTAGATTTTATTTATCCATTTGCACTTCACCTAGTAAAGTATTAGAAGTAGGGATGGTGTGGCTGTGTTGGAAACAACTTTTGATTATATCGACACTATTTAAATCCATTGGTGTTTCTTGATTGTATTTCCTGTATTCAGGGTCATCTTATCAAGAATCCGAGTACACAGAGAGCCAAGAGTTTGCTTGGAATACCTTGTGCCCATCGCATTATCATCAGTGGTACACCAATTCAAAATAATCTGAAGGTACTATTGATTTATCTTTTTAAGAATTTGTGTAACATGTGCAAAAAGTATACATGCGAGCTGATGCTAGTTTCCCCTTCTTCTCTTGATTAAAATAGGAGCTTTGGGCACTCTTCAGCTTTTGCTGTCCTGATTTGCTGGGTGATCACAGAGAGTAGGTTTTTTTCCCAATCATGTAACTTTTGAAGGAGGATTATTTCTCACCATACAATGTGAATTTGATGTTTATTCAGGTTTAGAGACAGATACGAGCATCCAATCCTTCGTGGTAATGACAAAAAAGCCTCTGATAGAGAAAGGCATGTCGGTTCAAAGGTTGCAAAGGTAATGATTATTTTGTATGCTTCTATTCCATTCCATCCTTAATGTAGATTATTGAGTTGTTGATGATGTTTTTTTTATGAATTTGGGTTGATGAGATAAGCATTTAAATTCTCTTTGGGCATTGCCTTAATGGTCTGACTATAATTTTGTGACTTAATGGCTAAAACCTGGTCATTCACCTTTCAATTACAACATTAATCTTATTGCTTTAGGGATGTCCATCCTTTCAATCTTTCGGTGGGGTAACGTGTTTCGTTTAAAAAGAATATTAATATTGAAAGTAATTCATCTTTTACAAGTGTCCTTTTGAAGGATGACAAGTTAACATGTTATTAGCTTAACTCTAAGTTATATTTCTAAATCAAATGTGATAATGTTGATAAGATGATATAATTTGAAGGAAAGGTAAGGGAGCATGTTAACCTCATACGTCATAACAGTTAGATTACTCTAGATGCTTATTTGATTCAATTCTTTGTACTTGCAGGAGCTAAGGGAACGCATTCAGCCTTATTTTCTTAGAAGAATGAAAAGCGAAGTGTTCCGTGACGATGACACTTCCGAGAGCAAAAAGCTGTCCAAGAAGAATGAAATAATAGTATGGCTGCGGTTGACTAGCTGCCAGGTACAGTTTCTCTGTAGGAGGACACTTTCAATGGTTCTTATTTGAACTGCTACACTGTTAAATTGCCTTTCTTCTCACATGTTTTGTGCAGCGTCAACTCTATGAAGCCTTTTTAAAGAGTGAAATTGTCCTTTCAGCTTTTGATGGCTCTCCTCTTGCTGCAATCACGGTATTGTATCCTGTTGTTTTCCTCAATTTTGGTGTTTTTCCCTGCATTCTTCTTGGTTTGCATTGGCGTAGAAGGTTTTCGATTGATGCATTTGGTTCAATATATAGAAGATGATGCATTGTTTTTTCCCGTGTAAATTGTAGCAAGTCATACAAGGTCATCCAGTCTTTATGAATAATTTGGCAAAATTTATCTGGCTGTTCACCATAGGGAACACGTTCGTTCGGTAAATAACAACTTACTTTGTTAACTGTAAACCAAACATATACACCTTTCAAGCGAACAAATGCTAAGCCATCTGCTTTAACATACCTGTTGCTTTTCATGGATGTGTTGCTTGATAGTGGAGGCCTGGTTGCTATAAAAATTTCTCGATTGTTTATCTATTTGATAATCAACAAATTCCCTGTTTAAACATTTCCTGTCTATGCAATTTGACATACAATTTTTTCCAAACACAGATCTTGAAGAAGATATGCGATCATCCTTATCTTTTAACAAAGAGAGCGGCTGAAGATGTGTTGGAAGGCATGGATTCGATGCTTAATCAGGAGGATTGTGGTCTAGCAGAGAAATTGGCTATGCATGCAGCACAATTGACAGAGGAAAATGATTTACAGGAGAAGCATGCCAATCTCTCTTGCAAAATATCATTTATACTATCTTTGTTGGTTCGTAGGCTTTCCAGTATCCGCCTTATATTATGCTTAACCATATTTTGTTTTGTAATGTCTAACGTAGTATTGGAATTCTTGCAGGAAAAGTTAATTCCTGAGGGGCATAATGTTCTTATATTTTCTCAGACTCGGAAAATGCTTAATATCATTCAGGTTAGTTTCAGTACTCCTCAGCTAGTCAGCTCCCTGAATTTTCTGCCTCTAAACTTCTCAAGGATAAGAACAAGTAATATAGCAAACTAACAGAGTTAATTAAGTGCTGTAGGGTACTTGAATTAAGGAACTGAGGGACACAATTGTCTTCCTGTATTATCATGTTGGTATTACGTGGGGAGTGTGTAGTTCGTTTTATGCGAAAATCAATCAGTATTTTTTGAGGATTATTTATCATTGTTTTTTTTAAAACACCTAGGAGACACCTTCTTCTTGAGAATATTTGTCTCTTTTCTTTTGCTTCATTTTTTATCTCTTTTAGTCTCTACCACCTTTCTTTATGTTGCATTTTTCTTCAAAGTGGGTACACATATGGTTCTTCCGTTGATCCATTATTCAGTGCGATTATTTTTAAATACCTTGTACATCTCCCTTTTTTCATGGCTTCAATCTTTAAATCACCATATGATATGTTGATGTTTTCTTAGGTTACAAAATTAGGTGCACACAGAGGCAAGTAACCCCACCCCCTCTTCCCTGCGCAATAGTACATAAAAAGTGAAAATTATTAGAAGTTTGTGGTGAAATTGCATTATTTCTTAATGTGGATTTGCTACTAGATATTTAGGGTATCATAGTAGTCTAGTAGGTTTTCTTTAAGAATATAGCTATGTACTTTTCCCTGTATATCAAGTTTATTGCCAGGTGTGATTATTATCTGTTGTTTTTGTTTATCCTTCACAAATCACAAGTGGGTTCACCCTTCTCTTGTGGTATTATGACTATTATCAGGAATCATTGTTGACTAATGGTTTTGAGTTCCTACGTATTGATGGCACGACAAAAGCTAGTGACAGGCTGAAGATTGTAAATGTGAGGGCTTAAACCTTCTCCCATAATAGTTGAATAATTTGTTTTTGGATATCATTGTAATTTTCATCTCTGTATGATAATTAGGAATTTCAAGAAGGTCGAGGAGCTCCTATTTTCTTATTAACTTCTCAAGTTGGTGGTCTTGGTTTGACTCTCACAAATGCTGATCGTGTAATTGTTGTCGATCCAGCATGGAATCCCAGGTATGTTCGTAGCAAGCTCTTTCATGTATTTGAAAATACTAAGATTCTATGGTTTTATTTCTTTGCAAAATGTCCATGTTTTGAGTGAAAAAAGAAGTGAGAGCGAGGAAAAGAATTTTCTTTTAGCTCTTTTGAATATTTTGTGGGTATGAAGTCCCTTCTATTCCAAGTACAACATATATATATATATATATATATATATATATATATCTTTGTCCTGTAAGGAAATTCTTCATGTCTCCTTGGCTCCGTTTGGTAGGGCGTAAAACGTTTGCATGGAAAACGATTTTCCCCTTTTCAATCATTTTACGTTGTTTGGTTGGGTAAGGGATGGAAAACAATTTTCCATGACTCCTTCAATTGTGGAAAACCCTTTTCCATTTGGAATGGAGGGAAACCACTTTTCCTTCTTTCCTCCTTACCTCCCTCTCCTTTCTTCCTCTCAATCTTCACCATCTTCTACCATTTTCCTTTAAGGTACCAAACAAGGGAAAACTAGTTTGGTGTTGTGTTTTCCCTTGAAAAATGTTTTCCATGGAAAATCATTTTACATTGAAAACGTTTTACGCTCTACCAAATGGAGCCCTAGTCTTTAAAATCCTTTAAGCTGCTGAAATAAAAGGATTAGTGGAAAGTAATACAAGGATACTATTTTATGCCCTAAAAGAAGTATTCCACACAAGTATTTTTTTTTACAAAAAGAGGAAGCCTTTTTGAATTTAAATCTTTCTATATGTTCATGAATGTCTTGTTTTGAGCAGGTTTCTGTCTGTGACCCCCAATTTCACTAATAGCTTCTTCAAATTTCTTTAGCATAGCATCAATAACCATATATTTTCAGCAACTGCTCTGTCTTTGAACACCTTATCATCCGTAATTCTGGATTTCTTATCTCCCGTACCTATTCAGATGCTGCTGATGAATCGTCTCTGCCAGTAGAATCAATTCTTTTATTTATGCGTGTGTATTTTGCAGAATCATTACTCTGTTGTTGTTTTGTTTGTTAAATAGGCTATCAGTAAATGGCTATTTATATGTTTACTTAAAAAATGAAAACCTCTAAGGCTCCTACATCGCAAACGAATAAAAGACACCTGTTTGATCTTTACAGTATGGATAACCAAAGTGTGGACCGTGCTTATCGGATTGGCCAGAAGAAAGATGTTCTAGTTTACAGACTGATGACATGCGCTACAATTGAAGAAAAAATATACAGGATGCAGGTTAGTTTTATTTTTCTTTCTTGTTTTGTCCATTTTTTTTCATGTAGATACCTTGTTGATTTTGGGTTAACATCTCAAATTCTGCATTAGATATTCAAGGGTGGCTTATTCAAAACAGCTACAGAGCAAAAAGAGCAAACACGTTATTTCAGTCAACAGGTTTGGCTTTTGACTACTGTATTGTTGCTGTTGCGCTGTTTGTTAGGGTCTTGGCATTCTGTCCTTAACTATACTACCGTATTCAGGATCTTAAAGAACTTTTCAGCCTTCCCAAAGATGGTTTTGATGTTTCTCCCACTCAGTTGCAGTTAGTTGCAGAACATGGTGACCAGGTCGCAATGTAATTTTCTTTGTAACTTTATTGTGTTTGTTTGATGTTCTCCAATTCACGAGTTCTTTCCTTGATTTCTCCCCTGGTTAATGGCTGTTTTATTGCTGTTATTAGGAGTGATTTTTTGAGAACCCACATCAATTTCCTGGAATCTTTAGGCATAGGAGGTGTCAGTCACCACAGTTTGCTCTATACCAAATCAGAACCTGCACCAGCAGTTGTACAGGTAGAAGAAGATGAACCAAGGTAAGGGACTACACTCTTCAGCAGTTGAGACTTAAGACAGTACTTATATTGTATATACGGACCATTTTCTATGTGGTACATGCAACCATGATTGGAATACTTAGCAAAGTAGGATGATAGAAACCCTTCAATTCCGTGTAATTTCTTCACATTTTTTTCATTTTCAGGAGAATGGGAACTAAAATTTACAAGAAATATGGTTCTTCTTCAACTTCAACAGAGCATTACGTTGCTGGGTACGATCTTCCTAAATCTTATAAATTTGAAGACAACTCCATTTATGTTTCTTTGCCTTCTTAATATGATCCAAGTTATATGCAATAACCTCTTTATCTTGTTTTAATCACACACTTCACAGGGCTCAATATGCATTTAACCCAAAGGATGTAAACCTCAACAAGACAAATGTTTCACCACAATATACTACTAAGATGACTGAATCAGATATCAAGGAGAGAATCAATAGACTTTCACAGCTTTTATCAGATAAGGTCTGACTACTGTCACACTTTTAAATTCGAAGTATAATGTTATGTCAACTTCGATCCTTTACTAATTCTCTATTTGTTACAAATTCTTGCCATTTACTATCTTTCCACCTGTTGCAGGGTTTAAGATTGCCTGACAGAGGTGAGAGACTTAGGAAGCAAATCAGTGAACTGAATACGGAGCTTGTAAACCTAACTACACCTGAGAAAACCAATCAGGTTATTGACTTGGATGATATTACTGACGCATTACAGAGGTCGTCATTGCATGTATAGTACCTTGATTGCCTTTGTGCTGAATTGATATGTAATTAACTTAGGTGTACAAAAGGTACATGCCTTTTTTTTTGCTATTTTGGCGCGGTGATTCATTCACGAGGCACAAGCTCGGTGCCCTTTTTGAGAATGTAATGTTTTGGTCTGAACGAACGAACTCTGCTGAAAGCATTTTGTGAGGCACAAGGTTGATGCCCTTATTTGAAAATGTAATCTTTTGGTCAGAACGAACTCACTCTGCCCAAGGCTTTTGCTTACTTCAGCATATTTTGTATGTTCAGAGATTTAATGTATGCTTTCAGAAGTAAGAATAGTGAATTGAGGTGTCTCACTTTGTTGCTGATCTTTTGTTGGTGTAGCATCACGTAATTGATAATTTTAAGTCCCAAATTCACTAAAATTGTTTCATCTTTCCTTATTTTTATTACTCCAAAAAAGCTTCCTTGTTTAGTTATTGCCATGAACTTCTTTTTAATTAATTGATAATTTTATGACCCAAATTCACTAAAGTTGTTTTTTAAAATGCTCATTTTGTTTTGATTGTGGATTTTCGTTAATGCACATCTTTGACCATCTATATTCCGTATCTAATTTCGTATTAGTAAACATTATTAAATTTGATATTCTTAAAGCACTTATTTGGTTGAATCAAAGAATACTTCATTTGACTTTGTCTTTTTTTCTTACATATTAGTAGATTCTCTCAAATTCTAAATAGTTGCAAGATTCTGAACACGGAAAATATTGCGAAACAGAAGGAGTATTTGTTAACTACTTTAAAAAAAATCTTATTCCGATAATATTTTATCATTGAGGGTTTGGATAATCTATTGGTTAATTTCGAGATAAATTAGGTAATTTTCAAGTACATTTTAAGGGTAATATAACTTTGTTTTTAATTTAACTAAATATTTTCAATTTTAGCTCTTTATATGCAGCTAAAAGGTTAATAACACCCTAAATACTTTATTTTTCTATGCAAATATTTAAAACAAATTCTTATTTATAATGGGTGTACAATAAATATTGTACACCGGAGTAAAAGTTGACTTAAAATGCTTAAAAGTTACATTTATATATGTAAAAGTTATCTAATTTTTAATGATAAATTTTTTCATTTGAATAAAAATTATTTCTTCAAAATCACTAATAATGTATAAATTAATTATTTAACCCTTTAAAATGTTTATCTATCAACTTTTTAATTTTATAATATAAAAGTTACAGAAAAATAGGTTAAAGTTACAAAAAACTGCATAAAAGTTATCTTGGTGTACAATAAATTTATTGTACACCTTGTGCGCGCAAGACCTTTTGAATATTTAATTTCTACGAGTACTTAATTATAAGTACGGATGATTACTCAACAAATCTACGAACATTTAAATTTTAAACACGGAGGAATTTATATTACCCTTAAAAAACAAAAGAAAAAAACAAAACAAACAAACAGAGTAGTAGTTTATTGCCGCCACGGCCCGCCACCTTCTCACTCAAAGCACATACGAGTTTCTCTGTCGAAGCTGATTCAACTGAAGGACTGGACACTGAAACAGCTCTAACACTCTTCAGAAAATCCATCAATGGCGGCACAACTCACTTCAAAACTAACCCTTCTCCGAACTCTCCATCTTCATCATCCCGCCATTTCTCGTTTACTCTGCACAATCACCCAAACTCCATCATCATCATCAACAAAACCATCACTCCCATCACTGCAACAATCACACGACGCAGATTTAATCTCCAACATTCTAATCCAACATCACAACCCTTTTCACGCCATGGAATCCTCCCTTCAACTCTACGGAATTTCTCTCTCTTCTTCTCTTCTTCACCAAACCCTAATCCGCCTTTCCCACCTCTCCAAAATCGCCCTCTCTTTCTTCTCTTACTCTCTCTCCTCCCACCCTTCTTCCATTGATGTCACCTCCTTCAACCTCATCGTCGACATCCTCGGAAAAGTGCGCCAATTCGACGTCGTTTGGCAGCTTATTCTGCAAATGCAAACCCTAAACCTAAAACCCCAGAACTCCACCTTCTTAATCTTTGTTCGTCGTTTGATTGCCGCGAATCTTACCCGCCAAGCGATTCGGGCGTTTGATGATATGCCCTGTTTTACCGAAACAGAGGTTTGCAATGAAGATTTTGTATATTTGATTGATACGCTGTGTAAATACGGGTATGTTAGGGTTGCAATGGAGATCTTCAATAAAAGGAAATTCGGGTTTGAGGTTTGTGTGAAAACTTACGCTGTCTTGATTGATGGGTGGTGTAAAGTCAAGAGGGTTGATTTTGCAGAGAGATTATTAAGAGAGATGATTGATAAAGGGATTGAGCCAAATGTAGTATGTTACAACAGTTTGATCAATGGGATTTGCAGGAAATCAAGCTTGCACCCAGATGACAGATTCGAGAGGACAATTCGAGCTGCAGACAAGGTGTTTGATGAAATGCGTGAAAGAGGAATTCAACCTGATGTTACCACCTACTCAATTTTGCTTCATGTGTGTAGCCGTGCTCATAAACCTGACTTGACTTTACACAGATTGGAAGGGATGAAGTTGAAAGGGATTTGCCCAAGTGTAGCTACTTATACCTCAGTTGTTAAATGTCTTTGTTCTTGTGGGAGGTTTGATGATGCTGAAAAGCTGCTAAATGAGATGATTTCAAATGGGGTTACACCCACTGCTGTTACATACAACTGTTTCTTCAAGGAGTTGCGAGGAAGAAAGGATGTAGAAAAGGCTTTGGATTTGTATAGGAGGATGAAGAAAGAAGGCGTTTGTGTTGCGAGTTTACACACGTATAACATTCTGGTTCAAATGTTTGTGAAGTTGAATAAGATGGAGATTGTTGAGGAGATATGGAATGACATGAAAGAAGCAGGTGCTGGACCTGATTTGGACTCGTATACTGTGTTGATTCATGGTCTGGTTGAGAAAGAGAAATGGAGGGAGGCTTGTGAGTATTTTGTACAGATGATTGAAAAAGGGTTTCTTCCACAGAAGGTAACTTTTGAGATGCTTTATAGAGGGTTGATACAAGCTGATAAGATGAAAACTTGGTGGAGGTTGAAGAAGAAACTCCAAGAGGAGTCTGTATCATTTGGGTCTGAGTTTGAAGATTATCATCTTCAACCTTACAAGAGATGATATTTGGGTAGACCTGAATTTTTTGCGGGTTTGGGCAGAATTTTCCGGCCCGGTTTCCGGGCCCGGTCCGAAAATTTTATTTTTTTGGGCGGGTTTGGAAAACACAAAAATACACTTTTTAGTTATAAATTTGCCCCGGCCTGAAAAGCCCGCCCAGCCCGGCCCGAAAATAACGGGGTTGGGCACAAAAATTTTAGCCCAAATCTTGGCCCGGTCCGACACAGCTCAAGCCCGTCCCGAACCCGGCCCAGGCCCGCCATTTGATCAGGTCTATATTTGGGGAACAATCTCGAGGTGTGTTCTTTGTACTTCATACCCGGCCCGATTTTTTGCGGGTTTGGGCAGTTTTTTGGCCCGATTTTCGACCCAACCCATTTTTCAACCCGGCTCGATTTTTTAATTTTGTTTTGTGGGTTTTGGGCAACGTAAAACTACACTTTTGGTTCTAAATTTGGCCCGATTCATTTTTTATATGGGCTTTGAACAACGTAAAACTAGACTTTTGGTTATAAATTATTTGACCCAGCCCGAAGAGCCTAGGCCCGAAGTAGCGGATTTAATGTCATTTAATTTAATTTAGAAGTTCGTTAGGGTTATGTTAATTAACCAACGACTATTAAAATATTACATTGTTGTATGCCTCTTTTTTCTTTCCAATCTAAATGCATGTTAACGTTTTCAAGATTCTAGCTTTTATTAAATAAAATTAGTATTAGTCGTGTAAAGAATATAATTTCGTAAAGATATCCTTCATTAACTTATTTAACAATATATACATCATGTAGCCGCTGATTAGGCTAATTAATTATTAATCGTATTAAAATATTATTGAGGGAAACATATATTGGGTTGTGTGTTGTATTATTTGTGAATATACGCCTCTATGGACTATGACTCTATCTATATTTCAAACTAGATATCCTACTCTTCGTAGTTTTCCCAAGTCATATAGATTTCTTCTTATATTATTTTTGGACATACACCTCTGTCTATATTACAAACTAGATATCGGTTTCCTAAGTCATATAGACTTCTATCTTATATCATATAGCTAAGATCGAACATAAAACTCAGTCACTTACGATATTCTATCCTCTAGCATACCTATATTAAACCCTTCATATATTTTACAACACTTAAATTCTGTAGCTAACTCCATCAACGCAGTTCCACCCTTAATAATATTTTATTTGAAAAATGGTTCGCGGTCGTGTTGCGAAGGTGACGGACATCAATGTGATTCCTAATCATAATAACCATGTTACTTATGCGGCCTGGAATGGAGACATCGATATGAATACATTTAGCTACTGGTCTGATTTTTGTAAGTCTGATATTTGTGTGAATATTTGTGTGAATATCACTAAAGCTCTTATTTTCATTGTTGTATTTTCCATGATTTTGTACATTATAATCGCACCATACCTGCATGAAACCATATTTCATGGGAAAATCATGAATAAGATGATGATACCAATACCACAAATTGGTAAGACGATTAATGAAAGTTATGATGGCAGTAATATATTGCAAGTGCATTGCGTGTTAAAGTATGGTGATCATTTACATGATCTTGGTTTGAAGAACGTGCTTCCATCCACCAGATATAAATTCCGGCTTCACATCGGTCAAAGTCTAGATTTTCCCGGAGTCGTACGGTGCGACATGAGATGGAAGAAAGAAGAAGAAAAAGAAAAAGAAAAAGAAGAAACTCACAAAATTGACGCCACTGTTATATGGAATATCACTTCTATTAGGTTCTATAGCTATTTCAATGACGTATGGTCTTCTCCTGGTGAAACAACTTACTTTAACAACATCAACAAATCCAAAAACTTTGTTAGGGCTGTGTTAACCAACAAATTAATAAATACCTAGTACTAAATATATTATTATATATATTGTTATGTTTTCTTTTTAATTTTCAGCATATTCTTTTTTTGAGGTTGAAGATTATATCATCTTCTTCAACCATACAAGAGATGATATGGTCCAAGTGAAGCTGGTGTGTTCTTTGTTACTTTGTACTTCATGCCCGAGCCGTTTTTTTTGGGTCTGGACAGAATTTTTAGTCCCGACTCTAATTTGTACGGGGTTTGGGTAACGTAAAACTACACTTTTAGTTATAAATTTGGTCCGGCCCAAAAGTTGTAACCTCAGTATTTTAGGCCTGAAATAGCGGATTTGGGCACTAAAATCCGGCCCGAATCTTGGCCCGGCTGGACATGATGGGCTGATTTTATGTCTTGGCCCGACTTGTCTTTTGATCAGGTCTATTTGTACTTCATGTTGGATATAGTCTAGTTCTATAGATTTGTTTGGGAATTGAAGATTGATTGTTAGAGAAACTTTAACCCTTTTATACAAAATTTTGCAGTGTGATGGGAAGAGAAATATGGCAGTCATGAGCTCTATAATGTGAAAAAAAGACTTGGTATATAATTTTAAGGACTTTGGGTAACGTAAAACTACATTTTCTGTTATAAATTTGGCCTGATCCAAAAGTGACCCGAAAAACTAAGTATTTTAGGCCCGGAATAGCGGGTTTGGGTTCGAAAATCCGGTCTGAATCTTGGCCCGGCTGGACTTGATGGGCTGATTTTCCATGTCGTGGCCCAGCCTGCCTTTTGACCAGGTCTAGTTGTACTTCATGCTAGATATAGTCGAGTTCTATTGATTTCTTTGGGAATTGAAGATTGATTGTTTTTAGGGTGCGTTTGGTTCAGACAGGGTAAAGGGAGTGGAATCAAAAAAGGGATTGAAAGGGAATAGAATGGAAAACCCTTTGATATGTAGAGTGGTTTGGTGACATTATATTTCAGCTCTTTCCTGGACTATTCTCCACCATTGCACGCACATTTGCACCCCTGCAGAATTTCTCCACCATGAAACCCTCTACTGCCGGCCGCCCCTCCTATCCCCTCCACAGACGCCCTACTACCGCCGCCCCTCCCCTACTACCGCCGCCTCCTTTCTCTCTCATCTTCTCTTACATCTCACTACCGTGTAATAGGTTTTCGGCGGCTAGGGTGGCTTCTTTTAATGGTTAGGATGGGCCTCTTCTGTGGCGGCTAGGATTTTCGGTGATTAGGGTTTTGCGGTTAAGATGGACTTCCCGGCGATTAGGGATTTGCGGCGATTAGGGTTTTGTGGTGGCTAGGGTTTTGCAGCGATTAGGGTTTTGCGGTGGCTAGGGTGGTGGTGGTGGAGCCGTGCCGGTGAGGGTTTTAGTCGGCGATTAAGATAGGTCTTTCGGCGCCGGCTAGAGTTTCGCGGTGGTATTTGAGGGAGATGGTGGTGAAGTCATGCCGGTGAGGGTGAAAATGTGTTGGGTTGGCAGTGATGGATGGGTGGTGTCGTAGCTCAAAGGAAAGGGAATGCCAATACCTTGGGGGGGGAGGGTGAGGAATCAATATAGAGAGATTTGTGGTAAAGGGAATAATTAAAATGACAATACAAACAACAACAAAGGAAATTAGTCCTTTTAATTCCCTTTCCCTTTCCTGAATACCCCATACCAAACACTCCCTTATTTTTTACGGGAGATTGATTGTTAGAAAAACTATAACTATTTTATGGCAGTCGTGAGCTGATTCTAATGCTATAATGTGAAAAAACAGACATGGTATAAATTAGGTGGCGTCGACAGCAGGGTTCGAACCTGCGCGGGCAAAGCCCAACAGATTTCAAGTCTGTCTCCTTAACCACTCGGACATATCGACATTTGTGTGACAAAGATGCAATTTCTTCTATAAACTTAAGTAAGTGATCAGATCAATTCCAGATGTCACATGGAGCATTGGAGCTTGACTTTTATATACCTATACGGCTATGCATGTATTTACCTCTTTTCGTTGTTAGAAAAACCTGGCATTCATGAGCTGATCATGTTAGAGTTATGGTATATCTAAGGTTCTAGTATATTTAGAAAACTAGAGTTGTAGCGGTCGGGATACCATAACTCTAACAGATCAAGTGCTATAATTCGATAACTCTAACAGATCAAGTGCTATAATTCGATAATCTAACAGATCAAGTGATATAATTCGATGATGACTAATTTATTCACATTTTTGTAGCGGGAGCCTTTCGCACTAGGTACAGCCCCTCGTCTCAACTCTCAAGTAAGTGATCAATGAAGTTTGACTTTTTTTTTTTTTTTTTTTTTCATATGCATTTGTTTACTCTCTATGCTTAAAATGAGATAGGTTGATAGGGAATACTCATTAATGATAAGTTGTACTAATAATCTTCTCCTATTTGACATATCGGTGTAATAATTTCCCCTTAATTACATAATGTGTAATTACTTCATAGTTCATACATGATGTAGAATAAGAGGAGATAAATTTCAAATAGCCACTAAACAAGCAAGATAATTTTTCAAACTTGCAAAATGCAAAATATGCCATATATATTTTTTTAGTAAACGAAAAAAAAAGTTTGGAAGGTCCCTAACAATGTATAAAACTCAATTGAATTTATCAGCAAACCAGTAGTTACGTTCTTCATCTCGAGTTAATGTTGTTGGAAAAAGATATTTTACGAACTTGTTAGAATCAAATAAACTAATTAATGCTTTAACTAGTAAAAACAAGCTCAACTTGATCAACAAATCAGCTAATGACAGCTCAGAAATTCCTGTCATGGAAGTTGTTAAAAATTTTGGTTCAATTCTTACTGTTGATATTTTGGTTTCCAACTTTCCATAAGCTGTAATTTCCATTAAATAAAATTAGTATTAGTCGTGTAAAAAATATAATTTATGAAGATATCCTTTATTAACTGATTTAACAATATATACAATTATACATCTACAAGGATGACAAATTATAGAGAATATATTATTTAACTCTAAAACTTGATGATCTATTACTAACGTATTCAAGCATCACTATTATATACTCCCTCTGTCCTAGAATACTCGCACCGGTTCGAGTGGACACGCTTGTCAATGCACAACTTTGACCACTAATATCTTTAACTAGGTATTATAAAAACTTATAAAATATTACTCCCTCCGTCCCACAATTATCTTCCTGTTTGACCAAAAACACGGATTTTAAGAAAAGTGGAATATAGTACATGAAAAAGTGGAATAAATTACAAATGATGATTGAGTTGTATGGAAAAGTGGAATAAAGTGAAGGAAATAATGCCCTTGGTCCAAGTATGCATTCAATGTTAAGTCTAATAAATGCGGTTCAGTATTAATTAACAAGTTAATAATTCAGTGAGATCAAGTGAGTTGAATGCCTAGCTAGAGGCCGCTTCAGTTCAAGTGGAATTAATGATATTAATCCACAGCTTACTCTTGACTGAACCCGTAGGGTCACACAAATAGTACGTAAACGGATCAAGTATTTAATGGCATTAAATACTCTATCTATGGATATTCGGAATCGACGGATCTTGGTTTCAGTGGGAGCTGAGATCGTCACAAGCAAGAAATGAATACTCCGGAAACGATGATATTGCCAGAAACGGAAATATGGATCGTATCGGAAATATAAATATTATCCAAGTCGTAGATGTTGCCGGAAACGGAAACATGGTACGTATCGGAAAATATTATCGGAAATGGAAATATTAGCGGAATCGGAAATATTGCCGGAAATGGAAATATTGTCAGAATCGGAAATATTATCGGAATCGGAAAATAATTCCGGAAACGGAAATATTAAATATTTGTTCGAAACGGAAATTGATTCCGGAATCGGAAATATTAAATATTGTTCGTATCGGAAATGAATTCCGGAACCGGGAATTTAATCGGAAGCGTATCGTACGAATAAGCATCGGACGAGGCCTGCCGGACGAAGGCCCAGCACGAAGCCAGGCCATCGCCCAGCAAGCCAAGCGCGCCACACGAACAGCCAAGGCCACGCCAGGCCCAGCGCAAGGCCAGGCCCAACAGGCCGTGGCAGCGCGCACAGCGCACGCAGCAATGGGCTGCGAGCTGTGCTGCTGCTCGCGTGGGCTTGCGGCTCGCGTGGGCCGAGCAGCCGTGTGGGCTGTGCGCGGGCATGGCCTGCACGCTCGTGGGTCATGCTCGTGTAGAGTTTGTGTTCACATACGAAACCTAAATTGTATAGGATTTGTTTGATGATTAAATTCCTATTCCTATTAGGATTATTTAATTAAATAGAGTCCTTGTAGGATTCTAAGTTTAATTAAATCGTATCCTACTAGGATTCCAGTTCCCTTTCCAAACCTCTATAAATAAGGGCCTAGGGTCATAATTTATACGAACGATTCAAGTATTCAAAGTGATTTTTGAGAGCAAAAATTCAGTCATATAATTGCCTACAATAGCCGAAAATTCTAAGTACCTTAAGGGCGATTCTAGTTGGTCAAGTTTAAGGCGGATCCGGACGTGCTGTGGACTATCTACGGAGGGACGACATTTGGAGTCCTAAAGACTTGTTCTTGTTCGGTTCGGGCGCAGCTAGGGAAGGCACGCAACAAAGTGTATGCATCTAAACTATGCTAAATGATTATGTGTAAATAATATGCTTTCCTGGCTTTATGGTTTTTCCGCATGATTTATGAATTGTCATATGTATCATAACCTAACAGTGGTATCACGAGCCTCTTATTATTTTCATAATCTAAATTGCATAAACATGGTTAAATATTACAAATTTGCAAGAATTAAAAGGGGTGATTAATTTTCGTAATTGTTAATTAATTGCAAATTGCGTTTATTTAATTATACGTACGCAGTTTTTCGGCAGTTTCTTCGTTACTCATCCAAATCGAGTGATTTTTGTGTCAATTCGGCATGTAAAAGGCATTCTAAAATTTTGAAGCCTAACTATGACTTTTCGGAGGTTTTAGTTTTTCGAATGCAAAATTTCGTAAAGTTAAGATGTTAAATTAAATATTTGCGATTCTTGTTGATAAATCTTGAATTTTTGATTGACCTACTGTATATGTTTAACAAGTTTGAATGCCTAGCCTTGTTAATTATGCAATCTAATTTGTAATTATGATTAATTTGTTGAAAATTGGAATAATTTAGAATTAATTTGATTTTCATAATTAGTTATAATTTAATTAGAAACCTATGATTAAAAACCACCATAAAAATTGTAAATTTATGTTAAATTTTAAATTTTTATGACCTAGACTTGAATCCATGTTAATCGGAAATCAATTAAATAATAAATTTTCGATTTTTCGCCCTAAAATTATGAAATTAATATTATTTATTAATTTGTCATTAATTTTGAATATAATTTTTTAATTTTTTTTATGCGACTCGCTCATATAACTTGCACGCACAAAGCAATGGACGCTACGTGTTACCCTTAAGGGGTGTTGTATAGTGCGGGCATGCGACGACGAGCAAGGGAGCTCGTCGCCCATGCGGTACGAATGCAGCGAGCAAGGGCATGGTGCACGAGCACAAGGCAGCAACCCTGCCTTGTGTCGTGGGCTGTGAGCAATGGGCGTGTGGGCAGGGGCGAGAGCAAGGCACGAGCAGTCGCGTGTGGGCAGCAAGCGTGTTGCGCCACAGCGCGCACCGCCTCGCGCAAGCATGCGGAGCCTCGCGCGCAGCTTGCGCAAGCTCGCGTGCCACGAGCGCTACGCACAGCGTCGATGGCTCGCGCGCAGCGAGCGCCAGCTCGCATACTGCTGCCTCGTGCGATGAGCGCAAGCTCGCGTGCGGGATAGGCAGGCGCGCAGCGAGCGATGGCTCGCATGGATCGAGCGCTGGCAAGCGAGCGCAGCTAGCGATGGCTCGCGTGCATCGAGCGCTGGCGCGCGCAGCGAGCACCAGCTCGCGTGATGCCTTGCGATGGTGAGCAGCAGCGATGCGACGCAGCGCATGGGCTGCGCGCACATGGCCAGCGATGGCTGTGTGCGTGTGGCCCATGGGCGTGCGTTGCGTGGGATTGTTGCGTTGCAATTAGATCGTTTTGAAATTTTAATTTGTAATTTTCAGTTTACATAATTTTAATTAATTTTAAAATTAATAATTTAAATTATTTTCTTGGATTTTAATTTTGAATATTGTAATTATAATAAATTTTATTTATTCTAATTATTTTACTAAAATTAAAATCATGAATTAATTTAAATACGACTGAAATTAAATTAAACTTTTTGGATTCAGTTATAAATTTATATGAGCTTTAAATTTTAATTAAATTTGTATGTTTTCGGTTAGACTAGAAATACATTTTTATGTTTAAAATTAGTAAAGCATATGAATTTATTGGTTTAAGTGGGAGCCCTTTTTAGTCATAAACTCTTGATTAGGTCTACAAATGCTTAAGGTTAAAACAACTTGATTAGAATTAATAAGGACTGAATAATTTGTAGATTATTGGTGCCCTTGATTAATTGCTGCAAATGTTTATGTGATGCATAATGTGTTTTACTAACCAGCTATGTGGGCCATTCATGATAATGAATGGGTGAATGGTATATATTGTATATGTACTGTTTTGCAGGTTATGAAGTGACTAGTATGGCCCAAATAGGATAGAAAATATGGTCTGCGTACCATTAATTTGAATGTAATTGGTCTAAAGTACCAAAGTTGTTTTTCAATTCAAAAATGGTCTGCGTACCATCAAATAGTTGTAATTAGTTTTAATTATAGCTTATCCTATTTGAAGAAAATGGTGCCTCCCACGGAGATTTTCAAGACGGACTTTGAAGTTAAAGCTTCAAGATGAAGTCGGGCCATACTAGATCACATTTATCTTATGCATGTTTTAAGTTATTTATTGCTTTTAAATATGTCTTAAAATGCATGAGATCAAAAGCTTGATTATGTTGCATGATTAAGGATTTTAGTTCACTTAAAATCTAACCAACATAGTAAGAGCCTTAAGTTCCAAACTTAAAAATTGAGTTAAAAGGTGCCATGCCAAAATATACATTTGCTTGGATATCCTTTACATCAATCTAGTAATAGTTTTCGCTCAGCGAGGTGTTACTTATTGGTCCTAAAGGGGCAAGGTACACAAATAATTGTGAGTACATGTTAGTTTTGGTGAAACTCAACGATATAAGTAAGGAGTCCTTTTATGTCGTGGCAAAATCGATAGGTTTACCTAATAAGTTCTTAGACGTACCTATCAACCAAGAATAGTTTCTAGACTATTAGCAAAAGGCTTTTGCTTACCTAAGATGTTTTAGGATTAAGTCGACAAACTGTGCTTAGTTCTTCAATGATTTTAGGATCTTGGAATCATTTTATTCACACCTGCCGGAACACATAATTCGAATAAAATGCTAATGACTTGTTTAAATTGCATGATTGCTTTCATTTTCAAGTTATTATTCATGATAAATGTTTAGACTTTTCATGCTTCAATGTATGTTTTAATTATTGTTTATAATTAAATATCTTGCACTGCAATAAATCCTTTTAGAAAGGTAACAGTAAATTTCCTCGATTGGTAGTGAATTCAAGAACGATTCACGGAAATGAGAGAAAATGAGCGATTTAAAATGTACGTTTCTTTTAGCGACTTTTATGGTTGTTTTCGAGTATCAAAGTCGAATGGCAAACCGATTGGTGCTTGTGAATTCAAAATACAATGTAGTTTTGAGATCATAAAGCATTGAGTTTAAACGCTCAGCTTTACCAATGGTTAACAACCTAATATATTTGTCCATTTAATTCTCGAATGAGTCTAGTCCCTAGACATTCGAATAGATCGATGCTTAGAGAACTTTAGAAGCTTCTGGTAAGATCATCTAGTTGAAACAGAATATTCAACATAAATTAAATGGAAAGAACCTTGTTGGAGTGACATTGGACATGTCTAACAAAATATAAAAGTCAACACTAGAGAATTCAATTCTTAAGGCTATAAGAAAGGGTACAAGAAATAGGAAAACAAAGGAACAGATGAAAGGAATTTACAATTCCGTTTCTACCTGTAAGTTTATGTTTAAAGAAAAGTGACCTAGCAATCAAACTTCCTTGTTATCATATACCGCTTGAGGTTCTTACTTCGGTAATAACTCAAACAATGGAAGCTAGGCTACACTAATGGCCTACAAGTGGGAAATGAAGCATGGCAATGCTACATTAGTTGTAGGGTCATCTAGTTTGTTTTAAGTCCTTTCAAAGGCTGGAACTAAATGGCTATTTTGTTCCATAATCAGCATACCTAAATTTCTGTTTTTCAAACACAGAAAGACTCACATTCAAGAAAAACAAAAACAATGTTTGTTTGTTTATTTGAGTGAAATGGTCATTTACGGGTTGAGTCAATTTGCTTGATTAAAACAAACAACTCTTTAACAATAAAAACTTTACTAGGTTTAAATCAAACCCTTGATTTGAGTTCCACTAATCTTTGGCATTGTTGCTTAGACCATGTCAACAAGTTAACATTCACAAGCTCTATTTTAATGGACTTTTGAAAGTTGGTTGATTTCTAGATCAACTTAAGACAAGCTAGTCTTACTTGTTGAAAGTAACAAAGAATATGAACTATTGTTAGAACGCCTAGACGATAGAGTTCAAAGCTAAAGAAAGGTTTTATGACTTTATTATTTCACATGGATTTGAGTGAATATAGGTTTATTTACTCAAATGTGATATAAGTTGAATCTTTTTGGCTAGTTCAAAGATTCAGAAGTATAAAATCCACTTGGCAAGAAATCATAAAGATCTAGGTTAGATCATGTTGATGATTACTTGAGACCAAATATGATCATCAATGATTGTGTGTTGTAATTTCACAATCTAGGTCCATAAGATATGGCATATCTTAGTTGGAATAATCGAAGTCAATTAGTACTTGATTCGATCAATGATGGATCATAAAGACTTTTCCTATAATTTCTAAAACAAAATGCTCAACTACCACCAAACTAAACCAAATTCGTCAAAGCTATTGAAAAGTAATTTCAAAATATCTTTTCATAATATATCTAAAGAGTTCTTAAACTCAGTGGGAGCTTAGTGTTTGTTATTCAACAAACTAAGGCCCCAAGTATAGATATATGTTTCATTGTGATTTATTCAAATGAGACACAAGGGTATTGTTTCTACCACGAATTTTTGAGAACATAATGTTTGTTTGCTCGAAATGATGTCCTTTTGGTGATTCGTTTCCAAAATGACAAGTGGGAGAAAATAGACCTCGAAAGTCTTCGAGGCGAACAACAAACATAAACGGACATTCAGGAGGCTTTTCGAAGTGCTTCAGAAAATCCGAACTTATTCTTTAAGGACTTTAGAAGTGGCTTTAAAGAATAGACATCTCTTAGAAGACTTTACAAGTGCTTCAAGGAGAACAGAATATTCTACGGACTTTCAAGTGGCTATTGATATTCTATTGTTTGATGTTCTATACCCAAGTAGGCATAGAATTCAAATCACTGAAACTATGAGATTCTTCTATTAGATAGTGAAGAAACATGGAGTTCAGGTCACTGAAACTATGCAATTCTTCTATTAGATAGTGAAGAAACCTACAACTTACAGTCAAACTATTATCATGTAGATTAATGAGTTTGTGACCTGTAAGAAAGCTATGACGAAACCCAGATTCCCTAAAATGGTTAGAGGCCATATATAGACTCAAATGTTTTAAATGGTTAGAGGCCATAAAACATACTCAATGTTTTGATGACAAAATTGAAATTTTGTTGATTTGCAAGAATAGTTTCACACCTATTGGTTGCAAGTTTGTTTTAAGGATAAAAACCATCAAACATGAAATTGTGTTCACACACAAAGCTAGATTAGTTGCTAAAGGTTACAAGCAAATTCATGGCGTAGATTGTGTTGAAACCTCATGCATAATCGTAATGCTCAAGTCTATAAATCAAGCAATGATCGCATATTGGTACATATGGCAATTGGATGACAAAACAATTCCTCAATAAAATGTTGGAATAAACTATGTACATGGTATGTCATAGGATTTGTGGATCCAAATAAATGCTTGAAAAAGAAAGCTAGCTTATGAAATCTAAGTACAGATTTAAGCAAGCAATTGGGAATTAGAAATGTATTTTAGTGAAGCTAATAAGTATTTTAGTTTCATAAAATGTACATGATTCTTATAGATATATAAGAAGTTTAGTGGGAGTACATAAAAACTTAACTGGTCCTGTGTGTATCACACACATATCTCTCTATTGTAAAATAACATTCAAATGCTAATGACTTAGATTTGAAATTATTCATCAATGATGGACCAAGGCGAAACTTAGTACATACTGGGTATTAAGATCTATTTACAAAGATCTTATATTAATGTTTTGGATTAAGTAATGGCATTTACTAAATCAAACACGAAAGACTCCATTGGAGATATTCGACCCATGTGAATAAATCTAAGTAAAGAATGTTTGAACTATGTATAAGCATTTACTAAGTTAACATCAAAGAATCTAATGAGATTCTTCACCTATATTTTATGTCAAAGAATTTAGCTGGATTCAGTATCTACTGAAATTGAATAAGCTAAAGTTACATGAATAGAATTCAATTGGGAATTATTCTGCAAAAGAATTTATCATGTATGATATAATATGAGGATCGCCAAAAACGTATCGTATGACTTTAGGCATGACGAACATATACCAATCTCTATTGATCTAAGTGAAGACCAATTAGATTGAGATCAAGAAAAACTTATGGTACTTGAAAAGGTACATAGGAATAGTTCTTGATTCAAGGAAATAAAGATATGCTAAATATTGATGCTACACGCATAAACACTGGCAAAGGATCAAGCAAGACCCTTTGGAGTTAACCATTGATAAGGACGAGCTATAGAGCATCGTGTTTTGAAATGGCAACATGGATTGGAGACCATGAGTTGTTGCGTGGGAAACTAAATATTAATTTCTATGTTCTAAGATACAGCTGGAAAGTCTTCCACATATCCGTGAACTGCTTGGATAAGAAAATCCAAACCAAAGCATCACTAGCAACCTATACAGTTGAAGTAGAAGTACTTATTGCCTAAGAAGCAATAAAACTTATTTGTTTACATTAAAAGTTCTTCACTGAACTTGGCTGGATCACATGTCTGCTAACTTGATGGTTCTTCATTGCAAAATGCGTAGAACCACTATTTAAGTAAGAAAGACTAGATCACAAAATAAACATACTCAAAAGATCTTATCATCATATCTCGAAGAACATTCGATGAAAAGGATATTAAGATTGGCAAAGCATGATAACTAAACCTATGCAACAAGTGAGAAGCAACACTCACATTGTAGCACTGGAAATCAAGCATAGCTTTGAATTCCATGAAATGTTTAAAGATGGCTTAGAGGCCCATGGTTGTAAAACGTTGGGGTTGAACATTTATCATATATGAAATGTATTTTTCATATTCCATTTAATCTTGGTTTAGTATTAAATGATGAGTCCCTTCAATTTGACAAAATATTCAAGATAGACTGTCAGGACCAGTCCTGTGACTAAGAAATGTCTATCAAGTGAACTTGAATGTCAAAAGTTGAAAATGGTCCCTGGTCGGAGTTTTCTATAAAATTGGACGCATAGAAAACGTTAGACGACTAGAATACAAGATGACTAGTAGTTCTGTTTCTTGAACTATGTGGACATGGCAATGTCATAATCATTTGCATAGATACTTACTTTGGGAAGACTAGTATCGGACAAGACCTATGAAACTTTACTGTAAGAGATGAAAATCTGTCATAAGTAAATTTCATTAAAATTATTAGACACTAAATCCTCAATACCTGAGTGATTTGAGATTACTTGTTTGAGTAAAAGGAGGCTATAAAGGCAACGCTCAGGTAATCACCTATCAAACGAAGTCTAATCTCAAGATCGCAAGATTGGGATTGTCCTCCCATAAATCGGGATGAGATGCTTAAAAGTTGTACAAGGCCACTCGGAGAGCTAGAAACTGTGAAATGCATGGCCGTGCTCGGATGAATCATAGGCTATGATTATCTGTTTATTTGATCAGTTGAACTCTGAAACCGAGAAACACCTCTGGACATAATAAGGATGACAACTCTTACCTTATGTTCAAGAGCAAGCATCGAGCGACAAAGGAATTAGGAAATGCACACTTGTCCCTAAGGACAAGTGGGAGACTGAAGGAAATAATGCCCTTGGTCCAAGTATGCATTCAATGTTAAGTCTAATAAATGCGGTTCAGTATTAATTAACAAGTTAATAATTCAGTGAGATCAAGTGAGTTGAATGCCTAGCTAGAGGCCGCTTCAGTTCAAGTGGAATTAATGATATTAATCCACAGCTTACTCTTGACTGAACCCGTAGGGTCACACAAATAGTACGTAAACGGATCAAGTATTTAATGGCATTAAATACTCTATCTATGGATATTCGGAATCGACGGATCTTGGTTTCAGTGGGAGCTGAGATCGTCACAAGCAAGAAATGAAGACTCCGGAAACGATGATATTGCCAGAAACGGAAATATGGATCGTATCGGAAATATAAATATTATCCAAGTCGTAGATGTTGCCGAAAACGGAAACATGGTACGTATCGGAAAATATTATCGGAAATGGAAATATTACCGGAATCGGAAATATTGCCGGAAACGGAAATATTGTCAGAATCGGAAATATTATCGGAATCGGAAAATAATTCCGGAAACGGAAATATTAAATATTTGTTCGAAACGGAAATTGATTCCGGAATCGGAAATATTAAATATTGTTCGTATCGGAAATGAATTCCGGAACCGGGAATTTAATCGGAAGCGTATCGTACGAATAAGCATCGGACGAGGCCTGCCGGACGAAGGCCCAGCACGAAGCCAGGCCATCGCCCAGCAAGCCAAGCGCGCCACACGAACAGCCAAGGCCACGCCAGGCCCAGCGCAAGGCCAGGCCCAGCAGGTCGTGGCAGCGCGCACAGCGCACGCAGCAATGGGCTGCGAGCTGTGCTGCTGCTCGCGTGGGCTTGCGGCTCGCGTGGGCCGAGCAGCCGTGTGGGCTGTGCGCGGGCATGGCCTGCACGCTCGTGGGTCATGCTCGTGTAGAGTTTGTGTTCACATACGAAACCTAAATTGTATAGGATTTGTTTGATGATTAAATTCCTATTCCTATTAGGATTATTTAATTAAATAGAGTCCTTGTAGGATTCTAAGTTTAATTAAATCGTATCCTACTAGGATTCCAGTTCCTTTTCCAAACCTCTATAAATAAGGGCCTAGGGTCATAATTTATACGAACGATTCAAGTATTCAAAGTGATTTTTGAGAGCAAAAATTCAGTCATATAATTGCCTACAATAGCCGAAAATTCTAAGTACCTTAAGGGCGATTCTAGTTGGTCAAGCTTAAGGCGGATCCGGACGTGCTGTGGACTATCTACGGAGGGACGACATTTGGAGTCCTAAAGACTTGTTCTTGTTCGGTTCGGGCGCAGCTAGGGAAGGCACGCAACAAAGTGTATGCATCTAAACTATGCTAAATGATTATGTGTAAATAATATGCTTTCCTGGCTTTATGGTTTTTCTGCATGATTTATAAATTGTCATATGTATCATAACCTAACATAAAGTACATGTGAAAGAGAGTATAGTACATGGGAAAAGTGGAATATAGTACATGAGTGGGGTTTTCAATTCAATTTTAATTAATATAGTACATGAGAAAGTGGGGACCTTAGTAGCCAAAATTAGAAACAGGAAGATAATTTTGGGACGCTCGTTTAGGAAAACAGGAAGATAATTTTGGGACGGAGGGAGTAATAGTTTGAAAATATATGTTAAGATGAAGCCAACAATATATTATATGCTAACTTTTGTTTTCATATACTAGAAATAAAATATGGTCAAAGTGAATTATGTGAATAGTGCAAAAAGTCAAACCGGTGCAAGTATTCCGGGACGGAGGAAGTAACTGAAGATGTGAGGTTATTTTAGTAAATCTACATTCGGTGTTTACCCTTGGATTACTAATATACCCTCCACACTTATAGAATAAGATAATATAATGACAACTTATTCAATAGGAAAAACCCAAAGAATCATTTTAATCAATCTAGCCCCTTAAATAAATCTTTACCATTTAATCAATTTGTTTATATATATGCGTTCGACTCTATCTAACTTATATGTTTCTCATATTCGCACGCATCGTATTTATATTATATTTTTACATGTTATTTCAGTTTAAATGTAATAACACAAATCTTACTAGTATAAATATATTACAGGAGTAATTGACTCCTATTACGTAATAGATATACCACAATCCTAGATGCATTGATATTCTAATAATCCTACGTATATCACAATCCTATATATGTTTCGTAATTTACGTATAATCTATCTTAACAAAGGAGGACATTTAGGCGCTTATTAGGCTAACTAATTATTCATCATGTTAAAATATTATCGAGGGAAAAATATATTGGGTTGTGTTTTGTATTATTTGTGGACATTCGTCCTCTATTTATATTTACAAACTAGATATCTTATTCTTTATAGGTTTCCTAACTTATATAGACTTCTATCTTACATCATATAGCTAAGATATTACATACGATATTCTATCGTCTCGCCCAATACAAACCCTTTATATATTTTACAACACTTAATTAAATTCTATAGCTCACACAATTAAGTCTCCATCAACGCAATTCCAATTCCACCCTTAATCATATTTTATTTGAACAATGGCTAGCGGTCGTGTTGCGAAGGTGACAGACATTAATGTAATTCCTAATCATAATAATCATGTTAGTTATGCGGGTTATCCGGCCTGGGATGGAGACGTCGATATGAACACATTTAGCTGCTGGTCTGATTTTTGTAAGTCTGATACTTGTAATACTTTCTTTGCATTATTTTTGGACATTTTCACAATGGTACGAAAAGTTTCATAAAACTATTTTAAATTTTGGATTTATTGTGAACCGTGCTGATGCTTGTGTGTACTCAAAAATGTTTGGTTCTGATTGTGTTATTGTCTGCTTATATGTAGATGACATGTTGATTTTTGGTACACATATTGATGCTATTAATGAAACCAAAAGGTTTCTATCCTCTCAATTTGAAATGAAAGATGTCAGAGTTCACCTATTTGGGATGAACTTCTGCAAAGAAAACTGACTAGAGAGAGAGAGAAATAGAGAGAACTATTTTATGTTATTGATTGAATGAATTAAGGAGTACAAGCTGAGAGTATAAATACATTAGGATGAGCTACATTGATGATGTGTTAGCACCAATCATAAACGTGCATTGGTACACATCAGCTAGGCTAATTATTACACCAAAAATCAGTTATAACTAACTCCCTTGAACTAAGGCAAATCAGTTAGGAATGTTCTAGAAGAAATGATTGTTGCAGCCTTGCTTGTTTGCTGTTGTTGTGATCATGTTGCTGGCAGTGTTGCTGAGCTGAGCTGAATACCAACACCCCCCCTCAAACTTGGCATGGGAGAGTCATTGATCATGCCAAGTTTGGTAGACAGATTTCTGTGTTGAGCACCAGGTAAAACTTTAGTAAAAATATCAGCTAACTGATTGTGAGTAGGAAGATAACTTAGATGCAAAAGCCCCTCAAGAACCTTATCTTGAGTAAAATGACAGTCCACTTCAATATGCTTTGTGCGCTCATGGAAGATAGGATTTGTAGCAATGTGAATGGCTGACTGGTTGTCACAATGTAGAGCAACAAGCTTCAAATTGTGCACCCCTAGTTCTTCAAGAAGTCGAACAATCCAGGTAACTTCAGCAGCAGCTTGAGACATTGCTCTATATTCTGCTTCAGAAGAACTTTTGGAGATGGTTGATTGCTTCTTCGATTTCCAACTAATAGGAGAATTTCCTAGTAGTAAAACATAACCAGTAACAGATCTCCTTGTTGTTGGACAGGCTGCCCAATCTGAATCAGAAAAAGCTTGCAAGGTGAGCTGTTCTGTAGCCCTGAGTAGAATACCTTGTCCTGAAGTGGAATGAATGTATCTGAGAGTGTGAGTCAAAGCTTCAATATGTTGCAGAGTAGGAGAGTGCATAAATTGACTCAAACATTGAACAGCAAAGGAGATATCTGGTCTTGTGTGAGTGAGAAAATTCAGCTTGCCAACATAACATCTATATAGTTCTGCATTGTGATAAGGTGTTCCTTCAGTGGTGAGCTTTAGATTGAGAGGAAATGGAGTCACAACAGGTTTGGAAATGTCCAGCTCACAATCTTGAAGAAGTTCCTTGGTATACTTCTTTTGAGTAAGAATATAACCTTCATTGGTATGACTGACTTCAATACCAAGAAAAAAATTAAGAACTCCCGGCCAAATCCTTAATGCTGAATGTGAGATGCAAATGTGATTTCAGGGCAGCAATTTTATCCTCATTGGATCCTGTGATGAGGATGTCATCAACATATACAGCCACCACAGTCAAATCACCAGAATCTTGTTTGATAAACAAAGAGTAATCACTTTTAGACTGCTTATAACCCTGTGACTTTAGTTCAGAGTGTAATCTAGCAAACCACTGCCTTGATGCCTGCTTTAAACCATATAAAGACTTGTTGAGTTTGCAAACAAAACCAGGTGGGGCAGTAACACACTCAGGAATTTTCATATAGACTTCCTCATCAAGGTGTCCATGAAGAAAAGCATTGTTGATATCTAGTTGGAAAATTCTCCAATTCTTACTGGCAGCTAGGCTGATTAAACACCTGACAGTGGACATTTTGACAACTGGAGAAAAGGTCTCATGATAGTCAATGCCATACTTTTGAGTAAACCCTTTTGCTACCAACCTTGCTTTATATCTCTCAATTGTTCCATCAGCATGTTTTTTAATTCTGTAAACCCACTTGCACCCTATTGCCTTCTTTCCTTTAGGAAGCAAAACAAAATCCCATGTATTGTTATTCTGTAAAGCAGTAATCTCATTGTCCATAGCCTGTATCCATTTAGAATCTGTTGCAGCCTCAGTGTAAGAAGTTGGTTCAACAAGTTCCATGTGTGCAGCAATTAGCAATCTGTGTTGAATTGGTATGCTGTCATATGCTACAAGATTACACCAATGCTTTGTAGGCTTAGAACATATGAAATCTTGTAAGTGAGCAGGTGGTTTGGAAGGTCTGGTAGATTTTCTGGGAGCTGGGGGTTCAGTTGGTGGACTGGTAGATAGAATGGGTGTATCAGCAGTAGAAGGAGAAGTGTGTAAAATATCAGCAGAAGAAGAAGTAGGAGAATTGGAGTTGGAGTTGGAGTGGATTTGTGAGGTTTGAGGATTACTGAAGATATTGTGAGGCTGGTCTAGTGAAGTGGATGGTGTAAAAGAGATTTCTGTAGAGAAAGGAATCACAACAGGCAAGAAGAATTGATTTGAGTAGGTAGTGTTTGGAGAGTTTGAAAAATGAAAGGGAAAATGTTTTTCATGAAACACTACAACCCTAGAAACAACAAATTTGTGTGTAGCTAAATTTAGTACTTTGTAGGCCTTTTGATGAGGTGGATACCCAACAAGAACACAGGGTTCAGCTCTTGGATCAAACTTAGTTCTATGAGTTTTAGAAGAGCTGATATAACACAAACAACCAAAGACTTTCAGATGAGACAAGTCAGGTGGTGTTTTAAACAGCTTTTCATATGGAGTGCTGAACTGTATGCTTTTGAGAGGCATTCTATTTATCAAATAAGTAGCTGTAAGAATGCATTCACTCCAATATTTGTCAGGTAGTTTAGCTTGAAATGAGAGAGCTCTGGCAGTTTCTAGGAGGTGTTTGTGTTTTCTTTCAACAACACCATTCTGTTGAGGTGTGTTGCTACAACTTTTCTGTTGTACAATCCCCTTTTTGAGAAACAAATCTCTCATTGCACCTTCTGTCAAGTCTAATGCATTGTCTGACCTAATCTGTTTCACTGTAAGACCAAACTGATTCTCAACATATAAGAAAAAATCATGCATAATTTTGACAGAATCAGTTTTATTTCTCATCAAGTGAGTCCATGTCATTCGAGTGAAATCATCTACAATAGTGAGAAATTGATTACACTTGGAACTATCATGCACAGAGTAGGGTCCCCATACATCAATGTGAAGTAATTCAAAGGGTTGCACTGTCTTAATACTACTTACAGGAAAAGAAGATCTGGTTTGCTTAGCCAATGGACAAATTTGACAGAAACTTTCAGCTAAACAACCCTTAACATCAATGCCTTTGATGTTTTTTATTTTCTCAAAAGGTATATGACCTAATCTAAGGTGCCAAAGTTTTGCTTCTTCTACTGCAGAGATGCTTGAAAGAGCATGCTTATTGAAACTGTTGTTAGACACCAATAGACCATCATTTAGACTGTACAATCCATTGTCCAATCTACCAAGCAGAGTATGCTTGTTCTGTGAAAGGTCCTGTGCAAAACATTCACCATTTGTAAACAACACAGAACAATTATTATCAGAACACAGCTTAGAGATTGAGATCAAGTTAAACTGGAACCCTGGCACATGAAGAACATCCTGAAGAACAATAGTTCCTAAATCAATTTGACCTTTATGTGTGACTGACAATTCAGTACCATTAGGAATGGTAATTGTGTGTAATCTGTCAGTCATTAGTTCTGTGGTGTTGAACATGCTTAGGTCTGAACACATATGATCACTAGCTCCACTATCCAATATCCATGTGTTTTTAAATTTAGATAAAAGACAGAATGTACCTTTCATGTGAGAGGTGGTTGCTAGACCAAGTGAACTAGAGCCATGATGTTCATCTTGACTAGCAGTCTTGTGATTGTTGTGACTAGCAAGATAGCTAAGCAACTGATTGTATTGCTCCTCAGTAAAAGTAGCTTGTACAGTTCCTGATTCTCCTTTTGTTTCTTTCTCCTGATTCTCCTCAAGTTGAGCTGCTGCAGCAACTCTCTTTCCATTGCCTTTGAAATCCTTAGGATATCCATGTAATTTCCAGCACTTCTCCACAGTATGATTCTTCATTTTGCAGTGCTCACAGTAGAGATTGTTTCTTGTATAGGTATAGTTTCTTGATTGGTTTCCATTTGCTGTATTGAATGATCCTGAACCAGAAGCATATGGAGGTGATCTGTATGACTTGTTGTCAGAAAACCTTCTTGCTGTGAACACTGTGGATTCTGAATTGTGAATTCTACTATTATTGACTTCCTTCTGTTGTTCTTCCTGCAAAAGAAGTCCATATGCTTTTGAAATAGTTGGCAAGGGACTCATCATGAGTATAGTGCTATTTGAATGATCATACTTCTCATTCAATTTCATCAAGAATTGAATCAATCTTTGATTCTGTTGAGACTTCAATAGCTGTTGAGTTAAAGTGTAGCTACAACCTGTGCAGATACATGAAGGTAAAGGATCAAGTCCATCAAGTTGATCCCATAATAGCTTTATCTTAGTGAAAAAACTTGAAATCTGCTCATCATCTGCTTGACTCAAATCACACAATTTCTGTTGTACAGAAAAGAGTTGTGGTCCAGATGACTGACAAAATCTCTCCTCCAGATCAAGCCATATTTCTCTTGCAGTTTTGAGGTACAACACACTTCTTGCAATTGAAGGCTCTAAGGAAGATAGCATCCAAGAAATTACTAAGTCATTACATCTGTTCCAGATTCTGTGATTTGCTGAATTACTTGCTGGTTGATTGAGACTGCCATCAACAAAACACAACTTATTCCTTGCTGAAAGTGCAATCACCATGGAACGCTTCCAGTCATTGAAGCACTTTCCATCAAACACAATGCTAACCAATTTGGAAGCATTAAGATCATGACTACTAAGATAATATGCTGAATTAGGATTAGTTGCAGAATCTTGATCAGCAGGCATCTTTGAAGAATATTCAAAAAATATCGATTGAGAATTGAGAAAGAGATTTTGATCAAACTTAGTGATTTATGAGAAACTTCGATCAAAAATTATTTGATCAGGCTCAGTGATTCAATGACTGTATTTGATGTACTGAGAAGAAGATGTACACAAGAAAAATTTCGCGGAAAAATTGCAGCAGGATCTATTGATCACTGCTCTGATACCATGTCAGAGTTCACCTATTTGGGATGAACTTCTGCAAAGAAAACTGACTAGAGAGAGAGAGAAATAGAGAGAACTATTTTATGTTATTGATTGAATGAATTAAGGAGTACAAGCTGAGAGTATAAATACATTAGGATGAGCTACATTGATGATGTGTTAGCACCAATCATAAACGTGCATTGGTACACATCAGCTAGGCTAATTATTACACCAAAAATCAGTTATAACTAACTCCCTTGAACTAAGGCAAATCAGTTAGGAATGTTCTAGAAGAAATGATTGTTGCAGCCTTGCTTGTTTGCTGTTGTTGTGATCATGTTGCTGGCAGTGTTGCTGAGCTGAGCTGAATACCAACAAAAGACATGGGTGAAACTGATGTGATCTTGTGTGTTAAAGTCACTAAAACTAGTAATGGTTTCTCTTTGTCTCAATCTCACTATGTGGAAAAAGTGTTAAAGAAATTTAACAGTTTTGATGTTGTGCCTGTTAAAACTCCTTATGATGCTAGCATACACTTGAAAAAGAATAAAGGCAATAGTGTGTCTCAATCTGAATATGCTAAAATAATTGGGAGTTTGATGTTTCTCATGAATTACACTCGGCCTGACATAGCCTATGCAGTTAGTAGACTTAGTCGGTATACCCATAACCCCGGTAGAGACCATTGGAATGCTCTTAGGAGGTTATTAAAGTACCTTAGGGGCACGATGGATTGGGATTTGCATTATGTTGGATTTCCTGCTGTTTTAGAAGGTTATTGTGATGCAAACTGGGTATCTGATAATGATGAGGTAAGTTCCACTAGTGGATATGTTTTTACTTTATGTGGAGCAGCTATCTCTTGGAAGTCTTCTAAACAGACTTGTATGGCCCGGTCAACTATGGAGTCCGAATTTATTGCATTGGACTTGGTCGGGCAAGAGGCGGAGTGGTTGAGAAATTTATTGGCCGATATTCCATTGTGGGGGCGTCTTGCTCCACCTGTATCTCTACATTGTGATTCTCAAGCTCCTATTTGTGTTGCTAAAAACAACGCTTATAATGGCAAAAAGAGACATATTCATGTGAGGCATGAATCTGTGAGAACACTAATAGAGAGTGGTGTAATTACTATGGAATTTGTGAGATCTGAGCAGATCCTTTAACCAAGGGACTAAATAGAAGATTAGTCCTTGATACGTCGAGGGGAATGGGGCTTAAGCCTGTTAGTTGAGGAATTCATGGTGGACACCCGACCTTGTTAACACAAGGTTTCTTGTGGTCTAACGAAGCCATGGAAAGACTCATTTGTGTACACTTCCCATTTCTATGACTTGTATATTTTATGTGAGGTTAAGTTTCTTAGCTTTTAATGAAGTTCATATCCCAGGGTCTGGGTGGTCCTAATGAGAAGGACTTGATGAATTCACCGCATGTATATTGAGAGGTTGAGGAACAACTCTTAACGGTTTCATATCCCAGGATATGGGTGGTCTATGTGATAGACTTGATGAAATCACCTACTTGAGTGTGAAGGTTTGATCACCTTCTATGGAAAACTTGGGCAAGTTTTTCTAGAGCACTCATGAGCATCCCAAGTATAATGGCCATTGTTGCTTGGCTATCGCGGAACTCATAATAATCTAAGGTATGGTATGTGTTATTGGGTTTTATTTCTTGATTGAGATAGTTACAGATTTGTTCACTTTCTCAAAGAAATTGCCTAATCTTCACTATGTGTTGGTTCAATCGAAAGACACCAACATTTAAGTATCAAACCTTCATAAAAAGTGCTCAGAATTCTTTTTCTTCTTTTCTTTTAAATAAAAATGGGTCTTTGCATTTGTGGGGGATTGTTGGAAATAATGCAAAGAAAGTATTTTACCATTTGTGAAAATGTCCCACATTGATAGAAATTAAAATGTATGGTTTTCAAGGGAAGTATTTAAAGTAAAAGGGATTGTCCCACATGGGAAGACAATGAACTCTTCCTTTTGTTTAAATATAGGGAAGGGATGTTTATACTTTGAAGTGCTTCCGCTAGTGGTTTGGGCTAGAAAAGGAATCCCCACACGCGCGCCGCCGCCGTCCGGCTGGTTCGTGTTCGTGGCACGTGCGCGGTGTCACGTCATGTCATGTCATGTCATGTCGTAATTGACGGTCTAGGTTATTATGAGACCGTTCAGTTACGTAGCCAAATTCCGTTCCTTGATTTTCGCTTCCGTTTTAATTCTCAAATCAATTCTGATTTTCAGTTTAATTGGCAGTTGATTGCATGATCAATTCTGATTGGTAGTTACAACTGTTTAATTGCCCAATTTAATTCTGGTTTCGGTTACAAACCCTTGCTTGCTTTATAATCAGTTTTGAATACACCGAAAAATTCCAACTCTCTTCTCCTATTCTTCTGAGCATATTATGAGTTCCTAGTTCGTTTTATTCGAGTGCACGTTAAAACGAATTGCTGTGTAAAATCTTGGGGGGCAACGCCTATTACGATTGCACCATAGTCGGGGCGAATTTTGCTTCTAAGACAGTGTTTGCATAACACGTCACAGCTTTATATACATCAAATATTCGGCCCACATTTCATTTACATTTTCGGATTTTACAGTATTCTTTCCTACAAATATCATTGTGACTCTTTTTTCCATTGTTTTAATTTCCTATTGTTTGTGTCTTATGATCATACCATTCCTGCAAAAAACCATAGTTCATGGGAAAATCATGAATAAGATGACGATACCGATACCACATATTGGTAACACGATTAATGAAAGTTATGATAGAAGTAATATATTGCAAGTGCATTGCTTGTTCAAGTATGGTGATAATTATCACCATTTACATGATCTTGGTTGGAAGAACGTGTTTCCATCCACCACATATAAATTCCGGCTTCACATCGGTATCTATGAACTTTTCCGAGTCGTACGATGCGACATGAGATGGAAGAAAGAAGAAGAAGAAGAAGAAGAAGAAGAAGAAGAATCTCATAAAATTGACGCCACTGTCATATGGAATATCACTTCTATTAGTATCGGTGACGTATGGTCTTCTCCTGGTGAAACAACTTACTTTAACAACACCAGCAAATACAAAAACTTTGTTAGGGCTGTGTTAACCCACAAATTAATAAATACTCCCACAAGTTAACCTAGTACTAAATATATTATATATATTTTTATGTTTTTTTTTTTATTTTCAGCATTTTTTTTTTTGAGGTTGAAGATTATATCATCTTCAACCTTACAAGAGATGATATGGTCCAAGTGAAGCTGGTGTTCCCTCGTAAGAGTTTTCCACTTTTCGTGTATTAAAGTAGGTGACTCGTTTAATGTATATATACGTAGTTTCTTGGATTAGAAAATTGGGCCTTGGAAAAACTATTGAACAAATGTGTAACAGGCTTTATTCATCGTGTGTATAGACTGTGTACTGTTGTAATGAAAAAGGGTGTTAGACTTATGGGTTGGTTTTCAATGGCGTAAATGCTATCAGGTCCATGGGTGGCTATTCGGATCAATGCGTTGGATTCGATTTATGTTCCAAGACGATTTCGGATTGTGCAAAAATCAATTTACTATGATAAATGATCGAATCAGGTTGAATTTGGGTCGTTTAGGTTTCCCTCATACTTCAGATCGATGGGTGGTAATTCGGATCAATGTGTTGGATTCAGGTTATGTTCCAAAACGATCTTAGATTGTGCAAAACTTGATATAATTATGTAATACATATGATAAGTGAGTCAAATCAGGTTGAATTTGTGTACTTCAGGTTGGGTTAGAGTCGGGCTAGCTGCTAGGGATTGTCAATCCTAGATATACACATGATAAAAGAAACTTTAAAAAATTAAAAATTTGCGTCAACAGCAGGGTTCGAACCTGCGCGGGCAAAGCCCAACAGATTTCAAGTCTGTCTCCTTAACCACTCGGACATATTGACATTTGTGTTAAAATCAGGCTGAGTTTGTTATTTATAACTTTGTACTTTCAGGTTAAAAACTAAAAACATTAAAAACAATTGCGTCACCAGCAGGGTTCGACCTGCGCGGGCAAGCCATCATTTGGGGAACAATCTCAATTTATGTATGCCATTTTTTTTTTTTTTTTTTTTGGTTTCCTTTTTTTTAACGTCATTTAATT
Source organism: Spinacia oleracea (assembly GCF_020520425.1). Classification (NCBI taxonomy): domain Eukaryota; kingdom Viridiplantae; phylum Streptophyta; class Magnoliopsida; order Caryophyllales; family Amaranthaceae; genus Spinacia; species Spinacia oleracea. The sequence continues at coordinate 8,710,621 of NC_079490.1, forward strand.
TAATTTAGAAGATATACCCGGTTGTACGTAGTTCTACGTGTAATCAATTCATTTTATACTTTTAACCCCTTAAAAGCATATTTTTATAGTTTAAAAGCATATATTTACAAATTAAAAACTCTTTTTACAATTTTAAAGTACATTGTTACAGATGAAAAACAAAGTTTTGCAAGTAAATTAAAAGGAAATGAAAAATATGTAAGTATGTGCTTTTAAATCGTTAATGTGCTTTTTAAGTAGGTAAATGTGCTTTTAACCCGGTTGCATATAGAACTACATACAACCGGATATACCTTATAATTTGTGGTTCGTTAGGGTTGTGTTAATTAACCAACGACTATTAAAATATTATAATGGTATATGCCTCTTTTTCTTCCCAATCTAAATGCATGTTAACGTTTTCATGATTCTAGCTTCTACTAGTATTAAATAAAATTAGTATTAGTCGTGTAAAGAATATAATTTCGTGAAGATGTCCTAGAGAATATATTATTTAACTCTAAATTAAACTTGATGATCTATTACTAACGTATTCAAGCATATAAATATATTACAGGAGTAATTGATCAACTCCTATTACTACTCTAATCAGGTATTGCTAAGAGTCCTAGATATACCGCAATCTTAGGTGCATTGATATTCTAATAATCCTACGTACTACCTCCGTTTCAGAAAGTTCTTTACGCTTTGGAAAATGTGTCTAAAGTATGAAAACTTTGACCGTAAATTCCCACTATTATATACATCAAAATGTTACATGTAAGATCATGTTAGATTGTTCTCGTTATTCATTTTGAGAATATTAACTTTTTATAATTTTTTTCCATACAAAATTAGATATATTAACGGTCAAACATTACACCGGAGTCCGTGCAAATAGTAAGTGTAAAGATCTTTTTGAAACGGAGGAAGTATATCACAATCCTACGTTTCGTAATATACGGATAATCTATCTTAACAAAGGAGGACGTACATTTAGGCGCTTATTGGAAATATATTGTTCGTGTTGCATGTTGTATTATACTATTATTTGGGTTGGAAATAATACGTGGTAACACAGCTACCTTCCAACTCTGTTTTTCGATTGGAAGGTTGGAATTAATCTGGTATATAAACCGCAACTCCTCAACAATACTCCAAAACCAATACCCACGACAACAATGAAACGGGCCCACAAGCATTATCATGTTAAAGGGGTCCGTATTGCTTTATAATTACCAACAATTTGTAGACATACGCTTCTATTTATATTACAAACTAGATATCATACTCTTCATAGCTAGGTTTCATAATTCATATAAACTTCTATCTTATACTTCGTATCATATAGCTAAAATATAACTTTATCGCATACGATATTCTATCGTATAGCTAAAATACTTATGTTAAACCCTTCATATATTTCTCCATCAACGCAGTTAAGTTACACCCTTAATAATATTTTATTTGAAAAATGGTTAGCGGTCGGGTTTCGAAGGTGACGGACATTAATGTGATTCCTGATCATAATATTGATGTTAGTTATGCGGGTTATCCGGCTTGGGATGGAGACGATGATATGAACACATTTGACATTTAGCTGCTGGTGTGATTTTTGTAAGTATGTTTGTGTGAATATCTTTAAAATTCTTATTTCCATTATTGGAATTTCCTGTATTTTGTATGTTATCATCACACCACTACTGCCGCATAAAACCATAGTTCATGGGAAAATCATGAATAAGATGACGATTAATGATAGCAGTAATATATTGGAAGTGCATTGCGTTTTAATGTATGGTGAAAGTTTTGACTTTTCCGGAGTCGTACGGTGCGACATGAGATGGAAGAAAGAAGAAAGAAGAAAGAAGAAAGAAGAAAGAAAAAGAAAAAGAAGAGGAAACTCAAACTCACAAAATTGACGCCACTGTTATATGGAATATCACTTCTATTGGGATCGATAGCTATCCCGATGACGCATGGTCTTCTCCTGGTGAAACAACTTACTTTAACAATATCACCAAATCCAAAAACTTTGTTTGGGCGGTGTTAACCAACGGTTTAATAAATACCTAGTACTAAATATATTGTTATGTTTTCTTTTTAATTTTCAACATTATTCTTGTTTTTTCATCAACATTTTTGTTTTTCTATTTTTCCATGATACAAAACTTTTTTGATTCTCGTTGCAAGCTTTTAGCTAGTTTCTTCGGATCAGAGAAACCTTGATGAAGTATATTCTATGTTGTAAAGCAAATTAGTTTCAAGCCCGTGGCATGCACGGAACTCCCTATTGTTTTGTAGTTTGAACAACAAAAAAATATTAAAGTATACCTTTGAATTACTAAAGTTACTAAATTTATCACAAAAAGTTGTTGTATTTGACTGTAGGAGAAGAAAATTATAAAAATAAAACTTATAGATAGAACAGTTTGTTTTAGAAATTTATTTAATTTAATAATAATGTGTAGAATTTACAGGAGTCTTTATTATGTCTAATCCTTTGAAGCTAAATTCTTTGCACAGTACATAAATAAAGTTTTAGAATTACATTATTTTAAAGTTATACCAAGTTAATTGATAAAATCAAACGAATTAGTTACAATCTAAAAAGTAATATGTCTAATGTGTTTACAACACCTAATACAAGAAACAAAAATATTTTATCCTTGTATTGTTGATGTCCTTCATTCCACATACAAGAGCCTATTCCTTGGCCATGTTGTTGATGACACTTATTCTTTTCCTTTTAATCTGCAAAAAAAGTGGATATTAGTTTTCCATTTCATACATATGAAAGATAACTCTTGTTGGTCCAGTAGTAAAATTGTTATTTCCTTCAATAATAACTATTCCCCAAAAGTTGCATCTTTTTATCAGTGTCGTTAAATATTCAACCAAGGGTTCTCCGTATGTGTATCTTAGATTGTAAGGATTCATTGGGTGTTCCTTCATCTATACAAAAGAAAAAAGAAAAAAGAAAAAGGTATTAACACAAATACTTATGACTTGATGTAATCAAATTAAACTTTTTCGTGTTGTGGTTCACTGTCCAGTTTCAAAATTATGTTCCGTTTGAAGAATGGTGTATTGATAGGACTCGACACATTGCTGAGGTTGTTTGCATTTGAGGGTTTTTTTTAGGGTACGACAACTTTTGTGTAAGACCGCCTTACTGGAAAGACCACTTTAACTGTTTAACTAATTGATTTTATTTCTTAACTAATTACTTTCAGTGTGTAACTAATTAGTTTCATTGTTTAACTAATTGGTTGTAGTGTTTTACTAATTAGTTATAGGGCTTAACTAATTGATTCCATTATTTAACTTATATGACACCAATGTGGTCTTTTGTGTAAGACCGCCTTATATAAAAGTTTGTATTTAGCGTATATATTCTTAGGCTGGATTTTTCCACTTCATTGGTTGTATATTTCCTTTATATTGGCTTCTGCATATGCAATTTTTTGTACTTCAAACTTCAAATTGACTTCTGTTTAGTGGATATAACAGATGGCTCACGAAGGAATTTTAAAGAGTTGACTCGTCTGTTTTTATATCAGTTTAGATTGGTCAGAAATTCATTTATATTTTGGCTTTTAATCGCAATCCAAATTTTTGTATATGCATTTCTTTTGGTACTCCAGACTTCAAAATTACTTATGTTTAAATACTCGACCTGGTTTGACCGGCACATAGTTTAAGGGATTTGAATTGACTTATTTAATTTAATAGGTAGTAGTTGATAGTGGGGTATTATTTTAACGGTTTTTTCATGAAATGCCCCTGAGGTTTCACGGAATGCACCAAATACACCTGCGTGTTTCAAATCACATAATATACCCCTATTTAAACTTATTTGCACCAGATGCCCCTAGACTTAACAGATGTCTAACGCCGTTAGTATTTAGTTTGAATTAGCCCTTAATTATCCTAATTAACCCTTAATTAACCTAATTAACCCTAAATTTAACCATTTTTTAATTATCTAATTACTTTTCATTAACTTTTTTTCCCCTTTTTTTTTTCTTTTTTTCTCATCTCTGACCTCTACTCTTCTTTGTTTTATCTCTCCTCTGGCCATCCACATTATTGCACTTCCCCGACCCAACCACCACCCTGACGCCGCCTCCTCTTCCTTCTTCTTCGGTCTTCTTGTTTTTGAGAAGCCATTAATGCCCATATTTTAACAACAACCGACATCATCCCCGTTCACATCCATCCTCGAATCTCATAGAAAATGGAGTATTTAATCTTGAGTATTTCAGTAATTCAGTTGGTGAGATTCAATTGGGCACTTCCTTCCGGTGAGATTCAATTGGGAGTATTTAATCTTGAGTATTTCAATTGGTGCAATTCAATTGAGATTCACTTCCTTCTTCTTCGTTTTGCTGCAACTCCTCTAATCTCATCCATAATTCGTCCGATCTCCCATGAATTCACTCAAATATTACCAACAAAACTGACTAAATAAATCACACAATTTGATGAAAAATCAAGTATTAAAACACCACCCTTGTCAACTCCTCGCCCCCGCCGCTACTACTTCTCCGCCTCAAAATTTTTTTGTCCCCTTCATTAATACTCCGAATTGTAGAAATTGTAGAAATTGGGGTTTTAATTGGGGAGCAGTGGTGGTAATGTAATGTTGGAGGTAGGCAATCTGATCTGATATTGGGTTTGGAGGATGGAGTTGAAGGAAGAATGGAGAACAATGGAGTGTTGTTCTTGGTGAAGGGCACTGGAGAAGATGAATCATGAAAAGAGAAGGGATCGAAAGATTAGAAATAATCGAAGAAAAGAGAAAAGAGAAAGGAAAAAAGAAAAAAGAAAAAAGAAAAAAGAAAATATTAGTTATATTTCATTGGAATTGATATAGGGTTAATTATATGTAGTTAATAAGGTTAATTAAGGCTGATTATCGGCTAATCACTAACGGCGTTAGTCTTCCGTTAAATCCAAGGGTATTTGGTGCATTTTTTTAAAAATAGGGGTATATTATGTAATTTGAAACACGCAGGTGTATTTGGTGCATTCCGTGAAACCTCGAGGGCATTTCATGAAAAAACCGTTATTTTAATGTAGTTAGTGGAAAATGTGTAAAGGGGTGGGGTTGGGGGAGAGTAGGGGTTAAATTTTTAATTATTTTTTGTATGGAGTAGGGGGCAGGTGGGTTAATAGGGGTGGAGTGAGAAATAATATAATATTGTTAGAATATATCCATTTTTAGAAACAGGTCAAGTATTAAGGGACGACCCGATAAGAAAAACAGGTCAAGTATTCCGGGACGGAGGGAGTATAACATATGGCTCAAAAAGGAATTTTCAATCTTTTTTCCAAATATCAGTTTAGATTGGTAAGAAATTGTGTTTTAGTTGATCATTTGTTGTATTTGTTTAATTGTGAATTGTCTCATTCTGATCTCAAACACATTTTTGTAGTTAGTGGTACGTGCTTTTTTTCTTGCTATTCAGCCTGCATTTTTCTCTTCTAGGAAACCTATTCATACCCTTTAATGGCATTACTTCCCTATATAATCAATGTTTTTGCCGTTACTAACTTCTGTCTAGCTTTTACCAATTGAGGTTGGCATGAGTGGTTAAGGGCCTCTTGCTCCTTAACCAAGGTCTCGGGTTTGAGCCTTGGGAATGGAAAAAATCTCAACTGGGAGGGATGCTGCCCATCGAGGTACCCATGCAAACTCCCACGAGAGATTACCTCGCCGAAGGCGGTGGGAACTCCTCGTAGTAGAACCAAAAAAAAAAAAAAAACTTCTGTCTAGCTTTTACCTGTTACACTGCCAAAATTCCTAAACAAAACACTCCCAGTATCAAATGCAATCTACGACCTTTTCTCCATCAAATCAGGGTACTCATGGCTCACAAAATTTTAATTTTCATACTTTTCACTGGAATCTCCAAAGCCATATCAGAAAATTACCCCTTTTATTATATTTCCAAATTAGAGACCATTTTATTAATTGTTAATCTAATTTCAAGAGAGACATTATTTGATTTTTTTTTTTTGATGCTTTGGAGGAATAAATCCGAAAAAGAAGAAAATAACAAGAGAGACATTATTTGATTACTTTATGTAATACATTTTCCCAAACTTTATTAAAAAAAGGCGAAACGTACATAGAATGATCTTCAAAGTCAGGACTCAGGAGGTAAATATCATTTTTGGTAATTAAATGTTTACAACAATCATAAGGAATGATGGATATAATGGTCCATGAAAAATCAAGATGTTCAAAATTAACAAAAAATTACTCATGTTCTTTTCTCGTAACCAGATGTTATTTCAATTATATACTAATGTTTTTAAGGTGCACCATGCTCTATGTGCACCATGATCCACCTTCTAAATTGCGCACAAAGACGCATACATGATTTTTGAGGGAGAAAGAAGATTTAATAATTAATCCTTATTATTAATTAATAATTATTTAGTAATACATAGCAGTGCTTAACGCTATTGGTACATAGCGATACATGATGTTCATTCTTTAAATTTACTCATTGAGTTAGAAATCTAAAACAAAGAAATGGAAGATTTTTGTCCATTAATTATTTATCAACACATGGCAAAAAGCCCATTAAAAGTTTGTCTCATCCTCTATTTGTCATAGCAGTTTCAGGGGAAAAAGATAGTCAATGCTAATATTTCCCCTTTCTTATACAGACTACATTCCTAGTCTGACGGTACTTTTGTGTCCTATTAAAATAAATAAAGGGTGGACATGAATAAAATTGTTTGTGAACAATTCCAATTCTGTTCGGTAAACATCGCAAACAAATGCAGAAAAGAAGGCCTCATGTTTAGTAATAGAATATAAGTATTTTGCCACTATCAAAAAAAAAAAAAAAAAAAAAGGTTCAATTTGGCTGAAACTCAATTCGTTTGTTAATAAATCAAGGTTGAGTTTGAATTTATAGATAGACATCTACAGGAGTCAAGTTCAAACTCAACGATAGTGTTTTGCTCAAAAGCTCATGAGCTATTGAGCTAGTTAATTTCAAGAAAATTAAATAATACGGAGCACATGTTTATAGGAGTGTTTTGTATTATTTAATACCAATGCGTTAACTATCAATCAAATGACAAAGAGGAGGGGATTTTCCGTAATGTGTCCAAGAATAATACTCTCTGGGTCCCATCTTAAGTGCCACATTTCTCTTTTGTATTTGTCCCAATTTTTTTTTGGGGTGTTAACACTAGGTTTACCCTTAGGGCCGGGCTAATCCGAATTCGGAGCGAATTCTGGGTGGATAGGTTTCAGTCCCCTTACAATTGTTGTTGCGGGGGATCGAACACGGGTTCTACCTACCAAGTTCAGCCACAATCACTACTGAACCAACAAACAATTGATTTTGTGTTTAATTGCAACAATATCAATATTAAAAGTGGACTTCATACAAATTAATATACTTTTATTTCAATTAATTATAATTAAAGTTGTCCCAAGATTACTTCCCATAACAATAAAATAATATAAAAAGTGCCTTTTTTCTCTTTTTCTGTTGGATCCTAGAAATCTGTGAAAAATTACATTTGTGGCACTTAAAATGGAATAGAGAGAGTACTATTTTAGTGTTAATTAAGAAAATTAGTAAAAACATAATGTTGTGTTTATTGTTGGAATATGTTTGATCAGTTATAGAGTGAAGGCTCGAAAATGTTAGAAGGTGTGCTCGAACTTGAAAAAATTATTATCAGGCGTAGCTAGCTCTAAGAAGGATTCTTAAGCTCGAAAACAAGTTCTTCCCGAGTTGGGCTTGTGTCCACCTTAGCCTAGCCTAGCTAAAGATGTATGGTTGTGGGTTGGGTCAGCCCGGAACCTGATCCGACATGGAAAAGAAGCACGCCCTGGCATTAGCACGAAGTCGTGGGCCATGGATATTAGCAGACTTAGCTATGGGCATGGTAGGGCTCGTGCCCGATCATTATTTGACCAACCTAAAAACTGATAAAATCCTCCCTCAAAAAATCTGATAAAATCCCTAATATAATATTGCGTACACATTATGATTTATGACCGGTAAGTTTGCATTTTCCGTTCTATTTTTGGGTTTTTAATGGTTTATAACTTTTTCCTTTCCACTTAGGGTTTTTTTTAATTTTTGAATTTACCTCTTACATATTCTCCATATAAGGAGTATGGTATGGCAGGCTTGGGTGTAGTGTGTCGAGATGAGGATGGTAAATTACGAGTCACAACAATAAAGAAGATTCATCGTACGACTTCGGAGCTGGATGAGGCTATGGCGGCGAGATATGGCATACGGATTGCAAGACGACTTGGATACGATCGAATTTGGGTCGAGAGCGATTCCATAAATGTGGTCAAAGAGGTGAAAAGCGCACGAGAATGTCTCTCCTATTTACCTTGTGTATGAGAACATTAGAAAAGATAGCTTATTTTTCGATACATTTAACATTTTTCATGTTAGACGGGTATGTAATACGTACGGTAGCTCACGTTCTGACGTTAGCACGAAGTCGTGGGCCACCTGCATTAGCAGACATAGCTATGGACTCGTGCCCGACCATTATTTGACCATTCTAAAAACTGTTAAAAAATTAAAAACCCTATATAATATTGCGTACACATTAGGACCGGTAAGTTTGCATTTTCCGTTCTTTTTTGGGATTTTCATGGTTTAAAACTTTTTCCTTTTCACTTAGGGTTTTTTTTCTAAATCCTTTCCCCCCTTTTTATAGTACTAGGTTACCTTTTCAGGAAATTTTTTATTATTAGGTTTGAAGAAGAAGTTGATTGAGACCTAAAAAAACTTGGAGGAAGGTGATTGAGCACGATATGAGCTTTCTTGGGATTGAGGAAAATATGGCGTTGGATATGACAGAATGGAGGGAGAGAATATACATTGATGACTTCAGTTGATTTCTACAGTTTTCATGTTTTTGTTTATTTCTATTTTTATTTTATTTTTTATTCTTATTTTTATTTTTATTTTATTTTTAAAATTCTTAAATATTTTTTTTTAATTTACATGCTATTTTGAAATATACTTATTTTACTTATTCTTTTATTTTAAACTTTACTTATTTTTTATCTCTTACAATATTTCTTCTATAATATATATACATTTTTCTCTTATCTTACTTTCATTAATTCCACTTTCTCTTCCTTGTTTTTCTTATTACTTCTTGCTCCTTTTTGGTTTGATTGGTGACAATGACGATCTCCTACGACGATTCATGTTAGCCGACCCCAAATCATTTTGGGACTATGGCTTTGTTGTTGTTGTTGTTGTTGTTGTTGTTGTTGTTGTTTGAAGAAGAAGTTGAACAAGAGACTTAAATAAAAATAAATTAATTTAACCGTAAACTTATTTTGTAGAATTTTGAGAGGTTGACCTATTTGGGAATCTCCAGTTCTCTGCTTAGTTCAACTGATCCTACTACATGTACACCTAGTGTACAAGACATCTACAAGACATCTTGTATATCATGTTTTTCTATTGGTTGAAATGACATATTTATTGTCTTTCGTCCTCATTTTTTAGTAGGTTTGATGATGTGTCAACAAATAAGTGGTGGTGTACATGTAGCCTTTTCCGTTCAACTCAGTGGTTTAATTTCAAAATACACCATAATTCCTGATATTTTATTTAAAACATTTTAAATAGGAAACCTTGCATTTTGATGCCACCCGCTCAAAGTTCCATTTAAAAATATGTAAGTTGTTCAATCCTCCTTAAATATTCATTCACACTAAAAAAGAATCTATATATAGTCTATAAAAAGAATAACCACACATGATTAGATGACACGTGTCACCTCCTTATGAAAATTAGGCTTAGACACGAACATCACCTCAAAAATCTATATATTATACTAAAAGAGAGGAAATCAATGTGGTGATGACAAATGTCACTCATTGATTGGCCTCTCTTTTAATATATTAAAAAAATAATTAAAAATATTAGTCAAAATTTATTTGTTTTATTTAAGGAAAAATATGCCCAAAGAAAATATTATTGATTGCCATTATAAATCTTTAGATTCTGTTGATAAAATAAACATCCTAAAAATATACCGTAAAAATATAACTTATCAAGATTTACATTTTTAAACATTCTTATATGTTGTTTTTTCCTCAAACTATGTACAAATCTGATTACATAGTGATGACAAGTGTCGTTATTTTATTTGATTATCTTATAATCTATATATTATACAAAAAGATAAGAAAATCAATGTGGTGATGACAAATGTCATTCATTGATTGTCATCTCCTTTAATATAAATAATTTAACTTAAAAAAATAAAAAACATCAAATACTTTACGTGTTCGATTCTCTATCCCACTCTTTTATCCCACTGTGTACAACTTAATACCATTAGTCCACATCATAAAATTACTCAATTTATTTATTCACTTTTTTGTTTAACTGGGTAAATCTTTACCGTCTCTTTTCTCTTCTCCCTCATCCCTTATTGAGTTATTGCAATTCTGCAAACTCCCACTACTCACTACCATGAAATCTATGTAAATTTCCATACAAAAATAAAAATATTGTTAATCGTTTATAATCATTATCAAGCACAATAATAAATTGTATCTCTACTCTCTCCCAAGCTCCTATGCCTTAACGGTTGAAGATCCTAACACTACGTTTAACGATAATTATTATTCGTGCTTTGTACTGTGTAGTATAGTATCCGTGCAATTCACGGCTTATAATATAAATATAAATTTATATGAAAATCTGGTAGATAATTATCATTAAAATAGTGCTTATAGATATTCTCCTAATTAAAATAATGACGGATAAATTATTATTGCCCCTATCAGTGTCTTATTTATTAAAAAATATTAAAACAAATAATGGTACATGGACAAATTATTTTCACCCCTGTCAAGCATTAAGTTATCTCATTCACCATTCCTTCGGTAGTCATACCACTTAGTACTTATTTACCTCATTATTTGATCACTTAACGCCTACCCACCCCTCCCAATCCGCGTCTCGAGAGGTCGGGTACAAAATAAAAAATCATCCATACTTCATCACCCACCTTTGCGATGCAAGATTTACAATAGCGTCCACGGCCACCGGCATTCTAAAAATTACTTTTTTATGACGAATAATAATTATTCACTCATATTATTGAAGTCTTAAGGGTATTTTGATTGAAATTTTGACTAATATATTGTAATCTATCTATATATTCTACGTACTAACATAGAGGAAATCAATGTTGTGATGAAAAATATCACTCATTGATTCGTCAATGAGTGACATTTGTTATCATATCAACACATTGATTTACTCTCTTTTAGTATAATACGAGTATAGTACCCGTGCGATGCACGGTTTAATATAATTAAACTTAAAAAAGAAATTATAACAATACAGTCCTATAATCGACCTGACGCAAATAGTATGCAAATTCCTAAATATAGGGTTGAGAAACGTAATATCAAATGGTTTATTACTTTCTACCAAATATAATATGTATAACTGACACTTACTAAAAGTGCTACCACGTTGATTATGAATATTAAAAAAATGTTACTAATAACTAAAATATTATAATGTTTTGTCCATTTACTTAATTATTTTAATCATACAAACGAATTGCCAAACACTCTAGAATTAATAGAGTTTTAAATTTCAAAATTGTCTTACCAACAAAAGAATTGAGTCTAGATGTGGGTTTGAGGCGGGTGTGGAAACATGGGGAGGGGCTATGAAGAGGGGATACATTTTTTTTGTACCTCTCGAAACGGGGATTGGGAGGAGTGAGTATCATTACTGTCGTGGATGGAGGGGATAGGGATGAGAATTGTAAGGGGGGTATAGATGTGCTGTCCAAAAGTGGATTATTTATCAAATATAGGGGTGTCAGATTGCCTGTGGATCAAGTTTTTTTGTGGATCCCCATGTGCATCCTTCCTAAGGGACGGGGATAGAGGAAAGTTTGGTGGGTGACGGGGTTTAAAAATGTATGTGTTATGGGGTGACAGGGCGATGATGGATTTTAGATTGGACTCGCCTGCGCCGCTAATCATACATATAATTGATTATGAATAATATAGAAAAAAATACTACTCCATACTAACTTAAGAGTGCATATTATAATGTTTTGTTTACTTAATTATTCTAATTAAACAAACGAATTGTCAAAAGACTCTAGATTAAAGTTTTAAAATTCAAAGCTCCTTTGCCAAAAAAGAAATGTTGAGTCTAGGGTTGAGTTTGAGGGGGATGTGGATACATGGAGGGTGATGAAGTGAATGCATTTTATTTTGTATCTATCAAAACGAGGATTGAGAGGGGTGGGTATCATACCTATCGTGAACGGCGTGGATGAGGATGAGAATTGAAGGCGGGTACGGGTGTGCAGGTCTCACCCTGCCTTAAAGTCATCTCTAAATGAATAAAGTAAATGGTGTAGGTACGTGTTAAATGATCTGGTAATAAGGTTGATGGGGGAACGTGTGTGTATTAAGTGGGTTTTACTATCGAAGTGAAGGGTGGAAGCGATACCTTTATTCTTGACACAAGTGGTGAATGAGAATGTAAATAATTTTATCTATGTACCCAGCTTATTTGTTTCAATTAAACCAATAAATAAGACGACGTCGCATGAGCAATAACAAATTATCCATCATATTTTTAACTTGGAGAACATCTATAATCTACTAGGTTTCATATAAATTTATTTTTAGATTATAAACCGTGCATCGCACGGGTACTATACTAGTTGATGCTAAAGGAAGAGAAACAATCGAACATTACACTATTTTTTTAGGGAGGAATCGAACATCACTTCAAAAATTATAAATATGGAAATCTAATTACTTGTATAACTTTATTATACCAAGTGATATCCTAAAATAATATATGTGTCTATTATTTCTAGAAAGAATTACGCTATAGGCAATCCCAAATTATAAATCGATATCATAAAACAACCATAATTTACTCAGGTAGACGATGATTTTTAATCACTTCCTATGTTGAATTTACCTCTTACATGTTCTCTATATAAGGAGCATGGTATGGCAGGCTTGGGTGTAATGTGTCGAGATGAGGATGGTAAACTACTAGTCACATTAATAAAGAAGATTCATCATACGACTCCGGAGCTGATGAGGCTATGGCGGTGAGATATATGGCATACGGATTGCAAGACGACTTGGATACGATCGAATTTGGGTCGAGAGCGACTCCATACATTGGCAAACGTGCCTAAATAATTGTGTCATTTGAAAAAGAACGGAGGTAGTATATAATATGGTTCTTATATTTCAAAACTACCAATTACTCTCATTAGGATAATGTTCTTGCTTGGTTGGGTGTTTTAAAATTTCCATGTTGTAATATTTGTGGACCAAATACTCGGGTTAAGTCATGTTAAGGAAAAGACTGGACATATGAACTAAATCAACTAACAACTATAGATGAACTAGTTTAGGGCCCGTACAACGCACGGCTACTACTAAAATAATTTATTATTTTAATAGTAACTAAAAGACTTGTTATATTAGGAAAACATGAGAGTAAAAAGGATATATAAAAAAGTATAAATTCAAAGTTGTGTAAAAAAATATTCAAATGAACTAAATTTGCATATTACTATGCAAAGTTAAAAATTATAGTCGTTTACTTGTATGTAGAACAATCTAACAACGTTAACCAAACCCGAATTACTCAAAACTAATTTTCGAAAAGACCCGAGCATAAGCGAGTTAGTCAATGGTAATCTTCCCCCTTTCTTACACGGATTAATACAAAATGTGTCTGTTCGGGCCCCCTGTGGGACCCACCTTTTACACAAATTACCAAAATACCCTCCTAAAGGAAAATACTAAAAATACCTTCAAACACAAACCTCCTAATGGGCTCAAACCAGAAGTTAGGGGCCCATATCTCAGCCTCCTACAAGCCCAAGGTTCCATACCCCTACACTTGCCTATATTTACTAATAATGCCATCCGGCATTACTATAAATACGCTTCACCTAATCATTATTGAGGTATGCAATTATTCCCAAACTGACTTTCTCACTACTTTCTCTCTCTACAAAGACTGACTTGAGCGTCGGAGAGGGTTTTCCCGGAAACCCCCCGGACCAGTTTACGTTTGCCGTTTTTGTAGGACAAACCACGACCGATCGGAGGAAAACGACAGCCTGGTTGACGAGGCTTCCCCTATTTTCTTACTTAAGCATTTTCTTCGCAAAAACAGTTGGCGCCGTCTGTGGGGAAGTCAACTACAAGCCATGGTTAACACTCGACGAACCAGGCAACAATCATCCTCTCACCGATCAGGGTCCCATCCTAATTATGTGCTGATGCCTATTCCGGGGAACGGAGATGATCATGATGGCGACCAGGACCATGAGAACCAGCAGCCCCATGTTGAAGGTCACCTTGGGAACTTGGCCACCCAAAAGGATCTGGAACATTTGGCTGCTCAGGTCAATGAGGCTATCCACAACCTCCAAGGGAGGGGAGAAGGACCTTCAAGGAAACATCCAAACCACCCTACTAGCTCAAGGGTGAGCACGGCATCTCACACCATCCACAGGGCACAGCCTCGAAGTGTGATGGACAGGCTAGGAGACAGGGGTGGGGCACAGCCTCGCCCAAATCAATCAAGGGCCAATCAAGATGCACGCCGGATAATTGAAGAGCGACGGTTGCACAGAGGAGACCTCGATGCTCGAGACCTCTTACACAAGAGGCGCCTCGAACAAGCCAGAGAAGCCATCAGGAATGATAGGATCACCCGAGGTCTACCCCCCTCTAGTGTCAGGACTACGGTCTCTGCACGAGATTACCCCACTCCTTCAAAGCAAGTCGAGCCAATCGAGGTCAGCTCCCGAAGGACATCTCCCAGGAGTCAATCACCTTCTCCCACAAGGAGGCGGCACTCACCCCCTAGCCGAACTAGAGGCCCTTCCCCCAGGCCAAGGACTTCATTCCCTGACCAACATCCAAGGGACCATTCATCCTCTCATCGCCCTAGACCTCGTTCGCCTTCGAGAATAGAGAGGAGCCCTCCGCGCCGTGAGAGGACATACTCGCCACCCCCAGAGAGCAGAGGTAGGCATACCTCCCCAAGAGGAAGGTGGGACTCCCCCCAACCAAGAATTGATAAGCACAGACCTACCTCATCATTGCAAGAAGCCCTCACCCCATTCTCCCAAGAGATAATGAACACCCCCCGCCGGGATAAAGTGAAGGTTCCTACCATTGAAACTTTCGATGGAACTACGGACCCAGAGGAGCACATGGCTGCCTACGCAGCCCAAATGAGCGTCCAGACCGGGTGTGGAGCCACTTGGTGCAGATACTTCCCTACTACTTTGAAGGGTCTGGCCCTTATCTGGTTCAACAAGCACGTAGCAAAAGGAAGTATCAAGAGTTACAATGAACTTGAAAGAGTTTTCATCAGCCAATTTGCGGCGGGTCGGAGGCACCAAAAGACAAGTGTCAACTTAATGGCAGTCAGGCAAGGAGATACGGAGACCCTTCGCAATTATGTAAAGAGATTCAATGAAGAAGTCCTGAAGATACACAACCTTAAGGACGAAACCAAGTTCACAGCCCTCTTGGCGGGTCTCCAACCGGATGACTTCAAGTTTGAGCTGATCAAGTCTGGGGTGTCGAACTTCGAAGAAGCCATGGAAAAAGCCCAGAAACACATCCAGGCCACAGATGTGTGTAAAATCAGTTGGGGAGGTGAGCGCAGTACAAGGCAAAAACAAAATCCAAGTTGGGGAGAGGCCTCGCAATCGGAGAAAAAGAAAAATGGCAGCCCCGATCGAACTCAACCCTCCCTCAAAAGGCCAGTGATAGCCGAGGACCATGGTGAGGATCCGAGGTACAACCGCAACAGGCGAGAGATTTACCTTGATCTAAAGGGAAAAGACATCCTTCCCAAGCCCCCTGCAATCCGAACGCCCGAGGCAAAGCGAGACAAGTCGCAGTGGTGTGAGTTCCACCATGAATGCGGGCACACCACGAAGAATTGTAGGGAGCTGAAAAGGGCGCTAGACCACCTGGCTGATCAGGGCAAGCTGAATGATTACTTAAGGAAAAATCCTACCCCGAAAGGAAAAGCCAAGGAAAAGGAATCCGCCAGTGAAGATACGGGGGATTACATTGGAGTGATAGCTGGAGGCCTAGCCGCAGGCGGGTCTGTTAGCAAGGCAAAAGACAGCTTATGGGCACTTGAACACCAAGTCCTGAAAGTATCATCAGCTTCTCAGACAGCACCGGTGATGACCTTTGGCGGGAGCACTGGCCGCCCAATCCAAGAGTCCCATGACGATCCCCTAGTAATCGAAATGAAAGTTGCCAACTCAACAGTCGGGCGAGTGCTGATAGACAGTGGGTCGTCTGCCGACATTATCACTCTGAAATGCCTAGAAGGGCTCAAATACTCCAAGGATGATCTGAAAACCATCTCCCAGCCGCTCATTGGGTTTGGAGGACAAGCCGTGCATCCCCAAGGTACCATCAAGCTACCTGTCAGGTTGGGTCCTAAGAACAAAGGAAGACAACTACTGGTGGACTTTCTTGTCGTGGACATCTCCCTACCATATAATATCATCTTGGGCCGACCTCTACTAAACAAAGTAAAAGCCGCAATTTCTGTGTACCAACTTCTCATGCAATTCGAGTTGGAGGATGGCACTGTGGGAAAGATCTTTGTTGTCGTGATGTGCCAAGCCCCAACACTTGGCGTGGCTAACGTTATCTTCGAGGCGCGAGGCGGCGACCGGCCAAGCCTGGGCTGTTGTCTTGCACGCGGGGGGTTGAGTGATTTTGATGCTCCCTTGCGTGGCTTCTCTTTTTCGTGTTGGCTATGCGGGGCGAGGGTCGTGCCCTCTCTTGCTTGCATCTTGGCGCACAAGATGTGCGAGGAGTCTCGTTACATAATGTGGGAGACGTTTGAGCGATCGGAGCCTCGATGCTGGGCGGACGTGTGACGCGCAGGGCGTGCAATCGGGCGGCTGTGTCTTCACTCGGCGTGGCTGCCCCTTCCTCTTGGGCGTGGCTGCTGTTCTTTTTTTTTTTTTTTTTTTTTTTTTTTTGCTGGCGGAGGAAGGCCAGGCGTGGGAGCCGAGGCTTGGCTGTTGTTTTCCTAGCGTGGCTGTCGTTTTTTTTTTTTTTTTTTTTTTGAGTGGGCAGCCGAGGCTTGGCTGTTGTTTTCCTGGCGTGGCTGTCGTTTTCCTGGCGTGGCTGTTTTTTTTTTTTTTTTTTTTTTTTTTTTTTTTTTTTTGGGCGTGGCTGCTGTTTTTCTCGGCCTAGGCTGTTGTTTTTCTCGGCCTTGGTGGGAAGGCTTTCCTTTTCTTTTGGCGGGGTAGATGTGCACGGCTTGGCTGCTCTCTTCGCTGGGCGGTTGTTCCTTCGTGGCTTGGCTGCCCCTTCCTCTTGGGCGTGGCTGCCCCTTTTTTTTTTTTTTTTTGTAGAGTTAACTAGGTGTGAGGATCCCATGGCGAGTCATATCACCAAGGTACAGTTGTTGAGGGCACAAATTCAGGCCAAGATGGCATCGGGTGCTTTGAAGGCTCCTCCGCCACCTGCGGTAAGCTTTCTCGTGCTGGTTACGAGGTTCCTGCCCCTTTGATCTTTTTCAACCCTGGTTTTCTAACTCATCCTTGGCTTCTTGCTTGTTTTTATGTAGGATCATAAGAAGGCACCAAGGCGCGTACAAGCTTCTGCTGGGAAGGCTCCTTCGGTTGTTCATGTTGAGGAGTCGGATCATGAAGGTGATGACCATATGGTGGAGGATAACAATGTTCCCCTCCAGGCTGATGGTGCTGAGCCGGCTTTCGCTGGTGAGGGACATGACTCGTCCCCGGCTTCGAAGAAGAGGAAGGCAGGAGAAGGTCAACCATGGGGTCCTGACGATCCTCCCTTCATGGTGATTAGTGAGAAAGATCGCTTCAAGCGCCTCACTAGGAACTTAGACGTGCTTTTTACCCCGGCTGATGATGAGTATTTTGAGGGGATTCCGCAGGATGAGGAGTTAGATGGATTCCACATGGCTTGGGCTGAGGTAATTGTACTTGAATATCTCTCTTGAAACTTTTAACTTTGCTTTGGATGTTAACTCTTTTATTTTGATGGTGTAGCTCTCCGTTCGTGCGGCGGCTATGGCTAGAGACGCAAGCATCACCTTAGGAGTATGGAGGTTGAGCTTGATGGTCTTAGGAAGCAAAAGGAGGAGCTTTCTATCAGGGTGTCCGATCTTGAGGCTGAGAATCAGAGAATGGAGTCCGAGCTTGAGGCGGCGGAGGAGAAGTCAGCTAAGTGGAAGAATTCTCATGACAAGGTGAAGGCGAGATACATGTCATGTAAAGCTTCATATGCAAAGACGAAAAAGCAGGTGGATAAGCTTGAGGAAGAGTTACTTGTGGCCCAGGCGGAGAGCAAGGAGCCCAAGGATGGCCCAGCTTACATTGAGGCGTGGAAGGAGTCCGAGGCCGGGGCGGCTTACTCGGCTAGTGTGGGTCAGCAGTCCTTTACACTTGGGGAGGAGTCCACTCTGGACAAGATGCGTGAGCTGTTTGCGCGCATGCTTCCTTCTGCTGACTTTGCCGTTTTCGAGGAAGATTATCGTGCCATGAAGCTTGCCGAGGAGGAGGCTCTTATGTCTGACATGCTCAGGGAGGAGCAGGAGCGATTGGCTAGGGAGGACGTTGCCGGGACCATGACTGAGAGCATGACAGCGGAGGCTGGAGGTCCGGCTGCGGAGCCTTCTTCTAGAGTGGTTTCTTCCCAGGGGCCTCCGACCCGTACCTCTCGGGGTGATCCGAAGAAGGTTCGAAGTGATCGAGAGGCTCTGTACCACGTGGTGAAGCCCGGTGTTTCTCTTGGTTGTTCTTCCGCTTCTGAGTAGTTTCTGTTATGCCGCCTGCGTGCGCGCCTTTTCATGTGAGGTTATGATACATATGACAATTCATAAATCATGCGGAAAAACCATTTAGCCAGGAATACATATTATTTACACATAATCATATAGCATAGTTTAGATGCATACTCTTTGTTGCGTGCCTTCCCTAGCTGCGCCCGAACCGAACAAGAACAAGAACAAGTCTTTAGGACTCCAAGTGTCGTCCCTCCGTAGATAGTCCACAGCACGTCCGGATCCGCCTTAAGATTGACCAACTAGAATCGCCCTTAAGGTACTAAAGATTTTCGGCACTTATAGTCAAGAAATGTGTCTGAATTTTCTCTCAAAAACTCACTTTGAATACTTGAATAATCTATGAAAATATGTGACCCTAGGCACCTATTTATAGAGTTATGGAAAGGGTTTTGGAATCCTATTAGGATACTAATTTATTTAATTATAACCCTACTAGGACTCTAATTAAATAATCATTATCTAATAGTTTTAGGATTTAATCACACTTCGAATCCTGATTGCTTCAGGATTCCCGCACAAGCATTGCACGAGCACCGTACACCCGCGCAAGCCTTGCGGCCCACGCTAGGCGCACATCACTCGGCTCACTGCTGTGCTCTCGTGCGCGCGCCCAAGTCCTTGGCTGGGCCTGGCCTTGCGCTGGGCCTGGTCGAGTCTTGGCGTGCGATGGTGCGCGTTGGCTCGCTGGGCGACGGCCTGGCTTCGTGCTGGGCCTTCGTCTAGCGGGCCTCGTCCGATGCTAATTCGTACGATACGCTTCCGATTAAATTCCCGATTCCGGAATTCATTTCCGATACGAACAATATTTAATATTTCCAATTCCGGAATCAATTTCCGTTTCGAACAAATATTTAATATTTCCGTTTCGGGAATTATTTTCCGATTCCGATAATATTTCCGATTCTGACAATATTTCCGTTTCCGGCAATATTACCGATTCTGGCAATATTTCCATTTCCGATAATATTTTCCGATACGTACCATGTTTCCGTTTCCGGCAACATCTACGACTTGGATAATATTTATATTTCCGATACGATCCATATTTCCGTTTCCGGCAATATCATCGTTTTCGGAGTATTCATTTCTTCCCTGTGACGATCTCAGCTCCCACTGAAACCAAGATCCGTCGATTCCGAATATCCATAGATGGAGTATTTAATGCCATTAAATACTTGATCCGTTTACGTACTATTTGTGTGACCCTACGGGTTCAGTCAAGAGTAAGCTGTGGATTAATATCATTAATTCCACTTGAACTGAAGCGGCCTCTAGCTAGGCATTCAGCTCACTTGATCTCACTGAATTATTAACTTGTTAATTAATACTGAACCGCATTTATTAGACTTAACATAGAATGCATACTTGGACCAAGGGCATTATTTCCTTCTGTCTCCCACTTGTCCTTAGGGACAAGTGTGCATTTCCTAATTCCTTTGTCGCTCGATGCTTGCTCTTGAACATAAGGTAAGAGTTGTCATCCTTATTATGTCCAGAGGTGTTTCTCGGTTTCAGAGTTCAACTGATCAAATAAACAGATAATCATAGCCTATGATTCATCCGAGCACGGCCATGCATTTCATAGTTTCTAGCTCTCCGAGTGGCCTTGTACAACTTTTAAGCATCTCATCCCGATTTATGGGAGGACAATCCCAATCTTGCGATCTTGAGATTAGACTTCGTTTGATAGGTGATTACTTGAGCGTTGCCTTTATAGCCTCCTTTTACGGTGCGACGGTTGGTCAACGTCAAAGCAACCAGTTCTCAAACAAGTAATCTCAAATCACTCAGGTATTGAGGATTTAGTGTCTAATAATTTTAATGAAATTTACTTATGACAGATTTTCATCTCTTACAGTAAAGTTTCATAGGTCTTGTCCGATACTAGTCTTCCCAAAGTAAGTATCTATGCAAATGATTATGACATTGCCATGTCCACATAGTTTAAGAAACAGAACTACTAGTCATCTTGCATTCTAATCGTCTAACGTTTTCTATGCGTCCAATTTTATAGAAAACTCCGACTAGGGACCATTTTCAACCTTTGACATTCAAGTTCACTTGATAGACATTTCTTAGTCACAGGACTGGTCCTGACAGTCTATCTTGAATATATCGTCAAATTGAAGGGACTCATCATTTAATAAACCACAAATTAAATGGAAAAATGAATTCTTTTCATTTATTGTGAATGATTAACCAATAATGTTTTACAAAGATTTAAACTCCAAAACTTTAAAACATTAAACAGAGACATCAAAGCCATTCTCCAATATGCTTGATTCCCATAGCTGCAGTGTGCGAGTTGTGCTTCGCCTGCGGCAGAGGTTTAGTCAATGGATCTGATATGTTGTCATCAGTTCCAATTTTGCTTATCTCGACTTCTTTTCTTTCAACGAACTCTCGTAGAAGGTGAAATCTACGAAGTACATGCTTGACTCTCTGGTGGTGTCTAGGCTCCTTTGCCTGTGCAATAGCTCCGTTATTATCACAATACAGGGCTATTGGTCCTTTAATGGAGGGGACTACACCAAGTTCACCTATGAACTTCCTTAGCCATATAGCTTCCTTTGCTGCTTCATGTGCAGCAATGTACTCCGCTTCAGTTGTAGAATCCGCAATGGTGCTTTGCTTAGCACTTTTCCAGCTTACTGCTCCTCCGTTGAGGCAGAAGACAAACCCAGACTGTGATCTGAAATCATCTTTGTCGGTTTGGAAACTTGCGTCCGTATAGCCTTTAACAATTAATTCATCATCTCCACCATAGACCAGGAAGTCATCTTTGTGCCTTTTCAGGTACTTCAGAACGTTCTTGGCAGCAGTCCAATGCGCCTCTCCTGGGTCTGACTGGTATCTGCTCGTAGCACTGAGTGCATACGCAACATCCGGGCGTGTACATATCATAGCATACATTATTGAACCAATCAATGATGCATATGGAATCCCATTCATTCGTCTACGCTCATCAAGTGTTTTTGGGCACTGAGTCTTGCTTAGAGTCATTCCATGAGACATGGGTAGGTAGCCTCGCTTGGAGTCCGCCATCTTGAACCTATCAAGCACCTTATTGATATAAGTGCTTTGACTAAGTCCAATCATCTTTTTAGATCTATCTCTGTAAATCTTGATGCCCAATATGTACTGTGCTTCTCCTAGATCTTTCATCGAAAAACATTTCCCAAGCCAAATCTTGACAGAGTTCAACATAGGAATGTCATTTCCGATAAGTAATATGTCGTCGACATATAATACTAGGAAAGCAATTTTGCTCCCACTGACCTTCTTGTATACACAAGATTCGTCCGCGTTCTTGATGAAACCAAAGTCACTGACTGCTTCATCAAAACGTATATTCCAGCTCCTGGATGCCTGCTTCAATCCGTAGATTGACTTCTTTAGCTTGCATACCTTTTTAGCATTCTTTGGATCCTCAAAACCTTCAGGCTGTGTCATAAACACAGTTTCTGTTAAAATGCCGTTTAAGAAAGCAGTTTTGACATCCATCTGCCATATTTCGTAATCGTAATATGCAGCGATTGCTAACATTATCCGAATAGACTTCAGCATTGCAACTGGTGAAAAGGTTTCATCGTAATCCTCACCGTGGACTTGCCTGTAACCTTTTGCAACCAATCTAGCTTTGAAAACTTCAAGTTTCCCATCCTTGTCCTTTTTCAGTTTGAAAACCCATTTGCTTCCAATGGCTTGGTAGCCATCTGGCAAATCGACCAAATCCCATACTTGGTTTTCAGACATGGAGTCTAATTCAGATTGCATGGCTTCTCGCCATTGCTTGGAGCTAGGGCTCGTCATAGCTTGTTTGTAAGTCGCAGGTTCATCACTTTCAAGTAATAGAACGTCATAGCTCTCGTTCGTCAAAATACCTAAGTATCCTTCCGGTTGAGATCTATATCTTTGCGATCTACGCGGGGTAACATTTCTAGATTGACCATGATTCTCACCAGATTCTTCTAAAGATCTCTGAGTTTCATCCTGAATGTCATCTTGAGCATTCTCTAGAGTTTGTTGTTCGACTCGAATTTCTTCGAGGTCTACTTTTCTCCCACTTGTCATTTTGGAAATGTGATCTTTCTCCAAAAAGACACCATCTCGAGCAACAAACACCTTGTTCTCAGATGTATTGTAGAAGTAATACCCCTTTGTTTCCTTTGGATAGCCCACAAGGATACATTTGTCAGATTTTGGATGAAGTTTGTCTGAAATTAATCGTTTGACGTATACTTCACATCCCCAAATCTTAAGAAAAGACACATTTGGAGGCTTTCCAAACCATAATTCGTATGGAGTCTTTTCGACAGCTTTAGACGGAGCTCTATTTATAGTGAGTGCAGCTGTATTTAGTGCATGTCCCCAAAATTCTAATGGAAGTTCGGCCTGACCCATCATTGACCTGACCATGTCTAGCAAGGTTCTGTTCCTCCGTTCCGACACACCGTTCCATTGTGGTGTTCCTGGAGGAGTCAATTCTGATAGAATTCCACATTCTTTCAGATGGTCATCAAATTCATAGCTCAGATATTCACCGCCTCTATCAGACCGCAGTGCCTTAATCTTCTTGCCTAATTGATTCTCTACTTCACTCTGAAATTCCTTGAATTTGTCAAAGGATTCAGACTTATGCTTCATTAGGTAGACATAACCATACCTACTGAAGTCATCAGTGAAAGTGATAAAGTAGCTGAAACCACCTCTAGCATTTGTACTCATTGGTCCACATACATCTGTATGGATTAAACCCAATAGTTCATTTGCTCTTTCTCCAACTTTAGAGAAAGGTTGCTTTGTCATTTTGCCAAGTAAACATGATTCGCATTTACCATAATCCTCTAAGTCAAATGGTTCTAGAATTCCTTCCTTTTGAAGTCTTTCTAAGCGTTTCAAGTTTATATGGCCTAATCGACAATGCCACAGATAGGTGAGATCTGAATCATCCTTTTTGGCCTTTTTGGTATTTATGTTATATACTTGTTTGTCGTGATCTAATAAATAAAGTCCATTGACTAATCTAGCAGATCCATAAAACATCTCTTTAAAATAAAACGAACAACTATTGTCTTTTATTAAAAAGGAAAATCCCTTAGCATCTAAGAAAGAAACTGAAATGATGTTTTTAGTAAGACTTGGAACATGGAAACATTCTTCCAGTTCCAAAACTAGCCCGGAGGGCAACGACAAATAGTAAGTTCCTACAGCTAATGCAGCAATCCGTGCTCCATTTCCCACTCGTAGGTCGACTTCACCCTTGCTTAACTTTCTACTTCTTCTTAGTCCCTGTGGATTGGAACATAAGTGTGAGCCAAAACCTGTATCTAATACCCAAGAAGTTGAATTAGCAAGTATACAGTCTATAACGAAAATACCTGAAGATGGAACGACTGTTCCGTTCTTCTGATCTTCCTTTAGCTTTGGACATTTTCTTTTGTAATGGCCTATTCCATCACAATAAAGACAGCTTGATGTGGACTTGTCCTGCTTTGATTTAGCATTGCCCTTGGACTTTCCACCTTTCTTGAACGGTCTCCTTCTAGCCTTGAGTAAATCTTTGGCTTCACAGTCCAGTATTATTTCAGCCTTTCTGACAAGGTGAACAAATTCTGCAACTGTTTCTTCTCTTGGTTCACTTAGGTATAGTTGCTTGAAGCGACCAAACCCACTGTGTAGTGAATTGAGCAAGATAGAGACTGCCATCCTTTCGCTTATTGGTGTTCCTAGTAGACTTAGGCGATCAAAGTATGAACGCATAAGATCCACATGGAACCTCAGTGGGACGCCTACCCTCTGTTTAGTGCGAAGGAGCTGAACATGTGTTTCTTGGACCTCCATCCTATAACACCTGTTGGGAGAACTAACCTTTAGACCAGACATTGATTCAATCAACTCATGGACGTTCAGGTCCCTGTCCTCCGTGCTTCCACGACAGATATCCCTCAGATTCTTGATGAGCGTAAAAGGTTCATAGGCTACAAACCTTCTAGCCCAATCATCAGGGATATTGTTCAGCATGAGACTCATAACCTTTTTGAGATCCGCATCCCAGGCGTAAAATCTCTCAGGGGTCATGTCTCTGGCATAGTAGCTTGGCATGGGATGTGATAGTACATACTCAAGTCCATTGAGTTTGACTATTTCAACTAGCTTAGCTTCCCATTCAAGAAAATTTGCCAGGTTCAGCTTGACCATAAGCTCAGAACCCATGATGATGTTTTGATTGTTGTTTGCCATATTAAAAACTACAATTGAAAAGAATAAACAAATAAATAACCATTCACAGTTTCTCTTAATAAACTTAAATCCTAGCATACATGCATAATTCAATGTTTATTAAGCATTTTATTCAAGTTATGTGTTCCGGCAGGTGTGAATAAAATGATTCCAAGATCCTAAAATCATTGAAGAACTAAGCACAGTTTGTCGACTTAATCCTAAAACATCTTAGGTAAGCAAAAGCCTTTTGCTAATAGTCTAGAAACTATTCTTGGTTGATAGGTACGTCTAAGAACTTATTAGGTAAACCTATCGATTTTGCCACGACATAAAAGGACTCCTTACTTATATCGTTGAGTTTCACCAAAACTAACATGTACTCACAATTATTTGTGTACCTTGCCCCTTTAGGACCAATAAGTAACACCTTGCTGAGCGAAAACTATTACTAGATTGATGTAAAGGATATCCAAGCAAGTGTATATTTTGGCATGACACCTTTTAACTCAATTTTTAAGTTTGGAACTTAAGGCTCTTACTATGTTGGTTAGATTTTAAGTGAACTAAAATCCTTAATCATGCAACATAATCAAGCCACAATCTCATGCATAATTAAGACATATTTAAAGCAATAAATAACTTAAAGCATGCATAAGATAAATGTGATCTAGTATGGCCCGAATTCATCTTGAAGCTTTAACTTCAAAGTCCGTCTTGAAAATCTCCGTGGGAGGCACCATTTTCTTCAAATAGGATAAGCTATAATTAAAACTAATTACAACTATTTGATGGTACGCAGACCATTTTGAATTGAAAAACAACTTTGGTACTTTAGACCAATTACATTCAAATTAATGGTACGCAGACCATATTTTCTATCCTATTTGGGCCATACTAGTCACTTCATAACCTGCAAAACAGTACATATACAATATATACCATTCACCCATTCATTATCATGAATGGCCCACATAGCTGGTTAGTATAACACATTATGCATCACGTAAACATTTGCAGCAATTAATCAAGGGCACCAATAATCTACCAATTATTCAGTCCTTATTAATTCTAATCAAGTTGTTTTAACCTTAAGGATTTGTAGACCTAATCAAGAGTTTATGACTAAAAGGGTTCCCACTTAAACCAATAAATTTATATGCTTTACTAATTTTAAACATAAAAATGTATTTCTAGTCTAACCGGAAACATACAAATTTAATCAAAATTTAAAGCTCATATGAATTTATAATTGAATCCAAAAAGTTTAATTTAATTTCAGTCGTATTTAAATTAATTCATGATTTTAATTTTAGTAAAATAATTAGAATAAATAAAATTTATTATAATTACAATATTCAAAATTAAAATCCAAGAAAATAATTTAAATTATTAATTTTAAAATTAATTACGTAAACTGAAAATTTCAAATTAAACATTCAAAACGATCTAATCGCAACGCAAACACCCTACGCATCGCACGCCCATGGGCCACACGCACACAGCCATCGCTGGCCATGTGCGCGCAGCCCATGCGCTCGTCGCATAGCTGCTGCATCTTCCCATCGCAAGCCATCGCACAAGTGGTGCTCGCTGCGCGCGCGCCAGCGCTCGATGCACGCGAGCCATCGCTCGCTGTGCGCGAGCAATTGCGCGCGATCAACGCTGGGCGCAGCGCTCGTGGCACGCGAGCTTGCGCTCGCTGCGCGCGAGGCTGCGCGCGCTTGCGCGAGGCAGTGCGCGTTGTGGCGCAGCTCGCTTGCTGCCCACACGCGACTGCCATGCCTTGACTTCGCCCATGCCCATTCATCCATAGCTCGTGGCCCACGACACAAGGCAGGGCTGCTGCCTTGTGCTCGTGCACCATGCCCCTGCTCATCGCATTCGTGCCGCACGGGCGACGAGCTCCCTTGCTTGTCGTCGCATGCCTGCACTATACAACACCCCTTAAGGGTAACACGAAGCGTCCATTGCTTTGTGCGTGCAAGTTATATGAACGAATCGCATAAAAATTTAAAATTTATATTTAAAATTAATGAGAAATTAATAAATAATATTAATTTCATAATTTTAGGGTGAAAAATCGAAAATTTATTATTCAATTGATTTCCGATTATCATGGATTCAAGCCTAGGTCATAAAAATTTAAAATTTAACATAAATTTACAATTTTTATGGTGGTTTTTAATCATAGGTATCTAATTAAATTATAATTAATTTTGAAAATCAAATTAATTCTAAATTATTCTAATTTTCAACTAATTAATCATAACTACAAATTAGATTGCATAATTAACAAGGCTAGGCATTCAAACTTGTTAAACATATACAGTAGGTCAATCAAAAATTCAAGATTTATCAACAAGAATCGCAAATATTTAATTTAACATCTTAAATTTACGAAATTTTGCATTCGAAAAACTAAAACCTTCGAAAAGTCATAGTTAGGCTTCGAATTTGAGAATTCTGGGTTCGGCAGAAAAATATTATTTTTGTCAAAATTTTAGAATGCCTTTTACATTCGGAATTGACACAAAAATCACTCGATTTGGATGAGTAACGAAGAAACTGCCGAAACACTGCGTACGTATAATTAAATAAACGCAATTTGCAATTAATTAACAATTACGAAAATTAATCACCCCTTTTAATTCTTGCAAATTTGTAATATTTAACCATGTTCATGCAATTTAGATTATGAAAATAATAAGAGGCTCGTGATACCACTGTGAGGTTATGATACATATGACAATTCATAAATCATGCGGAAAAACCATTTAGCCAGGAATACATATTATTTACACATAATCATATAGCATAGTTTAGATGCATACTCTTTGTTGCGTGCCTTCCCTAGCTGCGCCCGAACCGAACAAGAACAAGTCTTTAGGACTCCAAGTGTCGTCCCTCCGTAGATAGTCCACAGCACGTCCGGATCCGCCTTAAGATTGACCAACTAGAATCGCCCTTAAGGTACTAAAGATTTTCGGCACTTATAGTCAAGAAATGTGTCTGAATTTTCTCTCAAAAACTCACTTTGAATACTTGAATAATCTATGAAAATATGTGACCCTAGGCACCTATTTATAGAGTTATGGAAAGGGTTTTGGAATCCTATTAGGATACTAATTTATTTAATTATAACCCTACTAGGACTCTAATTAAATAATCATTATCTAATAGTTTTAGGATTTAATCACACTTCGAATCCTGATTGCTTCAGGATTCCCGCACAAGCATTGCACGAGCACCGTACACCCGCGCAAGCCTTGCGGCCCACGCTAGGCGCACAGCGCTCGGCCCACTGCTGTGCTCTCGCGCGCGCGCCCAAGGCCTTGGCTGGGCCTGGCCTTGCGCTGGGCCTGGTCGAGGCTTGGCGTGCGATGGTGCGCGTTGGCTCGCTGGGCGACGGCCTGGCTTCGTGCTGGGCCTTCGTCTAGCGGGCCTCGTCCGATGCTAATTCGTACGATACGCTTCCGATTAAATTCCCGATTCCGGAATTCATTTCCGATACGAACAATATTTAATATTTCCGATTCCGGAATCAATTTCCGTTTCGAACAAATATTTAATATTTCCGTTTCCGGAATTATTTTCCGATTCCGATAATATTTCCGATTCTGACAATATTTCCGTTTCCGGCAATATTTCCGATTCTGGCAATATTTCCATTTCCGATAATATTTTCCGATCCGTACCATGTTTCCGTTTCCGGCAACATCTACGACTTGGATAATATTTATATTTCCGATACGATCCATATTTCCGTTTCCGGCAATATCATCGTTTCCGGAGTATTCATTTCTTGCCTGTGACGATCTCAGCTCCCACTGAAACCAAGATCCGTCGATTCCGAATATCCATAGATGGAGTATTTAATGCCATTAAATACTTGATCCGTTTACGTACTATTTGTGTGACCCTACGGGTTCAGTCAAGAGTAAGCTGTGGATTAATATCATTAATTCCACTTGAACTGAAGCGGCCTCTAGCTAGGCATTCAGCTCACTTGATCTCACTGAATTATTAACTTGTTAATTAATACTGAACCGCATTTATTAGACTTAACATAGAATGCATACTTGGACCAAGGGCATTATTTCCTTCATTTCATCTCTAGGCTTTTGCTTTCTTACTATGTTATTTGCTTTCTCGGATTTTGCCGTAGGTGCGGCTTTTGATGTATCTTGACTTGTTATGTCTTTGATTTGGGTTTTGTTGTACTTTTGAACATGTTTGGCCGCAGTTCGGCTTTTGATGTTGTTTTCACTTAGTCTTTCTATCTGTTCAACTTTCTCTGTTTTTGAACTTAGATTGACTTGCTTTTGATGCTTGGCTCTCTTAACACCTCCCACATGATGGTTCTTGGGGTAAGCCCTTCAGCCGAACTAGCCATCCTTGCCAAAGCATCCGCCTGTGTATTCTCTCCCCTCGGGACATGTTGAATTTGGAACTCGGCCAGTGCGGTGCTCATGTTCTTGGCTTTGTTTAGATACATCCGCATGCTATCCTCTTTGGCTTCGTACTCCCCCGTCATCTGTCCTACAATGAGTTGTGAGTCTGAGAAAACATGTATGGCGCTTGCTCCAGCCACTTGACATAACTCTAGACCAAGGATGAGGGCTTCATATTCTGCCTCATTGTTTGAGGCGTTGAAATCAAACTTCACAGCATATTCGAACCTTTCCCCTGAAGGAGATACAATGAGGATACCAGCTCCACTACCGGACTTGGAGGAGGACCCGTCCACGTTCAGGATCCACGGTGTGGAATCGAGGTTTTGCTCAGGGCGGTTGGTGCATTCAGCAATGAAGTCTGCCAGGGCTTGAGCTTTGATTGCTCTTCTCGGCTCATATTCTAATCCGAAGTCTGCGAGTTGATCAGCCCAGTCAGTCATTCTACTTGAGTGATTCCTCCCCTCAATGATCTTCCGAATT
Source organism: Spinacia oleracea (assembly GCF_020520425.1). NCBI lineage: Eukaryota > Viridiplantae > Streptophyta > Magnoliopsida > Caryophyllales > Amaranthaceae > Spinacia > Spinacia oleracea. Next base: position 8,740,682 of record NC_079490.1, read on the forward strand.
GGCTGACTTGTGAGAACCTTGATGGGGTGTGCTTGGAAGTAGGGTTTGAGTTTTCTGCTGGCCATTACGAGGGCGAACACAAGTTTCTCTATGTCAGAATACCTGGATTCGGCTCCTCTGTAGGCATGGCTGACAAAGTACACTGGGTGTTGGGTCTTTTCTCGCTCAGCCACCAGGACAGCACTTAATGAATATTCGGACGTGGCCAAGTACAAGTATAAGGGCTCTCCTGGTAGGGGGGATACAAGTTTTGGTAGACTGGACAGATGATCCTTGAGCTGTTGGAAGGCTATTTCGGATTCTGCATCCCAATGAAATGAACTCCCCTTGAGAGTTTTGAAGAATGATAAGCTCTTGTCTGCCGACCTTGAGAGGAAACGCCCCATGGCTGCTATGCATCCAGTTAGCCTTTGGACTTGTTTGACGGTTTGAGGGGATTTCATGTCTAGTATGGCTTGGATTTTATCAGGGTTGGCTTCGATGCCCCTCTCATCCACCAAGAAGCCTAGGCATTTCCCCCCTTTGACTCCAAAAACACATTTTTGTGGGTTGAGCTTCATGCCATATTTTCTAAGTGTTGAAAGGGTTTCTCTCAAATCTGTGACATGATCAGCCTTGGCTTTTGATTTCACGATCATATCATCGACATAGGCTTCGACGTTTCTACCTAACTGCCCCTCGAAGATTTTGTTGATGAATCTTTGATATGTGGCTCCGGCGTTTTTCAACCCGAAGGGCATGACTTTGTAGCAGTAGACGCCCTGGCTAGTGATGAAGGCCGTGTGGGTCTGATCCTCTTCAGCCATAGGGAGCTGGTGGTATCCCGCATTAGCGTCCATGAAACTGAATAAGGCGTGGCCGGCTGTTGAATCGACCAACCTGTCAATCTTGGGTAGGGGATGGTCATCTTTCGGGCAGGCTTTGTTAAGGTCGGTGAAGTCGACGCACATCCTCCAAGCGCCTGTCGGCTTCTTGACTAGCACCACATTTGCCAGCCACTCTGAGTATTGGCATTCTTTGATGAATCTGGCTTCTAGGAGCTTCTTTACCTCAGCTGCGGCTGCGGCATTGCGTTCCACCCCTTGATGCCTTAGTTTCTGCTTGACGGGTTTATATTCTGGTTTGATGTGAAGGTGATGGGTCATGATGGATGGGTCTATCCCCGGCATCTCTTCCACTGTATAAGCAAAGACATCTTTAAATTCTCGCAGGACCGACAAGATTTCATTGCGTAGTGCTTCCTCAATACCTGTGCCTACTCGGACCATCCGATTTGTACCCTCTTGCAGTACCTCTTCCTTGTCTGCCTCTGCTGGCTTAGGACGATCATATCCCGAGTGACAGTCGGTGAATAGGACTAGTGGGGTCTCTTCCTGCTTGACTTTCTTGGCTGGGGGTTGGGGGGTGTCTGACACCCTTTTGAGGCTGTTGACATAGCATCTTCTACCCACTTGCTGATCTCCAAAGATCTTTCCCACAGTGCCATCCTCCAACTCGAATTGCATGAGAAGTTGGTACACAGAAATTGCGGCTTTTACTTTGTTTAGTAGAGGTCGGCCCAAGATGATATTATATGGTAGGGAGATGTCCACGACAAGAAAGTCCACCAGTAGTCGTCTTCCTTTGTTCTTAGGACCCAACCTGACAGGTAGCTTGATGGTACCTTGGGGATGCACGACTTGTCCTCCAAACCCAATGAGCGGCTGGGAGATGGTTTTCAGATCATCCTTGGAGTATTTGAGCCCTTCTAGGCATTTCAGAGTGATAATGTCGGCAGACGACCCACTGTCTATCAGCACTCGCCCGACTGTTGAGTTGGCAACTTTCATTTCGATTACTAGGGGATCGTCATGGGACTCTTGGATTGGGCGGCCAGTGCTCCCGCCAAAGGTCATCACCGGTGCTGTCTGAGAAGCTGATGATACTTTCAGGACTTGGTGTTCAAGTGCCCATAAGCTGTCTTTTGCCTTGCTAACAGACCCGCCTGCGGCTAGGCCTCCAGCTATCACTCCAATGTAATCCCCCGTATCTTCACTGGCGGATTCCTTTTCCTTGGCTTTTCCTTTCGGGGTAGGATTTTTCCTTAAGTAATCATTCAGCTTGCCCTGATCAGCCAGGTGGTCTAGCGCCCTTTTCAGCTCCCTACAATTCTTCGTGGTGTGCCCGCATTCATGGTGGAACTCACACCACTACGACTTGTCTCGCTTTGCCTCGGGCGTTCGGATTGCAGGGGGCTTGGGAAGGATGTCTTTTCCCTTTAGATCAAGGTAAATCTCTCGCCTGTTGCGGTTGTACCTCGGATCCTCACCATGGTCCTCGGCTATCACTGGCCTTTTGAGGGAGGGTTGAGTTCGATCGGGGCTGCCATTTTTCTTTTTCTCCGATTGCGAGGCCTCTCCCCAACTTGGCTTTTGTTTTTGCCTTGTACTGCGCTCACCTCCCCAACTGATTTTACACACATCTGTGGCCTGGATGTGTTTCTGGGCTTTTTCCATGGCTTCTTCGAAGTTCGACACCCCAGACTTGATCAGCTCAAACTTGAAGTCATCCGGTTGGAGACCCGCCAAGAGGGCTGTGAACTTGGTTTCGTCCTTAAGGTTGTGTATCTTCAGGACTTCTTCATTGAATCTCTTTACATAATTGCGAAGGGTCTCCGTATCTCCTTGCCTGACTGCCATTAAGTTGACACTTGTCTTTTGGTGCCTCCGACCCGCCGCAAATTGGCTGATGCAAACTCTTTCAAGTTCATTGTAACTCTTGATACTTCCTTTTGCTACGTGCTTGTTGAACCAGATAAGGGCCAGACCCTTCAAAGTAGTAGGGAAGTATCTGCACCAAGTGGCTCCACACCCGGTCTGGACGCTCATTTGGGCTGCGTAGGCAGCCATGTGCTCCTCTGGGTCCGTAGTTCCATCGAAAGTTTCAATGGTAGGAACCTTCACTTTATCCCGGCGGGGGGTGTTCATTATCTCTTGGGAGAATGGGGTGAGGGCTTCTTGCAATGATGAGGTAGGTCTGTGCTTATCAATTCTTGGTTGGGGGGAGTCCCACCTTCCTCTTGGGGAGGTATGCCTACCTCTGCTCTCTGGGGGTGGCGAGTATGTCCGCTCACGGCGCGGAGGGCTCCTCTCTATTCTCGAAGGCGAACGAGGTCTAGGGCGATGAGAGGATGAATGGTCCCTTGGATGTTGGTCAGGGAATGGAGTCCTTGGCCTGGGGGAAGGGCCTCTAGTTCGGCTAGGGGGTGAGTGCCGCCTCCTTGTGGGAGAAGGTGATTGACTCCTGGGAGATGTCCTTCGGGAGCTGACCTCGATTGGCTCGACTTGCTTTGAAGGAGTGGGGTAATCTCGTGCAGAGACCGTAGTCCTGACACTAGAGGGGGGTAGACCTCGGGTGATCCTATCATTCCTGATGGCTTCTCTGGCTTGTTCGAGGCGCCTCTTGTGTAAGAGGTCTCGAGCATCGAGGTCTCCTCTGTGCAACCGTCGCTCTTCAATTATCCGGCGTGCATCTTGATTGGCCCTTGATTGATTTGGGCGAGGCTGTGCCCCACCCCTGTCTCCTAGCCTGTCCATCACACTTCGAGGCTGTGCCCTGTGGATGGTGTGAGATGCCGTGCTCACCCTTGAGCTAGTAGGGTGGTTTGGATGTTTCCTTGAAGGTCCTTCTCCCCTCCCTTGGAGGTTGTGGATAGCCTCATTGACCTGAGCAGCCAAATGTTCCAGATCCTTTTGGGTGTCCAAGTTCCCCAGGTGACCTTCAACATGGGGCTGCTGGTTCTCATGGTCCTGGTCGCCATCATGATCATCTCCGTTCCCCGGAATAGGCATCAGCACATAATTAGGATGGGACCCTGATCGGTGAGAGGATGATTGTTGCCTGGTTCGTCGAGTGTTAACCATGGCTTGTAGTTGACTTCCCCACAGACGGCGCCAACTGTTTCTGCGAAGAAAATGCTTAAGTAAGAAAATAGGGGAAGCCTCGTCAACCAGGCTGTCGTTTTCCTCCGATCGGTCGTGGTTTGTCCTACAAAAACGGCAAACGTAAACTGGCCCGGGGGGTTTCCGGGAAAACCCTCTCCGACGCTCAAGTCAGTCTTTGTAGAGAGAGAAAGTAGTGAGAGAGTCAGTTTGGGAATAATTGCATACCTCAATAATGATTAGGTGAAGCGTATTTATAGTAATGCCGGATCGAATTATTAGTAAATATAGGCAAGTGTAGGGGTATGGAACCTTGGGCTTGTAGGAGGCTGAGATATGGGCCCCTAACTTCTGGTTTGAGCCCATTAGGAGGTTTGTGTTTGAGGGTATTTTTAGTATTTTCCTTTAGGAGGGTATTTTGGTAATTTGTGTAAAAGGTGGGTCTCACAGGGGGCCCGAACATTGCAAAAGGAGGAGCTTTCTATCAGGGTGTCCGATCTTGAGGCTGAGAATCAGAGGATGGAGTCCGAGCTTGAGGCGGCGGAGGAGAAGTCAGCTAAGTGGAAGAATTCTCATGACAAGGTGAAGGCGAGATACATGTCATGTAAAGCTTCATATGCAAAGACGAAAAAGCAGGTGGATAAGCTTGAGGAAGAGTTACTTGTGGCCCAGGCGGAGAGCAAGGAGCCCAAGGATGGCCCAGCTTACATTGAGGCGTGGAAGGAGTCCGAGGCCGGGGCGGCTTACTCGGCTAGTGTGGGTCAGCAGTCCTTTACACTTGGGGAGGAGTCCACTCTGGACAAGATGCGTGAGCTGTTTGCGCGCAGGCTTCCTTCTGCTGACTTTGCCGTTTTCGAGGAAGATTATCGTGCCATGAAGCTTGCCGAGGAGGAGGCTCTTATGTCTGACATGCTCAGGGAGGAGCAGGAGCGATTGGCTAGGGAGGACGTTGCCGGGACCATGACTGAGAGCATGACAGCGGAGGCTGGAGGTCCGGCTGCGGAGCCTTCTTCTAAAGTGGTTTCTTCCCAGGGGCCTCCGACCCGTACCTCTCGGGGTGATCCGAAGAAGGTTCGAAGTGATCGAGAGGCTCTGTACCACGTGGTGAAGCCCGGTGTTTCTCTTGGTTGTTCTTCCGCTTCTGAGTAGTTTCTGTTATGCCGCCTGCGTGCGCGCCTTTTCATCTCTAGGCTTTTGCTTTCTTACTATGTTATTTGCTTTCTCAGATTTTGCCGTAGGTGCGGCTTTTGATGTATCTTGACTTGTTATGTCTTTGATTTGGGTTTTGTTGTACTTTTGAACATGTCTGGCCGCAGTTCGGCTTTTGATGTTGTTTTCACTTAGTCTTTCTATCTGTTCAACTTTCTCTGTTTTTGAACTTAGATTGACTTGCTAATGAGCCCCATGCTGGGACGAAATGTGAAGCGCCTTTCTTGAAAATGACTTAGATTATTTCACTAAGTATAAGAATGGGCTGTTGTTCTCCAGAGGGACTAATGAGTCCCATGCTTGGACGAACTGTGAAGCGCCATTCTTGAAAATGAGTTAGATTATTTCACTAAGTATAGGAATGGGCTTTTGTTCTCCGAAGGGACTAATGAGCCCCATGCTTGGGCGAACGTTGAAGCGCCATTCTTGAAAATGACTTAGATTATTTCACTAAGTATAGGAATGGGCTGTCGTTTTCCAAAGGGACTAATGAGCCCCATGTTTGGACGAACTGTGAGGCGCCATTCTTGAAAATGACTTAGATTATTTCACTAAGTATAGGAATGGGCTTTTGTTCTCCGGAGGGACTAATGAGCCCTATGCTTGGGCGAACGTTGAAGCGCCATTATTGAAAATGACTTAGATTATTTCTCTAAGTATAGGAATGGGTTGTCGTTCTCCAAAGGGACTAATGAGCCCCATGCTTGGGCGAACGTTGAAGCGCCATTCTTGAAAATGACTTAGATTATTTCACTAAGTATAGGAATGGGCTGTCGCTCTCCAAAGGGACTAATGAGCCCCATGTTTGGGCGAACTGTGAGGCGCCATCCTTGAAAAGGACTTAGATTATTTCACTAAGTGTGGGGGCTTATGTGTCTGAGCTTGACTTGTCTTTCCCTTTTGATGCGGGTGGCACTTGCCTGGTCGATATTTTGCTTCTGCTTATGGCATTCTAGAAACAAGATTTCGATAAGCAATATTACTAGCCGAGCTCTTTACTATTGCCTTGAAGATATGAAGCTTTGTTTACAATGATGGGATGTTTGTTTAGTCTATGGCGGGCTTACATACACTATGCCCCCATGTTCATCACTGAAAACTATGGCTAAGAGCTATGAAACTAAGTACTTCTTAGGGAAGAGGGAACATCTATGAGGTTTAAACATAGAACCTTCTGAGATTATCGGCGTTCCATGGTCGAGGGAGAGCCTTGCCTTCAGGGGTTTCGAGGCGGAAGGTTCCTGGCCTTACTTGTTTAGTTACCTTGTAGGGTCCTTCCCAGTTAGGAGCTAGCTTTCCCATGTCAGATTGTTTACCCGTTGATTCGATGTTCCTTAGCACCCAGTCTCCTTGGTTGATGGGCTTATGCTTAACCCTTCTGTTGAAGTGCCTTGTCATCTTTCTTTTTTGGGCAATGGATCTGAGCAAGGCATTACCTCTTATTTCAGGAAGCAAGTCTAGGTCATGGCTCTTCTTTTTCTCATTCTCCTCATAGTCATAGAACGTTACCCTTGGACTTGTAATGCCCACCTCTACAGGGAGAACAACTTCACTTCCATATACAAGCTCGAAGGGGGACCGCCCTGTGGCGTCCTTGTTTGTGGTTCGGGCAGACCAAAGCCCTAGCCCGGCCTAGTTATTAAAGGGCTCAGCCCTTTATCTTATTATATAGGGTGGGCTTTTAAAGGGCTTAATTTTAAAAGGGTTCTTAAAGGGTTGGATGGGATTTTAAAGGGCTTAGTTCAAAGGGTTACTAAAATAAAAAAATTCAGCAAATTCTAAATCAAAAACTAACAAAAAAATATCCCCCCCCCCTTCAATTAGAACCGGCTATACCTTAAAATTAAAATCCTACATTTTCTCCCTCCTCTTTTCCCCAAAAATGAAGAACCCTAATTTTCTCTCTCCTCTTTTTCCCCAAAATTAATAACCCTAATTCTGTCGAACAATCACCACGCCGCCGTAACAATCGCCGTGGCCGCTCAATTTGTCAAGCAATACCTCGTCATCGCTCAATTTGTCAAGCAAATACGTCGTCGTCGCTCAATTTGGTATGTTCCTGGTATATTTTTGTTTGCCGATTTTTGAATTTGAGAATGATGTTAGGTGATTGTAGTCAATGGTTCTCTGTTAAGTGGTGAGTTCCTGTCAAAAATAATAATTGGTTGGTTGTAGTTCGTGGAATAATTGTGGTAAATTGTTAGCTCATCAGCTCATAGGTTCTCTGTTTTCATACTTCTTTGCTTTTAAATCGTATTCTCATTGTTGCCCTCAAATTTTTAAAGGGAGATGTTAATAGTGGGATAGGAAGTTAATCATGGGAGGGAAGTAAAATTAAGCAAAAATAACACTTTTTAATTACTTTCACCCCAATCTCTTCGTTTTTGGGGATAATCTAAATGTTCAGGTGATGTGTATGATGTTGTGAAATATAGTTGTTACCCCATTGTATTAGCCTGGTTCTTTGGTTCTTGCTACGAAAATTTACAAGTATTGTTTGTGCTGCATTTATTTGTGATAAATTCGGTTTTTTTTAATAGAACAAAAAAGTATAAAAGTGGAAATTGTTTAGATTGTTGCTTGAGGTCTGACCCATGATTGAAGATCCTTTTGATATGTTGCTGTGCTATTCAAGTAAGTGGTTCTTGTGTGTGTCAAAAACTACTAACAGGATCAGACAAATGAGTTTCAGTGTTTTTTGTTATCTTCTTTGCATCATGAAATGAAAACTCTTAGTCAACTATATTCAGTATATTGATTGAACAATTTAAGGGTAGAAGAATTCAGAAACTGATTGTTTGCAAAAAGAAATTGGTTAATAAAACTGGCAAAGGTAGTAGAAGTGGTTACAAAAAGCATTTAAAAGATATTGTAGTATTGAGCTAATTAATCTATAGAGGTCATTACTGGTCTATTTGGTTCTTTTAGCCTTGCAGGTTAATTAGTATTTACACTTGTTTGGTTTATTTGGTAGCTAGAAAATTTCAGAATTTGTTTGGTTTATTTGGTAGCTAGAAAATTTCAGACTTTATGATGTTGAAAGTGTACATTTTTATTTTAAGTGGTTAATTATGTATTTTTGTCGAATTTCAGAGTATTATGGAGGGTACTAGTGCACCAACTTCATCGACAAGGCCGTTAGAAGATGGGTATCGTGAATATTCGGCCCCACAACAACGCAAGAGGAAGAAAAAGTCTATGGTATGGCGTGAAATGAAGGAAGGAAATAACGACAAAGGTGAAAATGTTGCTATTTGTGTTCATTGTAAGCAAATATTAGTTGCTACCTCTAATAGTGGAACGTCACATTTAAAACGTCATTTATTAGAGAGTTGTCCATGTAGGCCAGAAGGACTTCCACTTGGGGAAGGGGGTTCTAATATGGAAGGGGAAAAGGAGTTTGTTTTTTATCCAAAAAGATTAAGAAAGGATATTTTACTTTATGTTGTAGAAGGAGCTCATCCTTTCTCAACCATAGAGGAAAAAGGTTTTATAAGAATGATGTCTAGTGCTACTCCTCTCTTTAAGCCGTTTAGTAGAACAACTCTTACAAGAGATCTTTTTTCCTTGTATTATTCTGAGAGAGAAAAACTAAAAAGTATGCTAATGAATGTGCCCGGTCGGATTTGTTTAACTACGGATAATTGGAAGTCATTCCACACATGGCAACATTATATTTGCATTACAATTCATTTTGTAGACAATGATTGGAAATTACACAAACGAATTCTTAGGTTTAGGGCTTTGGTACCCCCTTATGATGGAGTAAGCATTTCAGAAGAAATATTTTTGTTTCTAAGTTAATGGAAGCTAGAAAACAAAGTGCTTAGTGTTACCGTTGATAATGCTACATATAATGATGCTATGATTGCACACTTGGAGAACCGTCTTGTGTCAAAGGGGTTGTTAGTGAGTAATGGATGTATGTTTCATATTCGATGTTGTGCTCACATCATTAATTTGATTGTTCAATCCGGATTGGAGCTTATTGAAGGCATTTTGGATGATATTAGGAAGTTGGTGAGATTAGTTACAAGATCTTCTTATAGAAGTAAGGATTTTTATGACACCGCCGAAAAAAAAGGTTCAATTTGGTGAAAAGAAAACTCCATTTAGATATGAAAATTCGTTGGAATTCAACTTTTTCTATGCTTGATAATGTTTTGTATTATAGGGAAGTGTTTGTTTATTTGGGGTCCGTGAACAATTATTTCAAATCTTTTGTGCCTACGGATTTTGAATGGAGTAAATTTGTTGTTGTTCACAAATTTTTAAACATCTTTTATGACGTAACATGTATGTTTTCGGCTTCTAAGACTCCTACTTCTAATTTATACTTTAAGGGTGCTTGGATGGTTCATCGTCACTTGTTGGATACTTCTAAATCTACCGATGTGTTGTTGTCTGAGATGGTAGAGCCAATGTTAAGCAAATTTGATAAATATTGGTCCGAGTATAATGTCTATTTATCTTGTGCGGCTATTCTTGATCCAAGATTTAAAGTTAAGATGGTTGAATATTGCTTGGACAAATTATTTGGGACGGATTTGGCTATGGAAAAGGTGGAAGTGGTGTTGAGCACATTAAGGTCTTTGTATAATGATTATAAGTTGCAATCATCAACCTCACCTATTATTGTTCCCTCTCCTCTTAATAGTGAATTTGGACATCATAACTTATTTGATGATTATCATAGTTATAATCCAAAAAGTACTATGAGCCAAATTGGAAAGTCACAACTTGAAGTTTATTTAGAAGAGGAGCCTCTTGATATGAATTTGGAATTGGATGTGTTAGAGTATTGGCATCAAAACGCATTAAGGTTTCCGGAGCTCTCAAAAGTGGCTAGGGATTTACTAACTATTCCGGTTAGTACGGTAGCTTCGGAGTCGGCTTTTAGCATTGGAGGGAAAACTATTTCCCCAAATCGTAGTTCATTAAATCCAAAAACCGTGCAAGCATTAGTGTGTGTTCAAGATTGGGGAAGTGATGAAAATGGCATTGCATTGGACTTGGATAATGAAAATGATGAGGACGATGAAGCAATAATTGAAAATGATGAAGACAATGAGAGTGATACTTTCTTTTCCTTATAGGTAATTTGTCTTATTACTTTATCAATTATTCATGAACTCATTCTGTTGCATACATTACTCTAATGACCTTGTTGTTTGTTTGTTTATGCAGTGGATTTTCTGGGTTGGACCTTGCATTGGAGTTGCTTTAGCTGTATTATACCACCAGACTGTGATGCTGTTTATAAAATCAAGTCTTGATCTTAAATACCCATGTTTCCAGACTGTCTGATGCTGTTTATGCTTGTGTTTTGTGTCTGATATTTTAAGTTTTAAGTTCCTGATGTTTTGTAATGAAGTTGTATGAGGATTGAGGATGTGCATATGTTAACTTGATTTTTATAGCTGAAGATATAGTAGTCTATTTTATTCATACATACAGGCTCAAAGAAAGCAAAGCCCATTACCGCCCGTTTACTGTCCAGCCCGGTCCGGCACAAAAATATTGTAAGCTAGGCCCGGCCCGACCCGTTTAATTTTGGCCCGGCCCGTTGAACAGGTCTAGTAATGACTCAACAACACATGAAAAGATCAAGTATTTTTTACCCCACAATAAATTCTGGCAATCGCATAAATAAATATGTAGTGATCCAATTTCTACTTTGTTGGGCCGGTGCTCCATGTTAGGATGTGCGGAGTAGCAAACATCACTCATTCACTCCTACTTATGATATCTAACACCAAGTCACTAAGGTGTTAATCGTCAACAACAGTGACTTACTCTATCGTCTCGCGTTATTCACTTAAGGTTGAGATTTCAACCCCCTTACCTATTAATTAAGAGATAAAAGTGAGCCACCATTATGCCAACTGGCAAGAATAACTTGATTAGGGTACCTAACATACATTAACACTACTAATAATGTTAAATACGGAGTTTTTACAAAGTAGCAACGCATTATATAAACATAAATAAAACACTTATAATATACTTTTGGCCAACTTATAATACCAATTATTGATATTACAGATAAAAAGTAATAGCAACAATACTATTAGCCTATGAATTACTACCTCCGTTTCAAAAAGATCCTTACACTTACTATTTGCACGGACTCCGGTTTAATGTTTGACCATTAATATATCCAATTCTGTATTATAAAAAATTATAAAAAGTTGATATTTATAAAATACATTTTGAGACGAGTCTAACAAGATATCTCATGATAATTTTTGATAGATATAATAGTGAGAATTTATAGTCAAAATTTTGATTTTTTGACATATTTTTCAAAGCGTAAAGAACTTTATGAAACGGAGGTAGTATGCACTATGAAAGATTAAAAATTGAAAAAGTATTTAATTTCCGTAAAAAAAAAGTCATCATCTCCAAAGAGATTTCCTACAGAATAAATATTTGTATAAAATATTGTTGCAAACCCCCCTTCATAGCAACATTTTATCATACTCAATAACCAACGAAGAGAAAAGAGATCAGTTTTTCTAAATCCTTGAGAAATTCTCAAATCTAGTACACCCTGATAATGAAATCAATCCAAGACCTATATTTCCAAAATAAATATTGAACCAAGAACATACTGTGCAAGACTTTTATGAATGAGGAAGCTGCCTTTAGCTTTAATAGATAATAACATCACGGAACATAGTATATAAGAATTTTTGTCAGAAATGACCTTTTATAATCCAAAAATTGTGAGAAATGACCTTTTTAAAAAAAATTGTGAGATAGGACCCAAATCAATTTTTTTGTTGTGAATAGGGACCAAAACTCATTTTTCGGCGGTCAAACCCAATTTTCCGGCGTTGATTGTCGTGCACGTGCATCCATTTAACGATTTTATTCCTCCAAGAAATCTCCCCTATTCCCCTTAACTGACTCTGTAACTTTAAAAAAAACAATATTGTTTTCACTCGCCTAGATGCCCTGTGTTCTTCGCATTTTCTTCCTCCATTTTTTCATGGTTTTGAGTATTGATTTATTTTATTATGAAATTTCCTAAGTAGAGATTGAGTTACCTCGCTTTGTATTCTTTCTACACTATGATTTCAAGACTCGATTTCAAAATGATTATTCAAATGTCCTAGGGTTTTACATGATGAAGTTTTGAGGAAAAAATGTATTTTAAGGGTGGTATATTGTAACAACCCTGGTTTTCAACAGCTTTCAATCTGGGGTTAAAAGTATATTTATTAGCTTAATTTTGCTGTGTAATAGCCTGATTTTAAGCAGCTCTTAATATGATATTAAAATAATTATCTTCTTAAACATGTTCTTAAAATTTCTCTTAAAACGGATTCGAAATTTAGGATTTTGGAATTGTATAAAGTTGGTGAATGAATTTACGATTTATATTATTCCCTCTTAAATAGGTCTTCAAGAGTAAATTATCGAGTTATACTTTAAAGATAAATTTTGGAAGATCTATTCGTTTAAATATTATAAATTTTGTCATTCTCAAAGAAAAAAAAAATGGTTTACTTAAGCTCAAGGCTTTATTTTGAAATTAAGATTTAAACTTTAAATCAAATTTGTGAAAATATGTTATTTTCGAGAGTAAAATAAATATTTCAAAAAAAAAGGGGTTTATTTAATTAAATTTAGCTAATACTCCCTCCGTCCCAGAATAGTTGTTACACTCTCCTAGGCACACAGTTTAATGCGATAAGTAGCAGTGTGGTTATCAATTGTTATTTTATTGAAAAAGTAGATGTGATAGGAGTTAGTGGGGTATTTCTTTAATTGAATGAGAGAGAGTGTGGGGACAAAAAAAATTTAGTGGGAAGAGAGAGAGAATATAATAATTGTGGGGTCATTCCTAACTTAGAAGTGTAACAACTAATCTGGGACGGACGAAAAAAGAAAGTGTAACAACTAATCTGGGACGGAGGGAGTAATAATTCTCGAAGTTCAAAACGAATATTTATGAATACATCCTTGTTAAATGAGCTTAGTCATTCCAATTGACTTCCTTTGCCACGTGCCAATGGTAGTGAGTGCCAACAATCTCACCAGTTGCCAAGAGTTCCCTCAAATAGATACCCGCTTGCATTGATATCATTTTACTCTAGAGACTTCTTTCCATGAGGCTTGAACAAACACACAAACCAGGGACTCAAAACCCCTTCTCTTTGACCCTCATCGTCTCTCTCTCTCTCTTCACCGACCCCCTCCCTTCACCTTGGCTTCTTCTTCCTCTGCCGACGATGCTGCTCCACCACCATCAGCAACCCACGCCACTCTCTCATCTCTCTCGTCTCTCTTCTCGACCTTGCGCAGTACCACCGCCGACGGTGGCCTTAAATGGTGGTCGTCGATCTTCCATCACTCAATTGGGTAATTTCTTTAACCTTGTTGTTAATTGATTTGAGTTTTAATGAATTGGGAAAATTCCAAACCCTATCTTACTCTTCTTTGATTTTCTATCTCACCTCCGACGTGAGGTCGTTTCGCCGTCCCGGTGGGCTCGCCGCCATTGTTGGTGGTGTCGGGTAGTAGCCCTCGATGTTGGTGTCGCTTTCTCCCCTCCTTGCCACAGTTTTTGCTGTTGTTGCTGTTGATTCGATTCGATTGTTGTTGTTGATTGTTGCTCCAGTTTTTGTTACTTCTCTGCTTCAATTTCTCTGAAGAGTATAATTCAATCTTTAATTCTAGTTCATTTATAATAATTTCTATATTTCAGTTTAATAATCTTGGTCAGTTGTAAAATCTCTACAGAATTAAGTTGTAACTGGTTTATTGGTTGGTATTAAAGGAATGCTTTCAATTACGAAATACAAACGAATTTCATTGTGTTGTTAAACAATATAAATCCATTGTTTCATTTCCAAAAAGGTTTCTCTTAAAAGAAAGTATAATTAATGTTTTATAGTTTGAGCATATTAATTTAGGTACGCTTATAAGTAGTACGTTATATAACTAATGGTTATTGAGATGTATATAGTTTTCAATTAAGATATTTTGTTTAGGAAGTTTGATTCGATTTCCTTAAAATAAATAGGTGCCCTGTCAGTTTCTAAAATAAGTTTTCGAGAATCATTTAATGTTCAAAAGAGTTTATCAAGTTTATGTTTAGTTATAATGAAATTTGAAAGGTTTATTAGACAAAGTCGAGGAGAGTTCTATTTAGTTCTAAGTCGATTAAGGTGAATGGTCTATTGATTAGAAACTTTGTTTGTTGGGGTGTATTACTGAAGGTCGTTGAATTATGGATTTTAGCGGAGGTTGATGATCGAAATGTATAATTCTTGGAGTTTAAATCGAAGGTACACATCGTCCAACCAACTTCAATGTTTGAAAATATATCTTGTGTTTAAGTATCATGTATATATATATATATATATATATATATATATATATATATATATATATATATATATATATATATATGTATAGATCGAATGTCATTTTTGCGAATTGAATGTTATTTGCAAATTAAATTGTATTTTTGCAAAACTGAATTGTATTTACAAATTGATTTGTTCTTTGCAAATTGAATTGGATTCTAATGCTTTTATGAATCATGATTCTGTTAACGAATGTTTGTGCAATGAGAACCCAAGTGAGAGATGGTTTGAGTTGAGGCATTGAGCGGCTTGAGAAATTGAGTTCATTGAGTATTTTGAGGTCGAACTTGGGAATTGTGAGATATGTGAAGAAGTCAAAAGGTTAAGGGAGTGTTAATTAAGAGTTAATCATAAGTGAATACGTTAATGATCAGGTAAAAGACCATGCATAATGAAAGTAGTCCTACATGAGTTTCTAAGGAGTTCAAGTCTTAGTGTTAAACTACATAAGAGATCCTAAAGTAAGATTCAGTGGAACCAAAGACATCGCTTTTAATTTTAAATTCTTGTTTCAATGAAGGATTATGTTTCCTTTGATGGAAATAATGCCCTTGGTCCAAGTATGCATTCAATGATAAGTCTAATAAATGCGGTTCAGTATTAATTAACAAGTTAATAATTCAGTGAGATCAAGTGAGCTGAATGCCTAGCTAGAGGCCGCTTCAGTTCAAGTGGAATTAATGATATTAATCCACAGCTTACTCTTGACTGAACCCGTAGGGTCACACAAATAGTACGTAAACGGATCAAGTATTTAATGGCATTAAATACTCTATCTATGGATATTCGGAATCGACGGATCTTCGTTTCAGTGGGAGCTGAGATCGTCACAAGCAAGTGAATACTCCGGAAACGATGATATTGCCGGAAACGGAAATATGGATCGTATCGGAAATATAAATATTATCCAAGTCGTAGATGTTGCCGGAAACGGAAACATGGTACGTATCGGAAAATATTATTGGAAATGGAAATATTGCCGGAATCGGAAATATTGCCGGAAACGGAAATATTGTCAGAATCGGAAATATTATCGGAATCGGAAAATAGTTCCAGAAACGGAAATATTAAATATTTGTTCGAAACGGAAATTAATTCCGGAATCGGAATTATTAAATATTGTTCGTATCGGAAATGAATTCCGGAACCGGAAATTTAATCGGAAGCGTATCGTACGAATGAGCATCGGACGAGGCCTGCCGGACGAAGGCCCGGCACGAAGCCAGGCCATCGCCCAGCAAGCAAGACGCGCGCCAACGCCCAGCCCAAGGCAGCGCCAGGCCCACCGCAAGGCAGGCCCAGCGCGCCAAGGCGAGGCTGCGCAGCGTGGGCTGCGTGGGCCGAGCGCACGTGTGCGGGCGCCCTCGTGGCTCCGTGCGTGTGTGTGTTTGTGTCCATGCACAATTCCTAAATCTATTAGGATTTGGTGTATGATTAAATTCCTATTCCTAAAAGGATTATTTAATTAATTAGAGTCCTTGTAGGATTCTAAGTTTAATTAAATCGTATCCTACTAGGATTCCAATTTCCTTTCCAAACCTCTATAAATAAGGGCCTAGGGTCTAAGTTTAATTAAATCGTAACTTTTGAAAGAAAAATAAGCCAAACACTTGCAAACACTTAACCGAATTTCCTAGTAACCTTAAGGGCGATTCTAGTTGGTCTAACTTGAGGCGGATCCGGACGTACTGTGGACTATCTACGGAGGGACGACATTTGGAGTCCTAAAGGCTTGTTCTTGTTCGGTTCGGGCGCAGCTAGGGAGGGCACGCTACAATCGTATGCTCCTAAATTATGCTAAATGATTATGTGTAAATAATATGTTTCCTGGCATTAAGGTTTTTTCCGCATGATTTATGTTTTGTCATATGTATCATAACTGGCCTATCAGTGGTATCACGAGCCTCTTATTATTTTCATAATCTAAATTGCATAAACATGGTTAAATATTACAAATTTGCAAGAATTCAAAGGGGTGATTAATTTTCGTAATTGTTAATTAATTGCAAATTGCGTTTATTTAATTATATGTACGCAGTTTTTCGGCAGTTTCTTCGTTACTCATCCAAATCGAGTGATTTTTGTGTCAATTCCGCATGTAAAAGGCATTCTAAAATTTTGACAAAATTAGTATTTTTCGGCCGAACCCAGAATTCTCAAATTCGAAGCCTAACTATGACGTTTCGGAGGTTTTAGTTTTTCGAACGCAAAAGTTTGTAAATTTAAGATGTTAAATTAAATATTTGCGATTCTTGTTGATAAATCTTGAATTTTTGATTGACCTACTATATATGTTTAACAAGTTTGAATGCCTAGCCTTGTTAATTATGCAATCTAATTTGTAATTATAATTAATTTGTTTAAAATTCGAATAATTTAGAATTGATTTGATTTTCATAATTAATTAATAATTTAATTAGATACCTATGATTAAAAACCACCATAAAATTGTTAATTTGTGTTAAATTTTAAATTTTTATGACCTAGACTTGAATCCATGTTAATCGGAAATTAATTAATTAATAAATTTTCGATTTTTCGCCCTAAAATTATGAAATTAATATGATATATTAATTTGCCATTAATTTTGAAAATAAAATTTTTAATTTTTATGCGATTCGCTCATATAACTTGCACGCACAAAGCAATGGACGCTACGTGTTACCCTTAAGGGGTGTTGTATAGTGCGGGCATGCGACGACGAGCAAGGGAGCTCGTCGCCCATGCGGTACGAATGCAGCGAGCAAGGCTATGGTGCACGAGCACAAGGCAGCAGCCCTGCCTTGTGTCGTGTGCTATGTGCGATGGGCGAGTGGGAAAGGGCGAGAGCAAGGCAGCGACAGTCGCGTGTGAGAAGCAGGCGAGCTGCGCCACGACGCAACTGCTTCGCGCAACGTGCGAAGCCTCGAGCGCAGCGAACGCAAGCTCGCGTACGACGACCGCTACGCCCAGCGACGAACGCTCGCGCGCAGCGAGCGCAAGCTCGTGTGCGTCGAGGGCAGGCGCGCGCAGCGAGCCAGAGGCCAAGCGTGCCTCTAGGCGCCTTGCAATGGTGTGCAGCGATGGATGCGACGCAGCACATAGGCTGCGCGCACATGGCCAGCGATGGCTGCGTGCGTGTGGCCTATGGCTGTGCGTTGTGTGGTGATGTTGCGTACCTTGTGTTACAATTAGATCGTTTTAAAATTTTAATTTGAAATTTTCAGTTTATGTAATTTTAATTAATTTTAAAATTAATAATTTAAATTGTTTTCTTGGATTTTAATTTTGAATATTATAATAAATTTCATTTATTCTAATTATTTTACTGAAATTAAAATCATGAATTAATTTAAATACGACTGAAAATAAATTAAATATGTGGATTCCATTATAAATTTATATGAGCTTTAAATTTTAATTAAATTTGTATGTTTCCGGTTAGACTAGAAATACATTTTTATGTTTAAAATTAGTAAAGCATATGAATTTATTGGTTTAAGTGGGAGCCCTTTTAGTCATAAACTCTTGATTAGGTCTACAAATCCTTAAGGTTAAAACAACTTGATTAGAATTAATAAGGACTGAATAATTTGTAGATTATTGGTGCCCTTGATTAATTGCTGCAAATATTTATGTGATGCATAACGTGTTTTACTAACCAGCTTTGTGGGCCATTCATGATAATGAATGGGTGAATGGTATATGTAGTATATGTACTGTTTTGCAGGTTATGAAGTGACTAGTATGGCCCAAATAGGATAGAAAATATGGTCTGCGTACCATTAATTTGAATGTAATTGGTCTAAATTACCAAAATTGTTTTTCAATTCAAATATGGTCTGCGTACCATCAAATAGTTGTAATTAGTTTAATTATAGCTTATCCTATTTGGAGAAAATGGCGCCTCCCACGGTGAAATTCAAGACGAAGTTTCCATTTTCGAGACGGACTTTGAAGTTGAAGCTTCAAGATGAAGTCGGGCCATACTAGATCACATTTATCTTATGCATTCTTTAAGTTATTTATTGCTATTAAATATGTCTTAAATATGCATGAGATCAAGGCTTGATTATGTTGCATGATTAAGGATTTTAGTTCACTTAAAATCTAACCAACATAGTAAGAGCCTTAAGTTCCAAACGTAAAAATTGAGTTAAAAGGTGCCATGCCAAAATAACACTTACTTGGATATCCTTTACATCGATCTTAGTAATAGTTTTCCGCCATAGTGACGTGTTACTTGTCGATACTAAAGGGGTAAGGTACACAAATAATTGTGAGTACATGTTAGTTTTGGTGAAACTCAACGATATAAGTAAGGAGTCCTTTTATGTCGTGGCAAAATCGATAGGTTTACCTAATAAGTTCTTAGACGTACCTATCAACCAAGAATAGTTTCTAGACTATTAGCAAAAGGTTTTTGCTTACATAAAATGTTTTAGGATTGAGTCGACAAACTGTGCTTAATTCTTCAATGGTTTTAGGATCTTGGAATCATTTTATTCACACCTGCCGGAACAATAAATTCGAATAAAATGCTAATGACTTGTTTGAATTGCATGATTGCTTTAATATTCAAGTTATTATTCATGATAAATGTTTAGACTTTGCATGCTTCAATGTATGTTTTAATTATTTTTTATAATTAAATATCTTGCACTGCAATAAATCCTTTTAGAAAGGTAACAGTAAATTTCCTCGATTGGTAGTGAATCCAAGAACGATTCACGGAAATGAGAGAAAATGAGCAATTTAAAATGTACGTTTCTTATATCGACTTTTATGGTTGTTTTCGAGTATCAAAGTCGAATGGCAAACGATTGGTGCTTGTGAATTCAAAATACAATGTAGTTTTGAGATCATAAAGCATTGAGTTTAAACGCTCAGCTTTACCAATGGTTAACAACCTAAAATCCTTTTTCCATTTAATTCTCGAATGAGTCTAGTCCCTAGACATTCGAATAGATCGATGCTTAGAGAACTTTAGAAGCTTCTGGTAAGATCATCTAGTTGAAACAGTATATTCAACATAAATGGTAAGAACTTTGATAAAATGACATTGGACATGTCTAACAAAGTATAAAAGTCAACGCTAGAGAAGTCAATTCTTAAGACTATAAGAAAGGGTACAAGAAATAGGAAAACAAGGAACAAAGGAAAGGAATTTACGATTCCGTTTCTACCTATAAGTTTATGTTTAAAGAAAAGTGACCTAGCAATCAAACTTCCTTGGTATCATATACCGCTTGAGGTTCTTACTTCGGTAATAACTCAAACAATGGAAGCTAGGCTACATTAATGTCCTACAAGTGGGAAATGAAGCATGGCAATGCTACATTAGTTGTAGGGTCATCTAGTTTGTTTTAAGTCCTTTCAAAGGCTGGAACTTAATGGCTATTTTGTTCCATAATCAGCATACCTAAATTTCTGTTTTCAAACACAGAAAGACTCACATTCAAGAAAAACAAAAACAATGTTTGTTTGTTTATTTGAGTGAAATGGTCAACTACGGGTTGAGTCAATATGCTTGATTAAAACAAACAACTCTTTAACAATAAAAACGTTACTAGGTTCAAATCAAACCTTTGATTTGAGTTCCACTAAACTTTGGCATTGTTGCTTAGACCATATCAACAAGTTAACATTCATAAGCTCTATTTTGATGGACTTTTGAAAGTTGATTGATTTCTAGATCAATTCAAGACAAGCTAATCTTACTTGTTGAAAGTAACAAAAGATATGAACTATTGTTAGAACGCCTAGACGATAGAGTTCAAAGCTAAAGAAAGGTTTTATGACTTTATTATTTCACACAGATTTGAGTGAATATAGGTTTATTTACTCAATGTGATATAAGTTTGAATCTATTTGGCTAGTTCAAAGATTCAGAAGTATAAAATCCACTTGGCAAGAAATCATAAAGATCTAGGATAGATCATGTTAATGATTACTTGAGACCAAAAATGATCATCAATGATTGTGTGTTGTAATTTCACGATCTAGCTCCATAAGATATGGCATATCTAAGTTGGAACGATTGAAGTCAATTAGTACTTGATTCGATCAATGATGAATCATAAAGACTTTTCCTATAAATTCTAAAACAAAATGCTCAACTACCACCAAACTAAACCAATTCGTCAAAGCTATTGAAAAGTAATTTCAGAATATCTTTTCATAATATATCTAAAGAGTTCCTAAACTCAGTGGGAGCTTAGTGTTTGTTATTCAACAAACTAAGCCCAAGAATAGATATATGTTTCATTGTGATTTATTCAAATGAGACACAAGGGTATTGTTTCTACCACGAATTTTTGAGAACATAATGTTTGTTTGCTCGAAATAATGTCCTTTTGGGATTCGTTTCCAAAATGACAAGTGGGAGAAAATAGACCTCGAAAGTCTTCGAGGCGAACAACAAACATAAACGGACATTCCGGAGGCTTTTCGAAGTTCCTTAGAAAATCCGAACACGTATTCTTTAAGGACTTTAGAAGTGGCTTTAAAGAATAGACATCTCTTAGAAGACTTTACAAGTGCTTCAAGGAGAACAGAATATTCAAAGGACTTTTAAGTGGCTATTGATATTCTGTTGTTTGATGTTCTATACCCTAGTAGGCATAGAGTTCAAGTCACTGAAACTATGAGATTCTTCTATTAGATAGTGAAGAAACATGGAGTTCAGGTCACTATGCAATTCTTCTATTAGATAGTGAAGAAACCTACAACTTACAGTCAAACTATTAGATTAATGAGCTTGTGACTTGTAAGAAAGCCATGACGAAATATGGATTCCCTAAAATGGTTAGAGGCCATATATAGGCTCAATGTTTTAGACGGTTAAAGGCCATAAAACATACTTAATGTTTTGATGACAAAATTGAAATTTTGTTGATTTGCAAGAATAAATTAAACACCTATTGGTTGCAAATTTGTTTTAAGTATAAAAACCATCAAACATGGAATTGTGTTCACACACAAAGCTAGATTAGTTGCTAAAGGTTACAAGCAAATTCATGGCATGGATTGTGTTGAAACCTCATGCATAATCGTAATGCTCAAGTCTATAATTCAAGCAATGATTGCATATTGGTACATATGGCAATTGGATGACAAAACGTATTCCTCAATCAAATGTTGGAAGAAACTATGCACATGACATGTCATAGGATTTGTGGATCCAAGTAATGCTTGAAAAGGAAGCTAGCTTATAAAATCTAAGTACAGATTTAAGCAAGCAATTGGGAATTGGAACTGTATTTTAGTGAAGCTAATAAGTATTTTAGTTTCATAAAATGTACATGATTCTTATAGATGTATAAGAAGTTTAGTGGGAGTATATAAAAACTTATTTGGTCCTATGTGTATCACACACATATCTCTCTATTGTGAAATAACATTCAAATGCTAATGACTTAGATTTGAAATTATTCATCAATAATGGACCAAGGCGAAACTTAGTACATAATGGGTATGAAGATCTTTTTTCAAAGATCTTATAATATTGTTTTAGATTAGTAATGGCATTTACTAAACAAACACGAAAGACTCCATTGGAGATATTCGACCCATGTGAATAAATCTAAGTAATAAATGTTTGAACTATGTATAAGCATTTACTAAGTTAAACATCAAAGGATCTAAGTGAGATTCTTAACCTATATTATATGTCAAAGAATTTAGCTGGATTCAGTATCTACTGAAATTGAATGAGCTAAAGTTACATGAATAGAATTCAATTGGGAATTATTCTGCAAAAGAATTTATCATGTAATGATATAATGTGAGGATCGCCAAAAACGTATCGTATGACTTTGGGCATGACGAACATATACCAATCTCTATTGATCTAAGTAAAGATCAACTAGATTGAGATCAAGAAAAACTTATGGTACTTGAAAAGGTACATAGGATTAGTTCTTGATTCAAGGAAATAAAGATATGCTAAACTTTGATGCTACACGCATAAACACTGGTAAAGGATCAAGCAAGATTCGTTTGGAGTTAACCATTGACAAGGACGAGCTATAGAGCATCGTGTTTTGAAATGGCAACATGGATTGGAGACCATGAGTTGTTGCGTGGGAAATTAAATATTAATTTCTATGTTCTAAGATACAACTGGAAAGTCTTCCACATATATGTGAACTGCTTGGATAAGTAAATCCAAACAAAGCATCACTAGCAACCTATACAGTTGAAGTAAAAGAATTTATTGCCTGAGAAGCATTAAAACATAGTTGTTTGTATTAATGAGTTCTTCATTGAACTTAGGTAGATCACATGTCTGCTGACTTGATGATTCTTCATTGAAAAATGCGTAGAACCACTCTTGTAGCTGGACAGACTAGATCACAAAATAAACATACTCAGACGATCTTATCATCATATCTCGAAGAACATTCGAGAAAAGGATATCAAGATTGGCAAAGCATGATAACTAAACCTATGCAACAAGTGAGAAGCAACACTCACATTGTAGCACTGGAAATCAAGCATAGCTTTGAATTCCATGAATTGTTTTTAAAGATGGGTTCGAGGCCCATGGTTGTAAAACATTGGGGTTGAACATTTATCATATATGAAATAAATTTTCATATTCCATTTAATCTTGGTTTAGTATTAAATGATGAGTCCCTTCAATTTGACAAAATATTCAAGATAGACTGTCAGGACCAGTCCTGTGACTAAGAAATGTCTATCAAGTGAACTTGAATGTCAAAAGTTGAAAATGGTCCCTGGTCGGAGTTTTCTATAAAATTGGACGCATATAAAACGTTAGACGACTAGAATGCAAGATGACTAGTAGTTCTGTTTCTTGAACTATGTGGACATGGCAATGTCATAATCATTTGCATAGATACTTACTTTGAGAAGACTAGTATCGGACAGACCTATGAAACTTTACTGTAAGAGATGAAAATCTGTCATAAGTAAATTTCATTAAAATTATTAGACACTAAATCCTCAATACCTGAGTGATTTGAGATTACTTGTTTGAGAACTGGTTACTTTGACGTTGACCAACCGTCGCACCGTAAAAGGAGGCTATAAAGGCAACGCTCAGGTAATCACCTATCAAACGAAGTCTAATCTCAAGATCGCAAGATTGGGATTGTCCTCCCATAAACCGGGATGAGATGCTTAAAAGTTGTACAAGGCCACTCGGAGAGCTAGAAACTGTGAAATGCATGGCCGTGCTCGGATGAATCATAGGCTATGATTATCTGTTTATTTGATCAGTTGAACTCTGAAACCGAGAAACACCTCTGGACATAATAAGGATGACAACTCTTACCTTATGTTCAAGAGCAAGCATCGAGCGACAAAGGAATTAGGAAATGCACACTTGTCCCTAAGGACAAGTGGGAGACTGAAGGAAATAATGCCCTTGGTCCAAGTATGCATTCAATGATAAGTCTAATAAATGCAGTTCAGTATTAATTAACAAGTTAATAATTCAGTGAGATCAAGTGAGCTGAATGCCTAGCTAGAGGCCGCTTCAGTTCAAGTGGAATTAATGATATTAATCCACTGCTTACTCTTGACTGAACCCGTAGGGTCACACAAATAGTACGTAAACGGATCAAGTATTTAATGGCATTAAATATTTTATCTATGGATATTCGGAATCGACGGATCTTGGTTTCAGTGGGAGCTGAGATCGTCACAAGCAAGTGAATACTCCGGAAACGATGATATTGCCGGAAACGGAAATATGGATCGTATCGGAAATATAAATATTATCCAAGTCGTAGATCACTACTACAAAAAAGGGATTAGAGTACTGTTGAAATAAACTTTGTAGGACGCCTTAGAGGCGTTCTCCAACTCAACGCGCTATAAAGTTTATAAAACGGGTAAAAGAAGCGTTTTATATACCTAGTCATAAAGTACAGGGATAAGAGATAAGCGTCCTCTATTCCCTTCCTAAAATCAGAAAATGGAGAAGGAATATAGAACGGTTAACGTACATAACTGTCTCCTATACTCTACAATAAAACGCGCCCTCCGTACATAACCGTCCTCTATTCTTCCTGTTAAATATTGAGATACAAAACATCTTCCGTACATAGGCGTACTATATACTTCATGTTTAATATTAAAATATAAAGTTGTTTTCTTACACAACCTTTCTATATTCTACCCTTTTTTATTTTTAATATTATTTAAAAATAGCAGCACACACATCCCTAACATAGGATATTACGATTCTAGTATGTAACCAAATCTAAATAGATAAAATAAAAATGATATCCACACGACCTTTCATCCAATAACAAAATAATACGGAATATTGTTCATTCAATAACAAAATCAATACATATTACAAAATGCATACATGGAAAAAATAAACCATATATATTACGGAGTACAAAATCTATAAGTCATTGGTAAAAGTAATCTCGCTTCTTGTCAAAATTTGTGCGAAGATCTGCGAGTATCTGTTCTTAATTCTCTCAAGTAAGTCTGCAAAAACAAAATAAATAGAAGACGGTTATGAGAAATTTACAAATACCACTAATATCAAGATCTTTAAAAAACAAACAACCACTAACATTTAAATTGCACCTCCACATCAGCAAAGCTACATCCAGTTAAACCTGAAATCAAGAAACTCAAATTAGATGAATATAAAATCAAGATTTGATAAAGGAATATAAATTGGCTACCAAGAGAAGTAAAAACAGGGGTAAAGAAAAACGAAATGAAGAGGGGAAAAGAATCTAATTAAATTAAATTGCAAGTGATAATAAATAGTTCAATATGTCAAATCAAACTCCATAATTCAATCGATCAAATTACAGAGAAAGGCTTCCACAAACATTGAAAAGTTAAATAATTAAATTGAAGTACAAATTATGTTTTCAATTACCTTGTATAACTAAAATCTTCACAGACGGAGAGTATAAATCAAGAAATGAATTGTAGAAGAAACAGACATGTGACAAAGTCAAACCGGTAGCGTCAATTCCGTTGGTACCTTGTTTAACGAAAATAAAACAAAAATTATAAAACCTAAATAAATGATAAGAATTGGGAAAAAGAAAATGAATCAAATAAACATTAACTCAAATAAAAATTCGTGAAACATATATATAGAGATGTTTAAAGGGCAAGAACAAGTTTTGAAAGATTAAATCCGCTGACAATCAACTGCTAGGAGTAGAGATTGAAATTGAAATCGCAATCGCAATCGCAATCCCAGGATGAACAATTTTGTAAACCAGTATTTTTGGGAAGTAGGAAAGAGAAAAGAACATATAACTGTAAGAGAGAGGAGTTTAATGACCCAAAAGCAAGTGAAGGAGTGGAAGAGGTGGCGGCTAATGAGGGTAGATGGGACTAGGGTAAATATGGGTTTAAAGTATTTTACAGTATAATGGGTTAATGGTGGAGAAATTTTGGGTTAAACATACAAAGCGGTTGGTGACTAGGTATTATCACCGCTTTCTATTCTTATTATATTTTTTATTTTTTAACTTAAAAATATTTTATTGTGGTAGAAAGAAGTAAAACGTTTATCTGCTATAGGCGTTTTATATGGTTTAACATATGTAACTGTCAGAAGAGGCAACTGTTTTATATAATTATGTAAAACGCTTAACATACATATGCGCTTTCTATCTAGCGTTACGTATTCTGGTTTTTGTAGTAGTGGATGTTGCCGGAAACGGAAACATGGTACGTATCGGAAAATATTATTGGAAATGGAAATATTGCTGGATTCGGAAATATTGCCGGAAACGGAAATATTGTCACAATCGGAAATATTATCGGAATCGGAAAATAGTTCCGGAAACGGAAATATTAAATATTTGTTCGAAACGGAAATTAATTCCGGAATCGGAAATATTAAATATTGTTCGTATCGGAAATGAATTCCGGAACCGGGAATTTAATCGGAAGCGTATCGTACGAATGAGCATCGGACGAGGCCCAGCACAAAGCCAGGCCATCGCCCAGCAAGCAAGACGCGCGCCAACGCCCAGCCCAAGGCAGCGCCAGGCCCACCGCAAGGCAGGCCCAGCGCGCCAAGGCGAGGCTACGCAGCGTGGGCTGCGTGGGCCGAGCGCACGCGTGCGGGCGCCCTCGTGGCTCCGTGCGTGTGTGTGTTTGTGTCCATGCAAAATTCCTAAATCTATTAGGATTTGGTGTATGATTAAATTCCTATTCCTAAAAGGATTATTTGATTAATTAGAGTCTTTGTAGGATTCTAAGTTTAATTAAATCGTATCCTACTAGGATTCCAATTCCCTTTCCAAACCTCTATAAATAAGGGCCTAGGGTCATAATTTATATACATGGGATTGAAGTATTCTAAGGGTAACTTTTGAAAGAAAAATAAGCCAAACACTTGCAAACACTTAACCGAATTTCCTAGTAACCTTAAGGGCGATTCTAGTTGGTCTAACTTGAGGCGGATCCGGACGTACTGTGGACTATCTACAGAGGGACGACATTTGGAGTCCTAAAGGCTTGTTCTTGTTCGGTTCGGGCGCAGCTAGGGAGGGCACGCTACAAAGTGTATGCTCCTAAATTATGCTAAATGATTATGTGTAAATAATATGTTTCCTGGCATTAAGGTTTTTTCCGCATGATTTATGTTTTGTCATATGTATCATAACCTATCATCCTTTCAACTGGGTCATACTTATTTTTAATTTCTTTTTAATTTCTTAAAGGACGCATATTTTATCTTAATCAAGGGTTAATAATAAAAGGATTCTTTTAATGTAGTAAATGAGAAATCTCTAAACTATTTTAAGTATAACAAAAGCCGAGTTTTTAATGATTCTTGAATGAGTCGTTTCAAGGGTTTGTAATCTTTCCTAACAAGCCATATTTATTTTGGAATTTCCTAAAAGTCACATGTTTTCCCCAAAACTATGAATTATGGAACTTAAACTAGCTTTGAACAATATTAAAGTGTTTAATAAACTTAAGAGTTGAAATCATAAACTAAAGATGTTTCGGTTTTGTTTTAAGTTCTTTAAATACATATAGTTTGCAAATAAGTAAATCTTTGACAAGTTTTATAAAAGAAATTATTATAAAGAATAACGATATACTTTAAAATAAATACAGGTTTTCATATTTTTGAAACCTATTAGTTTGAGATATAACTAGTCGGCATTTCTACGAATAATAAGATTATGTTTGAGTAATTATGGTTTATGTAAATGTTTACAAAATACATTTCAGGCACACTAAGCTATTAAATAATGAATTCGGATTCGAGGAGAGTATAGCCTATTGATAACCTTGGGATGTAAATGAGTGTCACTCACTAGCAGCCAGTTATTAATCAATGGTTTAAAGGGTATAGCCAAGGATAAGGAGTGATTCTAAGTTAAAAGGATATAGTTGAGAAGAGTGTCCAAATTTTAATTATATCGTTACAGTTTGATTAAGAGTAAGAGAAAGTGTCAGCAAGTCTTGAGATTGATATTTAATTGGGTTGAGAATTTATTCTGAGAAATAAAGTGAGTTGAGATATGATGAGAGTGAAGCTAATACATGACTATGGGAATGCGAATGATATTTTGAGAATGAAATTGCATAAATTGGTAATAAAATGCTTAAGTAGGGGAAAGTAGCCGTGTATGTGTTGCATAGTGCTCACATGCGTCGGTGATGAAAAACATTTAAAGCGAGTGCTACAATCGTAGACTCGTAGTTCGGCGGGATAGACCCGTTAAAGCGGCTTGGCCGTAAAGCGAGTGCTACAAAAGTAGACTCGTAGAGGCGGGATAGACCCGTAGTTCGGCGGGATAGACCCGTTAAAGCGGCTTGGCCGTAAAGCGAGTGCTACAAAAGTAGACTCGTAGAGGCGGGATAGACCCGTAATTAGGGACATGTCCTAGTTAAGTCTTGCAAGCGTATGCTTATCAGGAGGGTGACGACCCCCACCAAATAGAGACAGTTCGTTGAATAACCCCTCTCTATTCGTGTTCACTTTCCCCAACAGTAAGCTAATATGTTGTGATTGAGTTAGCTATTATGTTGAGATTAAGTTGTGTGTTTTCGCATTGAGTTATAAATTTCTTATGAATATCTATATCTTCATTTGAATTGTGTTATGAGAACTTTATGAAGAAAATCATATTACTATAGCAATGTTGTGCCCATGAGTACCATATTGAGTTATGAATAATTATATGTTTGAGTTTTAACCTTGTGGCAAAAACTAAGGATTGGGAAAAGATTTGCTTATAATACTCGAGCTATCGTTAAGAATACTCGTCGAATTAGATTATGATTGAAAATGATTAAGAGTATGAGAATGACAAGATGAATCTTAAAGTTGTGAGCCTAATTCAGTTGATTTGATTGTGAATTTAGAAACTTTGTGAGATGGTAAGTAAGTCTAAAGCCTTTGTGAGTAATGCTATTTTATTGTTTTCCGAATCGTTGTTTGAATAATCTAGATTTCGCCAAATAGATTTCGCCAAATAGATTTCAAAGAGGTTATAACATTTTATCAAGTTATGTTTTCCAATTGAGTTTGATAAGCGAAGTTGCTTTTCAGAATAAAACATGAAAAAAAAAAAAACTAAAATAAATATTATTTTGAGCCACCTATCAAATGCATTTTTAGTTGGATGTGTGTACTCAGATTTCCGTTGATTTTGTTCAATGAACCTGTCCTGGTGGGGGCAGAGTTAAAATATTTTGCAGGCAGCGAGAATCAAGCGTAGAAGTCCTCTAGAGGCCTTATATGTTTCAAGGCGGGCATATGGATTCTCCAAGTGTATTTAAGTCATTCCTCATTTATTAATGGGTTGTATAATTTGTTTCTAGAGTTTTTTTTTTTTCTTTGGGTTATTCTTTATGGATTATATATCCTTGTTGAGTTGGTGTCACTCCAATGATGTTTTTGGGAGATGTTATATGCTGGAATGATGAAATAGCAGGTGAAAGAAAATCTGGCGTAATTTCCTAAACAGTATTTTAGGTCGTCCATATTTAGGGGAAGTGCTGCCGAAATTTTAATAATTAATTAAAAGAGTTTTAATTAGTATCTTTGAGATAGGCTAAGCCGTGATTAAATCTTTGAAGTTGTTGAAGAGTTAAAGTTTGTTTAACGGGGTTTAAAGTTATAATTATGTTAAGTTTGTTTAACTTAGGACTAAGTGTGTTTAGAAAGCAGCTCGTTAAGGGCGGGTTGTTACAAGTTGCGTTATATGTTGGACGTTCATTTGATCGTCATCGTCCCCTTGAGTACGAATATGTCCAATAATTAGACCTTTTATATGTCCACTTTTGGACATTAATTTAACTAATTTGAGTTTATAAATTCTTTTATATTGGACATTAAAAAATATAGAAATATTGGTCTAAGTAAAATAAAATCAATATTTTAGTATATGTACTATATATATTAGCATATTTTCTATAATACTCAAATTTAGTATACGTAGTGATGTTTTTATTATTTTAATCTCTATTTTTAGATATGTTTTCCATATAAGTAGATTAAAATCATACTACGTACTATGTACTCTGTATAATGGATTAATTTTTTTTTATTAAAATACAATCTTATATTGGTTATATTTGTAGAAAATTTAAAAATATATTTCCTATGTATAGAATGACACTTTTCTTATTTTGAGGAAAAGAGAATCAAATATATTTTTGAGGTAAATGTTAACAAAATAATTATTGAAGCAAGTATTTTATTTTATTTATATATTTTTTAATATTTATTAGAGAGGCCAACCAATGAGTGACATTTGTCATCACCACATTGATTTCCTCTCTTTTGATTGGGAAGATGAAAGATTGTTGTTATGGAAATTAAAGCTCGCATTGATTTGGACATGGGAAGTTGAAGGTCAGACAGAGAACAATCGGAATATGAGAAATTGCTGCAGTTTTTAGCTTGCGTTTTGTTTTTTTTTTTTTTAAGAATGAGACACGTGGAAAACGTAGAAAAGGGAGAGTATTAGAGTGGTACGCGTATTATTTGTGGTTACAGTTTTTAAATACTAGGTATTGATTATGTTGGCTCGATCCCCTTTACTTGTTTTTAATATAAAACGATGTTTGCCCGATTACTTGTTGATTTCTATCCGGCTGGCATGTTTATATTCTTCTAGAGTTATCTATTTGGGAGAAAGGGATGGACAGTCTTTAATCTTATTAATTTTTTTTTTTTCTGTATCTCGGGATAAATTAAGGATATATTTACGTTTGTTGACCCGGTATATGTAAATATTGAGCCCCACATAATCGTGCCATCATTCAGTGAAGAAGAGGTTGACATTGATTTTATGAGTATAAGAAGCATGAACAAATAGTCTACTTATACGTTGATTAATTCTTATCGATCAATTGATCTAATTCTCTTTGAAGATTCTTCTACCATGTTGCCAACTGAACCCATAAATGAGACTGTTATGTTGTCTCCACATGAGTCCATTAACCTGCTGATTCGCCACTTCTGACTTCTCTCACCCGCGGCCCAGGTTAAGGCCCAGCTCTTCGATCACCGTGTATCTCAACTAGACCTGTGCAATGGGCTGGAGGCCCGTTAAAAGCCCTAGCCCGGCCTAGTTATTAAAGGGCTCAGCCCTTTATCTTATTATATGGGGTGGGCTTTTAAAGGGCTTAATTTTAAAAGGGTTCTTAAAGGGTTGGATGGGATTTTAAAGGGCTTAGTTCAAAGGGTTACTAAAATAAAAAATTCAGCAAATTATTAATCAAAAACTAACAAAAAAAATATCCCTCCCTCCTTCAATTAGAACCGGCTATACCTTAAAATTAAAATCCTACATTTTCTCCCTCCTCTTTTCCCCAAAAATGAAGAACCCTAATTTTCTCTCCTCTTTTTCCCCAAAATTAATAACCCTAATTCTGTCGAACAATCACCACGCCGCCGTAACAATCGCCGTGGCCGCTCAATTTGTCAAGCAATACCTCGTCATCGCTCAATTTGTCAAGCAAATACGTCGTCGTCGCTCAATTTGGTATGTTCCTGGTATATTTTTGTTTGCCGATTTTTGAATTTGAGAATGATGTTAGGTGATTGTAGTCAATGGTTCTCTGTTAAGTGGTGAGTTCCTGTCAAAAATAATAATTGGTTGGTTGTAGTTCGTGGAATAATTGTGGTAAATTGTTAGCTCATCAGCTCATAGGTTCTCTGTTTTCATACTTCTTTGCTTTTAAATCGTATTCTCATTGTTGCCCTCAAATTTTTAAAGGGAGATATTAATAGTGGGATAGGAAGTTAATCATGGGAGGGAAGTAAAATTAAGCAAAAATAACACTTTTTAATTACTTTCACCCCAATCTCTTCGTTTTTGGGGATAATCTAAATGTTCAGGTGATGTGTATGATGTTGTGAAATATAGTTGTTACCCCATTGTATTAGCCTGGTTCTTTGGTTCTTGCTACGAAAATTTACACTCCGTATTGTTTGTGCTGCATTTATTTGTGATAAATTCGGTTTTTTTAAAAGAACAAAAAAGTATAAAAGTGGAAATTGTTTAGATTGTTGCTTGAGGTCTGACCCATGATTGAAGATCCTTTTGATATGTTGCTGTGCTATTCAAGTAAGTGGTTCTTGTGTGTGTCAAAAACTACTAACAGGATCAGACAAATGAGTTTCAGTGTTTTTTGTTATCTTCTTTGCATCATGAAATGAAAACTCTTAGTCAACTATTCAGTATATTGATTGAACAATTTAAGGGTAGAAGAATTCAGAAACTGATTGTTTGCAAAAAGAAATTGGTTAATAAAACTGGCAAAGGTAGTAGAAGTGGTTACAAAAAGCATTTAAAAGATATTGTAGTATTGAGCTAATTAATCTATAGAGGTCATTACTGGTCTATTTGGTTCTTTTAGCCTTGCAGGTTAATTAGTATTTACACTTGTTTGGTTTATTTGGTAGCTAGAAAATTTCAGAACTTTTTTGGTTTATTTGGTAGCTAGAAAATTTCAGACTTTATGATGTTGAAAGTGTACATTTTTATTTTAAGTGGTTAATTATGTATTTTTGTCGAATTTCAGAGTATTATGGAGGGTACTAGTGCACCAACTTCATCGACAAGGCCGTTAGAAGATGGGTATAGTGAATATTCGGCCCCACAACAACGCAAGAGGAAGAAAAAGTCTATGGTATGGCGTGAAATGAAGGAAGGAAATAACGACAAAGGTGAAAATGTTTCTATTTGTGTTCATTGTAAGTAGGGGTGTAAATGAGCCGAGCCGGTCAATAAACTACTCGGGCTCAGGCTCGTTTAAAGCTCGTTCATGTTCGTTCATTTATTAAACGAGCCGAGCTTGAACAACTTTTGAAGCTCGCTTAATAAACGAGCTTGAATATGAACATAGGTTTGCTCGTTCATTTAAGTTCATGAACAACTCATTCATTTATGTTCATGAACAACTCGTTCATTTATGTTCGTGAACAAGTTCGTCTAGTTATGTTATGTATCATATTTTACCATATATACGTTTTTCAAATATAAATAAGAATCATGTTTTTGACTTTTGAAATCTATAATAGAATAAAAATATTTTGAAATAAAATTTTAATTGCTAAAATTAGTGCTCTTTAACTCTTTCTAAATTATTAGTTTGTTTATCAAATAAAGTAATGTACTTTAATCTTTATTATTAGATATGATTATAATTTGTTAGATTTTCAAGTGGTTATACTCTGAAGTTCGTTTAAGAAAGCTCGTTCATGAAAAAAGCTCGTTTATAAACTCGGCTCGATTAATAAATGAGCCATTCACGAACAGTTCGCGAACACCAAATCTTTTAAACGAACCGAGCTTGAACAGATTTTTGAGCTCGGTTAAAAGCTCGAGCTCGGGCTCGAGCTCGCATAAGTTAAATGAACATGAACATGAACAGGGTAAAGCTCGGCTCGGCTCGGCTCGTTTACACCCCTAATTGTAAGAAAATATTAGTTGCTACCTCTAATAGTGGAACGTCACATTTAAAATGTCATTTATTAGAGAGTTGTCCATGTAGGCCAGAAGGACTTCCACTTGGGGAAGGGGGTTCTAATATGGAAGGGGAAAAGGAGTTTGTTTTTGATCCAAAAAGATTAAGAAAGGATATTTTACTTTATGTTGTAGAAGGAGCTCATCCTTTCTCAACCATAGAGGAAAAAGGTTATATAAGAATGATGTCTAGTGCTACTCCTCTTTTTAAGTCGTTTAGTAGAACAACTCTTACAAGAGATCTTTTTTCCTTGTATTATTCTGAGAGAGAAAAACTAAAAAGTATGTTAGTGAATGTCCCCGGTCGGATTTGTTTAACTACGGATAATTGAAAGTCATTCCACACATGGCAACATTATATTTGCATTACAATTCATTTTGTAGACAATGATTGGAAATTACACAAACGAATTCTTAGGTTTAGGGCTTTGGTACCCCCTTATGATGGAGTAAGCATTTCAGAAGAAATATTTTTGTTTCTAAGTCAATGGAAGCTAGAAAACAAAGTGCTTAGTGTTACCGTTGATAATGCTACATATAATGATGCTATGATTGCACACTTGAAGAACCGTCTTGTGTCAAAGGGGTTGTTAGTGAGTAATGGATGTATGTTTCATATTCGATGTTGTGCTCACATCATTAATTTGATTGTTCAATCCGGATTGGAGCTTATTGAAGGCATTTTGGATGATATTAGGAAGTTGGTGAGATTAGTTACAAGATCTTCTTATAGAAGTAAGGATTTTTATGACACTGCCGAAAAAAAGTTCAATTTGGTGAAAAGAAAACTCCATTTAGATATGAAAATTCGTTGGAATTCAACTTTTTCTATTCTTGATAATGTGTTGTATTATAGGGAAGTGTTTGTTTATTTGGGGTCCGTGAACAATTATTTCAAATCTTTTGTGCCTACGGATTTTGAATGGAGTAAATTGGTTGTTGTTCATAAATTTTTAAACATCTTTTATGACGTAACATGTATGTTTTCGGCTTCTAAGACTCCTACTTCTAATTTATACTTTAAGGGTGCTTGGATGGTTCATCGTCACTTGTTGGATACTTCTAAATCTACCGATGTGTTGTTGTCTGAGATGGTAGAGCCAATGTTAAGCAAATTTGATAAATATTGGTCCGAGTATAATGTCTATTTATCTTGTGCGACTATTCTTGATCCAAGATTTAAAGTTAAGATGGTTGAATATTGCTTGGACAAATTATTTGGGACGGATTTGGCTATGGAAAAGGTGGAAGTGGTGTTGAGCACATTAAGGTCTTTGTATAATGATTATAAGTTGCAATCATCAACCTCACCTATTATTGTTCCCTCTCCTCTTAATAGTGAATTTGGACATCATAACTTATTTGATGATTATCATAGTTATAATCCAAAAAGTACTATGAGCCAAATTGGAAAGTCACAACTTGAAGTTTATTTAGAAGAGGAGCCTCTTGATATGAATTTGGAATTGGATGTGTTAGAGTATTGGCATCAAAATGCATTAAGGTTTCCGGAGCTCTCAAAAGTGGCTAGGGATTTACTAACTATTCCGGTCAGTACGGTAGCTTCGGAGTCGGCTTTTAGCATTGGAGGGAAAACTATTTCCCCAAATCGTAGTTCATTAAATCCAAAAACCGTGCAAGCATTAGTGTGTGTTCAAGATTGGGGAAGTGATGAAAATGGCATTGCATTGGACTTGGATAATGAAAATGATGAGGACGGTGAAGCAATAATTGAAAATGATGAAGACAATGAGAGTGATACTTTCTTTTCCTTATAGGTAATTTGTCTTATTACTTTATCAATTATTCATGAACTCATTCTGTTGCATACATTACTCTAATGACCTTGTTGTTTGTTTGTTTATGCAGTAGATTTTCTGGGTTGGACTTTGCATTGGAGTTGCTTTAGCTGTATTATACCACCAGACTGTGATGCTGTTTATAAAATCAAGTCTTGATCTTAAATACCCATGTTTCCAGACTGTCTGATGCTGTTTATGCTTGTGTTTTGTGTCTGATATTTTAAGTTTTAAGTTCCTGATGTTTTGTAATGAAGTTGTATGAGGATTGAGGATGTGCATATGTTAACTTGATTTTTATAGCTGAAGATATAGTAGTCTATTTTATTCATACATACAGGCTCAAAGAAAGCAAAGCCCATTACAGCCCGTTTACTCTCCAGCCCGGCCCGGCACAAAAATATTGTAAGCTAGGCCCGGCCCGTTTAATTTTGGCCCGGCCCGTTGAACAGGTCTAATCCCAACCTCCTGCTGATCCGCCACATATGTTAGAGGTGATCATTTGCAGGCTTGGATACCGGGTCTAAGCGTATTTTTTTGTACAACGGGTCTAGAATGGAAAATTAAGTTTTTATTTTTGTGGGATTGACTTATCTGTCTATTAGAGGGGTTGCCGGGTTGGGCTTGTCCGCGGGCTAACATACTAAAAATATTTTTTACTTTCTTTTTTTAATTTTTAACTTAAAGTATCTCTAAATTTTCGAGCTCCATCCTATAAAACAAAGTGAAATTAAAAGTGTGGGATATTTTTATAAGGTCACATGAATAAAGAACCAGTCTAAATATTCGGTAAGAGATAATAAGAGATAAGTTTTGCTAAGAGTCAAAATAAGATGATAATAATAATAAGTTTTGCTAAGAGTCAAAATAAGATAATAATAGTATAAGGGATAGAATTCCAATAACAATAAAGTTCTACCAATTAATTAAAAGATACTCCGTAAATATTATAGTTTTAGAACAATTAAATTGCTATTGAGTACAATATATAATTTACAGATTCAAGATTTTATGCTCTCCTACTCCTCATACGTATCAATTTTATCAAATCATGACTTTTTTAAAAAAAAGTATTGTGTTTTTTTATTACAGTAATGTAAAATTAATTCACTAATCATGAATATCTCGGTTCCTAATATCTCAGTTTACCATGATGAAGATGTTATGAAATCTCAAAACATTACGATGATGAGTTAGCATCTAAGAAGCTGTTTGCTTATGAATTTGAACCAATCCCTAATATTTCTGTTTACAATAATTAATTAAGACTATGTACGTATTAAATTGAGGTTTGTATCACTTTCTTAATTATGTACTTTTCTTTTGTGTTTGCCTACCATCCTATTAGAGGTCGGTCTATGATGTGACCTTGTCTTAAAAAACTGATTTTAGCGCGCTAAATTCAGTTTTTCATGCATGCACCAGGCATATTTAGATCGATTTCTATTCAGTTCAGGATGCAGTAACAAAAGGGATTATTGCACCATCATATGCCGATTATATTCTTACTAAAGCACTAGGCAAGAAAACAGTTTGATCGATTATATTGTCCAAATTGGCATTCTTGATTCTTACCATGCTCCAACTTAAGGGGTGTTACGGATGAGTCTATCAATTGGAATTAGGATGATTTATCATGAATGCATTAATTAGGTTAGTTTTTCATGAATGCCTTAACTAGGTTAGTTTGGCCTACGTAGGTCTAGAATGGAAAAATAAAGCCCCCCTTATTTGCGGGATTGACTTCTTATCCATATCCGTCTATTAAACAGGCCGGGTTGTCCGCGGGCTAACAAACCATCAAATAATTTTAACTTTTTTACTAATGGTTAGTTTTTTCTTTGTTTTTTTTACTTAAAGTATCTCTTGAAACAGTATTTTTCTTAAATAAACCTGGTCCACCTATAATTATTGTGGACCAAGCCTAAAAGAGGAAGGTGGATCTCTTACCCTTTTCATTCACACGTGTGGATGAAATAAGCCCAATTTAATTTTGTTGTTGCTTCCTCATTCACTCGTGCCTTTCTCTCTCCTCATTCACGGTCCAATATTTTCTCTCCCCTCATTCTCTCCATCTTCTTCTTCTCTCTCCTCATTTTCTCGAGCTTCTGTCGCAAAATTGTCTCTCGATCTTCTGTAATTCTTCTCCTTCTCTCGATCTGTTTCTTCAATTTCTCTCCTCACTTTCAAGCTTCAATTTCTCTCTCCTCCATTATCAATGGAGACAAAAACCAGGGGAAGTACTTCAATTGGAGGTCGAATAGGCCTTCGTAATTCACCTACTAGAATCGAACATTCAGGTTTGTTTTTATTCTTCAATTTTTTTTATAATTCCTTAAACTTGAGTTCGCTAAATTTACATCATGTTTCATGTATTTTTCTGTTAACATTTTCTCGCATTGTTGTTTTTTTGTGATTATACTAAGAGGTTTTTTAAGTTTTTGCTTGATTTGAAGTTTTTCGGCCACAAATTAGGGTTTGATTTACTAATTTTAAAATTAGGGGTTCTAAGTATTTTGTGTTGATTTTTGCGGTTTATTGGCTTGATAAGAGCTAGTTGTTGTCAACATTCTCAATTTGAAGTTTTGTGGCCACGAATTAGGGTTTAATTTTACTAATTTTCACAATTAGGGTTTCTATGCATTGTTTGCTGATTTTTGGGGTTTATTAGTCTGATAAGAGGTATCCATCGTCAACATTCACAATTTAAAGGTCACTATGCTACCGTTTTAAGTCTTATAGTGTAGAATTGAGGAAATTGTAACTGGTATAATTATATGGGTTACTATACTATCTGTAATGGTCACTATATGTAATGGTCACCATATGTAGTGGAGTAGTGTTTTGGAATGTTTATTATCAACACTGATTTCTACTCATGTATTGTGTAGATAATTATCAGCAGTGGTTCAACAACAAGTCCACAACCAGGGAATCCACCCTTGAAAAGAAAGCAAAAGGTTGTGAGAGTTCAGGAAGAGGCCACCATGTCTGGTGCCATCGTTATTTCTACAACAAAGCGCAAGCGAGGTGGTGATGGTGGCCTTGTTCAAGCTAATGCGCCTACTGAAGTTGGTAATCTTGAAACAAAAAAAATTGATGTAGAGACGTAAGTTAATACATCTCGTTATTGCTTTTCTAGTACATAGTGTCCTTTATTTGTTATATAGTATTGTTTGTGTTGACTTGTGGAGTTCATGATCTTTAATATTTAAATGAACTATTCTAGTTGTTGCATCTACATTTTGGCTGTTGAGTGCATGCGTGTTTGTATTTTTAGTGTTTGGTTGTGCAGTTGTTGTTGTTGTCTCCGTGTGTGTGAAAGTGTTGCTATAGGCTACCAGTAACAGGGTCACGTTTCCTCTGTATCACTGCATTACTTGAGTTGTTAATTACTTGTTATTACTTTAGGTAGAATAGGGCTATTATGATTTGAAAAAGGGTGACTATATTATAAAGTGGTGTTTAGTTTGGTTAAGGGTCACTATGCGTAGGAAATGATCACTATTCTATGCGTGGTGTTTAGTTTGGTGTTTTGTCAAGTTGAGGGTGTGTCATCTAAACTTAGGCTTCTGGGTATGGCATTACTATGCATATGCAAATATGTGAATAACCATTGGTGTATACTAGAATAGAAGTCATGCCACTGCTTGTTAAACTCATATACCACATGGGATGCCACTAATTGCTAAATGGCAAATTAAATCAATCTGTATGCACAATTCCTACTTTGGCATGGGCAGAGGACTTGCTGTGACTGATTTTTACAACTTGTAAGTCATATATTTCAATTTTCTTAGCAGCAGGATTTATAAGGTCAGGTTTGTAACTGAATATCGTTATTATTAGTAGTAGTCTATTGATGGTGGCATGATGATATGAACCTATAGTAGGAGGTTCATTCTCTAGCCGACTTAGTCATATGGTTGTGTTCATGCAGGGGCTGAGATAGTTGTTCTGTACAAAAACATGAGGTAGTTGTTCTGTTTGATTCGCGAAAAGAAGCACACGATACAGTTGCATATGTTATAAATAAGGGTGACTATATAATAAACATACGTCACAATAGTTTTAAAAAAGGTAACTTAGAGGGTTACTACTAAAATGGATTGATTAAATACGTATATGTGTAGACACCTACTTTTGTCCCCATTCCCGAAAGGGAAATGTTCGATGATGAAAGCATAAATCTCCACTTGACAACGCATCTTCTATAAAATAAACGAATCTCAATTCCCCTTTTCATTTCACCCGAAACCTGATATTTATAGAAAACTGCTATTTATGGAAACCTGCTAAAAATAGTAACTGCCGTAAAAGGTAGCTTCTAAAAGTGGCAAATCATAAAGGATAGAAACCTGTCAGAATTAGGTGTTGCATTCCAACATAAATCCTAAATGAGATAGAAAACTACGAGAATCCTATTCCTAATATGATTCGGAAATAAGAGTTACGTATTAATTAAAATCCTAACGAGCCTAGAGTTCGTAACGGGCCCAGACGCATCCCCTCGCAAGGTTAATACGCACTAAAAAGCTCGATTAAGTCTCAAACTCTACGGATTTCAGGAATCCGAATCTGACTAAAGAAAACAGCCCAGACCCTATTTTCAACGCCTGGCTCTGGGCGCCGAAATCTTCGGCGCCCAGGCCTGGGCGCTGAAAATACCTGGGTACGTGTTTTTTCCTAATTCTTTATGGATTAGAACTCTGCAATTCTATCTTTCCACGAACTCTTCCCTATAAATACAGCCCCAAATTCGACGTGAAAAGAACACACACAACACATAATTATATTCTGAGTATTGACTCCAACCCTTAGCCTAAGCCTCACGCTGCGAAACTGTTCACGCGTTCTGTCGCAATCGATCCATAAATCGAACAGAATGTATCCTGTCCCATAATTGAGATTCGTTAAATAAAAAGGAGAAATAGCAAAGTCAAAGTGGTGAGTTTTCTGAGAACCGTGACGCACCTCTCAAGGGTGCGTCGTAATGTGTCCCTTTTCGATGATTTAACTGCTTTCCTCGCCCTTTTTATGAACTGTTAAACTAACTAAATCTGATTGTTCTATCACGCCTAACAAATATAATATTTTTGGGAAATCGGATTATCATGCTAGGTCCCTTAATGCTATTTAAATCAGATAATCACAATCGAATTAGTATTATATGTTGCATATTGCTAAAATCAACTCAGATTAGTTTAATAGTTAACGCATGTCCCTTCAATTATTTATGCTGAGCTAGTAAGGATATCCTGCCTCTGGAGTTATTGACGAGCGAAGTACTCCTCTCGGTAGTTACAGTCCCCCGAACCCTCAATCTCTACCTTGCGGGTGTATGTTGAGAGATCCCCACACCAGGGATCACAAGGGAACCTACGGCCGTCGTGGTCAAACATAATTGCACTCCCTTTATGTCACGATAACCGGGTTTTGTCAGTTTTTCTCCTTGTCGTTAAAAACTGAATGGCGACTCCTATATTACTAGTCAATTGGGTGTAAACTCACAGAAATCCAATTACACTTAATTGAATAAAAGAATCGTCACACCCACGAGGGACGAGGTCACGCATTAGCCTCGTGCTTTTTCGACCCCCTCACAATGGCGACTCCACTGGGGATATTGAAGGAAATACTCGTGATTGTAGGTAATCAAAATAGCCGAAGGGTGAAACGATCCTACCCCGCGTTTATTTCCCCATCAAGTTGGGACGACCTGAAAATCAGCATATTAATGTGAACGGGCAGAACCTCATAACGAATCTCGG
The DNA here is from genome assembly GCF_020520425.1 of Spinacia oleracea. Taxonomy (NCBI): domain Eukaryota; kingdom Viridiplantae; phylum Streptophyta; class Magnoliopsida; order Caryophyllales; family Amaranthaceae; genus Spinacia; species Spinacia oleracea. The sequence continues at coordinate 8,781,705 of NC_079490.1, forward strand.
CTCCCTCGGGAGTTGGGACTAAGGATACCTTTTTTCGCCAATAGGGGGTGCATACGCCGCGCATGTCGCCCACTCGGTACTTGTGCAGGTAGTACACCTATCCCGAACCCAATCGCTCGCCCATTAGGTCCCTCTCGCCTGCATGCCCCCTTGGCTTGCACTTGCGGGTTGGCCTCTTGGGCGAAATTCGTCTGTTGAAGACACTACCTCGACCGGGGCATGTGTTGGATCTACGATAGAAGCGGTACCAAGCCAGGCGCAGATAAACTACCCATAGAAGCCTATCATAAACTACGTGGCATATTTAATTTTCAAATCCATGTTTGTAATGTAGTTATGTGTAGCGAAATATGTGATTGTGTGTGACAAACTATCCTAGAAAACCAACGACCTTAAAAATTGCCCAAACATTCATAGACTAATTTGCCAAAGAGTTATACCGAAACACGTGTTCCGCAAACCCGAATGATCGCCACAAAAATAAGTGACGCTCGGGATGGCCTGTAACGAATCCCACAAACGCTGCTACGCGTAAAGGACGTTATTAGGCAAGCACGCAAATCGAAGTCGCATAAACAGAAGACAGAAAACGAGAACCAGCCAGGGACGCATTTTCAACGCCCCTGGTTGGGCGCCAGAATTTCTCACGCCCCTCGCTGGGCGCTGAAGTTGCTGCTTGGCCTTCTGGTCAGGCGCAGCAGCCTCGGTGCCCGCGCGAAAGGAAAATATGTAGCGCAAAAAAAAATGTTCATAAAAGGAATTGCTACGAGGGCGTAAGAAAAGCTCTCGATTTCAAAAGCGACTCGTGAAAAAATTTAATAACTCTTTGTGTCGTTATTAGGCCTCCTACGACGACAATGTTCGGCACCAAAACCGAACATGCTAATAACTATGAATGTCACACGGGCAAGTGTTTCGAAAATCCAAAGAATGACCAAAAAAAAACCCCAAAAAGTGTACCAAAGAAAGAGTGAAAAACCAATAGAGAGAGTCGAAGTCTAGACTAAGTAATGCTTGAAACTTTGGGAACCTAAACTTTAGCTTATCTTATGCCTAGGACTGGTCCTGCCACTTGGTGCCGATCAGGGAACCAACGGTTAGTGCGTCTCGAAGATACATCGCCAACATCAGGTTTAGTGACTCCAAGCTCCGTCCGTCATCCCTCATTTCAAGGATCTCCGCTTCCCCAACCTTGATTCGCACCTTCAAACATGTCCATCGAAGATTTGCAAGAGCAGATGGCTCAAATGACCCGACTCATGGGCCAACTGAAAATGGAAAATGAAGCTTTAGTGGCTGCGCAAGCCAAAAATGACCTCGATAACGAGAAGAGGATTGAAAAAATGGTCCTACAGCAAACCATGGGGAGCAAATACTTCTCCCTCGACCCTGAACCTTTTCCTGGCAAACTACCAGAAAAGTTCAGTTCATCTGACTTACCAAAGTTCAAGGCCACGGACAAGCCCCGTGATCATCTACTGAGCTTTGTGAATGCCATGAACTTGAAAGGCGTGGACAAGTCCATGTATTTACCTGCCTTTCCTTTGTCCTTGGAACCTGTGCCGCTCAAATGGTACTATCACCAGGACCCTAAGCTCTTCCCCACTTGGGAAGACTTTGTCAATGTCTTCATCAAGCAATACTCGTCGAACATTGATTTCCAAGTCACCATGCGCGAGCTGGAAGTTCTCTTCCAAAAGAAAAATGAGGGTTTCACGACCTACTTTGCTAGATGGAGGGACCAGGCAGCCCAGCTAATCAATAGGCCTCCCGAAACAGAATTGGTCCAAAAATTCATTGACAACCTGGACCCGGCTTACAGACAACACCTTAGGTACCTGGGACTTGACACTTTCAAAAGAGTTTATGATGTGGGAATAAAGATTGAGGACGACCTCGCCACAACCATACAAAGAAAACCCACATATAAGAACAACACCTATAATCGGGGTAACACATCCCAAACCCAAGAAGTCCATGCTGTAGAAGAGACTCCCGCCCGAAGAAGCCCTGAAAGATGGGTCCGAGACCGAAAGTTTGCCCCACTCGGGTCGACTTTGGTACAAGCCTTTGAAAGACTAACCAATCAAGGAAAGTTGAGACCTATAGGCCCCACCCGTGACCCTCCTGTCAAAAGCAAATATTGGGTCGAAGGTACTTACTGCATATTCCATCAAGGAAATGGGCATGACACTGAAAACTGCTGGAATCTAAAACATACGATCCAGGACATCATAGAGGATGAAGTGATACCTCTCCCTAATGTTGTCAAACCCAACAACAACAAGAGCCCACTCGGCTCTTGTCACATCTCTCTCGACCAACCAGAGAATTTCGACCCCACGGTGTATATTACACCTCAAGGTGCACCACTCGCTGTGGTCCCTATGGATCGAATCGAGAGAGAAGTGTGTGGTGTGTGGAATGATGATGCTGAAGATATTTACCTATCTCAAGTGTCGGGCCAGGACCTCTTCACTGAAACTTGGCCCGGGTATGCTCTCATTGACACCACCCCTCAGGAGCCCGAGGTCGACAACCTCACCCGATCCGGAAGAATATACCAACCGGATATTCACCCACCTCCTATGGACGACATCCTGGTTAGGAAAACTCTTGAGAATGGACGGCACGCCAACGTCGCAGAAGTCATTGAAAATCCTCTCCTGAAACAACTGAAAAGAACCAAGGCCGAGATTACCATCTGGGATCTCATGTGCACTTCAAAGGAACATCGCGAAAAGCTTATTCTCTCACTTGACCTCATCTCAGTACCTACAGATATCACACCTGACTCATTGGTTAGCCATGTCACGAGAGATGCCGGAGAAAAAGCCATAGTTTTCACTGATAAAGACTTACCCAAAGAGGGGGGTTCTCACAATAAAGCCCTTTACCTAGTGGTTGGATGCAAAGGACAAAACATCCCCCTAGCGCTCGTAGATAATGGTTCGGCGGTTAATGTCTGCCCATTGCGAACCGCCCATTGCTTGGGGCTAGGAAACGATGACTTCCAAACCTCCACGCAAGGGGTACGAGCTTATGATAACTCTCGAAGGCCTGTATTGGGAAAAATCAACCTTACCATACAAACCGGGCCTGTGGCACGCACCACGGAGTTTCAAATAATCGACATCAAGCCCACTTTCAACCTCCTCTTGGGGCGACCTTGGCTCCATGACTTAGGAGGTGTGGCTTCTACCTTGCACCAAATGGTTAAACTTCACCATAACGTGGTAATACTAGAAATCCGCGCCCCTCCTCTCGACGTCAGTTGCACTATGGTTGGTACGGCCGAAACTGCAGACGACCTTTACGGGTTTCAAATGGAAGAAACAATCCAGTTCATTGAAGACTATGATCCAGCATTCCTAGACCTGCATGCATCCCGAGTCATCCCTAGAATGCTGTTAGCTCAAGGTTATTTCCCAGGAACCCCATTGGGCATAAGGAAGAAGGAATACACATTCCATCCTTTTCCCGACAAATCTACTCCCTTTGGCTTAGGCTATGAACCAACGGAGGAAGATATTGTTGACCGCCTGTCTAGGCTACGCCTTAACAAAGCCAAACAAACCACCCTCCTTCCCCCGTATCAAAGGACCCTTAACGGGATGTTCGTTCGGGAAGGAGAAGTGTTAGGTTATGATACATATGACAATTCATAAATCATGCGGAAAAACCATAAAGCCAGGAAAGCATATTATTTACACATAATCATTTAGCATAGAATAGATGCATACATGTTGTAGCGTGCCTTCCCTAGCTGCGCCCGAACCGAACAAGAACAAGTCTTTAGGACTCCAAATGTCGTCCCTCCGTAGATAGTCCACAGTACGTCCGGATCCGCCTCAAGTTAGACCAACTAGAATCGCCCTTAAGGTGCTTAGGATTTTCGGCTCTTATTGCAAGTGTATGGCTGATTTATATTTCAAAAACTTACCCTTTGAGTACTTCAATCGTGCCCATAAATTGTGACCCTAGGCACTTATTTATAGGAGTATGGAAAAGGAATTGTAATCCTACTAGGATGTGGATTTGCTAATTAGAACTTTATTAGGACTCTAAATAACAAAGCAAATCTAATAGGATTAGGATTTTAATCTTTGCGCAAATCCTAATAGGATTAGGATTTCCTATGTTGCTGTGCTGCGCGCGCGCGCGCCCTTGGCTGGGCCTGGCCTTGCGCTGGGCCTGGTCGAGGCGTGCGTTGCTGCGTGCGGCTCGCTGGGCGATGGCCTGGCTTCGTGCTGGGCCTTCGTCTAGCGGGCCTCGTCCGATGCTAATTCGTACGATACGCTTCCGATTAAATTCCCGATTTCGGAATTCATTTCTGATACGAACAATATTTAATATTTCCGATTCCGGAATTAATTTCCGTTTCGAACAAATATTTAATATTTCCGTTTCCGGAATTATTTTCCGATTCCGATAATATTTCCGTTTCCGGCAATATTTCTGTTTCCGGCAATATTTCCGATTCCGACAATATTTCCATTTCCGATAATATTTTCCGATACGTACCATGTTTCCGTTTCCGGCAACATCTACGACTTGAATAATATTTATATTTCCGATACGATCCATATTTCCGTTTCCAGCAATATCATCGTTTCCGGAGTATTCATTTCTTGCTTGTGACGATCTCAGCTCCCACTGAAACCAAGATCCGTCGATTCCGAATATCCATAGATAGAGTATTTAATGCCATTAAATACTTGATCCGTTTACGTACTATTTGTGTGACCCTACGGGTTCAGTCAAGAGTAAGCTGTGGATTAATATCATTAATTCCACTTGAACTGAAGCGGCCTCTAGCTAGGCATTCAGCTCACTTGATCTCACTGAATTATTAACTTGTTAATTAATACTGAACCGCATTTATTAGACTTAACATAGAATGCATACTTGGACCAAGGGCATTATTTCCTTCAAGAAGAACACCCATGCTGTGATTTCCCTGAACCCTTCGTTCAGGATGGCTTGCTAAAACCCGGATTTGAAATTTTCCATGACTGCCACACCTTGGATGAGGCACCCCACCTCACCAAGACTAAAACAGCTGAAATATTGGACAACCAGGCTCTATGGACATTGTTTAACGAATCGAGGCCTATGGAGAACGAGACTGTGATGACTACCCTAGCTTTACAAGATGAAGGTTTCGATCCAACCCGGTTAATCTCTCCTGCATCAACACTAGAAGAGGTCGAGAACGGATGGGTGAAGACATATCAGTGGGTCAATGCAAAAGGAATGGAATTCAAGATGAGTACCGGTGAAGGACCGAAGTTTTATGAGACTAAACCCCAGGCTTGAGCCATATAGAGCACCATTAGTAAAAAAGGCGCCTAGTAGTTCTTTAGATTGATAAAAAAAATAATAGAGACTTTAGATGGTCCTAAGGCCCCTTAGAATACGGGTCAGTTTTATTTCAGTGTGTTTTCCTTACTTTCCGAATCAATAAAGGCGTAATATTTCTCCTAATTTTTTTTTCTCTAACACTAAATAAACACTAAATGTACTTGCAAAATACTAAAATCAAGAGGCGGCCCACTCTAGGCCCAACAAACAAAGCCCACTCGGTTTTGAAATAGTGCCATGGGAACCAACTCCCGAAACACACAAAATAAACCACACTATCCCATTCATATCCCCAAAACCTAAAAAGCCCAACCAGTGTCATCATAAGAGTCAATCCATGTAACCCAAAATCAAAAGGAAGTCAAAATTCAAACAATACAAATGTTGCTCAAAAAAAAAAAAAACTCACAAAAATAAACGCCGCCCCCGGCATCAACACGCACCTCAGCCCACTCAAAAGCCTACACAAAGATCTTCATAACTTCCGCACCCTAACTCCATTTTCAAAACTGTTTCGATTCACGAATAGAAAAAATTAATCCGGACAAAAATGCATTTCACGCTAACAGTCCGAAAAGCCTCCAAAATAGCCTCAAAATTGACTTTAAATACGAGCAAAATATCAAGGCACAAAAAAAGAAATAAATGCAAGAACATGTGAAGCAAAGCGTCAAAAATTGACCGCCCAAGTCATTTTCAGCGCCCAGGGCTGGGCGCCAAAATTTCTGACGCCCCAGCCTGGGCGTTGAAACTCTCTGCCTGCCAAAATTTCCTTTTCGAAAGTGCTCGTCATATTATCCGCACGCAACGGAAAAATAACGAACACTTGGGGGGTACAGTACGTATCCAAATAGGTTTACCAAGAATATAACCATACAAATTAGTCGAATTTCGAATTTCATATTTTACGCGACTTATGGCAAAAAAAAAAGGCAGATGAAAATAATGATAATACTTCACTCATTTGACCGATTAAGTAATATGTTTCCACCTCAGGGCATATCTACCGAAATCTGGCATACTAGAACTTATTCTAAAGCTAGAACTATGCGCGACCTGATTCTGACAAGATACGTACGCAATCCTTACCAAGGATTCGGTCCAATATAAAAAAACAAAAAACAAAAAACAAATTTTCTTTGTGCAAAAAGTGTTAGACATATAAAATACATAAAAAAAGAGGAGAAACAAAAATAAATGAAAATAAAAAATAAAAATACGCCTTTATTGAGAAATAATAAGAAGGAAAACAAAGTGCTAGGAATAAAAACAAACACAACTGAAATAAATAGAGGGCACCTACACCCTAGCAAGAACTACACTACTCTAGTTCTTCCGGATCATCAAATAAAGTCTTGTAGAGGGCAATGTTCGCATGATCCACCCCCACAGTCTTCTGCGCTGCCCCAATGTCAATCTCCATAAGAACCGGCTCCTGGACACTAACTTCCAAAGATGCCAAGGCTTCAGAAACATTCTCAGTTATAGCCCGCTCAGCCTCAAGGGCACAGACAATGGTGGGGGAAGGATTATTATCATCAACTAGACTAGCCACTGTTTCTACAGGCGGCTGAGCCTTCCTAACCCATACATTGTTCCGGCGACGATCTCCGCGAGAGCTTGCATTTTAACAACAGCAGGCCCCTTCATGTTAGGCATCTTTTTAGGCCTGAAACTGGAACGAGGAGGAACTTCCTTTCGCTTTCGATCAGGACGAGCTTTCACAGTCTTAATACTATAGGTACGAGGTCTGGCAGAATCAGGACCCTCATACTTAACACGAATACGAGGTATCAAAAGCTCAGCCGGCTCCCCATTTCGAGCCTCGATCCTCACATCTTTATCATCGGAGCTCATCCACAACTTGTAGTTTTCAAAAAGACCCACAAAGCCATTTGTAGCTACGGCCCAACGCGGGAGACCATCATAATACTTAGCCCACGCTAGGACCCGTGTTTGTGAAAAGGCCGTTACCTTAGGTGGTACCGTATCAGAATAGGGGATAGTCTGTCTTAAACCATATTGACGCATGACTCGGTAAGGGAAAATATAAATGGGACGAGATAGCCCCAACAAAGAAACATAAACCGATACATCAGAACCCCCTGTCATAGTAGTCAAACCCCACCACGGTACCACCCACTTAATAGAACAAATGCCATAAGTAAAAAAGGAGGTCCATTCGGCCTCGTCCTGGCCTTGGTGCAAGTATTTTCGGTTACCCAAGGCTATAGGGCGATAATGTTTAGGATCGGCAGGAGCTTCCAAAAGTCTAAGCCGTTCCGCAAGCCAAATCTGCGAAAACAGGTATAATCGAATCAAAAGAATGAAAAAAAAAACGGTTCCTGGGGCGCAGTTTCAACGCCCAAGACCAGGCGCTGAAAATTCCAGCGCCCAGCCCTGGGCGCTGAAACTCAGCCCCAAGCAAAAAAAAATATGCAAAAGTGGCATATGCGTGCGCAAAGGAGAAAATTGATTACCTGCAGTAATAGGGGGCTTCCCTTAAAATGTTCAGATTTGGCATCCTTCTTCAGCTCATCCGCACTCAGCAAAGTCTCGGCAACAACCAACGGCATGATAGAATAGCAACTTTCCATCTGGCTAATCAAGGGGATCAACCTTATGTCACCGAACTCACCATTGTTATTCGATAGCAAATAGTGATTTAACAAGGAAAATAAAAGGGCCCGAATATTCAATTTCTGTTCGGTCATATTCTTACTAGGCCTAAAGTGATGTTTTACAAGTTTTGCCAAGTTAACCTTATCATCTACAACAATTTCAGCAAACATGTTATCATCTAGTCCTAGGAAAGCCCTTATGGTTGTTTTACCCTCTTCAATAGTGCCAGGGGTAACAGGAGTAGCATTAGTAGGATAACCAAGGATAGCAGCAAGTTCATCGGGCAAAGGACATATTTCGTTGCCCCGAAAGGCAAAAACATGATGATCAGAGTCCTAAAATCTTAGGGCAGCATGCAGAAAGTTATAATCAATATTAATTTGTTGTAAGCCTAAAAGTGCCTCTAAGTGGTATTCTTTTAACAAAGCTTTTTCTGTGGGAGTAAGAGCCCGTAGCCAACGCCTAACAGTCCGTTGGAGTGAGAAAGTAGGGATCGACATGGCAAAAGCAATGAGTAATTAAAAACACAGCAAAAAGAGAGAAAGAATTTGAGAGTGGTGGAAAATAAGGACGTATCTAGCCCCTATATATAGCTGGACGCACCCAGTGACATCCTGATCCCATTCGGAAACGTGTTAGGAAATCCGAAAGTCAAATATCACCAGGAAAAGACTTTCAGCGCCCACGGCTGGGTGCCGAAATGTTTAACGCCTGGCCTTGGGCGCTGAAAATGCAGCCCAAGGCCCAAATTTCCCAAAACACGGAACAGGAAAGGACTTAAAACCGTGTTGCTAAACACGAGGCCCTATTGCAAGTAGGATCAAGCCCAAAGCACCTTTAGCTCCCAAATAAGCAAGAAAAAATATAACATTAAAACTTGGTCGAAACTTAGACTCGTCTCAGAAAATGCATATGTACACTTTTCAAAAAAAAAACAAGTTAAATATCATGGTCATTCTTCGACACACCAAAAATATGTGTCGTCAAGTCATTGGTTTTCCAAAAAAAAAAAAATGTTTGTCTGTCAAAGGATTAATCCGGGCCAAGCCAAAACCGGATGTCGCCTGAAAACTAAAGTCGCACTCCACGGCTTCGCTAAAGTAGCACACTACTATAAAAGGTCGCTCGCACATACGAGCATGACCCCAAACATGATTACAAGATGCGAAGAAACGACCGACGAGCCCCAGTGCTTGGGGGCTCGCGAAAAAATAGACTCCAACAAGGAGCGCGCGATCAAAATCACATTCCCGGACTGCGCCATACACCATATCATGTTTTGATATCTCAAAAAAGAACAACAATAGGTTCGACCTCATCAAAAGGTCGTCATTGACACTTGTGCACGGTCCTCTGATCGAAGACCAAGTCGAGCCGTAAAGACTAGCTCAAAATCACGAAAGCATACGGTCGCAAGACAAAGGTCCGTCTAAACACGTTGTCAGCCCACGTTCAGGTTACAACTAAATTCGAGCATCCCTCGAAAGAATTCGCTCTTGAAGGAATGAATAAAAAGAAATTCTCAAAAGAAATCACAAAGAACCAAAGAAATAGGAACTTGCCCATCTTCAGACGGCAAGATCGCGTCACAAACCGCGCGAGTTCCCAAATCGAAAAAACGAATTCAGGGACGTCCACCCTTAGCGGACAGGGCTCGCCCACCTTTAGCGGGCGGGGTCTGCGTCACAAGCCGCGCAGGTCCTCAGTTTTCCAAAAATGAAGTCTTCAAAAACAAAATGAAACAGGCTCGCCATCTTCAGCCGGCGGGGTCTACGGCTAACAAACCTTAAAATAATTTTAACTTTTTTACTAATGGTTAATTTTTTCTTTGTTTTTTTTTACTTAAAGTATCTCTTGAAACAGTATTTTTCTTAAATAAACCTGGTCCACCTATAATTATTGTGGACCAAGCCTAAAAGAGGAAGGTGGATCTCTTACCCTTTTCATTCACACGTGTGGATGAAATAAGCCCAATTTAATTTTGTTGTTGCTTCCTCATTCACTCGTACCTTTCTCTCTCCTCATTCACGGTCCAATATTTTCTCTCCCCTCATTCTCTCCATCTTCTTCTTCTCTCTCCTCATTTTCTCGAGCTTCTGTCGCAAAATTGTCTCTCGATCTTCTGTAATTCTTCTCCTTCTCTCGATCTGTTTCTTCAATTTCTCTCCTCACTTTCAAGCTTCAATTTCTCTCTCCTCCATTATCAATGGAGACAAAAACCAGGGGAAGTACTTCAATTGGAGGTCGAATAGGCCTTCGTAATTCACCTACTAGAATCGAACATTCAGGTTTGTTTTTATTCTTCAATTTTTTTATAATTCCTTAAACTTCAGTTCGCTAAATTTACATCATGTTTCATGTACTTTTCTGTTAACATTTTCTCGCATTGTTGTTTTTTTGTGATTATACTAAGAGGTTTTTTAAGTTTTTGTTTGATTTGAAGTTTTTCGGCCACAAATTAGGGTTTGATTTACTAATTTTAAAATTAGGGGTTCTAAGTATTTTGTGTTGATTTTTGCGGTTTATTGGCTTGATAAGAGCTAGTTGTTGTCAACATTCTCAATTTGAAGTTTTGTGGCCACGAATTAGGGTTTAATTTTACTAATTTTCACAATTAGGGTTTCTATGCATTTTTTGCTGATTTTTGGGGTTTATTAGTCTGATAAGAGGTATCCATCGTCAACATTCACAATTTAAAGGTCACTATGCTACCGTTTTAATTCTTATAGTGTAGAATTAAGGAAATTGTAACTGGTATAATTATATGGGTTACTATACTATCTGTAATGGTCACTATATGTAATGGTCACCATATGTAGTGGAGTAGTATTTTGGAATGTTTATTATCAACACTGATTTCTACTCATGTATTGTGTAGATAATTATCAGCAGTGGTTCAACAACAAGTCCACAACCAGGGAATCCACCCTTGAAAAGAAAGCAAAAGGTTGTGAGAGTTAAGGAAGAGGCCACCATGTCTGGTGCCATCGTTATTTCTACAACAAAGCGCAAGCGAGGTGGTGATGGTGGCCTTGTTCAAGCTAATGCGCCTACTGAAGTTGGTAATCTTGAAACAAAAAAAATTGATGTAGAGACGTAAGTTAATACATCTCGTTATTGCTTTTCTAGTACATAGTGTCCTTTATTTGTTATATAGTATTGTTTGTGTTGACTTGTGGAGTTCATGATCTTTAATATTTAAATGAACTATTCTAGTTGTTGCATCTACATTTTGGCTGTTGAGTGCATGCGTGTTTGTATTTTTAGTGTTTGGTTGTGCAGTTGTTGTTGTTGTCTCCGTGTGTGTGAAAGTGTTGCTATAGGCTACCAGTAACAGGGTCACGTTTCCTCTGTATCACTGCATTACTTGAGTTGTTAATTACTTGTTATTACTTTAGGTAGAATAGGGCTATTATGATTTGAAAAAGGGTGACTATATTATAAAGTGGTGTTTAGTTTGGTTAAGGGTCACTATGCGTAGGAAATGATCACTATTCTATGCGTGGTGTTTAGTTTGGTGTTTTGTCAAGTTGAGGGTGTGTCATCTAAACTTAGGCTTCTGGGTATGGCATTACTATGCATATGCAAATATGTGAATAACCATTGGTGTATACTAGAATAGAAGTCATGCCACTGCTTGTTAAACTCATATACCACATGGGATGCCACTAATTGCTAAATGGAAAATTAAATCAATATGCACAATTCCTACTTTGGCATGGGCAGAGGACTTGCTGTGACTGATTTTTACAACTTGTAAGTCATATATTTCAATTTTCTTAGCAGCAGGATTTATAAGGTCATGTTTGTAACTGAATATCGTTATTATTAGTAGTAGTCTATTGATGGTGGCATGATGATATGAACCTATAGTAGGAGGTTCATTCTCTAGCCGACGTAGTCATATGGTTGTGTTCATGCAGGGGCTGAGATAGTTGTTCTGTACAAAAACATGAGGTAGTTGTTCTGTTTGATTCGCGAAAAGAAGCACACGATACAGTTGCATATGTTATAAATAAGGGTGACTATATAATAAACATACGTCACAATAGTTTTAAAAAAGGTAACTTAGAGGGTTACTACTAAAATGGATTGATTAAATACGTATATGTGTAGACACCTACTTTTGTCCCCATTCCCGAAAGGGAAAGGTTCGATGATGAAAGCATAAATCTCCACTTGACAACGCATCTCCTATAAAATAAACGAATCTCAATTCCCCTTTTCATTTCACCCGAAACCTGATATTTATAGAAAACTGCTATTTATGGAAACCTGCTAAAAATAGTAACTGCCGTAAAAGGTAGCTTCTAAAAGTGGCAAATCATAAAGGATAGAAACCTGTCAGAATTAGGTGTTGCATTCCAACATAAATCCTAAATGAGATAGAAAACTACGAGAATCCTATTCCTAATATGATTCGGAAATAAGAGTTACGTATTAATTAAAATCCTAACGAGCCTAGAGTTCGTAACGGGCCCAGACGCATCCCCTCGCAAGGTTAATACGCACTAAAAAGCTCGATTAAGTCTCAAACTCTACGGATTTCAGGAATCCGAATCTGACTAAAGAAAACAGCCCAGACCCTATTTTCAACGCCTGGCTCTGGGCGCCGAAATCTTCGGCGCCCAGGCCTGGGCGCTGAAAATACCTGGGTACGTGTTTTTTCCTAATTCTTTATGGATTAGAACTCTGCAATTCTATCTTTCCACGAACTCTTCCCTATAAATACAGCCCCAAATTCGACGTGAAAAGAACACACACAACACATAATTATATTCTGAGTATTGACTCCAACCCTTAGCCTAAGCCTCACGCTGCGAAATTGTTCACGCGTTCTGTCGCAATCGATCCATAAATCGAACAGAATGTATCCTGTCCCATAATTGAGATTCGTTAAATAAAAAGGAGAAATAGCAAAGTCAAAGTGGTGAGTTTTCTGAGAACCGTGACGCACCTCTCAAGGGTGCGTCGTAATGTGTCCCTTTTCGATGATTTAACTGCTTTCCTCGCCCTTTTTATGAACTGTTAAACTAACTAAATCTGATTTTTCTATCACGCCTAACAAATATAATATTTTTGGGAAATCGGATTATCATGCTAGGTCCCTTAATGCTATTTAAATCAGATAATCACAATCGAATTAGTATTATATGTTGCATATTGCTAAAATCAACTCAGATTAGTTTAATAGTTAACGCATGTCCCTTCAATTATTTATGCTGAGCTAGTAAGGATATCCTGCCTCTGGAGTTATTGACGAGCGAAGTACTCCTCTCGGTAGTTACAGTCCCCCGAACCCTCAATCTCTACCTTGCGGGTGTATGTTGAGAGATCCCCACACCAGGGATCACAAGGGAACCTACGGCCGTCGTGGTCAAACATAATTGCACTCCCTTTATGTCACGATAACCGGGTTTTGTCAGTTTTTCTCCTTGTCGTTAAAAACTGAATGGCGACTCCTATATTACTAGTCAATTGGGTGTAAACTCACAGGAAATCCAATTACACTTGATTGAATAAAAAGAATCGTCACACCCACGAGGGACGAGGTCACGCATTAGCCTCGTGCTGTTTTGACCCCCTCACAATATGAAACCAATATCCTATGTAGGATTTGAACCTACATCTTCTTTGTATTGGTTTGAAGTACCAATACATCAAACCAATAAAAAGTGCTCGACCAGTTGAGCTAATATGCTTATACGCTTAGCACCAGCTTCCTACCTTTTGAGCAACTTAGATTGTATTTGTTCTACATAACTAACACTGTCACACCATCCTTCCTGAAAAGATAAACATACAGTAAATAGTTAGCTTCAGCCAATTCTATCTTCCTATTATTTCAAAATACTTGATGCTTCACCAAAATCCAAGCACTGATTTAAGATGCCATATATTGTCATATTATCTACTAGCCAAATTCAGAACCATGGGAATGAAGAAATATACAAAAAATAAACAACAGAGAAGACTTCATTCCAAGCTCCCACAACTAGAACTACAATCAACCCAAGCCAACTCAAACCTGCTGCCAAAAGGCTGAAACCAGAAGCAAAAAACCAGCAAACATCCTACACAACAAGTTGCACCAGGTAGTACAGACAGAACTGAAACAAGAACCACAACAACACTAAGCCTTTGATTTTAGGAGCCTGCAAGCACCTCAAATAAGCTGTAACCTGAATATATATATAGTTACCTTTATTAGTGATATAATGCATCACAAAAGTAATAAACTGTATCAAAATCCAAAATCCAAAATCAAACAAGTTATAGGTTTCTGGTTTATAACTCTGAGTAGTTACCGATTGTATAGTGCATTAAAAATTATACAAAAGATAAACCCCCAAAAGCTAATAAACATCACAAGATTTAACAAAATTAATTAAATCAGGTATCACCATCACCATAGTAAGGAAAATTATTCACAAATATTCTAATACAATTTATTCGAACAAATTGAACTGAAAATATCACAAATTATGAATTGAATCCAGGCCGAAACTTAATAACAATCATAAATCAAAGTAAGCACGAGGAATAACGGATCAGAGAGATTGAACCAAGGATATCGGAGAATCGGGGATGAAGGTTAAGGGTCGAAGAATATTTTCAAAATATTCTACCATGATTTTTTGAGTTTGATTCACCTATATTGATTTGTTGAGTTTGATCGATCATCTGCTTCGTTGAATTTGGATGAAAGATTTTCATTCACAGTCATGAGAGATAATGAACAGGCGAGAGGCGAGAAAATTTAGGAGAGATAGAGTTATTTTAGTGCTGGCTGGGAGTTTCTTTCCAAGAGCTTGCATTTGGCACGTGTGGGCTTTTGGTCCACGCTAATATTAGTGTGGACCAGGTCCACACAAGAATTTTCCCTTGAAACAAGTTATTTGTCTTAAATGTATAAGTTAATAATGAAAATGAAAAATTTTACCCAATCAAAAGTCCATATTGAAATATTTTTCTATTACTTACAAAATAAATAAATGCAACTATAACAGACTAACTAAAAAAAATTACGGCGTACTTTCTTTTTATATAAATGGGCCAGATGGACTTTCCCACTACAAATATTATCTCGCTCATATCCACCAGTACGACAGATTCAGGGGTGGGTTGGTTGAGCCTTGGCCTGCCCCATAATGCTGATGAATATTTATAGAATTAGAGAAGATCAAATTAGGGAGATTGAAATCTAATTATCATTATTGTTCAACACACAAAATAATGTGGAGAATTAACTTATATACAATGATGGTAGCAGGCTGTAATAAGCAAGGCTTGCAACAAGCCCAACAACCTAACAACCTCTAACTAACTTTTGAAATAAAATAATAAAATATAAATTTGTTATAAATCTTATACTCCCCCTTCAAGCTGGACCTTAGATATAAGTCCAAGCTTGCAACATAGTGTTTTGTGTTGAGAGGAAGCTAAAGGCTTTGTGAGCAAGTCTGCAAGCTGATTAGAGCTAGTAACATGAACTGTCTGTATAAAACCTTCTTCAACTTGTTCACGAACATAGTGCATGTCACGTTTAAGATGCTTTGTCTTGTCATGAAACATAGGATTGTGAGCAAGATGTTCAGCAGACTTATTGTCACAATATAGATGAACAGGTAAGGGAATTGTAACCTGAAGAACTTCTAATAAACCTTGAATCCAAACTAGCTCACTGGCAGTAGCTGACATGTTTCTGTACTCTGCCTCAGCAGAGGATTTGCTGACACTTCTTTGTTTCTTAGTTTTCCATGAGACTAGATTGTTCCCTAAGAATATAGCATAGGCATTTAGGGATTTGCTGCTGAACTGACAAGAGCTCTAATCTGCATCACTGTAAGCAGATAGTTGAGCTTCTGATTTGGCAGAATACCAGATTCCATCATCAACAGTACCTTTCAGATATTTTAGAACATGCAAAGAAGCTCTTAAATGTGGAACTCGAGGATTATGAACAAATTGACTAAGATGCTGCACACTGTAGGATAAATCTGGTCTAGTGATGCCCAGGTATAGTAGTCTCCCAACTAATCTTCTGTAAACATCAGGATCATCAAGTAAATCACCTGAATCTAGTGACAATTTCAAACCACGAGATAAAGGAGCAGGAGCAGGAGAAGCTATACAATCTTATCAGTGAGTATATCTTTGATGTACTTCCTTTGAGACAAGAAAATACCATGCTCATTTCTGTGAACTTCAATGCCAAGAAAATAAGAGAGCTGACCAAGATCTTTTATGGTGAAAGCTTGATCCAAGAGAGTCTTGACTTCTTCAATTTGAAGGACAGAAGTACCAGTAACTAAGATATCATCCACATAAACCAAGACAATTAGGAATTCTCCATTCTTGCTTCTAGTAAAGAGAGAATAATCCTGTTTTGATTGTTGGAAGTCCAAAGTTCTCAGAAATTTACTTAACTCTTTATTCCACTGTCTGGAAGCTTGTCTTAAGCCATATATTGATCTTTTCAGTTTACATACTTCATCAGAATTGGCTTTAGTATAACCAGGAGGAGGTTTCATGTAAACTTCCTCATGAATGTAACCATGCAGTAATGCATTGTTTACATCCAACTGAAATAATTCCCATCCTCTCATAGCAGCAAGAGCAATTACTATTCTTACTGTAGCCAGCTTAGCAACAGTAGAAAAGGTTGGGGTAAAATCTTTACCCTCAACTTGCTGATATCCAATGGCTACCAACCTAGCTTTATGTCTTTCTATAGTATGATCTGGGTTCAACTTGGTTCTGTATACCCATTTAGACCCAATTGCCTTTTTGTCCTTTGGAAACACTGTGAGCTCCCAAGTGTCATTACTCTCTAGAGCATGAAGTTCTTTGTTCATGGCTAACACCCAGTTACTATCATGTTTGGCCTGATTATAGTGTTTTGGGTCATTCTGTGTAGGCAAGACAGAAAATGCCAAAGATTCCCAAGTGTCATAGCTATCAAGTGCCATGGCAAACCAGCTGTCATCATTCTCAATATCATCAGTAGGTGAATTAACACAGAAAGAAAGAGACTCAGTGGTGGTTGGGGAAGGCACATCTCTATGAGGCACATAACTCCCAAAAAAATCCTTTAACATTGTAGAAGGTTTAACTAGCCTTGTAGAATGTCTAATAACAGGCTCAGGAGGAACAATTGTCAAATTAGGAACATGGGTTATAACAGTTTCTTGTCCAAGATCAGGACTGTGAGATGAGTCAGGAGAAGAAGATGTATCATGTGAAGTAGAGGTAGAATTATGCAAAGTTTGTGGAACAAAGGAATTGGATGGAGAATGAATTGTTTGAGGAGAACCAGAAGAAAGGGAGAAATCTGAATGAGAAGATATAGAGAGATCTATGGAATCTGTGTTTGAATGAGAAGATTCAGTACCAAAATTTATTATGTGAGGTACTGAAGACAAGGATGTGTCAGAAGCTGAAATTTTATATGGAAAAATATTTTCGAAGAAAATGACATCTCTGGATACAAATATGTCATGTGTATCAAGATCATAACACTTGAAAGCTTTGTAACCAGCAGGGTAGCCTAGAAACACACATTTCCTTGTTCTGGGATCAAATTTGTCCCTTTGAACTTTGTTGTTATGTGTAAAACACAGTGAACCAAACACCCGTAGCTTGTCATAAGCAGGTGCAGTGTTAAACATCACTTGAAAAGGAGTCTTCCAGTTCAGCAATTTTGAAGGAAGTTTGTTGATTAAATGAGTACCTGTCAGAACACATTCACCCCAAAACTTCTTGGGCAAACCAGAATGAAATCTTAATGCTCGAGCAATCTCAAGTAAACTCATGTGCTTCCTCTCAACCCTGCCATTCTGTTAAGGAACATAGGGAACACTCTTTTCATGTATCACACCTTTTGTGGCAAACAATGTCCTGCAACTATCTTTCACAATTTCTGTTCCATTGTCAGATCTAACTCTCTTAACTTTCTTGTTGAACTGAGTTTCAACCATGGACAAGAAGTCAGAAATGACTTTATACACGTGCTGTTTGTTGTGAAGCAAGTATGTCCAGGTAATCCTACTATGATCATCCAAAACAATAAAAAAATATGATGCACCATCTAAGCTTTTAATTCTATAAGAACCCAACAAATCCACATAGATTAAATGAAAGCATTCAGATGCCTTACTATCACTTACAGTAAATGGAAATTTGTGTTGCTTAGAATGATAACAAACATTACAATTGTATTCTGTAAGCCCTTTACAATATTCAGCACTCATATGCTTCATTTTTGACAGAGATGGGTGTCCCCGTCTAGCATGGAGAAGATCTAGTTGACCTTGAGTATCAACTTTAGACAGTCCTATACTAGTTGCAGTCTTATTTGGCAATCTCATCTTATTTACATTGCTAACATTATCAGAAACTGCATTTGCTACTGTATTATAATTCAATTCCTGCCTGAACAATCCAGTATTATTCCTTCCAGTGGAACTGTTGCAATCTATATCTTGAACAAAGTAGTATAGACCTTGTAATATTTGTCCAGCACCAATCACTTTGTAACTAACAGGGTCCTGGAAAGAATATCCAGTACTAGTGAATATAACATGAACTTCATTCTGTTCTATCAATCTTCCAACAGACAGCAAATTGTGTTTGAAATCATGTATCAACAAAACATCATTTAATTTCAGCTTGTCACTCAAAATTATGTCACCTATAGTGTCCACAGTCATTTGAGTTCCATCAGGTAACCCAACTTTAATCAAGCTTTGCAGCTAATTTCTTTTATTTATCAGCAAAGTTTCATCATATGTCATATGATCACATGCACCAGAATCCACAATCCATAAAACACTTATCATGCAACCTATTCACATTGCAATTAAAAGAATGTGACATAATACCTGCATAATTGGCATATGAGCATGAATTTCCACCAGTTTCACCATTCTGTGCATGCTTGCCTTTCATTGCTTTCATGACTTCTAGACAGATAGCATTCAACATCTCATTATTCACAGTTCCAGAATCAGCAAAATTGTCATAAAGTGGATTATCAGCTGTTAGGTTATGATACATATGACATTACATAAATCATGCGGAAACAACCATTAAGCCAGGAATACATATTATTTACACATAATCATATAGCATAATTTAGATGCATACTCTTTGTTGCGTGCCTTCCCTAGCTGCGCCCGAACCGAACAAGAACAAGTCTTTAGGACTCCAAGTGTCGTCCCTCCGTAGATAGTCCACAGTACGTCCGAATCCGCCTTAAGATTGACCAACTAGAATCGCCCTTAAGGTACTAGAATTTTCGGCACTTTTGAGCAAGATGCGTGACTGAATTTTTCTCTCAAAAACTCACTTTGAATACTTGAAAACTCGTTATAAATTGTGAACCCAGGCCACATATTTATAGGGGTATGGAAAGAGAATTGGAATCCTATTAGGATACGAATTAATTAAATTAGAATTATAATAAAACTCTTATTTAATTAATTTATCAAATAGAATTAGGAATTTAATCATTAACCGAACTCTGCACGTTTTAGGTTTCGTATGCGAACACAAACACTTACGCGAGCATGACCCGCAAGCGTGCAGGCCATGCCCGCGCACAGCCCACACGGCCGCACGGCCCACGCGAGCTACAAGCCCACGCGAGCTGCAGCAATGCTCGCAGCCCACTGCTCGTAGCTGCGCGCGCTGCGCGCGCTGCCACGGCCTGCTGGGCCTGGCCTTGCGCTGGGCCTGGCGTGGCCTTGGCTGTTCGTGTGGCGCGCTTGGCTTGCTGGGCGATGGCCTGGCTTCGTGCTGGGCCCTCGTCCGGCAGGCCTCGTCCGATGCTTATTCGTACGATACGCTTCCGATTAAATTCCCGATTCCGGAATATATTTCCGATACGAACAATATTTAATATTTTCGATTCCGGAATTAATTTCCGTTTCGAACAAATATTTAATATTTCCGTTTCCGGAATTATTTTCCGATTCCGATAATATTTCCGATTCTGACAATATTTCCGTTTCCGGCAATATTTCCGATTCTGGCAATATTTCCATTTCCGATAATATATTCCGATACGTACCATGTTTCCGTTTCCGGCAACATCTACGACTTGGATAATATTTATATTTCCGATACGATCCATATTTCCGTTTCCGGCAATATCATCGTTTCCGGAGTATTCATTTCTTGCCTGTGACGATCTCAGCTCCCACTGAAACCAAGATCCGTAGATTCCGAATATCCATAGATGGAGTATCTAATGCCATTAAATACTTGATCCGTTTACGTACTATTTGTGTGACCCTACGGGTTCAGTCAAGAGTAAGCTGTGGATTAATATCATTAATTCCACTTGAACTGAAGCGGCCTCTAGCTAGGCATTCAGTTCACTTGATCTCACTGAATTATTAACTTGTTAATTAATACTAAACCGCATTTATTAGACTTAACATAGAATGCATACTTGGACCAAGGGCATTATTTCCTTCAGTCTCCCACTTGTCCTTAGGGACAAGTGTGCATTTCCTAATTCCTTTGTCGCTCGATGCTTGCTCTTGAACATAAGGTAAGAGTTGTCATCCTTATTGTGTCCAGAGGTGTTTCTCGGTTTCAGAGTTCAACTAATCAAATAAACAGATAATCATAGCCTATGATTCATCCGAGCACGGCCATGCATTTCACAGTTTCTAGCTCTCCGAGTGGCCTTGTACAACTTTTAAGCATCTCATCCCGATTTATGGGAGGACAATCCCAATCTTGCGATCTTGAGATTAGACTTCGTTTGATAGGTGATTACCTGAGCGTTGCCTTTATAGCCTCCTTTTACGGTGCGACGGTTGCTCAACGTCAAAGCAACCAGTTCTCAAACAACTAATCTCAAATCACTCAGGTATTGAGGATTTAGTGTCTAATAATTTTAATGAAATTTACTTATGACAGATTCACATCTCTTACAGTAAAGTTTCATAGGTCTTGTCCGATACTAGTCTTCCCAAAGTAAGTATCTATGCAAATGATTATGACATTGCCATGTCCACATAGTTCAAGAAACAGAATACTAGTCATCTTGCATTTAATCGTCTAACGTTTTCTATGCGTCCAATTTTATAGAAAACTCCGACTAGGGACCATTTTCAACCTTTGACATTCAAGTTCACTTGATAGACATTTCTTAGTCACAGGACTGGTCCTGACAGTCTATCTTGAATATTTCGTCAAATTTGAAGGGACTCATCATTTAATACTAAACCAAGATTAAATGGAATATGAAAATACATTTCATATATGATAAATGTTCAACCCCAATGTTTTACAACCATGGGCCTCTAACCCATCTTTAAAACATTTCATGGAATTCAAAGCTATGCTTGATTTCCAGTGCTACAACGTGAGTGTTGCTTCTCACTTGTTGCATAGGTTTAGTTATCATGCTTTGCCAATCTTAACATCCTTTTCATCGAATGTTCTTTGAGATATGATGATAAGATCTTTTCGAGTTTGTTTATTTTGTGATCTAGTCTTTCTCGCTACAATGGTGGTTCGACGCATTTCTCAATGAAGAACCATCAAGTTAGCAGACCTTTTTCTTGCTTCAAGAGTGGTTCTACGCATTTTTCAATGAAGAACCATCAAGCCAGCAGATGGGTGATCTTCCCAAGTTCAGTGAGAACTCTTTAACATAAACAACCCTGTTTTATTGCTTCTTAGGCAATAAGTACTTTTACTTCAACTGTTTAGGTTGCTAGTGATGCTTTGTTTGGATTTGCTTATCCAAGCAGTTCACAGATATGTGGAAGACTTTCCAGCTGTATCTTAGAACATAGAAATTAGTATTTTAATTTCCCACGCAACAACTCATGGTCTCCCATCCATGTTGCCATTTCGAAATACGATGCTCTTTAGCTCGTCCTTGTCAATGGTTAACTCCAAAGGGTCTTGCTTGATCCTTTGCCAGTGTTTATGCGTGTAGCATCAATATTTAGCATATCTTTATTTCCTTGAATCAAGAACTATTCCTATGTACCTTTTCAAGTACCATAAGTGTTCTTGATCTCAATCTAGTTGATCTTCACTTAGATCAATAGAGATTGGTATATGTTCGTCATGCCTAAAGTCATACGATACGTTTTTGGCGATCCTCATATTATATCATACATGATAAATTCTTTTGCAGAATAATTCCCAATTGAATTCTATTCATGTAACTTTAGCTCATCTAGTTTCAGTAGATACTAAATCCAGCTAAATTCTTTGACATATAATATAGGTTAAGAATCTTATTAGATTCTTTGATGTTTAACTTAGTAAATGCTTATACATAGTTCAAACATTCATTACTTAGATTTATTCATATGGATCGAATATCTCCAATGGAGTCTTTCGTGTTTGATTTAGTAAATGCCATTACTAAACAATATCATAAGATCTTTGTAAATAGATCTTAATACCCAGTATGTACTAAGTTTCGCCTTGGTCCATCATTGATGAATAATTTCAAACCTAAGTCATTAGCATTTGAATGTTATTTCACAATAGAGAGATATGTGTGATACACATAGGACCAAATAAGTTTTACGTACTCCCACTAAACTTCTTATATATCTATAAGAATCATGTATATTTTATGAAACTAAAATGCTTATTAGCTTCACTAAAATACAGTTCCAATTCCCAATTGCTTGCTTAAATCTGTACTTAGATTTCATAAGTTAGCATTCCCTTTCAAGCATTTATTTGGATCCACAAATCCTATTACATGCCATGTACATAGTTTTCTTCCAACATTTGATTGAGGAATATGTTTTGTCATCCAATTGTCATATGTACCAATATGCAATCATTGCTTGAGTTATAGACTTGAGCATTACGATTATGCATGAGGTTTCAACACAATCCATGCCATGAATTTGCTTGTAACCTTTAGCAACTAATCTAGCTTTGTGTTGTGAACACAATTTCATGTTTGATGGTTTTTATCCTTAAAACAAACTTGCAACCAATAGGTGTGAAATTATTCTTGCAAATCAACAAAATTTCAATTTTGTCATCAAAACATTGAGTATGTTTTATGGCCTTTAACCAATTAAACATATAGTCTATATATGGCCTCTAACCATTTTAGGGAATCTGGGTTTCGTCATAGCTTTCTTACAAGTCACAAACTCATTAATCTACATGATAATAGTTTGACTGCAAGTTGTAGGTTTCTTCACTATTTAATAGAAGAATCTCATAGTTTCATTGACCTGATCTCTATGTTTCTTCACTATCTAATAGAAGAATCTCATAGTTTCAGTGACTTGAATTCTATGCCTACTTGGGTATAGAACATCAAACAATAGAATATCAATAGGCACTTTGAGAGTCCTTTGAATATTCTATTCTCTTTGAAGCACTTGTACAGTCTTTTAAGAGATGTCTATTCTTTAAAGCCACTTCTAAAGTCCTTAAAGAATAAGTTCGGATTTTCTGAAGCACTTCGAAAAGCCTCCGGAATGTCCGTTTATGTTTGTTGTTCGCCTCGAAGACTTTCGAGGTCTATTTTCTCCCACTTGTCATTTTGGAAACGAATCTCCAAAAGGACATTATTTCGAGCAAACAAACATTATGTTCTCAAAAATTCGTGGTAGAAACAATACCCTTGTGTCTCATCACAATGAAACATATATCTAGACTTGGGCCTTAGTTTGTTGAATAACAAACACTAAGTTCCCACTGAGTTTAGCAACTCTTTAGATATATATAATTGAAAAGATATCCTGAAATTACTTTTCAATAGCTTTGACGAATTTGGTTTAGTTTGGTGGTAGTTGAGCATTTTGTTTTAGAAATTATAGGAAAAGTCTTTATGATCCATCATTGATCGAATCAAGTACTAATTGACTTCGATTATTCCAACTAAGATATGCCATATCTTATGGACCTAGATTGTGAAATTACAACACACAATAATTGATTATCATATTTGGTCTCAAGTAATCATCAACATGATCTAGATCTTTATGATTTCTTGCCAAGTGGATTTTATACTTCTGAATCTTTCAACTAGCCAAACAGTTTCAACTTATATCACATTTGAGTAAATAAACCTATATTCACTCAAATCCATGTGAAATAATAAAGTCATAAAATCTTTCTTTAGCTTTGAACTCTATTGTCTAGGCGTTCTAACAATAGTTCATATCTTTTGTTACTTTCAACAAGTAAGACTAGTTGTCTTAAAAATGATCTAGAAATCAATCAACTTTCAAAAGTCCATTAAAATAGAGCTTGTGAATGTTAACTTGTTGACATGGTCTAAGCAACAATGCCAAAGATTAGTGGAACTCAAATCAAGGGCTTGATTTGAACCTAGTAAAGTTCTTTAAAGAGTTGTTTGTTTTAATCAAGCATATTGACTCAACTTGTAATTGACCATTTCATTCAAATAAACAAACAAACATTGTTTTTGTTTTTCTTGAATGTGAGTCTTTCTGTGTTTGAAAACAGAAATTTAGGTATGTTGATTATGGAACAAAATAGCCATTAAGTTCCAGCCTTTGAAAGGAATTAAAACAAACTAGATGACCCTACAACTAATGTAGCATTGCCATGCTTCATTTCCCTCTTGTAGGTCATTAGTGTATGCTAGCTTCCATTGTTTGAGTTATTACCGAAGTAAGAACCTCAAGCGGTATATGATACCAAGGAAGTTTGATTGCTAGGTCACTTCTCTTTAAATATAAACTTATAGGTAGAAACGGAATCGTAAATTTCTTTCATTTGTTCCTCGTTTTCCTATTTCTTGTACCATTTCTTATAGTCTTAAGAATTGATTTCTTTAGTGTTGACTTTTATACTTTGTTAGACATGTCCAATGTCACTCCAACAAGGTTCTTACCATTTAATTTATGTTGAATATTCTGTTTCAACTAGATGATCTTACCAGAAGCTTCTAAAGTTCTCTAAGCATCGATCTATTCGAATGTCTAGGGACTAGACTCATTCGAGAATTAAATGGACAAAGATATTAGGTTGTTAACCATTGGTAAAGCTGAGCGTATTAAACTCAATGCTTTATGATCTCAAAACTACAGTGTATTTTGAATTCACAAGCACCAATTGGTTTGCCATTCGACTTTGATGTTCGAAAACAACCATAAAAGTCGCTATAAGAAACGTACATTTTAAATTGCTCACTTTCTCTCATTTCCGTGAATCGTTCTTGGATTCACTACCAATCGAGGAAATTTACTGTTACCTTTCTAAAAGGATTTACTGCAGTGCAAGATATTTAATTATAAACAATAATTAAAACATACATTGAAGCATGCAAAGTCTAAACATTTATCATGAGTAATAACTTGAAAATTAAAGCAATCATGCAATTTCAACAAGTTATTAGCATTTTATTCGAATTTATTGTTCCGGCAGGTGTGAATAAAATGATTCCAAGATCCTAAAATCATTGAAGAACTAAGCACAGTTTGTCGACTTAATCCTAAAACATCTTAGGTAAGCAAAAGCCTTTTGCTAATAGTCTAGAAACTATTCTTGGTTGATAGGTACGTCTAAGAACTTATTAGGTAAACCTATCGATTTTGCCACGACATAAAAGGACTCCTTACTTATATCGTTGAGTTTCACCAAAACTAACATGTACTCACAATTATTTGTGTACCTTGCCCCTTTAGGACCAATAAGTAACACCTCGCTGAGCGAAAACTATTACTAGATTGATGTAAAGGATATCCAAGCAAGTGTATATTTTGGCATGGCACCTTTTAACTCAATTTTTAAGTTTGGAACTTAAGGCTCTTACTATGTTGGTTAGATTTTAAGTGAACTAAAATCCTTAATCATGCAACATAATCAAGCCACAATCTTATGCATAATTAAGACATATTTAAAGCAATAAATAACTTAAAGCATGCATAAGATAAATGTGATCTAGTATGGCCCGACTTCATCTTGAAGCTTTGACTTCAAAGTCCGTCTTGAAAATCTCCGTGGGAGGCACCATTTTCTTCAAATAGGATAAGCTATAATTAAAACTAATTACAACTATTTGATGGTACGCAGACCATATTTGAATTCGAAAAACAACTTTGGTACTTTAGACCAATTACATTCAAATTAATGGTACGCAGACCATATTTTCTATCCTATTTGGGCCATACTAGTCACTTCATAACCTGCAAAACAGTACATATACAATATATACCATTCACCCATTCATTATCATGAATGGCCCACATAGCTGGTTAGTAAAACACATTATGCATCACGTAAACATTTGCAGCAATTAATCAAGGGCACCAATAATCTACCAATTATTCAGTCCTTATTAATTCTAATCAAGTTGTTTTAACCTTAAGGATTTGTAGACCTAATCAAGAGTTTTATGACTAAAAGGGCTCCCACTCAAACCAATAAATTCATATGCTTTACTAATTTTAAACATAAAAATGTATTTCAAGTCTAACCGGAAACATACAAATTTAATTAAAATTTAAAGCTCATATAAATTTATAATTGTATCCAAAAAGTTTAATTTAATTTCAGTCGTATTTAAATTAATTCATGATTTTAATTTTAGTAAAATAATTAGAATAAATAAAATTTATTATAATTACAATATTCAAAATTAAAATCCAAGAAAATAATTTAAATTATTAATTTTAAAATTAATTAAAATTACGTAAACTGAAAAATTTCAAATTAAACATTCAAAACGATCTAATCGCAACGCAAACACCCTACGCATTGCACGCCCATGGGTCGCACGCACACAGCCATTGCTGGCCATGTGCGCGCAGCCCATGCGCTCGTCGCATAGCTGCTGCATCTTCCATCGCAAGCCATCGCACGCTATGGTGCTCGCTGCGCGCGCGCCAGCGCTCGACGCACGCGAGCCATCGCTCGCTGTGCGCGCGAGCCATCGCTCGCTGTGCGCGCGAGACATCGCTCGCTGTACGCGCGACATCGCTCGCTGTGCGCGCGACATCGCTCGCTGTGCGCGCGACATAGCTCGCTGTGCGCGCGACATCGCTCGCTGTGCGCGCGACATCGCTCGCTGTGCGCGCGAGCCATCGCGCGCGATCAACGCTGGGCGCAGCGCTTGTGGCACGCGAGCTTGCGCTCGCTGCGCGTGAGGCAGTGCGCGTTGTGGCGCAGCTCGCTTGCTGCCCACACGCGACTGCCTTGGCTTGCCTTTCGCCCATGCCCATTTGTTCATAGCTCGTGGCCCACGACCACAAGGCAGGGCTGCTGCCTTGTGCTCGTGCACCACGCCCTTGCTCATTGCATTCGTGCCGCACGGGCGACGAGCTCCCTTGCTCGTCGTCGCATGCCCGCACTATACAACACCCCTTAAGGGTAACACGAAGCGTCCATTGCTTTGTGTGTGCAAGTTATATGAACGAATCGCATAAAAATTTAAAATTTATATTTAAAATTAATGACAAATTAATAAATAATATTAATTTCATAATTTTAGGGCGAAAAAATCGAAAATTTATTATTCAATTGATTTCCGATTTACATGGATTCAAGTCTAGGTCATAAAAATTTAAAATTTATCATAAATTTACAATTTTTATGGTGGTTTTTAATCATAGGTTTCTAATTAAATTATAATTAATTATGAAAATCAAATTAATTCTAAATTATTCTAATTTTCAACAAATTAATCATAATTACAAATTAGATTGCATAATTAACAAGGCTAGGCATTCAAACTTGTTAAACATATACAGTAGGTCAATCAAAAATTCAAGATTTATCAACAAGAATCGCAAATATTTAATTTAACATCTTAAATTTACGAAATTTTGCATTCGAAAAACTAAAACCTTCGAAAAGTCATAGTTAGGCTTCGAATTTGAGAATTCTGGGTTCGGCAGAAAATTACTATTTTTGTCAAAATTTTAGAATGCCTTTTACATGCGGAATTGACACAAAAATCACTCGATTTGGATGAGTAACAAAGAAACTGCCGAAAAACTGCGTACGTATAATTAAATAAACGCAATTTGCAATTAATTAACAATTACGAAAATTAATCACCCCTTTTAATTCTTGCAAATTTGTAATATTTAACCATGTTCATGCAATATAGATTATGAAAATAATAAGGGGCTCGTGATACCACTGTTAGGTTATGATACATATGACATTACATAAATCATGCGGAAACAACCATTAAGCCAGGAATACATATTATTTACACATAATCATATAGCATAATTTAGATGCATACTCTTTGTTGCGTGCCTTCCCTAGCTGCGCCCGAACCGAACAAGAACAAGTCTTTAGGACTCCAAGTGTCGTCCCTCCGTAGATAGTCCACAGTACGTCCGGATCCGCCTTAAGATTGACCAACTAGAATCGCCCTTAAGGTACTAGAATTTTCGGCACTTTTGAGCAAGATGTGTGACTGAATTTTTCTCTCAAAAACTCACTTTGAATAATTGAAAACTCGTTATAAATTGTGAACCCATGCCACATATTTATAGGGGTATGGAAAGAGAATTGGAATCCTATTAGGATACGAATTAATTAAATTAGAATTATAATAAAACTCTTATTTAATTAATTTATCAAATAGAATTAGGAATTTAATCATTAACCGAACTCTGCACGTTTTAGGTTTCGTATGCGAACACAAACACTTACGCGAGCATGACCCGCAAGCGTGCAGGCCATGCCCGCGCACAGCCCACACGGCCGCACGGCCCACGCGAGCTACAAGCCCACGCGAGCTGCAGCAATGCTCGCAGCCCACTGCTCGTAGCTGCGCGCGCTGCGCGCGCTGCCACGGCCTGCTGGGCCTGGCCTTGCGCTGGGCCTGGCGTGGCCTTGGCTGTTCGTGTGGCGCGCTTGGCTTGCTGGTCGATGGCCTGGCTTCGTGCTGGGCCCTCGTCCGGCAGGCCTCGTCCGATGCTTATTCGTACGATACGCTTCCGATTAAATTCCCGATTCCGGAATATATTTCCGATACGAACAATATTTAATATTTTCGATTCCGGAATTAATTTCCATTTCGAACAAATATTTAATATTTCCGTTTCCTGAATTATTTTCCGATTCCGATAATATTTCCGATTCTGACAATATTTCCGTTTCCGGCAATATTTCCGATTCTGGCAATATTTCCATTTCCGATAATATTTTCCGATACGTACCATGTTTCCGTTTCCGGCAACATCTACGACTTGGATAATATTTATATTTCCGATACGATCCATATTTCCGTTTCCGGCAATATCATCGTTTCCGGAGTATTCATTTCTTGCCTCTGACGATCTCAGCTCCCACTGAAACCAAGATCCGTCGATTCCGAATATCCATAGATGGAGTATCTAATGCCATTAAATACTTGATCCGTTTACGTACTATTTGTGTGACCCTACGGGTTCAGTCAAGAGTAAGCTGTGGATTAATATCATTAATTCCACTTGAACTGAAGCGGCCTCTAGCTAGGCATTCAGCTCACTTGATCTCACTGAATTATTAACTTGTTAATTAATACTGAACCGCATTTATTAGACTTAACATAGAATGCATACTTGGACCAAGGGCATTATTTCCTTCATCAGCAACATCTGCAGAATGAACATGAGCTGCAAGTCTGTTTCCAGTTGGTTGGAAACTTGGAATCCCTTTGATGCCTTGATTGAATTATACCAATCTGGATAACCTATCAGCTTGAAACATTAATCAACAATGTGACCTTTGTTTTTACAGTGAGTACAGACTTTGTACATTTTCTCCTTCTTTAAATCTTTCCAATCCTTTCTCCCTTGATCATTAGTGGCTATCTGCATCTGACCATTCTTATGAATCTGAGCAGCCATAGCACTGCTATTCATAGCACTGCTTTCAGCAACGACACTACTGACTTCCTTCTGTTTTTCTATTTGCTGAGTAATAGAAAACACTTTGTTTATACTAGGCAAGGGATCCATGGATAAAACATTGGTAACAGTTCCTTCGAAACCTCCATTTAGACCAAGCAGAAATTTCATCATCTTATCCTCTTCTTCAAACTCTGCTACTTTCTTTAGAAACAAGTAACCGCATCTACTCAAAGCACCACATACACATGTAGGAAAAGCTCTTAGGCTTTGCATTTCATCCCACAATTTCTTCAATCTTCCATAATATGTGACTATAGTCATATTTTCTTGATTTAGATTGTCAATCTCCTTCTTCAACTGATATATCAGTGGACCATTAGATTGTCCAAATCTCTCATTCAACTCTTTCCAAAGATCAACAGCATTATCAATGTATCCAAAATCATCAGCCAAATCATTATTCATTGAACTCAATATCCAGCTAACCACCATAAAATCCGCACGTTTCCATTTAGAATAGTCTTTGTGATTCACAGCAGGTTTTAGAATATCTCCATTGATTAATCCTTCTTTGTTCTTAGCAATTAATGCACGTTTAACATTTCTACTCCAGCGAGTGAAATTCATACCATTGAACTCAACATCAACCAAAGAAGATGTAGGATTATCCGAATTTGCTACGAAATAAGGATCGAAATTACCTCTATCTCCACCATTCTGATGAGAATTCTAAAAATCCTGCTGATCACCTTCTGAATTTTCGAACGCCATTTTAATCAAGTTTTGGATGTAGTCTCAATCGAGGAATTACAGAATTCGTGCAAGAAATTTCGCAACAAAACTCTCAGTAATCACTCGCACTCACTCTCAATTCTTTAAGAAAAATTGAGGAAAACCTAAATCTCAAGCACGAGATATGCTCTGATACCATATAGAATTAGAGAAGATCGGATTAGGGAGATTGAAATCTAATTATCATTATTGTTCAACACACAAAATAATGTGGAGAATTGACTTATATACAATGATGGTAGCAGGCTGTAATAAGCAAGGCTTGCAACAAGCCCAACAACCTAACAACCTCTAACTAAATTTTGAAATAAAATAATAAAATATAAATATTGTTATAAATCCTATAATATTTTATCATGCATCAATGAAAAAGACATGTGAGTTGGCAAAGATGGTTTATGCCAAATGCATAGATCACTTAACTATTGATGGTAATTGGCTTTTTTTGCATGCCATTCCTTTTGTCTTCTATTATGAATCTCTTTTTTGTTAAATTATTAACAAGTTAACAACACTGACTTATTTCTATGCCTGACTATATACATTTTGTCAAACCGTTAGTAGTTCAAAAAATAACAATAAAAAGTATATATTCAACATTTTATTATGTGATATATAGTACTTCCTCTGTTTCTGAAAGTTCATTACACTTTGAAATATGTGTCCAAAATATGAAAATTTTGACCTTAAATTCTCACTATTATATACATCAAATCGTTACATGTAAGATCTTGTTAGATTAGTCTCGGTATGTATTTTCAGAATATCAACTTTTTATAAATTTTTCACATACGAAATTGGATATATTAGTAGTTAAATATTGCATTGGAGTCCGTGCAAATAGTAACTGTAAAGAACTTTCTGAAACGAAGGTAGTAGTACACAAACCCTCAATTGTTTCAACCCCGAATTGAAACAACTTGTACACATAGGAAAAGGACCAAATAATATTTGTATTGTATGTATGAAATTTTAATCTACGCAGTATCTTATTGTGTTTTTTAATTCTACTACGTACATTCACATGTCAACAAGGTTAATATGAAAAAGATAAGCATTGCAATTTAGTTTTATTTACTTTAATAAATATCACTTCATCTTATGTTCAAAAAGATAAAGTACGTAATACATGTGAAAGAAAAAAATATCGAAAAAACAATACTCCGTATATTTATTTCGGCCAACCCAACACATAAATTCTAGATTCGCCGCTAACTCGTGTCGTTTTTGTATAATTAGAAATTTCAACACTAAATTGACCAGTTTAATTAAATATGTAGTGTCATATATATTGACGCGTTTAATTAATTTTGTCATAAGTCTAGACACTAACCCGATTATATCGTATCCGGTTCGTGTTAGATGTACCACCTCTACCCCACTGGCCCACTCCCATGCATGTAAAATTGAATCGATAACAACATTAAATCTTAACTATAATCATTTTTAGAAAAATTGATAACAACATTCTCAATTATAATCAGAAGTCAATCGGTCAACCATCATTTCTTTTACACGCCATATGTTGTTAATTTTTGTTCAAAAATGTAGGTCTTTGTTTTTACTGAAATTCGGAAAGGAAACCGAGTTTCCCCCCCTTTTTCCCTATATAGAAATCAGTTTCATAAAATGGGATGAACAATGATATTGTAATAAGATGTTTTCCCTTATTAACTTTCTGATATTTCAAATTATTAAAGAGCCCAAGTATGACCATAGTTTACGCTCAACTTTTTTCCTATCCCTCAAAAAAAAAAAACTTGTTCCCTTTTTGATTAATACCAACGTTGATATTTGAGATGAATTTCTTTGTGAAGTTGTGGGCGTTCCTGACAAGTTTCTTTACGGATTGGTGGAGTCGGGTGGTGACAAACCACACCGATTTCAAGCAATACGGAACAGAACATGGCTGGGTAGAATCAATTCGTTACGAAGTTCAAAAGAAGGGCTACTATCGATTGTGGGCGGGTCTAGCTGCGGCATTTGCTGCGGGTGCAATGTTCTTTCTGAAAAAACTCGAAGATTCAATTTCCATGGATTTCCTCATTCAACAGAGGTACGTAAACTATTAGTATTAGTATTAATATTAGTTTGATTAGCCTGTATTTATGAAAATGGTGTTGATTATTTTCAGGCAATAACAACAGTTGCTTATTTTTCCGGGATCGTTGTTGGTTATTCAATAATCCACATCGGTATACTTTACCAGGGAGTTCGGGCTCGTAGTTATTGGATAGTGAAAGCCGAACCGAAACCGATAATTTTGGGCATTGGTGCTACCATAACGGCGTTCTTACCCGTGGCTTACACACTAGGCAGTAGTTTGAGTGACAGTGAGTTAAATAAACTAGGTTAGGACCCGTGCAATGCACAGATGTTACTAACTTTCTTTACGAAATAATATTAATTACTCGTAAACAAATAATTTACAATTATGAAATATTTTTAATAATGTACAATTTATTTGTATTTTGTTATATGTGATTGAGAAAATATGAGACAAAATTAAAAATAACGACGTAGAAAAATATTATATTTATGTAAAACATAATTACTTCAAATTGACCAATTAAGTAAGTTGTATGTTATACTATGTACGTACAAATGTACAATATAGACCTTTTCATTTTCAACATTTTCATTTTTTCGGGGAAAAATTGAAGAGAGATTAAGTTTAATTAAAAAAATTAAGTTTAAGAAACATGAAAGTTATCACCTGATATATCTAAATGAATAGGGGTTCTTCTAATAATATTAATCATATGAACAAAATAGAAAATATATATTTACGACTATTCAAAAATTTCAAAGAAACTACTTATTCGATTAAAAAAATTATTCAGAGCTTTTTTTTAGTAAAATAGTACAGAGTAGAATTTTTTATAATAGAAAATATGTTTATGATTTATTAGAATCTCAAAAAATCATCCACGAGTTCCTACTTTTCTATTAACTGTGAAATTATTGAGTAATTATTAATTGATTATAAAAAAATGACACATCATCTGGGTATTCATATTAGATATATTTTGTAAATAGGTTATAGCGATATGAATGTATAATAATATCACGTACGATTAAGTAGGTCAGGAGTATTAGAGATTTTTTCAAAGATATTTTGCATTATTTAAGATTCTTTCCATTAAATAGAAAATTAGAAGGAAATGAAATTATTATTTTTCCCTTAAAAATATTGAGTTTTCGAAAGTTTTTTTTTATAATTTTTTTTTAAAAAAAAAAAGTAAGAACAACATCAGGAGATCATACATGTCACTCCTAGTGAATTAATTTTAGTCTGCACATGAATTGAGAATGACTAACATAATATTTCTTACCCCTCTAGGATCTAACATATTAGTAAATAAATAAAATTTAAAAGTTTCTTTACAGATTTTATATATAAAAAAAATCAATATATAGTTATTGATAAATTAATCTAGTATATAATGTACAAATAAAATAAGTGAAAAGAGTTAAATTAGTTACACTTTTGTCGTGATCTTTATATCTAGAAAAATCAAACCGCTGAGCAAGCTTCAAGAACACCATTGCACCGTCACCACACTCCGCTGCTAAGCACGCCCAAAGTCGAGAACATGCGTTTTTCTGAATTTCATGCTTGATTGCATTGAACCAACCATCTCTCTGTTTGTATTCCACGAAATCGACATGGTTGCTCACTGCCATGTTGTAATAACTAGTCGTTAGACCCGTGCAAGGCACAAGCTAGTCTTAGAATATAGGATATCTTATGTGTGTTGTTTTTTTTTAATATCTGGGTGGTTGGTGAGTGTTTGTATTTAGTTATTATATTCTATTGTTATACGTAGTACGAGTAGTTATTACGTAGTATGTAACTTAACCAAAACAGGTTATAATAACCCTAAAATCTAATATACATATATAAAGGAGGCATATTTGCTGAAATATTAGAGCGCTACCTAGGATTACTATTGGTTTCGGCCAATGAAAAATAAGTTTTCTAATTTATTTTTGAATTAAAAAATCAAGTGCCACGTAAATAATTATTTAGGTGCCACATAGATATTTTAGATAATTAATTAATAATATGTACAACTCCATCCAAAATCAAATACTCTGCTAATCTAAAATAAAATTTAATCCAAAATCAAACGCTAATTAATCTAAAATAAAATTATGTCCAAAGTCAAACACTAATACAAATAATATTAGAGCGCCACGTATAAAATCTGATGGTTTTGGCAAATGAAAAGTAAGATTTCTAAATTATTTTTGAATTAAAAATGTCGTGTGTCGCGTAAATAAATAAATAGGTGTCACGTAGATATTTTATTTAATTAATTACTAATATATACAACTCCATATAAAATCAAACACTCAAATAATAAAAAAAAAAATCTGAAAAAAAAAATTCATCCAAAATCAAACACTAATCTAAAATAAAATTCAATCCAAAATTAAACATTAATCCAATATTAGAGCACCACGTAGGAAATCTAATATTTCGGCTAATGAGAAATAAGATTTCAAAATTATTTTTGAATTAAAAAAGTGGAGTGACATGTAGATAAATAATTAGGTTCCACGTATACGTAGATATTTTTATTAATTAATCATTAATATTACGCATATGCGCGCAATTTCATCCGAAATCAACACTCTAATAATTAAAAAATAAATCTAAAATGAATTATTTTAACTTAACAATTTAATAGAATCCGTTCATCGCACGGGCTAAAATCTAGTAAACATATGAAACGAACCTCAAACATCTTTACTTTATGGACACATTAATTATCTTAAAGGTATTACATGTCTTGGTTATTTATATAAGACTTCTATGACAAATATTTTCTTGGAGTCATTGCATTTCATCCGTAAGGATAATTTCAGATAATCAACCTAGTTTTTATTTTCTCATAACAATAAAAAATACAAGAACTGTTCCACACATATAATGCAAGCACATGAGGAATGATGATGCGAATTTCGTATTACGTGAATTTGTTCATGCCCAAACTTGAACCTCGCTATTTCGTGAGTACTAAAATACATCATTCACTACAATCAGGTACAAATATTTAACCATTAAATTGTATTCATATACTACTACCTCGTAAATCATAAGAAAATACAGATAAGTGCAAGTCTAATAAGGTTCTTGGTAAGATACTTTAAGTGATATTCAACTCAAGGATGGATCTATATACAACTTTTTTGTGCATTCTAATTATATCATCCATCTGCGATGTATACATGATGTTATTTGGTATGTAGTACTCTCCGCAATAATACTGATACAACCATTAATTCAAATAATTTCACTTATAATTTTCTTTCGAAAATTTATTATTGTTTAATAAAGTAGATGCCTCAAAAAGTATAATTGTGAAAAAAAACAACCTGAAATTGTTTTGAATATGTATGTAAATTGTTTAATTCAAATAATGAAACTTCGTACTTTTTATAAACAAAACTCAGAAGGTGAACCACTAGCATCAACGTTAACATCGCCGAACTTTCTCCGCCTTTTTCCACTGTAAATTGACCATGTTTTCTTTGATATATATCTCAACAAAGCCAAGACAAGATGATGATTGACTCGGATTTTTTAGTCAATAGTAATCTTGTACACTTTTGTATATGCATTTAAAGTTACCCTTGACAATGGAGAAGGTCAACCTTTCTCTTTGAATAAACCATGCATGTTAACGTTTCAATGATAAAAGGAATTTTTACAACAAAGTACGCCGGATAGATTTAAAATTTGTACCAAATTTCTAAATGAACAATGACAATACTATTCTAAAACTCGGTTATTCAACAAAAAAACCCAATCAAAACACAAAATAGAACCCAGGGAAAAATATTAATTTTAGGTAATACCAAAGACAAAGCCACAAAAAAAGAATGATTTTTGCATAGCGGTTATATCCGATGACTTATATTTTCGATCATGTATCTGAAAAACTAACCATTCATATTCTCACCAATCAATCCTATTAATTGCTAACTACTCCAAACCTCAAAAACGACTAAACGTCTCGAATTTATCTCCTTGATGAATCAATTAATTGACATGCTAAAATGGTGTTACAAATAATTGGGAAGAGAAGAGTGAAATTTGAGAAGCAGATAATTTCTCAATTTGGAGAACAAAGTAATTGTTAATTTCAACTAAAATAAATAAACACTTAGTTTAGAGGTTGAATAGGTGAGGCAATTTAATGGAGAATTTATTGGTTTGAAATATTGAAAGGGGAAGAATCAGAAGATGAAGGAGTTGGTGTTAGTTTATTTATTTTAAGGAGAGTAATAGATGAGACATGTGTCTTTCTAGATATAGATATTGTTGAGACACATGTCCTCTTATAAAGTTTAGTTTTCTTTTTTAAATACTAGTTATTGATGGGCATTAGTAACTATTAGTTGTTTTACTCTAGAGTTTTTTTTTTCACTCATATGGCCGTATTACCAGCATACGACTTTTTTGTGGTTCACACTTGCCTAAGTTTATTAACTTCTGTTGTGTTGTCCTTACTCGAAAAACATAAAACATATAGGAAAACAAGCTTATTGGATGTTGTTAATGGCATTTGTAAGTGTCTTATTTTTATCACTTCACCACTGGTTAACTATTCAGTCGCCTACGGTGGATGACGGGATGTCAAATTTGGATTTGGATGTTCGGGGTGATGGAGTGTGGGAAATACAAGCACCGCCAGCTGATTTTGAACAACCTCCTCAACCTTCTAAAATCAAGATAATTCTTAAACACAAGTTATTTCAAGGAATCATTTATGTACTGGTCCTCATTGCTGTCGTTCAACTAGTGGGGAGAGAGGTGAGAGACCCAAACAACAAACTCAAACATTCCTAGTAATATTTAGAGATTACTTAATTAAAGTTATGCTTATTAGTTGGTTGTAATAGCTCCCTAGTTTATCATGAAAAAGGTACTATAACCTAGTTTAGTACTAGTAGATTAGTAGTTATGTTTGTTACTTGTGTTTATGATTTAAGACTGTTGTTCCCGTTGATGGAAATGTATTAATTACGGAGTATGCCTTTTGGCTTTCGCAATTAAACTTATTGTTGTCCACGTAAATTGTTGATTTTGTTACCTGTGCGCAATCCTAGTTGCATAAATAAACCAGTTTTTAAATATTATTTTGAGGTTACAAACTTACAATTACAATGCTCAAGTATACAACTACACATCTATTTTTTGACCTCCTAGTCCTAAGTCCTATATGACTTAGAGAGTTAGAGATGGACCTTAAAAGTCATGTGTTGGCCCAATATACATCGTGCTTGATATGCTATAGGATGGAACAATTTCCATGATGGCTATACCCTAAGATGGTTGTGGGCCGGCCTGGCCCAAAGCCTGACTCGGCCACAAATTCGTGGCCCGGGTATGGACCTTAATTTTTTTTTTAAAACACGACACGACCCGGTACGACAAAGCACGCTAAATTTAGTAAAATTAGCCTTAAGAACGACGGGGCCGGCCCAGCCCAGCACGAAAGCCCGTGGACTTGGGCCGGGCCTTGTCCTTGTTTTGATCTTTTCAGCCTGGCCCGACACGGTACAATGTGGGTATGACGTGGGCCCAGTTAGGCCCACGACCCGTGGGCTCAACTCGAAGCCCGGCCCCACGACCATCTTTACTATACCCTGGTATAGCAATCTGTTGGTGTACGGTCTACCCTCCATGTGCCAAGCACATGTGTTACAAAATCTTAAACTTATAACAAGCTTTTAACATCCATTTCGTCGCCACAATCACTCACATAACACTATCATTCGTTGAAATATGCAAAACATAATTGATGAGATTGAAAAAACGAACATAGGTCATAATATCATAATAAAATATCCCAACAATTGGAAAAAACGAACATAGGTCACCAATTTTTGGAGATTTCAAGCAAAATTAAGGAAGAACACAATTGATGTTTGACAGAAAATCAACTTGAGCAAGATTTTGGATGAAAAATTGCAAAAATAAAAAGTAAGTGAAACATTTTTTTTTACTCATATTTTGTTAATTTTTAAGTGGTTTGGAATTTTTGGTTTACATCTCCATTTTTCTTGTCAAATTTCGAGAAATTCATATTTGGAATTTTAATTTTTGTTTAGATCTAGATTTTTTTGAAGTTTATATTAATGCGTACCAAGGTTCATTTCGTGAGATTCTAATGTTCTTATATGTTTTTTATGAAGATTGAATATATGCTTGTTGATTAAATGCTGGAATATAACATTGTTTTTTTTGGGGATTCATAGCGTGTTCAGTTTAAGTCTTTCCTATTCAAAAGGGAGAGGCTCCGAGTATCCATTCATGTGGATAACGAGTCATCTTTGGTTGCTCAGTTTGTGTATGAGCTTTTGCTCACAATGTCGGGTCAACCATCTCGTGTTTATACTATCCTTCCGTTTCTTTCTTCGTCTTGAAAGTTCCACAAGGTTAAGGAATCCTCAAGGTATTAATTGTCCAAGCCACAACACAAGTAGAAAAGTGAATGGGGATGTGCAAGATGAAGCCATCTTTCAAAAGCTACGACCAATACAACTTTTATCTTTGTAGTTTCTTTTAGTGTTAGCAAGCAGTTTGTATTGTGTAATAGAATTCATATAAGCAACTCACTGGATTATTCAGATTCCGAATTCTCTGCAAAAAATCATGGAAAATTTTCAAAAAGGACATTTTATAACCAAAATTTTGCGTGAAAATACTATTTATAATTTTTTTTTTGTGAACTACACTTTAATGTAGTTTTTTTGCAAAAGATAAGTTTTCGGCATTGACTGACCTTTTTCGGCTATTGATTAACCTTTTCTGGCCATTGACTTGCACGTGACCAACACGTGGGGCCTTACTTTGCTAACCACACCCATTTTCTCCCCTTTGTTCTTCCTCACCAAACCCAGAAAAAAAAAATCACCAATTCACCAATTTGAGTTATACCCTTAAGAGAAGTAGAAGGCAGGAAGAACCAACAACAACAATAGCAGCAACAGTAAAGTTCAACAACAATGACTATCAGCAACACAAATTCGGCAGAGCCAAGAAGTCCCGCCGAAACAGAATAATAGGGAAAAGGCAGGGGAGAGAGGGACAACAACAACAACCATACCAACATTTAGGAAAAATCACCTTGCGGTCATCAATGGTGGCGGCGAGCCAACTGCGGTGGTGGCACGACCACTCGGAGGATATAAGTAAGAAAATCAAAGAAGAGGAAGTTAGGGTTTGACAAAATTGGGGGTCTCATAAATTTCAATTCAATTAATCAATTGATAGAAAAGAAATTACCCAATTGAAGATGAAGTGAAGTTGACGTTGGAACCTTGACCACTGTAGGCGGCGACGAAGGGGACGAGAGAAGTGTAGGTTATGAATAATCCAATTGACATGCGGAAAAACCATAATTGCCAGAATCCAAATTAATTGCACATAATCAATTAGCATAATTTATTATACATACTATGTGATGCGTGCCTTCCCTAGATGCTCCTGAACCAAACAAGAACAAGTTAGAACGCCAAATGCCGTCCCTCCATAGAAAGTCCACAACACGTTCGGATCCTCCTTAGGTCGTACCAACTAGGATATAAACTAAGGTTTATGATTTCGGGATATCACTTTTAGGTGATAGGCAAAGCATGAAAAACTCGTGTGTATATTATGATCATAGACCACATATATATAGGAAATAGGAAAACCCTAAATTTCTAAAACCCTAATTAATTAGGTTTAGGAAAGTTCGATTTTAGGAAACATGCACAAAACCTTAGAAGTAATTTTAGGCAGATTTGGCAAAATTCACAAAACCCCAAAACCATAAGGCATGGCCAGCCAGGAAGCTTGTTGCACAAGCTAGCCCACACCTGGGCTTGCTGTACACAAGCCTTGCATTGGCCCATGCGCGGCAGCAGCTGTGCTGGCCAACAACACTGGGTGATGGGCCTACACGCTGTGCCGCACAACGTCGGGTCTCTATGCCTTGCGTTGTGGCGCAGCGCTGCTGCCATGTGCCTTGCGATGGGCTGGTTCGTCGAGCGATAGGTAGACTTGCTTGATGGTCTGTCACTCGTCGTGCTTCCGATTTATTTTTTGATTCCGGAATTATTTCCGTTTCCGATAATATTTCCAATTCCGACAATATTTCTATTTCCAATAATATTTTCGATACGAACCATATTTCCGTTTCAAGTAATATCTTCGAGTTCGATAATATTTATATTTCCGTTATGAACCATATTTCCGTTTCTGGAAATATCTTTGCCTTTTGATGGTTTGTTTATTTCCCACTGAAATCAACATCCATCATTTTCGAATATCCATAATTAGATTTACTGAATATAATATTCACCTAGATACTTGATCCGTTCACGTACTATTTGTGTGATCCTACGAGTTCAGTCAAGAGTAAGTTGTGGCATTTAATAATATTAATTCCACTTGAACTGAAGCGGCCTCTAGCAAGACATTCAAATCACTTGATCTCACTTAATTAATACTGAACTGCATTTATTAGACTGAGCATTAAATGTATTAAATGCAAACTTGGACCAAGGGAATTATTTCCTTCATGAAGAGAAGAAACGAGAGAAGGAGGAGAAGCGGAACGTCGCAACAATAACACCGACGACAACCTGCAGGGAAAGGAGGAGAGGGAGCAATGGAACAGTGGTGGCAGTGCGTTGGTGCATAGCTGAGTGATGAGGAGAGAACCGAGAGGAAGAGGGGAAGGGGGAATGTTTTTTAGTTTGGGAAGGAAGAACAGAGGGGAGAAAATGTCGGGTGTCTTTACTCAAGTAAAGCAACACGTGTTGCGCACGTGGAAGTCAACGACCGGAATACCTCAATCAATGCCGGAAAGTAGCATTTGGTTGTCTTTCGCAAAAAAAAAAAATTACATTAAGGTGTGATTTCACAAAAAA
This sequence comes from Spinacia oleracea, assembly GCF_020520425.1. Classification (NCBI taxonomy): domain Eukaryota; kingdom Viridiplantae; phylum Streptophyta; class Magnoliopsida; order Caryophyllales; family Amaranthaceae; genus Spinacia; species Spinacia oleracea. Next base: position 8,823,251 of record NC_079490.1, read on the forward strand.
AAAATTATTAAAGGACATTTCTCGCAAAATTTAGGTTATAAAATGTCTTTTTTGGCAAATTTGCCAAAAATAATAGGCTGGATAGCTTTTCAAATGGATATAACTCCTCAACTATTATTTGAGACATACCACTATACCAGTAATATTTTAGACAATACAAACGGAGCGCGGAGAACAATAATATGATCAGTTTTCAATACTTCTTTTCTTTTTATTTTTTTATTGGCAGCAGACTACTTCCTGATACAAATTACAAACATTCCAAATGTGCCAACAAAGAGCCAAACACATCATACCAAGATAGATTTTCTCGTCGACGGGGCAAGCAACTCCAAGCGCTTTCCGGTAAGAATGTTAAAAAATGTCAAAATTTTGAAAATATATCCCGCTTTTCTAAAGTTCTCTATCTATCGTCCACGTCTATAACACCTTATAAATTTTTTTTCGGTTCGACAATAAACCACCAATTTAAATGGCAGTTTAGTAGTCTGGTAGAAGCAAGAGGGGTGAGAACTAGAGCTGATCATGGGCGGGATGACCCGTAAGCCCGGTTCGTTTAAATAGCAGGCTTTGACAACAATTTTGAAAAAAAAAAATTGGGCGGGCTAAGTCGGACCCGTTAATGTTAACGGGTGGACATGGTCAAGATAATATTAGTCGCGGGCAAGCCCGTCCGGCCCGTTTATTAAAATATGTAAATTTATTTTATAATTTTTTTAGTTATACTTGTTTTTTTTATATATTTTGTAAATAATAGAAAAACATTTTGTATTCTTGACTTTTTAGTGGGTAATTTTGATTTTCATTAATATTATCTATTTAAGACAAATAACTATATTTTTTTTCACATTCTTACAAGAATATCCCTAGATTTTAATTCTACACTTTGTTTTATAAGATGGAAAATCGGAAATTTATAGATAATTTAAGCGAACCAAAAATTCAAACCAATATAACGCTACTAATATTTTTTATTTTGTAAAACCAATATCAAGAATCATTATAGAAACAACAAAATAATAAATAATGTAAATAAAAGTGATGAAGAAAAAACAACAAACCAGGTCTTCTATGTACCATAGTAATCAAGCAACCACTGAGGTAGAAGTCAATTTCATTCTCTTTATTATACGTTAATTACTGATATATTTAATATTCAAGTGTAATTAATTACATAAATATCAATTTAACAGTTTTTTTTTAACTAATGGGAGTCCCTTTGAACCCCTCTAGGACCATATAGGTCCGCCCCTGAGTCCTCCGCTTATCCAAGCCACATGCATATAGTATTATAAAATTCTAGAACAGTATGTAGTTCTTTTTTTTTTTTTTTTTGAAAGAAGTATGTAGTTCAATGACTAATTAGAGTAAAAAAAAAGACAGCAGTTAAACAATCTTTCCATGAAAGGATGTTATAAACAATTTTTTTGGCCTAACATGGTTACGCAACTCTAGCCATAAACAAGCCTATGATATATCTATCTATCTATCTATCTATCTATACCTAATATTTAAAAAGGAACAACATAGATTATTAGAAGCCATGTGGCATCTCATTATTAGAAGTCATGTGGCATATCTCCTTTCATCCGGGGAGCAGCATCATCCTCCACCATATGGTCATCACCCTCATCATCCGACTCCTCAACATGAACAACCGAAGGAGCCTCCCAGCAGGAGCTTGTGCACGCTTCGGTGCCTTCTTAGAATCCTATAAAAAAAAAACAAGAAGCCAACGACGGGTTAGAAAATGCAAGGTTAAAAAATTGAAGAGAACAAAAGCCCCGTAATCGGCAAGAGAAAACTTACTGTAGGTGGCAGGGGAGCCTTCAAAGCCCCCGACGCCATCTTGGCTTGAAGCTGTGCCCTCAACAACTGAACCTTAGTGATATGACTCGCCATGGGATCCTCACACCTGGTTAACTCTACAAATACCAAGAGAGAAGCCAAAATAAATCATATAACACACATCAAAAAGTAAAAAACCAACATGCAACAAGATGTTCAAAAACCCCTCGGCACCATACCCTTCGAATAACGGTGGTTTAGACCGACAGCACACATAAACTCTTCGTGTTTCAACTCTCCTCGACCAGGGACCCAATGCATAGGAAGAACATTCACGGTGCCGCAAGGCTCGATGAGCATCTGACTCCGAAGGTATAAGGCCACCAAAGCCTCAGTATCATTCATCTGATCCACTTGACGGTTCATGTTCAATTTAGGCTCAAGTAGTGTAGGTACCATGGCGAAGTCCCAAGTGTCAGGCTCCTGATTATATACATATACAAACTTCCCCCGGAAAGTATGCTGGTTGGACACCAACCCACTGATGACCTTGTACCCCTTGCGAACAGAGAAACTCCACCAGCCATACCCATTCGGCGCTGCCACCACGAGCCCCAGACGGAACAGGTTTCGCCACAATCTCAAGGTGGGACTAACCTCCATCATATCACAGATTATAAGGAAGCAAAGGACAGAACCCCAAGAATTGGGAGAAACATTACAAATAGCCAACCCATAGCAATTCAACAACTCTGGGATAAAAGGGTGCAGAGGAAAACGTAGACCCATCTCTAAGCTAGCAACATACACAGCTGTACAACCTGGAGCAGGTGTAGTGACAGTACCCTCCACACCTGGCTCCACCAACATATAAGGGGGCTTGATCCCATACTTAGATGCGAGACCAGACAAACGGCAACTTAACCCATTACGAAAAGGCGCACGAAGAACGGTGGTATGAGGACCCACTACTTTTACGTCCCCCTCCCCACCAGGCGGGGGAGGATCATCACCCGCACCCGCAAGCTCATCAGACACCATTATTGTAACTACATTGTTTAATAAACATGAATCAAAGCAACTCCTTTGGACTCGGGAAAAAGCCACCGTTACCTCTCTAGGGCCCGGGATCCGATCCTCGTCGCAACAAATTGAGCCCGACGAGAAATCGGAGATCACAACTCCATCAGGGACGGCCGTGGGGTGTGAACAATCTAAGTTTATTACTATGGCGGGTTCCCCCAACAAACCCCCCTCAGTCCACATACTAGACTGAGGGGAAGAAGTGGGGGATGTGTTCGACTCCAATTGGGGCTTGGAATTATTATCCATCTACAAGCCAAACCCCAACGGCCTACACTTATTCAAAACAATAAAGAGGAGGTGAGATCAACGCGTACCTTACCCGAAGTGAATAAAATCCGAAGAACAAGAGCCAAGTAACACCGCAGATCCACGCACGCACGACCGAACACTTGAGCCCGCGAATGCCCACAAGCTAGCGTGAACCAATGGCCACGCCCGAAACAGAACAACCGTGCACAAAAACTGACACCCGTGCACAAAAAATAACAGCCACGCCGAATGGACAAGCTGCACCTCGCCCTGCCTTCTTCCCCGAACAACCGCCCAAAAAGGAATAGCCACGCCCACCAACAAAGGTCGGATACGGCGGCGGTAAGCACGCAGATCAACAGCCCCGCCAAACACCACCTTCGCCCCCCTACCCGCCGAAATATGAGAACCCCCCTCACAAAGTTTGGAGAGCTTCTCTCTCTACTTTCTCTCTCTTGAAGATGATAGAATGAGATGTGAGGAAAATAGAGGAGAAGGGGTGCTATATATAGAAGAAATTCCAACAAGGAGGAAACCCTAACCCTAGCTACAATTGGGCCTCACACTAAACAAAGCCCAAACTCGCAAATATCCCCAAAACACACAAACAAAACAAAAAACCATCAGCCATCATTTCATACACGGATTAAAAATAAAAAAATAAAAAAATAAAAAACAGCCAAACGCCGAGACCACACGCCCAACATTGGGCTAAGTCCAAGCGCGCGTCAAGAAGACCAACAGCCACGCCCCTCAAGCCTCACTCGCCTTGCGCGCCCGCCTCACATTTGGCACATTAAAAGCAACAGCCAAGCCCACCACGCGCTTGCACCTGGAACTCAGCCCAACGGCCGTGGCTCGCAACACGAAGGAAGGAGTAGCGTCGGTGGGGCTTGGGGCAAGAGCCTGCATCAATCACCAAGCGGAAACCAACCGCTCAGCACCGCCTAACTTCGGTCTTGCACGCCCGTACCTAATACCCGCGCACAGAAAATACAACAGCCACGACGTGGCCCAATGGAGTGCGAGACGAAACAAACGCCCGCCATAGGCCTAATGACCGCCACGCCCGCACCATTATGAGGCCTCGCCCGCAAAACAACAGCCAAGCCGTGCGCGCCACGTCCATGCTCGCTTGCTCGCCCGCGCTCGCTCGCCCACCCGCCCAAAAGCCTGCCATGTACAAAAATTCATACTTAGAAAAATGCGAAGGGCGTCGAAAACAACAGCCAAGCCTCATGGGCGCCCCACAAGCGCAAGGCCCATACACCGTGTAACGGGCAACCGCCTAGCCCAGTGCATGTATCCACCTCGTGTCGCGCGCATCATAAATGCGGAAAACAACAGCCAAGCCGAGACATGGCCAACGCGACCAGCAAAAATAAAAGCCCAAACCTAGGCTCACTCGCCCCCGCTTGGCGCGAGCGAAAAAAACCAACAGCCAAAGCCCACCCTTGGGAGCCTTGTGCGCGTCCCGTGCGACAAAAACCAACAGCCCGGCCTGGTCAACTACACCCCTCGTACGTAACAAAACGCCTGGCGCCCAACTGTCGTAAGATAAACAGCCGCTACACCGTAGGCGATAAAGAACAGCCACGCCTAGCATAACCTAGGCGGAAGATGCATACGACGCTCGACGAAGGGCACAACGTAAGCGCCCAAGAACCGCCCACGGCAAAAGCTACCCCACGCTCAATACACATGCCGCGCGCATGGAAGCAACAGCCAAGCCCACCCGAGCCATACCACTAGCCCATCACACGCCCACTCCATGGCAGGGAAACCAACAGCCAAGCCCCGTTGGCACCCTATGAGCCCGTCTGCCCTTGTCTCGCCTAGCAAGTGTGCGAGCAACCGCCAAGCGACGAAAAAACAACAGCCATATGCCATCACCCGCAAGAACAAACGACCTCTCATTTTGGGAGAACCAACCGCCAGATTCGCCCCCGAGCGCGCCCTTATGAAACGGGAAACAACCGCCACGCCCGTTGTCGGCACCTAGCGCTCGCAAACAACAGCCGAGGCGTGGCTGTCTCACGCTCGCGCGCGGCATCACCCCATTGATTTGGCATTGACAACTTAGCACCCTCGAGTGCATAGAAAAGCAACCGCCATGCCGTGCATAGAAAAGCAACTGCCATGCCCATACCCCTCGCTCGCCCCCAGCAACACTCGGCGCCTACTGCCCAGCAAGAGTAACAGCCACGCCCCATAGGCGGAAAAACAAAAGCCAAGGCAACCATCGCACGCCCCCCCATGTGCCGGCATTAAAAATTCAAACACCACAAGTCGCTCAAAGCATCAGGGATGCCAGGACTGATTTCTTCCGCCAAACTCCCGAGTCCTTGTCCAAAACTCGCAAATTTGGCGTGGGGCTAATGTTCGGACCCCCCTGTGGGACCCATCTTTTTACATAAAATTACTAAAATACCCTCCTAAAGGAAATTACTGAAAATACCCTCAGACACAAACCTCCTGATGGGCTCAAACCAGAAGTTAGGGGCCCATATCTCAGCCTTCTACAGGCCCAAGATTCCTTACCCCTACACTTGCCTATATTTACTAATAATGCCATCCTGCATTACTATAAATATGTTTCACCTAATCATTACTCAGGTATGCAATTATTCCCAGACTGACTCTCTCACTACTTTCTCTCTCTATAAGGACTGACTTGAGCGTCGGAGAGGGTTTTCCCGGAAACCCCCCGGGCCAGTTTACGTTTGTCGTTTTTGTAGGACAAACCACGACCGATCGGAGGAAAACAACAGCCTGGTTGACGAGGCTTCCCCTATTTTCATACTTAAGCATTTTCTTCGCAGAAACAGGTATCCTCATCTTATTCATGATTTTACCATGAACTATGGTTTCATGCACCATTGGTGTGATTATAATATACAAAATATAGGAGATTAGAACAATGAGAAGAAGAGCATTAGTGATATTCACACAAATATTCGTACAAGTATGAGACTTATAAAAATCAGACCAGCAGCTAAATGTGTTCATATCGACGTCTTCATCATCCTAGGCCGCATAACTAACACGATTATTATGATTAGGAATCATATTCATGTCTGTCACCTTCGCAACACGATCGAAAACCATTTTTCAAATAAAATATTATTTAAGGGTGGAACTGCATTCGTTGATGGAGACTTGAATAAGTTACAGAATTTAAGTGTTGTAAAATATATCTAGGGTTTATCGTAGGTATATAAGATGTATATCCTAGAGGATAGAATATCGTATGTGATAGAATTATGTTATATTTTAGCTATATGATATAAGTAGAATGTCTAGTTTGTAATCTAAATAGAGGTGTACGTATGTCCACAAATAATACAACACACAACCCAATATATTTTTCCCTCAATAATATTTTAACATCATGAATAATTAGTATAGCCTAGTAAGCCCCTAATTATCCTCCTTTTATGATGTACTCCCTCCGTCCCGGAATACTTGACCTGTTTTCCTTATCGGGTCGTCCCTTAATACTTGACCTGTTTCTAAAAAAATATTCTAACAATATTATATTATTTCTCACTCCACCCCTATTAACCCACCTACCCCTACTCCATACAAAAAATAATAAAAAATTCAACCCCTACTCTCCCCCAACCCCACCTCTTAACCCACCTCCCACTAACTACATTAAAATAATACCCCACTATCAACTACTACCTATTAAATTAAATAAGTCAATTCAAGTCCCTTAAACTTTGTGCCGGTCAAACCGGGTCGAGTATTCCGGGACGGAGGGAGTATATATATTGTTATATCAGGTAATGAAATCGTTAACATGCATTTAGATTGGAAACAAAAAGATGCATACACCATTGTAATATATTAACTAGTGTGTTGTCCAACCTATGTCTCGAAATGCTACTTTGAATAATATATGTATATACGTTCGTTGATGGAGACTTTAGTGAGTTGCAGAATTTAAGTGTTGTAAAAGATATGTAGGGTTTAATGATAGGTATTTTAGAGGATAGAATATCGTATGTGATAGAATTACGTTATATCTTAACTATATGATATAAGATAGAAGTCTATATGACTTAGAAGCCTACGAAAAATATGATATCTAGTTTGTAAGAGGGCATATGTCTACAAATAATACAACAAGTAACCCAATATATTTTTCCCTCAATAATATATTAACATGGTGAATAATTAGTTAGCCTGAAAGAGAAAGAGGAAAAAATCTCACCTTAAAAAATAATGAGGGTCACTGGATTACTGATTTGGAGAGTTTGAAGGATCTAGCTGTATCTTATTTTGAGTCTTTGTTTCAAACCACCTTGATTGCTAGTAAATTAGGGGTTTCGTATTCTAACGTTAATATTCTAACTGATGAGGAGAGACTTAGTTTGGTTAGGTCTGTGTCAAAGGAGGAGGTTTGGAATAATTTGAGACTTATGGACCCAATTAAAAGCCCAGGTCCGGATGGAATCCAGCCCATTTTCTTCCAAAAGTATTGGGCTGAGTTGGGGGACAGTATTTTTGATTTCTGTTCGGCCTGCTTTTCGAATGGGAAAGTTCCCTCAGATATTAATAGGTCCTTTATCACGCTTATTCCTAAAGTTGAGGCCTTGGAAGGTATGAGAGACTTTAGGCCCATAGGGTTATGTAATACTATCTATAAGTTAATCACTAAGATCATCACTAGTAGGATAAGGCCCATTTTAGGCAGGATTATAAGTCCATTTCAGTCTAGTTTTATTCAAGGTCGGGGAATTGAGGATAATATCATTTTGGTTAAGGAAATGGCCCATGTTTTCCATAAAAGTAGGAAAGGTAGGAAAATGATGGCTCTTAAGCTTGATTTGACGAAAGCCTATGATAGTTTGGAATGGAGCTTTATTCGGGATACTTTGACTAGTTTTGGTTCTCCACTTCATTTGATTGATTTAATTATGTCTTGTATTACTACTGCTCGGGTTAGTGTGCTTTGGAATGGGGCTATCACTAGGGAGTTTTTACCTTCTAGGGGCATTCGTCAGGGTGACCCGTTGTCTTCGTATATTTTTGTTCTTTGTCTTGATAGACTTTCTATGCTCATTCAGGATGAAGTTAATTTGGGGAATTGGAAGCCTATTTCGCTTTCCCGCTCAGTTTCCATATCTCATGTGTTTTATGCGGATGATGTATTTCTATTTGGAAATGCTACTACTGAGAACATGGATAGTATGTTGGGTGTTCTTAAGAAGTTTGGGGATATTTCTGGGCTTCGTATTAATATGCAAAAATCTAGTTTAATTTTTCCAACGCATATGTCTCATGTTGTTCGTAGTCCTATTGCTGGGCTTAAAATAACCTCGTCTTTTGGTAAATATTTGGGAGTAGATATTAGGCCTCATAAGCTGAAAATTAGTAATTTTGTGGGATTGTTAGATAAGACAATGGACAGAATTAAGGGATGGCAGGCTAAGTTGTTAAATATGGCAGGTAGGTGCACTCTAATTAAGTCGGTCCTTAACACTTACCCCTTGTATACTATGCAAACTTCAATTTTGCCTTGTCGGATTATTGGGATGTTGGAGAAGTCTTGTAGACAGTTCTTGTGGAATAAAGTTGATAGGTCCAGATTTATGGTTAGAACAAGTTGGGCTAATGTTACTAGGCCTCTTAATGTGGGAGGGTTGGGAATAAGGAGATTGCGGAAGTGGAATTTGGCTTTTATGGCCAAACTGGGATGGAAAGTGCTTACGTGTCAGGATAAGATTTGGGTTCGTCTTTTTACGGAAAAGTATCTTAGAAGATCTAACTTTCTTGATTGTATTCCGGGTTCTCATCAGTCTCCGATGTGGAGGGATATCCTTCAGGGTAGGTCCTTATTGCAAAAAGGGATTATTATCGGGATCGGTAATGGGCGATCCACGTCATTGTGGTATCATCATTGGGTGGGGCAGGGTCCTTTATATAAGCAATTGGATATGGACATTCCAGACCGTATAGCCCATTATAAAGTTAGTGACATTATTAGGAATGGTAATTGGGATTTCTCTAAGGTTGCTCATTGTTTACCCAATGCTATCTGTGATATGATTAGAGCTGTTCCATTGGCTGCTCATTCGAATGTGGAGGATTTTATTCGTTGGGTGCCTTCTAAGAATGGTGAATTCACAGTCAAATCAGCTTACTTTCTTCTCCTTCATGGTAGCAATAATTTGTGTCCAAGTTCAGATGATTTTCACTGGAAGTCGATTTGGAAAATTAAAGTGCCTTTCAAGTATAAAATGCTTTTGTGGAATGTCTGTCATGAGATTTTGCCTGTGGCAGAAAGGCTTCATTGGAGGTTAGATTTTATTTCACCTAATTGTTCTCGTTGTTCTACTATGATTGAAAGTCATTTACACTTGTTTAGGGATTGTGGAGAGTCTAGTATTTTATGGAATTATATTTTTAGTAGACTGCTGCCAAATCATAAGATTCAGCTACATGATTTCTTTAATCTGGGTTGGAGGGATTGGATTCACTTTAATTTAGCCCAAGGATCTGCGTGGTCTGTCATTTTTTGTGTTGCCTTATGGCATATTTGGAGGGCAAGGAATAGGGCTGTGTTTGATCGGAAAATGTTAAAATCCTTTTCAGTTTATAATGCATTTTATGTGGACTTAATGAGTACTAACAAGGTGTTGCAGGGAAAAGGAAAAGCACAGGTGCGCAAGGATGAGATGCTTTGGCTACCTCCAGCATACGAGTTTCTGATATTAAATACAGATGGGAGCTGGAAAGCGAAGAATGAGGCTGGTGGAGGGGGAGTGTTTAGAGGTGCAACAGGCAAATGGTATATGGGGTTCTCAAGCAAGTTCAATGCCATCACGCCTTTGGCTGCGGAGTTGTATGCGATTAGGGAGGGACTCTTAATGGCGTCAGATTATGGAATACAAAATCTGGAGTTGGAAACTGATGCACAGTTGTTAGTAACTATGCTAGATTCTGCAAAGGAGGCATACCATGATGAGCTGCGTCCAGTGTTAGTAGATGTAGCGCAGTTGATGACCAGGTTCACGATCATTGTGGTCAAGCACATTCCCAAAGCAAGGAACAAGGTGGCTCACGCCTTGGCCGGTTATGCGCTTGATATGGCGGTGGGGCATAAGATGTTTTTAAGTCCACCTCCATTCGCAACGATTGCCTATGAGGGTGATTTGCAAAAGTTGGCAGATGCAGAGCAGAGAAGGGTGATGCGTGCAGCTAGTATCAGCAGACCAATTGATCTGGAGGCTCCACCTGTGGAAGAGGGAGAGTGTGAGGAGGTTACGACAACAATCCTCTTTGGCACCATTCCTGCAATGGTCAATGCGACAGTACCAAGTGGTGGAGGCAGTGTGAGTTCAGCGAGTAAGGAGCACCAACAGGAGGGGAGCAGTGTGGGAGCTGGAGCAGGGTAAGGAATGGTGGAGTGAGTTGATCTCCTCAATATGGATGTTGAACATGCTGATTGTATGCCAGTTGAGGTTCTTTTGGATGACTTTTGTTGTACAGTTTTTGGAGTCTTTTGGTAGGTATGATTGTCAGTTGATAGTGTCGGGAAGCAAGTTTTTGGGTCAATCCGATGTTTATGTAAACCTGCCTTTTAATTTAATATAATTTCTCTTTCGTGCGTTAAAAAAAAACTAACCTCTAGTAGAGAAAATTTGTGGGAATCAAACTTTTTACCTTTTGCTTCCGAAAGAGGCATACACCATTGCATCATTTAATTAACACAACCCTGACGAAGTTCTAAATTAAATTAAATGACATTAAAAAAAGGAAGATATTAAAAATAAAAAAATAAAAATCATCCACCCCAGCCCCACAAAAAAAATAAAAATAATGGCATGCATAACTATATTACAACCTCAACAATTCATACCAGTCAGATAATAAAACAAAAACAATGTCATTAATGTTTAAGTTTATTATATACCACGATAACTGTTATGGAGAAAATACATTTAAATAACTTGTTTTTTCTCACATTCTTACAAGAGTATCCACAATTCTGATTTCACTTTGTAAACAAGTACGATGGAACTCTAGAGATGCTTTAAGTAAAATAACTATAACATAAACATACAAATAAGTTCATTATATTTAATACGGAGTAGAAAAGTTAAAAATATTTTTAGTTTCGTTAGCCAGCGGGCAACCTCGGCTCATTTAATAGATGAATATGCGCAATTTAGAAGGTGAACCATGGTGCACATAGAGCATGGTGCACCTTAAGAACATTAGTATATAATTTAAAGAACATATGGTTACGTAAAAAGAACATGGACATATATTTTTTTTATATTTTTAATAAATTGTGATTTTTTATAACAAAAAAGTAAAACATTATATTGCATGTTCTTTTGTCGTAGTGTCATGTTCTTTTGTTTATGCACATATGTTCTTTTTGTGTACATGGTGCACCATGCTCTATGTGCACCATGGTCCACAGTCCACGAATTGAGGCATGCCGTTATGGCCAAGAAGTCAATTCCGCAAAAAAGGCCTTCGTTTTCCATTCTAGACCTAGGTACAACTTCCTACACGAAAAAAAAAATACTAATCTAATCGATCCAATTGTTTGTTTCATTTTGTAACTTTAGAAAAAATGCCCAATGCCCCAGTTCGTTCTATACATATGACCCGCCCCCGGGAACGAATTCACCGCCGTATGGCTGACCGGCGTGAATTAGTTTCTTCGTCTTTACATAAAAAAAATAGGCAACAAAAAAATATAACAAACAGGTACAATTACAATATCGTAAATTGATATGTTCTTTTTGTGTACATGGTGCACCATGCTCTATGTGCACCATGGTCCATAGTCCACGGATTGAGGCATGCCGTTATGGCCAAGAAGTCAATTCCGCAAAAAAGGCCTTCGTTTTCCATTCTAGACCTAGGTAGACCAAAGTAACTTAATTAACGCATGTGCTAGAAATCTAGGCTAACATAAACACAAACTCTAGTAACACCCCTCAAGTTGGAGCATGGTAAGAATCAAGAATGTCCAATTTGGACAACAAGTAATCAAGTTGTTTTCTTGTCTAGTACTTTAGTAAAAAATATCAGCCAATTGTGATGTTGTATCGACATATGATGGTGCAATAATCCCTTATGTTACGGTATCCCAAACTGAATGTCTGAATGAAAATCGATCTCAATATGCTTGGTGCATTCATGAAAAACCTTTTTAACAACCTCCATGATAGGAAGAGATATCAAACAGATGGAAATTACAGCTTATGAAAAATTGGAAACCAAAATATCAACAGTCTACACTTAAGAATTGTACCAAAACCTTTTTAACAACTTCCATGACAGGAATATCTGAGGTGTCATCTGATTTGTTGATCAACTTGAGCTTGTTTTCACTAGTTCAAGCATTATTATTTGATTCTAACTAGTTCGTAAAATATCTTTTTCCAAGAACATTAACTCGAGATGAAAACTACAGGTTTGCTGATAAATTCATTTGAGTTTTAACCAATGTTACATAATTCTCTAATCACCCCCACAAGCCGCGAACCAAAAAACCGGATTATAACATGAAAATGGTTCACTTTTGATCTTATTTTAGCAAATTAGGTAACGAATGGCGTACCTGTACCATCCCCATACTAGCAAATCAGGTAACAGTGGTTTTAACACATCATAGAGGATAGTGGCAAGAGGGTGTTTTGGCAATGGCCGAAGTAAAATGTCAGACTCCAACTAAGATGAATTACCATAAAATGCAGAATTTTCTTTGTGACGATCTGTAACAATATTACTATCTCAAAGAAACAACCAACTAATGCACCTGTACAGTCAATGATGTGAATCAGCCAACATACTACTCTGAGTTATAAGTAACAACTACAGAAATGTTAAAAAGGAAGAAAGGGTAAATTCTAAACTTGTATGAGTTTTGATCGTAAGAAACATCATCTCAGAAAGATTATTGATCCCCAATATTTCATTCCAGAATAGATTGTTCATCAAAGAAAATAAAACAGGGGATACAATATAAGTTGTTCTATATATTACAAGTAGAAGGGATTATATTCATAGCTCTCTTTTACAATTTTATTTAAATATATACAAATACAGAAGTCATCAGTCAGTACTCAGTGGTGTACATACCATAAGAACATGCAAATCATGGGTATAGCTCACTCCCACTTGTATCAAAGCACACAATACTATATCTTGCGCCAACCCCAACTATATTGCATACACAAACAGAACCTACATTACTGTTATAGTGTGAAAGGTACTCAGCATGACATGGAATGAAATAGTGATACTTACTGTTGAATCCATTACTGTTACGAAACTTTTTCCCGTTGTAAAACGCTAATGTATATAATCGATTACCCGCCTGTATAGTATGCGCTACTCGAACAACCTGCCAATTATCCAAGTCATAATCGTTGTAAGTACCGTAAAACGATTCTTCGCAATAAATTTTTTGACTAGGAAAATTTGATACTGAGTCGAGTATTGGCCCTATTGGCATGATTGGAACAATCCCCTCGGCTACCGGTTTAGTGTGTTCTTTAGCTGATCTTTCAGGTATGATGCTCAATTTTGAAGATGGCAAGTTGGTCACCATGTGTTTCATCAGCCTATTAAAAAATAAATATGATTTTGTGAAACCACTCCTTAGAAATACATGTAATTTCAACTCCTCTTCCAAAACCATATTTTCTCCATTCTTTGCCTCTAATTCCGCCTTGTGCTTTTTCTTTAGTTCATCAATCTCATCCTGTTTCTTCTTCAACTCTTTCTGTTTTCTACGTTCTGCTTCCTCCAACGCTTCTTTCGATTTTTCTGTTTCTCTTTTACGATCCAACTTCTCTATCAGTTCGTTTATCTCATCTTCTTTATCCTTCAACTCTAATCGCTTCCTACGCTCTGCCTCATCCAACTCCTCTCTCAATTTCTCTATCTTATTTTGTTTCCTCTTTGATTCCTCCAACGCTTCTTTCAATTCTTCTGTTTCCCTTTTACGCTCCAACTTCTCTATCAGTTCGTTTATCTCATCTTCTTTATCCCTCAACTCTATTCGCTTCCTACGCTCTGCCTCATCCAACTCCTCTCTCAATTTCTCTATCTTATTTTGTTTCCTCTTTGACTCCTCCGCCGCTTCTTTCAATTCTTCTGTTTCCTTTTTACGCTCCAACTTCTCTATCAGTTCGTTTATCTCATCTTCTTTATCCTTCAACTCTATTCGCTTCCTACGCTCTGTCTCATCCAACTCCTCTCTCAATTTCTCTATCTTATTTTCTTTCCTCTTTGATTCCTCCAAATTTTTACGCTCTATTGTCTCCAACTCCTCTTTCAATTTGTCTACCTCATCTTGTTTCTTCTTCAATTCTTCCTGCTTTACACGCGCCACCTCCTCTTTCAATTTCTTAATCTTCTCTTGTCTGTCCTTCAACTCTTCCTCCGCTATCGTCAACACCTCCTTCATGTTATCTATCTTCTCCTCCTTCTCCTTCCTTTCTTCCTCATTCTTACGCTTCACTTTCTCTAACTCCTCTTTAAGTTTAAGCTTCACATCCTCTAGCGCTTGTTTATGTGTAAGCTTCACCTCTTCTAGCTCCTTTTTATGCTTAAGCTTCACGTTCTCCAACTCCTTCTCCTTGTCACTTAATTTCTTTTTGTCATCGTGCTTGCCATTCCCTTGATTGCTCCCTAATATATCCAAGGGACGGCCATCCATAAAGTTGCTGCGAGCCCATTTAGTGTTGAGAGATGCATTGACTTGGTACTTGGACCAATCAAAGAGATCAAACAGCCTGTAGTAATCCACTTCCAAGATCACAGCTGTGACCCCTGCAGTCGCAAGGAAACCAAGTCCCTCACGATTCACAATCAGTCGCGAGTTGAAAAGATCTTTGATCAAGGTCCGCAGATTATCACCACTGATATCTCTGTCCCCGATCTTCAGCACTTCATGTTTGTTGCCGGGCCCTATACTGATTCCAAGGTGACTCCATTGTTTCCCTTTTACCGGAAATAGGTAAGGACTATCCAACTCGTATACTTCGATCGCTCCTGTGTCCAAACATCGAAGGAAAGTCTTGTCTGACTTCATTGTGTAAGCTGCCATTTTCGTGCCCCCGTTTTTTGGTTGTTCGATCTGCTAGTCTCAATAAAACAGCAGATTAGGTAATAAATTGGAAAACAAAATACCAAAACACAGAAACACAAATTGAATAAAATCCAATTGAATAAAATCAGAGTTGAATAAAATCAGAGTTGTTAAGAGTGAACATACCAGAAACACAAATTGGCACAGTTCTATATGCTTTGTAATGCATTTTTAATTATTTATAACGTACTCATTTAGACTTAAGATTATGGAGCAGTTGTAACCAACTTTGATAAGAATTATTTTATGCCAAATTGCCTAGAAGATAAGAAACAAGATCCGTTGTCTGTATAGTGTGGTTAGTTGGGACTTGGGGTCTTTGTTAATTGTCAATTATTGCTAAACAATAGAAAACGACTAAAGGTTGTCAACTAAGACAACAATATTATAAATTAGACTAAAGTAAATAGAACGAAAAATCATGTTGATAACCTCAAATGCTTTTCTTAAACAACTTTGAAAAAATGGCATAAAAAAAAGTGAAAAAACGTCAAGGAAGTCGGTAAAAGTTATCGGTGCTAGGTGGTTAATAATTTTTCCAAACGGTCTTTTTTCCATTCTTGTCCAATTGTTACCGTGTACGTTTCTGTTCCTTTATATGGATGATCAGTATTATCTGCTACAGTGTGCCACTATGCCAGTGTTAGTTTCTTACCCAATATATGAAGCTGTCAGATACCGAACAGCCCAATGGAGTCTGATCCGCTTAAAACCCTATTGCTGGGAGCCGATAACCAACCCAACCAGATAATATTGACTAGTATAAGACTCGTACCTAATGGCTAATACATACTCGACCCTACCCGGAACCAAACTGACCTAAAACCCCTATCAACAACCCATCTTAGCTACCTCGTTCCCAATCTATTCTTCATTCATCTCCTTCAGGCTCACTCTCCTCATGTAAATCTTCTATAACAGTACTGCTGATTTGGATAGGATGCCCTGCCTCAATATCAACCGCAAGGCACGGCTGTTTTCAGAGTATTGCTAAGTAAGTTCTTAATCACAATGAAACTTGATATTTCTCAATTTCTCATACTAATCATTGACATATATGATATATGTCAACAACATTGGAGTGAAATGGAAACGTTCGCATGCATCAGCTTTAAATGAGACTCCAATATTTGGGGTTAGGTGCCTCAGCCACATTCAACACTTTTGTTTTATAAACAGGAATCCTACAAGACATGTTAGCTGCATTTTACAAACATACCTGTACACAATTTGCGATCAACACTCTTGCAGTTCTGAAATTAAGCCTCAGATAGCTTCTCCATCAATACTACTTGCATGAAGCTGTTTCCAAAGCTGAGTTGTAGGTGAACTGCATTATTAAAGGAAGAAAACACTCATTAAGATTGTGGAAGAAGAGAGCTTGAAAAGCATTAAATCAATCAATTCAAAGACTCCAAACTCACACCCGGAGAAGGATGAGAAAGTTCTCACAAAGTTCAGTTCTCAAATATGTCAATACAACGGCCTCACTAAATAATGTCTTACACAAGTAATTTACCTTTCATAAGTCAACTTCCCATTGGTCTAAAAATTAATATCCCATACGAGACCTTCAATTTAAACTCTATGATGGATGGCCAGAAACTAAAAGATAAACAACAGCAAAATCATGAGATTATTCTAACCCCCAGATTACCAAGATCCATATTACATATCCTTTCACATTAACCCTAGCCGGTAGAGAGGCAAACAAGCTTTCTGTCACATAAAGATCCACTAAAAATGTGCTACAAACTAAAATGGAAATATTCAAGTTTTTGGACCAGAATATTTATGAAGAGTTCTACATAATACCAACTGCCTATGTTAAACCACAAAAGTGATATCTACTCTTTGTAGTTGACAGAAATATTATTAAGCACCCCCCCCCCCCCCCCCCCCCCCCCCCCTAACACACACCAGTATGATAATCGTCACACTCATAGCCAAAGCCAAAAAAAGGATCTACAAGATTCCTGCTCGAATCTACACAAGAATCCTACATTCTAGTTCCCCCCGCCTCCCTCAAACCTAAACAAATAAATTATAAAAGATACAACCGGACAAGATGGAAGTCTATGATATATTATAGCAGTATGTCCATCCACCTCCTCAATTAAACTACCATACTGGAAAAGGCAATCCCATGTAGATAACCACGTAAAGGTAAAAAACACTTTTACGTTTATCAATTCCATTGGCTAGGTTCAACAAATAAACAAACTAGCAAAACAACAACAACAACAACAACAACAACAACAAAGCCTTAGTCCCAAAATGATTTGGGGTCGGCTAACATGAATCGTCGTAGGAGATCGTAATTGTCACCAATCAAACCAGAAAGGAGCAGGAAGTAAAAAGAAAAAAAACAAGGAAGAGAAAGTGGAATTAATGAAAGTAAGATAAGAGAAAAATGTATATACATTATAGAAGAAATATTGTAAGAGATAATAAAAATAAGTAAAGTTTAAAATAAATGAATAAGTAAAATAAGTACATTTCAAAATAGGATGTGAAATTAAAAAAAAAAAAAAAAAAAATTAAAAAAAAAATTAAAGAATTTTAAAAATAAAAAAAAATTAAAATAAGAATAGAAAATAAAATAAAAATAGACAGAAACATGAAAGCTGTATAAGTCAAATGAAGTCATCAATGTATATTCTCTCCCTCCACTCTGTCCTATCCAACGTCATGTGCTCCTCGGTCCCAAGAAAACTCATATCGTGCTCAATCACCTTCCTCCAAGTTTTCTTAGGTCTTCCCCTACCCCTTGCAATTCTATCACTTTGCCACCCTTCTATCCTCCTAACCGGGGCATAACTTGATCTTCTGCTTACATGCCCAAATCATCTTAAAAGATTTTCCATCATCTTAAACTCAATCGGTGCAACCCCTACTTTCTTCCTAATAATCTCATTCCTCAAACGATCCTTTCTTGTATGCCCACACATCCAACGTAACATGCGAAAGTCAGGACAGAAGGAAAGAAATAGAGCAAAGAAACAAAGGTAAAGCAAGAAATTGATGTAAAATCTATTGATCAAAGCCTGATATGATGAATAATTTGTCTCACACAGAACCTGCTGATGCTCATCTTGAAGAATACAATATAAATCCAACTTCTCCATACCTTATCGAACCTTACTTTGGCAAATGTCAAAGCTTCTCTGCATTTGTCGAATTTGCCACAGTGAAATGCTGCCACACCTTCCAATAGCTCCAACCTCAAATATCTAGGAGGAACCCAAAAAAAAAGAAGTTATGCACCGGTCTGCTTTCCCGGCTTCTTAGATACAACAAAATAAGAAAAAAGAAGAATGTGACCTACAATGACATATCTAGGCTATGGCTGTTGTTAAGCTCTCTTGCACGAGAGACAAATTTTCCGTGAGAATGTTCAATACTCTTCTAGATTTTGCAAGATGCCCTTTAGATTGAAAGAAGTTGATGTCACCACACCATGTCAAATTGAAAGATCGTAATATTATCAATGCACTGTCAATATAAACCAATGAATTAGAAATCATATAACCATATGCAAGAGAGCAAGAAGAAAGCAGTTGACCAGATACACCCAGATAAGCAATATACATCACTATACGACACCAGTCGATAGCAATATTCACCACTATAAGACACCAACTTACCAGAAGCTCATAAAGAAAAGGAATAAGTAATACCTCTATGAATTTCGTATCAAGAGAGAAAGACCCCCTGGAAAACATAATAGATATCATGTTAGAACATCATAAGTAGAAACAAATATAACGAGAAAAATAGAATTTCATTTGACAAAATAATTTCTTCCTTTCAAAGACATGGTACCACTAACCTCTCCCATTAGAAGCACCTCTAATTTGTACTCTTTTTTTCTCATTAGTTTTTTCCTCTTTTTATATGCAGACCCATCATTATTGCTCAGTCAAATTTAACCTGTAAGGCACATGTGGTTGAATGTCAACATCTAAAACTGAAGAGATTCAGGAGCACCAGTTAGTGCAGAAAGTAACACTTGTAATAAGCAAGCACAGACTCAGAATCCAGTTTAACCTTCTGCCCTCTGTGATCCTCCAGTTCTATGTTGTAGTCCTAGAATGCTAGTGATCCATCAACATGTCTCTTGACGAGCATACCTACAGCCAACCATGTAATTTCAAGGGAGACAATTTTGAGGCATTAGGTCAGTAGAAAATCAACCAGCAATCAAAAGAGATCAAATTCTATTAAAGCAAGCAACAACCATCCTCATTTTCCTAAACCCAGCAAATTATCGTGCATTTAAACCAACTATAGTAAAATAAATCCTAGAGTCCCAAATGACAAAATACAAAGTTTGAAAGCCTAACCCTACAACATAATACTCGAATAAAGTACACTACTTTTAAACAGACGACAGGAATTCGCAAAGAAAATAAAAATTAAACATAGGTAGAATGAGCTCTCTGAGATACTTGTTGGCTTTCGAAAATGAGTTCGAAGCACAAAATGCCACTTGCAATCCTAAACAGTCAACTTAAAGCTAAGTTTTAAACGGCAAACCATATATTTAAAAATGCAAGGAAACAGAACAAAAGTTTTATATATATATATATATATATATATATATATATATATATATATATATATATATATAAAAGAAGTAAAGAAACAAATAAGCAATACAACATACACACAATGGACAGATGAAATCAACTAACCAGATCACGGAATCGTAAACATAGAACATATCAGCACACTATCAAGGCTCCCTTCTCTCCATTTCAGAGACATTTAACCAAGAACCACAGACTCCCGCTAATGACATCAACCTTTAATGAATATTCCTTCCCCTCTGCAAATGAGAATGAAATTTTAGGAGAGGAATATCCAAATTTGCTATTGTTTCTAGGGTTTGTGCGTATATAACAGATTCTAGGAAAGAAAACAAAACTTAGTGAATTCACCTGCAGGCTGCAGTGAGTGCTTATGCTTACAAAACTCCTGATAGACCAGCACACATGATTTATAAGATTCCGAATTGTTATATTCTACTCATATCATTCATCTAATGCTCCAGGTTTCTGCAGGTAAGCATACATATCAAAATGCCATACTAATGAGTACATCAAACATTCACACTCAGCTAAATATCTGCTATTACTTAGAGGCATGTCCACTACAATATAACATCACCATCTATTTAAAAGTAATGAGCTATAATTGACTTTTGACATCAAATCTTACTAACTTAGACGATTAACTTTACAAATTACCTGTTCAGTTATACAACATTTTCATTGCTAATATTTCTTTTAAACTTTGTAATTTGACAATTGAGAATCAGCAAAGAATTTGAGAAAATAAAATAAAAAACTTACCTTTCTAGGAAACATCCTGTTTTTCATTCCACCCATTCCAGGGATTTCTGATCTCATCCATCCAACTTCTATTCTAGTGTGCTCGCATTAGCATCCGAAATCCTCAATCCATTCCTTCCAGGGAGACTTATGAAGGTACGAAAACTTAGAAACCTGAGGTGGGTGTACAGTTACATATCATGAAGTGAAAAAAATGAAACTGAAACTGAAATTGAAACCTGACAAAGATAACGAGATAGTGGTGAATATGCATTGAAGAAAAAACCCAAACATACAAATCCAATTTCATAAATTTATAAAACAAAATCCCTAACAATATTATTAGAGAAACAAATCAGAAATCGAAGCAATCGTTAAAAATGCAAAGCAACGTCACTGAACCCCTAAAATTAGAGATACAAGCACCGTAAAATTATTCAATGTCATGCTAATACTATTTTCAAGTGAAATCTCTAAAAGAATCAAAGAAATCAAACCCAAAAACGACCAATACAAGCACAAAAAATCCCCAAAACACCTAATTTTACCTTGCAAGGGAGATTCATGGTGACGATGATACCATATTTTAGTCTTTAAGCACCATCAAAAAGGAAGAGGAGTGGTGGTGAGCGATTACTCTGATGTCGAAGAAGATAAACAGGAGAAAAGAGGGCAGACTGGCGGAGGTACCATCGCCATGAAGAGGAGGGCGGAGGTATTAACGCCATGGGATGAGAGGAGAGGAAAGCAGAAAAACGAAGAAAGAGATAGAGATAGAAAGGGGGGTTGACAAAAAAAAATAGACAGATGTCCGTGATTTTCAGATAATGGTAGAAGGGTAGGGCGGCGAATGAGCTTGTATGAATAGAGTCCAAAACCAAATTGTGTCATGTAAATAAGAATGGAGGAAGTATGTAACACTATTGATCACTATAGAATGTGAATTTTAATACGGAATACCACCTGAAAACAAATACTACCACTTATTTAAAATCACATGATGTTTGATCTTTTTGTATGCGCAAGTGACACCAACAAATCAAAGATTGATTGAATTTACAAGCTTAAAACGCAAAGAGAGTTCATAATTATTAATCATTTTCCGCACTTTACTCTTTTGGCAGTAGGATGCTTGAATTTTCAGAGTGCAATTGGATTGTCCAATCAACTAATTATTCAGTAAGGTAAAACAAATACGGAATAAAACAAATCTAGCACAGACTACACAGAAAATCTTGCAACTTAAAATTAAGACCACTATTGGAAGGTGAGTAATGGATCAAATGTACCTTTCTTCACCAATAAAACAAACAAAATGCTTTATCCCATCAGAATTAAATAGTCGCGCGCATTATTTTACTGTAGTTGATAACAAGATCATGTTTTCCAATGTTACAATTAACAATTAATAAAGGTCTTTCGTAAAATCATGTCATATCTTTAATTGTAAGAGGCTGGGACAATGTCACAACTAATTCCCGAAGATGAGAGTGCATTGCTAAACAAACATGCATCATTTTAAGTTGACGTTTGGTTGCATTTGGGAAGTTATATTTACCTTGTATTTGCAATTCCCATATATTTTAACTTTCTATGAATTGAACATTCTTGTTTGGTTGAGCATGGGAAGTATAACTACCTACTTCTAGGATGTTCCGCATGTCAAGCAAACAACCTCCTTACACTTTACTTCCTAGGAAATGAGACTTCACATGAATTAGAATATCAAGCAAACAATACCTAAGGTTTTGAACATGTTACTAAAACAATTTATTAGGAAACATGAAAGTAAACACAATTTATTATTGCGTACTAGTTTAGGGCCCGTGCAACGCACAACTATTACTAAAACTATTTATTATTTTAATAGTAACTAAAAGACTTGTGATATTAGGAAACATGAAAGTAAAAAGGATATATGAAAAAGTATAAATTCAAAGTTGTGTAAAAAAATATTCAAATGAACTAAATTTGCATATTACTATACAAAGTTAAAAATTATAGTCGTGCATGTACTTGTATGTAGAACGATCTAACAACGTTAACCAAACCCGAATGACTCAAGACTAATTTTCGAAAAGACCCGAGCATAACCGAGTTAGTCAAATACAACATATTTTGAATTGAGTAAAATCTTGATAAATAAACTTATATGTTAGTCTACTTACCATGTATTATTATTTTAATTAACATTCTTACTTACCAGTTACCATGTATTATATTATTAATAGTAGACTAACATTAGAAGTTCATTTATCAATATTTTTTATATTTCTTATCAGATTAAAAAGTTATAATAATACATAAATAAAATTATATCATAAAAGGAAAAAATAATATTGATTTAGCTTTCCTCCAATAATATACTTCCTCCGATTTTAAATACTCGCAACGTTTGTGTTTTGTATATACTTTGACCATTATTGGTATTTATACATAAGATAAAACATAGTCTTGTGGGATCTTGTTAGATTCGTCTTAATGTGTACTTTCAAAATATTAAATTTTTAAAATTTTTGCTTAAAAAGAATTAAAGATATTAATAATCAAGTTATGCATTGGCATGCGTGAAAGTAACAAACGTTGCGAGTAAAAATGAACGGAGGAAGTATTATGCAGTACACATCTATGGTAATTAAAATATATTTTTATCTTAGTTTCCTTAAAAAAAACATAATGTAATTTATTTATTTTAAAGTAAAAAAAAAACATTTTGGCGGGAAAAAATCGTACCAGAAAATGACACGTGTCATTCCTGGTGTCTCTTTTAGTATATAGTGATAGATAGGTGGTCGAGTACTTTGAGGTCGGACACGATTTCAATAATCGAGTCAATTGGGTTGACTTGTTAAGGAACTAGAGAATTAAAGTATGGACTTTTTGGTTTGTGGGCCCCAAAACGTGGGCCAAACTGCTTCTTAGACATTAGCGAGTACTACAATGCATGAATGGAACTTTGTAAACACAAAGATATTATTCGTAATTTCTAATTCGCAAAATTCAAAAGTAACTTAAGAGTTTTGGTAGAATACAAAATTACAATTCAAACAGAGTGTAATATTAAAACATGATACTCAGTATGTAGTAATGACACAAATTCATGGTGATAAATTTATGGTATTACGCATAATACAAGACATAATACTACGCAAATATCACAAACTGACTAATTTCAACACACTCGTCACAATATAATAATTCATGTACACTGTATAAATTTATTACTAACAATATAATAAATAATTAACAACAATTAAGTATTTGCGTACCTTTTGATTGTTGTTGAGATCTAATTCTAATTACCGCGTAAAACAATGGTGCTGATAACGTGTTATGAAAATAGAGAGAAAAGGAGAAAGAGGAAGAGAGAAACTAACCGTTATGAATCTTATTCCAATCGACATGATGTACAAATACATATATTATATAGGATAAAGGATGTGTTCATGGTATAATGGATTATTTAGTACTAGGTATTTATTAATTTGTTGGTTAACACAGCCCTAACAAAGTTTTTGGATTTGCTGGTGTTGTTAAAGTAAGTTGTTTCACCAGGAGAAGACCATACGTCAACGGTACTAATAGAAGTGATATTCCATATGACAGTGGCGTCAATTTTGTGAGATTCTTCTTCTTGTTTTTCTTCTTCTTTCTTCCATCTCATGTCGCATCGAACGACTCCGAGAAGAACATCGAGACCGATGTGAAGCCGGAATTTATATGTGGTGGATGGAAACATGTTCTTCCAACCAAGATCATGTAAATGGTGATAATTATCACCATACTTGAACACGCAATGCACTTGCAATATATTACTGTTATCATAACTTTCATTAATCGTCTTACCAATATGTGGTTTCGGTATCGTCATCTTATTCATGATTTTCCCATGAACTATGGTTATTTGCAGGAATGGTATGATCATAAGCCACAAAAAATAGGAAATTAAAACAATGGAAAAAAGAGTCATAATGATATTCACACAAGTACCAGACTTTAAAAAATCAGACCAGTAGTTAAATGTGTTCATATCGACGTCTCCATCCCAGGCCGGGTAACCCGCATAACTAACATGATTATTATGATTAGGAATTACATTAATGTCTGTCACCTTCGCAACACGACCGCTAGCCATTGTTCAAATAAAATATGATTAAGGGTGGAATTGGAATTGCGTTGATGGAGACTTAATTGTGTGAGCTATAGAATTTAATTAAGTGTTGTAAAATATATATAAAGGGTTTGTATAGGGCGAGATGATAAAATATCGTATGTATGTGATATCTTAGCTATATGATGTAAGATAGAAGTCTATATAACTTAGGAAACCTATACAGAATAAGATATCTAGTTTGTAAATATAAATAGAGACGCATGTCCACAAATAATACAAAACACAACCCAATATATTTAATTAAGTGTTTTAAAATATATAAAGGGTTTGTACAGGGCGAGATGATATATGATGTAAGATAGAAGTCTATATATATAACTTAGAAACCAAGTCAAAAAAAAAAAAACTTAGAAACCTATAAAGAATAAGATATCTTACTTTGTAAATATAAATAGAGAACAAATAATACAACACACACCACAATATATTTTTCCCTCAGTAATATTTTAACATGATGAATAATTAGTTAGCCTAATAAGCGCCTAATAAGGATATCTTTACGGAATTATATTCTTTACACGGCTAATACTAATTTTATTTAATAAAATCTAGAATCATGAAAACGTTTAACATGCATTTAACCTTTCCGAGGATCTCGACGATGAGGTTAACGGAGGTGACATCAATGGAAGAAGGGTGCGAGGAGAGAGAAAGAGAGTGCGATTTTAAAGAGGTGGGAGAGGCGGATTAGGGTTTGGTGAAGGAGACAAGAGGAGAGAGAAATTCCGTAGAGTTGAAGAGAGGATATTCCATGGCGTGAAAAGGGTTGTGATGTTGAATGAGAAAGTTGGAGATTAAATCTGCGTCGTGTGATTGTTGCAGTGATGGTTTTGTTGAAGATGAAGACGGTGGGTTAGTCTTGAAGTGAGTTTTGCCGCCATTGATGGATTTTCTGAAGAGTGTTAGAGTTGTATTTGCTGCCACTTCTAAGCTGCTTTGAGTTAGAAAGTGGCGTTAGTAAACTATTGCTCTATTTTAAATACTCGCAATAACTGTAATACTTCCTCCGTTTCGGAAATATTGCATCATGGTTGACTTTTACTCTTCTAACAATTATAAAAAATGGCCAAAGTCGTATTGTGAATAGTGTAAAATGCAAATGGTGCGATATTTCCGGAACGGAAGAAGTACTATGGTTTGCGCACAAGTTTGACTATTTGTAGTTAACATTCCGTACTTTGTAATTACACCTTGCAAACGGATCGTTTGGATCCCAAATTTTTGGCTGCATACCTATGCATGCAATTCTGCATGCATATGAGCTACAAATATTTCGTTTTAGCAGTTTTGTGTGATTTTTCCTTTCTTTTTTTAGTCCATTATTCTGTGTCCTCTTTTTTTTTTTTTTTTTTTTTGAATTTTTCTTTTAAAAAAACTTTTTTTATCACACTTGTTTTCCTAAAAAAAAATTTGAACATTTGAGTAAGATACAAGAAGCACACATAAAAAACACACAAATGAACATTCATGTTTAAAAAATGAACATTTCATTTATTTACTTCTACTTCCAATTTTCTCTTTCTATATGCTTCTAATTTTTCTGCTTCCTTCCTTTCGGCTTTCACTTTTTATGTACATCGGTCTCTTTTCTCTTTCTATCTGCGACCTTATTTCCAGATTCTTTTCTTGTTGCTTCTGCCTTCAATTCTTCTTCAATTCTTACAACATCTCTTCATACCATATCTTCCATTTCTAAATCAATTTTTTTCTTTCGTTGCCGCATTCTTATTAACATTTACCTTCCTGCAAGAAAATCATAATGTTTTTAGTTGAACATTATTCTGTTTAAGGTGAATATAAGACTTGAGAAACTGAACATCACACAAAAGTGTTTTTTATTTATGAATATATCATAGTTTTATAAGTTGAATTTAGTTGAACATGATTCTTTATAAATTGAACATGAGACTTGAGAAACTGAACATCACACAAAAATGTTCTTATTTGTGAACTATCATCTTCTATAAGTTGAACATGATGAATTATAAACTGAACATGGAAATTTTTAGACAATGCCACTTTTGATCTTTTAGTAAAGAATAATGAACATCTGCTTATAAAATCTGAACATTATTAAAGAATACTGAGCACCTACATAACAAATGCTTTTGAAAATATCATACTAGTTTTATAGGTTAAATTTAGTTGTACATAATTCTTTATAAGTTGAACATGAGACTTAAGAAACTGAACATCACACAAAGATATTGAACATATATTAATTTTATAAGTTAAATTTAGTTGAACATGATTTTGTGTAAATAAAACCTGATTCTTTATGAATTGAACACGACAGTTGAAAAACTGAACATCGCACAAAAGTGTTATTATTTGTGAACATCATCTTTTATAAGTTAAAGATGATAAATTATAAATTGAACACAACAAACTCATATTTAATATTCAGCAATAATTACCACAAGTACAACCACCAATAACAACAATCCTAACAAACTCATAATTAATTCTTTATAAGTTGAACATGAGACTTGAGAAACTGAACATCACACAACAGTATAAAAAATATATTAGTAAGTATTGAACATATCGTTTTATTAGTTGAACATGATTCTTTATAGGTTGAACAAGAGAGTTAAAAAATTGAACATCACTCAAAAGTGTTATTATTTATTATATTTCATCGACAATATTAATTTGAACATGAAAATTTTAAATCAAATAAGATCTTAATTTGAAGAGTTAGCGATTAGCAGCATTCAATCGACAGTGTACAGAAAGCTATCCGCTCATTAAGTGCATTTCCCAGGCTATCAATAGATCAATAATATATCTATATGATTGTCACCACAAGCAAGGAGATGAAAGATACTGGAAACTAACAGGAATAGACCAAACCTAACTAAAATTACCCTCGAAAAATCAAATTAGAATTTATAAAAATAAGAGCTTAATTTAATCTTTAAAGGTTAAAATTGGGAGCAAGAGAATTACGCAAAAAAACAGCGACGATGACGATCGAAGAACTATTCGGTATCATATTTTGCGTAAAATTGAACATGATTCTTTATAAGTTGAACACGAGAGTTGAAAAACTGAACATCACACAAAAATGTTATTATTTGTGAACATGACTTTTATAAGTTGAATTTAGTCGAACGTGATTCTTTATAAGTTGAACACGAGAGTTGAGAAACTGAACATAACACAAAAATATTGAACATATATTAATTTTACAATTTGAATTTATTTGAACATGATTCTTTATAAGTTGAACATAAGTTCTGAGAAATTGAACATCACACAAAAAAGGTTCTTATTCGTGAACATTACCCGAGATATATTATGTTATTGTAACATTTGTTAATATCAAAATTCATAGAGTACATGACAATTACCATTCAACAATTTCTGACAGGCACAAACCATAAAAAAGGACAATCCACATTTTTTTCTTCTATTAGCCACATTACAATAGTAATGAAAAGGAAATGAAAACACAAAGGGATGAAATGTACCATGTGTACTTGAGCACGAACCATAAAGCAACTGAACACAAAATTAGATCATTGCATCCTCTGCATCATCTTTTTTGGCTTCTTTACAAAACTAAAATTGTGCTTCCTGAGGTAATTCACGCATCTATGAGATTTATAAATCGCCGACGATGAATCAGCTCCAGAAGCTCAAGAACATCTGACCTAAATCAATATCAAATCATATTCGTTAGCTCAGCTCCGTCAATCTCGTGTTCCTTGCTCTCTGAAAAGATCGAGAGAGCAACAAATGTTCTAACCGGAACGGAAGAGATCCAAACTCCGACAAATAATTACAAAAACCACTAATTAATTTTAGCAAAAACTCAACAAATTGCAATCGCAGTTTCGGAGAAGGAGAGAGAAAGAGAGATTACAGATGAGGAGGATGAGCTAGCTGCGAGTGCGACCACGGTGAAGGAGGCGAGAAGGACGAGGAGCGAAAAAGGAAAGGACGAAGAAACAGAGAAACATAACGCCGACGATGGAGGTAATTGCTGGGAGAAACCACCGAGAAAATCAATGTAGCTGGTGATATTATGATGGAGGCGGTGGTGGCGCCGCCGGTGATTTGCCATATCATTAAAAAAAAATGGAGAGAGAAAATGGAGTTGATGAGAGAGAAGATGGTGAGAGGTTAGAGGAGAGAGAAAATGGGTATATGCTGAATTTATGGGTGATATTATGATGGAGGTGGTCTTTAATCCAGAAACGACGTCGTTTTATCTAGTATGCACGCATAGATGCGTAGATAGGTATCTATATATTAATAATTACGTTTGGATTGCCATAAAATGCAGAACTTTTTTTTTTTTTTAACGCAAGAAAGGAGATATATTACATTAACTTAGAACAATAACCCCAAGGGAGTTATAAAGTTTGGTAAAGACCTAGCAAGATAACAGATATGGCAAACTATAATACAGATAGTGAAGAACATACAATGTTGCATGCCAAATCCCTAATGGTAGAGCGATTAAGACACAAAAGAGTTTCTGAGAGCAAAACATAAACTAAAGAAAAGCTGCAGAACAACCATATAAACATCGAGACTTTGGCAAAGAGGAGGCAGAAAATGAGAGGCCTTGTACATTTGAAACACTACCATGTTGTCGGGTTATCTACTTTGCCACCAGAAAAAACACATGTTTTTAAACTCATAATGGAACATTGAAAAATAGTATGATTGTATTATTTGTTTTCATTTGTTTTATATACTGTATATTGTTATATCAATAAAGAATATATATAGAGATGAAACGAGATAAAAAAAAAATCATTTTATTATGGAAAAATAGAAAAACAAAAAAGTTGATGAAAAAACAAGAATAATATTGAAAATTAAAAAGAAAACATAACAATATACTTCCAGGTATTTATTAATTTAATTTGTTGGTTAACACAGCCCTAACAAAGTTTTTGGATTTGTTGATGTTGTTAAAGTAAATTGTTTCACCAGGAGAAGACCATACGTCATCCAAATAGGTATAGAACCTAATAGAAGTGGTATTCCATATAACAGTGGCGTCAATTTTGTGAGTTTGAGTTTCCTCTTCTTTTTCTTTTTCTTTTTCTTCTTCTTTCTTCCATCTCATGTCGCACTGTACGACTCCGGCAAAATCAAGACTTTGACCGATGTGAAGCCAGAATTTATATCTGGTGGATGGAAGCACATTCTTCAAACCAAGATCATGTGAATGATGATAATGATCGCCATACTTGAACACGCAATGCACTTGCAAATATTACTGCTATCATAACTTTCATTAACCGTCTTATCAATCTGTGGTATTGGTATCATCATCTTATTCATGATTTTCCCATGAAATATGGTATCCTGCACGAATGGTGCGATTATAATGTACAAAATCAAGAAAATTACAACAATGTAAATAAGAGTTACAAAAATTAGACCTAAAAAAATCAGACCAACAGCTAAATTTGTTCATATCGACGCCTTCATTCCAGGCCGCATAACCCGCATGATTATTATGATTAGGAATCACATTAATGTCCGTCACCTTCGCAATACGACCGCGTACCATTTTTCAAATAAAATACTATATATTAATTAAGGTGGAACTTAACCGCGTTGATGGAGAAATATATGTAGGGTTTAATGTAGCTTTTCCATAAGACGGCCTTACAGGCGCGTCGCTGTAAGACCAGTGGTTTAACCCACGCGCGCGTGGGTTCACGCGCCTAAATAAAACGTTGCCTTTTCATTCATTTCATTTCTCTCTCCTCCGTTACCCATATTCAGATATTCTGGTTCTCTCTCCCCTCTATCAACTCTAAGATTCAATTCTTACAAACCCTAGCCACCTTCATTCTTTCTTCTCCTTCCTCAATCTCCTCGATCTCTCCTCCTCGCTGCCGTTACAAGATGCGTGACCATGGATTCCGATAGTTCCTATCCTCGTCGTCTCCGCCGCCAATGTCCTTGAGGTTTTTAGGTTTTTGATTTTTCGGTTTTTTTTTCTTCGATCGTTGGTTTAGGTTTTTGAAACTCTGCCTCTATCTCGCCGCCGTTGATGCCCGTCTCTCTTCCTTTTGTAGATCGAAGAATGGGGCCGTCGTCTCTCGTCGCCGCGCTTCCTAAACCCTAGCAACCTTTATTCTCGAAGAAGTGAAGGAGGCGATCCCGATCTCCACTGTTTGGTAGCGACGTTCTTCAACACCGTCAAGAAAGGCGATTGAAGATGCGAGGCCATTGAGGTTCTGGTGTGTAATCAGGGGGGTTTCAACACCACAGTCCACATGCCTCATGGTCTTATTTCTATTGCATTGATTTAGTAGTATACCACGTAGTTTTGTTTTATTTAGTTAAAAATTTCATTCATTTAGTTATAGTTTAGTTATAGTTTAGCTAAAAATTGTAGTGATTTAGTTATAGTTTAACAGAAGCTCTCTTGTCAAAGGATGTAAGTCTATATAACCCGAATTCAATACTTATGTTAAATTTTCGAGTTTGCAGTTTGTTTTGCCAAATTTTCTGATCAATTTGTGTTGAAATAACCTGAATCAATATTTATGTTTAATTTTAGAGTCGTTTTTTGCGAAATTTTTTATTTTTGGGTTGAAATAACCGGAATACATCACTGATGTCGAATTTAGGAGTAAAAATGTACGGTATAGTAGAAGTAAAATCCCTAAAATGATTGGTTTAATTGCTGCTAATTGAATTTCAGACTTAATTAATTGAATTAATTGGTTCTTTGCTTAAACTAATTGGTTCATTGCTTAACTAATTGGTTCTATTGTTTAATTAATTATTTCAAATTCTTAACTAATTGGTTTCATTGTTTAACGAATTAGTTTAAATGCTTGACTAATTGGTTTCATCGCTTAACTAATTGGTTTCATCGCTTAACTAATTGGTTTCATTGCTTAACTAATTGATTTTAATGTTTAACTAACTGGTTCCAGTGCTTGACTAGTTGGGTACATTGATTAACTAAACGGTTCAAATACTTAATTAATTGGCTCCATTGCTTAACTAATTGGTTTAATTGTTAAACTAATTGAATTTAAGGTTTAACTAATTGCAGGATTAACAAATACTTTATTTATATGGTTCTACAACTTAACTAATTAGTTTCATTGCTTAACTAATTCAAACCATTGTTTAACTAGTTAGTTTTAGTGTTTCACTAATTCCATTGCATAACTAATTGGTTTCAGTGCTTAACTAATTGGTTCCAGTATTAAACTAATTAAATATCACGCTTACACAATTGTAGGCTTACACACATACTTACTTTATATATGTAGACTTATTGGTTTCATTGTTTAACTAATTAGTTCTAGTGGTTAACTAATTGGTTTCATTGTTTAACTAATTGGTTCTATTGTTTAACTAATTGGTACCATTGTTTAACTAATTGGTTCCATTTCTTAACTAATTGGTTCAATTGCTTAACTAATTGGTTAAATAATTTCTTTATATATGTAAACTTATTGGTTTCATTGTTTAACTAATTAGTTTCAGTGGTTAACTAATTGGTTTCATTGCTTAACTAATTGGTTCGATTGCTTAATTAATTAGTTCCCGTGCTTAACTATTTGGTTCAATTGCTTAACTAATTGGTTCAATTGCCAAATTAATTAGTTATATTGCTTAACTAATCAGTTTAAGTGCTTGACTAATCGGTTCCATCGCTTGACTAATCGGTTCCATTTCTTAACTAATTGGTGTCATTTCTTAACTAATTGGACCCATTGATTACCTAATTGGTTCAAGTGCTTAACTAAGTGGTTCCATTGCTTAACCAATTATTTCTATTGTTTAACTAATTGAATTTCAGGCTTAACAAATACTTTCTTTACACTTGTAAACTTAGTGGTTACATTGTTTAACTAATTAGTTTTAATGCTTAACTAATTGGTTTCGTTGTTTAACTAATTGGTTGGATTGCTTAACTAATTCCAATGTTTAATTAATTATTCCAGTGCTTAACTAAACCTAAAAAAGCTTAAGTAAAATACACAACTAAAATTCGGAAAATATTAACTAAAACTTAGAAAATCTTAACTAAAACTCAAAAAAAAAAAAAAAAAAAACAGATAAAAAAAACTTTAAAAATCTAAACTAAAACTCCTGAAATCATAACTAAAACTCAAAAAATCTTAACTAATACTTATAAAGTGTTAACTAAAACTCATAAAATCTTAACTTAAACTCATAAAGTCTAAACTACAACTCAACTCGTAACTAAAACCAATAAAATCTTAACTAAAACCCTAAATTGAAACTCAAAAGTACGTAACTAAACCTAAAAAATCTTCACTAAAACCTAAAATATTTTAACTAAAACGTAAAAAATCTTAACTAAAACATAGAAAATCTTAACTAAAGCTCTGAAATTCTTTTCATGAAATTCGAAAATACGTAACTAAAATTCAAAAAATCTTAACTAAAACCAAAAAAATCGTAACTAAAACTAGGAAATTCTTAACTAAACTCAAAAAATCACTAAATATAACAAAAATATAACTAAACTAAAAATTGACTTGAATGCAAACAGATATAAATAAAACATTTTATTTCTTAACTAAACCGAAATTATTCATAACTAAAACAAAATTAACCAAAACTATTGCATAGTGATCATTAACTAATTCCTAGAGTGAAGCAACAATCTTGCAATCAACTGCTCTATTCTGAACTATTGGAACCCCATCTTCTCCGGATAAATAGTCGATCACTTCAACCATCTCCCACGCAATCAGCTGCTCCATCAACTGAACTATTGGAACCAATTCTTCTCCAGATAAGTTGTTTGATCACTTCAGCCACCAGTCGCAGCATTGTGAAGAGCCAACAACAGCCCTGTTTCTTCACAGACACCAAGCATGCGTAGTACCACAGACCTGTACAACAAAACCTAATTAAATTCAATCTAATTGACATAAAAACCTAATTAAATTCAATCTAATTGACATGAAAACCAAATCGAATTCAATCAAATTGACATAAAAACCTAATTGAATACCGAAAAACCTAATCGAAATCATCACCAGATCGATCAAGCTAGCATCAACAGATCGAGGTGAATAGATCTCCGACAAGTCAACCTACGAATCAAAAGTAGGTCCAACAACAAAATCGGCAACGAAACATAGCTTCAACCATCAAAATTGACAACAATAAAAAACGAATTACATACCTTGAAGATTTAGTTAGAGCGAGAGAGAAGCCGGAAATTTATAGGTTGCGCGAAGGAGATTAGATTTCCAACAACATTCGATGGCGACGGCGGTAAGGCGGCGACGCCGGATTCTCCTTCCTCTCTTTCCTTCGCCGTTCTGGTTCTCGCTTCCCCATCCCGCCGTCCACCAGGATCTCCCGATGCTAAACGCCGCAATCGACTTTGCTGGTCGCCGTCGCGTCATTCACGTTCGCAACCACCACCACGAGCCACAATAAGCCAGTAGATCTCGTTTCACCACCGCGCGCCTCCTCAGTAGCTCGTAGCCGCTCACCGCCATCGCATCCCCTTCGTGGACCACCTCTTGGTGGTGGTGGCCATGGAATTAGTTTTGAGTTTTGAGGAGAGAGAAAGAGGCAGGTGTTTTGAGGAGAGAGAGAGAAACCGAGAGTTGTGAGGAGAGAGAAATGAAAATTGGTATTATATATTTTCAGAAAATAAAATAAAAATAAAGTTGATATTATGCTGACATCAGTAATGATGTGGCAATAAGGTGACAACAAGGCGGTCTTTCCTGTAAGACCGTCTTTTCTAAAAGTTTGTATAGGGTTTAACATAGGTATCCCAATAAGATAGAATATCGTATGTTATAGAGTTACGTAGTATGTTATATTTTATCCATATGATATGTGATTGAAGTCTATATGACTTAGGAAACCTATTAAAAGTAGAATATCTAGTTTGTAATATAGATAGGGGAGCATGTCCACAAATAATACAACAACCCAATATATTTTTCCCTCAATAATATTTTAACATGATGAATTATTAGTTAGCCAAATAAGCGCGTAAATGTCCTCCATTTATAATGTATATATATTGGTAAATCAGTTAACGAAGGATATCTTCACGAACTTATATTTTTTACACGACTAATATTAATTAGGGTGACGATAAAGGTCGCAAGTTGCGACAACATTTAGTTGTCGCAATCTTACGTGTCGCAGTTTAATTGGTACATATAGGCGACACGTAGGTTGTGAGTCATAATAATATTTTTACTATCAATGCAATATTTTTATTATGAAAATATGTAAATAAGATATTCGATATAAATAAGGAAACAAATTAGAATATTAAGATTTTCCTAGCTTTTTATGAAACATTTAAAATAGAATATATAAATTAAATATTTTTTTTCCAATTTAAATTATGACACATAAGCATGTCATGTCATCATTGTGACATGGCTTAAAGGTCGCATGTTGCGACCTTTATCATTTTCGTATTAATTTTATTTAATAAAAGCTAGAATCATGAAAACGTTAACATGCATTTAGATTGGAAAGAAGGAGAGGCATACACCATGGAATCAATTAATAGTCGTTGGTTAATTAACACATACAAATTTTTGGGAAAGACAGTCTAACGATTAGACCACTTTTATGCACTGGAATTAATTAGTTATGCACTTTGACTAATTAGTTAAGTCTAAAATTCAATTAGTTAAGCAACGAACCAATTAATTATGCAACTGAACCAATTGGTTAAACAACGAAACTGATTAGTTAAGCACTGAGGTTAATTAATTAAGATTTTATGAGTTTTCGTAAATAATACTCCCTCTATATTTTAAAAAGAGATATACTTTCCCTAAACGGTCGTATTTTAAAAAAAAGTATACACTTTCCTTTTTTGACATGTTTTGGTCCCTACTTTCAATTATATTAATATTTCTCTATTTCTTGTGTTCCTCACACTTACTCACATCATCTTTTTACTATAATAGATAATTCACCAACTACCTCATTTTCATCTTATTTTAATACATTCAACTCACTCTCCTAAATCTATGTGTCGGCCAAAGTATATGTAACACCCTAATAATTCCTTGCTTTTTATAAAAACATTTTCCAACTTAAAACACAAGAATTACCAAGATATTACCGCCACCGTGATAACGGCTAAGACTATTTACCAAAATTACGCAGCGGAATTAACTAACTCTCAAAACATAATAAATAAATAGTTAATGGTCATTAAACAAGTTGGAACCGTTGAGGCCCAAACAAAACAAACCATTTGAAATCCATTAACTGAAAATAGTAGTCATGACTTTAAAACTAAAATAAAGAGTTTATAAAATACGGAAGAACAAACTCTCAACTCGAATCCCATGATAACTTCTCCCGCAAGTTATCTCTACAAACCTGCTTTATTAAAAATCTACTCCCCAACAACGCAAATGCAATTGATGGATCATCATAGGGTCATTAAGGCGAAGGCCATGACCAGAAGACATGAAGCACGAAGTCAGCAGAAGCTGAGTACGAACAAGCTAGAATAACATTCTATCCTAACATGCTTCACTCGACAATTTAAATAATCAATATGCAAAAGCCATACAATAAACAAAAAAACATGGAGACACGACTCGACACTTGACACGACTCTTGACTCACAGTTTAATAAAAAGCAGCTTCGAACGGGTAAAGTAAAGTATCCTCAAAAGGAAAGAAAAGGTGATGGGAGCCCACCATACACCAAATAATAATAAGTCGGACTCCTACCGACAGTCGGATCCTACCGACGAATTCCAATGCACAACGGCCTAAAAAGAAAGAATGAAACAACTTCTTGTATCATTCGAGGAGTACAAGTTTTCCGGCAAGTCTCCCCCCATTGTGTTAGGTTATGATACATATGACAAAAAATAAATCATGCGGAAAAACCTTAATGCCAGGAAACATATTATTTACACATAATCATATAACAAATATCAGATGCATACACTTTGTAGCGTGCCCTCCCTAGCTGCGCCCGAACCGAACAAGAAAAAGTCTTTAGGACTCCAAGTGTCGTCCCTCCGTAGATAGTCCACAGCACGTCCGGATCCGCCTTAAGCTTGACCAACTAGAATCGCCCTTAAGGTTCCTAGGAATTTCGGCTAATAGGTTGCAAGTGTTTGGCTGATATTTTGCTTCAAAATCTTACCTTTAGAATACTTCAATTGTATCTATAAATTGTGACCCTAGGCACCTATTTATAGAGATATGGAAAAGGAATTATAATCCTACTAGGATATGGATTTATTAATTAGAATCCTATTAGAACTCTAAATAATAAATTTAATCTTTTAGGATTAGGATTTAATCAATGCACGAATTCCAATAGGATTAGGATTCGTTACGAACACGAGTGTCGCACGACTACGAGCATCGCACCACCCGCGCAGGCCTTGCGGCCCACACGCGTGAGCGCTGCCTCGCAGCCCACGAGCATGCAGCCCGCGCTGCCTCGCAGCCCACGAGCATGCAGCCCGCGCTGCCTCGCAGCCCACGAGCATGCAGCCCGCGCGCGCGCCTACGACCTTGCTGGGCCTGGCCTTGCGCTGGGCCTGGCGAGGCTGTGGCCTTCGTGTTGGGCGCTTGGCTTGCTGAGCGAGGGCCTGGCTTCGTGCTGGGCCTTCGTCTAGCAAGCCTCGTCCGATGCTAATTCGTACGATGCGCTTTCCATTAAATTCCCGGTTCTGGAATTCATTTCCGATACGAACAATATTTAATATTTCCGATTCCGGAATTAATTTCTGTTTCAAACAAATATTTAATATTTCCGTTTCCGGAATTATTTTCCGATTTCGATAATATTTTCGATTTTGACAATATTTCCGTTTCCGGCAATATTTCCGATTCCGGTAATATTTCCATTTCCAATAATATTTTCCGATACGTACCATGTTTCCGGCAACATCTACGACTTGG
Source organism: Spinacia oleracea (assembly GCF_020520425.1). NCBI lineage: Eukaryota > Viridiplantae > Streptophyta > Magnoliopsida > Caryophyllales > Amaranthaceae > Spinacia > Spinacia oleracea. The sequence continues at coordinate 8,860,920 of NC_079490.1, forward strand.
ATAATATTTACATTTCCGATACGATCCATATTTCCGTTTCCGGCAATATCATCGTTTCCGGAGTATTCATTTCTTGCTTGTGACGATCTCAGCTCCCACTGAAACCAAGATCCGTCGATTCCGAATATCCATAGATGGAGTATTTAATACCATTAAATACTTGATCCGTTTACGTACTATTTGTGTGACCCTACAGGTTCAGTCAAGAGTAAGCTGTGGATTAATATCATTAATTCCACTTGAACTGAAGCGGCCTCTAGCTAGGCATTCAGCTCACTTGATCTCACTGAATTATTAACTTGTTATTTAATATTGAACCGCATTTATTAGACTTAACATTAAATGCATACTTGGACCAAGGGCATTATTTCCTCCAGTCTCCCACTTGTCCTTAGGGACAAGTGTGCATTTCCTAATTCCTTTGTCGCTTGATGCTTGCTCTTGAACATAAGGTTATTATGTCTAGAGGTGTTTCTCGGTTTCAGAGTTCAACTGATCAAATAAACAGATAATCATATCCTGTGATTCATCCGAGCACGGCCATGCATTTTACAGTTTCTAGCTCTCCGAGTGGCCTTGTACAACTTTCAGCATCTCATCCCGATTTATGGGAGGACAATCCCAATCTTGCAATCTTGAGATTAGACTTCGTTTGATAGGTGATTACCTGAGCGTTGCCTTTATAGCCTCCTTTTACGGTGCGACGGTTGGTCAACGTCAAAGTAACCAGTTCTCAAACAAGTAATCTCAAATCACTCAGGTATTGAGGATTTAGTGTCTAATAATTTTAATGAAATTTACTTATGACAGATTTTCATCTCTTCCAGTAAAGTTTCATAGGTCTGTCCGATACTAGTCTTCCCAAAGTAAGTATCTATGCAAATGATTATGACATTGCCATGTCCACATAGTTCAAGAAACAGAACTACTAGTCATCTTGCATTCTAGTCGTCTAACGTTTTCTATGCGTCCAATTTTATAGAAAACTCCGACCAGGGACCATTTTCAACCTTTGACATTCAAGTTCTGTTCATAGACATTTCTTAGTCACAGGACTGGTCCTGACAGTCTATCTTGAATATATCGTCAAATTGAAGGGACTCATCATTTAATAAACCACAAATTAAATGGAAAAATGAATTCTATTCATTTATGCGAATGATTAACCAATAATGTTTTACAAAGAATTAAACTCTAAAACTTTAAAACATTAAACAAGGACATCAAAGCCATTCTCCAATATGCTTGATTCCCATAGCTGCAGTGTGCGAGTTGTGCTTCGCCTGCGGAAGAGGTTTAGTCAATGGATCTGAGATGTTGTCATCAGTTCCAATCTTACTTATCTCGACTTCTTTTCTTTCAACGAACTCTCGTAGAAGGTGAAAATTACGAAGTACATGCTTGACTCTTTAGTGGTGTCTAGGCTCCTTTGCCTATGCAATATCTCCGTTATTATCACAATATAGGGCTATTGGTCCTTTAATGGAGGGGACTACACCAAGTTCGCCTATAAACTTCCTTAGCCATATAGCTTCCTTTGCTGCTTCATGTGCAGCAATGTACTCCGCTTCAGTTGTAGAATCCGCAATGGTGCTTTGCTTAGCACTTTTCCAGTTTACTGCACCTCCGTTGAGGCAGAAGACAAACCCAGATTGTGATCTGAAATCATCCTTGTCGGTTTGGAAAATTGCGTCCGTATAGCCTTTAACAATTAGTTCATCATCTCTACCATAGACCAGGAAGTCATCTTTGTGCCTTTTCAGGTACTTCAGAATGTTCTTGGCAGCAGTCTAATGTGCCTCTCCTGGGTCTGACTGGTATCTGCTCGTAGCACTGAGTGCGTACGCAACATCCGGGCGTGTACATATCATAGCATACATTTTTGAACCAATCAATGATGCATATGTAATCCCATTCATTCGTCTACGCTCATCAAGTGTTTTTGGGCACTGAGTCTTGCTTAGAGTCATTCCATGAGACATGGGTAGGTAGCCTCGCTTGGAGTCTGCCATCTTGAACCTTTCAAGCACCTTATTGATATAAGTGCTTTGACTAAGTCCAATCATCTTTTTAGATCTATCTCTGTAAATCTTGATGCCCAATATGTACTGTGCTTCTCCTAGATCCTTCATCGAAAAACATTTCTCAAGCCAAATCATGACAGAGTTCAACATAGGAATGTCATTTCCGATAAGTAATATGTCGTCGACATATAATACTAGAAAAGCAATTTTGCTCCCACTGACCTTCTTGTATACACAAGATTCGTCTGCGTTCTTGATGAAACCAAAGTCACTGACTGCTTCATCAAAACGTATATTCCAACTCCTTGATGCTTGCTTCAATCCGTAGATTGATTTCTTTAGCTTGCATACCTTTTTAGCATTCTTTGGATCCTCAAAACCCTCAGGCTGTGTCATAAACACAGTTTCTGTTAAAACGTCGTTTAAGAAAGCGGTTTTGACATCCATCTGCCATATTTCGTAATCGTTAGCATTGCAACTGGTGAAAAGGTTTCATCGTAATCCACACCGTGGACTTGCCTGTAACCTTTTGCAACCAATCTAGCTTTAAAAACTTCAAGTTTCCCATCCTTGTCTTTTTTCAGTTTGAAAACCCATTTGCTTCCAATGGCTTGGTAGCCATCTGGCCAATCGACCAAATCCCAAACTTGGTTTTCTGACATGGAGTCTAATTCAGATTGCATGGCTTCTTGCCATTGCTTGGAGCTAGGGCTCGTCATAGCTTGTTTGTAAGTCGCAGGTTCATCACTTTCAAGTAATAGAACGTCATAGCTCTCGTTCGTCAAAATACCTAAGTACCTTGAAAGGTTGAGATCTATATCTCTGCGATCTACGCGGGGTTACATTTCTAGATTGACCATGATTCTCACCAAATACTTCTAAAGATATCTGAGTTTCATCCTGAATGTCATCTTGAGAATTCTCTAGAGTTTGTTGTTGGACTCGAATTTCTTCGAGGTCTACTTTTCTCCCACTTGTCATTTTGGAAATGTGATTCTTCTCCAAAAAGACACCATCTCGAGCAACAAACACCTTGTTCTCAGATGTATTGTAGAAGTAATACCCCTTTGTTTCCTTCGGATAGCCCACAAGGATACATTTGTTAGATTTTGGATGAAGTTTGTCTGAAATTAATCATTTGACGTATACTTCACATCCCCAAATCTTAAGAAAAGACACTTTTGGAGGCTTTCCAAACCATAACTCATATGGAGTCTTTTCAACAGCTTTAGACGGAGCTCTATTTATAGTGAGTGCAGTTGTATTTAGTGCATGTCCCCAAAATTCTATTGGAAGTTCGGCCTGACCCATCATTGATCTAACCATGTCTAGCAAGGTTCTGTTCCTCCGTTCCGACACACCGTTCCATTGTGGTGTTCCAGGAGGAGTCAATTCTGATAGAATTCCACATTCTTTCAGATGGTCATCAAATTCATAGCTCAGATATTCACCGCCTCTATCAGACCGCAGTGCCTTAATCTTCTTGCCTAATTGATTCTCTACTTCACTCTGAAATTCCTTGAATTTGTCAAAGGATTCAGACTTATGCTTCATTAGGTAGACATAACCATATCTACTGAAGTCATCAGTGAAAGTGATAAAGTAGCTGAAACCACCTCTAGCATTTGTACTCATTAGTCCACATACATCTTTATGGATTAAACCCAATAGTTCAGTTGCTCTTTCTCCAACTTTAGAGAAAGGTTGCTTTGTCATTTTGCCAAGTAAACATGATTCGCAATTACCATAATCCTCTAAGTCAAATGGTTCAAGAATTCCTTCCTTTTGAAGTCTTTCTATGCGTTTCAAGTTAATATGGCCTAATCGACAATGCCACAGATAGGTGAGATCCGAATCATCTTTTTTGGCCTTTTTGGTATTTATGTTATAAACTTGTTTGTCGTGATCTAATAAATAAAGTCCTGACTAATCTAGCAGATCCATAAAACATCTCTTTAAAATAAAACGAGCAACTATTGTCTTTTATTAAAAAGGAAAATCCCTTAGCATCTAAGCAAGAAACATAAATGATGTTTTTAGTAAGACTTGGAACATAGAAACACTCTTCCAGTTCCAAAACTAGCCCAGAGGGCAACGACAAATAATAAGTTCCTACAGCTAATGCAGCAATCCGTGCTCCATTTCCCACTCGTAGGTCGACTTCACCCTTGCTTAACTTTCTACTTCTTCTTAGTCCCTGTGAATTGGAACATAAGTGTGAGCCACAACCTGTATCTAATACCCAAGAAGTTGAATTAGCAAGTATACAGTCTATAACGAAAATACCTGAAGATGGAACGACTGTTCCGTTCTTCTGATCTTCCTTTAGCTTCAAGCAATCTCTCTTCCAATGCCCCTTCTTCTTGCAGTAGAAGCATTCAGATTCAGAAGTGGGTTGACTGACCTTCCACTTTTCAGATTTGGCGCCATCTGGTTGCTTAGTCTGGCTGGCCTTGTTGCCACCTTTCTTAGCATTCCTCTTCTTTCCAGATTTCTTGAACTTGCCCCCACGCACCATAAGCACATCTTGCTTATCACTTTTGAGCGTCTTTTCAGCGGTTTTCAGCATGCCGTGAAGCTCAGTGAGCGTTTTGTCCAGACTATTCATACTGTAGTTCAGTTTGAACTGATCATACCCGCTATGAAGAAAATGGAGGATGGTGTCTATAGCCATTTCCTGAGAGAATTGCTGATCCAGCCGACTCATATTCTCAATGAGTCCAATCATTTTGAGAACATGTGGACTTACGGGCTCGCCTTTCTTAAGCGTGGTCTCAAGAATTTGCCTATGAGTCTCGAATCTTTCGACTCGAGCCAGATCTTGGAACATGTTCTTTAACTCACTGATGATCGTGAAAGCATCTGAGTTGATGAACGTTTTCTGCAGATCTGCACTCATGGTTGCGAGCATTAGACATTTCACATCCTTGTTGGCATCAATCCAACGATTGAGGGCTGCCTGAGTGACCCCGTCGCCTGCGGCTTCGGGCATCGCCTCTTCCAGGACATACTCCTTTTCTTCCTGCATAAGAACTATTTGCATGTTCCTTTGCCAGTCAAGGAAGTTTTACCCGTTCAACTTCTCCTTTTCGAGAATTGACCGAATGTTGAATGAATTGTTGTTTGCCATAGTTAAAACTACAATTGAAAAGAATAAACAAATAAATAACCATTCACAGTTTCTCTTAATAAACTTAAATTCTAGCATACATGCATAATTCAATGTTCATTAAGCATTTTATTCAAGTTATTTGTTCCGGCAGGTGTGAATAAAATGATTCCAAGATCCTAAAACCATTGAAGAATTAAGCACATTATGTATTTTGACTCAATTCTAAAACATTTTAGGTAAGCAAAAACCTTTTGCTAATAGTCTAGAAACTACTCTTGGTTGATAGGTACGTCTAAGAACATATTAGGTAAACCTATCGATTTTTCCACGACATAAAAGGACTCCTTACTTATATCGTTGAGTTTCACCAAAACTAACATGTACTCACAATTATTTGTGTACCTTACCCCTTTAGTATCGATAAGTAACACCTCGCTATGGCGGAAAACTATTACTAAGATCGATGTAAAAGATATCCAAGTAAGTGTTATTTTGGCATGGCACCTTTTAACTCAATTTTTAAGTTTGGAACTTAAGGCTCTTACTATGTTGGTTAGATTTTAAGTGAACTAAAATCCTTAATCATGCAACATAATCAAGCCACAATCTCATGCATAATTAAGACATATTTAAAGCAATAAATAACTTAAAGCATGAATAAGATAAATGTGATCTAGTATGGCCCGACTTCATCTTGAAGCTTCAACTTTAAAGTCCGTCTCGAAAATGGAAACTTCGTCTTAAATTTCACCGTGGGAGGCGCCATTTTCTTCAAATAGGATAAGCTATAATTAAACTAATTACAACTATTTGATGGTACGCATACCATATTTAAATTGAAAAACAAATTTGGTGCATTAGACCAATTACATTCAAATTAATGGTACGCATACCATATTTTCTATCCTATTTGGGCCATACTAGTCACTTCATAACCTGCAAAACAGTACATATACAATATATACCATTCACCCATTCATTATCATGAATGACCCACATAGCTGGTTAGTAAAAACACGTTGTATGCATCACATAAATATTTGCAGCAATTAATCAAGGGCACCAATAATCTACAAATTATTCAGTCCTTATTAATTCTAATCAAGTTGTTTAACCTTAAAGGATTTGTAGACCTAATCAAGAGTTTATGACTAAAAAGCTCCCACTTAAACCAATAAATTCATATGCTTTACTAATTTTAAACATAAAAATGTATTTCTAGTTTAACCGGAAACATACAAATTTAATCAAAATTTAAAGCTCATATAAATTTATAATTGAATACACACATTTAATTTATTTTCAGTCGAATTTAAATTAATTCAAGGTTTTTAATTTTAGTAAAAATAATTAGAATAAATTAAAATTTATAATAATTATAATATTCAAAATTAAAATCCAAGAAAACAATTTAAATTATTAATTTTAAAATTAATTAAAATTACTCGAACTGAAAATCTCAAATTAAAATTTAAAACGATTTAATCGTATCACAAGGTACGCACATCACCACGCAACGCACAGCCATAGGCCACACGCACACGCAGCCATCGCTGGCCACGATGCGCGCAGCCTCTGTGCTGTGTCGCGTCTGCTGCTGCTCACCCTCGCAAGGCACCGCTCGCTGCACGCGAGCCAGCGCTCGCCGCACGCGAGCCAGCGCTCGCCGCACGCGAGGCAGCGCTCACTGCACGAGGCAGCGCTCGCTGCACGCGAGGCAGTGCGCGCTGTGGCGCAGCTCGCTTGCTGCCCACACGCGACTGCTCGCTTGCCTTGCCCCTCGCCCTCGCCCACTCGCCCACATGCGCACAGCACTCGTCACAGGGCAGCGTGTTGCCTTGTGCTCGTGTGCCATGGCCCTTGCTCGTTGCATCGTACCGCATGGGCGACGAGCTCCCTTGCTCGTCGTCGCATGCCCGCACTATACAACACCCCTTAAGGGTAACACGTAGCGTCCATTGCTTTGTGCGTGCAAGTTTCATGAGCGAATTGCATAAAAATTATAACTTTTATTTTCAAAATTAATGACAAATTAATAAATCATATTAATTTCATAATTTTAGGGCGAAAAATCGAAAATTTATTAATCAATTAATTTCCGATTAACATGGATTCAAATCTAGGTCATAAAAATTTAAAATTTAACTTAAATTAACAATTTTTATGGTGGTTTTTAATCATGGGTACCTAATTAAATTATTAATTAATTATGAAAATCAAATCAATTCTAAATTATTCGAATTTCAACAAATTAATCATAATTACAAATTAGGTTGTATAATTAACAAGACTAGGCATTCAAACTTATTAAACATATACTGTAGGTCAATAAAAAATTCAAGATTTATCAACAAGAATTGCAAATATTCAATTTAACATCTTAATTTACAAACTTTTGCGTTCGAAAAACTAAAACCTCCGAAAAGTCATAGTTAGGCTTCGAATTTGAGAATTCTAGGTTTCGGCGAAAAATACTTTCTTTGTCAAAATTTTAGAATGCCTTTTACATGCGGAATTGACACAAAAATCACCCGATTTGGAATTAAATAAACGAACATTCTGCAGAAAAACTGCGTACATATTATTAAATAAACGCAATTTGCAATTAATTAACAATTACGAAAATTAATCACCCCTTTAAATTCTTTGCAAATTTGTGAAATTTAACCATGTTTATGCAATTTAGATTATGAAAATAATAAGAAGCTCGTGATACCACTGTTAGGTTATGATACATATGACAAAACATAAATCATGCGGAAAAACCTTAATGCCAGGAAACATATTATTTACACATAATCATATAACATAATTCAGATGCATACACTTTGTAGCGTGCCCTCCCTAGCTGCGCCCGTACTGAACAAGAACAAGTCTTTAGGACTCCAAGTGTCGTCCCTCCGTAGATAGTCCACAGCACGTCCGGATCCGCCTTAAGCTTGACCAACTAGAATCGCCCTTAAGGTTCCTAGGAATTTCGGCTATTAGGTTGCAAGTGTTTGGCTGATTTTTTGCTTCAAAATCTTACCTTTAGAATACTTCAATTGTATCTATAAATTGTGACCCTAGGCACCTATTTATAGAGATAGGGAAAAGGAATTATAATCCTACTAGGATATGGACTTATTAATTAGAATCCTATTAGAACTCTAAATAATAAATTTAATCTTTTAGGATTAGGATTTAATCAATGCACGAATTCCAATAGGATTAGGATTCGTTACGAACACGAGTGTCGCACGACTACGAGCATCGCACCACCCGCGCAGGCCTTGCGGCCCACACGCGTGAGCGCTGCCTCGCAGCCCACGAGCGTGCAGCCCGCGCTGCCTCGCAGCCCATGAGCATGCAGTCCGCGCTGCCTCGCAGCCCACGAGCATGCAGCCCACGCGCGCGCCTTCGGCCTTGCTGGGCCTGGCGAGGCTGTGGCCTTCGTGTTGGGCGCTTGGCTTGCTGGGTGCGGGCCTGGCTTCGTGCTGGGCCTTCGTCTAGCAAGCCTCGTCCGATGCTAATTCGTACGATGCGCTTCCGATTAAATTCCCGGTTCCGGAATTCATTTCCGATACGAACAATAATTAATATTTCCGATTCCGGAATTAATTTCCGTTTCGAACAAATATTTAATATTTCCGTTTCCGGAATTATTTTCCGATTCCGATAATATTTTCGATTCTGACAATATTTCCGTTTCCGGCAATATTTTCGATTCCGGTAATATTTCCATTTCCAATAATATTTTCCGATACGTACCATGTTTCCGTTTCCGGCAACATCTACGACTTGGATAATATTTACATTTCCGATACGATCCATATTTCCGTTTCCGGCAATATCATCGTTTCCGGAGTATTCATTTCTTGCTTGTGACGATCTCAGCTCCCACTGAAACCAAGATCCGACGATTTCGAATATCCATAGATGGAGTATTTAATACCATTAAATACTTGATCCGTTTACGTACTATTTGTGTGACCCTACAGGTTCAGTCAAGAGTAAGCTGTGGATTAATATCATTAATTCCACTTGAACTGAAGCGGCCTCTAGCTAGGCATTCAGCTCACTTGATCTCACTGAATTATTAACTTGTTAATTAATACTGAACCGCATTTATTAGACTTAACATTAAATGCATACTTGGACCAAGGGCATTATTTCCTTCACATTGTTCATACTCAAGGTATATACGTTCCAAGAGTTTTGAAGCTCTTTTGGGTTACACTTTACGTTAATTAATATGTTATGTTCAAGGCGACTCAAGACACAACATACAAACAATTAAACAATTAAACAATTCAACAATTCAACAATGACTCTTCAATATTTTACTTCTTTAAGACTTGTGATCAAACATAGACTCAAGTGATATTACTCCCATTGTCCCTTCTCAAAAACACTGTTTGAGATAACTCGACATTGCCTATTAACAAGCGGGGTGTGCCCTTAGCACGAATTGTCCTTAATTCAATTCACATATACTCTTCAACATATTCTACCCCTTGGTAGAATATATGTTGCTCACTGGCAACATTCGATTGGCTCAATAGTAATGCTAGACATCATGTACTATAACATAAAATAAAGTTTGCATGATTCGCATTCAATACACTTCATAAAGTTCTCAAGGGATGGGTGGTCACCCTAGTCTTGTACGTACCTGGAATACCTAAGTACGGGGGCCGCTGTGCGAATCATGACTCACTAAAAATCAATTCCTATAAAACAAAATAAGAGAACTAAATTATTATCCATGTTTACTAAATTTCCAGCAACTATTTAAGAAACTAAAACCCTTAGTTTAATTAAAAATCATTCATTAATTGGTAATTTAATAGTCTCAAATAGTCAGCTCAAGTCCTATCATAAAAACATTGACTTTCTAGCTTTAAAACCCTTAAAAACCAACTTTTTAAAGCTTATAAACATTCTGAAAATTTAGATTGATTCCCATAATTTAAATTGTCATTAAATTTTGTAAATCAATTGCTCAATCAATTTGAAACCAAAACCCTAACAATGGTTTAAATAGAAAACGTGTTTTGACTTTAAAAATCAACACTTTATAAATTTATTAAATCTGAAAATTATAATTTCAATCATCAAATCCAATCTCTTTAATTAAAACACAATACTAACCCAATACGGTGTTCATAACCGTTTTAATTAACCTAAACAACCCAAATAATTAAACTAATTACAATAATTAAATCAATTTAAAACTGAAAATTAATATTTTTCAAAACATAATTTGGTTGAAACAATTGAACAACACACACACACACACAACGATTAATCGTTCGTGTGTGTGTGCGCCGATCAACGCAACACACAAGCAACAACAACAACGCACGCAACGAACCGCAAGCAGCAGTGGTGCGCGCGCGCAAAGGGACGAGAGGGGCGACAAGCTGGGCGTTGGGCACAGGCGAGGCACACAACGCACACACACAACGCTGTTGTTGTGTTGCCACGCGTCGAGGGGTGATGCACAAGGGCGAGCACGACCACGCAACTCGCAGGCACGTAGTGCTACGTTGCGGCTGCGGGACGGGCGAGAGAGACGAGCGAGAGGGATGGCTTGCGCCGCAAGCAAGGGCGCACAAAGAAGAGAGGGAGTGTAGGTCGGAATGTGCCGCAAGGAGAGGGGAAGAGGAGATATAGAGATTTCTGAATTTTTGGTTGTGAGGGTTTGAATGTGTCATGACATGAGGTATTATTTATAGGTTTCTCTCCTTTGTGGGCTAGGTTAGGGTAATTTTGAGTTGGGGTTATTACCGGGCTCATTTAAGTTACTCCTTGTAATCTTTGTTGGGTTTGATCAAGACAAAACAACCGGGCTTTAAGTTTATTAAATTCGTTTTCGAAATACGACCCAACAATTCCCGATTAAATAAATTCGTTGAATTTATTTAATAAAAATACGGTTTTCGAAATAATTAATATTTAAATTCATTAAAAATAAAAAAGCATTTAATTCTCATTAAATGAAATTACTTTATAAAAATACAACGAAATGCTTTATAAATATAATAAAATATATTTATAATTATAGAAAAATACGAGGTATTACAGTCTACCCCCCTTAAAAGAAGTTTTGTCCCGAAACTTGGGCACGGAAATCACAGCTTTAAAACTAAACTTGAGACTGAGACTTTAGTGCGTTTTCTTTGCAAAACGTTTTAGTTGCTGTGAAACTTCACTGGAAACAACGATTCAAGCATATCCTAAAGGATAAATTGGGTAAATAAGGTAAAAAGCGCGAAATTCTACCGCACTCTACCCCCCTTAAAGAAAACGAGTTACGGCCCCGTAACTCAACTAACCTCGGGAAAAAGCTCGGGATATTTCTTTCTCATTTCCTCCTCCGCTTCCCATGTAGCTTCCTCAGACTCTTGGTTAGTGTTAGGTTATGATACATATGAATAAACATAAATCATGCGGAAAAACCATAAAACCAGGAAACATATTATTAACACATAATCATTTAGCATAATTCAGATGCATACACTTTGTAGCGTGCCCTCCCTAGCTGCGCCCGAACCGAACAAGAACAAGTCTTTAGGACTCCAAGTGTCGTCCCTCCGTAGATAGTCCACAGCACGTCCGGATCCGCCTTAAGCTTGACCAACTAGAATCGCTCTTAAGGTAGTATGAATTTCGGCTGATATGAGGCAAAAGAGTGACTGATTTTTCTTGAAAATCTTACCTTTGAATACTTCAATTGTGTCTATAAATTGTGACCCTAGGCACCTATTTATAGAGTTATGGAAAATGATTTGTAATCCTACTAGGATACGAATTAATTAACTTAGAATCCTAGTAGAACTCTAAATCAATTAATTTATCTTTTAGGATTAAGATTTAATCATATGTCGAATCCCGGTAGCCTTAGGATTTCGAGTAACACACACGAGTGGCACAATGCACCGCACGCAGGCCTTGCGGCCCACGCACATCACAAGGCCCACTCGTCGCAGCCCTTGCTCCGCATGCGCGCCCAAAGCTTCGGATGGGCCTGGCTTTTGCGCTGGGCCTAGTCAAGGCTTGGCGTGTGTTTTGCGCTTTGGCTTGCTGGGCGATGGCCCGGCTTCATGCTGGGCCTTCGTCTGGCAGGCCTCGTCCGATGCTAATTCGTACGATACGCTTCCGATTAAATTCTCGATTCCGGAATTTATTTCGGATACGAACAATATTTAATATTTCCGATTCCGGAATTAATTAATTTCCGTTTCGAACAAATATTTAATATTTTCGTTTCCGATAACATTTTCCGATACGTACCATGTTTCCGTTTCCGGCAACATCTACGACTTGGATAATAATTATATTTCCGATACAATGCATATTTCCGTTTCCGGCAATCTCATCGTTTCCGGAGTATTCATTTCTTGCTTGTGACGATCACAACTCCCACTGAAACCAAGATCTGTCGATTCCGAATATCCATAGATGGAGTATTTAATTCCATTAAATACTTGATCCGTGTACGTACTATTTGTGTGACCCTACGGGTTCAGTCGAGAGTAAGCTGTGGATTAATATCATTAATTCCACTTGAGCCGAAGCGGCCTCTAGTTAGGAATTCAGCTCACTTGATCTCACTGAATTTATTAACTTGTTAATTAATACTGAACCGCATTTATTAGACTTAACATTAAATGCATACTTGGACCAAGGGCATTATTTCCTTCAGTCTCCCACTTGTCCTTAGGGACAAGTGTGCATTTCCTAATTCCTTTGTCGCTCGATGCTTGCTCTTGAACATAAGGTAATAGTTGTCATCCTTATTATGTCCAGAGGTGTTTCTCGGTTTCAGAGTTCAACTAATCAAATAAAACAGATAATCATAACCTATGATTCATCTGAGCACGGCCATGCATTTTACAGTTTCTAGCTCTCCGAGTGGCCTTGTACAACTTTTAAGCATCTCATCCCGATTTATGGGAGGACAATCCCAATCTTGCGATCTTGAGATTAGACTTTTTTGATAGGTGATTACCTGAGCGTTGCCTTTATAGCCTCCTTTTACGGTGCGACGGTTGGTCAACGTCAAAGTAACCAGTTCTCAAACAAGTAATCTCAAATCACTCAGGTATTGAGGATTTAGTGTCTAATAATTTAATGGAATTTACTTATGACTGATTTTCATCTCTTACAGTAAAGTTTCATAGGTCTGTCCGATACTAGTTTTCCCAAAGTAAGTATCTATGCAAATGATTATGACATTGCCATGTCCACATAGTTCAAGAAACAGAACTACTAGTCATCTTGCATTCTAGTCGTCTAACGTTTTTCTATGCGTCCATTTTATAGAAAACTCCGACCAGGGACCATTTTCAACCTTTGACATTCATGTTCACTTGATAGACATTTCTTAGTCACAGGACTGGTCCTGACAGTCTATCTTGAATATATCGTCAAATTGAAGGGACTCATCATTTAATAAACCACAAATTAAATGGAAAAATGAATTCTATTCATTTATGTGAATGATTAACCAATAATGTTTTACAAAGAATTAAACTCTAAAACTTTAAAACATTAAACAAGGACATCAAAGTCATTCTCCAATATGCTTGATTCCCAAAGCTGCAGTGTGCGAGTTGTGCTTCGCCTGCGGAAGAGGTTTAGTCAATGGATCTGAGATGTTGTCATCAGTTCCAATCTTGCTTATCTCGACTTCTTTTCTTTCAACGAACTCTCGTAGAAGGTGAAATCTACGAAGTACATGCTTGACTCTTTGGTGGTGTCTAGGCTCCTTTTCCTGTGCAATAGCTCCATTATTATCACAATATAGGGCTATTGGTCCTTTAATGGAGGGGACTACACCAAGTTCGCCTATGAACTTCCTTAGCCATATAGCTTCCTTTGCTGCTTCATGTGCATCAATGTACTCCGCTTCAGTTGTAGAATCCGCAATGGTGCTTTGCTTAGCACTTTTCCAGCTTACTGCACCTCTGTTGAGGCAGAAGACAAACCCAGACTGTGATCTGAAATCATCCTTGTCGGTTTGGAAACATGCGTCCGTATAGCCTTTAACAATTAATTCATCATCTCCACCATAGACCAGGAAGTCATCTTTGTGCCTTTTCAGGTACTTCAGAATGTTCTTGGCAGCAGTCCAATGTGCCTCTCCTTGGTTTGACTGGTATCTGCTCGTAGCACTGAGTGCGTACGCAACATCCGGGCATGTACATATCATAGCATACATTATTGAACCAATAAATGATGCATATGGAATCCCATTCATTCGTCTACGCTCATCAAGTGTTTTTGGGCACTGAGTCTTGCTTAGAGTCATTCCATGAGACATGGGTAGGTAGCCTCGCTTGGAGTCTGCCATCTTGAACCTTTCAAGCACCTTATTGATATAAGTGCTTTGACTAAGTCCAATCATCTTTTTAGATCTATCTCTGTAAATCTTGATGCCCAATATGTACTGTGCTTCTCCTAGATCCTTCATCGAAAAACATTTCCCAAGCCAAATCTTGACAGAGTTCAACATAGGAATGTCATTTCCGATAAGTAATATGTCGTCGACATATAATACTAGAAAAGAAATTTTGCTCCCACTGACCTTCTTGTATACACAAGATTCGTCTGCGTTCTTGATGAAACCAAAGTCACTGACTGCTTCATCAAAACGTATATTCCAGCTCCTTGATGCCTGCTTCAATCCGTAGATTGATTTCTTTAGATTGCATACCTTTTTAGCATTCTTTGGATCCTCAAAACCCTCAGGCTGTGTCATAAACACAGTTTCTGTTAAAACGCCGTTTAAGAAAGCGGTTTTGACATCCATCTGCCATATTTCGTAATCGTAATATGCAGCGATTGCTAACATTATCCGAATAGACTTTAGAATTGCAACTGGTGAAAAGGTTTCATCGTAATCCACACCGTGGACTTGCCTGTAACCTTTTGCAACCAATCTAGCTTTGAAAACTTCAAGTTTCCCATCCTTGTCCTTTTTCAGTTTGAAAACCCATTTGCTTCCAATGGCTTGGTAGCCATCTGGCAAATCGACCAAATCCCATACTTGGTTTTCTAACATGGAGTCTAATTCAGATTGCATGGCATCTTGCCATTGCTTGGAGCTAGGGCTCGTCATAGCTTGTTTCTAAGTCGCAGGTTCATCACTTTCAAGTAATAGAACGTCATATCTCTCGTTCGTCAAAATACCTAAGTACCTTTCCGGTTGAGATCTATATCTCTGCGATCTACGCGGGGTTACATCTCTAGATTGACCATGATTCTCACCAGATACTTCTAAAGATCTCTGAGTTTCATCCTGAATGTCATCTTGAGCATTCTCTAGAGTTTGTTGTTCGACTCGAATTTCTTCGAGGTCTACTTTTCTCCCACTTATCATTTTGGAAATGTGATCCTTTTCCAAAAATATACCATCTCGAGCAACAAACACCTTGTTCTCAGATGTATTGTAGAAGTAATACCCCTTTGTTTCCTTTGGATAGCCCACAAGGATACATTTGTCAGATTTTGGATGAAGTTTGTCTGAAATTAATCGTTTGACGTATACTTCACATCCCCAAATCTTAAGAAAAAACACATTTGGAGGCTTTCCAAACCATAACTCATATGAAGTCTTTTCAAAAGCTTTAGACGGAGCTCTATTTATAGTGAGTGCAGCTGTATTTAGTGCATGTCCCCAAAATTCTATTGGAAGTTCGGTCTGACCCATCATTGATCTAACCATGTCTAGCAAGGTTCTGTTCCTCCGTTCCGACACACCGTTCCATTGTGGTGTTCCAGGAGGAGTCAATTCTGATAGAATTCCACATTCTTTCAGATGGTCAACAAATTCATAGCTCAGATATTCACCGCCTCTATCAGACCGCAGTGCTTTAATCTTCTTGCCTAATTGATTCTCTACTTCACTCTGAAATTCCTTGAATTTGTCAAAGAATTCAGACTTATGCTTCATTAGGTAGACATAACCATATCTACTGAAGTCATCAGTGAAAGTGATAAAGTAGCTGAAACCACCCCTAGCATTTGTACTCATTGGTCCACATACATCTGTATGGATTAAACCCAATAGTTCAGTTGCTCTTTCTCCAACTTTAGATAAAGGTTGCTTTGTCATTTTGCCAAGTAAACATGATTCGCACTTACCATAATCCTCTAAGTCAAATGGTTCTAGAATTACTTCCTTTTGAAGTCTTTCTATGCGTTTCAAGTTAATATGGCCTAATCGACAATGCCACAGATAGGTGAGATCTGAATCATCCTTTTTGGCCTTTTGGTATTTATGTTATAAACTTGTTTGTCGTGATCTAATAAATAAAGTCCATTGACTAATCTAGCAGATCCATAAAACATCTCTTTAAAATAAAACGAACAACTATTGTCTTTTATTAAAAAGGAAAATCCCTTAGCATCTAAGCAAGAAACAGAAATTATGTTTTTAGTAAGACTTGGAACATGGAAACACTCTTCCAGTTCCAAAACTAGCCCAGAGGGCAACGACAAATAATAAGTTCCTACAGCTAATGCAGCAATCCGTGCTCCATTTCCCACTAGTAGGTCGACTTCACCCTTGCTTAACCTTCTACTTCTTCTTAGTCCCTGTGGATTGGAACATAAGTGTGAGCCACAACCTGTATCTAATACCCAAGAAGTTGAATTAGCAAGTATACAGTCTATAACGAAAATACCTCAAGATGGAATGACTGTTCCGTTCTTCTGATCTTCCTTTAGCTTTGGACATTCTTTATTGTAATGGCCAATTCCATCACAATAAAGACAGCTTGATGTGGACTTGTCCTGCTTTTTAGCATTGCCCTTGGACTTTCCACCTTTCTTGAAGTGTCTCCCTCTAGCCTTGAGTAAATCTTTGGCTTCACAGTCGAGTATTATCTCAGCCTTTCTGACAAGGTGAACAAACTCTGCAACTGTTTCTTCTCTTGGTTCACTTAGGTATAGTTGCTTGAAGCGACCAAACCCACTGTGTAGTGAATTGAGCAAGATAGAGACTGCCATCCTTTCGCTTATTGGTGTTCCTAGTAGACTTGGGCGATCAAAGTATGAAATCATAAGCTCCACATGGAACCTTATAGGGACGCCTACCCTGTGTTTAGTGCGAAGGAGCTGAACATGTGTTTCTTGGACCTCCATCCTATAACACCTGTTAGGAGAACTAACCTTTAGACCAGACATTGATTCAATCAACTCATGGACGTTCAGGTCCTTGTCCTCCGTCTTTCCACGATAGATATCCCTCATATTCTTGATGAGCGTAAAAGGTTCGTAAACTTCAAACCTTCTAGCCCATTCATCAGGAATATTGTTCAGCATGAGACTCATAACCTTTTTGAGTTCCGCATCCCAGGCGGAAAATCTTTCAAGGGTCATGTCTCTGGCATAGTAGCTTGGCATGGGATGTAACAGTACATACTAAAGTCCATTGAGTCTGACTATTTCAACTAGCTTAGCTTCCCATTCAAGAAAATTCGTTAGGTTCAGCTTGACCATAAGCTCAGAACCGATGATGATGTTTTGATTGTTGTTTGCCATAGTTAAAACTACAATTGAACAGAATAAACAAATAAATAACCATTCACAGTTTCTCTTAATAAACTTAAATTCTAGCATACATGCATAATTCAATGTTCATTAAGCATTTTTATTCAAGTTATGTGTTCCGGCAGGTGTGAATAAAATGATTCCAAGACCCTAAAACCATTGAAGAATTAAGCACATTATGTATTTTGACTCAATTCTAAAACATTTTAGGTAAGCAAAAGCCTTTTGCTAATAATAGTCTAGAAACTACTCTTGGTTGATAGGTACGTCTAAGAACTTATTAGGTAAACCTATCGATTTTGCCACGACATAAAAGGACTCCTTACTTATATCGTTGAGTTTCACCAAAACTAACATGTACTCACAATTATTTGTGTACCTTACCCCTTTAGTATCGATAAGTAACACCTCGCTATGGCGGAAAACTATTACTAAGATCGATGTAAAGGATATCCAAGTAAGTGTTATTTTGGCATGGCACCTTTTAACTCAATTTTTAAGTTTGGAACTTAAGGCTCTTACTATGTTGGTTAGATTTTAAGTGAACTAAAATCCTTAATCATGCAACATAATCAAGCCACAATCTCATGCATAATTAAGACATATTTAAAGCAATAAATAACTTAAAGCATGCATAAGATAAAT
Organism: Spinacia oleracea; assembly: GCF_020520425.1. Lineage (NCBI taxonomy): Eukaryota > Viridiplantae > Streptophyta > Magnoliopsida > Caryophyllales > Amaranthaceae > Spinacia > Spinacia oleracea. The sequence continues at coordinate 8,879,244 of NC_079490.1, forward strand.
GTGATCTAGTATGGCCCGACTTCATCTTGAAGCTTCAACATCAAAGTCCGTCTTGAAAATGGATTGAAAACTCCGTCTTGAATTTCATCGTGGGAGGCGCCATTTTCTTCAAATAGGATAAGCTATAATTAAACTAATTACAACTATTTGATGGTACGCAGACCATATTTGAATTGAAAAACAAATTTGGTGTATTAGACCAATTACATTCAAATTAATGGTACGCAGACCATATTTTCTATCCTATTTGGGCCATACTAGTCACTTCATAACCTGCAAAACAGTACATATACAATATATGCCATTCACCCATTCATTATCATGAATGGCCCACATAGCTGGTTAGTCAAAACACGTTATGCATCACTTAAATATTTGCTGCAATTAATCAAGGGCACCAATAATCTACAAATGATTCAGTCCTTATTAATTCTAATCAAGTTGTTTAACCTTAAAGGATTTGTAGACCTAATCAAGAGTTTATGACTAAAAATGCTCCCACTTAAACCAATAACTTTATATGCTTTACTAATTTTAAACATAAAATTGTATTTCTAGTCTAACCGGAAACATACAAATTTAATTAAAATTTAAAGCTCATATAAAATTATAATTGAATCCACTTATTTAATTTATTTTCAGTTGAATTAAACGAATTTAAATTAATTTAAGGTTTTTAATTTTAGTAAAATAATTAGAATAAATGAAAATTTATAATAATTATAATATTCAAAATTAAAATCCAGGAAAACAATTTAAATTATTAATTTTAAAATTAATTAAAATTATTCAAACTGAAAAACTCAAATTAAGATTCAAAATGATTCAATCGTAACAGGACGAGCACTTGGGCTTGCGCCCAAGCCCCATCATGCGAACGACTGGTCGCTGCACAAGGCACGCATAGCTCCACGCAACACGCAGCCACAGGCCACACGCACACACAGCCATCGTTGGCCACGCTGCGCGCAGCCTCTGTGTTGTGTCGCATCTGCTGCTGCTTTCCCTCACGAGGCATCGCTCGCTGTACGCGAGCCAGCGCTCGCTGGAGCGAGGCAGTGCGCGTTGTGGCGCAGCTCGCTTGCTGCCCACACGCGACTGCTCGCTTTTCCTTGTCCCTCGCCCACGCCCATCGCATAGCACACACGGCCAGCACCTTTGCTTCGCGCGCCATGCTATGCTGCTCGCTGCATTCGTACCGCACGGGCGACGAGCTCCCTTGCTCGTCGTCGCGTGCCCGCACCATACAACACCCCTTAAGGGTAACACGTAGCTTCCATTGCTTTGTGCGTGCAACATTCATGAGCGTTTCTTCATAAAATTTAAAATTTTTAATTTAAAATTAATGACAAATTAATAAATCATATTAATTTCATAATTTTAGGGCAAAAAATCGGAAATTTATTAATCAATTAATTTCAGATTAACATGGATTCAAATCTAGGTCATAAAAATTTAAAATTTAACATAAATTAACAATTTTTATGGTGGTTTTTAATCATGGGTACCTAATTAAATTATTAATTAATTATGAAAATCAAATCAATTCTAAATTATTCGAATTTCAACAAATTAATCATAATTACAAATTAGGTTGTATAATTAACAAGCCTACGCATTCAAACTTGTTAAACATATACTGTAGGTCAATCAAAATTCAAGATTTATCAACAAGAATCGCAAATATTCAATTTAACATCTTAAATTTACAAACTTTTGCGTTCGAAAAACTAAAACCTCCGAAAAGTCATAGTTAGGCTTCGAATTTGGGAATTCTGGGTTTCGGCGAAAAATATTCTTTTTGTCAAAAATTTAGAATGTCTTTTACATGCGGAATTGACACAAAAATCACTCGATTTGGTTGAGTAACGAATATTCTGCCGAAAAACTGCGTACATATAATTAAATAAACGCAATTTGCAATTAATTACGAAAATTAATCACCCCTTTAATTCTTTGCAAATTTGTAAAATTTAACCATGTTTATGCAATTTAGATTATGAAAATAATAAGAGGCTCTAATACCACTGTTAGGTTATGAAACATATGAATAAACATAAATCATGCGGAAAAACCATTAAGCCAGGAAACATATTATTAACACATAATCATTTAGCATAATTCAGATGCATACACTTTGTAGCGTGCCCTCCCTAGCTGCGCCCGAACCAAACAAGAACAAGTCTTTAGGACTCCAAGTGTCGTCCCTCCGTAGATAGTCCACAGCACGTCCGGATCCGCCTTAAGCTTGACCAACTAGAATCGCCCTTAAGGTAGTATGAATTTCTGCTGATATGGGGCAAGAGAGTGACTGATTTTTCTTGAAAATCTTACCTTTGAATACTTCAATTGTGTCTATAAATTGTGACCCTAGGCACCTATTTATAGAGTTATGGAAAAGGATTTGTAATCCTACTAGGATACGAATTAATTAACTTAGAATCCTAGTAGAACTCTAAATCAATTAAACTATCTTTTAGGATTAGGATTTAATCATATGTCGAATCCCGGTAGCCTTAGGATTCCGAGTAACACACACGAGTGGTACAATGCACCGCACGCAGGCCTTGCGGCCCACGCACAGCGCAAGGCCCACTTGTCGCAGCCCTGGCTTCGCATGCGCGCCCAAAGCTTCGGCTGGGCCTGGCTTTTGCGCTGGGCCTGGTCGAGGCTTGGCGTGTGTTTTGCGCTTTGGCTTGCTGGGCGATGGCCCGGCTTTGTGATGGGCCTTCGTCTGGCAGGCCTCGTCCGATGCTAATTCGTACGATACGCTTCCGATTAAATTCTCGATTCCGGAATTTATTTCCGATACGAACAATATTTAATATTTCCGATTCCGGAATTAATTTCCGTTTCGAACAAATATTTAATATTTCCGTTTCCGATAATATTTTCCAATACGTACCATGTTTCCGTTTCCGGCAACATCTACGACTTGGATAATATTTATATTTCCGATACGATCCATATTTCCGTTTCCGGCAATATCATCGTTTCCGGAGTATTAATTTCTTGCTTGTGACGATCTCAGCTCCCACTGAAACCAAGATCCGTCGATTCCGAATATCCATAGATGGAGTATTTAATGCCATTAAATACTTGATCCGTTTACGTACTATTTGTGTGACCCTACGGGTTCAGTCAAGAGTAAGCTGTGGCTTAATATCATTAATTCCACTTGAACTGAAGCGGCCTCTAGCTAGGCATTCAGCTCACTTGATCTCACTGAATTTATTTGTAGGGGAATACAGTTAAACATAATAACATGTGCAGAACAATCCCCAAAGCCAGGAAACATGTATAAAGCACAGATTAAGCAAACTTACATTCGAAGCGTGTTTTCCACAATAATCTGTCAACGAACACGAACAAAGAACTCCACTTGTCGTTCCTCTACTTGCTTCACCGACACGATCATATCCGTCTTGATAATCGTAGCTTAGACAATTGATCAAGATACTTTGCTTTTAGGAAGAACTCACTTTGGAGGCACAGAGAGAATTAGGGTTCCCTGTGTCTCTAGGGTTTGAGTGTATTGAATTGTGTATGTTGGAAAATAGGTTGTAAGGTTATATTACTAACCTTACTAACCAACCAAGCTAAGAAGCAAGGCCGGCTAGCAAGCAGTGCACGCCAAGCAACACGGACCGCACGCCCGCGCCCAGCGACACACTGCAGGCCGAAGCCCACAGCGCGCACGCCGAGCAGCTGGGCCATGGGCCTTGCTCGCTCGTCGCTGCTGTGCGCTATTGCGTGCTGTTGCGTGCTGTTGCGTGCTCGCGCCCAATGGGCTGGCCTTGCTCGCCTTTGCTCGCGAGCTTGCTGGCTCATTGGGCCTTGCACGCTTACGTGCTTGGCTCGACGGGCCGGAAACTCCGATGCCCTTCGTATTCGCGATTTAATATATTTCCGATATATTATTTATCATTTCGTATACGACGAATCACCATCGTACGATACGATTTATTCGTGTCGCCTAGCTTACGAATATTCGCGATACGATATACGATTCCGACAAAGGTCGTATCGTATAACGTTTCCAACTAATTCCCGAAAAGCTATTAAATGAATTTCCGATTCATTTAATCCGGTGATCTGTTACGTGTCATTGGTGTGACCTTGTAGGTTTAGTCAAGAGTAAGTTGTGAGTTCAATATCCATTAGAACTCACTGATCGGAAGCATTGCTCCAGCTAGTTGTTCCGATCACTTGATCTCACTGAATTAATTGTTCGCAATTAATTTGAACCTTGGTATTAGACTTAATGCACCTTGGGTGAAGGACATATTTCCTTCAATCTCCCACTTGTCATTCAAACAAGTGTGCATCCACATTCCTTTGTCGCTTAGTGTTACTTACTGAACATAAGGTAAGATCCAAGCCATCCTTATTAGGTCCAGAAGTGTTTGTCGGATTACAGTGTTCAACTGTCAAACTTTTGCAGAAGGTTAAGCCTAACCATTCTGAGCACGGCCATGCATTTTACAGTATCTAACTCTCCGAGAGGCCTTGTTACACAACAAAACCATATCCTATCAAAGATAGGAGGACAATCCATTCTTGCAATCTATGAACACTCACTTTGATTCATAGTACGCCCAATAACTGCTTTTATAGCCTCCTTTTACGGTGCAACGTTTAGCTAGTATCAAAGCGAACTAATTCTCAAACGAGCAGACATAATCGCTCATGTTCTGAGGAACGGTTTCTAATCACCATTAATGAGAACTACCTATGACATGACTTTAATCTCTTAAAGCGTTCTCATGGTCAATCCGATACAAGATCCAATAAGTATCTATGCAAAAGATTCTGACATCCAGTCACTCTAGTTCAAGAAACAGAACTAAGTAATCTACTTGCAATCTAATCTTCATTAGTCATTGGTCGTCCACCTTTCAATGACCTGGATTAGGGATCCTTTGTGACTTCAATATTCAAGTTCACTTATAGGTGTTTCTTTGTCGAAGAATCCATCTTGACATCCCATTTGAATGATTTGAATCACATGGACTTATCATTTAATACTAAACCAAGATTAAATGAACTATGAAATATAATTTCATAAAAGATAAATGTTTAAACCAAATGCTTCCCAATTCGTGGGCCTCAAACCCAAAATCAAGCATTTAATGTTTTACAGATATAGGCCTTTCACCCAATACTTAAAACATTCATGGAACTCAAACTTGATTCCATATCTGCATATGAATGTTGTGTATCATTCAATGCAGAGGTTTATTTTATCATACTTTGCTATCCTTAGCATCTTTTCTATCGAAAGTCTTTCGATGTAAGATGAAAAGATCTTTGATATGTTTCTAGAATGATCTAGTCTTTCGTTGCTGTTTAGAATGATAATCATATCTAAAATAGAAAATCATCCAGGTAGCAGACTTGTGATCAACCTGAGTTCATTGAAGAACTCCCACTAAAAACAATTCCCTTTTATTGCTTCTTAGGCAATAATGAATTCATTTCAATTATGTAGAATTTCAAATGATGCTTCCTTTTGGAATGCTCCAACCAGTTCACATAGATGTGGGAGATACATCTTTCAACTGAGAACTTGGAAACTAATCATTGATTCAGTTTCCCATGCATCACATATGGTTTAGAACCTATGTTACCACCTTTTAATCACGACGCCTAATTGCCCGTGTATGTTTGTGGTTTGCCTAACAACAAGATTCAACTTTTGCTTAGGCAAATGCATGTAGCATCAAAACTTTAGTTATCTTCATTCCTCTTATCAAGTGCTCATCCTACATCTCCAAATGTATTGGATGTTCTTGATACTGTTCCAATGATCTTTGATCCAGATCAATAGAGATTGGTATAAACTCGTCACGATCCAATGTTCACGAGTTATCTTGGCGATCTATATATCACATTATACATGATTGATTGTAATGCAAAAACCATTCGCATTTTAAAATCCATCCATGTGACTTTTAGCTTTATTCTGTTTCAAGAGATACTGAATCTTGCTAAAATCTTGGCATTGCCATGTGACATAAGGCGAAGGCACCTCTTCAAGGTCCTTCATGCTTAACTTTAGTGATAACATCCTAGCTTTATACTTAGTTAAAGCATTCATAACTTAGATTTACTCATATGGGTTGAGAGTCTCTTTTGAGTCTCTCCATTGTGTTTGATTTAGTAATTACTTTTACAGAATCCAAACAACGCTTTAGATCCTATCCAATAGATCTTTAACCCAATATGTTCTAAGTTTCGCCATGGTTCTAATATTGACAAATACTTTCAAATCTAACCATTTAGGATTTGAATGTCATCTTCAATAGTGAGATATGCATCTCATGTATATAGAACCAATAAACTTGACTTAGCTCCCACTAAACTCCTCATCTATAAGATGATCCATATTTTCATAAAGTTATGATTCCTCAATAGCCTTTTAGACAAATATGGTCCAATTCCCACTTGCATGCTTTAATCTACGAATAGATTTCTTAAGCTTGCTTCTTTTATCTAGCATCCAAAACTTTTATATTGTGTGATGTACACATTCCTTTCTACAAGTCCAATTGAGTAAGGTGTTTCGTTTTCCAATTGCCATATTGCCATATGCAATAATTGCTAGATTTATCCAAAATAGTTCAAGCATTCCGACTTGGTGAAAAAGATTTCAACATTATCAACGCCGTGAAGTTGTTTACAATCTTTAACCACCAATCTAGCTTCTCTTTTGTATGTGTATACAATATCATCTTTGTATGTTTTGAAAACATGTTTGCAACCAATGGGAGTAAACCCTTTATGCGAATCAACGTTGTATGTTTAGAAAACATGTTTGCAACCAATGGGAGTGAACCCTTTATGCAAATCAACGTTCTACGTTTTGAAAACATGTTTGCAATTAATGGGAGTGAACCCTTTATGAAAATCAACCAAATCATAGATTTGATTCTCTAAGAATGAAGGTACTTTGGATGAAATGGCCTCAAACCATTTTTGTATGGCCTCGAACCATACTTATGTTTCTGATGGCCTCAAACCATGCTTGGGAATTTTAATTCGTCGTAGCTAACCTGTAAGTCGTATGTTTTCGAAGCACTTTCCAAAGTCTTCATAGTTTTCATTCCTCAAGATAACTATGTATCTATCTTGGTTGAATTCTACTCCTTATACGATTTACCTAGGTATTGAACATCAAATGTTAGTGTCTATAAAGACATTACTCAAGTCCTTTGAGTTTTAGGATTCTCTTGAAGCACTTCCAAAGTCTTCCTGAAGCTCTTCCAAAGGCTTCTAAGTAAGGAGCTTTTCCAAAGACTCCTAAGTATCCTACCTTTGTTTGTTGCTTGACTCGAAGTCAATTCGAGGTCATTTTTCTCCCACTTGCCTTTTTGGAAATATGATAGTTTCCTAAAAGACATTATCTTAAGCAACAACCATATTTTCTCAGATTTGTGGTAGAATCAATACCTTTTGTTTCTATGAGTCGCTCATAAAGAAACATATATCTATCCTTGAGTTTGTTTGATGTAAACATTAACTCCCACTGGGTTCGACAACCCTAGATATATATATGTACTGAAAAGATGTGCTGAACCGAAGTTCAATCCTTATGACATCTTATCCTTAGCTTTGACAACATTGTTTAGTGTGATAGTCACTTGAGAGTATCATTTAGAAACTATATAGGAAAATAGTCGTGATTATCGTTAATCGAATGGATTCCGATTTCTCCATTTGGACATACCATATTCTGATGGAGCTTCGATTGTTATAATGCCATATAAACAATATAGATAATCTTTCTTGGCTCATGAAAACATCACCTTGACCCAGCCTAGATGTTCCAAAATTCTTGCCAAGTTGATCTTATACCCCTTTTGTGAATTACATTGAAGTATTTCACATATTTCACTTTGAGTAAATATAGCCATATTTTCTCAAATTCTCGTGAAATAGGTAAGTCATAAAATCTATCTTTGGCCCATGAACTTCATTGTCTAGAAACTTCTAACAATAATCCATTTCTATGTCATGTTCAACAAGCAAGACCCACATGTCTTAAATTAACCAACTTTCAGAGATCCATGCCATGGAATCTTAGAATGTTGACTTGTTAATATGGTCGTATGACATTGCCAAAGATATGTGGAACACAAATCAAAATGTTTGATTTGAACCTTCTGAAGTTTGAGTGTGAAGAGATTCGTTTGTTTATTAATCAATCATATGACTCAACCCTTAAGTGACCATTTCATTCAAATAAACACTAACGAATGTTTTTGTTTACTTTGAATGTGAGTCTTTCCGTTGTCCAAACAGAAATTGATTAGGATGATTAATGGAACATAATACCATTAAGTTTCAGCCTTTAGAAGGACTTTAAAACAAACATGATGACCCTACAATTAATGTAGCACAACTTTGCTTCATTTCCCACTTGTAGGTCAATAACCAGACTTAGCTCCCGGAATTTGAGTTCTTAACAAGAGTTAGAACCTCAAGCGGTAATCTAATACCATAGGAGTTTATTTGCTAAGTCGTTTCTCTTTAACATAAACTTCAAGGTAGAAATTGAATATTGAATTCATTTCTTTTGTTCCCCTTTCCTATCCTTTCTAGCATGTTTTCTTATAGTCCTAAAGATTTTACTCTTTGCTTGATCTTCTTACTTTGTTACGCTTACAAAGTCCCTTTCTTTTGTTCACTTTGAATGACAACATCCAATGAGTCTAATTCATTATCGAATCAAAAGAAAATTGGTTGTTAACCATTGGTTATACATGAGTATTTAACTCAATACTTCATTATTCCAAAACTGCCCAGTATTCTGAATATATGAGGTCCAATTGGTCTACCATTCAAATTCTAGTTTGAAAACAACCATGAAGATCACTATAAGAAAATAGCATTCAAGATACGTTCTCACTCTCCTTTTCTTTGAGAATCGCTCTCAAAAATAGTTACCAATCGATCGAGGAAATATCGCAGTTCTATTGTCTGAACGCAATAAGGTTGAAGATGTACTATTCTACAGAATGAAATAGCAAAGAAAACATTTATCATACTTTAATAACTTGAAATAAAAGCATTCACGCAATCATCAAAGCTATTAAACATTTCATTCATGCAAAAAGCAAAAACATGGTCCAAAATGAATGAAACGATTCCAAGACCCCAAAAGTCCTAAATCCTTAAGCAGCTTTAGCATGTCTTAAGTAGTTTAAGATTTTAGGTAAGCAAAACCTATTGCTAGTGATCTCCAAATCACTCTTGGTTAATAAATTAATACCATAAATTATCCCATTGCCACAACATAATGCCATTTGTTGTTTGAGTTGAAACCACAATCAACGTGCTCCTTTAGGACGCCTTACCACCTAAGTCAACTAAAATAGCACCTCGCTTTAGCGTAAACCTACTATCTTAGATCCTTAGATTTTTGTAAGTGCTTGATTTGGAAGGTAATTTTTAAACTCAATATTACTTGGACCTAGTTGTTTCTAAGTTGGTTCGATTATTTAGTGAACTCAATCTAATCGAGTCATATGAAACAACCTGTTCATGCAAAGCATACATACATTCATACATTCACGCATAATATATATATATATATATATATATATATATATATATATATATATATATATATATATATATATATATATATATATATATTGCATAAACAAATGGTGATCTAGTATGGCCCAAAACATCTTGTCTTGAAGCATCCAATCTTCATCACCTCCTTGTTAGCTTGGCATCGTCTTGAATCTTCGTTCAAATGCTAACTTAAAGTTCTAAACTTAGAAATACTTGAAAATAATAAGTTACATCAAAATTTCTATGGTAAGCAGACCATATTTAAAACTTTACATTCAAAGATAGAACGGTACGCAGACCGTATTTAACTATCCTAAATTGGCCATACTAGTCACTTGGAGTACCTGCATTGCATAAAATATATATTCTATGCATTCACCCATTCGTGTGCTAAAACGAATGGCCCATATTAATATGCTAGTATTTACGTGAATTAATTAAAATTCACGTTCACATAAACGCGTCCTAAAAGATTATCAATTTCCAAATTATTAATCCTTAGACTTTATTCTAATTAAAAATGAATTTAATTAAAATAATGCGACCTACGAAAATAATTAAAAATAATTATTTCATTTTAATTTCATTTAGTGGCTCCCACTCAAACCAATAATTATACCGGATAATTAATTATGAAATATTAAATTTAAAACTCACGGCCCGACCCAAGCAAATAAAATATTAAATTAAATATCACGTTAGCCCAAATTAATGCAAATATACGAAGCCCAACGAATTAAACGATTTAAAAAAAAAAGTCCAATTGCTAAATCGGGTTAGGCTTGCGCCCACCCCCGCCTTGCGTGAGGCCCAAGAGCACACGAGCAAAGCTCGCGCACCCCCAGCCCCATCGCGCGCGCGCAACGCGTCCCCGCAGCATAGCTGCCCCTGCGCTGCGTGTTGTGCATCGTGTGTGCTAGACGTCGCAAGGCTTGCGCCTCGCTTCGTCGCAGCCCCGCAAGCTCCCTCGCCTGCCCCTTCCACGCCTAGCGCGCACGAGGCACGCAGCGTAGCTGCTGCTGCCCGTGTCGCATGGCTCGGCCTAAGCACAATGGCCTCGTATGGCTCGACGAGCCATACTTCCATCATGCTCATGTTCGTGCCTTTGGTTCGTAATACGGACCAACTTAATTAAAATTAAATTTAATTCACGAACTTGCATTAATTTTATTTTTCAAAAAGTTACGATTTTTATTTTCGAAAAACAACGGTTTTTAACGATTTAATAAACTTTAACGACAATCCAATTTTGTAAAATTAATAAATCAAGGGCTAACAATATTCAAACTTTTATGAACGAACGAATCAACATTAAAGTTTGAACTTTTAATTAACAAAATCCGAAGCTTTAAATCGTTCATAAACAATTAAATTTCAGATTTTTAATAATTTGGTTTAAGTGCGATTAAAATTAACGAAACCATTCCCCAATTAACCGAATTATTAAACCAAAATTAATTAAAATTCAATTAGGGTTGCAAATTTTACGAATTGGGGAAAGGAAAAATTAGGGTTTATACTTATCGGAAAAATCTGAAATTTTTACCATAGATCAAGCATGTACCCAGCAACATTTTTTCAAAATTTCAAGAAATTCCGAGTAGTTTAGGTCGACCTTTTAATTGAATTACTTTCCGACATTTTTAATTTTTAATAAAAAATTAACAAAAACGCTCAAAAAAAGATACTTCGAGGCCTGTTTTTGCAATTCTATTCTCATGATTTGATCTTAGAAAATCGTTTTCCATCGAATTAGGGTTTTAAAAATCGAAAAAGCGTATATTTTTGATTTCGGAAAGCCTAATATCGCAATTAATCCAATAATTCGAAAAAAATCCGAAAAATCAACAAAAATTCCAAAAATTTCGACAATGCAAAAACAATAATAATCATGATAATTCGTGATTTGAATAAATAAGGCTCATGATACCACTGTAGGGGAATACAGTTAAACATAATAACATGTGCGGAACAATCCCCAAAGCCAGGAAACATGTATAAAGCACATATTAAGCAAACTTACATTCGAAGCGTGTTTTCCACAATAATCTGTCAATGAACACGAACAAAGAACTCCACTTGTCGTTCCTCTACTTGGTTCACCGACACGATCAGATCCGTCTTGATAATCGTAGCTTAGACAATTGATCAAGATACTTTGCTTTTGGGAAGAACTCACTTTGGAGGCATAGAGAGAATTAGGGTTCTCCGTGTCTCTAGGGTTTGAGTGTATTGAATTGTGTATGTTGGAAATTAGGTTGTAAGGTTATATTACTAACCTTACTAACCGACCAAGCTAAGAAGCAAGGCCGGCTAGCAAGCCGTGCACGCCAAGCAACACGGACCGCACGCCCGCGCCCAACGACACAATGCAGGCCGAAGCCCACAGCGCGCGCGCCGAGCAGCTGGGCCGTGGGCCTTGCTCGCTCGTCGCTGCTGTGCGCTATTGCGTGCTGTTGCGTGCTCGCGCCCAATGGGCTGGCCTTTCTCGCCTTTGCTCGCGAGCTTGCTGGCTCGTTGGGCCTTGCACGCTTACGTGCTTGGCTCGACGAGCCGGCAACTCCGATGCCCTTCGTATTCGCGATTTAATATATTTCTGATATATTATTTATCGTTTCGTATACGAAGAATCACCGTCGTACGATACGATTTATTCGTGTCGCCTAGCTTACGAATATTCGCGATACGATATACGATTCCGACAAAGGTCGTATCGTATAATACGTTTCCAACTAATTCCCGAAAAGCTATTAAATGAATTTCCGATTCATTTAATCCGGTGATCTGTTACGTGTCATTGGTGTGACCTTGTAGGTTCAGTCAAGAGTAAGTTGTGAGTTCAATATCCATTAGAACTCACTGATCGGAAGCATTGCTCCAGCTAGCTGTTCCGATCACTTGATCTCACTGAATTAATTGTTCGCAATTAATCTGAACCTTGGTATTAGACTTAATGCACCTTGGGTGAAGGATATATTTCCTTCATTATTAACTTGTTAATTAATACCGAACCGCATTTATTAGACTTAACATTAAATGCATACTTGGACCAAGGGCATTATTTCCTTCAGTTAGACCACAACACTTTTACGATCTTAACGTCCTTAGTTCGAGTGCTATGCACCTTGCTATCAAGTATCCTGACAGGTCTTTCCTCAAAGGTCAAACTTTGGTCTAACTCTATGGTCTCCGGTTGTAGTACATGAGACTTATCCGGGACATACTTCCTCAACTGGGATATGTGAAACACATTATGCACTCTATGCAAGTCCATGGGCAAGGCTAGTCTATACGCTACCTTCCCTATCCGTTCTAAGATCTCATACGGGCCTATATATTTTGGGCTAAGCTTTCCCTTCTTCCCAAATCTCATCACACCTTTCATTGGTGAAACCTTTAGCAACACTTTGTCACCTATTTGGAACTCTTCATCCCTACGCTTTAAATATGCGTAGCTCTTTTGGCGATCTTGCGCAGCTTGGATTTTGGATTGAATAGTCCTAACTTGATTCATAGTGTCCTCTAACAATTGGGGACCTAGTACAACGGTTTCACTAATGTCACTCTAACATAGTGGACTTCTACATTTTCGTCAATACAGGGCTTCGAATGATGCCATTCCAATACTGGCATGATAGCTATTATTGTATGAAAACTCAATTAGATCTAGGCTATCTTCCCATCCACCTTGAAAATCAATCACACAAGCTCTTAGCATATCCTCTAAGGTTTGAATAGTTCTTTCGGTTTGTCCATCTGTGGCTGGGTGGAACGCTGTACTCATTTTCAATGTTGTACCAAAGTTCTTCTGCACACTTTTCTAGAAATTCGAAAGGAACCTAGAATCTCTATCTGTTACGATATCCTTAGGAACTCCATGTAATCTCACTACATGCTTGATGTAAGCTTTGGCAAGTTGTTCCATTTTCCAGGTTTCTTTCATTGGTATGAACACTGCCGACTTAGTCAACCTATCGACCACTACCCAAATGGTGTCATTTCCACTTTTCGACTTGGGTAAACAAGTGACAAAGTCCATTGAGATACAGTCCCACTTCCAACTCAGAATTTCTAAAGGTTGGACCTTTCCCCGAGGTCTCCTATGCTCAATCTTAACCTTCTGGCAAGTCAAACACCTTGCCACGAATTCAGCCACCTCGTTTTTCATCCTTGGCCACCAATAAACCTTCTTCAGATCCTTATACAGCTTGTCACCTCCCGGGTGAACAGAATATGGTGTATTATGACCTTCTCTCATCAACTTCTCCTTCAGTTCATCACACTTTTGAGGTACGCACCATCGTCCTTTATACCTCAAACTTCCATCTTCGTGGATCTTAAAATCAATCTCTTTTCCTTGCGAAATCTTTTCCTTGATCCACTCTAACTTAACATCACCAGCCTGATTCTCCCTGATTTCATCAAATACTGACGACTGGATGGTTAAGGCACTCATCATACCCTCAAGGCATTCTCTACTCACTATTTCTAGATTCAATCGCTGCATGTCCTTACACAGCTCGTTAGCAACTACTAACGCATTCACACCATGACTTGACTTCCTACTCAAGGCATCTGCAACTACATTGGCTTTTCCCTCATGGTATTGAATATCCAGATTATAGTCCTTGATCAACTCCAACCACCTTCGTTGGCGCATATTTAAGTCCTTCTGTGTGAAAATGTACTTCAAACTCTTGTGATCCGTGAATATCCTACATTTCACACCATACAGATAGTGTCTCTATATCTTCAATGCAAACACTATGGCGGCTAACTCTAAATCATGGGTAGGGTAATTGGATTCATATGGCTTCAACTGCCTCGATGCATACGCAATCACTTTTCCGTTTTGCATCAACACACACCCTAAACCATTCTTAGAGGCATCACTATATACATCATAAGTACCGCTCTCATCTGGCAAAGTTAACACTGGAGCGGTTGTCAATCGCGTCTTTAAGGCTTGGAACGCTTCCTCACACTGGTCACTCCACTCAAACTTCGCTTCTTTCTTCATCAAGGTTGTCATTGGTTTGGCGATTCTAGAAAAGTCTTGCACAAAGCGTCTATAATAACCCGCTAAACCAAGAAAACTCCGAATAGCGGTGACACTCTTAGGTGTAGGCCACTCACTAACAGCTTTTATCTTTGCAGGATCAACTGCAACTCCTTCCTTAGATACAAAGTGTCCTAAGAACGCAACTCTTTCCAGCCAGAATTCACACTTCGAGAATTTGGCATACAACTGATTGTCTCTTAGGGTACTCAACACTGACCTTAAGTGTTCCGCATGATCCTCCTCATTCTTAGAGTAGACCAGAATATCGTCTATGAAAACCACTACAAACTTGTCCAAGAATGCATGGAATACTCGGTTCATTAAGTCCATAAAGATTGCAGGTGCATTGGTTAATCCAAAAGGCATAACTGTGAACTCATAATGACTGTATCTAGTCCTAAATGCAGTCTTTGGTATATCGTGCTCTACGATTCTCAACTGATGATAACCCGACCTTAAGTCAATCTTCGAAAACATTCCCGCTCCTTTCAACTGGTCAAAAAGATCATCTATGCAAAGGATTGTTATTCTTGATTGTGACCTTATTGAGCTCCCTGTAGTCTATACAGAGCCTCATACTACCATCCTTCTTTTTCACAAACAAGACTGACGCTCCCCAAGGCGATGCACTTGGTCTAATATAACCTTTCTCTAGCAATTCCTCAAGTTGACCTTTTAACTCACTCATTTCTGCTGGAGCCATCCGGTATGGGGCTTTCGAGATAGGTGCAGTTTCGGGTGCTAAATCTATGGTAAAATCGATTGGTCGATTGGGCGGCATTCCCTGTTAGGATATGATACATATGACAATACATAAATCATGCGGAAAAACCATAAAGCCAGGAAAGCATATTATTTACACATAATCATTTAGCATAGAATAGATGCATACATGTTGTAGCGTGCCTTCCCTAGCTGCGCCCGAACCGAACAAGAACAAGTCTTTAGGACTCCAAATGTCGTCCCTCCGTAGATAGTCCACAGTACGTCCGGATCCGCCTCAAGTTAGACCAACTAGAATCTCCCTTAAGGTGCTTAGGAATTTCGGCTATGTGTTTGGCTTATTTTTCTTTCAAAACTTACCCTTTAGAATACTTCAATCGTGTCTTTAATAATGACCCTAGGCCCTTATTTATAGAGGTATGGAAAAGGAACTGGAATCCTATTAGGATATTAATTAGTTTAATTAGAATCCTGCTAGGACTCTATTAAATAATCATTATCTAATAGATTTAGGATTTAATCAGATTTCGAATCCCGATTGCTTTAGGATTCCCGCACAAGCATTGCACGAGCACCGTACACCCGCGCAAGCCTTGCGGCCCACGCTAGGCGCATAGGCGCTCGACCCACTGCTGCTGTGCTCTCGCGCGCGCGCCCCAGGCCTTGGTTGGGCCTGGCCTTGCGCTGGGCCTGGTCGAGGCTTGGCGTGCGATGGTGCGTGTTGGCTCGCTGGGCGATGACCTGGCTTCGTGCTGGGCCTTCGTCTAGCGGGCCTCGTCCGATGCTAGTTCGTACGATACGCTTCCGATTAATTTCCCGAATCCGGAATTCATTTCCGATACGAACAATATTTAATATTTCCGATTTCGGAATTAATTTCCGTTTCGAACAAATATTTAATATTTCCGTTTCCGGAATTATATTCCGATTTCGATAATATTTCCGATTCTGACAATATTTCCGTTTCCGGCAATATTTCCGATTCCGACGATATTTCCATTTCCGATAATATTTCCGATATGTACCATGTTTCCGTTTCCGGCAACATCTACGACTTGGATAATATTTATATTTCCGATACGATCCATATTTCCATTTCCGGCAATATCATCGTTTCCGGAGTTTTCATTTCTTGTTTGTGACGATCTCAGCTCCCACTGAAACCAAGATCCGTCGATTCCGAATATCCATAGATGGAGTATTTAATGCCATTAAATACTTGATCCGTTTACGTACTATTTGTGTGACCCTACGGGTTCAGTCAAGAGTAAGCTGTGGATTAATATAATTAATTCCAGTTGAACTGAAGCGGCCTCTAGCTAGGCATTCAACTCACTTGATCTCACTGAATTATTAACTTGTTAATTAATACTGAACCGCATTTATTAGACTTGACTTTGAATGCATACTTGGACCAAGGGCATTATTTCCTTCAGTCTCCCACTTGTCCTTAGGGACAAGTGTGCATTTCCTAATTCCTTTGTCGCTCGATGCTTGCTCTTGAACATAAGGTAAGAGTTGTCATCCTTATTATGTCCAGAGGTGTTTCTCGGTTTCAGAGTTCAACTGATCAAATAAACAGATAATCATAGCCTATGATTCATCCGAGCACGGCCATGCATTTCACAGTTTCTAGCTCTCCGAGTGGCCTTGTACAACTTTTAAGCATCTCATCCCGATTTATGGGAGGACAATCCCAATCTTGCGATCTTGAGATTAGACTTCGTTTGATAGGTGATTACCTGAGCGTTGCCTTTATAGCCTCCTTTTACGGTGCGGCGGTTGGTCAACGTCAAAGCAACCAGTTCTCAAACAAGTAATCTCAAATCACTCAGGTATTGAGGATTTAGTGTCTAATAATTTTAATGAAATTTACTTATGACAGATTTTCATCTCTTACAGTAAAGTTTCATAGGTCTGTCCGATACTAGTCTTCCCAAAGTAAGTATCTATGCAAATGATTATGACATTGCCATGTCCACATAGTTCAAGAAACAGAACTACTAGTCATCTTGCATTCTAGTCGTCTAACGTTTTCTATGCGTCCAATTTTATACAAAACTCCGACCAGGGACCATTTTCAAATTTTGACATTCAAGTTCACTTGATAGACATTTCTTAGTCACAGGACTGGTCCTGACAGTCTATCTTGAATATATCGTCAAATTGAAGGGACTCATCATTTAATAAACCACAAATTAAATGGAAAAATGAATTTCTATTCATTTATTGTGAATGATTAACCAATAATGTTTTACAAAGATTTAAACTCTAAAACTTTAAAACATTAAACAAGGACATCATAGCCATTCTCCAATATGCTTGATTCCCATAGTTGCAGTGTGCGAGTTGTGCTTCGCCTGCGGAAGAGGTTTAGTCAATGGATCTGATATGTTGTCATCAGCTCCAATCTTGCTTATCTCGACTTCTTTTCTTTCAACGAACTCTCGTAGAAGGTGAAATCTACGAAGTACATGCTTGACTCTCTGGTAGTGTCTAGGCTCCTTTGCCTGTGCAATAGCTCCGTTATTATCACAATACAGGGCTATTGGTCCTTTAATGGAGGGGACTACACCAAGTTCGCCTATGAACTTCCTTAGCCATATAGCTCCCTTTGCTACTTCATGTGCAGCAATGTACTCCGCTTCAGTTGTAGAATCCGCAATGGTGCTTTTCTTAGCACTTTTCCAGCTTACTGCACCTCCGTTGAGGCAGAAGACAAACCCAGACTGTGATCTGAAATCATCTTTGTCGGTTTGGAAACTTGCGTCCGTATAGACTTTAACAATTAATTCATCATCTCCACCATAGACCAGGAAGTCATCTTTGTGCCTTTTCAGGTACTTCAGAATATTCTTGGCAGCAGTCCAATGTGCCTCTCCTAGGTCTGACTGGTATCTCCTCGTAGCACTGAGTGCGTACGCAACATCCGGGCGTGTACATATCATAGCATACATTATTGAACCAATCAATGATGCATATGAAATCCCATTCATTCCTCTACGCTCATCAAGTGTTTTTGGGCACTGAGTCTTGCTTAGAGTTATTCCATGAGACATGGGTAGGTAGCCTCGCTTGGAGTCTGCCATCTTGAACCTATCAAGCACCTTATTGATATAAGTGCTTTGACTAAGTCCAATCATCTTTTTAGATCTATCTCTGTAAATCTTGATGCCCAATATGTACTGTCCTTCTCCTAGATCCTTCTTCGAAAAACATTTCCCAAGCCAAATCTTGACAGAGTTCAACATAGGAATGTCATTTCCGATAAGTAATATGTCGTCGACATATAATACTAGGAAAGTAATTTTGCTCCCACTGACCTTCTTGTATACACAAGATTCGTCTGCGTTCTTGATGAAACCAAAGTCACTGACTGCTTCATCAAAACGTATATTCCAGCTCCTTGATGCCTGCTTCAATCCATTGATTGATTTCTTTAGCTTGCATACCTTTTTAGCATTCTTTGGATCCTCAAAACCTTCAGGCTGTGTCATGAACACAGTTTCTTTTAAAACGCCATTTAAGAAAGCGGTTTTGACATCCATCTGCCATATTTCGTAATCGTAATATGCAGCGATTGCTAACATTATCCGAATAGACTTTAGCATTGCAACTGGTGAAAAGGTTTCATCGTAATCCACACCGTGGACTTGCCTGTAACCTTTTGCAACCAATCTAGCTTTGAAAACTTCAAGTTTCCCATCCTTGTCCTTTTTCAGTTTGAAAACCCATTTGCTTCCAATGGCTTGGTAGCCATCTGGCAAATCGACCAAATCCCATACTTGGTTTTCAGACATGGAGTCTAATTTAGATTGCATGGCTTCTTCAATTGCTTGGAGCTAGGGCTCGTTATAGCTTGTTTGTAAGTCGCAGGTTCATCACTTTCAAGTAATAGAACATCATAGCTCTCGTTCGTCAAAATACCTAAGTACCTTTCCGGTTGAGATCTATATCTTTGCGATCTACGTGGGGTAACATTTCTAGATTGACCATGATTCTCACCAGATTCTTCTAAAGATCTCTGAGTTTCATCCTGAATGTCATCTTGAGCATTCTCTAGAGTTTGTTGTTCGACTCGAATTTCTTCGAGGTCTACTTTTCTCCCACTTGTCATTTTGGAAATGTGATCTTTCTCCAAAAAGACACCATCTCGAGCAACAAACACCTTGTTCTCAGATGTATTGTAGAAGTAATACCCCTTTGTTTCCTTTGGATAGCCCAGAAGGATACATTTGTCAGATTTTGGATGAAGTTTGTCTGAAATTAATCGCTTGACGTATACTTCACATCCCCAAATCTTAAGAAAAGACACATTTGGAGGCTTTCCCAACTCAGAATTTCTAAAGGTTGGACCTTTCCCCGAGGTCTCCTATGCTCAATCTTAACCTTCTGGCAAGTCAAACACCTTGCCACGAATTCAGCCACCTCGTTTTTCATCCTTGGCCACCAATAAACCTTCTTCAGATCCTTATACAGCTTGTCACCTCCCGGGTGAACAGAATATGGTGTATTATGACCTTCTCTCATCAACTTCTCCTTCAGTTCATCACACTTTTGAGGTACGCACCATCGTCCTTTATACCTCAAACTTCCATCTTCGTGGATCTTAAAATCAATCTCTTTTCCTTGCGAAATCTTTTCCTTGATCCACTCTAACTTAACATCACCAGCCTGATTCTCCCTGATTTCATCAAATACTGACGACTGGATGGTTAAGGCACTCATCATACCCTCAAGGCATTCTCTACTCACTATTTCTAGATTCAATCGCTGCATGTCCTTACACAGCTCGTTAGCAACTACTAACGCATTCACACCATGACTTGACTTCCTACTCAAGGCATCTGCAATTACATTGGCTTTTCCCTCATGGTATTGAATATCCAGATTATAGTCCTTGATCAACTCCAACCACCTTCGTTGGCGCATATTTAAGTCCTTCTGTGTGAAAATGTACTTCAAACTCTTGTGATCCGTGAATATCCTACATTTCACACCATACAGATAGTGTCTCTATATCTTCAATGCAAACACTATGGCGGCTAACTCTAAATCATGGGTAGGGTAATTGGATTCATATGGCTTCAACTGCCTCGATGCATACGCAATCACTTTTCCGTTTTGCATCAACACACACCCTAAACCATTCTTAGAGGCATCACTATATACATCATAAGTACCGCTCTCATCTGGCAAAGTTAACACTGGAGCGGTTGTCAATCGCGTCTTTAAGGCTTGGAACGCTTCCTCACACTGGTCATTCCACTCAAACTTCGCTTCTTTCTTCATCAAGGTTGTCATTGGTTTGGCGATTCTAGAAAAGTCTTGCACAAAGCGTCTATAATAACCCGCTAAACCAAGAAAACTCCGAATAGCGGTGACACTCTTAGGTGTAGGCCACTCACTAACAGCTTTTATCTTTGCAGGATCAACTGCAACTCCTTCCTTAGATACAAAGTGTCCTAAGAACGCAACTCTTTCCAGCCAGAATTCACACTTCGAGAATTTGGCATACAACTGATTGTCTCTTAGGGTACTCAACACTGACCTTAAGTGTTCCGCATGATCCTCCTCATTCTTAGAGTAGACCAGAATATCGTCTATGAAAACCACTACAAACTTGTCCAAGAATGCATGGAATACTCGGTTCATTAAGTCCATAAAGATTGCAGGTGCATTGGTTAATCCAAAAGGCATAAATGTGAACTCATAATGACTGTATCTAGTCCTAAATGCAGTCTTTGGTATATCGTGCTCTACGATTCTCAACTGATGATAACCCGACCTTAAGTCAATCTTCGAAAACATTCCCGCTCCTTTCAACTGGTCAAAAAGATCATCTATGCAAAGGATTGTTATTCTTGATTGTGACCTTATTGAGCTCCCTGTAGTCTATACAGAGCCTCATACTACCATCCTTCTTTTTCACAAACAAGACTGACGCTCCCCAAGGCGATGCACTTGGTCTAATATAACCTTTCTCTAGCAATTCCTCAAGTTGACCTTTTAACTCACTCATTTCTGCTGGAGCCATCCGGTATGGGGCTTTCGAGATAGGTGCAGTTTCGGGTGCTAAATCTATGGTAAAATCGATTGGTCGATTGGGCGGCATTCCCTGTTAGGATATGATACATATGACAATACATAAATCATGCGGAAAAACCATAAAGCCAGGAAAGCATATTATTTACACATAATCATTTAGCATAGAATAGATGCATACATGTTGTAGCGTGCCTTCCCTAGCTGCGCCCGAACCGAACAAGAACAAGTCTTTAGGACTCCAAATGTCGTCCCTCCGTAGATAGTCCACAGTACGTCCGGATCCGCCTCAAGTTAGACCAACTAGAATCTCCCTTAAGGTGCTTAGGAATTTCGGCTATGTGTTTGGCTTATTTTTCTTTCAAAACTTACCCTTTAGAATACTTCAATCGTGTCTTTAATAATGACCCTAGGCCCTTATTTATAGAGGTATGGAAAAGGAACTGGAATCCTATTAGGATATTAATTAGTTTAATTAGAATCCTGCTAGGACTCTATTAAATAATCATTATCTAATAGATTTAGGATTTAATCAGATTTCGAATCCCGATTGCTTTAGGATTCCCGCACAAGCATTGCACGAGCACCGTACACCCGCGCAAGCCTTGCGGCCCACGCTAGGCGCATAGGCGCTCGACCCACTGCTGCTGTGCTCTCGCGCGCGCCCCAGGCCTTGGTTGGGCCTGGCCTTGCGCTGGGCCTGGTCGAGGCTTGGCGTGCGATGGTGCGTGTTGGCTCGCTGGGCGATGACCTGGCTTCGTGCTGGGCCTTCGTCTAGCGGGCCTCGTCCGATGCTAGTTCGTACGATACGCTTCCGATTAATTTCCCGAATCCGGAATTCATTTCCGATACGAACAATATTTAATATTTCCGATTTCGGAATTAATTTCCGTTTCGAACAAATATTTAATATTTCCGTTTCCGGAATTATATTCCGATTTCGATAATATTTCCGATTCTGACAATATTTCCGTTTCCGGCAATATTTCCGATTCCGACGATATTTCCATTTCCGATAATATTTCCGATATGTACCATGTTTCCGTTTCCGGCAACATCTACGACTTGGATAATATTTATATTTCCGATACGATCCATATTTCCATTTCCGGCAATATCATCGTTTCCGGAGTTTTCATTTCTTGTTTGTGACGATCTCAGCTCCCACTGAAACCAAGATCCGTCGATTCCGAATATCCATAGATGGAGTATTTAATGCCATTAAATACTTGATCCGTTTACGTACTATTTGTGTGACCCTACGGGTTCAGTCAAGAGTAAGCTGTGGATTAATATAATTAATTCCAGTTGAACTGAAGCGGCCTCTAGCTAGGCATTCAACTCACTTGATCTCACTGAATTATTAACTTGTTAATTAATACTGAACCGCATTTATTAGACTTGACTTTGAATGCATACTTGGACCAAGGGCATTATTTCCTTCAGTCTCCCACTTGTCCTTAGGGACAAGTGTGCATTTCCTAATTCCTTTGTCGCTCGATGCTTGCTCTTGAACATAAGGTAAGAGTTGTCATCCTTATTATGTCCAGAGGTGTTTCTCGGTTTCAGAGTTCAACTGATCAAATAAACAGATAATCATAGCCTATGATTCATCCGAGCACGGCCATGCATTTCACAGTTTCTAGCTCTCCGAGTGGCCTTGTACAACTTTTAAGCATCTCATCCCGATTTATGGGAGGACAATCCCAATCTTGCGATCTTGAGATTAGACTTCGTTTGATAGGTGATTACCTGAGCGTTGCCTTTATAGCCTCCTTTTACGGTGCGGCGGTTGGTCAACGTCAAAGCAACCAGTTCTCAAACAAGTAATCTCAAATCACTCAGGTATTGAGGATTTAGTGTCTAATAATTTTAATGAAATTTACTTATGACAGATTTTCATCTCTTACAGTAAAGTTTCATAGGTCTGTCCGATACTAGTCTTCCCAAAGTAAGTATCTATGCAAATGATTATGACATTGCCATGTCCACATAGTTCAAGAAACAGAACTACTAGTCATCTTGCATTCTAGTCGTCTAACGTTTTCTATGCGTCCAATTTTATACAAAACTCCGACCAGGGACCATTTTCAAATTTTGACATTCAAGTTCACTTGATAGACATTTCTTAGTCACAGGACTGGTCCTGACAGTCTATCTTGAATATATCGTCAAATTGAAGGGACTCATCATTTAATAAACCACAAATTAAATGGAAAAATGAATTTCTATTCATTTATTGTGAATGATTAACCAATAATGTTTTACAAAGATTTAAACTCTAAAACTTTAAAACATTAAACAAGGACATCATAGCCATTCTCCAATATGCTTGATTCCCATAGTTGCAGTGTGCGAGTTGTGCTTCGCCTGCGGAAGAGGTTTAGTCAATGGATCTGATATGTTGTCATCAGCTCCAATCTTGCTTATCTCGACTTCTTTTCTTTCAACGAACTCTCGTAGAAGGTGAAATCTACGAAGTACATGCTTGACTCTCTGGTAGTGTCTAGGCTCCTTTGCCTGTGCAATAGCTCCGTTATTATCACAATACAGGGCTATTGGTCCTTTAATGGAGGGGACTACACCAAGTTCGCCTATGAACTTCCTTAGCCATATAGCTCCCTTTGCTACTTCATGTGCAGCAATGTACTCCACTTCAGTTGTAGAATCCGCAATGGTGCTTTTCTTAGCACTTTTCCAGCTTACTGCACCTCCGTTGAGGCAGAAGACAAACCCAGACTGTGATCTGAAATCATCTTTGTCGGTTTGGAAACTTGCGTCCGTATAGACTTTAACAATTAATTCATCATCTCCACCATAGACCAGGAAGTCATCTTTGTGCCTTTTCAGGTACTTCAGAATATTCTTGGCAGCAGTCCAATGTGCCTCTCCTAGGTCTGACTGGTATCTGCTCGTAGCACTGAGTGCGTACGCAACATCCGGGCGTGTACATATCATAGCATACATTATTGAACCAATCAATGATGCATATGGAATCCCATTCATTCCTCTACGCTCATCAAGTGTTTTTGGGCACTGAGTCTTGCTTAGAGTTATTCCATGAGACATGGGTAGGTAGCCTCGCTTGGAGTCTGCCATCTTGAACCTATCAAGCACCTTATTGATATAAGTGCTTTGACTAAGTCCAATCATCTTTTTAGATCTATCTCTGTAAATCTTGATGCCCAATATGTACTGTCCTTCTCCTAGATCCTTCTTCGAAAAACATTTCCCAAGCCAAACCTTGACAGAGTTCAACATAGGAATGTCATTTCCGATAAGTAATATGTCGTCGACATATAATACTAGGAAAGTAATTTTGCTCCCACTGACCTTCTTGTATACACAAGATTCGTCTGCGTTCTTGATGAAACCAAAGTCACTGACTGCTTCATCAAAACGTATATTCCAGCTCCTTGATGCCTGCTTCAATCCATTGATTGATTTCTTTAGCTTGCATACCTTTTTAGCATTCTTTGGATCCTCAAAACCTTCAGGCTGTGTCATGAACACAGTTTCTTTTAAAACGCCATTTAAGAAAGCGGTTTTGACATCCATCTGCCATATTTCGTAATCGTAATATGCAGCGATTGCTAACATTATCCGAATAGACTTTAGCATTGCAACTGGTGAAAAGGTTTCATCGTAATCCACACCGTGGACTTGCCTGTAACCTTTTGCAACCAATCTAGCTTTGAAAACTTCAAGTTTCCCATCCTTGTCCTTTTTCAGTTTGAAAACCCATTTGCTTCCAATGGCTTGGTAGCCATCTGGCAAATCGACCAAATCCCATACTTGGTTTTCAGACATGGAGTCTAATTTAGATTGCATGGCTTCTTCAATTGCTTGGAGCTAGGGCTCGTTATAGCTTGTTTGTAAGTCGCAGGTTCATCACTTTCAAGTAATAGAACATCATAGCTCTCGTTCGTCAAAATACCTAAGTACCTTTCCGGTTGAGATCTATATCTTTGCGATCTACGCGGGGTAACATTTCTAGATTGACCATGATTCTCACCAGATTCTTCTAAAGATCTCTGAGTTTCATCCTGAATGTCATCTTGAGCATTCTCTAGAGTTTGTTGTTCGACTCGAATTTCTTCGAGGTCTACTTTTCTCCCACTTGTCATTTTGGAAATGTGATCTTTCTCCAAAAAGACACCATCTCGAGCAACAAACACCTTGTTCTCAGATGTATTGTAGAAGTAATACCCCTTTGTTTCCTTTGGATAGCCCACAAGGATACATTTGTCAGATTTTGGATGAAGTTTGTCTGAAATTAATCGCTTGACGTATACTTCACATCCCCAAATCTTAAGAAAAGACACATTTGGAGGCTTTCCAAACCATAACTCATATGGAGTCTTTTCGACAGCTTTAGACGGAGCTTTATTTATAGTGAGTGCAGCTGTATTTAGTGCATGTCCCTAAAATTCTAATGGAAGTTCGGCCTGACCCATCATTGACCTAACCATGTCTAGCAAGGTTCTGTTCCTCCGTTCTGACACACCGTTCCATTGTGGTGTTCCAGGAGGAGTCAATTCTGATAGAATTCCACATTCTTTCAGATGGTCATCAAATTCATAGCTCAGATATTCACCTCCTCTATCAGACCGCAGTGCCTTAATCTTCTTGCCTAATTGATTCTCTACTTCACTCTGAAATTCCTTGAATTTGTCAAAGGATTCAGACTTATGCTTCATTAGGTAGACATAACCATATCTACTGAAGTCATCAGTGAAAGTGATAAAGTAGCTGAAACCACCTCTAGCATTTGTACTCATTGGTCCACATACATCTGTATGGATTAAACCCAATAGTTCATTTGATCTTTCTCCTACTTTAGAGAAAGGTTGCCTTGTCATTTTGCCAAGTAAACATGATTCGCATTTACCATAATCCTCTAAGTCAAATGGTTTTAGGATTCCTTCCTTTTGAAGTCTTTCTAAGCGTTTCAAGTTTATATGGCCTAATCGACAATGCCACAGATAGGTGAGATCTGAATCATCCTTTTGGCCTTTTTGGTATTTATGTTATAAACTTGTTTGTCGTGATCTAATAAATAAAGTCCATTGACTAATCTAGCAGATCCATAAAACATCTCTTTAAAATAAAACGAGCAACTATTGTCTTTTATTAAAAAGGAAAATCCCTTAGCATCTAAGCAAGAAACTGAAATGATGTTTTTAGTAAGACTTGGAACATGGAAACACTCTTCCAGTTCCAAAACTAGCCCAGAGGGCAACGACAAATAATAAGTTCCTACAGCTAATGCAGCAATCCGTGCTCCATTTCCCACTCGTAGGTCGACTTCACCCTTGCTTAA
Source organism: Spinacia oleracea (assembly GCF_020520425.1). Taxonomy (NCBI): domain Eukaryota; kingdom Viridiplantae; phylum Streptophyta; class Magnoliopsida; order Caryophyllales; family Amaranthaceae; genus Spinacia; species Spinacia oleracea. Next base: position 8,905,982 of record NC_079490.1, read on the forward strand.
CTTTCTACTTCTTCTTAGTCCCTGTGGATTGGAACATAAGTGTGAGCCACAACCTGTATCTAATACGCAAGAAGTTGAATTAGCAAGTATACAGTGTATAACGAAAATACCTGAAGATGGAACGACTGTTCCGTTCTTCTGATCTTCCTTTAGCTTCAAGCAATCTCTCTTCCAATGCCCGTTCTTCTTGCAGTAGAAGCATTCGGATTCAGAAGTGGGTTGACTGACCTTCCTCTTTTCAGATTTGGCGCCAGCTGGTTGCTTAGTCTGGCTGGCCTTGTTGCCACCTTTCTTAGCATTCCTCTTCTTTCCAGATTTCTTGAACTTGCCCCCACGCACCATAAGCACATCTTGCTTATCACTTTTGAGCGTCTTTTCAGCGGTCTTCAGCATACCGTGAAGCTCAGTGAGCGTTTTGTCCAGACTATTCATACTGTAGTTCAGTTTGAACTGATCATACCCGCTATGAAGAGAATGGAGGATGGTGTCTATAGCCATTTCCTGAGAAAATTGCTAATCCAGCCGACTCATATTCTCAATGAGTCCAATCATTTTGAGAACATGTGGACTTACGGGCTCGCCTTTCTTAAGCTTGGTCTCAAGAATTTGCCTATGAGTCTCGAATCTTTCGACTCGAGCCAGATCTTGGAACATGTTCTTCAACTCACTGATGATTGTGAAAGCATCTGAGTTGATGAACGTTTTTTGTAGATCTGCACTCATGGTTGCGAGCATTAGACATTTCACATCCTTGTTGGCATCAATCCAACGATTGAGGGCTGCTTGAGTGACCCCGTCGCCTGCGGCTTCGGGCATCGCCTCATCTAGGACATACTCCTTTTCTTTCGGCATAAGAACTATTTGCAAGTTCCTTTGCCAGTCAAGGAAGTTTTTCCCGTTCAACTTCTCCTTTTCGAGAATTGACCGAATGTTGAATGAATTGTTGTTTGCCATAGTTAAAACTACAATTAAAAAGAATAAACGAACAAATAACCATTCACTATTTCTTTTAATAAACTTAAATTCTAGCATACATGCATAATTCAATGTTCATTAAGAATTTTATTCAAGTTATGTGTTCCGGCAGGTGTGAATAAAATGATTCCAAGATCCTGAAACCATTAAAGAATTAAGCACAGTTTGTCGACTTAATCCTAAAACATTTTAGGTAAGCAAAAACCTTTTGCTAATAGTCTAGAAACTATTCTTGGTTGATAGGTACGTCTAAGAACTTATTAGGTAAACCTATCGATTTTGCCACGACATAAAAGGACTCCTTACTTATATCGTTGAGTTTCACCAAAACTAACATGTACTCACAATTATTTGTGTACCTTGCGCCTTTAGGACCAATAAGTAACACCTCGCTGAGCGAAAACTATTATTAGATTGATGTAAAGGATATCCAAGCAAGTGTATGTTTTGGCATGGCACCTTTTAACTCAATTTTTAAGTTTGGAACTTAAGGCTCTTACTATGTTGGTTAGATTTTAAGTGAACTAAAATCCTTAATCATGCAACATAATCAAGCTTTGATCTCATGCATATTTAAGACATATTTAAAAACAATAAATAACTTAAAACATGCATAAGATAAATGTGATCTAGTATGACCCGACTTCATCTTGAAGCTTCAACTTCAAAGTCCGTCTCGAAAATGGATTGAAAACTCCGTCTTGAATTTCACCGTGGGAGGCGCCATTTTCTTCAAATAGGATAAGCTATAATTAAACTAATTACAACTATTTGATGGTACGCAGACCATATTTAAATTGAAAAACAAATTTGGTGCATTAGACCAATTACATTCAAATTAATGGTGTGCAAACCATATTTTCTATCCTATTTGGGCCATACTAGTCACTTCATAACCTGCAAAACAGTACATATACAATATATACCATTCACCCATTCATTATCATGAATGACCCACATAGCTGGTTAGTAAAACACGTTCTGCATCACATAAATATTTGCAGCAATTAATCAAGGGCACCAATAATCTACAAATTATTCAGTCCTTATTAATTCTAATCAAGTTGTTTTAACCTGAAGGATTTGTAGACCTAATCAAGAGTTTATGACTAAAAGGGCTCCCACTTAAACCAATAAATTCATATGCTTTACTAATTTTAAACATAAAAATGTATTTCTAGTCTAACCGGAAACATACAAATTTAATTAAAATTTAAAGCTCATATAAATTTATAATTGAATCCACATATTTAATTTATTTTCAGTCGTATTTAAATTAATTCATGATTTTAATTTTAGTAAAATAATTAGAATAAATGAAATTTATTATAATTATAATATTCAAAATTTAAATCCAAGAAAATAATTTAAATTATTAATTTTAAAATTAATTAAAATTACGTAAACTGAAAATTTCAAATTAAAATTTTTAAAACGATCTAATCGTAACTCAAAACACGCAACGTCACCATGCAACGCACGGCCATAGGCCACACGCACGCAGCCATCGCTGGCCATGTGCGCGCAGCCTATGTGCTGCGTAGCATATGCTGCTGCTCACCATCGCAAGGCATCGTCGAAGCATTCGCTGCTTACCATCGCTGGGCGCGCGCCAACGCTCGCTTCGCGCGAGGCTTCGATGCGATCGTAGCGCTCGCCACACGCGAGCCAGCGCTCGCTGCGCACGAGGCTTCGATCGCTGCGCGAGGCAGTGCGCGTTCCACACGACTGCTCGCTACCTTTCTCTCGCCCTTGTCCACTCGCCCATCGCACACAGCACACGACACAAGGCAGGGCTGCTGCCTTGTGCTCGTGCACCATAGCCTTGCTCATTGCATTCGTACCGCATGGGCGACGAGCTCCCTTGCTCTTCGTCGCATGCCCGCACTATACAACACCCCTTAAGGGTAACACGTAGCGTCCATTGCTTTGTGCGTGCAAGTTTTATGAGCGAATCGCATAAAAATTAGAACTTTTATTTTCAAAATTAATGACAAATTAATAATTCATATTAATTTCATAATTTTAGGGCGAAAAATCGAAAATTTATTTATTAATTAATTTCCGATTAACATGGATTCAAATCTAGGTCATAAAAATTTAAAATTTAACACAAATTAACAATTTTTACGGTGGTTTTTAATCATAGGTATCTAATTAAATTATTAATTAATTATGAAAATCAAATCAATTCTAAATTATTCGAATTTCAACAAATTAATCATAATTACAAATTCGATTGAATAATTAACAAGGCTAGGCATTCAAACTTGTTAAACATATACAGTAGGTCAATCAAAAATTCAAGATTTATCAACAAGAATCGCAAATATTTAATTTAACATCTTAAATTTACAAAATTTTGGGTTCGAAAAACTAAAACCTCCGAAAAGTCATAGTTAGGTTCGAATTTGGGAATTCTGGGTTTCGGCGAAAAATAGTACTTTTGTCAAAATTTTAGAATGCCTTTTACATGCGGAATTGACACAAAAATCACTCGATTTGGTTGAGTAACGAACATTCTGCCGAAAAAACTGCGTACATATAATTAAATAAACGCAATTTGCAATTAATTAACAATTACGAAAATTAATCACCCCTTTTAATTCCTTGCAAATTTGTATAATTTAACCATGTTCATGCAATTTAGATTATGAAAATAATAAGAGGCTCGTGATACCACTGTTGGGTTATGATACATATGACAATACATAAATCATGCGGAAAATCCATAAAGCCAGGAAAGCATATTATTTACACATAATCATTTAGCATAGAATAGATGCATACATGTTGTAGCGTGCCTTCCCTATCTGCGCCCGAACCGAACAAGAACAAGTCTTTAGGACTCCAAATGTCGTTCCTCCGTAGATAGTCCACAGTACGTCCGGATCCGCCTCAAGTTAGACCAACTAGAATCGCCCTTAAGGTGCTTAGGAATTTCGGCTATGTGTTTGCAAGTGTTTGGCTTATTTTTCTTTCAAAACTTACCCTTTAGAATACTTCAATCGTGTCTGTAAATAATGACCCTAGGCCCTTATTTATAGAGGTATGGAAAAGGAACTGGAATCCTATTAGGATATTAATTAGTTTAATTAGAATCCTGCTAGGACTCTATTAAATAATCATTATCTAATAGATTTAGGATTTAATCAGATTTCGAATCCCGATTGCTTTAGGATTCCCGCACAAGCATTGCACGAGCATCGTACACCCGCGCAAGCCTTGCGGCCCACGCTAGGCGCACAGGCGCTCGGCCCACTGCTGCTGTGCTCTCGCGCGCGCGCCCCAGGCCTTGGCTGGGCCTGGCCTTGCGCTGGGCCTGGTCGAGGCTTGGCGTGCGATGGTGCATGTTGGCTCGCTGGGCGATGGCCTGGCTTCGTGCTGGGCCTTCGTCTAGCGGGCCTCGTCCGATGCTAGTTCGTACGATACGCTTCCGATTAATTTCCCGAATCCGGAATTCATTTCCGATACGAACACTATTTAATACTTCCGATTTCGGAATTAATTTCCGTTTCGAACAAATATTTAATATTTCCGTTTCCGGAATTATTTTCCGATTCCGATAATATTTCTGATTCTGACAATATTTCCGTTTCCGGCAATATTTCCGATTCCGGCAATATTTCCATTTCCGATAATATTTCCGATACGTACCATGTTTCCGTTTCCGGCAACATCTACGACTTGGATAATATTTATATTTCCGATACGATCCATATTTCCGTTTCCGGCAATATCATCGTTTCCGGAGTATTCATTTCTTGCTTGTGACGATCTCAGCTCCCACTGAAACCAAGATCCGTCGATTCCGAATATCCATAGATAGAGTATTTAATGCCATTAAATACTTGATCCGTTTACGTTCTATTTGTGTGACCCTACGGGTTCAGTCAAGAGTAAGCTGTGGATTAATATCATTAATTCCACTTGAACTGAAGCGGCCTCTAGCTAGGCATTCAGCTCACTTGATCTCACTAAATTATTAACTTGTTAATTAATACTGAACCGCATTTATTAGACTTGACTTTGAATGCATACTTGGACCAAGGGCATTATTTCCTTCATTCCCAGGATCTCTTCCGGAAACACGTCCAAGAATTCACTCGCCACTGTAATATCCCCTGGTTTCTCTTTAATTACATGGTCTAGGTCTCTTACATTGCATAAGAAGACAGGGTTCCCTTTGTGTATTAACCTCACGAGTTCCATTGCCGTGACGATTCCGACACTCCTAGGCTTCCCAAAACGGCGATACGATACAACCTTTCCCAGACTAGACTTCAAGTGGATCTTCTGCTTCTCACAGTCAATCTTAGCTTTGAACATGGCCAACCAGTCCATTCCCAAAATCACATCTAAATCTCCTAACTCAAACTTAATTAGGCTAGAAAAGAATATGAAGGAAATAATGCCCTTGGTCCAAGTATGCATTTAATGTTAAGTCTAATAAATGCGGTTCAGTATTAATTGACAAGTTAATAATTCAGTGAGATCAAGTGAGCTGAATGCCTAGCTAGAGGCCGCTTCAGTTCAAGTGGAATTAATGATATTAATCCACAGCTTACTCTTGACTGAACCCGTAGGGTCACACAAATAGTACGTAAACGGATCAAGTATTTAATGGCATTAAATACTCCATCTATGGATATTCAGAATCGACAGATCTTGGTTTCAGTGGGAGCTGAGATCGTCATAAGCAAGAAATGAATACTCCGGAAACGATGATATTGCCGGAAACGGAAATATGGATCGTATCGGAAATATAAATATTATCCAAGTCGTAGATGTTGCCGAAAACGGAAACATGGTACGTATCGGAAAATATTATCGGAAATGGAAATATTGCCGGAATCGGAAATATTGCCGGAAACGGAAATATTGTTAGAATCGGAAATATTATCGGAATCGGAAAATAATTCCGGAAACGGAAATATTAAATATTTGTTCGAAACGGAAATTAATTCCGGAATCGGAAATGTTAAATATTGATCGTATCGGAAATTAATTCCGGAATCGGGAATTTAATCGGAAAGCGTATCGTACGAATTAGCACCGGACGAGGCTTGCTAGACGAAGGCCCAGCACGAAGCCAGGTCGACGCCCAGCAAGCCACACACATCCAAACACGCAAAGTGCTCGACCAGGCCCAGGGCGAGGCCAGGCCCATCCAAGCCTTGGCGCGCGCGCGACAAAGCACAAGGTGGGCTGCGAAGCGAGGCCTCAGCGTTGTGCGCTCGGCGTGGGCCGCAAGGCCTGCGTGCGTGCTCGTGTGTGCTCGTGTACGTGACGAATCCTAATGCTATCGGAATTCGTGCATTGATTAAATCCTAATCCTAAATTATTAAATTTATTATTTAGAGATCTAATAGGGTTCTATTTAATAAATTCGTATCCTAATGGGATTACAAATCCTTTTCCATAACTCTATAAATAGGTCCCTAGGGTCACAATTTATAGATACAATTGAAGTATTCAAAGGTAAGATTTTCAAGAAAAATGAGTCACTCTCTTGCCCGATATCAGCCGAAATTCATACTACCTTAAGGGCAATTCTAGTTGGTCAAGCTTAAGGTGGATCCGGTGAAGGAAATAATGCCCTTGGTCCAAGTATGCATTCTATGTTAAGTCTAATAAATGCGGTTCAGTATTAATTAACAAGTTAATAATTCAGTGAGATCAAGTGAGCTGAATGCCTAGCTAGAGGCCGCTTCAGTTCAAGTGGAATTAATGATATTAATCCACAGCTTACTCTTGACTGAACCTGTAGGGTCACACAAATAGTACGTAAACGGATCAAGTATTTAATGGCATTAAATACTCCATCTATGAATATTCGGAACCGACGGATCTTGGTTTCAGTGGGAGCTAAGATCGTCACAGGCAAGAAATGAATACTCCGGAAACGATGATATTGCCGGAAACGGAAATATGGATCGTATCGGAAATATGAATATTATCCAAGTCGTAGATGTTGCCGGAAACGGAAACATGGTACGTATCGGAAAATATTATTGGAAATGGAAATATTACCAGAATCGGAAATATTGCCGGAAACGGAAATATTGTCAGAATCGGAAATATTGCCGGAATCGGAAAATAATTCCGGAAACGGAAATATTAAATATTTGTTCGAAACGGAAATTAATTCCGGAATCGGAAATATTAAATATTGTTCGTATCGGAAATAGATTCCGGAAATGGAAATTTAATCGGAAGCGTATCGTACGAATTAGCATCGGACGAGGCTTGCCGGACGAAGGCCCAGCACGAAGCCGGGGCCATCGCCCAGCAAGCACGCACGCCACAGCCCAGCGCGCACAAGGCCGCGCATGCGTGGGCCGCGCTGCGTGGGCTGCTGCTCGCATGCGTGGGCAGCCCTTGTGGCTGCCGTGTGTGTGTGAGTTTGAGCTCATGCGAGATTCCTGAATCTGCAAGAGTCAGTGTATGATTAAATGTCTATTCCTATTGGATAAATTGATTAAGTAGAATTCATGTAGAATTCTAATTCCAATTAATTCGCATCCTACTAGGATTACGATTCCTTTTCCATAACTCTATAAATAAAGGCCTAGGGGTCATAATTTATACACAAGTTTCAAAGTATTCAAAAGTGAGGTTTTTGAGAGAAAATTCAAACACCCATCTTGCCCCAAAAGTGCCGAATTTTCTGAGTACCTTAAGGGCGATTCTAGTTGGTCAATCTTAAGGCGGATCCGGACGTGCTGTGGACTGTCTACGGAGGGACGACACTTGGAGTCCTAAAAGACTTGTTCTTGTTCGGTTCGGGCGCAGCTAGGGAAGGCACGCAACAAAGAGTATGCATCTAATTATGCTATATGATTATGTGTAAATAATATGTTTCCTGGGTTAATGGTTGTTTCCGCATGATCTATGTAAATGTCATATGTATCATAACCTAACAGTGGTATCAGAGCCCCTTATTATTTTCATAATCTAAATTGCATGAACATGGTTAAATATTACAAATTTGCAAGAATTAAAGGGGTGATTAATTTTCGTAATTGTTAATTAATTGCAAATTGCGTTTATTTAAATATATGTACGCAGTTTTTCGGCAGTTTCTTCATTACTCATCCGAATTGAGTGATTTTTGTGTCAATTCCGTATGTAAAAGGCATTCTAAAATTTTGACAAAAATAATATTTTTCTGCCGAACCCAGAATTCTCAAATTCGAAGCCTAACTATGACTTTTCGAAGGTTTTAGTTTTTCGGATGCAAAATTTCGTAAATTTAAGATGTTAAATTAAATATTTGCGATTCCTGTTGATAAATCTTGAATTTTTGATTGACCTACTGCATATGTTTAACAAGTTTGAATGCCTAGTCTTGTTAATTATGCAATCTAATTTGTAATTATGATTAATTTGTTGAAAATTAGAATAATTTAGAATTAATTTGATTTTCATAATTAATTGTAATTTAATTAGAAACCTATGATTAAAAACCACCATAAAAATTGTAAATTTACGATAAATTTTAAATTTTTATGACCTAGACTTGAATCCATATCAATCGGAAATCAATTGGATAATAAATTTTCGATTTTTTCGCCCTAAAATTATGAAATTAATAATATTTATTAATTTGTCATTAATTTTAAATATAAATTTTAAATTTTTATGCGATTCGTTCAAATAACTTGCACGCACGAAGCAATGGACGCTTCGTGTTACCCTTAAGGGGTGTTGTATAATGCGGGCATGCGACGACGAGCAAGGGAGCTCGTCGCCCGTGCGGCACGAATGCAATGAGCAAGGGCGTAGTGCACGAGCACAAGGCAGCAGCCCTGCCTTGTGACGTGTGCCACGAGCAATGAACGGATGGGCATGGGCGAGGGGCGAGCCAAGGCAGTCGCGTGTGGGCAGCAAGCGAGCTGCGCCACAGCGCGCGCTGCCTCGCACAACAGCGCGCAGCCTCGTGCGCAGCGAGCGCAAGCTCGCGTGCCACGAGCGCTGCGCACAGCATCACTCGCGCACCAGCGAGCGATGGCTCGCGCGCGCGCAGCGAGCGATCTCGCGCGCCAGCGAGCGATGGCTCGCGCGCGCCAGCGAGCGATGCAGCGCCCCAGCGAGCGATGGCTCGCGCGCACCAGCGAGCGATCTCGCGCACCAGCGAGCGCGGTAACGCGCGCGCGCTGCGAGCGATAGCTCGCGTGCGGTGGGCGCTGTGCGGAGGCTTGTGTATGGGACAGCAGCAGCTATGCAACGAGCGCATGGGCTGCGCGCACATGGCCAGCAATGGCTGTGTGCGTACAGCCCATGGGCGTGCAACGCGTAGGGTGTTTGCGTTACGATTAGATCGTTTTGAATGTTTAATTTGAAAATTTCAGTTCACGTAATTTTAATTGATTTTAAAATTAATAATTTGAATTAATTTCTTGAATTTTAATTTTGAATATTATAATTATAATAAATGGCATTTATTCTAATTATTTTACTAAAATTAAAATCATAAATTAATTTAAATGTGACTGAAATTAAAATTAAATTTTTGGATTCAATTATAAATTTATATGAGCTTTAAATTTTAATTAAATTTGTATGTTTCCGGTTAGACTAGAAATACAATTTTATGTTTAAAATTAGTAAAGCATATGAATTTATTGGTTTGAGTGGGAGTGCTTTTAGTCATAAACTCTTGATTAGGTCTACAAATCCTTAAGGTTAAAACAACTCGATTAGAATTAATAAGGACTGAATAATTGGTAGATTATTGGTGCCCTTGATTAATTGCTGCAAATGTTTACGTGATGCATAATGTGTTTAACTAACCAGCTATGTGGGCCATTCATGATAATGAATGGGTGAATGGTATATATTGTATATGTACTGTTTTGCAGGTTATGAAGTGACTAGTATGGCCCAAATAGGATATAAAATATGGTCTGCGTACCATTAATTTGAATGTAATTGGTCTAAAGTACCAAAGTTGTTTTTCAATTCAAATATGGTCTGCGTACCATCAAATAGTTGTAATTAGTTATAACTTATCCTATTTGAAGAAAATGGTGCCTCCCACGGAGATTTTCAAGACGGACTTTGAAGTCAAAGCTTCAAGATGAAGTCGGGCCATACTAGATCACAAATATCTTATGCATGTTTTAAGTTATTTATTGCTTTAAATATGTCTTAAAATGCATGAGATCAAAAGCTTGATTATGTTGCATGATTAAGGATTTTAGTTCACTTAAAATCTAACCAACATAGTAAGAGCCTTAAGTTCCAAACTTAAAAATTGAGTTAAAAGGTGCCATGCCAAAATATACACTTGCTTGGATATCCTTTACATCAATCTAGTAATAGTTTTCGCTCAGCGAGGTGTTACTTATTGGTCCTAAAGGGGCAAGGTACACAAATAATTGTGAGTACATGTTAGTTTTGGTGAAACTCAACGATATAAGTAAGGAGTCCTTTTATGTCGTGGCAAATTCGATAGGTTTACCTAATAAGTTCTTAGACGTACCTATCAACCAAGAATAGTTTCTAGACTATTAGCAAAAGGCTTTTGCTTACCTAAGATGTTCTAGGATTAAGTCGACAAACTGTGCTTAGTTCTTCAATGATTTTAGGATCTTGGAATCATTTTATTCACACCTGCCGGAACACATAATTCGAATAAAATGCTAATGACTTGTTTAAATTGCATGATTGCCTTTATTTTCAAGTTATTATTCATGATAAATGTTTAGACTTTGCATGCTTCAATGTATGTTTTAATTATTGTTTATAATTAAGTATCTTGCACTGCAGTAAATCCTTTTAGAAAGGTAACAGTAAATTTCCTCGATTGGTAGTGAATCCAAGAACGATTCACGGAAAAGAGAGAAAGTGAGCAATTTAAAATGTACGTTTCTTTTAGCGACTTTTATGGTTGTTTTCGAAGATCAAAATCGAATGGTAAACCAATTGGTGCTTGTGAATTCAAAATACAATGTAGTTTTGAGATCATAAAGCATTGAGCTTAAACGCTCAGCTTTACCAATGGTTAACAACCTAATATCTTTGTCCATTTAATTCTCGAATGAGTCTAGTCCCTAGACATTCGAATAGATCGATGCTTAGAGAACTTTAGAAGCTTCTGGTAAGATCATCTAGTTGAAACAAAATATTCAACATAAATTAAAATGGTAAAGAACCTTGTTGGTGACATTGGACATGTCTAACAAAGTATAAAAGTCAACACTAAAGAATTCAATTCTTAAGACTATAAGAAAGGGTACAAGAAATAGGAAAACGAGGAACAAATGAAAGGAATTTACGATTCCGTTTCTACCTATAAGTTTATGTTTAAAGAGAAGTGACCTAGCAATCAAACTTCCTTGGTATCATATACCGCTTGAGGTTCTTACTTCGGTAATAACTCAAACAATGGAAGCTAGGATACACTAATGACCTACAAGTGGGAAATGAAGCATGGCAATGCTACATTAATTGTAGGGTCATCTAAGTTTGTTTTAAGTCCTTTCAAAGGCTGGAACTTAATGGCTATTTTGTTCCATAATCAGCATACCTAAATTTCTGCTTCAAACACAGAAAGACTCACATTCAGAAGAACAAAAACAATGCTTGTTTGTTTGTTTATTTGAATGAAATGGTCAATTACTGGTTGAGTCAATATGCTTGATTAAAACAAACAACTCTTTAAAGAACTTTACTAGGTTCAAATCAAACCCTTGATTTGAGTTCCACTAATCTTTGGCATTGTTGCTTAGACCATATCAACAAGTTAACATTCATAAGCTCTATTTTGATGGACTTTTGAAAGTTGGTTGATTTCTAAATCAACTTAAGACAAGCTAGTCTTACTTGTTGAAAGTAACAAAGAATATGAACTATTGTTAGAACGCCTAGACGATAGAGTTCAAAGCTAAAGAAAGGTTTTATGACTTTATTATTTCACATGGATTTGAGTGAATATAGGTTTATTTACTCAAATGTGATATAAGTTGAATCTGTTTGGCTAGTTCAAAGATTCAGAAGTATAAAGTCCACTCGGCAAGAAATCATAAAGATCTAGGTTAGATCATGTTGATGATTACTTGAGACCAAATATGATCATCAATGATTGTGTGTTGTAATTTCACAATCTAGCTCCATAAGATATGGCATATCTACGTTGGAATGATCGAAGTCAATTAGTACTTGATTCGATCAATGATGAATCATAAAGACTTTTCCTATAATTTCTAAAACAAAATGCTCAACTACCACCAAACTAAACCAAATTCGTCAAAGCTATTGAAAAGTAATTTCAGGATATCTTTTCAATTATATATATCTAAAGAGTTGCTAAACTCAGTGGGAGCTTAGTGTTTGTTATTTAACAAACTAAGGCCCAAGTCTAGATATATGTTTCATTGTGATTTATTCAAATGAGACACAAGGGTATTGTTTCTACCACGAATTTTTGAGAACATAATGTTTGTTTGCTCGAAATAATGTCCTTTTGGAGATTCGTTTCCAAAATGACAAGTGGGAGAAAATAGACCTCGAAAGTTTTCGAGGCGAACAACAAACATAAACGGACATTCCGGAGGCTTTTCGAAGTGCTTCAGAAAATCCGAACTTATTCTTTAAGGACTTTAGAAGTGGCTTTAAAGAATAGATATCTCTTAGAAGACTTTACAAGTGCTTCAAGGAGAACAGAATATTCAAAGGACTTTCAAGTGGCTATTGATATTCTATTGTTTGATGTTCTATACCCAAGTAGGCATAGAATTCAAGTCACTGAAACTATGAGATTCTTCTATTAGATAGTAAAGAAACATAGAAATCAGGTCAATGAAACTATGAGATTCTTCTATTAAATAGTGAAGAAAACTACAACTTGCAGTCAAACTATTATCATATAGATTAATGAGTTTGTGACTTGTAAGAAAGCTATGACGAAACCTAGATTCCCTAAAATGGTTAGAGGCCATATATAGACTCAAATGTTTTAAATGGTTAGAGGCCATAAAACATACTCAATGTTTTGATGACAAAATTGAAATTTTGTTGATTTGCAAGAATGGGTTCACACCTATTGGTTGCAAGTTTGTTTTAAGGATAAAAACCATCAAACATGGAATTGTGTTCACACACAAAGCTAGATTAGTTGCTAAAGGTTACAAGCAAATTCATGGTGTAAATTGTGTTGAAACCTCATGCATAATCGTAATGCTCAAGTCTATAATTCAAGCAATGATTGCATATTGGTACATATAGCAATTGGATGACAAAACGTATTCCTCAATCAAATGTTGGAATAAACTATGTACATGGTATGTCATAGGATTTGTGGATCCAAATAAATGCTTGAAAGAGAAAGCTAGCTTATAAAATCTAAGTACAGATTTAAGCAAGCAATTGGGAGTTGGAACTGTATTTTAGTGAAGCTAATAAGTATTTTAGTTTCATAAAATGTACATGATTCTTATAGATGTATAAGAAGTTTAGTGGGAGTACATAAAAACTTATTTGGTCCTATGTGTATCACACACATATCTCTCTATTGTGAAATAACATTCAAATGCTAATGACTTAGATTTGAAATAATTCATCAATGATGGACCATGGCGAAACTTAGTACATATTGGGTATTAAGATCTATTTACAAAGATCTTATAATATTAAGTAATGGCATTTACTAAATCAAACACGAAAGTCTCCATTGGAGATATTCGACCCATGTGAATAAATCTAAGTAAAGAATGTTTGAACTATGTATAAGCATTTACTAAGTTAAACATCAAAGAGTCTAAATGAGATTCTTAACCTATATTATATGTCAAAGAATTTAGCTGGATTCAGTATCTACTAAAATTGAATGAGCTAAAGTTACATGAATAGAATTCAATTGGGAATTATTCTGCAAAAGAATTTATCATGTATGATATAATATGAGGATCGCCAAAAACGTATCGTATGACTTTAAGGCATGACGAACATATACCAATCTCTATTGATCTAAGTGAAGATCAACTAGATTGAGATCAAGAATACTTATGGTACTTGAAAAGGTACATAGGAATAGTTCTTGATTCAAGGAAATAAAGATACGCTAAATATTGATGCTACACGCATAAACACTGGCAAAGGATCAAGCAAGACCCTTTGGAGTTAACCATTGATAAGGACGAGCTATAGAGCATCGTGTTTTGAAATGGCAACATGGATTGGAGACCATGAGTTGTTGCGTGGGAAATTAAAATAATAATTTCTATGTTCTAAGATATAGTTGGAGAGTCTTCCACATATCTATGAACTGCTTGGATAGGTAAATCCAAACAAAGCATCACTAGCAACCTATACAGTTGAAGTAAAAGTAATTATTGCCTAAGAAGCAATAAAACAGGGTTGTTTAAAGTTCTTCACTGAACTTGGGTAGATCACCTATCTGCTAGCTTGATGGTTCTTCATTGAAAAATGCGTAGAACCACTCTTGAAGCAAGAAAAACGTCTGCTAACTTGATGGTTCTTCATTGCAAAGTGAGTAAAACCACCATCGAAGTAAGAAAGACTAGATCACATAATAAACAAACTCGAAAAGATCTTATCATCATATCTCAAAGAACATTCGATGAAAAGGATGTTAAGATTGGCAAAGCATGATAACTAAACCTATGCAACAAGTGAGAAGCAACACTCACATTGTCGCACTGGAAATCAAGCATAGCTTTGAATTCCATGAATTGTTTTAGAAAATGGGTTTGAGGCCCATGGTTGTAAAACATTGGGGTTGAACATTTATCATATATGAAATGTATTTTCATATTCCATTTAATCTTGGTTTAGTATTAAATGATGAGTCCCTTCAAATTTGACGAAATATTCAAGATAGACTGTCAGGACCAGTCCTGTGACTAAGAAATGTCTATCAAGTGAACTTGAATGTCAAAGGTTGAAAATGGTCCCTAATCGGAGTTTTCTATAAAATTGGACGCATAGAAAACGTTAGACGATTAGAATGCAAGATGACTAGTAGTTCTGTTTCTTGAACTATGTGGACATGGCAATGTCATAATCATTTGCATAGATACTTACTTTGGGAAGACTAGTATCGGACAAGACCTATGAAACTTTACTGTAAGAGATGAAAGTCTGTCATAAGTAAATTTCATTAAATTATTAGACACTAAATCCTCAATACCTGAGTGATTTGAGATTACTTGTTTGAGAACTGGTTGCTTTGACGTTGACCAACCGTCGCACCGTAAAAGGAGGCTATAAAGGCAACGCTCAGGTAATCACCTATCAAACGAAGTCTAATCTCAAGATCGCAAGATTGGGATTGTCCTCCCATAAATCGGGATGAGATGCTTAAAAGTTGTACAAGGCCACTCGGAGAGCTAGAAACTGTGAAATGCATGGCCGTGCTCGGATGAATCATAGGCTATGATTATCTGTTTATTTGATCAGTTGAACTCTGAAACCGAGGAACACCTCTGGACATAATAAGGATGACAACTCTTACCTTATGTTCAAGAGCAAGCATCGAGCGACAAAGGAATTAGGAAATGCACACTTGTCCCTAAGGACAAGTGGGAGACTGAAGGAAATAATGCCCTTGGTCCAAGTATGCATTCTATGTTAAGTCTAATAAATGCGGTTCAGTATTAATTAACAAGTTAATAATTCAGTGAGATCAAGTGAGCTGAATGCCTAGCTAGAGGCCGCTTCAGTTCAAGTGGAATTAATGATATTAATCCACAGCTTACTCTTGACTGAACCCGTAGGGTCACACAAATAGTACGTAAACGGATCAAGTATTTAATGGCATTAAATACTCCATCTATGAATATTCGGAACCGACGGATCTTGGTTTCAATGGGAGCTAAGATCGTCACAGGCAAGAAATGAATACTCCGGAAACGATGATATTGCCGGAAACGGAAATATGGATCGTATCGGAAATATGAATATTATCCAAGTCGTAGATGTTGCCGGAAACGGAAACATGGTACGTATCGGAAAATATTATTGGAAATGGAAATATTACCAGAATCGGAAATATTGCCGGAAACGGAAATATTGTCAGAATCGGAAATATTGCCGGAATCGGAAAATAATTCCGGAAACGGAAATATTAAATATTTGTTCGAAACGGAAATTAATTCCGGAATCGGAAATATTAAATATTGTTCGTATCGGAAATAGATTCCGGAAATGGAAATTTAATCGGAAGCGTATCGTACGAATTAGCATCGGACGAGGCTTGCCGGACGAAGGCCCAGCACGAAGCCGGGGCCATCGCCCAGCAAGCACGCACGCCACAGCCCAGCGCGCACAAGGCCGCGCATGCGTGGGCCGCGCTGCGTGGGCTGCTGCTCGCATGCGTGGGCAGCCCTTGTGGCTGCCGTGTGTGTGTGAGTTTGAGCTCATGCGAGATTCCTGAATCTGCAAGAGTCAGTGTATGATTAAATGTCTATTCCTATTGGATAAATTGATTAAGTAGAATTCATGTAGAATTCTAATTCCAATTAATTCGCATCCTACTAGGATTACGATTCCTTTTCCATAACTCTATAAATAAAGGCCTAGGGGTCATAATTTATACACAAGTTTCAAAGTATTCAAAAGTGAGGTTTTTGAGAGAAAATTCAAACACCCATCTTGCCCCAAAAGTGCCGAATTTTCTGAGTACCTTAAGGGCGATTCTAGTTGGTCAATCTTAAGGCGGATCCGGACGTGCTGTGGACTATCTACGGAGGGACGACACTTGGAGTCCTAAAAGACTTGTTCTTGTTCGGTTCGGGCGCAGCTAGGGAAGGCACGCAACAAAGAGTATGCATCTAATTATGCTATATGATTATGTGTAAATAATATGTTTCCTGGGTTAATGGTTGTTTCCGCATGATCTATGTAAATGTCATATGTATCATAACCTAACATCCGGACGTGCTGTGGACTATCTACGAAGGGACGACACATGGAGTCCTAAAGACTTGTTCTTGTTCGGTTCGGGCGCAGCTAGGGAGGGCACGCTACAAAGTGTATGCATCTGAATTATGCTAAATGATTATGTGTTAATAATATGTTTCCTGACTTTATGGTTTTTCCGCATGATTTATGTTTATTCATATGTATCATAACCTAACAGAATATGGTCTTGGCTATCGGTAAAGGTACATTCTTATGGATCTTGGTGCATTTCACGATCTCACCTGTTGGTATCACTATGGGTACTTCTATCTCTTCAGGTTCTTTCAATCCTAGCTTCTCTAAGATACCCTTCGATATAAATGAATAAGTCGCACCAGAATCAAATAGCACTTTAACTAAAACGGAGTTAAAAGAAAAAGTACCAGCTATGACGTCAGACGAGTTTACGGCTTCCTGCCTAGTGATCACATTCAGCTTTCCTTGGGAAACTCCCTTGTTATAACCACCTCCATTGGCATTTCCATTGGCATTTCGGTTCCCATTCTGCTGATAGTTCCCTCCGGGCTTTCCATTACCCTGGCCACTATTGCCATTGTTACCATTCTTGTTACTTCTTTGGTTTCCACCATTGTTCCCTCCATTCCGGTTTTGGTTATTCCGGTTATTGTTCTGGCGGTTGCCTTGGTTGGGTTTCCCATTCTTGGCCCAACACTCAAATTCTCTATGGCCTAGCTTCTCACAAAACCTACAGACAACTTGGTTTCCATTACAGTCTCGACCTGGGTGATTAGTATGGCAACGTCTACACTCATAGACTCTCGTTCCATTCCCTGCAGACTGATTCCTATCTCCATTGTTTACTGTGGAAGTTGTTCATGTTTCCTCCCTGGTTTCCCCTGAACTGGAAATGGTTGTTTCCCTTGTTTTTCTTAAAGTTCCCCTGATTTTTCTGGCCACCACCTTGGTTATGGTTACCAACATCCTTCCTCTTTTCACCAATTCCATTCTTTCTTTGCTGCAGACCATACAAATGGGCAGCTTTTCCATATAGGGTGTCAAGAGATGTAAAGGTCTCTCCAGCAAGCATTAGTTGCAAGTCCATAGTCAATCCACTCTCAAATCTCTGGGCTCTAAGCTCCTCCGTTGCCACCACTTCCGGTGCAAACCTAGACAACTCTATAAACTTGGAATAGTACTCTGTCACAGACATACCATCCATCTTCAATTCGATGAACTCTTGAGCTTTCTGCTTCTTCAGGTATGGTGGGTAAAACTTGTTCCTCAAGGCTGCCTTGAATGATTCCCATCCAAATCCAGGTGTAGCTCTCAAAGCATTCTCACATCTTTGCCACCATAAATCGGCTTCTCCCCTAAGGTAATAAACAGCACTATTGACCCTAAGTTCCTCTGGGCAATTGACAGCTACGATAAGCTTATCGAACTCCCTTAGCCAATTCTCAAGTACAGTTGGGTCTATCTCCCCTTGATACAAAGGAGGCTTACTCTAGGCCACCTTCTTAAACATCTCACCAGCTGGATCAACTCCCTGGTTATTCCTATTCTGTGTTAAGTTTTGCACTACTTTAGCTAGTTGCCTAACCACGTCGGCAATTCCTTGGGTAGTCATTTCCCTTCTCATGAATAAAACAAAAGACTAACTTTAACAACTGAGGTTGGACACTGTCTTACTATCACATTGCACTAGATAGTCATTCAATTAGTGCACATACACAAAAATTCGGATCCTAAGTAAGATAGGCGCCTGTTTATGGGCTGCTTTTCCCCTTAGTCCGCATCACAAAGTTCAAGTGGTGAAAGACTGGACCACCTTGCAAGTATAATTTCATTGAAGAAATGCATAAAATTCTTTTCACGATAATTGCTCAAAGAAAACATAGACTTAGAATTAAGGATAAAAGAAGGAATTCTAGACTTTATTACTTCAATGAAAATGATACATCCTTTGGATCGTACTTTTATTCGGACAACCACAAAACTGAACTACTAAAACCATAAATAGTAGTGTACTACTTTATTGCTTCACTAGATCTCAGCACTAGCTATTACATAAGTTTAAAATGCTACTCTACTATCCAACCACCTCTACAAACTGGTGAAGAGTGATCATGGTCTTCAAAGTCATCAAAGTCTTCCTCTGGATCAGACTCATACTCCATATCCTCATTGTTTTGTTGTAGCACGTTGTTTACTTCATCATTGTTGGTTTCAGGCTCAATTTCTGTGTCACTGGAGATCTCAATAGTGGGTCAGGAATGATAGGATTAGGGTTCTCAATCTCAACAACATCATCATCACTATCCTCATCCATCTGAGTTTTTGTATCATGATCTAATCCCAAAATGTTCATGTTCTCCACTGTCTTACCATCATCAAAACATTCCTCCGCGAGCTCTATAATCGTAGTCATAATCTCCAAATCATATCTCCATCTACCATCTGGAGTACCATACTTGTAGTAATTAGTAATGCCATTTTCCATATGCATATCGCGAAACCGGATCTTAAGCTCTATGTATGGGTTCTTGGAAGGTAAGCAATGAATAACCATCTCTGCCATAACATCTTTCTTCCTTAGTTCAGGTAGGTTCTTTACTGTAGCAAAATAGTTGCAAGCAGATTCGATCTTCTTCACAGAAATGTGTGGGGTCTCACAGTCTAGCTTCTCTAGGTTTCCTAGATTTGCGTACTTTGAAATCAACATCTTAACCCTGAAAGTTAACCACTACAAAGTCTTACTAGAGTGTTCCAAAAACAAAGTAAGTTCGTTGAGCCATACAATTTCAATGCACAAGTACATGCTTAATCATGAATCGTGATGCAATTAATCACATAAAGCAAAACAAGACATGATCAACTTTAATTAAAAGATCACAAAAATCAAGGCATAATCACATAAATACTGGGTTAGAAAGGCATACTTGAATCAAACGCATACTTAGACTAATTATACCCTTCTTAATCTACCCATTCCTCACTTAGAAAAGAAATAAAAATTCTCGAAATTAATTTAAATAAATAACTTCAAATATTCACGAAATTAAAATTAAAATCGGAAATTTGAAATAAGTAATTGAATAATTTAAGAAATTAATTCGATTATTTTCGAAAATAATTAAAAAGGAATGAATAAATAAATAAATAAATAAATAAATAATTCGAAGAAAAAAATCCGAAAATAATTAATAAATTTTTTTTTTTGAAAAATCCGAAAATTTCGAAAGGAAGAAAAAAAATTAAAAAAATTCGAAAATATAATTCGAATTCATTCGAATTTAATAAATTCGAACAATTTAAAATAAAATCAATAAATTTCAAATACTTTAAATAATTGGTATTTGGCTTTTCAAAATTTTGAGTACTCATAAATAACGTTTTGAATTTAGGAAAGTAGTTTTCGAAAATCCTAAAGTTCCGCAATCGTAGTTTAAGGATTTACCACTTTGCACTATTAATTAACGCAAAGCAGCTCTCAAACTAGAGCTCTGCAAATACCACTTTGTAGTATTACTTACTACAAAGAAGGACTGAACTAAGCTCTTAGTATACCACTTTGTAACACCCAAATAATTCCTTGCTTTTTATAAAAACATTTTCCGACTTAAAACACAGGAATTACCAAGATATTACCGCCACCGTGATAACGGCTAAGGCTATTTACCTAAAATTACGCAGCGGAATTAACTAACTTTCAAAACATAATAAATAAATAGTTAATGGTCATTAAACAAGTTGGAACCGTGGAGGCCCAAACAAAACAAACCATTTGAAATCCATTAACTGAAAATAGTAGTCATGACTTTAAAACTAAAATAAAGAGTTTATAAAATACGGAAGAACAAACTCTAAACTCGAATCCCATGATAACTTCTCCCGCAAGTTATCTCTACAAACCTGCTTTATTAAAAATCTACTCCCCAACAACGCAAATGCAATTGATGGATCATCATAGGGTCATTAAGGCGTAGGCCATGACCAGAAGACATGAAGCACGAAGTCAGCAAAAGCTGAGTACGAACAAGCTAGAAACATTCTATCCTAACATGCTTCACTCGACAATTTAAATAATCAACATGCAAAAGCCATACAATAAACAAAGAAACATGGAGACAAGACTCGACACTCACTAGTAGAAAAAACCCTTATTGCAGCGGGCTTTTAGACCCCTGTTGCAGCGTACATCGTATGCTGCAACTGGGGGGCCTGCAACAAGTCTGAACTTGTTGCAGCGTACAATGTTCGCTGCAAAAAGTGGTTTTTTGCAGCGTACATATGTATGTACGCTGTAACAAGTGCCAAAAACTTGGCAAAAATTTGGACTTTTTGCAGCGTACATATATATGTACGCTGCAAAAGACTCAACTTTTTGCAGCGTACAAATACAAGTCTGGAATTTTGCGAAATTTTTTTCCCTTGTTGCAGCGTACAATATATATGTACGCTGCAACAAAGCAATTTTGGCGGGAAAATTCTAATCTTGTTTAGGGATACCTAGAGTGCCTTGCACCAAATATAGAAACCTGTCAAAACAATAATAGAATAACGCAACCTGTATAACAAATATAAAAACAACAACTGGAGTTTTGTATATTTCCCAAAACCAAAAGTGCACATACCGATACATTTAAATATATTTACGTTCCAATTTCAACGTACGCATTTTAACATAAAAGATTGTTCTATAACATCTAAACCAACTCGATCAAGCGCCCTCAGGTCAATAATAAATACTTGGTGGTAAAAAACTTTGCCCATTGCTCACGAACCACATCAATTTCCTCACTAGCATAAGGCGCATTCCTCGGAGTGTAGACCTTTACAAAAACAGAAATTTCAATTAAACATTAGTTTAAATACAAATTAAATATCACATTTTAACATTCAAGCAACTAATGACAATGTCCTAATAGTCTAAAATGAGTCCTTAGGTTTTTTAGTTCAAAGTTGGGAGCGAAAATGTCATTTTAGCATAAATATGACCTATAGCGACCCAATGAGCCTTAAAGGTGCATAAATAGATTGGAATGAGTCTTATAAAGTTAAAATTATGCATATTAAACATGTAATAAGTTTAAAATGAGTCCTTAGGTTCTTTATTTTAAAGTTGGGAGCGAAAATGTCTCATTTTAGCCTAAATATGACCTATATCGATCAAACAAACATTAAATGTGCATATATAGATTAGAATAAGTCTTAGAAACTTAAAACTAAGCATATCAATCATAGAATAAGTTTAAAATGAGTCCTTAGGTTCTTAAGTTCAAAGTTGGGAGCGAAAATGTCATTTTAGCCTAAATATGACCTATAACGATCAAACAAGCATTAAATGTGCATAAATAGATTAGAATAAGTCTTAGAAACTTAAACTAAGCATATTAATCATATAATAAGTTTAAAATGAGTCCTTAGGTTCTTAAGTTCAGAGTTGAGAGCGAAAATGTCATTTTAGCCTAAATATGACCTATAACGACCCAATGAGCCTTAAAGGTGCATAAATAGATTGGAACGAGTCTTATAAAGTTAAAATTATGCATATTAAACATGTAATAAGTTTAAAATGAGTCCTTAGGTTCTTTATTTTAAAGTTGGGAGCGAAAATGACTCATTTTAGCTTAAATATGACCTATAACGATCAAACAAGCATTAAATGTGCATAAATAGATTAGAATAAGTCTTAGAAACTTAAAACTAAGCATATTAATCGTATAATAAGTTTAAAATGAGTCCTTAGGTTCTTAAGTTCAAAGTTGGGATCAAAAATGTCATTTTAGCCTAAATATGACCTATAACGATCAAACAAGCATTAATGTGCATATATAGATTAGAATAAGTTTTAGAAACTTAAAACTAAGCATATTAATCATATAATAAGTTTAAAATGAGTCCTTAGGTTCTTAAGTTCAAAGTTGGGAGCGAAAATGCCATTTTAGCCTAAATATGACCTATAACAATCAAACAAGCATTAAATGTGCATAAATAGATTAGAATAAGTCTTAGAAACTTAAACTAAGCATATTAATCATATAATAAGTTTAAAATGATTCCTTATGTTCTTAAGTTCAGAGTTGAGAGCGAAAATGTCATTTTAGCCTAAATATGACCTATAACGACCCAATGAGCCTTATAGGTGCATAAATAGATTGGAACGAGTCTTATGAAGTTAATATGTTTCTTGTTTTTGACAACTCTTTTCATTAATCAAGTTTCAGGTATTATTTTCATTTTTGTCTTTTCTTCGTTTTATGCTTTTAGATTGTTTAATTATTGTTCTTCGTTATTCATTAAACCCTAATTTGTCTTCTATTAATATCATGATGAATTATTCAATGTCTTTGATTTCTTTAAATATGTGTGAGTAGTCTAATTATATGGTTTTAAGGGATACATGAATACATGAAAGGGGTTGACTTTATTGCTTTCAATTATTGATTAATTTACTATTTCTCCTATTGCTTCTTTTGGATTCTTGTCAATCTTGTTTGGCCTGACTTTATTGATTAAGTGTTGCAATATTAGATTATAATCTCACCTCATGTAACATAATCTGGGTTTGTTACAGCTTAAGGCAGCTAGGGTGTAAGATGTAATACGGGATTGTATTAATTACTTACTTTTTCTCTCCATACGTCTCTACTATCTCTCCCTAAACAATTCTCTCTAAGCTGCAGTTCTGAAATCACCACTGTTGTTTTCAAGTTTTCAAACAGCATAATTCTTCTGTTTTCTACATTTATAAACTTTTAATAACATTACAGGTTATTGCATTAACTCTAAATTTGGCTAAAGTTCAAACAATGAACTCCACATAAATATTTGCAAGGGAACATACCAAGCATTTTAAAATTGACAAACATGCATGACAAATAACCAAAACAGCAAAACACAAAGGGGTCATAAAATCAATCTGGTCAAGTATGTTCAGTGGTTCATCTAGATACTCGATAATTTAAGCCAATCAGTTTACCAGATTGTTTCTAGAGTGCTGGTTAATGGACGAGAAAGGTTCTCCATTTCTTCTTCCTTCTTGGCTAAAGCTGCTTTGAGGTTGGAAACCTAGCACAGAACAGAGTGATCACATGTTTCAACTGTCATTTCAAACTTCAGAGACAGTAAGTTAACTATAAGGAAGTCAACAATTGTAAATACTTGCTCTTTTAAGTCTTTTGTGTCTGCATTGTCTTGGTTTGCCCGAGCAGCACCAAGCTCCCCTGTAGATACACGCTAAGCAAATCCTAGTTGCATCTCACTATGGAAAATGCAAGTGCAGATCAGTAGCCAGCTTAGCTGCCACAACTTTCAGATTGGGACCTTGCGCCTGCTCACTCTACCATAAACAACATTGAGTTCAGGTATTGCTGCAGATCAATCCAGATCACTAGGGGCACAAGCAGCATCGAGAGTTTATGTAAGCTCCTTCATGCAGGGAGAAAAAAATAGAAGTCGGAACCAAACAAATTAAGAAGATATGTTGCAGAAATAAATCTAAGGCAGAAGTTATAGAAGATTCAAGAATTAAGAGATACTTATATGTACGGCATACCGTAGTGTCCAGAGCAGACCGTCATAATAAGAATGATCCACATTGGAATCAAACAGGATTCTACAGAATAACAGATATAACAGTGACCATTAAAACAAAGAATCGCCAAAATTGAAATTGCTAAACAAAAAAAGAAGTTTAAGAAGCCATTGACAACAGCAACAGCTCTAGTTTATTCCAGATATAGGAAGGCCTGCTTTTTGTTTCCTTGTCTTTAAAATAAAATAAAACAGCAACAACTCAAGCATGTATACATTTATTCCATTGGCAGGATCTGTGCAGGCCAAGTAAATACAGTTTTACCTCTAACCAACTAACCCAAAAATGACACTAAAAGTGCAGTATAATATATTATAATGATGCTACGTAATAATGACATGAGAAAAGCTTATACCGAGTTACTGACTTACACCCCTGTACCATAAAACTCTGATAGGGGGTGGGGGGGAGATAAATTGTTTCAAAAGAAAAAAGGTACACTCAGACAATTCAGAAGATTGAACAAACAAGAGTCGGGAGAAGTACACCTGTACACAGCTAACTGGGCCAACCCTCATAGAGAAAAAAAACTCAAGAGATAAAAAATATTTAAAAAAGAACATTGAACTTGCTGAAGTCCCTGACAAAAATGGTGCTCAGGAGTCAGGATCAAGGCAGTCAGCTTACCGCGACACATCAAACTTTAAGATGTCAGAATATTGTATATTTATACTTAAGGTTAAAAAACGTTCTTTTTGGCGCACTTTGAGATTTAGTTTAAAACTTCTATCCAACACAGCAGCTGGAAACCCA
Organism: Spinacia oleracea; assembly: GCF_020520425.1. Lineage (NCBI taxonomy): Eukaryota > Viridiplantae > Streptophyta > Magnoliopsida > Caryophyllales > Amaranthaceae > Spinacia > Spinacia oleracea. Next base: position 8,931,195 of record NC_079490.1, read on the forward strand.
CTATTGATCTAAAATCAAGTCAGTGTCATGTCCTTGAGAGCACCATAAGAAGGTCACTTAAGCAAATCAAGTCAAATGGAACCACTTCACTCTAAACCATCAGAAACTACAAAAAGGAATCACATTACTGCATTGCAACAAATCATGCACCTATAATAGAATCAAGAATAAAAGAATAAAAATAACTAAACTTGAATCACAGGCTAGGACCACAAATTCCCTCCTCGACTGTCTTTCTAGATTTCCACCGTTGAGTCATGAGAAAAGATTCAATTGAATGGATTGTAAGTCACCAAGGAAGAGACAGTGTGGATCATCTGAGTTAATGAACTGAGCCGTGGCCTTCAGCAAGTTAGGTTCACGTTGGACCTGTGATTCACTAGAATCACTGCAGCAATCGGTAACAAGGTCTGGGGTCCAGCCCATGAACCAAGTAACATTATCATAGGACTATTTTACTATCCTTCAACGTTTTACTTGAGAAGGGAAAGTTACTTTCACAAATATAGCTGTGACATACTCACCGCCTAAAACATTGACCAAGGGAGTAACTTCAGAACAACAAAAGCAAAAATGACTTTAAATATGAAAAGAGACTCTTCAATTTAACAAGAATTGCCTACTAGGATATAGCCAACCATGACAGAAAGCATTACATATATTCCTAAAATGAGTATCCAATGAAAAACCACACCAAGTATTATGCAAACAAGAAAACCCTCGGCATAAACTGAAAGGTAAAGTCACATTTATCAGGAAAGTTTTTGCCCACGTTCCGGGTTAGATTAATCATAATTACAAGAATTCATACTGAGGTAACTTCTTTCGCAATGAAAAGTCACTCACTTTCTACAACCACTCAAATTCTTGTTCACACTTTATAATCATTGAATTGAAAAATTACAATCGTCAAACAACAGAAACCTCAATTACAAGCTAAAACTTGCTTACATAGAAATGGAAAATCACAATCTCTAGTAAAGTTTTCTGCACCTACGTCACAAAAGACTAATCAAATCTGAAAAAATCATAATTCAACAACTTTCTTGCCAAAAGATTTGCTAACTTTCCAACACCAATTAATTTCTCATTTGATAAATATAATAGCAACCCAATTGAAAGAATTAGCCCAAATTTCACAAAAATAAATAAATAAAACAGTAATTAAGATCTGTAAATCTGTAATAGGCTTCATAACCAACACATGTCGATTATTAAAGAAATAAGGTAGGGAAATTTGCAGCAACAACAGAAAAGCGAATCAAATTAGGGTTGAACAACAAGAACCTAATCAAAGCAAATTTTCACAAAAACCAAGACGAATTGTCACCCAATTTCAACAATTACTTGCAAAAAACCCCCCAAAAAACCACGAATTAGAGAAAACTTAGAACAAAAAAGGGGGGATTCAGAAAAAAGCGTCGAAATGGGAGTTATCTGGAGAAGAAACCGCGGCGAGAAAACGGGGGAGAATTCACGAAAAGGACCTCGGAATTGGGGGAATATGGCGGAGAAAGAAGGGATTTAGGAGAGAGAAAGAGAGCAGATGAAGAAGAAGAAGAATGAGGAGGTGAGAGAGTACGCGGTGTTAGAAATGGCTTAACGCAGGGAAAGCTGAGGGAAGAAGAGGGAGTACTGAGCGTGGATATGGTTCTCGAATTTGGTCCTTAGGTTTGAGATGAAATGTTTTTCTTAATTAGCTTTGCAGCGAAAAAAAATTACATGTTATTGCAGGGGGCTTTTATCTGTATGCTGCAAAATAAATGGGCTATTGCAGGGGGCTTTTACTTTGTACGCTGCAAAAAACTCTTTTACAGCGGGCAATTAATTTGTACGCTGCAACAACCCTTTATAAAGTTTGACCCGCGTTGACCTACTGGTTGTTGAAGCGTATTATTACATGTACGCTGCAACAAGGGGGTTGCAACAGGGGTTTTTTCTACTAGTGACTTGACACGACTCTTGACTCACAGTTTAATAAAAAGTAGCTTCGAACGGGTAAAGTAAAGTATCCTCAAAAGGAAAGAAAAGGTGATGGGAGCCCACCATACACCAAATAATAATAAGTCGGACTCCTACCGACAGTCGGCTCCTAGTCTCCTACCGACGGAATTCCAATGCACAACGGCCTAAAAAGAAAGAATGAAACAACGTCTTGTATCATTCGAGGAGTACAAGTTTTTCGGCAAGTCTCCCCCCATTGTTCATACTCAAGGTATATACGTTCCAAGAGTTTTGAAGCTCTTTTGGGTTACACTTTACGTTAATTCATATGTTATGTTCAAGGCGACTCAAGACACAACATACAAACAATTAAACAATTCAAAAATTCAACAATGACTCTTCAATATTTTACTTCTTTAAGACTTGTGATCAAACATAGACTCAAGTGATATTAATCCCATTGTTCCTTCTCAAAAACACTGTTTGAGATAACCCGACATTGCCTATTAAAAAGTGGGGTGTGCCCTTAGCACGAATTGTCCTTAATTCAATTCACATAGACTCTTCAACATATTCTACCCCTTGGTAGAATATATGTTGCTCACTGGCAACATTCGATTGGCTCAATAGTTATGCTAGACATCCTGTACTATAGCATCAAATAATAACAACTTGCATGCGCACTACTCATACATGCAAACCAACTTGAACAACATGCTTGACATAATTCAATGATTATAAAAGTCCATAACATGATAGTTCAATAGAATCTATAAAGCATAATTCAATTCATAACATGCTCGTTCACATAGATTCAACAATAATAATAACATGCTCGTTCTCAAAATCAAACATGAACCCATCATAACATGCTTATTCCCAATCATCAAACATGAATTCATAACATATAAGTTCGCATGATTCGCATTCAATACACTTCATAAAGTCCTCAAGGGATGGGTAGTCACCCTAGTCTTGTACGTACCTGGAATACCTAAGTACGGGGGGCCACTGTGCGAATCACGACTCACTAGAAATCAACTCCTATAAAACAAAATAAGAGAACTAAATTATTATCCATGTTTACTAAATTTGCAGCAACTATTTAAGAAACTAAAACCCTTAGTTTAATTAAAAATCATTCATTAATTGGTAATTTGATAGTCTTAAATAGTCAACTCAAGTCCTATCATAAAACATTGACTTTCTAGCTTTAAAACCCTTAAAAACCAACTTTTTAAAGCTTATAAACATTATGAAAATTTAGATTCATTCCCACAATTTAAATTGTCATTAAATTATGTAAATCAATTGCTGAATCAATTTGAAACAAAAACCCTAACAACGGTTTAAATCGAAAACGTGTTTTGACTTCAAAAATCAACACTTTATAAATTTATTAAATCTGAAAATTATAATTTCAATCATCAAAACCAATCTCTTTAATTAAAACACAATACTAACCCAATACGGTGTTCATAACCGTTTTAATTAATCTAAACAACCCAAATAATTAAACTAATCACAATAATTAAATCAATTTAAAACTGAAAATTAATATTTTTGAAAACATAATTTGGTTGAAACAATTGAACAACACACACACACACACACACACAACGATTAATCGTTCGTGTGTGTGTGCGCCGATCAACGCAACACACAAGCAACAACAACAACGCACGCAACGCACCGCAAGCAGCAGTGGCGCGCGCGCGCAAAGGGACGAGAGGGGCGACGAGCTGGGCGCTGGGCACATGCGAGGCACACAACGCGCACACACAACGCTGCTGCTGTGTTGCGACGCGTCGAGGGGTGATGCACGAGGGCGAGCACGACCACGCAACTCGCAGGCACGTAGTGCTACGCTGCGGCTGCGGGACGGGCGAGCTGAGAGAGACGGGCGAGAGGGCTGGATTGCGCCGCAAGCAAGGGCGCACGAACAAGAGAGGGATTGTGGGTCGGAGTGTGCCGCAAGGAGAGGGGAAGAGGAGAGAGAGAGAGATTTCTGAATTTTTGGTCGTGAGGGTTTGACATGAGGTCTTATTTATAGGTTTCTCTCCTTTGTGGGCTAGGTTAGGGTAATTTTGAGTTGGGCTTATTACCGGGCTCATTTAAGTTTACTCCTTGCAAGCTTTGCTGGGTTTGATCAAGACAAAACAACCGGGCTTTAAGTTTATTAAATTCGTTTTCCAAATACGACCCAACAATTCCCGATTAAATAAATTCGTTGAATTTATTTAATAAAAATACGGTTTTCGAAATAATTAATATTTAAATTAATTAAAAATAAAAAAGCATTTAATTCTCATTAAATGAAATTAATTTATAAAAATACAACGAAATGCTTTATAAATATAATAAAATATATTTATAATTATAGAAAAATACGAGGTATTACAGTATATCTCTTATAAAATACGGAGGGAGTAAGTTTGTTCAAAATAATAACTATTCGACTCATAAATTTCACTATTTGTCTTTATACCTTAGCTATTTTGTTATTCAATTAGTTATGATTTTATTACTTTTAGTTATGTTTTACACTAGTTTAGTTAGTACCAAAAAAGTAATCTAACCGTTAGGCGGTCATACACAAAAGTTTCTGATTAACGCAACCCTAACGAAGCTCTAACTTAAATTAAATGACATTAAAAAAAAGGAAGATATTAAAAATAAAAATTAAAAATCATCCACCCCAACCCCCAATGAGAAATAAAGATAATGGCATATATGACTATATTACAACCTCGACAATTCATATCAGTTAGATAATAAAACAAAAAAAAACATGTCATTAATCTTTAAATTTATTATATACCACGATAACTTTTATGGAGGGAATACATTTAAATAACTTGTTTCTTTCTCACATTATCACAAGAGTATCCACAATTCTGATTTCACTTTGTAAACAAGTATGATGGAACTCGCAAATTTAGAGATACTTTAAGTAAAAAAAAAAAATATTAACTATAACGATTAGCATATAAATAAATTAATTATATTTAATTAAAAAAGTTAAAAATATTTTTAGGGACTATGAGAAGAGCAGGCGAACCGGAACCGACCGAATCGTTCCATTAGCCCGCGGGTAAGCTAGGCCCGTTTAATTGACGGATATGGCCAACAAGTCAATCCCGCAAAAAAACCTTCGTTTTTCCATTATAGACCTATGTAGACCAAACTAACTTAATTAACGCATGTGCTAGAAATTTAGGCTAACATAAATACAAACTCTAGTAACACCATTCAAGTTGGAGCATGGTAAGAATCGAAAATATCCAATTTGGACAACAAGTAATCAAACAGTCTTCTTGCCTAGTTCTTTGGTAAAAAAATATCAGCCAATTGTGATATACTGATATTATATCGACATATGATGATGCAATGATCCCTTATATTACTGTATCCCGAACTAAATGGAAATCGATCTCAATATACTGAGAAGCCTTTTTAACAACTTTCAAGACGGGAAGAGATATCAAACAGATGGAAATTACAGCTAATGGAAAGTTGGAAACCAAAATATCGACGGTCTACACTTAAGAATTGAACCAAAACATCTTTAACAACTTCCATGACGGGAATTTCTGAGGTGTCATCAGCTGATTTGTTGATCAACTTGAGCTTTTTTTAACTAGTTCAAGCATTCATTAGTTTATTTGATTCTAACTAGTAATCTTTTTCCAAGAACATTAACTCGAGATGAAGAACTACAAGTTTGCTGATAAATTCATTTGATTTTTAACCGATGTTACCTAATTCTCTAATCACCCCCACGCGAATCAAAAGTGCGAATTATAGCATGAAAATGTTGCACTTTTGGTCATATTTAGCACATTAGGTAATGAAAGGCATACCCATACTCATTCTCATACTAGCGAATCAGGTAACAGTGGTTACTGGTTTTAACACATCATAGAGGATAGTGGCAACAAGATGTTTTGGCAATGGCACAAGTAAAATGCCAGACGCCAACTAAGATGAATTACAATAAAATGCAAAATTTTCTTTCTGACGATCTGTAAAGATATACTATCTCAAAGGAACAACCAACAAATGCACCTGTACAGTCAATGATGTGAATCAGCCAACAGACCACTCTAAGTAAAGATGGTTGTGGGCCAGGCCGATCGGGCTTCGTGCCACGGGCCGAGCCCACAGACTTTCGTGTCGTGCCAGGCCGGACCGTCGTGCTTAAGCATAAATTTACTAAATTTAGCGTGTTTTGTTGTGCCGGGTCGAGTCGTATCATACTTTGTCATGATTTTTTTCCAAAAAAATAAGCCCACGACTTTCGTGCTCGTGCCGGGCCGTGCTTTTTTCGTGCCTGTGCCGGGCCAATCTTTTTTCGTGCCGGGTCACAGCCATCTTTAGCTATAAGTAACAACTACAGAAATGTTGAAAAAGAAGAAAAGGTAAATTCTAAACTTATACGAGTTTGATCGTAAGAACCATCATCTCAGAAAGATTACTGATCCCAAAATGCCACCACGATGTCGCCAGCATATTAGAGAAAAACAGTAAAAGAAGACGATATTCTAACAGCAACAAAAGCGAGAGAACAATCATCAACTTTAGCAAACGTACGTGCTTACTTTGGCTAGTGGCAACCGTGGGCAAAAATCAATCTACATTTCCCCAATATTTCATTCCACAAGAGATTGTTCATCAAAAAAAATAAAACAGGGGATACAATACAAGTTGTTCATCTATATATTACAAGTAGAACGCATTATATTCATAGCTCTCTTTTACAATTATTTAAATATAAATACAGAAATCATCAGTCAGTACTCAGTGGTGTACATACCAGAAGAACATGCAAAATCATGGGTATAGCTCACTCCCACTTGTATCAAAGCACACAATACTATATCTTACGCCAACCCCAACTATATTGTATACACAAACACCACCTACATTTGTGTTATAGTGTGAAAGGTACTCAGGGTGACATGGAATGAAATATTGATACTTACTGTTGAATCCATTACTGTTGCGAAACTTCCTACCGTTGTAAAACGCTATTGTAAATGATCGATTACCCGCCAGTATAGTATACGCTACTCGAACAACCTGCCAATTATCCAAGTCATAATCGTGGTAAGTACCGTAAAATGATTCTTCGCAATAAATTTTTTGACTAGGAAAATTTGATACTGAGTCGAGTATTGGCCCTATTGGCATAAATGGAACAATCCCCTCGGTTACCGGTTTAGTGTGTTCTTTAGCTGATCTTTCAGGTACGATGCTCAATTTTGAAGATGGCAACTTGGTCACCATGTGTTCCATCAACCTATTAAAAAATAAATATGATTTTGTGAAACCACTCCTTAGAAATACATGTAATTTCAACTCCTCTTCCAAAACCATATTTTCTTCATTCTTTGCCTCTAATTCCGCCTTGTGCTTTTTCTTCAGTTCATCAATCTCATCTTGTTTCTTCTTTAACTCTTTCTGTTTTCTACGTTCGGCTTCCTCCAACTCTTCTTTCGATTCTTCTGTTTCCCTTTTACGATCCAACTTCTCTATCAGTTCGTTTATCTCATCTTCTTTATCCTTCAACTCTAATCGCTTCCTACGCTCTGCCTCATCCAACTCCTCTCTCAATTTCTGTATCTTATTTTGTTTCCTCTTTGATTCCTCCAACGCTTCTTTCAATTCTTCTGTTTCCCTTTTACGCTCCAACTTCTCTATCAGTTCGTCTATCTCATCTTCTTTATCCTTCAACTCTATTCGCTTCCTACGCTCTGCCTCATCCAACTCCTCTCTCAATTTCTCTATCTTATTTTCTTTCCTCTTTGATTCCTCCAAATTTTTACGCTCTACTGTCTCCAACTCCTCTTTCAATTTGTCTACCTCATCTTGTTTCTTCTTCAATTCTTCCTGCTTTACACGCGCCACCTCCTCTTTCAATTTCTTAATCTTCTCTTGTCTGTCCTTCAACTCTTCCTCCGCTTTCGTCAACACCTCCTTCATGTTATCTATCTTCTCCTCCTTCTCCTTCCTTTCTTCCTCATTCTTACGCTTCACTTTCTCTAACTCCTCTTTAAGTTTAAGCTTCATATCCTCTAGCTCTTGTTTATGCGTAAGCTTCACCTCTTCTAGCTCCCTTTTATGCTTAAGCTTCACATCCTCTAACTCCTCTTTATGCTTAAGCTTCGCGTTCTCCAACTCCTTCTCCTTATCACTCAATTTCTTTTTGTCATCGTGGTTGCCATTCCCTTGATTGCTCCCTAATATATCCAAGGGACGGCCATCCATAAAGTTGCTGCGAGCCCATTTAGTGTTGAGAGATGCATTGACTTGGTACTTGGACCAATCAAAGAGATCAAACAGCCTGTAGTAATCCACCTCCAAGATCACAGCTGTGACCCCTGCAGTCGCAAGGAAACCAAGTCCCTCACGATTAACAATCAGTCGCGAGTTGAAAAGATCTTTAATCAAGGTCTGCAGACTATCACCACTGATATCTCTGTCCCCGATCTTCAGCAATTCATGTTTGTTGCCAGGCCCTATACTGATTCCAAGGTGACTCCACTGTTTCCCTTTTACCGGAAATAGGTAAGGACTATCCAACTCGTATACTTCGATCGCTCCTGTGTCCAAACATCGAAGGAAAGTCTTGTCTGACTTCATTGTGTAAGCTGCCATTTTCGTGCCCCCGTTTTTTCGTTGTTTGGTCTAGTATCAAGAAAACAGCAGATTAGATAATAAATTGGAAAACAAAACACCAAAACACAGAAACACAAATTGAATAAAATCCAATTGAATAAATTCAGAGTTGAACAAAATCAGAGTTGTTAAGAGTGAACATACCAGAAACACAAATTGGCACAGTTCTATATGCTTTGTAATGCATTTATTTATAACGTACTCGTTTAGACTTAAGAATATGGAGCAGTTGTAACCAACTTTGATAAGAATTATTTTATGCCAAATTGCCTAGAAGATAAGAAACAAGTTCCGTTGTCTGTATAGTGTGGTTAGTTGGGACTTGGGGTCTTTGTTAATTGTCAATTATTGCTAAACAATAGAAACGACTAAAGGTTGTCAACTAAGACAACAATATTATAAATTAGACTAAAGTAAATAGAGCGGAAAATCATGTTGATAACCTCAAATGCTTTTCTTAAACAACTTTGAAAAAAATGGCATCAAAAAAAAGTGAAAAAACGTAAAGGAAGTCAGTAAAAGTTATCGGTGCTAGGTGGTTAATATTTTTTCCAAACGGTCTTTTTTCCATTCTTGTCTAATTGTTACCGTGTATGTTTCTGTTCCTTTATATGGATGATCAGTATTATCTGCTACGGTGTGCCACTATGCCAGTGTTAGTTTCTTACCCAATATATGAAGCTGTCCGATACCGAACAGCCCAATGGAGTCCAATCCGCTTAAAACCCTATTGCTGGGAGCCCATAACCCGACCAGATAATATTGACTAGTATAAGACTCGTACCGAATAGTGGCTAATACATACTCGACCCAACCCGGAACCAAACTGACCTAAAAACCCTATCAACAACCCATCTTAGCTACCTCGTTCCTAATCTATTCTCCATTCATCTCCTTCAGACTCACTCTCATGTAAATCTTCTAGAACAGTACTGCTGATTTGGATAGGATGCCCTGCCTCAATATCAACCGAAAGGCACGGCTGTTCCCAGAGTATTGCTAAGTTGCCTAAGTAAGTTCTTAATCACAATGAAAGTTGATATTTCTCAATTTCTCATACTAATCATTGAAATATATGATATATGTCAACAACATTGGAGTGAAATGGAAACATTCCCATGCATCAGCTTTAAATGAGACTCAAATATTTGGGGTTAGGTGCCTCAGCCACATTCAACACTTTTGTTTTATAAACAGGAATCCTACAAGACATGTTAGCTGCATTTTACAAACATACCTGTACATAATTTGCGATCAACACTCTTGCAGTTCTGAAATTAAAGCCTCAATACTAGTTGCATGAAGCTGTTTCCTAAGCTGAGTTGCAGGTTAAGTGGTGAACTGCATTATTAAAGGAAGAAATCACTCAGGATTAAGATTGTGGAAGAAGAGAGCTTGAACAGCATTAAATCAATCAATTCAAAGACTTCAAATTCACACCCGAAGAAGGATGAGAAAGTTCTCACAAAATTCAGTTCTCAAATATGTCAATACAACGGCCTCACTGAATTAACACAAGTAATTTACCTTTCATAAGTCAACTTCCCATTGGTCGAAAAATTGATATCCCATACGAGACCTTTCAATTGAAACTCTATGATGGGTGGCCAGAAACTAAAAGGAAAACAACAGCAAAATCATGAGATTATTCTAACCCCAGATTACCAAGATCTGTATTACATATCCTTTCACATTAATCCCTAGCCGGTAGAGAGGCAAACAAGCTTTCTGTCACATAAAGATCCAACCAAAAACATGCTAGAAACTAAAATGGAAATATTCAAGTTTTTGGACCAGAACATTTATGAATAGGTCTACTTAATACCAACTGCCTATGTTAAAGCACAAAAGTGATATCTACTCTTTGTAATTGACAGACAAATTATTAACCCCCCCCCCCCCCCCCCCCCCCCCCCAACACACACAAGTATGATAATCGTCAGACTCATAGCCAAAGCCATAAAAAAGGATCTACAAGATTCCTGCTCGAATCTGCACAAGAATTCTACATTCTAGTTCCCCCCGCCTCCCTCAAACCTAAACAAATAAATAATAAAAGAAACAACCAGTCAAGATGGAAGTCTATGATATATTATAGCAGTATGTCCATCCACCTCCTCAACTAAACTACCATATTGGAAAAAGCAATCCCATATGGATAACCACGTAAAGGTGTATCAATTCCATTGGCTAGGTTCAACGAATAAACAAACCAGCAAAACAACTCAGTAACAATCAAGAAAATTTTCTACCGTGCAAAAGTCAGGACAGAAGGAAAGAAATAGAGCAAAGAAACAAAGGTAAAGCAAGAAATTGATGTAAAATCTATTGATCAAAGCCTGATATGATGAATAATTTGTCTCACACAGAACCTGCTGATGCTCATCTTGAAGAATACAATATAAATCCAACTTCTCCATACCTTATCGAATCATCTGCCAAAGCTTCTCTGCATTTGCCGAATTTGCCACAGTGAAATGCTGCCACACCTTCCAATAGCTCCAACCTCAAATATCTAGGAGGAACCAAAAAAAAAAAGAAAAAAATTTATGCACCGGTCTGCTTTCCCGGCTTCTGAGATACAACAAAATAAGAAAAAAGAAGAATGTGACCTACAATGACATATCTAGGCTATGGCTGTTGTTAAGCTCTCTTGCACGAGAGACAAATTTTCCATGAGTATGTTCAATAACTCTTCTAGATTTCGCAAGATGCTCTTTAAATTGAAAGAAAGTTGATGTCACAGAGCATAAAACAGCACCACACCATGTCAAATTGAAAGATCGTAATATTATCAATGCACTGTCAATATAAACCAATGAATTAGAAATCATATAACCATATGCAAGAGACAGCAAGAAGAAAGCAGTTGACCAGATACACCCAGATAAGCAATATACATCACTATAAGACACCAGTCGATAGCAATATTCACCACTATAAGACACCAGCTGACCAGAAGCTCATAAAAGAAAAGCAATAAGTAATACCTCTATGAATTTCGTATCAAGAGAGAAAGACCTCCTGGAAAACATAATGGATATCATGTTAAGAACATCATAAGTAGAAACAAATATAACGAGAAAATTAGAATTTCATTTGACAAAATAATTTCTTCCTTTCAAAGACATGGTACCACTAACCTCTCCCATTAGAAGCACCTCTAATTTGTACTCTTTCTTTCTCATTAGTTTTTTCCCCTTTTTATATGCAGACCCATCATTATTGCTCTGCCAAATTTAACCTATAAGGCACATGTGGTTGAATGTCAACATCTAAAACTGAAGAGATTCAGGAGCACCAGTTAGTGCGTAAAGTAACACTTGTAATAAGCAAGCACAGACCTTTGCTCAGACTCAGAATCCAGTTTAACCTTCTGCCCTCTGTGATCCTCCAGCTCTATGTTGTAGTCCTAGAATGCTAGTGATCCATCAACATGTCTCTTTGACGAGCATACCTACAGCCAACCATGTAATTTCAAGGGAGACAATTTTGAGGCATTAGGTCAGTAGAAAATCAACCAGCAATCAAAAGAGATCAAATTCTATTAAAGCAAGCAATAACCATCCTCATTCTCCTAAACCCAGCAAATTATCGCGCATTTAAACCAACTATAGTAAAATAAATCCTAGAGTCCCAAATGACAAAATACAAAGTTTGAAAGCCTAACCCTACAACTACAACATAATACTCGAATAAAGTACACTACTTTTAAACAGACGACAGGAATTCACAAACAAAATAAAAATTAAACATAGGTAGAATGAGCTCTCTGAGACACTTGTTGGCTTTCGAAAATGAGTTCGAAGCACAAAATGCCACTTGCAATCCCAAAGAGTCAACTTAAAGCTAAGTTTTAAACGGCAAACCATATACTTAAAAATGCAAGAAAACAGAACAAGAAGTAAAGAAACAAATAAGCAATACAACATACACACAGTGGATACAGATGAAATCAACTAACCAGATCACACAGTGGATACAGATGAAATCAACTAACCAAATCACACAATACAGATGAAATCAACTAACCAGATCACGGAACTCGTAAACATAGAACATCTCAGCACACTATCAAGGCTCCCTTCTCTCCATTTCAAAGACACTTAACCAAGAACCACAGATTCCCGCTAATGACATCAACCTTTAATGAATATTCCTTCCCCTCTGCAAATGAAAATGAAATTTTAAGAGGAATATCCAAATTTGCTACTGTTTCTAGGGTTTGTGCATATATAACAGATTCTAGGAAAGAAAACATAACTTAGTGAATTCACCTGAAGGCTGCATCGAGTGCTTATGCTTGCAAAACTCCTGATAGACCAGCACCCATGGTTTATAAGATTCCGAATTGTTATATTCTACTCATATCATTCATCTAATGCTCCAGGTTTCTGCAGGTAAGCATACATATCAAAATGCCATACATGAGTACATCGAACATTCAAACTCAGCTAAATATCTGCTATTACTTAGAGGCATGTCCACTACAATATAACATCACCATCTATTTAAAAGTAATGAGCTATAATTGACTTTTGACATCAAATCTTACTAACTTAGACGATTAACTTCGCAAATTACCTGTTCAGTTATACATCATTTTCATTGCTAATATTTCTTTAAAACTTTTATAAGACTGTAATTTGACAATTGAAAATCAGCAAAGAATTTGAGTAAATAAAATAAAAAACTTACCTTTCTAGAAAACATCCTGTTTTTCATTCCACGCATTCCAGGGATTTCTGATCTCATCCATCCAACTTCTATTCTAGTGTGCTCGCATTAGCATCCGAAATCCTCAATCCATTCCTTTCAGGGAGACTTATGAAGGTCCAAAAACTTAGAAACCTGAGGTGGGTGTACAGTTACATATCACGAAGTGAAAAAAATGAAACTGAAACTGAAATTGAAACCTGACAAAGATAACGAGATAGTGGTGAATACGCATTGAAGAAAAAACCCTAACATACAAATCCAATTTCATGAATTTATCAAACAAAATCCCTAACAATATTATTAGAGAAATAAATCAGAAATCGAAGCAATCGTTAAAAATGCAAAGCAACGTCACTTAACCCCTAAAATTAGAGATACAAGCACCGTAAAATTATTCAATGTCATGCTAATACTATTTTCAAGTGAAATCTCTAAAAGAATCAAAGAAATCAAACCCAAAAACGTCCAATACAAGCACAAAAAATCCCCAAAACACCTAATTTTACCTTGCAAGGGAGATTCTTGGTGATGATGGTACCATATTTTAGTCTTTAAGCACCATCAAAAAGGAAGAGAAGAGGTGGTGAGCGATTACTCTGATGTCGAAGAAGATAAACAGGAGAAAAGAGGGCAGACTGGCGGAGGTACCATCGCCATGAAGAGGAGGGCGGAGGTACCATCGCCATGGGATGAGAGGAGAGGAAAGCAGAAAAACGAAGAAAGAGATAGAGATAGAAAGGGGGGTTGACAAAAAAAATAGACAGATGTCCGTGGTTTTCAGATGATGGTAGAAGGGTAGGGCGGCGAATGAGCTTGTAGGAATAGTGTCCAAAACCAAATTGTGTCATGTAAATAAGAATGGAAGAAGTATGTAACATTATCGATCACTATAGAATGTAAATTTTAATACGGAGTAAATCCTCCATTTCTAGTTTTCTACCAAGGTACGGAATACCACCTGAAAACAAATACTTCATACCACTTATTTAAAATCACATGATGCTTGATCTTTTTGTATGCGCAAGTGACACCAACAAATCAAAAATTGATTGAATTTACAAGCTTAAAACGCAAAGAGAGTTCATAATTATTAATCATTTTCAGCACTTTACTGTTTCAACACAGTAGGATGCTTGAATTTTCAGAGTGCAATTAGATTGTCCAATCAACTAATTATTCAGTAAGGTAAAACAAATAAAACAAATCTAGCACAGACTACACAGAAAATCTTGCAACTTAAAATTAAGACCACTATTGGAAGGTGAGTAATGGATCGAATGTACCTTTCTTCACCAATAAAACAAACAAAATGCTTTATCCCATCAGAATTAAATAGTCGCGCGCATTATTTTACTGTAGTTGATAACAAGATCATGTTTTTCAATGTCACTATTAAAAATTAATAAAGGTCTTTCGTAAAATCATGTCATATCCTTAATTGTAAGAGGCTGGGACAATGTCACAACTAATTCCCGGAGATGAGAGTGCATTGCTAAACAAACATGCATCATTTTAAGTTGATGTTTGGTTGCATTTGGGAAGTTATATTTACCTTGTATTTGCAATTCCCATATATTTTAACTTCATATGAATTGAACATTCTTGTTTGGTTGAGCATGGGAAGTAAGAACTCCTCCATTTTGGGTGATGTATAACTACCTACTTCTAGGATGTTCCGCATGTCAAGCAAACAACCTCCTTACACTTTACTTCCTAGGAAATGAGACTTCACATGAATTAGAATATCAAGCAAACAACACCTAAGGTTTTGAACATGTTAGTGGATGACTACCCTTCTTTGGAATGTGCTTTAAGCTGTAGTAGAAGAAGATTGTATTCAGAGTAACCGTATTCCTCCCCAAAGCTAGCAAAACTTAGTTTTATCTGTTTTCCCAAAAAAAAAAGTCTTGCTAACTCTCACAACTCTGGAATTATACACAACCAAATAAGAGCAACACGAAAACTATAACTAACACATGTTGCACATTATCCAACTTCGTCATTCACATAGCATAACATTATCGTGCATAACTGCATAAGAATGCTACGTAGTAGAATGTAAAACAAACAATAAATCTTGCGTACTTTTGTTTTCTTAATGGTTTTTCATTATGAGTTGCTTTTGGAAAACAAGAGTACAACACCTTAGTGATATCGTTCCCAGCGGCTAGCTAATATACCTTAAAGGATATAACTACACTTTCAAGGATCATAGGCAAATAATCAGAATATATTTCAGAAGACGGCAAAATAATGAAACAGGTCATGGAAAACCATATATACACACATAAAATCAAATTAAGATCAGAGTTATACCTTGATACATCTCAAGTACTCCGTATTACATGCATACTTGCCCCTTGCCCCTTGCACTTCCCTTGCAAGAACAATGTTGTACACCATCATTGGCTCACGTACATTTCAGATGCATCAAGTTAAGGTGCTCTGACAAGACAAAAAAATTGAGACATGTATGATGGCACGCTGAACCTACTAAGAATAACTCAACTCTTTGTCTACTTCAACCCAACTCCATGCTGCACACTTTTCAACTCCTTTCGGCTTCATCAATTTTCTGATATTGGCAGCCTCGTCCCATAAGCCAGCTTCAGAATACATACGAGCCATTGTTAAGTAAGCAGCGGAATTATGTGGCTGCAGAGCCAATAGCCGGTTAGCAACCTCTCTACCCAATTCAACAGCACCATATGTTCTGCAGCAACTCAAGAGTGAACTCAATGTGACATGGTTGGGATCAAAAGGCATCTCTTCCATCAGCTGGATCGCCTTTGTTAAGTACCCTTGTCTTGCATACAAGTCAATCAAACAAGAATATTGGTCTAATGTAGGAGACAGATCATAATCCTTTATCATCTTGTTGAAGTGTTCTACAGCTCTGTCAAGTAAGCCCGCGTGATTACAAGCACTTAAGACAGCAGTAAAGCAAATATGATCAGGCAAAAAGCCTTTGCCTACCATATGATCAAACAGATCTAGTGCCTCTGTTGGTCTTCCACTCTGCGCATACCCTGAAACCATAGATGTCCACAAAACATTGTTCTTCTCGGTTGTTTGATCGAAAACATAACGAGCTTCATCAATGCTACCGCTTTTTGAGTACATGTCGATCAGAGAGCTCAAAACAAACAGATTGGTCAAGAAACCAAATTTCATTACCAAGCCATGCACCTGCCTCCCAACTTGGATAACTGATAGCCTCCCAGATGCATGCAAAATGCTGCTCATTGTGAAATCAGTAGAACTAATACCCTGATTTCTCATATGTAAAAACAATCTAACAGCATTTTCCACGTAAAGGTTATGGCAATGACAAGCAATCATTGAGTTATACACAATATTATCCCTAGTTGCGGCTTCATGAAAAATCAAAGTAGCAGCACCAACACTCCCACACTTTGAGTAATAATCAATCAAAGAGCTAACCATGAAACTTTCACCCGCGTATCCAAGCTTGATAACATGAGCATGAATCAGTAAGCCTTGTTTAAGAGGTTCTTTCCCTCCAGAACATGCAGCAATAACACTAACATAAGTATAGCAATTAGGTTCAGTATCACTTGTTAACATCTTCTTGAACAACAAGTTGGCTTCAACTCCACCATCATATTGTGAATACCCCGATATAATCGATGTCCACGACACTTGATCATGCTGCTTCATCCCATCAAATATGCGCCTAGCTTCCTCAATCCCACAACATTTCGAATAAAAATCAACAAGGGCGCTGCTCAAGATTAAATTATCTCCATGACCATACTGAATTATCTTGGCATGAGTTTGCATACCCAGTTGACAATCTCGAACCTTTGTACAAGAATGAAGTGTTGTACATAATTCATACTTGCTCACATCAGTTCCAACATTTAACTCTCTAAAGAACACCCTTCCATACTTTCGAAGTGTTGTCCTGCTTAATAAGAAGATCAATCTACTTCCCCATGAAACCATTTTTCTTAAACAATAACCACTGCTAGAGGCTCACTTCTAACGGGAATTTCATCCAACAGTTTGTGTGCACTGATGGGAAAATGGTTCTTACAGCAAAAATATGAACACCAAAAGTTCTATCTTGACCGAAAGAGTATCATTCGAAAAAGGACTGATGGTCAAGGGCAGGAACCTGAAAGTCATAATGTCAAGTTGTTTTAGTGTCATATCTTCGGTTAGGTCAACACGAACGAACCTATGTTTTCCCACTTAATTCCGCTTTTCCCTTGTCACTTTGAACGCTTAGCTCTAGTACTGTAGAGATATTGAAAAAGGACCGATGACTGATGAGCGATGACCTCAATTTAAGGGTTGTTGGTCTTATGCTTTCTGACACTATCTGCAAACTCTGTGGACAAGATTTGTAGGACTGCCTGTCTGTTAGTATTATACAGGTCACTGTCAAAGCAAACTGTGTAATATCATAATATCTTACAAATAGACACAATACGCTAATTCGAAGTAATCATACACCTAATTCAAGAAAATGATAAACAAAAACCTTAATCGAACAATTAGGAAGCTAGTGGCCTGATATTTGAATAGCTTGGGACAGACCATAGAGGATACTGTAATAGGAAGCTAATGGATATTGGAATATCTTACCATTGCGGTATACAATTTTGAACACACAATAGTTTAGAACATAAAAACACTAATTTAGAACATTTGAATGACTGGTTTAGAACATAAGCAATCATGATTTAGAACATAATACCGACATAAATTCTTGGAAAATTCACCAGAATCCATATTTACTGTTGCTAACTTTTTCAAAGGAAACATGCTTATGCACACACAGTCAGTTGAGCTTCTAACAAATCGATCTAATTCATTTATTCATACAAATTCGAATCAAATAAATGAAAATTAAGATTGAATATCGTAAAATTGGATCGAACAAATATGGATGAAAAATTCCATAAATTTCTAGAACATACAAGACAATAAAAAAACTGAAAATTTAGAAAATATTCTATACAATATACAATAATTATCTTACTAACGAGATCAAACACATGAATCAATAAATTAGGATATTACACAATTGAAAAATAGACCCAAATTTGAAATTGTACCTTTGAATTAAACCTAAAAACGAGGAATCCGGAAATTTGGTGAAGAAAATCGATAATTTTGTAGTAAAATTGCACGAATCTGGACGAATTTGATGAAGAAGAACGTATTCAGAGAGTGTTGTTGCAAGTTTTTGTGTGAGCGTATGGAGAGGGAAAGGATAAAGATGCTACACTTTTTTAGAGAGAGACAATAATGGCTTGAAAAAACTCTGCTCTGCTCTTAATTAGCGTATAACTCTGCTCTTAATTTGATTTTATGTGTTGTATATGTGGTTTTCCATGACCTGTTTCATTATTTTGCCGTCTTCTGAAACATGTTCTGATTATTTGCCTATGATCCTGGAAAGTGTAGTTATATCCTTTAAGGTACATTAGCTAGTCGCTGGGAAGGATATCACTAAGGTGTTGTACTCTTGTTTTGCAAAAGCAACTCATAATGAAAAAAAAACCATTAAGAAAACAAAAGTACGCAAAATTTATTGTTTTACATTCTACTACGTAGCACTCTTATGCACGATAATGTTATGCTATGTGAATGACGAAGTTGGATAATGTGCAACATGTGTAAATTATAGTTTCCGTGTTGCTCTTATTTGGTTGTGTATAATTCCAGAGTTGTGAGAGTTAGCAAGACTTTATTTTTTGGAAAACAGATAAAACTAAGTTTTGCTAGCTTTGGGGAGGAATACGGTTACTCTGAAGACAATCTTCTACTACAGCTTAAAGCACATTCCAAAGAAGAGTAGTCATCCACTAACATGTTCAAAACCTTAGGTGTTGTTTGCTTAATATCCTAAGTCATGAGAAGTCTCATCTCCTAGGAAGTAAAGTGTAAGGAGGTTGTTTCCTTGACATGTGGAACATCCTAGAAATAGGTAGTTATACTCCACCCAAAATGGAGGAGTTCTTACTTCCCATGCTCAACCAAACATGAATGTTAATTCATAGGAAGTTAAAATATATGGGAATTGCAAATACATGGTAAATATAACTTCCCAAATGCAACCAAACATCAGCTTAAATGATGCATGTTTGTTTAGCAATGCACTCTCATCTTCGGGAATTAGTTGTGACACTGTCCCCGCCTCTTACAATTAAGGATATGACATGATTTTATGAAAGACCTTTGATAATTGTTAATAGTGACACTGAAAAACATGATCTTGTTATCAACTACAGTAAAATAATGCCTTAAGCAGATAAATCTTGAGAGTGCCATAAAATATACTTGGCCCAACACATGGTAGGTCAAGAGCCTTTTCAAACACACACTGTCACATAATACAAATCACGGATGATGAACCATCTTAAGAGTGCCACAGGCCCACAGTTCTGCAATTATTTTGATTTTCTGATTGATTATTGCTATTTTTTTTTTGGCAAAAGAATTTGCTACTTTTCACATAACAGTGAAGCTGTCTAAAAGTTTATGTATATGTACGATTTCAAAATTATATGTATTCCAGCAGCAAAGAAGTATGGTAAACTCCGCTCCAAATCTATAAACGAAATAATCTTTTGGTAAGCAAAAACTGAAGTATTAATTTGACACCCTGCATCATAAAATCCAGAATGTATTGGTAACTTAGTTTAGTTTTGGACAAGCTTATATTTTACTAACATACTCTTCAGCATTCCAGAAGTCTAGCAAATTTCACACTTGAAATTTACACAGCAACGGAAAATTGTCTAGCATCTTCCCTAACTGTAATAATACTTGGTATAGTATTAGTACTCATCCACTAATCTGTTAGCCTCCAGAGTTTTCCTCTCACAGTTATCTCAGACTTCCCTTGAATTTTGCAGGCCCCGAGAAATGCCCTCCACAAACACGCATCAGGCTCCATCTCCATGCTCTCAATAATTCCCCTAGCTTCTTCTATTTTCCCAGCTCTACCCAACATATCAACCATACAACTACAATGTTCCTTGGTCGGCCGTATATGAAATATCTCAACCATCATCTCAAAATATTCCTCCCCCTCCTTTACCCTTCCTCCATGACTACAAGCTGTAAGAATTGTGGTAAACATCACCTCGTCTGGCCAAACACCCGCAATCAGCATCGTATCAAACAAAAAAAATACCTCATCAACGTTCCCATGCATTCCATAACCACCCATTATGGCACTCCATGTAATCAAGTTTCTTCTAGGCCTTTTATCGAACACCTTACGTGCAGACTCCAACTCACCGCACTTACAATACATTGTGATCAAGGCGTTGCAATGAGCAATATCAAAACTAAACCCATGTACTAAAACGAAACTGTGGAGTCGCCGTCCAATTCGTAAGTACGAAAGCGCGGCAACAGATTTAAGAACTGCGGGAAGGGTGTTGAGGTCAATGGGTTTGCGATCTTGGAGCAATTGATGGAAAAAAGAAAGAGAACGATGGAATTGCTTGGTAGAAGCGTACCCCCTGATAAAGGTGTTGTAGAGAAAGGTGAATTTACGGTTAGTGAAAGAGAACATAAGCTCAGCATCGGAAAATTCAGCACAAGCGATGTAGGAAGACACGATCTTTGCTCGGATGAAGTCATTGTATGAATAGCCGAGTTTAATAGTTTGGGAATGGAGTATCTGCAGGTTTTGGAGGTTCTTGGTTCTGCAACAGACCTCCAGAAGTGAAGCGCAAGCAAGCATGTTTCGAGGTAAAGTCATATCAACAATCAAAGACAAACTTCCAAAGTCAATATTAGTGATTGAAAAACAGAGTTGGGTATGGTGCCAGAGAGGTTATTTTGGTTAAGATATATTTTGGTTAAGATAGAGCTTATTTTAACTTATGTAGACCATTAAGAGAAGAGGATACCGAACCTCTTATCTTATTAGCTTTTAAGGAAAGGTTGGTCAAATGAGACAACTTAATTACCTATTTGAGGTGGTATAGAACTAGTTAACTCTTTAAGGTTACTGAGGTTCAAGAAGTTTAAGATAGGCAAGGTTGTGAAGCAAAGGGGAGACTCACCTAGTCACCTGACATGGAAGTATCAAAATAAAGTGCCTGATTGTAGGCCGCAACGAAACGTTTTATACTTGTCCGCTGCACACATTGTTTAAGAGTAATTAACAGTGTATTTTTAAATCAAAATGAATATACACAAAAGTATTAGTTTACAAGAATCAAACTTGAAAATCCTTGCACAGATTATAACAAAGGCTACCATAGTAGATTAGTAGACTAAAATAATCATTATGATTCATGATTTCATATAGTTACACAGATTAATCAACTACATCGATCAACTGTAACTGCTAATTACTACTCATTCTAAAAGAAGAATAAAATTAAAGCTATGAGCTAAACCAATATTAAGGAAGATTTTCTAAACCTTCTAGAAACATTTTATTCCAGACTAAATTCAAGCAACAATTTCCTCTATTTTATGATTTTCATAAGTATGAGAACTATTTGAACAATACCTAGAATTTCTCCCTCGCTTTTTTCGTTTTTAATCTAATAAGTAGAATTTTGAAACCAAAATAAAATAAAATTAGAAAATCCAAACAAAACATAGGATTTTCTGGTCTAATTCGATGAATACCCATCAATTCGAGGAATACTCATTATCTGATTAACTCAGAGGGTATTAAATGCACACCCAAATTTGTTCACCAATCAAAATATGAACATTAACATAGAAGATTCAAGAAAAACGCCAATTTAATTGAAATAATAGAGAAAAACTAAATAAAAAGTAAAGTAAACAAGGAATTAAGGCCGAAAATTTACCAATTCAGTTCGTTTTCGTTGAAATTTGATAAATCAACAATCCCCATTTAAATCAGCTTCAATCCTTTTTCGTAAAGAAGCCCAAGTTGGTTGGATTAATTGAGTGAATCCAATTTAAGGAAAACAATTGAAGAATTTTTAAGAGAACTAGCTATGAATTGTCAATTTTGGATTAAGGGTTTCGTATTAAGGTGAGAGATTGATGAGAGGGCGGCTGTAGGTTTTCTTAGGGTATTGCAAATTCTTGGAGTACTTGATAGCAATGGCCGGAAAATCAAAGGGTAACAATTAAACAAGATTAAAAGTTTTACCCTTCTAGAAATTTAGAATAGTAGGCAAACAACCCCTTTAGAATATATTTTTCTTTTTTCTTATTTGAACGGTTCAGATTTTATAACTAAATCTAACGGATCAAATCTTATGTATTCTATTAGTCATCTTTAGTCGACGACCTTCACAGAATTTTTATGTTATTTTATGTGAATGAAGAAATTGGATAATGTGCAACATGTGTTAGTTATAGTTTTCTTGTTACTCTTATTTGGTTGTGTATAATTCCAGAGTTGTGAGAGTTAGCAAGACTTTTTTTTTGGAAAACAGATAAAACTAAGTTTTGCTAGCTTTGGGAAGGAATACGGTTACTCTGAATACAATCTTCTTCTACTACAGCTTAAAGCACATTCCAAAGAAGGGTAGTCATCCACTAACATGTTCAAAACCTTAGGTGTTGTTTGCTTGATATGCTAAGTCTCATTTCCTAGGAAGTAAAGTGTAAGGAGGTTGTTTGATTGACATGCGGAATATCCTAGAAGTAGGTAGTTATACTTCACCCAAAATGGAGGACAAAGATCATGTCTGTAAAGTAGTTGCATACTTTGCAACATTTATTTTTCTTTCCCATTTAGCCTCTTTTCAAGATTGTTTAGAGAAGATTTTCCTCTACGGTATGGCAGATTATCCCTTTTATCGGGTTATTTTGAATATGTCAATGTCGCGAATAAATTATGTCTAATTACAAGAATGAACAAAAAAGTTCCTGAAGATTCTACCGGTATCTATGTGTGATATTATTAAGATTTTCTAGCAACAATGTGTAGAAAGAATGATTAGGGAGTGTTTGTGGAAGAAGTAGATTATACAAATTCTCTTCACCCGGCCTATTGGATGAAGCAGACTGCTGCAAAGTTTTAACATGTTTTGACTGGATAAAGATGGAGTACAAAGATAGAAACAGGATAAGGAGGAAATAAAATACTTTACATTGGTTGAAAAACATGTAGTATGCTGCTAAAGAGAGGCAATACATCTTGTCAAGCGGCGAGGTATAGAAAATAATTGCTTAAATGTGAAGTGTATCAAATACATATATAGAATGCATGTACTATTTATCAGCAGGCAGCAGGCATCAGGCATGAATATCATGGAACATTTTGTTACAAGGAGATGCTTACTAGAAGCAATTTGTTTCGCGGTAGTTTGTTATATTTCCAATGAAATCAGCCATGTATTATGAACAGAATCGCAAATGCATTATGTGCTTGATCAATTATGTTTTTGGGAAATGCAGGATTAAATTGCTGATTTCACAGAATAAAGAAATAACTACGGAGCCTACCAACTCAACGGCATGTATATTTTCAACCGAAAGACCTGCCTCTGCAAGAGCCTTTTCCAAAAAAAATTGGTAAACTGATTTGCTCCTCTAAACCCTAAAACCACAAATTCTAACTCACAAATTCAATAAACTAATAAAATAGGCAAATTTAACTAAAATAGATTCAATTTTAGAATTAGAAACATGATTTATAACTTAATTAAAAAGAGAGAAAACCATAACATAGAGAACCCTAACCTCTGTGATAGGAGAAGAGCTTGTGGGAGGGAATCTAGCGTTTCTCCGGTGCCGATGGGAAGGTGCAACTTCTTCTGGTAGTGGAGAAAGCCTCCCAATCCTTCGCCGGTGGTGGTGGTGAGAATCTGAGAGGAAGTGAAGATCGGCGGTGCTGGTACTCTGGTGGCCGGTGGTGGTGTAATTGAAGAAGAGGAGCTGAGAGAGAGTGAAGTTCGGTGGTGGTGGTGGTGGTGGTGGAATTCAAGGTCGCCGGTGAGTTCAGTGGGATGGAGTTCACCGTGCTTTTTTTTCGAGTGAAATTTCAGGGAAAGAATAGGGAAAGGCAGTAGTAGGGTTAATTTACTTAGAGCATCTCCAATGGTTATAGCTAGGGACTTGCTTGCAATTTGCAAAAATTTCAAGCTACTAGCTTAACCATTGGAGTTAAGATGAGCATCTCCAATGATTGTAGCTAGGGACTTGCTTGCAATTTGCAAAAATTTCAAGCTACTAGCTTAACCATTGGAGTTAAGATGACAAGTTAGCTTGGCCAAGCAAATTAGCTTAAACGAGCTAATTTGCTTGACAAAAAGCTGGAAAAAATGAGTGGACCCATTTTGTCCTTGCGTGATATACAACAACAGAAGAAAGCAATATGATTGGTGCGTGTAACACACATTCCTTCTACCATTTATCCCTTAATGTTTGTATGGTCCCAATAACTTCATTCAAAGTTTCCAACGGATAAATAATGAATATGGATTTGAAAGTTTTTTTTTTCAACTTTATTTAAATAAACTTGTGCATAACTGCTACAGTGCTACTCCATATTTTCTTCTTCTTCTCCGTAAATCTTTGAAGTTTCAGTTTTTTAAATTCCTTTGCTTTGTTAATTTTTCAGATGGATAATGTTAAAGACAATACCAATCAAACCTCTCATGCTCCAAGTTTCTCACATCCTCAACCATTTCCTATCCGACAAGTTCTTCACCATCCAACTCAAAGTTACTATCCTATGACTCCATATCCACCAAACACTCAAATGTATCGTCCTCATTCGGAGTATACGGTAATTGGACCAGATAATCCTCCCACTCAATCGGGATTTTTTCCTAGTCCTCCGTATTTGAATGAACCAAATGTACCGACAAACACTATAATGTACCATCCTCATACAGAGTATACAATTCGGCCGGATAATTGTCCTACTCATTCAGGAATCTTTTCTCATCCTCCTTATTTGCATGAACCAAATATAGTTCATGACAATACAAGAAGGGATAGCATAGGAGACTCAAGCACCAACGAAATGTATCCAACTACTAGGTTGGGAGACAATTCTCAAGCTCCTCAAACTGATTCTCACCATGAAGAGGAGACTAATCAAGCTAAAGAAAAACGAACCAAGTTGAAATGGAGCCAAAATAAAGATGTTGATTTATGCACGAGTTGGATAACCATTTCAAAGGACCCAATAAAGGGAATTGATCAAACTAAGGAATTGTATTGGCGAAATATCGCTGAATACTACAATACTTGGAAAAAAAAAGGGCCTGAGATACCTGTTGATAAATTGTCCAACCATTGGTTCAAAATGAGTGCCGAGGTTACAAGGTTTAATGGATGTTACAATATTGTAAAAGATAGCCATCCTAGTGGGCATAATAATGAAGACATCATCAATAAGGCAAAGATTTTATTTGCGGAACGTTACGAAAATAGAAAGTTTTCCTACCTTCATGCTTGGGAAGTCCTGCATACTGATCCAAAATGGCAAGTATTTTCTAGAAAATAGTGTAACTCGTTAAAGAGAACAAAGATATCAAGGTCGGGTGTGTATAGTTCCTCCTCTAACCATGATGCAAGTGAAAATGATGAAGTGCAAATGCTAGATGAACGTCCAATTGGTCAAAAGGCGGCAAAGCCCGCAGCAAGGAAGAAAGGGAGTAAGAAAACAAGCTCTGAAATTGTTGATGAAAAGTGGAACAAATTTGAAGATTTAGCTACAAAGAGACTAACATTATTGCAAGAACATGTTCGTCAAACCGATTTCGAGATACTACTCAAGGACACTTCAACTATGGATGAAAGCACAAGGAAAAATCACGACCAAATATGCAAGATCATTAAAGCAAAGTATGAAATAGAGTAACTTTATTTATGTACTTGGGAGTTTGAATGTTGGTTCTTGTTTTTTTGTTTGGATTTTGCATATCTACTGGAGCTAGAAAAGTACCGTAGTAGTAAGCACTGGTAGTAGTAGACTAATAGTATTGCCAATGTTCACATTTCATTTTTTAACTAAAAACGTAGTAGTATTGTGTTTTTCTTTGAACTGCCCATAGTAGTAGTATTGCTAATTATTGTTTTTATAACTAATACTCTTCCATGCATCGTGATTCAAATTAGCTAATTGACTTTGATAAATTAGTCGTTTTGTTTTGTTTT
This sequence comes from Spinacia oleracea, assembly GCF_020520425.1. NCBI lineage: Eukaryota > Viridiplantae > Streptophyta > Magnoliopsida > Caryophyllales > Amaranthaceae > Spinacia > Spinacia oleracea. The sequence goes on from NC_079490.1 coordinate 8,957,640, forward strand.
AGCTAATTCACATTTCATCATTTGTTTTGTTATTCGTATTGTTAAAATTAGTCGTTTAAAAACTAGCCGTTAAAATATGTACGTTAAAAACTAGCCGTTAAAATTACTCGATTAAAAACTAGCCGTTAAAAACTTAGATGTACGTTAAAATCTAGCCGTTAAAATTATAAAAACTAGTCGTTAAAAAACTAGATATACGTTAAAAACTAGCCTTTAAAAAACTAGATGTACGTTAAAAGCTAGCCGTTAAATTAGTCGTTCAAAAACTAGCCGTTTAAAAACTAGATGTACGTTAAAAGCTAGCCGTTAAATTAGTCGTTAAAAAACTAGCCGTTTAAAAACTAGATGTACGTTAAAAGCTAGCCGTTAAATTAGTCGTTAAAAAACTAGCCGTTTAAAAACTAGATGTACGTTAAAAGCTAGCCGTTAAACTAGTCGTTACAAAACTAGCCGTTAAAAAACTAGATGTACGTTAAAAGCTAGCCGTTAAATTAGTCGTTAAAAAACAAGCAGTTAAAAAACTAGATGTACGTTAAAACTAGTCGTTAAAAAACTAGCCGTTCAAAACAATTAATTCTCATGGTGTTATCTATATAATGGATTTTGTAGCAATTGGTAAGGCACACATGTTTATCTAAAAGAAAAACATCTCCACTAACAATCTCAATTTAAGATGTCAAACAATATTATTGATTGGAAGCAAATTTGGAATGAGGAATTAATTGATGAATCATATGAAGAAATGGGGCATTTCCTACTCGAAAATCCTCCGAGAAAAATTGTGCCTCGTGATCGTGAAGCGGGTGCAGAACGTCTTTATCAAGATTACTTCTCTCCTGAACCTGTATATCCAGAACACATGTTTCGAAGAAGGTTCCGGATGAGTAGGGAACTTTTGTCCATATTGTAGAGGAACTTGGAAAGCATTCTGAATATTTCATTCAAAGAGTTGACGCTGCAAAAAGATTGGGATTGTCTCCCTTTCGAAAATGTACCGCTGCTATTCGCATCTTGGCTTATGGCTCCCCAGCTGATGCTGTTGACGAGTACATCAAAATAGGTGAAAGCACGGCCATGGATTGTTTATTCAAATTTTTTCGTGCTATTATAGATGTGTTTGGAGATGTGTACATGAGAAAGCCTACTGAAGATGATGTCCAACGACTACTTGAAATGCACGAAAAATATCATGGTTTTCCTGGCATGCTTGGAAGCCTTGATTGCATGCATTGGGCATGGAAAAATTGTCCAACGGCGTGGAAAGGACAATACACTAGGGGTGATTATGGGTATCCTACAATCATGCTCGAAGCTGTTGCCTCAAATGATCTCTGGATATGGCATGCATATTTTGGTGTTGCTGGGTCAAACAACGACCTTAATGTGTTGAGTAGATCAAATTTATTTCAAGAGAAATTGCAGGGAAGAGCTCCAGAGGTTAATTTCACTATCAATGACACTCATTACGATATGGGGTACTATCTTACAGATGGTATTTATCCAGAATGGGCTGCATTTGTTAAAACCTTCACACGTCCTCAAGATCCCAAAAGGCTTTTATTCAAAAAAAGGCATGAGAGTGCAAGGAAAGATGTTGAACGAGCATTTGGAGTACTCCAAGCTCGTTTTGCAATAGTTCGTGGACCAGTGCGTTGTTGGCATAAAAGTAGAATCCACGATATAATGGATGCATGTATTATATTGCATAACATGATCGTTGAAGATGAACGACACACATTCTCTAAAAACTTTCCTCAAGGTGATTTTTCACCAACAGTTGGTGATGATGTTCATCAAGAACATGCACCGGATTTTCAAGCATTTCTTGAAAGAGATATAGCCATTCGAGATAGGGAAATGCATCATCAATTGAAGGCTGATCTAGTGGAACATATTTGGAGTCGTTTCGGAGGCGAAGATCTTAATTAAGCTCCCTTAAATTATATTCGAGTAATTTTTTTAATGTTAGTAATAAGTTTAATTTATTTAAATATGTCACCTTTTTTTATATATCAATAAAATTTCAGTTTTCTTTAAGGAAAATGTATGTATTTTGTTAAAGAAGTTATGAAAATACATTAGTAGAGTATAAAATAAAATATAGTTATTGTTAAAAATGTAATAGTAAGCAAGAAGTTTTGAAAAAAAGTAAGCAAGGTACTGAAGTAAAAAGAGTAATGTATTATTAATTTTATAAAATAGTAAAAATAAGGATTTAATAAAAAAAATTAAAAATTTAAAAGTTAATTGACAAGTGGAACCCACTTAAATTACAAGCTAGTAGCTTACCATTGGGATATAAACTAGCTAGAAATGAAATTAGCTTGGAATCATATGTGGCATGGCAAGCTAATTTGACAATTAGCTTACCATTAAAGATGCTCTTAGTAGGGTTAATTTACTTTCACCGGGAAAGGTGGCACTTAGAAAGATAAATTACCACATGTGGCATATCTAGTGTCCAAATAATCCACTTTTATTTAAAGTGTTGTATATAGGGGGTGTTTGGTTAGGAGAAGTTTGAGGGAAAAAGGGATTTTTGGGGTGAATTAGAGGTTTGACTTTAAAAAAAAGCTAATTGGGAGTGTTTGGTTAGGAGAGGATTGGAAGAGAGTTATGAGGTGAAAAATTTAATTTTGAAAAAGCTTAATATAGGAGCTTTTTGCAATTAGAGGTTTGAGAAAGTGGAGTGAATTTATTCTCCATAATGACCCTATGATGATCCATCCTTTGCACTTGCATTGTCGGGGAGGCCCGAACCAAAATTCAAATTAAAACAAATTCATTAACCAACAATAGCCTAGACTAATTATTAAAAATAGAGTTTAAGACAATGCAAGTAAATAAGCTCTCTCAATCAACTCATCCTGGGAGATAACTTCACTTGCAAGTCACCTCTAAAAGTCTTGTTTGGTAAAATCTACTCCCCGACAATGCAAGTGCAAATGATGGGATCATCATAGGGTCATTGTGCAGAATGTCATGACCAAAAGACATAAAGCATGTAATCAGCAAAAGTTGAGTACTACAAGCTAATGCAAAACCTATAACTAACATGCACGGTTCCCAAAACAATAATTGAAATCACATGCAAGTAAACATTTAATCATAAAAACAAGACAAGACTCGACTCGACTCAAGACACGACTCTTGACTTTATAAATTAATTAGAATAAGCATCGAACGAGTTATTGAAAAAGAAATGTCCATTGGATGAGTGTTGGGAGCCAACCAAACACTAAAAGAAATAATAGTAACTCTGTGTCAACATGTTTATTAGCATGTGACGGAATTCTGCGCATAAAATAAGCAATACAACGTCTTGTATCACCAAGTAGAAGTAACTATCGTTGTGAGGGGGTCGAAAAAGCACGAGGCTAATGCGTGACCTCGTCCCTCGTGGGTGTGACGCTTCTTTTTATTCAATCAAGTGTAATTGGATTTCCTGTGAGTTTACACCCAATTGACTAGTAATATAGGAGTCGCCATTCAGTTTTTAACGACAATGAGAAAAACTGACAAAACCCGGTTATCGTGACATAAAGGGAGTGCAATTATGTTTGACCACGACGGCCGTAGGTTCCCTTGTGATCCCTGGTGTGGGGATCTCTCAACATACACTCGCAAGGTAGAGATTGAGGGTTCGGGGGACTGTAACTACCGAGAGGAGTACTTCGCTCGTCGATAACTCCAGAGGCAGGATATCCTTACTAGCTCAGCATAAATAATTGAAGGGACATGCGTTGACTATTAAACTAATCTGAGTTGATTTTAGCAATATGCAACATATAATACTAGATCGATCGTGATTATCTGATTTAAATAGTATTAAGGGACCTAGCATGATAATCCAATTTCCCGAAAATATTATATTTGTTAGGCGTGATAGAACAATCAGATTTAGTTAGTTTAACAGTTCATAAAAAGGGCGAGGAAAGCAATTAAATCATCGAGAAGGGGCACATTACGACGCACCCTTGAGAGGTGCGTCACGGTTCTCAGAAAACTAACCGCTTTGACTTTGCTATTTCTCCTTTTTATTTAACGAATCTCAATTATGGGACAGGATACGTTCTGTTCGATTTATGGATCGATTGCGACAGAACGCGTGAACAATTTTGCAGCGTGAGGCTTAGGCTAAGGGTTGGAGTCAATACTCAGAATATAATTGTGTGTTGTGTGTCCTTTTCACGTCGAATTTGGGGCTGTATTTATAGGGAAGAGTTCGTGGAAAGATAGAATTGCAGAGTTCTAATCCACAAAGAATTAGAAAAAAACACGTACCCAGGTATTTTCAGCGCCCAGCCCTGGGCGCCGAAGATTTCGGCGCCCAGAGCCAGGCGTTGAAAATAGGGTCTGGGCTGTTTTCTTAGTCAGATTCAGATTTCTGAAATCCGTAGTGTTTGAGACTTAATCGAGTCTTTTAGTGCGTATCAATTTCATGACGGAATGCGTCTGGGCCCGTTACGAACTCTAGGCTCGTTAGGATTTTAATTAATACGTAACTCTTATTTCCGAATCATATTAGGAATAGGATTCTCGCAGTTTTCTATCTCATTTAGGATTTATGTTGGAGTGCAACACCTAGTTCTGACAGGTTTCTATCTTTTATGACTTGCCACTTCTAGAAGCTACCCTTTACGGTAGTTACTATTTTTAGCAGGTTTCCATAAATAGCAGGTTTCGGGTGAAATGAAAAGGGAATTGAGATTCGTTATTTTATAGGAGATGCGTTGTCAAGTGGAGATATATGTTTTCATCATCAAACCTTTCCCTTTCGGGAATGGGGACAAAAGTAGGTGTCTACAGTTAGCCCCCACTTTGACTGAGTCTTGGAGTAAGACGATGGTCAAAGTACTAGACGGAGTGCGTCACACAAGCCATGGTGTATGTGACCTGTTTTGCGAGGGTCTCACGAGCCCCCGAGTGATAACATTTGACTTAAGGGTCATCACTTGAAATGTCGACATATCCCTCACGTGTCATTGGGATTTGTCAACTGGCAGTATAGAAACATCCTCACTTTGTCATTGGAAGGATCTAAAGGTGCGTAGAAACTCCCTCACTTTGTCATTGGGAGTAGCTACAGATGTTTTCGAAATCAAAGCTATAAAGTGTAATTGGGCCTGGCCAAGCCCAACCACGAGGTAAAAATGTTTTTAAAGATTCTCATTTTCAGGGCTAGCTAAACGAGAAAACCCTTTTGTTTTTATGGGACGTAAAACGAAGGAAAATCCAGCACATCGCTCTTTTTTGGAAAAAATGGAAAACCAATCCTTTTAATTTTTAGAAAAGGGAAAACCAGAAAAAGTTATCTGTAATACCCCGAAATTTTAAATTCGATTTATTAAATTAAAAATATTTATTAACTTGATTTCGTTTTAATTAAATTACGAATAATCGAATTTCGTTATTTTAATCGTTTTTACGATTTATTTTAAACGACGAATTCATAAACTGAAATTATTTATTTTTTCGTTAACGATAATTTATTTATTATTAAACATTTTTATTTCTGAAAATTAATTACAAATTCTGAATTTTTTTGCCAAATATTGTGAATTTATTAAATATAAAAAAAAAGGGGGGAAAAATTTCTGCTTGCTCTCCACGCATAAACCAGGAAGTTTTGACTTCCTCTCCTTCCTCTCAATTCAGTCCAAATGCAAATGCTTGGACCCCAAGTACACTCCCTTGTTCATCACACCTTCCATATACAAATTCAGAAAAATTAAGGTGAAATTTCAACAACAAGCAAAACCCAATTTCAATTTCAATCTCAAAAACCAAATTCAATTTTAATTTTCTCTCCTCTTTTTGTTCCCTGATTCGGACCAACCACCACCAACGACCACCACCGTGCACCACCATCCTCACCACCACTCCACCACCCCGCATCTCCCGACCACCCAGAACCACCGAACACCACCACCCCACCACAACTCCCTCCCATGCTCTCTCCTCCTCTCGCGTCCCCTGCCTCCTTCTTTCTTCCTCCTCTTTCGCCCCACGCCACCACCACAACCACCACACCACCAGCACCACTCTACTCCGACCACCATCAACAACCTCATCCACCAAACCACCGCCCAGAACCACCCTGCGTCCCCCCCCTCTCCCTCGCACCTTCCCCTCCCCTGTTTCGCAAATCACCACCCCTAATCCCCTTAACTGCTCCGCCGCGAACCACCGCCCACCATCACCGTCGCGTCAGACCGCGTCGCCCAGCCAGCCACCTCCCTCTCCTTCCCTGTGTCGTGCTCCCCTGTGTCGTGCATCCCCTCCCCTCCTCCCCTGCTTCCTTCATTCCCCTTCCCCTGTTCGTTCCCCATTCAAAAAAAAAAGGGAATCAGTTTCCTTTTTGAAACCTGATTTAATCCTCCCTCAAACTTAAATTCAGATTGGGCCATTTTATAATTTGGGCTTTTTGGGTGAGTTAAGCCTGGTTTATAATTTCAGAATCTAATTTATCAATTCTTAGGATTTAATAATTTTTGTACAATGTATATTTACTAATAAAATTGTTTATTATTTTTCAGGTTTTATTATCAATTTTATGAGAATAGGATTCTAGTGTTATTTATCCAAAATGAAATTTAAACAATATTTTCATAAAAATTGATTTAAAAACTTATATGTATTTTGATTAAAAATCTGAGTAACAATAATAATATTTCGTTAAATTTCGAAATTTATATTTTTATTAAAACTCGTTATTTATAAAATTCATTACTTATAAAATTTATGATTTTATAAAATATTGATTTTAAATTATATTATCGATTTAACTAAAATAAGTTACTAAATGGATTTATCAAGGACAAAATTTAAATAAGATTTTCGTGTAAATTAATTAAGGAAAATCTATATATATTTCGATTGAAATTTCAATTAATTCTTCAGGCGTTTAATTATATTTTCATTAAAACTATGAAAATATATATTTTTTTAACATTATTATTAGAAAATTGGTTAATTATAAAGTTTCGAAATTATTAAGTTAAATTATTTATCATTTTAGTACTAATTCGATTATTTAATATATTTTTTTTAAAGAAATTGGACTCGAGCTCAGGATGAACGAACCAACGAAAATCCTTAGCAAAGTCGTGGAAGTGAGGTAACGGCTATTGCTAGTACCCGCAATCCCTTTATAAATGTATTATGAAATTATGACGTTATGATTGGATTTATGAATTAAATGTTTTGACATGTTTTATGGATTGTGGGAATGAATTATGATTTGTTTGAATTATTCTTTACAATATGATTTGATTGAGTTTTCTCATAAAATGATGTTTATGAAATGCTTTGAAAGAAATGATATGTTTATTGATCCCAAGATCAAAATGATGTTTTATGAGCTAAATGAGTTATGTTATTTCGAATTGAATTACAAGCCAAGGCTTGGTAAAATTACATACAAAATTATAAATGAAAGTGAAAGACCTGGTTTGTCTGGCGGTATATAAACTACCATCTTCCTATCTATCGGTCATGCATGCACCACGGACACCTGTCCACCCATGGATTACGAGCCCAGGCTCCCATGGTTTATGAGCCCAGGCTCAGGGCCCAGGCCCCATGTTACGATGAGCCCAGGCTCTTATGGGCCCAGGCCCAGTGGAGAATTCCTTCACGGTTCGTACTTGCCGACAACTAGCATGTTAAACTGCAAATTTTATGAATGAATTAAATGTGATGTTTTGTTAAATGTTTTTACCATTCTATTCTCCCTGTGTTATTAAATAAAATGAATTGAAATGAATTTACGCTGCTAGAATAGTTCGTTACTGAGTCTTCGGCTCACCGTTTTGTTTTCCGTTTTAGGTACTGCGGGGGATGATGGACACGAGTAGTGGCGAGGAGTTTCACTTTAATATTATCCACCTAGTTTATGTTTACGGTTCTAATAGTTTTAATAGTTTTAATTAAAGACTTTTAGTAAGTTATGCACTTTTATTTTGATAATATAAAGGATTATATATATATTTTGGAGTATTTAAAGGCTTATGATTGATGGTTGCCTTGTAATTTCCGGAAAGGAAGTTACGGCAGGTAATGTCCCGACCAATTAGGTTAATTCCGCTGCTAATTATGTGTTAATTATTGAATTAGAGGTCGGGGGCGTTACAGTTTGGTATCAAGAGCAAAGGTTCTGGACCATAAGTGCTAAACCTTACGGGTTTTCGCACGAATAGAATTCATTAGGCTTTAAGTAAAGAATTTTAAGGAATGAGTTAAAAAGAATGTTCTAAAATCTTGCTAAGTTAAAATGAATATGAGTGTGAGTGTAGGAACGGGATCAAAGGGTTTATTTTATATTATTATTTCGCTTCAATCTGATAAGATATGTTATGCAGAATGTCGACCATTGATGCTATCAACGATGTTGCTAACGGAGCTCGCAACGAGCATCATGTTCATGATGATAACGACATTACTCACGAGGAGTATGTCCATGTTAATGGCCACGAGGAAAGGATGGAACGATTGGAAAATGTGAGTGCAATGTTGGCCGAATTAGTCCATGATTCTCGGAAGAAGAAAGATGTTAGTGGGAATGAGAGCGCAACGATGTTCAAGAACTTTTCGTCGCTCAACCCACCGTCCCAGATGGCAAGCCCGATCCAGTTGAGTTCGAGGATTGGATAAGTCGCATTGATCAGTTGTTTGAAACCCTGCAATGCCCTGAGAAATGGAGAGTTGATTTCGCAGTGTTCTACTTGACGGGTCAAGCAGGATTATGGTGGAAAGTTAACAAGGAACGAAAGAATGGGCCTGGATTTGGTTGGAACGAATTACAGAAGTTAATGAGAGACAAGTTTTATCCACCATCCTTGAGGAAACAAAAAGAAGATGAATTTTTACACTTGCAACAAGGAACAATGAGCGTGTTGGAATACGCAAATAAGTTTATGGAGTTGTCAAGGTTTGCACCAGACTTGGTGTCGACAGAGCAGTCCAGGATGAACCGTTTCGAGCGAGGACTGCACCTTAAGTACCAGGATAGGTTGTCCACTCAGAGGTTTACTTCATACCAGGATATGGTTGATATTGCAGCTAACGTAGAGCGAGTGGTACTGCTTCGAGAAGCGAAGAATGTTGGGTATAAAAGGAGGAATGAAAACCAGAGTCAAGGAGGAGCAAAGAAGCCTAACAAAGGCTATCAGGGAAACCAAAGGAGGAACGATGTTGGAAACAAAGGACAAGGTTATCGTGGAAACCAGAATAATAGGGCGCAAGAATGTGCCAAATGTGGGAGAAGAGGCCACATCGAGAGTGAATGCTGTGTAGGATCGAACACTTGTTTTCGATGTGGGAGCCATGATCATTACATCAGAGATTGTCCGAAGCAGGTAACCCCAACCACGAGAGGACCAGTTTCAACTAACAACGATCGTGGTCGGAACAACATCAACACAGGAGGTTCAAACCGCAACCCACCCCGACCACCGCCAGCTGGAAGAGTTTTTGTGATGAGACAGGATGAGGCAGATGAGAATGATAATGTTATCACCGGTACCTTCTCTATCCATTCTTTACCAGCTCATGTTCTTTTTGATTCTGGAGCTTCACATTCCTTTATTTCTCCATTGTTTGCAAAGTATTTAAATTTGAAACCATGTTGTGACTTTCATGCTATGAGTGTTTCCCTTCCTAGTGGAGAAATTGTGAAATGTAGAACCATGTATAAGGATTGCCCTATTATAATAAAGAAAGTTGAGTTTCGAGCAGACTTAATAGCTTTTGACCTATCTGAATTTGATGTAATCTTGGGAATGAATTGGTTGACTAAGTATGAAGCTAACCTTAATTGTTCGAGGCAAAGTGTGACCCTTATAACGCCAGATGGAGATAGAGTTTCATTCCATAAGTTAGTAAGAAAACCAACGATTCAAATTGTCCATGCTTTGAGAGCACGTAAAATGATTGAGAGTGGTTTATCTGGTTATCTGTGTAGTGTTATTGACTTAAATACCTCTGGACCTTCCATTACCGACATACCTGTTGTTTGTGAGTACCCACATGTTTTTCCAGAAGAAATACCTAGTATGCCCCCACCAAGAGAATTAGATTTCAGCATTGAATTAATTCCAGGATCCACCCCTATTTCTAAGGCACCATATAGAATGGCACCAGCTGAGTTACAAGAATTAAAGAAACAATTAGATGAGTTACTTGAAAAAGGATATATTCGACCTAGTGTTTCACCTTGGGGAGCCCCTGTCTTGTTTGTGAAGAAAAAGGACGGAACTATGAGGTTATGCATAGATTATCGAGAGTTAAACAAGATTACCATTAAGAATAAGTATCCTTTACCCCGTATTGATGATTTGTTTGACCAACTTCGAGGTGCAAAAGTGTTTTCTAAGATTGATTTGAGGTCAGGTTACCACCAACTTCGAATTAAACCTGAGGATATTCCAAAGACAGCCTTTAGAACCAGATATGGTCACTATGAGTTTGTTGTGATGCCTTTTGGATTAACCAATGCGCCAGCTGTATTTATGGATTTGATGAACCGTATTTTTAAACCATACCTTGATAAGTTTGTAGTTGTTTTCATTGATGATATTTTGGTATATTCTAAGAGTAATGAGGAACACGAGGAGCATCTGAGAAAAGTGTTAGATATGTTGATTGAAAACCAGTTATATGCTAAGTTGTCGAAATGTGAATTCTGGCTTAAGGAAATATCATTTTTAGGTCATATTATCTCTGAGAAAGGTGTATCTGTTGATCCTGAGAAAATAAAAGCAATTGTGGAATGGCCTAGACCAACTAATGTACCCGAAGTACGGAGTTTTATGGGTTTAGCTGGATACTATCGAAGATTCGTTCAAGATTTTTCTAAGGTTGCCTTACCCATAACCCGATTAGTTAGAAAGAATACCAAATTTGTGTGGAATGATGATTGTGAATGTGCATTTCAAGAACTTAAGAAACGTCTCACCACTGCCCCTATTCTTACCCTTCCATCTGGAACCGACGGATTTGTAATCTATAGTGATGCTTCCAAGAATGGGTTAGGATGTTTCTTGATGCAAAACGGAAAAGTTATAGCTTATGCTTCACGCCAACTCAAAGTCCATGAACAAAATTACCCTACCCATGACCTCGAACTTGCAGCTGTTGTTTTCGCCCTTAAGATTTGGAGACATTATTTGTATGGAGTTTCGTGTCAAATTTTCACCGACCATAAGAGTCTTAAGTATATTTTCACCCAAAAAGAACTCAATATGAGGCAACGTAGGTGGTTAGAACTTCTTAAAGATTACGATCTTGATATTCAATATCATCCCGGAAAGGCTAACGTTGTTGCAGATGCATTAAGTCGGAAGTCTCACCTAAATTCTATCCTAACTTTCTCCCGAGTCAACCGAGATGATCTACAAAAGATGGAAATTGAGTTTATAAAAGGAAATGCTTGCTTGAATGTGTTGGTAATGAAGCCAACTTTTATTGATGAGATTAAGGAAGCGCAATGTAAGGACTTGCAATTAGAAAGAATAAGGAGTGAAGTGGAAAATGGGAAGTCACCTGGTTTTGCCATTCAAGAGGATGGCATGTTAAGGTTTCAGGGAAGATTATGTGTGCCTAATGATGAGAAGTTGAAAAAGAGAATCTTAGAAGAAGCTCATAGTTCACCATACTCGATTCACCCTGGAGGAAATAAGATGTATAAGGATTTAAGGCAAGTGTATTGGTGGAGCAACATGAAGCAAGAAGTGGCAGAGTATGTGGCTAAATGTTTGACATGTTAGAGAATCAAGATCGAGCATCAAAGACCAGTAGGTTTGTTGCAACCACTGGATGTGCCAGAATGGAAATGGGATTCAGTTTCAATGGATTTTATCATAGGTTTACCAAGATCAACCAAGGGAATGAATGCTATTTGGGTCATTGTTGATCGATTAACAAAGTCAGCGCATTTCTTAGCCATGAAGAACAATTCGAGTTTGGATCAACTTGCTGAACTATATGTGAACACCATTGTGCGGTTGCATGGAGTGCCTAGTTCGATCGTTTCTGATCGTGATACGAGGTATCAATCAACCTATTGGAAAGAATTGCAGAAAGCTCTTGGGACGAAACTTAACTTCAGTACCGCATTTCACCCAACGACTGATGGACAAACAGAACGTACCAATCAAATTGTCGAGGATATGTTGAGAGCATGTATTTTGGATTTTCAAGGAACCTGGGAGAAGTTTCTACCTATGGTTGAATTTACGTACAACAATAGTTATCAGGCCACTATTGGTATGGCACCGTACGAAGCACTTTATGGAAGGAAATGTCGAACACCATTATGTTGGAGTGATATCGATGAAGCACGTGTTATAGGACCAGAGTTGATTCAAGAAACTACTGACAAGATTCGTTTAATCCAATCAAGAATGATGGCAGCGCAAAGTAGGCAAAAGAGTTATGCGGACCAACGAAGAAGACCACTAGAGTTTGAGGTTGGAGATCACGTGTTCTTGAAAATTTCGCCAACGAAAGGAATAATGAGATTTGGTCAAACGGGAAAATTGAGCCCAAGATACATCGGGCCATATGAGATACTAGAAAGAGTAGGTGCAGTAGCATATCGACTAGCTTTACCAACCGACTTGGAAAAGGTGCATAATGTGTTCCACGTATCGATGTTAAGAAAATATGTTTCTGATCCTAGCCATGTGATTACGCACGAACCCTTGATGTTGCGAAACGACCTGACTTACGAGGAGAAACCAATTGAAATTCTAGAACGAAGAGAGAAACGACTTAGAAGCAAAGTAATTCCAATGGTTAAAGTCTTGTGGGCCAATCACTTGACATCTGAAGCTACATGGGAAGTCGAAGCGCAAATGAGAGCGAAATATCCCCCGTTATTCGTTTAGAAACGATAAGATGTATGAATTTTAATATGTTATTTGAATGATTATGTTATAATGTTATTCTGCCATGTTTGTATAGTTAATAGAACGAATAAGTATGAATTGTATGATTTCTATGAATGGCTAGTTCTACTGAGCTCCAGTTTCGAGGATGAAACTTTTTCTAAGGGGGTAAGGATGTAATACCCCGAAATTTCAAATTCGATTTATTAAATTAAAAATATTTATTAACTTGATTTCGTTTTAATTAAATTACGAATAATCGAATTTCGTTATTTTAATCGTTTTTACGATTTATTTTAAACGACGAATTTATAAACTGAAATTATTTATTTTTCGTTAACGATAATTTATTTATTATTAAACATTTTTATTTCTGAAAATTAATTACAAATTCTGAATTTTTTTGCCAAATATTGTGAATTTATTAAATATAAAAAAAAGGGGAAAAATTTCTGCTTGCTCTCCACGCATAAACCAGGAAGTTTTGACTTCCTCTCCTTCCTCTCAATTCAGTCCAAATGCAAAAGCTTGGACCCCAAGTACACTCCCTTGTTCATCACACCTTCCATATACAAATTCAGAAAAATTAAGGTGAAATTTCAACAAGCAAAACCCAATTTCAATTTCAATCTCAAAAACCAAATTCAATTTTAATTTTCTCTCCTCTTTTTGTTCCTTGATTCGGACCAACCACCACCAACGACCACCACCGTGCACCACCATCCTCACCACCACTCCACCACCCCGCATCTCCCGACCACCCAGAACCACCGAACACCACCACCCCACCACAACTCCCTCCCCTGCTCTCTCCTCCTCTCGCGTCCCCTGCCTCCTTCTTTCTTCCTCCTCTTTCGCCCCACGCCACCACCACAACCACCACACCACCAGCACCACTCTACTCCGACCACCATCAACAACCTCATCCACCAAACCACCGCCCAGAACCACCCTGCGTCCCCCCCCTCCCTCGCACCTTCCCCTCCCCTGTTTCGCAAATCACCACCCCCCATCCCCTTAACTGCTCCGCCGCGAACCACCGCCCACCATCACCGTCGCGTCAGACCGCGTCGCCCAGCCAGCCACCTCCCTCTCCTTCCCTGTGCCGTGCTCCCCTGTGTCGTGCATCCCCTCCCCTCCTCCCCTGCTTCCTTCGTTCTCCTTCCCATGTTCGTGCCCCATTCAAAAAAAAGGGAATCAGTTTCCTTTTTGAAACCTGATTTAATCCTCCCTCAAACCTAAATTCAGATTGGGCCATTTTATAATTTGGGCTTTTTGGGTGAGTTAAGCCTGGTTTATAATTTCAGAATCTAATTTATCAATTCTTAGGATTTAATAATTTTTGTAAAATGTATATTTACTAATAAAATTGTTTATTATTTTCCAGGTTTTATTATCGATTTTATGAGAATAGGATTCTAGTGTTATTTATCCAAAATGAAATTTAAACAATACTTTCATAAAAATTGATTTAAAAACTTATATGTATTTTGATTAAAAATCCGAGTAATAATAATAATATTTCGTTAAATTTCGAAATTTATATTTTTATTAAAACTCGTTATTTATAAAATTCATTACTTATAAAATTTATGATTTTATAAAATATTGATTTTAAATTATATTATCGATTTAACTAAAATAAGTTACTAAATGGATTTATCAAGGACAAAATTTAAATAAGATTTTCGTGTAAATTAATTAAGGAATATATATATATATTTCGATTGAAATTTCAATTAATTCTTCAGGCGTTTAATTATATTTTCATTAAAACTATGAAAATATATATTTTTTTAACATTATTGTTAGAAAATTGGTTAATTATAAAGTTTCGAAATTATTAAGTTAAATTATTTATCATTTTAGTACTAATTCGATTATTTAATTTTTTTTTTTAAAGAAATTGGACTCGGAGCTCAGGACGAACGAACCAACGAAAATCCTTAGCAAAGTCGTGGAAGTGAGGTAACGGCTATTGCTAGTACCCGCAATCCCTTTATAAATGTATTATGAAATTATGACGTTATGATTGGATTTATGAATTAAATGTTTTGACATGTTTTATGGATTGTGGGAATGAATTATGATTTGTTTGAATTATTCTTTACAATATGATTTGATTGAGTTTTCTCATAAAATGATGTTTATGAAATGCTTTGAAAGAAATGATATGTTTATTGATCCCAGGATCAAAATGATGTTTTATGAGCTAAATGAGTTATGTTATTTCGAATTGAATTACAAGCCAAGGCTTGGTAAAATTACATACAACATGATAAATGAAAGTGAAAGACCTGGTTTGTCTGGCGGTATATAAACTGCCATCTTCCTATCTATCGGTCATGCATGCACCACGGACACCTGTTGTAAGGGGGTCGAAAAAGCGCGAGGCTAATGCGTAACCTTGTCCCTCGTGGGTGTGACGATTCTTTTTATTCAATCAAGTGTAATTGGAGTTCCTGTGAGTATACACCCAATTGACTAGTAATATAGGAATCGCCATTCAGTTTTTAACAACAATGAGAAAAACTGACAAAACCCGGTTATCGTGACATAAAGGGAGTGCAATTATGTTTGACCACGACGGCCGTAGGTTCCCGTTGTGATCCCTGGTGTGGGGATCTCTCAATATACACCCGCAAGGTAGAGATTGAGGGTTCGGGGGACTGTTACTACCGAGAGGAGTAATTCGCTCGTCGATAACTCCAGAGGCAGGATATCCTTACTAGCTCAGCATAAATAATTGAAGGGACATGCGTTAACTATTAAACTAATCTGAGTTGATTTTAGCAATATGCAACATATAATACTAATTCGATCGTGATTATCTGATTTAAATAACATTAAGGGACCTAGCATGATAATCTGATTTCCCGAAAATATTATATTTGTTAGGCGTGATAGAACAATCAAATTAGGTTAGTTTAACAGTTCATAAAAAGGGCGAGGAAAGCAGTTAAATCATCGAAAAGGGACACGTTACGACGCACCCTTGAGAGGTGCGTCACGGTTCTCAGAAAACTAACCACTTTGACTTTGCTATTTCTCCTTTTTATTTAACGAATCTCAATTATGGGACAGGATACGTTCTGTTCGATTTATGGATCGATTGCGACAGAACGCGTGAACAGTTTCGCAGCGAGAGGCTTAGGCTAGGGGTTTAGAGTCGATACTCAGAATATATTATGTGTTGTTGTGTGTTGTTTCACGTCGAAACTAGGGGCCTATTTATAGGGAAGAGTTCGTGGAAAGATAGAATTGCAGAGTTCTAATCCGCAAAGAATTAGGAAAAGAGACGTACCCAGGTATTTTCAGCGCCCAGGCCTGGGCACCGAAGATTTCGGCGCCCAGAGCCAGGCGTTGAAAATAGAGATCTATGTAATTTCACCGCCCAGGGCTGGGCGTCAAAGATTTCGGCGCCCAGCTCTGGGCGTTGAAAGTGATGTCTGGGCCGAATTCTACGCCCAGGGCTGGCCCAGACATCACTTTCAACGCCCAGAGCTGGGCGCCGAAATCTTTGACGCCCAACCCTGGGCGCTGAAATTACATGGATCTCTATTTTCAACGCCCAGCCCTGGGCGCCGAAATCTTCGGCGCCCAGGCCTGGGCGCTGAAAATACCTGGGTACGTCTCTTTTCCTAATTCTTTGCGGATTAGAACTCTGCAATTCTATCTTTCCACGAACTCTTCCCTATAAATAGGCCCCTAGTTTCGACGTGAAACAACACACAACAACACATAATATATTCTGAGTATTGACTCTAAACCCCTAACCTAAGCCTCTCGCTGCGAAACTGTTCACACGTTCTGTCGCAATCGATCCATAAATCGAACAGAACGTATCCTGTCCCATAATTGAGATTCGTTAAATAAAAAGGAGAAATAGCAAAGTCAAAGTGGTTAGTTTTCTGAGAACCGTGACGCACCTCTCAAGGGTGCGTCGTAACGTGTCCCTTTTCGATGATTTAACTGCTTTCCTCGCCCTTTTTATGAACTGTTAAACTAACCTAATTTGATTGTTCTATCACGCCTAACAAATATAATATTTTCGGGAAATCAGATTATCATGCTAGGTCCCTTAATGTTATTTAAATCAGATAATCACGATCGAATTAGTATTATATGTTGCATATTGCTAAAATCAACTCAGATTAGTTTAATAGTTAACGCATGTCCCTTCAATTATTTATGCTGAGCTAGTAAGGATATCCTGCCTCTGGAGTTATCGACGAGCGAATTACTCCTCTCGGTAGTAACAGTCCCCCGAACCCTCAATCTCTACCTTGCGGGTGTATATTGAGAGATCCCCACACCAGGGATCACAAGGGAACCTACGGCCATCGTGGTCAAACATAATTGCACTCTCTTTATGTCACGATAACCGGGTTTTGTCAGTTTTTCTCATTGTCGTTAAAAACTGAATGGCGACTCCTATATTACTAGTCAATTGGGTGTATACTCACAGGAAATCCAATTACACTTGATTGAATAAAAAGAATCGTCACACCCACGAGGGACAAGGTCACGCATTAGCCTCGCGCTTTTTCGACCCCCTCACACTTTGTGGGTCTTTCTGCAAACTATAAGTTGTGGATGAGTTCCGATGACAAAGATGTGAGGACCGAGGCTCGTAATGGGGAGCCGACTGAGCTTTTGATACCTCGTATTCGTGTTAAGTTTGAGGGTCCTGATTCTGCCAGACCTCGTACCTATAGTTTTAAGACTGTGAAAGCTCGTCCTGATCGAAAGCGAAAGGAAGTTCCTCCCCGTTCCAGTGTCAGGCCTAAAAAGATGCCTAACATGAAGGGGCCTGCTGTTGTTAAAAGAAATGCAAGCTCTCGCGGAGATCGTCGCCGGAACAATGTATGGGTTAGGAAGGCTCAGCCGCCTGTAGAAACAGTGGCTAGTCTAGTTGATGATAGTAGTCCTTCTCCCACCATTGCCTGTGCCTTCGAGGTTGAGCGGGCTATAATCGAGAATGTTTCTGAAGCCTTGACATCTTTGGAAGTTAGTGTCCAGGAGCCGGCTCTTATGGAGATTGATATTGGGGCAGCGTAGAAGACTATGGGGGTGGATCCTGCGAACATTGCTCTCTACAAGACTTTATTTGATGATCCGGAAGAACTAGAGTAGTGTAGTTCTTGCTAGGGTGTAGGTGCCCTTTATTTATTTCAGTTGTGTTTGTTTTTTATTTCTAGCACTTTGTTTTCCTTCTTATTATATTTTAATAAAGGCGTATTTTTAGTTTCCATTCAATTTTGTTTATATGTCTAACACTTTTTTACACAAAGAATATAATTTTTTTTTATTATTATTTGGACCGAATTCTTGGTAAGGATTGCCTACGTATCTTGTCAGAATCAGGTCGCGCGTAGTTCTAGCTTTAGAATAAGTTCTAGTATGCCGGATTTCGGTAGATATGTCCTGAAGTGGAAACATATTACTTAATCGGTCAAATGAGTGAAGTATTTGCCATTTATTTTCATCTGCCGTTTTTTTTATAGGTTGCGTAAAATTCGACCAATTTGTTGGTAAACCTATTTGGATACGTACTGTATCCCCCAAGTGTTCGTTGTTTTTCCGTTGTGTGCGGATAAAATGACGAGCACTTCCGAAAAAGAAAACCTTTGGCAGGCAAAGAGTTTCAACGCCCAGGCTGGGGCGTCAGAAATTTCGGCGCACAGCCCTGGGCGCTGAAAATGACTTGGGCGGTCAATTTTTGACGTTTTGCTTCACATGTTCTTGCGTTTATTTCTATTTCGTTTTTTGTGCCTTGATATTTTGCTTTGTAGTTAAAGTTAATTTTGAGGCTGTGAAACGCATTTTTGTCCAGATTAATTTTTTCTATTGGTGACTCAAAAAAGTTTTGAAAATGGAGTTAGGGTGCGGAACTTATGAAGATCTTTGTGTAGGCTTTGGAGGTATGTTGGTAGTGAAAGGTATGATGGAATCTATGTTTTATGAATTTATTTTTTTGGTAACATTTGCATTTGTTTTAAATTTTTGATTTCCTTTTGATTTTGGGTTGCATGGATTGGCTCTTATGATGACATTGGTTGGCTTTTTAGGTTTTGAGGATGGGATAGGGTGGTTTATTTTGTGGGTTTCGGGAACTGGTTCACATGGCATTATTTCAAAACCGAGTGGCCTTTGTTTGTTGGGCCTAGAGTGGGCCGCTTCCTTATTTTTTTATTTTGCAAGTACATTTGGTGTTTATTTAGTGTTAGAATAAAAATTTTAGGAGAAATATTACGCCTTTATTGATTTGGAAAGTAAGGAAAACACACTGAAATAAAACTGACCCATATTCTAAGGGGCCTTAGGACCATCTAAAGTCTCTATTATTTTTTCTATCAATCTAAAGAACTACTAGGCGTTTTTTTACTAATGGTGCTCTATATGGCTCAAGCCTGGGGTTTAGTCTCATAAAACTTCGGTCCTTCACCGGTACTCATCTTGAATCCTATTCCTTTTGCGTTGACCCACTGATATGTCTTCACCCATCCGTTCTCGACCTCTTCTAGTGTTGATGCAGGAGAGATTAACCGGGTTGGATCGAAACCTTCATCTTGTAAAGCTAGGGTAGTCATCACAGTCTCGTCCTCCATAGGCCTCGATTCGTTAAACAATGTCCACAGAGCCTGGTTGTCCAATATTTCAGCTGTTTTAGTCTTGGTGAGGTGGGGTGCCTCATCCAAGGTGTGGCAGTCATGGAAAATTTCGAATCCGGGTTTTAGCAAGCCATCCTGAACGAAGGGTTCAGGGAAATCACAGCATGGGTGTTCTTCTCCTTCCCGAATGAACATCCCGTTAAGGGTCCTTTGATATGGGGGAAGGAGGGTGGTTTGTTTAGTTTTGTTAAGGCGTAGCCTGGATAGGCGGTCAACAATATCTTCCTCCGTTGGCTCATAACCTAAGCCAAAGGGAGTAGATTTGTTGGGAAAAGGATGGAATGTGCATTCCTTCTTCCTTATGCCCAATGGGGTTCCTGGAAAATATCCTTGAGCTAACAGCATCCTAGGGATGACTCGGGATGCATGCGGGTCTAGGAATGCTGGATCATAATCTTCGATGAACTGGATTGTTTCTTCCATTTGAAACCCATAAAGGTCGTCTGCAGTTTCAGACGTTCCAACCATAGTACAATTGACGTCGAGAGGAGGGGCGCGGATTTCTAGTATTACCCCGTTATGGTTAAGTTTAACCATTTGGTGCAAGGTTGAAGTCACACCTCCTAAGTCATGGAGCCAAGGTCGCCCCAAGAGGAGGTTGAAAGTGGGCTTGATGTCTATTATTTGAAACTCCGTGGTGCGTGCCACAGGCCCAGTTTGTATGGTAAGGTTGATTTTTCCCAATACAGGCCTTCGGGAGTTATCATAAGCTCGTACCCCTTGTGAGGAGGTTTGGAAATCATCGCTTCCTAGCCCCAAGCAATGGGCGGTTCGCAATGGGCAGACATTAACCGCCGAACCATTATCTACGAGCGCTAGGGGGATGTTTTGTCCTTTGCATCCAACCACTAAGTAAAGGGCTTTATTGTGAGCACCCCCCCTCTTTGGGTAAGTCTTTATCAGTGAAAACTATGGCCTTTTCTCCGGCATCTCTCGTGACATGGCTAACCAATGAGTCAGGTATGATATCTGTGGGTACTGAGATGAGGTCAAGTGAGCGAATAAGCTTTTCGCGATGTTCCTTTGAAGTACACATAAGATCCCAGATGGTAATCTCAGCCTTGGTTCTTTTCAGTTGTTTCAGGAGAGGATTTTCAATGACTTCCGCGACGGTGGCGTGCCGCCCGTTCTCAGGAGTTTGCCTAACCGGGATGTCGTCCATAGGAGGTGGGTGAATATCCGATTGGTATATTCTTCCGGATCGGGTGAGGTTGTCGACCTCGGGCTCCTGAGGGGTGGTGTCAATGAGAGCATACCCGGGCCAAGTTTCGGTGAAGAAGCCCTGGCCCGATACTTGAGATAGGTAAATATCTTCAGCATCATCATTCCACACACCGCACACTTCTCTCTCGATTCGATCCATAGGGACCACAGCGAGTGGTGCACCTTGAGGCGTGATGTACACCGTGGGGTCGAAATTCTCTGGTTGGTCGAGAGAGATGTGACAAGAGCCGAGTGGGCTCTTGTTGTTGTTGGGTTTGCCAACGTTAGGGAGAGGTATCACTTCATCCTCTATCATGTCCTGGATCGTATGTTTTAGATTCCAGCAGTTTTCAGTGTCATGGCCATTTCCTTGATGGAATTTGCAGTAAGTACCTTCGACCCAATATTTTCTTTTGACAGGAGGGTCACGGGTGGGGCCTATAGGTCTCAACTTTCCTTGATTGGTTAGTCTTTCAAAGGCTTGTACCAAAGTTGACCCGAGTGGGGCAAACTTTCGGTCTCGGACCCATCTTACAGGGTATCTTCGGGCGGGAGCCTCTTCTACATCATGGACTTCTTGGGCTTGGGATGTGTTACCCCGATTATAGGTGTTGGTCTTATATGCAGGTTTGCTCTGTATGGTTTTGGCGAGGTCGTCCTCGATTTTTATTCCCACATCATAAACCCTTTTGAAAGTGTCGAGTCCCAGGTACCTAAGGTGTTGTCTGTAAGCCGGGTCCAAGTTGTCGATGAATTTTTGGACCAATTCTGTTTTGGGAGGCCTATTGATTAGTTGGGCCGCCTGGTCCCTCCAACTAGCAAAGTAGGTTGTGAAACCCTCATTTTTCTTTTGGAATAGAACTTCCAGCTCGCGCATGGTGACTTGGAAATCCATGTTCGACGAGTATTGCTTGATGAAGACATTGACAAAGTCTTCCCAAGTGGGGAAGAGCTTAGGGTCCTGGTGATAGTACCATTTGAGCGGCACAGGTTCCAAGGACAAAGGAAAGGCAGGTAGGTACATGGACTTGTCCACGCCTTTCAAGTTCATGGTATTCACAAAGCTCAGTAGATGATCACGGGGGTTGTCCGTGGCTTTGAACTTTGGTAAGTCAGATGAACTGAACTTTTCTGGTAATTTGCCAGAAAAAGGTTCAGGCTCGAGGGAGAAGTATTTGCTCCCCATGGTTTGCTGTAGGACCATTTTTTCAATCCTCTTCTCGTTTTCGAGGTCATTTTTGGCTTGCGCAGCCGCTAAGGCTTCGTTTTCCATTTTCAGTTGGCCCATGAGTTGGGTCATTTGGACCATCTGGTCTCGCAAATCTTCGATGGACATGTTTGGAGGTGCGAATCGAGGTTGGGGAAGCGGAGATCCTTGAAATGAGGGACGACGGACGGAGCTTGGAGTTACTAAACCTGGTGTTAGTGATGTATCTTCGAGACGCACTAGCCGTTGATTCCCTGATCGGCACCAAGTGGCAGGACCAGTCCTAGGCATAAGATAAGCTAAAGTTTAGGTTCCCAAAGTTTCAAGCATTACTTAGTCTAGACTTCGACTCTCTAAATTGGTGTTTTCTTTTCGCTCTTTCTTCTGTCGGTACACTTTTTGGGGGTTTTTTTTATTTTGGTCATTCTTTGGATTTTCGAAACACTTGCCCGTGTGACATTCATAGTTGTTAGCATGTTCGGTTTTGGTGCCGAGCATTGCCGTCGTAGGAGGCCTAACGACGACACAAAGAGTTATTAATTTTTCGCGAGTCGCCTTTTGAAATCGAGTGCTTTTCTTACGCCCTCGTAGCAATTCTTTTGATGAACATTTTTTGTGCTACGTACTTTCTTTTTGCTTGGGCACCGAGGCTGCTGCGCCTGACCAGAAAGCCAAGCAGCAACTTCAGCGCCCAGCAGTGGGCGTGAGAAATTTTGGCGCCCAGCCAGGGGCGTTGAAAATGCGTCCCTGGCTGGTTCTCGTTTTCTGTTTTCTGTTTATGCGACTTCGATTTGCGTGCTTGCCTAATAACGTCCTTTACGCGTAACAGCGTTTGTGGGATTCGTTACAGGCCATCCCGAGCGTCGCTTATTTTGTGGCGATCATTCGGGTTTGCGAAACACGTGTTTCGGTATAACTCTTTGGCAAATTAGTCTATGAATGTTTGGGCAATTTTTAAGGTCATTGGTTTTCTAGGATAGTTTGTCACACACAATCACTTATTTCGCTACACATAACTACATTACAAACATGGATTTGAAAATTAAATATGCCACGTAGTTTATGATAGGCTTCTATGGGTAGTATTTGCGCCTGGCTTGGTACCACTTCTATCGTAGATCCAACACATGCCCCGGTCGAGGTAGTGTCTTCAACAGACGAATTTCGCTCAAGAGGCCAACCCGCAAGTGCAAGCCAAGGGGGCATGCAGGCGAGAGGGACCTAATGGGCGAGCGATTGGGTTCGGGATAGGTGTACTACCTGCACAAGTACCGAGTGGGAAACATGCGCGGCGTATGCACCCCCCTATTGGCGGAAAAAGGTATCCTTAGTCCCAACTCCCGAGGGAGCCGAGATTCGTTATGCGGTTCTGCCCGTTCACATTAATATGCTGATTTTCAGGTCGTCCCAACTTGATGGGGAAATAAACGCGGGGTAGGATCGTTTCACCCTTCGGCTATTTTGATTACCTACAAGCACGAGTATTTCCTTCACTATCCCCAGTGGAGTCGCCACTGTGAGGGGGTCGAAAAAGCGCGAGGCTAATGCGTGACCTTGTCCCTCGTGGGTGTGACGATTCTTTTTATTCAATCAAGTGTAATTGGATTTCCTGTGAGTATACACCCAATTGACTAGTAATATAGGAGTCGCCATTCAGTTTTTAACAACAATGAGAAAAACTGACAAAACCCGGTTATCGTGACATAAAGGGAGTGCAATTATGTTTGACCACGACGGCCGTAGGTTCCCTTTGTGATCCCTGGTGTGGGGATCTCTCAATATAGACCCGCAAGGTAGAGATTGAGGGTTCGGGGGACTGTAACTACCGAGAGGATTAATTCGCTCGTCGATAACTCCAGAGGCAGGATATCCTTACTAGCTCAGCATAAATAATTGAAGGGACATGCGTTAACTATTAAACTAATCTGAGTTGATTTTAGCAATATGCAACATATAATACTAATTCGATCGTGATTATCTGATTTAAATAACATTAAGGGACCTAGCATGATAATCTGATTTCCCGAAAATATTATATTTGTTAGGCGTGATAGAACAATCAAATTAGGTTAGTTTAACAGTTCATAAAAAGGGCGAAGAAAGCAGTTAAATCATCGAAAAGGGACACGTTACGAAGCACCCTTGAGAGGTGTGTCACGGTTCTCAGAAAACTAACCACTTTGACTTTGCTATTTCTCCTTTTTATTTAACGAATCTCAATTATGGGACAGGATACGTTCTGTTCGATTTATGGATCGATTGCGACAGAACGCGTGAACAGTTTCGCAGCGAGAGGCTTAGGCTAGGGGTTTAGAGTCAATACTCAGAATATATTATGTGTTGTTGTGTGTTGTTTCACGTCGAAACTAGGGGCCTATTTATAGGGAAGAGTTCGTGGAAAGATAGAATTGCAGAGTTCTAATCCGCAAAGAATTAGGAAAAGAGACGTACCCAGGTATTTTCAGCGCCCAGGCGTGGGCGCCGAAATCGCCAAGCGTTGAAAATAGGATCTGGGCAGTTTTGTTTAGTCAGATTCGGATTCCTAAAATCCGTAGAGTTTGAGATTAATTCGAGTCTTTTAGCGCGTATCAATTTCATGACGGAATGCGTCTGGGCCCGTTACGAACTCTAGGCTCGTTAGGATTTTGATTAATACGTAACTCTTATTTCCGAATCCTATTAGGAATAGGATTCTCGCGATTTTCTATCTCATTTAGGATTTATGTTAGAGTGCAACACCTAATTCTGACAGGTTTCTATCTTTTATGATTTGCCACTTTTAGAAGCTACCCTTTACGGCAGTTACTATTTTTAGCAGGTTTCCATAAATAGCAGGTTTCGGGTGAAATGAAATGGGGAATCGAGATTCGTTTATTTTATAGGAGATGCGTTGTCAAGTGGAGTTTTTATGCTTTCATCATCGAACCTTTCCCTTGCGGGAACGGGGACAAAAGTAGGTGTCTACACCTGTCCACCCATGGATTACGAGCCCAGGCTCCCATGGTTTATGAGCCAGGCTCAGGGCCCAGGCCCCATGTTACGATGAGCCCAGGATCTTATGGGCCCAGGCCCAGTGGAGAATTCCTTCACGGTTCGTACTTGCCGACAACTAGCATGTTAAACTGCAAAGTTTATGAATGAATTAAATGTGATGTTTTGTTAAATGTTTTAACCATTCTATTCTCCCTGTGTTATTAAATAAAATGAATTGAAATGAATTTACGCTGCTAGAATAGTTCGTTACTGAGTCTTCGGCTCACCGTTTTGTTTTCCGTTTTAGGTACTGCGGGGGATGATGGACACGAGTAGTGGCGAGGAGTTTCACTTTAATATTATCCACCTAGTTTATGTTTACGGTTCTAATAGTTTTAATAGTTTTAATTAAAGACTTTTAGTAAGTTATGCACTTTTATTTTGATAATATAAAGGATTATATATATATTTTGGAGTATTTAAAGGCTTATGATTGATGGTTGCCTTGTAATTTCCGAAAAGGAAGTTACGGCAGGTAATATCCCGACCAATTAGGTTAATTCCGCTGCTAATTATGTGTTAATTATTGAATTAGAGGTCGGGGCGTTACATTATCGCTGCAGCGACTGTGGACCTGCGCGGTTAGTGGCGCAGACCCCGCCGGCTAAAGATGGTGAGCCTGTCCGCTAAGGGTGGACACCCCGTCCGATAGAAGTGGACGAATATGTTTTGAAGTTTGTTTGCTTTTTTTGAAAATAAGGACCTACGCGGCTTGTGACGTAGACCCCGCCGGCTAAAGACGGCGAACCTGTCCGCTAAGGGTGGACACCCCGTCCGATAGAAGTGGACGAATCTATTTTGAAATTTGTTTTGTGTTTTTTTGAAAATAAGGACCTACGTGGTTTGCGCCGTAGAACCCGCCGGCTGCAGATGGCGAGCCTATTTCATTTTGTTTTTGGAAGATTCTTTTTTCGAAAACTGAGGACCTGCGCGGCTAGTGACACAGACCCCGCCCGCTGAAGGTGGCGAGCCCTGTCCGCTAAGGGTGGACGTCCCTGAATTCGTTTTTTCGATTTGGGAACTCGCGCGGTTTGTGACGCGATCTTGCCGACTGAAGATGGGCAAGTTCCTATTTCTTTGGTTCTTTGTGATTTCTTTTGAGAATTTCTTTTTATTCATTCTTGCAAGAGCGAATTCTTTCGAGGGATGCTCGAATTTAGTTGTAACCTGAACGTGGGCTGACAACGTGTTCAAACGGACCTTTGTCTTGCGACCGTCTGCTTTCGTGATTTTGAGCTAGTCTTTACGGCTCGACTTGGTCTTCGATCAGAGGACCGTGCACAAGTGTCAATGACGACCTTTTGATGAGGTCGAACCTGTTGTTTTTTTTTGAGATATCCAAACATGATAAAGTGTATGGCGCAGTCCGGGAACGTGATTTTGATCGTGCGCTCCTTGTTGGAGTCTATTTTTCGCGAGCCCCTAAGCAATGGGGCTCGTCGGTCATTTTTCGCATCTTGTAATCATGTTTGGGGTCATGCTCGTATGTGCGAGCGACCTTTTATAGTAGTGTGCTACTTTAGCGAAGCCGTGGAGTGCGACTTTAGTTTTCAGGCGACATCCGGTTTTAGCTTGGCCCGGATTAATCCTTTGACAGACAAACATTTTTTATTTGGAAAACCAACGACTTAACGATACACATTTTTGGTGTTTCGAAGAATGACCATGATATTTAACTTGTTTTTTGAAAAGTGTACATAAGCATTTTCTGAGACGAGTCTAAGTTTCGACCAAGTTTTAATGTTTATTTTTTTGCTTATTTGGAAACTAAAGGTGTTTTGGGCTTGATCCTACTTGCAATAGGGCCTCGTGTTTAGCAACACGGTCTTAAGTCCTTTCCTGTTCCGCGTTTTGTGAAATCTGGGCCTTGGGCTGCATTTTCAGCGCCCAAGGCCAGGCGTTAAACATTTCGGCGCCCAGCCGTGGGCGCTGAAAGTCTTTTCCTGGTGATATTTGACTTTCGGATTTCCTAACACGTTTCCGGATGGGATCAGGATGTCACTGGGTGCGTCCAGCTATATATAGGGGCTAGATACGTCCCTATTTTCCACCACTTTCAATTTCTTTCTTCTTTTTTGCTGTGTTTTAATTACTCATTGCTTTTGCCATGTCGATCCCTACTTTCTCACTCCAACGGACTGTTAGGCGTTGGCTACTGGCCCTTACTCCCACAGAAAAGGCTTTGTTAAAAGAATACCACTTAGAGGCACTTTTAGGCTTACAACAAATTAATATTGATTATAACTTTCTGCATGCTGCCCTATGCTTTTGGGACTCCGATCATCATGTTTTTGCCTTTCAGGGCAACGAAATATGTCCTTTGCCAGATGAATTTGCTGCGATCCTTGGTTATCCTACTAATGCTACTCCTGTTACCCCTAGCACTATTGAAGAGGGTAAAACAACCATAGGGGCTTTCCTAGGACTAGATGATAATATGTTTGCTGAAATTGTTATAAGTGACGAGGTTAACTTGGCAAAACTCGTAAAACATCACTTTAGGCCTAGTAAGAATATGACCGAACAGAAATTGAATATTCGAGCCCTTGTATTTTGCTTGTTGAATCACTATTTGCTGTCGAATGACAATGGTGCGTTCGGTGACATAAGGTTGATCCCCTTGATTAGCCAGATGGAAAGTTGCTATTCTATCATGCCGTTGGTTGTTGCCGAGACTTTGCTGAGTGCGGATGAGCTGAAGAAGGATACCAAATCTGAACATTTTAAGGGGAGCCCCCTATTACTGCAGGTAATCAATTTTCTTCTTTGCGCACGCATACGCCCCTTTTGCATATATTTCTTTTGCCTGGGGGCTGAGTTTCTGCGCCTGGTCCTGGGCGCTGGAGTTTTCGGCGCCTGGTCCTGGGCGTTGAAACTGCGCCCCTGGACCGTTTTTTTTTCTTTTCATTCTTTTGATTCGATCGTACCTGTTTTTGCAGATTTGGCTTGCGGAACGGGTTAGACTTTTGGAAGCTCCTGCCGATCCTAAACATTATCGCCCTATAGCCTTGGGTAACCGAAAATACTTGCACCAAGGCCAGGACGAGGCCGAATGGGCCTCCTTTTTTACTTATGGCATTTGTTCTATTAAGTGGGTGGTACCATGGTGGGGTTTGACTACTATGACAGGGGGTTCTGATGTATCAGTTTATGTTTCTTTGTTGGGGCTATCTCGTCCCATTTATATTTTCCCTTACCGAGTCATGCGTCAATATGGTTTAAGGCAGACTATCCCCTTTTCTGATACGGTACCACCTAAGGTGGCGGCCTTTTCACAAACACGGGTTCTAGCGTGGGCTAAGTATTATGATGGTCTCCCGTGTTGGGCCGTAGCTACAAATGGCTTTGTGGGTCTTTCTGAAAACTACAAGTTGTGGATGAGCTCCGATGATAAAGATGTGAGGGCCGAGGCTCGTAATGGGGAGCCGGCTGAGCTTTTGATACCTCGTATTCGTGTTAAGTATGAGGGTCCTGATTCTGCCAAATCTCGTACCTATAGTATTAAGACTGTGAAAGCTCGTCCTGATCGAAAGCGAAAGGAAGTTCCTCCCCGTTCCAGTTTTAGGCCTAAAAAGATGCCTAACATGAAGGGGCCTGCTTTTGTTAAAAGAAATGCAAGCTCTCGCGGAGATCGTCGCCAGAACAATGTATGGGTTAGGAAGGCTCAGCCGCCTGTAGAAACAGTGGCTAGTCTAGTTGATGATAATAATCCTTCTCCCACCATTGTCTGTGCCCTTGAGGCTGAGCGGGCTATAACTGAGAATGTTTCTGAAGCCTTGGCATCTTTGGAAGTTAGTGTCCAGGAGCCGGTTCTTATGGACATTGATATTGGGGCAGTGCAGAAGACTGTGGGGGTGGATCCTGCGAACATTGCCCTCTACAAGACTTTATTTGATGATCCGGAAGAACTAGAGTAGTGTAATTCTTGCTAGGGTGTAGGTGCCCTCTATTTATTTCAGTTGTGTTTGTTTTTATTCCTAGCACTTTGTTTTCCTTCTTATTATTTCTCAAGAAAGGTGTATTTTTATTTTTCATTTTTATTTATTTTTGTTTCTCCTCTTTTTTATGTATTTTATATGTCTAACACTTTTTGCACAAAGAATATTTGTTTTTTTTTTATTGGACCGAATCCTTGGTAAGGATTGCCTACGTATCTTGTCAGAATCAGGTCGCGCGTAGTTCTAGCTTTAGGATAAGTTCTAGTATGCCGGATTTCGGTAGATATGCCCTGAGGTGGAAACATATTACTTAATCGGTCAAATGAGTGAAGTATTATCATTATTTTCATCTGCCGTTTTTTTCCATAAGTCGCGTAAAATTCGACTAATTTGTATAGCTATATTCTTGGTAAACCTATTTGGATACGTACTGTACCCCCCAAGTGTTCGTTATTTTTCCGTTGTGTGCGGATAAAATGACGAGCACTTTTGAAAAGAAAATTTTTGGCAGGCAGAGAGTTTCAACGCCCAGGCTGGGGCGTCAGAAATTTCGGCGCCCAGCCCTTGGCGCTGAAAATGACTTGGGCAGTCAATTTTTGACGCATTGCTTCACATTTTCTTGCATTTATTTCCTTTTTTGTGCCTTGATTTTTTTCTCGTATTTAAAGTCAATTTTGAGGCTATTTTGGAGGCTTTTTGACTGTTAGCGTGAAATGCGTTTTTGTCCGGATTAATTTTTTCTATTCGTGACTCGAAACAGTTTTGAAAATGGGGTTAGGGTGTGGAAGTTATGAAGATCTTTGTGTAGGCTCTTGAGGTGGGTTGAAGTGCGTGTTGTTAGTGAAGGGTATGATGGAATTATGTTTTATGAATCTGTTTTTTGGTAACATTTGCATTGTTTTGGATTTTGATTTCCTTTGATTTCTTTGGGTTGCATGGATTGACTCTTATGATGACACTGGTTGGCTTTTTAGGTTTTTTGGGGATATGAATGGGATAGTGTGGTTTATTTTGTGGTTTCGGGAATTGGTTCCCATGGCATTATTTCAAAACCAAGTGGGCTTTGTTTGTTGGGCCTAGAGTGGGCCGTCTCTTTATTTTTTTATTTTGCAAGTACATTTGGTGTTTATTTAGTGTTAGAGAAAAAAATTTAGGAGAAATATTACGCCTTTATTGATTCGGAAAGTAAGGAAAACACACTCAAATAAAACTGACCTATATTCTAAGGGGCCTTAAGACCATCTAAAGTCTTTATTATTTTTTTCTATCAATCTAAAGAACTACTAGGCGCTTTTTACTAATGGTGCTCTATGTGGCTCAAGCCTGGGGTTTAGTCTCATAAAACTTCGGTCCTTCACCGGTACTCATCTTGAATTCCATTCCTTTTGCATTGACCCACTGATATGTCTTCACCCATCCGTTCTCGACCTCTTCTAGTGTTGATGCAGGAGAGATTAACCGGGTTGGATCGAAACCTTCATCTTGTAAAGCTAGGGTAGTCATCACAGTCTCGTTCTCCATAGGCCTCGATTCGTTAAACAATGTCCATAGAGCCTGGTTGTCCAATATTTCAGCTGTTTTAGTCTTGGTGAGGTGGGGTGCCTCATCTAAGGTGTGGCAGTCATGGAAAATTTCAAATCCGGGTTTTAGCAAGCCATCCTGAATGAAGGGTTCAGGGAAATCACAGCATGGGTGTTTTTCTCCTTCCCGAACGAACATCCCGTTAAGGGTCCTTTGATACGGGGGGAGGAGGGTGGTTTATTTGGCCTTTTTAAGGCGTAGCCTAGACAGGCGGTCAGCAATATCTTCCTCCGTTGGTTCATAGCCTAAGCCAAAGGGAGTAGATTTGTTGGGAAAAGAATGGAATGTGTATTCCTTCTTCCTTATGCCCAATGGGGTTCCTGGGAAATAACCTTGAGCTAACAGCATTCTAGGGATGACTCGGGATGCATGCGGGTCTAGGAATGCTGGATCATAATCTTCGATGAACTGGATTGTTTCTTCCATTTAAAACCCGTAAAGGTCGTCTGCAGTTTCGGCCGTTCCAACCATAGAGCAACTGACGTCGAGAGGAGGGGCGCAGATTTCTAGTATTACCCCGTTATGGTTAAGTTTAACCATTTGGTGGAAGGTAGAAGCCACACCTCCTAAGTCATGGAGCCAAGGTCGCCCCAAGAGGAGGTTGAAAGTGGGCTTGATGTCAATTATTTGAAACTCCGTGGTGCGTGCCACAGGCCCGGGTTGTATGGTGAGGTTGATTTTTCCCAACACAGGCCTTCGGGAGTTATCATAAGCTCGTACCCCTTGCGTGGAGGTTTGGAAGTCATCATTTCCTAGCCCCAAGCAATGGGCGGTTTGTAATGGGCAAACATTAACCGCCGAACCGTTATCTACGAGCGCTAGGGGGATGTTTTGTCCTTTGCATCCAACCACTAGATAAAGGGCTTTATTGTGAGCACCCCCCTCTTTGGGTAAGTCTTTATCAGTGAAAACTATGGCCTTTTCTCCGGCATCTCTCGTGACATGGCTAACCAATGAGTCAGGTGTGATATCTGTGGGTACTGAGATGAGGTCGAGCGAGCGAATAAGCTTTTCGCGATGTTCCTTTGAAGTACACATGAGATCCCATATGGTAATCTCGGCCTTGGTTCTTTTTAGTTGTTTCAGGAGAGGATTTTCAATGACTTCTGCGACGGTGGCGTGCCGTCCATTCTCAGGAGTTTGCCTAACCGGGGTGTCGTCCATAGGAGGTGGGTGAATATCCGGTTGGTATATTCTTCCGGATCGGGTGAGGTTGTCGACCTCGGGCTCCTGAGGGGTGGTGTCAATGAGAGCATACCCGGGCCAAGTTTCGGTGAAGAGGTCCTGGCCCGATACTTGAGATAGGTAAATATCTTCAGCATCATCATTCCACACACCGCACACTTCTCTCTCGATTCGATCCATAGGGACCACAGCGAGTGGTGCACCTTGAGGCGTGATGTACACCGTGGGGTCGAAATTCTCTGGTTGGTCGAGAGAGATGTGACAAGAGCCGAGTGGGCTCTTGCTGTTGTTGGGTTTGCCAACGTTAGGGAGAGGTATCACTTCATCCTCTATCATGTCCTGGATCGTATGTTTTAGATTCCAGCAGTTTTCAGTGTCATGCCCATTTCCTTGATGGAATTTGCAGTAAGTACCTTCGACCCAATATTTGCTTTTGACAGGAGGGTCACGGGTGGGGCCTATAGGTCTCAACTTTCCTTGATTGGTTAGTCTTTCAAAGGCTTGTACCAAAGTCGACCCGAGTGGGGCAAACTTTCGGTCTCGGACCCATCTTCCAGGGCTTCTTCGGGCGGGAGTCTCTTCTACAGCATGGACTTCTTGGGCTTGGGATGTGTTACCCCGATTATAGGTGTTGTTTTTATATGTGGGTTTTCTTTGTATGGTTTTGGCGAGGTCGTCCTCGATCTTTATTCCCACATCATAAACTCTTTTGAAAGTGTCAAGTCCCAGGTACTTAAGGTGTTGTCTGTAAGCCGGGTCCAGGTTGTCAATGAATTTTTGGACCAATTCTGTTTCGGGAGGCCTATTGATTAGCTGAGCCGCCTGGTCCCTCCATCTAGCAAAGTAAGTCGTGAAACCCTCATTTTTCTTTTGGAAGAGAACTTCCAGCTCGCGCATGGTGACTTGGAAATCCATGTTCGACGAGTATTGCTTGATGAAGACATTGACAAAGTCTTCCCAAGTGGGGAAGAGCTTAGGGTCCTGGTGATAGTACCATTTGAGCGGCACAGGTTCCAAGGACAAAGGAAAGGCAGGTAAGTACATGGACTTATCCACGCCTTTCAAGTTCATGGCATTCACAAAGCTCAGTAGATGATCACGGGGGTTGTCCGTGGCCTTGAACTTTGGTAAGTCAGATGAACTGAACTTTTCTGGTAGTTTGCCAGGAAAAGGTTCAAGATCGAGGGAGAAGTATTTGCTCCCCATGGTTTGCTGTAGGACCATTTTTTCAATCCTCTTCTCGTTATCGAGGTCGTTTTTGGCTTGCGCAGCCGCTAAAGCTTCATTTTCCATTTTCAATTGGCCCATAACTTGGGTCATTTGGACCATCTGGTCTCGCAAATCTTCGATGGACATGTTTGAAGGTGCGAATCGGGGTTGGGGAAGCGGAGATCCTTGAAATGAGGGACGACAGACGGAGCTTGGAGTCACTAAACCTGATGTTGGTGATGTATCTTCGAGACGCACTAACCGTTGATTCCCTGATCGGCACCAAGTTGCAGGACCAGTCCTAGGCATAAGATAAGCTAAAGTTTAGGTTCCCAAAGTTTCAAGCATTACTTAGTCTAGACTTCGACTCTCTCTATTGGTTCTTCACTCTTTCTTTTGTTGGTTACACTTTTTTGGTCTTTTTTTTTTTTGTCATTCTTTGGATTTTCGAAACACTTGCCCGTGTGACATTCATAGTTGTTAGCATGTTCGGTTTTGGTGTCGAGCATTGTCGTCGTAGGAGGCCTAACAACGACACAAAGAGTTATTATTTTTTTACGAGTCGCTTTTGAAATCGAGTGCTTTTCTTACGCCCTCGTAGCAATTCTTGACCAGAAGGCCAAGCAGCAACTTCAGCGCCCAGCGAGGGGCGTGAGAAAATCTGGCGCCCAGCCAGGGGCGTTGAAAATGCGTCCCTGGCTGGTTCTCGTTTTCCGTCTTCTGTTTATGCGACTTCGATTTGCGTGCTTGCCTAATAACGTCCTTTACGCGTAGCAGCGTTTGTGGGATTCGTTACAGGCCATCCCGAGCGTCGCTTATTTTTGTGGCGATCGTTCGGATTTGCGGAACACGTATTTCGGTATAACTCTTTGGCAAATTAGTCTATGAATGTTTGGGCAATTTTTAATGTCATTGGTTTTTTTTCTAGGGTAGCTTGTCACACACAATCACATATTTCGCTACACATAACTAGCATTTATCATGAGGCGATAATAACATGTCATGTAGTTTATGATAGGCTTCTATGGGTAGTTATTTGCGCCTGGCTTGGTACCGCTTCTATCGTAGATCCAACACAAGCCCCGGTCGAGGTAGTGTCTTCAACAGACGAATTTCGCTCAAGAGGCCAACCCGCAAGTGCAAGCCAAGGGGGCATGCAGGCGAGAGGGACCTAATGAGCGAGCGATTGGGTTCGGGATAGGTGTACTACCTGCACAAGTACCGAGTGGGCAACATGCGCGGCGTATGCACCCCCCTATTGGCGGAAAAAGGTATCCTTAGTCCCAACTCTCGAGGGAGCCGAGATTCGTTATGCGGTTCTGCCCGTTCACATTAATATGCTGATTTTCAGGTCGTCCCAACTTGATGGGGAAATAAACGCGGGGTAGGATCGTTTCACCCTTCGGCTATTTTGATTACCTACAAGCACGAGTATTTCCTTCACTATCCCCAGTGGAGTCGCCACTGTGAGGGGGTCGAAAAAGCACGAGGCTAATGCGTGACCTCGTCCCTCGTGGGTGTGACGCTTCTTTTTATTCAATCAAGTGTAATTGGATTTCCTGTGAGTTTACACCCAATTGACTAGTAATATAGGAGTCGCCATTCAGTTTTTAACGACAATGAGAAAAACTGACAAAACCCGGTTATCGTGACATAAAGGGAGTGCAATTATGTTTGACCACGACGGTCGTAGGTTCCCTTGTGATCCCTGGTGTGGGAATCTCTCAACATACACCCGCAAGGTAGAGATTGAGGGTTCGGGGGACTGTAACTACCGAGAGGAGTACTTCGCTCGTCGATAACTTCAGAGGCAGGATATCCTTACTAGCTCAGCATAAATAATTGAAGGGACATGCGTTGACTATTAAACTAATATGAGTTGATTTTAGCAATATGCAACATATAATACTAGATCGATCGTGATTATCTGATTTAAATAGTATTAAGGGACCTAGCATGATAATCCAATTTCCCGAAAATATTATATTTGTTAGGCGTGATAGAACAATCAGATTTAGTTAGTTTAACAGTTCATAAAAAGGGCGAGGAAAGCAATTAAATCATCGAGAAGGGGCACATTACGACGCACCCTTGAGAGGTGCGTCACGGTTCTCAGAAAACTAACCGCTTTGACTTTGCTATTTCTCCTTTTTATTTAACGAATCTCAATTATGGGACAGGATACGTTCTGTTCGATTTATGGATCGATTGCGACAGAACGCGTGAAAAATTTCGCAGCGTGAGGCTTAGGCTAAGGGTTGGAGTCAATACTCAAAATATAATTGTGTGTTGTGTGTCCTTTTCACGTCGAATTTGGGGCTGTATTTATAGGGAAGAGTTCGTGGAAAGATAGAATTGCAGAGTTCTAATCCACAAAGAATTAGAAAAAAACACGTACCCAGGTATTTTCAGCGCCCAGAGCCAGGCGTTAAAAATAGGGTCTGGGCTGTTTTCTTAGTCAGATTCGGATTCCTGAAATCCGTAGTGTTTGAGACTTAATCGAGTCTTTTAGTGCGTATCAATTTCATGACGGAATGCGTCTGGGCCCCTTACGAACTCTAGGCTCGTTAGTTAATTAATACGTAACCTCTTATTTCCGAATCATATTAGGAATAGGATTCTCGCAGTTTTCTATCTCATTTAGGATTTATGTTGGAGTGCAACACCTAGTTCTGACAGGTTTCTATCTTTTATGACTTGCCACTTCTAGAAGCTACCCTTTACGGTAGTTACTATTTTTAGCAGGTTTCCATAAATAGCAGGTTTCGGGTGAAATGAAAAGGGGAATTGAGATTCGTTATTTTATAGGAGATGCGTTATCAAGTGGAGATTTATGTTTTCATCATCGAACCTTTCCCTTTCGGGAATGGGGACAAAAGTAGGTGTCTACAGTCGTAAGGTCTCGTACTTCCCCCATTGTTCATACTCGAGGTGCATACGTTCCACGAGTTTTGAAGCTTATTCGGTTACAATTTACGTTTATTAATGTTTTATTCAAAGTCGACTCGAGACACAATCAAATAAAATATTTAATAAATAAACGACCAAACAATGCTTCTTTTAGAATACTTTTAACACTTGTGATCAACACACATATGACTCCAATGAATTACTAGTTCATTCTCAACATGATTATTAGCATGATGAGTCCACGACATGTCTGTTAACAAGCGGGTTGTGCACTAGGCACGAATAATTTTTAGTTCAATTCACCTTAACTCTATAATGTATACCCTACATGGCCGAAG
Organism: Spinacia oleracea; assembly: GCF_020520425.1. Taxonomy (NCBI): domain Eukaryota; kingdom Viridiplantae; phylum Streptophyta; class Magnoliopsida; order Caryophyllales; family Amaranthaceae; genus Spinacia; species Spinacia oleracea. The sequence continues at coordinate 8,993,808 of NC_079490.1, forward strand.
CACATGTGGTTACTGAAATTGTATACCCTACACTGATGAAGCACGTGTTGTTACTAAATAGTGCAACGTGGCACGAATGACTTTGGCTCTTACTATTCTAGACCTTACGTGCATAGCATAAATAACTTCCTTGCATGCGCATAAACCATATGCATAGAAACATACTTGGACAACATGCTTGCTATTAAATTCAACAAACATAACCAATAATAACATGCTTGCTCACATACTCAAACATGAATCCAAAATCCAAGTAAACATGAATCACAACAACATAGACATAACATGTATTCACATGATTAAATTGGGTTGCCCTAGACTTGTACATACCTTGTGTACCTAAGTAGAGGGGCCACTTTGTGATTCACTTCCAATTAAACTAGAAATATCCTCCTACCATGAACTAAATAAATTTTAATTAATTCTCATGTTCATTAAATTTCCAGCAACATTATTAGGTTTAAATTGCTTGAACTAAATAGAAATTAATCACTATTGATGAGAATAATAAATCTAATTAATTACTAAAAATCTTAGCATGAATATTAATTAATTTCATGCATAAAACCATTAAAATCAACACTTTAATAATCATAAACGAATCTGAAAATTCATATTGATTATCATAATTAAAATCAACATCTTATTATGCTAATCAATTAATCATATGAGTTTAATTAAAACCTTAACCCTAATCCATCATTAAAACCCATAAAACCTATAAAAACAATGTTTTACTTTATAAATCAAATCTAAAAATTATGAACTTCATAAATACTTTCAATAACCAATAATCAAACATAAAATTCCATAATTTAATATCTATAATCAATCCCAAAAAAATTAAATCATCAACATAATAATTAATCATAATTTAAAACGACAATTTAAATAGAGATAGATTAGGAACAAGAGAATCATGTCGGTCGGCAAAAGGCACAGAACGGTGGTGGTGCTCGAACGGAAAAGGACGAGCAAAGAGGAGAGGAGCACGGGCATTGTTGTTGTTGTTGCTTGTCTGCTTGGCTTCGGTTGGGCGCGGGTGCAGGGGACAACAGTACACGCGGAGTGCGGCGAGGGGACGAAAACACACATAGGGAGATGGTTGCGCGGGAAGGAGTTGGGCGACACAATGAAGGAGCAGGCTGGATCGGGCGGTACGTCGAAGGGAGGAGGGGAGAGGAGAGCCGGGTGGAAGAGAGAGAAAGTGAGGGAGAGAATTATAAGGGTTTTGAAATTAAGTGGGGATTTAATGAAACTTCAAGTGGTATTTATAGTTTTCGGAATCCAAGTTGGGCTAGGCTTGGGAATATTTTAAGTTAGGCTTCATTAAACATAAGATGTGCTTAAAAATTTGTTTGGGCTAGCAATTAAAATTGGATTGGGCTATAACGTTTTGAAATTCGTTTTACTTTTCAAAACCCAATTAAATTCCCCAATTAAAACTAAAAAATCATTTTCTCTCCAATTAAAAATAATAAATAATTTTAATTAATAAAATACATTTAAATAAATATTTAAATGCAACTTTAATTTATAAAAACTATAAAATGCTTTTAAAATATAAATAAATACTGTATATTTATAATTACTTGAAAATACGGGGTATTACAATGTTCCTATCCTTTATTCGCCAATGTTCTAAATATTATTTCATATGTTTTGTTTATTGGTTTTAATGTTCTAAAGTCCCAAGAAATTGATTAATTACACATATGAAATTGCATATATCATAAATCGACCTTTTATATTTAAAACACAAATATATGCTTATGAATCAAGACAACGGGGGCAACAAGAAGATGGGTTATAGATCTGAAGAGTGAAGTATTCACGGCTACACCAAACCAACATAGAGTTGAGTTTTTTAGTCTTTGAGAATGAGTTTGTCGTCTTACAAAAACGCATTGAACCTTTGAAACAATTTGAAAAAAAGTAAAATTTTAAAATTTTGACTAATACTTCTTCAGATTTTTAATACTCGCAACGTTTGTGTATTTTACACTATTCACATATATTCTACTTTGACTATTGTTGGTGATTTATATGTAAGATAAAACATTATCATGTAGGATCTTGTTAGATTCGTCTCAATTTGTATTTTCAAAATATTAATTTTTTATAATTTTTGCTCAAAAGAAATTAAACAAATTGATGATCAAAGTTGTGCATAGGCATGCGTGAAAGTGACAAACGTTGCAAGTATTAAAGATGTGTTCAACAAGTGTCCACCGCGTATCCAGTTCGTGTCTCCGTGTCCAAATATTTCAAAAAAAAGCAAAACACTTGATTTCGCGTGTCCAATACGTGTCTGGCACGAGACACCCGTGTCACGGAGTATCTATGTCCAATACGTGTCCGACACGCGGGTCAAACGACGTGTCCATGCTTCCTAGTTCTAGGCTATTCTAGGCTAAGGTGGACTCAAACACAACTCGATCTAACATGGCTCGACTTGGTAAGAATTATTAATTGATAAAAGGTAAGAAATTACCCAATTGAAGATGAAGTTTAGTTAGCCCCTCAATTTTTCTTTTGATTATTAAACAAGTATTTGTAAATCCAAAAATGACTGACCCGGATTAACCCGAAAATTATTTTCTTAAAACTCGACCCGACCCGACCCGTTGATTAAACACATTGGTGCATAAGGATTTTGTGATTATTGGGAAAGTTAGAGTTTTCCACTCGTCTTTAACTCGTTATATACCCAGTAATTTCTTGGGCTAGAAAAAAAAATACAGAATGAAAACATACAAAATACGTCAACAGCAGGGTTCGAACCTGCGCGGGCAAAGCCCAACAGATTTCAAGTCTGTCTCCTTAACCACTCGGACATATTGACATTTGTGTTAACTGATTACAACCAATTAGATATAAAGATATAAATCTTAATATCACATGGAGGCTTGGAGCAAAGGCAGTCAGCTGTCATACTGACAATGAAAATGATAGGAACACCATCAAAGAAAATTGATTTTTTTTTCATCAAAAAATAAGAGAACATCAAAAGGTGTACTCGGATGGTCGGATGGCAACTAGCTCTTAAATACACCTAAGATTTCATAAAAAGGAGAAGAATCAAGCGAACATCATTTTAAAAGTCGTAAATTTAAAAATCTTACTGTAATTACTTGTACTATGTATATATTATGGGAAATTCTAAAATAGTATTGTGACAATTATTTCTAGAAAGAAGTACCAAACTAAGTAATCAATTGTAAATTACAAATAAGTATGACGGTAATATTAATAATCATAATCACTCATGTAGTCATGTGGTTACATGATTTTAAATAAGTATTACAAATAAACTAATGCTTGTACAACTAAGAACCACCACAAATTGATCAACATATTGTTTTTCCCAAGAAATGAAGAACTTAATTATTGCTCCATATTATTGTGAGATAAGGAAACAAAAAGGGTCTAAGTTATTACTTTTTTCATCATTTGGGGTCTATATTTTATTTCTTCACCGGTTAGGGTCTATCTTTAATTCTCATGCAAACTAACTCATATTTAACTCATCCTTAACCATACATGAACTTTTTTAAAAATAAAAAAAAATTATCAAAAAATCTTTTGACAATTATACTTCGTATTTTGGCTTGAGCTACTCCAGTGACTCCCTTTTTGTTCTTGACAAATGTACCAATATCTTCCTCTTCCCTCTAATTAGGTTCTTAATTTAATTTAATTTAATTTTTTTTGGTAAGTAATATATTTATGAAGTAAATAAAAAAGTACTACTACGCAATTACAAGGGAAATTGGATATATTAGTAGTTAAATATTGCATTGGAGTTCGTGCTAATAGTAAATGTAAAGATCTTTTTGAAACGGAGGAAGTACATAAGTAGGTTAACAACTTAGCATTCTCCGGTGACTTCTCATTAGAGCTGTTAAGTATATCAGGTCGTATTCGTGTCGAATATAAATGGGTTGGTAAAGCTCAACACGAACCCGGCCCGTTTAATAAATGTATCGTATCATGTTGACCCATTTAACTAATCGTGTTGGAGACTCTTGACACTAACCCCTTTTTTCGTGTCTGGTTCGTGTCGTGTTTGTTCAATAAAATTGATTATGTTATTTAAGTTTATCACCAAATATATTGAATTATTGATTTTTTTTTCTTAGGCGGTTTAAGTCGTGTCAGTTTCGTGTTGAGAATTACAACAATAATCCGACCCATTTTAATTAAACTTGCCATGTCGTGTTGACTCATTTAGCTAAACTCGACCCATAAGCTCTATTTATCATTGGTTACATGGCATTATTGACCCTTGGTAAATACATAGTAATTTATTAATGGCAGGCTTACTTCATTATTTATTAATTAATTAAGCATTATATAACTTTTTTTTTAAAAAAAACGTCTTGTACGAGTAATTAATTAAGATAGCATTATATAACTTTTTTTATTATTTTAAAAATCATGTATGGTTTAAGGTGGGTTAAATAAGAGTTAGTTTGCCTAAAAATTGAAAATAGACCCTAATAGGTGAAAAAATAAAATATAGACCCCAAACGGTGAAAAAACTGATAACTCATACCCCTTTTGTTTCCTTATCTCATATTATTGTTGTTGTGAAAATAGAATTGGAAATGGTGATAATTACTCGTAGTTCTTAGGAAACGAAATTTCCATGTATATGTATATGTACTATTCCATCTGTTGTTTCAATTCCAAGGGGCAATCAAGAAGGTAAAGGGAAAGGAAAAGAAGTTGAAGGTGTGATTCGGGTTGCAGAAACAAGCAAGAATGCAAAATAATCTGGTAGATGGTTTACAGATACCCAGCCTGGATTTCAATTACAGTTCGACTTAGTTTAGTTCTGTTGGGTTCTGTTTGGAGGCATGATAACTTTTGGTTGTACAGATATATCGAGTTAGGGCTTAATGATAGATGTGTTTGGGCGATAATTTTTTGGTATAGTAGCTCAGTTGTTATAAAACTCGATATGGGCCTTAGGTCATAATTATTAATAAAATTGTCTCCGTTTTTGCGTTAAAAAAAAAAGAGGTGTATTGACATTAAAGCCGCCTTTTGACTTTTGAAATTACCATAACTTAGGTTAATTTATAATTTCAAACCAAAAAAAGGGTCAAACTTTTGTAATCTTATCCATTCATATACGAAGTACAATAATACAAGTAACGCAACATAGCATGTGTCATATTGTGGGTGGAACTGTGGACCATTAAAGGTCAACAAGAATTGGTCATGGTCAATTATTGTCAAATTGGAAACAAAGAAGGATCATGGAAGAAGGATCATGGAAGATAGACCCTCTGACCAACAGGAAATTCAAGGAGTTCTCTAGAACTCGGAAAACACCTGATCCCATGATAATAGTTGCTTGGAACTGCAGAGGAATTGCCCGCCGGGGATTCCAATCTAATATCCGCCATCTATTTAAAGAGCACCTTCCCCAAATCCTAATACTAACTGAAACCAAAACCAGCCCCAAAAACACTGCAAGAATCATGAAGAAAACTCCCTTTGAAAAGTATGTGCTAGCTGAACCCTATGGCCTCGCTGGTGGGATCATAGTTATGTGGAATCCTGACTTCATCAACTTTCAGATGATTGGAAGGGATCTGCATACTATTCATGGTATTGTGGAGGTAAACACTTCCCCCCTTTTTAGTTTTTGCTTATCTGCTATGTATGCTAGTACCAAGTACAAAAGTAGATTAGAAACTTGGCATGACCTAATAGACATGTCTAAACAAATAACAGTTCCTTGGGTAGTAATGGGAGATTTTAATGAAGTCACTTGTCAATCAGAGAAACTGGGGGGCAATTTGATCAAACAACATAGGGCAGATAGATACTCTGATGCCATGAATGAATGTGGGCTAGTTGATGCTGGCTGTGTGGGTAGCAGGTTTACTTGGTTTAATAAACAGAAAGATAAACCCATTTACCAAAGACTTGATAGGGCTTGGGTAAATATGCACTGGCTTAGTCTGTTTCCTAACTCTACTGTAATTACTTTGCCTAGAGAAGCTTCTGACCATAATCCAATTAAGCTAATAACGGAAAATACTGGTTTGCAAAATCATGGTCACCAAAATGTTTTCAAAATGGAACCTTTATGGTATGCTGAACCAGGTTTCTCAACCATGGTGGATGAAAACCTAAATGCTGATAATTCTGACTTGGTTAGTAAACTCAGTAATATCTCCAAAACCATGTCTTCTTGGGTTAAGGACGATATAGGAAATATTTTCAAAAAAAGGAAAGTCTTGTGTGCTAGAATCATGGGTATCCAACGAGCTCTAGAACACAAGCCAACCAATAAGCACCTCTTGGACTTGAATGAGGACCTCTCTAATGAGCTAGGTCTCATTTATGAGCAAGAGGAAGCCTTCTGGATGGCTAGGGCTAGAACTAGTTGGATTGAAAATGGGGACAAAAACACTAGCTATTTCCAGAAGTCTGTCATCATAAGAAGAAGAAGGAATAAAATCACTAGCCTTAGGTCAGAAGTGGGTCAGGATATCCAAGGGAAAGATCTAGTGCCCCATATTGTCAGCTACTTTACCACCCTCTTCACCTCTGAACAGACCATCCCCCCCTGTGAAAATCACCACTACTCCAATGAAATCAGTATTGACCATGCCACCAATATTGAAGAAATTGGGAGAGCAGTGTTTGACCTAGGTCCCCTTAAGGCCCCAGGTATAGATGGCCTTCATGCCCACTTCTACCAACAACACTGGGGTGTTTTGTGGAAAGACCTATATAAGTATGTGGATAATGTACTGCAGACCAAAACCTTTCCCCAGTCCATTAATGATACCACTATCTGCATTATACCCAAGACTGCCCTACCAGAGACCATAAAGCAATTTAGGCCCATAAGCCTGTGTAATGCCAGCTATAAAATAGTGTCAAAAATATTAGTCAACAGAATCAGACCTCTTTTGAAGGACATCATCTCCCCAAATCAGAATAGTTTCCTACCTGGAAGGGGCTGTGAAGTTAATTACATTGCAGCTTCTGAAATTTTACACTCCATGAAAACCAAAAAAGGGAAGTTTGGGTGGTTTGCTCTTAAGATAGATCTTGAAAAAGCTTATGATAGGCTGGAGTGGAACTTCATTAGGTTTTGTTTAGCAAGGAAAGGCTTTGATAGAAATTCCACAGACCTCATTCTTAATTGCATTGCCTCTCCTGCAACATCTATCATTGTAAATGGAAAGCCCTCCCCCTCCTTTAAAACCACTAGAGGAATCAGACAAGGAGATCCAATATCCCCATATGTTTTCATTATTTGCATGGAGTACTTAGCTGATATGATTAGTGAGGCTGCCTCTAAGGAAAACTGGAAACCCTTCTACTTGAAGAGAAATGGCATCCCCATCACCCATTTGATGTTTGCAGATGATCTGCTTCTGTTTGGAGATACTTCTGCCAAAACTCTCAGTGGCATGAAGGAGGTCCTTAGGAACTTCTGGGACTGCTCTGGCCAAAAAATGAATAACTCTAAGAGCAAGATCTACTTTTCCAAACACACCCCCCAAAACCAGAAAGATCTATTCTGTAATACTCTAGAGGTTCAACCAAGCCCTGATTTAGGAACATACCTAGGGTTTCCCTTGACAGACAAAAGACCAACCAAGAACCAAACTTTAGACATTTGCAGGAAAATTAAAAACAAACTGGCCTCTTGGAAGGCTAAATGCCTTAGCAAAGCTGGTAGGTTAGTACTTATAAAGTCCACCTTGACCACCATAGCAAATTACTCTATGCAAACTCTGTACTTACCAAAGAAAACCCTCCAGACTATTGACCAAGCTTGTGCTAATTTTCTATGGGATTCAGAACCCCAGAAAAAGAAAACCCACCTTGTAGCTTGGCTCAAGGCCTGTGGACCTTTAGAAGTAGGAGGGCTTAGTGTTAGATCAGCTGTAATGATGAATAAAGTGCTAATGACTAAACTCTGCTAGAAATTTAACACAGGGAAAAACCTAGCCAGTAGCCTAATCAAGGAAAAGTATGTTGATAATAGACCTTACCCTGCCCCTTTCTCAAAAGGGTCTCATATTTGGCAAAATGTTGGAAAGGGGTGGAACATGTACAAGGACCTTACTGCTTGGTGTATAGGGGATGGAACCCAGATCAACCTTTGGTTAGATAATTGGACAGGAAAAGGTTCACTTAGATCTATAATACAAGGACCCCTAACCAGAGATGAATTTGCACACACTGTTAGTGACATTAGGAGGGATGGCCATTGGAACTTAAGCTGTATTTCATTCACCCTACCCACTGACTTAATCCAATGGATTCAAGCCATTCCCATCCCTCAGTTTGGTGAGGATTCCCCCTTCTGCTCTCTATCAAAAGGGCTCCACTTTGACTCAAAAACAGCTTACAACACCATTTGGAACACCCACTTCCCTGACACAGACTCAAGTGATAAATGGAGTTGCATTTGGAAAGCTAGATGCCCCCCTAAACTGAAAATATTCCTTTGGCTTATTCTTTGGGGAAGACTCCCAACTGCATCCCACCTATCCAGTAGACAGATTATCCCTAATGGAAATTGCCAGTTTTGTCCTAATACCCAGGAAGACATGGTACACTTGTTTTTAAACTGCCCTAGAGCTACTGAATTTTGGAGTAATATTGAGTTTCAACCCAAGTATAACCATCTCCACTCTGATGTTGAAAATTGGTTCCTAGATAACTTGAATGATACTGGGCTATCCCAGGTTTTGAACACTACAAACCAAACAGTTTTCATCTTTTGCCTTTGGAGAATATGGAATAGAAGGAACTTATGGATTTTTCAAAAAGAAAACAAAAGTATTCAGTCTTGGTGTCACCAAACTCTATGGTTAGCAAAAGAGCATGGAAATATAGAGAGTAAAGGAACACAACAGATTAAGCCAGTGCATTTGGATCCCCCTACTACTTCAAATTACTTTGTTAAATGCGATGCATCTTTCTGTTCCTCCACTCTCCTTGCCTCCTATGCAGCAATTTGCAGGAATGAAAATCACACATTCATGGCTGGAATAGCTGGAACCTTCACCAGTACCTCAGCTGCTGCTGCAGAAACTCAATCTATCCTTATAGCTAGCTCATGGGTCATCATCAAAGCATGGCAGAATGTGACTATATTTACAGATTGCAAATCAGCAGCAGAACACCTAAACAATGACAACCCTCCAATTTCTTGGTTGTCTAACCTATATGCTAAATGCAGGGAGTTGCAAAGAACCCACGGGAGCCTCTGGGTGAAATTCAGAAGAAGGGAGCATATCATGGAAGCAGACTACGTGGCAAGGAAGGCCAAGGACAAGCTGAGTCTGTTGGATCAAGGCAGTGATTTAGAACCCCCCCCTGTTTAACTACTGATATCTCAACAAACAATGACACTAATTTTTTGGGAGCATGTTTGCTTCAAAGTAATTGGGCGATATGTGCCTGTATTTTGACCTCCACACGGAGTGGAGTTAGCTGAAAAACTTATTATGTATGTGCACTCTAATATTTAAGTAATCAAGTAACTCATTTTCACCAAAAAAAAAAAAAAATGGAAGAAGGTACTTTTATACTCCGTATTGACCAAGTTCAAGTGTTTTATTTAATATCTATACTAATATATTAAAAGGCGTTGTGGAAAATGTATATGTGTCACGTAGTACTCTCCTCACGCCACATCATCCACTCACCAAGTATTATGTAATGGACAACCAAAAATCAATACAATGAGATTCGAACAACAAACCTCAAGTGTGGAAGATAATCTCATTACCATCTTAACCAACCACCAATTGTGGTTTATCTCTTCACATTAATTTATAAATAAATGTTCACATGAAGTCTAAAACAAACAAAATTCTTATGTGACTTTTTAATTTTTATGGACTATTTTGAAAAGAAACAAAGTTAAAGCATTATGACAACCATGAAAAAACATGATGTCATAAGTCTCATAAAAATAAACTATAGGATTGCCTTACATAGCGTGTAAGATGATATGATTGAAAACTTACTTGCCATGATAAATGACTTAGCGTATCTGTGTAGTTGACGAATTTAAAGGATATTTTTCATTCTATAGAATACAAATATTTTGGTCAAATATTGAGCTCAAAAAAAATCTAAAACTTTAGTTATTCAATGTAACAACCGGGGCATCGCCCGGGCCACACACTAGTTTTACCTTCTATTTCCAGGTAAGTGTGTGTGATGGCCTAATACTGAAGCTTGTTCAATCAATCATAGTAATACGGATTATGGAGGCTAATCGAGTGACGGGTTTTATGGCGTCAAATCGTCAATGGCGCTTTTTGTACTACTATGTCGCTTTTGTTTTCATCTTTTGATCATTCTCTCTGTTCTATCATCTGTAAGAATGCTTTATGTTGATCCTTAAACAAAAATTGAAAAATCTAACATGTCTTTTTTATTCTCTCCTTGTAAAAATGACAAGAAGTATAAAATAGCATTACTACGTATATATATAGTAATATATTTTGCTACATATACCTATGTTGTGTGAGAGCTTTGTGAAATTAAATGTATGCGAATTACGTAATGTGTTATGGTATATTTTATTTTATTTTTAGAGGGGGGAATTAAATTGGTGGAACTAAATGTAGTGAATATATGTAACATTAAAGTGAAGTAGATGATTGTCTCAATGATTGAGTATCTATACTAATATATTAAAAGGCGTTGTGAAAAACGTATATGTGTCACGTAGTACTCTCCTCATTATGCCACATCATCCACTCACCAAGTGTTACGTCATGGACAACCAAAAATCAATATAATGAGGTTCGAACACCAGACCTCAATTGTGGATGGTAACTCTCTTTACCATCGTAACCAACCACCAATTGTGGTTTATCTCTTCATATAATTTATAAATAAATGATAACGTGAAGTCTAAAACAAATAAATTTTATGTGACTTTTTTAATTTCTATGGACTATTGAAAAAAAACGATTAAAGCATTATGTCAACCATGAATAAACATGATATCATAAGTTTCATAAGCATCAACTATAGGATTGTCATACATACCTGCATATATATCTAATTTGGTGTTTATTAATTTGACACACTTAGTTCTACGAGAAAACAAATTATACAAATTGTAAGATGATATGATTGAAAAATTACTTGCCATGATAGATTACGAACTTAACATATATTTTTAATTCTATAGAATACAAGTGTTTTAATCAAATATTGAGCTTAAGAAAAATCAAAAATTTTAATTAGTCAATGTAGCAACCGGGGCATCGCCCGGGCCACACACTAGTTATAGAACTAAAACTTAAACTCAGAAATTCGGGTAACAAGTTTCTTTCTAATGCTTTTATTTTTGGTATAGAGAGAGGTACAAAGTGCATGGCGATAAATGGTGTAGACGAGACGAGATTCAATTTCAGGTTTCGGGTATCACCTTCTTAAGACTTTGCCGATTAAGCTAGTTTTTTTTTTTTTTTTTGAAGGTAAGATGAAGGACCCTACTGCACTGGTACCTCGCACAGGTATTTCCAGCCAGCTTTGCAGGTCATACTCATTGGAAATGAGGGGAGATTATAGGGGAAATCCTCACTCCCAAAGAGCCCCTAGTGGGGTTTGATCCCATAACCTTGAGGTTATGAGACCAAACCTTGTTTGGTGCCAACTAAGCTAGTTGACATCCACTTTTTAATGTTAGTTTGAACTCAATTGTCTCATAATGTTAGTTTGAACTCAATTGTCTCATAACTCGATCGAATCCCATTGGATCTTGGATATTTCTACTAATTTCTACCCAATTTATAGAATCATAAGAGCATTAACAAATTACACCTTGCAAAAACCATTAATCAATTAATCACATAATTACTAAATTTTAATAATTCACATATATAAACACAGTATATTATTTACAAATATACAAAATTCAAAAGAAAAATTGAGGGGCTAATTAGCCTAAGATAGACCCCATCCCACCGTTACAAATTAAAAAAATAAATGAATTTATAATTAAAGAAAATAAAAATTACAATAATAACTAACAAATCAATGATGTTTGAAAATTCATCTTCCTTGAGCTCTAATAGCCATTCAAATTAGCTCCATCTTGATCCTCATCCCTAGGCGTAACGGGCGATCGTAGTCCTCTTGGTGTAGACACAGATGGTACATCAGAAATAAGCGAAAGAAGATGACGAACACTACTAGATCGAGCTCGTTTGAAGCTAAACGACCTCAAACTCTTGTTCTTTGAGAAAATATTGGATGAATTTGTTAGAATTAAATAAACCAACCCTTGAACAGCCAAAAACAACCCCAAATTGATCAATATATCAACAGGAGACATCTCTAAATATATATATTATTGTTGTTGTTGCCTTAAAACTTGCGAAAAGTCGAGTCGAATCGAATCGAATGGTGGTGTGGTTTATATGTAAGTTGTATAAGTATGGAGGTTTGTAAAATTTGTAGTACAAAAAATGATGGTGATTTTTCATGTTTATATAGGAAATGAGTGAAGGAGAAGGAGAAGGAGAAGGAGGATTAAGAGAGCCGCCAATTTGACTCGTACAAGGCACCTTGAGTTTACGTGCATGTGTTGGTTTAATATAATAACCATAGAATATAAAAAGTAAAAAATATATAAAGTTTATATTATATTCTTATCCAAATAGATATAAAATGTGTGGACTTATTCAATGTCCACGTCTGAAATTAATTGGTATTGGTCTTCTGTCAAATTAGGAATTAGGAAGGATCATGGGAAAAGGAGATTTTAATTACTCCACCAAATGGTGTTTTTTGACTTCAGATCTGTATATTACGGAGTATAAGTTACAGGTTTAAATCCTCCATTTACGATTAGATGTTAAGAAAAAAAAGAAAAAAAAAGGTATTCCTTCTGTTTCTAAAAAATTTCGATATTTTTTGATGCGTAAAAAAAATTACATTTCTTTTCCGGTTAATATTTCTTGAGTTCGTATGATACTTGTTCCGGTGTTGTAAAGATGGAAACAATGGGCTTCGAATGAAGGCCCTTTTGTATGTGTTGAAGATCTTGCTTGTTTGAATGAGTAGAGTCCGAATTCACCTGCACAAGAGCAAAGTCACTGGCCTCGGGGGTGTTTCCGAGGAAAGCCCCTCCGATGCCTAAGTAAGAACGATGCTCGGATTCTAGAGAGAAGTTCTCTAGAGGAGTAGTCTTAAGGCGATAAATTGGACGTACCTTGAGGTGTGAGCCTTGGCGGCCTATTTATAGTGTTTGCATAGTAAATGCCCATAGTTCATTTATTGCTTTTGGGCCTTGGGCCTTGATAAATGGCTGACTAGCCATTGGTAGGTTTGATGCTGTTTGTTTAGAGCCATTGGGCTTTGGACTTAGTGGCCCAATTGAGAATCAATTGGGAGCCCAAACAACATGCCCCCCAGACCCGGTCCATTTAGAATTAAATGGGTGGGTTTCCAGCTGTCAGAAGTCCGAAAGTTCCCTCTCTTTTTCGAAAAGGGATGATTTGCATTGATGACAAGTGTTGGGAGTTGTATTGTGTCGTGGAGATCGTGGGTTGAGGAAGTTGATGCGCCCCTTTTCTTTTCTATAAATACGGGGTGCATTGCTCTTTTCGAACTTTTTACTCCTTCTTTCAAACCCATTCTCTCTCTAAATTCCGGCGATCGCAGTGCAATTTGTTTCTTCAGATCTACGAAATTCGGCCAACTTTAGACTTCGGGAACTTGTGTTGTTCGTTTTATCGGCGAATTCCGCTTCGGAAAAAGGTAATTTGTTTTTGAATTCTCCTCTTTTTCTTCGTTTTTCCTTCTACCCCTCAATCTCAACCCTAGACCGAGAATTCGCGGCCATGGCAAAGAATAGGGGCAAAAGCAAGTTCGTTGTTGGCTCCTCTAGTGAAAGGGAGAACGTGCCTTCGGGAAGGTTACCGAAAACTTCGAGGGGTCGGCCTTCGGAGAGGCCGGTGGAGAGGCGTTCGACTGGTTGGGATGCTTCCAAAGATGATGTTGTTGGCGGGTCTAGCGTGTCTGAACGCGCAACTTCTGGTAAGAAAGCTGGTTCTTCGGGTGTGCGCCGCTCTTACCCTGAGTTTCCAGTTCATTGGACTGAAGCTGATCCGCAGGGCAAGTATGCCCCGATTCTGCATGAGACCACTAAGATCGATGGTCCTTTGGAAAAATCGGTCAGTGGTGACTGGTTGGTGGAGGCGAAGCTGGGGAATTACCATCGGAGGGCCGAAGAGTTATACGGAATCCAGCACGCCTTGGGGTACTGGTGCAAGCTTCCCGACCAGGAGCGTCCTCGGGTGACTCATCCGCCGAGGGGGTTCATCTCTGTGTATACTCATCATTTGGAGAACGGTCTCCGCTTTCCTTTGGATCCCTTCATTTCCGAGCTCCTGGTGTCGTACAATATCAGTTTGGCCCAACTTACACCCAAATCTATGAGGCACATCATCGGATTTAGATGGGTGTGCGATTTTATTAACTTTCCCTGTTCTGTTGCCGTGTTTCGGGTTCTGCACGATCTGTCTTTCAACCACGCTTCCAAGGGGGATGGGTATGGTTGGTGGACCATCATCAACAAAAGGTCCTGAAGGAAGGGGGAGCCGAACTACATTACGGCCTACCCTTACCTCAGCTCTGATCATAATTGGAAGACGGAGTGGTTGTTCGTTCGTGTGCCGACAGATCCGAAGCATCCGCATTTTTACCGCCCTCCGAAGTGGTTTGTGACTCCTGATCCTGATATGCGAAGCGTGGCTGCTCCGGATCGGAACCATCACCACTACGTGGATCTCCTCCAGTGGTTTTTGGCTCGGGAGGACAACTACAAACTGCCGTCCAACTGGCTCCCGAACCTCAACTATATCCTGCGGGAGGACATTCTTGCTGTTGCCGGTCTCAGCAGGATTTTTGACAGGGGTAGGTGTCTTTCGGCTGGGACCGTGCTTTAGTAAGTTTGTCTTCCTCCTTTTTGTCTCGTTTTATTGACTTTGTTTTGTGCTTTGTTTCTGCAGAGTACGGCTTTAGCTGCGTTGATCCTGTGGTCTTGGGCATTTCTTTGGATCTGAAGACCATTCACGACTCGGCTCCTGATTACAAGTTCGGAAAAGAGAATCCTCGTAATCCTCGCTTGAAGGATTACGTGTTGTCTCCGTCGGGTGTCGCTCGGATATCTGAAGTTCGAGCTGATCCGTGGGATTCTGCCTCTTCTCCCGAAGCTGTTCCAGTGAAGGTCGTGCTCCCTGATTTGAGGACAACCTCGGATCCGGTGAGTGTTTTTATATCTCGAAGTCTTTTGTTTGTCTTTCTTTCTGGTTGGCCGTCGGCTGACGTCTTGGTCCTGGACCATCTTTTTAGGGTCCTGGGACTGACGCTGTGCCGCGTGCCGTTCCTTCGGTTTCATCTCCGGCTCGGATAGATATCTCTTTATCTAGGAACCGGGTACTTCACGGTTTTATCTTTATTCCTTCCTTTGTCTTCTTTTACATTTATTGACCCTTGGTCTCCTCTGTTTAGGATCAGCGCAAAAGGAAGGGCAGCACTCTTTTGAGGCCTTCTGCGCATCCGAAGAAAGCGAAAGCTTCTCAGTCTTCGGAGAAGGTATTTGTTCTGACTTGGAGCTCCTTTTTTTTTTGTAGTCCGTTCTCTCCTTTTCTGAAACTGACCTTTGAGCGTTTGCCCTGTAGGAAGCGGTTTCGGAAGTCATGCCTCCTCCCAAGAATCTCCTTCACTTCATGCCCTTGCCAGGGCAGAAGTTGAAGAGTGTGGTGGTTGCGGAACTGCCGCCCGTGGACCAACCGTTGGCTGAGGAAGATACCATCCCCTCTCCGCTGAAGCCGTCTGCTGCTTTAGGGATCGAGATCCAGGATATAACCAAGGTGATGGAGGCGATTGAAGCCGACCTTGTTCCTGGCTCGGATGTCCCTATTGTGGCCGAGCAGAAGGAGGAATCTGCTGACGTTTCTCTCGAAAGGGAGAAAAGTCCAGATAAGGAGATGGTGGATCTCACCGAAGCTCACATGGAGGTTCCCGAAGCTGAGAAGGAGGTCCCTTCTGCTGAGGAGGAGCAACCCGAACAGGGTCTGACGAGGAAGAGGCGCCACTCGACCTTGGGCTCTACTTCGACCTCGGCCCTGGATAGACTGATCCACGCTGACCCTTGCTCGGATGTTCCGCTGAAAAGGATCCCCGAGGAGGTAAGGGAGGCGATGGCTCGCTATGCTAGAGCTCCGGTTTTGGGGGAGAACCCCATGGCTCATGTGGGATCTTTGGTGGGACCCGAAGCTGCACGGGAGAATCTTCTTCGGGCCAACCCGCAGTGGAGGGTTCCTGGAGCTGAGGAGAGGAACCCAGCTATGATGGCTCAATACTATCTGAATGAGGTAAGTGTTGGATTTTCAATTTTTTGAGTTTCGTTTGTTCTTTCTCATCTTTTTCTCATCTACTTTTCCTCATCTTTTTCTTCTTTCCCTAGGCTGTTTTCTGGTCCTCGTTCGCTTCCGAGTGTAGCTCGGTTGAGGAGAGACAACTGAGGAGATATCAGGAGGCTTATGCTCGTGATATCCCTATTTTGGACCAGAAGGCTGGGCAGCTCTTCGCCGAGCTGGTGGAGGTCAAGCAACTGTACCTTCAGTACAGTCGTGAGGCTAGGGAGTCGGCTGAGCGGATCGGGGCCGAAGTTGGGAAGCTCACTTTCCAAGTCGAGGAGGATGCTGAAAAGATAGCTTCCTTCGACAAGGAGAGGAAAGAAATGGCCGCCAAGTTTGCGAGCGAACTTGAAGAAAAAGACAGTCTTCTCAAGGAGATGACGTCTAAATTTGAGGCGGCCATTAAGCAGAGCCAGGAAGCGGAGGCGAGGCTTCAGCAGTTTATCAACCATCGGGAGATTGTTCAGAATCAAGCTGACAAGGTGTCCGTTCTCCAGCTGAAGATCCGAGAGAAGGATGCGGCCATCCGGAAGTTGGAGCAAGAGAGAGTTGACCTCTACACTGCTGATCAGTGTAGAGAGCAATACTGGAATGGCATCCTGGGCGCTCGGCGCATGTTTGCGAAGCACATGCCTCATTTCCCTTGGAATGAGAAGGTTCCGCTCTGGATGAGGGCCCAGGATCACTTGGTGGAGTGCCAGGCCGATCGAGACGAAGCTGAAGCTGAACGTCAAGCTGCTCTTGCAGAGGCTCGGGCCCAGAAGGCGTCTTCCGAAGGTGACACTACTGCTGGGGGTTCTTCGAAGGACGCTCCCCTAGGGGCTGCTCCCGAGACCCCCAAGAGTTAGGGATTCGGGCAGTCGTCTTCTTCAGAGTCGGTCGGTTCCAGTTGAGGACTTCCGAACATGTGCTTGCCTTTCCCCCCTTTTGCCTCGGCGCTGCGTTGTACTCATTTCTTTTTGTTTTCTTTAGTACTTCGGTAGGCCGGTATTGTCTGTTGATGGCTGCCGATTTTAACTGTTTCATTTTGTTTTCAATTTTTGAGGTTTTCAATGTATTTGTACTCCCCCCAAATATTGAATAAAAAATGAATGTTTGTTACTTGGCTGCTTCTTTTCAACTTGTACTTTCGCAATTTTAGGTCCTTAAATCCGTAGATTTCTCGAGCTCCTCTTTCTGTAGACTTGCTAAAAACCTTTTGATCTTGCGAGCTCTTTAAATCCGTAGATCTGTTAAGAGACTTTTTAACTTTGCGAGTTCTTCAAATCCGTAGATCTGCTAAGAGACTCTTTGATTTTGTGAGTTCTTCAAATCCGTAGGTCTGCTAAGAGACTCTTTAGTTTTGCGAGTTCTTCAAATCCGTAGATCTGCTAAGAGACTCTTTAGTTTTGCGAGTTCTTCAAATCCGTAGATCTGCTAAGAGACTCTTTAGTTTTGCGAGTTCTTCAAATCCGTAGATCTGCTAAGAGACTCTTTAGTTT
The DNA here is from genome assembly GCF_020520425.1 of Spinacia oleracea. Lineage (NCBI taxonomy): Eukaryota > Viridiplantae > Streptophyta > Magnoliopsida > Caryophyllales > Amaranthaceae > Spinacia > Spinacia oleracea. The sequence goes on from NC_079490.1 coordinate 9,011,734, forward strand.
TGCGAGTTCTTCAAATCCGTAGATCTGCTAAGAGACTCTTTAGTTTTGCGAGTTCTTCAAATCCGTAGATCTGCTAAGAGACTCTTTAGTTTCCAGACTCTTCAAATCCGTCGATCTGCTCAGAGGTTTGGATTGTTCTTCCGATCCCTTGTGGTTCGGAAACCTGGGCAAGGAGATCGCTAGTCTGCCTCTTAGTTATGCCTTCGGCGATCCGTGGATCTGAGCCGGAGTTTTATAACTTGATTCGAGCGACTGTTTGTTGCGAACAAATTTTATTAGGGTACCGCGAATCCGAGGATTCTGGACGATTCCCTGAAGTGTATGATTTGGTCATTTCTTGCATTTTATCAAGGAATGGGCAAAGTCAATCCTGTTTTTAGTCTCGGATTGATCAGATCCGAGGCTGCATGTATATATAAAGGGACAATAAATATAGAGATAAGTTTAATGAAACTCATGGTGCCAATGGCTTTCCTCTTCTCATTAAACAACTTACTTGGTTTACAGACAGAGATCATACAAAATATTTCTTGAGAACATCGGTATTCCAATGGTTCTTCAAAATTGTTCCATCTAACTGTTTCAGCATAAACGTGCCTGGCCTTTTTTCGGAATGGATGATGTATGGTCCTTCCCAAGTGGCTGAGATTTTGCCATGGATCCGTCCTTTCTGAACCGAGGCAGCGTTTCTGAGTACTAGATCACCGACTTTTAGGGGTCTGGCGTTGACTCTTCGGTTGTAATGCTTGTTGACCCTCTGCAAATAGGCTGCGTTGAGTGTCCTTGCATCGTTCCGAGCTTCGTCCAGTAGATCGAGAGCTTCGGATAGAAGTTGGTTGTTGCTTTCTCCTTGGAGCCCATCATACCTGTTGTATGCCTGGATCCTCAGGCTTTCTGTTCCGATTTCCACAGGGATTACAGCTTCGGATCCGTATACAAGGTGGAACGGTGTTTGCCCGGTAGCTTCTTTCTCAGTGGTCCGAAGGGACCATAGCGTTCCGGGTAGCTCTTCTAACCATTTGTTTTTGTCATCCTCGACTCTTTTCTTGAGTGCATTGAGGATGAGTTTGTTAGCAGCTTCGGCTTGTCCGTTGCTTTGTGGGTGACAGACTGCCGAGTAAGCTAGGTGTATGCCGAACTGTTTGCACCACTTTTGCAACGGGGTGTTGTCGAACTGTTTCCCGTGGTCGAAGACCATCAGTCTTGGTATGCCGAACCTTGTGATGATGTTCTGCCATATGAACTTGCGGACCTGAGGTTCGGTGATGGAGGAGACAGCTTCGGCTTCGATCCATTTGCTAAAATAGTCGACTCCTACAATCAACCACTTCTTCTGGTTCGTCGCTGAGGGGAAGGGACCAATGATGTCTAACCCCCACTGTGCGAATGGTAAGGGATACAGTGTTGATTGTAGGGTTTGAGCTGGTTGATGGATGGCTGGTGCGAACTTTTGGCATTTCTCGCATTTCCTTGCCATCTGCTTTGCCTCGGAAACCATAGTGGGCCACCAGTACCCAGCCCGAAGGGCTTTATGTGCCAATGTCCTACCTCCGACGTGATTTCCGCATATCCCGAGGTGGATTTCCCTTAGGATGTAGTCAGCGTCTGTTGGACCCACACATTTTAGCAGCGGAGCAGAGAATGATTTCCTCATGAGTTCTCCTTCGGCGCTGATGATGAACCATTTGTTGAATCTTTTCAGTTTTCTCGCTTGCAGCTTATCTTCGGGAAGTTCTCCCCTTTCTTTGTATGCAACTACTGCGTCCATCCAGCTGGGTTCGGTACGTAAGCTGCATACTGTGGTGGGTAGCAAGTCAATGCTTCTCTCTTGGTGAACTTCCACGTGGACCGACCTGTTTAGGTCGATGAGTGTTGAGCTTGCGAGTTTTGACAGTGCGTCTGCTTGCGTGTTTTGTCCTCGGGGGATGAGGATGACTTCAAAGGATCTTAACTTTGACGTTAAGGATTTAATTTTTGCTAAATAGGCTGTCATGCTGGGCCATTTGGCCTCATACTCCCCTCGGATCTGGTTGGCTACAAGCTGGGAATCAGTTTTGAGGCAAACATGCTCGGCCTCCAGGGATAAGCAAAGCTCTATTCCTGCGATTGCGGCCTCATATTCGGCCTCGTTGTTAGTTGCTTTGAAGCCGAACTTCAATGCATACTCTATGCTTTTCCCCGTCGGGGGGATTAATACAACTCCTGCTCCTGAGCCGTTTATTGTGGAAGATCCGTCAGTGAAGACCTCCCAAGTGCTTTTCGTATCATCCAGCATTTCCTGGTATGAGCACTCGGCCAAGAAGTCTGCCAATGCTTGTGCTTTGATTGCTGTCCTCGGCTGATATTTGATGCCGAACTCTGATAGTTCGAAGGCCCAGGCAGCCAATCTTCCTGACCTCTCTATTTTGTTGAGTACTTTCTCGAGCGGTTGGTCAGTTAGTACTGTGATCTGGTGGGAGTCGAAGTATGGCCTCAGTTTTCGTGCAGCTACCACTACTGCATACGCGACTTTCTCGATGAGCGGGTACCGGGTTTCGGCCCCTGTGAGTGTTCGGCTGGTGAAGTAGATTGGCTGTTGCTTCTTTTCTTCTTCCCGAAGAAGCACTGCGCTGACGGTTCCAGGGCTAACTGCGACATATAGGTACAGGGTTTCCCCCTCCTTTGGTCTGGCCAGTGTCGGCAGTTGAGCTAGGTGGGCTCTGAGTTGCTGAAAAGCTTCTTTTTGCTCCTGTTCCCATATCAGTTCGGGATCCACTTTCCTCGGGACCCCCTTTTTCTTGACTGGTTCTGCTTCTCCTCCGGGGAGGTTCTTTGGTTTCAGTGCTTTGAAGAAGGGGGCTCCCTTGTCCGAGGCTTTTGATATGAACCTTGTTAGTGCGGCTAACCTGCCGGTTAGCCTCTGCACATCTCTCTTGGTCTTCGGCTCGGGTAAATCCAATGCCGCTTGGACTTTGTCTGGGTTCGCATCAATTCCTCTTTCGCTCACCATGAATCCGAGGAACTTCCCTGACTTCACCCCGAAGACGCATTTTTTTGGGTTCAGCTTCATGCTGTATTTCCTCAGATTTCCGAAGGTCTCTGCCAAGTCTTTGACATGGTCTTCCTCCTTGATGCTTTTTACGATGGAGTCATCCACGTAGACCTCCACATTCCTCCCTTTCTGGTCGGCGAAGACGTGGTCAACTAACCTCTGGTAGGTGGCTCCGGCATTTTTCAAGCCGAAAGGCATCATTTTGTAGTTGAACACTCCTGCGCTTGTGATGAACGCTGTCTTTGCCCTGTCATCGGGGTGCATGAATACTTGGTGGTAGCCTGAAAAGGCATCCATGAAGCTGAGCAGTGCATGGCCGCTGGTGGAGTCAACCAATTGATCTATCCTTGGCAGGGGATAGCAGTCTTTGGGGCAGGCTCGGTTCAGATCTGTGAAATCTACGCACATCCGCCATGAGCCGTTCGCTTTTTTGACCATCACTACGTTGGCCAGCCACTTCGGATACATGCATGGTTCGATGAATCCGGCCTCTTGCAACTTTTTTACCTCCTCGGCGATGGCTTTGTTTTTCTCCGAGGAGTAATTTCTCTTTTTTTGCTTGATTGGCCGAGCTTCAGCGTTGACGTCCAGCTTGTGACAAATCAGCTTCGGATTTATCCCTGGCATATCTGCTGCTGACCATGCAAAGATGTCTTTGTGATCCCTGAGTAGTCGGATCAAATCGATTCGGAGCCCCGAGCTTAGGCCCTTGCCTATTCGGACGCTCCTGTCTGAATTATCTTCGAGGAAGATATCCTCCATTTCTTGATCTGGCTCAGGAGACAGGGTTTCGGGGCGAGCATCAACTTCTGCGGGAGATAGGCTGCTCGTGCTTGCTCTTCTCCTTTTAGCCTCGCTTTCCTCTCCCGTGGCTCCTTTTTCTTCCTCGGGGCCGTCCCCTAGTTTGGGTTTTCGGACAGCAGTGTGGCAGGTTCTTCTCGCCACTTCTTGATCACCTCTGATTCGTTCGGCGAATCCTGCATCTGAGACGTATATCATCAGCTGATGGTATGTGGAGGGGACTGCTTGCATCTTGTGAATCATGGTTCTTCCCATGATTACGTTGTATACGGAGTCGCAGTCCATCACCAGAAATTCGTCCCGAAGGGTTTTTGCTGCCTGGCCTTCTCCCACTGTGACTGGCAGGGTGATCTTTCCTCGAGGGATAGCTGCGGATCCGTTGAATCCGATCAGAGGGTAACTGACTTTCGTCAGTGCTTCCTCTGGTTCTTCGAGGATCAGCTGCTCGAAGCAGTTTCTGAAGATGATATTGACGGCACTTCCTCCGTCGACTAGCACTCGATGCACGTTGTGGTTATTGAGGTCCATGGAAATGACTAGAGGATCGTCATGTTTGTACTGGACTCCGAAACAATCATCAGCAGTGAAGGTCATGTTCGGGGGGTGTGGCTGGTTGTCTCCCACCGCGCTGAAGTTGACCCGATGGGAGAGGGCTCTTAGGTGTTTCTTGCTGGCCTGGCCAGACTTCTGCCCCCCGAACACCACCAGGATGTCGTTTTTCTTGTGTCCTGTTGCTTCGTAGACCCTCTTCTGGGGTTGCTCATGTTGTTTGCCACTGGCGGCCTTTTCTTTTTCCTCCCTTCGGTCTAACAAGTACTGTTTCAGGTAGCCTCGGCGAACGAGGTCCTCAATGTTGTCTTTCAGCGAGTTGCATTCTTCGGTGTGGTGACCGAAGTCATCATGGAACTCGCACCACTTGTTCTTGTTTCTCCGAGCTGGGTTGGACTTGAGCTTCCCCGGTAGTTTCCACTTTTCATCATTTCTGTTGAGGCTAAATATCTCTTTTCGGGGCAGAGCTAGTGGAGTGTAGTTGGTGTATTTGGGTTGAAGTTCACCCCTTCTCCCGTCTTTCTTCGGGCTCATCTCTCTAGCTCCTACTTTCTCTTTCCCCTTCCTTGAGCTGCCCTCGGGCTTGCTCTGGGTATTCTTTGTGTCTCTCGGATCCGACGATCCCTTCAATCTTGCAGCGGCCTTGTTGAACTCTTCGGTTCTGATGAACGCATCAGCCATTTGGAGCACGTCAGCTATTCTGGAGGGGTTCTTCATTGAGAGTTCGTCACGGAACTTCCCTTCCTGGAGCGCGTGCTTCAAGGCGAAGATGGCCACGTCTGGCTGCAAGTTTGGTATGTTTGTTGATTCCTTCATGAATCTGGCCATGAATTCTCTCAGACTTTCGTCTCTTTCTTGTTGGATTGAGGTCAGTTCTGCTGTGGTTCGCTCGGGGCGATTGTTGCTCACGAACTGTGTGCAGAATCTCTTTTTCAGCTTTTTCCAGCTCTTGATCGATCCCTTCGGCAGCGATCTAAACCACTCTCCCGCCACTCCGGTTAGCGTGGTTGGGAAATATTTACACCAACATGCTTCGGAGTAGGGACTCAAGAACATTTGCTGCTCGTAGGAGATGACATGATCCCTCGGATCTTTGATTCCGCTGTAGGTTAGGTGCGCTGGCAGTCTTACCTTCGGTATTTCTTCCATGATCAGCTCGTCCGAGAAAGGGGATGACGTGGGAGTCATGATTCTTTTCCCGAGTCTAGCCCTGATGCCTTCGTTTGCCGAGGTTCTGTGATTAGAACGTTCGGGCGTACGATGGGGGCTAGGGGTTCGATCATGCCTCCTGTCTCTTCTTCTCTCTCGGCTACTGACCTCGGGTCGTTCGCCAGATCTGCTTGGCTCGCCCACCCCGAGTCTCGTATGGATCGAGGGTCTTAACCTTGAGTGGACCGAGGGCCTCAACCTGCTGAGCACCGAGCTTCGGACCCGAGTGTTACGAGTAGTTGATTCGCTTTGGAGAGCTGTTGGGGTAGGCGATGGTCTCGCAAACCAATCTGGTTGCTGTTGTGCCCTTTTTTGGGTGTCCCACGTGCTTTCCATCCACCTCGACGTCAAGTGTGTACCTGTCAAGGGAAGGAGTTCTCGTTCGGGTCTGGACACTTCCGCACTGGGTGGCTCGTTCAGCCTTCGCCTGGTCCTCCTCTCTTCTCTGCGGTCATTTGCCAGTCCTTGCTGCTTCTCATTGAAGAGGAAGTTTTGCATGATGGTCATGGCCGCAGTGAGCTCTTCCCTAGTTGGAATCGGAGGTCCTGCATTTGTGGCGGTCGTAGCTCTGCTTGGCCGTGACCTCGCCATCGATTGAGGGTGCTCCTCTTGGTCAGATTCTGAATCTGACCGCACCATCATATCGTCGTCATTGTTGTTAACAACATCATTCACCATTTTCGCGGAAAGAGGTGATTGATGTCTTTCAAAGGCTTTGAAGTGTTCTTCCCCACAGACGGCGCCAAATTGTTCCGGTGTTGTAAAGATGGAAACAATGGGCTTCGAATGAAGGCCCTTTTGTATGTGTTGAAGATCTTGCTTGTTTGAATGAGTAGAGTCCGAATTCACCTGCACAAGAGCAAAGTCACTGGCCTCGGGGGTGTTTCCGAGGAAAGCCCCTCCGATGCCTAAGTAAGAACGATGCTCGGATTCTAGAGAGAAGTTCTCTAGAAGAATAGTCTTAAGGCGATAAATTGGACGTACCTTGAGGTGTGAGCCTTGGCGGCCTATTTATAGTGTTTGCATAGTAAATGCCCATAGGTCATTTATTGCTTTTGGGCCTTGGGCCTTGATAGATGGCTGACTAGCCATTGGTAGGTTTGATGCTGTTTGTTTAGAGACATTGGGCTTTGGACTTAGTGGCCCAATTGAGAATCAATTGGGAGCCCAAACAATACTACTCCGCGTATCTTTGGTTAATTTATCAAAATTCCCCTACTTTTCTGCCTATCACCAATTCACAATCTAACCCCCATTAAGGTAATACATGACCAAGTAAGGAAAGGTTGGTTAAAAAGTTGCTTGATAAATCAAAGCGTGAGGTTTTAAAAGGACTACAAAAGTTTATGATCAAGATGATCTCGGATAAGGATATATTTAAGTAACTCCAATGGTGACTGGGGAGGTACAAGATGTTGTGGTTAATTTGTCATATTAAATTTCTAGCTACTATTGATTAAAGCTACAAATTTTTCATTGGTGGATTACAATATTTGTAACTCCCTATAATAATTAATTTAAATAATTAATTTATTTGAGCTATATTTTTTTTTGAGCTACCTGCCTAAAAATGGCTAAAAAAATTTAACCGCTGCTAATGTCATTGTTGTACCAATGGTGGGCAACTTGTTCGCATGTTCATTTTTTTGTAGACATGTTTTTTTTTTAATCATTGGAGTTGCTCTTATTAATTTGACTTGTGTGAAAAAGAAAATTAGTAAATTAAAATTGTTTTTTCAATTGAGTCAGCACATTATTTTGAATATTTTAAAAAGTTTAACCGAGTAACTTTTTAATCTCGCAACCATCTTTACATGTGAATGTGTGAATGGTAGGCCCTGTTTGATAAAACTAGCGGGTAGTTGTTAGATTAGTGGGTAGCAGTGAACAATAGAGTATGACGGTTAGCGAACGACTAGTATGAATGTTTGATAAAGTAGCAGTTGATATTGTAAAATATAATAAAAGCTATATATAATGTTTAAAACAGCTAACCGCTAACAGCTAATTAAACCAACTACCAGCTAACAACTCCTAATCAAACAGGGACTATGGCCCTGTTCGGAAAAATTAGCGGTAGCGGGTAGCGTTTAGCGGTTGAGTAGCGGGTAGCGGTTAAAGTAGCGAGTAGCGGTGAATAGTAGCGTGTAACGGTTAGCTGTTAAAGTAGCGGGTAACTAATATGAGTGTTCGGTAAAAGTAGCGGTTGATATTATGAAATAAAAATAAAAGCAAGAATATTATTTAAGTCTTTATTATAAATTTGTCAACCGCTACCCGCTACCTTAAACGCTACTAATTTTAACGTTTGACAAAAGCTGCCAAACCGCTATTTCAACCGCTAACCGCTACCTAAATCGCTACTTTACCAAACACTTACAAATTTTACAAGTAGCGTCTTGACTAGGTCAAAACGCTACCCGCTACCTCAAACGTTACCGCCGAACACGCCCATAATCTATCAAGCGCTACTCGTTACCCTTGAATGCTACTAATTGTAACGTTTGACAAAGGTACAAACTGCTACGTTTGAATGCTACTAATTTTAACGTTTGACAAAAGGTGTCCAACCTCTACCTTTATCGCTACAAATTTTACTAGTAGCGTGTCAAAACGCTACGCGCTACCTCAAGCGCTACTGCCGAATACACCTCACTCGAGGATAATTATTTGGACATATGGCAAACTCCAAACACCAAATCCTATCCAACCAACCCTTCCTCCTATCACCCTTTCTGTTTTGAGGCTAAAGAAGTTGGCAACAATTTGCTTGCACATTTGTGTTATTTCCCACTTGAAAGCAACTCAAAAACATAACTCACCGACGGTTTATTTGCTTTTCATCAAACAATCAACAATTTGTTTCTATCTAGATCGAGTCCTCAACAAGCTTCGCGCTTGCGTTACTTCAACAAATTTTCATCTGAGGAACACTTGTTGTACACCGGCCTGCATAATGCTACCACAAAAACGACAACACGGAAGCCTCGATTCCCATGATGGGTCGGTCCGTAATCATAAACTATCTCGACGGGACAATAAAACCATGATCATGGAATATGTTTCGGCCTTTTCATGAAATGATTCTGAGTTTTTGTGAAAATTCATCAAATGACCATCGGGTTTCAAAAATTCATGTACTTAATACACAAAAACATCCTTAATTATGCCATCAACCCAATAAACATCTAATTTAACCCATGAACCTCCTAATTAACTCACCCACACTAACCCCTAACTAACCCACCCTTTAACCCCCTAATTAACTCAGCCACTAACCCGAATCTTCGTGCATTCGTATAATTTAATTAACAAAGGGTCATATACTCATACGGGTGTAACTACTTCATGTCCATGTTTTACTTGAAACGCGCACACTTTAGATGGGAAGTCATCCATCTACCCTCCCTCAATCAAAAAAAGTTATCCCTTTGTGTCTCTGGAAACTGATTTTGACACACCACCTTGTGAGTAGAACACGGTGGTCAGTGGGTATGCCAAAACCATTGTGTTACACCTCAACCCTATTTTCTCTCATCCCTACACCACTCATCACCACCGTCCACCGGCCACTTTCCGAGTTACCAAAACTCGCTTATTGACATCGTTGTCATCAAAAAACAACCCTTGCTATGGCCTATGAGGCAAGATGTCACTCATGAGGTTCTGAGAGGTCAATGTTAAACGCCAGCTAAATTGGTTTTATTTAGTATTATGTATTAATCATAATAATCAAAACTTAAGCAGTTTTTATGTCTTAATCCATGCAACGTAGATAGAACCAAGTGAATAATTAGTGACAAACTTCAGACATAAGATACTTTAGGGTGACCCTAAAACTTGAATAATTTAACACAAACGACATTTCTTGCACTGCTGTACAATTAAGCTACTACTACAAGGTACCCATCCATGAATATAAGAATATTCCTGCGCAATGTTGGCATGTGACTACACAGTTGGCTAAGAAGATAATGTCAAGTATTGTCATTCATGTTTGGAGACTTTTAGACACCATAACTATTTCCCTTTACCATCACTCTTCACCTAAACAAGGATCTTGTCCAATACGAAGAAATAATATTCCACTACACGAGGTCCCGAGTAGGGATGGCAATTCAGCCCGGGTCCGAACTGAATCCGCTCCAAAGAACAAAAAACAAGATCCGAGTCCAAAAGAAAAGAGTTAAAAAGAGTCTGAATAGGAATCGGCCTCGAACCCGGCTTAGCCTCCAACCCCTTTGACCCGAGTCCAACCCGTGAACTCTACTACCGTCAAACTCCTTTTTTTTTTATTGGCATAGAACTTTTTTACTAAACAAACAAACGGGGTCGTATTCGAAGTGGAAAATCCGAGTCGGGTTGAGAGCTTTCGGACTCGGACTCGGAGTTGGATTATAGGTCCGAATAATAATCGGATCGGAGTCGGGAGCAGTGTAGCATTGTCCGACCCCTTGCCATTCCTAATGACTCAAATAGTACTACAGATCGTGTTCAAAGTGTGTCATTCATCACTTTGTTTCTCAAACACAATCTTGATCACGATTCACGACCATTGTTCCTCGTGTACGTCATGAACAATGGTTATGCAACATATACTTCACATATGAGAAAGAAAAACACCATTTACAGCCAATATAGAACGGCGAATAAAGAGAACATCACTAGAACAAGAACTAAGCCGTTAGGTACATCAATTCATGCAGCTCATACAAGTTAATTTCACCCGAATGCACACACACCTTGATACAATTATATTCGATTATTTCTTTTTACTAGGGTTAGTTCGATGCTTGCTTCAGCATTCGAATGTGAACTTGGGACAGAAACTAGACCAGGAGGAGGGCAAAAAACACTTGCGCAAACATCCTCTCGTCCAAAGCCTAGCCTGTCACGATCACGACGGGGGAAGAAAAAGAGAAAACCGACAGCTATACACGAGAGAGAGGGAGAGAATTAACACAGAACAGAAACAGAAAATTTATCCTGCCCTGATCAAGACCATTCTAACATAGTTAATCAAAACTTGAAGTGCGACTCCATCTCCCTTTCAAATATTCCTCTAGGGATATATTTGCCTCATTACTACTAACAGATGCAGCATCATCTTCAATTAAATCAAGCAAAGCCATATTTAAATGGGATTGGATATCAGACCGTGGTGTCTCACCATCCAAAACCTCGAATTCTTCAGGATAACTACTCACTTGTTGCTCTGCCCAGTTTATTACTTCAATATCACCTTCGAGCAACTTCAGAACCTGGGAATTATACACCAAAAGTTGGTTCAGATTATTTATACTTCGTACTAGGGCAGCGTCATTCAAAATGAAGATTTGTGACTTACATTGCCTATACGGGGTCGTGTTTGAGGTTCACGCCTTATGCAAAGGGTGGCAGCCAAGACCATCCTTTCAATTTGCTCGTGGTCATAGTCGCTGCCTAATCTAAGATCTAGTAACTGAGACATCTTTTCGTCCTTTAATTTTGAGTTTGCCTGCATAAATGGTTGATTGGCATTCACCATAATATCAAATTGAGTTTCTGAGGAACAATCTTGCAATAAGCCTATACATATAACTAGATAAGAGACATACCCAAATGACGAGGCTCTCCTTGCCCTTTGGATTGCTGCTATCTATTGGTTTTCTTCCTGAAAGAAGCTCGAGAAGTACAACACCAAATGAATACACATCCATTTTGTCGGTCACTTTGCCATGCATGAAGTATTCCGGGGCCAGGTACCTGCAAAACGAGAAATTGCAAGGAATTATAGGTCAGTTTAGATGTTTGAAAATTTGGGCGAGAAGCGTGGTGGAGGAGGAAGATCCGGAGAGGGGGAAGTTACCCACCCAAAGGTTCCTGCAACATCCGAGGAAGTCAAGTGTGAAGACGCACTTGAAGACCATGTGGCAAGTCCAAAATCTGAAAGCTGAAGTACCAATTCAAAGCAAAGTGTAAGTAATTTTATCTGAAAAATGTGGGTTCAGGGCAAAAGATTATTTGACATCACTGTCAGTTTCCATTTTTTGGTTTTTTGGTTATAAAAGTCATACTCCGTATGATTTAGATTGAATCGTGAACTAAAAAATAGTCACATTTATAGCAATCATGTTCATTTTGAAAACTGACAACAAAAAACAGGAAACTACATTTTGTGGTTTCATATTTTGGTTTTTAGTTTCGTATAAAACAGAAAACTGGAAACAAAAAACGATACCGAAAAGGGCCTTAATTCAGCGCACACCTGGGGTTCAAATTTATCCGAAAGGAGAATATTTGAGGATTTAACATCCCGATGAATCACAGTTTGTGAATCTCTGTTGTGTAGATAGTCTAATGCCTCTGCCACCCCTACTGCCGCCTTGTATCTCTTCTCCCAGCCAAATGATCCTGCACTAGTCTCGTTACCTGTGTTTTACAACATAATGTCTATGTTAGACAACAAGAGTCAACCCATTCAATATTCATATACAACAAAGGAACAGAAAGTTCCAGCATACCATGAAGATTCTCTTCTAGGCTTCCTCTTGACAAGAAATCATAGACTAAAATCAAACTTTCTTCGTCAAAGAAAAATCCAAACAAAGATATGATATTCTTGTGACTGATCGTTGTAATGATCTCAATTTCAGCAATGAACTCCTGCAACGCATCCTCTGATGGCTTCAATATTTTTACTGCCAACTCCTTTCCATCAGGAAAACACCCTTGGTAAACCTGGCTACTACCACCTTTTCCAACCATTTTTTCTGCACAATGAAAAAACAGAATATTAAGAAAACAAGCAACATGAAATTACCACAAGGAGAAATTTAAAGACACGGGGGGGTCAAAAGAACAAACCAGGTGCAAAATTCGAAGTGGCTGACAGAAGCTCTTGGTATGTAAACAATCTACAGATGGATGAGTATTTCTCAAGAAGTCCTTCAAGTTCTTTGACCAGATACTTGAATCCATTAAAAGGGGAGGAAGGAACAGAGGCTGCAACATCAGTAACTGGAACAATTGCGCCACTCTCTGCACTCATATCAGACAAATGATCATCCATTTGAGGAGATTCGCGTCTCTTTCTATCAGGATGAACCGCCATTGAAGAATGTCTCCCTGGAAATCTCAATACCCGGCGAACCATGGATGTTTTCCGGCTTGGAACCTTTTCTGAGTCATGGTACCTGGGTAAAAACACCCTTCGAACCAACTGCCAACCAGGTTTCGACTCATTTGATTCTTGATTAACAGTTAACTTTGGTGCTGAAGAGGCGTGATATGGCACCAAAGCCAGTGATCTATCCTCTCTGTCATCCGAACAGGACTCCTCTAGCATTTCATCACAGGGGTAATCTGCCCAAGCAGAGATGGGTCCACAGCCCAAATATCTCTTAATCAAGGTACTTCTTCTAGCCCCAGCACTCGGCTTTTCGAAAACATCACAAGTTTCCTGACCAGATTCCACTGTTTTAATGGAAGAATTACCATCATCATCCACTTCCACATTATCAACCTTTGGTCCAGAAACCAGCTGAGAAACCTTGCCATTTCCTGCATAATCACAAGCAAAGGTAACAACCCTATGAGACACTAAACATCATTGCAACAACATAGTCAAACCAAGAAAAAGCAGCCAAAATAGTTACATAAAGAATGAATTACCAGCTTCTCTACGGTAAACAATTTTCCCATTATCTACAGCAACAACCATGAAATTATTTGACAGTTTCTTCGCACAATACTTTGCCACTGAAGTTGGGGATCGAATCATGTGCTGAGCTTTACAAGTTCCTAGAATTAGCGTAGCGCTTTCATATGCTTTCGCCTCTCGAACTAAAATCTTCCGTAAAGATGATCCCCTACATACCTTAAGCTTCAAATCAACCTGAAAAATTCAATTAATTTCAATCAAACATAAATTAGTTGTGAAATGGGGAAATATTTACAGTTTATCACATAGAGGAATTTTATCAAAACCTCAAACATAATCAAGATTTCAAAACCCCTTGGCCCCTAATCAAACCTCACCTACCAAACTATCACATTCAAAATTAACTAGCTTTACCCACCAAAACTTTCACATTAATTGCATATCACAGTCAATCAATCATCATTAGTTTTAAATTGAATCAAAAATCATTCACTTTAAATTTTGGTTAAATTTTTGTAACTTCCCATAATTGAGCATTAAAACTCTAAAAGTAATGTTCATTTCAAATCACCAACAGAATAATTACTAATTGTACACATTAAGAGAGAAAATGTGACCCCCGGAAAAAAAAATTAAATGAACAAATGAAAATGTGAAATTTTAAACAAATTTCATCAAAATTCCGCAGTTATTCAACGCGCCATTTCATAATAGTTCAACGAATTCAGCCTCAAAATTCAACGAAAATGCGCCCAGAAAAAAGTTCTATGAATATAAAAAGTTAAAGTTTAACCTGCTTCAAATTGCAGAAGCCTTCGTACACAGCAAGCGTCGAATCAAATGTCTTCACCAACGACAGAAGCGTCGATTGTTCAACTTCTGCTCCAATCCCAAAAAATAATAAAATCACAAAAATGCAACTAAATTAAGCTTTGAAAAACCCAAAAAAGATAAAATCAAACAACCACAATTTTACAAACAAACCCAGAATTTGATTTTATTTTAAAGAGAACAAACCAGTGGAAGAGTGAAGGATATGAAGAGCAACAACAAGATCTCCAGGTTGAGCAACTTTCATGAGAGCCCACGTAAGAAGTTCTTTACTCTGTTGGTCAAGCCTTACCCCAACTAACACCGTTCTCCCGCCGGAATTATCGCCGGCGGAACAATCTCCGGTGACGACGGAAACTTCCCCATTGTCGCTTATATTGGTGTTGTTTTTCTGGGTTTTCTTCACTAACTTCATCTGGGTAAACAATAAATTGTTACACCCAGATCTTAAAAGTAATCAGAATCAATGAATTTTGCTTCGATTTTAGGGAAAAACACAAAACACTATTTTGTGGGAATTTGTTTTTCTTTTTTGTAAGAAAGTTAAGATGGGAATGTTGATAATTTTAAGGGAATCTCCCTGAAAAATGCAAGGGTGTGGTTTTACAGTTTGTTGCCTTTTTGAGAGAGAGTAATTTTTGTATTTTCTCTCTCCTCTCTCTCGCGGTTCAATGCTTGCTTTCGTGGTTTCAGGAGAGTGGGGTTTGTAGTTTTTTGTGGTTTCCTGTTTTATTTTTCTTAATTAAAATCGATTGAGAATAGAAGGTGAGATTTTAGCAGTTTAGCATGATGACATCACTCCGTTTAAAATTATTTACATATATATATAAAAAAACAATCTCAGGACAACTGTGTATCCTAATCTCAAGTGACGCGTGCGTTTTTTTCGCGGGATAAAATCTAAACTGAATTTATTGGACCTAATTGCCTTGAAATGACTTGATGTAACTTATTTAACACGATCAGTGTTGGTTACGGAGTATAACCTTATGAGAGTAATTTGAGATTGTAACTTGGTTGGAAATTTTTGGATCTTATTTTCTTAATTTGAAAGAACCTTATTGTTATTTATCTGAACTTATATGAATTTATTGAACCCAAAACTCGTTTTTGTAATGTGAAGATAACACATCTTATTCAAATAGTCTAAAAACAATGAATATATATATATATATATATATATATATATATATATATATATATATATATATATATATATATATATATATATATATATATATATATATATATATATATATATATATATATATATATATATATATATATATATATTTCAAATGTTACAAATATATTCTTTAATGAATGAAAATTAATGCATACATATAATTCGAATATTAAGCTAGATCGTAGCAAATATGAAGCACTATGTACAATTCATGTGTTTATCAAAAAAAAAATATTATTCACGTTCGAATTTTCGGATTATGTGTGCGTTCTATTCAACTTATTTGACTTAAACTTATCTGAATTTATTAGAATTTGTTGGAATTTATTGAAACTTATTGGAACTTATAGAAACTTATTATGAATAATAATAATAATAATAATAATAATAATAATAATAAATAAATAAATAAATAAATAAATAAATAACAATAATAATACGAAGTAATTATTATTATCAAAATAATAATAAAAAAATAAGTATATAGTAATAAATAATAATAAATAAATGCTAAATAGTACTAAAAAATAAATAATAAATAATAAATAATGAATAATGAATAATGAACAAACAATAAATAAAAAACAATTAATGAATAATAATTAATTAAATCATTAATTAATAAAAAATAAATTAATAATAAATAGTAAATAATAAAAGTAAATAAAATAATAATAATAATAATAATAATAACTATAAATAATAATATTAATATTAATAATAATAATAATAATAAATAAATAAAAATTATGATTATTATTGAAACTTATCTGAACTTATTTTTACTTATTGGAACTTATTGAAACTTATCTGAACTTATTGGATCTTAAACTTATTTTTTTTAAGGTGAACAGAACACCCCCTATAAGTTCATATTTACCGAATTATATGATTATCATGAATTATGATGCGCATCATGAGTTTTTTATTGTCTGTTTTTTTTTTGGCTAAGGCCCTGTTCGGCAAAATTAGCGGTAGCGGTTAGCGGTTGAGTAGCAGGTAGCGGTTAAAGTAGCGAGTAGCGGTGAATAGTAGCGGGTAACGGTTAGCTGTCAAAGTAGCGGTAACTAATATGAGTGTTCGGTAAAAGTAGCGGTTGATATTATAAAAATAAAAATAAAAGCAAGAATATTATTTAAAACTTTATTATAAATTTGTCAAACGCTACCCGCTACCTTAAACGCTACTAATTTTAACGTTTGACAAAAGCTACCCAACCGCTACCTCAACCGCTAACCGCTACCTAAATCGCTACTTTACCAAACACTTACAAATTTTACAAGTAGCGTCTTGACTAGGTCAAAACGCTACCCGCTACCTCAAACGCTACCGCCGAACACGCCCTAATTGTTAATAATACGAGTATATTAACTAGACCATGGACACACTAGATATAAGTTATATGAAAAAAGTATTAAAAAGTACTCCATATTGCTAAACATTTTCATTAGGCTTTGGAATGTCAATTAAAGTGACTATTTAGACACATTACACGTAGTATGTGTATAGCCTTTATTTTTATGAAATTCATATTCTCCATCATGACACTTTCTTCATATATTTTTAGCTTATTTTTTCTTGTCTAATTTTAGGCCTTTGCTTTTTGTGAGAGATATAACATACGAAGTATAAGTGATCCAGTATTGAATTCTTTGGGGGCGTATATTATGGCTCTAGTCTTTACATCGCAAGGGAATTATAAGAATATATACTTTTTCAAGTTGATATTTCCACCATCTACATACTTGACCGTTGATCAAGTGTAAAACGATTTATCTCTCATCCTTTTTATTTTTCCACCTTATTTTCCACTAACTTGACACACCTCTTACTCTAACCCCTACTTTTTCCTCTACAATTTTGACTCAATTAAGGTTACTAATTTCTCTTACCTTATACGGAGTATACTTTTTATTTTACATACGTACAACCTCAAATCCTCTTTCATACAGGAATACAATTTTATACACTAATAAATCTAAATTATATTGTAATTAATAAATATTTTATTTAATAAATATTATATTTAAATCAAACGAAAAATTAAACACACAATTCAAACTCACACCTAGGGATGTGAACAGTCCGGCCCGGCCCGAAAATTTGGACCGGAACCGGACCGAAATTGGACCGGACCGGACCGGACCAATAGATTCTGGTCCGGTCCTCGGTCCTTGAAAATATACGATTCCGGTACGGTCCGGTCAAAACCCGGAATTTTCCGGTCTGGACAGGTGACGCAGAATATAATTTTAAAAATATAAATTTTAGATAGAAGAGGCCATCTTGTAGCCCACGTATATTAATCTCCCCACACAAAAAAAGACTTTGGATATTTTTTGTATGTCATTGGCCTTTATCCCCTTTAAATTAAGCTTATGATGTGATGTATGACATATTTAAAGAGAAATATAGATTGTAAAAAGATAAAATTGTAAAAACAAATTGAGTTTCAAAAGGTCTTGCGTGCACAAGTTGCACAATAAATTTATTGTGCACCAACATAACTTTAATCCAATTTTCTCTAACTTTTACTCACTTTTCTCTAACTTTTATATTATTAAAAAGAAATTAATAGATAAACATTTTAAAATTTTAAATGATTAATGTTACATATTATTAGTGATTTTGAAAAAATATTTTTTATTAAAATGAAAATTTTTACTACTAAAAAGTAGATAACTTTTACATATATAAGGATGACTTTTAAGCATTTTACGTCAACTTTAACTTCGGTGTACAATATTTATCGTACACCCCATGTAAATAAGAATTTGTGATTGAGTTTAAGATTGTAAATTGCAAAAATTTAAAAAAACTGGTCCAAGCCGGTCCAAAACCGGACCGGGCCTGAATTTTTTGGTCCGGGTCCGGTCCGGACCAGATTCTTTCTGGTCCGATCCTCGGTCTTTGAGTTCTGAAAATTCCGGTCCACCGATCCGGTTTTGGACCTGTGCACACCCCTACTCACACCTGCATACAATTTTTTAAAAACTTTTTGTTGAGAAAGAGGGTCAGGACTCAGGACCAGCAACAAAGAGTACAAGGAAGCAAGAAAAGGAACAAAAAGGAAAAATAAGAATTAAAACAAGCAGTAGCAAGTTGCAACTACATCACCCCAACTATAGCACCATTCTTTCCCAAGCTCAAACTCACACCAGCACACAGTTATATCCCTGATATATAGATAATAATCACTTTTCTGTTCCCCATATGATTTATAATAAACGTACAAGACTAATTGTTAGAATGTCCATCCGAAAAGGCTATATATTTTAACAATATGTGCGAGAGTTGTCTCACGATACAAGATATATTGTAGTTTTGATGAAATAATATTTATTTGATTCAATTTGTTATTTACTCAGTATCTTGTTAGATTCAATTAATATTTTAATGTTTTGAAGTTGCAATGGATAAAGTTAAATTACTCAATTAAAACAATTTTAAAAGTTAAGCAATACATGCAGAAGATATTATCTACAAGTATGAAGCTACGCATTTCTCTAAGTATATTGTTTGTACCATGATCAAGCATGGTACGTACAATCAAAGATATTTTCTTGCCCATTGGCCATATGATTATTGATTGAATCTTATTTTCAAATGTGGCAACAAATAATTTTGGTTGTACATTAAAGATTACCTAAAACTAAAATTCAATTAGAAAAAAGACTCTTTGTCATCGCGTCCGAAAAATGATGCATACACGCATCTAACCTTCATTCCAATCTTATCTAGGATGAAAGCTTCGGTTGAGGCATTCATTAATGTTGATTGTGAATTTATGATTAGTATTGATTTGATCATTGATTGTGATTTTGTGATGATGTTGATATATAAAGCCAATATATATTACGTATAGGGTTTAGAAGTGAAACTTCAACAGTTTTTAGGGAGGAAAATATATGGACCATATTTTTCAATTTACAATTTTGTAAACAAACTCAAAAATTGCATATATATTCGAAGTATATACGTTAGGTTTACTTATTTTTCACAAAAAAAAATTACTTCTAAAAAAAAAAAAAATTAACACGGACAACAAATTACAAAATATTTCTATTTAATTACTAGTAACTATTTCATACTCATAAATATTTGCCGATTTTCAATTTGATAATATCATATAATTCTTACATAGCGCTCGTGTCTGAATGAATGTTGGAGATATCCAATAACCCTAACCTAGTAACCTCTTATCTACAAATAAATCATTTAAAAGTACCTCAGGCCTGTTTGGTTATGCGTTTGTTGATTGTTTCAAACAACTATTTTACGTGTATGGTTAGTAGCCGTGAAAAAGAGTTTTTTTAGCTTTTTTAATTCTAAATGCTCTTTCAGAAAAGCTTGTGTAAGAGAGTTTTTGGAAGAGAGCGTTTTAAGTTCTTCGTTATTTTATACTACTGAAATAGCTAAAAGCTAATGTTTATTAACCAAAATTTATTTACACAAGGCGCTAAATATAGTAATTAGTCAAATCAACTAATATAACCATTTAATAAGTACTCCGTACTACGTAACCATGAAAAATACACTCTTGCAACCATTGGCGGATCTTAGTTGGTGTTGGGGTGGGCCTGGTCCCTGCCAGAAAATTTAATAGTGTATTTTTAGTTACGACCCCATAAAATTTGTATATAACTGTATTATTATATAGTATATTGCTTAGTTTTTTTTTCTACCGGTCCCCCTCGTAAAACTATTTAAGATCCGCCCCTGCTTGCAACAATAAAACTGAGTTATAGCTCGGCCACGTGGCATCCATAGGATAGCACGGGCTCCAAACTATTAGTCCCATTCCCATAGTTTTAAATGAGCTTTGTACATTTATGTGTGAACTCTCCTATTGGCTTTTTGTCAAATTATGTGATCTTCTTTTTCTTCATTAAATATAGATTGAGATTGATCAGCAATCAATAATAAATGTAGTGTTTCTCAATTCTCGTTTTATTCTTTTGAACCATGTTTTTGTGTTCATGCGTAACTCCTTATTCTTATTACCCCACTTTGGTTTCTTATCTACAAATACATCCTCTTGGATTTTTTTCGTCTATACAACTCTAATCTGAATGAAATAAATTAAAATAAATTGAACTAAATTAAACTTAACTGTATTATATCAAACTAAATTTTCAAAGAATAAAAATTCCAAAAGAACAAGGTCTTGCTCTTTATCTAAAAGGTTTTGTTTCCGTTCAAATTTTGTGTTTAATTGTGAAATTTTTTATACAACCGGTTATACTTTAAAAGGTACAAGTAGGATGGGCGGTTTCGGGTATTTCATCAAGAGCAACTAGAGGTGGGGGTGGATCCTATGGTCTAGCCCACTCTCCCCTACAATCGAAAGCTTAGGCTTGCCTTAGTGGTATCCAATGGTGTAAGGAACAAATGATTGATGAAGTTCTAGTCCTAACGGACTCGACAACTTTAATTTTAAATTTGGAAACACAGTCTAAGGAGAAGAATGACACCATAATTTGGACGGTGGCAGAAATCAAAGAAGTGGCATCTACTTTCAAAGCAGGCGGAACGACAACAAGTTCAGAGGGCACATGAGATTGATAACAAATGCGGGTCAATCTGTTTATCGTTTTCTTGTAATTTGTTTTAGTTTGTTGTTATCGTCAAAAAAAAAAGGTAACAAGGTAAAAAAAAACTATCTTTTGCTCATTTAATCATCAGTTTCCTTTCAAAATGAGTGAAAAGGTAACAATTATTGGTCATAACTTGCAGGTTTTACGAGGTACAACCGGTTGTACCATGCATGAGTCTTTACTCGTCATGTAATCGAGTAATCCCAACTCATCAAAATCATATTCGCTATCATTAATATAAACAGTACTTACGGAGTATACAGTAACACGTTTATCTTAATGGAATTAGGCATTACTAGCTAAGCTTTGTTCTGTTCACCTTATTTACACCTATTTTAAGAAAAATAAGTTCAGTTAATTCAGATAAGATAAGTTCAAGAAAGACAAGGGTTGACTAAATATAACTTATAATTAAAATAATTTATAAGAAGTTGAGGTAAGTTCAATTAAGTTAAGTTCAGATAAATTAAGTGAAAAGATCAGGTAATATAATGCATCCTGAAATTAATAAGAAAGGTAATAATCTGCAAGCATTAGTCATGTACTCATGTATCCTTACACTGTGGAGTTACGAATTCTAATACTCAATCCGTTCCTAAATACGGAGTAAGTGTTATCTTTTCCTAATCAAGTGTTCCCCTTTACTTGTCTTATTTCTATTTTTTGACACATATTTTTTCTATTTTCTCTAACCTTTAAAATACTCACATTTTGAACACTATGCTTAGTAATAGTGTTTTGAGTCACAAATACATGAAATCCACTATTCCTAAGGAAATTTTTTGCATCCCTTCCCTTTGCAAGCTTTATAATGCTTGTTCAATCAACCAAGGTTCAAACCTTGTTGCTTACATATTTCCACATTTATTTTTTTTACTTTCTCTCTTTTCTGTTTTCTGATTCCTAAGAAATTTATTTCTTTCTCCTAATTTATTTCATTCCTCTCTCCTCTGGTTTTCCTTTCCTTTTTCCTTTTGCCTCTGCTTCTCCGCTCGTTTATTCGTCTTACCCTTACTCCGTTTTTGCTTTTGTGCAGCGTCGCTCGTTTATTTGTTTTCAGATTTTTTAGTTTTTGTTATTTAGTGCTTTTTATTTTTCCTGTTTCTTATCCCATGTTAAAAATAAAAAATAAAAAAATAAAAAATAAATAAATAAAACGTTACTTATGCATGGTTGTGGTACTCACTAATTAATGTTACATTAGTATTGGCATACAAAAAATCTTACACGCATAAGATGTACAATAAAGTTATTGTATACCGGGATCATTTTTACTCATTGTTTTTGTATGAAATAACTTTTAACATGTTTTGATTATGAAAAAAATTGTGGAAAAACATTTTAAAAGGTTAAATAGTTATGGCTCCTACACTTCTTAGCCTAGAATTAACACGGTTGCTATACGCAACCTTCAATTACTTTGGCGCACCCCTGTAAAAAATCAGAAATACCCTTTTTAATTCTTTGGTTTCTGTATGAAATAGTTAACTATATTTTGTTCAATCTGTATGAAATAGTTAACTCTATTTTGTTCAATCTGTACGAAATAGTTAGTTCCACTATGTTCAATCTATACGAAATAGCTAATTCTGTTTTGTTCAATATGTACAAAATGGAAGTGTATATTTCATATAAGTTACATGAAGTGACTCGAAAAAAACCGAAAAAAACGGATATTACCTCAATTCCAAGGTCTTCCAATTCAAAAAAAATCGTCCATGTCAATCCAAATACGTATTCTAATTTTATCACATACACGTTACACTAAAAAAATTCAAGTTTACGTGAATAAAAATAATAGGGGAAAAGGTTGAGAGAAAACAATAAAAGTGGGGGTTAGGGTTTTTTTTTTCCAGAATGAAACAAATGAAAGAAAAAGGGTTGCGTTAAGTAAAATCATGCTGCATTTAGCAACCCCCAGAATTAAACCCTTACGTATTTGCACGTACGTAATATGCTTATGGCTCCTACACTTCTTGCCAACAGAATTAGTTTCTGTTGCAATAGTATAGAAGGTGGGAATGTAGTCTCATTACCTAAAGGTTTTTGAAGGGAACAAGCTCGTAGTGCGGTGTTCTCAACAAATACCCCTTAAATATTTTGTAACATGAACATAACTACTCTTGTACATATTATGACTCGGGCACTATACCGAGTTCTTTAGGTTCTGCTTTGCAATGCTGATTTCAGGAATATGTAATGCTGTTTTTCTAGCATGACCTCCTATAATGTACTATCTAGCTTGCACTAACCTGCTATTTGAACAGATCAAGCACCCGATATTGGAATACAAAATGCTATCCCTTGTAGTTGTTTTTGGACTACCTAATTCCCTCGATTTTACTTATACGCTAATTAATTCTACGAACTAATTCCGATATCTTGGGGGACCGCGCGCGTTAGCGCGCGGTCCCACAACTAGTTTCATAAAAACATGATTGTTTTATTTACACATTCTACATTTTCCCCATATTTTTATCTCTAGATCCACTTTTATTTGTATTTTATCAATAAACAATTATCTACTTTTCCTTCATATAAAACACTTCAAATCATTGTTTTTCTTATACATTTTTCACATTTCTTAATATCCTCATTTTTCACCAAATGAGACACCTATTTAAGAACGAAGGGAATATAAACATTTATATCGAGTGAAGGAAGTATACAACTCTGTTTTTACCCAGTTGTACATTATTATGACTCTGTTATTTTGGACCGAATTAATTTAAACTGAATTGAAATGACATGAATTCACTAGATCTGAATTGGATGGAAACGAATTAAAATTAAGCCAAAACTCCCAAAAGAGCACATATGTCGTGCAATGGAGGCAATAGTTTTTTTTTTTGGGGTGTACTACCCGGTTCACCCTTAGCTAGGGCTAATCCGGATTCGGGGCGAGTTATGAGTGGATATATTCAAGTCCCCTCCCAATTGTTGTTGTGGGGGATCGAACACGGGTTCTCCCTACCAAGTTCAGCCTCAATCACCACTAAATCAACATGCAATTGGTGCAATAGAGGCAATAGTTAGTGCATGCATATACATATATCTAGCCCCCCAAAAAAAACATATATATATGGCGTATAAATTTGTTAATGATTTGATCAAATAGTTAATTCGAAGAACCAAGTACTAACCATTCAGAAAAGGTAGTAGTGGTAAAATTCACAGAATCACAGCTAATCATAATCGATGTTAAAGCTAATAATTACGGGTTAC
The DNA here is from genome assembly GCF_020520425.1 of Spinacia oleracea. Taxonomy (NCBI): domain Eukaryota; kingdom Viridiplantae; phylum Streptophyta; class Magnoliopsida; order Caryophyllales; family Amaranthaceae; genus Spinacia; species Spinacia oleracea. The sequence continues at coordinate 9,035,805 of NC_079490.1, forward strand.
CACTTTGATATTGTTTCATATGGTCATTAACAAAAAAAATGTTAAAATTTTTTTAGGTAATTAATTAACTAATCATAGAGCTAATTAATTAAATTAATTAATTATCAACATGGCCACATGGGATTCCTACCTCTCTTTTTAGTGACCAGTAAAGGCCCTAAAGAGTGTGGGGGGTATCCCTATAAAATAAGGGGCAGAAAGCCAGAAACCATCCCTTTCGTGTGGTCAAAGTGATCCTATATTTTGGAGCCTAGCTTTTTGTTAATTTATATTTTAATTTACAACTTTACCCCACGCCACAAATATTGTAGAAGCAAAAGATCATTTTCATTAATAGTGACAGAATATTTAGCAAACTTTTTAGAATTATTAAACTATGGTTTTGATCATCATGATTATGACAATTAATTATTTAGTAATCTAATTCATTATTGTCCATCGCATTTAGAGAGAATTCTAGAAGAAGGAGGGTTGTTACAAAGTGGACATCATTTCCCTTTTTATATTACCTACTACTAAAGATACTCATTGATACATACGAAGTATTACCTTCGTTTCATAAAGATTTTTACAGTTATTATTTGCAAAAAGATTAAGGCAAAAATTAAAAAGTTAGTTGAATATAATAAAATGTGGATAAAGTCAGAGAAATATGTAAAAAGGTGGGTAAGTATAAGAAAAAAAAAAGAATAAAGTAAGAGAAAGTGAGTGAAAAATTGTAAATATTATAGGGGAAAAATCGAAAAAGGGTAAGGTAGTAAATTTTTATGTCCAAAAATAGATAAAACGAAGTGTAAAAAACATTATGAAAATGACTAAAACAGAAAGTGTAAAGATCATTTTGAAACGGAGTTAGTAGTAATTAATAAACTTTTATATAGCTAGTTATGTTGTGTTCACTTAATTTCACTTATCATGTCTTATATCTCATATGCTTATTTTAAGTTGCAACACTTTACTTTTCACGTTTGCCAATTCTTAACTTAAAAAGTTAGTATCTTTAATTATTGACAAGTGAAAATTATAAACATATGAATTTTTTCCGCAAAATATACATTAAAACGAACCTAACAATTAACATCTTATATGAATATGTTTTTTCTAAAGTATAGATCATAGAAAATAAACAAAGCAAATAATGCGAGTAGTGAAAAAAAAAACGTGTTAACTATTTTGAAACGGGTGAATAATTAATTAGCCTTCAATTATCTTATTTTATTAATCTTTATTTTATCTTATACGTACCTCATATAGTCATATTCTTAACTGTTAGGGGGCATTTGGTTCGAACAGGGTAAAATGAATGGAATCAACAAAGGGAAATAAATTAGAAAGAAAGAAAATCCCTTTGAGAAAGTGTGTTATTTGGGTGAAATAGTTAGATTTTTATTTATTCCTTCTCTCTCCTTAGCTACACCACAAACTTGCTTTGCCATCCTTGGACCTCCGCCACTTCCCTTGATTCCGCTACGCTCCACCCTAATTTCGCCGCCGCCGTCGCTCCCCTAATTCTGCCGCGCGCCACCCACTCCCCTTTTTGCTGCCGTTTGTTATTTTCTTTTCCCATTCTTCTTCTCTATGTCTCATCACCACCATTAAATTCAATTTTAAGGTTTTAAAGGTCAAATTCGAACATGAAAACTCTAGATCACTAGATCTAGAGTTGTCGTGTTCGAAATTGACCATCTAAAATCATAATCAATGAAAAGAGATGTATTTCCAAGGTAAAATACTTTTAAAATTCTGGGTTTTGTGACGAAGGGTTTTTGGATGTGGTTTTCGAACGGTCATGTTGGGTGTACCCGGAATTTCGTGACTGAGGGTTTTTCTGGTGGGTTTTGTTAGGGTTTCGAACGGTCAGGTTAGGTTTTTGGAGGTGGAGGATGTGTTTTGGGCTAACGTTGCTGGTGGTTGGGGATGGGTTCAAGTGGGCAAGGTATGGTTTCGTGGGTGGATGTGGTGGTAGTAAGGCAGCGATGTAGGTGCTGGTTGGGTGCATGGTCGTGTTGTGGAGGTTTTGATAAGGTTGGTGGTGCTAGTAGGGTAGTTTTATAGGTGGTGTTGGCGAGGAGTTCGGGTGGATTTGGTTGTGTGTTGGGGGTGTGGGGAAAGTGAATGGAAACACCATGAGGGGGGGAGGGGGGAGTAGGGTATCAACATAGAGGAGTTGGGGGTAATGAGGAGGGGTAAAGGGAATGCTTGAAATGGCATAACAAACAACAAAGGAATTTATTCTTGTTCATATTCCCTTTACCTTTACTAAAGAGCCCCAACCAAAGAGGAAGTCTTGCTCCATAATGGCTTGTGTCCAATCTGGACACAAGTGGGGGCATTATGATATTTTCACCGTAAAAAGAGAGAGGCCCACTTGGAAATAACGGACTCCGTTATTCATTGCTGGCAAAAATTTCAGATTTCAAAAATTTTGAATTTGAAATAGCTGAGGTATTTAATACTCACATTGAACTATCTCTCTCCTCCTTGTTATTCTCTCTCCTCCTTCAAAGCAGTCCTTCTTCCTCGTGCTCCTCCTGCAGTCAAGACGAGCAAGAATTTCAGATTTCGCGGCGAAAGATTTTTGGGCAAAAAATTCACACCTCCATTTTCAAGACGAGCTAGGATTGTTCGTTAATTTGGTGAATTCGTGAAAAGCAATTGCGCTGGAGGAAGAATTATTTGTCATCAAGAGGTAAAACCCTAAAACCCAAATCGAAAATTTAAAAAGTTAATGTATTTAGGCTTATTGGAGGGTTTAGGGTTGTAATCCTAATTGTTAAAGTCGTCTAATTTTAAGAATTTCTGGCTTTCAGTTAGTTAGGGTTTCTGGTTTAATTGCTGCATGTTTTTGTTCGTTTATTAATAATCGTTTTTTAATATTTGTTTAGGGTTTTGTAGGCTGTTGGTGGAATTAGGAGTATGAATAATGGTTGTTTTGTAACTGGGTTTTGATATTTGAACAAATTTGGTATATTTGATGTCGCCTAAATTTTGGAAATTTGTTAAAAATAGTGTTGATAATATGGAGAATAGTACTTAAAATATGGAATTATTTTTAAAAAGGATCATAATTTTATATTGATCCTAAAATGGTACTGAAAGTGTTTGACAATTTGGTATCGCAAATGAGATTTGGATTGGTAGATTTGTACCAAAATGGGTCTAATTACTGGTCTAATTATGTGTGGATGTTTATATGTGTGCATTTTAAAAAGAAAGTAATTGCAGTGTGAAGTTTTTGAATGTTGTGAATTTCTTGTGTTTAGTTTACGTTGTTATTGTAGTCATTAAGTTTTATAATTTTGTAGGAAAATGGGTAAACGTAATGCTCCACTTCCAAAGGAGAAAAAAACAGAGGAAGACGTTGTTAAGGGAAAGGGCGTGTCTACAAGGGCAGGAGCACGAACGGTAATTAGTACAAGAATGCTATTGTATTAAATAGAAGAATCCAATTCTAATCCAATTCTATTTTTAATATTCAGACATAAGTAAACTTGTTGTGTTGTGTGTGTAGAGAACAACTGCATGTGGACTAAAGGCAGTGGAAGGTTCTTCCAGTGGAAAGAAGAGAAAAGTCTATGATGCGGAGACTAGTGGAGAGGAGGAGCCACGTACAGAGAGCAACGATGACGAGGACGTCGTTAGTATTCATAACTTAACCACTACTATTAGACCGAAGGTTTGTTGAATTGTTAACTACCTATTTCATGGATATCTATTTTGTGATTGAAAGTACATTAATCAGAACAAATGTTTATGATCAGTTCTTACATGGTTTTGATTGAGTGGCATTGTTGTATGCATCTTAGTTGAGTGTAGGTGCTCAGGTGAAGAAATCGGAGACTGTTGTGTCCACCAGGCTGAGGAAAGGCATGCATGAGAATGATAGGATTGAGGTGTTTTCAAAGTTGTTGTCACTGTTGGATGACAGTCGAAGGGATTTAGTTAGAAAAATGGGGTTTGGAGCCCTCCTCACCGTGAAACTGCGCAAACTGTCCCCGGAATTTGCCTACTGGTTAGTGACCAGGGTAGATGGTGCTAATGGGGTGTTTTATGGTGGGGGCGATATGGAATTCAGCCTGGATCCCATCCAATTTAACTGCGTTTTTGGGCTGCCTATGGGTACTCAGCATGTACCATCTCTTAATGGCAACCTAGACACACGCCATAGGAATATAGCAGACCATATTGTTCAGATGTATGGGGAAAGTGGTGGGGTTTCTGTTCAGAAAGCTTGGGAATTTGCAGTTGGGATGAGGGATGGACAGGGTAAGGCGGTGGGTACTATTGTCCCAATTGTAACAAGAGAGGAGGAATTTGAATTTAGAATAGCCTTTATGATTGTTATACTGGAGCTGGTGTTGTGCCCAAGCACAGACGGGTTTACCTTGGCGGGAAGGTTGTTACCTGCCGCATCGGTAGCACCGGAGTCAAATTCATATGATTGGTGCACGTTCTTTTTAGAGTGGCTAAAGATATGGTGCAAAATGTTTGCACATCAGTTTGATCAGCATGGAGTTGTTTCTGGATTGGGGGGCTGCAGCCTATTTTTGACGGTTGGTATAACTGAAAATATTTTTATTTATTGTGTATAATTTTGCAAAGCTCTTATATGATTCTGAAGCAAGTTGGTTAATATTGTAGGTGTTCTACCTGGACCACCTGAATGTTGTTCCTAGGCAATGGTGTGTTATGCCGAGGGTGGCTGTGTGGTCCCAATCTGATGTCGATGCCCTGATAGAGGCAGACAAGAAAGCTGGAGGTGACTATGGAAGAACTCAGGTGAGATGGAATACCAAAAATTTCTGTTGTGTTAGTAGTGATTCAACAGTATAATGATTCATTCATATATGGACTGATGTTTTATTTTGATGTTCCACAACCAGTCTGTTGATGTTGCTTACGGCGAGAGACACCATCCTCGATTGCCAAGAGATATGCGGGGTTCCTACATTGCAAAAGAGGTTAAATCTATTGTTTCTAATCCAATTTGGTTTAATTAGATTATTAGTTGATTAGTTTATAAGTTTCTGGCTTCTGTCCCGCGCGCGCACTAGATATTCTGATTGTGTGCTTGGAATAAAATTTGTATATAGGTTCTGAATGTTTTAACAAGCCGATTTGAGAGAATCGAGGAGCAAATGCACAACCAAGGAGAGGTTTTAAGAAGTATGAAACTTGATTTGTCAAGAATAGTAGGGGTGAGGGAACAAGATAGTGGGTTGAAGGACACTTAAAGTGGAGGTACAAGTGGTGGTAGTGTGGGTGGTGTGGCTGTTTGCCCTGCTCTCGGAGGTACGCAGACAATGAGGCCGACCACAATTCCTACGGCCACTGCACAGCAGTTTGGAGTTCCGTCGCCGGTGGGTTTTGCACCGGCCTTTGGTTCAGCTCGGGGTTTTGGCACCCGAGGCTTTGGGTTCCCTCCTCCTTCCACTTCAGTCTCTCCAGTTTTGGTGAGTGATCCTATAACCCCTGGTCCTTCTTCTGCGGTTTCCTCAGATGTTCTTGGATTTATGGCTCCCTCTTCCTCTGATTGTTCTGTCCCTACGAAATCTATGACCACGCTACAAACTGAAGTACAATCTCCTGCTCAGAAGCCGGTACATTTTCTTACACTACTGTGAATGAACAATCCAAGATATACTTATCTTAGATAATTTTAATGTTGGGTTATATACATATCCAAATTGCACAGGTAATCACCACTGAAATTTTAAAGGGAGTTTCACCTCTTAGGAGCTCCCGGAAGAGTCGTACTGATATGGAGAAGGAATTGGTTGCTTTCATCAAGGAGTGCCAGGGAAATAGCAAGTAAATGTCAAACTTTTTAGTAAATTATGATTATTAATGTATTTTGTTAATGTTTATAAGTTTTAACTTGGAATACGATAGTTGATTATCCTTCAATTGATCAATATATGCAGGGATGAAGGACCAGAGTTGATTGAGTTCGATGGTTTATGTCTAAGCAAATATCAGATGTATTGAATGGTAGCAATGGATGAGTATGCGGGGATAGAATACGTCAAAGTGGCTAGTAAGATGTATACTAGCAGGTGGAAGGCAGAATTGGGTGCCGGTAGAGGACGAAGTGTAATGCTTGAACCTGGTTTCGGGGTTAGTTTTTGGACGTATTTCTCATCTATGTTATCATGATCTGATCATTTTTTTGTAAACGTATCTTGAGCTAATTAGTACACCTTCTAATTGTGGCAGGTTAAGGTACAAACAAACGAACCCCCTCAGTCTCTTGTAGCCCCATTCGGTGCCCCCTTTGAAAACCTCGTCATTCGGGAAATGTTTGTGGTATGCATAATTACTCACATTCTAAATTAAATACATTTGTGATAATTATATGTAAATTTATAATTTACCATTTAACTTATCGTATCTATTTTGCAATTTATGCCAGGTTGTAGTACCCGTGTTGCACATGTACTTCACACTTCCACCGCACACACGTTGGTATTGTGTTGCATTATCCATGAAGGATAAGCGGATTTGGGTCCTTGATCCTACATCAGACGAGCCTTTGTCTGAGCACGGTCGTCTGATTAGCCTCATGGTAATGATTGTATCTAAAAACATTTAATAATCATCACATACATTTCATACATATGATTGACTTGTTATTCTTGTAGTTGAAGTACTTGGACACCCTGTTTTACTCTAAAGACGAGTCATGGGTAAAGGATGGACTGAGTGGATGGGGGGTTGACCTTGTTTCTGTCCCACCAAACGACGAGTAAGTAACCCAACGCAATCGCTTCGCGTAAATATAAGTTGGTTTGTTTATATAAGGATTATATGGTTTGATCACTGTAATGCAGTGTGTCAAGTTGTGTTGTAATGCTAGCATGGATAAAGGACATAGTCCAACGCAACAAAATTTCTGCCACATTCCAACCGATACGTTCATTTAGTTCCATGTGTTTAGTTGTGTGTGTTTTTTAAAACAATAGTCCTGTAGTAATGCTATCATATTTATTTGCTATCATCATCAGGGTGCAATAGAGGATGCAAGGGTATCACTTGCTGTTGATGACATCTTGTGCGATTTGAATGTGAGGAGACCTGAGGTGTACGACCTTATTTCTGGGAGGCAAGTCCGTGTGTAGACCGTGTTTACGTGCTTGAACTTAAGTTTTTGGATGTATTTTGGATGTATTTCGGCAACTCTGTCGCATTTGAATTCTGGTACTTAGTTTGGAAGTTAGTTTGGAAGTTTGCGTGGAAGTTAGTTTATGACCAAACATTTGATGTTGTATGTTTATATTTCTACTGTGAACTAAGGGGTCTTTTGTTTTAAAGGAATCCAGGTAGAAATAAGATATTTATGCGCCAATTAAGATCTCTGGTTTGTAGTTATGTATGAAATCAATCAGATAAATGAACACAGGTAGTGAAATGCACACAGGTAGTGAAATGCAGGTCAACTTTGGTATATGTCATTTGTCAACTTTGGTATGAGTATGACATTTGCCAACTTGGCTTTGGTACACTTCATGTAGTCCTAAATTCAAGTTTGGTACAATGCATTTTACCAGAACTTTGACTTTGGTACGTTTTCATGTCGTAACAGAACTTCGAATTTGGTACATTACATGTAGCCAGAAATTCTCGACTTCTGGCACATTTTATGTACTTTACATTTAGCCAGAACATCGAATTTGGTACTTTACATGTACCAAGAACTTCGACTTCAAGTCAACTTACATTTTCATTTGACCCAACCCATTATATTTGCTACACTTTTGGTGGTGATAATAAGATTTTAAAGTTGCCAAACTTCGTACACTTCTTATTTGGTACCACCACTTACATAATAGGCAAATAATAAAACACTTACAAAGAAAATAGTTAAGTAAACGATAATAATCCAAAATCAACTAACAAGACCCTTAGATATAAATTATCCGCATAGCAGTAAACTATCCCAAATGAAGTGAATTATCCAAAAGCAGCAGTAAACATTACCACCAAAAAATCCGACACAAATCTTAAACATTAGATAATCCGGCTAATAAACAGTTTCCAACAGTTACATAATATTACTACGAGAATCATCAGATGCCTTTCAAGTACAGGTGATTGCTGAAAATGCTTCATCCTTTGCTTCATTAAATTCCGAGAGAAAGTCTTCCATTAGTAGCGCTTTTCGAGCCACAACAATATTTTCCTACAACGATGAATGAATGGTAATAAGGAGCAATAGTTTGTAGGCTACCCTATATATATGAGGGCTAAATACAAAGCCACTTACCATTCCATATCTTGATACGATACGAGCGGCCGATGACTTTATCCATCCCAACATTAGTACGCCGCAGCTATGACTGCAAGAAAACTAGTTGTGATTAAACGGGGGAATAAAATTGAAATGACACATAGAATGATTTAAATCCCCTGCTTCACATACTTGTCGGTGTTGTTCATAAGCTCGACTAGTTGTCTTCCCCAACTACCCATTGTGCCTAGTTCCCACTGGGGGTCATGGACATTTAACATCGTGTCGATGGCCGGGATCTGTGATGTAAAGCATTCACATCAACCCCAGAAATTGTAGTTTGTAAATGACAATCGGCGTAAAAACTTTGGAAGCAAAACATACCATATTTTTCAGAATAGACTTATGCTTCTCTTCGGGGTTGGGGTACATAGTGTCCATGAACCATATGGTCTTCTCCTTCAACTCAAATGCAGCACACCACCAATGGTCATCGTCCAATACAGGAACAAAAATCTGATTCCATCATATTACCACAGGAATTATTAGTTATTTGTTTATTCAGAGAACATGTGAAAGGAGAATGTTAAAATTAGGAAAAATACCACACAAATCTGGGATGCAGTTATGTCACGAAGCGGTTGGCCGTGCTTCTTTGCCAGATGTTCAAATGGATCCTTATTCGTAATTACCCTCATCTGTAATATAAAATGATGTTCAATAAATATATTCTGGTGTGTCACTTAAACACCTAAAACTTAAAAATGCGATTTTAATAATTAAAAATGTGATTTAAGAATTCAAACTTAAAAGTGTGATTTAAATAATCAAAAATGTGATTTAAGGCGTAATAATTCAATTCAAGGCGTAACTACCGCAAATGTTGGGTCAAGCATAATTCTCCGACTCTTGCCTTCGTAATCCATTGCCCACTTTTTCATATACATCTCCGCAGCCATCCTTACATAGTCAGCACTGACCCTCGCTCTTGTATGCAAGACCCCATAGCAGTCTCTTTGGGTTGCACTCCTGCCATCGCAGGTAATCATGACTTGTCCTGGACTGCAAAACAGAACTGCTTTAGTTAAGGTATTAAATGGGATCATATTCTTATAAGTTGATTAACTTACTTAGCCTCGCCTCTCAAATCTTTCCATCTCTTAACGAACGCAGTGATGTCATTAACCGGACTTGTGACCCTTTGGTTTGTACCAGACACGAAATCTCCCGAAAATACTGCTGCAGATGGAATATGAGTTCGGTGTCCTAAACTCCTCCTCCTTGGTCCTCCTCCAGCAGCGGCCTCTTCATTGTCATGCGCATCCTCATTCAACTCCTCATCATTGTCACGCGCATCCTCATTCAACTCCTTACTAGTCAATGGGTCGTCCTGATTCAACTCCTTATTGTTCACAGGATCATTCTCATTAGTGGCATGACACTCTTCATTACCTTGTGCTAATACGGATTGAAGAGATTCATTTGCAACTTTGCCAATGACATCAGTAACTGATACTTGATGGTGATTGTCAATGTGCAACAAATCGTCGACAGCGGCCATCTTCTTGTTGATCTCTTGTTGCTCTATTTGGGTTCTTTGTGAGGTTGGATTGATTATCCTTGGACTTCCCATTTGCTCAAGAGACGTGAATGGTTGATTCAAACCAAGATCAAGATCTTGTATATTGTCAGCAAAATGGTGAGCCGGAGAATGGATATGGAACTGGTCATGTATGGGAAAGCCAAAGGGTCTTGTGTTGTCCCGTGCCGTTTGCAACTTATCAATCTTCTCCTCCAGCCTCTCTAGGTAAGGTGTGATCAACTTCATAATCTGTACCATGTATGGAAGATGACCAAATTTTAGTGTGTATACTCGAACGATTTATACAATGTAAAAATATAAATGCGTAGATGAATTACATACATTATTTACTAGCCTTGTATCATCGCAATCCTCATCTTCCTGCGAGATGGGTGTAATTTTGTCTCTGGCGAGTCGGGGATGTGGTTCCCCATATGCAATGTCCAGTGACTGCCACAATAAACATTAAACATTTCCATAAATAATAACCAATAACCAGAATAAGTTTGCTACACATGATTTTAATGTTGTGTTGTGATTCATTGTAAAAGGATCAACTTACTGATAGCTTTCCGTAGTCGTCAGTTTCCTTCTTGTCCAAACCCCTAGCCAGGAAGACATGCTCAGTTGTCCAAACTCCTATCCTTGGAAACTCGTTCCACGACAGAGGAGGCCTGTTCAAATGATCTAGGTAGAATATCTGTTCACCAAATGTTTAATCAAAAATTATTTAAATAATACGAAAAGTAACATTCACTATGGGGATAAAAGGTTTGGAAAAGTACCAAGAGGAACAGAGTACAGCCACCACATCCCGCCACGAACCCAGCTTTGTCAAACTTCTCAGCAAACTCACAAGACTTAGTCATAAGCCACTCATGGACAAACGTACACCAATCATATTCAATTGACCTGTCTGCCACGGTACACGCTTGCATCAAGGGCTTAGACATATATGATCCATCAGTCGAAGGACATATGACCAGACCCAAGAGCGCCATCAAGAAAGCAGTACGGAATTCGCTACGGCCCGATTCGGTTTCTAGCTGGGTGACGTTGCCATCTTCATCCTCTTCGACTAACGCATCGATGACTGAACATAAAGAAACCATTTCCTTTCCCTCCCCATTCACCATTGTGAATTTCCGAGACACCTTCGCAGCCTTAACAACCAACGCCGGACTATCAACCACGTCGAAGGGAACCGTCTTACCTCCCATTGGGAGATCAAATACGCATTTCCATTGTGTTGGAGACAACGGTAAGACTCTGCCATCACCTGCAACCAAGGTCTGGGCAACTCCATCCACCCTAGTCATTAACCAATAGCAGAACTGTCGCGAGAGTTGGGTCAACTTCAACTTTAGCATCCCACCAAAACCCATTTGTTTAACAACTTCAATTCTAGAAGCATCAAACCTTTTGATCAACTTCGAAAATGCATCAACACGGAAAATGACCGATGGTTGCTGTAAACATGAAAAGCGTATGGTCATATAAAAAACATTCCTGCACAACTAGAAATGAATAATGGGACACTGAATTTTAATGAATACAGTTTCATCATGTAGATAAAGTTCACTGACTAACCTTGTTGCGATATTTTTGTAGTTGCGTCGCAACACATAACTCTTCCCTCTTAACTTGTTCCCCGTTTGACAGACCTTTGGTTCTTCTCACAACGTATTGCTGCTCCTGAATACCAATAACAAATATATTTAGAATTCATTTTTGCCAATCAACAGGGGAACCAATTACAATGACTCACTCCTGCTGCATTGCTTTACCTGTGGCCGTGGCTTTGGGGTAGGAAGTCGTCTCCTTTTTACACCTTGCTTGGGTAATATTTTCCGAGACACTTGTTGTTTGTATCCCCTCTTAATTGGATGTGGCTCTCGCTCTGGCACTTCATCGTACTCCTCATCAGAATTCTCAACTTCATTATAGTTAGTCTCCTCAGCTTCATAGTCCTCATCACCCTCATCTTGACTTTCGTCTTCGTATGAATCTTCATCTACAACCGCCCTACTCTTTTTCGTTGGCGGTTTATGAATAGGAAGTACACTCAAGTCACTGGTGAAGTACTTACACAGTTCATCATCCCCAAAGTCCTCGAAGGATTTATGTTTTTTGTATTTGGACTTTGAAGTTCCCTCATATTCAATGACATTATTCCCCATTTTTCTCTTCGTATGACTATGAACTAGTCCCTTCCTCATGACACTGTGAAAATAATAAATAGGGACACAAAATCAAATACTTATACTCATCTCAAATTACCAACAACAAACACAGAAAAAAACCAAACATTACGCAAAATGGTTTGGTTCATTATTTCTTACCAACCCTTATGTATACACGCGAACATTTGAATCGGGTCTTAATATAGTTAACTACAATTAGTTTATATTCATCTCAAATCATCAACAACGGACACAAAAAGTACCATACAGTAATCAATTTGACTACAGTACTTCAGTTTTACCAAACCCAATTTAGAAACGAGAAATGTATAACTGGGCGTTTAGAAATAATTGAGTACAACTACTCAATACTGATGTCAATTCCCCAACAAAGAACGCAAAAACTAACCATACATTACTCAATTTGTAAGAACCCTAATTTAGGAACCCTAATTTATAAACGACATGTTTTGAATTGGGTCTTTCCATAAACTTTACTACAATTACTATGTACTACTGTCAAATCACCATACAACCAACGAAAAAACTCATACAAAATTCAATATGGATTTGTTAATTCCATTTAGGGAACCCTAAATGAAAATTGGGAACAATTGAATTGGGAACAAGTAGTGATTGAAATTGAAATACTGAAATTGTAAAGAAAATTTCGACTTTGATACCTGGGTGGTGGATTTGGTGAACGCCGTCGACAAGGCAAGTCGGAGTGGGGAAGTCGAAGAACTGCGACACTTCAGGAGAGAGAAAATAAACAAGTAGAAATGACAGGAGAGAGAAAGGATTTTCCTATAATAATAATTATTTTTTAAAATTGAAATATGGGTTTAATATTAAGTTATTGGTACTGTGGAATCGACAAGTGTCTTTGTTTTGAATAATAACTTTTTTGAAATTTAAGTGTTAGTCAAATATCCCGCCCATAAAAAAAAAACAATATAAGGACAATTTTAAGCCCCAATGGTTGAATCATTTTTTAAGGACAAAGTACGAACTTGACATATTTGTAAAATTTAACGTACCAAATTCACTAGTATCTATCATATTTATAAAAGTATAAGTACCAAATGACGATAGTATCTAACAAAACTATACAAACGCTAGGTACCATTAAAAAAAAGGACATAGAGAACAGTACATAGATGTTCACTAAGGGTGCGTTATGTTCACCTTATAAAAATAAGTTTCAAGTCCAATAAGTTCGTTCAGATAAATTCAGATAAGTTTCAATAAGTTTCAATAAGTTCCAATAACTTCAGATAAATTCCAATTAGTTCCAATTAATTATTAATTATTAATTATTAATTATTAATTAGTAATTATTAATTACTTAATAATTACTGATTAATAAGTAATAATTAATAATTAATAATTAATAATTAATAACAATTATTAACTAAATAATTCTTAAATATTAATTATTAACTAATAATTATTAAGTAATTAATAGACATTCATTATTTAATGTTTATTTTTATTATGTATTATTTATTATTAATTATTAATTATTAATTATTAATTACTTAATAATTACTGATTAATAAGTAATAATTAATAATTAATAATTAATAATTAATAACAATTATTAACTAAATAATTCTTAAATATTAATTATTAACTAATAATTATTAAGTAATTAATAGACATTAATTATTTAATGTTTATTTTTATTATGTATTATTTTTTATGATGTATTATTTATTATTCATTATTTATTATTTATTATGTATTAATAATTATTTATTACTACCTACATTCCTTAATGTTCTTTACGCTTACTATTTGCACGGACTCCAATGCAATATTCAACGACTTATTTATTATTTATTAATTATTAATTATTTATTAATTATTAAATATTATTAATTTATTATTACTTATTATTTACTATTTGAACCTTAATTAATGATTTATAGAAAAGTGCGAAAATGGTGTGGAAAAGTGGGAAACGTGTATAGAAAAGTGGGAAAGGTGTATGTCCAAAAATGGAAACTGGACACTTATTTATATTTAGGAACGGAGGAAATAATAAGTTCAGATAAGTTCAGATCAGATAAGTTCAGATAAGATCAGATAAGTTCAGATAAGATCAGATAAGTTCAGGTAAGTTCAGATAAGTTCAGATAAGTTCAGGTCAAATAAGTTGAACATAACGCACCCTAATGCTTCGAAACTACTAAGGGTTAAGGGTCAATGTGAAGGAAAGAATGCCCAAGTATCCATTTAAGGTTAAGTAGTCTAATGAGTGTTGGTGAACCATATGCCTAGCTAGAGGCCGGTTGTATTCCAGGAAACGGAAATATGGATCGTATCCTATCAAAGACGTAGATGTTGCCGGAAACGGAAACATGGTACGTATCAGAAAATATTTTCGAAAATTGAAATATTGCCGGAGTCCTCGGAAATAATTCCGAAAATTGAAATATTTTCACAAATGGAAATATATTGTCAAAATCGGATACATTACAATTTTGTTCGGAAACGGAAATTAATTGGGAATTATTAAATATTCTCCCAATCGGAAATGAATTCCCGCATCACCAACCGAATTGCTTACGAAAGAAAATCGATATAGATCTATTTTCATTTGTACATATCGGTTATAGGTAATTACTTTAGGGTTTTTGAGGGTTTAGGGTTAGGGTTAGGTTTTTGAGGGTTTAGGGTTAGGGTTAGGTATTTGATTTTTACATGTCGGTTCTACACATGAAACGTATTTTTTCAAAAACAGGTTCAAAAAAATGGAAGGGCATAGATTTAATACAACCACTGAACCTAACCTAAATTAAGTATGGATTACTGGACACTAAGTAGGGACTTTTAAAAATTGGTACCCTAGTTATTCAAATACAGCCCACGCATGTTGAATTTGTTACATTTGTTGTACCAAATTAGGGTATCTTTGTTAAAGATTTTGGAATTTTTGTACCAAATTGGGTTATGTGTGCTGTATTTGGTACAGTATTTGTACCAAATTAGGGTTATTAGTACTTTTTAAGTCTTGAAGAATGACAGTAAGGATCGCAAAGTTGTAGTAATAACAACACATAAATATAGATTCTGTCCCATTCAAACACATACACAGAAACACATACATATAGATCATTCAAATATCTGAAATGAACAACAACACATAAACAATTTCATTGTTAAACCTATTTTCCTCTTCATATTTTTGACTTCGAAAATCACTTATCCCACCCAAGAGAATTTCGGCATAAAAGATCATCAACATTGTCAAGCCCAAGTCCATCATCACCAACATCACCAACAATGTCAAGTCCATCATCTCCTCCAACAATGCTGGTGAAATACCCAACTGACCCATCTTGAGATAACATCTCAATACCCCCAGCAGAAGTGTGTGTCAACTCAACATCATCAGCGCCCTGAATAAGAATAAGTCAAATCAAAGTTACTGGTTTGGACATATGAACTGCACGTAACAAGTACTATAAATACATTTGTAATACCTGCGTGGGAGGTTCCTGTGAGCAACCAGTAACATCATTTGTTTTGCTTCTCCTTCTCCTTATGGGTGTTTTCTTTTTTGGCTCAACACAAGAACGGTGCCTACAACTTGGTGTCCTATGTGGTTTATTTCTTGCCACAGGATCATTCACAATGACGTTATCAGGAGGTGTTGCACATTTGTTTCGTTTGTTCACAGACTTAGGGGTACTTTTGGTGGTCCTCTTGTTTTTGGTTTGACTGCACCCATTGGTAACAGATTTTGGAGTAGTTGCCCTCTTCTTGTTGGTTTGAGTCAAACCAGGAGTACCAACATCATCCTGTGTCTCATCAGCATCCATATCTTTCACACCAATCAACTGTTGATCCAACCGCTTCTCTAACACCTTCAATGTATCCATCACGATTTTAATGCACTCGGGATTCGTTGACGCCTTCAAACTGATTGGCTCGTATGCTAGCATTAATTTATCATGCTTCATGACATCTTCGGTCTTACTTGGATCATGGTACACCACCTTCACGCGCGAGTGCTTCCTTGACACATCTTTCCTCCATCTACGAAGAATATAAACATCTGGGACATCTTGAATGTAATGCATGTCATACACTTTTATAATGTGCCTGCAAAGTATACCGTCACTTTCAAACAGCTTGCATTCGCACTCCGCCAATTTAGTCTCCAAATTTATCTGCACGATATAATTCCGCCTGTACTTTATTGAAAATTCTTTGCGGGTTTCCTTACACAACACCCACACTCTGTCCTCCAGCTTATGATGTGCAACTTCAGCTGACACCATAGTAGTCTCAAGAGAAGTAAGGTACAGTACACGATTGCACTGCTCTTGAACCTCGAGGAATTTTGCATCTGTGTACACCTTTCTAAAGGCTCTCTCAGCACTAAATTGGGTGGCCAACGGGCGAACTGCCCTTTGATCAGCTGCATCAGCCTGTTGCTCATCGTTAGCTCTAGATTCCACTGCTTTAATATAAAATGGAGCAAACTCAAACAATCGAGTGTGCTTATCAACGAACCCATCAAAGAACCTGTTTATGCTTTCGGATCTTTGAGTGCTCTTCATTCCAGCCCAAAACATCCCGTTCATAAATGCAGGCACCCACATTTCCCTTCCATGGTATAATCCTGAAATAGTCATTGTATTTTCCAAGTTTGTGACTGAACTTGGTAAGTATGTGCCACAAGCACCATCGATGTCGGACATCAGGCATTACTTCTCGTAGGGCCTTCCTCATGGCAGCGTCTTGGTCAGTAAGAAAACCAATGGGTTTTTTGTTAGACATACATGACAACCACTCGGTAAATAACCATTCAAAGGTCTCTGAATCTTCATGGGATAACAATGCACACCCAAGCAGAATGGTTTGACCATGGTGATTAACCCCAACAAAGTTAGAAAATGGCAAGTCATACTCGTTTGTTAAGTAGGTGGAGTCAAACACTACAACATCTCCAAACTCTTCGTAAGCAGCTCTACTCCTAGCATCTACCCATATCACATCCTTTAATATGTTATCCTCACCCACCTTATGCTTGTGAAAGAAATTTTCGTTGTCAGTAGACATCGCTTTAAAGTACTTCCACATTGCATTCCAATCTCCCTCCTTCATCTTTTCTGCCTTATCCCTAGCAATGATGTTTTGAAGATCTTTTTTGGTGAATGTCACGTTCTCAACTTCATTCCTCTCGCTAGCTAGACAGTTAAATATCCGAGGAACGTTAGCACCCGAGTTGTAGTCATTAAACAACTTCCTCTTTACAAGAGAGGTGATGTCTTCCTATCGATACCTAGGAACATATCTAGATTTCCTCGGTGTTGGACATGGTTCTTATGCTCATTAACTTCCCTTTTAACCACCCATTCCCCATCCTTGGTCCTGTTGCAATACATTAGAACCGGGCAATCACATTTCTTTGACCTTTTGGTGCCAAGCTCATCCCTAGTTGAATAAACCCTTTTCCCCTCAACCCGACGCCTATACACTGCACGACCATAACATT
The DNA here is from genome assembly GCF_020520425.1 of Spinacia oleracea. NCBI lineage: Eukaryota > Viridiplantae > Streptophyta > Magnoliopsida > Caryophyllales > Amaranthaceae > Spinacia > Spinacia oleracea. The sequence continues at coordinate 9,053,309 of NC_079490.1, forward strand.
CACACTTCCACAAGTATCCCCTCAGTTCCTTAGATTTTGCCCCCCCCTCCTTTTGCACATACGACCCTGCAGCACGGAGTATGCCAAATCCTTGTTGTCTCCCATACCTTTTGTAGTACGTATCCACTTCTTCCCAACTCTGGAATACCATCCCAACAAATGGAGGACTCACTACATCATCATCGGCTCCATTTTCTTCTTCATCATCCGTAATGTTTACTTCCTCAATTACATCCTCAATTACATCCTCATTATCATTCCCAACAAATTCAACCATATTTCTGCAACATTTTACATTTCAATTAAGTAAAAAACCCCTTTCAAAACCCTAACCCTAACAAAGATTTCAATACCTAAAAATCATTATCCATTCTCAAGGCTTATACATTCTCACTTATTTAATTATCAATACAGATTATTATAATTCACACTTAATTAATAATCATGCCTCAATTCTTACAAATTACCAATAATTTGTTTTGCTCAAGTTCAAAACATAATTGCAATTTATCAATAATTGATTACCCTAATTCATTAATTGAATATGCAAAATTCATATATTGATTTACAAAATTAAGACAAGCACATACCTTAAACTTGCTCAATGATGTGCGACCAACTGTTGATTTTTGTGGAATACCAAATTCAACTCTGCTTTCTTTATCTCTCCTAAAACAATAAACCCCTAAAATTCGGTTTATACTGTATTTTCTATTTTCCCGCCCTTCTATTTCCATAATTTCCCCCCTTTTTTTGGGATATTTTGGCTGGCCAATAATGTGTCGGAATAAGGGGAACCAATCTCCTCTGACAAATAGGACCTTGAAAAGGTAAAAAATATTCTCAAGATTTGGTGTTATCTTATTGACTTTCTTCGTAAAATTATTATGGTATAATACGTACCAAATATAAATTTTTTTTGAATATAGTATTATTTTAATACCAAATATAGTTCATTTCACATTTGGTATAAATAAAATACCTGAATTTATGTCGGGTCGTAAATTTGGTACATATATCATACCATTCCCTCAATACTGGTACGTAACAAATACCAAATTTGCATAATGGTACAAATTTAATATAATTTTAATATTTTTTAAAAGAATGGTACAACTGAAGTACCAACCTAAGTTTAAACGTATTTCTAGTGTACTAAATTTGAAATTTAGTATCATATGTTAACTTCTTTGTTACATATCTAAAGTATGGTACATATATAGTACCAATATCTATATTGGTACACATACAGTATATTCTCTTTTTTACCAGTTAATCAATGGTACTTGTTAAGTCCAAATGTAGTATATTTTGTCTTTCATAAATCGATACATTTCCATTTATGAATACATTTTCATCTTCAAGTTAATACTCTTTGAATTTCGACTTTAATTTCAATGAAGAACCAAACTTCAAATACATTTTCAATCAGTTAAAAATTGGGAGTGTTGGGGTTCTCTATAAGTTGGTACCATCCCTTATCTCCCCTTATCTTTCTCTCTGATTTTGTTCTGGTTTCTTTCTCTCTCCTGTTGGAAGCAAGAACATTTTCTGGTTTCTTTCTCTCTCCTGTAAAGGGAACAGAGGAACGCTTGCCTTAATCGAAGGAATTTCGTGGAAATATTTTCCTCCAACTTTTCGCGAAAATCTTTCCTGCAAATTGGCGAAATTTTCCCACCATGTTTTCCCCCCTCAAATTTCAGAGGATCCCGTTCTCCGTTACGGTGCAAAAGTACCATTCCAGCTCATTTTGGACACTTCTCCTTTAAAATTTAACCAATTTATATTTTTATAATGGTACTTGTGTCCATTTTGAACGCAAGCCATTATGGGCTGAGAAACCCTCCCCAACCAAACGCCCCCTTAAAATTTTCTACGTACTTTTGAGAAGAATAAAATTGAGGTGAGGTCAAATTTTATACTTTGTACATAGCCACATAGGTCACATCCCTTCTTGAAATAGGCTTTGACCAAAACCATAACATTCATGACGGTTTATTATGGAATACTTGTGTTATTATTATTACCATAATTATTACTCCACACGTTCCATAATGATGTCCCAATTTTAAAGTTTGACACTGTTTACAATTGAAAAGAATCTACTAAATTATTTCCAATATATAAGCAAAAATATATTCATGTGAGGTCTAGTTTTATTAGTCACAATAAGTACTTCAATAATATTAAAATTTTATATTTTTTTCCAATGTATAAATAGAAATAAAAGTGATGCAAAGTGTGCGTAAAAAGTAGGAATTCGAACATCAGTATGGAACGGATGAAGTAGTAATGTAATATCATTACTATTCATATTATTTATTGTTCATTGTTCATTTATTATTTATAATTAATCTTTATTCTTATTCATTATTTACATGGGAAAATAAGATCCTTCAAAAAAATGCGAAATATCATTCTAAAAAAAACCACAAAAACAACGAAGAGAAGATGAAAAAGAAATTAAATAATATATCACATTACAAGAAATTGTACCATTAACGACGGAAAATCCCGTCGTTAAAGGCCATTATATTAATGGTGGGATTTTCTATCGCGAACCCATCATAAAAGGGGGCCGTCATTGATGGAAAATCTTGTCGTTAACCCGTCGTAAAACGCATTTACGACGGTGTTTTCCGTCTTTATTTGATTGTTAGCCCCGTCGCAAAAGGATTTTGTAACGAGATTTTTGACACGTCATTAGTAAGTTTTATTAATGATGCAAATTCTTGTAAAGAGAAAACTGGACATATCAGAGAGAAAGCAGGAGATGTCTGATGATCTTCTTAGCTTTGGCCACAAGATTATTCCAATGCTTGTCTATCATATGGGTGCGAGGTGCTTTTTCCCGAAAAATATCCTTTAAATTTTGGCAAATTTGCCAAAAAAGATCTTTTATAACTTAAATTTTGCGAGAAAGGACCTTATATAATTTTTTTTTTTTTTTGTGAAAACACACCTTAAAGTAATTTTTTTTGCGAGAAAGGACCTAAGAGAAGTTTCCGGCATTGACTGAGCTTTTCCGGCCATTGACTTGCACAGTTGCATGTGAGCAGCACGTGTGGCTTACGTTGGCTAAAGACACTGATTTTCCCGACTCTTGAATTTTCAAACTTGATTTTATTTCGATTTTTTTTCAACTTTAGGTTTTAAATCTTAGAATTTTGGAGGAAAATTGGGTGTGATTAGCAAAATAAAGCCACACGTGCTTCTCATGTGCAAGTCAATGGCCGGAAAAACTCAGTCAATGCCGGAAATTTACTTTTGATTGTCTTTCACAAAAAAAAATTACATTAATGTGTGATTTCACAAAAAAATAATTATATATGGTCCTTTCTCATAAAATTTGGGTTCTAAAAAGTCATTTTTAACAAATTTGCCTTAAATTTTTGATAAGGAGATATTTTTTTTCAACCGTTACTCTATGATAATAGTGCGGTAGTGCCCCATCTTCATTTTTTAACATTCTTTTTAGATTATGAGTGATACATTTTAAAAAATACTCCCTCTGTCCCGGAATACTCGACCCGGTTTTACCGGCACAGAGTTTAAGGGACTTGAAGTGACTTATTTAATTTAATAGGTAGTAGTTGATAGTGGGGTATTATTTTAATGTAGTTAGTGGGAGGTGGGTTAAGAGGTGGGGTTGGGGGAGAGTAGAGGTTGAATTTTTAATTATTTTTTGTATGGAGTAGGGGGTAGGTGGGTTAATAGGGGTGGAGTGAGAAATAATATAATATTGTTAGAATATTTCCATTTTTAGAAACAGGTCAAGTATTAAGGGACGACCCGATAAGGAAAACAGGTCAAATATTCCGGGACTGAGGGAGTAATTCATAATCAATTTGAAATTGTGTTGTTCAATTGACTAAATATAAAATTAATATCGTAGGAAGAAAATCCCTGTAAATTACACACTTTTTATGCTCACTAGAATAATGTCTTTTACTCGTATACTCTGTATATTAGGAACTACCTGTATTATATTTATGTCACCCCTAATCTAAAATTCTGGATCCACTACTGTGACGAGTCACAAAGAGAATTTTTCACATATCTTAGCTCCGCCATTAAGATATTATTAGTTTTTTTTGAGAGAAATGATATTATTAGTTCATACGAAGTACTATTTTATTCTTATTCTTTTCATCAATATTTCTAAAGTTTCCCAAAATAAGGAATATTACTTTCCAAAAGTATCAAACTAGTAATGGCAAAAGCTTACCAACTAACGAAAGCAATGTGTAAACAAAAACGCAAGGTACTACGTAAGTGCTTAAAATATGCATATTGCATGCACATTTCCGTTTCTCAGTGCTGCCTACGTACGTACGTACTAGTCTAAAGATGGCCGTGGTCCGACCCGACATGGGCTCAAAAAAAGCACGACCTGATACGAGCATTAAGTCGTGGGCCGGATCTGGGCCGCTTTTTTGTAGAAAAAAGCATGACAGATACGACCAAACATGCTAAATTTTATAAAATTAGGCTTAGGTACGACAGCCAGTGGACCCTGTTTTGAACTTTTCAGTCCCACCCAACTCGGTGGAGAGTGGGTCTGACGTGGGTCCGACCCGGCCCGATCCACAACAATCTTTATACGTACTGTATGAGTTTCTCTCGATCTCGAATTAAGTTTTGCTTTCTTAAAAAGTTAGGCTCTAATTGTATCATAATGCTATATTGATTAAATTTAATTTATGCCTATCATTTCGACTTAAGAAAAGCTTTGTATGATTTCAACTTGAAATGCTAACTCTAAAATTGTACACACTCAATTAATTCCTAGTTGTATCTTATAGGATTAACAAACTCCATATTGTCTAATGTCGCTAATTTTACTTGAAAATAAACTCTACATTGTAGGGTAATTCGTACTTAAGATGGACCTATATATTAATAATTTTAGTCATGAACACGCATGACTCGATTGAACCCAAAAATCCCACGAAGACGGCCCGAATGACTACAATTTTGATCAAATTTTAACCCGGCCCGGTCCTAGCCCATAAGCTAGGGATCATACGCATTTTAAAGTTGATGAAAGAAAGAATAACATTAACTTCAACTTATTTCTATTCACCAATCATTACATCATTAAGATAGTGGGACGTCAAAAAAAAAAAACGATAGTGGAGAAGCATGTTTTAGATGTTATCCCAAAAAAGAGGCATGGATGCTTTACAATCTTATTACATGAATCACATGCATGATTCTCCTTGTAAAATTGCACATGGGAATTTAAACGAATTATTTGAAGAATATTTACTAATTTACAGGGAATAGGAATTGATTCAATGGATCAAAATGAAGCTTCAAAAGGAACCAAAATGAGCAATTAAGTTGACCACCTCATAACCATATGATGTTGGAATGTTGACATGAGCACTAAAGAATATTAAGGGGACCAAAAATAAAGTAGAGGTGTATAAGATTAGGGTTTACTTAGATTTGTCAATTTTCATATAAATATTCTTAAATTTGGAAAGAACATATAGGCAAGGGTATAATTACACGGGCGAATTTTTGTCCGGGTTTGAGGGCCAAACTTCAACATAAAATTTGCCAGTGAATTATTAATATGTTCCCCGAGTTAAAGTGTAAGATTTACAACTTCTGTAAGTATGTGTATTAAAGTCGTTTGACAAAGTTCAAACAAAAATCAAATCCATACTCTAATTTAAAAACCAACTTCTTTATTTTCTAGCAGCTTAGTTACTCAGGCGGGCGAAAAGATGAAACTGGTTTATTTTTACGCGCTCACACGTACAAGTGTGTACATTTTGTTTGAATGACGACTATGATGACAAAAAACTGTAAACTGGCAACACGCCGCTGTGTGTCCATGCATCTATATGATAATATTGAGACATACTCCGTACTAATGCAATGTTAATACGAGTACGTACTTCATAATAAGAACAATGAACACAATTTAGATAATTGGAGACATAAAAGTCTATGTTTGCGGCATGGCATATACAAAGGAGAATGAAACATGGAATAGTTTCTGCATGGCATGAGCCAAACAAACAAGGGAACACAAGCGAAATAGCACATGCGCGGGTAGTAAGCAAAAATGTGCAACCGACCAAAATTAAAGCCACATGAGAGTATGATATGGGGGAATTGAATAACTTCCATTCTTTCATTGTTTCCTAGAAACATGCATGGTCTTTTATGGAGTATAAGTGTATAACAAATCTGTAAACACTTGTCACAAAAAAAATGTCAATTTTTTTTTCATCAATAATTAACTGCTTGTTCAAAACTTTTACGGAATAATTAACTTTCTGTAAGCAAATCCTTTTTTAATTTTTTATCACAATTAAAGTTGCTTTAATTAATACCAATTGCTTGTTGGTTTAGTGGTGATTGAGGTTGAACCTGGTGAGAAGAATCGTGTTCGATCCCCCGCAACAACAATTGGGAGGGGACTGAAACCTATCCATCTAGAACTTGCCCCGAATTCGAATTAGCCCTATTGGTGAACTGGGTGCTAACACCAAAAATAAAAATAAAAATTGCTCTAACTAATGAGATCTTGGCCTAGTGATAAAACAAGAATTTGTGTAATGTACAATAAATACGGAAAGGTCACAAATTTAAATCGCTCTTCTCATATTTGTAATGCCTTTGTTAGAATAATGCCTTGAATCAGTCGAGCCCCTTACTGCAGCGCCCCAACACGGAGACCACTTTACAGTATATGTTGTTCAGGACTAAGGTTATCTGTTTTGGGACTATTTTATAGGTTTTTCTGCATCTGTATATAGAGTACTTTATAAACTCTCTAGGTTTTAACCCAATTGTATTCTGTAATTTGTACTTCTCAAGATTAATAAAACTTTCCTCCTTTCTACGTGTGGACGTAGTTAACACATTGTTAGAGAACCACATTAAATCTCAATATTATTTATTTACGTTATTTAATATTTCTTTACTTCCAACGGCTTTTGTAGCAAGCTCGTTTAAAAAAAAAAAAAACGAAATGTATGGAGTAGTAATGTAGTATGCTTTCGACTATTTCTTTACTATTCCGTACTTTTTTTTTCTTTCTGACAGCCACTTTGACTATTTTAGTAACTCGTACGAATAGTTAATTTCGTACACTTGCCAGCCATTTTTGACTATTTTTTCTAAATAAATTGGAAAATAAAATAACGGTCACAGAATCACAAGAAACATCTATTTTAATTTTGTACGTTGGATGATTGTCCGAATGAATCACGACTTACAATCTTTCTTATGTAGATGAGTAGATCCATCATATATTCATCAAGTTTAACCAGTAGATTAGCAAATCATTTACGTATAAAATGACAACTGAGTATTATGTACTTCCTTCGTCTTTTAATATTCGCAACGTTTGTTAGTTTCACGCATGCCAATGCACAACTTTGATCATTTATATCTTAAATTCTCTTTATGCAAAAATTATAAAAAGTTGATATTTTGAAAATACACATTGAGACAAATCTAACAAGATCCCACATGACTATGTTTTATCTTATATAAAAAGCACTAAGAATAGTCAAAGTAGATTATATGAATAGTGGCAAAAGTCCAAACGTTGCGAGTATTAAAAGACGGAGGAAGTACTTTTTTCGTTTCAAAATAGTTGCAACAATTTAATTTTTGCACTATTAACATAATCAACTTTGTTTATTTTGATGATCTATACATCGGAAAAACATATCTATATGAGATCTGGTTAGATTCGTCTTAATATATATTTTGTGAAAATTATTTTTTTATAAATTTTACTTATCGATAATTAAAGATATTAATCATTCAAATTATGCATTGACAAATATGAAAAGCAAAGTGTTGCAACTAAAATGAAATTGAGGAACGAAAATGATAAAGGCCGCAACATGCGACTTTTAACCCGTGTCATAATGATGACATGTCATGCTTATATGTCATGATTTAAATTGGAAACTGTTCCGGTGTTGTAAAGATGGAAACAATGGGCTTCGAATGAAGGCCCCTTTGTATGTGTTGAAGATCTTGCTTGCTTGAATGAGTAGAGTCCGAATTCACCTGCACAAGAGCAAAGTCACTAGCCTCGGGGGTGTTTCCGAGGAAAGCCCCTCCGATGCCTAAGTAAGAATGATGCTCGGATTCTAGAGAGAAGTTCTCTAGAAGAGTAGTCTTAAGGCGATTAATTGGACGTACCTTGAGGTGTGAGCCTTGGCGGCCTATTTATAGTGTTTGCATAATAAATGCCCATAGGTCATTTATTGCTATTGGGCCTTGGGCCCTGATGGATGGCTGATTAGCCATTGGTAAGTTTGATGCTGTTTGTTTAGAGCCATTAGGCTTTGGACTTAGTGGCCCAATTGAGAATCAATTGGGAGCCCAAACAACATGCCCCCCAGACCCGGTCCATTTAGAATTAAATGGGTGGGTTTCCAGCTGTCAGAAGTCCAAAAGTTCCCTCTCTTTTTTCGAAAAGGGATGATTGGCATTGATGACAAGTGTTGGGAGTTGTATTGTGTCGTGGAGATCGTGGGTTGAGGAAGTTGATGCGCCCCCTTTCTTTTCTATAAATATTGGGTGCTTTGCTCCTTTCGAACTTTTTACTCCTTCTTTCAAACCCATTCTCTCCCAAAATTCCGGCGATCGCAGTTTTCAAGTTTCTTCAGATCTACGGAATTCAGTCAGCTTTGGACTTCGGGAACTTGTGTTGTTCGTTTTATCGGCGAATTCCGCTTCGGAAAAAGGTAATTTGTTTCTGAATTCTCCTTACTTCTTCGTTCTTCCTTCTACCCCTCAATCTAAACCCTAGACCGAGAATTCGCGACCATGGCAAAAAATAGGGGCAAAAGCAAGTTCGTCGTTGGCTCCTCTAGTGAGAGGGAGAATGTGCCTTCGGGAAGGTTACAGAAAACTTCGAGGGGTCGGCCTTCGGAGAGGCCGGTGGAGAGGCGTTCGACTGGTTGGGATGCTTCCAAAGATGATGTTGTTGGCGGGTCTAGCGTGTCTGAACGCGCAACTTCTGGTAAGAAAGATGGTTCTTCGGGTGTGCGCCGTCCTTATCCTGAGTTTCCAGTTCATTGGACTGAAGCTGATCCGCAGGGCAAGTATGCCCCGATCTTGCATGAGACCACTAAGATCGATGGTCCGTTGGAGAAATCGGTCAGTGGTGACTGGTTGGTGGAGGCGAAGCTGGGGAACTACCATCGGAGGGCCGAGGAGCTATACGGAATCCAGCACGCCTTGGGGTACTGGTGCGAGCTTCCCGATCAGGAGCGTCCTCGGGTGACTCATCCGCCGAGGGGGTTCATCTCTGTGTATACTCATCACTTGGAGAACGGTCTCCGCTTTCCCTTGGATCCATTCATTTCCGAGCTCCTGGTGTCGTACAACATCAGTTTGGCCCAACTTACACCCAAATCTATGAGGCACATCATCGGATTTAGATGGGTGTGCGATTTTGTTAACTTTCCCTGTTCTGTCGCCGTGTTTCGGGATCTCCACGATCTGTCTTTCAATCACGCTTCCAAGGGGGATGGGTATGGTTGGTGGACCATCATCAACAAAAAGTCCCGAAGAAAGGGGGAGCCGAATTACATTACGGCCTACCCTTACCTCAGCTCTGACCATAATTAGAAGACGGAGTGGTTGCTCGTTCGTGTGCCGACAGATCCGAAGCATCCCAATTTTTATCGCCCTCCGAAGTGGTTTGTGACTCCTGATCCTGATATGAGAAGCGTGGCTGCTCCGGATCGGAACCATCACCACTACGTGGATCTCCTCCAGTGGTTTTTGGCTCGGGAGGACAACTACAAACTGCCGTCTAGCTGGCTCCCGAACCTCAACTATATCTTGCGGGAGGACATTCTTGCTGTTGCCGGTCTCAGCAGGATTTTTGACAGGGGTAGGTGTCTTTCGGCTGGGACCGTGCTTCAGTGAGTTTGTCTTCTTCCTTTCTGTCTCGTTTTATTGACTTGTTTTGTGCTTTGTTTCTGCAGAGTACAGCTTTAGCTGCATTGATCCTGTGGTTTTGGGCATCTCTTTGGATCTGAAGACTATTCACGATTCGGCTCCTGATTACAAGTTCGGGAAAGAGAATCCTCGTAATCCTCGCTTGAAGGATTACGTGCTGTCTCCTTCGGGTGTCGCTCGGCTATCTGAAGTTCGAGCTGATCCGTGGGATTCTGCCTCCTCTCCCGAAGCTGTTCCAGTGAAGGTCGTGCTTCCTGATTTGAGGACAACCTCATATCCGGTGAGTGTTTCTATTTCCCGAAGCCTTTTATTTGTCTTTCTTTCTGGTTGGCCGTCGGCTAACGTCTTGGTCCTGGACCATCTTTTTAGGGTCCTGGGACTGACGCTGTGCCGCGTGCCGTTCCTTCAGTTTCATCTCCGGCTCGGATAGATATCTCTTTATCTAGGAACCGGGTATTTCCCGCTTTTTTCTTTATTTCTTCCTTTGTCTTCTTTTGCATTTATTGACTCTTGGTCTCCCCTTTTTAGGATCAAAGAAAAAGGAAGGGTAGCACTCTTTTGAGGCCTTCCGCGCATCCGAAGAAAGCGAAGGCTTCTCAGTCCTCGGAGAAGGTATTTGCTCTGACTTGGAGTTTTTTGTAGTCCGTTTTCCCCTTCTTCTTCTTTTTCCTTGAAGCTGATCTTTGAACGCCTGTTTTGTAGGAAGCGGTTTCGGAAGACATGCCTCCTCCCAAGAATCTCCTTCACTTCATGCCCTTGCCAGGGCAGAAGTTGAAGAGTGTGGTGGTTGCGGAGCCGCCGCCCGTGGATCAACCGTTGGCTGAGGAAGATACCATCCCCTCTCCGCTGAAGCCGTCAACTGCTTTAGGGATCGAGATCCAGGATATCACCAAGGTGATGGAGGCGATTGAAGCCGACCTTGTTCCTGGCTCGGTTGCCCCTATCGTGGTCGAGCAGAAGGAGGAATCTGCTGACGTTTCTCTCGAAAGAGAGAAAAGTCCAGATAAGGAGATGGTGGACCTCACCGAAGCACACATTGAGGTTCCCGAAGCTGAGAAGGAGTTCCCTTCTGCTGAGGAGGAGCAGCCCGAACAGGGTCTGACGAGGAAGAGGCGCCACTCGACCTTGGGCTCTACTTCGACCTCGGCCTTGGATAGACTGATCCACGCTGACCCTTGCTCGGATGTTCCGCTGAAACGGATCCCCGAGGAGGTAAGGGAGGCGATGGCTCGCTATGCTAGGGCTCCGGTTTTGGGGGAGAACCCCATGGCTCATGTGGGATCTTTGGTGGGTCCCGAAGCTGCTCGGGAGAATCTTCTTCGGGCCAACCCGCAGTGGAGGGTTCCTGGAGCTGAAGAGAGGAACCCAGCTATGATGGCCCAATACTATCTGAATGAGGTAAGTGTTGGATTTTCTCTTTTGAGTTCCGCTTTTGTTTATTATTTTATTTTTTTTCTACTTTTCCTCATCCTTCCTTCTCTCCCAGGCTGTTTTCTGGTCCTCGTTCGCTTCCGAGTGTAGCTCGGTTGAGGAGAGACAACTGAGGAGATATCAGGAGGCTTATGCTCGTGATATCCCTATTTTGGACCAGAAGGCTGGGTAGCTCTTCACCGAGCTGGTGGAGGTCAAGCAACTGTACCTTGTCCGAGGCTTTTGATATGAACCTTGTTAGTGCGGCTAACCTGCCGGTTAGCCTCTGCACATCTCTTTTAGTCTTCGGCTCGGGTAAATCCAATGCCGCTTGGACTTTGTCTGGGTTCGCATCGATTCTTCTTTCGCTCACCATGAATCCGAGGAACTTCCCTGACTTCACCCCGAAGACACATTTTTTTGGGTTCAGCTTCATGCTGTATTTCCTCAGATTTCCGAAGGTCTCTGCCAAGTCTTTAACATGGTCTTCCTCCTTGATGCTTTTTACGATGGAGTCATCCACATAGACCTCGACATTCCTCCCTTTCTGGTCGGCGAAGACGTGATCAACTAGCCTCTGGTAGGTGGCTCCGGCATTTTTCAAGCCGAAAGGCATCATTTTGTAGTTGAACACTCCTGCGCTTGTGATGAATGCTGTCTTTGCCCTGTCTTCGGGGTGCATGAATACTTGGTGGTAGCCTGAAAAGGCATCCATGAAGCTGAGCAGTGCATGGCCGCTGGTGGAGTCAACCAATTGATCTATCCTTGGCAGGGGATAGCAGTCTTTGGGGCAGGCTCGGTTCAGATTTGTGAAATCCACGCACATTCGCCAGGAGCCGTTCGCTTTTTTGACCATCACCGCGTTGGCCAACCATTTTGGGTACATGCATGGCTCGATGAATCCGGCCTCTTGCAATTTTTTCACCTCTTCGGCGATGGCTCTGTTTTTCTCCGAGGAGTAATTCCTTTTCTTTTGTTTGATTGGCCGAGCTTCGGCGTTGACGTCCAGCTTGTGACAAATCAGCTTCGGATTTATCCCTGGCATATCTGCTGCCGACCATGCAAAAATGTCTTTGTGATCCCTGAGTAGTTGGATCAAATCGTTTCGGAGCCCCGAGCTTAGGCCCTTGCCTATTCGGATGCTCCTGTCTGAACCTTCTTCGAGGAAGATATCCTCCATTTCCTGATCTGGTTCAGGAGACAGGGTTTCGGGGCGGGCATCGACCTCTGCGGGAGATAAGCTGCTCATGCCTGCTTTCCTCCTTTTTGCCTCACTCTGCTCTTCTGGAGCATCTTTCTCCGCCTCCGAACTGTCTCCTAATTTGGGCTTTCGGACGGCGGTGTGGCAGGTTCTTCTCGCGACCTCTTGATCACCTCTAATTCGTTCGGCGAATCCTGCATCCGAGACGTATATCATCAGCTGATGGTATGTGGAGGGGACTGCTTGCATCTTGTGGATCATGGTTCTTCCCATGATTACGTTGTATACGGAATCGCAGTCCATCACCAAAAATTCGTCCCGAAGGGTTTTCGCTGCTTGGCCTTCGCCCACTGTGACTGGCAAGGTGATCTTTCCTCGAGGGATAGCTGCGGATCCGTTGAATCCGATCAGGGGGTAACTGACTTTCGTCAATGCTTCCTCTGACTCTTCGAGGATCAGTTGCTCGAAGCAGTTCCTGAAGATGATATTGACGGCACTTCCTCCGTCAACCAACACTCGGTGTACGTTGTGGTTATTGAGGTCCATGGAAATGACTAGAGGATCGTCATGTTTGTATTGGACTCCGAAGCAATCATCGGCAGTGAAGGTCATGTTCGGGGGGTGTGGTTGGTTGTCTCCCACTGTGCTGAAGTTGACTCTATGGGTGAGAGCTCTCAGGTGTTTCTTGCTGGCTTGGCCAGACTTCTGTCCCCCGAACACCACTAGGATGTCATTCTTCTTGTGCCCTGTTGCTTCGTAGACCCTTTTCTGGGGTTGCTCGTGTTGTTTGCCACGTGCGGCCTTTTCTTTTTCCTCCCTTCGGTCTAACAAGTACTGTTTCAGGTAGCCTCGGCGAACGAGGTCCTCAATGTTGTCTTTCAGCGAGTTGCATTCTTCGGTGTGGTGACCGAAGTCATCATGAAACTCGCACCATTTGTTCTTGTTTCTCCGAGCTGGGTTGGACTTGAGCTTCCCAGGTAGTTTCCATTTTTCATCGTTTCTGTTGAGGCTAAAGATTTCTTTTCGGGGCAGAGTCAGTGGAGTGTAGTTAGTGTATCTGGGTTGAAGTTCACCCCTTCTCCCGTCTTTCTTCGGGCTCATCTCTCTAGCTCCTACTTTCTCCTTCCCTTTCCTTGAGCCGCCCTCGGGCTTGCTCTGGGTATTCTTTGTTTCTCTCGGATCCGACGATCCTTTCAATCTTGCAGCGGCTTTGTTGAACTCTTTGGTTCTGATGAACGCATCAGCCATTTGGAGCACGTCGGCTATTTTGGAGGGGTTTTTCACCGAGAGCTTATCACGGAATTTCCCTTCCTGGAGCGCGTGTTTCAAGGCGAAGATGGCCACATCTGGTTGTAAGTTTGGTATGTTTGTTGATTCCTTCATGAATCTGGCCATGAACTCTCTTAGACCTTCGTCTTTTTCTTGTTGGATCGAGGTCAGTTCTGCCGTGGTTCGCTCGGGGCGATTGTTGCTCACGAATTGTGTGCAGAATCTCTTTTTCAGCTTCTTCCAGCTTTTGATCGATCCCTTCGGCAGCGATCTAAACCATTCTCCCGCCACTCCGGTTAGCGTGGTTGGGAAATATTTACACCAACATGCATCGGAGTAGGGACTCAAGAACATTTGCTGCTCGTAGGAGATGACATGATCCCTTTGATCCGTGATTCCGCTATACGTCAGGTGTGCTGGCAGTCTTACCTTTGGTATCTCTTCCCTGATCAGCTCGTCCGAGAAAGGGGATGACGTGGGAGTCATGATTCTTTTCCCGAGTCTAGCCCTGATGCCCTCGTTCGCCGAGGTTCTGTGGTTAGAACGTTCGGGCGTACGATGGGGGCTAGGGGTTCGATCATGCCTCCTGTCTCTTCTTCTTTCTCGGCTACTGACCTCGGGTCGTTCACCAGATCTTCTTGATTCGCCTACCCCGAGTCTCGTATGGATCGAGGGTCTTAACCTTGAGTGGACCGATGGCCTCAACCTGCTGAGCACCGAGCTTCGGATCCGGGTGTTACGAGTAGTTGATTCGCTTTGGAGAGTTGTTGGAGTAGGCGATGGTTTTGCAAACCAATCTGGTTGTTGTTGTGCCCTTTTTTGGGTGTCCCACGTGCTTTCCATCCATCTCGACGTCAGGTGTGTTCCTGTCAAGGGGAGGAGCTCTCTTTCGGGTCTGGACACTTCTACACTGGGCTGCTCGTTTAGCCTTCGCCTGGTCCTCCTCTCCTCTCTGCGGTCTTTTGCCAATCCTTGCTGCTTCTCATTGAAGAGGAAGTTTTGCATGATGGTCATGGCCGCAGTGAGCTCTTCCCTAGTTGGAATCGGAGGTCCTGCGTTTGTGGCGGTCGTAGCTCTGATTGGATGTGACCTCGCCATCGATTGAGGGTGCTCCTCTTCGTCAGATTCCGAATCTGACCGCACTATCATATCGTCATCATCGTTGTTGATAACATCATTAACCATTTTGCAGAAAGAGGTGGTTAATGTCTTTCAAAAGGCTTTGAAGTGTTCTTCCCCACAGACGGCGCCAAATTGTTCCGGTGTTGTAAAGATGGAAACAATGGGCTTCGAATGAAGGCCCCTTTGTATGTATTGAAGATCTTGCTTGCTTGAATGAGTAGAGTCCGAATTCACCTGCACAAGAGCAAAGTCACTAGCCTCGGGGGTGTTTCCGAGGAAAGCCCCTCCGATGCCTAAGTAAGAATGATGCTCGGATTCTAGAGAGAAGTTCTCTAGAAGAGTAGTCTTAAGGCGATTAATTGGACGTACCTTGAGGTGTGAGCCTTGGCGGCCTATTTATAGTGTTTGCATAATAAATGCCCATAGGTCATTTATTGCTATTGGGCCTTGGGCCCTGATGGATGGCTGATTAGCCATTGGTAAGTTTGATGCTGTTTGTTTAGAGCCATTGGGCTTTGGACTTAGTGGCCCAATTGAGAATCAATTGGGAGCCCAAACAGAAACTAAAATATTTAACCTATTATACTTGTTTCAAAAAAAGGTAGGTAAATCTTAATATTCCAATTTGTTTCATTCTTTATATCAACTATCTTATTTACATATTTTCATAGTAAAAATATTGCAACGATAGTAAAAATATTTTCATGACGCATAGCATACGTGGCGCCTATATGTACCAATTAAACTCTGACACGTAAGATCGTGACAACTAACTACTATTGCAACTTGCGACCTTTATCATCACCCATTAAGAAAATACTACGTATGATAGGATAAGTTTAACCAAAAGAAGAAAGAAGTTTAACTAGACAAAACTTTAAAAATACGGAGTAGGAAACAAGAAATCTAATCATTGACAACAGACTTAGAACGCAACACATACACGTGAGCTTGGCGCACTTGTGCTCTCTCCATACAACGTGTCTCCTGTGAGACCAGTCACACCATCAACTTAATGGTGTGACAAGCGCGAAACCAATAGCGTACCTCTCCTAAAACTATATAAAAAAAAGTAACAGATCTAAACTATAAAAGTAACATACCTTAACTAAAAAAGTACATCCTCTAAAATTATATATAAAAAAGTAACATGTCTAAACTGTAGAAGTAACATACCTAAACTAAAAATGTACCTCCCCTAAAACTATTCCGTATAAGAAAAAGTAACATGTCTAAACTATAGAAGTAACATACCTAAACTAAAAAAGTACCTCATCTAAAATTATAAAAAAAAGTAACATGTCTAAACTATAGAAGTAATACATAAACTAAAAAGGTACCTCCCCTAAAACTTATCCGTATAAAAAAAAGTAACATGTCTAAACTATAGAAGTAACATACCTAAACTAAAAAGGTACCTCCCCTAATACTACCCCGTATAAAAAAAAGTAACATGTCTAAACTATAGAATTAACATACCTAAACTAAAAAAAATACCTTCTCTAAAATTACGGAGTATTAAAAAAAAAGTAACATGTCTAAACTATAGAAGTAGCATACCTAAACTAAGAAGGTATCTCCCCTAAAACTACTCCGTATAAAAAAAAGTACCATGTATAAACTATAGAAGTAATATACCTAAACTAAAAAAAAGTAACATGTCTAAACTATAGAAGTAACATACCTAAACTAAGAAGGTATCTCCCCTAAAACTACTCCGTATAAAAAAAGTAACATATATAAACTATAGAAGTAACATACCTAAACTAAAAAAAGTACCTCCTCTAAAACTATATATAAAAAAGTGACATGTCTAAATTATAGAAGTAACATACCTAAATTCGCAAGTGTGAACTGGTTTCACCATCAGTTGATGGTGAGAACAGTTTCATATAAGAATTTGGGTTCTCCATATAGTAGACTTAAGGTTTCACAAACGAGTTTAGTGATCCATTCTTAAAACAATCTTAGTACAAGAGGCCTTAAACTTAAGTGGTTTAAATCCTACGGAGTGTAATTGATCATCCTTACTGTGGAGTACAATTATTTTCAATTGTGTACCACAAAGTTTGGCACTATATAATTAATATATGCAACTAATGCACTACGGAGTATATAGTTGTCTACCACGATACTCGTGATATGTTTTTCCTTAGGCATTTTAATCATTTATTAAAATCCTCTGTCAATAATAATAGAATAAAGTGAAAGTGTAAACAATATTCTAAAATGGACATAAATTAAAAGCGTTGACATCTCTTAGAAATAGGGATAGTACAAAATTATGCACAAACAATGTTTGAACCTACTAATATACGAGTATAATTAACTACGAAGTAATTAAGTATAAAAATCCTACTTCTTATTTCTAAATAATTTAGTTAGTTTGTTAAAGAACTAGTATTATTGGCCAATTATGGCTATCATGTTTATTTTTATTTCACGAAATTAAATTTGGTAACTCAATTAATAATTTAAAATAAATCAAAGTAGTTCAACCAAAACATATAAAATTAATAAAAATACAAGTGAAGTAATACGTTGACATGAAGGCATCATAGATCACTAATGCATGCTACATTGTTGTCTTATTTCCTTTGTCCATATAATTCCAAATTTCCGAGTCCTTTTCTATATTTTTTACAATATTGTATACAAAGTAGGTACTTTATAATAATTTAATTTAACAATAATTTTGTTCATTAAATCCTCTAGGTTTTAGTTATATCTCAAAGGCTTGTTTTTTTTAGTACGTAGTGCTCTTAGCTCCCAATTCTATTCAACTTATTTTAACTTATTTCAATACAAAAATAAAAAAGTTAAGATAATCTACCATAAGTTTAGATAAGATAAGTTCTGATAAAATAAGTCGAATGAAGCAAAGCCTTAAACCTTAACTATTTTATTCACAAGTTGAATACAAGCTACTCATATAGGGGGAAAAAAATCCAATAATGCATTACAAGTGAAAATGAATAACCCGTGTTGTATTCACCTTATTTTCACTTCAGGAAAAATAAGTTAATCTTTAGATAAATTTGGAAAAGATAAGTTCGAGAAAAATAAGGTTTGCACAAATACAATTATGACTCAAATTTAAGTTCTAATAAACTCGGGTAAGCTTAGATAAGTGCAGATATGTTTAAATAAGATAAGTTCAAAAACAATATGTGAAAATTAGGTGAATAGAAAGTACCATAAATCGACACACGTGTTCAAAGAGGATGGACGATATTGCTACATGTAATCCGCAATACATTCATCATTTATACATGACACAAGTTTATAACTACACGTATTGGAAAATCTCACTATTATACAAAGTAATGTACAACCTATAAGCAATTAACTAGAATATGATATTCCCGCCAAAAAAAACTAATTATGATAATGACATAGAATTGCAAAAACTATTTCGTCGTTATTGATAGTGTCGGTAATAACTGTCTTAATAACTGAATTATTGTAAACACTGTATCGATATGATATGAAAAAGACCAGGTAATAAGCATGATTTAACAACACATATTCTTTATTTAAATATTGTATACCGGAGTAAAAGTTAACTCAAAATGCTTAAAAGTTAAGCTTATATATGTAAAAGTTATCTACTTCTCAGTGATAATTTTTTTCATTTTAGTAAAACTTATTTCTTCAAAATCACTAACAATGTATAAAATTAATCATTTAACCGTTTTACATATTTATCTATCAATTTTTTTACTAATATAAAAGTTAATCAAAACTAGATTAAAGTTACAAAAAAAAAGGTTAAAGTTATCTTGGTGTACAATAAATTTATTGTACACCTTGTGCGCGCAAGACCTTTTGATTTAACAATTAATCAAACATTTTACAACCCATGATTTTACGTGGGATTCACGGTCAAGTCACATCACAATAAAACTAACTAAATTAATAATTGAATGAATATAATATAATATTCCAAAAAAGATTGTCGAAAGATTTGCCTTTTAAGAATCAACTCATGTGCACCTGTGTGAGTTGTGTATTTGTGACCCTTTTATTTGCTACATCTACATTACATGTAAGATATTAATGTTTTTGTTCATTTATGTGAAATGCCCCCATAATATGGGAAGGACAATTATATGGTCACTTAGCTCGACCCACCCTTAGTTCTAAGGCCCAAACAGTTCTTGGTAGTTGTTTATCCATGATTTATGATTTTCAAGAGAATGTAATAATTCATCCGTTCCAAAAATATCGCACAATGTTAATTTTTATGCTATTCACGGTGTGTCTTTGACCATCTTTTGTAATATATACGTAAAAAAAATGTAATCATCTATGTTCTTATTAATTCGTATCGATATATACTTTCTAAATTTTTTTTTTGTAATTCTTACTTGTGCATAATTCGAGAAATAACGAGTCAAAGTTGTGTGTTGGAAAGTGTGAAGTCAAACATGGTGCAATAGTTAAGGAACGGAGAAAGTAACTTGTTTGATCGGTCACGAGAAGCGTATTTTAGTTACTCTCATTTCTATCAGATAAGTAACTTCCTCCCTTTGTGTAGGAGATAGAGTATAAAATAAACATTTCAAGTTTTTACCCATTTCGAGGGTGGAAAACAATTGCCCAAAATTTGAAAACAACTTTCCTTTTGAAAATAGGAGTGCCACATTTCCACTTTAATCTCTTGCATTTCCTTTTCTCTCCTCTCATTCGCACCTCTATGTTTTTTTCTTTATAATTTTTCTTGTAAGGAAACAAACAAAAAAAATCTATTTATCTTTGAAAATATTTTCCGTTGAAACAAAGGAAGCCTAAATCCATTATTTTACTTCAGAACTCTCCATAACAAATCCAAACTTACTCCTGAAAAACTTTCGAGTAAACAAGGCAACAGGAATACAGAGGACACTGTTCCAAATACAGGTTGCTGATATCTGAGCAGCAATCTGCCTCCCACTTTTTCTTTAATCTCGCAAGTTGCAAACAAGGCAACATAAATACAGGACTATGAGCTAAACATTCAACAGGAATACAGGATTATATAATGAAAACAGTTTTGGAATGTCCATAATATTATAATTTCGAATTACAAATTTGTAAGTAAATTTGGATAGAGCACAAAATCTACATGCCACGGTTTGGGCAAGCATTTGCAAAATGAGATGGATCACCACAGCTAAAGCATCTTCTTCCGGATACAGGTTCACCTGTTGCTGAAACAAAAGTCGTATCATTTCCACGGCCACCACCACCACCACCACGGCGACCCCTGCCTCGGCCACCCCGTCTTCCAGATGTAGCATTTGAGCCTCTTGCATTGGTATGCGAAGCATTCTGTCCTACACCGCCATCATTAATCGTATCCTCCCATCTGGTTTTAGACAATGAAAAACATGTAGGTAAATGCATAGAGCTGGATAGCTGGCTTTGACAACTAAATTATACTCAATCAATTACCTAATCTAATCTAACCTAACCTAACCTAATAACCTCTACTGGTGGTATGATGTTCAGTACTAGGTCAGCAAAGAGAAATTATTGGTGCAATTAAGATTTGCAGTAAAAAAAAATCGGTTAGTGGGTTCAGCGGCTTCAGCCTTCTGTTTTCTTTTTAAAAAAAAGCTCCTATGCTCCATTTCCTTTGATTAAAAAACCCGTGTTGTAGATAGTGATTTGCGTTCTTGTAAATATCTGATTTGTATTAACTAATCACTAATCCACATTCCAAAATAAGGGTCTGAATAAAGACTATTCCATTCATAATAGGGACAAAGCTCCGATAAACTCTTGGCGGGAGTCTCACTTAAGGCATCGTGGTAATAGAAACAAGAAGCTGGTTTTCTAGCCAACTTAAAGCCACTGTCACCTGATGGCGGGTTAGTACATGTTCCAATAACTTACATTTTCAAAGGCTTTTTTAGTTTTACACATGAGGAAGCACCATCACATCCATACTATCCCCAGACCGACAGACCCCAAGCATTTAACATTACTTTCAAGGAAAGAAATTTATGGGGAGAAAGCAAGTGCATAACCTCAATAATTTTAAAACTTGATGAAACAAAAAAAAAAAAAGCGAAAAGCACAGATGAAGATTCAGCACATACACAAAAAATCTGCACTCCTGAGATTGACATGAATAAAATTGTCTGCCCCTATTGTTTGCAGTATTTGCTGTTCGCAATTCGCAAGGTTCTCCACACGAATTGCATGGTACTGATGACCCACCTGCAACAATAGAACATCTAAAGTCAAGGAACAGTTATGTTCAGCATATCCATTAGTGAAAGTTGGTTCGATGAAAATTCAGGACACCAAAATATAAGCACAAAACTACCCCTTTTGACGGAGATTTTCTCCCCTAAACAATGTCGAGAACAGTACATAGAGGGAAGAAAAGAAGTATGAAAACTACATAGAAGCAACATAATAGAATTCCAAAACCACATACACCAGAAGAAAAAAAATAAAAAATTCCACATGAGCAGATGCATGGGTCCAGAAAGAAGCCAAAAAGTAGACTTTTAATAGCAACCACACAGCTTCTCCTTTTAATTGCACTAGTTATCCAGAAAGAAGAGAACGCTATGTCTACCAAAAATTATGAGACATGCCGTAACTTTTCAGTTAAAGACTACATGTAAAATTTGGGTGGCAACAAAAAATCATGATCAGTCAGCCTTAAAAGCTCGAAGGGGAATTGAATAGTAATACAATCACCATACCGTTTGTGTGATTTGTTGCTCGAGACCTAGCACGCCCAGATGTTGAAACTTGAGAAGGGCAGCCATTTGAACTATGTCCTGTCTGTCTACAGTGGGAGCAGACACCTCGCTGCACATTACTTGCCGGATTTCTTCCAGAAGTTGTGGTTGGAGCTTGTCTTCCCGAAGTTGTGGTTGGAGCTTGTCTTCCCGAAGTTGTGGTTGGAGCTTGTCCCCGCACTGAAGCTATTTGGAGGGGAAACAGTCAGATAACCAGAAAACATATGTTCGGTACTTGAAGAGGGGAGGAATTGTTTAATAAGACATATGGGAAAACATATATCCATTTTGTGTAATAAGACATTCCTGCAAGCAAGAACACAAAACAAAGGATTTCCAGGGGATTGAAAAATGGAGGTTAAAAAACAAGCAAGCAAGAATGAACTATTAATCCAATTTAATTGAGTAAGTTTTCATTGCAATACTTGATAGCTATAATAGTCAAATTATTTGAGCAAGATTTATGAAGCCTTATTCTGGCAACAACAGGATGTCTCCGTTACTTGAAGACCTCAAGGCTCAATACAAGGATGGGACAAACCACATCAAACAATAGAGCATCACATTGTAGAAAAACCTTCAGACAATCTTAGTCTTAGGAAGAACACTACACCTAAACTAATAAAACATTCAGACATGACACCTACCTCAAGTACCAATCGCTATACAAGCAAGAGCCTGACAGTTCAATCACTTGCTATCCCCTTTCCCAGCCTCGTAATTGGGATTCGATTGCAGTATTTATTTCTTTTGGAAAAAAGAGCTTGACTGTAGGCGCTTCCTACTAGAGTTGACTGATTTTTTCTCCCTCTCCCCCCCCCCCCCCCCAAAAAAAAAAAGAGCAAAAAAGGGTCTCCAAAACAACCTAACAGATAGCAATATAAAGATACACATCATACCAGATGTTCCAGGAGGATTGCGAGGACCAGTTCCACATATCTCTGTTAACTGTCTGAGTGTGTCATCACATCCACCAATGCAACCTGAGAGGATATCCAGAATTAGTACACAGAACAGTTCACAAAAAGTCTCTTAATAATTCTAGTTTATTGTTGATTTGTATAATATATCAGTAACTGTGATTTTGGACGAGCGGATGTGAAGCGAGGGGAGGGAGAGCAAGACATATATTTCCGCTTGTTTGAATAATAATTAGGTTGGATTAAAGGGGAGAGGGAAGGAAATATTAGAGATATATATTCCTTCCCTTTTTTTATAAACCAAATCCTTTAAACGTTAAGATATTTGGAAGGAAAAGATACCCCTTCCCTTCCCCTCCCTCTCTTCTTTTGTGTTATTCTCCCCCCCCCCCCCCCCCTCCCCTCCCCCCTGAAAAATTGCCCTCCAAATAAATGATTTCTGTCAATGTACACCCTTTTTCTGAAAGTAGTACAGGTTTGTATTTCCCTAAGCTTTACGGGATGAGGGGGGGGGGGGGGGGGGATAACAGAGAACAATATATTGCAAAATGATCTTGGCATAAAAAAGTACCTAAGTGGTCCACACTATAATTTGGAGGAATTTCCAATCTTCGAAACTTGAACTGAATCAAGAACACTGGACCTGGATGCAATTTGTGATTAATGCAGAAAAGAGATCAGCAATACACTAAACATTTGGGTGAACATATCCCATTAAAAAAATCATAACAAGGATCAATAAGTCTACACGATCTTCTAATTGGTTATACATATCTACACAATCAAATTTTATAAGAACCTGGAGAGCACACGTTGCATGTATTAGAGGTCACAGCTGCTTCTGATATAGACCCAGGTAGCCAAACAACTTTTCTGCACTGCAAATAGCAGAAATTTCAATCAGCATTTGCCAGAATCAAAATCTTCATATTGGGCAAGTATAGCAACCAGAAAATTTCATGAAAGATCAAGATACATAGTAGGCTTTGGCACAAACGTTAAGGGTATAATATAGGTCGGGAATGACATGTTTAGATAAAATATTATAAAATGTATAGTGAAACATGTGAACTCTTTGGAGGGAAGGAGGGGGTTGGGAAGAGGGGGGAATCAGATGAGTTTTGTGCCCAAAGGGTACTTTTGGAAATTAAAAGGGTAAAACCCATAGATATCATGTTAAGGAAGTGTAAACGACATTAGGGGAAGTGAAATGATATTTGCAACAGTGACAAAGTACCCGCAATTAACATCCTTACTCGTATACTTTGTCAATTCCAGGCCTCAAGTTCACTAAATGGAAATATCATAGTACAAAACATATCTACCTGAGGATAGCCCAAGCACCCAACCATGAATTTTCCATCCTGCAGAAAAGGAATAAATCTGTGAAAAAACAAATATTTTACTCTTTAAAACTGGAATTTTCAGTTGTGCACTCTATAGTCTATACTATCAAGAAAGCATCTATAGTGAACACTGAACAGCGGTCTAAGTGATTCTATAGATGCAGTGGAGCTCTGATCGGATCATCATGTCAGAGTCACAGACGCGTTGACATCATCTTGATAATCACATTGATGGTTGTGGGAAGCATCAAATACAAATCCAGTCAAGTGGAACAATGCAATGCTCGTATCTTTTAGATTCATTCCTAATGTGTGAGAATAATATGCATGCACATTTTGAACTCTTTTTAAAAAAAAATGCATATCTTGATGAAGGACTGTTAACTTGTCTAGTACATGAACTCTCATTCAAATATCAAAACCTTTTTAAATGATTCAGTGGAACACTACAAAGAAGAAGATAAAGCACACTGACATAGAAAGAAGAATAAACTATAAGGACAAACTATGCCCGAAGAGACAATAATTCATTGATTTCTCACCTGTCTGCGTCTCAGCACCATATCAGCCTGTTGGCAAAGACCACAGCGGCGAACAACACCACCTATTGTTTGCTGCTCCTCTGCACCAGTCCTATTAGTTCTACAGAAAAATATATCAATCAAAGCAAGGAGACTAATATTCATCTTGTTATAACAGAAGCAAGAAAGATTATAAATAACGTAAAAGATAGAGAACACAGAGATTTAACGTGGTTCACTAACGATGTGTTAGCTATGTCCACAGGCAGAGGAGAGGACAGTTTTATTGATCTTGAGGAACAGATTACAGAATACTACTAGGTAGCGAGATCCCCGTGCTGGGGCGTTGCAGTAAAGGGGTATTCAAGGCATATTCTAACACATCTTAACATAGTGCACTTCACGATTCATCTATAATATAAAATGCTAAGTGTTCTTTTTCTTTACATAGATAAAGTATAACCAACTTTTTGGTATAGAGATAATACCTATCAAAAAATATTCCCATGGCTTCAAAGAGTTTAACTTTGTTCAGCCTAGCCTGCAAATTCCCACAAAGAAGCACCGAAAAATCAAACCATAAAGAAAAGAAGTCATATTAACATGAATCACAAATAGCAAAATGTTATACAAATACAGCAAAAGCATACAGAGACCTTTGTACTGTTTTCTTTAAGGTCACACCGTCACAGACACTTACATCTAAAAAGCAAGCTTTCATTTCCTGCAAACAAGAAGCCAGAATATCAGCTTTTCTCTTGGTCCCTAAGCTAACAGCCTTCATATCATCCTCCATCTTGGATCTGAGATAAGGTTTCCAGAGCTCATAACTGAAAATAAAAACACAAGAAACAGGGATGATCAATTTAAGAGTAGAAGTTTAGGGTCTGGGAAACCATGCAAGAAATGCATTTTGACATTTCGTAATTATTGAGCTTTGGTATCAACCTTTACGGTCCACTTAGTAAGGTAATAAATGATGATAATGATAATGTATTTATATGACATTTTGAAAGGAAATTCTCATGGGAAAGCCCATGGTAATAGATGGTAATGGAAATTTATGAAGATAAAACGATATTTGGGGATGGACAAGTGTTTTCATGGACATTAACATGAGAATCTATACTATTATTAAAACTCAAAGGCAATGCAGGACATCCTTTCATGTGTCACCATGACTTGGCAAGTGACATGGCGCAACACCACATCATGCACACGCATTATTTAGTATGTCTCTCATAAAAAATATGTTAGTTTCAATGCTAGGACGCATGACCTCCCACTCGTAATGTAAAGTAAAACTTCAATGCACAAATACACACTCTCTCCGTTCCCTGTTTTTTCCTTGAGGGAAAGTATTACATAATGAGATTCTGCTTTTGTAATGATTGAAGGAATGCAAGTACATCAAAAAACAATAAAGTAAGGTAGTCGGGGAAATGAAGAGATAAAGTGGGTGGAGAACCATAAAATAAGAATATGTGGGTAAGTTAGTGAATAAAAGAGGGATAAGGTGGTTATTATGAGTTTGGGGAAATGGTAGTTTAGGGATAAATATTTGCCAAAAATGGAATAGATTTCAAACGGGAAGCACATAAAGAACCACCAAATCGTGAAACGGAAAGAACTTTGTGTAACGAAAGGAGTATTTGAGTAACAATCAATTATACAAATATTTATTTATTTATTCTTCATTAACTTTTTCCTTGCATAAAGATGTTAAAAAAAAAGGGTTAAATACACTTTTTTAGCTAACCAATTGTGTTTCTTTTTCCAAAAAATATACATTGACTTTGTAATTCAATGTACAATAATTAATATTTTAAGAAATATCTTATGATTTATAAGTGAAGTACAATACAAAATATCAACTTTTATACAATTCAAGTAAATTACTCAAAAATTTAGTTTACTAATTTTTGGTTAACTAATAGTTATTCTGAAATTATATACCATAATAAAAAAATATATTTCACTTAATTAAATAAATAAAAAATAATCTCCAAATACATGTATGTAACGGTCCGGGCCAATAACTAGTTTCCTTACAAAACAAAAATAATTTCATGACGAGTACCACTATTTATTACCGCCTACCAAAAGGTATGTATGAGCTTAAGAGCTAAATTGCTAGGTAAGACCAACTACAACCAAACCTAAAACATGTAAGGGACATCATTTAAGGAGTCAAGCCAAGGCAACCCATGAAACCTCATTTTTGCAAATACTGCAATGAAATAGCAAGGGAGTCAAACAATGTTTCAAGCATGAAATTATTTATTAGAGCTTCTACATCACCAGTTAAACTGTTAGAGACCCACCATGCTTGTTCTCAAGAATTGCTGCCAATTAAACTCTGATCTAACCCACCACCCTGATTTCCCTCCTTTAAGCACCTCTGGTAGCACAAATATGGCCAAGTAAACAATAGTAACATGTAATCAGGAGACTAATGGACAGTGGAGAAAGTGAAAGTGGGTGGCGATACAGGAGTGGAGAAAGTGGTTGCATAGTCGTAGCCTCGTAGGTGATAATGTTTGGTGAATTTCTTTTAATTCCCCGATCAAGGGGTTTCAAACTTAAGTATGGAGTGGGAATGAAGAATCGTGAATCTTCTGTTTAAAAGAGTCCAAGTGAGCTAGTAGGTAAATGAATTTACCCTGGAATCAAAATGACTTACCCCATGTCATCATATCCCATAACCAAAGATTCGCCCTGAAATAAAAAAGAAGTCCAACATAATCAAAAGGTTGAATATCAAAGAACTTGTCAAAAGATTATTAGCTGCCTCATAATAATCCTCATTCCACATGCAAAATTAATATCTCGGTTGGTAACAGGGAAAAATATTGAATAAATAAAAAAGCATGCATCGAATGATGAGCAGAAGTTGGTAGACACCTTTATGTCTCATCTTTTCTTTCAGTAAATTTCTTCCTTCACTACTTCTGAATAACTCAAAACTCATTACTATACGAGGGGGACAAACGCCGTGTAGAAAGAGGGATAAAAGAGAAACAGATATACCAATAAAGAAAACAAACCAAAGCAACAGGCTAACACACTAGTCAAATTAAACACCGAGATTCATCACCAACAACACAAGTTTAGAAAGGAAATACATACAAGAAAATGCCTGGGAAAGTTTACGTAAAAATCAAACAAGGCATTGAATGAACTGCACTGGAAGAGGAATGGATATTGGATTATTGGGTGCTAACACCGTTAAATTACAATTTGCAATATATTACGGAGCTTATGAATTTATGATAATACACATAGCATCACCAATCTCTCACACACCATCATCAGTAGCCATAGTATCCGACAATCCGTTCAAAACGTTACCCAAATCCCAGTACAGTATAAATAACAGCTAATTTCTAAAACCAGCTGCCAAAAAAATCCCAAACTCACCTGTGGCGTGAAGGGGAAGTCTTAGACAACAACAGTGAGCGTCCAAAACCATCTTTATTGGTAGCGATTAGTTTGTTATTGTAGCGAGCAGTACCAATAAAGATTTTGGGAGTACCAATAAGACAAAAGTTTATTTTATAGTGAATAGTAGTGTATTGGTAGGACCAAGAACATACAAATTTATATCAATAACATACTAAATTTGTACCAATAAGGTTGTTAGCGTCTTAAAATGGACGATCTCTGTTCTTGATTTAGCCAACCTATGGCGTGAAAAGAGTCAATTATTCTACAGAAACATCAAGCATTATAAGCGTTGAGCATGAAGTACTATAAGATCTAAAAAAATAAGCAAAAAACACCACCTTTCCCTCTTAATCTAGACACATTCTAATTCAAGAACAACAAGATCAGTCTTGACAGCATTGGGAGTAACTGTGTTTTGCATACAACTAGTGCAGAGGAAAGTGAAAGTAAACAAAAAAGTAAAAGGTCAAGCAACCATTTTAATAACAAAAGATAAGGTAAAGATGACTTACAAGATTAGTTGGTGAAAAACGAGTATTTGCATCTTTCGTAGCATAGAAACGATCTAACAGCTTCTTGATGTGGTCATGCATGGTTGCATCAGTACCGATTCCTGCCTACATGAAGGCCATGATGCATCATCAATGATTTAAGAATATACAGGCAGTGTGACACATTAATGATTAACAAGTATTTAAGATATTTTCAGCATTGACTCTCACATACTTTGTCCATGCAACTCAGCAAATCAGCTTCACTTAAGAGTGGCGGTGGTCTGGTCACTCCCGAGTCTAAAGTCAATGTAGTTGGAGCAAACTGCAAAAGAAAGTCTCAAATAATTAGGTTGAAACCATTGCTTAATACCACCAGTTGCCTAAACGGAGGATAGACAATTAACAACATTATCTGTATGATTGTTATGAAACTGACCGAGTTGCTTATCATTAAATGACAAACAGCAACAGTTAGAAAGCACCGAATATGACCTAGAACAATTCTGCGGTCCAATATTCCAACATCTGTCCCAAGATAATTTTCACAGTTTCTAATCTGGTTTATTTTAAGATGTTGTAATACTTAGGTATCTTAACAATGAACATTTTACATGCTCCTCAAGTGTTTAACTTTTAACTATAATTGAATCACATGTTACACCGTATTTGACTGACCTAGACATGGCTCGTAGGTCAGTCAAATTAGGTTCAGGTAGAGTGCACTTCAACACTAGATATATACTAGGTTAGTACTCGTGAGATGCAGGATTTTAACCCAAAAGATAAAATAAAATAAAATCTTCTTATTAAAATATTATGAACTAACTGGTTTGCAACAAATCATACACCTTAATAAAAGAGGGTTTTGGGAAGAGAAAAGTGACCATTTCATTCCTTTTAAAACAAATAGTTCCTAGTCTTGAGATTTGGAAGGACGGAAAAATGAAGGGGAAAAGAATAAGATATGTCACAAGCAGTTTTGTCGGGAAACTTTTTCATAAGAAAATCAGAAAATGACACATTTACAAAGATGGTGTCGGCGCTTTTTACTTTAGTTATCATTATACGTAGTAGATGGTAACCAAGAGCTTGAGGAAACCCAAAAGGCTGGAAGCATATTATATTTCCCAAACCCTTGCTTGATGTTTGTCGTTCCATCTAAACAATAAACAACACTCCTGTTAGCAACAACAAGATGAAAGACAGATGTCTAACAGAGGTATGGGACTGTAAGAGGAGATAAAGTTGAAACAAGAGAAATTATGTATTCTATGTTATTACTCTCTCCGTCCTAGGATACTCTTGACGCTTACCATAGGCATAGCACGTGATTTTTGGAGATAAGTTGTTGACTATCAATTGCTATTTTATTGAAAAGATAGATATGATAGGAGTTGGTGGGGTATTTTATTTATTGGGTGATAGAGAGCAAGGAACTCTAACTTAATAGTGGGAAGAAAGAAGTATTAAAATATTAGTGGGGACATTCCCAAGATACAAGCGTAAAGAGTATTCCTGGACAAATGAAAAAGGAAAGTCTAAAGAGTATTCCAGGACAAATGAAAAAGGAAAGTCTAAAGAGTATTCCAGGACAAATGAAAAAGGAAAGTCTAAAGAGTATTGGAGTAGTATACTGAACATTCAAAATATCTCTAAAAGATAATTTTTCTATATTTTACTGCATATTAAGTTTCAATTATCCATAGCAATTCCTGTGTTGCACATTAGTTGCCTTTGGATTAAGAAACTATCACAAGCAACTTTTTGCAGTTATAGTTGTAAGCTTGACCAATTTAAATCCCAGTGTGACACACCTAACTATAAACCTAGCATGAGCTTAAACTACATTACTTTGTGTCTCTCAAATGAGATTTTTCTATGCAAGCGTATTTCTCCCTCCGTTCCTTAATGTTCTTCCCGGTTGGAATCGGGGAGGGGATTAAGAAAATGGAATCTTGGTATGATTGAGTGTAAGAGTAATGATTAGGTGTAAGAGATTTTACTTTTTGGAATAAATGAAAGAGAGAATAATAAAGAAAGGAAAGAGAGGTATTTTTTAAAATACTCATAAAATAAGGTGGGTGAATGAATTGGGGGTTGTGAATGAATTAAATAATGTGTGGGGAAATCAATGGGAATAATTGGGTAGGTGGATGGAATGAAGGTAGGATATGGTAGAAAATTAAATTGTAGAA
This sequence comes from Spinacia oleracea, assembly GCF_020520425.1. NCBI lineage: Eukaryota > Viridiplantae > Streptophyta > Magnoliopsida > Caryophyllales > Amaranthaceae > Spinacia > Spinacia oleracea. Next base: position 9,083,934 of record NC_079490.1, read on the forward strand.
TGAGGGTATTTTGGGAAAAAAATATGGCCAAAAATAGTATAGATTCCAATTGGGAAGAACATTTAGGAACGCCAAAAATAGAAACGGGAAGAACATTTAGGAACGGAGGGAGTAGTACAGTACCATACCTAGAGAAAATAGAGCATGATCAAAAAAAAAATATTAGAGAATGGTAAATGTGTCTTCTGTAAATCGATATAATATATTACCATCTTATACATCTCTAGATTCTCTACCCTTGGAGCTCCCCAGTAGCATCTCGTCTCAAAGCATTTTTCAAACAATCAGTTATGAAGATAAAGATAGAAGATAAAGCCAATCCCATTGCTGAAGGTCTCATGAGACACCAAAGCAACTTAGTTTTTTCAATGACTAGTGAGTCAGTGACTCAAATCAGTAATATACAAGCATCTGTCAATCAAACAAAGTCTGTCTAATCCGATATACAAGCATCGCCTTTCACTTCATACTATTATAAGAAATTCCCATCAGAAAAGATCTTGAACTCAGATAATAATATTCAAACCTCTAGAGTTTCTTTCAAAAGGTTCAACTTACAATAACCCTTCTCATTCCTCTCCCTAATCATAAATAGATCAAGCTATCTCTTGGCAAGGGCCTTAAGCATTTATGGTGCTTGATAACAGCTCCCTAAATATGGCAATGACCACTTGCCTCACAAGATGATCCTCCTTGGGAATCATTATGACAAACACACAATTAAAACATACTTTTGCGACCACACAATAATATGGAATTGCTAAATTTCTTCATAATTTTTTTCTTAATAGTGATCAACAAACTAACTTGAATGCAAATTAAAGGCATCTAGCTCCAACCTTGCTCCTACACGGTAGAGACAAAACATTTCAAACTTCATCCTCTAGAAAAGGCCGCTCATGGTGTCCATTTTTTCTAGGATAATGCATCCAAGCCTTTTAACAACATCCTAAAGAGTTTTTCATGAAAGGCGCCCGAGGCCCCAACTCTTTAAAATGCTTCCTTTCCTCGGCTTCTATAACCCACCAACACCAAAGAAAATTATCAAGCATAACCCCATAACCATAATACATGTTTCTCCGCTGGAGGGCTGTATTCAATCCCCATCAAGATTTTAAAGCTCTATTCCCATCAAGATTTTAAAGCTCTATTCCAAAATAATTAGGACTCAATAAAAAAAAATCATCAGTCTCCATCCACAGCTTCCTATTCCAACTTGGAGTGCATCTCATTAGTGAAATTCAATATTTCATCATTTTGTCTATAAGCTGGAGGGCTGTAAACAATGCTGCAAATGTAATGATGATCAAACAATCATTCAAAGTTAATGCCACTCAGGCATCTTAAGTTCTTAACACTTTCACAAAGAGACACAAAAAATTTAGTTCATGACAAAGCAGGAAGACTTTGAGATGCATCTGGTGGAAAACTGGAAATTGGTGAACACACCTGTTGTCCTAACATATAAGTTGGAATAAAAGATCCTCCCCAAGTATCAAAACGGTAGACATCCAAATAATTCTTCTGCAAAGCAAGAAGCATGAGTTAGAAATAAAAGAGAATGTTACAGTCAGAATAACATTCAAATAACATATCCGGAGCTTCATATCAGATTCCAACTATCTACCAAAATTAACATTGAAAGACTAGAGAAAATATATTGCCTGTACGCAAAACTAGGATTGTTGTTTGTATTGAGACTATTGACCAATAAATCTATATTCTGGAATATAAAAGATCAGCGGCATAGAGACTGCGCATGATGCAAACATGTCCACCTCCCCCAACCAAATCAGCAACAGTCCAGTGTGCTCAATATAACTTTAAACTAGTATGTGGAATCTCTAACCCTGATATACATTATTGGAACTCCAAAAAAACGGTCACTGTAAGTAACCAGACCCAACACAGAAAGTCAATTTTTCTCTTGCATAACCTCTCTCTTATCACATGATTTATACAAATGTAAAGCATAACAATTCACCGAAGTTTCCCTGAAATCTTTAAAGTCCCAAGTCAATAAGTGATGACTAAAAAGGTAATTTATAACAGCAACGTGGAAAGAGTTTGTTAACTAATCACCGTCACCCTGTAAGAGTACTAATCTGGGATTCTGGGCTTCCAGTAACATCAAAAGGAAAGAGGCACCAATATTCATTTTTATTAACTGAGTAAGGACTAACCAAACTGAGATTTGCAACAATAACAGCATTCAAAACTGCCTAGAGTTGTGGCTTTCTCTTCTCGCTAGTAACTAGAAAGCCAGCAAGTGAAGCTCATACTGTAATGAAATATTCTTGGCCCAAGATACAAAGCTTACTTACCTATGGTTCTATACCTAGAATTTTTAACAAAGAATGAAAACTACAAACTTACAGCAAGTATCACTCTTCCACATGCAGAAAACAATTCACCAGCAATATCAATTTCTACCGTAGTTTCAGCGCTCACAGCTGGCTGTGAGACACACGCCAGGAAATGGCGAACAACCAGCTCGTATACTTTCTGCAACCAAAGGAGCACACAGACAACAGAAAAAATATAAGGAAATATTAAGCTTCAAAGTGACACTTTATATGAGGTGAGTGTAAATTTCACATAAAATTCATATTATAGATAAAAGTGAAAAGAACAAGTTTTAGAATTTGTGCATGCAAATTTTGATGAGACTACTAATACAATTTTCGAACAACAGAGGGTTATATTTGAGCACTAACATGGTGGTCCTGGCTCCATCCAGACTCTCCAGCAGAAAACTTTGTTGGATGAATGGGTGGATGAGCTTTGTCATCATGGCCCCCATTACCTGGATTTCTCCAAAGATCTGCTTCAGGATCCATTAATCGCTGTGCATAGGGACCCCATACTGGATGTGCTTGTTGTTCTTGCGCAATTGCCTAAAATTTGAAGGTTCTAATCAGTAATCACTTCATCAACCAAACCAAAAGAACAGAAAGCAGAGAAAGAAAAGGCAATAGTAGGTTGGTGCATGTAAAGAAGTCGAGCTTTTGTGAGAAGCGAATGATTAATAAAAAGATAGACCAGAGTTACCAACACGCAGATCAGTCCTAGCCGAGAAAGAGTCAGTCTCAGTTCGAGGATAACTAATAAAACCAGATTGGTATAGCTCTTCTGCCACCTGCGCAAAAAGGGAAATTGTGATTCTGTAGAAAGTAGAACCCAGTATCCAGTCTCTAATCAAGCACACACTATTTACTTCTTTGCCATGGTATTCTAGGGAAAAAATGGAGGTCAGCAAAAAGTATACAGCTTAAGTAACTCATTGGAGATCATATTCAAATATCAAATGCAAATGTCTTCATACTTGATGTAGTGGACATGATAAAGATTATTGGAAATAAGCTAGTTGTGAAAGAAGTCCTCAACACTAACACAAAGATAAACAAATTAAGGCCAATACTCAACTATGGCATAACTGTAACACAGACTAAAAGAGATCTTGAAAAGTAAATTTTAGATTATTTCTCCCCTTAAAAAAACTATCCTTCAAAAAATTCAGGCATTGCTATAAGATATCTGAACTTTGCTAAATTGCTTCTCTAATCTTAAAAAAACTATCCTTCAAAAAATTCCAGGCATTGCTATAAGATATCTGAACTTTGCAAAATTGCTTCTCTAATCTCACATATTAGTAGGATTAAGACCTATATCTAATTTGATGAAGCAGTACCGAGTTCTTGGTCATACATACCTTCATGGTGTGCTCTGAACTCAATCTGAAGTATCGTGAAGCACGCTTTTCCAGCTCAATTGTACTTAATGGGTAAGGCGGATACTTGAGTTTTTCCTGTTGTCTAACCATTGTAACCTGTATAACATTTTGTGAATAAAAAACTCTTGAAACTGTTAAAAGAAACTTAATCCTTAACATCTTATTATGAAAGCTAATGAAGATCAATTTTACTCACAGTAGCTGTCGGTTCCTCAACACACATCTCGTAGATGGTGACTGCACAAGTATAGTCAAACATATGACCACGCCTGTGAAAAAAGTTAAAGTTTGAACCTTTGACAGTTATAAATTTTACAGAGGATGACAATACTAGAGTGATGCTAACATATTTTACATCCAACTGAAATTAGCAGTTCCTTCCTCTGAGTTGTGAGAACAATTGATAGTCCAAAACTCCTCCGGCTCATGCGCTTGTATTTCCCAATACCTTTCCACAATAAATCCCAGTGTTGGAAACTACAAATGACAAGAGAACTATCAAGTGAATAACTTAAAAAGAGAGGGAGAGCAGGAGAGAGAGAAAAAGGGACACGCATAAATGCAAAACGATACAGGGAAATAAGGATGAATCGGTACAGCAATCAGAAGGCGATACCTGACATGGACCATAACTTAGAATAAGATTTCTGTCCTCGGTAGCAAAATCGAAGTGGAAAGCATCTTTAAGAAGCATTGTCTGAAACCTAGTAAAAGAAGCTCCAATACGTAGATCTATCTCCTGCAGAAGCAACAAGAACTACTCAGTAGCCCCTAAAAGGGTATACAGTGAAGCTACAAGCATAGGAAAGTTTTGGAACACTGAAGGGAATGATCTAAATTCAGAGGGGGAGAGGGGAGTCCAGCCTACAACCACATCTGGCAGGCAAATCTGTTATTAGACTATTCACTATGTATGTCCTAATGTATTGGAAACACTTGATAATCTTTGTACAACACCATGTATTACACAATACAAAAAGAAGAATAGAGCATTTGGAAACTTTTATGAGATAAGTTCACAAAAAGTTCAAGTTCCAAAAAAAATGCGTAACGAAACATGCCTGCCTTGCATCTACAGCCTCGGAAAACGATTGATTAGGTCGATCAAGGTTCTGTACTGCTTCGTGGATATCCCTGGTAACTCCAAGGTAACAATCTGTTAATTTAAACCCCATAGTAGAACAGAACACAGAAAGAAATGGATTATAAAGGTTCAAACCTGTCAATCAGCGCAGAAAAGCGAGCCCTCCATGTGTTCATATTGCGGTTAGCTTCTGTGCAGACCTCTATTACCTCATATGCAATGTTTTCTCCTTCTCTATCACAATCGAGCCACAGTATGAGCCACTGGCAGCTTCTAGCTTCTTGCTGCAGTGTTCTCTTGATGTCCAGCTTGTCCTAAATTGTGAGTTAAGAGCAGTTGAGATCGCTATCATTATGTAACAGTGTTTCATAAGGAGAATTATTGAAGCATGAGTTTCCTTAGAGCAAAAAAAGGCAGGAAACCTCTCACTATGACATAACCAACTAAAATTATGCATCTCGCTTATTACTGTCAGCAAGTTATTGGTTGGACAGTGAAACTGAAAACCAAAACAAGGGCAGAAACAGCATTCCTATAACTCGTTCAAACACACATTGGTGTAAAGTGCAAACACTAGGAAATCTTCCTTTTGACATTGAAAATTCCACATGTTTAATGGGATAAGGAAAGATCACTGTGTTACCCTCCTTTTCGTTGTTTCCTACCTAACACATCGACGTATACAAGCAAAAGGACTACTTTAAGCAGGGGTGAAATAGGAGGAGGCCTGTGGAGGCCATGGGCGTCCTGTACCATACTGAAAGGCAATAAGTGAAATATACTTAACTATGTTATCACAATTTCAATATACTGTGGCAGATCTTTCCTGCTTCCTAAAAACATTACTGGAACAGATTGCATCTTTCATCTGATTAGAATTAGAGTGGAAGGAATAAAAAAGGTAGAATGATGGGGAAGCACACTCAATTAATGAACCATCGAACGTGATTTCACAATGACTTATAGCCCATATTTCTACATAGTATGGGTAACTAGAGCCATCTGGATACCTAGATGTTGAGGTGAACTAATGGTGCAATCACCATTCTTCGTGTGAATTTTGGGAAAACAGGAACACAGGGCTGATATAGTAATCACGGTACAAGGCTAGGTCATATGTGACTAAAAACTAGTTAGAACCCAAACAAGAAATGGTGGTTAGTACTCCGTATGTAGTTGTGAATGCATTAAAGGCTTTATTACTCTCCACAAGCGAGCCATAACTCCCATAAGCAGAAGCAGAGCTACATGGAGGCTACCAGCATTCCATAAGCTTGGCACCCCCCCCTCAGGTTCATGGTTCTTGTTTTAATGGACTTGTTAACATGTAAGAGTAAACGAAACAAATCATATATCAGCCTTCACCCATCCTAAGTGGTCTCAAATACCACCCTCCAAACTTTTACCATCTAAGCTAGTTGTATTCATGCTACTTTGCAAAATGCTAATCAAAACAAGTTAACCAAGGGCTCGTTCAAAAACTAGTTTCTTGTTTATGTTGCCAATTTTCAAAATCAACACGATAAGCATAGGTACAACTCGCATGAGTATTGTTTAAGTTAATCACACAACATACATCATTTAACTTTAAAAAACATAAAACAATAAACTGAAAAATGACAGTTATGTTGAATTGGAGGATTGAAGGGGCAAACCTGAGGAACAGTTTTCCGAACGGGAGCTTGGTAGAGTTCACTAGGATCACAAGAGTGCCATTTTCGATACCGGTCGTCGAACTCGAGCTCCATTAGATGTCCGGTGACGGAAGTGAAGAGCATGTGAATAGGCTGACCTCGAATTGTGTAGTCGAACTCGAAGATTTTGTTGTATCTAGACCTTCCTTCTCTTACCCTAGCTTGATTCCTCGACAAAATTCCGGAAACGGCTTTTGCCACTGACGGCTTTTCTGCTACGTTTAGCGCCCTGATTTGGCGGTTTCCGGCCATTAGAGTTGCCGGAGTCCGGTTTAGGGTTTTGTAGGAGAGAGAAAATAGAAGTGATTTTGGATTTTTAATGGAGTGTTTTGTTTAAGGAGCTCTCTTTGATTTTCCCGCCTTTTGCCTTTTGCCTTTTGCCTTTTGTGTTGTTTGGCGTCAATTTTTAGGGTGGTTATATGGTTAGGCTAAGTTCATTTCATCTTGTTTTTGTATAAACGTTTTCTTTGATTTTTTTTTTTTTTTTTGGTTTAGGCTTTTATTCGACTTATTTTGGGCAACATAAGTTAAGATAAATTTAGTGAATTTCAAAAAATTAAGTTTTTTCAGATATTTTAACACATAAATAAGTTCAGATAATATAAGTTCAGACAAGATAGGTCAAATAGAACGAAACCTTAGTTTGATTTAGCTTTTTCGAATGGTCTAATCTTGTTTAGACATTTCTTTTTTAGCCTGATTTTTACAAAAATAAATACTATGTATTAAGCAATAAGCATAAAATGAATAGAACATAACCTAAGTTTGTCAATCAAAAATTAATTAGAAACTCAGATGATGGTGTAAAAAATTAAAAGTTTCTTTACCACCCTTCATTGAATAAATAAAATCAGCAATGATTGTCTCTATTATTAACTTGAGTATAGTGATAATATTTTAAGAGAGAACAAAAAAAAGCACCTTTTTATGTAGAGGTGGATATTTTTCTTTGTGCAAGTCTTCTTTGAGATTGTCATACTCATAAAATTGTTGATATCAACATTAAAAAAATATAACTATACGCAAATTAATCATAACTATTTGACTAAAAAGTAGGAGTATAATTATTTGAACATGACTATTTGGTGACAATAATGTGTAGTTATTTAATTAGGAAGTAGAATCACAGTTGTATCAAATAATTATGTTTTGTGTTAAATAGTTACAGTACACAAGTAAAGATGTAAAGTAGGTCTTATACTGTACATTATACAGTCACAGGGATTGAGTTGTATACACATTTATATTTATGAATACTCCGTATATTTTATGGTATCATGTATAATTTATTTCCTACTTATTTTCAGTAATTTGTATATATTTGCCCTGACCCGAATTACTTGCCTCATTTTGATTGGGCATGCTTGTCAATGCACAACTTTGACCACCAATATCTTTAATTGCATATTACAAAAACTTATAAAGTTTTAACATTATGAAAATATATATTAAGATGAAGTCAATAGTATATTATATACCAACGTTTGTTTTCGTTTACTATAAATAAAATATGGTGAAAGTGAATTGTGTGAATAATGCAAAAAGTCAAACTGGTGCAAGTAATTTGGGGCGGAGAGAGTATGAAATTACTTTTATATGAATATATATTGTTTTTTTTTTTATGTAAATGAGGAACATGTCGCGTGTATATAGACTATAGTATTTGTTATATATGATTGCGCACAACATTTTGTCAAATAATCAATTTTACAATGGGCCACTGATTAAAGGGAACCGAACAACCAAACATACTTAAACTAATCTAACATACAAAGGCAAACACACAACGTTGAACTACATTCATAAAATGTAGATTCATTGGATTTAGGAGACAAAGATTGTATTGAACTTAATGATTTGAGAATAGTATAATTCCAAATAAATTACATTTCCTAGCTTGAAACGACCAATAAAGTTAACTCCGAAAGATGAAAGGGGGAGAAAGAGAGAAAATGGTTGCGTTCACTTTAACTACTCCATATGTGACATATTATCAAATTAAAACACTAAGTCGGGTTCGTGCCGACCCATTTATTTAATCGGATTAAAAATCTCAACCCAAACCAAACTATTTTCAATTTAAATGCGAATATCACGTCGAGTCATCTTTTACCGACTCTACCCTTCTCCCCTCAGCCACCACACCAACACGAACTCACCAGCTCTCCACAAATATTCCATCCCAGAAAATGATTGGAGTGACTAATATTATGGTAAGCAAGCCCAAACAAAAACAATGTGACACTTCGAATCTTAATCTACCTAAACCTTTGATGGTAGATTAGGTATTTAGGTGTCATGGTCTAAAGCCTAAACCCATCTTTCTTTCGGACCCACTTAGCCAGCCTTCTTGCTCAAGCTCCCAAAAGATTTCAACATTGGCTGGCTCAGAAGTCACACCACTTGAAAAGGCTAAACAAAAATTTCCACCCAAAAAAACAGGAGAGAGAAAAATGGTGTTAGAAAAGGGATTACAAGACAAGGAGGGATGACCATTTCAAGGCCAAAAGTGGACTAATTTCTGTTGACTGTCCATCTTCTTCATTTGGAAATTGGAATAGTAGTATTACTATTAGTTAACGTCTAAAAGAGGTTACCTTTCCTTCACACAATTGGTTCTTCCCTAATTTCATGGGGGGTACATTATTGTTTCAAGGTGTATAAATCTCTCATTTTCCCTATGATATTTTGCATGTATTATGAATTAGAGTATTAATTTGAGCCAAAGTTGCAATCTTTTCTGAAATGGGTGATCAAGATTGGAGTTTTTGAGGTAAATTCTATTCGAATTGGATATAATTTTTTTGCTGTTGTTGTTTTGGGTATGATGGATTGATTACTGAAGAATCCCTCTTTGAAATGTTGCTATACTATACATAGACAAATAGTTAATTAGTGCTCATTCTTTCACTGTTGCTTGCCCAAATGGGTGTTTTGATGCAAGAATAGGGTAAATTGGGAGAAACCCATTTCAATTTTAGATTAGAATATTCTATTTTTGGGCATTTTGAGTTAAGAAGAAGGGGAAATTGTTGATGGGTATTCATTTCTGAGCTTATATGTTGGTCATTGGTAGTTGCTTGAATAGAGAAATTTCTTTGTGGGCATTTCATTCATATTTGCTGGTTGTTTGAGGAGAGATACTCAGATTATAGGATAAACCCAAGATTTCGGTATTAGTCAATAGCAAACTGTTATGTCAACTGGAGTTTGTGGCTCTAGTTTGCTAGTAGATCTACCTGATGATATTCTTGCTATCATTGGGAAGTCTCTTTCAGCAAGGGACATTTGCTACCTTGGCCTGTGTTGTAGGAGTCTTAATTCCCTTGCAGCCTCAGATAAGATATGGCTAACTCAGTGTGAAATTGTTGGGGTTGTACCCACCAAAGATCTTTTTGAGTGGCGAAAGGCAGTTCTATCGTATAAATCCCTTTGCAGGTTTCTTATTAGTGTGAAGCCATTGTTAGGGATTTGGGTTCACCAAAACCCGGAACTTGGGAATGTTGTTTATGTCATGCCTGGTTTTGTTTCCGTAGTTGGTTGTCGGATTATCCCACAAGAGCTAGGTCCTTTAGGTATGGAGGATGGTCCTATTCTTTGGGCACCTGTCTTTGAGGTGATATGTGATAATAATGGGCTAACCATGTTTATTTTACATGGAAGAGATAAGGATGGTGATTATATCTATCCTGGTTCAGTTAAGTCAGTTGAGAAGACTTGTAATGTATTACTGCTTGAAGTTGAGCCTATAAAAGGGAAAAAGAGGGGTAATTTGGTGCACAGTGAAAGCTTTGGTACCCATTCAGACGATGAAATTGGTAGTAAGAAGGCTTATAGATCAGAAAGTAGGGTTTCAAAATCACAGAGGTTTGCTGAACCAAGTGTGATAACGGTGCCTTTCAGTAAGTTATCATTTGGAGACAGGAGGAAATTACTTGAAATTGTTACCAGCCAAGTCCGAATGCAAGTTCCTGATTCAGCTTCTGCACCGCTGTTTCCTTGTTTGAGGAGTGATGAACACAATTTTCAGAAAGACATAGTGCACTTAATTGAACGGCGAGCAATGTTAATTAAAATGCATGGGTATGGAAAGGATTACATTGATTGGAATGATAGTTGTGAACTACCTTATCTTCCAAATCAGATTGATCTGAGTGAAATAAAGAAGACTCTTGACCGTTCAAGTGGCTTCCGCAATTCCCTTAGTGGAGATGACACTCGCACACAATGTGCAAAGAAGAAAACACTTGGTGACTATGTGAGGGATTGTACTCGACAAATGCTTAGGAGATCTAGCTCAATGAATAGTAGCCGTGGAATTAGGAAGAATTGTTCTTCTAGCAGTGAGAACAAGCATGCTCAACTTCATGATTTCCTAAGTTCAGGAGATACAATAGGACTAACATTACATGCATCAACCATGAAGTTATCTTCATATCGAGCATGGCCGAATATGCACGATAGTCGATTTGCTTTGTACAAGTTGCCTATTCGAGTACCTGTAGTTGGTCAAGACTATGCTGGGTTGTGGGGAGGAACTTTTGGGTGGCCTCCTGGAAAGCCTACTGAAGACAAACCAGGAAAGGCTCTATTCTTTCTTGTTCTTTCCTACTATGAAGAGTCACCAGGGCAAAAACTACTTATTGCTACCAAAATATTAGAAGGCACACATTATGTTTTGCATCCAAATGGTTCTGCTATGTTTATTGTGAATGTTAATGAACCTTCAGATGAGCCGTTCCCTTGGGATTGTGGTGCAGATGCGGTTCCTCTTACTGTTAAGCAATCTTTTTCTGGTGAAGGTATTGCTAATGGTTATGGGTTTAGATATCCTGGCTCAAAGCCTGGTTCACTTTTTGTTCTCCAAGATGGAATGCTTGCTTTTATCTGGAAAGAAACAGGGGCTGTTTTGACATTGCAGAGGCTTAAATTGGAAGAGCTTTTAAAGAAAGGTGAGGGGATACCTGCTCTTCCGCCTATCACCAACTTTTCATACTTAACAAAGTCCTATTCAAATGTGTTTGCTGGCTTTGCCAACACGACAACATCCTTTACGTCACCAAGGTACGCCTACGTAAATAATTATATGCTAAACTTGCATATGAATATATGATCTGCTTACTGATAAACCTCTAGTTGTAGAACTTCATTCTGTATACTTCTTAACACATCTTTATTCGTGCCGAAGCTAGTAGATCATGTTTTGCAAACTTATAGTTTTCTTTCTTGAAAAATTGTTTCCTAATGACTTCTGCTGTCCATTATTGAATCTGTTGTGAATATATTTATGTTGGAAAAAGCAAAACCAATTTAGGAGATTCCACAAAGGACTCATCAAGTTGAACTGTCTCTATGCAAAAGAAGAGTTGAGCCGTGGGCAACAAAAGAAATAATCTATCGCCCTGCGGGTGTTGGATTTATGTGTTTTCTTCTATTGTTTTGGTGTGTTTCACCAGTTATATTCAATTGCTATGCAACATAAGATTACGGGTGAAGTAAGGGCGCGTTCTATTCACCTGATTTTCGTTTATGTTTTCTGAACTTAACGGAACCTATTTTAGTTATAAATTGTACTTGGTCAACCCTTATTTTTCCCTTACCTGAATTTATTTTTCCTGAAATAGGCGAACAGAACAAATCCTAAATACTTCCTCCGTCTTTTAATACTCGCAACGTTTGTTAGTTTCACGCATGCCAATGTACAACTTTGATCATTTATATCTTAAATTCTCTTTATGCAAAAATTATAAAAAGTTGATATTTTGAAAATACACATTGAGACGAATCTAACAAGATCTCACATGACTATGTTTTATCTTATATAAAAAACACTACGAATAGTCAAAGTAGATTATATGAATAGTGGCAAAAGTCCAAACGTTGCGAGTATTAAAAGACGGAGGAAGTAGCAAATATGGTTGTATCACACTTATCAACCTTAAGGTTAATGTTAGCACTTGTAGCTCCTAGTAAATGTCCTTGATTTAGGTTCGTGGTGTCTCTCGATAGGAGCCAATTTCCCATGGTGGGTTCTGGTGGTCGTCTGCTTGAAGTGATAAGGATGCATTACTGATAGAGTAAGAGCAGCCTGAACTCCTGAAGCAAGATACAGGGAAGTCCAAGTTGTAGTTCAGGGGTTTGTTAGTAATAATGTCGGGCGTGGAATAATTGTTAAGGAACCATGATTTTTTCTTTTCATGATTCTGGATCTTGTGTGTTAAACCTTGGATGGTCTGAAGCAATATTGAGGGTCCATACGTCAGATGAAGTGACAAGTTTATTGTGTCAATTGAAGTGTTCATCTTTTGAATGCCATTTCTGTACTAGAGTGGAGTACCAACCTGGTTTTGCATAGTTGGATAACACCCACAAAGCCTCAGTAACCCCTGCTTTGAAGTATATATATTACCCAGTTACCCACCATTTCCTGTTTTCCACACTTCATTGTTGAGTTTCCAGGAATTCTTACTTTACTAATTGTAAATAGCACTAAAAATTCTACTATAGTTCTAGTTCTGGTTTCATCGCCCTTTTAGCAGACTAGCAGAGAAACTTGGGAGTTTTTCTTGGTAAAAAATTACATCAGAAGCACCTAAGATACATTTTCATATCCACTCGTCAAAATTGAATGAGCATGCTTTGAAGGAAAGTGAGTAGATAATCAAAGCGCCCCTGTTTGTGTGATATTTGTTAAATTTTGAGAATAGTTTCCAGGAGAATGGGAACGGAACAAGAAAAGAGGCAGAGGAAGGTGGGGAAATTCAGGATGTTAGTTAGATAGGACATATGATGCATTTTTGATCTGGTACAAATTTTTGTAGTTTTGACTTTTCAGGACTGAAGATTGGTCACTGATTATGTCGCATCCAAGCTAAAAGGGGTGGTGGTGTTTGGAATTCTTGACAAAATCAATCAGAATTCGGAATTTGTCATCTTACTCGCCATAGCACAAATTTTAGTATATGGGACCCTGTTTTAAATTTAAATAAATGGGGATGGGGGACATGTGTTTCTCAGGAATAATATGTTTGTTGAAACTAAATTCGTTTGGTAAACCATAAACAGGAGACCAGCCAGCCGAACCAAACCGCTTGATTCAGTGTCAAACTGCAAGAATAATATGTTGGAGGATTGTAGTAGTGAACCAAACCACTTACTGAATGTATTAGCCACTAGGATAAGTGAGGTCAATGCTATAATAGCACAAGGCTTGTACCGTTGTGCATTGTAGTGTATTTATCAGTCAATTTGGGTAACCCGAAAGTTTAGGAAACAGTAAAAACCACAACGGAACCAAAACCAAAAACATACATTAACCAAAGTTTTTGGTTCGGTACAGTTTAGGTTTCTCGGTATCAGGGTATTTTGCAGTCCTAATTTCTCGGTCTCTATCTCACGTTGCCTTGCTCCCTTGGACTCCTTCTATATGGTGGGTCATGTTTCAGGGTATATAGTTCAAATCCAAAGAACATATATTAAAATATTTCATTTATACGCGTACATTGAAATCATTCTCCATGTTCATTAGGTGCTCAATGAATGTTCGTTAGCTCACTGTGCACCCGGATGTATAATCCAAATTGCGAGTGTTTGCACCTGCTATTGCATGGTTTCTTCTCATGCTCTACAATAGTGATTTCATCTGTTGTTATAAGAAAACTTCACTGATATTTCGACTTCTTCCTCTATCTGCAGGAGAAACCGTTTGTAGGCCGGACGCATTGAAGTCCATGTACAGAACACAAGTTCTACTACCATTACGTTGGTACAGCAGATATGGCTTGAAGCTTTGAAGCTCTTAGCAGCCGTATCTCAATACTTAGCTTCTTCTCATAATTTTTTATGAAAACATATTATTAATAAAAAGAGTGATTTATACTGAATTGTGTAAAAGTTAGGGTAATAGTAATACTACTTATTCAATAAGAATTCTGAAATGTATACATGAACGTCAAATCGACAACAATGCTTAGATACTTATAGTTCTGTATGATGAAATCAAAAATTTAAGCACAGAATATAGGTGAGTTTATACTTCCATATCTCTTTCTGATCTATTCTTAAACTTGCAGATGCTGGATTTTTAACAGCTGTATGTTAATCTGTTCTTGTTTGCTGCTACGACTCTACGAGTACTCTGTATATTTAACAGTGAACTAGAAACACTTTCCTCCATTGTTAGAGGAGCTTTTCAAAGTTTCTTCCTTTGATTTTTGTTGACTTACAATAATTTTGCTGATTAAAATAATTTTAAAGATTAAATTCTTATTTTTGTTGATTGATTTTTTTAAAAAAATTGTTTTAAAACTTACTATTTCGTCTTTTGTAGTTCTTAATTCCTATTACCTCCGAAAAATTATACTTCAAAAGTTGACATTTAAAAACTATATCGAAATGAATCTAACAAAATGCCATGATTTTGATGTAATAGCGAGAATTTAATGCCATAGTTTTCGTACTTTTTAGGATTGGAGGTACTGTAGTATTTTGATTGAAATTGTTTTTTTCTGCATTGAAATTTAGTTTTACCTATTGGAGTTTGTAGAATACATAACATTTTTTTATGAATGCTTATGTAATTGAAAGTTCAACAACTTGAGCTCCTTATCCTCGTGTCGCACAAGTCCTCAACGCCGTATCAAGCATAAATTTACAGCTTACTTTGCATATACTTGGTCCACGAGAATATTAGTGAGGCCTAAAACAATTTTCGCTAACAACCATTTTACTTATCGTATGCATTAAAAATATCATAAATGCCACATCATCATTTTTATCCTGAAAAAGTCAAAGGTTGACTTATATTCATTAAACAAATAAACTGGTTAATTTGGGTTTTACACAAACATGTCCAATTTAATCAAATGACGTTAATGAATTTGGGTCATTTAAATGGATCTAGGTAAAGAGGCTCATTTATTTTTATCAAAGGGAAAACCCTAAACCCAGGAGAATGATATAATAAGCTTTCTCCAAGTCATTTGCCTGACACACTGAACGTTGTATACAAAATCTATTACTCTCCAGAAAACCCTAAGACTGCTTCTAAGCACACAAGTCGACATCAAAACCCGGTGGAAGAAGAACAACAAGCGCAAGTGTAGTTCTACCTACATACGACGCCCTTGAAGAGATCAAACCCGTTGGCCCTCACTCAAGACGTCTTATCAAACAATCTTAGTCGGTCGTGGAGATCGAATCAGTGGATTAAAGCTTTAGAGATTGTACCAGAATTTCATAAACTAATAAAAATACTTTGTTCACATATTTTGAGTTCGTTACTTTTGCAGATTTTAAATTTGTGTTTACAAATTTGGCACGCTCGGTGGGACAACTCTACCACTCATCTCCTTCTCCACAAGAAAATCAGTTTACCAACAAAGATGGCTGCTAAACAAACCGCTTCCCTATCCGATGCTGAGAAGGCCGCCATGATGAAACAAAGGGCGGTGGAACTTGCTGAGATGATGAAAGGACGTGATGATGGTATACGTACTAGAGGAATGAAGAATGCTGAATTGAACATGGCCACTTCAAGTGTACGATCGACGCCTATCACCACTAAGACAAGGAAGAAAATCCATGTATGTGCCTCCTCTGACGTGTCCCCAAGTCCGTATTACCGCAAGTCCGCAACATCCTTGTGTTCGGGTCATTTCCTGCTGAAGGTGGACAGTTTTTCATGCCCGGTGAAGAGGATAAGCGTCCTCACCAAAAGCCTGACAAGTTGGTCATCCACACTAGTCCGTTGTTCAATCCGTTCCATGTGAAAAGCGATGTAGAGAGTAGTACTGGGTCATCCCCAACACCACCCTCCAAAGTATCAGACTTTGAAGAGCCGATCCAGTCCTCACAAACCAACGTTGCGGCGGTGATGGTAATTGAATCCAAGACTGTTGAAGAGAGCTTGCTGAGATAAAGGGAATGATCGTGAAGCTCGTGAAGGATGGCAAGGAGAAGGATGCAGAATTCCAGAAGCAAAATGAGAAGATTTCCTCTTTAACTAAGAAACTCGAGAAACGTCCGGAAGATGGTACTGACGAGGAGTACGACGACTCTGAAGGGAGTACGGCTTCGGAACCCACCAAAAAGGGAGGAAAACATGATGACTCGTTCACCATAAAGAAGATACAAGATATCATAACAAATACGGTGAAAAATCACATCGTCGGAGAGTCCGGCCCTAGCCACCTATATGAAAAGCCGTATACCAAGAGGATTGATCATTTAAGGATGCCCGTTGGTTATCAACCCCCAAAGCTCCAGAAGTTCGATGGAAAGGGGAACCCTAAGCAGCACATAGCCCATTTCATCGAAACGTGTGTAGGGGGTGATTTTTCGTATCCTTTTTTGTATGTGCCCCTACGGCTTTTGAAATTTTGAAATTTTGAAATTCGAAGGAGTCGCCACCAAACAAGTTTAAGGGTCTAATTTGGAAAGACCTTAGTATGACTCTTTTTGGATAAGGCATTGAATCTTGAAACCGAACGTGTGAGATTCGGGTACGGGAACGGACCGCTTATTTTTGGCAAACTTGAAAAGTACGTTCAAGCACAAGACAAGGATAGTTTTCGTGAAATCCTAATAATGACACTATGTTGGTCGAATCATGCATTTTAGAGCATTGTATTTGCTACTTGTACGTGGTCACTTTGCTTTAAAGTTAATTAAGGGAACCTAAGGCCGGTTTGTCCAAAAATGATCTTTGTTAAGCGTGATGTAACCTTTTTGTATATTGATGTATTTAGCATGTTAGGTGATGAAAGCAATAAACACGTAAAGCATCATCACAATTGAAATGCGTACAAAACCACATCACCTTAAAAAAAGGTGAGTAAAGAGTGCGGAAATTGAAATAGCAAGCATATGAAATAAAGGTGCGATATTGTAAGTGCGTTATTGAAATTGCGATATTGAAAGTGCGATATTGAAAGTGCGGTATTGAAAGTGCGGTATTGAAAGTGCGATATTGAAATGCGATATTGAAATTGTATTATTGTACTTGAGATCCGGACGCCAAACACCTACTTAATAATAAGTGTGTCCGACACAGATTCTATTCTCTAAAATCTCAACTTTAGATGAGTTACTCATCATAAAGCATCCTTGATTTTGATTATTGAAATAGAACTTGAATATTGAACTTAGGAGGTTTGGTTCTTAAAAATTAGACCTTTTAATGTTAAAAAGCTTCACCATTAATATACTCCATAACTTGAAATTGATTCTAGTTTAAGGAGAAGTTGATCTCACTTAAACATCATTGAATATTGAAAAATAGAACTTGTATTTGAACATAGGAAATTGAATGTTCATGTGTTCTAGTTTGGGAAAAGGTTTGCACTTTTCCAAACATCCTTGAACTTTTGAAAAGGTTTGTATTTTGTAAAATAGTATGATGATTGTTGTAAAGGAGAAACCTTTCAAGCATGAAAGTTCTTCACTTTACTAATCCTTTTTAAAAATAAAGCTTGAATCTTGCATATTGATATTGAAAATGTGCTTAGAAAATCATTTGGGAGGAGTTTCAAGAGTGAAAACCTCCCAAAGATTGCACTTTTGAACACTTTTCCTAGTTTATCATGAGTGTGCACTCAAATGAAAACATCATAGGAATTGAATATTGAATTTAGAAAGGTAGAAAAGTAGAGAATATCATGATAATTTGATTAGGGATTCAGATTTACCTATTTAGGATTAGGTTAGATTTCCGATTTATACTCCCAATTGCTTTGATATTTTAGAGAATTGTAGTGGAAATTGAAAGTTTGAACCTTGAATTTTGTATTGGAATTTGAGAGGAAAAATCTAAATTACGACGTTGTATTGAATTCTTCCCCCCCCCCCCCACATTTGGGGTGAAAATGGGGGTTTAAATAGGAGATTATTCGGCTAAACGCCAAGACACGTCAGCGCCTAGCGCTGGTGGCGTGTCCCATAAGCCGCCAAACAAGGACGATGATGTCGTCCTTTTCTTTTGTATTGTAGCTTTGTACCTTGTACGAATGTGTACTAATTTTGGCACGTAGCTTTGCTTGAGGTTAAGGCATTTTGCGAGAAAAACACTCCTTTTTTGTGCTCGGTTTTTGTATTTTGGACTCGGTTTTACGGGCGGGGCCCGACATGCTCGGTTTTATGGGTCGCCGCTCGATTTTGGATTGCTTAATGGCATTTGTACGGGAAACAACCTTGTAAAACCAATGGGGAGGTCCATTGGGTGAGATTGTGTTTGGATTTTGATTTTTGGAAGTTGAATTTTGTATCGAGTTCCGGAATGGGAACAGGCTCAGGAATCGGACTTTGGATTTTGGATTTTGGAACATATATTATCAATTGGGACTTCCGCACGGAGTTGTACCAACCACATAGCAAGGATAATGGTACAACGTGCACCAATGTTGGCACGTCAGGACATCTGCTCGTCAAACAGTTTGTCTGTTCTCTCAATGACATAGCATTCAACTAGTACACAGACCTTCCCTCAGAAGTCATTGACAGTTGGGCACAAATGGAGGAAGAATTTAAGGTTAGGTTTTACAGCACACGGCGTGTTGTTAGCATGATCGAGTTAACGAATACGACACAATGGGAAGATGAGCCAATCGTAGATTACATCAATTGATGGCGCACTTTAAGCTTAGAATGGAAGGATCGTCTTTCAGAGACCTCCACTATCGCGATGTGCATTCAAGGTATGAACTGGGACTTACTGTACATTTTGCAGGGCATAAAACCAAGGTCCTTTCAAGATTTGGCGACTCGTGCTCATGACATGGAGATCAGTATCACTAACAATCGCAGAGGAAGTTCTTCAAATTTCAAAAAGGAAAAGAAGGACTTCAAGAAGCCGAAAAAGTATGCGAAAGCTTCAACCAAAGAGTCATTTGTTGTTGCCACTACCTCAGCCCCTGTGAAGATTTCCGCGAAGCCTAAGACTGAGCAGAAGAAAGGGTCATGTTTTCAAAGGACGCTCTAAGAGATAATACCACATTGAAGGAACTTCAAGCAAAGAAGAACCCATTTCCAGATTCAGACTTGGCCGGCATGTTGGACGATTTGTTGGAGAAGAAGGTCATAAGCTTGCATGAATCCAAATGCCCTGATCAAATGGGAAGGACGTCTGACCCAAATTTCTGTCCATACCATCGAATAGTGAGCCATCCTATTGAAAATTGCATCACTCTCAAGGAGAAAATCATTCAACTTTCCACGGAAGGAAGGATTGTGCTAGACCAAGATGAAACGGAGGAATCCCATCATGTTTTAATCATCAAGTTCGGAAGTTTAGAACCTATTTTGATAATAGATCCTATCAAGAATGTTGAGTCCACCCCTCTACCTCACAAGGAAGATGAAGAAGGATGGACATTGGTGACAAGGAGAAAGAAGAGAAAGCAAATGAAGCCTGTAGTACCTCCTTCTGCATACCAAAAGCAACATCGAAGAAAGAAGGAATCTGAAAGTCCAAGTGGGACAAGAAATAAAGGTCTCCTGAAGAAAAAGAACACCATGCGCAACAGTTTTCCAACATGAGAAATATGGGAATACATCACGTTAAATGATTTCTTTCCTCATGAATACTTTGGCGAAGTTTATGTCAACACCGTAACCCGTAGCATGGCGGAAGAAGAAAAGAAGGAGGAGAAAAGTCAAGTAAGGCCTAAACCATGAGAGAGATCCTGAAAGAGATGCAAAGATCCTTGCGTTGTTAGGTACAGTCCCTTCTCGAATGGGTTGGCGCCAAGATTTTTCCCTTCCCGAAGAAATGAGGTTCGCCCTAGCACGTGCCATAGAAAAACCTACACAATCTACATCGAAGGAAAATATTGAGTAAGGGTTCTATGAAAATCACCCCGAGTGTTGTGCTGCATGCAGCGCGGCCTTGGCATTCACAAATGAAGATCTCATGTTGGGTTAGAAGCCTCATAACATGCCTCTCTTTGTGTGTGGATACATTCGCAAGAAAAAGATCAATCGCATCCTTATAGACCGAGGTTTTGCAGTGAACATCATTCCTAAGTCCAATATGACGAAGTTGGGAATCACAGAAAATGAGTTGACCGAAAGCCGATTGATGATCCAAGGATTCAATCTAGGAGGACAACGAGCCATCTGTATGATACGAGTTGATATGACTGTCGGAGAAATGACCTGCAAAAACAATTTTCCATGTCATTGGTTCAAATACTTTATATCGTCTATTGCTTGGCCGACCTTGGATGCATGAAAACGGAGTAGTGGCCTCAACTTTGCATCAATTCTTCAAGTATTACAGAAATGGTGAAATAAAGGTGAATGTTGATGTGAAGCTATTCTCTGAAGCCGAGTCTCATTTTTCCGACGCAAAATTCTCTGGCAGCCAAGGAGAGCCTGTTGAAGTAATGCCCACGAAAATTGCATCAACTGGAAAAGTTATGATGAAGAAGCTTCAACCACCGGTCACAGAAGAGAAGCCTTCACAGAATGTTCTGGAGCTGACACGTGAAAAAGTTGATGAGAAGAAAAGCAGGGGGGTTCCTTCACAAAGAGTTGAAGAAGATCCCAAACCGGCGGTCCTAGTGCTACATTACATTCCTATGTCGCGTCGCAAAGAAGGTCAATCTCCATTTGTAAAATGCGGAGCAAGAACAACTTCAAATCAAGTCAAAGACATGCCGCAAGAATTTGATAAAAGCATGACACTGTCGGTCTATAAGATCAGTGATCCGAAGATATTGACTTCTCCCACTCCTAACTCCACGAAGTCACTAGAAACACCTAGTGCAAGAAAAGATGGTTTTGACCCAGTTTCTTACAAGTTAACGAAAAATTCTGGTTATGATTTCTCGAACCCATAACCCATGGGAAAACTCGTTGAAGAGAAGTCATACGGCCTCAACAAAACTCAACAGAAACTCCAGCAATAAGGAGAACGTGTGTGGGTGAAAAAGGTTGGTTTGGGATTCACGAAATCTAAGCCATGCAATTGTCATTTCGCCAGTCCAGAAGGAATCAGCCTTTGATAGGATCCATGTGTCTTCAACTAAAGCACGGTGCTCCGTATTTGACAGGCTCGAAGGTCCAGTAAACTCTCAAATGCCAAGTGGAGTCTTTGATAGATTGGGAGATCAGTCCGGGAAAGCAGATAAGAGCCCGAACACAAAGGAAGTCTTCACGAGATTGGGAAAAATCACTTGCAAACCCACCAACTGTCAATCACAAAAGCCTAAGAAGGAAGTTTTCAGTCGCCTTAGGAAGAGGAACGTTTCACTTAAGCCGCAGTGGAGGCAGAAGAACACTGCATAAAAAATGAAAGATAAATTCGAACTGGAAAATGATGTCAGAAGCAACGTAGCTTCTAGAATGAAACGCCTCGCGGTACTGAAAGTGAAGATAGGGGATTCTCTTTGTGTAAAAGGCCACACTATGGTTCTCACCAATCAAAAGCGTTGTGCAAGCCAGAAACGTGATGTTGATGAAGATATGGCAGCCACCTTCTATCATATCACCGCTTATGAAAATGTAGACTTGGAGGAGGAGATGGAAACAACAGAAGCACAAAAAACTCTTGATGACGGGGTTCAGACCACAGTTGATGACCTGAAGAAGTTGAATCTTGGTGACTCGGATTATCTGCATCCAATCTATGTTTCTTATTTGCTCACTCGGGAAGAAGAAAAGGGATACTTAGAACTACTCACAGAGTACAAAGATGTGTTCGCTTGGAGTTACAGGGAAATGTCGGGTCTTGACCCCAAAGTAGCGGTTCACGTTTGGCAGTAAGGAAAGGGGTTTCAGCAAAGAAGCAACCTTAACGACGCTTCCGACCTTAACTAATTCCAGAAATTGAAGCTAAAGTCAACAAATTCATCGACGATGGCTTCATTCGTGAAGTGAAGTATCCTACTTGGATAGCAAACATTGTTCCTGTGAGGAAGAAAAATGGCCAGTTGCGTGTCTCTGTAGATTT
The DNA here is from genome assembly GCF_020520425.1 of Spinacia oleracea. Classification (NCBI taxonomy): domain Eukaryota; kingdom Viridiplantae; phylum Streptophyta; class Magnoliopsida; order Caryophyllales; family Amaranthaceae; genus Spinacia; species Spinacia oleracea. Next base: position 9,106,394 of record NC_079490.1, read on the forward strand.
TAGAAACCTGAACGAAGCATGTCCTAAAGATGATTTCCCTTTGCCTGTCACAAAGATAATGATTGATGCAACAACCGGACACGAAGCAGTATCCTTCATGGATTTCACTGCGGGATATAATCAAGTCCTCATGGCGCTTGAAGATCAAGAAGCAACTGCCTTTCGTACGCTAAAGGGTATATTTTCCTACAAGGTAATGCCATTTGGTTTGAAAAATGCAGGCGCAACTTATCAAAGAGCCATGCAGAAAATTTTCGAGGACATGATGCATAAACCGTTGAATGTTATGTTGATGACCTTGTTGTCAAATCAAAGAAGAGGCGCGAACATTTTCTTTATCTCCGTGAGGTATTCGAGAAGTTGCGTAGGTATCAATTGAAGATGAATCCTTTGAAGTGTGCATTCTCTTTAAGCTCCGAAAAGTTCCTAGGTTGTGAGACACAGATGAATTGAAATTGACCAGTCCCGAAGATTGTAGCAGTCCAAAACATGCCCGAGCCAAAGAACCTCAAGGAATTGCGTGGACTACAAGGAAGACATGCATATATTAGAAGCTTCATTTCGAATCTTGCCAGGTGGTGTCATCCTTTTAGTCATCTTATGAATAAGGGAGCTCCATTCGAATGGGATGATTCATGCCGTAATTTTTTTGAAAGTATCAAGTAGTACCTCCCAAATCCGCTTGTCTTGGGGGAACCAGTTCAAGGGAAGCCGCTTATTCTCTACATCTCTGCTCATGAAAGGTTGTTGAGGCATTGTGTGCTCATGAAAATCATTAATGAAAGGAAACTTCTCTTTACTACCTCAGTCGTACGTTGGTTGGCACAGAATTGAATTACTTGCCCATCGAGAAAGTGTGTAGCTTTGATATTTGCAATCCAGAAGTTGAAGCATTACATGCAAGCACATATAGTGAAGGTAATTTCCAAAGCTGGCCCCATAAAGTACATCTTGTCAAGGCCAGTAATATCCAGACGACTTGCTACATGGGCTATGCTCATAAGTCAACATGATATAGTGTACGTACCTCAAAAGGAGATTAAGGGACAAGCTTTGGCTGATTTCCTAGCTGCACATCCGATTCCATCACATTGAGAGATTCCTGACGATCTACCCGGAGAAGAAGTATTCTACATTGATGTCCTACCTCCATGGGAAATGTATTTCGATGAAGCAGCTCGACAAGACGGTGCGGGAGCAGGGGTCATCCTTGTATCACCGGAGAAACATGTCTTCACATACTCATTTACCCTTACCAACTTATGCTCGAGCAATGTTGCTGATATCAAGATCTCGTACTAGGACTTCAAATATCAAAGGAAATGAAAATCTAGGACCTTGATGTACGGTGATTCCAAGATGGTGATCCATCAACTCCTCGACAATTATGATGTCAAGAAAGATGATTTGATTCCTTATCATAGGCAAGCTTCACAATTGCTGGAAAAATTTGAGAGCGTCCGGTTGCAACATGTTCCTGTTAGGTTATGATTCATATGACAAAACATAAATCATGCGGAAAAACCATAAAGCCAGGAAAGCATATTATTTACACATAATCATTTAGCATAGTTTAGATGCATACACTTTGTTGCGTGCCCTCCCTAGCTGCGCCCGAACCGAACAAGAACAAGTCTTTAGGACTCCAAGTGTCGTCCCTCCGTAGATAGTCCACAGCACGTCCGGATCCGCCTTAAGCTTGACCAACTAGGATCGCCCTTAAGGTACTTAGAATTTTCGGCTATTGTAGGCAATTATATGACTGAATTTTTGCTCTCAAAAATCACTTTGAATACTTGAATACTCGATCTAAATTATGAGCCATTAACTCATATTTATAGACCATGGAATAAGTAATCGAATCCTACTAGGATACGAATTAATTAAATTAGAATCCTAGTAGAATTCTTATTTAATTAATTTATCTTTTAGGATTAGGAATTTTAATCATTAAACAAATCCTATACTCTTTAGGTTTCGTATGTGAACACAAACTCTACACGAGCATGACCCGCAAGCGTGCAGGCCATGCCCGCGCACAGCCCACACGGCCGCTCGGCCCACGCGAGCTACAAGCCCACGCGAGCTGCAGCAATGCTCGCAGCCCGTTGCTGCGCACGCTGCGCGCGCTGCCATGGCCTGCTGGGCCTGGCCTTGCGCTGGGCCTGGCGTGGCCTTGGCTGTTCGTGTGGCGCGCTTGGCTTGCTGGGCGATGGCCTGGCTTCGTGCTGGGCCCTCGTCCGGCAGGCCTCGTCCGATGCTTATTCGTATGATACGCTTCCGATTAAATTCCCGGTTCCGGAATTCATTTCCGATACGAACAATATTTAATATTTCCGATTCCGGAATTAATTTCCGTTTCGAACAAATATTTAATATTTCCGTTTCCGGAATTATTTTCCGATTCCGATAATATTTCCGATTCTGACAATATTTCCGTTTCCGGCAATATTTCCGATTCCGGCAATATTTCCATTTCCGATAATATTTTCCGATACGTACCATGTTTCCGTTTCCGGCAACATCTACGACTTGGATAATATTTATATTTCCGATACGATCCATATTTCCGTTTCCGGCAATATCATCGTTTCCGGAGTATTCATTTCTTGCCTGTGACGATCTCAGCTCCCACTGAAACCAAGATCCGTCGATTCCGAATATCCATAGATGGAGTATTTAATGCCATTAAATACTTGATCCGTTTACGTACTATTTGTGTGACCCTACGGGTTCAGTCAAGAGTAAGCTGTGGATTAATATCATTAATTCCACTTGAACTGAAGCGGCCTCTAGCTAGGCATTCAGCTCACTTGATCTCACTGAATTATTAACTTGTTAATTAATACTGAACCGCATTTATTAGACTTAACATAGAATGCATACTTGGACCAAGGGCATTATTTCCTTCAGTCTCCCACTTGTCCTTAGGGACAAGTGTGCATTTCCTAATTCCTTTGTCGCTCGATGCTTGCTCTTGAACATAAGGTAAGAGTTGTCATCCTTATTATGTCCAGAGGTGTTCCTCGATTTCAGAGTTCAACTGATCAAATAGACAGATAATCATAGCCTATGATTCATCCGAGCACGGCCATGCATTTCACAGTTTCTAGCTCTCTGAGTGGCCTTGTACAACTTTTAAGCATCTCATCCCGATTTATGGGAGGACAATTCCAATCTTGCGATCTTGAGATTAGACTTCGTTTGATAGGTGATTACCTGAGCGTTGCCTTTATAGCCTCCTTTTACGGTGCGACGGTTGGTCAACGTCAAAGCAACCAGTTCTCAAACAAGTAATCTCAAATCACTCAGGTATTGAGGATTTAGTGTCTAATAATTTTAATGAAATTTACTTATGACAGATTTTCATCTCTTACAGTAAAGTTTCATAGGTCTTGTCCGATACTAGTCTTCCCAAAGTAAGTATCTATGCAAATGATTATGACATTGCCATGTCCACATAGTTCAAGAAACAGAACTACTAGTCATCTTGCATTCTAATCGTCTAACGTTTTCTATGCGTCCAATTTTATAGAAAACCCGACTAGGGACCATTTTCAACCTTTGACATTCAAGTTCACTTGATAGACATTTCTTAGTCACAGGACTGGTCCTGACAGTCTATCTTGAATATATCTTCAAATTTGAAGGGACTCATCATTTAATACTAAACCAAGATTAAATGGAATATGAAAATACATTTCATAGATGATAAATGTTCAACCCCAATGTTTTATAACCATGGACCTCAAACCCATCTTTAAAACATTTCATGGAATTCAAAGCTATGCTTGATTTCCAGTGCTACATCGTGAGTGTTGCTTCTCACTTGTTGCATAGGTTTAGTTATCACGCTTTGCCAATATTAACATCATTTTCATCGAATGATTTTCGAGATATGATGATAAGATCTTTTGAGTTTGTTTATTATGTGATCTAGTCTTTCTTACTTCGATAGTGGTTCTACGCATTTTGCAATGAAGAACCATCAAGTCAGCAGACATATGATCTCACCCAAGTTCATTGAAGAACTCTTTAACATAAACAACCCTGTTTTATTGCTTCTTAGGCAATAAGTTCTTTCACTTCAACTGTATAGGTTGCTAGTGATGCTTTGTTTGGATTTACTTATCCAAGCAGTTCACAGATATGTGGAAGACTTTCCATCTGTATCTTAGAACATAGAAATTAATATTTAATTTCCCACGCAACAACTCATGGTCTCCAATCCATGTTGCCATTTCAAAACACGATGCTCAATAGCTCGTCCTTGCCAATGGTTAACTCCAAAGGGATCTTGCTTGATCCTTTGCCAGTGTTTCTGCGTGTAGCATCAATATTTAGCATATCTTTATTTCCTTGAATCAAGAACTATTCCTATGTACCTTTTCAAGTACCATAAGTATTCTTGATCTCAATCTAGTTGATCTTCACTTAGATCAATAGAGATTGGTATATGTTCGTCATGCCTAAAGTCATACGATACGTTTTTGGCGATCCTCATATTATATCATTCATGATAAATTCTTTTGCAGAATAATTCCCAATTGAATTCTATTCATGTAACTTTAGCTCATCTAGTTTCAGTAGATACTAAATCCAGCTAAATTCTTTGACATATAATATAGGTTAAGAATCTTACTTAGATCCTTTAGTAAATGCTTATACATAGTTCAAACATTCTTTATTTAGATTTATTCACATGGGTCGAATATCTCCAATGGAGTATTTCGTGTTTGATTTAGTAAATGCCATTGCTTAATCTAAAACATTAATATAAGATCTTTGTAAATAGATCTTAATACCCAGTATATACTAAGTTTCGCCTTGGTCCATCATTGATGAATAATTTCAAATCTAAGTCATTAGCATTTGAATGTTATTTCACAATAGAGAGATATGTGTGTGATACACACAGGACCAATTAAGTTTTACGGCTCCCACTAAACTTCTTATATATCTATAAGAATCATGTATATTTTATGAAACTAAAATACTTATTAGCTTCACTAAAATACAATTCCAATTCCCAATTGCTTGCTTAAATCTGTACTTAGATTTTATAAGCTAGCTTGCCTTTTTCAAGCATTTATTTGGATCCACAAATCCTATGACATACCATGTACATAGTTTATTCCAACATTTGACTGAGGAAGATGTTTTGTCATCCAATTGCCATATGTACCAATATGCAATCATTGCTTGAATTATAGACTTAAGCATTACGATTTTGCATGAGGTTTCAACTCAATCCACATCGTGAATTTGCTTGTAACCTTTAGCAACTAATCTAGCTTTGTGTGTGAACACAATTTCATGTTTGATGGTTTTTATCCTTAAAACAAACTTGCAACCATGTGAAACTATTCTTGCAAATCAACAAAATTTCAATTTTGTCATCAAAATATTGAGTATGTTTTATGGCCTCTAACCATTTAAAACATTTGAGTTTATATATGGCCTCTAACCATTTTAGGGAATCTGGGTTTCGTCATAGCTTTCTTACAGGTCACAAACTCATTAATAGTTTGACTGCAAGTTGTAGGTTTCTTTACTATCTAATAGAAGAATTGCATAGCTTCAGTGACCTGAACTCCATGTTTCTTCACTATCTAATAGAAGAATCTCATAGTTTCAGTGATTTGAACTCTATGCCTACTTGGGTATAGAACATCAAACAATAGAATATCAATAGCGACTTGAAAGTCCTTTGAATATTCTGTTCTCCTTGAAGTACTTGTAAAGTCTTCTAAGAGATGTCTATTCTTTAAAGCCACTTCTAAAGAATAAATTCAGATTTTCTGAAGCACTTCGAAAAGACTCCGGAATGTCCGTTTATGTTTGTTGTTCGCCTCGAAGACTTTCGAGGTCTATTTTCTCCCACTTGTCATTTTGGAAACGAATCTCCAAAAGGACATTATTTCGAGCAAACAAACATTATGTTCTCAAAAATTCGTGGTAGAAACAATACCATTGTGTCTCATTTGAATAAATCATAATGAAACATATATCTATACTTGGGCCTTAGTTTGTCGAATGACAAACACTAAGCTCCCACTGAGTTTTGCAACTCTCTAGATATATTTTATGAAAAGTTATTCTGAAATTACTTTTCAATAGCTTTGACGAATTTGGTTTAGTTTGGTGGTAGTTGAGCATTTTGTTTTAGAAATTATAGGAAAAGTCTTTATGATTCATCATTAATCGAATCAAGTACTAATTGACTTCGATTATTCCAACTAAGATATGCCATATCTTATGGACCTAGATTGTGAAATTACAACACACAATCATTGATGATCATATTTGGTCTCAAGTAATCATCAACATGATCTAACCTAGATCTTTATGATTTCTTGCCAAGTGGATTTTATACTTCTGAATCTTTGAACTAGCCAAACAGATTCAACTTATATCACATTTGAGTAAATAAACCTATATTCACTCAAATCCATGTGAAATAATAAAGTCATAAAATCTGTAACACCCCGACAATTCCCATTTTCTAAAATAACCCTTTTTAAATATAACTGTAGGGAATTATCAAAGTATTATCGCCCGTGTGAAAACGTAACGGCTTATTCAGAATTTTGCAGCGGAAAACATAAAACTAACTTTTAGGTTCATAAATAATCTTATTACATATTAGGTCCGAAACCAATTAACTGAAATAAGGAAATACGAATAGTACGACAAATTTCAAATTTAAGTTAACAAACCAAATCACTTAATAAAGAAAATATAACTACAAGCTCTCTAATCCCGATCCCAATGATGCATCATCTTCAAACCTGTAGATGGGCAACGCTTATTGATCCTTAGAGACTGCTCACCAAAGATGGGTCATCACAGGATCAATAAGGCATAGCCATGATCAACACACACAAACAAAGCACGTAATCAGCAAAGCTGAGTACTACATACTAAAACAATAATAATCCTAATATGATACTATGAACGGACAACCCTAACATGATACTAATGAACATAAACAAGGGCAGACAAAATATGATAATTTGACGACCATACTTAACTAGACTAGGCTAGACTGGACTGGACTTTTATAACAATAATATTATTTTAATTGAAATAGACAATGGACCGAGTTTTCTAGCTAGATGCTTCACTAAGGAAGACGAGGTACGGGCGCGACTCCGTAACCTCAATGACCTGCGATATCGAGGAACGTTTGAATAAAAATAGGACACGGTGATCAATCCGGTCCGAATTAAAGGCCATGGGCTACCACCATGAACCCCAACTCATGTTTGTCCGTCACTTTAGACGTGCACAGTCTAAAGCTATTGCTACTCAGTTTCACTTTACATGATTTACAAATTGACACCCTGTTATGACTCAACAATCACATAAGGCATACAATCCACATTTATTTACAACTGTTTTTATCTTGGAATTAAGTAAGTGATCACAAGGCATCAAACAAGACTCATTCCAATTAACTCCAATCCTTCCTTTAATACTGATCAACCCTGTATATGGGCATAAGGTTTCAACTTACTAAATGAGGTCCTCGGCCCTCATAAAGTAGTGAAAAAGCTAAAAGGGAACAACAATCCACTGATCTGAATTATATACAAAGTAATCTAGTGTTCCCAATCAAACATGTTTGTATCAACCATCCATACTAACATGCTATAATCCTCAAAATGCAATATAGGTTCAATATGTCCAACCAACAGTATTAAACATGCAATATTCAACCTGACTACATTCATCAACGATATCAACATAACCAAGTTCATCAACAATTCAACATGGTTTCAACAATTAGCACACATTCCAAGCACACAGGTATGTACGTACCTTGTGTAAACAAACCGATAGGCCACTTTAACACTTTCAAAAGTCGCCTAAAGAGAATTCTCCGCCTAAACAACCAACAAGTAATCTCAATCAATTTCTAATCATTGACAACCATAATAAAGCATTCTAAATGCATCCTAAATAGATTTAGAACTTTCCCCAATATCAAAACTTGAACATTTGCTTTCCTAGCATCATAATTATTGAACCAGTGATTGAAATTCGTTGAAAACTTTTGCAAACATCGTACTTTAAATTTTCAGCAATATTAATTCATTTAAAAGCTTCACCAAGGTCAATCTACGTTCCTAGTATCTCAAAACAACCAATTCAATAATTCATACTCAACCTATCATGATTAAAAATCATAAAAACCTTGAATTTCATACTTTAAACCATCAAAACCAATCTTTCAATGTCATTAGATAATCTGAAAATCAATAACTTTATTATACAATTCATATAATCTTAAATTTATAATTTACATCACAAAACCCATAGCTTTAATTCAAGAAAACATAATTCAAACTAATAAATCATGATTAAGCCCTAACTTAATTTTAATTAATCAAAACTGAAAATTAATTCGTTTTTAATCTCAACATCAAATCTGAAAATCATATCCACCATAAAAATTATAATTTAATTTAAGAACATAATCTAAATTAACAAGCTTTAATTTAGAATAATTAGTTACTTAGGGTTTAAGAAAGTAACCAATTCAATAAGGAGGAAAGAGGGAGAGCTGGCGGACGGAGGTGGCTCGCGGTAGGGCTGTGCACGGCGGCGCGACCTGGCGGCGGCTGTGCGACTCGGGCTGCTGCGACACACGAAGGGGTTAAGGTGGCTCGAAAAAACAGAGGGAAAGAAAGAGAGAAGACGAAAAAGAAGGATGAAGAGGAGGGTGTTACCGTGCTGGGCGGCGGCTGAGGCGTGCTGCGGCGGCGGCTCGGCGACGGCGTGGAGGGAGAGAGGACGGCTGTGCGTTGGTGCGTGAGATTGGAGGAAGGATGGAGGGTTTCCTCTTTCTTTGGTTTCACGTGAGTATGGAGGGGAGAGAGAGAAGGGCTTGATTTGTTTTACGTGAATTAGAAAAGAGAAGGGAGTATGGTTTTGGGGTTTTGTTGGTTTGGGCTTTGCCCAATTGGGCTAGGAGTAGAATTTAGAATTTAGGATTTGCTTTCTAATTTCAATAGAACGTGATTTCAAAATCCGAATTCGTTTTAACGTAAAATTCAAAAATCAATTTTGATTTCATAAATCATTTAAAATATTCAAAATGTAATAACATAATTATATTTTAATTACATATTCATTTCTAAAATTCGTAAATTACATTTAAATATATTAAATATACGTTAAAATATATAAATAAAATATAATAAAATTACGGGGGATTACAATATACCCCTCTTAAAAGAAGTTTCGTCCCGAAACTTGACACGGAAATTCACATATCTTTCCAAACTTTTCAACTTATTCTTATTGTAGAAGTACTTTGTGCCACTCTTGTGCACTCTTTTGCCAAATGAGCGTTACTTGCAATACTCAAGAACACATTTTCTTATGCGGAGGATCTATTTACTTGCATCAACATGTAAAGGTTGCTAGAAATAAGCATAAAATGCATAAAATATCATAAAAATAGGTAAAAAGCGCGAATTTCTATCGCATTCTACCCCCTTAAAGAAAACGAGTTACGCCCTCGTAATTCACCTCAGAAAATAACTCTGGATACTTGATCTTCATTTCAGCTTCGGCTTCCCACGTTGCCTCTTCGTACTCGTGGTTCGACCAAAGCACTTTCAATATGCTTACGTCCTTATTGCGTGTACTACGCACTTTTCTATCAAGGATTTTCACAGGCCTTTCTTCGTATGTGAGGCTACTATCAATCTGGATTCTCTCAGGCTCTAAGATATGACGCTCATCAGGGATATAGCGCTTTAGTTGGGAAATGTGAAACACGTCGTGCATCTTTTCGAACTCCATTGGCAAGGCTAACTTGTATGCTACTTTCCCTATTCGTTGCAGAATCTCATATGGGCCTACGTACTTGGCACTTAGCTTGCCCTTTTTCCCAAATCTCATCACACCCTTGGTTGGTGATACTTTCAGGAACACTTTATCACCTACTGCAAATTCATCATCTCTTCTTTTCAAATCAGCATAACTCTTTTGCCTATCCTGGGCAGCTTGAATTCTAGCTTGAATCATATTTACATTCCTGACAGTCTCCTCAATGAATTCCGTTCCCAAGACTATATTCTCACTGAAATCATTCTAGCAGGTGGGACTTCTACACTTTCTCCCATATAGTGCCTCAAAAGGTGTCATCTTAATGCTTGCATGGTAGCTATTGTTGTATGAAAATTCGATCAAGTCTAGATGGTCTTCCCAACTACCCTTAAAGTCAATCGCACAAGCCCTCAACATATCTTCCATAGTCTGGTTAGTTCTCTCAGTCTGACCATCGGTTGCAGGGTGGAAAGCAGTGCTCATTTTCAAAGTTGTCCCACGGTTCAACTGGACCTTTTGCCAAAATTTCGAGAGGAATCTTGAATCACGGTCTGAGATAATATCGGTTGGGACCCCATGCAACCTCACTACATGCTTAATGTAAGTCTTTGCGAGCTGTTTCTTTTTCCATGTCTCTTTAATTGGAATAAACAAGGCTGATTTTGTTAGACGGTCCACAATAACCCAAATGGTATCATTTCCGTTCTTTGATCTAGGCAAGGCAGTAACAAAATCCATAGAAATGGAATCCCACTTCCATCCAGGAACTTCTAAAGGTTGAACTTTCCCCATGGGTCTTTTGTGGTCTATTTTGACTTTCTGACAGGTTAGGCATCTAGACACAAACTCGGCAACTTCCCGTTTCATATTAGGCCACCAATAGATTTGCTTCAGGTCTTTGTACAACTTGTCACCCCCAGGGTGCACAGAATATGGAGTATTATGCCCCTCATCCATAAGACGTCTCTTGAGTTCTTCACACTTTTGTGGTACACACCATCTCCCTTTGAACCTCAAACTACCATCCTCATGAATCTTGAAATCCACTTCCTTCCCTTGACCCATCTTTTCTTTGATCTTCCCTAAGTACTCATCCCCAGCTTGACTTTCTCTAATCTCCTCGAATATAGACAACCCCAACGATAATGCACTCAGTTTTGATTTGGTTTCCCCAGGATTTACTATTTCCAGGCTAAGTCTCTGCATGTCTCAACACAACTCTTCAGGCACTACCAAGACATTCATACTATGGCTAGATTTCCTACTCAATGCATCGGCAACCACGTTTGCTTTCCCCTCATGGTACTGGATGTTCAAATCATAGTCCTTGATCAACTCTAACCATCTTCTTTGTCTCATGTTGAGATCTTTCTGGGTGAAAATGTATTTTAGGCTTTTGTGGTCTGTGAAGATCTTACATGTTGCCCCATAGAGGTAATGTCTCCAAATTTTCAAAGCGAAAACAATCGCAGCTAGCTCTAGATCGTGGGTAGGGTAATTAGCCTCATATGGTTTCAATTGACGCGACGCATACGCAATCACCTTCCCATTTTGCTGTAATACACACCCCAACCCATTCTTCGACGCATCACTATATACCTCAAACCCTTCATTCCCATCAGGCAAGGTTAAAACAGGTGCTGAGGTTAAACGCTCTTTGAGAATTTGGAAGGCTTCCTCACATTTTTCGCTCCACTCAAGTTTTGATTCTTTCTTCATCAAGTTGGTCATGGGTCTTGCTATCTTTGAGAAATCTCTCACAAATCTCCTATAATACCCAGCTAGACCTAAGAAACTCCGAATATCAGACACATTCTTCGGAGTAGGCCACTCACTCACAGCTTGAATCTTGGCAGGATCCACAGAGACTCCTTCCTTTGACACATAATGCCCCAAAAATGCTACCTTTTCCAGACGGAACTCACACTTAGAGAACTTTGCATACAACTGGTTCTTCCTAAGCGTCTCTAAGATAACCCTCAAATGTTCATCATGTTCCTTTTCATTCCTCGAATAGATCAGAATATCATCAATGAATACCACCACAAACTTATCTAGGAACTCATGGAAAATTCTATTCATCAGATCCATAAATATGGCGGGTGCATTGGTTAACCCAAAAGGCATTATTGTAAACTCATAATGGCCATAACGAGTCCTAAATGCAGTCTTAGGAATGTCTTTTTCAGCTACCCTCAATTGGTGATATCCCGAACGCAAATCAATCTTTGAGAATACACTTGCCCCGTTCAACTGGTCAAACAGGTCATCTATCCTAGGCAAAGGATATTTGTTTTTTATTGTTACGTTGTTCAACTCCCTATAATCAATACATAGCCGCATACTCCCATCTTTCTTTTTGACAAACAATACTGGAGCTCCCCACGGTGATGCACTAGGCCTAATGTACCCCTTGTCGAACAAGTCCTGCAATTGTGTCTTTAACTCACTCATTTCTGGGGGTGCCATCCTATAAGGTGCTTTGGATATAGGTGCGGTTCCGGGATTTAACTCTATGGTAAATTCAAGGGTTCTAGCCGGTGGCATACCCGGAATCTCATCCGGAAATACATCTACAAATTCTCTTACGATTGGGACATCCTCTATCTTTACCCCAACTTTCTTACTCACATCTTGGACACTACAGAAAAATAGTTCACACCCTTTATTGACCAGTTTCCTCACTTGTAATGCGGAGATCACCCCAAAGTTCCTAGACTTCCCAAAACGTCTATATGATATTGATTTCCCAGTAGGGTTCTTTAGGCTTACTTTCTGAATCTCGCAATCTATCCTGGCCGTGTATAAGCTTAGCCAATCCATCCCCAGAATCACATCTAGGTCCCCCAAACTAAATTCTATCAAATTAGATGGAAAAGTGCAATCTTTTATCTTCAAAGGCAAGTTCTTAAATAATTTCGTACACCTTATTGTTGCACCATTAGGCATACTAACAGGTAAATCAATTGCCTCAAAATCTACTAACTTCAAATTTTTAACAATAGAGGTCGAAATAAAAGAATATGTTGCCCCTGAATCAAACAATGTTTTAACAGGTAAGGAGTTGATAGAGAAAGTACCCGAAACTACGTCTGCAGAACGTTCAGCTTCATTTCTACTCATTACGAACAGCTTTCCGGGAGCCTTGTTGTTATTGTTGTTTCCATTGGCAGGTTTGTTTTGGTTTCCCTGGTTATTTGGTGCCCCAGCAGGCTTCGAACCTTGGTTCCCCGAATGGTTAAACCCTGGTTTCCCTTGGTTACTACTCCCACTTCCATTCTGCTCTCTCTTCTGCTTTGTAAAGCATTCATACTCTCTATGCCCCTTCTTACGACAGTAGTTGCAAGTTACCAATTCCCCCTTACAGTCCTTCCCAGGGTAATTGTTGTTGCACATCTTACAGTGATGCACTCTGTTAGGCTGGTTTTTGTTGGTGTAGTTATTCCCCTGGTTATTTCTTCCCTGAAAGTTACCATTGCCATTACCATTTCCATTTCTATTCCTTTTGAAGTTCCCCTGACTTCCCCCAGCATTAAACTCTTTCCTTTTATCCCCAACAACAATATTCTTTTTGTCTCTCCTGGTTTGCAGGCCATAAATATGAGCAGCTCTTCCATACACAATGTCTAAGGACGTAAAGGTTTCCCGCCTAATCCCAGTTGGATCTCATCGGTTAACCCCTGCTCAAACCTCTGAGCCTTTAGTTCCTCAGTAGCTACCACCTCAGGTGCAAACCTCGACAAAGCTATAAACTTACTGTAGTATTCAGCAATGGTCATATTCCCCATCCTAAGGTTGATAAACTCCTGGGCTTTCTGCTTCCTCATAAAAGGAGGATAAAACTTCCCCCTCAAAGCAACAATAAAAGAATCCCAATTGAATCCCTCAGCAGCACTTAGTCTAGTCCCATTTTCCCTCCACCAAAGGTCGGCCTCATCTTTCAGGTAGAGGACAGCTTGGCCTACTTTCATATGCTCAGGACAGTTTACTGCCCCAAATAGTTTCTCAAACTCCCTGACCCAGTTTTCAAGGAAGATGGGGTCTGCCTGCCCCTTAAAGTATGGTGGCTTAACTTTCGCAAGCCTTTCAAACATGTCCCCTGCAGAATCGGGGCGCTCAGTTCTTTCCTGGGTTAGTTTTTCCGCCAAGAGGCGAATAGCAGCAGCTAGGTCACTATTATTGGCCATCCTAGAGCGCGACCTGAAATTAATATACTCTAATTCAGGTTCAAAACTTTACTTACATTATCCTCTAGCAATGCAATATCACATCAACATTCAAAATGCACACGAAATGAACAATCATGCAAAACATTCAACTGAGAGACAAGGAATAACTTCAATCATCACGAATAATAAGTTAGAATAAAAGAAGAAAACATTCCCCTTGCGTGCCCGTAAAACTTTGATCCTTTAGATAGTCAATAATCTAACTTTTATTCCTCAGAAGAATGTCAATAACAATCCTAAATATTAACACACACCTGTTCTCAAAATAAAGTAAAAAGGTTCTACGATATAAAAATAAACTATGGTTGGGCGGATTGTCCAACATTTTTCTCACACACCACTAAATATGTAAGCAAAGCTAAAGGGAAACATCATCAGACTTGTCCTTTGATTCGCTATAACCTTCTAGGGTGAATAACTCATATTTAAGTTCATCATCATCATCCATATCAAAATAATAAGCTTCCTTTCTTGGCCTAGAAGATCTTCGTAGACCTTGAAGTTGATGATTAGCTTCCTCTGGCTCAGGCTCAGGTTCAGGTTCATGTTCAGGCTCGAGTTCAGGCTCAAACTCAAACTCAGGCTCAACCTCCAATTCATGCTCGAACTCAAACTCAAATTCATGTTCGAACTCAAACCCAAATTCATGCTCAAACTCAGGCTCCGAATCGCTTTCAGGTCTCAAAACAGCTTGATAAATATCGACCCTAGTTTGCCCTCTAGCACGATCAAATTCACGAAGGGCTTCATCATCACTATCAGGTTCTCCTGCTCTTAAAACTTGACGCAGAACAAGTTCATGGCTGGTGTAACTGTTAATGTCAGACTCGTAATCCATTTCATTTTCATCATCGCTTAGAACAATAGGGTTAGAATTGCTCCCTATTCTATTTCCTTGTATGCCAGACATGATTAGTGATCTATAACAATTAAACATAGTTTCTATGTTAGTAATTAGTACTCTCGCTTACCGTATGATCCCACAATACACAACAAGTAAGAATATGTATTAATGGCAAAGCATAGGAAAGACACGACAGTTAGCAGCCACAAAAGTACAATCATGTTGACATAATGCAGACACAATGTTTCTATTCTATATGCCCTTTCCTATGCTACCCATCTCTCAAAATAAACATAGTATATCAAACATTGAAGCATAAAAGAATAAAACGAGAATGATTTATAAGAATTAATTTGTTTAAACGAATAATTATTTAAACTACAAATAATTAATAAATAAATACAATTTTTTTTTTCACGGTACTGTAGCAGCAGTAAATTTTTTTTTATATATATATATATATATATATAATTACGAAAATATTGATTTTAAAAAAAAATGAAATACATGAAGTCACACAAACAAGAACGTATTTCAAAGCATGTAATTCCAGAGTTAATTTTAAAATAAATTCAAACATTTCTAACTAATAACTTTCAATTTATTCACTAGTTGTAGTTTACTTCAACGAAATTCTTTTTATGTAACTAATTAGTTAGTTAGGTGCCTAAAATTTAAAAAGGTAGACACGAAATGTCAGTAAAACCTTTACTCAAAAATACCACTTTGTAACACCCCGACAATTCCCATTTTCTAAAATAACCCTTTTTAAATATAACTGTAGGGAATTATCAAAGTATTATCGCCCGTGTGAAAACGTAACGGCTTATTCAGAATTTTGCAGCGGAAAACATAAAACTAACTTTTAGGTTCATAAATAATCTTATTACATATTAGGTCCAAAACCAATTAACTGAAATAAGGAAATACGAATAGTACGACAAATTTCAAATTTAAGTTAACAAACCAAATCACTTAATAAAGAAAATATAACTACAAGCTCTCTAATCCCGATCCCAATGATGCATCATCTTCAAACCTGTAGATGGGCAACGCTTATTGATCCTTAGAGACTGCTCACCAAAGATGGGTCATCACAGGATCAATAAGGCATAGCCATGATCAACACACACAAACAAAGCACGTAATCAGCAAAGCTGAGTACTACATACTAAAACAATAATAATCCTAATATGATACTATGAATGGACAACCCTAACATGATACTAATGAACATAAACAAGGGCAGACAAAATATGATAATTTGACGACCATACTTAACTAGACTAGGCTAGACTGGACTGGACTTTTATAACAATAATATTATTTTAATTGAAATAGACAATGGACCGAGTTTTCTAGCTAGATGCTTCACTAAGGAAGACGAGGTACGGGCGCGACTCCGTAACCTCAATGACCTGCGATATCGAGGAACGTTTGAATAAAAATAGGACACGGTGATCAATCCGGTCCGAATTAAAGGCCATGGGCTACCACCATGAACCCCAACTCATGTTTGTCCGTCACTTTAGACGTGCACAGTCTAAAGCTATTGCTACTCAGTTTCACTTTACATGATTTACAAATTGACACCCTGTTATGACTCAACAATCACATAAGGCATACAATCCACATTTATTTACAACTGTTTTTATCTTGGAATTAAGTAAGTGATCACAAGGCATCAAACAAGACTCATTCCAATTAACTCCAATCCTTCCTTTAATACTGATCAACCCTGTATATGGGTATAAGGTTTCAACTTACTAAATGAGGTCCTCGGCCCTCATAAAGTAGTGAAAAAGCTAAAAGGGAACAACAATCCACTGATCTGAATTATATACAAAGTAATCTAGTGTTCCCAATCAAACATGTTTGTATCAACCATCCATACTAACATGCTATAATCCTCAAAATGCAATATAGGTTCAATATGTCCAACCAACAGTATTAAACATGCAATATTCAACCTGACTACATTCATCAACGATATCAACATAACCAAGTTCATCAACAATTCAACATGGTTTCAACAATTAGCACACATTCCAAGCACACAGGTATGTACGTACCTTGTGTAAACAAACCGATAGGCCACTTTAACACTTTCAAAAGTCGCCTAAAGAGAATTCTCCGCCTAAACAACCAACAAGTAATCTCAATCAATTTCTAATCATTGACAACCATAATAAAGCATTCTAAATGCATCCTAAATAGATTTAGAACTTTCCCCAATATCAAAACTTGAACATTTGCTTTCCTAGCATCATAATTATTGAACCAGTTATTGAAATTCGTTGAAAACTTTTGCAAACATCGTACTTTAAATTTTCAGCAATATTAATTCATTTAAAAGCTTCACCAAGGTCAATCTACGTTCCTAGTATCTCAAAACAACCAATTCAATAATTCATACTCAACCTATCATGATTAAAAATCATAAAAACCTTGAATTTCATACTTTAAACCATCAAAACCAATATTTCAATGTCATTAGATAATCTGAAAATCAATAACTTTATTATAAAATTCATATAATCTTAAATTTATAATTTACATCACAAAACCCATAGCTTTAATTCAAGAAAACATAATTCAAATTAATAAATCATGATTAAGCCCTAACTTAATTTTAATTAATCAAAACTGAAAATTAATTCGTTTTTAATCTCAACATCAAATCTGAAAATCATATCCACCATAAAAATTATAATTTAATTTAAGAACATAATCTAAATTAACAAGCTTTAATTTAGAATAATTAGTTACTTAGGGTTTAAGAAAGTAACCAATTCAATAAGGAGGAAAGAGGGAGAGCTGGCGGACGGAGGTGGCTCGCGGCAGGGCTGGGCACGGCGGTGCGACCTGGCGGCGGCTGTGCGACTCGGGCTGCTGCGACACACGAAGGGGTTAAGGTGGCTCGAAAAAACAGAGGGAAAGAAAGAGAGAAGACGAAAAAGAAGGATGAAGAGGAGGGTGTTACCGTGCTGGGCGGCGGCTGAGGCGTGCTGCGGCGGCGGCTCGGCGACGGCGTGGAGGGAGAGAGGACGGTTATGTGTTGGTGCGTGAGATTGGAGGAAGGATGGAGGGTTTCCTCTTTCTTTGGTTTCACGTGAGTATGGAGGGGAGAGAGAGAAGGGCTTGATTTGTTTTACGTGAATTAGAAAAGAGAAGGGAGTATGGTTTTGGGGTTTTGTTGGTTTGGGCTTTGCCCAATTGGGCTAGGAGTAGAATTTAGAATTTAGGATTTGCTTTCTAATTTCAATAGAACGTGATTTCAAAATCCGAATTCGTTTTAACGTAAAATTCAAAAATCAATTTTGATTTCATAAATCATTTAAAATATTCAAAATGTAATAACAAAATTATATTTTAGTTACATATTCATTTCTAAAATTCGTAAATTACATTTAAATATATTAAATATACGTTAAAATATATAAATAAAATATAATAAAATTACGGGGGATTACAAAATCTTTCTTTAGCTTTGAACTCTATTGTCTAGGCGTTCTAACAATAGTTCATATCTTTTGTTACTTTCAACAAGTAAGACTAGTTGTCTTAAAATGATCTAGAAATCAATCAACTTTCAAAAGTCCATCAAAATAGAGCTTTTGAATGTTAACTTGTTGATATGGTCTAAGCAACAATGCCAAAGATTAGTGGAACTCAAATCAAGGGGTTGATTTGAACCTAGTAAAGTTCTTTAAAGAGTTGTTTGTTTTAATCAAGCATATTGACTCAACCTGTAATTGACCATTTCATTCAAATAAACAAACAAACATTGTTTTTGTTTTTCTTGAATGTGAGTCTTTCTGTGTTTGAAAACAGAAATTTAGGTATGTTGATTATGGAACAAAATAGCCATTAAGTTCCAGCCTTTGAAAGGACTTAAAACAAACTAGATGACCCTACAACTAATGTAGCATTGTCATGCTTCATTTCCCACTTGTAGGTCATTAGTGTATCCTAGCTTCCATTGATTGAGTTATTATCGAAGTAAGAACCTCAAGCGGTATATGATACCAAGGAAGTTTGATTGCTAGGTCACTTCTCTTTAAACATAAACTTATAGGTAGAAACGGAATCGTAAATTCCTTTCATTTGTTCCATGTTTTCCTATTTCTTGTACCCTTTCTTATAGTCTTAAGAATTGAATTCTTTAGTGTTGACTTTTATACTTTGTTAGACATGTCCAATGTCACTCCAACAAGGTTCTTACCATTTATGTTGAATATTCTGTTTCAACTAGATGATCTTACCAGAAGCTTCTAAAGTTCTCTAAGCATCGATCTATTCGAATGTCTAGGGACTAGACTCATTCGAGAATTAAATGGACAAAGATATTAGGTTGTTAACCATTGGTAAAGCTGAGCGTATTAAACTCAATGTTTTATGATCTCAAAACTACAGTGTATTTTGAATTCACAAGCACCAATTGGTTTGCCATTCGACTTTGATGTTCGAAAACAACCATAAAAGTCGTTATAAGAAACGTACATTTTAAATTGCTCACTTTCTCTCATTTCCGTGAATCGTTCTTGGATTCACTACCAATCGAGGAAATTTACTGTTACCTTTCTAAAAGGATTTATTGCAGTGCAAGATATTTAATTATAAACAATAATTAAAACATACATTGAAGCATGCAAAGTCTAAACATTTATCATGAATAATAACTTGAAAATGAAAGCAATCATGCAATTTAAACAAGTCATTAGCATTTTATTCGAATTATGTGTTCCGGCAGGTGTGAATAAAATGATTCCAAGACCCTAAAACCATTGAAGAATTAAGCACAGTTTGTCGACTCAATTCTAAAACATTTTAGGTAAGCAAAAGCCTTTTGCTAATAGTCTAGAAACTACTCTTGGTTGATAGATACGTCTAAGAACTTATTAGGTAAACCTATCGATTTTGCCACGACATAAAAGGACTCCTTACTTATATCGTTGAGTTTCACCAAAACTAACATGTACTCACAATTATTTGTGTACCTTGCCCCTTTAGGACCAATAAGTAACACCTCGCTGATCGAAAACTATTACTAGATTGATGTAAAGGATATCCAAGCAAGTGTATATTTTGGCATGGCACCTTTTAACTCAATTTTTAAGTTTGGAACTTAAGGCTCTTACTATGTTGGTTAGATTTTAAGTGAACTAAAATCCTTAATCATGCAACATAATCAAGATTTGATCTCATGCATTTTAAGACATATTTAAAATCAATAAATAACTTAAAGCATGCATAAGATAAATGTGATCTAGTATGGCCCGACTTCATCTTGAAGCTTTAACTTCAAAGTCCGTCTTGAAAATCTCCGTGGGAGGCACCATTTTCTTCAAATAGGATAAGCTATAATTAAAACTAATTACAACTATTTGATGGTACGCAGACCATATTTGATTTGAAAAACAACTTTGGTACTTTAGACCAATTACATTCAAATTAATGGTACGCAGACCATATTTTCTATCCTATTTGGGTCATACTAGTCACTTCATAACCTGCAAAACAGTACATATACAATATATACCATTCACCCATTCATTATCATGAATGGCCCACATAGCTGGTTAGTAAAACACATTATGCATCACATAAACATTTGCAGCAATTAATCAAGGGCACCAATAATCTACAAATTATTCAGTCCTTATTAATTCTAATCAAGTTGTTTTAACCTTAAGGATTTGTAGACCTAATCAAGAGTTTATGACTAAAAAGGGCTCCCACTTAAACCAATAAATTCATATGCTTTACTAATTTTAAACATAAAAATGTATTTCTAGTCTAACCGGAAACATACAAATTTAATTAAAATTTAAAGCTCATATAAATTTATAATTGAATCCAAAAATTTTAATTTAATTTCAGTCGTATTTAAATTAATTCATGATTTTAAGTTTAGTAAAATAATTAGAATAAATAAAATTTATTATAATTACAATATTCAAAATTAAAATCCAAGAAAATAATTTAAATTATTAATTTTAAAATTAATTAAAATTACGTAAACTGAAAATTTCAAATTAAAATTTCAAAACGATCTAATCGCAACGCAACTATCCCACGCAACGCACGCCCATGGGCCACACGCACACAGCCATCGCTGGCCATGTGCGCACAGCCCATGCGCTGCGTCGCATCGCTGCTGCTCACCATCGCAAGGCATCAATCGAACACGCGAGCTGGTGCTCGCTGTGCGCGCCAGCGCTCGATGTACGCGAGCCATCGCTCGCTGCGCGCCCCAGCGCTCGATTCATGCGAGCCAGCGCTCGATCCATGCGAGCCATCGCTCGCTGTGCGCCTGCCTTTCTCGCACGCGAGCTTGCGCTCATCGCACGAGGCAGCAGTATGCGAGCTGGCGCTCGCTGCGCGCGAGCCATCGACGCTGTGCGTAGCGCTCGTGGCACGCGAGCTTGTGATCTCTGCGCGCGAGGCTCCGCATGCTTGCGAGAGACAGTGCGCGCTGTGGCGCAGCACGCTTGCTGCCCACACGCGACTGCTCGTGCCTTGCTCTCGCCCCTGCCCACACGCCCATTGCTCACAGCCCACGACACAAGGCAGGGCTGCTGCCTTGTGCTCGTGCACCATGTCCTTGCTCGCTGCATTCGTACTGCATGGGCGACGAGCTCCCTTGCTCGTCGTCGCATGCCCGCACTATACAACACCCCTTAAGGGTAACACGTAGCGTCCATTGCTTTGTGCGTGCAAGTTATATGAGCGAGTCGCATAAAAATTAAAAATTTATATTCAAAATTAATGACCAATTAATAAATAATATTAATTTCATAATTTTAGGGCGAAAAATCGAAAATTTATTATTTAATTGATTTCCGATTAACATGGATTCAAGTCTAGGTCATAAAAAATTTAAAATTTAACATAAATTTACAATTTTTATGGTGGTTTTTAATCATAGGTCTCTAATTAAATTATAACTAATTATGAAAATCAAATTAATTCTGAATTATTTAAATTTTCAACAAATTAATCATAATTACAAATTAGATTGCATAATTAACAAGGCTAGGCATTCAAACTTGTTAAACATATACAGTTGGTCAATCAAAAATTCAAGATTTATCAACAAGAATCGCAAATATTTAATTTAACATCTTAAATTTACGAAATTTTGCATTCGAAAAACTAAAACCTCCGAAAAGTCATAGTTAGGCTACGAATTTGAGAATTCTGGGTTCGGCCGAAAAACACTATTTTTGTCAAAATTTTAGAATGCCTTTTACATGCGGAATTGACACAAAAATCACTCGATTTGGATGAGTAACGAAGAAACTGCCGAAAAACTGCGTACGTATAATTAAATAAACGCAATTTGCAATTAATTAACAATTACGAAAATTAATCACCCCTTTTAATTCTTGCAAATTTGTAATATTTAACCATGTTTATGCAATTTAGATTATGAAAATAATAAGAGGCTCTGATACCACTGTTAGGTTATGATTCATATGACAAAACATAAATCATGCGGAAAAAACATAAAGCCAGGAAAGCATATTATTTACACATAATCATTTAGCATAGTTTAGATGCATACACTTTGTTGCGTGCCCTCCCTAGCTGCGCCCGAACCGAACAAGAACAAGTCTTTAGGACTCCAAGTGTCGTCCCTCCGTAGATAGTCCACAGCACGTCCAGATCCGCCTTAAGCTTGACCAACTAGGATCGCCCTTAAGGTACTTAGAATTTTCGGCTATTGTAGGCAATTATATGACTGAATTTTTGCTCTCAAAAATCACTTTGAATACTTGAATACTCGATCTAAATTATGAGCCCTTAACTCATATTTATAGACCATGGAATAAGTAATCGAATCCTACTAGGATACGAATTAATTAAATTAGAATCCTAGTAGAATTCTTATTTAATTAATTTATCTTTTAGGATTAGGAATTTTAATCATTAAACAAATCCTATACTCTTTAGGTTTCGTATGTGAACACAAACTCTACACGAGCATGACCCGCAAGCGTGCAGGCCATGCCCGCGCACAGCCCACACGGCCGCTCGGCCCACGCGAGCTACAAGCCCACGCGAGCTGCAGCAATGCTCGCAGCCCGTTGCTGCGCACGCTGCGCGCGCTGCCATGGCCTGCTGGGCCTGGCCTTGCGCTGGGCCTGGCGTGGCCTTGGCTGTTCGTGTGGCGCGCTTGGCTTGCTGGGCGATGGCCTGGCTTCGTGCTGGGCCCTCGTCCGGCAGGCCTCGTCCGATGCTTATTCGTATGATACGCTTCCGATTAAATTCCCGGTTCCGGAATTCATTTCCGATACGAACAATATTTAATATTTCCGATTCCGGAATTAATTTCCGTTTCGAACAAATATTTAATATTTCCGTTTCCGGAATTATTTTCCGATTCCGATAATATTTCCGATTCTGACAATATTTCCGTTTCCGGCAATATTTCCGATTCCGGCAATATTTCCATTTCCGATAATATTTTCCGATACGTACCATGTTTCCGTTTCCGGCAACATCTACGACTTGGATAATATTTATATTTCCGATACGATCCATATTTCCGTTTCCGGCAATATCATCGTTTCCGGAGTATTCATTTCTTGCCTGTGACGATCTCAGCTCCCACTGAAACCAAGATCCGTCGATTCCGAATATCCATAGATGGAGTATTTAATGCCATTAAATACTTGATCCGTTTACGTACTATTTGTGTGACCCTACGGATTCAGTCAAGAGTAAGCTGTGGATTAATATCATTAATTCCACTTGAACTGAAGCGGCCTCTAGCTAGGCATTCAGCTCACTTGATCTCACTGAATTATTAACTTGTTAATTAATACTGAACCGCATTTATTAGACTTAACATAGAATGCATACTTGGACCAAGGGCATTATTTCCTTCAGTTCCAAGGAGTGCCAACAAAACAGCTAACGCACTTGGAAATCTCGCAGCCACATTGGCACTGGGGGCAGAAGAAAACACGTCAGTTCCGGTCTGTAATCGATGGGTGATAAACCCTCAAGATGAAGCTGAAGAATTCTCATGGTGCAGTCTCTGTGTATGAGATAGCCATAGGAGATTGGCGTCGACCGCTCATTGATTTCTTAGCGCACAAGAAGTTACCACGCGATTTGAAGCACAAGATGGAAATTCGACGACGTGCTCTGCGCTTCATCTACTATAAAGAAACCCTTCACATGCGTTCATTCCTTGGATCTTCGTTGAGATGTATGGGAGAAGATGAAGCAGCCAAAACAATGGAGGAAGCTCATTCTGGAGTTTGTGGAGCTCATCAATCTGGTCCCAAGCTTCATGATCGTATCAAAAGGATGGGGTACTACTGGCCAACCATAGTTCAAGATTGCATGGAGCTTACGAAGAAATGTGAAGCTTGTCAATTTCATGCGAACTTTATTCACTAACCTCCGGAATCGCTACATCCGACAGTGGTATCTTGGCCTTTTGAAGCATGGGGTCTCGATGTTGTCAGTCCAATCACGCCAAAATCATCAGGTGGTCATGCATACATCCTTGCAGCTACATATTACTTTTCAAAATGGGCCGAAGCAATTCCTCTATGAGAAGTCAAGAAAGAGAACGTGGTTGATTTTATTCGAAATCACATCATACATCGATACGGAGTACCACGTTACATAATCACGGACAACGGAAAACCATTTGTCAACAAGTTGATGAAGAGCCTTTGTGAGAAATTCAAGTTTGCGCAAAACAAGTCTTCAATGTATAATGCTCCTGCAAACAGACTAGCTAAATCTTTCAACAAAACACTTTGCAAGTTGCTTAGTAAAATTGTCGGAAAACACCAGCGAGATTGACATGAGGGAATGGGTGAAGCTCTATGGGCGTATCGTACCACGTACAGGACATCGACTCAAGCAACACCTTATGCACTTCCGTACGGTGTGGAGGCCATATTGCCGCTGGAGATTCAAATTCCGTCACTTTGTATAGCAATCCAGGAAAATCTCACTGAAGAAGAAAATGCTAAGATTCGTTAGAGTTGGAAGCACTTGACGAAAAGAGGCTTGAAGCACAACAAAAGTTGGAATGCTACCATGCTCGTTTGACAAGGACGTTCAACAAGAAGGTGCGAGTACGGTTTTTCAAAGTTGGAGACACGGTCCTTTCTATTAAGAGGCTTATCATTGTTTCACGCAAAACAGGAAATAAATTTTCATCAAAATGGGATGGTCCTTATGTTGTCCACGAAGTTTACACCAATGAGGCTTACAAGATATATCGTTGATGTGGAAGGACTGCGCATAGGCCCTATCAACGACAAATTCTTGAAGAGTTACTACCCTTGAAGTTGTGCAACATTATAACCTCCTAAGCACAGGGTCGTCTTAAACATTTCGGAGGCCCTGTTCTAATCTTGTCCAAATCTTACAAATGGGGCCCTGATAATAAAAAAGTTACTTTACAAGCATTAAAAATTTATTCTTAAAAATTTATTCTTAAAAATTTAAACAAAATTTTTTTTATTTAAAATTTAAATAACTGCCTTCTCCTAATCTTTAGCTTCAATACAAAAGAAGGAAAAAACAGTCAATAAAGAATTAATACATAAACCATAAATTGAAATTATAACAACAAAAATAATAGGAATTCACGTAAAAATTGAAAAATAATTTGTAATTTACAAGCATAAATTTTGTAATTAACAGTCCCATCAAACAAAATTAGTCATTAACAGGAAATAAAATTAGCTAAAAAATCTATTTTTTTGTGAGAGGTCCTAAGCTTCACGACCGTGTCAAGAGGATGGGGTACTACTGGCCAACCATGGTTCAAGATTGCATGGAACTTGCGAAGAAATGTGAAGCTTGTCAATTCACAGATTCTCGAAATTAAGAACTTAAGGACAAAAATTATGAGATAAGCACGAAATTAAGAAAAGAAATTGTAATTTACAACCACCAAAAATGTAAAATTGTAATTAACAAGAAATTAAAACCATGAAATATCGAAATTAAGAAGAAAACCATTAAATAACGAAAACACCTTTGCCTCTTATTCTTGTTCTTCATCTTCAACAAATCCCTAAATCCCCAATTTGATTTTTTTTTTCTTGGAATGAATTTGATGAATTGTCTGATGTAAGAATTCAGATGAATTCTTGGTTCTCCCATTGATTTCTAAGAGGATTTAAGGAAATTGTTGATTAAAATACGGAAGGATTGAAATTTGACAATATGATTTTGAAATTGGGAGTTTGGAATAGGAAAGAAAAGTAAATAGGGGAGATGAATCTGGTTGAGATTGTTTGACTGATTGCGTGAATCTTGAGGAAATTAATTACCTAAACTTGGGAAGTTGGTAATTTGGTGAATAGTTGTCTTGAGTGCTGGTGATGCGTGATTCCTAGCCCATGTTCATTAATTTTTTTTTTTTTTTTTTTAAATAAGTAGGTTGGGCTTTTCGAAAATGGGCCCTTTTTTTGGGTGGCTTTGTGTGGTTGGCCAGGATGCTGAACTACGTTGACTTGATCTTGTGGAGTGAATTTATTCATTTCATAAGTACGTAGGTAGCTTGAAGGAATCACTAACTTTGAGTCCAACCACAAAAAAAAATCTCCCATTTTGTAATACCCTTGGCCCGCAAGAGTATAAACTGTGAACAGATAAATAAATAAATAAAAATATAATTTTGGTTTCACACGAGTTAAATAAATTACTTTATTAAGTGCAAAATCAATAATAAAATCTTGAAAAAAAAATGGGTGATCTTTATTCATTTTTTAATGTTGAATACATCAAAGGAAGTAGTCTAAAAGAAAGTAGAAACAAGTGCACCAATAATAAAAAATAAAAAAAAAAAAATAAAAAAAAGGAACTACGGCTCAAACTTGAAAGCTTGCAAAGCATCACGAGCAACCCTAAATTGTTTCTCAGCTTCCGCTAGCTTTGCCTCCACCTCTTTAGCAACAACAATACTCTCCTTCACGGCAAGGAGTGAGGCTTCTTGCTCTTTCTTTTGTATGAGGTACTCTTGGAACTTCTCTTCTGAGTCTGTAATAAGAGGCAAAAGTCTATCCTCTCGTTCTTTCAACTCATCGAGCTTCTTCCTATATTCTCCTTACGAAGAGATTGCATCTGCTCTCTTTTTTCTACCCGGACAACGGTCTTACTCCTGACTTCCTCCACCGGATTCTGAAAGTCTCCCATGAAGGTGCTGAAATTTGTCTTTGGTGATAAAAAAAATTAACAAGTCACATAGTGTATTTATAGCTGTGGGTGAAGGGCACACCGAGTAGTTCAAATTGGATGCAACTCTTAATTCCTACAGTCCTACTACAAATCAAATTGGGGTTCGAACAAATTTTATCCAGATTAATAAACAGATGAGCCAAGCTTTGAGTCCTACTACCAAATACCAATCAAACAGATGAGCGACTCATTAAGTCTCGTACAATTCTAATACACTATCCTAATTGGCTAATAATCAAAAAATAAAAGTTGCTTCAGACTCAAAGAGTCATGGAAGTTAGATGGGGTTAGCAATACGAGATTGGTTAAGTGGACCAAAAAAAGAAAAGGAAACATGTTTGCAATTTTTTTGGGTCAACCCATCATTAGACTAAACGGGTCAGCATTGGTTCAAACCAAGAGACCAAGTACTACTCTTATTTCTAGTAAAAGATAGAATACTGGAGTATATAAAAAAATGCGAGCAAGATTTCGAGATCGGACCACGAGTAAACACTCAAAGCTTCATGTACGTGACCGATCTCGAGGGGACAATTTGTAGCTATTAAAAATATCATAAATGTTACGTCATCATTTTTGTCCCGAAAAAGTCAAAGGTTGACTTATATTCATTAAACAAATAAACTGGTTCATTTGGGTTTTACACAAAACATGCTCAATTTAATGGATTTGGGTTATTTAAATGGATCTAGGTAAAGAGGCGCCCATTTATTTTTATCAAAGGGAAAACCCTAAACCCAAGAGAACGATATAAAAAGCTCTTTCCCAGTCATTTACCTGACACACGGAACGTAGTATACAAAATCTACTACTCTCCAGAAAACCCTAAGATTGCTCTCTAAGCACACAAGTCGACATCAAAACCCGGTGGAAGAAGAACAACAAGCGCAAGTGTCGTTCTACCTACATATGACACCCTTGAAGAGATCAAGCCCGGTGGCCCTAACTCAAGACGTCCTATCAAACAAGCTTAGTCGGTCGTGGAGATCGAATCAGTGGAAAAGCTTTAGAAATTGTACTAGAAATTTCATAAATTAATAAAAATACTTTGTTCACATATTTTGAGTTCGTTACTTTTGCAGACTTTAAATTTGTACTTACACTTACATAATGATCTTTATTTTTTACATAGTGATTGTAGTGTATAATGAATTAAACACCAAGTTTTTTTTTAGAGATATTAACATTTTTTAATCAAACTAACCCTATTTTTTTTAAAGTGAACCTTGACTTAGAATCATACGAAGTACTTCCTCCGTTTACATAGTGACTATAGTGTATAATGAATTAAACACCAATTTTTTAAAAAGATATTACCATTTTTGAATCAAAGTAACCCTATTTTTTTAAAATTGAACCTTGACTTAGAATCATACGAAATACTTCTTTTTTAAATGACACAATTATTTAGGTAGGTTTGCCATTGCACGATTTCAAACATTAATATCTTCAATTGTGAATATGAAAAAATTATAAAAAGTTGATATTTAAAAATATGTAGTCACACAAATCTAAAAATACCCTACACGACTATGTTTTTTTTTTCTTAAGTATAAATCACAGAATAAAGTCAATGGAGTTTGTGTGAATAGTGTCCAAAAATTTTGTGTCATGTAAATAATAACTGATGAAGTATTATTCAAGCACAACTAGTAATAATGACAACAACTTTTTAATATTTCTTTTTGGTAATAGCTCTAATTGCCAAAATAAATTAGAAGCAAGTTATTGATTTTCTATTTTAGACATGATCCACAATAACTTTAGTGTGACCCTAGATCCATTTAAGAATTGATGTAACATTGTAACTTTACATGAAGCCAAAAACAACCTGCAATATGTAAGTCTTTGTTGATATAATGTTGTCGCTTGTTTCAGCTTTCTAACTAACCAAATCTCGCGTCGTCGGCCCCACTTGTGACTGTTGTGACACAAAAGTGCCCGGTAAAAGTGTCCGGTCAACGCCCGCGTCCCTCTCTTATTGCCAATAGGCACGAACGCTCCTTTCAGAAACCTTTGCTCGCTCGTGCTTTGCCAGCTTTTCGACTTTGTTCCGTATAAGATTAGCGCCCTTACCTACAAGATAAGAGCGCGCTGCACTATTCGGTGCACAAAATATTTGAGAGTTGTCTCATATAGGACTTATGGGCATTGTCGTGCAGATTCGTGCTCCACCATGCAGGAACTGTATTGACTTCTCAAATTGACTTTACTTCCTCCTCGCTAAATCGCAATTAATTAATCAAACCACGGTATCTTAAGATCTAATCTCACTTTCTTAATTAATACGAACAAGTATATTTACAGTACTATCCTCCAACACAGCCAATTTTCTAGCTTCTTCTGCTACTGCTAAACACCAAATCCACCATGAAACCACCACCTTTACTTCTCCCATGTCTACTCTCTCTCCTTCTCCTCCCTCTTCTCTCCCATTCTCTCCCCTCCCCGCCGCTTCCCGCCACCGTCTGCATCATCGGAAGCGGAATCTCCGGCTCATCCGTCTCCCATTTCCTCCGTAAATACTCGCCGGAACCCTCGCCGATCTCCACCATCCATGTCTTCGAGAAAAACTCCGTCGTCGGTGGTCGTATGGCTACTGTCACCATTGCTAACAACACCTTCGAAGCTGGTGCCTCAATTCTCCACCCTAAAAACTACCACGCCTTGAATTTCACGAAGTTTCTCCAGTTGAAGAAGAGAGTTTCCGAAAACGATGATTGC
This sequence comes from Spinacia oleracea, assembly GCF_020520425.1. Lineage (NCBI taxonomy): Eukaryota > Viridiplantae > Streptophyta > Magnoliopsida > Caryophyllales > Amaranthaceae > Spinacia > Spinacia oleracea. The sequence goes on from NC_079490.1 coordinate 9,136,259, forward strand.
GAATCTTTAGGGATTTGGGACGGAAAGAAGTTGGTGTTTAGAACTTGGAGTTCGAATTGGGGATTTTCGTTTGTTAATAAGGTCGTTTCTTTGCTTAATTCAATCAAGCTTTTTTGGCGCTATGGATTTTCTTTGCTCAAAATGCAGAATGTTGCTGAGGTACCGAACTGATTTTTCTCTCCCTTTTAACTTTACATGTACTCCGATGAATGAATCATATGATATACATGTACTTTGTTAGACACGGGCATGTTTTCAATTGTTAAACTCGGCTAATTTAGGGCACAAAATTCATGTTTTCAAACTTAGAAATGATGTTACTCAAGAATCATATGATATACAAGTACTTTACAAAGATACGGGTATGTGTCCAAGCGTTAAACTCGGATAATTTAGGTACAAAATTCGTGTTTTTGAACTTAGATATGATGTTACTCTGACTCTGAGTACTAGTCCAAGTGTCACACTTGACTAATTTAAGGACACAATTCATGTTTTTGGCCGAGAATGAAGGGTTTAGTGTTCAAATTCATGTAGGAGTGTGGATGATCATGAAATTCCTGACACAGGTACGTGAGTTGTGATGAAGAGTCTGGGTAGCGTGAACTTGGATTTGAATTTGAGTTGTATGAAATGTGGTTCCTCGTGTATTAGCTACATGTTGGAAATTTACGGAAATTATGTGAATAAATAGCCTAATCATGCTAGTGAACTTGTTAGCTCATGTCTTTGGTGTTTGTTTTTGATTTCGTGTTTCAGTTTCTCTCTATATTGTTTATAAATATGGATTATCTGATACGAAGAATGTGTGTTTAGTTCACCTTAAGGCAATTTAAATGGTGGATTCGTGTTGCATCTTGAATTTATCCAGCTAGATGCTAGATGAAAGAACTTGTTTGACCATTTTAGACTTCTTCATATTCTATCTCGCCAAACAAGCTCCCTAACTTGCTTGTATTTAAGAAAGGAATTAATAACTGAAATTGGAGTATTGATTGTCATGTGGGGTCATACAAGCGTGTTATAGTTATAGCTTACCACTGGAGAAGATTGTGGGTGACAAAACGGTGTAGCTATAAATGTTGACGTGGCAAGTCCGAGTTCCACTAAACTATATGCTAGTTATTGTCCCTCTTCTTTATCAATGTAGACCAAACTTGTGTTCGCCTGTTTGGATAGTAGTGGCGGAGGGAGGGAGTTGGAAGGGAAGAGAGAGGAACTTTTTCTTCCATTTCCTTTCCCCTTTCCGCCAGTTCATATCAAAACAAAGGAAAATGTATCCATCACTACCTCCCGTTCCTTTGAGATCCTCTTTTCCCAAAGACATTGCTAGATTTGAGAGGTTCATGTTCTAATATGAGTAAATGCAGTAACGTCTTAACAACTAAATTGTGTCTAATTTAGATGATTCTTGTTACGCGCGAAAGCAGGTTTTTGTTAATAGTAAATTGAGGGGGCTAGTATAATTTAGTTTTGATGACTGATCACTTGGGATAGAATCCTATCTGATGAATCTGTTGTGTGTCCTATCGAGAGGTTAAACTTATAGCATCTCAGTAAAATCAACTATAACGTTGCGCTAGTGAAATTACAATATTCTTTAGTTAAATTTTTATGTGTTTTCTCCTTCTTTGTGCTATTTTTTCGGGGAGGGTGTGTGTGTGTGTGTGTGGTGGCTCATCCAGTGATGGATACATCTGTAATTGGTATAGCCTTCTATTGCAGGATATGCTTGGTCAATTCTTGAGGTACTATGAGGGCTTTGATACGAGGCCTGTCTTTAGTAGTGTGGAGGAAATGCTCAAATGGTCAGGCTTATATAACCTTACCAGCCGGACATTGGAAGTGGAATTAATAGATGCAGGCTTGTCTCCTTTACTTATTAAAGAGCTTGTCACGGTAAGTATTGTTAACAATTCCTTACTTATATTTAATGATGACATTTTGGTTTAGCAATGCATGTGCTTATTAAGCATGTGAAAATACTTGTGCAGATTCACATAAACCAGTACAGCCATGCTTAACCTTTAGCCAACTATTTGTTGTTCATTTATTTCCCTTCCTATCAGCTGTATTTTTGTTTGTTGTGTGCCATAATTACAATTGAGTATAACTAGTGGATACTTTACACATCCCCAATTTATAAGTCAATAGAGTGATAAGGTGACACCCCTATACTTATTTTATTTTTGTGGCTAAAGATGTCTACATGTAAAGTTGTAGCCTCTATATAGAGGTTCTAAGGTAATAGTATTAAATGGTACTTTTATATAGGAAGGAATGATTTTGGAAGAGGGAAAAAAGCTCTTTCTATGGAAGAAATATTTTCAGGACAGTCTTGTGCAATTCAACATTTAAAGTGAACTTAAGAAATGGATGAACCAAGCTTGATAACTGTTGTTGAACTATGTTGAAAGTTTTTATACCGTTTTGCAGTCAGTCACATTGTAGCCAGTTTTGCTGTAAATTTTGCAGGTTATCACACGGATCAATTACGGTCAAAGTGTCAGTATGAGTGGATTGGCAGGAGCAGTTTCTTTAGCAGGTTCAGGTGATGGGTTATGGGCAGTTGAAGGTGGAAATTGGCAAATGGCTGCTGGACTTATTAATAATTCAGATGTCGAATTGCATCTGAATGAAGAGATACAATCTGTCTCCCATGTCGGAACTCATTATGAACTTAACTCAACTAAAGGAAACAGTTATGTTTGTCAAGTCACAGTTTTTGCGACACCACTTGATGAACTAAATGTTAGAATTGAGCCACCAATATCCATTCCGGATAGGAAGATGCAGCACACTCACACTACGTTTATCAGGGGCTTGTTAAATCCTGTAAGGGTTTCAACTTTTTTTGGCTGTGGAAATCTATTTGGTTTTTCTATTAATGTTCTTTTCTGTTGGCTCTTTTTTTTTTTTTACCGAAAAACTAATTTTGAAGTTTGTTTGATGTTTTGACTTGATGAAGGCATATTTTGGCCTGGGAAGAGTTGGGGAAATTCCGGACCTGGTTGGCACCCTCGAGGATTCCAACATTCCTTTTTCATGTATATCTGTTTTGAAGAAACATAACGGGGAAGATATGACGTACAAGATGTTCTCACGCAAGCCTCTAGATGATGCATTACTTGACCAAATATTTAGGTAAAGTATTTTCACTTACGCCTATAAATTTGAAGGGAGAAAGCCTTGCTTCCTAAACCTCGATAGAACGCAACACAAGTTGTGCAATTGCACTGCAAGGACTCCGCATTTGAATCTTTTAGGCTCCGTTTGGTTTGGTGTAAAACGTTTTCATGGAAAACGGTTTCCCTCTTTTTAATCATTTTACGTTGTTTAGTTTAACAGGGGATGGAAAGCAATTTTCCATAATTCTCTCAAAGGTGGAAACACTTCTCCATTTGGTGGGAAGGGAAACCACTTTTCCTCCTTCCACCCCTCTTCCTTCTTCCCATCAATCTTCACCATCTTTTACCATTTTCCTTTTGTATTAATTTTTTTGTAAGGAACCAAACAAAGGAAAACTAATTTGGAAATGATAAATTACTTTTCACTGAAAATGTTTTACGTCAAACCAAACGGAGCTGTAGTATTGTTGCGGTTTTGTATTTGCTTAGCTGCTATCACCGATCATGTGTCCATGTATTAGGGTAATTTGCTATCAGTGATCATGGGTCTTTTGTAGCGGCAGTCATAATCTTGTAACGAAAAGACCTATTTGTTAGGGTTCAAAATTGGTGCTTTCAACCTAGTGCGATTCTCTGATTATAAAACCGACACCTCTTTTCTTAACTGCTATCACTAATCATGTGTCTATGTATGTGCATAATTTGCTTTGTGCCGTTCTAAATTTTGTTAAAAGAAAGAATGATATACTATTTGCTGCCTTTGGCTTGTTTGCTCTGCACAAAAAGAAAAACAAAGCACTCTTTCTTCATTGTTGCTTCTTCATTGTTAGTTTGTCACTTAGTAATTAGTTTCTGTTTCCATCAATGCAGTATCAGAAAGGAGACTATTCGAATAGATTGGGCTGCATATCCTCACTACGAAGCTCCAGAAACATTTGCACCCTTTATATTGGATGATTCACATCTATATTATGTAAATGCTTTTGAGAGCGCGGCTAGCGCAATGGAAACCGGTGCCGTTTCAGGTGAGAATATAGCGCGGCTAATCCTGTCAAGACTTTCTGCTGAAGTAATTTCAGGGTTACCTAGCGTGAAGAGCACCACTTTCAGCAGCAGAAGGGATGATCTGTACTCGGATTTGTAGCCTGATCAGTAATGCAATTATGTTTTGGAGGATTATTTACTCAATGTACATTTGTATCAATATTTACTCAATGTTCTATGTTGTGTATCAATAATATGTATCATGTTCATTATGCTTATATTCTCTTTGCCACTTTGGTACAAAAATAAGGATTTTGCGTATTGGGGAGCAGGAGTGGGGACTTACTATTTTGATGCCTTGAATTTCATCGGCTACTTTTGAATCTCAAGAAAGGGGCAACATGCATAAGTTATGATGAGTTGATGTTAGACACCACAATACCACATAAAAAACAATGAAAACCACTAAAATATTTGGATAAAATCACTTGTTAAAAAGATGACTTTAGTTTTTAATTAAATTTTTTGCTTAATTTAACTTTATCTCCCATCTCATTTGAACATTTTGATTTTTTTCATTTTGAAATTGACCACGGTAGTAAGGTAATGCGGCATCTTAAGTGGTATTAAATTGATTAAAGTTACATTTTTCGGAGAGATAGAAAGCTTACGGATATTATGGTTGAGATATATTGTCGACAAGACTAGTATCCTAACTAAAGATACAAAACTTTTGGCATTGACGGATTGTGAGAGCGATATGATAAACTTTCCTTTTCTTTTCTATTTAACTTCCGTTACATTCTGCATAAATGCTTGAAAAAGACGGTCTTATGACTATAAATCCACCTTGTGGTACTAGCGCCCATGTCGACGTCATGCTAACGTGTTACTCGTTAGTCAATAAGGATATTTGGTTTATTTTCACAAACTCGATATTATTTGTTGTATTTCTAAAAAAGGGTATTTTGTAATTTTTTATGAAATCTCAGGACCATTCCAAGAAATATCCGAAATAAAAAATCCTTTTCTGATCCATGGACGAGCTCCATTATACTTGACTTATTTTGTCTGAACTTATATTTTGAACTTAATATATTTAAAATAAACTTATTTATCTATAAAAATGTATGAAAAACTTATTTTTTTTCTTCCATAATTGAACCCATATGAATTTATTTTGTTTGAAATAAATCCAAGGCTAACTTTTATGAATTTTATGTTATTTTTTAAATGTTATTTCTTCTGGAATTTTATGTTTTATATATATATATATATATATATATATATATATATATATATATATATATATATATATATATATATATATATATATATATATATATATATATATATATATATATATATTTGAATTATTTGTTCTTTCTTTTATATTTGTTTGTTCATAATGATTAGCTGTTTAATGTTCATAATGAAATTTTTCATACTTTTTGTTTTATTTGTTCATACCTTTTGTAATATTTGTTCTTTCTTGCTCTATTACTGAGCATCTTTTAAACCCTTGTTCTTTCTTTTTAACCTATTTATTTTCTTTGTATGCTCATCATTTTCAAATCAGTAAATGTTCATTTTTTAATTGGGTGTGATCATCATATCAAATGACTTACTATTTTCATTTTCAGCTTACAATAATGAGGAAAATGAAAATGTGAAAGTCAAATATTGTGTTCAAATCACACTTCATACACATATTCAAAAAGTATAAGAAATCGACACTACATCAAAAGCAAGATTCAAGATTGTAGATATAGACAAATAAGTGGATGATTTCTACCAATATCTTGTAATTAAAGTACAATTTTACACAGGCAATGCCTAAAATGTTTAATTTTTTGGCAAAATATTTTATTTGACATGTTTTAATTGTTCAATATAGTAAAAGATAGGTTCAAAGTAAAAACATAGTAATGCAATAACTATTTATTTTAAAATTAGTAAATACTCATTTCACAATCAGTAGATAAATATTCGTTTCTAAATTGGTTGAATAAATGGGGATTGCCAAATAATTAAATAAAGTTGATATTCAAATGAGTGGATAAATATTCATTTTCAAAATAGTAAATATTCATTTTTATACCAGTATATTAATGTCATCTTAAACAACACAAAACGACTTCATTTTGGATGGGATACAGTCAGCTATAACTGTACCCGGGTACAGCAAAAAATGCAAAATATTTGAGGTCAAATCATCAACAAACCCCCACCCAAAACTAGGGATGGCAGCGGGTCTAGGACCCTACCCGGACCCTGTCAGACCCTACCCTAAAATTAGGGTATGGATCTTTATTTTTTAGACCCTATAGGGTAAGGGTAGGGTATGGGCATATGCTGTTTTTTTTAGGGTAGGGTAAGGGTCTTAATTTTTCAGACCCGTACCCTACCCATACCCTACCCGCGGACCCTTAAGACCCATACCCTACCCATACCCTATATTTAGACCCGCTTAAATTTTGTTATTTTTATGTACTTCACTTTTTTTGTTGGATCTTGATGATGAAGTAGATGATGATATTGCCGATAACTACTACTAAAGTACTGAATGGATACCTATTTATTAACATTAATGTTGTGTAGTTAAGAATGTGGGATTTTGTAATTTATGAGCTTCGTACTTTAAAATGTATTGTGTTTAAGAAAAGACAAGGATAATTTTTGAAGACTAGCTATTTATTTGTTTTAAAATGCCTTATTAATCGTTGTTCTTGTATTATTTTTGCATATTACATATAATTGCATACAAAAAAGGAAATAAAAGTTATAGTTTTACGCGGACCCGCATAAGACCATAGACCCTACCCATATCCTGTCGGACCCATAGGGTCCGGGTAAGGGTCTTATAATGTTAGACCCTATAAGGTAAGGGTAGGGTATGGGTATATGTCAAAAAGTTAGGGTCCGGGTCCGGGTATTACTAGACCCTACCCAGACCCTACCCATTGCCATCCCTACCCAAAACTCCCATAACTACGGCCCATGAAAGCCCAACCCACAACCTCCACAATTAGGGTTTCCTCCCTCCCTCCCTCCCTCCCCGTAAATCCCCCTCTCCTCCCTCTCAAATCTTCACCCTCCACCTTCTCTTCACATCTCACTTTCAACAATTAGGGTTTAGGATTTTATGCTTTTTCAAATTTTCATTTGATTTCAATTCAGTCACTCAATTATCTCCCAATGATGAAGAATTCCCATCAAAGATAGGAAGTGCCGTCTGACACTTTATATAGCATAATCGAAGGTGTAGAGTATAAATCTCTGAAGCTTATCAACGCCGCCGTTGATTATTCCTTCTTCCGCCGTTGGATCTTCCCCCTCCATCACCGGTTCCATTGATGATACTCTCGTCTAATGTACGCCGTCTGATTGATCGGGAAGCCTCGTCTTTAGAAGATAATCAACGATCCCGGTCTGGTTCATCTTCTCAAATTTTTCTTTGCCCTTCCTTTCTGCTGTGTGTGATTATGAACGGGTCTCGTGAGGGTTCCTAATTTTCAATTCAATTTTAAAAATTAATTATTACTGATTAGCTATGATTTTCGAAATGATTTTCAATTCAATTTTAAAAATTATGCTGTGAGTATTTCGATTTGAGTTTGGAAATGTTGACGGTCCGATGCCACGTCGTTAATAGCTAATTAGCTATGATTTTCGATGCTATGATTAGACCAAGATTAAATTTTAATTAGTGTTTCGCATTTTGATAGGAATCCGTTGGTCTTATTAGTGATTAAACGGAGCCGTTTTGTGCGATTACATTTTTAATTATTGAAATAATTAGTTTAATGTGTATAGCCATTGATGAATTACACTCTATTTAAAATTAATTAATTATTAAGTTTGTTAATTTAGAAAATGAGATTTTAATATAAAAAGGTCGATGATGATAAAATTTAAGGCTTGTTTCTCAAAACATTCGCAGTGGCCGACTAAGAGCTTTCGTCTGCGCAGACTTGAGAGCTAATGCTGCTTTATCCTTCCTTGGATGTCTGAGACCTCATTTTTTTTTATATTCTTCAAAATTTGTTAATCGAAAATGAAAGTTTTTGTTGTTTAATTTGAAATAGAATCATAGATTTCGCTAATTAGATATTCTTTTGTTGTTAATTGTTGTAACATCGTGGCCAATGATGAATTTTATTTAGACAAATTGGAATTACCGTCTGAATTAATCAATTTTGATGAGATACTGTTTCTGAGGCTTTAATTGCTGAATCTTTCTTGTTCATTAAAATGCAACTAAATCGTACTTGGTTCAGAGTGGGAAGAAGTTTTCAGATCCGTTTGAAATAATTTGGTGTCTGGTTCCTGATATTCCCTACACGCCAATTGGTTAGGGTTCAATTTTGGTATTAGCTAGCTGTTTTGGTGTTGGTTTTGGTTTTGGTTGTGGTTGTAGTTTAGTGTTTTAAGTTGTCAAGTTTTTGTTTGTAGTTTAATTTGTACTCCCTCTGTGTTTATTTAAAAGATACACTTGCTTTTTCTGGCCGTATTTATTTAAGAGAAACATTTACCATTTTTAGTAACTTATTAACCCCACCATCTAATTAAATAATATATTTATACCCCACCCCTGTATCCCTCACTCCCTAAAATGACCTAGTTCCACTTGTTTTTCTTATTAAAATATCTACTCAACCCCACTTGTTTTATTACTTTATTTCATTCAATTCTTTTTCTTAATACCCGTGCCCGACCAAGTGTATCTCTTAAATAAATACGGAAGGAGTAGCTTGCAATTTGGGATAGTTAGTCTTTTAGGGTCCTTGTGGTTATTATGTGGTCGGTTAATGTTTGAATGTTCATGGTTGGTGTGTTCAAGGTTGTGATTTTGGGTTTTGTTGATACCTTGACTAATGTTAAAACAAAATCAGTCACTTTACTTAGTGGTAAGGGTCCTTCAGTTAGTACTTCTTTAAGAGCATATACATTGGTTTCAAGAGCTGAGGACTCTCCCTTAAGACACACTCAAAAATTCAATTCTTAAAAATATCATTGGTTAGTTTCTCAATTGAGCTTTTTATTATTAATTTTACCATTTGGTGGTCAACAATTAATTGTTTTTTAACCAAAGTTACTATCCAATTTTTGAAGTTACTTCTCCACTTTCAACAAGAATCAACTCTTGAAGGGCTCTTAGGCAATAGCGACTTTGAAGTAGCTCTCCATGAAGAGCTATTCAAGAGGTTCTCAAGAACTACTCAAGGCCCAATGTTGGTCAAGAGATAGTTTTTGTTGGAGAGTTACTTGGAGAGATACTTCAAGAGCCCACATGTTGGGTTTTAGGATGGGAAAAGGAGCTAATAACAATAAGTAATTTTTCTATTATTTTTAATTTTTTGAGATTATTCAATTAATTGATTAACTAAAGGCAATCAAATCAGCCAAAAGGCCCAAAATAGCAAAACTGTAGCACAAAAGAAAAATAAAAAAATCTAAAAAAATGAAATAAAAATTATCCATTGCTACTTTCCGAAAGAAATTACCACATCTCAAACTACTATTTCTTCTTTGAGGTGCTCTCTTCTTCCCCTCTTTGAATAATTAGATTATAGAAATGTTTAGCAATTTTTTACTCCAAAATTCAAAAGGTATGTCTTTAAACTATTTAATTCATTTGTTTTGTCTTACAATTGAAATGTTTTGTTGTTGAGCTAGCATTCTACTGCTATTTGGTAAGTTTATGGTTCTAACTTTTTTTTTAAAAAAAAAACACAATTCTAAATAATTTAAGAATAGACTTTTGCAAAATTTCTGCAAAAGCTACGCACATATTGTGTGCAAAATTTCTGCAAAGGCTACACATACATTGTGTGTATGTGGCCAAACATACACTGCTTCCCTAGTTGTCCAAACCACATCAGCTTCGCCATGTCATTGTCCTAATCATTTCAAAATTTCCCTAAATTTTGGTTTCTGGTTTGATATTTACAAATTCTTTTTCCTTTTTTATTTTGGTCGATATTTACAATGTTGTGGCAAAATTTTGATCTAAATTCTGAAATCTTAGATTTGTTTTTTGTTTAAAATTTCCATTCACCCTTGATTTATAAGAAGAAGAAAATTCAATTTGCGGTATTTCTTTTGAACCTTCACCATTGATTTTCGGATGTTTAATTTGATTTAGTTTTGTTAATTTCTTTAATACGATGTTTTTATTTGATTAATTGTAGTGGATCTTTTGATTTAACGTATTTTTGATAATTTTTCTAATTGTGGATTATAATCCAATTATGATGAAAATAGACGATGAAGTTGATAAAATTCTGGGCGGATTTAACAATGTTATATTTATTATGTTTCGTATCAATTGAAAATGTATTAAAAAATGCGTTTGTGGTATTTTTTTCAAGTTATTATTTATATTGTAAAGTATATTTTTATGTTAGATAATAAAGGTTTATATATATTATTTTTAGTTTATAAAATATTGTGTTTTTAATATATATAAAAAGTAGTGTGAACACACACTTTACGTTACTTTTTTTTTCAAAGAAGAAGTGTGAGAGCTGGGAGGAAAGACGTGTGATGGGTTATAGCAGTTTTTCAGAACTTTTTTTGAAAAATTTTGCATGTCAAAAGTACTTGATTGTTTCAGAAGTTGTGCATGACAAAATTTTAATGTGTTTTAAAACACAAAAAATATAAAACTGAAAGAAAAAATTAAAAAACGAAAAAAATCAAAGAAAAGGAAGAAATCAAAAAATAGAACGCTATTTATGCACTACTTTGGAATTGAACCCGTGACATTATAGATAATAGAATTCTCTATTTTGAGGCACTTTAGGTAACCAAGTTGACAGTGAGGCAAAACCATTGGCAGTTATACAAATAAATTGTACTTAACATGATGTTCTCTATAATTACATGTAATATTAATGTAACAAATGCACAATTTATATTTTGGTACTTAGACTACCCGTGTCATTGCAGACAATAGGAGACTCTATTACGAGGCACATTGGGTAACCAAGTTGATAGTGAGACAAAGCAATTGGTATTTATAAAATTAAATTGTACTTAATTGATGTTCTCTATAATTACGAGTAAAATCAATTTAACAACGCACAATTTATATTTTGGTACTTAGATGAAATAAAAAACTAAACACACTTTTAAAATATTGCAATTTTCCATATAAGGTAAACTAGATAAATTATGTTTGCTACAAAATAAAGTTGCTCAATTGCTAGATTACTTATTCAAAGATGTGTTTGTAAGAAAAAATATACAAGGGAATTTAGTGTTTTTTGAAGTGAAAGAATAGAGAAAGTGGTTTGAAAATGGAGAAGGTAAATAGTATTTATAGAAATGAAGTGTTGAAGTGTTTAGCTTTATTCATTTTTTACTCTTGGACTACCTTTCACCTTTTATTTATCCGCCCAACTTATCTTTGTTGTTGTTGTTTTTGTTTGGGTTAAATTACGACAGGGTGATATTAAAAACAGATTGATTTTTATAAAAAAAACAGAGAGAATATGTTTCAAATGTTGTTGGTAAAAATGATTACTTGTACCGTAAGGAGAGATGAAAAGACTTGCAAGCTCATGGGAAAGTGTGAAAGTAGGTGTAGCACTTGAGTGCTTTATCTTAGGCGTGTAAATCTACTAGTAGACTAGTAGGGTAGATCTATAGTCTACCACTTAAGGTTAGGTGTGTGTGCAATTGAAAAAAAATTAGAAAAATTGTTATGTTTTTGTTTATTATTTTATGATTACTCGTAATAAAACATTTAATATTATAAGCCTAACCTAAAAATTAAACTTCCCAATTTAGTTAGTTGATTCGAGTCTTATTTGCTTTGATCAAGTCGGATTTGGATGGACTCGAATTATCGGTTTACTCGTAGTAGGAATTTATTTGTAGTAGAATTTTATTATTGGTACGTTAATAATACGTCATCCCATTTTAAAATGTGAACGCTGGAATGAATCGGCGACCGTTTTACTACGCCCCAAGGTCCAAATAATTGAAAAAATGTCAAGTAACAATTTAACTGCAAATAAATTGTAAGTAATAATACCGAGTAGTTTATGTAAAAGGGGTTACGTTTATAAACCAAAGCGCGCTACAAAAAATCCAAAACAAAACCAAAGCACACGGTAACAAAAAAAATACTATCAATTACGAAAGTTATTTTTTTGGATTATTGACAAAATATTTGTAGTGGGATTTTATTATTAAAAAAAACAAATTAAAAAAAAATTAAAAAAAACAAATTAAAAAGAGAGGGGGAAGGGGGGGGGGGGTAGGGGAAGCTAAATATGCCAAAGCCAGTCATCGAACTCGTGACCTAGTGAGAGTAGCAACGCTCTATTTTCAGGCAAGCAGTGAAACCAAGTTGACAGTGAGGCGAAACCATTGGCATTTGTGAACCAGAATTGAGTTTATTCGCTGTTTTGATGGTTTTTGTTTTTAAAAAAATTCAATTGTATATTTGCACTAAATACGAACCTTGTATTAAACGCAACATGAAATTAATACATTATATTATTTAAATTATATTAACATTATCAGTAATTTAAATAAATTTATTACGTATTATTACGTTATATTACTTAAATTATCAGTAGAGTTACCAAGTTGTAAGGAAGTTTTATTATTGTTACGTTAATAATACGTCATTCCAAAATTATGTTTGAAAACAAGTGTATCTTTACATTTTAAAAGTACCCAACATAAGTCTTAGCAACTTTGATCAAGTCGGATTTGGATTGACTCGAATTATCGGTTTACTTGTGTAACCGAGTAGTTTATTGAAAAGGGTTTACGTTTATAAACCAAAGCACACGGTAACAAAAAAAAATACTATCAATTACGAAATTTATTTTTTTCGATTATTGACAAAATATTTGCAGTAGGATTTTATTGTTGGTCGTATTTAAAAAAAAAACAAACTAAAAAGAGGGGGGGGGGAAAGGAGGGGGGTAGGGGAAGCTAAATATGTCAAAGCCAGTCATCGAACCCGTGACCTAGTGAGAGTAGCAGCGCTCTATTTTCAGGCAAGCAGTGAAACCAAGTTGACAGTGAGGCAAAGCCATTGGCATTTGTAAACCAGAATTGAATTTATTCGTTGTTTTGATGGTTTGTGTTTTTAAAAAATTCAATTGTATATTTGCACTAAATACGAAACTTGTATTAAACGCAACATGAAATTAATACATTATATTATTTAAATTATATTAAAATTATCAGTAGAGTTACCAAGATTTATCGCAACAAATTATCATTCATTTAATCGGAAGGAAGTTTTAAGCAACAGACTTTTTGAAGAACCGTACAGCATCCCACTCTTGGGCAATAGATCCAAAGAAGTTCATTACCATTTGTAAACGGTAAGAATAATGAAAAATATTGCCACACACAAGCAATTCCTATAAATAAATTTCTCATTGTTCCTAGTTTCAAACATGTCCTTTGTCATGTTATTGTTTCTACCTTCCACAATCTGAATCCTTTCATTCATGACCACATTCTCCAACTTCAGTGTCTCGTTCAAACAATTCATCCGCACTAGTTGTTCCCGGAGGTGGTAGTTCTCTTGTTGTAAATTGTTCAATACGTTAGCGTTTACCTCATCTTCCCAAAAGAAGAACCCACATGTATCATCATTTTTACATTAAGTCAGATTTATCAGCCAAAACGATTGGACAAAAGAAATTAATGATGAACCATGTTTCCATTTCCATTTCCATTTCCGGCAATATTTCCATTTCCGATAATATTTTCCGATACGTACTATGTTTCTGTTTCGGACAACATCTACGACTTGGATAATATTTACATTTCCGTTACGATCCATATTTTCGTTTCCGGCAATATCATCATTTCCGGAGTATTCTTTATTTTGCCTTTTGCCGATTTCAGCTCCCACTGGAACCGAAATCCGTCCTTTCCGAATGTTCATAAATAGAGTATTTAATTCACTTAAATACTTGATCCGTTCACGTACTATTTGTGTGACTCTACAGGTTCGGTCAAGAGTAAGTTGTGGATTAATATTATTAATTCCACTTGAACTGAAGCGACATCTAGCTAGGCATACAACTCACTTGATCTCACTGAATTATTAACTTGCATAATTAATTAATACTGAACCGCATTCATTAGACTTAGCATTGAATGCATATTTGGACCAAGGGCATTATTTCCTTCAAATTTTCCCCCTTATCTCCCCCCAAAACTGAAAATAGAGTTGCTGATATCGCCCAACCAAATGGCAGGGTATGATTATACAACATACCCCCGGGGTATGTGTATCATCTTCCATTAATAATACCCACTTTGTATTTATTTAAGGGATATACTTATTTTTTCGGCTGTATTTATTTAAGAGATATATTTGCCATTTTTAGTAATTTATCGACCTCACCGTCTAATCAAATAATCTATTTAATATGTCCTATGTCCCACCACCTTATTAAACAAATAATTTCAGAATTACACCCCACCCCTCTAAAATGACACGGTTCCCACTTGTTTTATTTATTAAAATATCTACGCGAATCCCGCTTATTTTATTATTTTATTTCATACAATTTTTCTTCTTAATACTCGTTCCCAAACAATTGTGTCCCTTAAATAAATACGGATGAAGTATTATTTTTTTTTAAATTAATTAGTGAAGATTCATTATCCTATATTAAATACTCTCTCCACTACTTGAATTGACTTATTAATTTAATGATTGTTACTCTCTTCGTTTCTTTTTGTTTGTTACGTTTGGACATTTGCACGTTTATTAACGTATAATAAAGATTCTTTTTCTTTTTTATTAAAAAATAAACCAAAGTAAAACCTCAATCCACTAATCATTACAACAACCAATAAGATTGTTTTATTTATCAAAATGAACCAATAATGGAAAAGCACAAAGATTGTTAACTTAACATACTTGGTAAATCGTAAAGAAATTTAATGAGTTGAAAAAATTGAACCAATTAAAATTAAAAGATGGCACAAAAAATGATAGTAAAATAAGTTTATAAAAGGAAAGATTATCCCACGTAACAAACATTGTGAAACACCCTAAAAGGAATACGTAACAAACAAAAAGAAACAAAGGGAGTAGTTGAAAGTGGGGTATTTTTTTTTAATATAGTTAATAGGAAATGTGTAAGGGGTGGGAGTAGTGAGTGGAGGGTGTGATTTTTTAAAGGGAGTTTTGTCAGAAACCACATTTTAAAAAAAATCTTACGAGAAGAAATCTGATTTATAAAATATTTTGTGAGGGGCCTTAGTCGGATTCCGATGATTGACTCAATATTCTAACGGTGACCACCCATGTGGAACCCACGTGACCAACTTCCCTCCCTTCTCTTTCTAATTTCCCATGTTTCCTTCCATTTTCATTATTTCTCCTATGCAACCCGTCTTACCTTCTTCATCATCTCCTATAATGACTAACTTTACTCATCACTGAACCCTTCCATCTCCCCTAACTAATTCCCTCATCCCTTGCTTCAGTAATAAGATCCCTTTGGCCTTTTCCATGAAATTATTAGCTCATCTTGTCCTTCATTAACTACTGACATTGTGATATGCCAATATGAAGGAAATAAGGCCCTTGGTCCAAGTATGCATATAATATTAAATCTAATAAATGCGGTTCAGTATTAATTAACAAGTTAATAATTCAGTGAGATCAAGTGAGCTGAATGCCTAGCTAGAGGCCGCTTCAGTTCAAGTGGAATTAATTATATTAATCCACAGCTTACTCTTGACTGAACCCGTAGGGTCACACAAATAGTACGTAAACGGATCAAGTATTTAATGGCATTAAATACTCCATCTATGGATATTTGGAATCGACGGATCTTGGTTCCAGTGGGAGCTGAGATCGTCAAAGGCAAGAAATGAATACTCCGGAAACGATGATATTGCCGGAAACGGAAATATGGATCGTATCGGAAATATAAATATTATCCAAGTCGTAGATGTTGCCGGAAACGGAAACATGGTACGTATCGGAAAATATTAATGGAAATGGAAATATGAATCGGAAATATTAAATATTGTTTGTATCGGAAATGAATTCCGGAACCGGGAATTTAATCGGAAGCACATCGTACGAATTAGCATCGGACGAGGCTTGCTAGACGAAGGCCCAGCACGAAGCCAGACCCGCGCCCAGCAAGCCGAGCGCCCAACATGGAGCTGCCACAGCCTCGCCAGGCCCAGCAAGGCCTTTGGCGCGCGCACGCTGAGCGTGCTGTTGGGCTGTGAGCAGCGACTGCTCGTGTGGGCCGCAAGGCCTGCGCGGGTGGTGCAATGCTCGTGGCCATACGATGCTCATGTTCGTAACGAATCCTAATCCTATCGGAATTCGTGTATTGATTAAATCCTAATCCTAATAGATTAAATTTATTATTTAGAGTTCAAATAGGATTCTAATTAATAAATCCAAATCCTAGTAGGATTATAATTCCTTTTCCATACCTCTATAAATAAGTGCCTAGGGTCATAATTTATAGATACAATTGAAGTATTCAAAGGTAAGATTTTCAAGAAAAATCAGCCACTGTCTTGCCCCTATTTAGCCGAAATCTATACTACCTTAAGGGCGATTCTAGTTGGTCAAGCTTAAGGCGGATCCGGATGTGCTGTGGACTATCTACGGAGGGACGACACTTGGAGTCCTAAAGACTTGTTTTTGTTTGGTTCGGGCGCAGCTAGGGAGGGCACGCTACAAAGTGTATGCATCTAAATTATGCTAAATGATTATGTGTAAATAATATGTTTCCTGGCTTTATGGTTTTTCCGCATGATTTATGTTTTGTCATATGTATCATAACCTAACACTAGGGTCACATATTTAATAGACGATTTTGAAGTATTCAAAGGTAAGATTTTTAAGCAAAAATCAGCCAAACACTTGCAACCCAAATAGCCGAAAATCCAAGTAACCTTAAGGGCGATTCTAGTTGGTCAATCTTAAGGCGGATCCGGACGTGCTGTGGACTATCTACGGAGGGACGACACTTGGAGTCCTAAAGACTTGTTCTTGTTCGGTTCGGGCGCAGCTAGGGAGGGCACGCTACAAAGTGTATGCATCTGAATTATGCTAAATGTTATGTGTAAATAATATGTTTCCTGGTTTTATGGTTTTTCCGCATGATTTATGTTTATTCATATGTATCATAACCTAACAGTGGTATCACGAGCCTCTTATTATTTTCATAATCTAAATTGCATGAACATAGTTAAATTTTACAAATTTGCAAAGAATTAAAGGGGTGATTAATTTTCGTAATTAATTGCAAATTGCGTTTATTTAATTATATGTACGCAGTTTTTCGGCAGTTTATTCGTTACTCATCCAAATCGAGTGATTTTTGTGTCAGTTCCGCATGTAAAAGGCATTCTAATATTTTGACAAAAACAGTGTTTTTCGGCCGAATCCAGAATTCCCAAATTCGAAGCTTAACTGTGACTTTTCGGAGGTTTTAGTTTTTCGAACGCAAAAGTTTTTAAATTTAAGATGTTAAATTAAGTATTTGCGATTCTTGTTGATAAGTATTGAGTTTTTGATTGACCTACAGTATATGTTTAACAATTATGAATGCCTAAACTTGTTAATTATACAACCTAATTTGTAATTATGATTAATTTGTTGAAATTCGAATAATTTAGAATTGATTTGATTTTCATAATTAATTAATAATTTAATTAGGTATCCATGATTAAAATCCAGCATAATAATTTTTAAATTTTATGACCTAGATTTGAATCCATGTTAATCGGAAATTAATTGATTAATAAATTTTCGATTTTTCGCCCTAAAATTATGAAATTAATATGTTTTATTAATTTGTCATTAATTTTAAATTAAAAATTTTAAATTTTTATGAAAACGCCCATCAATGTTGCACGCACAAAGCAATGGAAGCTACGTGTTACCCTTAAGGGGTGTTGTATAGTGCGGGCACGCGACGACGAGCAAGGGAGCTCGTCGCCCGTGCGGTACGAATGCAGCGAGGAACATAGCGTAGCGCGCGCGCGAAGCAAAGGAGCTGGCCGTGTGTGCTATGCGATGGGCGAGGGCGAGGGGCAAGGAAAGCGAGCAGTCGCGTGTGGGCAGCAAGCAAGCTGCGCCACAGCGCGCACTGCCTCGCGCCAGCGAACGAAGGCTCGCGCAGCGAGCGCTAGCTCGCGTGCAAGCGAGTGGTGCCTTGCGAGGGTGAGCAGGAGCAGACGCGACACAGCACAGAGGCTGCGCGCATCGTGGCCAGCGATGGCTGCGTGTGCGTGTGGCCTATGGATGTGCGTTGCGTGGTGATGTGCGTACCTTGAGTTACAATTATATCGTTTTAAATTTTAATTTGAGATTTTCATTTCGAGTAATTTTAATTAATTTTAAAATTAATAATTTAAATTGTTTTCTTGGATTATAATTTTGAATATTATAATTATTATAAATTTTTATTTATTCTAATTATTTTACTAAAATTAAAAACCTTGAATTAATTTAAATTCGACTGAAAATAAATTAAATAAGTGGATTCAATTATAAATTTATATGAGCTTTTAATTTTAATTAAATTTGTATGTTTCCGGTTAGACTAGAAATACATTTTTATGTTTAAAATTAGTAAAGCATGTGAATTTATTGGTTTAAGTGGGAGGAATTTTAGTCATAAACTCTTGATTAGGTCTACAAATCCTTTAAGGTTAAAGAACTTGATTAGAATTAATAAGGACTGAATAATTGGTAGATTATTGGTGCCCTTGATTAATTGCTGCAAATATTTATGTGATGCATAACATGTTTTACTAACCAACTATGTGGGTCATTCATGATAATGAATGGGTGAATGATATATATTGTATATGTACTGTTTTGCAGGTTATGAAGTGACTAGTATGGCCCAGATAGGATAGAAAATATGGTCTGCGTACCATTAATTTGAATGTAATTGGTCTAAAGCACCAAACTTATTTTTCAATTCAAATATGGTCTGCGTACCATCAAATAGTTGTAATTAGTTTAATTAAGCTTATCCTATTTGAAGAAAATGGCGCCTCCCACGGAGATTTTCAAGACGGACTTTGAAGTTGAAGCTTCAAGATGAAGTCGGGCCATACTAGATCACATTTATCTTATGCATGTTTTAAGTTATTTATTGTTTTTAAATATGTCCTAAATATGCATGAGATCGAAGCTTGATTATGTTGCATGATTAAGGATTTTAGTTCACTTAAAATCTAACCAACATAGTAAGAGCCTTAAGTTCCAAACTTAAAAATTGAGTTAAAAGGTGCCATGCCAAAATATACACTTGCTTAGATATCCTTTACATCAATAACTGTGAGTACATGTTAGTTTTGGTGAAACTCAACGATATAAGTAAGGAGTCCTTTTATGTCGTGGCAAAATCGATAGGTTTACCTAATAAGTTCTTAGACGTACCTATCAACCAAGAGTAGTTTCTAGACTATTAGCAAAAGGCTTTTGCTTACCTAAAAGATTTTAGAATTGAGTCTAAATACATAATGTGCTTAATTCTTCAATGGTTTTTAGGATCTTGGAATCATTTTATTCACACCTGCCGGAACACATAACTTGAATAAAATGCTTAATGAACATTAAATTATGCATGCATGCTAGAATTTAAGTTTATTAAGAGAAACTGTGAATGATTATTTATTTGTTTATTCTTTTTCAATTGTAGTTTTTACTATGGCAAACAACAATTAAAACATCATCATGGGTTCTGAGCTTATGGTAAAGCTGAACCTAACAAATTTTCTTGAATGGGAAGCTAAGCTAGTTGAAATAGTCAAACTCAATGGACTTGAGTATGTATTGTTACATCCCATGCCAAGCTACTATGCCAGAGACATGACCCCTGAAAGATTTACCGCCTGGGATGCGGATCTCAAAAAGGTTATGAGTCTCATGCTGAGCAATATCCCTGATGAATGGGCTAGAAGGTTTGTAGCTTACGAACCTTTTACGCTCATCAAGAATCTGAGTGATATCTGTCGTGGAAGCACGGAGGACAGGGATCTGAACGTCCATGAGTTGATTGAATCAATGACTGTTCTAAAGGTTAGTTCTGCCAACAGGTGCTATAGGATGGAAGTCCAAGAAACACATGCTCAACTCCTTCGCACTAAACACAGGGTAGGCTTCCCAATAAGGTTCCATGTGGAGCTTATGCTTTCATACTTTGATCGCCTATGTTTACTAGGAACACCAATAATCGAAAGGATGGCAGTCTCTATCTTGCTCAATTCACTACACAGTGGGTTTGGTCGCTTCAAGCAACTATACCTAAGTGAACCAAGAGAAGAAACAGTTGCAGAGTTTGTTCACCTTGTCAGAAAGGCTAAGATAGTACTCGACTTTGAAGCCAAAGATTTACTCAAGGCTAGAGGGAGACACTTCAAGAAAAGTGGAAAGTCCAAGGGCAATGCTAAAAAGCAGGACAAGTCCACATCAAGCTGTCTTTATTCTGATGGAATTGGCCATTTCAAGAAAGAATGTCCAAAGCTAAAGGAAGATCAGAAGAACGGAACAGTTGTTCCATCTTCAGGTATTTTCGTTATAGACTGTACACTTGTTAATTCAACTTCTTGGGTATTAGATACTGGTTGTGGCTCACACTTATGTTCCAATTCACAGGGACTAAGAAGAAGTATAAAGTTAAGCAAGGGTGAAGTCGACCTACGAGTGGGAAATGAAGCACGGATTGCTGCATTAGCTGTAGGAACTTATTATTTGTCGTTGCCCTCTGGGCTAGTTTTGGAACTGGAAGAATGTTTCCATGTTCCAAGTCTTACTAAAAACATAATTTCTATTTCTTGCTTAGATGCTAAGGGATTTTCCTTTTTAATAAAAGACAATAGTTGTTCGTTTTATTTTAAAGAGATGTTTTATGGATCTGCTAGATTAGTCAATGGACTTTATTTATTAGATCACGACAAACAAGTTTATAACATAAATACCAAAAGGCCAAAAAGGATGATTCAGATCTCACCTATCTGTGGCATTGTCGATTAGGCCATGTTAACTTGAAACGCATGGAAAGACTTCAAAAGGAAGGAATTCTAGAACCATTTGACTTAGAGGATTATGGTAAGTGCGAATCATGTTTACTTGGCAAAATGACAAAGCAACCTTTCTCTAAAGTTGGAGAAAGAGCAACTGAACTATTGGGTTTAATTCATACAGATGTATGTGGACCAATGAGTACAAATGCTAGAGGTGGTTTCAGCTATTTTATCACTTTCACTGATGACTTCAGTAGATATGGTTATGTCTACCTAATGAAGCATAAGTCTGAATCCTTTGAAAAATTCAAGGAATTTCAGAGTGAAGTAGAGAATCAATTAGGCAAGAAGATTAAGGCACTGCGGTCTGATAGAGGCGGTGAATATCTGAGCTATGAATTTGATGACCATCTGAAAGAATGTGGAATTCTATCAGAATTGACTCCTCCTGGAACACCACAATGGAACGGTGTGTCGGAACGGAGGAACAGAACCTTGCTAGACATGGTTAGATCAATGATGGGTCAGGCCGAACTTCCAATAGAATTTTGGGGACATGCACTAAATACAACCGCACTCACTATAAATGGAGCTCCGTCTAAAGCTGTTGAAAAGACTCCATATGAGTTATGGTTTGGAAAGCCTCCAAAAGTGTCTTTTCTTAAGATTTGGGGATGTGAAGTATACGTCAAACGATTAATTTCAGACAAACTTCATCCAAAATCTGACAAATATAATGTATCCTTGTGGGCTATCCAAAGGAAACAAAGGGGTATTACTTCTACAATACATCTGAGAACAAGGTGTTTGTTGCTCGAGATGGTATCTTTTTGGAAAAGAATCACATTTCCAAAATGACAAGTGGAAGAAAAGTAGACCTCGAAGAAATTCGAGTCGAACAACAAACTCTAGAGAATGCTCAAGATGACATTCAGGATGAAACTTAGAGATCTTTAGAAGTTTCTGGTGAGAATCATGGACAATCTAGAGATGTAACCCCGCGTAGATCGCAGAGATATAGATCTCAACCGGAAAGGTACTTAGGTATTTTGACGAACGAGAGCTATGATGTTCTATTACTTGAAAGTGATGAACCTGCGACTTACAAGCAAGCTATGACGAGCCCTAGCTCCAAGCAATGGCAAGAAGCCATGCAATCTGAATTAGACTCCATGTCTGAAAACCAAGTTTGGGATTTGGTCGATTTGCCAGATGGCTACCAAGCCATTGGAAGCAAATGGGTTTTCAAACGGAAAAAGGACAAGGATGGGAAACTTGAAGTTTTCATAGCTAGATTGGTTGCAAAAGGTTACAGGCAAGTACATGGTGTGGATTACGATGAAACCTTTTCACCAGTTGCAATGCTAAAGTCTATTCGGATAATGTTAGCAATCGCTGCATATTACGATTACGAAATATGGCAGATGGATGTCAAAACCGCTTTCTTAAACGGCGTTTTAACAGAAACTGTGTTTATGACACAACCTGAGGGTTTTGAGGATCCAAAGAATGCTAAAAAGGTATGCAAGCTAAAGAAATCAATCTACGGATTGAAGAAAGCATCCAGGAGCTGGAATATACGTTTTGATGAAGCAGTCAGTGACTTTGGTTTCATCAAGAACGCAGACGAATCTTGTGTATACAAGAAGGTCAGTGGGAGAAAAATTGCTTTTCTAGTATTATATGTCGACGACATATTACTTATCGGAAATGACATTCCTATGTTGAACTCTGTCAAGATTCGGCTTGGGAAATGTTTTTCGATGAAGGATCTAGGAGAAGCACAGTACATATTGGGCATCAAGATTTACAGAGATAGATCTAAAAGGATGATTGGACTTAGTCAAAGCACTTATACCAATATGGTGCTTGATAGGTTCAAGATGGCAGACTCCAAGCGAGGCTACCTACCCATGTCTCATGGAATGAGTCTAAGCAAGACTCAGTGCCCAAAAACACTTGATGAGCGTAGACGAATGAATGGGATTCCATATGCATCATTGATTGGTTCAATAATGTATGCTATGATATGTACACGCCCGGATGTTGCGTATGCACTCAGTGCTACGAGCAGATACTAGTCAGACCCAGGAGAGAGGCACATTGGACTGCTGCCAAGAATATTCTGAAGTACCTGAAAAGGCACAAAGATGACTTCCTGGTCTATGGTGGAGATGATGAATTAATTGTTAAAGGCTATACGGACGCAAGTTTTCAAACCGAAAAAGATGATTTCAGATCACAGTTTGGGTTTGTCTTCTGCCTCAACGGAGGTGCAGTAAGCTGGAAAAGTGCTAAGCAAAGCACCATTGCGGATTCTACAACTGAAGCGGAGTACATTGCTGCACATGAAGCAGCAAAGGAAGCTATATGGCTAAGGAAGTTCATAGGTGAACTTGGTGTAGTCCCCTCCATTAAAGGACCAATAGCCCTGTATTGTGATAATAACGGAGCTATTGCACAGGCAAAGGAGCCTAGACACCACCAAAGAGTCAAGCATGTACTTCGTAGATTTCACCTTCTACGAGAGTTCGTTGAAAGAAAAGAAGTCGAGATAAGAAAGATTGGAACTGATGACAACATATCAGATCCATTGACTAAACCTTTGCCGCAGGCGAAGCACAACTCGCACACTGCAGCTATGGGAATCAAGCATATTGGAGAATGGCTTTGATGTCCTTGTTTAATGTTTTAAAGTTTTAGAGTTTAATTCTTTGTAAAACATTATTGGTTAATCATTTACAATAAATGAATAGAATTCATTTTTCCATTTAATTTGTGGTTTATTAAATGATGAGT
The DNA here is from genome assembly GCF_020520425.1 of Spinacia oleracea. Lineage (NCBI taxonomy): Eukaryota > Viridiplantae > Streptophyta > Magnoliopsida > Caryophyllales > Amaranthaceae > Spinacia > Spinacia oleracea. The sequence continues at coordinate 9,160,186 of NC_079490.1, forward strand.
CCCTTCAATTTGACAAAATATTCAAGATAGACTGTCAGGACCAGTCCTGTGACTAAGAAATGTCTATCAAGTGAACTTGAATGTCAAAAGTTGAAAATGGTCCCTGGTCGGAGTTTTCTATAAGGATGGACGCATAGAAAACGTTAGATGACTAGAATGCAAGATGACTAGTAGTTCTGTTTCTTGAACTATGTGGACATGGCAATGTCGTAATCATTTGCATAGATACTTACTTTGGGAAGACTAGTATCGGACAGACATATGAAACTTTACTGTAAGAGATGAAAATATGTCATAAGTAAATTTCATTAAAATTATTAGACACTAAATCCTCAAATACCTGAGTGATTTGAGATTACTTGTTTGAGAACTGGTTACTTTGACGTTGACCAACCGTTGCACCGTAAAAGGAGGCTATAAAGGCAACGCTCAGGTAATCACCTATCAAACGAAGTCTAGTCTCAAGATTGCAAGATTGAGATTAATGTCCTCCCATAAATCGGGATGAGATGCTTAAAAGTTGTACAAGGCCACTCGGAGAGTTAGAAACCGTAAAATGCATGGCCGTGCTCGGATGAATCATAGGCTATGATTATCTGTTTATTTGATCAGTTGAACTCTAAAACCGAGAAACACCTCTGGACATAATAAGGATGACAACTCTTACCTTATGTTCAAGAGCAAGCGTCGAGCGACAAAGGAATTAGGAAATGCACACTTGTCCCTAAGGACAAGTGGGAGACTGAAGGAAATAATGCCCTTGGTCCAAGTATGCATATAATATTAAGTCTAATAAATGCGGTTCAGTATTAATTAACAAGTTAACAATTCAGTGAGATCAAGTGAGCTGAATGCCTAGCTAGAGGCCGCTTCAGTTCAAGTGGAATTAATTATATTAATCCACAGCTTACTCTTGACTGAACCCGTAGGGTCACACAAATAGTACGTAAACGGATCAAGTATTTAATGGCATTAAATACTCCATCTATGGATATTCGGAATCGACGGATCTTGGTTCCAGTGGGAGCTGATGAGTGACATTTATGTCACTCCTAGGATAGTATTTCGTATCTTTTTATTCCTTTTTTTGTTTGTTTTCCCCCCCTTTTATGCTCATTTTAGTCCTTTTGCTCTTATATGCTAGTTGACTCGGTTTTCCCCTAATTACTGCCCTTTCGCCTTATTTTTCTTAATTTTTGTCAAGCTTTTGCTTTTCACGGGTTTGTTAATGTGTAGGGAAACAAGCAAAATGGACGGAATAGTCAATGGAAGTCAACGACATCCAAGGAAAGCTCGAAGTGGAAGGGAGGAGTCAAAAACTCAAGATGTTCGGCCGAACTTCAAAGGTGTTCTGCTGAACCAAAGCAGGACAGCCTGAAGATTTAAGCCCAAGAGTTCGGCCGAACATTCACAAAAGTTCGGCCGAACTTACCTATGTTCGGCCGAACCTCCCCTATTGTTCGACCGAACTTCGCACTCAGTAGCTCCTGTCTTTTCCCAGGTTCGGCCGAACCTGCATTATGTTCGGCCGAACTTTCCTCTTAGTTCGGCCGAACTTCATTTATGTTCGGCCGAACCTGCTGCCAGCTCTGAGCCACTTTTCGGGACTATTTAAAGCATTTTAGGAGCTTTTAGAAAACCTAGTTTTTTACAAAAGTAGTTTGAAATTAATTTTAGAGAGAGAAAGGAGGAGAACTTCATTCATTGCTCATTGTATTGCTTGGGATTCTCCCTAATCTTGGATTTTGAAGCTTCATTGTAAAAATTCTCAACTTTTATTTCTATTTAATGTCATTAATTTATGAATTTTCTTATTTTGTCTCTTATTTTTCTCATTAATCAAAAACCCCAAAAATAGGCACTTTTATATTTTTCCTTCCTACTTGTTTGATTGTTTAGTTCTTCCTAATCCTTTATGATTAGACTTATTAGTTTCCTTGCTAATCTCTTGAGATTTGGTGATTTTGATTGTATTGTGGATGATGGTTTTGCCTATAGATTTGATTCCCATGATGAAACTAGCTTGAACTCTTTGGTTAGGGATTTTTGCTTTGATTATTCGGAAATGCATACTTGCATTGAATTCATCATGTTGAAATTTGTAGTCAAATCCATGAGTGAGTAGTTCTCATCTAGGGGTTTGGGTGTAGCCTAGGGTTTTCATGTGTGGGGTTTTAAGGTAGGATTTGCTAGTTTTGTAATTAAATGCATAAGTTGGGGGGTCCTCGTTGCTTGCTTGGTTAGACGTAACTTTGCTTGGTCAATGGAACGCGATGCATTGATTTGGCAAGGGATTGTAAGTCATTGCATTGTATGATTTCGATCGGATTTATTTTGATTAGTTCTTAAGCTTTGGGTTGATTGCATAAGCATGATTCGTTGCTTGAGGATTCTAAAGATCGATTCCCCTTTCAATTTGTCTTTGCAAGTTTAGTTAATCCCCAAATCCTTATTTCCCCCCATTGCATGTATCCCTTGGTGAATCCCAATCCCCTAGTGTTTTTTTAATCCTTGTTTAACATTTTAATCGCTTAGTTTGAATCTTCTTTCTTTTTCAACAACCAATCCCTTTTCGAATTAGCTTATGTTAGCATTTTTAGCTACGGAACTCGCAATTCCCTGTGGATATCGACCCTTTGCTTGCCACTCTACTTGATTCTTGTGGTTAGTTTAGGTATTTAAGTTGGTTTAGGTGTAAGACTAGTAACGACCTAGTTTTTCCCTTTATCAAATTGGCGCCGTTGCCGGGGAGTTGCGGCTAAGTTTAGTAGCTTTTAGTGTATAAGTCTAGTTCTTTTAATTGCTTTCTTTTTTTCTTTTTGATTGTCAATGCTAATGTATGCTTGAGTGTGCATGCCAAGAATTCCTAGAGCATCTCCCCTCATTCCTCAAGATCCGGAAATTGAGCGGACATTTCGTGCTAGGCGTCGAAGCTTGCAACGAGCATCTAACAACATAGATCATCAAGAGGAACCCATTTTCCTTTTGAGCACGAAGAACTAGAATATTCGGACGGAGAGACGGAAAGTCTCCGATCTTTCAAGAGTAGTTCAAGTGATACATTCCATATGGCGCATGATTTGAGGAGTTATGGTGCCCCCGGGGCCTATGAGGCAAAAAGTGCCATCTCACTTCCGGCCTTGGAGGCTACCGATTTTGAGTTACGGCCCGCACTTATTGGGATGGTTCAAAGGAGCCAATTTACCGGGTCGAGACTTGAGAGTCCAAGGGAGCATCTAAAGACTTTTGTCGATTATTGCTTCACGGTGAAACACAATGGGGTAACCCAAGAATACATTCGAATGGCACTCTTCAAGTTCTCTTTGATCGGTAATGCAAGAAAGTGGCTCGATGACCTCAAGCCAAACTCATTGACCTCTTGGAATGAGGTGACGGAGGCATTCATCAACAAATATAGTAGCCCCGCACAAACTGCGGACTACCGGTCCAAGATGATGACATTCAAGGAAAGGACCGATGAAACCCTTCAAGAGTCATGGGAAAGATTTAATGAGCTTCTTCGGCAATGCCCACATCATGGCATAGAGATGGGGGTGCTTCTCCATTGCTTCTACCACGGACTTTCTAAGGCTTCTAGGACGGCCCTAGATGCGGGAGCCGGGGGGCCAATCATGAAGAAGAGCTTAGAAGAAGTTTTTGACATCATTGATGATGTGGTCCGAAATTGTGAAGATTGGAATGCTGATAGAAGAGAATGTGACAAGAAAGGAGGAAGGTACGACCTTGAGCCGATCCATGCTTTGAGCACCAAGTTTGATGCTCTCGTTACACAACTTCAAAGGTCGAATTCTATCCCTTCTTGTCCTTCTACTCCCCAATCCCCTTCTAGTGTGATGTCTTGTTCTTTGTCTTGTGATTATTGTGGTTCATTTGAGCATCCCTCTTCATATTGCTATCCCTTCGACCAACCCATGGAACAAGTTAATGCTTTTAATAATGCAAACAACCAACGGTTTGATCCTTATTCCAACACCTATAACCCCGGTTGGAGGCACAACCCAAGGTTTAGTTGGAAGGATGATCAAACCCAAGGTCAAAACCAATTTCAAAACCATGGGAATGGTCGAAATCAAGGCAACTATGAGAGTGGAAGTTCAAGCTATTATGGGGGTTCAAGGAATCAAAACTATGGCCAAAATTTTCAAAATCAAGGCCAACCTTCAAACTTCCAAAGACCACCACCACCACAAAGCTATCAAAATCAAGGGAGTTACCAAGGTCAATCCTCTTCTTCTTCTCAATTTCAAAAGCCATCTCCACCACAAAGCTTTCAAAATCCTCACTTCGGTTTTCAAAGACCACTCCTCAATGCCCCACCTCCCCAAGAGTCAAATATTGAAACAATGTTGAAAACTTTCATGACTCAAGTCAACCAAAAGTTTGATTCCATGGCCACCCATAATAAAATGCTTGAAACACAAATTGCGCAATTGTCATCCTCTAATGCTTCAAGAGTTCCCGGTTCTTTGCCTCCTCAAGGGGTAAGTCCCGGTGAGACCCATCAAGCTAATGCTATTGTGACAAGAAGTGGGAAAAACCTTGTGAATTCAACTACTAAGAGTCCAACTCAAGGAGAGAGTGAGCCCATTGATGAAAGTGAGCCTATTGTCGATACCACCATAGATGAGGAAGAGGTTGTGGTGAGTGAACCAATGGTTGTTGAAGTTCCAAAGAGAGTGGTCCCTCCCTACAAGCCCAAATTGCCTTTCCCATCTCGTTTTGCCGGAGCTAACCTTGATGATCAATTTGCAAAATTCCAAGAAGTCCTCAAGAACCTCTATGTCAACATTCCTTTTGCCGAAGCCCTTAGGCAAATGCCCACTTATGCCAAGTTTTTGAAGGAGATTCTAACCAAGAAGAGGGTTGTGGATGTGGTTGAGACTATTAGCCTACCCGAAAGTTGTAGTGCCATTATCCAAAACAAGTTGCCCACCAAATTGAAAGATCCCGAGAGTTTTTCCATCCCTTGTGCAATTGGGGAACTTGTCATAGATAAAGCCCTATGTGACTTAGGGGCAAGTGTGAGTGTAATGCCATTCTCTATTTTTCAAAGGTTGAATGTGGGAGAGTTGAAGCCTACCCAAGTGTCCCTCCAATTAGCCGACCGTTCGGTGAAGCTTCCATTGGGAAAGGTAGAGGATGTGCCTATGAGGATTGGGAAGTTGTTCATTCCCGTTGATTTTGTGGTCTTAGAAATGGAAGAGGACCCTAATGTCCCAATCATCTTAGGAAGACCTTTTCTTGCCACCGCGGGGGCAATCATAGATGTGAGAGGGGGTAGGCTATCCCTTAGTGTGGGGGATGAGAAAATTGAGTTTCAACTTAACCAAATCATAAGATGCCCCTCCCATATGGATGATTGTAAAAGAATTGATATCCTTAGTGGATGATCGCTCCCATTTCTAAAAATCCAAAATGACTAACAATTTCCCTCTTTTGAATTTTCTTTTCTTGATTTTTGTTATTTTCTTTTCTAATTTTTCTTAAAAAAAAAATAATAAAAAATATAAAAAAAAAATATTAAAAAAAAAGATAAAAAAAGGTCTTTCTTTATTACTTAATAAACGGTCAAAATGCCCAAGGACGACGCCCAAATGATGAAATCTAATGTGGTTCCCTTTTTTAGGCCTTTGTGGGAATTTGTAGGATTTGTTCTTGGAAAAATGTATGCTAGAGTTAAGGTGTTCTAGGAGTTGCTTAATCTCTATTGCTCCTTGTACCACTAAAATTAGTCTTCAACCGTCCAATTGCCATCTAGCTTGAAAAATTGTCTAATTTGCTCATCATTGAATAAAAGTAGCCCAATAAGTGGTCCCTTGAGCCCCTAAGTGTACCCTTATCCCCTCCAAAGTGAAACTCTACAAAGGACTTAGTTTTACCTTCGTGTCATTCAATAAGTGGCATCATAAGCCACAAGTGCATTCTTTTTCATCTTCTTTGTTCAAACAAAGTTTATTCTTGTAAAAATCCCATGATAAGGGAAAAAGAAAAAGCCAAAAACAGTTAAAAAGGCGTGAAAAAAGAAAAAAAAAGAGAAAAAAAAGGAAGTCTAATAAGAGGTCAATTTGTGGATGCCTCCCACGCTTAGTTTTCACTCGTTCATGTCTTGAGTAGAGGGAAGCAAAAGGGGGTCTAATCGTGCATTTGGGGGAGGTGGACCATTATTCTTGGATTCTTTTAACCAAAGTATAGCTTATGAAACCTTTTGAATAGCTAGATGTGCTCTAATGTACCAAGTAAAAGCGCTAATAGAAGTGTCCTCTAGCAATTTAGATTAGTCCTCACCTTTACTCCTAGCTTTGGCATACATTTGGAAGAAGCTTTTCCGAAAAGTCACTCGATTGTCTTAATTTGTGGACCACTTCCGTGATGGGTTAACTTGGGCATGATCGTGTAGTTTAATTTTCTTTATTTCTATTTTCATTTGAGTTATGGGTAAAACTCGAGGAAAACCCTTGCGAGATCTCACTCGCCCTCTAGAATGACTTAGGGGTTTAAAGAGCTTATTGCATGTGCTTAAATGCAATCGTGATTCCTACGACAGTGAGTTAGTGTATATTCTCATCCCCGTTTTTCCTTTTTGCTTTGTTTGAATAAAATCTCGTCTTTCCCTTGTTCTTCTCTTGTTTTGCTTGAGGGCAAGAAAAAGTCTAGCTTGGGGAATTTTGATGAGTGACATTTATGTCACTCCTAGGATAGTATTTCGTATCTTTTTATTCTTGTTTTTGTTTGTTTTCCCCCCCTTTTATGCTCATTTTAGTCCTTTTGCTCTTATATGCTAGTTGACTCGGTTTTCCCCTAATTACCGCCCTTTCGCCTTATTTTTCTTAATTTTTGTCAAGCTTTTGCTTTTCACGGGTTTGTTAATGTGTAGGGAAACAGGCTAAATTGACGGAATAGTCAATGGAAGTCAACGACATCCAAGGAAAGCTCGAAGTGGAAGGGAGGAGTAAAAAACTTAAGATGTTCGGCCGAACTTCAAAGGTGTTCGGCCGAACCAAAGCAGGACAGCCTGAAGATTTAAGCCCAAGAGTTCGGCCGAACATTCACAAAAGTTTGGCCGAACTTACCTATGTTCGGCCGAACCTCCCCTATTGTTCGACCGAACTTCGCACTCAGTAGCTCCTGTCTCTTCCCAGGTTCGGCCGAACCTGCATTATGTTCGGCCGAACTTTCCTCTTAGTTCGGCCGAACTTCATTTATGTTCGGCCGAACCTGCTGCCAGCGCTGAGCCACTTTTCGGGACTATTTAAAACATTTTAGGAGCTTTTAGAAAACCTAGTTTTTTACAAAAGTAGTTTGAAATTAATTTTAGAGAGAGAAAGGAGGAGAACTTCATTCATTGCTCATTGTATTGCTTGGGATTCTCCATAATCTTGGATTTTGAAGCTTCATTGTAAAAATTCTCAACTTTTATTTCTATTTAATGTCATTAATTTCCGAATTTTCTTATTTTGTCTCTTATTTTTCTCATTAATCAAAAACCCCAAAAATAGGCACTTTTATATTTTTCCTTCCTACTTGTTTGATTGTTTAGTTCTTCCTAATCCTTTATGATTAGACTTATTAGTTTCCTTGCTAATCTCTTGAGATTTGGTGATTTTGATTGTATTGTGGATGATGGTTTTGCCTATAGATTTGATTCCCATGATGAAACTAGCTTGAACTCTTTGGTGAGGGATTTTTGCTTTGATTATTCGGAAATGCATACTTGCATTGAATTCATCATGTTGAAATTTGTAGTCAAATCCATGAGTGAGTAGTTCTCATCTAGGGGTTTGGGTGTGTTAGGTTATGATACATATGACAATTCATAAATCATGCGGAAAAACCATAAAGCCAGGAAAGCATATTATTTACACATAATCATTTAGCATAGAATAGATGCATACATGTTGTAGCGTGCCTTCCCTAGCTGCGCCGGAACCGAACAAGAACAAGTCTTTAGGACTCCAAATGTCGTCCCTCCGTAGGTAGTCCACAGTACGTCCGGATCCGCCTCAAGTTAGACCAACTAGAATCGCCCTTAAGGTTACTAGGAATTTCGGCTAGTGTTTGCAAGTGTATGGCTGATTTTATTTCAAAAACTTACCCTTTGAATACTTTAATCGTACCCATAAATTGTGACCCTAGGCACCTATTTATAGGAGTATGGAAAAGGAATTGTAATCCTACTAGGATGTGGATTTGCTAGTTAGAACTTTATTAGGACTCTAAATAACAAAACAAATCTAATTGGATTAGGATTTTAATCTTTGCACAAATCCTAATAGGATTAGGATTTCCCGCACAAGCATTGCACAAGCCGTGCACCCGCGCAAGCCTTGCGGCCCACGACAGGCGCACAACCCACGCTGCTGTGCTGCGCGCGCGCGCGCCCTTGGCTGGGCCTGGCCTTGCGCTGGGCCTGGTCGAGGCGTGCGTTGGTGCGTGCGGCTCGCTAGGCGATGGCCTGGCTTCGTGCTGGGCCTTCGTCTAGCGGGCCTCGTCCGATGCTAATTCGTACGATACGCTTCCGATTAAATTCCCGATTCCGGAATTCATTTCCGATACGAACAATATTTAATATTTCCGATTCCGGAATTAATTTCCGTTTCGAACAAATATTTAATATTTCCGTTTCCAGAATTATTTTCCGATTCCGATAATATTTCCGATTCTGACAATATTTCAGTTTCCGGCAATATTTCCGATTCCGGCAATATTTCCATTTCCGATAATATTTTCCGATACGTACCATGTTTCCGTTTCCGGCAACATCTACGACTTGGATAATATTTATATTTTCGACACGATCCATATTTCCGTTTCCGGCAATATCATCGTTTCCGGAGTATTCATTTCTTGCTTGTGACGATCTCAGCTCCCACTGAAACCAAGATCCGTCGATTCCGAATATCCATAGATAGAGTATTTAATGCCATTAAATACTTGATCCGTTTACGTACTATTTGTGTGACCCTACGGGTTCAGTCAAGAGTAAGCTGTGGATTAATATCATTAATTCCACTTGAACTGAAGCGGCCTCTAGCTAGGCATTCAGCTCACTTGATCTCACTGAATTATTAACTTGTTAATTAATACTGAACCGCATTTATTAGACTTAACATAGAATGCATACTTGGACCAAGGGCATTATTTCCTTCAGTCTCCCACTTGTCCTTAGGGACAAGTGTGCATTTCCTAATTCCTTTGTCGCTCGATGCTTGCTCTCGAACATAAGGTAAGAGTTGTCATCCTTATTATGTCCAGAGGTGTTTCTCGGTTTCAGAGTTCAACTGATCAAATAAACAGATAATCATAGCCTATGATTCATCCGAGCACGGCCATGCATTTCACAGTTTCTAGCTCTCCGAGTGGCCTTGTACAACTTTTAAGCATCTCATCCCGATTTATGGGAGGACAATCCCAATCTTGCGATCTTGAGATTAGACTTCGTTTGATAGGTGATTACCTGAGCGTTGCCTTTATAGCCTCCTTTTACGGTGCGACGGTTGGTTAACGTCAAAGAAACCAGTTCTCAAACAAGTAATCTCAAATCACTCATGTATTGAGGATTTAGTGTCTAATAATTTTAATGAAATTTACTTATGACAGATTTTCATCTCTTACAGTAAAGTTTCATAGGTCTTGTCCGATACTAGTCTTCCCAAAGTAAGTATCTATGCAAATGATTATGACATTGCCATGTCCACATAGTTCAAGAAACAGAACTACTAGTCATCTTGCATTCTAGTCGTCTAACGTTTTCTATGCGTCCAATTTTATAGAAAACTCCGACTAGGGACCATTTTCAACTTTTGACATTCAAGTTCACTTGATAGACATTTCTTAGTCACAGGACTGGTCCTGGCAGTCCATCTTGAATATATCGTCAAATTGAAGGGACTCATCATTTAATACTAAACCAAGATTAAATGGAATATGAAAAATACATTTCATATATGATAAATGTTCAACCCCAACGTTTTACAACCATGGGCCTCAAACCCATCTTTAAAACAGTTCATGGAATTCAAAGCTATGCTTGATTTCCAGTGCTACAATGTGAGTGTTGCTTCTCACTTGTTGCATAGGTTTAGTTATCATGCTTTGCCAATCTTAATATCTTTTCATCGAATGTTCTTCGAGATATGATGAGATCTTTTGAGTGTGTTTATTTTGTGATCTATTCCTTCTAGCTACAAGAGTAGTTCTACGCATTTTGCAAAGAAGAACCATCAAGTCAGAAGACATATGATCTACCCAAGTTCAGTGAAGAACTCTTTAACATAAACAAACAACCCTGTTTTATTGCTTCTTAGGCAATAAGTACTTTTACTTCAACTGTTTAGGTTGCTAGTGATGCTTTGTTTGGATTTACTTATCCAAGCAGTTCACAGATATGTGGAAGACTTTCCAGCTGTATCTTAAAACATAGAAATTAATATTTAATTTCCCACGCAACAACTCATGGTCTCCAATCCATGTTGCCATTTCAAAACACGATGCTCTATAGCTCGTCCTTATCAATGGTTAACTCCAAAGTGTCTTGCTTGATCCTTTGCCAGTGTTTATGCGTGTAGCATCAATATTTAGCATATCTTTATTTCCTTGAATCAAGAAATATTCCTATGTACCATTTCAAGTACCATAAGTATTCTTGATCTCAATCTAGTTGATCTTCACTTAGATCAATAGAGATTGGTATATGTTCGTCATGCCTAAAGTCATACGATACGTTTTTGGCGATCCTCATATTATATCATACATGATAAATTCTTTTGCAGAATAATTCTCAATTGAATTCTATTCATGTAACTTTAGCTCATTCAATTTCAGTAGATACTGAATCCAGCTAAATTCTTTGACATATAATATAGGTTAAGAATCTCACTTAGATCCTTTGATGTTTTAACTTAGTAAATCCTTATACATAGTTCAAACATTCTTTACTTAGATTTATTCATATGGGTCGAATATCTCCAATGGAGTCTTTCGTGTTTGATTTAGTAAATTCCATTACTTAATCTAAAACAATATTATAAGATATTTGTAACCAGATCTTAATACCCAGTATGTACTAAGTTTCGCCATGGTCCGTCATTGATGAATAATTTCAAATCTAAGTCATTAGCATTTGAATGTTATTTCACAATAGAGAGATATGTGTGTGATACACATAGGACCAATTAAGTTTTTATGTACTCCCACTAAACTTCTTATATACACTAGTAGAAAAAACCCCTGTTGCAACCCCCTTGTTGCAGCGTACATGTGTTAATACGCTTCAACAACCAGTCGGTCAACGCGGGTCAAACCCTTTAAAGGGTTATTGCAGCGTACAATTTAATTGTTCCCTGCAAAAAAGTTTGTTGCAGCGTACATTTTAAAAGCCCGCTGCAATAGCTCGTTTTTGTTGCAGCGTACTTGTTAAAGCCCCCTGCAATAACCCGGGTAAAAAAAATTTCGCTGCAATATTCGTTGAAACTAATTCAAAACAAATTAAGCATCTCTCACTCTCAACTCCCTTCTTCTCCCTTAACTTTCCCTGCGTCATCCCCTCAAAACAAAACCCTTTCTCTTCTTCGGTGGTTCTAGCCTCCTCGCCAGAGGCCACCTATTAGCTTGCTCGGCCGTTGGTTCCAAGGAAAAACTTAGCTTGCTCGCGCCGGTGGTTTCAAGAAAGAAAGTTGCTCGCGTCCTATTTTCCGTCAACCTCTTCGCCGCGGCTACCTGTCCCCTCTTTTAGGTTTGCTCGATTCGTTTACCTGATTTTTGTTTTAAGAATTAGGGTTTTAAAAATCAGATCCTAAAGTGACGCGCCAAATTTAGAAGCGAGAGAGAAAGAGATTTAATGGAAAAGGGAATTGGGGAAGAAAAGGGTTTGGGTTGGCGCAGAGATGCCCATCGTCTAACTCGAATAAATGCACATGAATTCGACACCGGGAAGAAATCCAGGTACAGTTTTTATCATCATTCTGCCTTTTGATTTCGATTCCAATTTCACAACTAGGTTTTGGTATTGTAGATGTCGAGTTGCAATTTCTAATCAATTGGAATTGCGGAACTTGATTTTGGTGGATTCATACATTTAATTTTTTTTGTTTGTTTGAGTCCTATTCTTGATGTGCGGAAAAGGAAGGCGGTTCGATTGAGCAAAGATGTCGACTCCAAACGTCGCCAAATTAACAATGGGTAAAATTTTCTCTTAAGCACCTTAATTTATGCACAATTTCAGTTTTCTTTGTTGTTGTTGTTGTTGCTGCGAATTTGAACATCATTAACTGGGTTTTTCCATTAAGTAATGATAAAGTGTGAGCTACTGTATAATTGAGTTGGTTATGCTTGTGAATTTGTTTGTTTTGATTGAATTTAAAGCCTTTTATGTGGGGGGGATTGGCAAAGGAACCATGGGTCAGCTTTTAATTGGGGATTCAGTTCATAGATTCGATTGTATGGTTTGGTTAATAGAGGATCTCATTTTCATGTGTTATTTTTCCTATGCTAAGAAACTCCTGAGCAAAGATAATTACATGTTGCAACCAGTTACTGTGTAGAAAAGCAAGGAATTCTGGAAATCAAATATATAATTTTTTTTTGTAATTGGTTCCATTAGATAGTTGGATTTCATTGTTCTGCATTCTAATGCCAATCTTTTCCTCCATTTATGTGATATTTTTGTTTATTTGGTAGTCTGTGTATCATGAATGTAATCATTGTTTATTATAAGACGACTAGTAATTTGATTTCTTCCACAAGTATATTTGGTGTGGTCTTATTAGATGTGGGATTGGATAATGAAACATGAGCCGGTGGTTTCAAGAAAGAAAGTTGCTCGCGTCCTATTTTCCGTCAACCTCTTCGCCGCGGCTACCTGTCCCCTCTTTTAGGTTTGCTCGATTCGTTTACCTGATTTTTGTTTTAAGAATTAGGGTTTTTCAATTCGTTTTTAGGGTTCTTTGCGTTTGTTCAATTCTTTTTTAGGGTTTGTTCAATTCGTTTCTTCAATTCATTTTTTCAATTCGTTTTTAGGGTTCAATTCGTTTGTTCAATTCGTTTTTAGGGTTTGTTCAATTTGTTTTTACGGTTTGTTTAATTTGTTTGTTCAATTCGTTTGTCCAGTCACTGTAGCTAGGCCTAACATGGTAGGAGTATGTGAGAGACACTGACAAAATAAATCAATGTAACAATGCAACTATTTTCTATGCGCATCCTCTGCTAGATTTTCCTGTATATAGACTTAGTGAGGTAGTGTACAGTTGTTGTCACTGACTCATTGGTTTGGCTTAACTTCCCTTGCTTTATTCCAAATCATGTTTTGATGACGAGTTCTGGTCTTCCCGTTATGATTATATTTTGGCCTTCATCTCTGTTCCACATTACAAGCTTTTTGCTTAAAAGACATCCTAATTTGAAAGTGTAACAATTTTTTTCATGAAAGTACTATTCTTAGAGGTCGTACCCAGTTATTCTCATAAAGTTGTGAGATCTCGGTAGAGTCCAAGAAGTCAATGATCTCTTTGCAACTACCATTTTTCCATATGATATGTAAGGTCGGTTATTAGTTTGTTGTAGTGTAGATTCCGGGTGATAATCATTCTTGCTTGTGAGTATAATTTTTAGGTCAGCATAGCTTCTTCATCCCTGAAAATAAATCATTCGTGATAGCCTCAATCTCAAAATAGTATAATCCCCCCCCCCATTTGTATATATGTTTTAAGTTTTTAACAGAAGATTGATTAGTTAATTCGGCTTTGGTAGGCTGTCGTTCATAGAGCTAAGAACTCAAAATATTCAGCTGATGAGGATATGGAGGAGACAGATGTTAAAGATCCAAATTTAAAGCAATCTCTGGAGTCTGCTACTTCTCAGATTAGCCAGCTAGCTCTTTCTAATAGTCCTACTGGTAAATCTTCACTGAATTCTATTGTGGGATCAGATACGGCCAATGCAGGTGTAGATATTGACTTTTTGACTTTTTATGTCTGTACATTGATGATCTGCATGCAGGTGTTGCCAATCTTGCAGCTGTTTTTCTGTTCCCGCTTTTCATAAATTATTTTCAGATGGGTGTCACTGGAGCAGCCACTGCCACCGTTGTGTCTCAGTATGCACTTTCTTCCTGAAGTCTGTTAGTCGGCTTTCTTTTAACTATATTGGTAATCATGCTGCTTGTTTGTGCTCCAGATACATAGGTAGCTTCTTGATGATTTGGTTTCTTAGCAAGAGAGTAATATTATTACCTCCAAAATTTGGAGATCTGAAGTTTGGGGTCTATTTAAAATCTGGTGAGTGTCAGAGAAATGTTTATGGTTATTTTCTGTTTTTGATTCTTTATCCAACACATTGATTTTAATAACCTTCTACTTAATAATCACCATTACAAACTTCTTAAATTAGTCTGCTTAAGTGGCCATTGTTTGTACCTACTTAAAGTGTTACTCGTACATGTTTGGATTGCCGTCTGTTTCCTTATGTTTACCTTTTTTCCAGGTGGATTTCTGATTGGAAGAACTGTGGCTGTTTTGATAACTATGACGATTGGGACCTCGATGGCTGCTCGTCAAGGTCCTCTAGCTATGGCTGCTCATCAAATCTGTATGCAAGTGTGGTTGGCTGTCTCTCTTTTAACTGATGGATTGGCCGCATCTGGTCAGGTATGAGCTTTCATCTAACTAGGAGGTTCGATATCCAGGCTATAGGTTTTTCAGGCATCTAGACTACCTCTATTCTACAGTGCTTGTCCATTATGATTTATGATTATCACAAAAGTTGAAGATTGTGAATAATGTGTGGGTTTTAACCAAATAGGAAAAGCTTCTTGGATTAATAAGCATTTGTTGTTGTCCAAAGATCCTGATTTGTGAACAATAAACCAAATAGGAAAAGCTACATATTTTCTCAGAGTATTACACTTATTACATGTTTAATATGAATAGTTTTAACTTTCTAACACTCATTCCAATCTACTTATGCAAATTTAAGGCTTGTTTGGTCGTTATAGGTCATATTAGGCTAAAATGAGGCTTTTTTGCTCCCAAATATGAAATAAAGAACCTTAGGACTCATTTTAAACATATTAAATGTTTTATATGATTAGTTTTAACTTTACAAGACTTAATCCAATCTATTTATGCACATTCATGACTTCTTTGGCCGTTATAGGTCATATTTAGGCTAAAATGACATTTTCGCTCCCAACTTTGATCTAACGAACTTAAAAACTAATTTCAAACTTATTACATGATTCATATGATTATTTTTAACTTTTTAAGACTCAATCCTATCTATTATGCACATTTGAGACTTGTTTGGTCGTTATAGGTCCCAACTATGAACCAAAGAACCTAAGGACTCATTTTAAACTTACTAAATGTTTTATATGCTTATTTTTAACTTTCTAGGACTCATTCCAATCCATTTATGCACATTTAAGGCTCATTGTGTCGTTATGGGTCATATTTAGGCTAAAATGACATTTTCGCTCCCAACTTTGAACTTAAGAACCTAATGACTCATTTTAAACTTATTATATGATAAATATGCTTAGTTTTAAGTTTCTAAGACTTATTCTAATCTACTTATACCCATTTAATGCTTGTTTGATCGTTATAGGTCATATTTAGGATAAAATAAGGCATTTTCGATCCCAACTTTAAAATAAAGAACCTAAGGACTTATTTTAAACTTATTACATGTTTAATATGCTTAGTTTTAAGTTTCTAAGACTTATTCTAACTACTTATACACATTTAAGGCTTGTTTGGTCGTTATATGACATATTTAGGCTAAAATGACATTTTCGCTCCCAACTATGAACCAAAGAACCTAAGGACTCATTTTAAACTTACTAAATGTTTTATATGCTTATTTTTAACTTTCTAGGACTCATTCCAATCCATTTATGCACATTTAAGGCTCATTGTGTCGTTTTAGGTCATATTTAGGCTAAAATGACATTTTCGCTCCCAACTTTGAACTTAAGAACCTAAGGACTCATTTTTAAATTATTATATGATTAATAAGCTTAGTTTTGAGTTTCTAGGACTTATTCTAATCTACTTATACCCATTTAATGCTTGTTTGATCGTTCTAGGTCATATCTAGGCTAAAATAAGGCATTTTTGCTCCCAACTTTAAAATAAAGAACCTAAGGACTCATTTAAAACTTATTACATGTTTAATATGCATAATTTTAACGATCTAAGACTCGTTCCAATCTATTTATGCACCTATAGGCTCATTGGGTCGTTATAGGTCATATTTAGGCTAAAATGAGCATTTTCTCTCCCAAATTTGAAATAAAGAACCTAAGGACTCATTTTAAACCTTTTAAATGATTAATATACTTAGCTTTAAGTTTCCAAGACTCGTTCCAATCTATTTATGCACATTTAAGGTTCATTGGGTCGTTATAGGTCTTATTTAGGCTGGATTGACATTTTGGCTCCCAACTTTGAACTAAAGAACCTAATGACTCATTTTAAACTTTTTACATGTTTAATATGCATAGTTTTAACTTTCTAAGACTCATTCGAATCTATTAATGCACATTTAAGGCTCATTGGTTCGTTATAGGTCATATTTAGGCTAAAATGATATTTTCGCTCCCAAATTTGAACTCAAGAACCTAAGGACTTATTTTAAACTTTGTACATGATTAATATGCTTAGTTTGAAGTTTCCAAGACTTATTCCAATCTATTTATGCACATTTAAGGTTTGTTTGGTCGTTATTGGCCATATTTAGGCTAAAATGAGTATTTTCTCTCCCAAATTTGAAATAAAGAACCTAAGGACTCATTTTAAACCTTTTAAATGATTAATATACTTAGCTTTAAGTTTCCAAGACTCGTTCCAATCTATTTATGCACATTTAAGGTTCATTGGGTCGTTATAGGTCTTATTTAGGCTGGATTGACATTTTCGCTCCCAACTTTGAACTAAAGAACCTAATGACTCATTTTAAACTTTTTACATGTTTAATATGCATAGTTTTAACTTTCTAAGACTCATTCCAATCTATTTACGCACATTTAAGGCTCATTGGGTCGTTATAGGTTTTATTTAGGCTAAAATGACATTTTCGCTCCCAAATTTGAGCTACATAACCTAAGAATTCATTTTATACCTTTTACATGATTAATATGCTTAGCTTTAAGTTTCCAAGACTATTAGGACATTGTTATTAGTTGCTTGAATGTTAAAGTGTGATATTTAATTTGAATTTAATCTAATGCTTAGTTGAAATTTCTGTTTTTGTAAAGGTCTACACTCCGAGGAATGCGCCTATACTAGTGAGGAAATTGATGTGGTTAGTGAGCAACGGGCTAAGTGTTTTACCCGCAAGTATTTACTATTGGCTTGAGCGCGCTTGATCGAGGTGGTTTAGTTGTTATAGAACAATCGTTTCCATTAAAATGTATGCGTACATTGAAATTGGAACGTATATTTGAATGTAGTACGTGCACTTTGGTTTTGGGATATATATATATGTATACAAAACACCAGTTATTATTTTTTATATTTGTTCTACAGGTTGCGATATTTTATTTATTGTTGTTGACAGGTTCCTATATTTGGTGCAAGACACCCTAGGTATAGATAAATAAAACTAAAATTTTCCCGCCAAAAGCACAGCTTTGTTGCAGGGGGCATATACTTGTTCGCTGCAACAAGTGTGTAAAATTAGGCAAAAATCAAGACTTGTTGCAGCGTACAAAATGATGTACGCTGCAACAGACTGGTTTGTTGCAGCGGGCTTTTATTTGTACGCTGCAACAAACTGGTTTGTTGCAGCAGCGTACAAATAAAAGCCCGCTGCAACAAACCAGTCTGTTGCAGCGTACATCATTTTGTACGCTGCAACAAGTCTTGAATTTTGCCTAATTTTACACACTTGTTGCAGCGTACATGCAAATGTACGCTGCAAAAAAGTACTTTTCGCAGCGTACATTGTACGCTGCAACAAGTCAATACTTGTTGCAGGCCCCCCAGTTGCAGCATACGATGTACGCTGCAACAGGGGTCTAAAAGCCCGCTGCAACAAGGGTTTTTTCTACTAGTGATATCTATAAGAATCATGTATATTTTATGAAACTAAAATACTTATTAGCTTCACTAAAATACATTTCTAATTCCCAATTGCTTGCTTAAATCTGTACTTAGATTTCATAAGCTAGCTTTCTTTTTCAAGCATTTATTTGGATCCACAAATCCTATGACATACCATGCATGTACATAGTTTATTCCAACATTTTATTGAGGAATTGTTTTGTCATCCAATTGCCATATGTACCAATATGCGATCATTGCTTGATTTATAGACTTGAGCATTACGATTATGCATGAGGTTTCAACACAATCCACGCCGTGAATTTGCTTGTAACCTTTAGAAACTAATCTAGCTTTGTGTGTGAACACAATTTCATGTTTGATGGTTTTTATCCTTAAAACAAACTTGCAACCAATAGGTGTGAAACTATTCTTGCAAATCAAAAAAATTTCAATTTTGTCATCAAAACATTGAGTATGTTTTATGGCCTCTAACCATTTAAAATATTTGAGTCTATATATGGCCTCTAACTATTTTAGGGAATCTGGGTTTCGTCATAGCTTTCTTACAGGTCACAAACTCATTAATCTACATGATAATAGTTTGACTGCAAGTTGTAGGTTTCTTCACTATCTAATAGAAGAATTGCATAGTTTCAGTGACCTGAACTCCATGTTTCTTCACTATCTAATAGAAGAATCTCATAGTTTCAGTGATTTGAACTCTATGCCTACTTGGGTATAGAACATCAAACAATAGAATATCAATAGCCATTTGAAAGTCCTTTGAATATTCTGTTCTCCTTGAAGCACTTGTAAAGTCTTCTAAGAGATGTCTATTCTTTAAAGCCACTTATAAAGTCCTTAAAGAATAAGTTCGGATTTTCTGAAGCACTTCGAAAATCCTCCGGAATGTCCGTTTATGTTTGTTGTTCGCCTCGAAAACTTTCGAGGTATATTTTCTCCCACTTGTCATTTTGGAAACGAATCTCCAAAAGGACATTATTTCGAGCAAACAAACATTATGTTCTCAAAAATTTGTGGTAGAAACAATACCCTTGTGTCTCATTTGAATAAATAACAATGAAACGTATATCTATACTTGGGCCTTAGTTTGTCGAATGACAAACACTAAGCTCCCACTGAGTTTAGCAACTCTCTAGATATATATTATGAAAAGATATTATGAAATTACTTTTCAATAGCTTTGACGAATTTGGTTTAGTTTGCTGGTAGTTGAGCATTTTGTTTTAGAAATTATAGGAAAAGTCTTTATGATTCATCATTGATCGAATCAAGTACTAATTGACTTCGATCATTCTAACTTAGATATGCCATATCTTATGGAGCTAGATCGTGAAATTGCAACACACAATCATTGATGATCATTTTTGGTCTCAAGTAATCATCAACATGATCTAACCTAGATCTTTATGATTTCTTGCCAAGTGGTTTTTATACTTCTGAATCTTTGAACTAGCCAAACAGATTCAAACTTATATCACATTGAGTAAATAAACCTATATTCACTTAAATCCATGTGAAATAATAAAGTCATAAAATCTTTCTTTAGCTTTGAAATCTATTGTCTAGGCGTTCTAACAATAGTTCATATGTTTTGTTACTTTCAACAAGTAAGACTAGCTCGTCTTGAATGATCTAGAAATCAATCAACTTTCAAAATTCCATCAAAATAGAACTTTTGAATGTTAACTTGTTGATATGGAAGTAACAATGCCAAAGATTAGTGGAACTCAAATCAAGGGGTTGATTTGAACCTAGTAAAGTTTTTATTGTTAAAGAGTTGTTTGTTTTTAATCAAGCATATTGACTCAACCTGTAAATGACCATTCAAATAAACAAACAAACAAGCATTGTTTTTGTTCTTCTGAATGTGAGTCTTTCTGTGTTTGAAGCAGAAATTTAGGTATGCTGATTATGGAACAAAATAGCCATTAAGTTCCAGCCTTTGAAAGGACTTAAAACAAACTAGATGACCCTACAATTAATGTAGCAATGCCATGCTTCATTTCCCACTTGTAGGCCATTAGTGTAGCCTAACTTCCATTGTTTGAGTTATTACCGAAGTAAGAACCTCAAGCGGTATATGATACCAAGGAAGTTTGATTGCCAGGTCACTTCTCTTTAAACATTAACTTTTAGGTAGAAACGGAATTGTAAGTTCCTTTCACTTGTTCCTTGTTTTCCTATTTCTTGTACCCTTTCTTATAGCCTTAAGAATTGAATTCTTTAGTGTTGACTTTTATACTTTGTTTAGACATGTCCAATGTCACTACAACAAAGTTCTTACCATTTAATTTATGTTGAATATTCTACTTCAACTAGATGATCTTACCAGAAGCTTCTAAAGTTCTCTAAGCATCTATCTATTCGAATGTCTAGGGACTAGACTCATTCGAGAATTAAATGGACAAAGATATTAGGTTGTTAACCATTGGTAAAGCTGAGCGTTTAAACTCAATGCTTTATGATCTCAAAACTACATTGTATTTTGAATTCACAAGCACCAATCGGTTTGCCATTCGACTTTGATATTCGAAAACAACCATAAAAGTCGCTAAAAGAAACGTACATTTAAATTTCTCATTTTCTCTCATTTCTGTGAATCGTTCTTGGATTCACTACCAATCGAGGAAATTTACTGTTACCTTTCTAAAAGGATTTACTGCAGTGCAAGATATTTAATTATAAACAATAATTAAAACATACATTGAAGCATGCAAAGTCTAAACATTTATCATGAATAATAACTTGAAATTAAAGCAATCATGCAATTCAAACAAGTTATTAGCATTTTATTCGAATTTATTGTTCCGGCAGGTGTGAATAAAATGATTCCAAGATCCTAAAATCATTGAAGAATTAAGCACAGTTTGTCGACTTAATCCTAAAACATCTTAGGTAAGCAAAAACCATTTGCTAATAGTCTAGAAACTACTATTGGTTGATAGGTACGTCAAAGAACTTATTAGGTAAACCTATCGATTTTGCCACGACATAAAAGGACTCCTTACTTATATCGTTGAGTTTCACCAAAACTAACATGTACTCACAATTATTTGTGTACCTTGCCCCTTTAGGACCAATAAGTAACACCTCGCTAAGCGAAAACTATTACTAGATTGATGTAAAGGATATCCAAGCAAGTGTATATTTTGGCATGGCACCTTTTAACTCAATTTTTTTAAGTTTGGAACTTAAGGCTCTTACTATCTTGGTTAGATTTTAAGTAAACTAAAATCCTTAATCATGCAACATAATCAAGCTTTGATCTCATGCATATTTAAGACATATTTAAAAGCACTAAATAACTTAAAACATGCATAAGATAAATGTGATCTAGTATGGCCCGACTTCATCTTGAAGCTTCAACTTCAAAGTCCGTCTTGAAAATCTCCGTGGGAGGCACCATTTTCTTCAAATAGGATAAGCTATAATTAAAACTAATTACAACTATTTGATGGTACGCAGACCATATTTGAATTGAAAAACAATTTTGGTACTTTAGACCAATTACATTCAAATTAATGGTACGCAGACCATATTTTCTATCCTATTTGGGCCATACTAGTCACTTCATAACCTGCAAAACAGTACATATACAATATATACCATTCACCCATTCATTATCATGAATAGCCCACATAGCTGGTTAGTAAAACACATTATGCATCACATAAACATTTGCAGCAATTAATCAAGGGCACCAATAATCTACAAATTATTCAGTCCTTATTAATTCTATTCAAGTTGCTTTAACCTTAAGGATTTGTAGACCTAATCAAGAGTTTATGACTAAAAGGGCTCCCACTTAAACCAATAAATTCATATGCTTTACTAATTTTAAACATAAAAATGTATTTCTAGTCTAACCGGAAACATACAAATTCAATTAAAATTTAAAGCTCATATAAATTTATAATTGAATCCACAAATTTAATTTATTTTTCAGTCGTATTTAAATTAATTCATGATTTTAATTTTAGTAAAATAATTAGAATAAATAAAATTTATTATAATTACAATATTCAAAATTAAAATCCAAGAAAATAATTTAAATTATTAATTTTAAAATTAATTAAAATTACGTAAACTGAAAATTTCAAATTAAAATTTCAAAACGATCTAATCGCAACGCAACTATCCCACGCAACGCACGCCCATGGGCCACACGCACACAGCCATCGCTGGCCATGTGCGCACAGCCCATGCGCTGCGTCGCATCGCTGCTGCTCACCATCGCAAGGCATCAATCGAACACGCGAGCTGGTGCTCATTGCGCGCGCCAGCGCTCGATGCACGCGAGCCATCGCTCGCTGCGCGCCCCAGCGCTCGATTCATGCGAGCCATCGCTCGCTGCGCTCGCTTACCAGCGCTCGATCCATGCGAGCCATCGCTCGCTGTGCGCTTGCCTTTCTCGCACGCAAGCTTGCGCTCATCGCACGAGGCAGTGGCATGCGAGCTGGCGCTCGCTGCGCGCGAGCGATCGATGCTGGGCGTAGCGCTCGTGGCACGCGAGCTTGCGCTCGCTGCGCGCGAGGCTCCGCACGCTTGCGCGAGGCAGTGCGCGTTGTGGCGCAGCTCGCTTGCTGCCCACACGCGACTGCTCGTGCCTTGCTTTCGCCCTTGCCCATGCGCCCATTGCACACAGCCCACGACACAAGGCAGGGCTGCTGCCTTGTGCTCGTGCACCATGCCCTTGTTCGCTGCATTCGTACCGCATGGGCGACGAGCTCCCTTGCTCGTCGTCGCATGCCCGCACTATACAACACCCCTTAAGGGTAACACGTAGCGTCCATTGCTTTGTGCGTGCAAGTTATATGAGCGAATCGCATAAAAATTAAAAATTTATATTCAAAATTAATGACAAATTAATAAATAATATTAATTTCATAATTTGAGGGCGAAAAATCGAAAATTTATTAATTTATTGATTTCCGATTATCATGGATTCAAGTCTAGGTCATAAAAATTTAAAATTTAACATAAATTTACAATTTTTATGGTGGTTTTTAATCATAGGTATCTAATTAAATTATAACTAATTATGAAAATCAAATTAATTCTAAATTATTCCAATTTTCAACAAATTAATCATAATTACAAATTAGATTGCATAATTAACAAGGCTAGGCATTCAAACTTGTTAAACATATGCAGTAGGTCAATAAAAAATTCAAGATTTAACAACAAGAATCGCAAATATTTAATTTAACATCTTAAATTTACGAAATTTTACGTTCGAAAAACTAAAACCTCCGAAAAGTCATAGTTAAGCTTCGAATTTGAGAATTCTGGTTTCGGCCGAAAAATATTATTTTTGTCAAAATTTTAGAATGCCATTTACATGCGGAATTGACACAAAAATCACTCGATTTGGATGAGTAACGAAGAAACTGCCGAAAAACTGCGTACGTATAATTAAATAAACGCAATTTGCAATTAATTAACAATTACGAAAATTAATCACCCCTTTTAATTCTTGCAAATTTGTAATATTTAACCATGTTCATGCAATTTAGATTATGAAAATAATAAGAGGCTCGTGATACCACTGTTAGGTTATGATACATATGACAATTCATAAATCATGCGGAAAAACCATAAAGCCAGGAAAGCATATTATTTACACATAATCATTTAGTATAGAATAGATGCATACATGTTGTAGCGTGCCTTCCCTAGCTGCGCCAGAACCGAACAAGAACAAGTCTTTAGTACTCCAAATGTCGTCCCTCCGTAGATAGTCCACAGTACGTCCGGATCCGCCTCAAGTTAGACCAACTAGAATCGCCCTTAAGGTTACTAGGAATTTCGGCTAGTGTTTGCAAGTGTATGGCTGATTTTATTTCAAAAACTTACCCTTTGAATACTTCAATCGTACCCATAAATTGTGACCCTAGGCACCTATTTATAGGAGTATGGAAAAGGAATTGTAATCCTACTAGGATGTGGATTTGCTAGTTAGAACTTTATTAGGACTCTAAATAACAAAACAAATCTAATTGGATTAGGATTTTAATCTTTGCACAAATCCTAATAGGATTAGGATTTCCCGCACAAGCATTGCACAAGCCGTGCACCCACGCAAGCCTTGCAACCCACAACAGGCGCACAGCCCACGCTGCTGTGCTGCGCGCGCGCGCCCTTGGCTGGGCCTGACCTTGCGCTGGGCCTGGTCGAGGCGTGGGTTGGTGCGTGCGGCTCGCTGGGCGATGGCCTGGCTTCTTGCTGGGCCTTCGTCCAGCGGGCCTCGTCCGATGCTAATTCGTACGATACGCTTCCGATTAAATTCCCGATTCCGGAATTCATTTCCGATACGAACAATATTTAATATTTCCGATTTCCGAATTAATTTCCGTTTCGAACAAATATTTAATATTTCCGTTTCCGGAATTATTTTCCGATTCCGATAATATTTCCGATTCTGACAATATTTCCGTTTCCGGCAATATTTCCGATTCCGGCAATATTTCCATTTCCGATAATATTTTCCGATACGTACTATGTTTCCGTTTCCGGCAACATCTACGACTTGGATAATATTTATATTTCCGATACGATCCATATTTCCGTTTCTGGCAATATCATCGTTTCCGGAGTATTCATTTCTTGCTTGTGACGATCTCAGCTCCCACTGAAACCAAGATCCGTCGATTCCGAATATCCCTAGATAGAGTATTTAATGCCATTAAATACTTGATCCATTTACGTACTATTTGTGTGACCCTACGGGTTCAGTCAAGAGTAAGCTGTGGATTAATATCATTAATTCCACTTGAACTGAAGCGGCCTCTAGCTAGGCATTCAGCTCACTTGATCTCACTGAATTATTAACTTGTTAATTAATACTGAACCGCATTTATTAGACTTAACATAGAATGCATACTTGGACCAAGGGCATTATTTCCTTCAGGGTGTAGCCTAGGGTTTTCATGTGTGGGGTTTTAAGGTAGGATTTGCTAGTTTTGCAATTAAATGCATAAGTTGGGGGGTCCTCGTTGCTTGCTTGGTTAGACGTAACTTTGCTTGGTCAATGAAACGCGATGCATTGATTTGGCAAGGGATTGTAAGTCATTGCATTGTATGATTTCGATCGGATTTATTTTGCTTAGTTCTTAAGCTTTGGGTTGATTGCGGAAGCATGATTCGTTGCTTGAGGATTTTAAAGATCGATTCCCCTTTCAATTTGTCTT
The DNA here is from genome assembly GCF_020520425.1 of Spinacia oleracea. NCBI lineage: Eukaryota > Viridiplantae > Streptophyta > Magnoliopsida > Caryophyllales > Amaranthaceae > Spinacia > Spinacia oleracea. The sequence goes on from NC_079490.1 coordinate 9,185,459, forward strand.
TGCAAGTTTAGTTAATCCCAAAATCCTTATTTCCCCCCATTGCATGTATCCCTTGGTGAATCCCAATCCCCTAGTGTTTTTTTAATCCTTGTTTAACATTTTAATCGCTTAGTTTGAATCTTCTTTCTTTTTCAAAAACCAATCCCTTTTCGAATTAGCTTATGTTAGCATTTCTAGCTACGGAACTCGCAATTCCCTGTGGATATCGACCCTTTGCTTGCCAATCTACTTGATTCTTGTGGTTAGTTTAGGTATTTAAGTTGGTTTAGGTGTAAGACTAGTAACGACCTAGTTTTTCCCTTTATCAGGAGCTGAGATCGTCAAAGGCAAGAAATGAATACTCCGGAAACGATGATATTGCCGGAAACGGAAATATGGATCGTATCGGAATTATAAATATTATCCAAGTCGTAGATGTTGCCGGAAACGGAAACATGGTACGTATCGGAAAATATTAATGGAAATGGAAGTATTGCCGGAATCGGAAATGTTGTGGGATCTTTTACGGTGCTGACGTGGCACGCGTTCCTCGGAGGTATCAAGTATGACCTGGCACGAACTTTTGGCAACCTGCAAAACAAGAATATTCCTGTAGGAATATTCCCTCCGGTGCTTAAGTAAGTATAAGCTAGAGAGATAAGTAATTTGTAGAGAGAAGGCAGAGCAAAGATAATTTTAGGTTGGTGGGAATGAATTCTTTTTACCTAGGGATCTGCACTATTTATAGTGCTAGGGTTTCTCGGGAACTGGTCCTGCATGATTGGGTGTTATGCAAGATCAGGACATGTGTCCTGATAAGCTTTTTGGAGGCTTGGTTTAGACCAAGTGGGCCTTTTAAGCGTTTGGGCCTTATTCCTTGGGGAATATCAGAATGGGCTCCTTCTTGAGTAGGTGGATCCCACGACCCACTGATGGACCTTGGCCCTGTGAAGTTTAGATTTGCCCGCTAGTGGGCCTTTGGGCCTGCTTTCTGGGCTTTAATGGTACAGCCAAGTGGCATTCTTTTAGGCCACATCATTTGCCCCTCAAGGAGGATGCCCCTTGTCCTTGTGGGGTAGGCTGCTTGATCGGAGGGAGTGCCACGTGTGGGGGCTTTTCAGAGCTTAGATTTTCCTTTAAAAGCTTCAGTACTTCTTTCATTTTTCTTTTGGTACTTCAGAGCAATTTTCTTAGAGAGAGAAAGCAAATTTCGTTCTTCCAAAGATCTGCTTGTGTTTGCGCTTGAGTGTTCTTGGATTCGTTGTCCAGTGTTCTTGAGGATTTAGAGGATTTGTCAAGACTTCTCATCGGTTTGATCACTTTCTGGTAAGTTCTCTATCAAAACTTTGTTTTCTGTATGCTTATGGGCCCTCTCTTTTTATTGTTTATAGTGTTCTGTGGAGGCGTCTTGGGGGTTATGACGCCCATCTCTTTCTTTATTTTGCTAAAGTCAGACGTCCTGTCCCTTATGCAGGACGACATGGCTCGAATTAGACAAACATCCAACGTGCGTGCATGGGCTGCACCGCGAGAGGGGGGCGATATGGTTCCTTTTTCGAACCCGTCCCAAGGAAGTAGGAGTGGAGTCCGTTCCTCCCGTAATACAGGAGACGGGGCCATAAGAACGGCATATCCTCTTAGAAGGAGGAAGAATGTGGCTTGCCGTCCCAGCGTTCCACGCGAGGATTTTGAAGATGACTCCTCTAGCTCTTCAGACGAGGAGTTTGCAAAAAACCTTCCTCCTATGGTACGGGGGAATGAGGACGTCAATCTATTTCCTTCCGATATCTTTCCCAGCATGAAATGGCTTAGGTACCTGAGGGAGCAGGGACGTGACTTTGAGCGTTTTCTGCTTCTGCCCCCAGGTTTTAGTCTTAGGAGCCCTCGACCCCATTACTCCGTGGACCAACTCTCCCAAGGAGAGGTAGCTGTTCATACTGCCGCTTTTAGATTGGGTCTTAGATTTCCTTTGCATCCCTTTGTGATGGACGTTTTGGAGGGGTATGACATTGGCCTTGCTCAATTGACGCCTAACTCCTGGGCAAACGTTTTTGGTTTTATTGCCAAGTGTGCTTTGAGTGGCATCACCCCTTCCTTTCCTGCTTTCCTTCGTCTCGTAGTCATTGCCCCTTCTTCTCGTTCTCCCCAGGGGTGGTTCACCCTTTACAGCCGCCGGGGATATAAGACGGTGGTGGGTAAGACTTCTAGTTGGGTTTGGTGGAGGAAGAAGTGGTCTATTGTTCGAATGAAAGACCTCTCTCTTTCTAGACGTCTTTCTAGGTGGAACCGTCGACCCCGCTATTTGTCTAAAGCTGACGCCTACCCTCGCCTTTCGTCCAGAGAGTGGGGACTAGTGAAGCCCCTGTTCCAGGCCGAGATGTATCGGCTGTCGTCAAAGAGCCATGCATGGGTGCCTAATGCTTGGCTTCCCCATGTCGGCCAGTTCACCAATATAGTCTTTCTTTCGGCCGTTGGTCTTTGTTCCTATTTGAGTAGAGGTAGTTTCCCATATATATATATATATATATATGTATATATATATATATATATATATATATATATATTATACATATATATATATATATATATATATATATATATATATATATATATACATATATATATGTATATATATATATATGTGTATATATATATATATTTTACTAACCCTTGGCTTTGTAGGTTCTGCCATGGATCTCCTATCCTCCGAAGACAAGGGCGTAGTGGACGTACCCGCTTGGCTGTCCGAAGTGTACACTGAGGACATTCTCAAGGCCGTGGAGGCCAAGAAAAAGGACACTTCCAAGAAGTCCAGCGAGGGTGCCTCTGGTGACGTCGCCAAGGTAATTTTTGTTTATTATTTTATGTTTTTGCCTCTGTTCTTTTCTGATCATGATTTGGTCGCTGACTTCCTACATCTTTAGGAACCCACTTTGCCAGCTACGAAGAAGCGTCCTGCATCTTCGACGGAGGCTCCTAAGCCAAAACGGCATTTCTTTAAGAAGATGGGTACGGTCGATGCTGCCGCAAAGCCGTCGGTACCAAAACCGTCCACTCCCCCCGCTGAGGGAGAGGTTCTTCCTACCCAGACGTTCATTCCTCCTCTTGAGCAATAGGAGGTCCCTCCCCAGGTGGACACCAAAAGGGATTTCTCTGCCGGAGTAGTTGCCAACGAAGTAGCAGCCGAACAGGCTGAGGCTGCTGACGCCACCACCTCGTCCAAGGAGGACAAGGGTAAAGGCAAGGAAGTTGAGGCTCCTACTGATAATGCCTCCACTTCTCCTGCAGCTTCGCCAATTGGTTAGTGTTTCTGTACTTTAAATCCGTCGTGTCAAGTCGGTATTTGCATGATGTTTGATAATCTTGGCGTTTGGTTCAGTTGAGATGTTCAAGCGGATGCGACGGGCCGAGGTGGCGAGCATCCCCCCTTCTGAGGGTTTTAGCTCAGAGGAGAAGGATAAGATCCTTGCGGACGTGTATGCGGCCATCCCTGAGGAATATGTGAGGTCACTCCCCGGGATTGACTTGGGATTCTTTGGGTCCATTTTGTCCCTCGTCCTTGATGTAAGACTTACTCCTGGATCTCTGTATTTATGATTATATATGTACTTTTTTTTTTAAACTCTATTTTGTCTTCGGGAGCTTTTCATTCGCTGTGCCGAGAGTAGGAACTATCGCTTTGATATGCATAATGAGATGCTCAAGCACAAGGACCAGATCGAGAATCATGAGCAGTATGCTGAGAAGACGGCCAGATTGATCAACCTGGACGCGGACAAGAAGATCAAATCCAAGACTGAAGCTCTGAGGAAGGCCGAGGAGGACGCCGAGAAGTATAAAGAGAAGTTGCTGGAACATGAGGAGCGGCTGGCCGTGCTGAGAAAGGATTACTCTTCCATCTCGGAGCGGGTGACTAATTTCTCTTCCAAGGTGAACATTCTGGAGGGTCAGCTCAAGGCCATGCAGGGAAAGATTGAGGTCGTGCCCAAGGAGGCTGCAAGCTCTTTCAAGTTGGGCGAGGAGTCCATCTTGGAGTGTAATCCCCCGTAAATTTATAAATTTTATTAATATATTTTAATGTATATTATTTATATTTAAATAGAATTTATGAATTTTAGTAATAAATATATAATTAACGTATATTTATTTTATTTAAAGTACGTTCTAAATAGTTAACGATTTTCGAACTTTATTATATTTATATATTTAAGGTATATTTAATTTAATTTAAATATATTCTAAATATTTTAACGATTTGCAATCAAAAATAATTTTAGAATTTTTATGTTGAAAAGAATCTGAATTAGGAAAACTCGTTGAATTCGGAAAAACAATCCTATTCGGTTTTGACTCAAACACTAAAAACTAATATCCTAAGTCTAGCCCAATTTGGTAAAGCCCAAAATATCAAACCCACAACTCTCCTCCACTCTCCTATTTCAATTCACGTAAAAACCAAAAAAAACAAAATCAACAAAACTTTTCTCCCTATTCACGTGAACCACAAAACCCTCTCAAGCCTTCTTGTTGCTACTGTTCAGCCGCCACCCTGAACCCTCGCCGGCGACCACCGCCGTCCGCCCGCGCCGCCAGTAAGCCAACCCCTCCTCATCTCCTCCGTCGTCTCTTCCTCCCTCTCTGTTTTCGTCCTTCCTCTCAGCCCTTCGTTTTTGCGCAGCAACACCGCAAGCCACGCCCTGTCACCGCCAGCAACCGCTCCAGCCTCAGCCGCCGGCCGCCGCCACTACAAGCCGGACCACCGCCGTCGCCGCTCACGGTAGTCCCTTCTCCTCTTGCTCGTTCTTTTCTCACGCTACTATTTCTTGCTCTCCTCCTCAATTGCCTTTCTGTTTCACACAGTTCTCCGCGAGTCTCACCACCACCCAGCATCACGACGACAGCCGTCGCACTGCCGCCCAGTCGATCCGCTCCGTCGCGCTGCCCTACCCGCCGGCCAGCACCTCCCCTCTCCTCCTTTTGGTTGTTTCTTAAACCCTAAGTTATTTAAATCTCTTAATTAAGTTTATTGATTTGAAATTATGTTTCTTGAAATTAAATTATTAATCTTTATAGTTAAATTATAAATTTCAGATTTGGTGTTGATGTTATTAATTAATTATTTTCAGTTTTGGTTGATTAATATATAAGTTAGGGTTTTAATTAGTTTAGTGATTTAATTCAGGATTATTGAATGTAAATTATAAGTTATTATGATTAAATTATATTTTCAGATTATATATTATGTTTAAATAATAAATTTAATTTTCAGATTATGTAATCGAATTGAAATAAGGAATTTAATTATTAAAGCATGGATTTTTAAGGTTTTAATATTCTAAAATCATAATAGAATGACTATATACTATTAAAGCTATTATTTTTCTGATCTTAAGAACGTTGATTATGTTTTGTGGACGCTTGAAATTATTTTATATTGCTGGAAATTTTAAAAGGAATGTTTTATTGGAGTTTAGAACGTTTTGGGATCATTAGTTTAATAGTTATTATGCTTGGAGGTTATTTAGTTAAGTTTCGATATTTGGGATGGTTCAAAATATGATTGGGATGTATTTAGAATACTTTAGTATTGCTGTAAATTGTTGGATATTAATTGGGGAATTTTATTGGTTGTTTTTAGGCGGAGAATTCTTTGTAGGCGATTTTTGAATTCGTTAAAGTGGCCTATCGGTTTGTTTACACAAGGTACGTACATACCGTGTGCTTGGATGTGTGTTGTATTGAGAATATGATGAATATATTTATGAACTTGTTTATGTTGGAATTCCATGTTCAATGTCGTTGAATTAATGCGTTGAGCATAGAACTTTATTTATAAGAATCGAATCATGTTAGCATGGAATATTGATGCAAGCATGTTGGTTTTGTGGAACTTTATAGTATTTAACATTGGTTTAGATTTTCACTACTTTATAAGGGCCGAGGACCTTGTTTGGTAGTTGAACCTTATACCTAATAAAGGTTTTTAAATATGGATAAAGGAAGGATTAAAATAGTTGGAATTGGCTCTTGGTTGAACGTTGTGATCACTTGTTTAATTCAAAGATAAAAGAAGTTGTGTTTACTTGTTGAATATAATATTTATGTTTGATGAGTCATAACCAAGTATTAAAAGTTAAGTCATGTAAAGTGAAAATGAGTAGCAATAGCTTTAGACTGTGCACGTCTAAAGTGACGGACAATCAGGAGTTGGGGTCATGGGTAGCCTATGACTTTTTCTGGGGCCGGATTGATCACCGGTTCTATTTTTTATTTAAAAGTCCCTCGATATCGCAGGTCATTGGGGTTTACGGAGTCGCGCCCGTACCTCGTCTTCCTTAGTGAAGAAGAAGAAGTTTCTAGTAGACAACTCAGTCCATTGACTATTTCAATTTAAATAATGTTAATGATACAAAAGTCTAGTTCAGTCAAACATAGTCTTCAAGTCAATATATCTTGATTATCCTTGCTTATGTTTTATTTAGTACCATGTTAGGATTGTTCGTTTAATAGAATCATGTTAGGATTATTATTGATTTAGTATGTAGTACTCAGCTTTGCTGATTACGTGCTTTTGCTTGTGCATGTTGATCATGGCTATGCCTTATTGATCCTGTGATGACCCAATCTTGGTGAGCAGTCTCTAAGGATCAATAAGCATTGTCCATCTGCAGGTTTGAAGATGATGCATCATTGGGGATCGGGATTAGAGAGCTTGTAGTTAGATTTGCTTTATTAAGTGATTTGGTTTGTTAACTTAAATTTGAAATTTGTCGTACTATTCGTATTTCCTTATTTCAGTTAAATGGGTTTTGGACTAAATCTGTAATCGATTATTTATAAACCTAAAGTTAGTTTTATGTTTTCCGCTGCAAAATTCTGAATAAGCCGTTACGTTTTCACACGGGCGATAATGCCTTGATAATTCTCTACGTTTTATATTAAAAGATTATTTTAGAAAAGAGAGAATTGTCGGGGTGTTACATGGAGAGTGCCCAAAAGGCGTGGGATCAGTCTATGGACGGGAAAGACTTTTCCTGGTTCAAACGCCGTATCTCCCACCAGATGGCCGTTTCGACGGCTAGACGCCTACGCTTAGATCTCCCTGAGTTCGTCAGTGACGGGGAGGAGGACATGGAGGAAGACGAGGTGAACTCCCCAGAAGGCCAAGACGTCCAAGACGGGAGTTCTATTGCCCCTCATCCTTGAGAACCTTTTCTCGTGGTTGGTTTGAATGACGCCGTGGGCGTTTGTAATAACTTTGGTGCCTTTTGGCATTTATTTGATTTGGTTTGTTTACGCCTTGAGCGCTATGTATAAACAATTCGTGCCGTTGTGCACTTTATTTTATTTTAATTCCATCGGTTCGTTACTGATTTCTTGGGAATTTTTTTGGGTCCATTTGTTGGACGGAAACCTCAGTGTTTTAGGCGATCAGCTTAATTTGAGGCGCTAATCTAGGCCACTTCTCAGGCCGTCAAACGATTAGTCTTTTTAGACGCCATCCAAGGAGGAGGTCTTATGTCTGAATGTTTGCTCTTGTTTGAGTCTTTCTTTTTTGGGCGCCTTTCGAAGAGAAGGCGTCATGTTGGATGTCTAAACCCTTTGTGTTTATTAGCACTGGGTATGTCTAAACCCTTCGTGTTTATTAGCACTGGGTATTGTTTATTTAGTAGATATTGACGCCACTATTTTAGGAATTATTTTCTGGTGAGTTTCTTCACCCCTTAGTGTTCCTTTTTAAGGGTTCAACTGAGACTTGTATTCGTCAGTTAAGTATTCATTTACTAAATCGCTTGCTAAATTCACCGCGTCTTAGGCGGGCATTTACAGGCCGTTTTGTGGGCTCTAGTACAATAGCTAGGCCGTTTTGTAGGCTCTAAGTACAATAGTTAATCTAATGATATTCTACTTTCAGCCACTATCTTCAATTTTGACCGCTTCTATTTGGACGGGTTTAGTTTCTTTGGCGACTTGAGGTTCATCTTCATGCTTTCGTTTTCCTCTGACTTCGGCAGAATCTTGCTTCCATGCTGACGGATTGAGGTCGTCAGATAACAGTCCCTAGCCTGTTGTTGATCTCTATGTATGGTGCCTATAACTCCATCATTGCACACAAACTTCAGAAGCATCAGATGGGTGACGACTACAGCCTTAATCTTGTTTAAAGTGGGTCGTCCCAAGATGACATTGTATGCAGTCAAGTCTTTAACAATTAGAAAGTCCACCTCTATCTTTCGCCCATTTTTCCTATCCCCAATTCGAACCGGCAGAGTGATGACGCCCACAGGGTGAATGATACTCCCTCCGAAACCAATGATGGGGTAGTGAATTCTTTCGATGGTTTTGGGGTCATGTGCTAGGCGATTGAGGCATTCTAGACTCATTATGTCGGACGAGATTCCCGTGTCTATTAGTATGCGTTTAACCCTCATGTTAGATATCTTGAATTCGACCACAAGGGGATCATCATGCGGAGTGGCTATCCGTCCACCATCTGACTCACATATTTCTATCCTTGGGAATGGATCCATGGGCGCTTTTGCTGACAGCAGCACTTGTCCTAAGCGGCGAGCATAATCTTTCTGTTCTCTCATGGTGGGTGTAGACACCTACTTTTGTCCCCATTCCCGAAAGGGAAAGGTTCGATGATGAAAGCATAAATCTCCACTTGACAACGCATCTCCTATAAAATAAACGAATCTCAATTCCCCTTTTCATTTCACCCGAAACCTGCTATTTATGGAAACCTGCTAAAAATAGTAACTGCCGTAAAATGTAGCTTCTAAAAGTGGCAAATCATAAAGGATAGAAACCTGTCAGAATTAGGTGTTGCATTCCAACATAAATCCTAAATGAGATAGAAAACTGCGAGAATCCTATTCCTAATATGATTCGAAAATAAAAGTTACGTATTAATTAAAATCCTAACGAGCCTAGAGTTCGTAACGGGCCCAGACGCATTCCGTCATAAAATTGATACGCGCTAAAAGACTCGATTAAGTCTCAAACTCTACGGATTTCAAGAATCCGAATCTGACTAAAGAAAACAGCCCAGACCCTATTTTCAACGCCTGGCTCTGGGCGCCGAAATCTTCGGCGCCCAAGCCTGGGCGCTGAAAATACCTGGGTACGTGTTTTTTCCTAATTCTTTGTGGATTAGAACTCTGCAATTCTATCTTTCCACGAACTCTTCCCTATAAATAGACCCTTAAGTTCGACGTGAAAAGAACAATACACAATTCATATTCTGAATATTGACTACAACCCTTAGCCTAAGCCTCACGCTGCGAAATTGTTCACGCGTTCTGTCGCAATCGATCCATAAATCGAACATAACGTATCCTGTCCCATAATTGAGATTCGTTAAATAAAAAGGAGAAATAGCAAAGTCAAAGTGGTTAGTTTTCTGAGAACCGTGACGCACCTCTCAAGGGTGCGTCGTAATGTGCCCCTTCTCGATGATTTAATTGCTTTCCTCGCCCTTTTTATGAACTGTTAAACTAACTAAATCTGATTGGTCTATCACGCCTAACAAATATAATATTTTTGGGAAATTGGATTATCATGCTAGGTCCCTTAATACTATTTAAATCAGATAATCACGATCGATTTAGTATTATATGTTGCATATTGCTAAAATCAACTCAGATTAGTTTAATAGTTAACGCATGTCCCTTCAATTATTTATGCTGAGCTAGTAAGGATATCCTACCTCTGGAGTTATCGACAAGCGAAGTACTCCTCTCGGTAGTTACAGTCCCCCGAACCCTCAATCTCTACCTTGCGGGTGTATGTTGAGAGATCCCCACACCAGGGATCACAAGGGAACCTACGGCCGTCGTGGTCAAACATAATTGCACTCCCTTTATGTCACGATAACCGGGTTTTGTCAGTTTTTCTCATTGTCGTTAAAAACTGAATGGCGACTCCTATATTACTAGTCAATTGGGTGTAAACTCACAGGAAATCCAATTACACTTGACTGAATAAAAAAGAGTCGTCACACCCACGAGGGACGAGGTCACGCATTAGCCTCGTGCTTTTTCGACCCCCTCACAGTGGCGACTCCGCTGGGGATAATGAAGGAAATACTCGTGCTTGTAGGTAATCAAAATAGCCGAAGGGTGAAACGATCCTACCCCGCGTTTATTTCCCCATCAAGTTGGGATGACCTAAAAATCAGCATATTAATGTGAACGGGCAGAACCGCATAACGAATCTCGGCTCCCTTGGGAGTTGGGACTAAGGATACCTTTTTTCGCCAATAGGGGGGTGCATACGCCGCGCATGTTGCCCAATCGGTACTTGTGCATGTAGTACACCTATCCCGAACCCAATCGCTCGCTCATTAGGTCCCTCTCGCCTGCATGCCCCCTTGGCTTGCACTTGCGGGTTGGCCTCTTGAGCGAAATTCGTCTGTTGAAGACACTACCTCGACCGGGGCATGTGTTGGATCTACGATAGAAGCGGTACCAAGCCAGGCGCAAATACTACCCATAGAAGCCTATCATAAACTACGTGACATATTTAATTTTCAAATCCATGTTTGTAATGTAGTTATGTGTAGCGAACTATGTGACTATGTTATGATTGTGCGTACGAATAATGCTAGACAAACTATCCTAGAAAAACCAACGACCTTAAAAATTGCCCAAACATTCATAAACAATTTGCCAAAGAGTTATACCAAAACACGTGTACCGCAAACCCGAACGATCACCACAAAAATAAGCGACGCTCGGGATGGCCTGTAACGAATCCCACAAACGCTGCACAACGCGTAGAGGACGTTATTAGGCAAGCACGCAAAATCGAAGTCGCATAAAACAAAAGTAGACGCAAACAGAAAACGAGAACCAGTCAGGGACGCATTTTCAACGCCCCTGGCTGGGCGCCAGAATTTCTCACGCCCGACGCTGGGCGCTGAAGTTGCTGCTTGGCCTTCTGGTCAGGCACAGCAGCCTCGATGCCCGCGCAAAAGGAAAATACGTAGCACAAAAAAAAAAAACCGTTCGTAAAAAGTATTGCTACGAGGGCGTAAGAAAAGCACTCGATTCTAAAAGCGACTCATAAAAAAGAATAACTCTTTGTGTCGTTGTTAGGCCTCCTACGACGACAATGCTCGGCACCAAAACCGAGCATGCTAATTAAATAAACTTGAATGTCACATGGGTAAAATATTCAAAAAAATAATGTTCAAATGAAGTTTTCAAGGAAAAATAATGTTCGAATAAAAAAAATAAATCCGAGTCTAGACTAGGCTATGCCAAAGTACGATCTAAATCCTAAGTCTTAGTTGTCTTATCCATAGAATCGGTCCTAATGCTTGGTGTCGTTCTGCAAATAAAAAGGTTAAAACATATTGAGTCTCCCTTCCTAACATTTAAATCAATAAGCACCCATATGTAATTGTCATCCCTTGCTAAGAATTTACGGCCTCAATACTCTCTCTCACCAATAAAAATAATATATTATAGTATTTGCAAAATGGAAACAGTCACATTCCGGAAATCATTCCCCCATGGTCGCACAACCCCCAAAGTGAACCTAAGGTGTCAATACCATTAGCAAAAATTAATGGCCTCAAGGCTCAAGATCACATTGGGTCACGACTATCATAGTCCTCTCGAGCCACTCGCTCCTTTAAATACTCCTAAGTACGGACTAAAAGATTTTCCATGAATGCAACATGACCAACCATGAAAATACCCAAATCGGCATACCGTAAGGCTACCATTGGGGTAAAGCAATATACACTAAGAGAGAAGCCGCACTAATGATTCTAGTCTTGCAAAAATAAAAATTCGATCTCCCCAACTAACTACCTTGCCAACATTAAGCAAAATGGCGCATGACAAATGAACACCCAAGGGTTAAAATCTAAAGTGTCAACCAACGAAAGTTATGGTCCGATTAGCCTAAGTCTGAGAGTCGCTTGGTCAAGTATTATAGGCTCACGCCACGTCATTATTTTGAGTCTAGGCCACCTCCTTGTATTCATACACGGGTTATAATCAGAAAGATTAATGAAAGTTTGAGTCTAAATCACAACTTCCAATTAAATCCCAGAAACTGGAGTCTAAAAAGAAACAAAAAAAATCGTTTTCGATGTAATTCTTTCGTTAAATTTCAATGAGGTAAAAAAAACATTTTGAATCTACGCTATTTGCAAATTTTAAGAAACGACTAAATACGCTTGCAAAGTAAGACAATTTAAAGGTCCACTATAGGCCTACCAAACGAGACTCACTCAGTCTCGCCTCGTGACTCAAAGACCACAACCATCCACCCTTTTAGCCCAAATAAAAAAAAATTGAAGGATTTATGTTGGGGAGAAATCCCAAGCAAAAAGGAAAAAAGAAAGAGAAAAGGGAGAGCGAAAAGAGCAAGCCATGAAATACTTAAAAAAGAAAGAGAAAAGGGAGAGCGAAAAGAGCGAGCCACGAAATACTTAACCCGTACCTCCCAAAGTGCGAAATTTACTCAAGTAAACGAAGGAAAAGAATTGAGCCAACCAATCCAAATCATAAAGTTCTACGATGTCTACCCTTTACAATCCTTATGTTCTTAGACGCCTTCGCCCTGGGGCCCCTGTTCAGCTCATTTAACCCATCCATGTTCTCATTGCCATAACCCAAGAAACCATTACCTTGACTCTTGTTCTTGAGCTTGTTATCAACTGCAAACCACGTACGGTCATTGACACGTGCGTCATGCCCATTATTTCCAAAGCCCAAACCTACCCTTACACCACCGTTAGCATAATGACCATATAACTTATTTGGATACATCCTGTTGATATACCCTTGAGTCATCCCCATGCTACTCATTGGCCTTGGTTGATGTAAACTCATGACACTAGCACGAGGCTGCAAATTGTGAGTCCTAGTAGATGTAATCCTCATGCTTGACCAATACCTATACAAATTATCCTATCTCATACAACCCATCTTTCAATCCGTCTTGAGTCACGAATAAAAAGAAACAAATGAAAAGTACAAAAAAGTAATAAATAATAAAAAAGGAACTTTGCAAAGCGCCTCTAAAGTTAGTCTAAAAAGAAATAAAGAAGCATTTAGCGCACCAAAAAAGATCCTCCTAGAAGTCATTTTCAGCGCCCATAGCTGGGCGCCGAAATCTTTTAGCGCCCCAGCCTGGGCCCTGAATCTCTCTGCTTGCTAAAATTTGTCCAGAAGTGCTCGTCATTTTATCCGCACATGCACGGAAAAATAACGAACACTTGGAGGGGTACAGCACGTATTCAGATATACGTACCACCAAAAAAATACATGTACTCGAAAAAAAATATAAAACAAATTTTTGGCTTACGGCAAAGCAACAGATTAAAATAATAATCAACTTCACTTATCTCATCCTATTTCAAACATTACGATTCCACCTCAGAACGTACTTGTTTAAAATCAGCATTCTAAGAAACCATTTTCTAGGCTAAGAACTACGCAAGACCTGATTCCAAATTAAATCTATTTAAGGCGGATACGTAGGCAATCCGTGATTCGGTCCAACCAATTTACAAAAATATTAAAGCCTATAGAATAACAAGAATAAGAAATAGAGCCCCTTATTGAAATTTAATTACTTGCAACCCAAGTCGGAAGAAAAATTTAAGTCAAAGGAAGAATCCAAGTCATCAAGATGCCAATATTAACGAGCACACATCGAAAAATAATAAGGGCACATACCCTTGCCAGAAGGAGCACTCACACTCCTAGGCACTTAGCCAAGACTCAAAAGATCGCTTTGCCTCAATTGCATGGGGGCTAGCGCAAGCGTCCATGACCTCTAAAGTACTCGACTTGACCCTCCCTAAAGCGAACTAACTCACTTAAAGACTTTCTTTCACCACTAGACATAGTCGTTCGCTTAAAGACCTTCTTTCACCACTAGACACAGTCATAATCGCCAACAAGTAGTAAAGGCAGTAAGCTTGCAATAAAGAGGATTGTTCTACGGCGTCGCCCCATCGTTCCTTCGAGCTCAGGGCACCCATTCATGGCAACTCAAATGCTTGCTAATCCCCTTTGGGAAAAAATCAGACATTGTCAATAGGACTTGGCACTTAACCAAGGCTCACCCTACTCAGACATATGACACGGGCATCTAAAATCTAAATCTAAAACATCATTAATGGGAAGACATAACAGCAACTGGGGGCTAAAAAATTGAAATGAAAGAGCTAGGGAAAGAACTAAGTATACCTTGACCTTTTGTGCAGACATACACCAAGTAAATCTAATTGAATTTGAAAACAGTTTATATTCCCGCAATTCTAAAAATGCTGGCCCTAAAAGCCCAAAGCATATGCCAAACGGGCACAAGTAATATATTGACGCCTGCACCCTGGCTTCCAGCAAATCCTTAGACATTATTCCAAAAATCGTAACAGTATTTTGATTCACTCATGTGATCCTGTACGAACCCTTCTATAAATCAACTTGCTTAGGACACCTCGGATTGTACACAATAGGACTCAGATTTTAAATAATTTTCAAATGATTTTCAAATACTTCTTCGAACATAATAAAGTGTCGTTGGTTTAAGCTTAGTATGTGTCTATCTCAACGTTGCAAATGAGTCAAAAAGATTTCTAAATATGATTATGGGTAAAGAAAGGCACCTAGCTTTTATTCAAGGCACACTTCAACATGTGACTACCTGGACCATAGGCAATGTCGCACAATACGACATCTACAAGAGAAGTAGCAAAATCACTACTCGAACATACCTCGCACTAAACGAGTCTGGTTCAAATTATTCATGATCCGTGTCACCATGAATGCATAAAAACGTATGCCAAGCATTATAGCACCAAGCCAATCCCGTAGCTACAGTGGAGGCTTGAGAAAAACACTCTAAAAATGCTCGAAATGACGATTTTATCGCAAATTCTCGACGCTAATGCTATACATACATCATAGGGGCACAATCCTAAGCTTTAATCGTGTAAAACAAACCTTAGAATGGCTACAACCCCTCCCAAATTCTAAGCGCTACTTAGAATATATGAAGTCACCCCACTAACAAGGGTAACTGAAAATCGCGAGTCACCAAAACTCCGATCCAACTACTGCATATAACGCTCGCCCTACAAGTGCCCGTTACACAGTCTACCTCGTTCCAAGGCAAAAGCGAAAAAATCAAGGATAAGAACTGTCAAAATATACCCATAAATCATTTTTAACGCTCAGAGCTGGGCGCCGATATCTTTAACGCCCCAGCCTGGGCGCTGAATCTTTCTAGCCAAGTTTTGCCCAGATATAAAAATAAGAAAGAAACACCTATGAATCTTCGCATCGAACGAAGTAATAAGCCGTGCAAGCCCACGCAGAAGGGGCTACACTTGTTCGAACACCTGAACGAGGCTTGATGAAGTACTCCAATGCAAAAATAATAATGATATCCCAACACCTGGAGGAATATTCTAAGACACGCTATTAGGCCACACAAGCCTACGGCGCACCATATAACCATCCCACGGTACAAGTCTAAAAAAAGAGTAAGGCATATTGCACTAATGTAGGCACGACCAAGAGCACGTGTAAAAGAGGCAAAGACTACTTATCGCCCAAACGCAAGCCACACGACTTCTACATTAGGGATTAAAGGTAGCAAAATATTACCTACCACGGAAGGGATAGCTCGCACCTACACGAGCGAAACCCCAAGGTATCTTTCTCGTAAGAACCTACAAAAAATCGTACGCCAAAAGGAAGCATCCCAACATGCATGCTTGGGGGCTCCGAGCTATGAAACGACCATAGCAAAATAAAAAAATATATCAAAGCAAATGTTTGAACAATCGAAAGGGCACGATGTTTGAGCCCACCTCGTGAATGGGCCTGAACCCTATCAAGCTTCTAAGCAAACTATTCAAAATCAGTCATTGCTCAAAAAAAAATAATTCAAGCGAACTGATTAATGGACCGCACACAACGGCCATTCTATGAACGCTCGTTCGCACATACATATCATCATTCACGAACACGTTCAAAAAATATAAGAGCGATCAAAGTCTTACACCTCAAGGTATGTTCCTCGGGCCATATAGACTCGCCCAACTATCGCAATAACTGTACGCCTTAAGAGCAACAGTTCCTTAAAATAATCGCCCCAAAGCGACAAGCACCGTAGTCCACCAATCGGCTACGGCTTCTCAAGAAAATCATCACATTCTAAAAACAAAGAAAAAACAAAAGAAAAGAGAATACATAGAACTTCCAAAGTGAAATAAACGAATGAACAAGAGGCCAACTGTGTCATCAAAAGACCAGCCCAAACAACACTTTCAACGCCACACCTTGGCGTGAATTATTTCAACTCCCAGGCCTGGGCGCCGAAAATGAACCCAGGCTCAAAAAAAGGCCCTAACTTCTAGTGGGCCCTGCCGCATCCATTCGACTCAAAAATTACCGATTTCCTTACTGAAAGTCGCACCTCACGACTTTGTCAAGAATAGCACACCACTACAAAGATCGCTCGTACTTACGAGCACGATCCCAAAACACGATCAAGGACATTACAAAATGCGTATCCCCAAGGAACCTCTTTGACAAGAAATGACCGTCAAGCACGAGTACTTGGTGGCTCGAAAGAAAAAAATATATCTCAAAAAAAAAGGGTATGCAAAGTTAAAACAATATTCCCAGACTAACACTGTACGAAGTCCCGTGTTTGGATGTCTCAAAAGATAAAACCGGATTACGACCTCAAGACAAAGGTCGTCGTTGATACTTATACATAGTCCCCTAAATCAAGGACCCAGGTAATGGCAAAATTGAGCCATAAAGACTAGCTCGAAACCATGAAAGAAGATGACCACAAGACAATGGTCCGTTTAAGCACGTTGTCAACCCACATTCAGGTTGCAACTATATCCGAGCATCCCTCGGAAGAATTCGCTCCTACAAGAATGAATAAAAAGAAATTCTCAAAAGAAATCACAAAAAACCAAAGAAATAGGAACTTGCCCATCTTCAGTCGGCAAGATCGCGTCACCAACCGCGCGAGTTCCCAAATCGAAAAAAACGAAGTCAGGGACGTCCACCCTTAGCGGACAGGGCTCGCCCACCCTCAGCGGGCGGGGTCTGCATCACTAGCCGCGCAGGTCCTCAGTTTTCGAAAAAATAAAAGTCTTCAAAATTAAAACAGGTTCGCCATCTTCAGCCGGCGGGGTCTACTTCACAAACCGCGTAGGTCCTTATTTTCAAAAAAGCAAAACAAATATCAAAATAGATTCGTCCACTTCTATCGGACGGGGTGTCCACCCTTAGCGGATAAAGTTCGCCATCTTTAGCCGTCGGGATCTACGTCACAAACCGCGTACGTCCTTATTTTCAAATTTTAAAAACAGATTCATCCACTTCTATCGGACGGGGTGTCCACCCTTAGAGGACAGGCTCGCCATCTTTAGCCGGCGGGGCCTGCATCACTAACCGTGCAGGTCCTTAGTCGCTGCAGCGATAACTTTTTCTGGTTTTCCCTTTTCCAAAAGTTAAAAGGATTGGTTTTCCGTTTTTTCCAAAAAAGAGCGATGTACTGGATTTTCCTTCGTTTTACGTCCCATAAAAACAAGGGGGTTTTCTCTTTTAGCTAGCCCTGAAAATGAGAATCTTTAAATACATTTTTTCCTCGTGATTGGGCTTGGCCAGACCCAATTACACTTTATAGCTTTGATTTTGAAAACATTTGTAGCTACTCCCAATGACAAAGTGAGGGAGTTTCTACGCACCTTTAGATCCTTCCAATGACAAAGTGAGGAAGTTTCTATATTATCAGTTGACAAATCCCAATGACACGTGAGGGATATGTCGACACTTCAAGTGATGACCCTTAAGTCAAATGTTATCACTCGGGGGCTCGTGAGACCCTCGCAAAACAGGTCACATACACCACGGCTTGTATGACGCACTCCGTCTAATACTTTGACCATCGTCTTACTCCAAGACTCAGTCAAAGTGGGGGCTAACTGTAGACACCTACTTTTGTCCCCATTCCCGAAAGGGAAAGGTTCGATGATGAAAGAATAAATCTCCACTTGACAACGCATCTCCTATAAAATAAACGAATCTCAATTCCCCTTTTCATTTCACCCGAAACCTGCTATTTATGGAAACCTGCTAAAAATAGTATCTGCCGTAAAAGGTAGCTTCTAAAAGTGGCAAATCATAAAGGATAGAAACCTGTCAGAATTAGGTGTTGCATTCCAACATAAATCCTAAATGAGATAGAAAACTGCGAGAATCCTATTCCTAATATGATTCGGAAATAAGAGTTACGTATTAATTAAAATCCTAACGAGCCTAGAGTTCGTAACGGGCCCAGACGCATTCAGTCATAAAATTGATACGCGCTAAAACACTCGATTAAGTCTCAAACTCTACGGATTTCAGGAATCCGAATCTGACTAAAGAAAACAGCCCAGACCCTATTTTCAACGCCTGGCTCTGGGCGCCGAAATCTTCGGCGCCCAGGCCTGGGCGCGCTGAAAATACCTGGGTACGTGTTTTTTCCTAATTCTTTGTGGATTAGAACTCTGTAATTCTATCTTTCCACGAACTCTTCCCTATAAATAGACCCTTAAGTTCGACGTGAAAAGAACAACACACAATTCATATTCCGAATATTGACTCCAACCCTTAGCCTATGCCTCACGCTGCGAAATTGTTCACGCGTTCTGTCGCAATCGATCCATAAATCGAACAGAACGTATCCTGTCCCATAATTGAGATTCGTTAAATAAAAAGGAGAAATAGCAAAGTCAAAGTGGTTAGTTTTCTGAGAACCGTGACGCACCTCTCAAGGGTGCGTCGTAATGTGCCCCTTCTCGATGATTTAATTGCTTTCCTCGCCCTTTTTATGAACTGTTAAACTAACTAAATCTGATTGTTCTATCACGCCTAACAAATATAATATTTTTGGGAAATTGGATTATCATGCTAGGTCCCTTAATACTATTTAAATCAGATAATCACGATCGATTTAATATTATATGTTGCATATTGCTAAAATCAACTCAGATTAGTTTAATAGTTAACGCATGTCCCTTCAATTATTTATGCTGAGCTAGTAAGGATATCCTGCCTCTGGAGTTATCGACGAGCGAAGTACTCCTCTCGGTAGTTACAGTCCCCCGAACCCTCAATCTCTACCTTGCGGGTGTATGTTGAGAGATCCCCACACCAGGGATCACAAGGGAACCTACGGCCGTCGTGGTCAAACATAATTGCACTCCCTTTATGTCACGATAACCGGGTTTTGTCAGTTTTTCTCATTGTCGTTAAAAACTGAATGGCGACTCCTATATTACTGTCAATTGGGTGTAAACTCACAGGAAATCCAATTACACTTGATTGAATAAAAAAGAATCGTCACACCCACGAGGGACGAGGTCACGCATTAGCCTCGTGCTTTTTCGACCCCCTCACAGTGGGTCCTCCAGCGGCCGGTCCTCCAGATATGACGGCTACAAATCCTCCGTCGCTGTGTTGTCCCTTAGTCGGTGAGGCAGGTGACTTGTTCTTTTTTTGTTGGTTTTTTCCAAAGCCCTAAGCATTCTTCTGTAAGTAGTTCTTGAGGTGTCCTTTGGAGGCTAGACCATCTAAAGCCCTTTTCAAGCTTCTACAATTCTTGGTTTCATGTCCTATGTCTTCATGGAACTGGCAATATAATTTGGGGTCTCGACTCTCAGTAGGAGATTTCATGGGGAAAGGTCGATCAAGGTCGTACCTTGTCCCCACGTCTTTTAGTATGGTGAGAAGATCTGTGTTGTACTCAAAATATTCCCTTTCTTGCGGTCGTTCTCTCTTGTGCCCAGGGGAGTTGGTATCATGCTCTTTTGAGAGGGCCCATGTGCCATTCACTCGTGGGGATTTTCGGTCCACTTTATCCTTCTTCCCGGAGGAGTCTGTTGTTTCTCCAATCCTTCCTTCCTTTGACGCGCTCCATATTTCTGTTGCATGGATAAATGCTTCAGCCTCGTCTAGGACCTCCGCCATAGTCCTTACACTCTTCTTTACCAGATCAAACTTGAAGGATCCCTTCTTCAATCCTCTGATAAAATTATCAAAGGAGACGCCATCAGGCAAGTCTGGGATCTGCCCAGCCTCTAGATTGAAACGCTTCACGTAGCTTCTTAGGGACTCGTCTTTCCCTTGTTGGATCCGTCCCAAATGCATACTTGTTTTCCTTTCTTCCTTGTGTGCCATGAACCTCGTAGAGAACAAAGTTTGTAGTTCGTTAAAAGAGGCAATTGATCCTGGGGGCAGTCGTTCAAACCATTTAGACGCTACTCCTTTGAGCGTGGCTGGGAAGTATTTGCACCAAGTGGCTTCATTGGTTCCCTGAACGTACATGTGATGGCGGTATGAGACAAGGTGCATATCGGGATCGGTGGTCCCGTCATAAGCTTCAATTGTAGGATTTTTTACCTTGGGTTCCTTCGGGGCGTTCATGATCTCGTCAGAGAAAGGGGTACTCATGTGCCTTAACGTCAGGTTGTTGAACCCTTGCTGAATATGATAAGTTGGTTCACGGCGGTTGGATAGCAGGCGGGGGCGCATGCTTACCCTGTTGGTCGTCATCTGGGTCGGTCCACGTGTAGTGGGATAAAATGGCGGATCTTCCATCACAGGAGTGGACCCGGTGTCTGATAGTTCAGATTCAGCCTCATAATGTTCTTGACGCCTTGAGGCGGGCCGTAAGACAGCTGGTGGGCTTCCCCTAGACAGTGGTCGTATGACTGGGTCCCTTCGAGGTAAGAAAGTGGGGGGGATCACGGCCGTTTCCCGAGTGCTCAGGCACAGGGCTGACTCCCCTGCTTGCTTGTGGACGAGAACCTTCTCCAGCCCTCCAAACGTTGGATCTGAGCGGCATTCCGCTTATCCGATTGACGCCTAGACTGAGGGGCCTCTGTGGAGCCGTCCTCTTAGCGTTGTAGATTAGCATGTTTTTCCGAATTTCATCTTACAATGTAGTGCTCATGTGTTGTCGAAAGGTCTGATTCATTTGCTGTTGGAATCCTGTTAAGATCTCGCGTAGGGAGCCCACCGAGACTGGCAAATCTAGATTCTCGTCTAGCATGGCGTCTCGGACGCTGGGGCTTAGATGGCCGCCTGGCGGAGACGCCTCGGTTATTGGCTCTTCTTCTACAACCACCTCAGCCTGCATCCGTCGCGGTGTGTTCCCTGCATTTGCGATTCGATTGGCTTCTTCAATGTGCCATCTCTCTTCTTCTCCACCAGTGTACTCTCTGTCAGAGTGTAGTTCGGCCATGACACTGTACCTCCCCACAGACGGCGCCAAATGTTGTGGGATCTTTTACGGTGCTGACGTGGCACGCGTTCCTCGGAGGTATCAAGTATGACCTGGCACGAACTTCTAGCAACCTGCAAAACAAGAATATTCCCGTAGGAATATTCCCTCCGATGCTTAAGTAAGTATAAGCTAGAGAGATAAGTAATTTGTAGAGAGAAGGCAGAGCAAAGATAATTTTAGGTTGGTGGGAATGAATTCTTTTTACCTAGGGATCTGCACTATTTATAGTGCTAGGGTTTCTCGGGAACTGGTCCTGCATGATTGGGTGTTATGCAAGATCAGGACATGTGTCCTGATAAGCTTTTTGGAGGCTTGGTTTAGACCAAGTGGGCCTTTTAAGCGTTTGGGCCTTATTCCTTGGGGAATATCAGAATGGGCTCCTTCTTGAGTAGGTGGATCCCACGACCCACTGATGGACCTTGGCCCTGTGAAGTTGAGATTTGCCTGCTAGTGGGCCTTTGGGCCTGCTTTCTGGGCTTTAATGGTACAGCCAAGTGGCATTCTTTTAGGCCACATCAGGAAATATTGCCGGACACGGAAATATTGTCAGAATCGGAAATATTATCGGAATCAGAAAATAATTCCGGAAACAGAAATATTAAATATTTGTTCGAAACGGAAATCAATTCCGGAATCGGAAATATTAAATATTGTTCGTATCGGAAATGAATTCCAGAATCGGGAATTTAATCGGAAGCGCATCGGACGAGGCTTGCTAGACGAAGGCCTAACACGAAGCCAGGCCCGCGCCCAGCAAGCCAAGCGCCCAAACACGGAGCTGCCATAGCCTCGCCAGGCCCAGCGCAAGGCCAGGCCCAGCAAGGCCATAGGCGCGCGCGGGCTCATGCTCGTGGGCTGCGAGGCAACGCCTGCTCGTGTGGGCCGCAAGGCCTGCGCGGGTGCGTGCGTTCCTCGTGGTCGTGCAACACTCGTGTTCGTAATGAATCCTAATCCTATTGGAATTCGTGCATTGATTAAATCCTAATCCTAATCCTAAGAGATTAAATTTGTTATTTAGAGTTCTAATAGGATTCTAATTAATAAATCCATATCCTAGTAGGATTATAATTCCTTTCCATAAACTCTATAAATATAGGCCTAGGGTCACATATTTAATAGACGATTTTGAAGTATACAAAGGTAAGATTTTTAAGCAAAAATCAGCCAAACACTTGCAACCCAAATAGCCGAAAATCCTAGTAACCTTAAGGGCGATTCTAGTTGGTCAATCTTAAGGCGAATCCGGATGTGCTGTGGACTATCTACGGAGGGACGACACTTGGAGTCCTAAAGACTTGTTCTTGTTCGGTTCGGGCGCAGCTAGGGAGGGCACGCTACAAAGTGTATGCATCTGAATTATGCTAAATGATTATGTGTAAATAATATGTTTCCTGGATTTATGGTTTTTCCGCATGATTTATGTTTATTCATATGTATCATAACCTAACACAATATACCATGGGTGACAGACTGGCAGATTGATGAATGAAGATCAAAGCATGGCAGCGAACATCGCAAATTAAAGTTACTTTAGAGTTGAACTAACAAGCTTTGTCGTATAAACCAAAATCGAAACACAAAATTGGTTAACAACCATGTTTCAATTGACAATAATCACCAAAGTTTCATAAACCCAAAAAAGAACCCTTTCTAGTCTTTTATTTTCATATGATTTCTAAAAATAACCATGTTTCAATTGACAATAATCAGCGAGCTGGATAGATCTCAAATTACTATCAGATGCAAACAATCTACTCGTATAATCAGTTAATAATTGAGTTTTATTTTTTACAATTTGAAACCCTAGTTTAATAAAAACAATTACAAACCAACTAATTACCTTAGAAAACATCCCTAAAAAAACTTACAAGAGAAAAATCAAAGAAATACAACACGACTATGTGTCAATTGTAGTTTGGTGCGACAATTTGGAGTTTTATTGAAGAAAAGTAAGTGTAGTAAGTTTAATCGGGGAAGAGATTAAAAGTAGGGAGAAAAACAAAAAACAAAATGTTGGAGTGGGTTCCACGTGGGTGGTCAACACCGAAAAATTGAGTCAAGCATCAGAATCCGGCTAAAGGTGGTTTCTCGCAAAACATTTTAAAAATGAGGTTTGTTCTTGTAAGATTCTTTTTAAAAAAAGATGGTTTCTCGCAAAATTTGCATTTTAAAAGGTGGTTTCTAATAAATTTTCATTTTTAAATGATTTTTTGTAGGGAGTAGGGGTGTAGTGGGTTAGTACTTAGTAGTTAAGTGTGAGAAATAATACTCCCTCCGTTCTAAATTAGTTGTTACACTTACCTTTGCACAAAGTTTTAGGTGATAAGTGGTTGTTTGGTTATGAATTGTTATTTTATTGAAAAAATAGATGTGAAAGGAGTTAGTGGGGTATTTTTTAAATTGAATGAGAGAGGGTGTGGGGAAAAAAAGTATTTAGTGGGAAGAAAGAGACAATATAATAATTGTGGGGTCATTCCTAATTTAGAAGTGTAACAACTAATATGGGACGGACGAAAAAGGAAAGTGTAACAACTAATCTGGGACGGAGGGAGTATAATATTGGTGAAAATTTACATTTATAGAAGCGGTGCAAGTATTAAGGGACGACCCGAAAAGGAAAGCGGTGCGAGTATTAAGGGACGAAGGGAGTAAAACCTTAAAATAATGGACGCAATTGGGTCACGGAAAAAAGTGTTCTCAACCTTCGAAATCAAAGCTTTTTCATGGGTGCTACCTCCACCAATTGGAGATTTTAATCCAGAACATGCGTGCGCACAAAATGACCAAAAACAGGCATTAGCTACTGTGAAATCCGTGCGTGCGCATACATTAAGGATTTCCTTTCTTCCTTCAATTCTTCTTTGTATAATTAGTAAATCCAACTATATTAATCATACATTAAGTATTTAATTTACCTATTCACAGCAGTACTATCAAGAAAAAAATGACAAAATCAATTTGTCCAAAAAAAAACAACGGTAAAAACTATCACAAAAAATATATTGTACTCATGACTCATGTGACTTACACAAATCTCTTACTTAGTACGAATTAATTATCATCAGTAACTGCAAAACATATCAAATCTTGCCGCGTAGAAAATAACAAACAAACAAAATTTTACCGAGTACAGAACTAGGGTCTAAGGGAAAGAAATTTACAGTGAATCAAAACATAAAATTGGCGTACCATTATTTGAGGTCCAATCGTAATTGCAATTTCCTTTAATTCCCCGCCAACCATTACTTCATATATAAATATACATACATCATAAATGATAAGGATACGGATGTGAGAGTGAGGGATAACTCAGTTGGTTAGAGCTTCCATCCCGGTTTCAGGTGATTCTGGGATCGATTCTCATCCCCCGCTCTTGTGGCTCATTCGCAAAATAAATAAATAAGGATACGGATGTTAGAGGTATGATGAACATCCACAAAACAATATATTTATAACACTATATGTTTATTTTCTACTTATTTACCACATTCGGTAGAATTATGGAGTTTTAAAAAAAGTATAAAAACGGTCAAAATCGCTCCCGTCTGGGTTATGAACCGGCTTTATCGATCTGGACCAAATCAGTTCTCAGGTCATGAATTTTAAAACTTCTATTCTCAAAGCCGGTCAAATTCGATCCCGTTCAATATAGGTTTGGACCGATAAACAGCCCTAAGGAGTAAGGGCCATCTCATAAACATTGTGAACGCAAGAACATGATCTCGAGAACCGAAGATCAAAAAAAACAGACACACGTCCATCCCTCAACTGGCAACAAATTCAAACTCCCAACAAGTGGAGTTCCACTACCAAACCCTCCTCCAAATTAACCCAAAATTCAATGTCTTTTCACATTTTAAACCCAACATTTTCACATTTTCTCCAATATCTGCTCAGATTTTGTTGGAATAAAAAAATCAAATTTTCCCAGAAATAAATTCCACCCATTCTGCTCATATTCTGGCAATTCTTAATGTAAATAGTTTCTGAGAAACCCAGAAAAATCTTCAGATAACTCCCGAGGATTCGCATAAATGTCTGCTGAAGAAGAGAATTACAAGAGGCAGAGATTTTATATTGAACTTAAACCTGGTGAGACCACCATTATTTCTTGGAAGAAGTTACTCAGAAAAGCGACGGAGAAGGATCAACGTGGACCCCACTTACCTTCTTCTTCATCTTCAACTGCCCTTGAAACTTCCAGAAGAGTTATGGTGAGTGTTTCTGCAAAAAATGCGTACTGTTTTAGTGTTTTCTGTTGATTGTTTGATGTTTTAATCAATTTTGATGTGGAAGTGGTATTAGTTTTGTTACTTGTGTTGTATACTTACATGAGATGTTTGCATGTATGTGATATGTGAGTTTTGTTGTCATAGTTCAAACTACACTATCTATGTGACAATTGATTCTAGAATCTAGACCCGGTTAATTTAGAGTTTCCGCTCATGACACACAATTTTAGGAGATAAGGGATATGAATATGATGGAGATAGTGTTTAGTTGTCATAGTTCAATGTGACAATCAATTCCTTATTCGTAGTTCAAATTATGCTATCAACGTGACAATCAATTCTACACACGGGTTAATTTAGTGTTTTAACTTATCATGATGCATAGTTTTAGGAGATAAAGGGATATGCTAGTTCAAACTACACTATCAATGTGACCATTGATTACGTATTAGTAGTTCATATAATGCTATCAACTTGGCAATCAATTCTAGACCCGGATTTTCAGTTATCATGACACATAGTTTTAGGAGATACTCCCTCCGTCCCGGAATACTCGACCCGGTTTGACCGGCACAGAGTTTAAGGAACTTGAATTGACTTATTTAATTTAATAGGTAGTAGTTGATAGTGGGGTATTATTTTAATGTAGTTAGTGGGAGGTGGGTTAAGAGGTGTGGTTGGGGGAGAGTAGGGGTTGAATTTTTAATTATTTTTTGTATGGAGTAGAGGGTAGGTGGGTTAATAGGGGTGGAGTGGGAAATAATATAATATTGTTAGAATATTTCCATTTTTAGAAACAGGTCAAGTATTAAGGGACGGCCCGATAAGGAAAACAGGTCAAGTATTCCGGGACGGAGGGAGTAAGTGGATATGATCAGGGCCGTCTCCGGCAATTTGGAGGCCCTGTGCTAAAATACAGATATTGGGCCCCTATAAATTTTTACGGGCAATTATTTAATGTAAAACACATAATTATAATATTAATATTGTTTTATTTATACAAAATATAAAGTCAAATTAATAATATGGTTTAATGTTTCAAAAGGTCTTGCATGCACAAGGTGTACAATAAATTTATTGTGCACCAACATAACTTTTACCCAGTTTTTTCTAACTTTTACTCAGTTTTCTCTAACTTTATATTATTAAAAAATAAATAATAGATAAACATTTTAAAGTGTTAAATGATTAATTTTATACATTTTTAATGATTTTGAAGAAATATTTTTTATTAAAATGAAATATTTATTATTAAAAAGTAGATAACTTTTACATATACAAGAGTAACTTTTAAGCATTTTACGTCAATTTTAACTTCGGTGTACAATATTTTAAAGTGTAAAGGTTTGATGGACATGAAAAAAACAAATAAAAAAAGGGGCATGAGAAGAATTAAACCCTGGTCTTAGCTACCACACTTATAATTCTTTACCAACTGGGACAAAGATTACTTAATGCATAACAAAGCAGCTGTTAAATATATAGTATTTGTTCTTGGGGGGTTTAACCAACAATTTCTTTTGGGGCCCCAAAATTTTGTGGCCCGGTGCTACCTGGACCTCCCTTTAGCCGACCCTGGATATGATGGGGAGATAATGAGGTATTACTTTTATTTGATGCGGGAGTGTGTGACCCAAACTTTTGGAAGCAGTAAAAAGATAGTGAGCCCTTGCCAATTTAAAAAACAGGCAAACTAAATTGTGACAAATGAAAAAGGAAAGTGGACAAAATAAATTGTTGTCATCCCAAATATGAAGGCACTCATGTTGGCAATCCTAAAAGAGCATTGGTGCTCCATTGAAGCTGTATGTTTTTTTATTGGTGAAAAAAGAGTAACATAAATTAGCTAAAAAAGTTAATACAATCAGAAATATAAATGTTCATACAAAAGCTAAAGGGGAGGGGAAACGCCCTAGTTACATTCAACTTCGCATATGCGGTTCTAAAATACTTCGAAAGAGCATTGTCTTCACGCTTGGAGTATGCAACTTTCACTTGCTGGAACTACTTCATTAGCTCCCTGCATTCAGATACGATAGTTGCATATTTGTTAGGGGCCGTAGTATCATAGTGGATGAGGGTAATTATATTCTGACAATCGGAGAAAAGAGTGATATAAGTAGCATTGTTATGCTTTGCTAGGAGCAGGCCTTCTCTAATACCTAATAATTCAGCATTGAAGCTGTACTGCGAAATGCTTTTGAGTTCCAACTTTAGCTGCCTTAATGTAGAGGATTTGTGATAACTGAGAATATTGTGCTGACTTTTCCCTCCATTTGAAGATTTAAAGTTTTACTCAGTCCTGGATTACCTATCTTTTGCTACGAATGTGTACATTGTCTGATTATATGTCTGTTGTGGTACCTTAGCTCTGCAAGTCTGCCACATTGTGAAAATTTTGCATGTTTTAATGTACCTGAAATGTTCAAGTGTATCCATATGCATGTTGAATCGACGAGGCTTTGACACGGCTCCTTTAGTAGAGTCTAGTTATGCAGCTAGGCTGCTAGTGGCACTTGTTTGAGGAATAATCATGTTCATGTAATTTTCTATTTTATACTTTTATGCAACTTAGTGTCCATTTCCGATGGAGCCAAAGATTCATTTGTTCTTTTGGCTGTGGGATGTAATGGACTAAATCAAAATGGCTCTTAATACCTATTCGCTTCCTTTCCATGAAGTAGAAGATGGTCGTCCCGTTGTCGTCCCGTTATCGCTTTTGGGTCAATTGGAAACAACCTCTCTGCAATGTAGAGGTAAAGTTGCGTACGTCCGATCCCCCCTTACCCGGCTTCTTGCGGGAGCCTCTTTGAGGTAATGGGGTAATGATAATGAATGATACTTTTATGCAACTTTCAGTCACATTGTTAGGTTAAATTCAGGTGAGTCGACTAGGTTCAATTTTCAGATTTGCAGGGTTTTCTTGTTCACTGCTTCTGATAAAACAAAATCCATATATCTGAATAAGAAATTAAGAAACCATATTCCATTCGTTTGAAGTTTTTGGCCATAACTCATAAGACATATTTCTCTCTGGATTCAGGACGGGTATCATGATGGCGGACAGTACAATGATTCTTTCATTAGGAATAAAAACGCCAAACATATGTATGATACTCCTCCCTCTTCTTTGTTGTGATTTGTATGATGATCACTAGCTGATGCTTTGCATTCTGCTACAATTGGTACCTTCTTTTAAGTTAATAATGTAAAAAGAATTCTTCTGCACTCCTTGTTTGAGATGGTTTATCTTGTGCTTACAATTTCATGTAGATTGTTAAATATATACACTACAGGCAAACAATTTCGGTTGACTGGATTCGTACAGTTAAACTTTTTGTGTCCTCTCTAACATTCAAATTTCAAAATCTTCTGGGACTGTTTGTGAACAATGTGAACATAGCTTACTTCGTCAACCTTACTTAGAATGTTTCTTCTTGTCCTCAGAAATAGAGTCACGTCATCAGGGCGAAGAGTAAAAATAACAAAAATTGGATGTGATAAGAATGATGATCATTCATCAATTAAACACGCAGAAGCGGAGAAGTTGAGTGCAAAGGCCACTTCCAAGACTAGCAGTCTGTTGGATGAGACTTTAAGGTGCTCTAGCTTTAGCTCACATGCTATGGTAAAAGATCATCGACCTGAAGAACTGCAACTATTTACAGTAGATGCCCCTGTCTTGACCAGTTCAGAGAAGTCTGCCAGTGTTTGCAGTAAATCCAAATGTCCTCCTCTAAATGCAATTGAGGATGCTTCTGTGTTTCCACTAAAAACAACGCATAATGTCCAGAAAAAGACTCCAAATATCTCTTCTGAGGAAATAAAAGTGGGAGTTGGAAGTGATTCGTCTGATGTTGTGCATCAGAACTTCGAGGGTAGATGTGTTCCTGTTAAGAACAGCCCTACATCTGGTATATTGATGCGCGATAAAGTATCTTCCAAAAGTCGTCATAACGACAAGAGTGGTGGAAGTTGGGGACATGTTGATGCTGTTTCACTGGGCTACAAGTCTTCATTGAAAGATTCAGTAAGTACCAAACTCCATAGTATCTGAAAAATGTGGCATCAAAGATATTATATCCTATATTTATGAGTTTAAAGTTATTATTGATCTATCATTTGTCTTTTGGAAGGAATTTTATTTTTAAGGCTGCGGTCATTAGAATACCCCTGCGTAGTATTAACTGTTGAGACTATCGACTGCGTAGTTGCCATTTTCATCTTAGTTGTTAGTTGCTGCATGCATGTTGTGCTCTTTTCTTCTTTTTTTTTCTTTTTCCCTTTCTTAAAATGACCACCTTAGAGATTTATGATGCTAATTCCTTTGTTGTTTTATTAGGGATTAATCTATTCCTTTTTAGGGGGTGTCAAGCCTATGACAGAAGGAGGGATAGAACCGAAAGTACCAGGCATATATTCAAGGGCCAAACCAAAATATTTTTATACCAAAATACACAAGACGCAATCTATATGATGCATGAGCTTATCTACTCAATCAAGGAAGGACAACTGATGTTTATGTCAAAGGGCTTAACTTCAATTGTGCAAAACCCTAAAAAAAATTAACTTGAACACTTAGATTTTCCAGTGAGTCTTGCTCTAGGTTCTCTGAGTGTCTGACAGCACCTCTCACCCCCTCACCTTTGTTCGGTGGCTGCAGTTCATTTAAGGGATCGAATGGGCTCGCTGCAGTCTTGGCAGAGGTGGTGCTTGGGGAAGGGAGGGAAGGGGAATGGTCGAGTGGAGTTGAGCTGCAATCCTACCATCAGGACATTCATGTATTTTTCTGCGAATAAGAGGACCAAGTCTACTCCTAAATTTATAATAATAGACAATGTATTTGCATCTCTTTATTTTTCATCTGAAATAAACTTGGTTTATGTGTATCTGATAAAAATGGCTTTCATAACAGTCTTTCATCATATATTAGATTAAAGTTGTGTATTTCTGGTGTACAAGGTAACAAAAAGAAAAATGCATGAGGGTCCTGGCATCCTAGTGAAGCTAAAATGCTAATGTGATGGTGTGGTACTAACTTTGTGGAATTGGAGAGATGACAGAGAACCTATTAATTGTTAGGTCATGTGTAGAGCCCTTCAGTGTTGCGGTCCTGCTTTCAAATAATGACCCTGCATGCAGTATCATTCAATCTGAAATGGGAATTGATGTACACACCTCCCAGATTAGCTTCCCGTGCTCTATTTGACTCTTTTGTAGAGCACAATTTCCGAATACCAATTCACCCTTCTGTGGTGTCAGTGAAAAAAGATTGTAGAATAATAGAAGGATATTCTTCAGAGAAGTTGGAATTATTCATTTTTTATGGTATTGAGGTGAAGCTCAAGTTAGATGCATTCATATTTCCATGTTATCTAAATATACTCTGTTTGATCAGCTTGCAAAGTTACGGCCGGAAAAAGTCATGGATCACCATACTTTGACAGAAGCACTCAGCAGAGCAAAAAGTATAAGAGCATTAGCTGATCAAATTCTGGTAACCTTCGCGCCTCTGTCTGGTCATTTTATGTTTTGTTTATGGATAGCGAGAAAGCATGTTGTGTCTGTATGCTGTCATAAGTTTGTGATTCTCAAAATTGTGTCTGACTTCTAAAAATGGCAAGTATTGGACGGTAGAATATTTATTAGAGTACGGAACAATGGGAAGGGTTCATCAAATGATGTTGAGTTATTATATGAGGTTATTTGAGACATATACCTCGACTTTGGGACTATTCTGTTTATATCCTGGCATGTAGAATTCTATAGAGAAATGGATATAAGTTGAACATCTTAAAAGCTGCGATTGAGTCTCTCTTTTGAATGATTTTAAAAGTGGTTGTTTTGAGGGATTTGGCATCTTTTGATTACTCATCCATCTACTTGGCTCATTGAGTTGGAGGTGAACTCTCTTCGTTTCATTTCCTTTTCTCCATCTTAACAATAGGAAAGAAATTAGAAGTTCTGATAAGTTCAGATAAAATAAAATAAGTTTAGGAAAATTAAGTACAATTTATAACTAAATTAAGTTCTGATGAGTTCTAATAAGCTCAGTTAAGTTCATATCACATAAGTGTAGAAAAAATAAGCGAAAATCAGGGGAATAGAACGCACCTTTAGAAAGTAACATATGTTATGGACTCGCGCTTGGATGAAAATTACTAGAAATGCTTGCACAATGGCAAAATGCACATATCACCTTTTTCTGACTATAACCTACTTTAAACTCTCTAATGCACAATGCTGCAACTCTAGATTACAGTGCTAAATCAAACATCTCTTACTCTTTTCTTTTGGTTCAAGGGTTTGATGACTTTGATCACTTTGATAGAAATCGTTTCTTTTCTATTTTACGGACGAGGTTGACCTGATCTATGAATTTTCTTCGTCCAGAGTCGAAACATGGTGGATGATGTTTTGAGAAATCCTGACCGAATTCCTTGTCAGAAGAGGAAAGTTACAGAATCAAGCAACAACACTAATCCCATCCCGTCTTGTCCCCGGAAGAAAGCTCCTAAGAAACCATCAGCAGAGCATCCAATCATACAAACCAAGAGTTCTTGTCCACTTACAAAGAGTGTCAAACCGACTTCAAAGCAGAAGCAGCAGATCCCAGAGAAAACAAACCTGAAAGTCAGATTCCTATTGAAGCAACAGGAGCATCAAACTCTCAAATCTAACGAGCAATCTGCCAAAGACGCATTGAATCACTCAAGAGTTGCCGCTTCTCTGACGTTCAATCAACCGAGTTGACATATATGCCCATATCCTGTGAATAATCCTGTATTCCTGTGTGTAGCTTAATTTGTACGGAGTAGTAATTACTTAGGCTAATGATATCCCACAGGACAACACCATGCTTAATTTAGGTCGGTAAATGTAAGATTAGGGGGGGGGGGGGGGGGGGATTTTGGCACGCTTTTTCCGGTTTCACTAACAGTTGTCCTTGCCGGGAAATTTTGGTGATTCGGCTATCTTATGGTTATGACTCTTTTGAAGCTCCTTAATTTGCAGGTATGTACACATTGTTTTGTTGATGTAGTGAAATTAGTGATACGGAGCAGTTAAATTAGTTATACTTCGTATTTGGTTTGTGATTTGAAGTACAATATGTCAATATATCAATATATCAGTTCCACGTCCACAAGTCCACAGCCCAGATGCAAGCACACTAGAAATGTGAATGCTGATAATTGGAAAGACTTTGATTTTAGACCAAATTGTTTAGAATTCTAAGTAAAATTATACTCTGTGTTTGTTATGGAGTATTAATTTAAGAATGCGTGATAAAATCACGTGTCAATCATTATATTGATTTATCTTTAAAATTTTCACTTTTAACCCTTTATATATAACCTTTGTTGAAACAAAAAGTTGCTAACACTTACTTTGTGATGTTTACAACAAAATGCAACACTCTTTTTGTGACCAAACAACATTAGTTCATGTAAAAAAGGTATTGTTTTTCATCGCTCATAATTACTTCCAAGTTCAAACACCTACAATTAATGATGGAAAATATTGTATTGGCCTTCAGAGTTCAGACTCTAGCTTGTTACCTCTCAATCCTTTCTCTCACTAACATAAAAAGAAAACGGTGACAGTGTGGACGTGTGGTGGGACTTGGTGGTGGTGGTTGATTTGGTGAAGGGGTGGTGGGGAGGGACGAGAAAGAGGAACAAGTGAAGTAAATATGTCATTGGGTTGGGCTGAGGTACGACATGGCCAAACACAAAAAAAAGCACAGTCCTACACGGCCACGTAAAAAGCACGCCTCGTAGGGACTGGATTCTGGGGTCGTTGGCTGGTCGGTGATCCCAAATTTTTATGGAAAAAATACGATAAGGCACGATACGACAAAACATGTTAAATTGATTGAAGTTATGCTTAGATACGACTGCCCCACGTGGCTCGACACGTGGGATTGAGTAGTATTTTAAAAAATTTGGCACAGTCCAACCCTACTCGTAACAAGTGGGCTTAGTGTGGGGACAAGTCCGTTTAAGACCAAGGTATATGAGCTCGGCACGAAGCACGACCCAGACTGACCCACAACCATCTTTAAGAACAAGTGTAAAATAGAATGTTTACATCTAAATGATTTAAGTAAATGAATTTGGCGCAGTCCAACTCGACTCGTAACTAATGGGCTTGGTGTGGGGACAATCCCGTTTAAGACCAAGGTACATGAGCTCGACACGAAGCACAACCCAATCTGACCCACAACCATCTTTAGGAACAAGTGTAAAATAGAATGTTCAAATGAATCACACCTAAACATATTTTTAAGTAAATGAATGGAATGCCTTAGAAACTCACTTTGTTATTCGGTATCATTTTATAACTTCAGTTTTCATTTTATCCTTAATACTCTGTTCTGTTCGATTTATTTTAACTTATTTTAGACAAAATAAGTTTATATAAGTTCAGATAAGTTCATCAAAATTAAGTTTTTTTTTTCCAGATATTTTCACACACAAATAAGTTTATTTCAGACAAAATAAGTTTTTTTTCAGATAATATAAGTTCAGTCAAAGTAAGTCCAATAGAATAATATAAGTTTTTTCAGATAATATAAGTTTTGTCAAAATAAGTCCAATAGAATGAACTCGATGAATTGTTGTAATTTGTTAAAATAAAAAAAATAAAAAGCGGAAAATAGAAAAGGTAGTTTTAACTTTTAAGAGCGCAAAGGCGGCAAGAAATGAAAGTGAAAAACAAATTACATAGGAGATGTTGGCAATTCGAAAAGTTTTTACTTCAAATTTAAAACTGTCCAACTCTCACCGCTCACACTTGACACTTCCACTTTCTCTCTCTTCACTCCATTTTCCGTCGCTTGCAAAACCGCTTCACTCTCTCTCCACCGGCACTTCCACCAAGAGTTAAAATGTCGGGAAAATTCAAGCGAAAGGAAAACGACGGTTACGCCTCAGACGGTGGTTCTGACGGCAACGCTCCTCCTAAGAAGTCTGTTAAGCGCGAGGACGATGAAGATGGAATTGTCGTTTGCGAGGTACTTCCTCTCTCCTAATAGTGAGCATTTTCTGTAGCGAATTTTGTTTTTTAGGTTTAATTTTTTTTGACGTTTGACTGATTGTATGTATGAACCCTAGATTTCGAAGAATCGGAGGGTTTCTGTGAGGAGTTGGCAGGGGAGAGTTATGGTTGATATTCGTGAGTTCTACGTCAAGGACGGCAAGCAAATGCCCGGTCGCAAAGGTTCCTCTCGAATTTCTGCTTGCTTGTTGTTGAACAATTTTCAGTAATTTTGTCGATTTTAAGTGTATTGTGAGTGTGAAATGTTAATTGATATTTTTTTCTAGGGTTTAGCTTTGGTTGTTTTGTGAAATTACAAAGAGAGACCAGTAAAATGATAGAAGGTGTTGAGATGATTTTTATTTATGCTGAGAAAAGAATGTGGTGGTTTTGAAGTATTGTTGTTGCAATTCAA
The DNA here is from genome assembly GCF_020520425.1 of Spinacia oleracea. Taxonomy (NCBI): domain Eukaryota; kingdom Viridiplantae; phylum Streptophyta; class Magnoliopsida; order Caryophyllales; family Amaranthaceae; genus Spinacia; species Spinacia oleracea. Next base: position 9,220,457 of record NC_079490.1, read on the forward strand.
TTTTTAGAGGTTTGTCATGATTTTTGTCGCGAGCTGTTAAATAATAATGATTTGCTGTTATTGAAATTCAGGTTTTACCTAGTTAGGTTTTGTGTTTTTGTTGATTTTTTTCATGTGCTGGTAATTATACTCCCTCTGGCCCTCCCTCACCCCAGGATATGAAGGTAATTTTTATAGAGCTCTGGAATTCATGAACGGTAATTTAGGGATGTGTGGACTTATAGTAGGTGCTTTAGATATTTCCTTGGCTAATAGGGGATTTTTCTGGGGGGTTCTGGGGCTGGAATTGGCGAATTTATAGCATAAGAAAGACTTAGATTCTTTGAGACACCTCTACCTTAAACAAAGAGAAAGGATAAAGTTCCACAAGGGACTATTTCATATTTTCTGGTCTATGATAAAGTTATTGAACATTAGGTCAACAAGATAATTTGGATTTTCATGGTATCTGGATGTTAAAGTGTGTAGATTCTTACTTCTCATGTATGAGAATATGAGATGGTAGGTGAAGCCGAATGTCGTGTAAAAGGGTCTACCACAAATTACAGGAATTTGATTTTAATCTACTATTGTAGTAAACTAGTAGTCTGTTGTGTTGTGCATTAGGGTTGGGAGAGTGGTTTGTGGACTACTTCAAGTTTCTACCCATAACATGTGTAAAAGAGCAAGCAGATGAAAGGGATGAAGACAAAGTTGCAAGCTATTAATGATTGTCGTATTATTTGCTTATTTGATTGGCGGAATAGTTGCAAACCTCTGCCTCTTCTTGTTGGCATGTAATAGTAATGGAATGTGTAGCGGAATTTTTTTGTCAGATTTTTCGATATTTGAATTATGGTCAGTGGTAAGCGTTCAAGTATTGTTGATGCAATTTGGTCCCCCATGTCATTCTTGGTTGATTTTTGAAACATTAGCCAATTTACTATCAGCCTTCCACCCCTAAAAAGCTTTTTTTTTTCCCTTTTTTCCTGAAGATAGTTGGTATTGGACTTGTGTTCCCTCTCTTTCCTTTCGGGAGAATTGTTCTAATAGAAGAGGTTATTTCACCGTTGTTTGGAAACATTTGGATTAATTGATGATCGAGATTTACTTGTTTGTATTGTTCCAATAGGACATGGTAACACTGTTAATGTGGGAGTGATGTCCAACTTAATTTGAACTGTTTTGTTGTCGCTTGAGGTAAAGGCTGGCTAGGGAGGAATACTGGCTCATGTACTAGGTTCCACCCATGTCATATGTATATTTAATTGAAGGGTTGGGGAGAAGAAAAAAGGTTGCTAGTTTGTAATGATGTTACTTGTTGTATACTTGTATGAACGCATTACAAGAAACTTGTTCTGGACTCTTAACTGAAGTATCATAATCCCTTTTTTTTTAAAAAGAATTTATGCGCATGTCTAACTTTGCACCTACTTAGCAAAGAAGTTTAGGAATATGAAAGATACAAGGCTTGGCTGTGTGGGTGTGTGATCCAGTTCTTGCATTTGGAATTACTGCTGTGATGTCATGCTGATCCAGACTTCTGTTGCAAAAAATCTAGCAAAACAAAAATTACAAAATCATTTATTCAGTTTCAGATTGCTTCTTGTTTATAATCCTTAGCACAGCCAATTAGTGAATTTACTACTTCCATTTGGATTTAGTGGTCACATTCTGCTTACTAGGTTATTCAAATAACTCGTAATGTGACAATTATTTCAGAACGGTGTGACTGTTGGAGTAGTTTTTTTACTTTGTTCAGACCACCATATCACATGAAAATCACATAGTATCTATAATCTGATTATCTGCATGAAAAGCAACAATATGGTTTTACGCAATATGTTCTGCTGCATACATTTGGTATGTTCACTCGTTTCCAATGAAATACAGTAGAATGTTTATGAGTGCACAAAGGAAGGGGGGAAATGGAGAAGTGCTCTGTATTTCCAGTGGAATAGGATATTTACGTACACCTCTTTGCCTGAAATGGTTGGTGTTGTTTCATTTACTTTGTTTTAGAACCCCCCACCCATCCAGTGCTTATCGTGCTTTGTGCAGAGTTTCTGTCGTGTTTTTTAAGGTTGATGTTTTCAGCTTAACTAAAGTTACAAATTTTCTTTTACTGATTTGTTGTCATTGTTCCTTTCAGGTATCACACTTACCATGGATCAGGTACATATCTTACATTCTTACGAATAGCTAATTGGCTACGATTAGTGTCACTATAATTCTTAATCAGTTTATGTCGTGTTCTGTTGGTTGATGACCATCTATTTTAGGTATTAACCCTTATTTTTCCGTTGGCTGCTGCAGTGGAAGGTGCTTCGTGATCATGCTGAGGATATTGACCAGGCTGTTACTGACAATTCTTAGGCTGGAGGTCTGATCCTTGTTGATATAGTTGATGGATGCTGGGTTTCAGGCTGTTACATTTTGCTGACTAGGACTTCTGCAGTAGTTATTAGTGGTAATTTCGGCTAATGTTCTGTATCTAAGTAGGATTATTGGATTGTGTAATCATGACTGCAGGTTTTCCACCTGTTTATGGATGCCTACAGACTCTATTTTGCTGAAATGGTAGTATGTACGCTTATTGACAGTACATTCAAAAACAGCTGTTTTACTATTGCAGAGTCGTGTAACAACAAAGTCGTCGTACAACTTGAAACATACATTGAAATCAAATTAGAGCTTCTTATTTAGAATTTCGAAGGAAAGCTGTTGGGCAATACCCAGTTTGAATTGACGAGTCTCCAGTACAGATTCGAAGACATTCATCACATGTTGTAAGTTATGATCATTACACAGATCTAACTGGAATGTGGATGATTTTGTGCTCAAATTTGAGAATTTTTGGCACAGTAATGTAGAGCACACCATTCTTAAACACAGCCATTATTTCTTCCTTCCATGAATTGAAAGGCAGGTGAAGGGTTGTCTCACGTGGACTAAATACCTTGTTTCCAAAAGCATCAATCCCACCATCTCCCTTGATCACAAGCAAGTTGTCAATGATTTCCACCTTAATGTTCTCAGCTCCAAGTCCTGGCATGTCAAACCACATTCTTACCTCGCTTTCGTCCTCGGTAGTATTCCAGGGAGTGCGCACTGCAAATTAACACATATTTCAACAAATTAATGGCCAAAATTTTCAAAGTTTGACCTAAAAAGTCAATACATAGCTCATTTTACTTGCTCAATTTGACCTAAAAGCTCTCACATAAAATGGTCAAATGGGGCAAGTAAAACGAGGTTGAGGGAGTGATAAATATTGACTGAAAAGCCTGTATCAAATAGGATGTACCTCTGTGTTAGAATACTTGGACCGATACACTTGACAATGCACTAGTTTGACCGTAAATATTGTAATTATGTATCCGTAAAAACTATAAAAAAGAAATTGATATTTGAAAAATACGTATACATTAAGGTTAGCCTAACTACAAACTTATTACACAATAATATTTGAGTTTTATACATCAGAAAGAAAATGTGGTCAAAATTAATATACCTCATATGAATAATGCAAAAGTCAAACTGTTGCGAGTATTAAAAAAAAAAGGAGTGAGGACAAAGTATATACTTAGAAAAGGATATGAAGGTGTGGAATATATACCATAAGGAGAGGTCTCAATTAAGGCAACCTTTTTATTATTAAACTGTTGATCTGCCATTGGACCAATTTTCTTTGGACTTCCCCCAGCCTGTTGAGCCTTAACCACCAATGAAGACCTCGAAGAAGGGGTCTTCAATGACGGCTTGGTTGGGGACACCACAGAACGTGACCCCAACCGAGCCAGTACAGGACTAAAGCCAACGGCCGCCCTGTTGTTTGACACTAGGGTCGAAGCCGAGCACACGGTAAACACGTTACTTGCCATTGATCAAGATGATTGACTACGAAAAGATTGGTTCGCGGGAGCAATGTGAATATCTCGAGTTTGTATGTATGTTGATTTATGTATTGGGAGTTTATTTATAGGTATAGAGGAGGTATGGTTAACGTTTTTGAAGTACATGTAGCTGTGTTTTTAGCGCTTTTTGCATGAAGAAGTTTCATAAACTATTCCTAGGCTACTAGCATTTTGATGCCTCTTTACTAATTGAAAGCAAAGTAATGCAGATTCTATTATCAAAGTGAGGAACATACTAAATAAGTAAATATTTCCATGTACGGAATTAACTATGTTTATTTGCTTTTAAAAGCTCTTTAATTATACACTGTGTCCAGATCTGGCAAGATTCAAGTTGCTAATTTGTACATTTGCTTTGATCCTATAAGTAAATATTTATTTTGTACTTATAGGAGTAATTATTTATTTCTCTATGAAGGATACATTTTGCTCAATTTAATGACTAGGGAATTTCATATTAGTTATTATTGGAGCCTTTAGAGTATAAAACTAATCTTTGGTCATACTCTATCAGAGCCTAATATTATGCATTTATGTAGTTTTTTTTTTCTTTCTTTTTCCAGATGAATCATAATAGTAATACAAATTATAAATGGAAAAGCGAGTCTAACACCTATTGTACACACACCTTTAATGTTGATCACTTGTTTTTTTGGTGTTAACAAACGATTCACCCTTAGGGCTAATTCAAATTCGGAACGAGTTTTGGGTGGATAGGTTTCAGTCCCCTACCAATTGTTGTTGAGGGGGATTGAACAGGCGGTCTTCCCTACCAAATTCAACTCCAATCACCACTGAACCAACATGCAATTGGTATGTTAACCATTATGTAGTCTAACTTTTTGTAGCTATACAAAATTTCTTTTGTGAAATGTAAACAATATAAAGAGAACAAAACTGAAAGTACTCCTTTTTTCTGTTAGCCTCCAAATTTTCCTCCGAAATAACCCTCGACAAGACGACAAGCCCCCACTACATGGTACATGTATTTTAAGGAGATCAATGTTGTAACTAAGCAAGCCCGGCCTTAACTTTTTTTTTTTATCCCTTTTCTTTACCCTTTTTTGAGGTTATATACCATTGGATTATTCTTGTGTGGACCTGATCCATAATAATATTATTGTGAACCCGAAGCAAATATTTTACTCTACTATCCATTTTTTATACATAGTGATTATAATAAATTAAACACATATTTTCTTAGATATAGTAACCATTTTTTTGAATCAAAGTAATCCTAAGTTTTTAAAAGAGAATTGTGACTTAAAATCACATATTCAAGCACGTCATGTACTAACGACATGAATTTAATAATTTATTATAATAATTCTAATAAACACGTCAAAGTAAATTAGAATCAAGTTGTTAACTTTTTTTTAAACACATGGTCCACAATAAATTTAGTATGGACCAGTTCCATTTAAGAATATTGTGTACCGTAATAAATATTTACGGAGTACCAATAAAGACTTGTTTTAAGGGCTCGATAACTCCACTTATTGACTTAAAAGTCTCAAGTTTGAATTTGTTAGAGCAAATGATAATTATTAGAATAATCAGGGAAAAACAAATTATAGGAAAGAAGAAATCGAAATAGTTGAGAGAGAGAGTTTTAGGAAATCAGAATTTTGTAATCAGATTTCTTAAGGAAAAAGAAACCCAAGAGTGCTTATATACAAGACAAAAACTACCTCTAACAAACTTCTAACTACCTCTAACAAACTTTGTAATAAAAAATATTATAAATAATTGACTCTCCTATACTCCCCCTTCAAGCTGGACTTTGGAAACAAGTCCAAGCTTGGCAGATAGAGTAAGATGCTGTGAGGAAGCAAGAGGCTTGGTTAGAAGATCAGCAAGTTGGTGTGTGCTCGATACATGAGCTGTTTTGATGAAACCACTTTCAACCTGCTCACGAACATAATGCATCTCCCTTTTCAGATGCTTGGTTTTGTCATGGAACATAGGATTCAGAGCAAGATGTTCAGCAGAAGTGTTGTCACAGTACAAACTGACAGGCAAAGAGATGATGACATGAAGGTCTTCAAGCAATCCTTGAATCCACACAAGCTCACTAGCAGTGGCTGACATGCTCCTGTATTCAGCTTCAGCAGATGACTTGCTGACACTGCGCTGCTTTTTGGTTTTCCATAAAATTAAATTATTGCCAAGGAACACTGCATATGCACTGAGTGATCTGCTACTGAATTGACATGATCTCCAATCAGCATCACTATATGCAGACATATCAAGACTGGAATCAGCTGAATACCATAAGCCACTATCCATAGTTCCCTTTAGATACTTGAGAACATGGAGAGCAGCTCTCAAATGTGGAACCCTTGGTGAATTAACAAACTGACTGAGATGCTGCACACTATAAGAAATGTCAGGCCTTGTGATTCCTAAATAGAGAAGCCTGCCAACAAGTCTTCTATAGATATTAGGCTCATCTAAGAGATCTCCCTCAGTGATGGAAAGTTTCAAACCACAAGGCAGAGGAGCAGAAGCAGCATTACAATCCTTCATATCAGAATCCTTAAGAATGTCATTGATGTATTTCTTCTGGGACAGAAAAATACTATTAGGATTTCTATGCACCTCTATGCCCAGAAAATAAGAGAGAAGACCAAGGTCTTTTATTGTGAATGCTTGATCAAGTAAAATTTTCACATGTTGTATTTGAGATACAGAAGTTCCAGTAACCAGAATGTCATCAACATAAACCAGAATTATCAGAAATTCCCCATCAACTGTTCTGGTGAATAAAGAATAGTCTTGCTTTGATTGTTCAAAATGTAAAGTTTTCAAGAATTTGCTTAGTTCCTTATTCCATTGTCTGGAAGCCTGTCTTAGGCCATAAATGGACCTTTTTAGCTTACAAACCTCCCCTGAATGAGCTTTGGTGTAGCCAGGTGGAGGTTTCATGTATACTTCCTCATCAATGAACCCATGCAGAAAAGCATTGTTCACATCTAACTGAAACAAATCCCAACCTTTTACAGCAGCTAGAGCAATAACAATCCTTACTGTGGCTAATTTAGCAACTGGTGAAAAAGTTTGTGTAAAATCTTTCCCTTCAACCTGCTGGTAACCAATTGCAACCAACCTTGCTTTATATCTATCAATGGTGTAATGAGGATTGAGTTTAGTTCTGTAAACCCATTTGGAACCAATTGCCTTTTTTCCTTCAGGTAATTGGGTAAGCTCCCATGTGTCATTGCTCTCAAGAGCATCTATTTCTTTGCTCATTGCATGTACCCAATTGGTGTCATCTTTGGCTTGGCTATAGAATTTAGGATCATTGACAGAAGGTAAAACAGAAAATGCCAAAGATTCCCAAATATCAAAACTGTCAAGAGCCATAGCTAATAGCCAAGAATCATCATTGTCAATATCAGGAGAACAAGAACTCACAGAAAAAGTGAAAGATTCACTACTAGAAGACATATCAGTATGCCTATGAGGAACATAACCACCAACAAAATCCTTTAAAACAGTAGAAGGTTTAATTTGTCTTGGTGGTGGTTTGACAACTGTATCAGGAACAAGAATAGAAGAAAATACATGAGGTGAAGAGGTAGATGAAGAATTATTTGGTTCAGATTGAAAAGAATGAATAGGAGAAATAGATTGTGAATGATTTGGAGATATATGAGGTGAAGAAATATGAGTGAGAGACAACAAATTGTCTGAATCCGGATGTGGATTGGTGTTTGGAGTGGAATCAGAAAAAGAAGAAGAGGAACCAGAAGAAAAAGTATGAGGTGGAGATTGATCATCTGAAGAAAGATTATGTGTGACAGAATTGTCAACATGATTTGCAAAATCAGTGCCAAAGTTTATTATAGGAGCAGAAGAAGGGATTGATGTAGAAGCAAAATTTTCAACCTTGTAGGGAAATACAGTTTCAAAAAAGATCACATCTCTGGAAACAAACACAGTATGATTATCTAAATCATACAGTTTAAAAGCTTTGAATCCAACAGGATAACCAAGAAAGATGCATCTTTTTGTTCTTGAATCAAATTTATCTTTCTTAACAGTTGTATTATAGGCAAAGCAGAGAGAACCAAAAACTCTTAGCCTATCATAAGCTGCAGGGGTGTGAAACATGACCTCAAAAGGTGTTTTCCAGTTTAAAACCTTTGAAGGTATTTTGTTTAACAAATGTGTGGCTGTGAGAACACACTCTCCCCAAAATTTCTTTGGAAGGCCAGCATGAAACCTCAATGCCCTAGCAATCTCAAGAAGACTTCTGTGTTTCCTTTCAACCCTTCCATTTTGTTGTGGAACATAAGGTACACTCCTCTCATGCAAAATACCTTTGTTGGCAAAGAAAGTTAAACAAGACTGTTTAACAATTTCAGTGCCATTATCTGATCTGACCCTTTTGATTTTCTTATTAAACTGAGTTTCCACCATAGACACAAACTCAGAATTGAAATGATCTTTGCAACCTGCATTTTGTTATTTAACAAATAGGTCCATGTAACTCTGCTATGATCATCTAGCACAGTTAAGAAATAGGAAGCCCCATCTAAACTCCTAACCTTGTATGGTCCCCATAAATCTAGGTGTATCAAATCAAAGCACTTAGAAGCTCTACTGTTACTCTCAGTGAAAGGAAATTTGTGCTGCTTTGAACTACAACATACACCACAATTGTATTCTGTAACATTTCTGCAATATTCAGCATTAACATGTTTCATTTTTGACAAGGATGCATGACCTAGTCTAGCATGTAACAAGTCAAGACTGTCTCTGTGACCAACTCTATTTTTAGAAACACTAGTGGCAGTCTTATTTGGTAGACTAATCCTATGTACATCAGCAATAGTCTCCTCAACTACATTAGCAACTGTATTGCAGTCTGATTCTTGACAAGTAACATCAGATTTATTTACAACCTTGGATTGTCTGTTCTCTGTATGTGTAACAAAGTAATATAGACCTTGTATCCTTTTTCCAGCACCAAGCACCATGGAATTAGAGGGGTCCTGGAAACAATATCCACTCCATTAAATGTAACATTCACACCAGTTTGTTCAATCAATTTGCCAATTGATAATAAATTATGTTTGAAGCCCTTGACTAGCAGAACATTTGTCAACAATAACTTGTCAGTCAGATATGCATCACCCATGATATCAAAACTCAATTGAGTTCCATCTGGTAATCCTACCTTAATAGGTGCATTAATGACTCTTTTGTTTACCAAAATGTTTTCATCATATGTCATGTGATCACATGCACCAGAATCAACAATCCAAAAACACTTATCATGCAGGTTATTCACAGTACAAGTGAAAGAATGAGATATTATACCTGCATAGTTTGCATATGAACAATTAGCTCCAGCAACATCAGCATTCTGAATTTGCTTGCCTTTCATTGCTTTCATTACTTCCTGACATATCACACTCAGCATCTCACTACTCATACCTCCAGCATCCTCAATTGTATCATCCAGACCCTATTTTCAGGAATCCGAATCTGACTAAGAAAACAGCCCAGACCCTATTTTCAACGCCTGGCTCTGGGCGCCGAAATCTTCGGCGCCCAGGCCTGGGCGCTGAAAATACCTGGGTACGTGTTTTTCCCTAATTCTTTGTGGATTAGAACTCTGCAATTCTATCTTTCCACAAACTCTTTTCTATAAATATAGCCCAAGTTCGACGTGAAATAACAACACACAATTCATATTATGAGTATTGACTCCAACCCTTAGCCTAAGCCTCACGCTGCGAAATTGTTCATGCGTTCTGTCGCAATCGATCCATAAATCGAACAGAACGTATCATGTCCCATAATTTGAGATCTCCTCTCGGTAGTTACAGACCCCCGAACCCTCAATCTCTACCTTGCGGGTGTATGTTGAGAGATCCCCACACCAGGGATCACAAGGGAACCTACGGCCGTCGTGGTCAAACATAATTGCACTCCCTTTATGTCACGATAACCGGGTTTTGTCAGTTTTTCTCATTGTCGTTAAAAACTGAATGGCGACTCCTATATTACTAGTCAATTGGGTGTATACTCACAGGAAATCCAATTACACTTGATTGAATAAAAGAATCTTCACACCCACGAGGGACGAGGTCACGCATTAGCCTCGTGCTTTTTCGACCCCCTCACAGTGGCGACTCCACTGGGGATAGTGAAGGAAATACTCGTGCTTTTAGGTAATCAAAATAGCCGAAGGGTGAAACGATCCTACCCCGCGTTTATTTCCCCATCAAGTTGGGACGACCTGAAAATCAGCATATTAATGTGAACGGGCAGAACCGTATAACGAATCTCGGCTCCCTCGGGAGTTGGGACTAAGGATACCTTTTTTCGCCAATAGGGGGGTGCATACGCCGCGCATGTTGCCCACTTGGTACTTGTGCAGGTAGTACACCTATCCCGAACCCAATCGCTCGCTCATTAGGTCCCTCTCGCCTGCATGCCCCCTTGGCTTGCACTTGCGGGTTGGCCGGGGCATGTGTTGGATCTACGATAGAAGCGGTACCAAGCCAGGCGCAAATAACTACCCATAGAAGCTTATCATAAACTACATGACATGTTATTATCGCCTCATGATGAATGTTAGTTATGTGTAGCGAAATATGTGATTGTGTGTGACAAACTATCCTAGAAAACCAACGACCTTAAAAATTGCCCAAACATTCATAGACCAATTTGCCAAAGAGTTATACCGAAATACGTGTTCCGCAAACCCGAATGATCGCCACAAAAATAAGCGACACTCGGGATGGCCTGTAACGAATCCCACAAACGCTGCACAACGCGTAAAGGACGTTATTAGGCAAGCACGCAAATCGAAGTCGCATAAACAGAAGTAGACGCAAACAGAAAACGAGAACCAGCCAGGGACGCATTTTCAACGCCCCTGGCTGGGCGCCAGAATTTCTCACGCCCCTCGCTGGGCGCTGAAGTTGCTGCTTGGCCTTCTGGTCAGGCACAGCAGCCTCGGTGCCCGCGCGAAAGGGAAATACGTAGCACAAAAAATGTTCATAAAAAGAATTGCTACGAGGGCGTAAGAAAAGCTCTCGATTTCAAAAGCGACTCGTAAAAAAAAATTAATAACTCTTTGCGTCCTTGTTAGGCCTCCTACGACGACAATGCTCGGCACTAAAAAACCGAACACGCTAACAACTATGAATGTCACACGGGCAAATGTTTCGAAAATCCAAAGAATGACCAAAAGAAAAAAAAAACCAAAAAGTGTACCAACAAAAGAAAGAGTGAAAAACCAATAGAGAGAGTCGAAGTCTAGACTAAGTAATGCTTGAAACTTTGGGAATCTAAACTTTAGCTTATCTTATGCCTAGGACTTGTCCTGCCACTTGGTGCCGATCAGGGAATCAACGGTTAGTGCGTCTCGAAGATACATCACCAACATCAGGGTTAGTGACTCCAAGCTCCGTCCGTCGTCCCTCATTTCAAGGATCTCCGCTTCCCCAACCTCGATTCGCACCTTCAAACATGTCCATCGAAGATTTGCGAGACCAGATGGTCCAAATGACCTAACTTATGGGCCAATTGAAAATGGAAAATGAAGCTTTAGCGGCTGCGCAAGCCAAAAATGACCTCGATAACGAGAAGAGGATTGAAAAAATGGTCCTACAGCAAACCATGGGGAGAAAATACTTCTCCCTCGATCCTGAACCTTTTCCTGGCAAACTACCAGAAAAGTTCAGTTCATCTGACTTACCAAAGTTCAAGGCCACGGACAACCCCCATGATCATCTACTGAGCTTTATGAATGCCATGAACTTGAAAGGCGTGGATAAGTCCATGTACTTGCCTGCTTTCCTTTGTCCTTGGAACCTGTGCCGCTCAAATGGTACTATCACCAAGACCCTAAGCTCTTCCCCACTTGGGAAGACTTTGTCAATGTCTTCATCAAGCAATACTCGTCGAACATGGATTTCGAAGTCACCATGCGCGAGCTGGAAGTTCTCTTCCAAAAGAAAAATGAGGGTTTCACGACCTACTTTGCTAGATGGAGGGACCAGGCGGCCCAGCTAATCAATAGGCCTCTCGAAACAGAATTGGTCCAAAAATTCATTGACAACCTGGACCCGGCTTACAGACAACACCTTAGGTACCTGGGACTTGACACTTTCAAAAGAGTTTATGATGTGGGAATAAAGATCGAGGACGACCTCGCCAAAACCATACAAAGCAAACCCACATATAAAAACAACACCTATAGTCTGGGTAACACATCCCAAGCCCAAGAAGTCCATGCTGTAGAAGAGACTCCCGCCCGAAGAAGCCCTGGAAGATGGGTCCGAGACCGAAAGTTTTCCCCACTCGGGTCGACTTTGGTACAAGACTTTGAAAGACTAACCAATCAAGGAAAGTTGAGACCTATAGGCCCCACCCGTGACCCTCCTGTCAAAAGCAAATATTGGGTCAAAGGTACTTACTGCAAATTCCATCAAGGAAATGGGCATGACACTGAAAACTGCTGGAATCTAAAACATACGATCCAGGACATGATAGAGGATGAAGTGATACCTCTCCCTAACGTTGGCAAACCCAACAACAACAAGAGCCCACTCGGCTCTTGTCACATCTCTCTCGACCAACCAGAGAACTTCGACCCCACGGTGTACATCACGCCTCAAGGTGCACCACTCGCTGTGGTCCCTATGGATCGAATCGAGAGAGAAGTGTGCGGTGTGTGGAATGATGATGCTGAAGATATTTACCTATCTCAAGTATCGGGCCAGGACCTCTTCACCGAAACTTGGCCCGGGTATGCTCTCATTGACACCACCCCTCAGGAGCCCGAGGTCGACAACCTCACCCGATCCGGAAGAATATACCAACCGGATATTCACCCACCTCCTATGGACGACATCCCGGTTAGGCAAACTCTTGAGAATGGACGGCACGCCACCGTCGCAGAAGTCATTGAAAATCCTCTCCTGAAACAACTAAAAAGAACCAAGGCCCAGATTACCATCTGGGATCTCATGTGTACTTCAAAGGAACATCACGAAAAGCTTATTCGCTCACTCGACCTCATCTCAGTACTTACAGATATCACACCTGACTCATTGGTTAGCCATGTCACGAGAGATGCCGGAGAAAAGGCCATAGTTTTCACTGACAAAGACTTGCCCAAAGAGGGGGGGTGCTCACAATAAAGCCCTTTACCTAGTGGTTGGATGCAAAGGACAAAACATCCCCCTAGCGCTCGTAGATAATGGTTCGGCGGTTAATGTCTGCCCATTGCGAACCGCCCATTGCTTGGGGCTAGGAAACGATGAATTCCAAACCTCCACGCAAGGGGTACGAGCTTATGATAACTCCCGAAGGCCTGTATTGGGAAAAATCAACCTCACCATACAAACAGGGCCTGTGGCACGCACCACGGAGTTTCAAATAATCGACATCAAGCCCACTTTCAACCTCCTCTTGGGGCGACCTTGGCTCCATGACTTAGGAGGTGTGGCTTCTACCTTGCACCAAATGGTTAAACTTAACCATAACGGGATAATACTAGAAATCCGCGCCCCTCCTCTCGACGTCAGTTGTACTATGGTTGAAACGGCCGAAACTGCAGACGACCTTTACGGTTTTCAAATGGAAGAAACAATCCAGTTCATCGAAGATTATGATCCAATATTCCTAGACCCGCACGCATCCCGAGTCATCCCTAGAATGCTGTTAGCTCAAGGTTATTTCCCTGAACCCCATTGGGCATAAGGAAGAAGGAATGCACATTCCATCCTTTACCCAACAAATCTACTCCCTTTGGCTTAGGCTATGAACCAACGGAGGAAGATATTGTTGACCGCCTGTTTAGGCTACGCCTTAACAAAGCCAAACAAACCACCCTCCTTCCCCCGTATCAAAGAACCCTTAACGGGATGTTCGTACGGGAAGGAGAAGAACACCCATGCTGCGATTTCCCTGAACCCTTCGTTCAGGATGGCTTGCTAAAACCCGGATTTGAAATTTTCCATGACTGCCACACCTTGGATGAGGCACCCCACCTCACCAAGACTAAAACAGCTGAAATATTGGACAACCAGGCTCTATGGACATTGTTTAACGAATCGAGGCCTATGGAGGACGAGACTGCGATGACTACCCTAGCTTTACAAGATGAAGGTTTCGATCCAACCCGGTTAATCTCTCCTGCATCAACACTAGAAGAGATCGAGAACTTATGGGTGAAGACATATCAGTGGGTCAATGCAAAAGGAATATAATTCAAGATGAGTACCGGTGAAGGACCGAAGTTTTATGAGACTAAACCCCAGGCTTGAGCCACATAGAGCACCATTAGTAAAAAGCGCCTAGTAGTTCTTTAGATTGGTAGAAAAAATAATAGAGACTTTAGATGGTCCTAAAGCCCCCTTAGAATATAGGTCAGTTTTATTTCAGTGTGTTTTCCTTACTTTCCAAATCAATAAAGGCGTAATATTTCTCCTAAAATTTTTATTCTAACAGTAAATAAGCACCAAATGTACTTGCAAAATACAAAAATAAAGAGGCGGCCTACTCTAGGCCCAACAACAAAGCCCACTCGGCTTTGAAATAGTGCCATGGGGACTAATTCCCGAAACCCACAAAAATAAACCGCACCATCCCATTCATATCCTCAAAAAATAAAAGTCAACCAGTGTAACCATAAAAATCAACCCATACAACCCAAAGAAGTCAAAGGAAATCAAAATCCAAAACGAAATCAAATGTTGCTTAAAAGGGGAATTAATAAAATATAACCCCCACCAATCCTTCAAAAACGACACGCACCTCAACCCACCTCAAAAGCCTACACAAAGATCTTCATAACTTCCGCACCCTAACTCCATTTTCAACACTGTTTCGAGTCACGAATAGAAAAAATTAATCCGGACAAAAATGCATTTCACGCTAACAGTCAAAAAAAGCCTCCAAAATAGCCTCAAAATTGACTTTAAATACGAGCAAAAAAATCAAGGCACAAAAAAGAAATAAATGCAAGAACATGTGAAGCAAAGCGTCAAAAACGACCGCCAGAAATCATTTTCAGCGCCCAGGGCTGGGCGCTGAAATTTCTGACGCCCCAGCCTGGGCGTTGAAACTCTCTGCCTGCCAAAAATTTTCTTTTCAGAAGTGCTCGTCATTTTATCCGCACACAACGGAAAAATAACGAACACTTGGGGGGTACAATACGTATCCAAATAGGCTTACCAAAAATATAGCCATACAAATTAGTCGAATTTCATTTTTACGCGACTTATGGCAAAAAAAAAAAACGGCAGACGAAAATAATGATAATACTTCACTCATTTGACCGATTAAGTAATATGATTCCACCTCAGGGCATATCTACCGAAATCCGGCATACTAGAACTTATTCTAAGCTAGAACTACGCGCGACCTGATTCTGACAAGATACGTAGGCAATCCTTACCACGGATTCGGTCCAATAAAAAAAACACATATTCTTTGTGCAAAAAGTGTTAGACATATAAAAACATAAAAAAGAGGAGAAACAAAAATAAATGAAAATGAAAAATAAAAATACGCCTTTATTGAAAATATAATAAGAAGGAAAACAAAGTGCTAAGAATAAAAACAAACACAATTGAAATAAATAAAGGGCACCTACACCCTAGCAAGAACTACACTACTCCAGTTCTTCCGGATCATCAAATAAAGTCTTGTAGAGGGCAATGTTCGCATGATCCACCCCCACAGTCTTCTGCGCCGCCCCAATATCAATCTCCATAAGAACCGGCTCCTGGACACTAACTTCCAAAGATGCCAAGGCTTCTGAAACATTCTCAGTTATAGCCCGCTCAGCCTCAAGGGCACAGACAATGGTGGGAGAAGATTATTATCATCAACTAGACTAGCCACTGTTTCTACAGGCGGCTGAGCCTTCCTAACCCATACATTGTTCCGGCGACGATCTCCGCGAGAGCTTGCATTTCTTTTAACAACAGCAAGCCCCTTCATGTTAGGCATCTTTTTAGGCCTAAAACTGGAACGGGGAGGAACTTCCTTTCGCTTTCGATCAGGACGAGCTTTCACAGTCTTAATACTATAGGTACGAGGTTTGGCAGAATCAGGACCCTCGTACCTAACATGAATACGAGGTATCAAAAGCTCAGCCGGCTCCCCATTACGAGCCTCGGTCCTCACATCTTTATCATCGGAGCTCATCCACTACTTGTAGTTTTCAGAAAGACCCACAAAGCCATTTGTAGCTACGGCCCAACGCGGGAGACCATCATAATACTTAGCCCACACTAGAACCCGTGTTTGTGAAAAGGCCGCTACCTTAGGTGGTACCGTATCAGAAAAGGGGATAGTCTGCCTTAAACCATATTGACGCATGACTCGGTAAGGGAAAATATAAATGGGACGAGATAGCCCCAACAAGGAAACATAAACCGATACATCAGAACCCCCCGTCATAGTAGTCAAACCCCACCACGGTACCACCCACTTAATAGAACAGATGCCATAAGTAAAAAAGGAGGTCCATTCGGCCTCGTCCTGGCCTTGGTGCAAGTATTTTCGGTTACCCAAGGCTATAGGGCGATAATGTTTAGGATCGGCAGGAGCTTCCAAAAGTCTAAGCCGTTCCACGAGCCAAATCTGCAAAAAACGAGCACGATCAATAAATAAATAAATAATAATAATAAAAGAAAACGGTTCCTGGGGCGCAGTTTCAACGCCCAGGACCAGGCGCCGAAAATTCCAGCGCCCAGCCCTGGGCGCTGAAACTCATTGTGTACGCAAAAAAAAAACGTGTATACGTGCGCAAGGAAAAATCGATTACCTGCAGTAATAGGGGGCTTCCCTTAAAATGTTCAGATTTGGCATCCTTCTTCAGCTCATCCGCACTCAGCAAAGTCTCGGCAACAACCAACGGCATAATAGAATAGCAACTTTCCATCTGGCTAATCAAGGGGATCAACCTTATGTCACCGAACGCGCCATTGTTATTCGACAGCAAATAGTGATTCAACAAGCAAAATACAAGGGCTCGAATATTCAATTTCTGTTCAGTCATATTCTTACTAGGCCTAAAGTGATGTTTTACAAGTTTTGCCAAGTTAACCTCGTCAACTACAACAATTTCAGCAAACATGTTATCATCTAGTCCTAGGAAAGCCCCTAGGGTTGTTTTACCCTCTTCAATAGTGCCAGGGGTAGCAGGAGTAGCATTAGTAGGGTAACCAAGGATCGCAGCAAATTCATCTGGCAAAGGACATATTTCGTTGCCCCGAAAGGCAAAAACATGATGATCGGAGTCCCAAAAGCTTAGGGCATCATGCAGAAAGTTGTAATCAATATTAATTTGTTGTAATCAATATTAATTTGTTGTAAGCCTAAAAGTGCCTCTAAGTGGTATTCTTTTAACAAAGCCTTTTCTGTGGGAGTAAGGGCCCGTAGCCAACGCCTAACAGTCCGTTGGAGTGAGAAAGTAGGGATCGACATGGCAAAAGCAATGAGTAATTAAAACACAGCAAAAAAGAGAGAAAGAAATTGAGAGTGGTGGAAAATAGGGACGTATCTAGCCCCTATATATAGCTGAACGCACCCAGTGACATCCTGATCCCATTCGGAAACGTGTTAGGAAATCCGAAAGTCAAATATCACCAGGAAAAGACTTCCAGCGCCCATGGCTGGGCGCCGAAATGTTTAACGCCTAGCCTTGGGCGCCGGAAATGCAGCCCAAGGCCCAGATTTCACAAAACACGGAACAGGAAAGGACTTAAGACCGTGTTGCTAAACACGAGGCCCTGTTGCAAGTAGGATCAAGCCCAAAGCACCTTTAGCTCCCAAATAAGCAAATATAAACATTAAAACTTGGTCGAAACTTAGACTTGTCTCAGAAAATGCTTATGTACACTTTTCAAATCAAAATAAATATCATGGCCATTCTTCGAAACACCAAAAATGTGTGTCGTTAAGTCGTTGGTCTCCCAAATAAAAAATGTTTGTCTGTCAAAGGATTAATCCGGGCCAAGCTAAAATCGGATGTCGCCTGAAAACTGAAGTCGCACTCCACGGCTTCGCTAAAGTAGCACACTACTATAAAAGGTCACTCGCATATACGAGCATGACCCCAAACATGATTACAAGATGCGAAAAACGACCGACGAGCCCCAGTGCTTGGGGGCTCGCGAAAAAATATACTCCAACAAGGAGCGCACGATCAAAATCACATTTCCGTACTACGCCATACACAAAAAAAAACAGGTTCGACCTCAAAGAAAGGTCTTCATTGACACTTGTGCATGGTCCTCTGATCAAAGACCAAGTAGTGGCAAAAATCGAGCCGTAAAGACTAGCTCAAAATCACGAAAGCAGACGGTCGTAAGACAAAGGTCCGTCTGAACACGTTGTCAGCCCACGTTCAGGTTACAACTAAATTCGAGCATCCCTCGAAAGAATTCTCTCTTGCAAGAATGAATAAAAAGAAATTCTCAAAAGAAATCACAAAGAACAAAAGAAATAGGAACTTGCCCATCTTCAGTTGGCAAGATCGCGTCACAAACCACGCGAGTTCCCAAATCGAAAATGAAGGAAATAATGCCCTTGGTCCAAGTATGCATTCAATGTTAAGTCTAATAAATGCGGTTCAGTATTAATTAACAAGTTAATAATTCAGTGAGATCAAGTGAACTGAATGCCTGACTAGAGGCCGCTTCAGTTCAAGTGGAATTAATTATATTAATCCACAGCTTACTCTTGACTGGACCCGTAGGGTCACACAAATAGTACGTAAACGGATCAAGTATTTAATGGCATTAAATACTCCATCTATGGATATTCGGAATCGACGGATCTTGGTTTCAGTGGGAGCTGAGATCGTCACAGGCAAGAAATGAATACTCCGGAAACGATGATATTGCCGGAAACGGAAATATGGATCGTATCGGAAATATAAATATTATCCAAGTCGTAGATGTTGCCGGAAACGGAAACATGGTACGTATCGGAAAATATTATCGGAAATGGAAATATTTCCGGAATCGGAAATATTGTCAGAATCGGAAATATTATCGGAATCGGAAAATAATTCCGGAAACGGAAATATTAAATATTTGTTCGAAACGGAAATTGATTCCGGAATCGGAAATATTAAATATTGTTCGTATCGGAAATGAATTCCGGAACCGGGAATTTAATCGGAAGCGTATCGTACGAATAAACATCGGACGAGCTTGCTAGACGCAAGGCCTAGCACGAAGCTAGGCCCAACGCCTAGCAAAGCCCGCGCGCGACCAAAGCAAGCAAAGCCCAAACGCGAGAGCAAGGCCAGCAGGCGCGCGCCCCTCGTGGGCTGCGAGCACTTGCTGGGCCTGGGCTCAGCGCGCGCGCGCGCATGGCGCCCCTCGTGGGCTGCTGCGCCTGCGTGTGTGTTTGTGCTTGCGTACGAAACCTTGATCGGTTAGGATTCGTATAAGATTGATTTCCTAAGTCTACTAGATAAATAAAGTGATTGAATTTTATATCAATTCAGATTCACTAAATCGTTTCCTAGTAGGATTCTAATATCCGATACCCATGCCCTATAAATAGGTGATCAATGCTCACAATTTATATCGAGTATTCAAGTATTCAAAGTGATTTTTGAGAGCAAAAATTCAGTCATACAATTGCCTATATGTGCCGAAAATTCTAAGTACCTTAAGGGCGATCCTAGTTGGTCAAGCTTAAGGCGGATCCGGACGTGCTGTGGACTATCTACGGAGGGACGACACTTGGAGTCCTAAAGACTTGTTCTTGTTCGGTTCGGGCGCAGCTAGGGAAGGCACGCAACAAAGTGTATGCATCTAAACTATGCTAAATGATTATGTGTAAATAATATGCTTTCCTGGCTTTATGGTTTTTCCGCATGATTTATGAATTGTCATATGTATCATAACCTAACAGAAAAAACGAATTCAGGGATGTCCACCCTTAGCGGACAGGGCTCGCCCACCTTCTGCGGGCGGGGTCTGCGTCACTAGCCTCGCAGGTCCTCAGTTTTCCAAAAATGAAGTCTTCAAAAACAAAATGAAACAGGCTCGCCATCTTCAGCCGGCGGGGTCTACGGCGCAAACCACGTAGGTCCTTATTTTCAAAAAATAAACACAAAACAAATTTCAAAATAGATACGTCCACTCCTATCGGACGGGGTGTCCACCCTTAGCGGACAAGTTCACCATCTTTAGCCGGCGGGGTCTACGTCACAAGCCGCGTAGGTCCTTATTTTCAAATATTCAAAAATAAGATTCGTCCACTTTTTCGGACGGGGCGTCCACCCTTAGCGGACAGGCTCGCCATCTTTAGCCGGCGGGGTCTACGTCACAAGTCGCGTAGGTCCTTAGTCGCTGCAGCGATAACTTTTTCTGGTTTTCCCTTTTCCAAAAATTAAAAGGATTGGTTTTCCGTTTTTTCCAAAAAAGAGCGATGTGCTGGATTTTCCTTCGTTTTACGTCCCATAAAAATAAGGGGGTTTTCTCGTTTAACTAGCCCTGAAAATGAGAATCTTTAAAAACATTTTTACCTCGTGATTGGGCTTGGCGAGGCCCAATTACACTTTATAGCTTTGATTTCGAAAACATCTGTAGCTACTCCCAATGACAAAGTGAGGGAGTTTCTACGCCTCTTTAGATACTTCCATTGACAAAGTGAGGGAGTATTCTATACTATCCGTTGACAAATCCCAATGACACGTGAGGGATATGTCGACATTTCAAGTGATGACCCTTAAGTCAAATGTTATCACTCGGGGGCTCGTGAGACCCTCGCAAAATAGGTCACATACACCATGGCTTGTGTGACGCACTCCGTCTAATACTTTGACCATCGTCTCATCCCGAGACTCAGTCAAAGTGGGGGCTAACTGTAGACACCTACTTTTGTCCCCATTCCCGAAAGGGAAAGGTTCGATGATGAAAACATAAATCTTCACTTGACAACGCATCTCCTATAAAATAACGAATCTCAATCACCCTTTTCATTTCACCCGAAACCTGCTATTTATAGAAACCTGCTATTTATGGAAACCTGCTAAAATAGTAACTGCCGTAAAGGGTAGCTTCTAAAAGTGGAAAGTCATAAAAGATAGAAACCTGTCAGAATTAGGTGTTGCACTCCAACATAAATCCTAAATGAGATAGAAAACTGCGAGAATCTTATTCCTAATATGATTCGGAAATAAGAGTTACGTATTAATTAAAATCCTAACGAGCATAGAGTTCGTAACGGGCCCAGACGCATTCCGTCATGAAATTGATACGCACCAAAAGACTCGATTAAGTCTCAAACACTACGGATTTCAGGAATCCGAATCTGACTAAGAAAACAGCCCAGACCCTATTTTCAACGCCTGGCTCTGGGCGCCGAAATCTTCGGCGCCCAGGCCTGGGCGCTGAAAATACCTCGGTACGTGTTTTTCCCTAATTCTTTGTGGATTAGAACTCTGCAATTCTATCTTTCCACAAACTCTTTTCTATAAATATAGCCCAAGTTCGACGTGAAATAACAACACACAATTCATATTATGAGTATTGACTCCAACCCTTAGCCTAAGCCTCACGCTGTGAAATTGTTCATGCGTTCTGTCGCAATCGATCCATAAATCGAACAGAACGTATCCTGTCCCATAATTTGAGATTCGTGAAATAAAAAGGAGAAATAGCAAAGTCAAAGTGGTTAGTTTTCTGAGAACCGTGACGCACCTCTCAAGGGTGCGTCGTAATGTATCCCTTTTCGATGATTTAATTGCTTTTCTCGCCTTTTTTATAAACTGTTAAACTAACTAAATCTGATTGTTCTACCACGCCTAACAAATATAATATTTTTGGGAAATTGGATTATCATGCTAGGTCCTTTAATGCTATTTAAATCAGATAATCACGATCGATCTAGTATTATATGTTGCATATTGCTAAAATCAAATCAGATTAGTTTAATAGTTAACGCATGTCCCTTCAATTATTTATGTTGAGCTAGTAAGGATATCCTGCCTCTGGAGTTATCGACGAGCGAGTACTCCTCTCGGTAGTTACAGTCCCCCGAACCCTCAATCTCTACCTTGCGGGTGTATGTTGAGAGATCCCCACACCAGGGATCACAAGGGAACCTACGGCCGTCGTGGTCAAACATAATTGCACTCCCTTTATGTCACGATAACCGGGTTTTGTCAGTTTTTCTCATTGTCGTTAAAAACTGAATGGCGAATCCTATATTACTAGTCAATTGGGTGTATACTCACAGGAAATCCAATTACACTTGATTGAATAAAAAGAATCGTCACACCCACGAGGGACGAGGTCACGCATTAGCCTCGTGCTTTTTCGACCCCCTCACAACTGCTACTCAAAACAGCTGTGTCAGATGTTATATTGCTCATTTCTTTCTGCTTTTCTATTTGCTGAGTTATAGCAAACACTCGATTAATTGTTGGCAAAGGATCCATAGCCAATACATTAGTGACAGTACCTTCATAACCTCCATTCAAACCAAGCAAAAACTTCATCATTTTATCTTCTTCCTCAAATTCAGCAACCTTTTTCAAGAACATACAGTTGCATGAACTTAGAGCTCCACAAGTGCAAGTAGGAAAAGCTCTCAAGTTCTGCATCTCATCCCAAAGTTTCTTCAACTTTCCATAGTATGTAACTATGGTCAGATTTTCTTGATTGAGGTTATCTATTTCCTTCTTCAACTGATAAATCAGAGGTCCATTAGATTGACCAAATCTTTCAGTCAATTCTTTCCACAATTCCACAGCATTATCTATGTAACCAAAATCATCAGCAAGCTCACTATTCATAGAACTCAAAATCCAGCTTACTACCATAAAATCTGCTCGTTTCCATTTAGGATAATCCTTGTGATTAACTGCTGGCTTCAGTATATCACCATTAATGAAACCTTCTTTGTTCTTAGCTACTAAGGCTCTCCTAATATTTCTGCTCCAACGAATGAAATTCATTCCATTGAATACTACAGCAACTAAAGAAGATGTTGGATTATCTGAACTAGCAACAAAATAAGGATCAAAGTTACCTCCATTGTTTGTCTGAGAAGCTGAGTTTTCATAATTATCAGTCTCCATTTCGATCGAAAATCAACAGATTATCACTACCTTGATGAAGAATCAAAGACTTGCGCAAGAAACTTCGCAATCAAAATCGCCAGAAATTTCGCAGCAATTACTTCAGAAATCGCACAATTGTGCAGAAACAATTGCGAACAATTTCAAAAACCTAAATCTCAGAAGAGATTTGGCTCTGATACCATATAGGAAAGAAGAAATCGAAATAGTTGAGAGAGAGAGTTTTAGGAAATCAGATTTTTGTAATCAGATTTCTTAAGGAAAAAGAAAGCCCAAGAGTGCTTATATACAAGACAAAAACTACCTCTAACAAACTTCTAACTACCTCTAACAAACTTTGTAATAAAAAAATATTATAAATAATTGACTCTCCTATACAAATTGGAACAAATAAGAAAATTGAATAGAAGATGACACAAAATATGGGAGGTGGGAAAATCATTAAAGCAATGTTGCTTAAATACTACTACGTATAAAGCAAATCCTAAATTGAACCACCAATAGGTCCAATAGGTTCGGCCAAACTTCTAATTTATAGGTTCGGTCGAACCACCGACTTCGACTGAACCTCTCTTCTTCTAGATATATTGCTCTTCGTAAAATTGATATTACTCTCTCATTTCTCATTCAAAATGAGCTCATGACCAGACGTTGAAAATTTGAGACAAGCTAGCACCGGCCTCCAACTAGAATCACTTCAAACTATAGAGTAGATCATGAGATATGTCCATTTTTAATCGCCCGTTTACTTTAAAGCTCTCCTTGATTAATGGAGTCACCAATTCTAATAGAATCTTATCCTTAACAAATGTTATAGCGGAATTTTCCTCGGAATACTTGATAATTTGATATCGGTAGATCAGACAAGAGGCAATATGTACTCCCTCCATCCGTTAAAGTAGGATATAACGGAATTGGACAAATCAAAATATAAAGGAAGACATCATATTTTGTGAAATACGTGGTGTAATAATACTTCTTTCATCAATTCACATCAGTTTAAATCAATCACATACAAACTTATTATTGAGTGATAAGATGATGAATATTTTGGATCTAAATTGATTAATTAGGACCTTAGAAGCGTATGTAATAGTGTTACCAATGCATTGTCGAAACTTAGCCTAAAAAAATATCAGATCACACAACTTGCTTATAGTTATCGTAACCGTTTTAAAGAGTTGCTCCATTTTGATTGTGGAGCGCTAAAAGCCGCCCCAATATACTCAAAACCTCCCTAATCTTTTACATCAATACCCTTATTTAATTTAAAGTAACTTTTCATTTTTCAACCCTCCCCCTCTTAGGAGAGAGAAACTCCCTTCACCGGCAGTGTAAAAAACGGACCACCACCACACCCTTCACCGTCCCCTTTCACCGGCACCCACTTCGTTCCCCCACCCCTCTTCGTTCCATCACCAGCTCGTCCCCCACCCCTCTTCGTTCCACCAGCCTCGTCCCCCACCCCTCTTCGTTCCCCCACCACCAGCTCGTCCCCCACCCCTCTTCGTTCCCCCACCCTCGTCCCCCACCCCTCTTCGTTCCCCCACCCCTCTTCGTTCCCCCACCCCTCTTCGTTCCACCACACTTCGTCGCCCCCCCTCCCCATAAACGCACCACCACTTCGTCCCACCCCTCCTCCGATCCCTCACCCCTCTTCGTTCCACCTCCACGAAGTCCCTCCTTTCGTCGGCGAAGACTGTTGAAGCAGCGGCAGAGATGACGGGTGGAAGACAACCGGCAAAGGGAAGAAAGGAACGGCCATCGAAGAGTTCGAAACAACCGTCGGCGAAGAGAGCAAAACCACCGACAAGGAAAACGCGTGCACAAATTAACGTAAGTCTGATTTCTATTTGTTCACTTTTTTGTTGATTTGTTCAATTTTTTGGTTGTTAGAACTTGTGAGGGGTAGCATCTGTTCTTTCTATTCAATTTTCATATGTTGATTTTGTAATCAAATTCAATTTTGAAAACCGCCGTTGATCTGTTGTGGTAGCATCTGTTCAATTCAATCAAATTCAATTTGTTTAATTTGGAAATTGTGGTTACTGATGTATTTTGGATGATTTGTGCAAATTTTGGATGATTTGGTTAATTTGGATGATTTGGTTAATTTGGATGATTTAGGGGCTTACTGATGTATTCTTTTGATTTGTTGATTTGATTTGAATTCGTATTTGATGTGAATTCGTTTTTTTATTTGTATTCTGATGTAAATTTTATTTGTTGATTTGATGTGAACGTGATTGTTGTATGTTAATGTCGATGGATTTGTTGCTGGATTGGTCATGATTTTTAATGTTTGTTGTATATTGGATTATGGGTTTAGAAAACATAGACTAATGCGATTTTAGTCCCGTTCATGGTCTAGACTTATGCGAATTAAGCCCCGTCCATGGTGGGAGCTTTAAACTCGAAAGTCCCTTCCATGGATGGAGCTTAAAATGCATAAGTCTATATTTTTTTTAACAACTCAAATAGATAAGGACTTATGCGATTTAAGCTTCGTCCATGGTCTAGACTTATGCAGATTAAGCTCGAGCCATGGAACGAGCTTAAAATTCATAAGTCCCTTCCATGGATGGAGCTCAAAATGCATAAGTCAATAACTTTTTTTAAAAAAAACAATAAACCGATATAGACTTATTCGTTTTAGGTTTTTTCTAAATTAAAAAAAATCGACTTTTTTCCATGACGTTGGCCTTAAAATTTATTATAACTCTTTTGTTTATTGGATATTCAAAATTGATAGTGTTATTAGGCTCCATTTATGCTAATAAAAAATACTTGTTATCAGAATAAGAAAAAATATACTCATGATTATAAATTATTTTGATGGTAATTAATTATTGATTTTCAAATATATAGCAAAACGTTGGGGAATCTTCCTCCGTGTATCTCACTAGCGATGTTGACTCTGGTGCTCGACATACTCGAGATCGATGTATTGATGCTTCAGTTAGGAGAGAGAAGCAGGTTGCACGAGTGATGCAACCGGTGCATGAGAGTGAGTCTTCTCGTCCGTTTGATGATGAGGATGTGGATCATGGCTTTGAGCAGGAGCTGGAGGCCGAGTTGGCTTTGGAGGATGAGGATGTTAATGTGGCTAGGGAGGATGTTAATGTGGCTAGGGATGATGTGGCTAGTGATGATGATTCTGTACCAGATGTTGTTTCGATTATGAAGGGTGAAGGAGGGAAGTTTGTTAGATCTGAGTCGAGCACTGCGAGGATGAGTAAACGACAGAAGCAATTGGCAAACGAGTCTTGGATAGTTAGGTCTCATATCTCGGGTGGCCCGGTTGATGGTAGCGTCATTCCTAGCTTTGGGGGGCATGTCGCCCGACAGATTTGGGATGCAAGAGCGAAAGGTGTTGTTGTGCCAGAATAGAAGTCAGGCTTGTTCGACACTTAACTACTGGAGAGAGTCAGAGGAGTCACAGGAGTTGAAGCGACGCGTAGGTGCGACTGGATTAGCCCACCTACCATATTGCATGTTTGCACACATCAATATGCCTTTGATTTCTGCGTTCGTTGAACGTTGGTAGCCTGACACGAACACTTTTCACATGCCGTTTGGGGAGATGACTATTATGTTGCATGATGTATGGCATATCCTTCGCATTCCAGTTGATGGGCGATTGATTTCTGCGCAGAGTGACTCCGTGCAGTTAAAGGTTGATATGATTGGGGTACTTGGAGTTAGTGCGGAAGATATGAAGTCTCAGTCTCACTGGCATGGTGGAGGTGTTTTCATTGATTCCATAGTCGAGTGTTGTCGTGATAGTCAGCGCTCCGCTGAGACGAGTATGGTTGGTTGGATGTTGTTGATGCTTGGTACATCATTGTTTGTTGACAAGAGTGGTAGTAGACTGAGACCATCGAGCATACTTGAGCTTAAGGATAGTGGTGTAGAGAGTATTGTTGAGTATTCGTGGGGTTCCGCGACCCTATGCTATCTTTATCGCCAGCTTGGGGTGGCTAGTCGCGGTGGAGCTCAGGGCATCGCCGGATGTTTGACGCTTCTGCAAGCATGGATATATGAGTATTTCCCTACTTTTCGGCCACACACTTCTCGACTTACACGTGAGCCTGGTAGAGCTCGTGCCGTCATGTGGAGCATCAGAAATGAGGGCAAGAGTTTAGTTCGATTACAGTCCTTTCGTAGGTCCATAGATCGGTTGACATCTGCAGAGGTAAATAATTTATTTTCATATGTATTACGTTTGCAACTAATTGCAATATAACTTCTGATTTTGATTTTCAATTATTATTGTAACTATAGGTGACTTGGTTGCCTTACGGTCCTGATCCTGCATCGACTGTTCCGAGGACTACATTTTGTGGTTGGCTTCGATATCGTGATATTATTGAGCCATATACGCCGGACCGTGTTTTACGTCATTTAGGGTATGTCCAGGTCATTCCATCCCCTATTTTGACACCAGAGTTTGCATATAGGCCGATAAAGAGCCATTTGTATGAGGTTCGCTTTTCCATTGCCTCCGCTGAGTCGGCTTGGCAGATGTTCCCGAGAGGATTCAGGCTATTTTTAGCCGAGTTTCAGATAGCGGAGTTTGATCCATCCACATGTTCCTCTGACTACCTTCCTTGGTTAGTTCGGTATTCGCATCCTCGGGTAGCTAACGTGGATCATGCAGGTGCATTTCCGGATTGGACAAATGCACCATATGTGAGTGTCTTTATATTTATTTAAGTATTTGAACACATATATAGGAAAGTTTTTATGTTATTTGATATTGCACTAACATATTATTTGATATTGCAGTGGGTGGAGAGGCTATTTAGGGCTATACAGCCTTTGTTGGATGCTAGAGACATCATGTCGTCTGAGGAGTCTAGAGCAGCTGTGGATGATGTTGAGCAGATCATCTATGATTGGAACATGTTTTCTAAATGATGTATTTCATGTTTAGTTACTTTTTCTTATTTGGACTTATAGATGTTCGATTATGTTATTTTCATTTGGATTATGTGTAGTTACTTTTTCTTATGTGGACTTTGATTTCATGTTTAGACACTTAGATATTATTCGTTTATGTTTTTTTTTTATTTGGATTTTTATATATTGTGTGTGGGCTTTGATTCATGTTTAGACACTTTGATTTCATTTGGATATTATTCGTAGCAATATACGCAATTAAAAAAAGAAAAAGAGTTGATGACATAACACTCAATAAAAGTACAATGTCTTCAATTACACCAAAGTCTCCAAACGCTGCCATTCTGCTATCCGATGTTGAAATATTTGCTCCCAACCAATGACACTTGGCTCTCGAACCATAAACCACAAGTCGGCTAAAGGAGGAATAGGACAACCAGGTGAAAGATCCAATCGAATGAAATGGTTATACTCTATTAGATGGAGAATAAAAATTTCTCTGCTAGGTTGTGTCACGTTGCACTCAGCATCCCAAGGCAAAACTGTCATACATGGATACAAGGAACCGCCTTGCACTCCTAACAAAATCACCGCACAGTTCCAGAATTGAGCAATAGGGAACAAGTCTTCCATCACTTCCATATAATGATCTGTTGTGCAATGCCCTCCGGGCCATTTGATACGTCTCATAGCTTCGTCGACACCACCATGGTGAATATGTTGATACTTCCATCTATTGGCCCCTACCTCATTCGCAATTATCTTCCTCGCCTCCACATATTTATCTTGATCACCTAGGAAAAAATCAGCAAGACAACGAAAACCACAATTTCCATCACCCATTACATCGATCCAATCTTCTACAAAATCCACAATAATTCCCGGGATTCTGTCTAGGTAGCGAAACTCCGATATGTCCCTTTGAGGACCATCTGCAGACACATAAATTAAATTAAATAAAATAAACAAAGCAAAAGTTCTAAATAAACATAATAAATAAGAATTAATAAATGTAGTAAATAAAGAATTAATAAACATAATAAATAAACGTAGTAAATAAAGAATTAATAAACATAGTAAATAAAATAATAATTAAACGTAGTAAATAAAGAATTAATAAACGTAGTAAATAAAATTATAATAAACGTAGTAAATAAAATAATAAATAAACGTAGTAAATAAAATAAACGTAGTAAATAAATTATTAAATAAAGTACTAAATGACAATCATACCACGAGTGCGTCCACGACCACGACCACGACCACGACCTCGGCCACGACCTCGGCCACGACCCATGTGTTCCCATGCACTGAAATTGCGTCGAGTATTTGGCCTACCTCTTGTTGACATATTAGGTTCGGGTTGAATGTAACCGGCCTGATCTGGGTGTAGATAGTTATGCATCATTCGGAACATGTGGCGTATCACTGCAGGATCGCTAGAAGACACTTCATCGACAAGAGACTGGAAAAACTGAGTATCCTGTGCGCAGGGATCTATGTCGGCCAACTCAATTATGTGATCTCCATTATTGATCTTAAGTGTCCTCCAAAATGAATGAATCTGTTGCCGAGCGAAATATGTGCCTGAGTGAATTGCATCAAAAATCTGGCACGCACAAGGAAGACCATGTGTAGTCCTATACGCACATCCACAACGTCCATGAACCTCATGACTTAACGCCTTCATTCGTGTTTCCTCCTTCACCAAAAGGTTTAAACAGTAGTGGGACGCATGGCCACTCAAATGCTGGAACGGAAGTCGGGTCCACATCTGACCATGAGTACGCATCGACGCCTCAAGGGTGTTTCTAATCTCTGTGAGTTGTGAGTTGATCGCTGCATTAACCTTCCCCCACACGGTGTCAAAAGACCCATTAGCACATGACAACCAATTCTTCATCATCGAATGTGCACTCTCTACTCTACAATTGTTGATGTTGCCAAAGTGAAGCACATTATTTGTCCATGCTAAGACAATTTTTTCCGCATGGGGTAACCATGTACCATTCAAATACTCAATTACCTTAGGAAAAGCCCGCCAGGAATCCTGCTTGTTCAACACAGCTAGATCATACTCAACACTAGTTGGAGCTTCCATTATTCTCTTCCATTTTCCATTCTTGAATCTCTCACCCATGATTTTATTTCCACATATATTCCCCACAGCCGCCTCTACATCCTTGTTGATATGCCACGAACAAAGTAAGTGTTTGGAGCGAGAAAATATTTCGCGAATAGGTCTCATAAGACCTAACCCACGATCTGTCACAATTGCTGTTGGATGTACCTCATTACCAAGCAACAACCTTAGTTTATCTAACACCCACCCGTAGCTTTCAGCAGTCTCGTCCTTCATGAATGCATATGCAATGAGAAAATTCTTGTTACACGGTGTAACCCCACAAATTTCAAGGAATGGCATCTTGTATATATTCGTCTTGTACGTAGAATCCATGCCAATGACCCATGGATATGTGCGTAACAATTTCACCGATGTAGGGTGTGCCATGAATGCGTGTGTCACGACATGAGCCTCCTCCCTAATGTAGTGCAAGTAATCACTCTCTTTAGCAAGATGAAGAAATTGACTTATACTATCTCTTCCTTCTGCATCATTCCTCCTCATTCGATCTCTAAAATTGTAGATGTGTCTTCTATTGGGGTTCTCCTCAGGGAATTGTTCTTGGACAGCCGCCAATATGACATTTGGCCTTGCTTGAGCGGAAGACATATCACGAACAAGTTGCTTTGCGCCTAGACTAAGGCTGCTCATCTGCCGATTGCCCTCTCGATATGTAATTAATTCATGGTTGTGAATACCATGTTGTTCAGGACCCAAAACAATATTCCAACCTTCACCATCTTTGCATGGTGCCACCTTAATCAAAAACTTGCAACCACATGCTTGAGTTTTCGTGTTTGGTCGTTCCGCAGTTTCCAAATTTCTTCCTTTGCCTCTATTTCTTTCACCGCGGTTACATCTCAAGTACAATTCTCCTCGTTTCCATGAGGACTTCACAAGCTTAAAACCATTGCTAATAGCAATGTTTCTAGCCCACTGATCAGCAGCATCATCACTCGAAAATATTTCAGAAGTTACGAATTTTGGATTATAATTAATACCATCGCTTCCAAAATCTAGCAACGGAACCTGCCCATTTAAAAAAAAAATTCTTTAAACAAAGTAATTTTTATAATCAATATATAAGAAAAATACTAATTTTATTTTTATGACACAAACTTATGCAGTTTAAGCTCATACCATGGTATGGAC
Source organism: Spinacia oleracea (assembly GCF_020520425.1). Taxonomy (NCBI): domain Eukaryota; kingdom Viridiplantae; phylum Streptophyta; class Magnoliopsida; order Caryophyllales; family Amaranthaceae; genus Spinacia; species Spinacia oleracea. The sequence continues at coordinate 9,251,619 of NC_079490.1, forward strand.
TTATGCATTTTAAGCTCACACCATGGTGTAGACTTATGCAGTTTAAGCTCCTGCCATGGTATGAGCTTAAAACACATAAGTCTGTCCCATGATACAAACTTAAAATGCATAAGTCTGTACCATGGTCGGAGCTAGAATTGAATAAGTTTATGAATTGTTTTACGTGCACAAAAATTTTTAAAAAAATCTTGTGAATTAACAGACTTATGTATCGTAAGCCCACACCATGGTGTAGACTTATGCATTGTAAGCCCCTTCCATGGTACGAGCTTAAAATTCATAAGTCTGTACCATGGTACAAACTTAAAATGCATAAGTCACTAATGTTTTTTTCGGAAAAAATTAACCAAATTAAACAACAAATAAAAAACTTAAAATTTAACGGACTTATGAATTTCTAGTTCCATCCATGGTATAGACTTATGAAGTTTTAGCTCCGTCCATGGTTGGAGCCAGAATTGCATAAGTCTGTACCATAGTTGGAGCTAGAATTGCATAACAGACTTAAAACTCATAAGTCTGTACCATGGTCGGAGCTAGAATTGCATAAGTCCATTAAATTTTTTTCCGGAAAAAAAAAATACCTCTTGTGAATTTGAAGTTCCTCCGGTAGTCTCGGCCATGTCGGCGTGGTGTTGGAAGTGGGTTCCGGCGGCGGTGCTCCGGGCTGCAGTCACCGGCGGTGGTGCTCCGGCAGGAGGTGGTGCTCCGGCGGCGGCGGTGGTGCTCTGGTGGCGGCGGTGGTGCTCCGGTGGCGGGGCCCTAGCAACGGTGGTCCGGCGGTGGTGCTCCGGCAGTGATGTTCCGGCGGTGGGGGAAGCGGTAAAAAAAAAATGGTAATGGTAAATGTTAAAAATAAAGGGGTAAATAAAGAGGGTTATATAGGTAAAATATTAGGGCGGTTTTGAGTAATGTGGGGCGGTAAATAGTAAGCCCCTTTTGATTTTGATATTTACCAACAAATTAATTTTGTTCATTAATATCTCTAGTTAAATAATAAAAAAAATCATATATTTTAAAAATGTACATTTAGGATGATCCTAATAACTTCGCACATAATAACCATATTTCTTTGTGAGATCAAAATTAATAAGAGAATAATGTAAAAAAAAATTAAAAATGACACAATTTATAATAATTTTCAAAACAAAGTAGTACTCCATATATTAAAACACATATCTTAATATATCATTCAACAACAAAGTCATACAACTTGAAACATATAAACCAAAGTACGTACGTAGATATATAGCTTCTCTATTACACAGTATCTCAAAGAGAAGCTCATAAAAATACAGAACAGTCGGCTATCAAAGGGGCCGTTAATTATAACTCTGTCTCTTATAGAAGACACTTAATTAATTCGATCACATTCAATTATATTTTGAGGAAATTAAACGGATCTAACAGGAACATGGATAACCTTGTGCTCAAATTTGGTAATCTTAGGCACAGTTATGTAGAGAACACCATTCTTAAAGACAGCAGTAATCTCTTCTTTCCAAGAGTTATTTGGAAGTTGAACCCTGCTATCATATGGACTGAATATCTTGTTTCCAAATGCATCAACTCCACCATCTCCCTTGATCACTAGCAAGTCGTCGATGACGTTAACGTCGATGTTTTCACCGGCGAGTCCTGGCATATCGAACCACATCCTGATCTCGTGCTCGTCCTCGTTCGTGTTCCAAGGGGTGCGCACTGCAAATTAATAAAACAAGACCACACATGACTGTGTTTTATCTTTTATATATTGAGAATGAATCGGTAGATTCTCTAACATTCTAAATGGTTCAAAGATTCTCCAAACATGAAGAATATTGAGAAATGGAGGAATTTATCATAGCATGTCAATGCTCATCCATCAAATCATTAACAAGACTCATTTGTACAATTTCATGTACGTACAATGTTGTCATAGTACTAATGAAGTCTTGGCCTAGTGGTTAAGACTGAAGACCTGTGTACGATGGACCTCAGGACCTCAGGTTCGAATTCTTAGTCTCCATTTGTAATTTGTATTGCCCTTATGACTTATTCGAAGAAAAAAACCATAAAAACAATGTTGTCATGGTTGGTTAAAAAGTACTGAATCATAATAACTTCTACTTTAGCAATACATATTAAAAGAAATGTTATCCTATAATATGTTGTTGGATTAATTACAATGTATATTTTCGTAATATCAATTTTTATACTTGTTTGTTCCTTAAATATTGCACCATGGTTGACTGTACGCTTTCCAATGAATAATTTGACTCTTAATATCTCGAATTATGTATAAGCAAAATTATTAAAAAAAATTACTTTTAGAAAATATATATCAATGTGAATCTAACAAGATCTCACATGACTACAATTTTTCTAAGGTAGGAATTACAAAAATGACCAAAATTTAGTGTGAATACTGTAAAAAACAAGATGATGTAATACTTATGGAACGGAGGAAGTGTAATTTTTACTAATAAAAGATTGATGATCAAAATTGTGTATTGATACGTGTGTCAATCAAATTGTTGCTCTTATTTCTGAAACGAAGGATAGTATAATACAGTAATCATGATTGTACGTACCATGTACAAAGTACAACCGGTTATACATTATATAGAATAAAAAGAAAGTTGAAGGAGTGGAATATTTACCATAAGGAGAGGTCTCAAGGAGGGCAACCTTTTTGTGAAAATGCTCAGCAGTAACTGGATCCATTTTCTTAGGACTTCCACCTTGTTGGGCTCTCACCACCATTGAAGGTGTCTTCAATGACGGTGTTAGGGACACCATAGAACGCTGCCCTAGCCCAATCATTGCCGGGCTGCGGCCCGAGACGACCCTGTTGTTCGACACCAGAGTCGTCGCAGCAGCCGAGCATGTCAACACATTGCTTGCCATTGAAGATAATTAAGCTAGCTGATCAATAAATTAAAACAATGTAGATAAATAAATAAATAAGATTATAATTAAATAATTAAAATATCGCAAGTTGTATGTTGTTTCGTTCATTTGGAGCTTATTTATAGTTATAATATAGTACGGTAAGTTGCTGAGTTTGAAGGGCTTTTTTGTAGGAGAAGACTCATTTTATTCATAAGATTGATTGATATTCTCTTTACTCAAATTAAAGCAAAGTAATGCCAGTTTCTGCTAGGAAAAAGATGAAGAGCAAACTGAGCAAGTACATAACATAATTATTAAGTTCCTTATTTATTTACTTTAAAGTGTTCTTTACAATTTTGTTACGTCCAAATCTAGCTAGCCAGGTTGTCGATCTGTCTGAAATTTTGATTGAGTAGATACGGAGAATGGAATTTCTACTACTTCAAGACATGCATATTGAATTATTGATATTGTACATCATGATTCATGATTACAAATCATTGAGAGACACAACCCTTTCCTCTATTAAATATGTTTGGGATTAAACACAACTTAATTAAGTAGACAAGAATACGAAACGGATTTAGAGTCAAATATAAGTCTTGTTTGGTTTATATGTTGTTTCCTAGTTTAATTAGAATTATAATTAGGAAATTAGATATATTTTGGTATGTATCAATCTCAAGAAAGAATTATTAAGACTTGGGGAGCAAGTATAATTCTAGTAGACTTGGGTTTCTAGTTTAGCCTATAAAAGGGTTTAGGCCTAGCCAGAGAGTAAAAGGGGGATTATTGTATTATTTTGCAGCAACTTAATAATACGACAATATTTGTGGGGAAAATCTAAATTTCCTCACAAACACTTGGGTTTATTCCCAAATCCCAATCGTTCGTGGCAGACATTTGGTTATAACAAATCAAATATTATATTCGTCCCTATTTATTTGTCTCATAGTCAAAATGTGTTTTTATTAAGGGTTGGACAATTTTTTTGCAAAGGGATGGGACTATGGGAGTAACGTTGTTGTTTTTAATTTTATGAGTTTATGCAAATGGGGTAAATGGTAGGGATCTATGTTAAGATAAACTAATTTTGCAGTTAGTGAGTACGTACTTCGTATAAGCTAATAGTTAAGTTCAGACATCAGAATTAACAAGGGCTATCCAAATTCAATTTGCAACTAAAACATGTTTGCTAAGTTAAGTTACGCATTATAAAACGTATGCATAATTCCCAATGATCCTATGCTTTACGTACGAATATCTTATTGCTTTTGCCCTAATTGTTTTAAACACCTAAATAATTTCTTTAAAGTTCTATAAGCTAAATATGTATTTATTGAAATTTGGCTATATCCAGCCTACAAAACCTAAAGAGGAGAAAAAAATAAAAAGAAAAAGAGGGAGAGAGGGGCAGCATAAGATTACGACATTTTTGGTGTAGGGAGAGTCACAAAGGACAAGGCAACAAATGATGTAGACGAGATTCGATCAGTTACCACCCTTTCAAAACTTTACCAACTAAACTAGTTGACATCTACTTAATCTGAGTTATACTAAGTTATCTATTTGATCTGAGATATACTAAGTTACTAATTACTGTAGTATAATCCTATGCATGCTTTAAGTAGATTCTAATTATTTCTAAATACGGAAATCGTATCTTAATACTCCTACCTTTAAAGGAAACTTGCTGTTTTAGACAATAATTTATGCGACAAAGCATTAATTAAGTAATCATCATTAATCGTGGTTTAGTTGCTTGATCCCTGTTAGTAGCAGTGAGATAGGTGGAGCCATCAGTCTAAACTCACACTCATCAACATATTCTAGCAAATTATTGGAAACATAATCATCAATTAAAGCCTTGGATTATGGGATAATTGGTTCTCTTCACTGCTTTATAAAATTACTAACACTTCCTCTGTTTTCTTTTACTTGCACTCTTGCAGCTTTTGACATTTTACATATGCTGATTCATAATTTTAACTATTTGTATCTTTAATTAAAAAATTAGAAAAAAGAAGATAGTATGGATATGAGGTGAACCGAGCTTCGGCTTGGTTTGGTAAACCCTTATTATTGACCTAGGCCTGTTTAAAAAATAAATTGAGTTCAAGCCGAGTTTCAAGTTTTTTTTGAGCATTGACTCAACGAAAATGATAAAGGTCGCAACATACGACCTTTAAACTGTGTCACAATGATGACATGGCATGTTTATGTGTCATGGTTTAAATTGGAAATTAAAGCATTTAACTTATATAACCTATTATACATGTTTTATAAAAAGGTAGAAAAATCTTAATATTCTAATTTGTTTCCTTCTTTATATCGAATACCTTATTTATATATTTTCATAGTAAAAATATTAGATTGATAGTAAAAATATTCTGATGATGCATAGCCTACGTGGCGCGTATATGTACCAATTAAACTCCGACACGTAAGATTGCGACAAAATAAATGTTGTTGCAACTTGTGACCTTTATCATCATCCTTGACTCAAATCTCAATAAGCCGATCATAAACCATATTCCAACAATACGTACAATGAGTATAATAAGAAGTATATTAATAGTTTTCTTAATTAACATTTAATACGGAGTAGTATTTTTTGACAAGTTATTTAGAATATTACCCTCTCTTTGTAATTCAATTGATAGTTTAGGTATTACTATTAAATGATACATAACAATTTCATAATTTAAATATGAACTAGCTCTTAAACTGTCTTTTAAAATTCAATTTTTTTTGGAGGGCTAGCTTGTATTTGAGTACGTAGGAATATATGATTTAAAAGAGGGGAGAAATTTGAAGGTTAAAATAATATACTTCATAAAATTAAATTAAATGATGAAATTAATATTAAGTCTTAAAGAAAGAGATGAAGTGGAAAAGATTGAATAATGATATATAAATTAAAATGGTAAATCGATGTTGAATGGAGAATATGAAGTGGAAAAGGTGCTAGAGTCATAAAATATAAGAAACAATTGGGGAAAAAAATGAAAATTAATATTAAGTGTTAAAGAAAGAGATGAAGTCGAAAATATTGAATAATAATATATAAATTAAAATGGTAAATCGATGTTGAATGGAGAATATGAAGTGAAAAAGGTGCTAGAGTCATAAAATAAAAGAAACAATTGGAAAAAAAATATGATGAATTAAAAAAGGGGATGCCACATGTCAAAAAATGATGCATGAAAAAAGGGGATGTCACATGTCATCAATAGATTTATGGTTTTGCTTTTTAAATACTAGGTATAGATTATTATTCTCAAGTTAACGAGCTCACAAGCTTTCGCATCAAACATCATTGGATTTGAGTTTAATTGATTAGTTTACGCAATAAACCATGAATTTAAGATCAAACTTGACTCATTTACCGACAAATCAAGCTCGAACTGATTTCATCACGAACAATTATGTTCATGTTCACCCCTAAAAGACACAAATTAGAAGGTGTACCCGGTTGTATGTAGTTTTACATGCAACCGAGTTGAAAACACATTTTCACGGTTTAAAAGCACATTTTTGCGGTTTAAAAACACAATTTTACAATTTAAAAGCACATTTCTATAGTTTAAGCACATATTTTTTCAGAAAATTTATTTTTATTTTAGTGATTGTGTTGTACTAAACAATATGTTCTTTTAAAACGGATGTGTTTTTTGTTGTAAAAATGTGCTTTTAAACAATTAAAATGTGTTTTTTGAACGAATAAAAATACAAAATGATCTGGTTGCATGTAGAGCTACGTACAACCGTGTGTACTTTCTATCAAGTGACTAAAAGATGAATATTTTGAAAATATATTTTTCCCTACACATTTATCGCACAAAATCATTACAGATAAGTTTGTGATTAGTATAAAAAGTAAAACCGTTGTGAGGGAAAAAAAACATAGAGGAAATTGTTTGATATGACCTCAGCTACCTAAGAGCAACTCTAATGGTTAGCTACAAGGTGGTGTAGCTAAATTTGTCACAACAAATTTCTAGCTACAATTTTTTAAGCTACAAAGTTTTCCATTGGTTGGACAATACTTTGTACTAAATAGCTCCGTATAATATTTTTATTTAATATACAATTTTATTTATTTTACCTTTTTTACTTCTTTTTTTTCGTGAACTACCTTCCCAAAATATATACAAGATTTTGATAGTTACTTATGTTAATGATGTACCAATAATATGACTACATGCTCACATGCATATTTTTATTTTTTGTGAGCAAGTCTCTTTTTAACCGTTGGAGTTGCTCTAATTAAGATTACATGCTATGATTTCTATATATCTAATACTTGTAAGTTGTAATTAAACAACCTCATTGTTGCACCAAACGAAGTACTCCACTATATTTGCATTATTAATATAAAAATTGTTACAGTTTGACTTTTATACTATGATGAATACAAACTTTGAATACAAATTTTTAGTTTTGCTAATTAAATGCAAATGTTTACTCCGTATTGTGTAAGACGTTGGATCTCTCAGCGTACATTTTCAAGGTATAAAAGATTCAAAGTCATACTGACTCATACATTAACAAATACACATGACAGTCAAACTGTTGCAGTTTTAATAAAGTGTAACTGTTAGAAAGCAAACGTGAGTAATTGTATACCACATCAGAAGATGAAACACAGAGTTTCTCATTTATAATCTAAGTGGGTTACTCCTCCTATTGCCAATTGATTTTAGGATGAAACTTCACTTGGTCTATTTGTTAGTGGGTTTATATTTCCTCCTTGATTTCCGGTTGTAGCAGAAACGTACCAAAATTATTGGAATGCTGACCTCCAAAATTTGATTTTTTTTAAAAAAAAATTTGTTTACTACGGAGTAGTAAAAATTTAGGAAAAAAAATCACCGTGATAAATAACAATTAACACTCCGTAATATTTAATGGATGGTAATGAAAATTTTATGAACATGCCATTAACAGAATATATCGATCGCAGCGATCAATTGTCTTATTATTATAATAGGTACGTAGCCACATCAAGCAAGTGAGCCGTACAACTTAGAGTTGAGCACTTTGAGCTTCTCTTTTACACGTACATTAATTCAAAGCAAATTAAGATCTTAATAAAACATTCCATACGTCTCCCATAAAGTTTAGAAGACCAATTAATAAATTACTTAATTAATTAATTAATTAAATTAATTAATTAATTTCACGAGCAATAAATTATGATGATTACTGAATGGCTCTAACAGGAACATGGATAATCTTGTGCTCAAACTTGGTAATCTTAGGGACAGTAATGTAGAGCACACCATTCTTGAACACAGCAGTAATTTCTTCCTTCCATGAGTTGTTTGGAAGCTGAACCCTGCTATCATATGGACTCAAGATCTTGTTTCCGAACGCGTCGACGCCACCGTCACCTCTAATGACAAGCAAATCATCCACAGTTTCAACTTCTAAGTTCTCAGCTGCGAGTCCTGGCATGTCGAACCACATCCTGATCTCGTGCTCGTCCTCTGAAGTATTCCAGGGAGTTCGCACTGCAAAATTAAGATACCAATTATTACCGTTTATGTTACGATAAGCTAATTTACGACGTTATTGAATGTCGATCCTATGGAGGTATGGTACAATCTAGCTAGGATGTAGTTTACATTGTTTAGGGTAGTTTACTACTACTTCTGTTTTATAAAAATCTATACCGTTACTATTTGCACAAATATTAAGACAAAAGTAGAAAATTTAGTTGAATATAATAAAATATGTATAAAGCGAGAGAAATGTGGAAACAGGTGAGTGGGCATAAGAAAAAAATGAATAAAGTAAGAAAAGTGACTGGAAATATATAAATATGATGAGGTAAAAACGGTCACAAATTCTTATTTACATGAGGTGTACGATAAATATTGTACACCGAAGTTAAAGTTGACGTAAAATGCTTAAAAGTCACCATTATATAGGTAAAAGTTATCTACTTTTTAGTAATAAAAATTTTCATTTTAATAAAAAATATTTATTCAAAATCACTAATAATGTATAAAATTAATCATTTAACACTTTAAAATGTTTATCTATTAACTTTTTTTTGTAATAGTATAAAAGTTAGAGAAAACTGAGTAAAAGTTAGAGAAAACTAGATTAAAGTTATGTTGGTGCACAATAAATTTATTGTACAACTTGTGCACGCAAGACCTTTTGAAAAACGGTAAGGTAGTAAATTTTCATGTCCAAAAATGGATTAAAACAAAGTATAAATAACATTATGAAACGAACTAAAACAGAAAAACTTGAAACGGAGGGAATACTAGTTAGTAGTTGTAGGATAAAATTAAATAATAATTTTAATGGTAGCCAAATATATAAACTTGATGAACCGGAACTTTTCTTTGTCAAACCAAATAGAACTTGCCTTCATACAAACCTAGCTAATGTATCCTCAATAAACAAGTAAAATGACAATCTGTCGGTAAGGGTTACAATATTTTAAAAAGCGGTTAACATGAACACAAATTTTTATTTACATGTAGTGTACAATAAATACTGTATATCAGAACAATAATTGACTCAAAATATTTAAAAGTTACTCTTATATATACTACGTATAGTATGTAAAAGTTTTCTATTTTTTTAGTGATAATTTTTTTTAATTTTAATTAAAATTATTTCTTTAAAATCACTAATAGTGTATAAAATTATCATTTAATATTTTAAAATGTTTATCTATCAAAATTCTTATAATATAAAAATTAATCAAAATATATTAAAAACTACAAAAAAAACTAACATTTTGGGACTAAGACTTTGTTGTTGTTGTTGTTGTTGTAAAAAAAAAAAGGTAAAAGTTATTCTGGTGCACAATTAATTTATTGTACATCTTATGTGTGTAAGACCTTTTGTAATCAGAAAACCAACCTTTTGTTTTTAAGGACGGACGAGTAATGTATTAAGGAGAGAAGGAATCCTCCTCACCTATGTAAGATAGCAAAGCAGTTGAAGGGGTGGAATATTTACCATAAGGAGAGGTGTTAAGTAGTGCAACCTTTTGGTGGAACTTTTCACCTGACATTGGCTCAATTCCCTGTTGGGCTTTCACCACCAAAGAGGGCCTTGAAGAAGGGGTCCTCCTAATTGACGGTTTTGGTGGCAGCCCAGAACCTAGGCCCAGCCCGATTGGTAATGGGTAGGATGAGGCCCTGTTCGATACCAGAGTTGAAGCAGCAGAACATGTCAGCAATTTGCTTGCCATTGAACAAGATTAGTAGAACACTAGAAATTACTAAGAATTAAAAACAATTTTTGAGTAATAAAATAAGAGTGGAAAGTTTTAGTTGTATTTTTATTCATTCATTGGGAGCTTATTTATAGTAATGTATGATAACTTGTTGAGTTCTTGTCTTGTAACTTTGTAAGTGTGTCTGTGTGTGTGTCTTTTCTTTTTGCTATGAGAAGCCTCATTTCTAATGTTGATGCTCTTTGTTTCTAATCAAGCAAAGTAACGTGGCTTCTCCTAGCAAAAAGATACACGAGTAATCGAGTATCGAGTTTGTGTACGTTATTTAGTAAAACTTGGTCTAGTGGTAAAGGTTTGACCTCATAATCTCAAGGTCATGAGATCAAACTTCACAATGGGCTATTTAAGGGTGAGACTTCTCTTATTATCCTCCTCACTTCCGATGAGTCTGATCTGAGTTCGTATATTAAGTACGTCTAGACCTATGGCATATGCATGTACATTGAACTGCATCTCAATTTTGAGCTAGATCAGCCTCAATCCTATACTAAAGTGAAAAGACTTTAGACATATAATGCTATTAGATTGATTGAGGGTTTTTTTTTTCATGTATAGTTGTCAATAGTTTATCATCTTAATGACTTAATTCTAAAATCTTGTATAAGGCGACTTAGAATACTTAACTGTGAAACCAAGATGCCTCATTAGTTATTGTAACCCGTCTCATGACTCTCGTCTAAGACTAATCTCTATGATATAAACCAAATTAGTAATTAGGAGTAACTCTTATGAGTTAAAGCCAATCCAAACTTAATGATTGTGCCTTGTGTAGTTGTGTGTTCCTTTTTGTTGGGAGTAGGAGATCCCTAGCTCGTTACTTTGCTTAGATTTGTGGCAAGACATCAATTCCATCGTACGGAGAAAGAGATTCTCTGTATTATCATTGCTTTTTCTACTTGTAAATTCTATTCCATATCACAAGTCTTCAGAAAATGTTATTCTATTCTGATTTTTGCTGTGTGTTTGACGTAGAGATGCACTGTTTTTTTTTTTTTTTTGTTTAAACCACATTATGTAGTTTTAAATATTAGGTGTAAATGAGCCACAGGAGCATACAAATTATAAATGGAAAGAGAGAGAGTTAGAAACTAAGATCTACTTCCTCCGTTTCAAAAAGATCTTTACACTTACTATTTACACGGACTCCGGTGCAATATTTGACCGTTAATATATCCAATTTTGTATGAAAAGAAATTATAAAAAGTTAATATTCTCAAAATGAATAACGAGACCAATCACTACAAGAATTTGTATCTTTAACGACAACTTAATTACGACGGGTCAAAAATCCCGTCGTAAAAGCCTTTTGCGACGGGGCTAACAACCAAACAATGACGGGAATAGCCGTCACAAATGTCTTTTATGACGGGTTTACGACGGAATTACGACGGGATTTTCATTAACGACGGCCCCCTTTTATGACGGGTTCGCGATAGGAAATCCCGTCGTTAATCAACGATTATTGGCCTTTCACGACGGGATTTCCCGTCGTTAATAGTACAATTTCTTGTAGTGAATCTAACAAGATCTTACATGTAACATTTTGATGTGTATAATAGTGGGAATTAACGGTCAAAGTTTTCATACTTTGGACACATTTTCCAAAGCGTAAATAACTTTCTGAAACGGAGGTAGTATCATATACAGAGTCACAAACCCCAAACTAATAGGCTAATTAACATATCATTTGATTTTAGTCACTTTCACGCATGCCAACATACAACTTTGATCGTTAATATTCTAAATTCTCTTCAAACAAGAATTATAAAAAGTTGATATTTTGAAAATACGTATTAAGAAGAATCTAACAAGATCTCGCATGACTATGTTTTACCTGACATATAAATCGGCAACAATAGTCAAAGTAGAATATATGAATAGTGTAAAAAGTTCAAACATTGCGAGTATTTTCTAAGCAAAGGAAGTATTATATACATAGTATTTGTTCACAAGATTATATCACTATTATGGAGCTGATCATATGTTGTTCGGCCCAATAATGTCCAAGTTTGGACATATTATATAGGATTTTTTGGATAAAACCACCTTTTAAAGTTCAAGTTTTTGAAAAAACCACCTTATATGTTTTTTTTAAAAAAAACCACGTTTTATGTTCAAAGTTTTAGAATTCACCACCAAATACAAACGTCTGTCAACAATTCCGTCTGTGGGGCCCACATCCAACGGCCATATTCATTTTCCCTCCTCTTTTTCTTTCTTCTTCTTCCTTTTAACCAGAACCTCCATGGATACACTCCACCCTCAAAAAAATCTCAAAAATTCTCTAAAAATCGCGAATTCCTCTTCCAAATTATCAAGTACAATTCATTAACAATCCAATTTCGGCGCTTTCCCCCAAAAATCAACATGGTTCGCGTGATTAAACAGGTTAATTGAAATTAGGGTTCTTAAATTGTTGAATTTGGGGGGTTTTGCAATTTGGGGAATTTACCTCAATTGATTGTTGCAGGTTGATGGTCCACGAGAGTATTGTTATTGCGGAGCTCCTGTGGCAAGGCTGACTTCTTGGACCCACGAAAATCCGGGTCGAAAATTAATTAGTTGCAAATTCTATGATCGAGAAACCGATACACGGAGATGCTCGTATTTTTGGTGGACTGATTTGGAAAGCACTTTCTGGCAGAGGGATGTCATAAGGAATCTGTTGTTGGAGAAAAGATTGATGCAAATTGAGATGAATGACATGAAAAAAAAGCTTGATGAGTTGAGCTACCCGAAAAGGTGGATCATGAATGGTCCAGAAAAGCACATTCTTAACGGAGGAGCAGATCAAAGTTTGTTATTCGTGGCTTGCCTAATGTTTGTAGTTATTGTATTTGGTGTTGTGATTTTATTCAAGTAGTTTTTGAATTAAGGGTGTCATTAGTGATCCGAATGTAGGATGGTATGATTGAATGATTTAGTGTAACGATGGTTGAATTGATTGCGTTTAATTGATGGATGGAAATGTAATATCGTTGGAATCATTGAATGAATATGTTTGTCTTACCGTTCTTTTTTAATTAGGAGTAATGAAGAGGCAAATAAGTTGCTACAATTGTCGTAAAGCTGGTCATTTTTCTGTTCTTTTAGGTCTAAACTCCGTCAACTCAAAACTTTTCAAATTGAGTATGGTCTATCCTAATCCCGTCAATTATTCGACATTGAAATAATGGTTGAAAAGAAATGATCAATCTTGAAAGAATCGTAAACGATCAAAGATTTAGTCATTGCAACTCGAGAATGAGTTGAATTGAACAATTAAAAGTGAACTATTGCGGACATAAGTCAACTTTTGTTAACTTAAGTCAACTATAAGTCAACAATTAAAAGTGAAACATGTTTAAAATCAACCTAAGCAACAACTTACCAACCAAAGTTGACTGACCAAAGGTTACTGATCAAAGTCAACCTAAGTCAGCTTTGGTTGGGTTGCCAATTCAGAACTGATGCAGCAATAAGAACACCAGCAGCAAGAACAACCATACAACACCACCAGCAGCAAGAAGAACACTACCAGCAGGTAAACATAGCAGAAGACCAACCAAAGTTGACTGACCAAAGTCAACCTAAGTCAACTTTGGTTGTGTTGCCAATTCAGAACTGATGCAATAATTGTAACAACATCAACAACTGAAGTACAATATCTGCAGCAAGAAGTACAACCACAACAGCAAGAAGAACAACACCAGCAGCAAGAAGAACAACACCAGCAGCAAGAACAAATACAATACCAGCAGCAATCACCACCAATACCAGAAGCAAGAACAATTATACCAGGAACAAGAACAACTTAAAAACAAGATTACCAAGGCATTAAATTGATTAATTGTCATAATACTAAGTCAAAATTAGCAAAATTATCACTAGTTGTTGTGTTGTTCTGAAAATAGCAAAATTACACTTCAAGGCATTGTTTCCAAATGCTAGAAACTACAAACTACAAATCAGAAGTAATGGTCCTCCTCACTGGCATTTTAGTCCTAGGTTGTTGTGGCTGAGTTTGGGACTGGTGTTGATGAGTTTGGGACTGTTGTGTTTGGGTTACTTGGGATTGGGGCTGACTTGAAGATCCTGCACATGCAGCTGCAGCTACAGCAGCCTTAAGTACCCTTTCTTCCTTCTTTCTTCTCTGTTTAGCAACCCATGGAGTGTTGGATGTTGGCCTACCACCCTGCCCTTTGTAAGCTGGTTGATCAGGTGCACCATCCTTCTTGCAAGTTGTTCTGTTGTGACCTAGTCCACCACACTTCCCACACTTGTTTTGTTTTTTTGGTCTTTTAGGGTGCTCAACCTGGGTATGTTGGTCTCCCTTGGCCTTCTTCCCTTTCCCTTGTTTCACCCCTGCTTCCAGTCTCCTCTTGTTTACCTTTGGCCTGCCAGGTTGTACCTTGTATCTAGGTGGTGCTGGTGCAGGAACATCCACCTTCTCCCAAAACTTAGCACCAGGCATTGGTTTCACTGGCTTTTCATAAGCTTTCAGGTACTTCTCCATGCTGTAATACTCATGCACATAGTCATCTGGATTAGCTCTTTTGTCCATGATGCAGGAGTATGCATGCACACAGGGGATACCTGTTAGATCCCAGTAGAAGCAAGAGCATGTTTTGTTAGACAAATCAACAGTGACTTGGTCACTGCCTAATTCCACCTCATATTGGTCATCCCTACTCTGTTGCACAATACACCCCCTGCTGTACTTCTCCAAGCCATCAAACACTATGCCTATGTATGGCATCAGTTTCCTTCCTTTCATCTTCTTAGCAGCCTCCCATTTATCGTTGTTCCTTTTCATCATGTACCTCCTCATCCATTCCATCTGAGTTAGAATTGGTTTGTCCCTTGCATCTTTGATGACAACATTAAAAGTCTCACACAAGTTGTTCAACAACATGTTTGACTTCACATCAGTCAAGAAGGCCCACCTAGACCAATGTGCTGGTTGGATGTCATCTAGGTAGCACCAAGCATCCTCATCAAGGAATCTGATGGACTCCATTGCAATTTCAAAATCCATCTACAACAAAAACATTACCAACTCATTAAAAACAAGCAATAATCGGGAACGAGTCCAACTCTTAAAAAGTATGACTTTAAGTGAAAAGCAACTCGGGAACGAGTCCAACTCTTAAAAAGTGTGACTGTAAAGAGTTTGACATTACCAACTCATTAAAAACAAGCAATAATTGGGAACGAGTTCGACTCTTAAAAAGTTTGACTTTAAGTGAAACCAACTCGGGAACGAGTCCAACTCTTAAAAGTTTGACATTACCAAATCATTAAAAACAAACTTTAATCGGGAACGAGTCCGACTCTTTAAAAGTTTGACTTTAACTGAAAACCAACTCGGGAACGATTCCAACTCTTTAAAAGTTTGACTTTAACTGAAAACCAACTCGGGAACGAGTCCAACCCTAAAATTTAATCATCTGCACAGATCAACTAATCTGCACAGATCCTTTGATCTGTATAGAACAACTGGTCTGCACATATCATATGATCTGTACAGATCAACTGATCTGCACATATCATATGATATGCACAGATCAACTGATCTGCATAAATCATTTGATCTGTACAGATCAGCTAATATTCACATATCAAAGGATCTATACAGACCAGCTCATCTGCACAAACTGATATGTACAGATCAGCTGATCTACACAGATCAGCTGATCTGCACATATCATCTAGTCTGAACTTTGTGTGTACAAATGCCAGTGAAATTAGACACTTACAAATGTTGTAGCTCTAGCTGCATCCCAAAACAAGTCCTTAAACAAAGTTCTAGTGAAATTGAGCTTAAAGTTTGCCCATATGTGCCTAACACAGAATCTGTTGTTGGCTTGTGGAGTCACTGTCTTGATTGCTTCAAGCAAACCCTACACCATTTTTTAAGTCAGTGTGTGCACCTTAATGAACAAATAAAACCAGAAATATAAGCAACAAAATCAAAGAAAATTACCTTTTGTCTGTCAGACATAAAAGTCAAGCCAACACGTACCATTGCTTCCACCATTGATGAGTAACATTTATGTCACTCCTAGGATAGTATTTTGTATCTTTTTATTCTTGTTTTTGTTTGTTTTCCTCCCCTTTTATGCTCATTTTAGTCCTTTTGCTCTTACATGCTAGTTGACTCGGTTTCCCCTAATTACCGCCCTTTCGCCTTGTTTTTCTTAATTTTTGTCAAGCTTTTGCTTTTCATGGGTTTGTTAATGTGTAGGGAAACAAGTAAAATGGACGGAATAGTCAATGGAAGTCAACGGTATCCAAGGAAAGCTCGAAGTGGAAGGAAGGAGTCAAAAAACTCAAGATGTTCGGCTGAACTTCAGAGGTGTTCGGCCGAACCAAAGCAGGACAGCCTGAAGAATTAAGCCCAGAGTCCGGCCGAACATTCACAAAAGTTCGGCCGAACCTCCCCTATTGTTCGACCGAACATCGCAATCAGTAGCGCCTGTCTCTTCCCAGGTTCGGCCGAACCTGCATTATGTTCGGCCGAACTTGCCTCTTAGTTCGGCCGAACTTCATTTATGTTCGGCCGAACCTGCTGCCAGCGCTGAGCCACTTTTCGGGACTATTTAAAGCATTTTAGGAGCTTTTAGAAAACCTAGTTTTTTACAAAAGTAGTTTGAAATTAATTTTAGAGAGAGAAAGGAGGAGAACTTCATTCATTGCTCATTGTATTGCTTGGGATTCTCCCTAATCTTGGATTTTGAAGCTTCATTATAAAAATTCTCAACTCTTATTTCTATTTAATGTCATTAATTTGTGATTTTTCTTATTTTGTCTCTTATTTTTCTCATTAATCAAAAACCCCAAAAATAGGCACTTTTATATTTTTCCTTCCTACTTGTTTGATTGTTTAGTTTTTCCTAATCCTTTATGATTAGACTTATTAGTTTCCTTGCTAATCTCTTGAGATTTGGTGATTTTGATTGTATTGTGGATGATGGTTTTGCCTATAGATTTGATTCCCATGATGAAACTAGCTTGAACTCTTTGGTTAGGGATTTTTGCTTTGATTATTCGGAAATGCATACTTCCATTGAATTCATTATGTTAAAATTTGTAGTCAAGTCCATGAGTGAGTAGTTCTCATCTAGGGGTTTGGGTGTAGCCTAGGGTTTTCATGTGTGGGGTTTTAAGGTAGGATTTGCTAGTTTTTCAATTAAATGCATAAGTTGGGGGGTCCTCGTTGCTTGCTTGGTTAGACGTAACTTTGCTTGGTCAATGGAACGCGATGCATTGATTTGGAAAGGGATTGTAAGTCATTGCATTGTATGATTTCGATCGGATTTATTTTGATTAGTTCTTAGGCTTTGGGTTGATTGCGGAAGCATGATTCGTTGCTTGAGGATTTTAAAGATCGATTCCCCTTTCAATTTGTCTTTGCAAGTTTAGTTAATCCCCAAATCCTTATTTCCCCCATTGCATGTATCCCTTGGTGAATCTCAATCCCCTAGTGTTTTTAATCCTTGTTTAACATTTTAATCGCTTAGTTTGAATCTTCTTTCTTTTTCAACAACCAATCCCTTTTCGAATTATCTTATGTTAGCATTTCTAGCTACGGAACTCGCAATTCCCTGTGGATATCGACCCTTCGCTTGCCACTCTACTTGATTCTTGTGGTTAGTTTAGGTATTTAAGTTGATTTAGGTGTAAGACTAGTAACGACCTAGTTTTTCCCTCTATCAACCATCAAAATCCTTCATAAACAAATCAATAAATCAACACCATGTCTGTGTTTTCTATCTCCACAGTTTCCCATGCAATGGGGAAGATATTATTATTCCCATCCTTCCCAACAGCTACCAATATCTGACCTAGATATGCACCCTTCAAGTGACAGCCATCCAATCCAACAATTGGCCTACAACCATTCCTTAACCCATTCATCAAAGGTTCTAGACATCAGTACATCCTCAAGAACAGGGGCTTCTCAGGCCCAAAACTGCTGTCAACCAACACCAAACAACTACTGCCAGGGTTATGTGTCAAGAATGCTTTGGCATATTCCCACACTCTGCCATACTGCTCTGCTGATGACCCATATAGAGCCAACTTTGCTCTAGCCCTTGCCAACCAAGCAGTGGAATAAGTTATCTTAACACCTAATTCAAGCATCACCCTTTCCATGAACTTTTTCAGTTTCCAGTGAGGATCTGATCTCCAAGTCTCCAAGTATCTCTCAAATAAGTAATCAGACTTCACACATTTGCTCACAGTAGTCCTAACACATGTATGCCTTAGATTCATTGTCCTAATCTGCAGATAATCAGTTTGTGGCAACATCCTCACATGGATTTTGAAAGGGAATTTGTTTGGACATGCACAACTAGGTTTCCTACCCCTACCACTGTCCCAAGGACACCCACACCTATTCCTACACTGCACAGTTATCCTCTGTTGCTCATTGTGAAGGAAGTAGAAATCGTACTTGTTCTCAGCAGCATGTGCCCTTAGTGCCTTCCTAACCACAACAACAGATGAAAATCTCTGCCCAATCTTCAACTGGATCTTCCTTTTGAAGTCCACTACAGGGTTGAAGGTACAATAATCATCCTCAAAATCATCATCAGATCCACCAACACTCCTTAGCTCATCACTGTCCCAATGAAGCTCCTCTTGGTTATTCACCTCAAGCTCTTCAAGATCTCTCAAGTTCCTCTGAACACTATCATCCCCAATATTAGCATTCCCCCCAATACTGTGTCTTAGCTGCCTAAACAGATCATCACTAACTCTAGTCTGCAAAAACAAGGACTCATCATCATCTAAACCTATCTCTTCCTCCCCTGCAACCCAATCTATGTCCAAATCAGACAGATCTGAACTAGATGACCGTTCAAACAACTGCTTCTTACTTGTTCTCTTCTTCTTTTTCTTACCACCCACTTCAGTATGCCCTTTCTCCCCTTTTTTCTTCCTCTGTGCAACTCTCTTAAGTTTTGGAGTCCTCTGGGGTGTGTTGTCAGTGTTTTCAGTGTTGATTTGTGGGGAAGGCTGTGTATCTGCAGCTGGAGATGGTGGTGGAGATGGATGGGGAGATGGTTGTGGTGATGGTTCTCTGTTGGATAGGCTAGCTAACCACTCATCTTCACTCAACACAATAGCAGCTTCTGCCCAATTGGAGGAAGAAGAACCCACTCCACTGTTTCTAATGCTCCTCGTAGCAGACAATTTCACTCTCCCCCCTATACCACTGAAATCAAACCCTGTGTTTTGGCTGCTTTGACCCTCATCTTCACTCAACCTTTCTCTATACTGTGAATGATTTGGGTGGGCTGATTTCAGTAAGGAAGAGATATTGGGTTGGGCTGATTTGTGTGTGGTGGGTTCACTTGGGTGGCCAGTTTGGGAAGGAGGTCTGAATGGGTTGATTAGATTGGTTTGGGGCCTGCTTTCCTCTCTTAAAATTTCTGAAAACCCGGGAAGTTTGGTTCTATACAACGGAGTTACAGGAAGTGGTGGTAATTGGGGTCACTCAAATGTTGCTAAGGTTAAAATCTCAACATACCCATGTATGTCCTTAGTCTGTAAAACTCCTAAAATGTCCTCTTCATTGCTAATTTCAACCACCCCAGTGGTTAATGACCGCCCGTTCATCCGGTAAAACATCCTCATATCCGATGGTATAGGTAGATTAGAGCATTTGAACCCCTCGATTACAATCTGTCTAAGCCCACTCACTCCCTTGCTTTGAATACAAACATATGGTTTTAAGTAAACACAACCCCCCACATACTTCACAATGTGTCTGCCTTTAAATGTTGAGTCCCTAAATTCCCCACCTAATTTAATCCTAAGATCAGCAAACCCATCCTCATACAAGTGTGCCATTTTGCTGAAAATCCGTAAAATAAAGCCAAAATTAAATTAACAATATACACCAAATAAAAACAGAAACACGAAACGAGGTTGAACACGACACACGAAACCCGAACACATTATCAGACCCGGAAACAAACACGTAACACAAACACCTACAATGTTGGATAATAAGGGGCAAATTAAAGGCAAGCATATTACATAAATCAATGATTATTTAACTAATTTCATGTGCAACAAGCCAATTCCAAACTAATTTCATTGTTTATTCATACAAAAACACCCAAATTATATTTTAATCAACCAAATAGCATCAACTTTAACAAATCAATTTTTTAGGGTTTATAATCAACAAAACCAGAAATTTTTCACTAATTAATTACCAAATTCGAGATTAGGGTTATTGTTTAATACCTTAATAGTGCTTTCGCCACAGATTACAACACACACATGGGGTTTCTGGTCCCCCTCCCTTGTGACGTCCAAGAAGACCCCTTTGGTCCCCAACCTTGGCTTTTTCTTGTACTTTGTTGTAGAAACAGACAATGATGGAAGAAAGAGAGATTCGAAAGTGGTGGTTGAGGACAAAAGTACAGAGAATAAATGAGGGGAAGAGTGAAAGAGGAACCAGAAGAAGGTTGAGAAGATGAAGAGCGCAGTAAATGAGAAGAGAGAGAGGGTGACGAGTGAAATTGGAGGGAAATTAATTTTGGGTCATTGGATGTGGGCCCCACAGACGGAATTGTTGACAGACGTTTGTATTTGGTGGTGAATTCTAAAACTTTGAACATACAAGGTGGGTTTTTTTTTTAAAAACATATAAGGTGGTTTTTTCAAAAAGTTGAACTTTAAAAGGTGGTTTTATCCAAAAAATCCTATTATATATTTTTGGCATGATTTAAAAACTTTTACTAGTAGTTCGTTAACTTTTAGTTATAAACTAGTTAGTGACCCGGGCGATTGTAGACACCTACTTTTGTCCCCATTCCCGAAAGGGAAAGGTTCGATAATGAAAACATAAATCTCCACTTGACAACGCATCTCCTATAAAATAACGAATCTCAATCACCCTTCTCGTTTCACCCGAAACCTGCTATTTATAGAAACATGCTATTTATGGAAACCTGCTAAAAATAGTAACTGCCGTAAAGGGTAGCTTCTAAAAGTGGCAAGTCATAAAAGATAGAAACCTGTCAGAATTAGGTGTTGCACTCCAACATAAATCCTAAATGAGATAGAGAACTGCGAGAATCCTATTCCTAATATGATTCGGAAATAAGAGTTACGTATTAATTAAAATCCTCACGAGCCTAGAGTTCGTAACGGGCCCAGACGCATTCCGTCATGAAATTGATACGCACTAAAAGACTCGATTAAGTCTCAAACACTACGGATTTCAGGAATCCGAATCTGACTAAGAAAACAGCCCAGACCCTATTTTCAACGCCTGGCTCTAGGCGACGAAATCTTCGGCGCCCAGGCCAGGGCGCTGGAATTACCTGGGTACGTGTTTTTTCCTAATTCTTTGTGGATTAGAGCTCTGCAATTCTATCTTTCCACAAACTCTTTTCTATAAATATAGCCCAAGTTCGACGTGAAATAACAACACACAATTCATATTCTGAGTATTGACTCCAACCCCTAGCCTAAGCCTCACGCTGCGAAATTGTTCACGCGTTCTGTCGCAATCGATCCATAAATCGAACAGCACGTATCCTGTCCCATAATTTGAGATTCGTTAAATAAAAAGGAGAAATAGCAAAGTCAAAGTGGTTAGTTTTCTGAGAACCGTGACGCACCTCTCAAGGGTGCGTCGTAATGTGTCCCTTTTCTATGATTTAATTGCTTTCCTCGCCCTTTTTATGAACTGTTAAACTAACTAAATCTGATTGTTCTACCACGCCTAACAAATATAATATTTTTGGGAAATTGGATTATCATGCTAGGTCCTTTAATGCTATTTAAATCAGATAATCGCGATCGATCTAGTATTATATGTTGCATATTGCTAAAATCAACTCAGATTAGTTTAATAGTTAACGCATGTCCCTTCAATTATTTATGCTGAGCTAGTAAGGATATCCTGCCTCTGGAGTTATCGACGAGCGAGTACTCCTCTCGGTAGTTACAGTCCCCCGAACCCTCAATCTCTACCTTGCGGGTGTATGTTGAGAGATCCCCACACCAGGGATCACAAGGGAACCTACGGCCGTTGTGGTCAAACATAATTGCACTCCCTTTATGTCACGATAACCGGGTTTTGTCAGTTTTTCTCATTGTCGTTAAAAACTGAATGGCGACTCCTATATTACTAGTCAATTGGGTGTAAACTCACAGGAAATCCAATTACACTTGATTGAATAAAAAGAATCGTCACACCCACGAGGGACGAGGTCACGCATTAGCCTCGTGCTTTTTTGACCCCCTCACAGTAGCGACTCCGCTGGGGATAGTGAAGGAAATACTCGTGCTTGTAGGTAATCAAAATAGCCGAAGGGTGAAACGATCCTACCCCGCGTTTATTTCCCCATCAAGTTGGGACGACCTGAAAATCAGCATATTAATGTGAACGGGCAGAACCGCATAATGAATCTTGGCTCCCTCAGGGAGTTTGGACTAAGGATACCCATCGCCAATCGGGGGGTGCATACGCTTCGAATGTTGTCCACTCGGCACTTTTGCTAGTAGTACACCCGTCCCAAACCCAATCGCTCGCCCACTAGGTCCCTCTCGCCTGCATGCCCCCTTGGCTTGCACTTGCGGGTTGGCCTCTTGGGCGAAATTCGTCTGTTGAAGACACTACCTCGACCGGGGCATGTGTTGGATCTACGATAGAAGCGGTACCAAACCAGGCGCAAATAACTACCCATAGAAGCCTATCATAAACTACATGACATGTTATTATCGCCTCATGATGAATGTTAGTTATGTGTAGCGAAATATGTGATTGTGTGTGACAAACTATCCTAGAAAACCAACGACCTTAAAAATTGCCCAAACATTCATAGACTAATTTGCCAAAGTGTTATACCGAAATACGTGTTCCGCAAACCCGAATGATCGCCACAAAAATAAGCTACGCTCGGGATGGCCTGTAACGAATCCCACAAACGCTGCACAACGCGTAAAGGACGTTATTAGGCAACCACGCAAATCGAAGTCGCATAAACAAAAGTAGACGCAAACAGAAAACGAGAATCAGCCAGGGACGCATTTTCAACGCCCCTGGCTGGGCACCAGAATTTCTCACGCCCGACGCTGGGCGCCGAAGTTGCTGCTTGGCCTTCTGGTCAGGCGCAGCAGCCTCGGTGCCCGCGCAAAAGAAAAAAACACGTAGCACCAAAAAACGTTCGTAAAAAAGGAATTGCTACGAAGGCGTAAGAAAAAGCACTCGGTTCTAAAGGCGACTCAAAAAAAAACAAATAATAAATAACTCTTTGTGTCGTTGATAGGCCTCCTACGACGACAATATTCGGCACCAAAACCGAACATGCCAATAATTATGAATGTCACGCGGGCAAAGATTTTCGAAAATATAAAGAATTCAAAGTGCACACATAGTAGTCCAAATATACTAGTCCGACTTAAGGGTAGTCATAAAATGTCTAAAAAACCGACTCACGAACAAACTAATGTGTCTCCTACTCACCAACAATAATGCAGGGCCCCTGAATACCTACCCGTGATAAGCCATCAAGGAACGCGATGGAAGAAGCATATCCCGAACATCTATACCTAGAGGTCGCACAAACCCAAGAGATGCATGCTCTGGAACACGACCCTTTACGTTCTCAAAGGCCACTCGCCTCAAAGAATCGTGCTATGCCAAAAACGCTCCCCAACTCACATGCTTTCGGGCTATTGTTTGGGCTAGAAAAGAAAAGAGCAAAGAATGAACCAGAAATTATGGCATTAGCTCTTCAAGATGAATTGTTCGATCCTACTAAATTGATCGCTCCATCACCCTCAAAAGATGACCAAATCCAACGAGGGTGGCGCAAGACTTTCAAATGGACTAATGCTCGTGGGATGAAGTTCAAGATATCTGCGGGAGAGGGTCCGATGTACGAAGAATTAGAGTCTGAATCCGAGTCTGACTCCGAGTCCGAACCTAGCAAAATTGTAACCCCTCCCAAAAATAGTTTAGACCCGGAAATATCTACTCCGGGAGATCTTTTTGATGTAATGCTTCATGACTTTAATAAGATAAACAAAACTTTTGAGTATATGCCGCTTAAAAAACAGAGTAATAATGCAGAATGTCTCGTCACTAATGAGCACGAAAAAGAGCCAGAAGAGGAATATACCGAATTGATAAAAGCTGTAAATGAGCAAGAACTCAAAACTCCTATAATTGAGGACACAGAATCGGTAAATATTGGAACAGAAGAAAATCCTAAAATCATTAAAATTGGCCTCACCTTAACTCCCACTGAAAAAGCCGATCTAATCTCCACTTTGCGGGAATTCGAGGGTGTCTTTGCTTGGTCCTACAAAGACATGCCAGGGATAGATCGAGAAATCGCTGAGCATAAAATTCCGCTAGATCCCAAAATGACGCCAGTAAAACAAAAGCTACGGCGGCTCAAACCAGAGATAGCCTTGAAAATAAAAGAAGAAGTCACTAAACAATTAGACGCCGGCTTTATAAAAGTCTCCAACTACCCAGAATGGGTGGCCAATATTGTCCCCGTACCTAAAAAAGATGGACGCGTGCGAATGTGCGTAGACTTTCGAGACCTCAACAAAGCCAGTCCCAAAGATGACTTCCTTCTACCTCACATTGACATACTAGTAGACAACACCGCAGAGCACGCACTCCTCTCCTTTATGGACGGGTACGCCGGATATAACCAAATACTCATGGCAGAAGAAGACATGAAAAAAACAACTTTCATTACCCCTTGGGGTACATATTGTTACACTGTAATGCCTTTTGGTTTGAAAAACGCGGGGGCCACCTATCAAAGAACAGCCACCACGTTACTCCATGACATGATACACAAAGAAATCGAGGTCTATGTGGACGACATGATCGTCAAATCTAAAGACCGGCACGCTCACCTCCCGGCACTTAAAAAGTTCTTCACCCGAATCTTGAAATATAACATGAGACTAAATCCACAAAAATGTGTGTTCGGGGTAACCTCTGGAAAATTTCTAGGATATGTTGTTAGTACGCGAGGAATCGAGATTGACCCATCCAAGATCAAAGCCATTACCGAAATGCCCCCACCAAAAACTGAAAAACAGATAAGGGGCTTCCTAGGAAAGCTGCAATACATTAGTAGGTTCATTTCCAAGCTTACTATGACTTGTGAGCCAATATTCAAAAAATTAAGAAAAGAAGAAAAAGTCGAATGGGATGAACAATGCCAAACTGCCTTCCATAAAACCAAAGAATATCTAAGCAAACCACCCGTCCTCTCCCCGCCTTTGCCTGGAATCCCTTTACGCCTATACCTAACCGTCACGGATACTGCAACGGGAGCTATGCTCTCACAGTGTGTACATGGATCCGAGCGAGCCATTTACTACTTGAGCAAGAAGTTCATACAGTACGAGACGAGATACACAGAACTTGAGAAAACCTGCCCCGCCCTCGTCTGGGCATCCAAAAAACTCAGACATTACCTATGGGCCCACACTGTTCATATAGTGTCACAACTAGACCCCTTAAAATACATGTTCGAAAAGCCCGCCCTAAATGGTCACCTGTCCAGGTGGCTAGTCATGCTCTCAGAATTCGACCTAAAATTCATGCCAGAAAAAACAATCAAAGGTAGAGCGGTAGCCGAATTCCTGGTCGAGCATGCCACGAATGAGGAAACCACAGAAGCTTACCTCCTCCCTGACGAGGAACTTCTGATGATACGAGACGACTATTGGACACTATACTTCGATGGCGCGTCCAACCAGAAAGGATGCGGCGTCGGAGTTCTCCTAGTCAGTCTCGAAGGGGCCCATATACCAATTTCCGTCAAACTTTACTTCGAGGCCACAAACAACGCCGCCGAATACTAGGCCTGCATAGTTGGGGCTAGAGGCCGCAGTTAGCCTCGGAGTCAAAAATCTACAAGTCTTCGGGGATTCTTCTCTAATAATCAACCATATATCCAAAAGATGGAAGGTCCGAAGCACTAGTCTCTCAAAATATCAAGCTCACTTAGACCAAATAGTCGAGCAATTTGAAAAAATCGAGTATAAGAGACGACAACCAATTCGCGGATGCACTAGCGAAGCTAGCTTCAATGCTCAACATTCCGAATGAATGGGACGGGGTGACCCTTCGGGTCGAGCGAAGGAAAGAGCCGGCTTATTGCTGTGCCATAGACTCCGAACCTGAAAACACCGAAGAAGAACCATGGTATACGGACATCCTTCGTTACAAAACAAGTGGGGAATTCCCCCCAAACACCTCCCAGCGAGCACAAATGGCCCCACGCCTCCTCGCTTCACAATATAGCATAATTCTGGGAGAATTGTACAAGTACACGCCAAATAAAATCAAGTTACTTTGTGTCCACCAAAACCAAGCCCAAAGACTAATGGAAGAATACCATAACGGCGTGTGCGGACCCCATATGAACGGAAAAATGCTATCCCGAAAAATATCCCGCTCAGGGTACTATTGGACCACTATGGAAACCGATTGCCATCACTTTGTAAAAACTTGCCCAAAATGCCAAATCTTCAGTAACCTTAACCATTTGCCTCCCTCAAAATTATACACCTTCACTTCTCCATGGCCCTTTTCCACCTGGGGTATAGATATAATCGGCAAGGTAACACCAACAGGCGTAGGGGGACACGAGTACGTTTTAGTCGCAATTGATTACTTCACTAAATGGGTAGAGGCAGTCTCCTATGCAAAATTAACGGCCAAACATGTCGCTCGATTCCTAGAAAAGAACATATTCTGTCGATACGGGGTTCCACATGAAATCATAAGTGACCAAGGTTCCCACTTTAGGGCCGAAGTCCAAGACCTGCTCGAAAAATATCATGTCAAACACCATAAATCCTCTCCCTACAGGCCGCAAATGAACGGCACGGTAGAGGCGGCCAACAAAAATATTAAAGTCATAATCGAAAAAATGGCCGAAAATTATAAGGATTGGCCCAACAAATTACACTTCGCATTATGGGGCTATCGAACCTCAATCCGCACCTCCATTGGAGTAACACCCTACTCCTTGGTATACGGAATGGAAGCACTTCAACCGATCGAGTTGGAAATTCCCTCCCTCCGGATCGTCCTAGAAAGCAAGCTACCCGAGGCTGATTGGGTTCAAGCTAGGTACGACGAGCTCGTCCTTTTAGACGAACGGAGGTTGAGAGCTTTACATCACGTGCAAGTGTATCAAAAGCGCATCGCAAGGCAATTCAACAAAAGAGTCAAACCTCGAAATATCAAAGAAGGCGATTTTGTATTAAACGAAGTCCGCGCACCTACTACGGACCCTCGAGGAAAATTTCGGCCTAACTAGACAGGACCATATTTTGTAAAGACCATCCTACCTGGCGGAGCAGTCCAACTAGCTGACATAGATGGAGCGGAATTCGCTAACCTCACGAACTTAGACCAATTGAAAAAGTACTATATTTAATAAAATTCAGTCCGGAGTTAAGGCATCTAATAAAACACGTTAAGACTCACAAGCAAGCATTCTGCACATTACTCTAAGCAAACGACATAAAACTCGATAAAGTAGAAAAAGGCGAAGGACCATGTTTTAACGCCCAGGACTGAGCGCTGTTATTTTTCACGCCCAGGCCTGGGCGCCGATATTTCCTACGCCCGTGTATGGGCGTCATTCTCTCTTGCCACCTATCCTCCCGCTTCTGCAAGTGTTCGTACTCCTTTTTCGAACCATCAAAGGAACCACGAACACTTGGGGGGGAAGCATACATGTAATGAACACCCTTTCAAAAAAAAATCTAGAACTACGCGCGACCTGATTCTGACAAGATACGTAGGCAATCCTTATCAAGGATTCGGTCCAATAAAAATTAAAAAATAATAAAGTCATGCAACGCATCAAGAAGAAAGGATATTGCAAAGGGCACTTTACCCTAACCCATGCACGGGAAAGACCAAATAGAATGAAAAACAAAGCCACAAGAATTTTCAGGAACAAGCCCAACAAAGGAGTATGGCACGAGTCGGCAAAAAACGAAAAATGGTGAACATGCATATGTAATACCCCAAGTAGTCGGTTAGTCTAAAAATATGTGTGCACTCTTGTATGAACTCATTATTTTTACGGAATTCTTTCTCTTTTCAAAATTCGTCGTTGGTTTAGAAAGCTAATATTACTATAATATGTTAAAGCAAAGCCCACAGAAGGCTCAAAACATTCTTGCACCAAAAAATCGCAAAAAATATATATATATGCGGAATACAAGAATGAATATATACAAAACAGGAGGTAAGCCTAAGACTCGTCATCGGCTTCATGTCTCCAAGCCTCGCCGGTCTATCCACTCCACTCCCCGTGGTATGAGGACCCCCAGCCAGAATCACCCCAAAAATGAGGTTGTGACTGCAACTCGGGGCTAGGCTCTCGGGCCACCGACACGGAACGTCGCCTACGCTCCGGCTCGGACCTCTCCCCGGAAGAACTCACCCTCGCGTCGGAACGGCGATGCCGTAGGGGCGAGTGTCGTGCCCTCTCTCTCTCACGACCGTGTCCCCCGCCCGAGGGACCCGCGTCGTCGGCCCCGGCTCGTCCAACACCCGTCTACAAGAAAAGACAAAAAGAGGGTGAGTAACAGAAAGCCAAACAAAAGGTACAGATCAAAAGAAAAAAAGAGGGCACATTACCCGAGTAGAGTGGGGGCTCCTGCAAGAAAGTGCAGATCGGGCCCGAACCAACGCGGACTTCAACCGGTTGATCACCCCCACCATCGCGTTGGCCGTACGGGCCGGAACCTGAAACAGGAATGTTAGTAACAAAAGAAAAAAAGAAAGATATAAGAAGAGTGCACAAATAAAAGGTGCATACCGCCTGTACTCCCTCAGGGAGCGGAGCATGGAAAACCCGGTCTTCCGGGAAAGTCTCCACAATCTCGGATCCACTCTCTCCGGTATACGAGATCCGAGCATCGGGAAGCACCCATCCCCCCAACGAAGGGTCAGGACACTCCTGCACAAAACACAGTAGACATAAACACATGGGCACGAGCATGAAAACACTAAAATCAATACGAAAAGAGAGGGCAACTTACAGCGCCAGGCTCTGGGAGACGAAGAGAATCCTGGATAAACTGATAATAGCTAGCTCCCTCTATCACCAACTCCGTCGCCGGCACGCCAGTCCTCGAGTGGACCCTCCACGACTCGCCTATCGAACGAGTAGACAGCATGGTCGCAGGCGGAGGCCTAGGCACCAAAAAAGCCCCGACCGTCTGCATACGTACCCGCTCTCCCAGGTGCCAAACAGGGTCCCGGCGGCCAACGAACAAGACCCGCATCTGGCTCAGGGCATAACTATCCCTGACCGAAGCATAAGTACCCCTAAAAGAGAGCCATGGGGTCCAAACCACCTGTTTTTGTACAAACACGGTCAGATCTCGCACATAGAAAATAAAAAGAATGACGAAATACGAGATAGAGGATAAGATTCTGCACATGCTCAGGGTTCCCGTCCCGAATGAGATCCCACACGGTATCGGGCGGTGGACGCACTGTCAGCTTCTTCTTCCAACCCCAACGACGACCGGCAGGGTACTCCAAAGGCCTCTGCCTCTTTCGGGGAGCCAACCAAGGTAAGTGCTCAAAGGCCCACAGCTACAAAAGGAAAAGACAATAAAACATCAAAAAAAAGAGGCCCGGTAAAAGCGAGAAAACAAAAGAAAGTCTAGGCACATACCTCGATCAAACGCGGCACTCCCGCTAATGTAATGACAAAGTGACGTCTACTCGGGTCCGAGTCGCGCACCGCTAAACTCATCTGGCCGACGAGCGTCGCATAGCCCAAATCGCCCCAGCAATAGTCACCTAGTGTAGACACGTCCTCCACCATGCCTATCCACCTCGGGTCAAAGGTGTCAGTCGGACCCGATAGAAAAGTGGAAGTAATAAAATGGAGGTAGAACAGTCGAGCCTGTCTCGAAGACGACTCCTCTACCCCATGCTCCAAGGCCCACATCAGGTCAGCGAAAGGTATCCCACGGGGCTGGTACGAAGGCAATCTCATGGCCATCCACGAGCCCAGGAGCCTGGTACCCTCAGCAACAGTCGGCGGTGGGCCATCCGACCTCAAACGAACGGGGTTCCCTGTAAAGGTCAAGCCCGTCAAAGCCGTGTAGTCCTCGGGAGTGATCGTCATCTCACCCCAAGGAAAATGGAAGGTGTTGGTGGTATCCCACCACCACCTCATGAACGACCGCAGAAAGGACAGGGAGATATTAAGCCGCAGTATCTCCCAAAAGGTCTCGACCACCGGAAACAGTGAGCTCGCCCTCACCAAAGCCTGGGCGTCCGAGCTCAGGAAACTAAAAACGGTCTCACTCGTCGCTTGATGAATCATATTTATATAGGGTATTTTAGGCTCAATTAGGTTGCATTTCTAGGCATTTCTCTCATTTTTGTTGCATTTAGAGTTATTATTGCATAAGTCGTCGTTATCGTACTCTATTACGCTCCGTTTGTGTTTTTTTTGATATTTCAGGTGATTTTACAATCATTTGGATGTTTCTGGAGATTTAGAGGTGGGTCGAATGGCTATCGGATGGTTCGTATTGAAAACGTCGTGTTTGATCGGAAAATGAAGTTTTCGGAAATGATTTGCGGAAGTTCCGGTTCACTTAGCTTGAGTTATTCGGCCATCGAGGCAATTCGTTATTTTGGATGACATGAAGCTAGTTTCTGATGCTCGCCATAAAATCTTGGTGATGTGGGAAGCATCGTTGCAACATCGTACTTGAATCGTGCAATGTGGCCACATCGAAGTGCTTTATGCCCATATCTAGAGCTTTGTGGCCGCACCCAGCCCGCAGCACCCCGTCGCTTCACTAAACATCGTCTGCCATGCTCACAGCGAAGTGCTGCGCCCACAGCAAGAAGTGCTGCGCCCACAGTAAGGGTTGCTGCGCCCACATCTCACTCACGCTTCACTGAGCAGTTGCTGGCTTGCCCATAGCGAAGTGCTGCGCCCACAGTGCGTCCAGGCCGACGAATCCATATTGTGTATGTCTCTCATGCCATCGACCAATCGTTGACGACTTCTATTTTTATTTTCTCATTTATTTATTTATTATTATTTCATTCATAGGAAGCCTATAAATATTGAAGGGAATTATATTCCTAGGGCTCTTATCTTATGTTATTTTTCTTCCTTAGAATTCTTTGAACGTTTATTTTTATTTTTCTCTTTTCATTGTCGAACGCTTTTCTGAATTCATTCATTCACCAATCTAAGGTAATTTCATAATTTCTTTTTCTCTAATTCAAATTTATTATTTTTCGTTCCTTAGATTAATTCGTTCGTTGATTATGAATTCCATTATTATTATTCGTTTCATGATTGTTAAATTAATTATGAGCGAGTAGTCTTTTTCTAGGGCTAAGTAAGGGAAGCCATGTTTATACCATAATCGTTATGCATTAAAGTTCGTTAATTTATAGATTATGATTGAGTAATTCCAATTGATTTGTTCTTAATCGTTGATTCATGTTATCGGCCAATTTCATGGATTAATTATCTAGCTAATAGGAATTAGAATCGAAAGATCGTGTTTTTAGAGGCTTTGTACAACTGGCAATTCTGATTATGTTAGCGATCGTACTGCATATGTTGAATTGAAAGTGTTAAGACCCGACCGTAGGATTAGCATGTACTTTAATTACTCGGCCTAGTTTATTCGTTGTCGAATTGAATTGTGTTATTGGATTGGTATAAGCATGGTGAACCGAACAGACGCCCTAGACCTTTAATTCATTGATAAATTACGCATTTTTATTATTGCTTTAGCTTTAGTAGTTAATACTCAAACTCAACTTTCGTTATTGAAATAGTTCGTATAATTGGGCAAAAACTAATAGAACTTGTCTCCCTGTGGGATCGACCCGTATTTGCTAAGTATCTGCTAACAACAGACACCGTGCACTTGCGGTATCACTTTTTAACTCATCAAGTTTTTGGCGCCGTTGCCGGGGAGACGGCTATATTCTATTAGTTTTAGTTTGATTATTTGAACTGTTTCCATTGTCTCATTGGAACTCTCAGTTCCAATTGAGGCAAATCTCACTGCGTTTTCTTTCGTTGTTGTTTATGCCCAGGTCTGCCAGAACGGGTACCTTGGTTCCTCCCGATCCCGATCTTGGAAAGACCCTTCGTCAACTAAAAAAGCAACAGAAAAAGAAGAAGCAGTTAGGGTCCCAAGACTCACAGACTCCACCGAGTCACACGATGTCTAAATCCCTGAAATCATATGGGGTTCCTTCCTCGAATAGTGTTCCGACTGGGCTCACAATGCCAACTATTGATGCAGTCAACTTTGAGATCAAGCCCGCTCTAATCTCCATGGTCTCACAAAGTCAATTTGGTGGCCATCCATCTGAGGAACCCACCAACCATTTGCAGAGGTTCAACCAACTGTGTGGTACTATCAAGCATCAAGGGGTCACTCAAGACCAATTGAAAGTCATGTTGTTTGGTTTTAGCCTTCGTGATAAGGCTCAGACATGGTTGAATGATGTCAAGGAGACAGAGTGGAGTGCTATTTCACAGGCCTTTCTAGAAGAATTCTTTCCACCCACCAAGACTGCTGAAATAAGGCATAAGCTGACTACATTCACTCAAGAACCTGGCGAATCACTTCGAGAAGCCTGGGATAGATTCAAGGCTTTGCAGCGGTCGTGTCCGCATCACAACATTGAAAAATGGTTCTTGGTTCAGATTTTCTACCATGGTTTGCAAGATGAAACAAAGAACACGGTTGATTCTGCTGCTGGGGGTGTTTTTCTTGACAAAGAAGTGGATGCAGGTTATGATTTTCTTGCCAATTTAGCTGCCAACCATTACAACACCACCAGATCCACATCTAAGAAGGGAAAATTGGATGTCGATGCTTATGCTCTATTGTCCTCACAAGTGGCAGCCTTGAACCTGAAGATCGATTCTTTGAAGGCTCCTCAGTCTAGCACTCCCCCAATGAGTATCAATGCTATGTCTAGTGTAGCTCCAGTGACAACTTCTTACTGCGAAGTATGTGGCATCCAAGGTCACTTTGGTCATGAGTGCTCTTATAGTTTACAGGATACTACGCAATTGGAGCAAGTGAATGCTTTTCAACAGAGACAACCCAATGACCCATATTCCAATTCATTTAATCCGGGTTGGAAGAATCATCCAAATTTCTCATATCGGGGCAACAATGTTCAGAATCCTCAACCCCAGCAACAATGGTCGCAACCACAGTTCCATCCACCTCAACCACATGTTGCTAGGCCTCCATTTCAACAAGGAGCCTCACATAATGCTCCCCCGGGGTTTAATAGGCCCCCGCATCAAGGATATCAACAACCCCCTCAGAGCAGTGCTACTCCAGAGCCTAACATGAGTGATCTGTATAAGCTCATTGCAAATATGCAGAAGACCGCAGAGATAGCTCAAAAGAATCATGATGAGAGCATCAAAGAGTTGAAGAATCAGAATAAAATGTTGGAGAATCAAGTTGCTCAACTTGCTGACACTCTATCTCAAAGGCAACCGGGTACACTACCACGGCAACCTACTCCGCCCCAGAACAGAGAAAGTGCCAATGCTATAACTCTTAGAAGTGGCACTAAATATAATGGACCCCCGATGCCCACTGATGATGCAACTCTTGCTAAGGAGAACACAGATGGACCAGGGAAAGCAATTGGTGCAGAGCCTCAAATCCTGGAAGTTGATAATGCTGATGATGTTGGTGCAAATAAGGGGAAAGAGAAGATTTCTTATTCTCTCCCTATTGTGCCTAAGTTACCTTTCCCTCACCGGATGCAGAAAACTAAGGTCGATCAACAGCTTGGTAAGTTCTTGGCAATGGTCAAGAATCTTGAGCTAACGGTCCCTTTTACTGATTTAATATCTCAAGTTCCTGTTTATGCAAAATTTTTGAAAGAGATGATCACTTAGAAAAGGGATTATGGTGGTGTGGAGAGAGTCGCTCTAACTGAAGAGTGTAGTGCCATATTGCAAAATAAGTCTCCACCCAAACTTAAGGATCCGGGTAGTTTTTCCATCCCCTGTCATGTAGGTGCATTGTTCATTGATAAAGCATTATGTGATTTAGGTGCAAGTGTGTCTGTCATGCCCCTTTCTGTCTGTAATAGGTTGGATATGGGAAAACTAAAATGCACACAAATCACTTTGCAAATGGCAGATCGTTCTATAAAATATCCTTTAGGTATTTTGGAGGATGTTCCTGTCCGGGTGGGAAAATTCTACATTCCTGTTGATTTTGTGGTGCTAGATATGGAGGAGGATAGTCAAATCCCCATAATTTTGGGTAGGCCATTTTTATGTACTGCAGGTGCCGTTATTGATGTCAAGTCTGGGTCTCTTACTTTGAGTGTTGGTGATGATACTGTTACTTTTAATCTAACCAATGCTGTGAAGTCTCCTATGCTTGAGAATACTTGTTGCAGGATTGATATTGCAGAAGAAATTTCTCTAGACAACATTCCTAGAATGTTGTATGATGATCTATTGCTGGCGACTCTCACCTTGGAAGCCCATAAAGGAGAAGGAGATTGTGAGATTGATTCCTTGATCTCGGATTTAGATGGAATTGAAGCTGAGAAGGTCGATGGTTTTGAGGTATTGGAAACTGTTTGCTCTATTTCCGAGCCACAGGTAACGAAGGTAGAACTAAAACCATTACCATCTCACCTTAAATGTGCATTTCTTGATGATAATGAGGATTTTCCTGTGATCGTTAATGCTGCACTCGACGATAGCCAGCTTTCTAAGCTTCTGACCGTGCTCCGTATGCACAAAAAGGCAATCGGGTATAGCATTGACGATCTCAAGGGAATTAGTCCTGACTTTTGTATGCATAGAATTAACTTGGAAGCAGATCACCGCCCTCGCATACAGCCACAACGTCGTTTGAATCTTAATATGCAAGATGTGGTGAGAAAAGAGGTAGTGAAACTACTTGATGCGGGCATCATCTATCCCATTTCAGATTCTAAATGGGTGAGCCCGGTGCAAGTCGTTCCTAAAAAGGGGGGGACAACGGTCGTTAATAATGATAAGGATGAGCTTATCCCTACTCGTGTTGTCACAGGTTGGCGTATGTGTATAGATTATAGAATGTTGAATACGGCCACCTTGAAGGATCACTTTCCCCTCCCCTTTATTGACCAGATGCTAGAAAGATTAGCAAAACACAACTTTTTCTGTTATTTGGATGGATATTCAGGTTTCTTTCAGATTCCCATTCACCCGGACGACCAGGAGAAGACGACGTTCACCTGTCCATATGGAACTTTTGCATACCGTAGAATGCCGTTTGGTTTGTGCAACGCCCCTGCTACATTTCAAAGGTGTATGATGGCCATTTTTTCTGACTTCATCGAGGATATCATGGAGGTATTTATGGATGATTTTAGTGTTTATGGTTCTGACTTTGATGTATGCTTGCATAATCTTTCTAAAGTGCTTAAACGTTGTTCTGAAGTGAATTTGGTATTGAACTGGGAAAAGTGCCACTTTATGGTCAATGAAGGAGTGGTACTTGGTCATCTTATTTCTGAGCGTGGCATCCAAGTTGACCGAGCAAAAATTGAGGTGATCGAGAAACTTCCCCCTCCCGTGAATGTCAAGGGAGTGAGGAGTTTTCTCGGTCATGCGGGTTTCTATCGCCGTTTCATAAAAGATTTTTCTAAAATTGCGAAACCCCTCACTCAATTACTGCTCAAGGATGCCACGTTTGAGTTCACTAATGCTTGTTTGGAGTCTTTTGACAGGATCAAGAAAGCATTGATAACTGCTCCGATCATTCAGCCTCCGGATTGGGATTTGCCGTTCGAAATTATGTGTGATGCGAGTGATTATGCTGTTGGAGCAGTGCTTGGCCAAAGAAGGAACAAGGTGTTGCATGCCATCTATTATGCAAGCAAAACCTTGGACGGAGCTCAGATGAATTATGCTACTACTGAGAAAGAGCTCCTTGCGGTTGTTTATGCTCTTGACAAATTTCGGACGTATCTTGTTGGTTCGAAAGTCATTGTACACACTGATCATGCCGCCCTAAAGTATTTGTTGGCCAAGAAAGAGGCCAAACCGAGACTTATTCGATGGATTCTTCTTCTCTAGGAATTTGATTTGGAGATTCGGGATAAGAAGGGTGCAGAGAATGTTGTTGCAGATCATCTCTCTCGGTTGAAATTTCAATCTAGCACAGACGGGCCTATCAATGATTCGTTTCCTGACGATCATCTATTCTCTGTGTCTACTCAATCCCCATGGTATGCGGACTTCGCAAACTATTGTGTTGGTGGCTCCCATCCTCCGGAGTTGACATATCAACAACGTAAGAGATTCTACCATGATGCTAAGCGGTATTTTTGGGATGATCCGCATTTGTATCGGAAGTGTGCCGATGGTATGTTTCGTAGGTGTGTAGCGGATTGGGATACCCACGGGGTTCTTAAGCATTGCCACAGTTTACCTTCTAGTGGTCATCTTGGTGTTATTCCGACCGCCCATCGAACTCTTCAAAGTGGTTTCTATTGGCCTTCTATATTCAAGGATGCTCGTTTCTTTTGTAATGCATGTGACGAATGTCAACGAACGGGCAACGTTTCGAAAAGGCAAGAGCTACCACAAACCGGAATTCTTGAGGTTGAGCCATTCGATGTATGGGGCATTGATTTTATGGGACTGTTCCCTTCTTCATGTGGGAATCGATACATCTTGGTTGCCGTTGATTATGTTACAAAGTGGGTGGAAGCTATTGCATCGCCAACCAACGACTCTAACGTCGTAAAGAAGCTTTTCAAGAAAATCATCTTTCCGCGCTTCGGAGTCCCAAGGGTCGTGATTAGTGATGGGGGTTCACATTTTCATCAACGGACTTTCAAGGCTCTTCTGAAGAAGCACGGAGTTACTCAAAAGGTTGGCATGGCTTATCATCCTCAAACGAGTGGCCAAGTCGAAGTTTCTAATCGACAGATCAAGAGAATTCTCGAAAAAGTGGTCAACAAGTCTCGAAAGGATTGGTCGTTGAAGTTGGATGACACATTGTGGGCGTTGCGCACGGCCTAAAAGACTCCGTTAGGGACAACTCCGTATCGGTTGGTGTACGGCAAAGCTTGTCATTTACCGGTTGAAATGGAATATCTCTCCAAATGGGCTGTCAAGGAGATCAATATGGATTTAGAAGCGGCCGGTGAAGAGAGACTTCTTCAATTGAATGAGCTAGATGAACTTCGGTTTGAAGCTTACGAGAATCATAGGCTCTATAAGGAGCAAACGAAGAAGTTTCATGATAAGATGATCCAGAAACGAGAGTTCAACATCGGTGATAAGGTCTTGCTTTATAATTCACGATTACGGCTTTTCCCAGGAAAGCTTAAGTCTAGATGGTCCGGACCCTTTACTGTCACCGACGTCAAGGAACATGGAGCTATTGAGGTTGCTAGTGACAATGGCACCAAATTTAAAGTGAACGGTCAACGTTTGAAGCTATACACTGAAGGAGCGTTTATCGGAAAATTGGAGACGATCTATCTCTCCGATCCTCCCATCGACACTTGATTTTTGAGGTTTGGAGTCAAGCTAATGACTTAAAACGAGCGTTTATCGGGAGGCAACCCGATCTCTAACTCTCTCTCATTTTAATTTTTTTTTTGTTTCAATTATTTCTATTTTATTATTTATTTTTATTTTATTCATCTATTTGGTTAATTTAACTTATTCTTAGTTTACTTTATTTTTAGTTTAATTTTTCGTTCATCGTTTTTATTTATTTATTTTGTTTGTTTAACTTTACTAAAGAAACTAACATTTGTGTCTAGTGATGTTTGGGTCTATTTTGAAGGTTTTGTAGGCACGGGATCAAGTTTTTAATGTTCAATTCATG
Source organism: Spinacia oleracea (assembly GCF_020520425.1). Classification (NCBI taxonomy): domain Eukaryota; kingdom Viridiplantae; phylum Streptophyta; class Magnoliopsida; order Caryophyllales; family Amaranthaceae; genus Spinacia; species Spinacia oleracea. The sequence goes on from NC_079490.1 coordinate 9,289,675, forward strand.
TAATTCCGGAGTTTCGATGCATCGATGCGCCACACTAGGAGCAAGTAGCAACAAGCATTGTGAGTCGCAACCGAACAAGCTCCACTGGATCAGCCCATAGCCTGTCGTTGCGCCCTCAGACTCTCGCTGCAATCCCTCGCTGCACTCGCAGCTAGCTCGCCCCATCTTCCCTTGTCGTGCCTGCCTTGCTCGCAGCAGCAAGCTGTGGCCGCAGCGCAAGGAACCTCTCGCTGTGGGCGCAGCCTACCCCGCAGCCAGCTCACTCCCCTCCCTCGCCCCTTCTGCCTTGCTCGCAGCAGCTAGTTGCGCCCGCAGCTCGACCCATTCCCTCGCTTGCGCCCGCAGCCAACCCGCAGCCAGCCCACCCCCTCTCCCTCGCCCGTGTCTGCCTTGCTCGCAGCGACTAGCTGTGCCCGCAGCCCGTGCTCACCCTTCGCATATAAAACAACAACAACAAAAAAAAACCGTCCACAACCACCCATCACCCTCTTCGAACCCGCGACCCCATCACCCTACTCCTCTCCTTCTCCAACTCCACAACCACCCCACATTACCACCACTAGCGAGCCGCCGCCGGCGCTGCACCGGTGGTCGGAGTAACACCGACCCCGCCGGCCACCTCAAACGCACCCCTTTTCCCCATAAATCACAAACCCTAACCTTTCAATCAATTTGGGGGTCTTTGCTATCTTGTTAATTGATGCAATTGGGTGACATTTGGGCATTATTGGAGCGTACCACAATTGGTTTTCAATCATCTAATTTAATTCAAAGCTTGGAATTGGTGTAAGTGAAATTTTTTCTCCAATTAATTTCACTTTTGCCTCTACTTTGCCATATTTGGGAGATCTTGTTGCTTCATTGTTGGTGTTAGAGAATAAAATTGATTGATTATTATGAGTTTATTGTGGCAAATTGTTCATTGATAATAATTGATTGAATACTTGATTGTTCTTGTCACAATTGTAGATTAGAATTGGTGAATTTTATGCTTGAATTTGGTGAACTTGTGTTGTGGTTGTTTCGACATTGTTGTCTTTGGTGAATTGGAGTTCGCATCATGATCCCTACCAAAAGAAATATACCAAAGGCTAAGGCGAATTCCACCGCCCTTGAGCCTAAGAAATCTATTGAAAAAAAGAAGCCCACATCAAAGCCTAAACCCGCACCCAAATCTCAAGACAAATCCAAGCATCGTGCATCCACTTCCACTACACCCCCACCGTCACCCCCTACAAATGACCCCACCCCTCCTCCATCGTCTCATCAATTCACATTCCCTTGGCTTAGCGAAAGGCAACAAGCCTTTTGCATTGATTTGCAAAAGAAGCCGGTAAAACCTACTCTTTTATACTCACCGAAAGATGCAAAATTAATTGGTGTTGATGATTGCCTTCAAGGGATTGCAAGAAAATATGGATGGACCAAGGTGTTGAATATGCAATATGATACTTTTCCGGAATTGACATATGAGTTCCTATCCTCCTTTGTTGTTGGTTCGGGTGAAGGTGATGTCGTTTTTTATCTAGGTGGTGTGAAAAGAGTTATGTCTTGGAGCGAGTTCAACAATGTTTTCGGGTGGCCAAAGGAGGGTGATATTGGCCCGGATGAATTTGGCGAGTTTGATGCGGACTGGGAAGATGGTTATTTTGACAAAGGCTCCTTTTGGGAGGAACTAACAGGTCGGGATGATTGGAAAGTGGGGCATAGCCGAGCATTATCTATAGTGAATCCTGCCATCCGACTCTTTCACAGGTTTTTACTACAAGTGCTTCACCCGAAAGGTGAAAAGGGTCAACCCACAGATTAAGATTTGAAGTTGCTTTGGTGGTTCCTTCGTGGGGATGTAGAGACCATGGGTCAATTGAACTTTGGCAAATTCCTAATGCAGGCGTTCCTTACCGAGAGGCTTAAAGCCGGTGGCAGCATAACCTTGGGTGCTTTTGTGACGGTTCTTGCTACCAAACTGAAAATCAACTTGAAAGGGAAGCGGAAGTCTCCCTCTACCAACCTCATCGACCTTGTTGCTATGAAAAGATTTGACTGGTTGAAAGCTCATGATGATTCTAAATATGCATGGTTTGTGAAGGGACTTGAACCAAAATCTGAAAGAATTCAACATGCCTTTTTGCCACACCCCCGAGCTCGTTTGGATCAACCTAACTCTTGGTTGTTTGGTCCTGACCCGCACCTCGGGAAGGGTGTTGCACCACGGATAACAAGGCCTTCTGTTTCTGCTCCCTTGCTCGAGCTGACTACTCCACTTGTGCCCATCGATCGTTCCATTTCTTTGGCTCGGGTACACCCTAGGAGTGTTGCAGCATTGTCCGTCGCCACCGATCCTCAGCCATCGGACTCTACCCCCGTGCCACTTGGGGAGTTTCGTAAGTTTCTCACCACCTTTGATACATTTGCCTCTGATGTTATTCGTTGTTTTGATACCCTTGGGCAGAGATTCACAGCTCTAGATTCGGAGGTCTCCACTCTTCGTCAACAGGTTGCAACTTCTGGCTCCACCGCTGCACCTGTTAACACCACTACTGGACCAGCTTCGGTAGATGATGCTCATGCTGAGTGAGCTATCCCTCTCCTTTTTCAATTGTTTTATGTGTACACAGTAGGGACACTGTGTTCATTCTAGCTTAGGGGAGGGATATCTATCTTTATTGCTTTCTAGTATAGTTTTATTTTTGTAGGTGTTGTACGCTTTGTACCGTCCACTAGGGGTGGGAGTTTACGTGCAACGAAAAAAAATGTACTGCTTTCCTAGTATTATTGATTAGTTTAGTTGTTTTTCTTTACTTGCATTGCATTCATATTTCCTTATACCATGCATAGTGAATTTGACTTTCAAACCATGTTCGGACTCTTTTTGACTCTTTGGAGCTTCTCTTGAACTTAGCTATGATTCTTAAATTCAGTCGGTTGTGCTATACATTGATAACTGCTTGGCATTGTGTGAACCAATTGAATGGTATGCGGTAAGATGTTGGTCTCGTATCAAGAATAGCTAGCCAATTATCTTGTAGGTCACCTTACTATGTGTTTGTGTGATTGATGTGACTTGTTATCGTATGATTTTGGCTTGAGATTCATTAGTAGTTTAGTTGCAACTCACGCATGCCGCGTATGACAGAGGTCATTCTCTTAGGAAGCCTTCAGACGAATTTAGAAACATCAGTTCCTGCCTTTCATACCCATGTTGTAGCCTTGTCCGTTTATTGTTTTAACTCCACAAATTGAGCCCTATTAGCCCCGTTGGTTACTTGTCCCGAGTCTAGCTTGGGGGAGCTTCGGTGTTCGTAATGGTTTCGTTGATGTTGATTGATTGGCACACTAAGCCAATAGTTCGTGGTTCGAGGCTATGTTTGGATTTGTGGTTCGGAAATGATGTATATTATTGTCGGCACCCAAGCTTGTAACAGTTAGCATTAGATTTATTTATGTACTTTCGATTTTCATTCTTTAGTTTCATTCACAAAAAAAAAAAAAAAAAAAAAAAGGAAAAGAAAAAAGAAAAAAAATAGAAATTTCAAAGAAAAATCAAAAATATGTTTTTCGTTTTTTGTATATAGTTTGAAGGCAAGGAAAGGGGATTGAACAAAGAAATTGACATTATATTATGTTTTGATTGTTCGGGTTTCATGGTTCGATGGAGTTGGATTTTCGGCATTATCACGCCGATGCATATAGTTCACATTTGCTCCCCAAGTTGGACCTTACTCTCACTTTTCCCCAAATTATATCCTACCCTTCCTTTTCACCTAGCCCCATTACAAGCTTATTATAAAGACCTCTTGATCGGCATGTTTGTTTTGTGAATGAGCGAAAATTGTTTCTTGCTATTGTCATCTTACCCCGCGTTGCATCATATATTCATATTCTACAAGGTATGCGGCGACGACTAGCTTGATTGAGAACGGTTTGTGGCTAAGCTTGGTTGTTTCAACTGTGGATCATGATGCTTTGTGGTTCTATTTGTATCCGAGCTAAATTTCTGTCTTAATAACTTTGTTTGATTGTTTGCCCGAGAGTTGAGTAGGTTTGTTCAGGTTCAATGAAAGTCATGTGCGTCTCATTTCTCTGTGTTCGGCTTCGGTCTAGTGTTGCTTGGGGACAAGAACAGTTTAGCTTGGGGGAATTTGATGAATCATATCTATATAGGGTATTTTAGGCTCAATTAGGTTGCATTTCTAGGCATTTCTCTCATTTTTGTTGCATTTAGAGTTATTATTGCATAAGTCCTCGTTATCGTACTCTATTACGCTCCGTTTGTGTTTTTTTTGATATTTCAGGTGATTTTACAATCATTTGGATGTTTCTGGAGATTTAGAGGTGGGTCGAATGGCTATCGGATGGTTCGTATTGAAAACGTCGTGTTTGATCGGAAAATGAAGTTTTCGGAAATGATTTGCGGAAGTTCCGGTTCACTTAGCTTGAGTTATTCGACCATCGAGGCAATTCGTTATTTTGGATGACATGAAGCTAGTTTCTGATGCTCGCCATAAAATCTTGGTGATGTGGGAAGCATCGTCGCAACATCGTACTTGAATCGTGCAATGTGGCCACATCGAAGTGCTTTATGCCCATATCTAGAGCTTTGTGGCCGCACCCAGCCCGCAGCACCCCGTCGCTTCACTAAACATCGTCTGCCATGCTCACAGCGAAGTGCTGCGCCCACAGCAAGAAGTGCTGCGCCCACAGCAAGAAGTGATGCGCCCACGGCAAGGGTTGCTGCGCCCACATCTCACTCACGCTTCACTGAGCAGTTGCTGGCTTGCCCACAGCGAAGTGCTGGGCCCACAGTGCGTCCAGGCCGACGAATCCATATTGTGTATGTCTCTCATGCCATCGACCAATCGTTGACGACTTCTATTTTTATTTTCTCATTTATTTATTTATTATTATTTCATTCATAGGAAGCCTATAAATATTGAAGGGAATTATATTCATAGGGCTCTTATCTTATGTTATTTTTCTTCCTTAGAATTCTTTGAACGTTTATTTTTATTTTTCTCTTTTCATTGTCGAACGCTTTTCTGAATTCATTCATTCACCAATCTAAGGTAATTTCATAATTTCTTTTTCTCTAATTCAAATTTATTATTTTTCGTTCCTTAGATTAATTCGTTCGTTGATTATGAATTCCATTATTATTATTCGTTTCATGATTGTTAAATTAATTATGAGCGAGTAGTCTTTTTCTAGGGCTAAGTAAGGGAAGCCATGTTTATACCATAATCGTTATGCATTAAAGTTCGTTAATTTATAGATTATGATTGAGTAATTCCAATTGATTTGTTCTTAATCGTTGATTCATGTTATCGGCCAATTTCATGGATTAATTATCTAGCTAATAGGAATTAGAATCGAAAGATCGTGTTTTTAGAGGCTTTGTACAATTGGCAATTCTGATTATGTTAGCGATCGTACTGCATATGTTGAATTGAAAGTGTTAAGACCCGACCGTAGGATTAGCATGTACTTTAATTACTCGGCCTAGTTTATTCGTTGTCGAATTGAATTGTGTTATTGGATTGGTATAAGCATGGTGAACCGAACAGACGCCCTAGACCTTTAATTCATTGATAAATTACGCATTTTTATTATTGCTTTAGCTTTAGTAGTTAATACTCAAACTCAACTTTCGTTATTGAAATAGTTCGTATAATTGGGCAAAAACTAATAGAACTTGTCTCCCTGTGGGATCGACCCGTATTTGCTAAGTATCTGCTAACAACAGACACCGTGCACTTGCGGTATCACTTTTTAACTCATCATCGCTGCGCCGTAGCCGCGAACCATAGTCTCTCTCCTCGCGTGAAGGCGGGAAGTCACGTGGTGCTCTAGATCGTAGTGCAGATCACGACCGTCGTAGAGCTCAGGACCCACCCATAGGGGACCCGCGCCAGTAGACTGACGCGTCATGCCACGCTCCTCGTGGCCACCAGAAGGAGGTGACGACTCGTCAGGCATGCTGATCAATAATACAATAAGGCATTATACCTTTAACAAAACTGGCACTCACACCAATCACTAAAGGAGTGCATTCCACTCATAAAATGGAGTCATACAATTTTTGTTCCCTAAGACATGATACTAAGTTCATATCGAGCAAAAAAATTCCCCAAGTGCCGAATTTTTAATTAACTCCAACAAAATGAAAATTCTTCCATAATTTGTCATCATGAATTATGAGGAACGCAAGCAATATACCAAAAACACCTACATTGTAAGAAAACACTAGAGTCGTAGGTATACTTGGGGGCTAGCATAAAAATGCCCAAATTCAACAAGAATCAACATACTTGCGAAAATTAACATGCACAAACTAATTAACATGTTATGTGGAACATTTCCAACTATCTAATTGAAGGAAAGGGGCACAAAATTAAAAACCCCCAAATCAATTTCATGCATAAAAATACTTGACAAAAATACTGAAATTGACAAAAAAGCTCAAAATTACTGAAAATTACTTACATTGGGAAGATTAGGAAGTGATTTGGAGTAGAATTCGTAAAGAAAAGTGAAGAAACGAGCGAGAAATCAGTTGAAAGAGGTGAGGAGCTTGAGCGAAAATGGTGGAAATGGGAAAGGAAGGAGACGGTCCGCGAATTTAAAGACCCGTCTCCCCTTCGCATTTTCAACGCCCAGCTCTGGGCGTTAGAAATTCTCGCGCCCAGAGCTGGGCGCTGAAAATGCTTCCCAGACAGCGAATATTCGCTGTCGGGCACGACAATCCCCTATTTTGTGTAAAATATCTGTTATCTTGATATTTCTTTCCCAAGAACGGTATTTTGCAATATCGTTAAAAATATACACAGTGTGGACCCACTTATAGGAAACACCTGATCAGGAAATATTGCGACCCACCAACAGGTTGTAATCACAAAAGCCCTTCTACATAGGCAAAATAAGAAATTCAAAATGGGCTCGCCCACCCTCAACGGGCGGGGTCTGCGTCACTAGCCGCGCAGGTCCTCAGTTTTCGAAAAATAGAATCTTCAAAAACAAAATGAAATAGGCTCGCCATCTTCAGCCGGCGGGGTCTACGGCGCAAACCACGTAGGTCCTTATTTTCAAAAAATAAACACAAACAAATTTCGAAACAGATTCGTCCACTTCTATCGGACGGGGTGTCCACCCTTAGCGGACAGGCTCGCCATCTTTAGCCGGTGGGATCTGCGTCACTAACCGCGCAGGTCCTTAGTCGCTGCAGCGATAACTCTTTTTGGTTTTCCGTTTTTCCCAAAAACGATGTGAGTAGCTTTTTGGTTTTCCGTTTTTCCCAAAAACGATGTGAGTAGCTTTTGGTTTTCCGTTTTTCCAAAAAAAGAACGATGTGAGTAGCTTTCCTTTTTCCACAAAAAATTCAAAGATTGGTTTTCCGTTTTTTCCAAAAAAAGAACGATGTGCTGGATTTTCCTTCGTTTTACGTCCCATAAAAACAAGGGGGTTTTCTCGTTTAGCTAACCCTAAAAATGAGAATCTTTAAAAACATTTTTACCTCGTGATTGGGCTTGGCCAGGCCCAATTACACTTTACAGCTTTGATTTCGAAAACATCTGTAGCTACTCCCAATGACAAAGTGAGGGAGTTTATACGCACCTTTAGATCCTTCCAATGACAAAGTGAGGAAGTTTCTATACTATCAGTTGACAAATCCCAATGACACGTGAGGGATATGTCGACACTTCAAAGTGATGACCCTTAATTCAAATGTTATCACTCGGGGGCTCGTGAGACCCTCGCAAAAAACAGGTCACCGTGGCTTGTGTGACGCACTCCGTCTAATACTTTGACCATCGTCTTACTCCAAGACTCAGTCAAAGTGGGGGCTAACTGTAGACACCTACTTTTGTCCCCATTCCCAAAAGGGAAAAGTTCGATGATGAAAACATAAATCTCCACTTGACAACGCATCTCCTATAAAATAACGAATCTCAATCACCCTTCTCGTTTCACCCGAAACCTGCTATTTATAGAAACATGCTATTTATGGAAACCTGCTAAAAATAGTAACTGCCGTAAAGGGTAGCTTCTAAAAGTGGCAAGTCATAAAAGATAGAAACCTGTCAGAATTAGGTGTTGCACTCCAACATAAATCCTAAATGAGATAGAGAACTGCGAGAATCCTTCCTAATATGATTCGAAAATAAGAGTTACGTATTAATTAAAATCCTCACGAGCCTAGAGTTCGTAACGGGCCCAGACGCATTCCCTCATGAAATTGATACGCACTAAAAGACTCGATTAAGTCTCAAACACTACGGATTTCAGGAATCCGAATCTGACTAAGAAAACAGCCCAGACCCTATTTTCAACGCCTGGCTCTGGGCGCCGAAATCTTCGGCGCCCAGGCCTGGGCGCTGGAATTACCTGGGTACGTGTTTTTTCCTAATTCTTTGTGGATTAGAGCTCTGCAATTCTATCTTTCCACAAACTCTTTTCTATAAATATAGCCCAAGTTCGACGTGAAATAACAACACACAATTCATATTCTGAGTATTGACTCCAACCCCTAGCCTAAGCCTCACGCTGCGAAATTGTTCACGCGTTCTGTAATCCCCCGTAAATTTATAGATTTTATTAATATATTTTAACGTATAGTTATTTATATTTTAATAGAATTTACGAATTTTAATAATAAATATATAATTAACGTATATTTATTTAAGTTAATTACATTTTAAATTTTTAACGAGTTATGAAATCAAAATAATTTTAGAACCTTACATTGAAACAATTCGTTTTACGAAAACACGTTCGATTGAATTTAATCCTAACCACTTTGGATTCAACAACCTAGATTCTAGTCCTAGTCCAATTGGGCAAAGCCCAATTCAATAAAACCAACTACACTCTTCTCTTTTCTAATTCACGTACAAACCAAACACCCAAAACCCTCCATCCTCATTCAACTCACGTACAACTCAACAACTCCATCCTCTCTTCTCGCCGTTCTCCCTCCCGCCTCCACGTCCGTTGCTGCAGCCACCAAGGCCGTCAGACCACCACCAGCCGTGGCCACTGGTAAGGTCTCACCTCCTTCTCCTTCTCCTTCGTTTTCCCTTTTCCCTTTCGTTTTCCTCCTCTCGATCCTTATGTGATGTTATGTTTACTCGGCAGCCACCACCGAGCCGCTGCCACCATCGACCCGCACAACCAACGCACACCACCAGTCGCGTCGTTGCACTAGCCGCCGCAGTCTCCCGGTCAGGCTGTCCCTCCTTTCTCCTCCTCTCTTCTGTGCTTCTTGCTCAATCACGCAACCACCAAGTGCGACCTCCACAGTCACCGCCTCCAACGGCGTCTCCCGTTCGACCACCAGACGCAACCACCTTCACTCTGCGCCCAGCCGCCGCTGCCGCGCCTCCCTTGCCGCCGGCCAGCATCCCCTTGAAGCTTTAATTGGTTAATTTCTTAAACCCTAAGTTAATCAAATTGTTTCAATTATATTTTATTATTTTAATTTATGTTTTGATTGAATTAAATTTATGATTTAATGATTATGAATTTCAGGTTATATATTTTGCTTAATTAATAAATTAAATTTCAGATTATATGATTGAGTTGAAATAAGAATTTTAATTATTTAAAGCATGAATTTTAAGGTTTTAATAGTTTTGAAACCATGGTAGGATGATTATAAGTTATTAAAGTTATTATTTTTATAATTTCAAACATGTTAATTATGTTTTGGAGTAGTTTGAAATTAGTTATATTGCTGAAAATTTAAAGTACGATGTTTGCAAAGAGTTTTCAACGAATTTCAATCACTAATCCGATAATTATGATGCTAGGAAATTAATTAGTTAAGTTTCGATATTGGAGAATGTTTTAAATACGTTTGGGATGTGTTTAGAGTACGTTAGTGTTGCTGTAAATTGTTAGAAATTGATTGGGGAAATTTATTGGTTGTTTTTAGGCGGAGCATTCTTTGTAGGCGACTTTTGAAAGTGTTAAAGTGGCCTACTAGTTGTTTATACAAGGTACGTACATACCTGTGTGCTTGGAATGTGTGCTAATTGTTGAAACCATGTTGATATTATTGTTGAACTTGGTGATGTTGATATTATGGACGAACTGGGTTATATCGAATGTGCATGTTTAATACTGTTGGACAAACTTATTGAACTTATTTTGCACTATAAGAACTGTAACATGTTAGTATGGATGTTTGATACAAACATGTTGGTTGGGAACACTAGATTATTCTATATGATTGGGTTGGATCGATTGGTTGTTGTTCCCTTTCTATCTATTCACTACTTTATAAGGGCGGAGGACCTTGTTTAGTAAGTTGAAACTCTATGCCCATATACAGGGTTGCTCATGGTTAAAGGAAAGGTTGGTTAAGTTGGAATGAGTCTTGATTGATGCTTTTATGATCACTTACTTAATTCCAAGATAAAAACAGTTGTGAACAAATGTGAATTGTCTGTCTTATGTAATGGTTGAGTCATAACGGAATCTCAATTTATAAATCATGTAAAGTGAAACTGAATAGCAATAGCTTTAGACTGTGCACGTCTGAAGTGACGGACAAACAGGAGTTGGGGTTCATGGTGGTAGCCCATGGCCTTTTCTGGGACCGGATTGATCACCGTGTCCTATTTTTATTTAAACGTTCCTCGATATCGCAGGTCACTGAGGTTACGGAGTCGCGCTCGTACCTCGTCTTCCTTAGTGAAGACTTCTGGATGGTCAACTCGGTCCATTGTCTATTTCAACTAAAATAATATTATGGTTATTAAGCCTAGCTTAGTCTAGTCAAGCATAGTCGTCAAATTATTATGTTTTGTCTGTCCTTACTTACATTTATTAGTATCATGTTAGGGTTGTTGGTTTGATAGTATCATGCTAGGATTGTTGTTGTTTTAGTATGTAGTACTCAGCTTTGCTGATTACGTGCTTTGTTTGTGTGTGTTGATCATGGCTATGCCTTATTGATCCTGTGATGACCCATCTTTGGTGAGCAGTCTCTAAGGATCAATAAGCGTTGCCCATCTACAGGTTTGAAGATGATGCATCATTGGGGTCGGGATTAGAGAGCTTGTAGTTCTATTCGTTTAATTAAGTGATTTAATTTGTTAACTTGGATTTGAAATTTGTCGTACTATTCGTATTTCCTTAATTCAGTTAATTGGTTTGGACCTAATATGTAATAGATTACTTATGAACCTAAAAGTTAGTTTTATGTTTTTCCGCTGCAAAATTCTGAATAAGCCGTAACGTTTTCACACGGGCGATAATACTTTGATAATTCCCTACAGTTATATTTAAAAAGAGGTTATTTTAGAAAATGGGAATTGTTGGGGTGTTACACGTTCTGTCGCAATCGATCCATAAATCGAACAGCACGTATCCTGTCCCATAATTTGAGATTCGTTAAATAAAAAGGAGAAATAGCAAAGTCAAAGTGGTTAGTTTTCTGAGAACCGTGACGCACCTCTCAAGGGTGCGTCGTAATGTGTCCCTTTTCTATGATTTAATTGCTTTCCTCGCCCTTTTTATGAACTGTTAAACTAACTAAATCTGATTGTTCTACCACGCCTAACAAATATAATATTTTTGGGAAATTGGATTATCATGCTAGGTCCTTTAATGCTATTTAAATCAGATAATCGCGATCGATCTAGTATTATATGTTGCATATTGCTAAAATCAACTCAGATTAGTTTAATAGTACGTTAACGCATGTCCCTTAAATTATTTATGCTGAGCTAGTAAGGATATCCTGCCTCTGGAGTTATCGACGAGCGAGTACTCCTCTCGGTAGTTACAGTCCCCGAACCCTCAATCTCTACCTTGCGGGTGTATGTTGAGAGATCCCCACACCAGAGATCACAAGGGAACCTACGGCCGTCGTGGTCAAACATAATTGCACTCCCTTTATGTCACGATAACTGGGTTTTGTCAATTTTTCTCATTGTCGTTAAAAACTGAATGGTGACTCCTATATTACTAGTCAATTGGGTGTAAACTCACAGGAAATCCAATTACACTTGATTGAATAAAAAGAATCGTCACACCCACGAGGGACGAGGTCACGCATTAGCCTCGTGCTTTTTCGACCCCCTCACAGCGATGCCCCAAATTTTATTGTTTTTGTTATTTATTTTTGTATTGTTTTCCTTGCAAAACTTTTTGTATTTTTTTTGTTTAATTAGTTGTCATATTACATAGTTTCCTCTAAATATTTGAGAATTTTCAAAATAGTCTCTATGTTCAGATTCTTTATTTGTTCAAGTCTTACTTGATTGGTACTCTGTATAAAACTTTTTTTTTTTCTAATTCACTTTTAAACATAAGAAATTTCTTTTTTTATATATTATTGGAAAAACACAATTGATTATTAAAAGAAGTAGTGTAATAATTAACTTTTTCTTATGCATGATTTGAGTAATTAAGAAAGGATTAAGTAAAAGTTTGTAATAGGTTGTTCAAATATATATTGGGCATTAAAGTTTTAATCTTTATAAGAATGACTTTTGTCTTTTTTTCATTACTATAGAGTCATACATTATATCATTGTAGAGATGGTTGTAACTTTACATTATGAATAAGAGGTCATGGGTTCGAACATTAATACTAACATTTTTGTGATAATAAAATTGAGTAATGCATGTGTGAGCGTGCATGACATGGCACATAGTCATTTCCTTTGCTAAATCACAGTAACACATGGCAACGTGGCATCCCTTGCCTTGGAGATTTAATAATAGTATAGATTTGACTTGGCACAAAAATTGCTCAAAGTGTTGGTCCATTGTCCAACCTGGTCTTTCATAATTAAGATGAAATAAAATGTTATATCTTGATCCGCCATTCATATATGACGCTACTCCATGATCCGTCCAATTTTTTAAAATGCATCACTTTGACTTTGAAACTATTCATATACAGAGTACTATGTTTGACTTGAATTTTTTTACCAATGTATGAATGTTGTTAGATTAGTGACACACATATTTTCATAATGTCAAACTTTTTTATATAAATTTTACAAATAGAAAATAAGAGATTTTTAATGTTCACTAGTTTAGCAAAAAATAGTTTATGAAATTACGATTGGATTAATTTGTGAAATTAAGATTGGAATAATTTGTGAAATTATAAATTGTAAAAGAAACTGTGTTTATAGTTGCAAGAGAAAATGCTTATGAAACACAAAAAAACAAAGTACGCTTAGATATATCATTTCATAACGATGATGACGCCTGATCTATGAAAATTTATTGAAAAGATGAGAAATCTGATGACTGAAAAATAGGAATATAATATTAGGCAAAGAAAATAGAGAACAAGGAAGGGGCGGGCGTGACAGAGGAGAGATAGGGTTGGAACTTGAAATAAAGAGAAGAGAAAAAGAAAACATATCATTTAGAAGAAAATGAAAATAAAGAAGGGAAAGTATGCTTGGTATGAGATTTGAACCCGTAGACATTTGCAAACTCAATGTAGAGCTTCTAAAATGACCTTCTAATTTTTTTCTTTCTTTGTAAATAGTGAATTTCAACCTTTTACCAACCAAAACACTATTGATAAGCATAGTGTTGAGAAGTTGATGCATTTTAAAGGTTAGAAATTGATAGTTACTTCCAAAGCTGAGGAAGCCACCATACTAACATGTTGTTCACAAGTGTTTGCTAGGTTTTGTTCATTAAAAAAAAATTTAGAAGGTAAAATAAAGTGTTATTTCAGGCTGAAATCCCGCACAGGTCAACTCTAATTTACAATAATCGATTTTTCTTTGAAAATTATTTTTGCGACGTGAATGATTCTTAGGTAGACGACATAACTTGATCACAAACTTTAAGATCGTACTAGGCTAATGACAAAATAATATTTTTAAGAAATTTCCTAAAACATACGTTCATCTATCATATCATATATTGAATTAATGACCATTGACGTACTTATGTATTATCGGCATATATTGGTACTTAATTATAGAGTATACCCTCCGGATTTTAAAAAGAGATATATTTTTCTTAAATGACCGGATTTTAAAAAGAGATACACTTTCCTTTTTTGACATGTTTTGGTCTCCACTTTCCATTATATTAATATTTCTCTCTTTCTTATGGTCATCGCACTTACTCACATAATCTTTTAACTATAATAAATATTCATCAACTACCTCACTTTCATCTTATTTTAATAAATTCAACTCGCACTCCTAAAAAATACGTGTCGATCAAAGTGTATCTTTTTTAAAATACAGAGGGAGTATTACGTAGTACATAGTAAATAGTAAGTTTGACATGTGTGCCTAAACATAGTCTCTTTTCCAAATATTAATTAAACTATCAATGTGTGGATTTCATCAAAAAATCAAATTAAGCTACATTTGGTTTTTCAAAAATATATCCAAGACTCAAAAGGTGGTAAAATATAATGGCCAACATCATAACATTTCTTTTTTGCTTAATTGATGTGGTCTTTAACAGAGTTTCAATTTAGGATACCATGTTTTTTATTTTTGGGTGTTAGCACCCGGTTCACCCTTAGAGCTAATCCGGATTCGGGGCGAGTTGTGGGTGGTTAGGTTCCAGTCCCCTCCCAATTGTTGTTGCGGGGGATCGAACACGGGTTCTCCCTACCAAGTTCAGCTCCAATCACCACTGAACCAACAAACAATTGGTAGGATACCATGTTAATTAAATAGGGTTCAAAGGTTTGAAAGAAACTTATGTAGCAAATGCATAAAGTCTTAAGCCAAGGCTCCGCTAAACATGTGTGCTCTAATTAACTAAGAGCTTCAATCCTTCTTCGATCTGTCATTATTGAAGCGGAAAGGTTTCGGGCCTATAGGACTCATCTTTGACCTTATTAGAATTATTACAACTTATTGTCAAAAGTAATTTTAATCAAAATTATTCGGGAGTATACTAGTTAGGGGTTCCATAAAATTAACTGGTTTTGCTTAACCCCCTATACGAAGTTGGTCGAGGATTTCTTGTACTCATAGCGAAACAAAAATAAACATAAAACACCCTTAATAAATGCGTGAAAAGTGGGTAATATTTGCTTAAAAGCAAAATCATCATCAATTGTCTGTTGATTCAGTGGTAATTGAGGCTGAATTTGTTAGGAATTCGAAAAGGAAAGGTGAAAAACAAAATTATACTTCCTCCGATTTTTAATACTCGCAACGTTTGTGATTATTACACTATTCACATATTATACTTTGATCATTGTTGGTGATTTATACGTAAGGTAAAATATAGTCATGTGGGATCTTGTTAGATTCATCTTAATGTGTATTTTCAAAATATTAACTTTTTATAATTTTTGCTTAAAGAGAATTAAATTTATTAATTATCAAAGTTGTGCATTGACATGCGTGAAAGTGACAACCGTTGCGAGTAAAATGAACTGAGGAAGTATGTAAATTTAAAAAGGAAAGGTGAAAAACTGAGAAATGAAAAAAAAAAAAAAAAAAAATTTGCGGTGAGCGTGGATCGAACACGCGACCTTCAGATCTTCAGTCTGACGCTCTCCCAACTGAGCTATCCCCGCTTGTTTGATCTAAAATATAAATGTATTTAGTAATAATTAATACAAAAGTTAAAATCCGTTTGCGTGTATAGTTGGGTTAGTAAAGGTATATCCATTGCCGTTGGGCTTTATATTAGTACTCCGTAATTACTAATTTGTGCAAATAACTGAATAAGTCCGGTTGTCAAACCGGGTCTACAATTGGTTATAGACAAGCAAGGTGTATTCCGGTCCGAGTTATATTAGATAATATTTTGGCTCTGTTCTGTTCTGTTCTATTTGACTTATTTTGACTTAATTTAGACAAAATAAGTTCAGATAATATAAGTTCAGGAAAAAAAAACGAACATTTTCACACCCAAATAAATTTATTTCCGACAAACTATGTATAACATATCATTTATTTCATACCCAATAGGCTAACATCTCATTTGATTGATGTATCATGTATACATAGTAGTTGTTGACAAGATTATATCACTACTATAGAGTTGATCACAAGTTGTTCGACCCGAAATTGTCAAACACTACAAGAAATTGTACCATTAACGACGGGAAATCTCGTCGCTAAGGACCAATAGTGGTGCGATTTTTTGTCGTGAACCCGTCATAAAAGAAGGTCGTCGTTGATGGAAAATTCCGTCGTTAGCCCGTCGTAAAAGACAATTGCGACGTTTGTTCCCGTCTTTATTTGGTTGGTAATCCCGTCACAAAAGGCTTTTGTGATGGGATTTTGACACGTCATTTATTGGTTTGTAATTAATGATACAAATTCTTGTAGTGCAAGTTTGGATATATTCAATATTTTTGGCTTGATTTTAAATTTTGTACCAGTACCTCGTTAACTTTTAGTTATAAATTTGACCTAGCACAAAAATTGCACAAAAAGTTGGCCCATTGTCCAGCCATGTGTGGCATAATTTAGATGAGATACAATGTTACGTCTCGGTCAGTCATTCATACATGATGCTACTCCTCCATCTTTTTAAATGCATCACTTTAACTTTGGAACTATTTATATATGAAGTACTAAGTTTGACTTGATTATTTTTTACTAATGTATGAATGTTGTTGGTAGTGACAAACATATTTTCATAATACTCCATATTAAACTTTTATAAAATTTTACAAATAGAAAATAAGGGATTTTTAATGCTCACTAGTAATGCGCGTCATTCTCCAAGTTAGAAAAAAATAGTTCGTGAAATTGCGATTGGATTAACTTGTGGAATTAAGATTGGAGTATATAATTTGTGAAAGTAACTACGTTAATAGTTTGCAAGAGAAAATGCTTATTAAAAACAAAAAACATAGTACACTTAGATACCTTTCATAACGATGATGACGCATGATCTAATGAAAATTTATTGAAAAGATGAGAACTCTGATGATTGGTCGAAAAAGTGGAATAGAATATTAGGCAAAGAGAATAGAGAAAAATGAAGGGGCGGGCGGGACGGAGGGGAGGTAGGGTTAAAACTTTAAATAAAGAGAAGAGAAAAAGAAAAGGAAAACACATCATTTAAAAGGAAGTGAAAAAAAAGTAAAGAAAAGTAAGAAGAAGAAAAGGAAGGGAAAACATGCTTGGGATGAGATTTGAGACCTAGTCCTTTGGAAACTCAAGATAGGAGGCATGCTACATCGCTGTCCACCAGCGACAAAAACAATCCATACCCACCCATAAAAAAATAAAATAAAAAGTTGGAAAGATGGCCCACACTTAAATAAATGTGTACAAGTGTTGCTAACTTGTTATATACTGTCATCGGTAATATAAGTATTGTCATTGTTATATATATACTGTCATTGTTGTATTAAAATACTGTCACAATCACCCAAAAAAAAGGAAATTATGTATACATGTGTAATTAAATAGAAAAAGTAAAGGGACCACTTAAATGAATGGATAAAAGTGTTGCATATTAAATGAATGGATAAAAGTATGTATACAAGTGTTATATAAGTATTATCATCGTTTACATAAATACTGTCATTGTTGTATTTAAATACTGTCATTATTGTATCAATTACTGTCATATTGCCGATATTTAGTAATTTGTTTGACTTTTCAACTCATGTAGCGAAAATACCATTTTGCCCTGGGTATGGGGTCTTTTTGTCGCTGGTAGACAACGATGTAGCCTGCCTCCTCAAGATAGAGCTTATAAATGGATCTTCCAATTTTTTATTTTCTTGTAAATTAGTGAATTTTAACCTTTTACCAACCAAATCACTATTGACAAGCATAGTGTTGGGAAGTTGATGCATTTTTAAAGTAAGAGATTGTTAGTTACTTCCAAAGCTGAGGGAACCACCATGCTAACGTGTTGTTCACAAGTGTTTGCTAGGTTTTGTTTTTTTAATTTATTTTTAGAAGGTAAGATAAAGTATCATATCAGGTGAAATCCCGCACAAGTCAACTCTAATTTACAATAATCGATTTTTCTATGAAAATTATTTTTGCGACGTCAATGATTCTAAGGTAGACGACATAACTTGATCGTAAACTTTAAGATCGTACTAGGCTAATGACAAAATATATAATATTTTTAAGAAATTTTCTAAATCATACGTTCGTATATCATGTCATTATGTCATATAATGAACTAATAGCCATTGACGTCCTTATGTATTATCGGCATTGGTACTTAATTACAGATAACTACGTACTACCCCTGTTTCAAAATGATCTTTACACTTTTTGTTTTAGTCCGTTTTATAATGTTCTTTACACTTTGTTTTATTATATTTTTGGACAAGAAAACTTACTACATTGTCCTTCTTACCCCACAATAATTAAGAAATTTCCACTCAATTTCTCTTACTTTATTCATTTTTTTCTTACACTCACCCACCTTTTTACACATTTATCTTATTTTATCCATATTTTATTATATTCAACCAACTTTTCTACTTTTATCTTAATTTTTGTGCAAATAGTAACTGTAAAGATTTTTATGAAACAGAGGTAGTAGTAAATAGTAAGTATGACATGTGTGCCTAAACCTAGTCTCTTTCCAAACATTAATTAAACTATTAACGTGTGAATTTCATCAAAATTTCAAATCAAGCTACATTTGATTTTTCAAAAATCAATCAAATACTCAAAAAATGGTACTCCAAAATATAATGGCCAACATCATAACATTTCTTTTTTGCTTAATTAGTGATGTGGCCTTTAACATAGTTTCAATAGGGATACCATGTTAATTAAAAAGGTTTCAAAGGTTTGAAAGAAACTTATGTAACACATGCATAAAGTCTTAAAGCCAAGGCTCCGCTAAACATGTGTGCTCTAAGCCTCTAATTAACTAAGAGCTTCAATTCTTCTCCGATCTGTCATTATTGAAGCGGAAAGGTTCGGGGCCTATAGGACTCATCTTTTACCTTATTAGAATTATTACAATTTATTGTCAAAAGTAATTTTAATCACAATTATTTGGGAGTATACTAGTTAGCGGTTCCATAAAAACAATTGGTTTTGCTTAGCCCCCTATATGAAGTTGGTCGAGGATTTCTTGTACTCATAGTGAAACAAAAATAAACATAAAACATACTTAATAAATGTGTGAAAAGTGGATAATACTTGCTTAAAAGCAAAATCATCACCAATTATCTGTTGGTTCAGTAGTGATTGAGGCTGAATTTGTTAGGGAGGACGCGTTCTCGATCCCGCACAACAACAATTGAGAGAAAACTGAAACCTATCCACCCAAAACACGATTGGAATCCAGATTAGCCCTAAATGTGAACCGTGTGGTAACACCAAAGACAAAAATGTACCGAAAGTACGTAATAAGTATGTAACTGTCCTCATATACAAAAAAAATTAATCATCAGCCAATTTTTTAAAATGTGTGAAAAGTGGATAATACTTGTTTAAAAGCAAAATCATTATCAATTGTTCGTTAGTTCAGTATGATTGAGGCTGAATTTATTAGGGAGGACGCGTGCTCGATCCTTACAACAATAATTGAGAGAGAACTGAAACCACGTCGGAGAAGGTGAAAAACAAAATTATATGTGAATTCGAAAAGAAAATGTGAAAATTTGAGAAAGAAAAAAAAGATAAAAAATAAATTGCGGTGAGCGTGGATCGAACACGCGACCTTCAGATCTTCAGTCTGACGCTCTCCCAACTGAGCTATCCCCGCTTGTTTGATCTAAAATCTAAATGTATTAATTTAATAATATTTAATACGAAAGTTAAAACCGTTTGCGTGAATAGTTGGGCTAGTAAATGCATATCCATTGTCATTGGGCTTTATATTAGTACTCCGTAATTACTAATTGGGCTTTATATTAGTACTCCGTAATTACTAATTTGTGCAAATAACTGAATAAATCCGATTGTCAAACCTGGTTACAATTGGTTACAGATCGACAAGCAAGGTGTAATCGGTCCGGGTTACATTATATAATACGAAGTATCTTAGCTCTGTTTTGTTAGATTTATTTTGACTTATTTCAGACAATAAGTTCATATAATATAAGTTCAGAAAAAATAATTTTTTTCCAGACACTTTTACACCTAAATAAGTTTATTTCAGACAAAGTAAATTTAAGTTCAGTGCAAACAAGTTCAGATAAGTTCAGATAACATACGTTTAGAAAAAACAAGTCGAATAAACATAACATTTGTCCAAAGTTCATGTGCTCTTACATACGAAGTATTAAGAGTCAGATTAGAACATTTTTTTGTCAGTTGTGCAAATAAGATAATGTTGCAATTCTAGTCACGTGATAGGTTTCATGAACTTCACAAATTCTTATTTATAATGGGTGTACAATAAATTTTGTACATCGGAGTAAAAGTTGACTCAAAATGCTTAAAAGTTACATTTATATATGTAAAAGTTATCTATTTTTTAATGATCATTAGTTTCACGCATGCCAATGCACAACTTTGATCATTTATATCTTAAATTCTCTTTATGCAAAAATTATAAAAAGTTAATATTTTGAAAATACACATTGAGACGAATCTAACAAGATCCCACATGACTATGTTTTATCTTATATAAAAAGCATTAAGAATAGTCAAAGTAGATTATATGAATAGTGGCAAAAGTCCAAACGTTGCGAGTATTAAAAGACGCAGGAAGTATAACTTATTTTTGTTGAGAATTTGATTTATTTTATTAGACTTAACAATTTGTTTTCAAACAATCTTGTTTTTTATTTTTTTTTATTTTACTCATCATGCTTATGCCTACACGAGTACACGTGTCTATTCTTCATCGACACTTCTATTACTATATAATACGGAGTAAAAGAGATACCAGAAATGACACGTGTCAATTCCTTGTGCGATTTTTTCCCGCCAAAAACCCTTTCCTAAAAAAAATTACTTTATCCTATTTTTACTTTCTCTCCTTTTGTATAAATGTTTAGAAATAGAAAAAATTATAAGATTATTAAATATGACATTATTAGACAATTTTGGTAATATTTAGTCAGATAGTCATATCAATAATAAAAAACATTCTTACTCAATATTTTGTTCATATTAAGCATATCAAATATTTAATTTGGTCAAATCATCATATTAAACATATAAAATATATAATACGTAATAGAGCGAAAATTGTATAATATATGATAAAATGAGTATGTTCGAGATTTGTTAATTACGCAATTTAAGGCATAAATATTTCAGTTAAAAAAGATGATCCATTAATAATTTTCAAATAACCGTGCGTGCACGGGACCTAATCTAGTTGGTTATTAATTTGGAGTGGATGATATTGATAAAAATGAGGCGAAATCTGATAAAATCTTAGTGCATATGCCATTTTGCAGGGAGATGCTTCGTACGTGGCTTTGCTTTAGTTTATGGTAAGACTTCACTTTTAAGTTTCCTCTAAATTACTCCAAATGCCATGAACATGATAGTCATTTTTCACGTGTGGTATCAAGATATCTTAATTTCCTACAATTCTACGTACACAAGTCTATAACTTGTACCGTTCAAACGGTATGGTAAGGTGTGGTTTGGTTATGTCTAGTTAGGTCATATTCTTTTGATCACCTGGTTTTTACTTTTAAAATGTTTGCGCATTATAGACGCTAGACGTGTAGCCGATATAACTCGTATTTGTTCAAATGGTATGGTGTGGTTTGATTATGTACGTCTAGCTAGGTCACCTTCTTCTGATCACCTAATTTTTATATGTACAACGTTTGCATTTTGTAGATGGTAAACGTGTAGTCATCCGTCTCTCGTTTGGAATGTATGCCTACAAGGATACAATTGTACATATACAAGGCTACAATGAACTTGTATTTTCTCAAACCGGTATGGTCTGATCACCTGATTTTTACATATATGTATTCTTTATTCATTAGTGTTTTTATTCTTTTATATTCTTCTTAATTACATTAACCTTTGTAGTCAAATTTGACTACTAATACCTAACACGATTTTGGTACGTACAATTAATTATGAAACATAAAATGAAAATGCAAATTAAAGCAATAAAAATATAATTTTAGTTAAAAATCTAAGCTTTTGTTGGTAATCAGTAACAAAAAATTATAAGAAAATAGGATATTAAAGATAGTTGGTTCATGTATACCATGAAAACCAATCCAACATTGTCAGTTCTAAGTACATATATATATATGCTTGTTTTGTGGAGGGAAATGCTTCATTTTCATTACTTTACTTAGGTTTGTGGTAAGGCATAAACTTTTGTCCTTGTAAAAACGTATTTGTTCAACTTAAATTACAAACAAACTTATAAAGAAATTGCATGTACACGAATACACGATGTCTATTGGTTAAAACTAACTTCAAATATTATTTTTGGCCAAATCATCTGAGGGAAAGTAGGAAATATCGACCGGATATAGCAAGTTTATCATTGAAATCATATTTTCAATTTGGGGCGTCCAAACTCCAGAGGGGTTAACATAACTCAACGTGGTAGTTAACTTGCTATAGCCGGTAACATCTTCCGGTATCTTGACTTTTTTGCCAGTTAACACGGTTGCTATACGCAACCTTTAATTACTTTGGCGCACCCCTGTAAAAAACCAAAAATACCCTTTTTAATTCTTTGGTTTCTGTATGAAATAGTTAACTATATTTTGTTCAATCTATATGAAATAGTTAACTCTATTTTGTTCAATCTATACGAAATAGTTAGTTCCACTATGTTCAATCTATGCGAAATAGCTAATTCTGTTTTGTTCAATCTGTACAAAATGGAAGTGTATATTTCATATAAGTTACATGAAGTGACTCGAAAAAAACAGAAAAAATGGATATTACCTCAATTCCAAGGTCTTCCAAGTCAAAAAAAACCGTCCATGTCAATCCAAATACGTATTCTAATTTTATCACGTACACGTTACACTAAAAAAAATTCAAGTTTACGTGAACAAAAATAATAGGGGAAAAGGTTGAGAGAAAACAATAAAAGTGGGGGTTAGGTTTTTTTTTCAGAATGAAACAAATGAATGAAAAAAGGGTTGCGTCAAGTAAAATCATGTTGCATTTAGCAACCCCCCAGTCAATTGGACCGAAACCTAACCCAAGTTGTCGTTTCCGCAACACCGTTTCTCTCTCATCCCTTTAGCGCCGGGAACGAACGTAGCAAATATATTTTGCGACGGGATAACGACGGAATTTTCTACTAACGATGGCCCCTTTTATGACGGGTTCACAACAGGAAATCCCGTCATTAATCAACAATTATTGGCCTTTAGCGACGGGATTTTCGTCGTTAATGGTACAATTTCTTGTAGTGTATATTTTGGTTATAACTTGTTAATATATATACCGGCTACATATAAAAAAACCATAAAAAAATATTGGAAAAAATGCGTAATAAAAGCTTTTAACCGTTGGGTCAACCCGAAACCGAACCCGAACACTCTGGTTCTTGAACAATTGTTAACCCGAACCCGAAAGTGACCGACCTGATAGAACGTACACAAAAGTGACCGACACACACCTGATCCGACCCGTTTGATAGGTCACTTACTAGTGTTAGTGGTTCTTTTGGTTAAACCGCTACTGGTGTTAGCGGTTCATCTTATTATTTATAAAAAAAATATGAAGTTCGTATCTGATAATGTGGACGGTACCATGAAAAATAGTTTTTAAACCAATGCAAATTGGAAATTAATTTTCATTTTAGCAATTTTTAGGGAAATTAATGTTCGATTTCTATCACATATCATGTCATTAAGATATACAACGACCAAGATACTAATGTTTGTTAATTTATGATCAAAAGTCACACGACGGTATGATATCCACCATAGACATTTATCACATATGATATTTTCTCAATCTAACTAGGATCGTTATCAATAGCCCATAAATTATGAAAATTAGATGGACTCGTGGTGTTATTTTTCTATACATTCATTATATGAAAAACAAAACTAAAATTATTATAAATTCTGAAAATTACATTTATCACATATCATGGTGTTAGTTTTCTATACATTCATGAAAACAAAACTGAAAGCGGAAATAGCTTAGTTGGTTAGAGCTTCTCTCCCGATTCTAGATAATCACTGAGATCGATTCTCATCCCTGCCGTTATACCTCATTTGCACCAAAAAAAAAATCTATGAAAACAAAACTAAATTATTATAAATTAAAATTTACACAATTTAAAAAATACACAAGGCGTTAATCAAAAGCTACATAATTAATAATAATCTCTAAACACAAAATTAACCAAAACCTAACCCTAGCTTATTAATTCAATAATCAAAACTAGCTAGTTGCAGCAGATCTGTTGCAAAACTTAATAGCCTCTTTCAAATCCTCCTCTCTAAATTCAGCACTCCCTTTCCTAATATGAACATGATTAGCAACATTAACATCACCACAAATTCCCTTCAACTTATTGTTTTTCTTATTCTTGTTAAAATTAGGCTTAATACAAGCCATACAACTTGACTTAACCACATTCCACAACTTCCCTTGACCATGACACATCACCAATTGAACCAAGTACGGCACCATGCATGACTTAGACGACTTCTTACCCTTACTAGGGTTGTTGTTGTTGTTGTTGTTGTTGTTGTTGTTGTTGTTGTTAATATTAGTATACCATGATGGTAATGAGGATTGCATTGGTGATGGTAATGGTGATGAGATGGGAGAGTCGTCGTCGTCGTCGCGAGGGCACGATTCGTAAATAGATGGTGTTGTTGGGGCATTTGAGTAATTACTTGGGTTTGTGCTAGTAGATGAAAAAGAGGATACTAATTCTAACACCCATTCATCTTGTAATACATCATGTATTAACCCTAATGATGACTTCATCCCTTCCATATTATCTCGATCTTTCTTGGATATGTGAAAGTAAAAAGCTTTGATTTAATTTAATTTACTCTCTTTTTTTCTTTGATTTTTGTAGCAAAATTGATTAAACTATTAAGACGAGATTTAGTATATATAGAGGGAATTTAGGGTTAAATTAGGTGAGGATTTAATTTCACTGCCACAATTAAGGTATTCTGTTTCCATTTTAATTGAAAGTCTAATTAATTGTTGAGGAAAATCTTTTCTTAATTGCGAATACTTTCCGGGTTGGAAAACTACAATTTTGGAAAAGGAGATCAATCCCATGATCTTAGAAAGTGATTGTAGATATCCGGGATAATTAGGAGTAAATCAATGTCAGCGTGGTTTTTGCAATATCCAATGTTAGTTCAGAATATATCTTTTTGGTCGGGTGTGAATAGGGCAGCAAATGAGCCAAGTTGAGGCAAGTATAATGTTATCGAGCTAATTTTGTTAAGGAATATTGGTGTTTGAGCATGCTCGAGCTTGAATGAGGTTTTAATTATTTTGTCGAGTTGAGCTCGTTTAGCAACATAGTTGTTTGGAATCGGCTAAAGCTTGATCGTTTGTATTTCGAGCTCGAGCTTTAAACGAGTTTTGCAACTCAATCGTCCTCTTTTTATGAAGAACAACTGGACTTAATACTTAACAATATATCCTATAATTAACCAATTAACTGTTGGTTCGGTGGTGATTGGGGCTGAACTTGGTAGAGAGAACTCGTGTTCGATCCCCCGCAACAACAATTGGGAGGGGACTGAAACCTATTCACCCAGAACTCGCCCCGAATCCGGATTAGCCCTAAGAGTAAACCGAGTGCTAACACCAAAAAAATATATCCTATAATTAAGTACTTCGTAGTTTAGAGAAACGTTCAAAATATACTGTTACATGAGTCATGATATGGCTTCAATTATACCTAAAACTCTAGAAAGGGAAAATTCATTGAATGGTTTAATAATCCAAATCTACGTCCATAACATTTATGAATTCCGATTAGGCGACAAAAAAGAGAAAACAATATTCTAGTCGTTTCTGAACAAATGTATCACTTAAACTTTTACGCTACTTATATTCTAACTTTGACATGATTTTTCACTAACATATAAAACAATTCCACTTGCATGAACCCGATCCACGCTAATTTCGTAAATAAGCTGTGATAGATCATGAGTATTTCACGTGATCTCCATCTTCTCTCCTCCTGCACTTCTGCTCCAGCTTCTCTCTTCTCTCTCGTAAATAAGCAGGGCTGAAGCAAGTGTTGACTGAAAGTGGACCAGATCTTGCAACATCAACAGCAATTGTAAAATCATCATCGGTGAGAAAATGAAAAGGAAGCCAGAACTCTCCGTCATCCAAATCTTCGGCCATGTTTTTCAATGAAGTAATGAAAAGATTGAGAAGGCGGCAAATGTTTTTGGCGGTTAAAAGAAAGGTGAGAGGAGAGAGAGAAAGAAGGGGTTGCTGATAGTTGAAGATATAATGATGGAAGAGCCGAAGAGGTGCAAAGAGGAGTGTCACGTTAGGAGATTATGGAAAGAAATAAGGAAGAGTGGGAGAAAGTTGGGTGCCACTGCTATTTCTAACTTGTAACCCAGTTTATGGGCCTCTCTGCTCTTACTTCAATATAGTTATTCTAATATTATTATAGTTACTCTAATAATCATATAGTAACTTTAAATTTATAATTACTCCATATAAATATATGTGATATAGTTTCTGCGTAGATCATATAGTAACTTTTATGTTCATATAGTTATACATATATGTAATATAGTTACTGGAATAGTCATACAACAACTTCAAATTTATAACTATGAATATATGTGATATAGTTTCTGCATAGTTCATATAGTAACTCTCATATTGATATAGTTATACTTATACGTAATATAGTTACTCCAATAGTCATAAAAGGCATACATAGTCTTACATATGTAATATAGTTAAAAAGAGTAACTATATTATTTGGAGAGTAATTATAACATTTAAAGAATAACTATATATAAATTCTTGTTTTCCAAATCCTTTAAACACAAAGAGTATGTCTGCCGAAAAAACCCACAAAGAGAAAACTACGTATAATATACAAAGGATAACTATATTATTAAGAAACGTTATTATAACTTTGAAAGAGTAACTATATATATCCAATATGATAAATATATACAAGCAACCATCAAATAAAAAATAAACACAAAAATTTTGATCCAAGAAACCAAACATTCAATTGTTCACACCAAAAGAACAATTGTTTTAATTTTTAAAATTTTATAATAAGAATCCAATTACTTAATTATGCATATACGAAGATATTGATTGTTTTATATCATATAGTAAATACTTCTATCGTACAGAAATAGTTTCTCTTCTATATCATATAGTAACTCTTTCTATTCTATAATTATTATATATCATATAGTTAATGTTATCAGAAAGAGTAACTATAAAAAAAATGAGAGTGATTATATATTAATTCTTGCAAACAAAAAGAGTAAATTATAGAAACTATATGTTCTGTGAAGTAACTATATCTTCATAATAGAAACTATGAAAATAATAATAATATAGTCATTTCGATAAGAATAACTATTATATCAAAAGAGTAACTATATCATATAGAAAAGTAAATTTAACGATAGAACAATTACTATATTATAAAATAAACAATATGATATAGATGTTTTAGAGGTCATAGTAACTTTTTCTATTATATAGTTACTATTATATATCATATGATTACTGAAATAAAAAAAGAGTAATTATATCAAAAGTAAGAGTATTATAACTTTTGAACGATAATTAAGAAAAATATTAACTACATGGTTAGTCGTTTTTAACTACGACATTCTAATTATTTGCATCTATTAAATAAATTACATTAAACTCAAATGTTTTTTGAACTAAAAAATACTAATCGCCACGTCCACGTCCCTTCCTTCCACCAACACGTCATCTCCTTCCTCTACCACGTCCTTGGTTTTCATTGTTGTCAAAATTTTCTTCTTCTTCTCCTGCTTTTGCTTTCCTTGTAGAAGTTATTCTTTGCACGACTTCAATTCTGGATGCATCATCTTTGTATTTCTGAATCAATAATAATATAAACTAAGTTAATAATTTAACATTTAAATATGAAAAATAACATAGTAAGCATGTAAAACATATAGTTTTTATTATGCGTATATTGTAACTCTTAGAATTAATGATGGTAAGATACTCGCAAAATTGCAGATATAATTATTGTTATTGTTGTAGTCATATAGTTACTATCATAATAATATAGTCACTTTTATTATTAATAACATATACTACCTCCGTTCCTAAAAGTTCTTTACGCTTTCCGTTTTAGTCCGTTCCTAAAAGTTCTTTACGCTTTCCGTTTTAGTCCGTTCCTGAAAGTTCTTTACACTCCTACTTTATTCCATTTTTACTCTTATTTGGCCCACCATAATTTACCCACTCACAATACTTTAATATTAGTTTCCACCCACTCACATTGTTGGACAATTTATAGCCACTCATTTTCCATTTGTTACCCCACCATCACATGTTCACCAAAATTCCTTAATTACCGTGCAAATAGTAACCGTAAAGATCATTTAGGAACGGAGGTAGTAGTAAAAAAAAAAAGAACATAAAAAGAACATAATGATAATATAGTAACTGTTAAAAAGATATAGTTACTATTATACATGATATAGTATCTCTTAATATTAATGGTAATCATATACGAGCAGGGTTGCAGATATATTTATTGTTATGATCATAACATAGTAACTCTTATTACTAATAACATAGAGGACAATAAAGAGGCCAAACATAAAAATAACATTATAATATACATAAAAAACTATACCAAACATGTAGTTACTATAATACAAGATATAATACCTATAAATATTATTGATGGTCATTTAGTCACAAAGTTGCAGACATAGTTGGTGTGATAATAATATAGTAACTCGATCCATAATATAGTAACTACATCACTAAAAATATAGGATAAACATAAAAAACATGCACATAACATAATAAACTAACATAGTACCTATTTCAAACATATAGTAACTATATAAAACATACAATAACTATTGAAGAAAATAAACATATGGTAACAAATCATGATAAAATAAACATACTACCTATTTCAAACATATAGTAACTATATAAATAATACGGTTTTTTCATGAAATGCCCCTGAGGTTTTAAAAAACGCACCAAATACCCTCGCCTGTTTCGATTCACATTATATACCCCTATTTATCCGTACTGTTCATGACATGCACCTGTCAGCTAACGCCGCTAGTCTGCCGTTAGTGGTGTTTTACTTATTTGCCCTTAATTTTGGTTTAGCGCCATTGACTTCCTTCACTTTCACAGAAAGACCAAAAAAAAAAAAAAACCGTTCACATTTTTCTCTTTCTCTCTCCTCTCCCCTGTTCTTCTTCAAGCTCTAATCCTACTCAAACCCTAGAAATTCTGGGTAGATCTTCAATATTTTTGTGAATTGCGCACCTTAAAGGCGAGTTCGTGGGTTGTGATTTTGCTTCAATCGCGACAAAAAAGGGAGAACCTTGAGGCGATTTCCAGCTGAGTTAGTGTTGAAGAGGAAACGGGAATTTTAAAGTTGGTTAGTCTACTTCCAGGTAATAATCTCTTCTCCTCTGTTTAATTTTGCTGGTAAACTTGTTTTTTTTTCACGAAATCGATTAGGGTTAGGGTTTGTGAAATTGTCAGTTTTTTTTAAAATTGCGCAAATTTCTTGTTGGTTATTGGTCAATTGTGGTTGTTGGAATGAAAATTGATGTTAGTTTCATTATTTTTTCCCTTTAGGATGAGTGCTATTTGGTTGTTACTACGTTATGGGTGAAGGAAATAATGCCCTTGGTCCAAGTATGCATTCTATGTTAAGTCTAATAAATGCGGTTCAGTATTAATTAACAAGTTAATAATTCAGTGAGATCAAGTGAGCTGAATGCCTAGCTAGAGGCCGCTTCAGTTCAAGTGGAATTAATGATATTAATCCACAGCTTACTCTTGACTGAACCCGTAGGGTCACACAAATAGTACGTAAACGGATCAAGTATTTAATGGCATTAAATACTCCATCTATGAATATTCGGAACCGACGGATCTTGGTTTCAGTGGGAGCTAAGATCGTCACAGGCAAGAAATGAATACTCCGGAAACGATGATATTGCCGGAAACGGAAATATGGATCGTATCGGAAATATGAATATTATCCAAGTCGTAGATGTTGCCGGAAACGGAAACATGGTACGTATCGGAAAATATTATTGGAAATGGAAATATTACCAGAATCGGAAATATTGCCGGAAACGGAAATATTGTCAGAATCGGAAATATTGCCGGAATCGGAAAATAATTCCGGAAACGGAAATATTAAATATTTGTTCGAAACGGAAATTAATTCCGGAATCGGAAATATTAAATATTGTTCGTATCGGAAATAGATTCCGGAAATGGAAATTTAATCGGAAGCGTATCGTACGAATTAGCATCGGACGAGGCCTGCCGGACGAAGGCCCAGCACGAAGCCAGGCCGTCGCCCAGCAAGCACGCACGCCACAAGCCCAGCGCGCGCCAAGGCCACGGATGCGTGGGCCTTGCTGCGTGGGCTGCAGCTCGCACGCATGGGCAGTCCTTGTGGCTGCCGTGTGTGTGTGAGTTTGTGCTCATGCGTGATTCCTGAATCTGCAAGAGTCAGTGTATGATTAAATGTCTATTCCTAATTGGATAAATTAATTAAATAGAATTCATGTAGGATTCTAATTCCAATTAATTCGCATCCTACTAGGATTACGATTCCTTTTCCATAACTCTATAAATAAAGGCCTAGGGGTCATAATTTATATACAAGTTTCAAAGTATTCAAAAGTGAGTTTTTTGAGAGAAAATTAAAACACATCTTGCTCATAAAAGTGCCGAATTTTCTAGTACCTTAAGGGCGATTCTAGTTGGTCAATCTTAAGGCGGATCCGGACGTGCTGTGGACTATCTACGGAGGGACGACACTTGGAGTCCTAAAAGACTTGTTCTTGTTCGGTTCGGGCGCAGCTAGGGAGGGCACGCAACAAAGAGTATGCATCTAATTATGCTATATGATTATGTGTAAATAATATGATTCCTGGGTTAATGGTTGTTTCCGCATGATTTATGTAAATGTCATATGTATCATAACCTAACAGTGGTATCACGAGCCCCTTATTATTTTCATAATCTAAATTGCATGAACATGGTTAAATATTACAAATTTGCAAGAATTAAAAGGGGTGATTAATTTTCGTAATTGTTAATTAATTGCAAATTGCGTTTATTTAATTATATGTACGCAGTTTTTCGGCAGTTTCTTCATTACTCATCCGAATTGAGTGATTTTTGTGTCAATTCCGCATGTAAAAGGCATTCTAAAATTTTGACAAAAATAGTATTTTTCTGCCGAACCCAGAATTCTCAAATTCGAAGCCTAACTATGACTTTTCGAAGGTTTTAGTTTTTCGGATGCAAAATTTCGTAAATTTAAGATGTTAAATTAAATATTTGCGATTCCTGTTGATAAATCTTGAATTTTTGATTGACCTACTGCATATGTTTAACAAGTTTGAATGCCTAGTCTTGTTAATTATGCAATCTAATTTGTAATTATGATTAATTTGTTGAAAATTAGAATAATTTAGAATTAATTTGATTTTCATAATTAATTGTAATTTAATTAGAAACCTATGATTAAAAACCACCATAAAAATTGTAAATTTACGATAAATTTTAAATTTTTATGACCTAGACTTGAATCCATAACAATCGGAAATCAATTGGATAATAAATTTTCGATTTTTCGCCCTAAAATTATGAAATTAATAATATTTATTAATTTGTCATTAATTTTAAATATAAATTTTAAATTTTCTTGCGATTCGTTCAAATAACTTGCACGCACGAAGCAATGGACGCTTCGTGTTACCCTTAAGGGGTGTTGTATAATGCGGGCATGCGACGACGAGCAAGGGAGCTCGTCGCCCGTGCGGCACGAATGCAATGAGCAAGGGCGTAGTGCACGAGCGCAAGGCAGCAGCCCTGCCTTGTGTCGTGCGCCACGAGCAATGAACGAATGGGCATGGGCGAAGGGCGAGCCAAGGCAGTCGCGTGTGGGCAGCAAGCGAGCTGCGCCACAACGCGCGCTGCCTCGCACAAGTGCGCGCAGCCTCGCGCGCAGCAAGCGCAAGCTCGCGTGCCACGAGCGCTGCGCCCAGCACTGCTCGCGCGCGCAGCGCGCGATGTCGCTCGCCCAGCGAGCGATGTCGCGCACCAGCGAGCGATGGCTCGCGCGCGCGCAGCGAGCGATCTCGCGCGCCAGCGAGCGATCTCGCGCCCCAGCGAGCGATGGCTCGCGCGCGCAGCGAGCGAGCTTGCGCGCCCAGCGAGCGATCTCGCGCGCCAGCGAGCGATGTCGCGCGCGCGCGCTGCGAGCGATAGCTCGCGTGCGATGGGCGCTATGCGGAGGCTTGCGTTGGGACAGCAGCAGCTATGCTACGAGCGCATGGGCTGCGCGCACATGGCCAGCAATGGCTGTGTGCGTACGGCCCATGGGCGTGCAACGCGTAGGGTGTTTGCGTTTCGATTAGATCGTTTTGAATGTTTGATTTGAAAATTTCAGTTTACGTAATTTTAATTAATTTTAAAATTAATAATTTGAATTAATTTCTTGGATTTTAATTTTGAATATTATAATTATAATAAATGAAATTTATTCTAATTATTTTACTAAAATTAAAATCATGAATTAATTTAAATGCGACTGAAATTAAATTAAATTTTTGGATTCAATTATAAATTTATATGAGCTTTAAATTTTAATTAAATTTGTATGTTTCCGGTTAGACTAGAAATACAATTTTATGTTTAAAATTAGTAAAGCATATGAATTTATTGGTTTGAGTGGGAGCGCTTTTTACTCATAAACTCTTGATTAGGTCTACAAATCCTTAAGGTTAAAACAACTCGATTAGAATTAATAAGGACTGAATAATTGGTAGATTATTGGTGCCCTTGATTAATTGCTGCAAATGTTTACGTGATGCATAATGTGTTTTACTAACCAGCTATGTGGGCCATTCATGATAATGAATGGGTGAATGGTATATATTGTATATGTACTGTTTTGCAGGTTATGAAGTGACTAGTATGGCCCAAATAGGATAGAAAATATGGTCTGCGTACCATTAATTTGAATGTAATTGGTCTAAAGTACCAAAGTTATTTTTCAATTCAAATATGGTCTGCGAACCATCAAATAGTTGTAATTAGTTATAGCTTATCCTATTTGAAGAAAATGGTGCCTCCCACGGAGATTTTCAAGACGGACTTTGAAGTCAAAGCTTCAAGATGAAGTCGGGCCATACTAGATCACAAATATCTTATGCATGTTTTAAGTTATTTATTGCTTTAAATATGTCTTAAAATGCATGAGATCAAAAGCTTGATTATGTTGCATGATTAAGGATTTTAGTTCACTTAAAATCTAACCAACATAGTAAGAGCCTTAAGTTCCAAACTTAAAAAAAAAAAAAAAAAAAAAAAAAAAAATTGAGTTAAAAGGTGCCATGCCAAAATATACACTTGCTTGGATATCCTTTACATCAATCTAGTAATAGTTTTCGCTCAGCGAGGTGTTACTTATTGGTCCTAAAGGGGCAAGGTACACAAATAATTGTGAGTACATGTTAGTTTTGGTGAAACTCAACGATATAAGTAAGGAGTCCTTTTATGTCGTGGCAAATTCGATAGGTTTACCTAATAAGTTCTTAGACGTACCTATCAACCAAGAATAGTTTCTAGACTATTAGCAAAAGGCTTTTGCTTACCTAAGATGTTCTAGGATTAAGTCGACAAACTGTGCTTAGTTCTTCAATGATTTTAGGATCTTGGAATCATTTTATTCACACCTGCCGGAACACATAACTTGAATAAAATGCTTAATAAACATTGAATTATGCATGTATGCTAGAATTTAAGTTTATTAAGAGAAACTGTGAATGGTTATTTATTTGTTTATTCTTTTCAATTGTAGTTTTTAATATGGCAAACAACAATTCATTCAACATTCGATCAATTCTCGAAAAGGAGAAGTTGAACGGGAAAAACTTCCTTGACTGGCAAAGGAACTTGCAAATAGTTCTTATGCAGGAAGAAAAGGAGTATGTCCTAGATGAGGCGATGCCCGAAGCTCCAGGCGACGGGATCACTCAGGCAGCCCTCAATCGTTGGATTGATGCCAACAAGGATGTGAAATGTCTAATGCTCGCCACCATAAGTGCGGATCTGCAGAAAACGTTCATCAACTCAGATGCTTTCACAATCATCAGTGAGTTGAAGAACATGTTCCAAGATCTGGCTCGAGTCGAAAGATTCGAGACTCATAGGCAAATTCTTGAGACCAAGCTTAAGAAAGGCGAGCCCGTAAGTCCACATGTTCTCAAAATGATTGGACTCATTGAGAATATGAGTCGGCTGGATCAGCAATTTTCTCAGGAAATGGCTATAGACACCATCCTCCATTCTCTTCATAGCGGGTATGATCAGTTCAAACTGAACTACAGTATGAATAGTCTGGACAAAACGCTCACTGAGCTTCACGGTATGCTGAAGACCGCTGAAAAGACGCTCAAAAGTGATAAGCAGGATGTGCTTATGGTGCGTGGGGGCAAGTTCAAGAAATCTGGAAAGAAGAGGAATGCTAAGAAAGGTGGCAACAAGGCCAGCCCAACTAAGCAAACTGGCGCCAAATCTGCAAAGAGGAAGGTCAGTCAACCCACTTCTGAGTCCGAATGCTTCTACTGCAAGAAGAAGGGGCATTGGAAGAGAGATTGCTTGAAGCTAAAGGAAGATCAGAAGAACGGAACAGTCGTTCCATCTTCAGGTATTTTCGTTATAGACTGTATACTTGCTAATTCAACTTCTTGGGTATTAGATACAGGTTGTGGCTCACACTTATGTTCCAATCCACAGGGACTAAGAAGAAGTAGAAAGTTAAGCAAGGGAGAAGTCGACCTACGAGTGGGAAATGGAGCACGGATTGCTGCATTAGCTGTAGGAACTTACTATTTGTCGTTGCCCTCCGGGCTAGTTTTGGAACTGGAAGAATGTTTCCATGTTCCAAGTCTTACCAAAAACATCATTTCAGTTTCTTGCTTAGATGCTAAGGGATTTTCCTTTATAATAAAAGACAATAGTTGTTCGTTTTATTTTAAAGAGATGTTTTATGGATCTGCTAGATTAGTCAATGGACTTTATTTATTAGATCACGACAAACAAGTATATAACATAAATACCAAAAAGGCCAAAAAGGATGATTCAGATCTCACCTATCTGTGGCATTGTCGATTAGGCCATATAAACTTGAAACGCTTAGAAAGACTTCAAAGAGAAGGAATTCTAGAACCATTTGACTTAGAGGATTATGGTAAATGCGAATCATGTTTACTTGGCAAAATGACAAAGCAACCTTTCTCTAAAGTTGGAGAAAGAGCAAATGAACTATTGGGTTTAATCCATACAGATGTATGTGGACCAATGAGTACAAATGCTAGAGGTGGGTTCAGCTACTTTATCACTTTCACTGATGACTTCAGTAGGTATGGTTATGTCTACCTAATGAAGCATAAGTCTGAATCCTTTGACAAATTCAAGGAATTTCAGAGTGAAGTAGAGAATCAATTAGGCAAGAAGATTAAGGCACTGCGGTCTGATAGAGGCGGTGAATATCTGAGCTATGAATTTGATGACCATCTGAAAGAATGTGGAATTCTATCAGAATTGACTCCTCCTGGAACACCACAATGGAACGGTGTGTCAGAACGGAGGAACAGAACCTTGCTAGACATGGTCAGGTCAATGATGGGTCAGGCCGAACTTCCATTAGAATTTTGGGGACATGCACTAAATACAGCTGCACTCACTATAAATAGAGCTCCGTCTAAAGCTATCGAAAAGACTCCATACGAATTATGGTTTGGAAAGCCTCCAAATGTGTCTTTTCTTAAGATTTGGGGATGTGAAGTATACGTCAAACGATTAATTTCAGACAAACTTCATCCAAAATCTGACAAATGTATCCTTGTGGGCTATCCAAAGGAAACAAAGGGGTATTACTTCTACAATACATCTGAGAACAAAGTGTTTGTTGCTCGAGATGGTGTCTTTTTGGAGAAGGATCACATTTCCAAAATGACAAGTGGGAGAAAAGTAGACCTCGAAGAAATTCGAGTCGAACAACAAACTCTAGAGAATGCTCAAGATAACATTCAGGATGAAACTCAGAGATCTTTAGAAGAATCTGGTGAGAATCATGGTCAATCTAGAAATGTTACCCCGCGTAGATCGCAAAGATATAGATCTCAACCGGAAAGGTACTTAGGTATTTTGACGAACGAGAGCTATGACGTTCTATTACTTGAAAGTGATGAACCTGCGACTTACAAGCAAGCTGTGACGAGCCCTAGCTCCAAGCAATGGCAAGAAGCCATGCAATCTGAATTAGACTCCATGTCTGAAAACCAAGTATGGGATTTGGTCGATTTGCCAGATGGCTACCAAGCCATTGGAAGCAAATGGGTTTTCAAACTGAAAAAGGACAAGGATGGGAAACTTGAAGTTTTCAAAGCTAGATTGGTTGCAAAAGGTTACAGGCAAGTCCACGGTGTGGATTACGATGAAACCTTTTCACCAGTTGCAATGCTAAAGTCTATTCGAATAATGTTAGCAATCGCTGCATATTACGATTACGAAATATGGCAGATGGATGTCAAAACTGCTTTCTTAAACGGCGTTTTAACAGAAACTGTGTTTATGACACAGCCTGAAGGTTTTGAGGATCCAAAGAATGCTAAAAAGGTATGCAAGCTAAAGAAGTCAATCTACGGATTGAAGCAGGCATCCAGGAGCTGGAATATACGTTTTGATGAAGCAGTCAGTGACTTTGGTTTCATCAAGAACGCAGACGAATCTTGTGTATACAAGAAGGTCAGTGGGAGCAAAATTGCTTTCCTAGTATTGTATGTCGACGACATATTGCTTATCGGAAATGACATTCCTATGTTGAACTCTGTCAAGATTTGGCTTGGGAAATGTTTTTCGATGAAGGATCTAGGAGAAGCACAGTACATATTGGGCATCAAGATTTACAGAGATAGATCTAAAAAGATGATTGGACTTAGTCAAAGCACTTATATCAATAAGGTGCTTGATAGGTTCAAGATGGCGGACTCCAAGCGAGGCTACCTACCCATGTCTCATGGAATGACTCTAAGCAAGACTCAGTGCCCAAAAACACTTGATGAGCGTAGACGAATGAATGGGATTCCATATGCATCATTGATTGGTTCAATAATGTATGCTATGATATGTACACGCCCGGATGTTGCGTACGCACTCAGTGCTACGAGCAGATACCAGTCAGACCCAGGAGAGGCGCATTGGACTGCTGCCAAGAACATTCTGAAGTACCTGAAAAGGCACAAAGATGACTTCCTGGTCTATGGTGGAGATGATGAATTAATTGTTAAAGGCTATACGGACGCAAGTTTCCAAACCGACAAAGATGATTTCAGATCACAGTCTGGGTTTGTCTTCTGCCTCAACGGAGGAGCAGTAAGCTGGAAAAGTGCTAAGCAAAGCACCATTGCGGATTCTACAACTGAAGCGGAGTACATTGCTGCACATGAAGCAGCAAAGGAAGCTATATGGCTAAGGAAGTTCATAGGAGAACTTGGTGTAGTCCCCTCCATTAAAGGACCAATAGCCCTGTATTGTGATAATAACGGAGCTATTGCACAGGCAAAAGAGCCTAGACACCACCAGAAAGTCAAGCATGTACTTCGTAGATTTCACCTTCTACGAGAGTTCGTTGAAAGAAAAGAAGTCGAGATAAGCAAAATTGGAACTGATGACAACATATCAGATCCATTAACTAAACCTCTGCCGCAAGCGAAGCACAACTCGCACACTGCAGCTATGGGAATCAAGCATATTGGAGAATGGCTTTGATGTCTCTGTTTAATGTTTTAAAGTTTTAGAGTTTAAATCTTTGTAAAACATTATTGGTTAATCATTCACAATAAATGAAAGAAATTCATTTTTCCATTTAATTTGTGGTTTATTAAATGATGAGTCCCTTCAATTTGACGATATATTCAAGATAGACTGTCAGGACCAGTCCTGTGACTAAGAAATGTCTATCAAGTGAACTTGAATGTCAAAGGTTGAAAATGGTCCCTAATCGGAGTTTTCTATAAAATTGGACGCATAGAAAACGTTAGACGATTAGAATGCAAGATGACTAGTAGTTCTGTTTCTTGAACTATGTGGACATGGCAATGTCATAATCATTTGCATAGATACTTACTTTGGGAAGACTAGTATCGGACAAGACCTATGAAACTTTACTGTAAGAGATGAAAGTCTGTCATAAGTAAATTTCATTAAATTATTAGACACTAAATCCTCAATACCTGAGTGATTTGAGATTACTTGTTTGAGAACTGGTTGCTTTGACGTTGACCAACCGTCGCACCGTAAAAGGAGGCTATAAAGGCAACGCTCAGGTAATCACCTATCAAACGAAGTCTAATCTCAAGATCGCAAGATTGGGATTGTCCTCCCATAAATCGGGATGAGATGCTTAAAAGTTGTACAAGGCCACTCGGAGAGCTAGAAACTGTGAAATGCATGGCCGTGCTCGGATGAATCATAGGCTATGATTATCTGTTTATTTGATCAGTTGAACTCTGAAACCGAGGAACACCTCTGGACATAATAAGGATGACAACTCTTACCTTATGTTCAAGAGCAAGCATCGAGCGACAAAGGAATTAGGAAATGCACACTTGTCCCTAAGGACAAGTGGGAGACTGAAGGAAATAATGCCCTTGGTCCAAGTATGCATTCTATGTTAAGTCTAATAAATGCGGTTCAGTATTAATTAACAAGTTAATAATTCAGTGAGATCAAGTGAGCTGAATGCCTAGCTAGAGGCCGCTTCAGTTCAAGTGGAATTAATGATATTAATCCACAGCTTACTCTTGACTGAACCCGTAGGGTCACACAAATAGTACGTAAACGGATCAAGTATTTAATGGCATTAAATACTCCATCTATGAATATTCGGAACCGACGGATCTTGGTTTCAGTGGGAGCTAAGATCGTCACAGGCAAGAAATGAATACTCCGGAAACGATGATATTGCCGGAAACGGAAATATGGATCGTATCGGAAATATGAATATTATCCAAGTCGTAGATGTTGCCGGAAACGGAAACATGGTACGTATCGGAAAATATTATTGGAAATGGAAATATTACCAGAATCGGAAATATTGCCGGAAACGGAAATATTGTCAGAATCGGAAATATTGCCGGAATCGGAAAATAATTCCGGAAACGGAAATATTAAATATTTGTTCGAAACGGAAATTAATTCCGGAATCGGAAATATTAAATATTGTTCGTATCGGAAATAGATTCCGGAAATGGAAATTTAATCGGAAGCGTATCGTACGAATTAGCATCGGACGAGGCCTGCCGGACGAAGGCCCAGCACGAAGCCAGGCCGTCGCCCAGCAAGCACGCACGCCACAAGCCCAGCGCGCGCCAAGGCCACGGATGCGTGGGCCTTGCTGCGTGGGCTGCAGCTCGCACGCATGGGCAGTCCTTGTGGCTGCCGTGTGTGTGTGAGTTTGTGCTCATGCGTGATTCCTGAATCTGCAAGAGTCAGTGTATGATTAAATGTCTATTCCTAATTGGATAAATTAATTAAATAGAATTCATGTAGGATTCTAATTCCAATTAATTCGCATCCTACTAGGATTACGATTCCTTTTCCATAACTCTATAAATAAAGGCCTAGGGGTCATAATTTATATACAAGTTTCAAAGTATTCAAAAGTGAGTTTTTTGAGAGAAAATTAAAACACATCTTGCTCATAAAAGTGCCGAATTTTCTAGTACCTTAAGGGCGATTCTAGTTGGTCAATCTTAAGGCGGATCCGGACGTGCTGTGGACTATCTACGGAGGGACGACACTTGGAGTCCTAAAAGACTTGTTCTTGTTCGGTTCGGGCGCAGCTAGGGAGGGCACGCAACAAAGAGTATGCATCTAATTATGCTATATGATTATGTGTAAATAATATGATTCCTGGGTTAATGGTTGTTTCCGCATGATTTATGTAAATGTCATATGTATCATAACCTAACAATGGGTCACATAGTTTTGATATTAGAGTGGGAGACATGGAAAAATATCGTTTGTTGAAGTTGTTTCTTGATATCTTTGAGGAATCAGTTAAGCAAGATGTTTTTTTGCCTAGTACCTTTAGCTTGTATGTTGAGGGTCCTTGTGGTAAGGTTGAATTGAATGATGATAAGACTTTAAGGCTTCTGTGGGGATGGAATTGGGGTAAAGACACTGCTGAAATTTGGGTTGAGGGAACAGATAAACCAGGATTGGTGTTTAGGAATGCTGTTGCAACAATTGAGAATCATAGAAAGGAAAAAGAGAGACAACTTAAGGAGAGACAAGAGGAACTGTTGAGGGCTCAAAGAGAGGAGGAAGAGGCAATGAGGAAACAACAGGAAAGGGAGGACATTTTGAGGGAAATACAGGAACAAATGGAGTACACTGTGGCTATGGAGGTCCCTGTTGTTGATTGTGAGGACATGAAGGTTGAGTATGTGAGAGTCATTAGCAAAGATGATGCTGATGAGGTGTTTCCAGGTTGCTCTCAACCACAACAAACACAAGAATCCCCAAAGAAACAACCCACCCCACCCAAACACACAAATCATGTTGCTTCTAAGTCAAAAGGCAAGGATAAGCCTGCTTCTAAGAAACTAACCCCCAAAAGGAGGGCATCAGCTAAACAACCCACCCCACAGAAACAACCCACCCCACCTAAACAACCCACCAAACAACCTACACCACCACCCCCACCACAGAAAGAACCCACCCAACCAAAACAACAACAACACACACCACCACCAGAACATCCCACCTCTCCACCACAACAACAACAACACACACCACCACGAGAACATCCCACCTCTCC
This sequence comes from Spinacia oleracea, assembly GCF_020520425.1. Lineage (NCBI taxonomy): Eukaryota > Viridiplantae > Streptophyta > Magnoliopsida > Caryophyllales > Amaranthaceae > Spinacia > Spinacia oleracea. The sequence goes on from NC_079490.1 coordinate 9,330,618, forward strand.
ACCACAACATCACACCCCTCCACCACCACCACAAAATCCCACTCCACCACAGAACAACCAAACTGATGAGCCTAACAATCAAGCACCACCTGATCAAGCTCAGCCAGTGAAAAAGAAGGGGGGCAGAGCTAGACCTGAGGGGTTTAGGGTTAACAAAGTCACTGCTAAGAAGGCTGGAACTTGGGTTTCCAAGGGAAAGGGAAAAGGGAGAAAGGGTACAGGAAGGTCTAAGACACCAGGGGTTTTTGCTGATGTTGGTGAGATATGTTCAGAAGAGGAGAGTGAGGATTCTGATTATGAGGAATCAGATTCTGAACAAGAGGATGTTCTGAATGATTGGATTGATTCTGATGTTGATGATGAGGTGATTCCTGATGATATTCCTGATTTGGGGTTTGAGGATTGTCTAAATGGTTCCTCAAAGATGGATAAGGCCTATAAAAATGGCAAAATATGGACTGATCAACCATATGGGTCCATTAAGTTAGAACCCTGGTTGATCTTTCATGATAAGGCCACATTTCTTGAAGTGTTGAGAAGTTACTGCATACAGGAGGGGTTTGGGCTTAGTGTTGAGAGGGCTGACAATAGGAGGTACACAGCAGTGTGTGCAGTGGAGTCATGTGACTGGAGGATACATGCCAGTAGGTTGTTTGACAATGTTAGCTGGGCCATTAAGGTGATCAGTGGGTCCCACAGAACTTGTGGGAGGCTTGAGGAGAATCCAGTGGTGACCTCTGAGTGGTTGTGTAAGCATATGTTGGGGGAAATAGAGGCAAATCCAGAGATTCCAGTGGAGACATTGAGGAGGTATGCACAGGAGAAGTTTCAGTTGAGGATGAAAAAGAGGCTATTGTACAAGGTCAGGAGTATGGCAAAGGGAAAGCTGCATGGTGGTTGGGCTGAAGCATATGAGCTGTTGCCTAGATATGCTGAGATGATTAAGCAAACAAACCCAGGGAGTCATGCTCTTATAACATGGGGGGCCAGTAGTGGGGATGTGAACCCAAAATTCAGAGCTTGCTTCTTCTCATTTGCTGCACAAGTCAGGGGGTTTCTAAGGGGTTGTAGGCCCATAATTGGAATAGATGGGGCTCATTTAAGTGGTTTCTACAAGGGCATTCTACTGACAGCAGTTGGCATAGATGGGAACAATGAAATTTTTGTTCTTGCCTATGGGATAGTAGACACTGAGAGTTGTGACAGTTGGACCTACTTCATGAGATGTTTGAGGCAAATGTTTGAGCAGGAGGGTTGCAACAGAGATGATTGGACCTTCATCAGTGATAGGATGAAGGTATGTGTACTGATCTGATATTTACTCTTTTCTGATCTTTACTTTTTCTTATGTTTATGCTTCTATATTAATGAACCTGTTTTTGTTGTTTGCTGATGTGTAGGGTGTTGAGTTGGCAGTTAGAGAAACTTTTCCTAGAGCAACTAGGAGAGTTTGTTGCCAACACCTATACATGAATTGTAAGAACAATGGCTTCAGTGGATCTGCATTCCACAAGCTCTTTTGGATAGCTGCTAATGCATACAATGAGTATGTGTTTGCTAAGGCCATGGAAAAGATCAGTGAGTACAATGCAAATGCCACTGCATACTTGAACAGCTGCATTGAGCAGTGGTCTAGGCATAAGTTTGACTCTACTGTTTGTTGTGATCACAACACAACAAACTTTGTGGAGTCATTCATGCATGCACAAAGCCCTTCAGAGACATGCCTGTCTTCTCATTATTGGAAGGTATAACTCTTCTAATCATATTCATGCATAATATTACCCCTGAACTTGTTGTTTAATCATATTCATGCATAATATACCCCTGAACTTGTTGTTTGTTGTTTAATGTCTGGTGTACAGCAATCAGAAGTTGGTGTATGCAGAGGGTGGGGGCTAGATTTGACAAGGCAGTTGACATGGAGGAAGGTCAGCTCACTGCATATGCATTGAAAGAGTTAGAGGAGAGGACAGCTGAGTCCAGGTTATGTTATGCCACAACATGTGGAGGGGGTGAATTTGAGGTTAGGGATGGACATGTCAACTTCCCAATTAGGCTTGCAACAAGAAGTTGTGCCTGTGGGAAGTGGCAGATCTGTGAAATCCCCTGCAAGCATGCACTGAGGGTCATATATGACCAAAGGATGAACCCCCATGATTTCATATCCCCATGGTTCAAGGCTGCTGCATACAAGCTAACCTATGCAGAACATATTCATCCTATGGCAGATCCATCTCAGTGGCCTGACTTTGGCCTTCCTTCCATTCAGCCTCCAACCATCAAAAGACCATCTGACAGACCTGCTAAGAAGGGAAAGAGAGGGGCAAATGAACCAAAGAAAGGGAAGAGGAACACAAATGTGAAATGTGGAAAGTGTAGAGAGTTTGGTCACAACTCAAGAACATGCAAGAGTGGAGGAACAAGTGCCACTGGACCAAGCACTTCAAAGAGTGGTGCAGCAGGAGCAAGTACATCAAATGGGGGACCAAACACAAGGAAGAGGTCAAAGGCAGCTGCATAGTCACCTCAGTTGGCTATATTTTGTGAATTGTAGTGCACAAAGCTAAACTAACTTAGTCAAATCAGTTTAGTTAGAATCAGTTTTTGGAAACAGTTGTGCAGAGATCATTTTTTGGAAACAGTGAAATGCTTAGAACACCTCTTTTTGTGCAGTTCAGTGGTGTTTGTCCACTTAAAGTTCAGTTTATGTAAAGCTTATTTGCTTGAACAAGTATTTATGGAACAAAGTCTCTTTATTTCATGAAATTTGTTACAACTTTACTTCATTGCTATCCAAATCAGAAATGCAAACATTAATACACCAATTTTTATTGCAAAATTGATTTGCTGTTTCTGTTGTTTGATCTTCTTCTTCAATAGCTTCAACTCTTCATGCATTCCCCTGCTCTGTTCTTGCATTCCCCAGCTTTGTTCTTGCATTCCCCTGTTTTCATCATCTCTGTTTCCCTTGCTCTGAACTTCATCACTTGTGTGCTCAAGAAAACCTTTGCACCATTTGAAATTATCACAAGGATCACACTTGTAGTAAAGCTTTTGCGGATTTTTTGCCGTTTCCGAGCTCCTAATTGCAAATCTTCTCCCGCAATAGCAATTTTTATTAGGAACTCTAATGTATGCTAAATTTGGGATGGAAGAAGATTCGGTTTTTGAATGAGAGCTCATGGATAATTTGGAGAGGGGAAAGTATGCAAGTGAGGTGAACACTAGTAGCATTTATAGGCAGCAAGAACATAACGGCTATATTTTGCTTCCTAGGTTTAAAAACTAGCCGTTAAATTCAAATTCCTGCAATTTGGGTATCTAGTGCAACTTAATTTTAAAATAGGTGTATATTATGCATTAAGTTTATAAAAAGGGGTATACTGTGAATTATAAACACGACTTAACGGAGGACTAACGGAAGGTCAGTTAAGGGGTATTTGGTGCAAACTTGGAAAAAAATAGGGGTATATTATGTGAATCGAAACAGGCGAGGGTATTTGGTGCGTTTTTTAAAACCTCAGGGGCATTTCATGAAAAAACCGTAAATAATATAGTAACTATTGAAGAAAATAAACATATGGTAACAAATCATGATAAAATAAACATAGTACCTATTTTAAATATATAGTAACTATATAAACCATGTATTAACTATATAAAATATATAATGACTATTATTATAATATAGTAACTATTGTACACATATAGTAACCATTATAATCATATAGTCACTATCTAAGAAGCGGACAAAATCATACTCTAAATAACATAGTACATAATGTAATCGTATAGTGACTATTATTTATCAAAAAGTCACTATAAACTGTTCATAACATAATAACTATCTTAGACACATAGTTACTGTTTTAAACTTATAATAACTTTCTAAAAAATATAGTAACTATTTTAAACACATAGTTTCTCTTTTAAAGTTATAGTAACTTTTTAAAAAATATAGTTACTCTAAAAACTACTAACATAAACACAACGAACATTCCAGTGACTATTAAAAACACTAGTTATTTCGCAACATAAATTAAAGGTAACTATAAGTATATACTAACTATGTGAAACACTAACCCTAATTTCAACAAAAACAACAAACATTTCAAATCACTCACAAAATAATAACTATTGTACACATATTGTAACTATTGTACACATAGTAACCATTAAAATTACATAGTACCTCTTTAAACCATGTAGTTACTGTATTACTCATATAGTTACTATTTGAAATCGTGAAGTCACTGATCGAATTCGCGAATTGAAAACGATATTTCGGTAAAACACAAACATTAATTTCTCCAAAACAACAAATATTTTTAATTTTAAATAAAAATAGACTTAAAATTCTTTAAAAAACAACAAACCGAGATGTGATCTCTAAAAATTCTTGCGAAGATTTGTAGACGAGCACAAATTCTTCGATTCGGTTTCGGCAACGACGAACCTCCTTCTTGATCTACTACTTCCTCCAATTTTTCCTCATCTAACAGATCCAATTATAAAAATTATAAGATAATTACGAAGAAAATCGAACAAAACATAGAAATTTGGGCTAAATTTTGAAAAGCATAGAGAGAAAATGAAGAGAGAGAAAATGAAGAGAAATGAACATAATGTAGATCTGAAATTTTGAAAAATAAAAAAGTTTAAAACGTATATAAAGTGAGCTAGACACAAATCGCATTGAAACTCTATAGTAACTCTTTAAAACACATAGTTACTGTAATACGCATATAGTTACTATTTAAAATCACAAAATAACTGTCACGTGACAATTACATATGTTGCCCATATAAATTACTCCGTTGCCCTGGTCCACGCTAGTTAGCGTGGACCAGGTTTATATTAGTGTAAATAAAAAAATGTAAAAAGTTACCTAATTAATCAAGATCAGAGCACCTATTGGACCTACTATTAATCAGGACCGGCTCACCTAGTGAACCAAGAGGGCACGACTGCATGAGGCAACTAGCTTTCATTCCTAGAAAAAAAAAACAAAAAAAAACAACCACAAACATTTTTAATTCCCTTTTTCAATCCTTGATTTTACAATAGAAGAATGGACTTCCTAGTTCATATAATTACAATGAATTTCACAGGTTTAAATCCCTTTACCCTAGACTAAATATCTACCACAAAAATGTTCAAAATATAACCCGTACAAGCATTACAACATAAACCCGAGTTTAATTGTTGATCATAATACAAACATTATTTCATCTCATCAACAGTTGATCAGAATTTCCTCGTTGCAGTGGTAGTAGCTTGAGAAGTATTACACGGTAACAACGATATCGATCATATCTTAAAGTCTACAATACACCTGCAATTTCATGGGATTTTAACAACGGTTGAAACAGAACAAAAGAAAAAGAAATTTTCTAGTTTACAATCGAAATCTTCATTGTAAGAAAAAACTTTTGATTACCTGTTTTGCCATAAATGAAAACAAAAAATGGTCAACTTGAGCCGTTAAGGGTTCATGAGTAAACAGCCGGGATACTCAGAGATCCGGTATCCAGCAATCTAGGAAGTATCTGCAATAACAACTCATTCATCAATGTGTGACATTCTTTACTTAAAAAGAGCAAGGAGTAAGCGTTATTGGCAGTAGAGGTGCCAAACAAGTCGTTTAGATCAGGTTTGGTTCAAGTCACATTAGGGTGATGTGTCAATCAGATTAGGTTCCTGTTAAATTCAGGTTGAATCATAATCAAATCAATTGTCAATTTATTTATCATGAAAAAAACAACAACCCGAGACAGTTTTGGCGCATCATGTTATGATCGAGTTATATAGTTTGGTTTTGTGACTTTCTGTCAATAATTTCAGCCCAAGGCAGTTTTGGCAGGTCTAATTGGAAGCAATAACATCAAACCTCTTCCATGAATAAAAAAAAAAGATAAAAGCATCGTACCTCACCGCATCGCGCACTTATCTTCAAGGGCACAATATCATCAGCCCTACTAATACCAACATTTATAATTGCCGTAGATGCACCTGCCTCATGAGCCGCCCTGCAACATTCATACAGAAAATCCTTCGTAAGGAACAAACGAGCCAATCTTCACGTTCCACATATAGCATAAAGTTTTATTCACTTTGAACTTTTTAGTATTAACAACTGTTAGCATAAGACTGGTGTATATGGAGAAACCGGGTCATTATTATTAAATTATGTAATCATATTAGTACAACCTTACTAATCTGAAGGCAGAAAATGTCATCAGAGATGACCCGATAACCAGCAATGCATCACAATTTGTTGCTGTTTCCATTGCTATCTCAGCTCGATCCTTGGGAACATTGTCTCCAAAGAAAACAACCTTCAAAACAAACAAGGTATATAAACTCACAAATCGGCTGATATTACAGAAAAAGGGGATATCCTAGAAGGGGTTCGAGTAATAGCACGGAAATATATTTTACCTCAGGCTTCAATACTCCATCACATTTAGGGCAAGTTGGTATGTGAAAATCTTCTTCCCAGAATTTCTCATCAATGTCAATATCACCATCAGGCCTCATCCTCATTCCAAAACTTTTGTCGGATCCAGGGCTCTCAAAAGTTAAACTATCAAGTGCTGCCGCCCACTGCAATTCACATCAAAATCTTAGTTTCCTAGTTCCTATTAAACACAAATCCAGAGTATCGAATATCATCTTCTAGGGCCTTAACACTTATTATTGAATTTTGAGAAATAACTGCCATCAAATACGGACTACTTCCGGGTCCTGTATGTTTAAAGGAAGAAATGATTTCGTTCATTGAAGGGCGATGCCACAGAAAACATAAAGATATCCATGTAGTGGTACTTGACAATCTCATATAGAGGCCTTCCCGAATTCTACTTGATGATTAAATATTATTGCTACATAAACTCATAATTGAATTCAGCTATCACTATCTGTAATCAAAGAATTCAAAACAACACCATGGTATTACTACAGCCTACAGGGGAATAATAGACTTCAAATAATAGAAATACAATTCGTTATATACTACGTTCTTCAAGCAACCATGGGAACTATATTTCAAATATATGCTAATAAGTGATAATCCCATACCAACCTTCCCAAAAGAGAAAAAAAATCCGCGAAAGCCGTTGCGCTAACGCGCTATAAACGCAAGTACACAGGTCCATCTTATTAGCAGCACAAATTGAAAATTTGGAATAGAGTGTGTTCACTCAAGGCCAATAAGTCAGCATGATATGTGATGAGATATTACTTAGGGGTCGTTTGGTTCGCTGAACTGGAATGGAATGGTATGGAGTCTCATATCAGGGAGGTATGGATTGTATTTCCCATACCAATTTAAAATTGTTTGGTTTGATCCTGGAATGGATTCTATCTCCCATTCACGATGTTTGGTTCATTCTTGGAATGGATTTGAATCAACTTTTTTTTAATATATATTGAATATAATTTTTTATACATACTTAAAATATGACGAATAACTAGTAATATATCATCAAATTTGGAACTACGATTCCGCACAAATAATTATCCAAAAAAAATTCGAACCTAAACTTTAATGTTTACATCATCATCAACCAAAATATTACTATGACAAGCTTAATTTTTTTTTTATCCTAATTACACTAAACTACTCTTGAATAAACACATCAAATTCTAGTAAGAACCAACTTTACATTATATTGGGCTAACCATTGAAACAAATCTAAAATATTATAATTATTTTTAATTTAATATCATGTTCTATGGCCTCGCCTAAGCCTGTACCCAGAAGTTTGATATCTTCCCTTCCAAAGCAAAGCAAGTACCGCATCTTTGACAAGGTAACCAAAACATTATGAGTGTTTGACCATAATGAAATCAAAAGCTGCAATCCCCGTAACAGTGACAAAGCCATAGTTGAGCATAATTAAATCAAAAGCAGCAACACATATAAACGACAAAGCCATAATATTAGACCAAAACCATTCACGGGATGGCCAAAATAACAATTCAATCCAAGATATATTGCAGATGACGAAATTACTTCAACCGTGATTAACCCATCGGAGTATGTGACGGTTACCGGTGATGGTCGCCGGATCGAGGGTCACCCGATAGTAGGTCGCCGGTAATGGTGGGCGGCTACACCCTTCTCTCTTCCCTCTTTTGTGAGTTAGGGTTAGAAACTTTAGTGGAATGGATTTTGAATCTTTGGGGGGTAGGTGGGTATGGGATTCCAGGGGTATGGAAGGGAGATAGAACCCCCTAGGTATGAGACTCCATTCCAAAAAAGCCCAACCAAACAATAAAATAGATGGAATGAGTTCTAACTCCATTCCAACTCATTCCTAATGCCCCAACCAAACGACCCCTTAAATCTCTGTGAAAAATAGTGTTATGCTTCTATGAATTCAAACAATATTCTCAACTCTGTTATTCCCATCACTGCTAGACATAATATGAACCGATAATTAAATGCGGGTTTAATCATAACAAAACATATTCTATGAGAGAATTCCTAGACATCCCGGTAGCAAGATACAGTCACCAGGATACAGCTTTCATAACCATGCATCAATATACAGATTCAAGAGCTAACCTTGGGATTAAGTGCCCTCAGTTGGTCCTGGAATGAGTGCCGACAAAAAGAATGTCCACATTCAATACAACCCACAGTGTATACAGTGCCATGTAACTCAAGAGGATTGCTACCAGCTCGATGATGCAGCCTGACAAAACCACAAGCACCTAACATCAAGAACTAAAGTCCAAGTTACTTGCCAGCTAGTTGCCACACACTCAAAAGCACATATGGAAGATCAGAACACCTGTCAACATTTTGTGTTATCATATAACTTATCCTTCCAGCTTTTTCTAGGGATGCTAATGCAAAATAACCAGCGCCTGGTTGTGCTGAAGTGAATCGCCTCCAGCCAGCATAACTCCTTGCCCAGTAGCGCTTGCGAGCCTTGCCAGAACGAACAAACTCCTACTAATGGAAAGTGGCATATAATAGATCAGCGATGAAACAAAAACCAATTGTTTGGACAAAAACAAAATACATCGACACTTTGAGATGAAAATCAAAGAGAAGATAGGAACATATACTCAGTCCTTCACCAAAAATTGACTGCAACCAAAACTTTAAGGGAGAGAACACATGATGATTATGCTCAGTTACAATGTAAGCTAAAGTGTGCCCTGCCAAATTGATAGAAATCACTTAATTTGGTTGAATTTGTTAGAAAAAGACAAACATCCATGTCATTTGCCACAGATTCGGCATAAATAGACCAAGATACTTTTTCATAAAAAAAAGTTCTGAATGAGAAACAAATAGTGACCACTTGAGAACTAAGCGAAATGCACTGTGATAAAAGCTACAGTATATAGGAGTAAATATTTTAAGTTATGTGATAACTATTAAGTTCACGAATACTAAATATTACAGCACATGCCTTCAAAATTCAGATCACCTGGTGGGTAATGGGTTTGAAACCAGTACTGTATGCTCCATTTGGGCTGCAAAAATGTAAAAAAATAGTCAGCAAAGTATCTTATGAGAATTCATAAATGCAAAAACAGTCCATGTATTCAACTCCTTTGTAAAATATAAAACACAACAAACAAAATGCTGCACAATGTAAATGATGAGGGATTAATCATCTTCTCAAGATTCAACCACATGCCTATGACCAATCACATCTATATATTATAGATTAAACATCAAGTGTTCATCCCATAATCTCATTCCAAAAAGACAAACTTCTATCATAGAACAATTACAGTACTACAATATCAACAGCTACCAGGAAATTTTTCATAATTTTGATAAACCATCTGATTGCTTTGCATCAGTCACAATTGGCCACATTTTGTAATATAACAAGCATAGCCCATTCATTGCACAAAAATATATGTTAAAGAAGAACAACACCAATAAACCGGAACCCAGAGTGAATTCTCATAAACGCTGATGTGAGGTTTGTTTCTGGAATACACACATAGATAAAAACTCTAGAGTAGAAAGAGTGGGAGAGAAAACTTGTGCATGAAAAACTACTGATACCTTCTATAATCTGGGATTCCAGACTCGGTGCTCATTCCTGCTCCAGTCAATACCACCAGCTTATTGCTGCAATGAGCAAAGCAAGGTTAAGATGAGAAAAAACAATGTGACAGACTCACAAACCCACTCTAGGCGAGGTTACTGGCTCATGCATCTATTGTACAGAAAGGCAAAAGAAAACATAAAATTACAGATTGACAAAATTTGTTGCTGACCTCCGGTCAAAAAACTGATATAAGAGGTCAACGTCCTTACTGCTGGGAGCAGATGCATCAGGAATCATTTTCTTATCCCTCAAATAGTCTGGAATCTTATTTTCTTTGGTTACAGGCGAGGTTCCAGGGACTGACATCCGGATTGTTGTCTGTACAAATCTAGCCTGCCTTTTGTTGAACAACACGTTTCTTCCTCCGATTGATGAATGCCATCTTTGGCCACTTAATGGGATAGCATCTGTAAGCACCATGGTGACTTGATAAATTTACGCTCAACCAACACAAAGAAAAACAATAATGCAAGGCATAACTCAATGAAAATAATAAAGCACAAGAAGACTTGCCTGCCAGCGAAATCCCTAGAAATTTCCTTGCAATGTTGAAAGTCTGAAAGTTAAACAGCAATTCAATGTGAGATTTAGAATGGGAGTAAATAAAATTAAAAGCTACCCACTACTCAACTATAGGTGCTACTTGAGCATAATGTTTTGTAAACCTTAACAGTATGGTGAGTTGGGAATTAGAGATTGTATAGCCTTAAATCAAGCTGCTCAGTGGACGTATTTGTGACAAATAGCCATGAAGGCTGACATGTTATGGGTTGAGTGGTTATGCAGTGTCTACCTCAACAGGCAAAGCTAGTGGGATTATGTTCCACCAAGGGAGGCTAGTTGGAGGCGGAACTCTGGAAGAGTGAGTGTAAACATAAGGAACAAATGAAGGCTGGTTTCATTGAAAATGATAAGTGTTCTGCACGGAAAATTACACTATCTCTGCTGTTACAGATGGCTAGAAGGAGAAGGCAAAGAGTTCCATGGAGGCGTGAACACACCGGGTTTGGAGCAGATTCAATGCCCCAAAACATACTTTCATTGGATGGATTGCTGCTCAAGGGAAGCTCAGGACATGGATAAACGGGTGAAAGCTGGAATTACAGATAATTATGTGTTGTGTGTTAGGGAAGATGAATCATGTAATCACATGTTGTTTAATTTCCCTTTCAGTTTCAGGTTGTTGACCCTGATTTTGGTTGATGACAAATAGCAAACTTCCTGATTAAAGTTTCTGGTGTGTCTACAAGTAAAGTGTTTCTGTTCCAGAGAGGAACTTGAGATGGCTGCTGATGTTCCTGAGGTGGAATGCGCAAAGCTAGGAACTCCAAGCTAATACACAACAGAGGAACAACAAAGCAAAGAAGGATGAAGTTTTCATGTGATGAGTTCCTCTGTTCCTTTAGAGGAACTCACCGAGGAACTCACCTGTTCCAGAGAAGGAACCATTGCAGCTGCTGAGTTGTAGCTCCAGTAAAAGAGCAAAACACGAACCTAGGTAGTTAAATACTCTTAGATTTCTGTGTAAAATAATAACAGCTATTAAGATACATTGTGGAACTAGGATGCTTAATTAAATATTTATTAAGATTTTATCAAATTATTTAACAGCAAGTTTTAAGGAAAAATTACATAAATAAAGTGTCGTTTTATTTTCTTTTATAAAATCTGTTTTTATCCTTCTTGTTAAAACAGTTTTACTTTCCCTAAAACTTCTCCTAAATATCTGATTTAATTTCAATAAATAATTTCACAAATCTTTTAGTGGTTGACAAAGTCTAAACCACGATTTTCTCTAAAAACCGTTTTAAGGGAAGTGGTCTTCCCTTGATCCACAAGTCATGGATCGTGGAGACTAAGTATGTAGGAGTGTGGGCAGTTGAGATTTGAAGGGAACTAACCCTAAGGATCATCTCTATATAAAGAGTCGTTTTCCTTCTGGTAAAAATACACAAATATTCTACCTACTTTCTTATCTATCAAAACGCTTTCAAAAGAGTTTATAAAATTGATTTGTGTCCTAGCAATATTCAAGTTCCTAAGTTCCACAAATATCAGAAGAGCTTTATTATTAACTAGAGTTTTCAAAACAAATTGTAATCTGAGTGAGTAGAGATTGAGTAATCTTGTAAAGGCTTTTGAGTTAAAGTCGAGAAAGAGAGAAAAAGAATAGAGAGTAATCAGAGTAGATTACTGTGAGATACTTGAGTTTGAGTGGATCTCAAGTTGTTATATTATTGTAATCGAGGAATTATTTTAATATAAAAGGGTTTTGAGGTTTTCTCTTCTTGATTAGAGTCAAGAAGTTTCCTCAAATTGAGCAACATTCGTTTCTGTCTTTTTCAGTTCCTTATATTGCCTTAAAGTCAAAAGAAACTCACTCTAGTTCCGAATACAATTCACCCCCCTCTTGTGCGTGTTCCTATTAGACTATCAATTGGTATCAGAGCCAGTACTCAATAAAAACACAGGAAACCCTGTTTGAGTCTAGTTCCTGATAGTATGAATACACAAGAGAAACTGGAAGAAGGCTACTCCACGCAAAGGCCACCTATGTTCAATGGCAAATTCTACTCATACTGGAAGAACAGAACGGAGATATTCATCAAAGCAGAAAATTACCAAGTATGGCGTGTGATTGAAGTTGGAGACTTCGAGGTAACAAAAACCAATGCAGAAAACGAGGTAGTTCCTAAACCAATGTCTGAATTCTCTAAAGAAGATTTTGATAAATATGAGATGAATGCTATGGCAGTTAAAATCTTGCATTGTGGACTTGGACCCCATGAACACAATAGGGTCATGGGGTGCAAGAACGCTAAACAAATTTGGGAATTACTACAAGTAACCCACGAAGGAACTAACGAAGTTAAACGTTCCAAAATTGATCTGTTAATGTCTAAATATGAGAGATTTGAAATGCTTCCAAAAGAAACTATTCAAGAGATGTTTACTCGTTTTACTAACATAACAAATGAATTAGTTTCCCTTGGTAGAATCATTCCCACAGATGAACAAGTAAGAAAAATACTAAGGAGCATGCCTCAAGATGATCGTTGGAGAACAAAGGTCACAGCACTGTTTGAAACCAAGGATTTCACAAAATTCAACATTAAACAACTTGCTGGCTCCTTGATGACTCATGAACTGCACCTTGGAGCTGCTGTTCCTGAGAGCTCCAGAAACCGAGGGCTTGCTCTAAAAGCTGAGGAACTCGATGATTCTGAACCAGATGAAGAAGAGGCTGCTATGCTGGTCAGAAGAATGAGAAAACTCTACAGGAACTTCAAACCTGGCAACCAGAAAGGAAGGAACTTTGCAAGAAAAACTGTCAGTTCCAAAACTGAGCAAGGCTGCTTCAAATGTGGAGAAAAAGAAAAACTGTCAGTTCCAAAACTGAGCAAGGCTGCTTCAAATGTGGAGAAACTGATCACCAAATTCGTGAGTGTCCTCAGTGGGAAAACGACAAAAGAAAAGGAAAGGAACAGGTCAAGGAACGCTACAATAAATCCACCTTCAACAAGTCTAACTTTAAAAAGGCTATGATAGCTGCATGGGGCGAAGAAACTGATTCAGAAGATGATGAGGAACAACCAAATGAAGAAACTGCAAATTTTTGCCTTATGGCAAGAACAGAAGGAACTGAACCAGTTCCTTCAGAAGAAGTAAGTTCCTCCACTCTTCAGTGTCTCTCAAAGTCAAAACTAATTGAACTATTGCTAGAAACTCTAGATGATTATAAAAAGCTAAGTATTTTAAAAGCACAAAGTGATAGAGCCTTGGAACTCAGTAAAGATCACATAAATTATTTGAACAACATTAGATCTGATGTTCAAGGCAGGTTCTTTGAATTGCTAGATAGAAATACCTCCATTAATGAGTCTTTTGAGAAAATTAGAAATGAGAACATACTTCTACAAGTGCAACTCAGTCAATATAAGATGTTTAACCTAAGTTTAGATCCTACAAAATCCTTGGAGATTAACATGGGAGTGTTCAACATCGACTTAGAAAGATTGAACAAAGATCTGATAACCACAAAGGAACAGAAAGAGAAACTAGAAAGGGAACTGGCCATGGCTACGGCACAGAAACATCCACCTAAAGTTCCCCCCAAGTGGATTGAGAATGCTCAATCCAAGAGAACAGAAGGTTTAGGTTACAATCACAAAACCAGTCATAAGAAAAAGTATGTGGAACTCCCTAGTGTAAAAGTCTGTTTCTCATGTGGCAGTGGAAATCATGTAAGCACTGAATGCTCTAAAATGAAGGAACTAGATCAAAGAAACATAGATTATGTAAAGAAAAAGTGGGTTAAGAAGTCAGACATTGTAGTTGAAAAGGAACTCGAGGAAACCCGAGTTCCTGTAACTAACCTTTGATTTCTTTACAGGTTCTAGTGAAGAGGAACAGCTCGTGGTATCTCGACAGCGGGTGTTCCAAACACATGACAGGAGACAAATCAAAATTCCTCTCACTAGAAGCCTACAATGGAGGAACTGTGACCTTTGGAGACAACATGAAAGGGGAAATTGTCGGAATTGGAAAAGTCGGAAGGTCAAGTTCCCATGCCATTGAAAATGTATTTTTAGTCGAGGGTTTAATGCACAGTCTACTAAGTATCTCTCAATTTTGTGACAAAGGAAACTCTGTAAGTTTTACCTCTGAAAATTGTCAAATCATTAATAATAACACTGGGAAGGTTATCTTGGAAGGAACTCGTAAAGGGAACACATATTCAGTGGATCTCAATACAGTTCCCAGGAACAATTTAACCTGCCTCAGTGCGTTTGAAGAAGATACCCTACTATGGCACAGGAGGTTTGGACATGCTAGTTTCTCACTGCTTGACAAACTAAGATCAAAGGAACTAGTTCGAGGACTCCCCTCAATCAAGTTCCTAAATGATAAAGTTTGTGATGCATGTGCAAAAGGCAAGCATGTCCGAAGTTCCTTTAAGCCTAAGAAATTGGTAAGCACCACAAAACCATTGGAACTCATCCATATGGATTTGTGTGGCCCAATGAGAATTCAAAGCAGAAGTGGGAAAAAATATGTTTTGGTTATTGTTGATGATTACTCTCGTTTTACTTGGGTCATATTTCTAACAAGCAAAGATGAAACGTTTGATGAGTTTGTTGCATTTTCAAAGAAAATCCAGAAAACTACAGGTCATCAACTGATCCACATTAGATCTGATCATGGAACAGAATTTGAGAACTACAAATTCGATGAATACTGCAAGGAACAAGGTATGGACCACAATTTCTCAGCTCCCAGAACTCCACAACAAAACGGAGTTGTTGAGAGGAAAAATAGAACCTTAGAAGACATGGCAAGAACCATGTTAATAGCCAGTTCCTTGCCTAGGAACTTCTGGGCTGAAGCAGTTAACACAGCTTGTTATATTATAAATAGAGTTATGATTCGAGCAATCCTAAACAAAACTCCCTATGAGCTACTAAAAGGTACAAAACCCAACATCTCTTACTTTAGAGCTTTTGGTTGTAAATGCTTTGTTCACAACAATGGCAAAAGAAACTTGGGAAAGTTTGATGAAAGAAGTGATGAAGCAGTGTTCCTAGGTTATGCCTTAAATAGCAAAGCCTACAGAGTATATAATAAAAGGTCAATGTGTGTAGAAGAAAGTGTTCACATAATTTTTGATGAGTCTAACAAATTTGATGCAGCACAGGAACAAGAAAGTTTCGAAATTGGTTTGTCCCGTGTCTCAGATAATGATGAAGAGATTCACCCAATCAGGCAAACAGCTAAAGAAACAGTTCAACAGAATCAACAAGTTCCAATTCAAGAGGAACAACCAGAAGGTCCAGTTCCAGAAGAACCAGAAACAGCATCTGAACCCGAGGAACTCCATGGCACACAACAAGGAACTGAGATCACAGAAGGAACATAAGGAGCTACTACAACACCAGTTGCACAATTTCAACCAAAACCTTGGAAGCACCAGAGTTCCCATCCAATAGAACTCATTATGAGTGATATTAGAAAAGGAACTCAGACGAGATCCCAACTAAGGAACTTCTGTGCAACTCATGCATTCCTCTCCATGATTGAACCAAGGAACCACAATGAAGCCTTGGAAGATGCTGACTAGATAATTGCCATGCAAGAAGAGCTGAATGAATTCAAAAGGAACAAGGTATGGCACATGGAACCCAAGCCAAAACATCAAAAGGTGATAGGACTGAAATGGGTGTTCCGGAACAAAAAGGATGAACATGCAACAATCATAAGGAACAAGGCAAGGTTAGTTGTTAAATGTTATAATCAACAAGAAGGTATTGACTTCGAAGAAACCTTTGCTCCTGTTGCTAGACTAGAAGCCATTAGAATTTTAATTGCCTTTGCTGCATTTATGGGTTTTAAACTTTATCAAATGGATGTTAAGTGTGCCTTTTTAAATGGGTTCCTAGAAGAAGATGTATATGTGGAACAACCTCCTGGCTTTGAAAATCCTGAATTTCCAAACCACATATACAAGTTAGACAAAGCACTCTATGGACTAAAACAAGCTCCTAGGTCTTGGTATGAAAGACTTTCAAAGTTCCTTTTAGAAAATAATTTTAAAAGAGGTAGAATAGATAAAACTTTGTTTCTAAAATCAAAAGGAACTGACCTATTAGTTGTTCAAATTTATGTGGATGATATATTATTTGGGGCAACTAATGAAAATCTGTGTAAGGAATTTGCAAACCTAATGAGCAGTGAATTTGAAATGAGCATGATGGGGGAACTCAACTTTTTCCTTGGTCTACAAATCAAACAAACAGAAGAAGGAATCATGATCCACCAGCAAAAATATGTGAAGGAACTCCTAAAGAAATATGAGCTAGATTCTGCTAAAGTGAATCACACTCCCATGGGAACTGCTACTAGATTAGACACAGATCCTAATGGGAAAAGTGTAAATCAAACGAAGTATAGAGGTATGATTGGATCACTCTTATATTTAACTGCTAGTAGACCTGACATTTCTTTCAGTGTAGGACTATGTGCAAGATTCCAATCCAATCCAAAGGAGTCTCACTTAACTGCTGTAAAAAGAATACTTAGATATCTCAAAGGAACTGATGACCTGTGCCTATTCTATCCAAGAAGTGGATCATTCGAGCTAAAAGGATATGTTGATGCTGATTATGCAGGTGATCTAGTAAATAGAAAAAGCACATCAGGTATGGTACAGTTCCTAGGTCCATGCATGGTTTCTTGGGGTTCCAAGAAACAGAATATTGTTGCTCTATCCACAGCTGAAGCTGAGTATGTAGCTGCTGCAGCTTGTTGCTCACAAATTCTATGGATAAAACAACAGTTAAGAGATTTTGGTATTATCTATGATTGTGTTCCTATATATTGTGATAACACTAGTGCTATCTGTATTTCAAAAGATCCGGTTCATCATTCCCGGGTCAAACACATTCACATTAGGCACCACTTCCTTAAAGACAATGTTGAGAAAGGTTTAATTAAATTAAATTTTTGCCAAACTGATCATCAAATTGCTGACATTTTGACTAAGCCCTTAAACAGGGAGAAACATGAGAAAATGAGGATGGAACTCGGGATTATCAAAATAAGATAAATGCAAAAGTGAAGTTCCTCTGAAGACAAAGACAACAACAATGGTGTATGATACTGATTATTTCAAACACAATTTTCGTGTGCAAACATAGTTGAAGCTTACCATCGTAAAAGATCGACTCACTCAACACTTAAGCCAGGTAAGCATCTTCCTAATAAATCAGTAAATATTAGAAAATTAACCAAGCAATTTTTATAATTTTAAAAACAAAAATGAAAGGTTGTTACGATTTTAAATTTTTTAAAAACAAAATCCTATTTTTTCGTTCCAAAACAAATCAACAATATAAAAGAAACTCTTCACCTTCCATCCATTCCCCTTTCTCAAATCCTTCACCTCCCACACGGTTTCTCCCACTTAACCTCATAAATTCCCTACACCTATAAAACACCTACAACCATGAGTACCTCAAATCACACCATCAAACTTCTCCAACTCAAAAGAAAACGAAACCCTAACTCTCCGATTCCGATGGAAACTTCACCCGCTCAATCACCAACCAAATCACCATCTCCACTCCAAATCCAACCACCCCCTGTACTCGCTCTCACCTATGGCGAGTGGACCGACCAACCTATGGAAACCCAAAGTCTCACTCCAACACCTGGCCGTCGATCTTCCTCAAGAACCAAAAGACAAAAAAATGACAAAACTGAGGAACAGGAGGCTGAGACTCAGGGGGAAACAGAGAAGTTAGAGGAACTAGCAAAAAATCTAACTGGTGGATTTGCGATCAACTATGTGTGGTGCAAATCAGAAAACTTGGAAGAGCTCGTTGGAATTCTTGATCATCAACAGTGGGTAAGCCTATTTGACACACATGCAAGACTTCCAATCTATCCCTTAGCTGTTATTGAATTCTGTAAAAATTTTGAGTGCAAAGATGGGGTTGTTTCGAGTATAGTCAATGGAGCTCCAATCTCTTTTGATGCAAATTATCTGTCAAATTTGTTTGGTGTGCCCAATGAGGGTTTTGAGGAGTATGTGAAAAAGAAAACCACCATAACAATCAATGAAGTTGATAGCAATCAAATTGTGGCTAACATAGGGGGAAATCTCAAAGAATCGTCCATCACAAACCACAATCTTCTTTCACCTCTACATAAATTACTTTTCAACCTTGTGTGGAGAGGGGTAGTTCCTAGGACTCAAAAACGAGATGATGTCACTTTCTATGATGCATGCTTAATCTATTGTCTCGAATTTGATATCCCAATTAATTTTCCGGCCATCATGATCAAACACCTAGCCCATTGTATTTCTGGAAAATTCAAAATAGGGTATGGTTCCTTACTCACTGCCATATTCAATAATTTCGCAGTTGATTTAGGTTCCTATGCTTCTCATCCCCTAACCCCTGCTCAAATTATCCAAGAGAAATTCCTTAAAAATCTGAAGTTGGTTGTGGTGAATAAGGTGCTGTGTTTCCAGGGTAAAAAGGAGAATGAGTCTGAAGTTCCTATTTTGGAAGAAACTGTGTCCTTAAAAACTAGGAGTGTTCCTAAGAGAGGTCACAGGAAAAGCATGAGAATTGCCACTAGACCTCGCAAAGTTCCTGCTCCTCCTGTCTATATGGATATCACCTGTGAGGAGGAAGAAGAGGAAGAGGACACAGGAACTACACCATTTCCACAGGAGAAAAAGGAACTACAAAAGGTACTTAGGACAAAATCACCAGTTCCTAAGAAGCCTGCGTCTGTTTCTTTCCCCAAAGGAACTGGAACCATTCCTGTTCCTCATGCTGTTTCTGCTAAGGTTCCAGGTGGATTTGCTGGTTTTGCTGGTTCCTCTGGGTTTGGGAACACCACCTATCTCTGCTGCAAAATTTCAGGAGCTCCAGGATTCAGTGATGCGCTTAAATGCACTACAGGAGGGATCTAACCTTCGAGTTCAACAGATGCAGACACAATTGAATGCCTTGGTCAATGCAGTTCAAACACTCCAAACCAACCTCCAACAATATGCTGATCAAGCCAACACCACTCGCACTGAGATTCTGCAGAAAATCAACAACCTTGAATCCTTTGAGGAAGTTGTGGTGGAAGAAACAGCTGCCTCAGATTCTCCTAACCAAGCCTAAACAACCCTTCATATCTTTTATATTAAATGTTGTTATGGAACAATTTTTTTTTGGTTTTGTATAACTAAACAATGGGAATCCTCCCTTTTTGCTTAAATTTTTCAAACTTGCTTGGTTGAAAATCTACATATTGTTGTTTATATGGTTGTTGCTTCTCGGATTATTATGTTGTGTAAGAGGTACAATACTTTGAGGCTAGCTTGACTTGCCAAACGTTGATCGTAGGGCACTGTGTTTGAAATATATGTATCTGCATTGCTCTTTTTGTTAATGTCAACAGGGGAAAGATCACTGAGCAAACTTCTTAAGGAGATCAAACTTGGTTTGACACTCGGATTCTTCATGTTCTATCTACTGTAAGGGTAAAATTTTATTTTATTTTTCAATTCTATTATTTTGTTTA
Source organism: Spinacia oleracea (assembly GCF_020520425.1). Taxonomy (NCBI): domain Eukaryota; kingdom Viridiplantae; phylum Streptophyta; class Magnoliopsida; order Caryophyllales; family Amaranthaceae; genus Spinacia; species Spinacia oleracea. The sequence continues at coordinate 9,350,795 of NC_079490.1, forward strand.
TTTTTGTTACTATCCACACTTCATCAACTCTATGTGTTTTAATCTCTTATGGTAAAAAGTTTGCGGATGTTGACATCACCAAAAAGGGGGAATATTGTTGACCCTGATTTTGGTTGATGACAAATAGCAAACTTCCTGATTAAAGTTTCTGGTGTGTCTACAAGTAAAGTGTTTCTGTTCCAGAGAGGAACTTGAGATGGCTGCTGATGTTCCTGAGGTGGAATGCGCAAAGCTAGGAACTCCAAGCTAATACACAACAGAGGAACAACAAAGCAAAGAAGGATGAAGTTTTCATGTGATGAGTTCCTCTGTTCCTTTAGAGGAACTCACCGAGGAACTCACCTGTTCCAGAGAAGGAACCATTGCAGCTGCTGAGTTGTAGCTCCAGTAAAAGAGCAAAACACGAACCTAGGTAGTTAAATACTCTTAGATTTCTGTGTAAAATAATAACAGCTATTAAGATACATTGTGGAACTAGGATGCTTAATTAAATATTTATTAAGATTTTATCAAATTATTTAACAGCAAGTTTTAAGGAAAAATTACATAAATAAAGTGTCGTTTTATTTTCTTTTATAAAATCTGTTTTTATCCTTCTTGTTAAAACAGTTTTACTTTCCCTAAAACTTCTCCTAAATATCTGATTTAATTTCAATAAATAATTTCACAAATCTTTTAGTGGTTGACAAAGTCTAAACCACGATTTTCTCTAAAAACCGTTTTAAGGGAAGTGGTCTTCCCTTGATCCACAAGTCATGGATCGTGGAGACTAAGTATGTAGGAGTGTGGGCAGTTGAGATTTGAAGGGAACTAACCCTAAGGATCATCTCTATATAAAGAGTCGTTTTCCTTCTGGTAAAAATACACAAATATTCTACCTACTTTCTTATCTATCAAAACGCTTTCAAAAGAGTTTATAAAATTGATTTGTGTCCTAGCAATATTCAAGTTCCTAAGTTCCACAAATATCATAAGAGCTTTATTATTAACTAGAGTTTTCAAAACAAATTGTAATCTGAGTGAGTAGAGATTGAGTAATCTTGTAAAGGCTTTTGAGTTAAAGTCGAGAAAGAGAGAAAAAGAATAGAGAGTAATCAGAGTAGATTACTGTGAGATACTTGAGTTTGAGTGGAACTCAAGTTGTTATATTATTGTAATCGAGGAATTATTTTAATATAAAAGGGTTTTGAGGTTTTCTCTTCTTGATTAGAGTCAAGAAGTTTCCTCAAATTGAGCAACATTCGTTTCTGTCTTTTTCAGTTCCTTATATTGCCTTAAAGTCAAAAGAAACTCACTCTAGTTCCGAATACAATTCACCACCCCCCCCCCCTCTTGTGCGTGTTCCTATTAGACTATCACAGGTGTAAGAGTTTCTACAGCTGGTTGGGTATCAAAAATCGGCAGCTGGAAGATATTCATACTATGTGGGGGACATGGAGCAGGAAGAAGAAATCCAGATTAAGAAGCAGACTGTGTAAGCAGGTTTAACAGCTCTGGTTTACCATGTCTGGCAGGCCATAAACACAGCTTTCTGGGCTGATAAGCTCATTGTTCCTGAATCCCAAGGTTTTGGTTAGGAGAGTTAAATACGGGTGTAGGTTTCATAGTTTTTAGGTTAATTTCTGAGAAATGTTCCAATGATGATAGGAATTGGTATAATTGTCTTCAGTCAGATTGTGTTGGTGCTGAAAATTGACCAAGGTTGACCGGGTTTGACTCAGTGTTTAAAAAAGCGCAAAGCGCAATAAAGCGATATGAGTCCTAGAGCTTAAGCGTAAAGCGCAAGCGCAAAGCGCGAGCTTCATCGAAGTGAAGCGCACTTTTAAGAATTCAAGGTTTCTTTACCATTATGGATATATGTATCTTACTAAAATAACCACAAAAACACATAAACATCAGATTTTCTTCCCTATTGCTCCTTGTTTTAACAAAATAAAGCATATAACATAGTGTTTATCATGTAATATCTACTAGGAAACAAATATACTATGCTACTTTCAAAAGGATATGTCATCTTCTTTTTTTGTTCTTTTTTCTTTTCTTTTGGACTCTTGGCCCACTTTCTTTTATTAAGGATTAATAGGATGTGGTCCAATACACAATAACAACATATAAAAAAAAGCTTTTAACGTGAATTTTTTTAAAAAAAGAAGAATTTCAATGAAGCTCAAAAAAGCGCGCTTCATACGCTTTTTGCGCTTCATGCGCTTAAGTGCGCTTCGGTGCGCTTTTTCACAAACGCTTAGCTCAGACCTAATTAAGCCCTTTGCCCTAGAGCTTCGAGCTTTAAGCGCGCTTTTTTAAACACTGGTTTGACTGGGGTTGACTTGTTGGTATTTGTAATGAGGCTGTGTCCTTGATGTGGTTTTTTTCAGCCTTGTGTAGTTTGTTTAGCTAGGCTACTTGTCGTGGATGTTGTGTATGTATGAAACAGGAATGCCTCCTAATTCTGTGTAATGACGCTTTCGGTGTTAAAGAAATACGAAGTCTAGTATTTACCAAAAAAAAAAAAAGAGGTTGAATTATGAATCAGAAGCCCTATAACCTACCAAAGTTGCAGAATACATATAACACTGCTTCTTTTACTATAGCATAGATCAAATACCATACTCAGTTAAGACCTTATGATGAAGTTCTTTTGTGTAGATAACCATGGACTCGATTCTCTTCACTTACAATAGCATACCATAAATTGAAAAACTCTATAACCAAAATGCACTATATAACAAGTACAGGAAGAAATAAGGTAAGAGAAACCATTCTTAACCATCACCTATTAAACTTTGGGAAGATATGAATATGGGTTTGGAATTCTGGACTACCTAAGAAGGATGACAATCTGAGCTAATCCTATTACAAGTCTATGGGGTTCCATCCCGTCACCAATTGGAAAAAGTAGCTCCCTAGGCTTACATCCGCGCACAATATAAACATATGGACATATGGTGTACAACATCACCATCTTGAATCAGTAAAAAACAGTATAACACCCAGCTCATAAGATGAAATTCAACAGTAGTGTGTCACATATGCAATTCCAATATTTCTTTGTTAATGGTTTAAGCTCTAGGGTTACAGAAAATCATGGTAAATTAATGAAGCACAAAAGGATTTCTCTACTTTCTTCAATCAAAGTGGAATCCCACAAAAATTACAATCTCCTAAATTTCAAACATTGCAATACGGTTCGTTAATTTTAATCTATTTTCCAGTTTTTTTCCCATACTAATTTAAGTTTGAATAATGAAAAGGCAATCAAATCCCACCCTAAATCAATTAGAAACTAAAATATGGGAACCAGATCGAAATTCCAGATTTTCTTTCCTTGCTATTAACAATCAATCAATATCAGCAATTTTCAGCATAAATTTACGAAAACAGTAGGAAATTGAAGAAGAAATTTAACTTACAGAACTAAAATGGTGAAATCTCCAAGCAGCAGGCATCTTGTGAAATTGGATAATTTCATAAAGATTTTGGGAAATGCAACAATTTCTGGGTGCTTCTCTTTCTTGAATTCATACTTCCTCCGTTCCCACATTTGTCATTTTGTTGGCTGTTTCTCAGCCGCCAAAATTAAAAATAAGATCCAATTTATTTTTTCTTTTTTCTCAATTATTTTTCTTTTTGGATTAGCCGATTTGGGTATTGGTTTGGATAATTGCCTAATTGGGTTTATTTTGGGTTTCTAGTTTCTACCTAGACTCCAAGGGTTGGAGTAAAGAAAACTACGGGCTACTGCGCAATGATTTAGGTCCTGTTTTGTTCACTTTATGTCCATATCTTTAATTTAGTTCATACAAAATAAATTGAGAAAAGTCGATAAGATTAGATAAGTTAAGGTAAGATAGGTACAGGCAAAATAAGTAAAAATCAGGTAAATAGAACGTACCATTGGTGAATTCTATGTCAATTCAACCATTTTTCTCAGTGTTATCTCAACGTGGTGTTATTTTTGGGTGGTTTGCGTTTTGAGTACGGATTAGAATAGTAACTTTCAAGTCTACACTAATTAGCTTATTATATAAAAAATAATAGATCAACTTCAATCATACTTCATGCTATTTGATTTCAGATCAATCAAGTCATATTCTTTTTGGATATAGATCGAGTCATTCAGGTCAAGTCAATTTATCCAAGTTGACACTCTTTAATTTTCACCTCCCCGATTACCATTAGGACGCTATAATCTAATATATATATATATATATATAAAGGAGGCATATTTGCTGAAATATTAGAGCGCCGCCTAAGATTACTAATGGTTTCGGCCAATAAAAAATAAGATTTCTAATTTATTTTTGAATTAAAAAAATTGATTGCCACGTAGATAATTAATTAGGTGCCACGTAGATATTTTAATTAATTAATTTTTATTATATACAACTCCATCTAAAATCAAACACTCTAAAAATTAAAAAATAAATCTAAAATAAAATTCATCCAAAATCAAATACTAATCTAAAATAAAATAAATAAAATTTAATTTAAAATAAAACATTAATCTAATACTAGAGCGCCACGTAGGAAATATAATAGTTTCCGCCAATGAAAAATAATATTTCAAAATTAATTTTGAATTAAAAAAGTCGAGTGCCACATAAATAAATAATCAAGTGCCACGTAGAAATTTTTATTAATTAATTATTAATATTACGCATATACAATTTCATCCAAAAACAAACACTCTCATAATTAAAAAATAAATCTAAAATGAAATTCAATGTAAAATAAAAAAACTAATCTAATATAATATATAAATTGGTATATATATATATATATATGAGTTTTATTTAAACATAACAATTTAATATAATCCGTGCATCGCACGAGCTAAAATTTTTAAATGCTATATTCATGACTTTTTTCTGACATTCTAAAATATGATGCATGACTAATACAGTAATACTCTATGACTTTGATGGGACCCAATATGGTAAAGATTTCTAATTATATCTCCATCTCCTAGAGAAGTTATCAAAGATCAGGCTATACCTCTAAAATGTACGGAGTAGTTATGTTCTAAGATTTCTTATATGCGCCTAAAAATAAGGTGCACCCCTTACTTAGATAAACTCCCATGGTCATGCACAAAATATGTAAGAGCATAAAAATGTGAGAGTGTGAAGTTGTGAATCTAGAGTTGGATTGAAGAAACTCAAATCAATTTGAGAGAGTTTAGAGGAAATCAACTGATTTCAAATATTGTATTATGAGCTCACAAAATACTGAGAGCTGATCATCTGCTTATATACAACGCAAACAGAATTTTATACAACGTAATTCTGCCACATCAGCTAAAAGTGTAACTGAATTGTAACCACTTTCTAACAGACTTATAACTTAAAATAATATTAATAAAATAGAATAAGGAAGTATTTCCTATACTCCCCCTTCAAGCTGGACCTTGGAAATAAGTCCAAGCTTGGAAGAAAGTGATTGATGTTGAGATGAAGCCAATGGTTTAGTAAGAATGTCTGCAAGTTGCTGATTGCTGGAAACATGAGCAGTCTGAATGAAACCAGCCTCCACTTGCTCCCTTACATAATGCATATCTCTCTTCAAATGCTTTGTTTTATCATGGAAAACGGGATTTTTTGCCAAATGTTCAGCAGACATGTTGTCACAGAATAATTTAACAGGTAAAGGGACCACAACTTGAAGATCTTCAAGTAAACCTTGAATCCAAACCAGCTCACTTGCAGCAGCAGACATACTCCTGTATTCTGCTGAGGATTTACTGACACTTCTCTGCTTTTTGGTTTTCCAAGAGATGAGATTGGAACCAAGAAACACAGCATATGCACTTAGTGATCTACTACTGAACTGACATGAGCTCCAGTCAGCATCACTATAAGCAGAAAGAGCAAAATTGTTTCCTGCAGAGTACCAGATTCCCTTATCTAAAGTACCCTTGAGGTATTTTAACACATGTAGAGCTGCACGCAAGTGTGGTACCCTAGGTGAGTGCACAAATTGACTTAAGTGTTGTACATTGTAGGATAAGTCAGGCCTAGTGATGCCTAAATAAAGCAATCTTCCAATGAGTCTTCTGTAGACATCTGGTGCATCAAGTAATTCACCAATATCAGTTGATAACTTGAGACCACATGATAAAGGTGCAGACACAGGATCACAATTATCCATACCAGCATCAATCAAGATATCCTGCACATATTTCTTCTGAGAAAGAAATATCCCATTGGCATTTCTCTGTACTTCAATACCCAGAAAATAAGCCAAGGGACCAAGATCTTTGATGGTGAATGCCTGATCTAGAGCCAGTTTAACATCTTCAATTTGAGAGGCAGAAGTGCCTGTGAGTAAAATGTCATCTACATACACCAATAGCACCAAAAACTCACCATTAAGAGTTCTGGTAAACAAAGAGTAATCCTGTGTGGATTGTTGGAATTGTAGAGTTTTGAGGAACTTGCTCAGTTCCTTGTTCCATTGTCTAGAAGCTTGTTTCAAACCATAAAGTGATCTTTTCAATTTGCATACCTCTCCTGGTTTAGCTTTAGTGTATCCAGCAGGGGGTTTCATGTAAACTTCTTCATCAATAAAGCCATGTAGGAAGGCATTGTTGACATCAAGTTGGCACAGAATCCAACCCTTCATGGCAGCCAAGGCAATCACAATTCTCACAGTGGCTAATTTGGCAACTGGAGAAAAAGTTTGATTAAAATCCCTTCCCTCAACCTGTTGGTATCCAACAGCTACAAGCCTAGCTTTATTTATCAATAGAATAATCAGGATTGAGTTTGGTTCTATAAATCCATTTAGAATTGATTGCTGTCTTACCCTTGGGCAAAGTAGTAAGATCCCAAGTGTCATTGCCCTCAAGAGCAAGAATTTCTGTATCCATGGCCTTGATCCAATGATCACTGTGCTTAGCTTGATTGTAATGCTTGGGATCAGTAGGGGAAGCAAACACAGAGAAAGCAAGAGATTCCCAAGTGTCAAACTCATGCAATGAAAGGTTAAGCAACCAAGCTGTATTAGAATAGTCAGATTCGTGTGAATCATCCAAAATAAAACCAACAGAAAAAGAAAGAGATTCACTATCAGTAAGGTGAGGAGGAATGTCTCTGTGAGGAATATAACTTCCAACAAAATCCTTGAGAACAGCAGGTGGTTTAATAATTCTAGTAGATTTTCTCACAACAGGCATAGAAACAACAGGAGAATTCTGAGGTGGGGTAAGATCATTATGATCAAGAGAAAGATCATGGGTGGAAGAAGAGATATGAGTAATAGGAGAGTGGGTGAGATGTGGAGAAGAAGAATAAGATGGAAGAGAAGATGTGAGTATAGGAGAATGATTAGAAGTAAAGGAGTCATTAACAAGACTGTTGTCAGATTGATTAACAGTCATATCAGAGTCAATACCAAATTGAACAAGAGAAGGTGAGTCAGTAGAGTTTGTGAGTAAAGGAGAAGATAGATTGTAGGGGGAAATGGTTTCAAAGAAAGTCACATGTCTAGAAACAAACACAGAGTGAGAATCCAGAACATACAGCTTGAAAGCTTTGTATCCAGCAGGATATCCAATAAACACACACCTTCTTGTTCTAGAGTCAAATTTATCCCTGTGAATCTGATTATTGTGAGCAAAACACAGAGAACCAAAGACTCTTAGGTTATCATAGACAGGTGGATGATGAAATAAAACCTCAAATGGAGTTTTCCAGTTCAACACTTTAGTTGGAATTTTGTTAAGTAGATGAGTGGCAGTTAAGACACATTCACCCCAGAATTTCTTGGGCAGATTGGCATGAAATCTCAAAGATCTAGCAATTTCAAGTAAGCTTCTGTGTTTTCTTTCAACCCTGCCATTCTGTTGAGGAGTGTAAGGTGTACTTTTCTCATGAATAATATCTTTGTCAGCAAATAGAAGTCTACAAGATTCTTTCACAATTTCAGTACCATTGTCAGATCTTATTCTTTTGACTTTGGTGTGAAATTGTGTTTCAACCATTGCTAGGAATTCAGAAATAACTTTGGCAACTTGCAGTTTATTATGAAGTAGATAGGTCCAGGTGGTTCTACTGTGATCATCTAGAATAGTCAGGAAGTAGGATGCACCATCTAAACTCTTGACTTTATATGGTCCCCACAAATCCAAATGAATCAGATAAAAACAAGCCACAGCTTTACTAATACTGACATCAAAGGGCATTTTGTGATGTTTATCTTTGTAACAAGCAACACAATTGTATTCAGTAAAACCTTTACAGCTTTCAGCATCAATACATTTCATCTTAGACAAGGAAGGATGACCTAGTCTAGCATGAAACAAATGTATTTTATTTCCTACAGAACTCTTAACTTGAGAAGCACTGGTAGCAGTCTTATTTGGTAGAGTATCAACATTGTCATCAGGCACAATATCTATATTATTGCAACTGGAATTGTGTGAATCAATACCTTTGATGGAACCAGCAAGAGAAGGCAGCACATAGTAATACAAACCATTTGTTCTTTTTCCAGCCCCAAGCAATTCAGAATTAGTAGGGTCCTGGAAAACATATCCAGTGCCATTGAATAAGACTTGTAAACCAGTGTGTTCAATCAGCCTACCAACAGATAACAAATTATGTTTGAAACCCTTGACCAACAGAACATTGTGTAACACCAATTTGTTGGTCAAAGAAGTATCACCAATGGTATCTACTGTCAGTTGAGAACCATCTGGTAGACCAACTTTAATAGGGTTGGACAGAGTTCTGATATTGGTCAAGATGGTTTCATCATAGGTCATATGATCACAAGCTCCTGAGTCAACTATCCATAAGCAAGCATCATGCAGTTTAGTTACAGCACAGTTGAAAGAATGGGAGATTATACCTGCATAACTTGCAAAAGAGGAATGAGAACCACTGGTTTCAGTCACTTGAGATTGTTTGCCTTTCATCACTTTCATAACTTCTTGACAGATAGCATTCAGCATGTCATTGTTCACCCTATCATTGTCATTGTCAGTATTTCCCAAAGGTTCATCAGCATCATCAGCAGTATAGCCAACATTTGCTACAAGCCTATTTCCAGTGGAGCCAGTTCCCTTCGAAGCCTTGATGGAATTATACCAATCAGGATAACCAATAAGCTTGAAACACTGATCAGCAGTGTGACCTTTGCCTTTGCAATGATTACAAAACCTGTTTAGTTTCTCCTTCTTGATTTCTTTCTAGTCTTTCTTTCCTGATCCAGCAGCATACTTCTGAGATTGATTTTGTCCTCCTCTATAAGCTTGAGTAGCCATAGCACTACTGGTCATAGCATTGGATTCCACAGCTGCTACACTCAATTATTTATGTTTTTCTATTTGCTGAGTAATTGAGAATACTCTATTAATGCTAGGTAAGGGATCCATGGAAAGAACATTAGTTACAGTGCTATCAAATCCACCATTCAGTCCAAGAAGAAACTTCATCATTTTATCTTCTTCTTCAAACTCAGTAATCTTCTTCAGAAACTGACAGCTGCATTGCATCATAACACCACATGTGCAGCTAGGAAATGCTCTCAAATTTTGCATTTCATCCCACAGTTTCTTGAGTTTCCCATAGTAAGTAACAATTGTCATGTTTTGCTGAGTTAAACTTTCAATTTCTTTCTTCAATTGATAGATCATAGGACCATTGGACTGACCAAACCTCATTCAATTCTCTCCACAAATCAGCAGCAGTGTCAATATAACCAAAATCATCTACTAATTCATGATTCATGGAACTTAAAATCCAGCTAACCACCATGAAATCAGCACGTTTCCATTTCATGTAATCTTTATGATTTACAGCAGGTTTTGTTATCTCACCATTGACAAATCCTTCTTTGTTCTTAGCTACTAAAGCACGTTTAACATTTCTACTCCATCTCATAAAATTCGTACCAGTAAACACAGCAGCAACTAATGAAGAGGTAGGATTATCTGAATTAGCAATGAAAAACGGATCACAATTATCAGTGTTACCTCCATTGTTGTTGTTGTTATGTGAATTATTGCTTTCAGAATCTTGAATTGCCATTTCTGATGATCAAATCACTCGAACGAAATAAGAGTCTCGAACAATTGTCGAAGAAGATCTCAACTATCGCAAGAAATTTCGCAATCACACTCGTGAATTGCAAGAAAATTTCGCAATAAAATTCCTGTAAACAGATACTCCCAGCTTTGATTTGAAAACAGATCGAATTTATCTCAGAATGAGCAAACCTCAATCTCAAATCAGAGATTATCGCTCTGATACCATGAAGAAACTCAAATCAATTTGAGAGAGTTTAGAGGAAATCAACTGATTCCAAATATTGTATTATGAGCTCACAAAATACTGAGAGCTGATCATCTGCTTATATACAACGCAAACAGAATTTTATACAACGTAATTCTGCCACATCAGCTAAAAGTGTAACTGAATTGTAACCACTTTCTAACAGACTTATAACTTAAAATAATAATAATAAAATAGAATAAGGAAGTATTTCCTATATGGATACACCCATGTGCATAAGAATAAGACTTTAGAATTAGGATGTCAATGGGACGGATTTTATGTGAGACTCACCCCTACATTCATCCCAAATAGGCGGGAATGGGGAGGTTTGTCTGGTAACGAGGGCGGGAATAGGTACAAAAATTATACCCATTATTTGTGATAGGGCGGGGGTATATTTTGTGTTGACCCGCACCATCTCCGTCCGCCCCGCTTACTTGTCAACCCGACCCGAGTTAATGAAATGTATTCCAAGCAATTCCATCATAAACGAACACCTCTTCTCATACAACTGAAGATAAGAGTCATAAAACCATGGAAGAAAACAGAGGAAAACCAAAGACACAAAAGAGAACAAAGATTTTCAGCCATGGAGTTATTCACAATCCACCTCCCTCTAAACCAACAAATCCCACATTCAAAAACTCACAAAACCCTCCAATCCTCAAAAACCCATCTTCCAGAAACCCCAATTTCAATCACATTATCACCCAATTCTTCAATTACTACAAAAAGAACCCTCAATCTCTCAATTTTTGCCCTCATTGTATCATCTTCTCTCCCATTTACTACTCCCAATGCAATTGCTGATAACACCCCAGAAGAATCAGAATTTCAACTTGAAAGATTCACAGATTCCGAGCAGGGTTTCACTCTTCTTAAACCTTCCTCCTACATTAAGGTACTTTCATCTTATGTTACTTGGATTCTTTATTTTACTTCATGTACCCGAGTTCGATTTTAACATAGTTTTCAATTTTGTATTTCTCAAAGGTGGATAAAGCAGGAGCCACTGTGTTGTTTGAGGAGGAGAATAAAGGAGCAAACAATGTAGGAATAGTGGTGAACCCAGTTCGAATTACAAGCCTCACTGATTTTGGGACTCCTCAATTTGTGGCTGACAAGCTCATTAAAGCTGAAAAACGCAAGGTAGGTTTTTGCCTTTTCTTTTTACTCCCCTTAATATTCTGAGTGGATTTCTTATTGATTTTATAGATGTCTTTATTGATTTGGATTTGTTGATTGAGAAATTTAGTGTTTTAGTTGAGTAATAATCGAAATTTGCTGCAAATGTGAAGGGGGTATGGTTAAATGTTGGTTGAATAGTATCAAATCAATGGTGAATTGATGATAATTGCAAGTTAATTTGATTGAAAGTGTAGAAAACGGCAAGGACTAATGTGTTATTCCTAGATTGTCCAAGTACTTGTATTTGTGTTGGAATTGTTCCATTGGATGATTATGGATGTGGTGATTCGTTCGTTTGGATGTGTTGAATGTTGAAAGGAGTGGCATTTTCTTGATTGTATTTGTGTTGGAATTGTTACATTGGATGATTATGGGTGTGGCGATTCGTTCATTTGGATATTTGTTGAATGTTGAAAAGAGTGGCATTTGTTTGCAAATGGATATGGATTGTGGATTATTTTTGCTTGATTAATTTGAGTTGAATGTTTGATTCTGTCCAAATGTCTGGTTAGTCTTTGAAATTGAAGAACATAAATGGGGCTGCCGTTTCTTTTGAGATACAAAGAAAGGTGTTGGGGTTTTGATTGAAGAGGAAATGTAGTTTGATGAATGAAGGAATGTTTGCTACTAGGTTCAATTGTGACCTAATAGGAGCAAACCCAAAGCAGCTTAAGCTTTCTTTCTCAAATCAGTGGCTAAATGGCACATAATAAGCAAGTGTAGCACACTACTAGAGCTGTATATGATAAACTGAAGCAATCGGGAAAATATACTTTCCTGCTGTTGTGAATTCCTATCCAATTGCGCTCTTTCAAATCATAAGAGCACGGTTTTTATATCATCGGACATCTTGGACCTTGCTCTACCCTGAATGGGAACTAGCTATATGCCTACCCTTACTGAGTGGTAATTGTTAGTTAATGTTGATCCTAAAAATCCATGATATACGGAAATTGGAGGGCTAGTGCTTAATAACATGATGATAGATGATATCATTATCATCCATAAATCATGATCTATAGCAATTTTAAATGTTTGCAGATTGATTTTTCTCTTGTATTCTACGTGAGCTTTAACATTCTCCTACACATCAAAGAAAGCTTTTCTTTTATATTGTTCGAATTTAACTTTTTGGAGTTAATAGGAAAGCACAAATGATGCTCAAGTGATTGGAGTAGCAGAAAGACCTGGCCTTGATGGGTTACCAGTATATGAGTTTGAATATGTAGTTGATAGCTCAAGAGGAGGAATGAAAAGGATATTCTCTGCTGCATTCGTCTGTAGAAAGAAACTCTACTTGTTAAACATTTCTCATGCCGACAAGCCAGAGAGTCCTCTTGACAACAATACCAGAACTATGCTCGAACAAGTTCTTCATTCCTTCGATGCTGCTCCTTCCACATAAACCTTGCTTGCAGCTTTGCAGGTTGTTAATTGTTGTCTGAATTACATTCTTTTCCCTGTCTATAGCATATCATATGAGAAAACACAATTATGAAATGAAATCTGAGTTTACTTTAGCATTGTTCAGTCCTCTTTTGTGCTGCTGCTGGTTTACATTATTAGCATGTTTGTGTTCATTAAGGAGAAGCATGCATCGCGTTCAGTCTGTCAAACAACATCCTACATTTTGCATATTTTTGACAGTGATCTGATGCAGAGGTTGGAGTAATTGAAATTCTAGTTATTTTACATTTTGCATGTTAAGGATGAATTGGCTGCTGTCGAGGAGAAAGGTTGGGCAACAACAAACGCACCACTTTGAGACTATACTAACATGTTTGGCTGCGAAACTAAGGCTTTGTTTGGTAGAAAGGAATTGAAAGGAAAAGAAGAGAAAGGAATAGAAAAATATGTGTTTTGTTGGATTATTGTGTACTAAGTGATGCAATCAGCTTATTGTAGCTTATTATAGCAGCTGTAATTTGTAGCTAACGGTTGCTGACTCATCACCACATCAGCATAACAGATTCACTAGCAATCAGTTACACATTGTAACAACTTTTAGTACATTCTAGAATTATGCTAAGCTATAAATACTACTTGTAATAAGCTTGTGATTATCAATCAATACAATCTCTAAATTCTGTTTTTCTTCCCCAAATCTTATCATGGTATCAGAGCAGGTCTGATTACCTGCGTTCTTTCTGAAAATTCCGCGAAAAATTCTTCTCAAAATTGTTCCTGAAATTCGTTTAAAATCACAAAGTGTTTACTGATTCTGATCAGAAATTCTGAAATTCTTTTCTGATTGATTGTCAATTTGTTGTTTGTCTATCGTTTTTCTGGCTGATTACTTCCTGAAAATTGTTAATACTTCATCAAAACACTGAGAATGGCTGGTGAAACTGAATACAATGATGATCTGAGAAACAATGGAGTTCTTCCTCCAAATCAAAATCCTGCAAGCATATACTACATTCCTAATTTAGAAGTATAACAACTAATCTGGGACGGACGAAAAAGGAAAGTGTAACAATTAATCTGGGACGGAGGGAGTAACTAAAGAATAATTAATAACTAAATAACTAAATAATAAATAATAATAATCTGTAATTGATTACTAAATAATTATAATAAATGATAAATAATAATATTAATAATAATTCATAATTAATAACTAATAACTAAATAATTAATAACTAATAATCTGTAATTAATTAATAAAAACAATAATAAATTATATTAATTAATAACAAATAATTAGTTATAAATAATAATAATAATAATAATAATAATATAAATATAAATATAAATAATAAGTAATATAATATATAAATAATAATAATATATTATTATTATTATTATTATTATTATTATTATTATTATTATTATTATTATTATTATTATATCAAATGCTAACAAAGTCAAATATTTTACAAATAGTTAGTGGGAAGCCGAGATACAATCTGGGCCCCCACTCCTCTGGCTATAGCAAAGCCTATCCTGGTGAAAAATATGAGCAGCAGCACGAGCCCCAATGTCATGTGCCCTAGAAAACTTTTGAATCCGCTTCAGCAACACAACAACCTCCTTATCCAGCTCCCCCAAAGAAGAAATAATTGAATTAAATTGAATTGAATTGAATTATTATTATGGGATACCACCAAAACGTTACAAGTTTAACAAGCTACAAAGGTCAAGTAAACTACAAGAAGTTGGAGGGGAGCCGAGATACAATCTGGGCCCCCACTCCTCTAGCTATAGCGAACCCGATCCTGCTGAAAATGTGGGCAGCTGCCCGTGCCCCAATGTCTTGAGCCCTGGAGTACGTCTGGACCCGCTTCAGCAACGAAACAGCCCCTTTCCCTAATTCCCCAAAAGAAGAGAAGGAAAAAGGAAGGAAACCGTAACCCAAGGCCCTACAACGTGTCGCATACTTATCCTGCTTTCGCTGCGCTGCAACCGCCACAACCGACCTGGAACGAAGTCTGACAACCCAGATTGCGTCATAGGGGAAGACCCAGTCAAGTCAACACACACATCTACACCGCCATCCCAAGAATAAAGCAATATATCTGCCGGACGAAGAGCTCCATCACTCTCACTAGTCAGCCCAACATCAACCTCCTTGCGAGCAGAAATCCCCGACCGATAGCAAATATCCAAAAGGGTATCACGAACTACATTATGTCGATGTTTAATACCCACAATCCCAGCACAAGACACGGCATGATCCCCATAAATGTCCCCATCGAAAACCCGAGAGCAAGCAGAACAAGGCGTCGAAACAGAGAACAACCGAATACCCAACCGATAGCAAAGAACCGAACGATAAGTCTTACCGTTCATAGTCTGGCCTAAACCCGAGATGGGGACTGCCCGCAGCCAAGCTGAGGAGTGATCCCCTGCTGTGATTTCCATAGGGCAACATGACGGGAAGATAAGGAGTAGGCGGATTATTATTATTATTATTATTATTATTATTATTATTATTATTATTATTATTATTATTATTAAGTTAAATTGAATTGAATTAAACTGAATGCTCCTGAACTGAACTGAACTGCCAAATAAGTCCTGAAACTGAAATTAAGCCAAAAAGAACAGGTCTTAGTTAGCAAGTCTTGAGGGATTAATACCGAGACCCGAGATCGAATCATGTGTACATCATTTGTCATCTTGTATTTTGTGGCTCTTTCTCTGCGAGTGCGTCGAGGCGGATATCGGGCATGCAACAACAAACACATATCAACTAAAAGACAAACAGCTAAAAGACAAAAAAGGAAGTACCATTCATGTAAAAAAAGTACCATTCTAATACCATTCTGTAAAAAAAAGTACCATTTGTGTTTAGAAAAGTACCATTTAATTTTTTTTTTGTCCTTTTTCCTATTTTGTCTTATGTTCTGATATGTATTTGGACACACATATCAGATATGTGTTTTTACTTCCTCCTTTCTCTGCACCAAAAACATTGTAGTAAACAAAAGTGATGCTAACTTTTCGACCCAATTGGGGTAAAAGCCAAATCTTTTCGGATTTTTGGTGAGTACTAGTTGTTGGCCGACGCGCTAACGCGCGCCGTCCCCCAAGTTAGCAAAATAAAAAAATGTTAAATTATTAGTCATAATAATTACAATTTGAAAGTCACTTTACAAGAAAAAACACTTACTACATATGAAATCGAAAAGTGTATTAAATACGTTTTTCATTTACGAATTAGACGACATAGAATGAACTACTTGCGTAATGCCTTCAGAAAGTTGTAGTTGCTTGTTACCTTCCCAAACCATGTAAGGAAGCCATTCAGATGTTTTAAATACTCGCCTGGGTGTTTTTTGTGTCTCTAGATGACAATATAAAATTAATCTTCTCCCTTCGCTGGTGGACAGGGGCTTATATAGCAGGTGACAAAGCCTCGTTTCTTGCAATAATCAAGGTATCCAACCTGAGAGAAAGAATAAGACAGAATAGCAAGCATAAAACAACTCAACAAGCCTACTACCTCAAAAACAAGCAGCTGTCGCGACTATTTCCCCACTTCTCTATTTCGTGTGGACCTCACAAACACGAAGTCATGCTAAACAGTTTCATATGCCTTATGATCAACCACTATACCGATAAATAATGCCAGACTTTAAGGAAGCCAACTAAAAGAGCATTAATAAGCAATACACAAACTTGTAAACAGCACAATTCAGAAGCAAAATTTTGGAGGAACTCATTTGCTGTGGGTAATTTATATTTCAGACTATAATATGCTTTAAATAACCAACTAAAAGTAAAAGAAAAGTACCTTTAAGTGGTCAAGTTTAGCATTTACTGGTACTTTTGAAGATCTTGCAAATAATAGATACTTTTGATACTTTAATTCTTCATCATTGGGGTGTTGCGACGACTTCAAGGATCAGTACCAGTAATTGAAGTTTCTTCTTCCTCCTTTTCTTCAGTATTGTTGTTCTTTCTGTATGATTGAGCTTTGTAATTGCTGAAATGCAGATTCGATGTACACAAGGTTAACAATGATTTGATGAAAATTCAACCAGAAATTGAACAGAAATGACAGTCGTTTTCCCACTCTTTCGCATGAATTTAATTACCTGTTCTTCTCTCCGAATTCATCCAGGGAACTGGAGAAATTGATCGATTTTGAGGTAAACAGCTGTAATAATTGAAGAAATTTAAACATAATTAGTCGGATTTTAATTCAGAAATGCTATGAATTTGTTAGCCAAAAATTGATTTAACAAAAAAAGCTTCAAATTTTCTAATTGTTCAATCGTCCAAATAAGCCACACATTTTAATCATTTTGAAGATTATTACAGGTTTTAACTCTTCAAATTCCGAAAATCGTTAGCCAAAAATTGATTTAACAAAAACAGCTTCAAATTTTCCAATTGTTCAATCGTCCAAATAACCCACACATTTTAATCGTTTTGATGATTATTACAGGTTTTGTTACAGGTTTAAACTTTTTAAATTCCGAATATGAAATAAATCCTAATTACAGACGATCGATCAAGTACTCCCAACCAATCAACTTCAGACCACCATTACTAATTACAGGCTGAATTATTAAAAGAAAGAGAAAGAATTACCTTGATGAAACCAATTTCCTGATGATCCAAGGATACTGAAAAGGAGAGAAAAGTTAAGGGGGCGGAGGAGAGATGACAGGTAGGGTTCGCAAATGGAAGGGATGAAATCTCAGAGAAAGCAAAGAGAGGCAGCAGATCTTGTCAGTAGGGAAAAGAGAAATGGTTTGCTGCTCATAATAGGTTATAGTTTAAAAGCAGATTGAAGAAGATGGGTGTTTGTAATGCCGAGGAGCATGCAATTTGCGCCCCTAGCTGTGAGGACAGAACTCACATGTGATTTGGCTATCAATTACAAAAGCTTTTCCTTAAGCAAATGTTACATGAAGTACGCATAAGCCTCATTATTTGACCAAATTAGGTAAATTCAAAGCTCAAGTCAAAATACAGATTAAAATATATGGTACACCAGCTCAGAACCTTGAATAGCCAAAGAACATAATGAGAAAACACTTACTCAAAGCTTGGGCATCAGTCATCCTCTTCCTGTAGTCCCTGTTAAGCATTCTTTTAGGTAGCAACGCGCTACTGGGAACACAACATCAAGTCCATGCCACCTACCAGTTTCTGCAGCACACACCTGCTTTACGCGTTTTTTGTAGATTTACTGTTAGGATTCTTACAACGATGTTTGCTGTAACTTCTGAAATTGTTGTGATGATATTTTCCCATAGATGTTTTTTCCCACAGTAGAAACTTAACCGAATTTGTGTGTTGCCAGTGAATTGGCTCGGCAGACTTTACTTGCATCTTTCTAGGTGATCTTGGAAAGACTATCAGAAAGAAGTCAACTGCCTGTTGCTGATAGATATTTAATGCTGGTGGTACCTGTTAGTCAAAGTTAAAGAATCATGTAAGAACGCGTTCAACTTTGCGAAAGAAAACTTTATTGGTAAATGTTAGGAGTAGCAAGCTAAGAAATCGAAAATGGCTAACCTTTGGCCTAGGCTCTTTAGTTCTGTGGTTTTTAGGACTGGAGTAACAGGTGCCTGTAAACAACTGATCTCCAAGCTCACACAAATGCTTCCCGAGTTCTGTTGGATTGAGTTTCGGTGATTTCTCTTTCCTCACCAAAACTGTGTCCTGCCCACCCTTGCCTCTCTCTATTGTCAAATTGCCCCTTCCTCTCTCTATTGTCAAATTGCCCCTGCCTCTCTCTACTACCAAATTGCCCCGGCCTCTCAAAGCTATCCCCGGCACTTTGACAAGCATACACGTTGAAGTTCGATGGAAGGGAACTTAAGATCCCAGGACCTCTTGCGACCTACTGATGGGGATGGACATTTTGGCCAGAGAATCCCGAACGATCTCTATGAACATCCTGAGTTTGAAAACATGTTCAGATTACAAAACCCCATTTCTGCTATAAAGGCAACAAAACAAACACACGGACGAATAGGACACAGATGAAGCAAACAGAAAAAGAGTATTCGGAAACTTAAATCAACTCAGGGTCCCATAATTTTAGAATGTAGAGTGAACCAAATTTCTTTTTTATTCCACAGTTAAGAAGATTTTCACGCAAGTAACAACATGTAATTCTTGTTACCTTCTTCTATCAGCTTCTGACACCCAGATGGTTCGAGCTTTCCTTTCTTCTTGTTTGCCACCAGATTTTTTTCCAAAGAAATTGCTCAACCTCCCGCTCTATGTGAGTGACAATTAGCTAAACCAGAAATGTGCTTCCTTAATATAAGAACCCGTTTTCAAAAGCTGACGCGATCTCCCTCAAATCTGCGAGAAAATTACAGAAATTCAGAACAATGGACAACACCAAACAAAACCCTAAAAATTGGACTGCAAAATAATTTTTAATTAAACAAATCCTAGATACCAGAGCTTATGCTCGAGTGTTCCAGAGACAAGATGTATTCAAGAAATCAACTAAAATCCCTAGATTACCACAAATTGAGGCAATGCTTCAGCACTATACTCAAATTTCACAAATATAGTTAGAAATATACTCAAAAATTGAGGCAAATGCTTCAGCACTATACTCAAATTTCACAAATATACTCAAACTTTTTGTCCCTAGATTACCACAAAAAATATCAGCACTATACACGTTAGAAGAAGCATGAGCTTTTTGGCTTTAGCCCGTCTTTCGTAAAGGGGTGACACGTCCTTCATATTTTTTAATATCATTTCTTTACGAATAGAGAAAAAAAGAAGAAAAATCAGGTTGATCGCTTTGGCAACGTCAATGTGCTGACACTGAAACATAATGGGTCCTAACAATGGCAAGCTCCCACCAAATTTTGGATTCTAATTGGTTGGTATCACTACTAAGCATGGGATGTGGTATAGTGAAAGCTCAATAAAACTTGTTCAGCAAGTGAAGCTTAAAAGAGTACTCGGAGTATGATTTCCACTTGTCAGATAGGCAGAAGAAAAGTGCACAAGTTAAAAACACTCCGGTTGACAGAATACCAACTTATAATAGCATCAAATGATTGAGCTTTTAGTGAAACAAATGCCAGAAATTGAAAGTAGAGAATCCCAGACAGCTATTATGCATTTAATGTTATTCCACAAACTGTATAGGAGAAAATATAGAGCAACTGACCCAAATAACTGTCCCAGAATTTGGCAATGCTGAATCATTCCCATTAATGGCAGATTGCAGCGTCTGGTGAAGAGGAGCAACTACCCCATGTCCTGCAGTTTCGAGAGTATTGCAGCTCTCTAGAGCCAACCCTTTTGGTAAGCCCTTCTTCTCCATGTATTCTTTCAGATTACGCACAATCGTCTTTGTTGGAGTTTTTGCAACTCCATGGAACTTCGTAAAACTTGTCACATGAACTGTAACTGCTGACAGTGCGGACCTTGTGAACCCTCATCCAACAATCCAGATACTATATACCAAATCTTATACCACTAATATGAACTGCAATAAAATATGCAACAAGAAAGATCAATCTAATAATTACATCAAAGTGAACACAGGATCCTGTTCTTGCTAATACATGAAATCATTTAAAAATTTAAAAAGAGCGGGAGATGGAAAAATCATTTTAAAAAAAAGAGCGATAGACAGGGAAAAGAGGAAAGAAAACACATAAAAAACCCAACCCTAGATATCAAAATTATTAAAATGCAAACAAAAATAGAAATTACACCTCTTGATCAAGATGTCTCGACGCGAGAAGAAAGCCTAGGACGATCAATGAGAAGCTCGTATTATCATCCTGAATAGAGGGTAAAATAAAAAGCAATCAGGTCAGTTACATGGACTTCGGTGATAAATAAAAGCTTGAAAACAATACAGGACATGAATAGGAAAGAGAACAAACCAGCTCTTTAGTTCTATTTAGGTGCTACAGATACCAATTTGGCAGCTCGAAATGTCCCTGAAAACATGAAATTTATATGCTTAGGAGAGTTCCCTTGTGTATGACGTGCATACAAGACAAATAATAATGAGAATTGTGACAGTGACTTGAGTTTTGAGTTATGTTAGGAAATAGAAAGAGAGAGATTTGAGTTATATTAAACAAAGATCCTCAACACAAGGTACATACTGCTCAAAAGACACAGACAAGAACCTAGTATGACAAATCCTTTTATCTAAGTTTTTTTTTTTTGCAAATATCAAATAAGCTTCAAGTAAGTTACCTGTCGGGATAATATAGTAGTGGCATCCAAATGAGGAAAAGTTGTAGCAGGAGGAGGATCTGTCGAATCATCAACAGGCACATAGATAGCCTGGACAGAAGTAATAGAACCCTTATTGGTCGTTGTAATACACTCTTGTGGACCTCCAAGATCAGTATCCAAGGTAGGTTGGTAACCAACAGCCGAGGGAATACATCCAAGTAAAGCAGACACCTCTGAGTTAGCCTAGAATCAACAAAAAAAAAGGGTTTGCATAATCAAGAGGATCAATCCACGGAAGATTCACAATGAGTAGAGAAGTTCTTTGACAGGAAACCATACTTGGGTAAAACGGAAAATGTTGTCAATAAAGAGCAGCACATCTTGTCCCTCAGCATTACGGAAGTTTGGAATTGATCCCGAAATCATCTGTACATCAGGAAAAAGAGATTCTGACAAAAACCTGAGAATTGCTACTGTCAAAACCCAGAAGTTAAGCATGCTTAGTGACGACTAACAGAAGACCGTTTCACAAAGTCTTGTTGAGGAATAGGAGTACACGGGCATAATAGTATATAAGAAGGTCTCATACTAACTTAATGTAAGATGTGGATAGCATAATATGTACAAGGGATGACAATTTTTTTCCTTTTTCTGGTTTCAAATCATAGCAGTATATACGCAACAATCCCACCCGAGACTTAATCAAATATTCATTTTTTTTTTACTATTCTAGCTGATCATCCAGAAAAGATACGGAGACCGTAGGTTCTGAATGCAAAGTTACCTAAGGTTAACTTCTGCACATAAGCAGGAAAAGATAACTGAATCTCCTTACTGAAATCAACGAGGACCAGATTAAAATATACAACACCTTAGCAGAATAAGCTAAAAAATCAGGTTACCTTATGTTGTTGGCTGCAAAAACCTCTTGCAATATCTGAACGAAAAAAAGAAGTTGTGAACTCTACTATCGAAAGTTGATGGAGTTCATCGACATCACACCCTATAAAGCCGCAAACTGCTTTGCTGAAGGGCATCCAAGTAAAAGCAACATAAGGGCATGAAGATTACAATGACAACTAATAAAACAAAATGTACCAATTCAAATAGTTCACAAATAGACAAATAGTCATGGGAAATTCCAAGTATTAGAATTATTTACCTGCTGAATATGCAACGGTCTCTCTCCCATTGCAGAACATATGGTTGCCACCTTTGCTTCATGATCATCAATTTCCTTTAGTAGCTAAGCTCTTTTAACAATCATGCCACTGATCATTCTTTCCAGCATAGACTTACGAGATCTTCTCCAAGTCTGTGAATTTGCGGAATTTATTAGGAAAAATAGCCAATGTTGTAAACATGGTGAATGGAAAATATCAAATTGAAGTTCTCTGTATAAGCCAGAGAAACTCCTTTTCCACCTAGATTAAGTTCATATGGTGTGTCGTGGAATGGCAAACAAATCTTCACCCAAATTTAGTGCACACAGTGAAGAAACATAAAACCGTGGATACGGAGATAGGAATTTAAGCAAAGAAGTTGTATAGTTGACTGAAAACTTCTCTAGCATTGCCCACTAATGACATATTCAATACAACTATAGTGGTTCGTAGTATAGTGCCTACACCCAGACATTAAAGAGACTGTGGACTTGGCTCAAGTACCAAATTCTACTCAAGCGGCTAATTGCTTTTAAAAACCTCAAATAGATACACCCTAAACATGGTGCTAGGACAATATCTTAGATTCATGGACCTATCTCAACGCATGAGATCTTTCACTCACATTTTTTCTCATTCAAGAATTGTTTGTTTCTTGCCCATTTACAATTTACAGTATGTAATCATGAACCCTATTACTAATTAGAGCAAACATTTGAAATCGCGATCTTTTTTGGGGGTAATTTTGGGCAATTAGACATTATTGATCTATGCACTATCGCTTCAAAGTAAATTACCTAATTCTTTTAAGCCAATTACAGTACATCAGAATACCCTTTTATCTTCACAAAAGGTTTACACATTGCAACTCACTTGACCTTAACAAGCCTTGAGCACAAAGACAAAATGTGGTCCATTACTTTTAACCTAGGTAGCATATGTCAATAAAAAAAGGAAAAACTCGACGATTTCTCAAGTTTATATGCAATCATGATTAAACATTAAGAAGCACCATTCAAAAATTACTCCTTTTCCCCTACATTTTGAGCAAGAGAGGAAATTAAACTATCATCCAACGTACTTTAAAATACTGAACAAGAGTAATTGATGATCTTACTTGTACAAATATGCAGCAATCGCTGCAATCAACCTTTAATTCGACGAATCACAGCATTCGACGCCACAACCGAATATAACCTGACAAAATTAGGGAAATTTGGGCACCAAACAATTAAATGTTGAAGTAAAATCAAGTTCAGTGGTATCACAAAACAAAATTGAGAATAATAACTCACCCTTTTTTTGAGCCAATCGCTGCAATCAACCTTTAATTCGACGAATCTCAGCATTCAACGCCACAACCGATGCCCTATTCGTCTCACTTGCTGCCGTTTCAGCTTTCTGCATAAGAAACTTTTAAAACAATTGAAAATGATAACAATTTCAGATCTGAAGAGCTTACAATTCAAAGGCAGAGAATCTTTGCGATATTTACCTCCCTTCATTCGTGAATTGTGTGGTCGACAAAATTTCAGTAGGAGATGGGGATGAGGTTATACCAAGAAGAGAAGCAGGAGGAAAGAGAAAGGGGAAGCTCGAGCAAGCAAAAGGAAGAGGACGAAAGACCTAGGTCAAAGGCTGAACGTAAAGAGAGGGTCTAAGGCTGAAGCAACGTGGAGGAGCAAGATGTTAAGAGGGCAAAAACGATAAATCGGTAGAAATTGAAGGGCATTTTAGGTGTTCCACTATTGGATGAATAGTGAAACACAATTCCTTGCTTTTAAAGGTTGTAGGATTTGCACTAGGATGTAATATGAACGCGCTAGGATCCTCTAGAGTTAGCAATCAACTCTATAAAATAGAGTTTCCTTAATCTGGGCCCTTCATCTTTATTATTGGAAATCAAGGGCTACAAATTTAATTAAAAATAAAAATAAATTCTACAATTTGTTTTCCCAAAAACGAAATCCCACGCTATGCCACATCTCTATCTCCTCACTCCTTCAGCCCTTCCCAATCCCTTCATCAGAAACCTCCTTAACCACCGCTCCACCACCACCGCCAATCCACCATGCAAACACACAATTGTCACTATAAAATATTCGATCTTTTTGTGCACAACCAACTCTTTACATATTGAATTGAAACTCGTATCTGTTCACAATGTCACAACATGGGCCGTTTACGCAAACATCACACACCACCGAAATCCATTGTTGCATCAAATACTTATTTTATAAATCTTGTTATAAATAATACATTACCAAAAATCCCCCTGTTTTTTCGGTCACCATGCCGGACCGTCTTCACTGACGGAATTGTCATCATGGTCAACGGGAAAGGATGGGTGATTCTGCCAAATAATGGGAGGGTTGTGGTGGTGCTGTGGTGATTTGCACAGTATAGAGAGTGTGGCAGGGGGCTAGAAAATGGTGTTGCAAACCTTCAGTGGTGGTCGGGGTAAATGGATGGAAGAAAGTGGGGTAAGTGGTTACAGGAAGAGGGTAAAGAAGAGATTAATTAACAAAAGCAAGGTTAATATGGGAAATAATTGAAACTCTATAATGTAGAGTTGATTAGTAACTCCAGAGTCCAGAGGATCTGAACACAATATGAACGCAACATAAAGTCCTTAATTTTTTCGATGTGGATGTCTGTTAGGGAAACGTTGTTGCATGGACGTCATCAAAATAGAGCTTGAAGTCAGAAATTCCAACTTTGGAAGAGGACTATCATATCCAAATTCAACTAAGGAGCTTAAATTATTGGTATGCATCATGTTGACCGTTACATGTAAAGCTTCCTAAAATAGATTTGCTCCCATATTCTTTTGTGGTCGAGAAGTCTCTACATGATGCGTCTCCTTTAACCACTTTGTAATTAAATTAATCTCATTTGATTGTAGCGTAAGTCGAACGATGAGTTACTATAATATTATGTTGTTGCATCATATTACTACTCTAGTACGCATTTTCCGACCAATTCTTGTTATTATAACTTAAATTTAATACTTCTTTATATTGTGGTATAGCTTATTAATACACACTAAGTTTCGAAAAACATCTTTATGATAATTTTGCACACAAAAATCAACCTTATACATTGTCTCAAATCTAGTTTGTATTTTTATGAATTTCCTTTATTAGATACTCTGTACGGACATTGTCATTTTGTCACAACTATTCATTGGGTAGATAAAACATCACTACTATTAAAAATTAATTTATAAAACTGATATGGATTCCACTACCACTGTTCTCTATTAGTTTTTTTTTTCCGAGTGTAGAGAGAGTCATTAAATAGCAAGGCAACAAATGATGTAGACGAGATTCGATCTCAGATCTTGGGTACTACCCCTCAAAACTTTATCAATTAAGCTAGTTGACATCCACACTATGGGTAGACAAAGTTTTATCCACTTTGTACTACTTAATGAGGATAAACACATGTTTGACTTTAATTGAGTACTACAGACGTAGTATATGTATACAAAATGTTTCAATTCAATACCACAAATGGAGTAGAGTACAGAGTATAACTCCATTACCACAATACAAGCGGCCACATGTTTTTTTTGGGTGCTAATAACCACAATACAAACGGCCACATGTTTTTTTTGGTGCTAATAAGCCAAAAGGGCGTTACGAGTTATGGATGGGAAAGGGGTAAGAATATGTAACTTGCGTATACAGATTTAACAGTCTTACCACTAGTTGAAGATCTCATTAGTTAGCTAGATGTTAAAAGTATTGATTGAAGTACGTATGAGTGTTTATAGAGAGAATTTATTATGCTTTATTCTTTTGCACTATTAACATTGGAATTAACTCACTTAAGAGTATCTCTTCACACACTAAAGTGCTTTTTAACTATATAAAGGACTGGTAGATCGATATAATAAAGGACCGTAACGAACAAGCTTTTGATTTTAATGGTCTACAAATTAAAGAGGTTAACTTTTAACAATATTTGCGATTGATGGAACTAATTATTGTCTAATTGACACTCTGGTCTTCCAAACACAAACCATTAAAACTTAAAAGTTTATGGAATAAATTCCAGAGTGAACATAGCCAATGACTTGTTTATTTTGAAGTGCGTTAATTTGCAATTCTTTACTTACAACTGGTTGTATCTAAAGATGGTCGGGCCGGGTCGAGCCCACGGGTCGTAGGCCTAACCAGACCAAGTCCACGCCATGCCACGTTGTTTCGTGTCGTGCCGGGTCGGGCCGAAAAGTTTAAAAAGGTGTCCAGGCCCGGCCCAAGCCCATGGGATTCGTGCCGTTACGGGTCGGCACGTCGTGCCTAAGGCTAATTTTACTAAATTTAGTGGGCTTTGGCGTGACGGGTCGAGTCTTGTCATGCTTTTTCCAAAAAATTAAGGCCCACGACCCACGACTTCGTGCCCGTGCCGGGCCGTGCTTTTTTCGTGCTCGTGCCGAGCCGGACTTTTTTCGTGTCGGGTCGGGCTTTGGGCCGGCCTGGCCCACAACCATCTTTAGTTGTACCTGCGTGACACAATTAAAAAGTTTTGTATCTATGTGTTTGTACTTCATGAGGGCGTGGGAAAAGCTAATTATGCTTTCTGAATCATCATAAGCTGAGTTGAAACAGCTACCCATCTCTTGTACGTAGGTTAGACTTCGCATTGTACGGTAAAGATTCTCGCATTAGTTTATTAGATTATACAGTGTGTATATCTTACTAACGTTTATATTTTACTCCCTCCGTTCCAAAATGTTTGTTACGTTTGGACTTTTGCACGTTTATTAACGTATAATAAAGATTCTTTTGGTTTTTTATTAAAAAAATAAACCAAGTAAAACCCCAATCCACTAATAATTACAACAACCAATAAGATTGTTTTATTTATCAAAATGAACCAATAATGGAAAAGCACAAAGATTGCTAACTTAACATACTTGGGAAATTGTAAAGAAATTTAATGAGTTGAAAAAATTGGACCAATTAAAATCAAAAGTTGGCACAAAAAATAATATTATAATAAGTTTATAAAAGGAAAGATTCCCCAATGTAACAAACATTTTGAAACAACCTAAAAGGAATACGTAACAAACATTTTGGAACGGAGGGAGTATCTTGTTAATATCAAGTGGGAAAGTCCACGTAGTGACGTAATGTAAATCCTTTAATCACTTCCTAGTTCCTAGTAATTAACTATCATACTTTTAATGTGGCGTAAGACTAACGATGACTGATAATAGCATAGCCGCATTGCATGACTAATTCTTGATCATCTGTTTACAACTAATTAACATAAACTACTTGGAACAAAATAAGCAAGTATCTTTGTGGTAGATTAATCATATGTTAGGACAATTGTTTATTGTTTACTACTTCCGTTTCAAAATATCTTTATACTTTTTGTTTAGTGTGTTTCGTAAAAATACATAGTAATATTAAATTCTTGGTATACTGCATACTCCATAAGTTCTTAATTACTCCGTATAATTTATTTAATTAATTTTTACTGAAAAAGGTTAGAAAGGAAAAATTGGAACTTAAGTTTTAACCATGTATGTAAACTTGTGGGTATTCAATTGCAAATGGTGATTGATCCAAAAGTTGTTAGGATTTCTTTTCAGATTTTAAGCAATAATATCATTTTATATTCTATAAAATAATTAGTCAAAGCACTCCCTTTCCTCTTCCAACTTGCAATTTTGTGCATATACTCTAATTGTCCAAATCCAACAATTTTTTGCGTAACCAATTGGACTGTTAAAATCGAGCCCTTATAAATAGCCAAGTAACAACTTTTCAAATTTGGAAAGTGCCAACAAGAGAAATAACATAAATCATTTCCCACGCTACCCTTATAGCTATGTTCCATGATGAGTGACAATATCGTGAGTTTATGACGTGTTGTGTTGTTTTAGGGTTAGTTGAATTCGTCAAATGATTTTGTGTGTAGTTATTTAAGTATAGTAACATACAAGTATCGGAGTATTTGTTTGTCCATGAGCAGATTGAGCGTTCTTGGAATTGAAAGTTATATGACTCGTATTTGAGGATAACAACGGCATGATCGTAGCATTATTTTGCTATTTTCATTGGCGGGTGTGATGTATTTATTGATATTGATTTACGTTAAACTTAGTAGAGTTTCACTTAATTTACCAGTTGGTTAGAGTTAAACTATCTATATTTTCAGTAATTAAGAGACTATACATTCATAATATAACTCTTTAAGAACTGCATGTAATCATTATATTACTCCGTACATTTCTTAAGTTAATATTTCCAGCTTTAATTTTTAAGTTAGAAATACCATTTAGGAACGTACGACAAAATCATGATTTATAATGTAGGAGTGCAACTTCTTGTATCTTAATAGTTGGAATTGCATATTTTGGCAAGATTGGAACAATGTTAAAATCAATCGTGGTAAAATTAGGTTAAAGAGAATAATATTTTCGAGTATTGTCTTAATAAATTTAAATAATGATTTGTCTTATTATTTTATGACTTTTTTAAGTCAAGGTGGGACCCTTCTCAAGAACATTAAATGACGCTAAGCAGGACTCAAATCATTTGCGGCAGTCAACCCTTCCCCTGAAAAAACTCTCTCTCCTCAACCGAACTACCAAAGAAACCCAGCTTCAAATTCATCTCCCAAAGCTGGGTTTCTAAATCTTTCTGCAAAATTCGCAAGTTCAGATTCAATGGAGAAACACCCAGAAATTGATTCAGGCGAAAAACGGCTCAATGAGCTTGGTTACAAGCAAGAACTCAGAAGAGAAATGGTTCATTTTTTAACCCAAGATTGAATCTTTAATTTCTTATGCATAGAACATTTTTGTTGAAATGCATTAATGAGAATTTTGCACTAATTTTTGTGTTTTTTTCGAAATTGCAGACTTTGTTCAAGACATTGGCAATATCATTTTCTACAATGTCACTCTTTACAGGGATAACTCCTTTATACGGGTCAAGTTTGCAGTATGCTGGGCCCGCTAGTCTTGTTTGGGGTTGGGTTGTTGTTTCTTTCTTTACTGGGTTTGTTGGAGTTGCTATGTCTGAGATTTGCTCCTCTTTTCCGGTTAGTCAAACTTCTTTTGTTGAACTCGCCTCTGTTTTTCTATCTGTTCTTGTAATTATTTCTTGTTCTTGAATTTGATTGCCTTTTCCAATTTTGAATTATGTTGTTTGCGAATAATGGATGTGAAACCGGAGTCCGACCCTTTATTTTACCTTAATTACTCATGTCGGATCCTCCATGATACTTTGAGACGGGTATGGGTAATGGGTGCTAGTAAGCTAAATTTCATTTTGGACTAAAAACATGGATAATTTTCATGAAATAGCTAAATCCAACACTTGGACAAGTATCCATGTCCAGCACTAGTACCCGAGTTTGAGTAGCATAGTATGTAACAATCTGTATACTTTTCATAAGCTGGGTTAGGAGTAAGAGCAAGACTATGTTGTTCTTGATACAATTTCAAAGATTTTTCTTAAACTTGGATTTGAAATACCTCAGATATTTTTCTAAAAATATTTCAGAAACGCGAATCAGTTGGAAAAATCATGCTAATAGCAGAACATCTTGGTGGGGTTAGCTAGTCCTGACTGAGGCAATGAGTAGAATACTAGAATCTTAAGTCGAATTGGGGAATCGAATTTGTCAGTCTGTACTAGGATCGTAGGACTTCTAGGAGTCAAACTTAGAGTTGAGCTTTTTGGTTCTAGATGAACAAAAGAATGAAATTACTGATAGCATGAGCTCCCTTCATTTCCCATTAACTCCTCATAGTTAGCTCTCCATACAATACTTTTTCCTACTTGTAGTTTATTATTAGCCTTCGACTTCGTTAATCATGCCTTTTGTGGAATTTGTGGCAAAATATGAAATTTCTGAAAATGGAAAAAAGGTGAGGTAATACGATGAACTAATAAGCAGCATTCTTCTACAATCATATTTAAGATTCTGCTGCTTCTTGATGTTGTGTTTCTGATCGAGGAATGTGGAAAAACTATGGCTTTGAATCTGTGATTGCTTGTGAGAGGAATGAAACAAAAGGAGTTGCTTATTGACATTCCTTAATTACATTTTTTATACATGGTATTTCCAATCATTTCACAACTTCAATTTCTCCTATAATGCAAATGCCTCCTCTTTAGTTTTGCACACCCAATACTAGCTTATGTCATTAAGTAAAAGACTCTATTCCAAGCTCCCGGTTAGAAGTGACTCTATTCGCTGTATCCCTCAGTGAATACCTGACTAGCTCCAAACAAGGAGATGCCTCACAAATACTTGTATTTTCCGTAAAAGTTTGAGTAGACTAGTTTTACATATGATGGTTAGAGTTAGAGACACAGAGTTCCCACGGAAAAATTTTCTTGGTAAGAGAAATATGCTTGCTATGGTTGTTATTAACATCAAAGTAAAATATATCATGGTCTTTTCTTGCCACTTTATCAGCATTCTCGAGTCTCTAATAGTTCAATCTTCCTCGAGCAAATCTGTATAAGCTAACAAACTGTATTAAGTTTCACGCGTTTTCCTTGAGTTTCGCAGGGCTAACATTCTCCTGATTTTCAATCAAACAGACTACAGGCTCCCTCTACTTTTGGGCAGCACATTTAGCAGGGGCAAAATGGGGCCCTTTTGCATCTTGGTGCTGTGCGTGGTTTGAGACTATAGGTTTAGTTGCTGGCATAGGTACTCAGGTAAGTAAATTACAACTAAACCCTTAAGAACTTCACTCATCAAAAGGATTGGTTCAAATTGTTTACATGCTTTGTTTTTGCAGGCTTATGCAGGAACAGAAGTTCTACAAAGCATCATTTTGCTGTGCACTGGGACAAACAAAGGTGGAGGATACTTCGCTCCAAAATGGTTGTTTTTATGCATTTATATAGGACTGACCCTCATATGGGCTGTGCTCAACACATTTGCCTTGGAAGTCATCGCTATCCTTGACATTATATCGATGTGGTGGCAGGTAAATCCCATAATTTCTCATTATCCACAAATCAGCACAATGATTCTAAAATCATAAACTTTTTAGGGTGGTTTGTGAATGGATTATCAAAATTCCTTAATAATCTAAAAATGTTTCAGATGAAAAGAAAAACTTCTGTAATTTTATGTTGAATATGAAGCCTTAACAATGTATTTTTCTTGTAGATGATTGGTGGCGCAGTTATTGTTATTATGCTTCCTCTGGTGGCTATGACTACAAAGCCAGCCTCATTTGTATTCTCTCATTTTGAGATGGCAAGCTCAACTGGGGTAACAAATCATGCATATGCAGTCATGTTATCTTTTCTTGTCAGTCAGTATTCACTGTACGGATATGATGCAGCTGCACATCTTACTGAAGAAACCAAAGGAGCTGATAAAAATGGACCCATTGCTATTCTTTCTAGTTTAGGGATCATTGCAGTTATTGGATGGGCATATATCCTGGCCCTCACCTTCAGCATTCAGGTATTTAGTAACTTGTTTTAGTTCACAATTACTAAGTTTAAGAAGTAAACTATTTCTGCATACTGAAATCCATTTAAATGTTTCTGAAAACCTTAAAATTCAATTAGACTTTACTACTTCAGTAGGATTGTAATATCTTAGTACTACTCTGTATTATATTTTGAGTTAGAAAGCAAGTTATATCTTAAAAATAGTCTGTGGCTGAAATTTTTATGATGTTATTAAAAATGTGGTGTCATTTCTGAAGTGTAATCTTGTATGTAACCTTAAACATTCAGGATTTGAGCTATCTATATGATCCGAGCAATGAGACTGCAGGAGCATTTGTGCCGGCTCAGATACTTTATGATGCATTTTATGGAAGATATCAGAATGGTACTGGAGCCATTATTTTGCTTATCGTCATTTGGGGATCTTTTTTCTTTGCCGGACTTTCTATCACTACAAGTGCAGCCAGAGTTGTAAGTAAAACAATCCCTACTTCAGACACATTCATAAAATCCTGAATTTTATAAGAAGACTTTTCTTTTTTCTGTTAGTATTCTTAGGCTCCGTTTGTTTTGGCATAAAACGTTTTCAGTGAAAAATGACACCACATTTCTGAAGTGTAATCTTATAAAACTCAATTTCAAAATAGATTTCCCTTGTTTGGTTCCTCACGAGAAAATTAATAGAAAATGGAAAATGGTAGAAAATGGATGAAGAATTGATGGGAAGAAGGAAGATGGTGATAAGGAGGAAAGATGGAAAAGTTGTTTCCTTTCCTTTCAAATGGAAAAGGTTTTTCCACCTTTGAGGGAGTTATGGAAAATCGTATTTCATCCCTTGTGAAACCAAACAACGTAAAATGATTGAAAATGGGAAAAATCGTTTTCCATGAAAACATTTTACACCCTACCAAACAGAGCCTTAGTCAAGTTATCTTTCAATACTACGAGATAGGCTGTGTCCCCCCCCCCCCCCCCCCCCCCCCCCCCCCTCTTCTTTTTTCATGCCCTCTTCACATTTTCCATCCATTTTCTTCAGAGTTTCACGAAGTACATTGTCTAAATGTTAATATTTTCTTGATGAATCAGGTATATGCATTATCTAGAGATGGAGGAGTCCCATTTTCTACCATTTGGAGAAAAGTGCACCCTAAACATAAAGTTCCATCTAATGCAGTGTGGCTATGTGCATCTCTCTGCATTCTTCTTGGGCTCCCCATACTCAAACTCGACGTTGTGTTCACAGCCATAACATCAATTTGCACAGTCGGGTGGGTTGGTGGCTATGCAGTTCCAATATTTGCAAGAATGGTTATGGCTGAGGAAAACTTCAAACCCGGCCCATTTTATCTTGGGAGAGCAAGTAGGCCCGTTTGCTTAATTGCATTTACATGGATTTGTTATACCTGCGCAGTCTTTCTTTTACCTACTTACTACCCTATCAAATGGGACACTTTCAATTATGCACCAGCTGCTTTGGGTATAGTTTTGGGTCTGATCATGCTTTGGTGGGTTGTAGATGCTAGGAGATGGTTTAAGGGACCTGTTAGAAACATTGATGGCCAACATGGCAAAGTTTGAATGTTTTTCTCTTCTTAGAAACAACGTGATTTTAATGATATACGTCTTAACATTTCTGATCAGGCAACAGCAAGATTCATGCTTGATAGTTTCTGTATATTTTTGTTAGAGTATAAAAAGAGTATAGAGTTACAGAGTATGAGTGTATGACATGTTGGGTATGAGTTGATATTGATTTCTTCATGTAACAAAATTAATATCATGCAATGCATTTGTTATTGTGAAACTACTGTAACATTTATGTGTCCCTTCCAATTTTTTATCGTATAAACATTCGGCAAGACTTAGAGCAAGATTAGCGCTAGTTCTGAGAATGTGAATACTTCTGAGTTCTGATAATATGTTCTGCAAGTATGTAACAATTTGGTCTAAAACTTCAGATTACAGTTGAATGGAGATTGATTTAAAAGAATTATGTGTCTGTTTCCTTCCAATTTTTTATCATATAAACATTTGGCCAGACTTAGAGCAAGATTAGCCCTAATTCTGAGAATCTGAATACTTCTGAGTTCTGATTATATGTTCTGCAGTATGTAACAATTTGGACTAAAACTTAAGAGTACAAAGTAAAAATAGGGATTGCTTTTGCTTTCTATATAGTTGTGTATACATCAGACTAATAGTGAAACTGATCATGGTTCAGGCCGGCCCCGGGCCAGACTAGAAAAAGTCTGTCAGGCCGTGCAGCCTAGGACCAAAATGGTCAGAAAAATGGCCACTCAGACTAGGCCACAGACCAGAAAATGGTCTGAAATGAGCTGAAATCTGAACCAGACCATATTTGTTCAGCTCTGCCTAGGAACCATTTCAACATCTACAAAATTTTGCAACTGAGGAAGTTGCATCATCTGTAATCTCAATTCACTAACCTCCTCTACCAACATGTTGTAACTCGAATTCTTTACCAGAACATCTGACGAAACCTCCATGCTATCTATCAACTTTCTTGCATATCGCTCAAATTCATCAATACCCTGCCATAACTGAACCACATTGCTCGAATTCCTCTCTCTTCTAACCTTCTCAACCAACTCCTTAGCTTCTTCCACGTGTCCCCAAAAACACGAATCTTGTGTTAAACTCGCGTACTTGCTCCTCTTACTCTCTTCTTCAACAACAACAACATTATCCCTCTCCCTTTCCTTCCACCATTTATCAAAAACCTCGTGCCTTCTCTCTCGCCCATTTCTTATATAATCTCCTTTCTTTAAATGCTCACCACTTCTGTAATACTCTGCAATATCTAAAGGCTCAACTAAAAGCTGATAAAAGTGAGCAGCATTCACCCACTTTCGCCGTTTGTGGAAATCATGAGGAAGTTCATTGTTATCAATCTTACTGATTACATTATCCCAAAAACTTGCTAGTTTGATTCTGAATAAATTGACTTGATTGTCTCTTTTCGATGCTTGTCTTCGTTTGAAAGAGTCGTAGTATCCCATTTGATTGTCTGATTCATCACAGGATGTTTTATACCACTCTATCTGTGCTCTGTGTGGGGTTATTTTGGCTAGAGCTATAGCTAGTCTTGCACTGCAGAGATTAGGAGTTAAACCTACTTGTTTTGCCATTTTTAAGCTTTCTTTAGCTTGTCTAGAAATTGATTCCTGCAAAACATGACCAAGAAATGTAAGCCAAAAGAAATTCATGGTGACTTTTCTTTGGATAAATTGTTTTTTACCACCTACAAAAATCCAAAATTTGTTTTTCACCACCTAAAAACTAAAACTTGTATTTTACCACCTAGAAAAGTGTAAAACTTGTTTTTTTTACCATTTGAAAACGGAAAAGAAAAAAAGATAGAAACCGTTTTGTGAAGGCCCATTAATTCAATTTCCCTCTAATTTTGTACACTCCCTTTGCGATTTTCTTTAACCCCTTCACTCTCATCTCTTTATTGCCATTGAATTTGGTCAATTTAATGAATTAGTGAGAGGAAAAATTATGTGAATTCATAGAAGAGAAGGAAGCAGAGGAAGAAAAATGGAGTTAAATACATGAAATCATAAGATAAAATATCATAAATATTACCGTTATTGTGCCCCCACCTAACGATTTTCATCTATTTTCCATTTTCAGGTGGTAAAAAACAATTTTTCGATTTTTCTAGATAAAAAATAAATTTTCAACTTTTTTTTTTGGCATTTTAGAAAATAATCAAGTACCTGACTTGCTAATCCTGATGATTCCACTGCTAATTTCAACCCTGCATCATAACTCGACATAGGAACATCTCCTTGCAGAAACCCTTTCCTCATCAGAAACTGAAAAGACATTCTCTCAACACAGCTACCATACTTCAAATGATCCTCAAAACACGACCCTGAGTTCCCTGTAACAAGCATCAAATACAGCAACTTAACAACAGCAACCGTGTTATCAACACAAACACCACCTTCTTCTGAGCAGAACAAATAATTCCCAAACGGCCAGTACAACAACCCTGCAACAGTCTCCACATTTTCTGCTGATTCTTTTGCAACTGCCTCTGTATAAGTCAGTACAAACTGAAATAACTGATCCTTCATTTCATCAGTTACAGTCATCGGTGTATGTTGAGAATATAGTGATGACTGAATATACTGAAGTAAGCAATGGAGTTGGGTGTTAATGGGGAATAAAGGTGCAAAGAGAAGTCGAGGGATTATATCGTGTTTAAGTACAATATGGCAGAAGTTTCCTGTCCATCTTTGTCGAAGGAGTGATTTCGAGAGGGATTTGTTGGCTAGGAGAGGTGATCCAAATGTGATGCAGAGGATTTGTGGTGGTGAAGGGATGGTTTGGATGTAGGAGAGTAGCCATAATGTTGTTAGTGAGGCTATTGCTCCTCCTATGGAATGTCCTGTGATTATTATTGACTTGCTTTCCTCTAGTAATGTTTTCATCTGCATGAAAACAAAACTATGTTATGAATTGTTTTTCCAACACACTCATTAGAAAATCGAAATTGAATGACTGACTCATGTGTTCGGGGGTCTATCTATCCGTCACTAAATAATAGGTCACATTTCTCTTTTGAGCAGTCCTAAATCTTGATATCAAAAGAGTGAGTGAATAAGGATGTTAATGGGGCCAGGCAGATGCAGATCTAGATCCTTTTGACTCCATCCCATGCCCACCTTAAATTTTCATACACATCCCCGCCCCAACCCAACGGGTACAACACTAAATTATCCCCGCCCCACCACCCACTTGGGTACCCATACGGCATACCAGCCTAATACCCACTTTACCCGCCCAAGATCCACATGGTATTACCAAGTTATAATTTTAATACTATAAAAATAACCACGAAAAGGAGTACAATAAAATGTATCTAATGTTTTCTTGCCGATTTACTTATATTATTTTTACAAGGGTGTTAAGTAAAATATTTTATATGGAGTATATTCATAACTAAAACGAGGTGGGTGGGACGTGGTGGGTATGGACGATACCCCTTAAAATTCATATTGGCCCCACCACTTATGGCGGGTTCAATTTTTGTCACATCTTTGCCCCATCACGCACCAACATTAGTCATTTAATCCATCTCCACCTAATAGGGAGCTTTGGACGGATGCGAGGCGGATCTCCTACTTATCCTGCACTGCTGACATTCCCAGTAATGAAGGATGGTTGTGGCATTTTAACTCGATCTTTAAAACGACTATGATAAAATGTGTGAACGAAGTGTGATAAAGTATATCATAAGTACCAATTACTCATGATTAAGTTGAACTAAGAGATCATTAAGTGGGGAAAATCACGGTTGACTTATGCATCATTATTGCATAAATGCATATGTATTATTCAACCTTAAGTGCTTAACTGCATAATTACATAGGATAATATGCTCTAATTGATAACATTTTCAACCTTAATGAATGAAGTGTCAACATCCCATCCCTACCGAGGCGGCGAGACACCGAATGTTGTTAATTGATATATTCTTGAGGCGGTGGTATTCAAGACCTGAATGAAGAGGATCAAAACCACTTTACACCACTAGCCATTGTGGTTTTCTATAGCCAAAAAACAAACAACTCCACATAATTCCACCAACTACTGTTTCACGAAAATCCAAATTGTACATTACTTATAACCTTGTTCCTACTAATTCGAGAATATAAGTGAAGTTAAGCTAACAAGAAATATGCAAAAACTGATAGATGATGGACTTATGTGTAAAGACCATTTTTTTACCAAATAGTAGTTGTATTTTTTTTTAATCAAATGGTTATATGTGATTAAATAGTTATGTTCAATTAACTATGATCAATATAGTTGTTTAACTCCCTTTTTTTCTCTCTAGGGTTTACAAATTTCAAAGGGTTTTTAGGTCGGAAATAGCCAAATTTCTTCGGAAATTTGGCTATTTCCGCCCCTTTTGGTTAATTATTCATGTGTTTGTCTTCAGATTCAATAAAATTACATTGTTTGAGTGTAGTAAGTCCCCCTATGGTGGGATTAGTGAGTGTAGTAAGTTCCCCTATGGTGGGATTAGTTGAGTATTTGGGTTTAAGTATTTGTATAGTTTTGGTGGAGTATCATCGTGAATTCGGTTCGTTGATAAAGAATTATACGAGATTGAACCAGTTATCAAAATTTCAAATTGACATAGATGAATCGAATGGAAACCGTCCTCGCGACTACAACAAATCGTTAGACCGACTCTCCGAAAAGGCTGTATGTTCCAGCGATATATGCGAGAGATGTCCCACAGTGCAAGATCTTCCCAACGATGGTAGTTTTGATGAAGGAATACCTCTTTTTGATTCAATTTGTTATGTATTTGTTAAATTCGATTTCTGTTGTAGATATCGTATGACTTTTTATTAATGAATTGTTTTTACATTCAAAAAAAAAAAAAAAACTATGATCAATCAAATAGTTACACTTTATCATTAAATAATTATATTTTTAATTATAACATCAGTGATCTTATGCATGTGGTAGTCTCAAAAGAAATAACACAATAGTTTATCCTATTACCAAAATCAAACATCTTGACTCATATCAAAATTCAAGCTTTGCAACTTTGACTAAAGACTCAACTTATGTCTTGTACCATACTTTGTATTTTGAAGTCCACCAAAGAGTTTATTGACCAAAGACCACTAATCCACTATCTTATTTGATATGACATTATAAACAAGACCCTTTGAATTTTGCACACAAACTTAGATTTTTCCATTCTAGTTATGTCATTTTCAATTTCGAAATTAGCTAAATGTTTACGTAATTTTACAAAGTAATGTCATTTTCCTAGATTAATTAGAATCAAACACAATCGTAATGTATCTTAAAGACAAACTAGTAATCCATAATAGGAGCATAATTAACAGGATATTCTAACATTTTTGGAAACATTACGTTTGTTGGAAAGTGATTTTTCGATGTATGTCATTGTCTTCCCAACTTTTTTCTTTCTTTCCAAGTGTGATGTCTTGGAAAAGTTAATGATGCTTGTTTGAAACCAACTATCATGTACTATGTAGTTCCATCATAATTTAACAAAGAATGTGAATAGATTCATTCTTAATGTTAGGGGGAACAATAATCTTGAGTATATGGTTTATTGTTTCAAAAAATGTACTGATAGTTACTCTACTTGGTTAATCAAGTGGTTATGGAATCGAGCATCGATCCCCCGCCCCGACAAACAAAATCGAGCTTAGTTACCTACCCTGTATGTTACTTTGACACTCTATTTGATAAAGGGTATTTGGTATTGGATCCTCCGATCCTCCAACACGACATGACACCCAAATATATAGTGGTCGTGTATGAAATTGATTACATCTAGAGTGCCAGAGGAGGAGTGTCGCATCATCCAATTCTTTGTTAGACACGACACCCAAATAAAAGGCTGAGCAACGTAACGCTACTAGGTTCCCTACTCAAATGCATAGGAAAGTACTTGATGTTTGATACTACAATCGTTGCTCATTTTGGTTTCTTTTTTCGAATTATTTGTGACTATTGTTTTCATTAGAAGAATTATGTTAACTGTGTTTTGAATCATCTCATAAAAAGTCCTAGTCCGTAATCATAAGACAAGATAGTGTGAAAGTATTCACAAACCAAGAATCAAAACGTCACCTATCAAGTAACAGTAGTATGCTTTAGTTTTAGGGTTTTTTGAGATTTTGGGTTGTTTTTTCAAAAAAATCTAAAAAAAATAATAAATCATTTAACCACTAAACCCAACGGGTCATACCGGACCCGACCCGTTTTGGACCCGAAAATTCCGGGTTGCTCGGGTTCGGATAAAAACGGGTTTCGGGTTGGAAAATCTTGTTCAAGACCCGCTTTTTTCGGGTCGGGTTCGGGTCGGTTTTCGGGTCGGGTCGATTTTTGACAGGTCTAATCAAAAGTATCCAACCAATCAAGATATTAGAGAAAATTATACTACATTCGACGTATGAAGTATATGTTTACTTGAGTAATCCTATTGTTGAACTATTAGTATGATAAAAATTTGAGGACGCACGCGAAAGTTTTGATGGACCTCAATTGTATAACAAATTTGCATTTTCATCATTGATTATATCGATAAGAATTTTACAACAATATTTGCGAGAGCTCATGTCTCTTACTTATCTCTTTGGTATAACTCTTGTTTCTACCCCTCACCCATGTTTTTTGTGGGAGCTCTCTTGATTTGCTCACCCTAAACTTATGCACATACAAACTATTTATAGTTGTTGTATTATGGTTTCTATATTTTTCTACTCCCCTCATCATCTAGATTTTTCTTAGGATAATTCTAGACATTTTAGTTACTAGATTTTTATAGTCTAGCTCCTAGATATTTCCTAAGATTATTCTAGATTATAATTTACAATTATATTTCTAGATTTTTCTACACAATACATTTCACTATTATATTTTTTACAAGTGTATTATCTAGATTTTTCTAGATTAATATTTTAACATAGTACTTGTTAAAACCCTATTTGAATTCATCACAAAAAACATTCTTGATTACCACGTACTCCCTCCGTCCCGGAATACTTGACCTGTTTTCCTTATCGGGTCGTCCCTTAATACTTGACCTGTTTCTAGAAATGGAAATATTCTAACAATATTATATTATTTCTTACCCCACCCCTATTAACCCACCTACCCCCTACTCCATACAAAAAATAATTAAAAATTCAACCCCTACTCTCCCCCAACCCCACCCCTTTACACATTTCCCACTAACTACATTAAAATAATACTCCACTATCAACTACTACCTATTAAATTAAATAAGTCAATTCAAATCCCTTAAACTCTGTGCCAGTCAAACCGGGTCGAGTATTCCGGGACGGAGGGAGTATGTGTTTATGTCTAAATCAAATTTTAAGACATGCATTACTACCTGTACATGTATGCCGTGGCGGAGCCCCTATTTTAAAGTTGGGGTGTTGTCTATTACTAAAACTTTAGGCTCCGTTTGGTAGGGCGTAAAACGTTTTCATTGTAAAATGATTTTCCATGGAAAACATTTTTCAAGGAAAAACACAATTTCAAACTAGTTTTCCTTTGTTTGGTAACTTAAAGGAAAATGGGAGAAGATGGTGAAGATTGAGGGGAAGAAAGGAGAGGGAGGTAAGGAGGAAAGAAGGAAAAGTGGTTTTGGAAAATCGTTTTCCATGAAAACGTTTTACGCCCTACCAAACGGAGCCTTAGTATAATACGAAGGAAAACTGACCAGAACAACAAATTTCTATAACACAAATTCTTATTTATATATTGTACACCGGAGTAAAAGTTGACTCAAAATACTTAAAAGTTACATTTATATATGTAAAAGTTATCTATTTTTTAATGATAAATTTTTTCATTTGAATAAAAATTATTTCTTCAAAATCACTAATAATGTATAAATTAATCATTTAACCTTTAAAATATTTATCTATTAACTTTTTAATTTTATGATATAAAAGTTACAGAAAAATAGGTTAAAGTTACAAAAAAAAAAAAAAAACTGCATAAAAGTTATCTTGGTGTACAATAAATTTATTATACACCTTGTGCGCGCAAGACCTTTTGTTTCTATAATTTTTCTTTTTATTTGGATATCAGTGAGCCACCCATGATCCAATGTGGCTTCCCAACTGCATGCACGTCGTCAAATGAACTAACTTCAAATCTTTTACAAAATTATTTGCTACTACCTCAATGCGAACAATCCATAATCTAAGAGAATAGAAGCAATATAAGAAAACAAACCTGAGCTTGGAAACTAGGACAACCATACATGCCCAAGAACAACTGCAAAAGTCCAACATGAACCATAACAGGCTCCTCACTATCATCCACGTGGCGACCGAGCCCGGAAAAAAGTCCATTCCCCTCACCTTCTTGTAAGGCAACCATGTCCTTCACGTATGAACCCGACCCGAACACAAGATCATGCATACCCGAGAAGGCGACAACCCCGGTCGGCCCGTTTTGTTGGATAACAAAGGCTGACTCTGAAGCAGACGAGTTTGCAAGGTTGCATAATCTCCATGAGTCAAGTAATAGATTTGTTGATGCCAAGAAGTTTGCTGCCATTTCACTCGTCTCAAATCTATTGTAAAAACAACAAAATAATGTAAGAGAAAATAAAGAAAATAATTAAAAGTCAAGTAGAAATTTGGAAAAGAAAGAAGAAAAACAGAGGAAAACAGGGGAAAACAGAGGAAAACAGAGGAAAACAGGGGGAGTTCTAAAATGTTAGTGTGTTTTATGATGAACTTACAATGAACCTTCGGCTTCCATTTTCTCTTTTATTTTTCTCTTTCGAAGAAATGAGGTTATAAAAGATGAAGTGGGGGGAATATTGACAAAATTTTCAACTTTTTGTTGTTGTTTTGGTACTATGGTTAAAATGAGTGGAAAATTATGTTGAGGGTGATATTTTGATGGGGGTCAAAGGTTGTCAATGTCAAATATTTTTTGAGTGTTATTATGATAATGTTATTTATTTTTTATATCTTTTTATAATATGATACATTATACATGAATAAATCTATCAATATGGTAATGATGAAGTGTGAAAATTTTTAGATGATAATGATACTTTAGGATGTTTTTATATTTTTATTTTGTTGCGTGTTTTATCAAACCGTCTGACACTTATTTAATTGTCAAAATTATTAATGGTAGTTTTATGTACTTTCACTCCAAATGTAATAACACACTCAATTCAAATCAAAATATTAAAGCCTTGTTCGCTAACGTTTTTTGTTTCTTGTTTTCTTTTTTTTAAGAAAACTCGAAAACCACACAAATTTTGTTGTCAGTTTTCAAGTTAACATGACTATCAGAAATATGAATAATTTCAAATTCACAAACCAAAAACTGAAAATCGATAATAACATCAAACGAGTTTAGAAAATGATTCAAGTGTACGGATATGGTTATTAGTGTTATTACTAGTCGGGGTAGGGTGGCTATAGGGCCTTGAAAAAGAAAGAAAGAGTCCAAAATTAAGGTCCAAAGCGTGTGAAATTTGGAGTGGTGAAGTGAGAAAGGGGCAATGATTTAGGTATCAATGAGACAATGAGTTTACACTTGAGCAATGGTGTTGTGGACTTGCAGTGGAAGTTCTAGAGTGTTGACAACTCCAACTAAAGTGGGCCCTCTTCCAAAAGAAATACTTTGAATTTGAATTCAATCCTCCAAGTATTGTCAATTACTAGTTAGCTATGGTGAATGAGAAATGACTGAATGGTCTAACACTCTTAACGTAAACGCGGTTCAAACGTCTTGTAAGGAATAATCGCAATGTAGTTGAGTTCGTCCCTTCGTCTCAAATTAGGTCTAGGATTTGATCCGTATGGGACCCAGGTCGAGTACGACACTTCACCTTTAATGATGTTACATACTCCACTTTCCAGGCCGGGTTTACGTAAAGATGGCCGTGGGCCGGGCCATGCTTCGGGTCGAGCCCTCGGGCCGGGCCACACCAGGCCCACATTGTTTCGTGCCGTGCTGAATAGTTTAAAAGGCCCAGGCCCGGCCCAAGCCCATGGGCTTTCGTGTCGTGCCGTGTCGGGTCGTCGTGACTAAGGCTACTTTTACTATCGTGCTTTGTCGTGCTTTTCCCGAAAAATCATGGCCCACACGACTTTGTGCCCGGGCCGGGTCGTGCTTCTTCGGGTCGGGCTTCGGAATCCGGCCGGGTCTTTTCATGTTCAAGAAAGAGCAAATAACAAGACAAAGACTCACCTCTGCAACTTTGAGAGGCTGCTACAAAAGGAAGCAGTAGCATCATTGTCACACGCCAGCAGTACGAGAGCAGCCGAGGTAGGGAGGCCCTGCATGGGCTCACTTTGCCCGTATTTGGCCCATGGGATACCGGGCCGGACTGCTAAGGAGGCAGCTGGAATCTTGTTTCGCAGCAGTTGCTATTGAATCAGTAGCCTGAGTGCTTCACCCACCCCCCAACCACTTGGGACTGTTGGGAGCGCGGTGGAGAGAGTACCATGAGTAGTGAGATTGGGTGGGCTTACCGGACCCTCTCAACAAGAATAATCACGGAGATGGTAAAAAACAATTAATCCGGGAAAAAAACTGCTGATTTTCCACACATGAGCAAACATATGTTAAAGTATATACATAATTTCGAGTGTGATCAATGAACAAAAACATGACTATTGATAGATTGATCAATACACTTACAAAATTTGTCATGATCAGTAACTTTCTTGGCCTCTTGGGTCGTCTCATACCTTGTGATCGGTGTTCTTCTCCAAAATATTTTGAGATTCATGAAGACGTGCACTCCAATAGGCTACGGCACAGCACAAGACCTATAAGAGCTAACATAACCTACATGTCCTTGCAGTAGTTTCTACATATGTACAGCAAAATTGAAGCAAAGGCAAACCTTCAACTCACAGACCTTCTTCTTCGTTTGAGGTTCCTCCATTTCTGCAATAAAACTTCGGCCCCTTCTGTCAATGAAGCCTTCCTATTTAACTCGTAGTTCCACAGTTCTTTAACGGGGAGCCTTTTTTTGGGATTATACTCGTTAAGTTCCTTCATTGCACTTGCCACAGCTGTATACACGTCCTCGCCCCACTCATTTTTTAGATTTTTCAGCCTTTCGTCCTCCATATCTATATCCTTCATTTCAGCAAGAAGATCGAGGGAATAAATTACATTAGTCCCATAGACAAGGGTAGAACTTATCAATATACGTCACAAAAACTGAGTACGAAACCATACCAGCAAGGTAGCACACTAGCACCTATTAAGTTAACTTCCCACCAGTACTACAACAAAAATTTATTACCTCAGTTTCTAAATAGTTGCACCATATTGACTTTTGACACAATTCACTTATCTTACTTTGATCATAATTTTCTACTAATAAATAAAAACCAATATTATTATGTAAATTGTTATTTGCTTTCTCTTAATGTATATTTTAAACATGTCAACTTTTTGGAATTTTTAAAAATACATAACTACAAGTATTGATAGTCAAAGTTACGTGTTGGCAAACGTAAAAGTCAAAGTAGTGCAACTATTATGGAACAGAGGAAGTATATATAAAAAAAAAGAGCAAATTGTATTGTGAAGCTCGAATGACTAAACATTTCCAATAGGTAT
This sequence comes from Spinacia oleracea, assembly GCF_020520425.1. NCBI lineage: Eukaryota > Viridiplantae > Streptophyta > Magnoliopsida > Caryophyllales > Amaranthaceae > Spinacia > Spinacia oleracea. The sequence continues at coordinate 9,395,669 of NC_079490.1, forward strand.
GCTAAAACGTTTGAGAGCGGATATAAGCTATGTTAGCCCATCAAATGTTCCATTTTTGTCCATATCTTTGCCAAGTTCAATTTAATACTACAAAGATCATCTTAAGGTAAAATAATGCTGAAAGAATGGGGGATGAAGTCAATTAGGTACCTTATATACTCCGCCAGCAAGAATGGTCTTAAAAGGATGCCAATCAGGATCTTTAAGATTTGCTTCCCACAATGAGCATAATTCTACCGCTTTCACTTCTGCTATTTCTATGGGATACTTTCGCTTGCAAGCTTCTACGAAAGACATAGAATCTAGCTGCCCCAGAATCTTGGTGCCAATTGTAGGACTTGAAAAGTCTTTCAACCCCTGAAACTCAAGCATTCATTTCCTTAAGTTTTCAGTGTTTAGCATAAGATTAGTATTCCAAACATAATCACACAGCAAAATTTAAGATGCATCATTAGCAGAAAGCACTGAAGAGTAGACTCCCTCCAACTTGAAGTACGAAGCCATGAAGAAGATCAACATAGCTACTATAACTAAAGATGGATGTGGGCCAGGTCGGGCTTCAGGGCATGCCCACGGGCCCTTGTGCCGGGCCGGGGAGGCGTGCCTAAGCGTGATTTTCCTAAATTTAGCGTGTTTTGCCGTGCCTTGTCGTGTTTTTTCCAAAAAAATGCAGCCTAATCATGGCCCACGACTTCGTGCTCGTGTCGAGTTAGGCCTCAGGCCGGGACGGCCCACAACCATCTTTAAATTATCTATAACTAGTTGAAAAGTCAATGCGGGAACAAATAAGCTAACCATAGTATAGAATTCAATAACCTACATCCATCAATGCTTCACGAGCTTCATGCAGCTCACCCTTGACCCTTTGCTCATTCACGATTAGAGCTGTTGCAAGGGTTTCTAATCCCTCCACCTCTTCTTCCTTCTCGTGAAATTCTTCTCTTTTCCCTTGCAATTTCTCACAACCAGCTTCGATGCTTTTCAATGTCTCGAGTATTAGATCGAGTCCTTGTTTGGCCTCCAACTGGTTTTGGAGGTCCAGTATTCTCTTGTGAAGATCATCCAGCTCTATCTGTCTTGGAATGTTAACAATACCACCATATCAGATATTAAAAAGTTACTGAAATCTTCTAAGTAACTACTATTATAATCACCAATCATTCAAAACTATTGCTCTATGACCTTCTGTGTTTCTGCCAGCTTCATCAAGGTCTCATCGTCCTCCTGTTGCACTATTTGGGGAACTTCTGAGCTCCCGTCTGTGGATTTCTGGAGAATGATAGACTAAACCATTGTCAACTACCACAGTTTCAAACAAAACTATAATAGAAACCATCTCATAATGCATAATGTAAGAATCTAAACAATGAATGCGCAAGAAAAGTAAGACAGAAAATACAAGTAGTCTAAAAGCATCCATTTTTCTTAAATTCGTATACCACATTTCCACCTATGACCTAATGTAAAACTTTAGCTTGTCATGAATGGTTAGAGCATTCTATTGGTGAAAGTACTTCCAACTCTTAAGTAGTTTAACATGTATGTTCACATGTTTTATCCGGAGTTGATATTCTAATGAGACGGAGGGAGTAAGCATCAACGAAAGGAGTAGGGGTACTTTACGGGGTAGAATTATAAGTAAGTTGTTACTAGCTTGAAGAAGAAGATAAACAGAACAAATGAGAGAAAAGTTATGTTGAACATTGATGAGAGTTTAGAGTAGCTTATAGATTGCAAATTGATAAAGAATCAAGCCTCTTGAAAACTTGAATATCATTTATGTTTGCTTTAATTTCCAGTTTACTACTAATCAATCAAACTTCTTCACTTAAATTCTTCCATTAATGATGTCTAAGCTAAAGTTAATTCTTAGCATAATACCTTTCCGTTTACAGCTGAAACCTTTTCTCTTACACTTGCACATTCAGCTATAAGCTTCTTTGAATCTTGTCGGAATCTCTCAAGATCTTGTTCCCCAGAATCGAGCAGCGACTGATACCTTCCACAGTTCTGAATTATCTTTTCAGCATTTAATAGTATGCTTCTGTTCTCTGACATAAATCAACACCCACGGAATATGATCAGTCTTTCAAGATACCAAATATTACAGGAGAAGCAAATTGGAAAAAGATGAACCAATTCAACACTCACACTGCAGGGCAATATTACAGTTTAGTAGCTTCTGTTGTATGTATAATTTCTATCAAAGAAAGCTTCCAACAAACATTAACTTTACATTTTATACCGATAATCCAAATATTTCTTTCTTAGGAGTAAATTTTAGCAGTCCTTTGCTGAATCAGTGAGATAATTTATATTTGAAAGAACCACCTAACACTCTAACAGAATGCATTTTCAAAACCAGTTCCCTAATTCCCGGATTATCTGATTACTTTCAGCATAACCTAGAATGACAGGCAGTACATCCTGATAAACTAGTCAACAAATGTATCAGTTTAGCATGTACTAAACACAAACATCGGTTCATTTTCCACACAACAAGAAGACTAACTTTCCCTTCACCTCATAGATAAGAAAACAAATCATTAACGGAAAGTTGTTTTCATTCCAACATAAAACAAAAGCACTTGAAGTTTTTCTTTCAAAACAGTACCTGCTTGTACTTTGAGAATTTGGGCTGAAGCAACATTCTGGTTTTCATTTCTCCAACTTCTTCGGTCACCAACTTTCTCATGAGTCATCTGATTTACAATGCGAAGATTAACTTCAGAATCAGAAACTGAGAAAAGGAATCATGAACCCCAATGTAGCAACCAGGACACCATAAGTTCACATCAAGTTGCAACTCTTTCAAGTAATATATGGCATTACATACCAAATTTGTTTACTCCTTTACGACAACAAGTCAACAAAACAACAACAAACCAATTAATCAAATGGATCATATAAGAACAAATTTGATGAATAACCACTTTCAATCTCCAACTTTACTACTAAAAACAGATAGTATTGTGACTGTCATCAAATACACAGAATCTTACCCTGAACCCTTTCTTTTAACAATCCCATATGAACATACAATACAACTAAATGTTACATTCGTTTGGAGTCGCAAATCTTATCTAAGAAAGAAAAGAAATCAAAAAAATCCACCCCTAATTTTTTTAGTTTTTAGCTAGCTTAAAAGGTCTACCATTTCTTCACTCGACTTATAAAAACAATTAACACGGAGCAATAAAATCGAAAAATATACATTGTTGTACCAACATGAGCAACACAAATTCATAATGTAACTAATTTGCAATGTCATTGCACCTACTATAATTAAATTCAAAATTTCAAACCCATTATCCTTTTCCACTTTCCCCAAAGGAATTTGAGTTCACCAAGAAAGGATCAATGACCCCTTATAATGTAATTACTCTAATTAGTGTATATCCTTATTCCTTAACCCTCCATTTGTTCTGATTTACTCTTATACTAATAACTAACAACTTCATTCTTCAACCTTTAACTTCCTTCCTTCATCTGACTAATCCGAACTTATTTTTTTAGTTGTAAATTCAAAAAATGATCCTATATCAGCAACAAAGGGTAATTCAAAGTTCATGTAATTACTATTTTAGCATTTGCTAACCTAAATATAACCCTTTTAACAAAACCTAATTTTCAGAATCAACTGGAGAAAAATTAACATGCTTCTTAGGATTCGAAATCAATTAGAGAAATTGTTTACGTTTCGATAACATTCCTCCTTCTAATCACATTCTACCACAAAAATTTAACTAAAAATGGTTTTTTGAATTGAAAAATGGAGGGATTTTTAAGTTGTGAAAATTTGAATAATGTACAGGGAAGAAATTAGAGAATGTACTTACAATTGAGGACTGGAATTCTATGGTCGGAACAACGGTTTCTTGAATTCTATAGACTGGAGTTCGAGTTTTGACAGGGAGGTTTCCGCTTAAAAGTAAGGTGCAAAAGAGCCGAGCCGAGTCGAGTTTTATCCTGTTCATGTTCATTTAACTTATGCGAGCTCGAGCCCAAGCCCAAGCCCGAGCCGAGTTCTAAATCCAGGAAATGTAAACTCGCTCCATCACCAAGGTGGGTACATGTTATCCTTATACCGGTTCACCAACACCAAATTTATATTTATTAGTCAATATTAGTCAATCATTCACGTTTATCTTCGTCGTCAGCCTTATCTAAAATCCAAACTCGCCCATCATCAAGTGTGATGCACAGTCTACATATCAAAATGTTAATTTTACACGAAATTTTATACGAAGTATATATATGTTATAGAGTAAATGATAATGTAATATTTTATATTAACATATAAAAAATATTTTTGTTGTTGCAAACATAATAAGGAAACTTAATCATCTTGAATTTATGATATTATAAATAGTTGATTACGATATATTAGTCAAAAGTAATCAACATACCCTTAATACTTCAATAATACTCTATGTGAGGGAATAAATGATTACTCCCTCCGTCCCAGATTAGTTGTTACACTTTCCTTTTTCGTCTGTCCCAGATTAGTTGTTACACTTCTAAATTAGGAATGACCTCACAATTATTATATTGTCTCTCTCTTCCCACTAATTTTTTTTGTCCTCACACCCTCTCTCAATCAATGAAAAAAAACACTCCACTTACTCCTATCACATCTACTTTTTCAATAAAATAACAATTGATAACCAAACAACCACTTATCACCTAAAACTTTGTGCAAAGGTAAGTGTAACAACTAATTTGGGACGGAGGGAGTATTTTTTATTCGTTAAAAATATTACGATAATGAGAACGTGAAAAAAAATTGAATAAAAATATAAAGTATGCTAGAGCCCGTCAGAAAAAAGTATAGGGCCAAGGGCCTCATTTTGTTATTTAACATGGAGCCTAAAATATGTTTGAGACAATCTTATTAAATATGTTAAATCAAGAGTTAACGTTTATATACATATCCGTTTTTATTGTATGAAACAAAAATTTAAACAATTGATAGTAATTATAGTAATTGATTTGATAGTACAAGTTCAAATATTATAATATTTTCTATATGGAGTATTGGTTATCAAAAATTGCATCCAGTGGATTATAATGTTAACATATTACCCACCAAATGATCAAAAAAAAGAAACAAATAATATAAAAATTAAACGAAAAAATTATTGAAATTGTTTCTCAAATTTCATATTAGATGATTGAATTAGTATGTAAGTTCAAGATTTATAAATCATACATTAGTTTTAGGGGGAGAAATATTTTATACGAAGTAAACAACATGACCGATCAAATAATAATTTTAGAATATATGTGCGTGTACGGGATATAATGTAGTTTCATATTATAATCGATTATTACCCTAAGTAATTAGAAGGTTTTACGCAAAAAAATTATGAAATATGTTAATTATTTTATTGTATGACGCTTGTCAGATTTGTAGCTAGTGTCTTGACAAATGTATAATATATGAGAGCGTTCAAAATCTTATCTTTAACTTTTACCACTTTTTTTTTAAAAAAACTATTTTAGGTAAGATGTATAAATTACAGTCCGTATTGTAACACCCTAATAATTCCTTGCTTTTTATAAAACATTTTCCAACTTAAAATAAAGGAATTACCAAGATATTACCGCCACCGTGATAACGGCTAAGGCTGTTTACCAGAATCACGCAGCGGAATGAACTAACTTTCAAAACATATTAAATAGTTAATGGTCAATCAACAACTTGGAACCACTAAGGCCCGAAAACCCAAGTATTAAATAATTTAAAAACCATTAACTATAGTCTAAATAAATTAAGTAGTAATCATGACTAGAAATTAAATAGAGTTTATAAAATACGGAAGAGAAATAAACTCTCAAGCAAGAATCCCATGATAACTTCTCCCGCAAGTTATCTCTACAAACCTGTTTTATTAAAATCTACTCCCCAACAAAGCAAATGCAATGATGGATCATCATAGGGTCATTAAGGCGAAGGTCATGACCAAAAGACATGAAGCACGAAGTCAGCAAAAGCTGAGTACGAACAAGCTAGAATAACATTCTATCCTAACATGCTTCACTCAACGAATTAATAATCCACATGCAAAAGCCAATTAATAAACAAGTAAACATGGAGACAAGACTCGACACTTGACACGACTCTTGACTCACAGTTTAAGAAAGAAATAGCTTCGAACGGGTAAATAAAGTATCCTCAAAAGGAAAGAAAAGGGTGATGGGAGCCAACCATACATCAAATAATAATAAGTCGGACTCCTACCGACAGTCGGGCCATACCGACGGAATTCCAATCATAACAGCATAAAAAGAAAGAATGAAACAACGTCTTATATCATTCAAGGAGTACAAGTTTTCCGGCAAGACTCCCCCCATTGTTCATACTCGAGGTATATACGTTCCAAGAGTTTTGAAGCTCATTCGGGTTACACTTTACGTTAATTAGTATGTTATGTTCAAGGCGAATCAAGACTCTACACAAGACATAACATGCAAACAATTAAACAATTACACTAATACATAATTCAACAATGACACTTCATTTTAATCCTTTAGGAATTGTGATCAAACATAGGACTCAAGTGAAATTACTCCCATTGTTCCTTCTCAAAAACACTGTTTGAGATAACCCGACATTGCCTATTAACAAGCGGGGTGTGCCCTTAGCACGAATAGTCCTTAGTTCAATTCACACAGACTCTCTAAACATATCCTACACTTGCGGTAGAATAAACAATGCACTCCGGCAATATTCAATAGGCTCAAAGTATGGTAGACATCCCGTACTATAGCATAATCATAATAACTTGCATGCGCAACACTCATACATGCATGCATACCAACTTGAACAACATGCTTGACATAATTCAACGATTATAAAAGTCCATAATATGATAGTTCAACAGAATCTATAAAGCATTAATCAATTCATAACATGCTCGTTCACATAGATTCAATAACAATTCTCACATGCTTGTCTACACATTAAACATGAATTCCCAACACATAAGTTCACATGATTCGCATTCAATACACTTCATAAAGTCCTCAAGGGATGGGTGGTCACCCCTAGTCTTGTACGTACCTGGAATACCTAAGTACTGGGGCCACTGTGCGAATCACGACTCACTAGAAATAAACTCCTATAAACACAAAAGAAAAACTTAATTATTAATCATGTTTACTAAATTTCAAGCAACTATTTAAGAAACTAAAACCCTTGGTTTAATTAGAAATTAATCGTTATTCGTCAATTTAATAGTCTCAAATAGTCAACTCAAGTCCTAGCATAAAACATTGACTTTTTAGCTTTAAAAATCATTAAAATCAACCCTTTAAAGCTTAACAACAAATCTGAAAATTTAAGTCGATTCCGATAATTTAAATTGTCCTTAAATTATGTGAATCAATCGCTTGAACAATCGGAATTAAAATCCTACTAGTGGATCATTAATAAAATCATGTTTTGACCTTAAAAATTGACACTTTAATTAACCTTTAAATCTGAAAATTATAATTCTTTTGAATCAAAACCAATCTCATCAATTCGAATACTAAATATTAAAACACGGTGTTCATAACCGTTCCAATCAATTTAAATACTCCAAATAATTAAATAATCACAATTAAATAATTAAAACAATTTAAAACTGAAAAATTGAAAAGTTTGAAAGTATACAATTTGATTATCAACAATCAACAACACACACACGCAATATTTGATGTGTTGTGTGTGTGGGCAGCGACGGTGAGGCAACAACAAGAGCACGGCACGCAGCACAAGCCGCGCACAACACAGCAGCCACAGCGCGCGGGCAGCGCTGTGTTGTGGGCAAGTGGGCGAGCGAGGGCCTGGGTGAGAGGCAGCGACACAACAGCAACAACGAGCACGAGTGCTGGCGCTGGCTACGAGGACGAGGGCGAGCGAGGGTGCGCGTGAGGCGCGGGCTGGGCACACGAGCACAAGACACTCGAGCAAGCACACGAGCAAGCAAGGCTCGTGCCTTGTGGCTGAAGAAAAGGGCGGACGAAAGAGGAGAGATAGAGGAGAGAGAAAATTCAGAAATTAAGGTTGGGGATCTCATGAAGGGGAGGGGTATTTATAGGTTCATCCCTTCATGGGCTAGGTTTTAGGGTTTAAGGTTGGGCTTGCTTACGTGGTTGTTTAATATTAATTCCTTGCAAGCCTTGTTGTGTTTGATCATGGAATTTAACTGGGCTTTGATTAAATTAAATTCGTTTTCAAAATACGAACCAACAAATCCCTATTAAATAAGTTCGTTGAATTTATTTAATAAAAATACGATTTTCGTAAATAATTAATAATTAAATTAATTAAAATAAAAACACATTTAAATCTCATTAAATGAAATTAAATTCATAAAAATTCCTATAAATATATAATAACATATATTTATATTTATAAATTATGAATAATACGAGGTATTACATGTATGCACTAAGATTCTATATATATTACACTTGTTAAAACTTAATACCTCCGGAAAGTGTGTCAAATATAAGGTTTAAACAATATATCTTAATGTTAAATGGTGTGTATAAATATCTCAAATCTATTATTAACTGGTGATGAATCAATTGTATTGGCTAACTGGCCATTTATTTATACACTACGTATGAAACCTAGAATAACAGGCAAATACCGGTTAACTATTTAGGCCAAACGTATAAATGGTAAACTTCAGGTTAGTACATAAGCTAAGTAGATTATATGATAGTTTTTGTTATAAGTGACTAATTTCTATGTCATATATTGGTTGTTATAAACCGTATAAATTTAAAATACTAAACCTAACATATGTGTTGTATTTGAATTAGATTATGTGTAGAATTTGATTATGTATACATATATAGGAAATTCTCTATATAAGTTAGTACAAATATCTTTTAATTATTTACTCCCTCTGTCCCTTAATACTCGCACCGGTTTGACCGGTGCGGAGTTTAAGACATTTGAATTGACTTATTAATTTAATGGGTGTTAGTTGATAGTGGGGTATTTTTTAATATAGTTAGTGGGAAATGCGTAAGAGGTGGAGAGTGGTGAGTGGAGATGTGAATTTTTAAATGATTTTTTGTAGGGAATATGGGTGTAGGTGGGGTTAGTAAGTAAGTGTAAGAAATAATATAATATGGTATAAATTTCCATTTATAGAAGCGGTGCAAGTATTAAGGGACGGCCCGAAAAGGAAAGCGGTGCAAGTATTAAGGGACGGAGGGAGTATCTATTTTTCCATATTAGTTATTGTTACCTAAAATACAATAAGTTAAATGTGACAAAAATAATTATATATTAATTAATTAATATTAAAAGAGAGGTCAATCAATGAGTGACATTTGTCATCACCACGTTGATTTCCTCTCTTTTAGTATATTATATATATAGATGAGAGACTCTTCATTAGAGTTTGTAAGTGAAAATTCTGAAATAAGAGATAGTGGCATGTCAACATTTTTTGCATGGAAATATAATAAAATAATAGGATAAAAGATAATAAGGCCTCACCTGGATTGACGTTATTGATTAGGGGGGAGAATTTGACTAGCGTAATTACTACCAGGTGACTAGTTTAAGGGATAATCTTTTGAAAGAACCTGATTTGATATATCAGTACTGATTACAGGGGTAATTCTTTTTTCTTTCTTTTCATGCTTGTTAATTATTGAATATTTTATCACAAAAAAAAAAATTTGAAGCAAAAGGTGTTGGTGATTTCTAGATGAAAGATTAATTATGCTGGATGATGCAAACTTCATCCAATCAATAGGAGAAGAAGAGGATTTCTGGGTAAAAAAAGTGGCATAAATAGTTATTGATTGCAAAAATTAACAGAAAATACGAACTACCCTTGTAATTGAGAGCTCCAATGGAGGAAGAGGTAGAATTCAAGAGCTCCAATGGAGGAAGAGAGAGAATACTAGAGGACGGAGAGGAAAACTGGAAGAGAGAGGAGAGAGAGTTGGCTTTGGGGCTGTATTGTTAATCAGGGAATTGTTACACTAGGGGGGCCTAGGGTAATGTATTACCCCATTTGGAGGGGAAAAGTTATGGGCCTTATAATCTAACCCCAATCCAGGCCTATGATTATAATCCATAATTTTTGCTCCCTTAAATTTTACTGTCCATTCCACCCATTACAGGCGACCCCTAAGAGGTAGTGTTAAGAGTTAGCCCATTTCTACGATTTTTTTGGAGGAGACTCTTATTTGGTGTTGATGCTTAGGTGACATAAGAAAGAGATTAACAGCTCCCTAAATAAGAGCATCGATATTAAGGGACTCTTAGCCTACTCTTAAGGAGAGAGAAACTTTTAGAGCCAACTCTTAACAAAATTGGGGTAACTCTTAGCCCACTGTTATTTAGAGGTTGATTTGTGACATCCTCTAAATAAGATGTAGCTCTTAGAAATTAAGAGGGGGTGAGGTGGAATATTGATTGGTATTATGTTTGCATTTTGGCATTTTTGTTACAAAAATAAAATAAAAAATATGATAAAGTTATATAAGAGTTATATTTCTTGTATTTTTTGATAGCTAACTCTTATTAGAAGTGATTATGAGGTGGATGAGGTGAGATACGGAGGGAATAAGAGTTACCACTACAATTAATGCTCTTAATGTTTATATATGATTTTTTGTTTCTACGGAGTGACGAGTTAAGCATTAATAAAATTTATCAAATCAAAATAAATAAAAAACACATAAATTACGTATACATATAATTGAACTGATATTTTTGCAAGTTAAAATTGAAATTTTCACGTTGGACACACAATAAGTGAGAAGACGTCATAGGCCCTGTTCTTTTTAGCTTAATTTCAGTTTAAGGACTTATTTGGCAGTTCAGTTTAGTTCAGTTTAGTTCAGGAGCATTCAGTTCAGTTCAGTTCAGTTCAGGAGCATTAAGTTCAGTTCAGTTTGATTCAGTTTAATTCAATTCAATCTAACTTAATAATAATAATAATGATAATAATAATAATAATATTATCGGATTTTTCATGAAATACCCCCGAATTTTGGCGTAATTCACCAAATGCCCCTCGACTTTCAGAAATTCACCAAATGCCCCTCACAAATGACTTAATACCCAAAATACCCTTACTAATGATGCGCCGTTAGTCATCCGTTAACCTAATTTTCAAATTCACCAAATACCCCTATTTTAATACTTATTTCACCAAATACCCTTATTCAGAAACTTAATTCACCAAATACCAATAACTTAAAATTACTCATTTTGATGCTCAACGGCTAGTTTTTGTGTTTGAAAATTAGCTGTTGCTTATTGTTTGCTTATAAATACTCTTTTTCTGACGGTTTATTGTAGTTTTCCTATTATTTTGTTAATTTCATATCATTTTTGTCATGAGTTTTCTTTCAAAATCATCATCCACACCCAATGAGTCCACATATGTAAGAGTCCCAAATAAATTTTGTTATCATGGGAGAAAATTTGACATCCGAATATCTGATACAACACTCAATCTGAAGCTCCGGTACAACACTAAAACGGAAAACACTCCTAAAAACACCTCAAAACGTCGCAACTCTTCAAGAAAATAGCTACTTCTTTTGTACCTTATTCTTTATGTGACCAATTAATTATATTTACCACGCAATCGGAAGGTATTCCTTTTTCAATATGGGAAATATCTTTAACATATGCAAACAGATTAAAAATAAAGCTCTTATTAATTTTATTCTAACGCATATGTTCCAGCTACCTCGGCTTCTATTGCTTCCATGCCACATATTTAACGTTAACTCCCTTTTGTCTCCTGTCTCTACTGCCTCCAAACATCTTTCTTCAATCTCCTAACTTTCTCTCAACCTTACAGTCGAGGCATAAAGGTTTTCCCACTTTTCTTTTGAGCTAGGTCCTATTGACATGGTCAGATTTATGGACAAATGTCTATTTTTGGATTTGAGGGAACAAGAAAAAAAAATGAAACTAAGGTATGTTCCAAAGCTCATGAACCAGTGAAAAAACATGAATCTTGGCACAAAGATTTGCCTCCAAACTCAAGATTTTCACATCATGAATCCAAGTTGAAATCGAGGTTGTGATAAAAATGTATGTGTTATTGAACTTGATTTCTTAGTTACTTTACCATTCGGACAATAAGAAAATTAAGGTGTTAGCTTTAGATTGAATTACTTCAGCTTCACTTACATAAGATCCCTTTGAAAATGGGGTTTTTTGGCCTTTTGCTCTGCTAAAGTGCATTGTCTTTACTGGATGAGGCCTGAACTTATTGGATCATAATTGAAACTTACTGAGTGTTGTATCGGAGCCTCAGATGGAAATTTCCTCCCATAATATTAGAAATTGTTTGGGACTCTTACATATGTGGATTCATGGGTGTGGATGATGATTTTGAAAGAAAACTCATGACAAAAATGATATGAAATTAACAAAACAATAGAAAAACTACAATAAATAGTCAGAAAAGGGGTTTTTATAAGCAAACAATAAGCAACGGCTAATTTTCAAACATAAAAACTAGCCCTGAGCATCAAAATGGGTAATTTTAAGTTATGTGTATTTGGTGAATTAAGTTTCAGAATAGGGGTATTATATGAAATAAGTAATAAAATAGGGGTATTTGGTGAATTTAAAAATTAGGCTAACGGAGGACTAACGGCGCGTCATTAGTAAGGGTATTTTGGGTATTAAGTCATTTGTGAGGGGCATTTGGTGAATTTCTGAAAGTCGAGGGGCATTTGGTGAATTACGCCATAATTCGGGGGTATTTCATGAAAAATCCGTAATATTATTATTACTTATATTATTATTTATATTATTGTATTACTTATTATTTATATTTATATTATTATTAATATTTATCATTTATTGTAATTATTTAGTAATCAATTACAGATTATTATTATTTATTATATGGTTATTTAGTTATTAATTAATAATTATCCTTTAGTTATTAGTTAACTGTAACGCCCCGACCTCTAATTCAAGTATTAAAGCATACCTAGCAGCGGAATTAACCTAATTCGGTCGGGACATTACACGTCGTAATTCCCTTTTGGAAATTACAAGGCAACTTTCATAACATAAGCTATTAAAACTCCAAATCAATATAACAATCCTTTATATTCCCAAAATAAAAGTACATAACTTACTAAAAGTCTTTAATTAAACTATTAAAACGTTAAGCATAAACTAGGTGGTTAATACTATAGTGAAATTCCTCGCCACTACTCGTTTCCATTGTTCCCCGCAGTACCTAAAACAGAAAACAAAACGGTGAGCCGAAGACTCAGTAACGACTACCCTAGCAACGTAAATTCATTTCAATTCATTTTATTTAATAACACAGGGAGAATAGAATAAGTAAAACATTAAATAAAACATCATATTTAATTCATTCATAAACTTTTAATTAACAAGCTAGTTGTCGGCAAGTACGGACCGTGAAAGAATTCTCCACTGGGCCTGGGCCCATAATAGCCTGGGCTCATCATCGTAACTTGGGCCTGGGCCCTGAGCCTGGGCTCATAAACCATGGGAGCTGATATGTTCATATTTTATAGTGTTTTTACCCCCGTCCCTTAGTACTTTTTGATCTCAAATGAGCTATTCGGAGCGATTTTTAGTACTAATGTGCTCCTTGTAGTGTGTTTGTAGTTTCAGGTTCATCATTGTAGGAATTAGCATACTTTTGTGCTTTTCCTACTCATTTGAATCAATACAAGAGATTATGTACTTTCGAGAGCACAAACATTAAGTTGGAAGAGTTTTGAAGCAAAGCGAATAACGAAAGAAGTAGAAAAATGACTATAGTCCACTATTTTAATCATAACTCAAGTTCTACAACTCCAACTGAAGTAATTCCAATTGGGTTGGATTTTAGACTTCAATAACTTTCCAACAAGTGGTCACTCGCCTAATTCCAACGAATAACGAAGGAGATATGGCGTTTTGAAGATAGAGGATTGTGCAGTTTTGACACGCGCCCGATTGGGCGGCCTTCGCCCGATCCGGATCGGGCGGTCATTCCGGGCGCTGTTCTGGGCATTTCGCAACCGCTCGATCGGGCGGAATTTCGCCCGATCGGGCCAACTATCGAGCAGAATGCCCGATCGGGCGGGCGTTCGCCCGATCGGGCGACGCCAACCCCTGCTGCTTTTTCACGAGTTTTTATTTCCGGTTTTGGGCTATATTTTGGACAAACTATAAATACTAGCCCCTTTTATTTTTAGTGGCACCTTATTTTCTAGCATCAAACACTTAGTTTATTTTTCTAAGCTTAGTTTTCTCTCTAATTTATCCCAAACACTTAGTTTTATTTCCAATCAAAAGTTCAAACTTTATTATTCCATTGTTCTTCAATTAGGTATTGTTCTTTATTTCATTCATTTCTTTTGCTTTAATTATGTTTTCAATTATGCTAATTGCTTTGTTTATTGTCAACATGGTTGAGTAGTTTAATTTCTAGGGTTTGGGGATCCATGAATTAATATGAAGGGATATTGAATAATTGTGATTGTTGGCATTGTGATTAATTCCTATTGATTGGTTTATTCCACTATTCAATTAGATTTGCGCAGGTTTAATTGTGTAGTTATGCAATATCAAGTTAAAATTCGAGAGATGCAATTTGATGTTTAGGCTTGTGTCAATAGGTAGAATTGGGATTAATAAGTAGCGAGAGCCCGTTAATTCTAAGTCTATGACTAGTATCGATTCGAGAGAGCATGCTAGTCTAATTAATTACTTTGTTGATTATCATGATTGTTCATTGTCCTGGATTGTTAATCGCTGGTGAACCTATGCCCTAGATTTCCTTAATATATTGATTCATACTTATTTAATTATCGTTCGTAGTCTTAGTTTACAAACAATCAACCAAATCTTGTTCCCAATAGTTTAGTTTAATTAATTAATAGTAGAAAGAACGCCTGTCTCCCTGTGGATTCGATCCTGACTTCCCTTGCTACCTAGCTAGTGGACCTTAGGTTATTTTTTATTAGGTGATACGATTTTAGCCTGTCAAATTTTGGCGACGTTGCCGGGGAAACGGTTTTATTTTCTGCTATTAATTTTGTGGTCTAGATTGTTTTCTTGAGTCTCGGAGAACTTCCAGTTCTTTGAGACCATGTATATATTTTATTTTATTTATTTTATTTAGTTTATTTTTTATTTTTTTCTGTTTTTTTATTTTTTTGTTTTGTTTTCGTTTTTTTGTTTTTTTTGAAAATAAATGGATTATTATTCTTTCCCTCAATTCGTAAATGAGCCTTTTTGGGTGTATTTTGATAGGCTTAATGATTTTATTGGTTACCACACTCTTAATTTTTGGGATTCTTGTGGTTTTGAGGTTTAAATGAGTATACAAGGAATGTGATAGAAAGTAGATTTAATGGTGATTTTCGAGCCTTGTCTTTGGATGATATGTGGGATTACTATATGTGGTTTGCAAGGGATTTGTATGAGCGTGAAATGGCCATTCATGTTACATGTGCTAATCCAAATTATGAGCATAGTCTACATGGTTCTACCCCCTCTCCCTTGAATGCTTGTTATAATGAGGTGCATTCTAATGTTTATGATAATCATATCTATTCTAATGACTTATCTAACCCTTGCATGGATATCAATGTTTTTCCTCATGATTCCACTGTTGCTTCTCCCGTGTATTATTGTGAACCCTTGCCCAATCCTGTTCAACTCGAATCAGAAAGCAGAGATAGCTTCTTAGAGGAATTAAGAAGATTAAACTCTGAGATTGAGATTCAGTGTACTAGATCTCAAGAGGCTACTAATGAGATTATTAAAGCTAGTAAGGCTACTCTTGAGAGATTTAGAAAAGTTCAAGAAATTATTGAAAATAATGATTCGAGTTGTGTTGGGGATGGGGGTCAACTGAGTGAACCCATAGGCAACCAAGAGTGGGAGGAACTTATAACAGAGGTTGAGGATGAGTTGGAGGATGATGATGTGACTGTTGGATCAATGGATGAAGGATTTGTTGAAACTCAAAAGCCATATGTTATAGAGCAAGTCCATGAGGAAGTTGAAGTTGATAAAACCCTTGTTGTTGTGTCAACCCCTACCCCTCATATTCCAAGTCCAAGAAGGGTTATTCTTAGCCCCGTTTACACCGTCTCACTCCCCTTCTCTTTCCCCATAAAACCTTTGCTTGAGGATCTTCCTCCTCCCCACGAAAATCAAAAGTCCAATCACCCAATAGAGTTTGTTCCTCTTTGTGAATCTTTTGCAGGTACTTATAGTACTTACAAAGAAGAGGTGGATGCTTTGCAGAGAGCTCTATATGGTGAAGAGCCTGCCCACCATGAATTCCAAAACACAGAGAGAGCTATTTCATTGATCATTGAGGTTGAAGAATCAATAGTCCGCAAAAACAACTTCCGTAAGGAGAGTATGCCTACTTTCTCTTTTCCTTACTTTTCTTATTCTTCTTTTATTATTGTTTTTTCTTTTTGTTCTTCTTCCTTTAGGCATCCCACTCCTTACTGGCACAGAGTTCATTCGGACTTTATGCAAATGTTGTTGTTGATTATCGTGCATGTCTTGTTGCACGAAAGTTGTGCGAGTGCGCATGACAAGCTTCCGCGCTCGTTCGTTGGTTATCTACTAACCAATCTCTTTGCGGGAGGCATATAAGAGTTGGAGCTGGAGGGACTTAATGAAGATTGAGACCCTCGATCTCCACTCCTTGAAGCACTGAGGACATTGCTGAGTTTGGCTTGGGGGAGGTATGTGTTATTGCTTTCTAGAGTAGTTTATCGCTTTTGAAAAAAAAAAAAAAACGTTCCGATGAATACAAAATCATGCTTCCCTGTGCCCCTTTGAATGAAAATTGTTTTGATTCTTGGTTTTTGATGACGAGCAATGTTGATATGTTAGCCATGATTTGATATTTGATTACTTTGATGCCTTGATATGAGTCAACTTTGACCAACTATTTGTGGACTTGGTGCTTGGCTAATTGATTTGTTTAGGAATGTGTGATAACTTCCTGGTGTGTCATTGATTTTGAGTATTGATTTGCAACTGTTAGTAATGTTTTATGACTCATATACATGCACATTGAGGAGGACGAAGGCATTTTTTTTATTTAGGTAGCCTTAGGATGAAATTAGATACATTTGTTCCCTCTTTTCTGCCCATGTTGTTGCTTGTGCCCCTTTATTCGGTGACTAGCCATATGACAAGCCCATGAAAGCCCCATTGGTTACTAGTCCCAAGCCTAGCTTGGGGGAGCTAATAGTAAGTGAGGTGAGGGAGTTGTAGTGTGCTACATTTTGAGCACAAAGTGAGTGTTGAAAAGGAAATAAGGGAGTTCTTCTTATCTTGTTTGTTGTTTGAATAAGAGAAAAAAATGAGAAGAATAGAAAATATGAAGGTTTCCAAAGGAAATTGAAAAAAATAAAAAGAAAAAATTCATTACTCTCAGAAAAATTCAAAGCATTGTTTCACTCAAATATTGTAATTTCTTATCTTTATGAGTGATTGATTTTAATTGTGAAAGAAAGGCAAGAAAGTATAGTGAGGTTTGTTTGTTGTTTCATCATGTGTTGAGTGGGAGAGTTGTGGTCATCATTTGTGGTTGATCATGGTTTTGCTTGGATTTATGCTCCCCAAAACCAAGGCTTTAAGCTCACATTTTACCCAAATTTACCGCACCCCTACCTAAGCCTATCATTACAAGCTTTGAAGACCTTCCGACCTTTGTGCACAGAGTCATATTAATGTGAAAGTAGTTGTTATTCAATGCAAGTTATGACATGACATATTCCGAGTCGACTATTAGGTTGAGTGCATGTTCTTTTAAACACACAAGTGTTGTGAGTTTGGGAGGGCATTGTTCACATACATATTGGGAGGAGAGCGAACGGGTACATCTTTTACCCGCCACATAAATGAGTGAAGAGTGTGTGAGCACTAGTCTTGAATTCCATTGTGCACTTGTGGTTCGCTCTGCGTGACGATTGTTAGGGAGGATTTATGGTCAAATGGATTTGATTGGTTGGCATTGATGCATGCTTGTTGAATTTTACTTTGAATCGTATCCATTGTTTTAAGATGTGTTTGGGGTGAAGTTGATTTATGTATTCATCGATGATTTCTTTGCTTAGGGACAAGCAAAGATCTAGCTTGGGGGAGTTTGATATGTTCATATTTTATAGTGTTTTTACCCCCGTCCCTTAGTACTTTTTGATCTCAAATGAGCTCTTCGGAGCGATTTTTAGTACTAATGTGCTCCTTGTAGTGTGTTTGTAGTTTCAGGTTCATCATTGTAGGAATTAACATATTTTTGTGCATTTCCTACTCATTTGAATCAATACAAGAGATTATGTACTTTCGAGAGCACAAACATTAAGTTGGAAGAGTTTTGAAGCAAAGCGAATAACGAAAGAAGTAGAAAAATGACTATAGTCCACTATTTTAATCATAACTCAAGTTCTACAACTCCAAATGAAGTAATTTCAATTGGGTTGGATTTTAGACTTCAATAGCTTTCCAACAAGTGGTCACTCGCCTAATTCGACGAATAACGAAGGCGATATGGCGTTTTGAAGATAGAGGATTGTGCAGTTTCGACACGCGCCCGATCGGGCGGGCTTCGCCCGATCCGGATCGGGCGGTCATTCCGGGCGCTGTTCTGGGCATTTCGCAACCGCCCGACCGGGCGGAATTTCGCCCGATCGGGCCGACTATCGAGCAGAATGCCCGATCGGGCGGGCGTTCGCCCGATCGGGCGACGCCAACCCCTGCTGCTTTTTCGCGAGTTTTTATTTCCGGTTTTGGGCTATATTTTGGGCAAACTATAAATACTAGCCCCTTTTATTTTTAGTGGCACCTTATTTTCTAGCATCAAACACTTAGTTTATTTTCCTAAGCTTAGTTTTCTCTCTAATTTATCCCAAACACTTAGTTTTATTTCCAATCAAAAGTTCAAACTTTATTATTCCATTGTTCTTCAATTAGGTATTGTTCTTTATTTCATTCATTTCTTTTGCTTTAATTATGTTTTCAATTATGCTAATTGCTTTGTTTATTGTCAACATGCTTGAGTAGTTTAATTTCTAGGGTTTGGGGATCCATGAATTAATATGATGAGATATTGAATAATTGTGATTGTTGGCATTGTGATTAATTCCTATTGATTGGTTGATTCCACTATTCAATTAGATTTGCGCAGGTTTAATTGTGTAGTTATGCAATATCAAGTTAAAATCCGAGAGATGCAATTTGATGTTTAGGCTTGTGTCAATAGGTAGAATTGGGATTAATAAGTAGCGAGAGCCCGTTAATTCTAAGTCTATGACTAGTATCGATTCGAGAGAGCATGCTAGTCTAATTAATTACTTTGTTGATTATCATGATTGTTCATTGTCCTGGATTGTTAATCGCTGGTGAACCTATGCCCTAGATTTCCTTAATATATTGATTCATACTTATTTAATTATCGTTCGTAGTCTTAGTTTACAAACAATCAACCAAATCTTGTTCCCAATAGTTTAGTTTAATTAATTAATAGTAGAAAGAACGCCTGTCTCCCTGTGGATTCGATCCTGACTTCCCTTGCTACCTAGCTAGTGGACCTTAGGTTATTTTTTATTAGGTGATACGATTTTAGCCTGTCAGGAGCCTGGGCTCGTAATCCATGGGTGGACAGGTGTCCGTGGTACATGCATGACCGATAGATAGGAAGATGGTAGTTTATATACCGCCAGACAAACCAGGTCTTTCACTTTCATTATCATGTTTTATGTATTTTTACCAAGCCTTGGCTTGTATTTCAGTTGAAATAGCATAACTCTTTTTAGATCATAAAACATCATTTAGATCCTGGGATCCATAAAACATCATTTCATTCATGGCATCATATAAACAATTTATTAGTAAATATATATATCATAAAAATTCATTAAAACATGAGAACTAATAAATTGTAACAATCTGAAATAACATGTTGGTTTCTTAGCCAAAAGCCCAAACTAGAATGGCCCAATTAAATTGTGGGTTTTAAAGGAGAATAAAACCAACCAAAAACCAAAAATTGGTTTTGGTTTTCTGGGAGCAGGACGCGGAACAGGGGAGGGAGAACACGAAAAGGAGGGAGGTGGCTGGGTGGCTCGGTGGTTTGGCGCGGCGCCGGAGGTGAGGCGGCGATGGTGGTGGTTGACTGGTGGTGGCAGAACGGCGAGGGAGGCAGAGAAAGGGCACGAGAGGGCGAACAAGCAGGGGAGTTTTGGGGGGTTTTTCGATCGGTTTGTTGGGAAGGGAGAGGGCGGTTCGCCGGAGATTTAGAGGCGGAGGGTGGTCGACGAGAGGATGAAGGTGGTTGGAGGTGGTGGTGCGTGGTGTTGTGTTGGTGCGGCGAGGCGGGGGAAAAGGGAGAAACAGGGGAGTGTGTCGAGAGGAGGGAGAGGGAAGGAGGTGGTGCGTGCGGTGGTTCTGGGGAGTGACGGTGGTTGGGGTGGTTGTATGGTGTTGGACGGAGGTGGCAGTAGTGGTGGCCGGTGGTTGCAGTGGTGTTTGCGGTGGTGGTTCGAAGTTACAGAAACAAGGGGAAGTGAGATTTGTTTGATGTTCAATTCTGATTTTTGGCTTGAGAAATTTGGGTTTCTGGTTGCTGAGTTTGTAAAGGAAGAAAAGTAAGAGTTCAATTTGAACTCTCCAATGAATATGTACCAGAATTGAGGGAAAAGAAGAAGGAAGGAAGAACTCAGCTTCTTCTTCCTCTGGTTCACGTGGAGAGCAAGAAAAAAAAGAACAAGTGAAATTGAAATTTTGTTCTTAAGGGCATTTTGGTCATTTCACAAGATTAGGCCAAATTCTGGAATTTGTTGCTAATTTGGGAAGTTACTAAAAATAGAAATGTTTAGTTAAAATAATTCTTAATAAAAATATCGTTAACGAAAAATAAATAAATTTTTGTTTATAAATTTATCGTTTAAAATAAATCGTAAAAACGTTTAAATTAACGAAATTCGATTATTCGTAATTATTTAAAACGAAATCAAGTTAATAAATATTTTTGATTTTAATAAATCAAGTTTAAAATTTCGGGGTATTACATTAACATTTATTATTATTATTTTTTATTTATTTCGGTAATATATTCTGTTAAGTTAAGTTAAGTTAAGTTCAGTTCGATTTAAGAGCATTCAGTTCAGTTCAGAAGCATTCAATTTAGTTCAATTCAATTTAGTTCAGTGCAATTCAGTTCAGCTCAGTTCAGCTCTAAAGAACAGGTAAACAGGGCCATAGTTAGGAGTGGTAAAGTGATTGTGCATCCGATTCCGACCCAACCCCTTAGTTCAAAAATTCTCGTAGGGCAACGAGACCATTTCATTCCCTACCTCACTCACTCGCTCGCTCACCCTCTCTTTCTCCGCCGTCTGCTGGGCTCTCGGCAATCCGGCGTTCTTACCGTTGACGGAGGTATGTAACTTATCTCTCTTCAATCTCCTTTATTTATTTCAAAAATTCATGATAATCTAAGCGCATTCTAGGGTTTAATTTTCATCGGTTCATGTTGATTTCGATCTGAATGTTTTTAGGGTTATATAGATTGGGGGTTATCCTGCAATTGACCGATTAGTTGTAATTGTTGTTAAATCTAGTGTCTTTATTGACGATGAATGCGGTGTTTATGTTAATCGGAATTGAACCGAGAACATTTCTGGGTTGTTAATGATTTTCTCAAATGTGTTTATTTGGTTTCCTTATTTTGTTGTTATTGATTGGATTGGGTTCTGATTTTGAATGTCTAAGATATGATCAGCTGCAATTGTTATGTTAGCAGTGTGAATTAGGGGGGGGGGGGGGGGTTTATTTTCCTGTTTCACGGATTTGGGGTTTCATTTTTTTTTAGGAATTTGGGCATTATGGGGGAAAGCAATTCACCAACAAGTGAGATAAGAGACTCAGAACCTGATGAAAACCTCGAAAACAAGACTGGGGATAGTAGCATTGAGGCGATAACTCGGAGGGTTCAAGAGTCCCTTGCTATTGAAAACCGGCACAAGTTTTGGGAAACTCAGCCTGTTGGGCAATTCAAGGACATTGGTGATTCGAGTTTGCCCGAAGGTCCCATCGAGCAGCCTACACCATTGTCTGAAGTCAAGCAAGAGCCCTATAACTTACCCGCGGCTTATGAGTGGATTACTTGTGACTTGGAAACCGAGGAAATGTGCAGCGAGGTCTACAACCTTTTGACTAACAACTACGTTGAGGATGATGAAAACATGTTTAGGTTCAACTATTCCAAAGAGTTCCTTCAGTGGGCGCTTCGGCCACCTGGCCATTTCAAGAGTTGGCATATTGGTGTGCGGGCTAAGACCTCAAAAAAGCTGGTTGCTTTCATTACAGGTGTTCCAGCTAGGATAAGGGTTCATGATGATGTTGTTACCATGGCTGAGGTTAACTTCCTGTGTGTGCATAAGAGGCTGAGGTCAAAACGGCTTGCACCTGTTATGATCAAGGAGGTGACTAGACGGGTTCATCTGGAAAATATATGGCAAGCTGCTTATACCGCTGGTGTAGTTATTCCAACACCCATAGCGACTTGTCAATATTGGCACAGGTCTCTTAACCCAAAGAAGTTGATTGATGTTGGGTTTTCAAGGCTTGGCCCAAGAATGACAATGAGCCGCACCATAAGGCTCTATAAGTTACCAGATTCAACAGTTACACCTGGTTTTAGGAAGATGGAGCTCCGTGATGTTCCTGCAGTTACCCGGCTGTTGAGGGGTTATTTGAGCCAGTTTGTTGTGGCTACTGACTTTGATGAAAATGATGTTGAGCATTGGTTGCTTCCTAAAGAAAATGTAGTTGATGGTTTTGTTGTTGAAAGTCCTTTGACTCATGAGATCACTGATTTTTGCAGCTTTTACACTCTCCCTTCTACTATTCTTGGCCACCCAAATTACACAACTCTGAAGGCTGCCTATTCTTACTACAACGTGGCTACAAAAACTCCGTTGCTTCAGTTGATGAACGATGCTCTTATTATTGCAAAGTTGAAGGACTATGATGTTTTTAATGCCCTGGATGTTATGGAGAATGAATCATTCCTCAAGGAGCTGAAATTTGGGCCTGGAGATGGAAAGCTTCATTACTATCTTTACAACTACCGCTTAAAGCAACCAATAAAGCCTTCAGAACTTGGACTTGTACTCTTGTAGGTTGAGTTTCCTGACAATATTTTGAGTTGACTTTCAAGATATCCTTGGTAAGACCTCATTTGTCTGAGTTGTTGGGATTAGAGATTTTTGATATGCGTTATTGTCTCTTCATGTTTGATACTCTATTTAAATTGATTGTCCAAATTTTGTTCCTTTTCTCTTGATTGAAATTGTGGACAACTTGCTAAATGCTGCAGTTAGAGCCTTAGTTAGAGGTATCATTGTATCAAATGTGTCTTCTTTTGCTTACAAGTATTTCAACTACTACTTGTTTGCCACTAATAAAAGGTCCTTAATCTGTCCAATTGTCATCAACAACAGTGTAGAACAAGCCGTCATTTTAATTTTCTCAATGATGGTTCTCTTTCTTTTTTGGGTGCCTGCATTTTTCGTGTATACGTGCTGCACAGTAGATATCATGGCTGCATCCTGTAGTTGCTACTCCTGATGATTGATTTTTTTAGCTGCATATCTGATATCTATTAATGATTTTTCACTGCTTGACACTATTGAACAGAGGTTTATGTTCTATTATTTGTTAATACAAATATCCTAGGTTGTTTAAATGAGAACTTTTATGTTACAAAAATACTGGAAATATTTTGTAGAAAGTTATACTTTTACAGAATTAGGAAAGTAGGTAACCTAGCTTTCCCCCCTGGGCAAGTTCCACTTTTTGTTGGACGAATGAATTCTAGACATTTTTCATTTCTTCTTTTTATTAGTGTAACTACTGCATCATCAATTACTTGAGGTTTTGTATCAGTTAATGACTTGATGTCAATTATATGTCACTGCCTCGCCCCACATTAAACAAACAAGAAAAATGATACAGATTACCTCCTTTAGCCTTTTGGATATATTTTGCCTCAAAATCTTGACTGTTAATGGTCTATACTGAAGCATGGATTAGTAGACATTCATGCCCTCACCGATTTTAATGATTATGTGAAGAACTTATTTGCAACTTCAATCCCTTATAAAGGTGTTGGCTTGAATAACCCCTTTCTACTTGTTCTGTGGTGGCTCTATTCTACTCAGAGTATTTATTCCCAATATTTATGCCCATTAACCGTTCTGTCATCTTCGCTGCATATTGAGCACAGCTTACCTTCTTGTCACTCCATTTTCACCACAGCTATCACTGTTTTTCTCGCGAGCTTTATGTTCTAAATGTTATCTTCTTTCCTCTCTGCTCTCTCCTACTTAAGTTCCTCATAATGTTACCTGCTGCTTTGTGACTTTAGCTCGTTCGCAAATTGTTTCATCCTTTCGAGCTTCAGTTGCTGCCTCATCTCAGCATAGAGCTCATCCTTGAATGAAAGACAATGAACCGTATGTTGGGTTGTATTATGAAATGCATTGTTACTATTGAATGCAAGTGTTGTTGTATGCCTTTTGAATTTTGATGTATGGAGTAATTCCTGTTAATCTTATCATAGTTACAATACTATGTTTGCTGCGCCTTACTGAAGGAAGAAGACTCTGAGAATCTGTAGATGTAAGATTGATTGCTCATTATATCGACTATAGTTTATGCATGACCTTGTCAGAATCTTATACTTTGCAAATTTAATGTGTAGAGAGTTCTGAATATGATGATTCGTTTTTCCTATTCAAATTTCGTATGATGTACCGAACATGCGTTGGTTATTGGCCTGAAATCCCGCAGTTTCCATAGTAGTGAATACTGAATAGTGATCCATGATTGACTGCTGGCCTCGGCTGTTTACTTTGTTGTCAGCAGGTATATATCCCTTATTATATGCTCACTTGAATTGATTTTGTTTGGATTGTGAGTTTTTGTATTACTGTTGTATGATCAACTGAGAGGATACCTTACGAGTTATGTGCTAGCTAGAAATGTGCCGTGTTGATGGATACCTTACGAGTTTTGTGTCTATCGTTGCTGTTGTATGTTTTCTTCCTCGAATTTCTTGTTCATAATACAAAACTTGTGCTGTTAGACTGGTAGAATAAGCAGACTGACAGTACGTTACGGGGAAGCTAAGTTTTTTTTTCGTTTCATATAAAAGCCAAGAAAGGCAGAGTTACAAGATACAGTTTGAGGGATTTTCTCCCAAGTTACATCAGTCATCAGAGACAAACTAGGGTTGGTTGTCTAAAATAATGTTTACATTGCTAAAATGAATCAGTTTTTGGCAAAAGGTCAGCAACTCTATTAGTGCTTCTTAGTGCAAATTCCAAATTCCAGGTTTACCTTCTTTATTGTTGCAACGCTAGTTAAGTTGTTGCAACTCTTTAGTCTCTATCTCTTGTAAATAATTTACTTTTTGGGATTCGTTGGAAAAGAAGGGTTAATTTGGTTGTACGTACTACATACGATATACAACGGTTGTGTTGTGGAGTACTACGTATTTGAAACTCGTATTATTATGCGCGCTATAGATATACGTAGTACAATGCATGAACGTTATTGAATTATTGATTAAGAATAGCATATGCATCAAGTTCGTGCCCCAACAACTGCGAAATGCTTGGGAGTGGTTCAAGCATTGACCTGCGGAGCTGGGCTAGTTAACCTGTATTAGGTGCTGGTTCAGTTAGGGTCCCTTCTTCTTACCTATTAAAAAAAAAAAAGAATAGCATAGGCAAAGGCAGCTCTAAGTCGCACGTCAGATTAAGAATAGCATCACAATTCTAGACTTCCAGCTTGGGTTTCTACTCAGTCAATGCCTATCAAGTATGAACTGGTTTACGGTTCACGTCAAAACAATATAAATCAAATGGAGCAAATTGCTGTTTATTTTATGTCCTAGTAGTTCTTTGATTCTAATAATACAAAATTGATCGAATTGCTGCTTTTTGAGTAAAATTATGTTTAAATTCTATTAAAAATTGAGCAAATTGCTATAGTAAATTGTTTTCATCTCATAAAAATAGTAAAACACACTATATTTCCTACACATTATATTGCATGTTACTCCGTCCATTACTAAATAATTACATTATTTGGACTTTAACACTAGCCAAACGCTAATAACTTTAACTTGATTTTTTATATACCAAGTATAAAAAAATGTTATAATTGTTGGATTGTCAACAATGTACTCTAACTTTTATGATATCAACTTTTTATACTTTTAGTAATAGAAAATTAGAGATATTAGTGGTCAAAGTTGTACATTAACAAACATATTAGTCAAGCTGATGCATTTATTTAGAAATGGACGGAGTACAAGCGTATACGAAAAATGCTACATGTACACCTACTGTACAAGATTCTCGCACCACCATTAATTTGTTGACACATCATTAAACCACTAAAAAATGAGAATGAAAGACAATAAATATCTCATTTCTACCAATAGAAAAGCATGGTGTACAAGATGTCTTGTACACCTAGTGTACATGTAGTAGGATCCTGCGTATACTATTTCCATTCTTTAAAGTTCCTTACATTTAGTATTTGCACGGATTCCAATATAATATTTAACCACAAATGTATCCAATTTCGTATGTGTGGAAATTATAAAAAGTTGATGTTACGAAAATACATACGGAGATCGATCAATCTAACGAGATCTTGAATGATAACGTTTTGATGTATATAATAATGAGAATTTGAGGTCAAAGTTTACATTTTGAAAACATGTTCTAAGGCGTAAGAACTTTAAAAAACGGAGGTAATATTAAGTTTGAAATAGTTTTTTTTTATACGTTGTCAACGTACTCAAGCTAGCAAAGACGTTGCCAATTTGCCATGAAGCCCATTGATTAGCATGATTATTAAACTCATTGTTTTACGACGAAAATTCTTCTTTCGTATGTATTTTCCCATATTATCGGACACGTTAGCTTACAAATTATACTACTAATGATACATAGTTGTGTCTCTGTAATTGTTGTTTGGGCTCTTAATTGGATATTAATTGGGCCAGCAGTCTAAAGCCCAATGACTCCATACAACAACATTAAGCCCTTACCCCTTACAAAGCTATTCAGCCACCAACAAGGCTCACGGCCTAACAGAGTAATAAATGACCTATGGGGGCATTCACTACAGAAACACTATAAATAAGCCGCCAAGGCTCACACCTCAAGGTATGTCCAATTTATTGCTTTAAGAATACTCTCTAGATAACTCACTCTAGATCCGAGCATCGTTCTTACTTAGGCATAAGAGGGGCTTTCCTCGAAAACACCCCCGAGGCTAGTGACTTTGTCAATTGTGCAGGTAAATTCGAACACAACTCATTCAAGCAAGCTAGATCTTCCACACCAACGAAAAGGGCCTTCATACGAAGCCCATTATTTCAACACCTGAACAATTTGGCGCCGTCTCTGGGGAAGAACACTTCAAAGCCTCGAAAAATCAGCCATTTTTGCTCCAAAAAAGGATAACAACACTAACAACATTGTTCATAACGACGTCATCGTCCACACGGACTCAGAGTCCGAAACAGAGGCGCAACCACGGTCAGAAGCGAGGTCACAACCGAGCAGGGCTACCACCGCAGTGACTACCAGACCTCCAATCCCTACTCGGGAAGAACTCACCGCAGCCATAACCATCATGCAAAACTTCCTCTTCAACGAGAAGGAGCAAGGCTTGGCAAATGACCGCCGCGAAGAGAGGAGAACTAGGCGACGGCTGAACATGCACCCTAGTGAAGAAGTTGCTAGATCTGACCGAGCACTCCCTCCCATGTCAGAAACTCATCTAACATCAAGGTGGGTGGAAAGTACGTGGGACACTCAGAAAAGGGTTCAGCAGTAGCCAGAATGGTTTGCAACGCCATCGCCCACTCCACAAGCTTTAAGAAGCAAAACGACCAGTCAGCATACTCGGATCTGAAGCTCGGTGCTCAACATGTTGAGACCATCAGTTCACGAGAGGTTGGGTGAGTCAAGCAGATCCAGTCTAATTAACCAAACTACCTTGTAATTTAATAAGTTCCACTTTTACAATAATTTTAATTTAATTATAACTCACCTCCCAATTGGACAATTTTTTCCCAGAAAAATTAGCTTGTAAAAGCTAATTTGTTTTGCCAAGCTAATTTATCAAACTAACTCAAATGGTTAAGGTAGTAGTTTGAGACTTGCAAATTGCAAACAAATCTCTAGCTACAACCATGACAATTACTTTTACATCACTCAATTTATGGATAAAGAGCGTAGAACAAATTATTTTCAAAATAATTTTATTCACAAGGCACGATATAACTACTAATAAATCATCCAAAATAATCCAACTATGAAGTATATAAAATAAAAATAAAAAATTACTTCGTATAGATACAACTAGTTGCGCACACATGAGGTTATGTCGGGAAAGGTAAAAGAATCTCATATTCTTATAAAAAAAGAAAAAAATTTATTCCACTCTACAAGGCCAGAAAAGTAAGAGTAGAACTTTGTTACTCCGTTAACCACGTGCATCCTTGACTCTTGGTCAAGTGTAAAACAATTTCTTTTTAATCTTTCTCCTTCTTACACCTCATTTTCCACTAACTTGCCTTACCTTCTACTTTGACCTCTTCTTTTTTTCTACAATATTGACCCAAGGTCACAAGTCTCCCTCATCGACTTTTCACATAATCTCACCTCATATTATCTCTCCTACAGAGTTACTAATTTTAGTAACTATAATTTCTTTCTTGAATTAAGTTAAGCAAATATTTTAAATTTTTTGTTACTAATTAATACTCCGTATTACAAAAACATTAATGATAATTAACCTATTTATGTACTACGTATAAGTGCACAATTAATCAAATAAAAAAGTTTGGGCAAAATAATTAAACTTATTGTTGTTGGTTTATCTACAGCCAACCACAAAAATTATAGAAAAGCATGGAAATCATCTTGCAATTTGGTTGCCCGAGGGGTCAGATATCGGACCCCTGTCAAGCATGAGATTAAATTGACATGAAGCAAAGTTAACATTGTACAATTTCTGGGAGGGCAAGTAGCTGTTGACAGCCAGCCTCGGTCATGGTTGCTGATGCTCTTAACCATTTTTTTTTGAAATAAAATTAATTCTTTAATAAAAAGTCATACGACATCCACAAAAGAAATCTGAATCTATCAAATACATAACAAATCGAATCAAATAAAACTTGGTTTCTGCAAAACTACGATCATCGCGCATCGAACATCTTGTATACCCTCTAACACATCGTTGTTTGATACAACCTTCAACGAGGGGGTCTTTTGATCTGTTGTAATTTTGATATTTAATTAAATCTGATTCAATTGATTGTAGATGTAGAACTGACATCTGCTGCGACACCGCACAAATCTTCATCGCTGAATCAATTTCTCTTGCGAAATTAAATAATATTCGCCCTCGTACACCAGAAATTTAGGATCCTCTAACCTAAGAAAATTATCCCTAAAAGGAGAAGAAAAACCCTATCTTTCGAGGGAGAACAATTCCTCGCACAAGGAGGAAGTATTATTAAAACCCTAAAACTCAAACAAAATTAGAAAAAGAACAAACAAAATAAAAAGATCGGGGCTTTCCACCGATAAAATCGATGGAAGCCCCTTCAAAATTCACTAATGGAGGCTAGGATTTGAGAGAGGAAAAATTATACATTTAATTCCCCATTAATTCATCCATCTCTATCTATCATGTATTAAGAGAATCTTCAACGGTAAACTTTAACTTGTCATGCCACATAATATTTCAAATTATTCCCTTTTCTTGCTAGATAATACCTCAATAATTAGCTACTAGCTTGATATTTAATATAGTCTTATTTGTCAATCAATATTTTAAATTTAATTTAATTTAATATTCTTTCATTGGGCAATTTTTTTTCAAGCAAATTAATTTGTCTAAGCCAATTGCTTGGCAAATCTAATTTATCATTTAAACTCCAATATTCAATTAAGCAAGTAGCTTAAAATTGCAAGCAAATCCCCAGCTACGTACAATCATTGGAGTTGCTCTTACATCAACACCAATTACTCCATTATTTTTATAGAGTCAATACATGAACATATAATTAACAAAATACAAATTTCAATAGTCCGTTCAATTTAATTTTCCATTTCTCAATTGTTAAATTTGCACATTTGTGGTATACTAGGGGCCCAATTTTGAAAAAAATAGAACAATGCCTCCAAAATGTTTAAGACGGCGTTGCTTATATCATAGCTAAAAATTATCTTGACATATTAATCCAGGGAATAACATGTGACGTGATAACATGTCTAAGCTCCAAGTAATTTGGAATACAGTTACTTTATATTATAAATTTGACTGATTTTAAGAGCAAGATTAACGCTAGTCTGAGCTAAAACTTCCACATAAGTTTTTTTTATTATTTTTTTTATTTATTTTCAATTTAGGATTCTTGTCGAGACCATTTCAGACTTGCTTACTTTTTTAACTTCACCCCCTGTACTCGTTCAAGACTTCTCGAACTTGTGAAAATAATAAAATAACAATTAAGATAGAATTTACTGTTTAAATGTTAAGTGAAGTCTTGATATTCCAAGACTCTTGCTCAGACTTTTGTCATACTCTACCATTTAAGTATAAGGCCTTAGGTTAATACTCAATAAAACTTATTATTCAAACTATTGCTCATACTAGCGTTTATCTTGCTCTAACGTAGCGTAGTCAATTATCCTCTTTTCATATACTTAAAAGCAAATATTGGAACGATATTACCTCTCATGCACTATTAGAGTTTATAAATTTTATATCCCGATAACAATCAATCCAAATTTACACGACCACAAAAAAAAAAAAAAAAAAAAAAAACAAAAAAAAAAAAAGCCCTTTTAAAACACACTTAATTAATACACTCCATAACTTGTGATAACTTTATATATTACTGCAATACCAATCATATATTCCCGTTGCAAATGATCTAGAGAGGAGGCATGGCTGGAGCTGGAGCTGGAGCAGCCAACTCCATGGATGGTAATGGAGACCCGATTGAAATTGTAATACCAAATAACTTTGAATCATCATTGCCGGATACGGGTCCTGGTGCTACTATTCCCGAACTCTTGATATCGGACAATCCTCTTCTCGGATTCTCACTTTGTGTCTCACATAATTTTGGAAGAAATACTCCTGTAAATATCATTTTAAACCACGTGAATATAATGATACGACTTATCCTGATACTACTGTTGATCAACTCTCTTATACATAATGGTTTGACTAACTGGTTGAAATTAGTTGTTTGTGTAAAGTGTTTGATAAATTAGATGTTGGTTATTTTAGTTAGTACAAGTTAAACCTAATATAACTAGACTCCTATACTTAGGTAACAAACTGTAAAGATTACACTTGATAAAAGGAAGACTGAAACTGATTACGCTAAATAGGAGGAGGACTGAAAAAAACTGATGGAGCATTGGAGCTAAGTCCTCGTTGACTAGAATAACAACGAAACAAATATTCAAAATAATTAGAAATATATATATTTTTAATTATTCCTTAATAGGTTGTTAACTGTGTAACATAAAGATGACCTTGAAGACAGTGACATAAAATGTGTAGGTAAGTAAAGCCGTAAGGGTTATAATTTTATTTAATAATAGGTTAATTAAAGTTGTCATTTATACAACCACTTTTCCAATCCTCTAATTGAAAATTTTCTTATATTGAACTTTTTCAAAATTAACTTTTTCACTCCAGAACTCCCATTAGCTATTTGTAATGATCAAGCCTCTAATTTCACCTCATTAAAAAAAAAAAAGTTTTAAACCTCTTATTACCAAACACTCATGTAGTCAATAATTTGCGGTATAATGTAGCTATTGTAATTGTGGTACAACTTCTTTTTTAATGAATGAATTAAAATGTTGGTTTTGTGAAGAGATGACATTAAGTTGCTCTTTTAAGTTGAGAGAGCATTTTGTTACCTTCACCGGCAGCAAGGTTGAAGTAGAGATCGACGACATTAGGGCACCTTTGGTAACACTCCGGTGAGCAAAGCTTTTGGGTAAAGCGAGACTCAAGAAGAGAGTCGGAAGAAATTCCAAAGGTTTCGCGGTATAGACCACAAGCTTCAATACAATGGTTTGTTTCAACCAAGTCCTTTAGCTTATCGGCTTCTATGGAAGAGGCGGTACACTTATACGCCTCCAAACCGCTTCTTCGCACATACTTCTCTAGCACACAACGTTTGCCTATAGATGAGACGGCAAATGCACACGCCTCTTTGTTAAGTTGCTCACATGTTACCTCCCCTACACAAATAAAATAATTAAAAAGTTAGCGACAGAGTTTTTGGAAAAAATATAAAGTACAATTTAAACTAAACAAATAAATAGTGTAACATCTAACGCGTTATTAAATGTTATTATAATAGGGGGAATTACCTAGGGTGCCTTGGATCAAAAGGGAAGATAATAGGATAGAAAGGGTTACAAGGGCACTCATGTTGAAATGAGAAGCCATATTTGTTATAAAAATGAGCAATAATAATAAAAATCAATGTTG
Organism: Spinacia oleracea; assembly: GCF_020520425.1. NCBI lineage: Eukaryota > Viridiplantae > Streptophyta > Magnoliopsida > Caryophyllales > Amaranthaceae > Spinacia > Spinacia oleracea. Next base: position 9,428,289 of record NC_079490.1, read on the forward strand.
TTTTAGATTATTATTTTATTGCTTGGAGGAATGTTGTGGATGAATAAGCTTTGTGGGTTGAGTATTTATAGAATAATAATGAGAAGTAGGAGTAATTAGTTACATGCAAAATTGTGTGGCAAATGTGAAAGAGTTTGAAATGGACCCCTACAATGCTACATATATAATGAGACAATGAAGATGTGCATTAGGCTAATTTACAAACACAAAGTTGGAAAATCTCGTCAAATATTTTGTCCCTGAAATCCGCTAGGGCCGGGTTTATATTCGATGTTCAGTTTGAATTCAGGCCTAATCAAATCTAATCTAAAATAAAAATTTCATTTTAAAATATTGATTTTCAATAATTTCCACCAAATCTCAGATCCAATATGAAATCTAAACTGAAAATTGTCAAATTTATTTTGGCCTAATAGTAAGTGATTCATATTTTAACTAATTATGAAATAAAAGTAAATTCCAAGTTGGCCAAATATTGGACAACAAATTTGAAATATGTGTTTGAAAACAATGTAATGGAATTAAAATTGCGTTTTATTTACCTTATTTTCACTTATTTTTTCTAGAAGTAACTTATATTATTTGAATTTATCAAAATTTATTTTCGTTGTAAATTATAGATAGTCTTTATTTTTCTCGAAATTATCTGAATTTAACTGAACGTATTTTTTCGATATAAGTGGGAATAAGAACAAAACAGAAGTACAAAACTTTTATATTAACAAATTCCAAATAACAAGTATTAATTATGAACCAAAAGAGCTTTGGTTAATTCGTTTTTTTCATCAAAACTATTATGTTTGGTATAACACTTATTTAACTGTAAAACTATATTTAATGATATATTGGAGACCAAATACATGGTCTAAATCGTGTTTACGAGAATTTGTAAATTCGATTTTGATAGAAAAATAGTGGACACGAGACACCCATACGAGTATGAGGAAGTATTTTCGAATATCAGATATGTGTTTGCAAATACATATTATAGCAAAAGACAAAATAGGAAAAAGGACAAAAAAGAAATTAAATGGTACTTTTTAAAACAAAAATGGTACTTTTTTTACAGAATGATACTTTTTTTATCACAGAATGGTACTTTTTTTTACAGAATGGTATTTTCTATTTTGTCTTTTAGCTATTTGTCTTTTAGTTGATATGTGTGTTTCCACACATATCTAATATGCGAAAAAACAACCTCATATGAGTATATGACCCTATCAATGTGGGAGGTTGTTTTTTCGCATATCTGATATGTGTGGCAACACACATATCAACTAAAAGACAAATAGCTAAAAGACAAAAAAGGAAGTACCATTCATGTTAAAAAAAGTACCATTCTGTAAAAGAAAGTATCATTCTGTGTAAAGAAAAAAGCTGCGTTTGAGAGGTTTCGAAGAGGCGATCACCTCCTTCGTCACCATGGGAAGACCTCGGAAAACTCAGCCCAAATCTTCTGGAAAGAAGTCGAAGAAACAGGATGAAGGTGTAATTCCTAAACCACACACTCGAGCAACTGTTAAGAACCACCAAGCTCCATCAATGGTGGAGGATGATGAAATTTCTGGAAAATCGATTGTAGACCCAGATGATCTGATTTTCGAGGAACACGAAATTCTTACTCCAAAATCATCACTGGTTGCTCTACAACAACGTTCACAGGTCCGAAATGATTTCAATGAATGGATTAATGGCCTTCAATCGGGTAATGATGCTCGTACCCTTTTTCATTCAAATGTGAGAATTGGCGCGAACACCCATATTTTGCCTGCGAAATCAATTGATCATAATACTGCAACTAATGTGCTGTCTGATGTTGAGATTACCACTGATAATGAGAATCTAATAACCCCTGCAATTATTGAACTAGATGATATTGAGGATGAAATTACTTTCTGGAAATCAGCAATTGTTTGTTATGTGTTGGGAGCTAACCCTCCCCAACATGTCATGGAGGGGTATGCGCATAGAATTAGGGGGAAACTGGGAGTAGACAAAGTAGGAATGGTGGGAAAGGGACTGTTTCTCATTAGATTTACCACTATGGAGAATTTCCAGAAGGTGATCAATGGAGGTACTCAGTTCTTTGACTCCAAACCAGTGATCATCAAGCCATGGTCTGAAGAGATTAACTATGCTAAAGACCCAATCAAACAGGTTCCTGTGTGGATTAAGCTGCCTGGACTTGAGGTGAAATATTGGGGAGAGAAGAGCTTGTTTAAAATTGCAGGACAAGTTGGACAAGCCATTAGAGTTGATCAAGCAACTAAGAATAAGGATAAGCTAATGTTTGCAAAGATTCTAGTTGAGGTCACAATTGGTCAACACTACCCTAAATGCATTCAGTTTGTGAATGAGAAAGGGGCACTAACGGAGCAAAGTGTGGAATATGACTGGCTTCCCATTGAGTGCACCCACTGCAGGGGGATTGGGCATGCTAGCCATGCTTGTTCCAAGAACAACCCAAAGTAGAACAAGGTTGCCAAGGTGGTGAGCAAGCCTGTAAAAAAAGTGTGGCAACCCAAAGCTGTTCAAAGAACACAGGTGACAGAAGAGAAAGCCAATGAACAAGTTGTCACTACTCTTGATGCTGAAGGGTTCATGCAGGCAACTTCTTTCGGCAGGCAACAATGTCAGCAACTGAAACCAGTGAACACAAGGAATAGATTTCAGACACTGGGGTTCACTGATGATAATGATGGTGAGCATGACTCTGATACTGAGGTGTTTGGGGATGGTCTGTTAGATCAGGGGTTGACTGCCCCTGGGTCTAATGGATAATATCCTTTGCTGGAATGTGAGGGGACTGAATAGAAGAGCCAAACAATCTGAAGTGGGGAGGTTTATTCATTCTCACATGGCTAAACTTTTCAGTCTCCTTGAAACAAAGGTCAAGGCACCAAAAATGGGTGACTTGTACCTCAATATCTGTCCAGGGTAGAATTTTACTACCAACCTTAGCTGTTCCTCTGTAGGAAGAATAATTCTGGTATGGGATCCTTCTACTTTTGATGTGGATATAGTGTCCATGAGTAGCCAACACATTCATAGTGTTATCAAACCTAAAAGCACTGGTGTTAGTTTTCAGTGCACATTCATATATGGGATGAATGGGAAAAATGAGAGATTGCCCCTTCGGAACTCTCTCTCTCACATTGCTGATAACTGTAATCAACCATGGGTCATTATGGGTGACTTTAATGCACTAATGGAGATTGAGGATAGAATTGGTGGCCCTGTTAGGCTTGGTGATATTCAGGCTATGAGGAACTGTATGTTCCACTGCAACCTTTCCACCATTAAGACAGTGGGTAGACAATATACCTGGAACAATAAGCAAGAAGGGGAGGCAAGAGTTTTTTCAAGAATTGATAGAGTTTTGGCCAATGCTAGCTGGTTGGATCTGTTCCCTACTGCAGAAGCAAACCACCTCCCTGAAGGTGAGTTTGACCATAGCCCTATGTTGCTTTGCTTTCACAAAAATGATAACTTAAAAAGGCCTTTCAGATTCTTTAATATGTGGGCTAATGCTGAGAACTTTATTGATGTTGTTCAAACCAACTGGGAGAAACATGTGTTTGGTTGTACCATGTACAGAATTCTACAGAGACTCAAGTGGTTAAAGGTGGACCTGAAGCAAATGAACAAGGAGGGTTTTAGTAATGTTGAAGCTGAAAACACCAAACTCTACTCTAATTTACTACAAATCCAAGCTAGATTACATGCCACCCCAAATGATGGAAGCTTGGCTGATGCTGAAAAGTTAGCTGCAGCTGATTATAAACAGGCTCACAATGCTTATATGTCTTTTCTTCATCAGACAACCAAGATTAATTGGCTAGCACAGGGGGATGAGAACACTAGAGTTTTCCACCAGAGTATCAAGCAGAGAAGAAGACACAATACAATTCACTCAATTCAGAACATGCAAGGTGACAGGGTCACAACAATTGAAGGGGTGAAAGATGCCTTCACTCAGTTCTACTCTGATTTGTTCTGTACTCAAATGGAACACATAACTCATGTTAATCCTGTGATTATTAATAGAGGGCCAACACTTAATGAGTCCCAGAAATCCTTGTTGGATTGTGTTTTCTCAATGGATGATGTGAAGAAGGCTCTATTTTCAATTCCTAACCACAAGGCTCCTGGAATGGATGGCTACAATAGCTATTTCTTTAAATCTGCTTGGCATGTTGTCAAAGATGATCTCTATAAGGAAATTACTGACTTCTTTACCACAGGGAAAATCCTCAAAGAAGTTAATGTTACATCAATTACTCTAGTCCCTAAAATCCCAGTTCCAGCTGATGTGGGAGATTTCAGGCCAATAGCCTGTTGTTCTGTCATCTACAAGTGCATATCCAAACTCATCTACAGCAAGCTCAGTTTGGTGCTTCCTGAGCTAATCTCTCCCAATTAGGGAGCTTTTGTCTCTGGTAGATCAATTATGCATAATGTTCTGATCTGTCAAGATATAGTTAAGATGTATAACCAATCTCACACCCCTCCTTGCTGTTTGATGAAAGTTGATATTAGGAAAGCCTATGACACAGTAGAGTGGGCATTCATTGAGGAAATTTTGACTGAGCTTGGGTTTCCTACTTTCTTCATCAACCTAATCATGACTTGTCTTTCAACAACAAGTTACTCTCTTCTCATTAATGGTAGCCCTTCTGATCTTATCCAGCCTAAAAGAGGACTCAGACAAGGGGATCCTCTCTCCCCCCTCCTCTTTACCCTATGCATGGAGTATTTCTCCAGAGCCATGTCTACAGTTAGTGAACACCCCCAATTCCATTTCCATACCAGGTGTAGAACTCTTCAGTTGAATCATTTGTGTTTTGCTGATGATCTCTTGATGTTTTGTAAAGGTGACATTACTTCAGTTAGTCTGCTCTTGGAAAGTTTTAACCTATTCTCAAACACTACTAGCTTGCAAGCAAATCCCTGCAAATCCTCAGTGTACTGTTGTGGTATCTCTAATACTGACAAAGAAGGAATCAATGTTGTTTCTGGTTTCAGCTTTGGAGAGCTACCTTTTAGGTACTTGGGTGTACCAATCAGTACCTGGAAACTTCAGGCTGGTGAATGTGACCAACTGGTGAACAAAATGGTTGCTAGAATTAAAATTTGGAGCTCAAGACATCTTTCTTTTGCTGGAAGAATGCAGCTTGTTAACTCAGTTCTAATGAGTGTCAGTGTGTACTGGTGCCAGATTTTCATCCTCCCTAAGAGTGTTATTAGAAAAATTAACTCTGTATGCAGAGCCTATCTTTGGCATGGTACATATGATGATAGCAGACCTGGTCCAGTGGCATGGATTAACCTGTGTGTTTCAAAAACACAGGGTGGGCTTGGGTTTAGAAACCTTGCTATTTGGAACCAAGCAGCTGTTGGAAAACTGGCATGGTCCATTGCTCAGAAAGAAGATAATTTATGGGTAAAATGGGTGCATGCAGTCTATGTTAAACAGAAGAACTGGTTGGTGTACATGCCCTCTATTGCTGCTAGTGGGGCAGTAAAGTATATCTGCAAAGTCAAACTTGATTGTACCATTAGGCTGCATTCTGACTCTTGGCTGACAACCACAAAATACTCGATTGGTGACATGTACAAGCAATTGAGTGAGCAACAGGCTAAGACCAATTGGTCTCATTTTGTATGGAATAGATTCACCATTCCAAAATATAGGGTCATTCTTAGGCTGGCTCTGCAGGACAGGTTAAAAACTAAGGCCAGGTTGTTCCCTTATGGGGTTACTGATGATGATCTGTGTGCTCTTTGTGGCTTACATACAGAGAATAGCTCTCATCTGTTTTTCTCCTGTCACTACAGCACTGAATGTTGTAGGAAAGTTCTGCACTGGTTGGGGTACAACACTCACAGAACAAGCTTGTTCATGATCCTCAAATGGGCTCATAGGCACTGCGTGGGTGGTTTTAGAAGGAGAGTTTGTTATGCTGCTGTTGCAGGGGTGGCTTATCAGATTTGGAAGGCAAGAAATTCAGCTATTTGGGATGCTAAGGTTCCATCTCTGGATAGTAGTGTTAACTGTATTCAGTTTGATGTTAGACACAGAATTAAGAGTATCCTAGGTAAGAAAAGGAGTACTAGAGATAGGGATTGGTTATACTCCTTGTAATGGTTCTGGTTTTCTGCTCTTTTGAGCTCTGGTTTGCCTGCTAAAGTGGAGGGAGTCCTTCCTAGAAGGTTTGTCTCCCTTTAGTTTGGCTTAGTTTGTAATAGTTGTTTGATTAATATATAAAATCCTCTCTTACTTGTCAAAAAAAAAAAAAAAAATACCATTCTGTAAAAAAAAAGTACCATTTAATTTCTTTTTTTGTCATTTTTTCTATTTTGTCTTTTGTTCTGATATGTATTTGCCCATACATATCTGATATGCGCAAATACTTCATCATCAATGCGGAGGTTGTTTTTTCGCATATCAGATATGTGTGGAAACACACATATCAACTAAAAGACAAATAGCTAAAAGACAAAAAATGAAGTACCATTCATGTTAAAAAGAGTACCGGCCATTCTGTAAAAAAAAAGTACCATTCTGTAAAAAAAAGTACCATTTTTGTTTTAAAAAATACCATTTAATTTCTTTTTTGTCCTTTTTCTTATTCGGTAACTTTTGTGTAAGACCGTCTTACCGGAAAGACCACTTTAATTACTTAACTAATTGGTTCAATTTCTTAACTAATTAGTTTTAGTTCTTAACTTATTAGTTTCATTATTTAACTAACTGGTGTTAGTGCTTAACTAATTAGTTGCAGTGCTTAACTAAAAGTTTTTTATTTGACACTAAGGTGGTCTTTTGTGTAAGACTGCCTTGCATAAAAATTTATATTTCTTATTTTGTCTTTTGTTCTGATATGTATTTGCCCATACATATCTAATATGTGCTTGTACTCTCCTCATCAATGCGCGTGTACTTTGTTTCGAAAAAATTTGCTCCAACATTAGAGTAAGTTTTTATTTATTTTGTCTTTTTGTAAATAAAAAATAAAAAAAAGTGCCCACACGCACCTATTCTCATATAGTTCTAATCACATGCATTTCAAATACAGAAAGGTAAATTATTGTTTTGTAATGTAGTGTATTATTAGCAATAGTGACTGCCACCGCACCCAACAGTATTTGGTATTGTAAATGAACTCGATGTCCTAATCAACTCCGATTTCACCCTATTATGTTTACACTTGATGGACCTCTAATTAATCGATCTTGAAACTTTCTTCTAATTAATTGTTATTATGATTATTATTGTGGAATATCTTCTAAATATATAACTTTATAATAATATCTATTCCATCACTACTAAATATGTAATGATCAAGGTAGAAGAAAATACTTATACGAAGTATTTCTATTTCCCAATAATTCATGGTTGTGTGTACGTGGGTGATCGATTGCTTAATTTATATTTTGGATGTATGTAGTTGATTGGGTGTAAATTTGTTTTCTTTTGATGAATTGATGGGCTTGTAATTTGTAAATCTTGTTATTATATGGTTTTGATTTGTACTCCTATGTCGATACATATTATTAGACCACATGATTTTGGAAAGGAAAAGAAATTCTGACTTCTGAGTATACTGTTCAAATGTTCAATTTTCATAGAAAAATTGTAAGCAAGAAAAACTAGGTTAAGTCGTAATATATAGTGGACCAATCTATAGCATCTTTACAATTAATAAGAAAAAAATTAATATTAACAGAAGGAAAGTAACACTTGTTGTAAGGCAGGGCAATACAAGCGACCTTATCAGACGAGTATGAACAAAAAGAGATGGAGGGAGACGTACAAGGAGTAGTTTGCAACTGAATTGGTTCACCTCCTAAACGCGATGGTGGGAGGAGATATGCCAATTAAATCTAAAATTCTAGTTTTAGTTAAGGTGAAAACAAAAAAAACCTACATTCATTAGATTAGTGATTAAATCATTGATACTTTTTTTTAGGTTTCAGGTTCTAAGACTTGTAATTTAGCATGTTTTAACAACAATTCTTTATAATAAGGTCTAGCTAGTCGGCCAGCCGCATTCCAATTCTTACTGGACGAGTACTTTTAGGGGAGTGTTGAGTTTAATTTGGTGTGAAATATTTTTTAATCAATTTTGATTCTTTTTTATAAACGAAAGAAGGTGAAAAAATATTTTTCATTTAAAAGAAAGGGATATCAATTTTCCTCCTTAATTACCAGTTACCTCTACCTCTCTCTTCCCATCAATTATCACTAGTCACTCTTCACTCATTTTTATTTTTCTTTATCGCTTTCTTGTAAGGAACTAAACAAAGAAAAACTAGTTTGTAACTAAACAAAAAAATTCGACGGATTTTTTTTTTTCACCGGAAATAGTTTTCCGCCACACCAAGCACATGAGTTCTACTTATTATTTATTTATTATTTACTCCGTATTTCATATTAGTTCAGTTCAACTCTATAACATACGGGATAGGGCCTTACTAGACTATCTTGTACTCCCTCCGTATTTTTTTAAGAGATACACTTGCCTTTTCCGGCCGTATTTATTTAAGAGATACACTTGCCATTTTTAGTAACTTATCAACCCCACCATCTAATTAAATAATACATCTAATATACCATATCACCCACCATCCTATTAAACAAATATTTTCATAAACCCACCCCACCCTCCACCCACCAAAATGACATGGTCCCCACATATTTAATTATTAAAATATCTATCCAACCCCACTTGCTTTATTATTTTATTTCATTCAATTATTCTTCTTAATACCCGTGCCCGGCCAAGTGTATCTCTTAAAAAAATACGGAGGGAGTAATATGCTCCATAAAATATCTAAGTACAAATGAGGTTGGCTACATCGCAGTTCACCAGCGGCTTTTTTGCCCATATCCAGGGGCAAAATCGTCTTTTCACTTAATTAGTTGAAAAGTCAAACAAAGTACTAAGTATCGGAAATAAATGACAGTATTCAATACAACAATGACAGTATTCAATACAACAATGACAACATTTATACAAACAATGACAGAGTATATGTAACAAGTTTATCCAGTCATTTAAGTGGTCCCTTTACTATTTTTGTTTCATTTCGTTTTCTTCTTTTTGGATGATTATGACAGAGAGTATATGTAACACGTTTATCCAGTCATTTAAGTGGTCCCTTTACTATTTTTGTTTCATTTCGTTTTCTTCTTTTTTGATGATTATGACAAATTTTAATACAACAATGACAGTATATACACAATAATGACAGTATTTATCTAACCTTTGACAGTATATAGCAAGTTCGCAATAATTTTACCATTTATTTAAGGGGTGGGCTATCATTGCAATTTATTTTCTTTTCACTTTTTTTTTTGTGTGGGTATGGGGCAGATACATCGCTGGTGAACTGCGATGTATCCTCCCTCAAGTACAAATACAAAAAAATCAAGCGTCTAGGGAAGTGACAAATACTTGCATTCGAAAGAGTAGCAACTCGAAAGATCGAGAATTGTGACACTTCATTTCTCCATGCCCTACTAACATGTTGCATCTAACATCTTCACAAAAAGGGTCAACTCATTGTCAGTGACTCAGCAATAGAAGAGTTCGAACCAAGTACGTGGTTGTGAAACTCCCGATTCGTATCCTACGATCCTACGACTTTTACAATCCAAATATATTACTTCATCCGTTTCGGAAATATTGCACCATTTGTTTTTTACGCTATTCACACTACGACTTTGGCTATTTTTCGTGATTCGTACGTAAGGAAATTTTAGTCATGTTCGTATTGATATATATTTTCTAAATATTATTTTTTTTTCTAATTTTTATTTGCACACGATTTGAGATATTAAGAGTCAAAGTAATGGTTAAAGCAGTAAAAGTCAACTATGTTGCGATATTTCCGGAACAGAGAAAGTATATTTACTCAAATCTTAGATAAAAAATATTAATGTTTGCAGGATTTTGTGATCATGTCTCAGAGTGGTAGAATTTTAATACGATCTAACGATCCGATACTTTAAGAGTTTAAGATAACAAGTGATTTTTATATTTTATTCTTTTTATTAATAAATAATTCATAATGTTCACATATATATTAGGAGTATTATAATTTTTTTTTTCTTCATCTAAATTCAACGAATTAATTTGTCATAAAAAATCAAGAAGTATCCAATCATGTTATTGTTACTAAAAATCAAAGAAATTCATATAATTCTATCAACTGAGATTTGATGTAGGTCATAAGTACAATCTTTATTTCAACAGTCTTGCACACATCTCATCAATTACACTTAAACTATACCTTGATTAAACTACACAAGTAACACCCTTACTTGAGCAAAAATGACCTTTAAATATAAAGATAATGTTGAAATACATGACTTTATATTGCATTATAGTAATATAAACACTAGTTTCATTGTTTAGTAGGATCTTACGATCCGAATATTCGATACCGTTCTGATCATAACCCATCATCGATCTAAGGTGGAATCCTGATTATGACGTACAATATATCTTGATCGGGACTCAATGTCTCTTTGGTGTGAGGAATTTCCTTCCCCCCACTCTTTTACACTAACCTGGATCGATGATCTCACGGTAATCCTAACCTTTGATTCTAGAGTAATCCCACTTGTAAGTGACCTGGTTTAAAACTTAGACAAATGGTTTTTTACCACTTAAAAAACAAAAAATTATTTTTTACCACCTAAAAATAAAAATTAAAACTTGCTTTTTACCTGAAAACGAAAAATAGATGAAACTTTTAAGTGTGGCTACCTAATTCAATTTTTCTCCAATTTTGTAGAAAGTATATGAACACTCAAAGCTTGCCTTAGATTATTATTGACCACTCATATTTATAATATAAAGATGTTAACAATACAAAGTTTCTAACATAAAGTAACGTAAGAAATCAATGTCATATATTAATACTACCACTAACTTGCATTCTTCAATTCCAAGTACTAATACTTCTTAACGTATGAAATCAATTCCAAGCACTAATTAGAAAATCAATTCCAAGTATTCCAAGTAATATCTCAACAAATTTTTTACACTCGCTTTGTGATTTTCTTTAACTCTTTCACCCTTCTCTCTTTACTTCCATTATATTTTGTCAATTTTATTAATTAATGGTGATGAAAAATTATGTGAATTCGTGGAAGATAAGAAAGCGGGGAGAGAGAAGAGAACTAAATACTTGAAATCCGTGGAAGAAGATAATATATCAAAAATATTATGGTTATTGTGCCCCACATAACATTTTCGTCTATTTTTCCATTTTTCAGGTGGTAAAAGACAAGCTTAAAATTTTTTTAGTGGGTGAAATACAAGTTTTAGTTTTTTAGGTGGTAAATACAAATTTTCGACTTTTTAAAGTGGTAAAAAATAAATTATCTTTAAAACTTTACATGATTAAATTTTGTAAGCTTTTCTATATGTCCCCCATTCCGTTCTATGTTCCCCTCCCCTGCTGGCTAATTAGATGTTTAGTTAAAGATGAGAAATATTTGAGAAACAGGATACATACTTCGTATATGAACCAAACTTGTACGTTTACGTCGAACTAGAGGTGTGGGATTGTGTGAAGTCGGGTTTGGTTACACTTTGTTTGGGCTCCCAAATGATATTCAATTGGGCCACTAAGTCCAAAGCCCAATGGCTCTAAACAACAACATCAAACCTTACCACTATGGCTATTCAGCCATCCATTAAGGCCCAAGGCCCAATAGCAATAAATGACCTATGGGCATTTATTATGCAAACACTATAAATAGGCCACGAAGGCTCACACCTCAAGGTACGTCCAATTTATCGCCTTAAGACTACTCTTTTAGAGAACTTCTCTCTAGAATGCGAGCATCGTTCTTACTTAGGCATCGGAGGGGCTTTCCTCAGAAACACCCCCGAGGCTAGTGACTTTGCTCTTGTGCAGGTGAATTCGGACTCGACTCATTCAAGCAAGCAAGATCTTCAACACATACGAAAGGGCCTTCATTCGAAGCCCATTGTTTCCATCTTTACAACACCGGAACAATTTGGCGCCGTCTGTGGGGAAGAACACTTCAAAGCCTTTGAAAGACATTAACCACCTCTTTCTGCAAAATGGTTAATGATGTTATCAACAACAATGATGACGATATGATAGTGCGGTCAGATTCGGAATCTGACGAAGAGGAGCACCCTCAATCGGTGGCGAGGTCACAGCCAAGCAGAGCTACGACCGCCACAAACGCAGGACCTCCGATTCCAACTAGGGAAGAGCTCACTGCGGCCATGACCATCATGCAAAACTTCCTCTTCAATGAGAAGCAGCAAGGATTGGCAAAAGACCGCAGAGAAGAGAGGAGGACCAGGCGAAGGCTGAACGAGCAGCCCAGTGTAGAAGTGTCCAGACCCGAACGAGAGCTCCTTCCCTTGAAAGGAACACACCTGACGTCGAGATGGATGGAAAGCACGTGGGACACCCAAAAAAGGGCACAACAACAACCAGATTGGTTTGCAAAACCATCGCCCACTCCAACAGCTCTCCAAAGCGAATCGACTACTCATAATACTCGGATCCGAAGCTCGGTGCTCAGCAGGTTGAGGCCCTCGGTCCACTCAAGGTTAAGACCCTCGATCCATACGAGACACGGGGTAGGCGAATCAAGCAGATCTGGCGAACGACCCGAGATCAGTAGCCGAGAAAGAAGAAGAGACAGGAGGCATGATCGAACCCCTAGCCCCCATCGTACGCCCGAACGTTCTAATCACAGAACCTCGGCGAACGAAGGCATCAGGGCTAGACTCGGGAAAAGAATCATGACTCCCACGTCATCCCCTTTCTCGGACGAGCTGATCATAGAAGAGATACCGAAGGTAAGACTGCCAGCACACCTGACATATAGCGGAATCACAGATCCGAGGGATCATGTCATCTCCTACGAGCAGCAAATGTTCTTGAGTCCCTACTCCGAAGCATGTTGGTGTAAATATTTTCCAACCATGCTAACCGGAGTGGCGGGAGAGTGGTTTAGATCGCTGCCGAAGGGATCGATCAAAAGCTGGAAGAAGCTGAAAAAGAGATTCTGCACACAGTTCGTGAGCAACAATCGCCCCGAGCGAACCACGACAGAACTGACCTCAATCCAACAAGAAAGAGACGAAAGTCTAAGAGAGTTCATGGCCAGATTCATGAAGGAATCAACAAACATACCAAACTTGCAGCCAGATGTGGCCATCTTAGCCTTGAAGCACGCGCTCCAGGAAGGGAAATTCCGTGATAAGCTCTCGATGAAAAACCCCTCCAAAATAGCCGACGTGCTCCAAATGGCTGATGCGTTCATCAGAATCGAAGAGTTCAACAAAGCCGCTGCAAGGTTGAAAGGATCGTCGGATCCGAGAGACACAAAAAATGCCCAGAGCAAGCCCGAGGGCGGCTCAAGGAAAGGGAAGGAGAAAGTAGGAGTTAGAGAGATGAGCCCGAAGAAAGACGGGAGAAGGGGTGAATTTCAACCCATATACACTAACTACACTCCACTAACTCTGCCCCGAAAAGAAATCTTTAGTCTCAACAGAAATGACGAAAAGTGGAAACTACCTGGGAAGCTCAAGTCCAACCCAGCTCGGAGAAACAAGAACAAATGGTGCGAGTTTCATGATGACTTCGGTCACCACACCGAAGAATGCAACTCACTGAAAGACAACATTGAGGACCTCGTTCGCCGAGGCTACCTGAAACAATACTTGTTAGACCGAAGGGAGGAAAAAGAAAAGGCCGCAAGTGGCAAACAACACGAGCAACCCCAGAAAAGGGTCTACGAAGCAACAGGGCACAAGAAGAATGACATCCTAGTGGTGTTCGGGGGACAGAAGTCTGGCCAGGCCAGCAAGAAACACCTAAGAGCTCTCACCCATCGAGTCAACTTCAGCGCAGTGGGAGACAACCAACCACACCCCCCGAACATGACCTTCACTGCCGATGATTGCTTCGGAGTCCAGTACAAACACGACGATCTTCTAGTCATTTCCATGGACCTCAATAACCACAACGTACACCGAGTGTTGGTCGACGGAGGAAGTGCCGTCAACATCATCTTCAGAAACTGCTTCGAGCAACTGATCCTCGAAGAGTCAGAGGAAGCATTGACGAAAGTCAGTTACCCCCTGATCGGATTCAACGGATCCGCAGCTATCCCTCGAGGAAAGATCACCTTGCCAGTCACAGTGGGCGAAGGCCAAGCAGCAAAAACCCTTCGGGACGAATTTCTGGTGATGGACTGCGACTCCGTATACAACGTAATCATGGGAAGAACCATGATTCACAAGATGCAGGCAGTCCCCTCCACATACCATCAGCTGATGATATACGTCTCGGACGCAGGATTCGCCGAACGAATTAGAGGTGATCAAGAGATTGCAAGAAGAACCTGCCACACCGCCGTCCGAAAGCCCAAATTAGGAGACGGTTCGGAGGCGGAGAAAGATGCTCCAGGAGAGGAGAGCGAGGCAAAAAGGAGAAAAGCAGGCACGAGCAGCTTATCTCCCGCAGAGGTCGATGCCCGCCCCGAAACCCTGTCTCCCGAACCAGATCAGGAAATGGAGGATATCTTCCTCGAAGAAGGTTCAGACAGGAGCGTCCGAATAGGCAAGGGCCTAAGCTCGGGGCTCCGAATCGATTTGATCCAACTGCTCAGGGATCACAAAGACATTTTTGCATGGTCAGCAGCAGATATGCCAGGGATAAATCCGAAGCTGATTTGTCACAAGCTGGACGTCAACGCTGAAGCTCGGCCAATCAAACAAAAGAAGAGGAATTACTCCTCGGAGAAAAATAGAGCCATCGCCGAAGAGGTGAAAAAGTTGCAGGAGGCCGGATTCATCGAGCCATGCATGTACCCAAAATGGTTGGCCAACGTGGTGATGGTCAAGAAATCGAACGGCCCTTGGCGAATGTGCGTGAATTTCACAGATCTGAACCGAGCCTGCCCTAAGGACTGCTATCCCTTGCCGAGGATAGATCAATTGGTTGACTCCACCAGCGGCCATGCACTGTTCAGCTTCATGGATGCCTTTTCAGGCTACCATCAAGTGTTCATGCACCCCGACGACAGAGCAAAGACAACATTCATCACGAGCGCAGGAGTGTTCAACTACAAAATGATGCCCTTCGGCTTGAAAAATGCCGGCGCTACATACCAGAGGCTAGTTGATCACGTCTTCGCCGACCAGAAAGGGAGGAACGTCGAGGTCTATGTGGATGACTCCATCGTAAAAAGCATTAAGGAGGAAGACCATGTCAAAGACTTGGCAGAGACCTTCGAAAATCTGAGGAAATACAGCATGAAGCTGAACCCAAAAAAATGTGTCTTCGGGGTGAAGTCAGGGAAGTTCCTCGGATTCATGGTGAGCGAAAGAGGAATCGATGCGAACCCGGACAAAGTCCAAGCAGCGTTGGATTTACCCGAGCCGAGGACCAAGAGAGACGTGCTGAGGCTAACCGGCAGGTTAGCCGCACTAACAAGATTCATATCAAAAGCCTCGGACAAGGGAGCCCCTTTCTTCAAAGCACTAAAACCAAAGGGCCTCCCCGGGGGAGAAGCAGAACTAGTCAAGAAAAAAGGGGTCCCGAGGAAAGTGGATCCCGAACTGATATGGGAGCAGGAGCAAAAAGAGGCTTTTCAGCAACTCAGAGCCCACCTAGCTCAACTGCCGACACTGGCCAGACCAAAGGAGGGGGAAACCCTGTACCTATATGTAGCGGTCAGCCCGGGAACCGTCAGCGCAGTGCTTCTTCGGGAAGAAGAGAAGAAGCAACAGCCAATCTACTTCACCAGCCGAACACTCACAGGGGCCGAAACTCGGTACCCGCTCATCGAGAAAGTTGCATATGCAGTGGTGGTAGCTGCACGAAAACTGAGGCCATACTTCGACTCCCACCAGATCACAGTACTAACTGACCAACCGCTCGAGAAAGTACTCGACAAAATAGAGAGGTCAGGAAGATTGGCTGCCTGGGCCTTCGAACTATCAGAGTTCGGCATCAAATATCAGCCGAGGACCGCCATCAAAGCACAGGCGTTGGCAGACTTCTTGGCCGAGTGCTCATACCAGGAAATGCTGGATGATACGAAAAGCACTTGGGAGGTCTTCACTGACGGATCCTCCACAGTAAACGGCTCAGGAGCAGGAGTTGTACTAATCCCCCCAACGGGGAAAAGCATAGAGTATGCATTGAAGTTCGGATTCAAAGCAACTAACAACGAGGCCGAATATGAGGCCGCAATCGCAGGGATAGAGCTTTGCTTATCCCTGGAGGCCGAGCATGTTTGCCTCAAAACTGATTCCCAGCTTGTAGCCAACCAGATCCGAGGGGAGTATGAGGCCAAGTGGCCCAGCATGATAGCTTATTTAGCAAAAATTAAATCCTTAACGTCAAAGTTAAGATCCTTTGAAGTCATTCTCATCCCCCGAGGACAAAACACGCAAGCAGACGCACTGTCAAAACTCGCAAGCTCAACACTCATCGACTTAAACAGGTCGGTCCACGTGGAAGTTCACCAAGAGAGAAGCATTGACTTGCTACCCACCACAGTATGCAGTTTACGTACCGAACCCAGCTGGATGGACGCAGTAATTGCATACAAAGAAAGGGGAGAACTTCCCGAAGATAAGCTACAGGCGAGAAAGCTGAAAAGATTCAACAAGTCACTAGTGGAAAAACAATCATTTGCATCACCACATTTGCCTCGCACATTTAAACATGTGACGCAATTGACAGTTCTAAGCTTTAAAATTAGTCATTTGCGTCGCAGAATTATTAATCTGCGACGCAAATGACTCTAAAATGTTCTCAGAGTCATTTGCGTCGCAGATTAGTAATAATGCAACGCAAAATATTACCTCCTTTGCGTCGCAGAATTACTAATCTGCGACGCAGATGACTCTTTAAGTCACCTGCGTCGCAGATTAGTAATTCTGCGACGCAGAGGAGGTAAAAAAAATTCGGAAGTTTTTAATTATTCCTCACCCACGCGTACTGCACCCTAATTTGTCGAAGAATAAAACAAACAGGCGCAACTACCTTCACGACTTCACCCTCATCCTCCATCGATCTCCGATCTTCTTCACCCTCATCCTCCATCGATCTTCTTCACCCTCATCCTCCATCGATCTTCTTCACCCTACAGAGAGAGTTTCGCTGGAACCGTAGGCCACAGCCGCCGCCGCCGCCGCCGCCTCCATTGGAGAATGCCCACTGAATAGGAATCGATCCCTGTCTCCATCAGGTACACTTACTTACCCTCAATTTCCATCTTCTTCACCCTAATTCTTCAATTGATTCCCTTATTTACTCAATCAGGTACACTTTCATTGAATTTTGTGGTTACATTTTTGTTTAATTTGAAAGATTTAGGGTTTCTTTTTTTGGGTTTGGGATTTGGTGAGAAATTACGTGAATTAGGTCACTAATTTCCAATAATTTAGAACAATGAGGGGGTGAGTGTGCGTAATATTTTGCTAGGGATTATGAATTTGTTTTTGTTAATTTTGCGCAGATTTTTTTTGTTCTGACATTGTGTTCATTTGAATGTTCTGTTGCAGTGGTTTGGCTGAATTGAGTCTCGTTTGGGAGTAAGAAGATTTACTCCGATGGTAAGTTTCATTCCTCATGTTTCCAAAATGTATGAGACTATAGTAAGAATTTGAATTATTGTTGTTTGTTCTTGATTAAGCTATACATTTTGGCTTGCAAATGTTAATCAGCTTGAAGTTGTATGAATTCAGATAGAAGTTTGTATCTTTCTTCTTTACTTACTGACTTTGAATAACTCTCTTTGTTTCCTTTTTTTCTTCTTCTTAATTTTAGTTTTCATCCGAAATTTGCATTGTTTGTTTTAGAATGATTGATTGTTGTGATATATTTTGATTTCTTTGCTAGATTTTTTTACTCTTTCCCCCCTTAATTTCCTGGTATATTTCTTGTTGATTTCATAGATGTTTTTATTGATTTGGATTGGTTAGTTAGTGTTATAGTTGAGAATAATGGTTGGTTATTGATCTGGTTAGCGCTTTTAGAGTTTTGTTGGAAAGTTGAGAATTTTTGGTTTAATTTCTGAAGTAGACTAGAAATGTGTCATGAGGAAGGGGAATAAGGTGCAGTGATATACAATGTCCTCTTAATAGTATCAGTTAATGGCGACCAATTTGACCATAGACTGGTCGTTCCAGACTCCAGAACGAACTTGCTTAAAGTTATAGTAAAAAGCCTAGAACATCAGTTAGGACAGATTTGTGGCTTAGTGTCGCACGAACGCTGTAAATTCATAATTTAGTGTGCTTCAATTTTAATTTCTCGGCTTTTTTTTTCTCGGTTCAAATTTTTATTTTTATTTCATATTGTAATTTGTTTGATTTTGGTCTGACAATGGAGTTTTTTTATGTAACAGGCGAATATGCCGGAGAAATTGAACCAGTGTAAGCTTGATGCTCGCCGTGAACAATGCCTTTCGCAAGGTCCTGCATTCATTTTCTTTTCTTTTTTTGATTTTTACAGTTCTGTATTTTTCTTGCATAAATTAAATTGGAATCTTGCATCCACTAATTATCTAGAGCTTGCTCTCTTTTTTTCATTCACAATGAATTTCCTGGGCCCTTTGATTGTATTGGCATATCTTTCCTTTTATATATTGTGACTGTCAGGAAGACGTAGGATAACCTTGGTTATTATGGGTGCTTCATATGTAACCATATCTAACTTGGATGTTGGATAACCTTTATTTTTGGTTGTTTCTGGTTGGTAGTCTTTGTGATGATCAGTTGGGAAGTGTATATATGCCTGCTTGCTATGGTTGTTTTATTATTAATGAAACTTGCAAGTGTCCTGAGGTTTGTGATGATCAGTTGGGAAGTTGTTTATTCTAATGAAACAGAGAGCAGGTTGCGTAGGTTGTACTATGGCTATCATGAAGAATGTTTTAAGGTGTCTTTCGGTGAGTTTCTATTGCTTCAACTGTTGTAGGAGCTTACAACTCCAATGTAATACGGGCGAAGTTTATTAAAAGTTTGTAAACTAGAATTATGAGTTTGTACAGCAGATAAGTATTGTGGTTTGCGTGGGTTTATTTTCTTCAGTTTTTCCATCGCCTTGATGAATTTTGCAGGCACAAACAATTTTTTGAGCTTGCTGAAACTCTTGGACATTTGTTTTCATGAACTCTTATGTTCATCTGGTTCTTTTTGTAGGATCTTTTACCTGTTTGCTGTTGCTTTTCTGCTGATCTACCAGTCACTTTTCCATCTATTTCACCACCTTAGCTGCAATTTTCTTCGATGGAGGTTGTAGGAGTTGAAATTCTCTCTCTGACAGAACTATTAGCCATTTCTTGGACTGGATTTGGCTGTTGATGAAATGACTCTGCATCATATTGTAGGATTGCATTAAGTGCTTCTTGTACTAACTTTATGGCTGCAGTCTGTTGCAGTCCAAGTTTCTCTGTCTTTGCAACTTGGTCATCAACTTCCTAGAGATTGTTGCTGTTTTTACTCAGCTCCATATTCAAGTTACTCATCTCATGGCTATTGTTTCCATCTCCACTTTCTTTTTCATCTGCTTGAATGATATCTTGGGCCTCATTCGTTTATGGTTCACTTAAACTTTTATGTTAAAAGTGTAGTTAGGTTATCAACATGTTGGGTGATCTATGGTGAATTTGCCTTTTATTGGGTTGTAACTAAAATATTAAAAAACGAATTTTTTTTTTAAAAAAAAAAGTCATTTGCAACGCACATTTAGCTAATGTGCGTGGCAAATGACTTTTTTTTTTCCGCCTAAAAGTCATTTGCGTCGCACATTTAGCTAATGTGCGTTGCAAATGACTTTTCAGGCATGGTGCTGAAAAGTCATTTGCAACGCACATTAGCTAAATGTGCGACGCAAATGAACCTTATTTGCGTCGCACATTTAGCTAATGTGCGTTGCAAATGACTTTTCAGCACCATGCCTGAAAAGTTATTTGCGTCGCACATTTGCTAAATGTGCGACGCAAATAAGGTTCATTTGCGTCGCACAAATGTGCGACGCAAATGACTTTTAGTCATTTGCGTCGAGAGCTTTTGCCACGCACGATGTGCGACGCAAATGTGCTTAAAAGTGCGATGCAAATGACCCTTTTTCCACTAGTGCAGTGGTTCATCATCAGCGCCGAAGGAGAGCTCATGAGGAAATCATTCTCCGCTCCACTGCTAAAATGTGTGGGTCCAACAGACGCTGACTATATCCTAAGAGAAATCCACCTCGGGATATGCGGAAACCACATCGGAGGCAGGACATTGGCACACAAAGCCCTTCGGGCCGGATACTGGTGGCCCACTATGGTTTCCGAGGCAAAGCAGATGGCAAGGAAATGCGAGAAATGCCAAAAGTTCGCACCAGCTATCCATCAACCAGCTCAAACCTTACAATCAACACTGTATCCCTTACCATTCGCACAGTGGGGGTTAGACATCATTGGTCCCTTCCCCTCAGCTACGAACCAGAAGAAGTGGTTGATTGTAGGAGTCGACTATTTTAGCAAATGGATCGAAGCTGAAGGTGTCTCCTCCATCACCGAACCTCAGGTCCGCAAGTTCATATGGCAGAACATCATCACAAGGTTCGGCATACCAAGACTGATGGTCTTCGACCACGGGAAACAGTTCGACAACACCCCGCTACAAAAGTGGTGCAAACAGTTCGGCATACACCTAGCTTACTCGGCAGTTTGCCACCCACAAAGCAACGGGCAAGCCGAAGCTGCTAACAAACTCATCCTCAACGCACTCAAGAAAAGAGTCGAGGATAACAAAAACAAGTGGTTAGAAGAGCTACCCGGAACGCTATGGTCCCTTCGGACCACCGAGAAAGAAGCTACTGGGCAAACACCGTTCCACCTTGTATACGGATCCGAAGCTGTCATCCCTGTGGAAATCGGAACAGAAAGCTTGAGGATCCAGGCATACAACAGGTATGATGGAATCCAAGGAGAAAGCAACAACCAACTTCTGTCCGAAGCTCTCGACCTACTAGACGAAGCTCGGAACGATGCGAGGACACTCAACGCAGCTTATTTGCAGAGGGTCAACAAGCATTACAATCGAAGAGTCAACGCCAGACCCCTAAAAGTCGGTGATCTAGTACTCAGAAATGCCGCCTCGGTTCAGAAAGGACGGATCCATGGCAAACTCTCAGCCACCTGGGAAGGACCATACATCATCCATTCCGAAAAAAGGCCAGACACGTTTATGCTGAAACAGTTGGATGGAACAATCTTGAAGAACCATTGGAATACCGATGTTCTCAAGAAATATTTTGTATGATCTCTGTCTGTAAACCAAGTAAGTTGTTTAATGAGAAGAGGAAAGCCGTTTGGCACCATGTGTTTCATTAAACCTATCTCTATATTTCAAATTCATTGTCCCTTTATATATATACATGCAGCCTCGGATCTGATCAATTCGAGACTAAAAGCAGGTTGACTTTGCCCATTCCTTGATAAAATGTAAGAAATGACCAAATCATACACTTCGGGGAATCGTCCAGAATCCTCGGATTCGCGATACCCAGATAAACCTTGTTCGCAACAAACAGTCGCTCGAATCAAGTTATAAAACTTCGGCTCAGATCCACGGATCGCCAAAGTCATAACTAAGAGGGAGACTAGCGATCTCTTGCCCAGGTTTCCGAACCACAAGAGATCGGAAGAACAATCCAGACCTCTGAGCAGATCGACGGATTTGAAGAGTCTGGAAATTAAAGAGTCTCTTAGCAGATCTACGGATTTGAAGAACTCGCAAAATTAAAGAGTCTCTTAGCAGATCTACGGATTTGAAGAACTCGCAAAATTAAAGAGTCTCTTAGCAGATCTACGGATTTGAAGAACTCGCAAAATTAAAGAGTCTCTTAGCAGATCTACGGATTTGAAGAACTCACAAAATTAAAGAGTCTCTTAGCAGATCTACGGATTTGAAGAACTCGCAAAATCAAGGGGTTTCTTAGCAGATCTACGGATTTGAAGAACTCGCAAAATTAAAGAGTCTCTTAACAGATCTACGGATTTGAAGAACTCGCAAAATCAAAGGGTTTCTTAGCAAGTCTACAAAAAGAAGAGCTCGAAAATCTACGGATTCAAAGACTTAAAACTTCGGAAGTGCAAAAAATTGAAAAGAGGCAGCCAAGTAACAAACATTCATTTTTCATTCAATATTTGGGGAAGTACAAATGCATCAAACAGCTCGGTACATACCCGAGGACCCTCAAAAGTTGAAAACAAAATGAAACAGTTAAAATCGGCAACCATCAACAGACAATACCGGCCTACCGAAGTACTAAGAAAGCAAAAAGAAACAAGTACAACGCAGCGCCGAGGCAAAAGGGGGAAAGGCAAGCACACATTCGGAAGTCCTCAACTGGAACCAACCGACTCTGAAGAAGACGACTGCCCGAATCCCTAACTCTTGGGAGTCTCAGGAGCATCCCCTAGGGGAGCATCCTTCGAAGAACCCCCAGCAGTAGTGTCACCTTCGGAATTCGCCTTCTGGGCCCGAGCCTCTGCAAGAGCAGCTTGGCGTTCAGCTTCAGCTTCGTCTCGATCAGCTTGGCACTCCACCAAGTGATCCTGGGCCCGCATCCAGAGAGGAACTTTCTCATTCCAAGGGAAATGAGGCATATGCTTCGCAAACATGCGCCGAGCACCCAGGATGCCATTCCAATACTGCTCTCTACACTGATCAGCAGTGTAGAGGTCAACTCGCTCTTGCTCCAACTTCCGAATGGCCGCATCCTTCTCTCGGATCTTCAGCTGGAGAACAGGCACCTTGTCGGCTTGGTTCTGAATAATCTCCCGATGCTTGACAAACTGCTGAAGCCTCGCCTCCGCATCCTGGCTCTGCTTAACGGCCGCCTCAAATTTAGACGTCATCTCCTTGAGAAGTCTGTCTTTTTCTTCAAGTTCGCTCGCAAACTTGGCGGCCATATCTTTCCTCTCCTTGTCGAAAGAAGCTATTTTTTCAGCATCCTCTTCGACTCGGAAGGTGAGCTTTCCAACTTCGGCCCCGATCTGCTCAGCAGAAGCTCTAGCCTCACGACTGTACTGAAGGTACAGCTGCTTGACCTCCACAAGCTCGGAGAAGAGCTGCTCAGCCTTCTGGTCCAAGATAGGAATATCACGAGCATAAGCCTCCTGATATCTCCTCAGTTGTCTCTCCTCAACCGAGCTGCACTCGGAAGCGAACGAGGACCAGAAAACAGCCTGGGAGCGAAGGAAAGATGAGCAGAAGTAGGAAAAACATAAAACAAAAACACAACTCAAAGAGAAAATCCAACACTTACCTCATTCAGGTAGTACTGGGCCATCATAGCCGGGTTCCTCTCTTCAGCTCCAGGAACCCTCCACTGCGGGTTGGCCCGAAGAAGATTCTCCCGAGCAGCTTCGGGACCCACCAAAGATCCCACGTGAGCCATGGGATTCTCTCCCAAAACCGGAGCCCTAGCATATCGAGCCATCGCCTCCCTTACTTCCTCGGGGATCCGCTTCAGCGGAACATCCGAGCAAGGGTCAGCATGGATCAATCTATCCAGGGCCGAAGTCGAAGTAGAACCCAAAGTCGAGTGGCGCCTCTTCCTCGTCAAACCTTGTTCGGGCTGCTCCTCCTCAGCAGAGGGAACATCCTTCTCAGCCTCGAGAACCTCAACATTGGGGCCTGTGAGATCCACCATCTCCTTATCTGGACTTCTCTCTCTTTCGAGAGAAACGTCAGCAGATTCCTTCTTCTCCTCAGCCACGATAGGGGCATCCGAGCCAGGAACAAAGTCGGCTTCAATCGCCTCCATCACCTTGGTGATATCCTGGATCTCGATCCCTAAAGCAGTAGACGGCTTCAGCGGAGAGGGGATGGTATCTTCCTTGGCCAACGGTTGATCCACGGGCGGCGGTTCCGCAACCACCACACTCTTTAAATTCTGCCCTGGCAAGCGCATGAAGTGAAGGAGATTCTTGGGAGGAGGCATGTCTTCTGAAACCGTTTCCTACAAAACAAGCGTTCAAAGATCAGCTTCGAAAAAGGGAAAGACGGACTACAAGAAAACCTCCAAGTCAGAGCAAATACCTTCTCCGAGGACTGAGAAGCCTTCGCCTTCTTCGGATGCGCGGAAGACCTCAGAAGAGTGCTACCCTTCCTTTTCCTTTGATCCTAAAAAGGGAGACCAAGGGTCAATAAATTTAGAGGAAGACAAAGGAGGAAATAAAGAAAAAAGGTGAAGTACCCGGTTCCTAGATAAAGAGATATCTATCCGAGCCGGAGATGAAACCAAAGGAACGGCACGCGGCACAGCGTCAGTCCCAGGACCCTAGAAAGATGGTCCAGGACCAAGACGTTAGCCGACGGCCAACCAAAGAGAAAGAAAAGACAAACAAAAACCGAGCCTATAGAAACACTCACCGGATCTGAAGTTGTCCTCAAATCAGGAAGCACGACCTTCACTGGAACAGCTTCGAGAGAGGAGGCAGAATCCCACGGATCAGCTCGAACTTCGGATATCCGGGCAACACCCGAAGGAGACAACACGTAATCCTTCAAACGAGGATTACGAGGATTCTCTTTCCCGAACTTGTAATCAGGAGCCGAGTCGTGAATAGTCTTCAGATCCAAAGAGATGCCCAAAATCGCAGGATCAAGACAGCTAAAGCCGTACTCTGCAAAAACAAAGCACAAAAACGAGTCAGTAAAACGAGGGAAGAAGGAGGAGGACAAACTCACTGAAACACGGTCCCAGCCGAAAGACACCTACCCCTGTCAAAAATCCTGCTGAGACCGGCGACAGCAAGAATGTCCTCCCGCAAGATGTAGTTGAGGTTCGGGAGCCAGCTAGACGGCAGTTTATAGTTATCCTCCCGAGCCAAAAACCACTGGAGGAGATCCACGTAGTGGTGATGGTTCCGATCCGGAGCAGCCACGCCTCCCATATCAGGATCAGGAGTCACAAACCACTTCGGAGGGCGATAAAAATTGGGATGCTTCGGATCCGTCGGCACGCGAACAAGCAACCACTCCGTCTTCCAATTATGGTCAGAACTGAGGTAAGGGTATGCCGTAATATAGTTCGGCTCCCCTCTCCTTCGGGACTTTTTGTTGATGATGGTCCACCAACCATACCCATCACCCTTGGAAGCATGATTGAAAGACAGATCGTGGAGATCCCGAAAAACGGCGACAGAGCAGGGGAAGTTAACAAAGTCGCACACCCATCTAAATCCGATGATGTGCCTCATAGATTTGGGTGTAAGTTGGGCCAAACTGATGTTGTACGATATTAGGAGCTCGGAAATGAATGGATCCAAGGGAAAACGGAGACCGTTCTCCAAGTGATGAGTGTACACAGAGATGAACCCCCTCGGCGGATGAGTCACCCGAGGACGCTCCTGATCGGGAAGCTCACACCAGTACCCCAAGGCGTGCTGGATTCCGTATAGCTCCTCAGCCCTCCGATGGTAGTTCCCCAGCTTTGCCTCCACCAACCAGTCACCACTGACCGATTTCTCCAACGGACCATCGATCTTGGTGGTCTCATGCAAGATCGGGGCATACTTGCCCTTCGGATCAGCTTCAGTCCAATGAACTGGAAACTCAGGGTAAGAACGACGTACACCCGAAGAACCAGCTTTCTTACCAGAAGTAGCACGTTCAGACACACCAGACCCGCCAACAACACCATCTTTGGAAGCATCCCAACCAGTCGAACGTTTCTCCACCGGCCTCTCCGAGTGTCCACCCCTTGAATTCTTCTGTACCCTTCCCGAGGGCACATCCTCCCTCTCACTAGAGGAACCAACGATGAACTTACTTTTTCCTTTATTCTTTGCCATGATCGCGAATTCTCGGTCTAGGGTTTAGATTGAGGAGTAGAGGAAAGAGCGAAAAAGCAAGGAAAATTCAGAAGCAAGTTACCTTTTTCCGAAGCGGAATTCGCCGACAAAGCGAACGACACAAGTTCCCGAAGTCCAGAACTGACCGAATTCCGTAGATCTGAAGAAACTCGAAAACTGCGATCGCCAGAAAAAGAGAGGAAATGTGTTTGAAAGAGAGAGAACGTAAAGTTTGAAGAGAGCTAAGCGCCCAGTATTTATAGAAAAATAAGGAGGCGCATCAACTTCTTTTCAAACCCACGATCTCCACGACATAATACAAGTCCCAACACTTGTCATCAATGCAAATCATCCCTTTTCAAAAAAAGAGAGGGAACTTTTGGACTTCTGACAACTGGAAAACCCACCCATTTAATTCTAAATGGACCGGGTCTGGGGGGCATGTTGTTTGGGCTCCCAATTGATATTCCATTGGGCCACTAAGTCCAAAGCCCAATGGCTCTAAACAACAGCATCAAACCTTACCACTATGGCTATTCAGCCATCCATTAAGGCCCAAGGCCCAATAGCAATAAATGACCTATGGGCATTTATTATGCAAACACTAAAAATAGGCCACGAAGGCTCACACCTCAAGGTACGTCCAATTTATCGCCTTAAGACTACTCTTTTAGAGAACTTCTCTCTAGAATCCGAGCATCGTTCTTACTTAGGCATCGGAGGGGCTTTCCTCGGAAACACCCCCGAGGCTAGTGACTTTGCTCTTGTGCAGGTGAATTCGGACTCGACTCATTCAAGCAAGCAAGATCTTCAACACATACGAAAGGGCCTTCATTCGAAGCCCATTGTTTCTATCTTTACAACACCGGAACACCCTTTAAAATTTTATTTCGGATAACCGTCACTTTCGTGTCGTTAGAATATCGACTCTAAACCATATTCAAAATATCCAGTATCAGCTTATTCAGGTATTGGGTTTTACATCGGTTCGGTCGGATAATAAAATTCAATTTTAAATGAATTACTCCGTAATTTACAACTTTGTTAAAACTTTAAACATATCGATTTAATTACGTGCAACCTATAAAATGGTATGCTACTCTCAATAATTTACTACGAATAATCACAAATTCACCAATAAGAGAGTCTTAAACAAGTTAACAACTTCTACCTAATGATTTCAACAAGGTTATTGAAATTAACTACTGGAAACTGTGGTAACTAGTGGTAACTTTCCCAAAAAAAAAATATGAGCTACTAGTATCTACGGAGTAGTAAGTAATAATTGGCTACTAGAGAGTGGGAAAGCTAATGAATTGAGAGGGAAAATAATAAGGGAAATGTGATCATCTTGAGTCCGGTGACCCGACTTAGCCTGAGAAGCAACGAGTTTTGGGCAATTTAAAATTTGAAATTTAAGTTATAAGTTAGACTAGACCCAAAAATGGATAAAAAGGCCCGCTATATATTTGGCCCAAAATACTGAGTTTTGGTAGAAAAACCGACCCGACATAATAGGCAGATTTTTTTTTAATCATTGTCCGACCCAACCAGACCCGACTTTTGATCAGGTCTAGGAAATGGTAAAACCAATTTTCAAAACAACGAATTGAAATAAACGAGAAGGAAAAAGATGGGTAAAGTTGTACAATTTATTTTTTTTAAATTCCAAAATTGAATCTTGATCTTTTATCTCTGAGTGATTTTTGAATTTCAAGTTTACAAACAACAACGAATTTTAAATTCTAGCTTCTTAACCAAACTTGAGTATTATCCCTCAAGTCCTTACATTCCTTCTATTCCAGTGAATAGCTAATAGGTTTGGGTAACAAGTAAGAACAAGTAATGAACATTGCATTTCCTATGCGTTTCCTCACCCTTGTGTGGTATTTGGTTCTGCAGGTTCAACAATGACTAAACCTGAAGCTGGGAAGTTAAGGAAGAGGCGGAAGAGGGTACGTAAGGGGTACATAAAGATGTTGGAGAGGGTTCCTAAGGTTGATAGAGTTAGCTCTTTGCCAAATGATATATTGCATGAAATAATCATTCGATTGCCTTTTCTGTATGCAGCTAGAGTGTCTGTTGTGTCGAAAAGATGGAAAGAGTTTGGACTTCAATACCCCGTCTAATTTTCACTCCCGAGAGTTTAGAGAGTAAATGAAAGAGGAAAATAGTTAAAATCCATGAATTCAGCGATGTTGTGAACAAGACACTACTTCAACACCAAGGTCCTATTGAGACCTTTCTCTTGCACACACCTGCCCTAAGAGCCCCTCCTGATGTATGTGGTTGGTTGGATTTTCTGTCTAAACACGGGCTAAAAAAGTTAGTGCTTGACAATAGATGTGAAACTCAACTTAGCGTGAGTTCTAAAGTTTTCTGTTGTGATGACTTGGTGACAGTATTGCTTTTTGATAGAAATTTGAGGACGCACGCGGAAGTTTTGATGGACCTGATAATAAAACAAAATTGCATTTTATCATTGATTATATTAATAAGAATTGTACAACAATATTTACTTTGGTAGAACACTTGTTTCTACCCTTCATATATTGTGGGAGCTCTCTTGATTTGCTCACCTAAACTTATGCACATACAACCTATTTATAGTTGGTGTATCCTACTTTCTAGATTTTTCTACACTTATCTAATATTACATAATTCCACATCACATGTCCTAGATGCTTCTAGATACACCATCACTTGATTTTTCATTACTCGTGTAGATTTTTCTACAGTAACCTCTAACACTTTTTCATTGCATAATAAAACCTCTTAAACATTTCTCTGGGTTTGGGAAGCTTACAAGGGCAGAGTTTTACAACATAGCTGTGGATAAAGAACTGCAGTTATTAAAGTGGGAAGTCTTAAAATTTCTTCGATTAAGAAACATCTGGGGACTCGAGTTGCTCCTGCACATCTCGATAGATGCTCCCAAACTTGAGACGTTGGACATAAATGGAGTTTATAATTCACTTGCTGTGAATTGCAACAATCTTTTATCAGCTTCCTTGGTACTAAAGAAACAGGAAACTAGTGGTTTGGAGGAGGCACATTCGTATGAACTTATCAATGCCAGTAAACTAGAGAGGATGTGTTTAGGGTGTTTTTTCTGTAAGGTAAAATGGACACTAAAGTGTTCTCTGATAGTTTATTAATTACAAATTCATCTCTATTTTCTTATCCTGTGTTTCATACCTGATATTGCAGGTATATTTGGAAAACAAGGTTTTTTTGGTACTGCCCGACTGCTCTGAACCTGAAAAGTCTGGACCTGCCATCCATTCCGTTAACGGATGGTGTTGAGTTCGCTTCGGTTCTTCGCTGTATTAAGAGGTTCCCCAACGTCGAACGGTTGCATGTTTCTATAAGTGCAAGCGAAACACTATCACCAAGTCTTTTGCTGTTCAAGAAATGTAAACTGCTGCTACGATGGATCACATTCACTGTCTACAATGCTAATGACACTGAGCTGAAGCTCATCGAGTTTTTGTTGGAGTCTTCCCCTGTGCTCGAGACCCTTTCAGTATCATTGAGCATTCATCTGACACATGCCTATACTAGGGTTTCTGTCCATAATCTAATGCAGTTACATAGGGCGTCAACGAATTAAGGTGAAAATCACACGCGAGAAGAAAATGTCTCCCATAGTCGATGTTGAAGCCCTTGGTCTGTGATTTTGCAACTTTGGTTTGTGATTTTGACACTTTGGATTTGTGATTTGTAATTAGATTTGTTTGTGAAAAAATTATGGATCTTTAGCCGTGAACATAAAAGATTAGAGAAGATTTATGATGTGTATGATTTGTAAAAGGTATGGTGCCTTTAAACTTTGGTTTGTGATTTGTAATTAGCGATTTTTTTGTATAAAAAATTATGGATCTTTAGATGTGAACATAAAAGATTAGAGAAGATTTTTGATGTGCATGATTTATAACAGCAGGCAGGCCCGTCCCTAGGCATAGGCGAGGAGTGCGCCCACCTAGGGCCCGAGGCCGAAAGGGGGCCCAATCTCCAACTGAACCACATATTATAAAATACCCATATTTGTAATTGATACAGTACTGTGGCGTAGTGGTTGTTGTTTCAAAGTTAGCACGCTTGCAGAGTTTAATTTAGCTTTTACTTTCTTTGTGTTTATTTAAAATGGACTTTTTTTCCTTTTTATTTTTTTAGCTTTTAATTTCTTTGTGTTTTTTTTAAATCGAAATTTCTTTGTGTCTCTTATTAAGAAGATAAATGTGTCTCGTTTTTTATTTCTTTGTATTTTTTTCTTTTCACGGAAATTTGTTTGGGTTTCTTATCTAGAAGATAAGTTTGTCTCATTTTTTATCTGATATCTTCTATTGATCTATATTCTTTTTCTTGTGAGTCGTTTTCAATATTATAAAAATAACAAAAATATCAAAATATATACTAGTAGTAAATTAATATTTGTTTTGAATATAATATTGTGATTACATTAGTTGTTTATTCAACCTTAATAGGACCATGTTAATAAAAGAGACTCAAATAGTTAAATACGAAGTATAATATTTAGCATACCTTTTTTTTTTGTACTGATTAATTTGTTTGGGCCGGGCCGGGCCAGGCTTTGTACCGAGCCCATGGGTCGTGGTCCTAACCGGGCCCCATCTAGGCCCACAGTGTATCGTGCTTGGCTTGGTCAGGCCAAAAAGTTCAAAACAAGGCCCATGCCCGGCGCGAGCCCACGGACTTTCGTGCCGGGCCGGCCCGTCGTGTCTAAGGCTAATTTTACGAAATTTTGCGTGCTTTGTCGAGTCGTGTCGTGCCTCGTCGTGCTTTTTCCAAAAAATTAAGCCCAAGGCCCGGCCCACGACTTTGTGCTCGTGCCGGACCAAGCTTTTTTCGTGTCGGGTTTCGGGCCGGACCACAGCCATCTTTAGAGTGGGCTACTTTATTAAAACTTCTCTTATTAAAGCTAAAATTACATTTATCAAAACTACCAGTCAGTGCACGAATGTCGTTTGCTATGACTTGTACTTGGGATCGTTCCTTCGCTTTTCCTACCAGCAGGTTAGCAAGAATTAAACAGTCAGTTTCTACCTTTAATGACCTCAGTCAGTTCATGTCTGAGCTAAAACTTAACAAAATAATTAGTTTCCTATTATTAGAGATAAAACTTAACAAACTAGATTTTGTGAATCATGTAAGTACAAATCGATCTAACTCGGGTTATATAATTTAATTTCTGACTTATTGGATTCATGAGTGGTTTTTTTATTTCACAATCTAGGGTTGTTATGTTAATATTTTCATAATCTAGGTTAATTATTAGCAACAAATAAACTTTATTGTAATTAAGCTGCCCGATTTTTGTTAATCATAGTACTAGTTTGTTAATGCACGAGATTTCTATAAATTAAAAAGCTAATAAAATAGTACATTATTAGATTATATATTATTACTCTATAATGTAAATAGTAATATATAAATAGGGAGCGGTTATGAAATTAATAAATCAAGGATGTATATATAGAATACGCCATGTCCTTAATTATTTGTAATTTGCATGCTCAAACAACTAACCGCTAACAACTATTTACCAAACACTTTTATAAAACTGCTAATCCAATCAGTTAGTCAAAACTGCTAATCCAATCCGCTACATGCCTACAACTAACCACTGATCGCCAAACATGGCCAATAACTTTCATTTATGATCAAATCACAAATCACATCCAAGAACAAATCTTTTACTTACTCTGTTCCCTAAATATTGCACTATGTTGCTTTTTTACGCTCCCAAACATATGACTTTAACATTTAATATCTTGAATTATAAAAATTAATACGGAGTATTTAAAAAGAATATATTGATACAGATCTAGGTAAATTTAACATTACTGCATTTTTCATCTTTCAAGTACTATAATTGTATAAATCATAAAAACAAGAGGGCATAGATCGTAAAAATTCAAATGGTTTAATATTCGGTGAATCTTAAGTGACTCCAACTTTAAGAAGTTCACCACTGTCCAAAGATACAGTAACAAACTAGTATAATACCCGTGCGATACACGATTTATGATCTAAATATAAATTTATATGAAAATCTGGCAGTCAATTATCATTAAAATAGTGCATGGACAAAATTATTATTCATCCCTATTCATCATCTCATGTCAAACATTAAGTTATCTCATCCACCCTTCTTTTCGTTAGTCATATCTACTTAATACTTGTCTCATTTATCTCATTATTCGATCATTTAACGCCTACCCACCCCTCCCAATCTCCATCTCGAGAGATCAGGTATAAAATAAAATTCATCCAAGCTCCATCACCCACCTATGTAACCTCATCCCTAGTGTCAATTTTTATTTTATTTTTGGTAAAAGAGTTTTGAATTGTAAAACTATGTTCTGACGTCTTCGATAATTCAATTGTCTGGTTATATTAATTGAGTAAATATATAAACATTATCATATGTACGTTAGTGTAAAAAAAATGTTGATATATTCATAATCATTTTGATGAAAGATAAGCGATTCGATGCGGGCGGGAGGGTCCAATTTAAAATTCGTTCTCGCCCCCGTTACCCGCTTGCGGATACATTTTTAACCACATCTCCCACCAAACTTTCATTGGTTCTCTCCCACTTGGAGAGGATGCCCGGAGGACTCCCAAAAAACCACCTCCGCTGACAATATGACATCTCTATATTCGGTAAATAAGCCACTTTACCTTTACCTAACTTTTGAATATATTGGCATAACTTTATTATTAAAATTAATTGTATTAGCTAAAATATTTAAAAATGACATCCATAATAGTTAGGATTGGGTTAGTGATCCAAGTCCAGGAAATGTAAGCTCACCCCATCACCAAGGTGGGTACATGTTATCCTTATACCCGCTCACCAACACCAAATCTATATTTATTAGTAATATTAGTCAATCATCCACGTTATCTTCGTCTTCAGCCTTATCTAAAATATACCTCACGGAGTAAATGATTTGTAATATTTTACATTAACATATAAAGATTATTTTTGTTGTTCCAAACATAATAAGCAAACAGATCGAATCATCTAAATCTTACTCCCTCCGTCCCATAATATAGCGCCTGTTTTCCTTAAATTGTGTCCCTAAATGATGTGCATATTTCTATTTTAAACCATTAATTTTTACCCATAATACCCTCATGCACTATTTGTAATTCCAATATTGTCCTAAATAAGTCAGAATTTTTACTTTGAAAATTATACTTTTTGACTTTTATTCAACTCATGTGCTTGATTTTTGTCTTTTTTAGGCCTATTTATTATGTACACACCTTTAATCTCTAATTTCTCTCTTCATAAAAGCCAAGTAACATGTACTTTATCTTAAAAGTACAAATAATTATTGTTTTTATTATCAATGTTATCCTTTACCTTAATAACCGTGATTTTGGTCAAACGGACACTATATTATGGGACGGAGGGAGTATGATTATAGAAATAGTTGATTACGATAAATTAGTCAAAAGTTTAAATTAACATGCCCTTACGACGTGACTTCAATAATACTATGTGTGAGGGAATAACTGGTTATTTCTGAATTCGTGTAAAAATATCACGATAATGAGAACGTGAATCTTTTTTAAAATAATTGATAGTATTTATTATATGGCAAAAAAAATTAAATAATTGATAGTATTTATATATGACACAAATTTTTAAACAATTGAATGGATAGTACAAGTTCAACTATTATAAGATTTTCTATACGAAGTATTGGTTATCTGAAATTCCATTCAGTAGATTATAATGTAAAAATATATTACCCACCAAATGATCAAAAAAAAAACAAATAATACAAAAATTAAGCGAAGTATTAGATGATTCAATCAATATGTACGTTCAAGATTTATCAATTATACATTAGATTTAGGGGGAGAAATATTTTATACGGGGTAAAAAATATGGCTGGTCAAATATAATCAGTACTTGTTTGCTCAAAATATTATCTTTAACGTTAATTAAGCAATTGAACCAATAAGTTAAGAAATATAAGCAGTCGTTTGGTTAAGGGGGTCTTACACAAAGTTGCGGTTTTTTTTATTTTACAAATTTTTTGATTAGTGTTTGATTTTGGATTGACTTTTATTTTAGATTTATTTTTAATTATTAGAGTGTTTGATTTTGGATAGAGTTGTATATATTAGTAATTAATTAATTAAAATATCTACCTGGCGCACACACTTTTTGTTTGGACAATACTAAAAGTCCTGTATTTTTCACGTAAATATGAAGATTTGTGTTTTTGGGGTTTTTTTTTAAAAAAAATAGATTAATATTTGATTTTGAATTGACTTCATTGTAGTTTTTTTTTTTTTTTATTAAAGTGTTTGATTTTGGATGGATTTGTATAACTTGTATATATTAGTAATTAATTAATTAAAATATCCATGTGACACACACATTTTTTAATTCAAAAATAAATTAGAAATCTTACTTTTCATTGGTCGAAACCATTAGATTTCCTACGTGGCACTCTAATAGCTCAGCAAATATGCACGGTCATTTTTCAATGTGTTCTTTGAAAAATAAAATAAGAGATAATGTATGCCAAAATGAGTTAAGCTCCATTATAATGAATGCGGCAGTTAAGGGTCTTATATTTTTAGTAGCGCTACACGATATATTGTATAAAGAGAATATTTATATATGATTCATGTAGTACAAACTTATAAGCTTTAAGTATGGATAAATAAATAAATAAAAGTACGGATAATAAAATACTACCATCTTCTAACGTCTTAGTTTGCTTGACTGTACCTAAATAAGTTTGTGTACCCTTTATTTTATTAATTATCTCCATAATATCTACGGAGTAAATATTTTGATTATAAAATTTGTAATACAATATTTAAAATATATGTAGTAGGAGTTACTAAAATATCTATGTGACACACACATTTTTTAATTCAAAAATAAATTAGAAATCTTACTTTTCATTGGTCGAAACCATTAGATTTCCTACGTGGCACTCTAATAGCTCAGCAAATATGCACGGTCATTTTTCAATGTGTTCTTTGAAAAATAAAATAAGAGATAATGTATGCCAAAATGAGTTAAGCTCCCTTATAATGAATGCGGCAGTTAAGGGTCTTATATTTTTAGTAGCGCTACACGATATATTGTATAAAGAGAATATTTATATTTATATAAAGATAAAATTAACATAATATTTTAAAATATAACATGTTCTATGTTATCCTATCACATTAGGTACTACTACGTATATATTATAATTTATTTATTTTTGCTCTTCAACAAACACTTCATGGAGTGAAACTTTACGGTAGATTTTCACGATATATTTTAGTAAAATTATAGTACAACGTAAAATAGATTTATAATTGTTATATGGAAACCTATAGAGTTGTAATTACTTAATGATTTTTAGTAACTCCTACTACATATATTTTAAATATTGTATTACAAATTTTATAATCAAAATATTTACTCCGTAGATATTATGGAGATAATTAATAAAATAAAGGGTACACAAACTTATTTAGGTACAGTCAAGCAAACTAAGACGTTAGAAGATGGTAGTATTTTATTATCCGTACTTTTATTTATTTATTTATCCATACTTAAAGCTTATAAGTTTGTACTACATGAATCATATATAAATATTCTCTTTATACAATATATCGTGTAGCGCTACTAAAAATATAAGACCCTTAACTGCCGCATTCATTATAAGGGAGCTTAACTCATTTTGGCATACATTATCTCTTATTTTATTTTTCAAAGAACACATTGAAAAATGACCGTGCATATTTGCTGAGCTATTAGAGTGCCACGTAGGAAATCTAATGGTTTCGACCAATGAAAAGTAAGATTTCTAATTTATTTTTGAATTAAAAAATGTGTGTGTCACATAGATATTTTAATTAATTAATTACTAATGTATACAAGTTATACAAATCCATCCAAAATCAAACACTTTAATAAAATAAAATAAAAACTACAATAAAGTGAATTCAAAATCAAATATTAATCTATTTTTTTAAAAAAAAACCCCAAAAAACCCAAAAACCCCAAAAACACTAAAAGAGAGGAAATCAATGTGGTGATGCAAATGTCACTCATTGATTGGCCTCTCTTTTAATATCAACAATTAATTAATATATAATTTTTTGTTGTCATATTTAACTTATTGTATTTTATGGTAACACTAACTAATATAGAAAATGCATAAAAAATGATCCACCAATATCTCATATTCTCATTGACACAACAATTTAAACTAATTTTCCTTTTAATTCTCAAACCTCTCCGTGTACCACGTACTGTACAAAATCCAATATAGAAAAGAATACTCATTATATATTACCAAACCCATAAGTCATAGATAAAAATAATCTTGCATCCTAATTCAACCAAGATTATGTTAAAACAATGCGCGATGATCTTCGAGCATTTCTTCTTATTTTTCTCAAAAAAATATGCAAAAACAATATAAATAAGAGAGGATTAATAAATAAAAAAGGGCATTACAAGAATTTGTATCTGACAACCCAATAACGACAGATTAAAAATTCTGTCACAAAAGTTTTTTGCGATGGGGCTAACAATCAAATAAAGACGGGAACAACCATCGCATATCCCTTTTACAATAGGCTAACGACGATATTTTTCATCAATTCATCCCCTTTTTATAATGGGTTTACGACTGGAAATTCCACCACTGTTGATCTCTAGGGACGAGATTTCTCGTCATTAAATGGTACAATTTCTTGTAGTGGGATGACAAAGCAAGTAAAATGATAGACTAACACCAATATCAAGGTCTTTAAAAAAATGGAAGTCTATGTGTTCCTCTACTTATCTAGGTCTTTAAAAAAATATCTAATTGTGATTAATTCTTATCTAGGTCTTTAAACATCTATATATATACGGAGTATATGTTATCCTAGATAAGTAGAGGAACACATCAAGGTCTTTTCGTATGTATTATATTTATATTTTTGTAACATTTGTATTTAGATATATATTAAGAAGCATGTGATAAAATTAACATAATATTTTAAAATATAACATGTTCTATGTTATCCTATCACATTAGGTACTACTACGTATATATTATAATTTATTTATTTTTGCTCTTCAACAAACACTTCATGGAGTGAAACTTTACGGTAGATTTTCACGATATATTTTAGTAAAATTATAGTACAACGTAAGATAGATTTATAATTGTTATATGGAAACCTATAGAGTTGTAATTACTTAATGATTTTTAGTAACTCCTACTACATATATTTTAAATATTGTATTACAAATTTTATAATCAAAATATTTACTCCGTAGATATTATGGAGATAATTAATAAAATAAAGGGTACACAAACTTATTTAGATACAGTCAAGCAAACTAAGACGTTAGAAGATGGTAGTATTTTATTATCCGTACTTTTATTTATTTATTTATCCATACTTAAAGCTTATAAGTTTGTACTACATGAATCATATATAAATATTCTCTTTATACAATATATCGTGTAGCGCTACTAAAAATATAAGACCCTTAACTGCCGCATTCATTATAAGGGAGCTTAACTCATTTTGGCATACATTATCTCTTATTTTATTTTTCAAAGAACACATTGAAAAATGACCGTGCATATTTGTTGAGCTATTAGAGTGCCACGTAGGAAATCTAATGGTTTCGACCAATGAAAAGTAAGATTTCTAATTTATTTTTGAATTAAAAAATGTGTGTGTCACATAGATATTTTAGTAACTCCTACTACATATATTTTAAATATTGTATTACAAATTTTATAATCAAAATATTTACTCCGTAGATATTATGGAGATAATTAATAAAATAAAGGGTACACAAACTTATTTAGGTACAGTCAAGCAAACTAAGACGTTAGAAGATGGTAGTATTTTATTATCCGTACTTTTATTTATTTATTTATCCATACTTAAAGCTTATAAGTTTGTACTACATGAATCATATATAAATATTCTCTTTATACAATATATCGTGTAGCGCTACTAAAAATATAAGACCCTTAACTGCCGCATTCATTATAAGGGAGCTTAACTCATTTTGGCATACATTATCTCTTATTTTATTTTTCAAAGAACACATTGAAAAATGACCGTGCATATTTGTTGAGCTATTAGAGTGCCACGTAGGAAATCTAATGGTTTCGACCAATGAAAAGTAAGATTTCTAATTTATTTTTGAATTAAAATATATGTAGTAGGAGTTACTAAAAATCATTAAGTAATTACAACTCTATAGGTTTCCATATAACAATTATAAATCTATCTTACGCTGTACTATAATTTTACTAAAATATATCGTGAAAATCTACCGTAAAGTTTCACTCCATGAAGTGTTTGTTGAAGAGCAAAAATAAATAAATTATAATATATACGTAGTAGTACCTAATGTGATAGGATAACATAGAACATGTTATATTTTAAAATATTATGTTAATTTTATCACATGCTTCTTAATATATATCTAAATACAAATGTTACAAAAATATAAATATAATACATACGAAAAGACCTTGATGTGTTCCTCTACTTATCTAGGATAACATATACTCCGTATATATATAGATGTTTAAAGACCTAGATAAGAATTAATCACAATTAGATATTTTTTTAAAGACCTAGATAAGTAGAGGAACACATAGACTTCCATTTTTTTAAAGACCTTGATATTGGTGTTAGTCTATCATTTTACTTGCTTTGTCATCCCACTACAAGAAATTGTACCATTTAATGACGAGAAATCTCGTCCCTAGAGATCAACAGTGGTGGGATTTCCAGTCGCAAACCCATTATAAAAAGGGGATGAATTGATGAAAAATATCGTCGTTAGCCTATCGTAAAAGGGATATGCGATGGTTGTTCCCGTCTTTATTTGATTGTTAGCCCCATCGCAAAAAACTTTTGTGACAGAATTTTTAATCTGTCGTTATTGGGTTGTCAGATACAAATTCTTGTAATGCCCTTTTTTATTTATTAATCCTCTCTTATTTATATTGTTTTTGCATATTTTTTTGAGAAAAATAAGAAGAAATGCTCGAAGATCATCGCGCATTGTTTTAACATAATCTTGGTTGAATTAGGATGCAAGATTATTTTTATCTATGACTTATGGGTTTGGTAATATATAATGAGTATTCTTTTCTATATTGGATTTTGTACAGTACGTGGTACACGGAGAGGTTTGAGAATTAAAAGGAAAATTAGTTTAAATTGTTGTGTCAATGAGAATATGAGATATTGGTGGATCATTTTTTATGCATTTTCCATATTAGTTAGTGTTACCATAAAATACAATAAGTTAAATATGACAACAAAAAATTATATATTAATTAATTGTTGATATTAAAAGAGAGGCCAATCAATGAGTGACATTTGTCATCACCACATTGATTTCCTCTCTTTTAGTATAATATATAGATTAATCCACCTTCAATTCGAGTGTACTTCTCTTTGAAACTTGAAATTTCCCGTTAAAAATAAACTTGGAATTCAATTTAGAAGTATCAAACTTGAAATTCACCCAAAACTTCTCAAAATTTGTGTAAATTCAAACAACCACTTACCTAAAACTGCATTTTATTCGCTTGAAATTCATCAATGAGAAACCCAGTTCGTATATCTACTTCATGTTCTTCATTTTCTGGGGATTAATTAATTTGCATTGTTTTTTGGTTGATTGTGAAATTTGGTGCTTTTTACAGGATAGTGATAGAGGTACACATGGTGTGCAAGGGCATCTTGCACACCACCAATTAAATAATGCCACTTCATTCTTCAAAGATTTTCCTCTAATGAAATTTTTAATTTGAAATTTAAAATCTGTTTTGAAATTCTAATTTTGAATTTCAAATTTCTTTTACCTTTCCAACAAAATAATAATTAATTCAAAAAAAAAAACAAGAGGAGAGAGAAAACATTTTTTTTTCAATCAACCCTTTCACGTTTCTGGTTTCTCTTCTTCTTCCTCCTTGTTCTTGTTCTTGTTCTTCAATTTTTTTTTCAAGGGAATTTAGGTTTTTTCAAAAAAAATTGGGATTTTACGGTAGTTTTTCATTTGTTCTTTCATTGAGATAAATTAATTAGGAGCTGTAAGATTGGTTTATTCGTTTGTTCTATCTTCGTTGAAATAAAATAATTTTGGGGCTTTAGGGTTCTTCCGATTTTTCATATTTTCTTCCTTGAAATAAATTAATTTAGGCTTTAGGGTTTTCCATGTAAAACGATAGATTCCAGTTCCTCATACCATCGGAAAACGGTGGAGGGCTTTGAGAGCGCAAGGGATGGGCGGCTGATTCGACGGATGAACGGGGCTTGTGGCGGTGGTGAGCGGCAGCTATGACTGGTAAATGTGTTTTGCCATTTTGTTTTGCTTTTATTTATCTCTTAATAAGAGTATCATCTGTAAACTTATATACGGTGTGCTTGCTACGGTTTAGCTGAACTTCTCACCGGTCAATTTTGGCTTAATTTTAATCTGAGTTAGAGTGATTTTTTTTGATTAATGGTGGATTCTACATATGTTTGATGAAAAGTGAGTGTTCTGACCTATACTCCGTACATACTTCATACTTAGTTCAATTGCTTTATCTAAATTCATTGGTTTGGGTCTTAACTTTGAAGCCTGTGAAACCTCTTCTCCCAATATAATCAGTTGCAAATAGGACACTGGACAGCTAGGCAAATAAAACAATTTTTTGGCAGCAAATTAGAGAATAAGTGCCTAAATGCTTGACTAAGATGATAGAGAAACGGGACAACCAAAAAGGATGATGACTGCAGAAATTTTTGCTGGGAAAAAACACATCTAAACATAGACAACTAATATTTGCAAGCTAAAAATCCAATCTATCCTTACTTTTCCTTCCTTTTGACGTCCCTGAGTATAAGATGAATACCTCCCTGATCCATTATGAGGCTTCCTGAACCAGGAAGGACCCTTACTAGATGCCTGGTCATCTTGGTCAAAATCAGTTTGCCACACGACTATGTAAACAACCAAAATTGAAGTATTCAATCAGGAAATTACAATAACCAGTCATAGCAGACATCACAATCAAGCTGATAGTTAGTAGCAAAAGCAATACACACATAAATTGCACAGTGAACCACAATTAAAATCAGTAAGTCCTTATAATCTCTAATGGCATGGGAGAAGAGAAAAGCTCTAATGTTTCTTCCCTGAATTATTATGATTCAAATAGAGCACTCAGCACACAAAATAAAGCTACATCATATTATTATTATCCATCATTTGCATTGAGCCACAAAGGCATTAGAATTTGAAATCTATTATAGAACATAAACCAAGCCCAGTCCCTTCTCCTTGCCTACATATCCCACAAAAGAGAGTTATGCAACAGTTTTGTTGATTTCTTTAAAATTAAAATGGAACCTCATTACCTCATTACCTTGATGGTTATAAACTTTTGGCAAAGAATTCCGATATTTCATGCTCAAATTTTACTGTGTGAAGATACTTTGCATTAATTAAGTTTGCACAAAATGCTCTTGATGGTGTCAATATTAGCGGCCGAGGATTTCAGTATCTGAATTCAACTAACTGGGCCTTTTCCCTACTGAAACTCTCCTTTTACTTAGTTACATATTAGGGATTGTGGTTTGTTGGATCTAAGGCAAGAATCCTCTTTCAGGCAGTTGATGGTTTTTAGAGTATTTTACTGAAGTCAGTGGCGGATCCATAAATTTAGTAATGAGGTACATAATGATAAATTTTTTCCGAACAAGAAAAAACCTAAGAAATTTTTCGGGTAAATAATATACGAATCGTAATTCTGTCCAACATTTTTTTAGTCATTGATGTACTTACTTTTCAACATTGATATATTGACTAGATGTTTAGAGTTGTAAAAAGGAATTGTTAATTTACAACCGCTTATTGTGTTATTGATCAATTTTTTGGATAATTTTCCCAAATTGTTAGGTTAAACGTTTTTTGAATTAAAAATTATACCTTTTATAAACAACTTTTTTCATTTAGTTATTATACATTTTCTATATATGTTATGAATAAACATATACGACGTACTAGAAAATTATATTCCATACACATGAGTAGGAAATTTTTTTCATAAAAGTGAAACTTGTCTCAAAATAAAAAATATTATATATATACACAGGGAACGCGAGCCCTTGGAGAAGGAATAGAGAAAACGCAAATATAAAAAATAATACCTACAATGAGAATCGAACCTTGAACCACCTTACCCCCAACAAAGAAGCCTGGTTCTTATCTTCTGCTACCACTGAGTCAAGGATTAGTACATGGTTCTATTTTGAAACTATAAATATATATATCTTATTTTTCTTATTGTCAGATTTTTCTTCTTTTCCTTCTATTTTCTGTTGTAGATTCTAGGGAATGGGGTACATCTGTACCCCGTGTATCCCCCCTAGATCCGTCACTAACTGAAGTCATACATAACCCGTGCATTTGTTAAATATTTCTTCTTCAGTTGGACTAAAGATCTACATACATTTTGACTTCCCTTACACCACCGTTGCTGGAACTAGATAGTTTTCTTTTTGTTTTAGATGACAGATCTCTTCCTGGTTATTGTCTCAGTAAAGTTGATTGGTTAAGAATTTTGAAGACTAATGGTTGATTCTACATATATTGATGAAAAGTGACTATTCTGAATTATACCCTCGTGCATACTTCGTACTTCGTTCAATTGGTTTATGGCATAAATGTAAAATTCTCAATTCATTGGTTTATCACCTTAGTTACATATTCGTATTGGGTGCACTAGTATATTGAGTTTATGGAATCTCAATATGAAAATATAATCTCAATAGAGTTTTCATTCCACAACACTTGTTATCTATAGATCACAACAACTCTTTATCGACTAGAGAACTTTATCCGTGGTTTAAATTTAGCTGTAAATGTTATAATGTTGTTGAGTCTGCTGACTATATTTCAAATTATACAGGTGCAGGGACATATGATAAAGGCACTCATTCTAATTGCACATTTGGGAAGGATGTGTTTGTTCCATCACTTTTCAATATGATATAGGATGATAATCACAGACTCTGGTAGCTAAGGCGTGGAATTTTCAAAGTCTTTAGAGATGGAACTTGTATTTTGATACTCTGTATGATTTTGTTTGTCTACAATATTTAGTATTCACCACCTGAGCTAATGTAAGTGTACTACATATTTTGGTGGTTTAACACTTGTATATTGTATAATGGTTTATAATGTAATTTTCTAAAATATTAATGACCATTATTTTTTATTTTGGAGTTATGTTACTGTTTA
Organism: Spinacia oleracea; assembly: GCF_020520425.1. Classification (NCBI taxonomy): domain Eukaryota; kingdom Viridiplantae; phylum Streptophyta; class Magnoliopsida; order Caryophyllales; family Amaranthaceae; genus Spinacia; species Spinacia oleracea. Next base: position 9,471,500 of record NC_079490.1, read on the forward strand.
TGTGTACTTTCCTTTTCTGTGATTTTTATTTTAGAGTATTCATACGCGATTGTTACAGTTCAATGGAAAATATTCGTCATAGTCAATTTGAATAGAAGGAAAATTAGCGGAGCTCTTTCGTTGTTATACCAGCGCTAAAATATAGCGCTTTGAAAGGGTGTGACTGACCATTTTAGGGGATCATAAAGCCCACTATTTCATGGGATCATTAATGAATTTATGAGGTCATCTATTATTTTACCGGACCATTTTGTGACCATTTAATTGTAATGGATCTTTTTACTGGATAAGAATTTCAAGAATTGTTGCAATGACCGTTATAGCAAGGGTTATCTTCACATCATCTTTTGCAACCGAAATTCCTTTAATCTATTTAGAATGAGTATGATTTTATTTAACTTTCGATTTCCTTAAAACTTAAATGATCTTTTAAAATCATATTCAAATTTAAAAATAAAATTGTTTTGCACATACATTTAGAATCTCTAACAGTGTTGTAGTGGAGCTCGAAATGGCAAGGGGTATCAACACATCAACACTAGCAATAGAAATGCAGAATCATACTTCCTTTCTTTGTGTATTAAATCTTTTTATTGGATCATTTGTGAGTTTATTCATAAATTTTATCCAAATTTTTTAAACTTTTCATCCAGTTATATGGTAATAATGATTTGCTATTTCAAAAACATATGATGTGGACTGTAATGGCAGATGCGTGCAAAAAAAAATCTTTTGCATATCAGAAACTCTTAGATGTAGTTTCATCTTCAGATATTATGAATAGTATAATGTTGTTTCAAACAATATATTTTGTTGTAAACAATGAAGTTTAGGCTTTGAGTTTAATTATCATGTGTAGCTTCATCAAAAAAAAGTTTATATTATGTCTTGAAAAAAAATGCATTTACTCATATGATTCGTCTATGGCTAATGATCCCATGTAATACTTCGTATATCTTAACCCTTACAAAAATCATAGTTAAAGGTGAAGGAAAGCATCAACAATTTGATATTTTCATGACTAAAATGATCTCATAAAATGGTTTGTCACAATTAAAATTTTGGTTTTTTTTGCTCTTGACAAAAATCGAACACGGGTACACGCAGTTAGAGTATACGTTATAGCAGCATAGTAGTGACCAATGTAGCAAGGGGTATCAGCACGTAAGTCATTGCAAACAAAATAATTTTGTCTAATTTTACCTAGGTTGAAAATTCTGATTATGATTTCTTTAAAGGTGAAATGATCCGTTTAATCATAGATAAAGTTATAACACTTTGTGTTCCTTTTATCTACTTTTTCCAATTTTGGTGGTGGGTCGTAATTTTGTATCATAACAAGAAGCAAACAACTGAGATGTTTATGTAAATGTTAGAAATTACACATCTATTTTACTTAAATTTAGTTTTATTTTAATTTAATTTCTTCAAAAGCTAAATGATCATGTGTAATCGTAGCTAAACTTAGTAATTTTTATCAAAAAAAAAAAGCTAAACTTAATAATTAAAAGCTAACTCTTCGAAGTTATGATCAAAAGAATTTATTTACAATGTACGGAGTTGATTTTTTTGGATACAGTTACTATTGTACAGGTTTAGACATACAGTAATAAAAAAAAATTAATTTGGAGATCGGTAAACATTTTCTGGTATCATTAAACTTATTGTAACCCCTTATTTAATCATAAAAATATGTAACACATAATTAAACGATAAAATCCAGTTTCATATTTCCAACAACCAACATTTTTTTGATAATGAGGACAAATAATTATCTGATAGTCCCCATAAATGCAACGAGTAGCCAAAAAATCCTAGTTAAAGGTGAAAAAACATCCAAATTTGATATTTTCATGATTAAAATGATCCCATAAAACGGTGTTAATACTTAAATAAAATAAAATTTGGGCTCTTGTTAGGAATCGAACACAGGTGCACAATTAAAGTAGAAGTTAAAACAGCGTAACAATGATCATTGTGATAAGGGGTATAAGTACGTCAATCTCTGGAAATGAAATTGTTTTAATCTAATTTTGTTGAGTTTGAGATATTTTCTAATCATGATTCCTTTAAAGGTAAAATAATCTCATATAATGATAGTCAAAGTTAACACAATGTGTTGCAACTAACTTTTTCAATCTTGGTGGTAGCAAAACTATTTTGTATTATAAAGGATATGAACAATTTATGTTATTTTAAAAATGTTAGGAGTTACACATCTATTTTAGTTGAGTTTGGTTTTATTTAAATTTTATTTCTTTAAATGTAAAATGATCCTAGATAATCCTAATCAAGGTTAACAAAAAAAAAAATCAACATGTAACCTAAATTTTCAAAGTTACAACCTAAACAATTTATCTACCACATACAGGGTCATTATTTTTGGAGATCGTAAATATTATACAGGTCCAAACATACGGTAAGAAAAAAAACTTATTTGGAGATCGTTAGTTGTTTTCTGGTATCGTTATGTTTGATTATTAGAGCTTGTGTAACCATAAAAATATGTAATATTTATTATAAGAAAAAACCAAACTTATATCACCAATAAACCTCTTTTTATATTGAGGGAAAAAAATTCCGATAGTCCCCATAACTCCATAAGAGCAAAGAGTTGCCAAAAAAATACATGTTAATGTTGAAAAAATGTACATCCAATATTTTGATATTTTTATGACTAAAATATGATCCCATAAAATTGTTTTTTACACTTTAATTTTTTTATTTTCAGCCTCTTTTTAGGAATCGAACACGGGTGAACGTAGTTAGAGTAGACGTTAAAGCAGTGTAGCAGTGATTATTGTGACAACTGGGTATCAACACATTACTCCTTGGAAATAAATTTGTTTTAATCTACTTCAGTTCAGTTTGAGATTTTTATGTTATGATTTCTTCAAAAGTGAAATCATCCTCTATAATTGTAGTGAAATCTCATTATGCCCTTTGTCCATCTTAAAAGCGACATCGCTAAGGCCCTATAAAACCGCCATTGCCCTTTCTTTTGGGATCAAGCAACTTACTCTATTTTACTCCTCAGAGTGAATATCCTCAACTCTTAGCCGCAAAGAAGAGGATTAACTTTTCAGAAAACAAATATAACTGAATTCGTACAAAAGTTAAATGATTTCGTGTAAACGCAGCCAAGCTTAATTAGTAATTGAATCTATCTTTTTGATGTTGTGATCTAAATAATTTATTTACTACGTATAGAGTTATTGATTTTGGATATCGTTACTATTGAGCATGTTTAGACATATGGTAATAAAAAAAAAATTGGAGATAAATAAATATTTTCTGGTATCGTTAATTTTAATTGTAAGCCCTTGTTTAATCATAATTAAAACATAAAACCAAACCAAATTTATATTTCCAACACAACCAACTCCTTGTTGATAATAACGACAATTAATTATCTGATAGTTCCCATAAAAGAAACGAGTAGCCAAAAATCATAGATTAAAGTGAAAAAAAACATCCAATATTTGATATTTTCATGACTATTATACAGGTACAAACATACGGTAAGAAAAAATCTTCTTTGGAGATCTTTAGCTACTTTTTGGTATCATAATGTTTTATTATAAGCGCTTGTGTAACATAAAAATATGTAATATATATTATAAGAAAAAATCAATCTTATATCTCCAATAACCCCCTTTTGATATAATATTAAGGACAATAAATTATCCGATCGTTCCCATAAGAGCAACGAGTTGCCAAAAAATCCATGTTGAGGTTGAAAAAAATTGTACATCCAATATTTTGATTTTTTTTTTAAATGATTAAAATGATCCCAAAAAATGGTTGTTTACACTTTAAAAACAATATTTTGTGGGCTCTTTTTAGGAATCGTACACAAAGTGCACACCTATAGTAGATGTTAAAGAATCGTAGCAGTGACCATTGTGACAAGGGGTATTAGCACATCAATTTTTGGAAAAGAAATTGTTTTAATCTAATTTAGTTGAGTTTGAGATTTTTATGTTATGATTTCTTTAAAGGTGAAATGATCTTGTATAATCGTAGTCAAAGTTAATACAATTGTTGCAACTAACTTTTCCAGTGTTGGTGGTGGAAAAGTTGTTTTGTATTATAAATGGTGTGAACAATTTAGGCTATTATACAAATCAACAAATGTTAAGAGTTACACATCTATTTTAATTTTAGATTTTTCATGCTCTTTCTTATATTTTTGGAAGTCGTTATAAATTTAGGTGAATCAAAATATATATGGTGTCCTCAACAAACGTAATCAAAATATAACTTATGTGACACAATTTTTGATTTCTTTAAAATTAAAATAATCCCATATAACTATAGTTATAGACTTATAGTTAAAACACAAGAACTTGAGGCCAAAAAAAAAATAAAAAAAATTACACTTCTAATCTTCTATTAATTGCATTTTTGTAAACCTTTCTCATAGACAATTACACATAGATAAACGTTTCATTTCTCAACCATGAACCAAAAGTAAAGCCCAAAACCGATTAAAACAACAAACAGCGCAATAGACATTTACATGCATCATCTCAACAAAAGACAATATGAGCAGAAATGCCGTTGCTCAAGCTCTAGTGATTGAACCTCCGGTGTATATATATCAAATTTATTAACGCATCACAAGCTCCAGAACCAACAACCTAACCAACACCATCTACACCTAATCTAACTGCTGGCAACACATCAGAAACGCCCACAACACAACCTGTAGAAACACAAAAGCAACAAGTTAAAAACTTTGTTTTGAAGTTTTAATTTTCAACCCCTGCAAGTAAGTACTTATGTCCATCATTCCCATAGGTATATGGAGTACTTACTGGTGGAGTGGTGGTTGTAAAGATTTGCATAAGCATAGAATATATAAAAAGTGTGTAGACAAAAACCTTTTATAAACCCATTTAATTCCTCCCACCCTGTAAATCCTGAAACAATATCTTCTGGCTGGAAATTTGGATCATCTGAATCTATGACGGAGACACCAAATCCGTCAAGAGGCTAGACACTATGATACCCACCAACACGGTTAGAGTTGGCCACTCTACTAGTGCACAAAAAAAATATTACTCCACTCTTGCCTCTCATCTCCCAAGGGGAATAAGAACAAAGATGAAGCAATCTCGAACTTCACCCATGATCTAGGCAGGAAATGATATCATTATCTTTGAGACATGCTAAATAAAGTGAAAACGATGAACACTACAAAGAATCGAGACTCGGGACCTAATGCACCCTGTATATCCCTTAACTATAACTCCAATACTTCATTAGCAAGCTGGCAAAATGACCAATTTCCTTCCCTCAAACATGTAGGAGGTTTTCACAAGCATTATATAGGAAATTATGGTTGATAACGTAGTTTCCTTGGCTTTGACTTTACACTCCTCGGTTCTCAGATTCAGAAATGGAAGGCATCAAAATTTCATTCACAAATTCGCTTAAATAACAATCAAATTTTCAATGACAATGTTAAAAACTCCGTTTCCATCAACAACAAAAATCAGCTATTGACATTCTTCTTAGATATACGAAGAAAAATGTCACCATTGGTGAATTTAGCTATAAGACTAGTACTTGAAATTTCAATCTCAATGAAAATTTGATAACCCAAATCGGATACAAAAACAAAAACAGTAGTAATACATAAACAGTTGAAAGAAAATTCAAGACATTTTCATTTAAGCATTTTGTCGAACACCTTCAATGCAACAACAATTTTCAGCTTTCTTTTAACACAACATCACAGATATAATCGATCAACTCAACAATTTCAGTGTAAACAAGAAATAAGAGATAATAAAATATACAAACTCACCCGTCAATGGCAATGTGGAGTGCCGGAAATAGTGTTCGCCGTTGTAGTCGTCAAATCTGGTTTTTAACAAATATAACAACACTAAAATCTCAGTAAAAATGGAGGAGAATTTCTATGGCTGGGCTCGCCATTTAATATCCAATTTATATGTTACAAACGTCGATTAAACACACAAACTCAATACCATTCGAAATTTATTCCACGATTTATGTATGTAAATGAGGATGAAATATAATTTTTAAAAAAATAACCTGTAATGGTAGAAACTGAAAGAAGGAGAAAAAGATGAAAGCTTGAAAGAGGTGAGATGCCATTTACATTTACTTGTGGATAATTTTGGCGCTCAACCAAAATCCATGATGAAACTGAAAGAAGGAGAAAAAGATGAAAGCTTGAAAGAGGCGATAATTTTGGCGCTCAATCAAAATTATCCCGCTCTGAAGATGGTTATGGCGCATTTTGGTGAAAAAAAGAACCGCCCAAAATCTGCATTTTATTTTTGGTTTCCCTCTCTTTTTTTAGTGGGATTTATGAGGTGTCAAAATATAAGTGGTGGTGTGTAAGATGCTCTTACACACCTTGTGTACTCCTAGCCATATCCCTTTTTACATGCATGGTAAACAAAAGGAGGTGAAAGCTGAGAATTTCAACAACAATTCTGTAAGTTTTTTTCCTTTAAATTTCGAACTTGATGAAAGAAATTGCTGGTTTTTACAAGTGGGTTGTTTGTTTTTTCATTTTTGCAGAGAAAGCAAAAGAAATTGTGGGCTGACAAGGTTAGGAGGAAATACATGCGTTTATCTCGGGTGAGTACGTTATGGTTCAGCTGCTAATTTCTGTTGTTCTAAATTATGAAATGATGCAAAATCTTGAATCTTGATATTTGGATGTAATTTAAGCAGAGATATTTCAATTAATTTGATTTTCTTGATGAGAAAAATACGGTAATAAACCCTGATCTGATGCAAGTTAGTATCTTGGATAGGTATTAAGGAAACGGAAATGATAAAGGTCGCAACATGCGACATTTAAGCCGTGTCCCAATGATGACATGACATGCTTATGTGTCATGATTTAAATTGGAAACTAAAATATTTAACTTATATAATCTATTATATATGTTTCAAAAGAAGATAGAAAAATCTTAATATTCTAATTTGTTTCTTATTTTATACCGCCTACCTTATTTACATATTTTCATAGTAAAAATTTTGGATTGGTAGTAAAAAAAAATCTGTAACACATAGCCTTCGTGGCGTCTATGTGTACCAATTAAACTCCGACACGTAATATTGCTACAACTAAATGTTGTCGCAATTTGCGACCTTTATCATCACCCGGAAGGAAATGCAATTCGATTCAAGCTACAAAAATTCAATTAAAGCTGAATGTTGAACATCTGGCTACCGTGAAAGTGATGGTGAAATCGAATGTTTCTGGTGGTTTCTTCTTGGTTAGTACCTCAAATCATGTTTTAGGCTCTTTCATTAGGCAAATGTGACAAACTACTCCCTCCATTCTTGAATGTCAGTCATTTATTTGAATCTAAAACAATCCATTTTAAGTAAATCATGTTTTAGGCTTTTTCATTAGGCAAATGTGACAAACTATATATTATTCTGATGTAATTGATATGATTATCTTAAGGTGTTTTCTTACTTGGTTCATTTGGTGGAGTCACAGAGACTTCCTCCGCCCTTTTGTACTCGAGACAAATATTGGAGAACGATACGAAGCCAATTATCTGCCTCAACATTGTGGACTCAGTGGTGGGTGGAAAAGGTTTGCCATAATTATGAAATTGGAAGAAGGAGCTATTGTTGTTTTTCAACTGGCCGGTTGAACCTGCCAAATTTAAGGTAGTTGTTGATAAAACTTTGTTATCTGTAATTTACATTTATTTTTTTCTTCGTCCTGCAAATTGAAGCTTTGTAGCTTGTTCATCCTAGTAATGATATAATTTCTGGACTATTTGGCGTAGAAATTATGCGTGGTCTTGGTCATACATATATGCATGGAGGAGCCAGGAATTTTTTTTGGGTGTCGGCAGTGACGTTCTCAGGATTTTTAGAGTATTGTGTCAGGTGATCCTCCACAACACAAAATATATATATTACTAAAAACAAAATGTATCGTCCTTAAATTAATCAATATTCATATTACAATCGTACAAAATTATTACAATTATTCTCTACGGTTTTCATATGTGTGGTGAAAACTGAACAGAATAACTTAATTTAAGAGTATTTAAATTCAAAAATCTAAGAGACCAGTTGTTTCTAAATACTTCTCTCTTAAGATAATCACCTATAGTTATTCAAAATTCTAAGAGAACGGTTGTTTCTAAAGACTGTTCTCTTAGGATTATCTCTATATTCTACTGCTAACCTAAGAGATCGGTTTTCTATAATACTCGGTCCACCAATCCGTGGACTATGGACCATGGTGCACATAGAGCATGGTGCACCATGTGCACCAAAAGAACACATGTGCATAAACAAAAGAACACGACACTACGACAAAAGAACATGCAATATAATGTTTTACTTTTTTGTTATAAAAAATCACAATTTATTAAAAATATAAAAAAATATATGTCCATGTTCTTTTTACGTAAACAGATGTTCTTTTAATTATATACTAATGTTCTTAAGGTGCACCATGCTCTATGTGCACCATGATCCACCTTCTAAATTGCACTCGGTCCACCGACCCCCATGCACCTATCTAGCTCCGCCACTGCATATATGTTAGCTTCTATGGGTGCTTGTACACTTTTCATAACAATTTTGCAGTGTATATTCTTTCATTGATTCCATGTTCTTCCCATAGCTAATTCTAGTTCAGATTATGTAGTAATCTTGGGATCTTTTTTTAGCATATTACTCCATTTTGTAGATGGAGTGATCACATTTTACTTTCATCATAATCATAAACTCTTTGGAGGTTTACATACAAGTATACAACCCAGAGGTTGTCAATTGGTGAAAGTAGGAAAACCATAGAAATTGACATCATATAAGGATGATATATGCTTTCAGTAGAGTTTTGAATAACAGTTTGATTGTCTTCGCACTCTTAACAGAATCAACTCTAAGTTATATTAGGAATTGCTTATATGTTTTACTGGAACATTGCATGATTGCTATCAGTTTTACCTAGCAGTAACTAAATTAATTAACAATAAGTAACTTTTTTGTAATTAACTTAGCATGTCTATTGCCTTACTGAATTCTTTTAGAATTGTTCATTACAAGCAAGAATATTTTAAGATAAGTGACTAGCAGATCATAAAAGATAGATTTCGCTTAGCTTTAAGGTAGTTGTTGATATAAGCAAGTTGAGGCTGCCAAATTTAAGGTAGTTGTTGATATAAGCAAGTTATCTTTGATTTGTATTTTCTTGTTGGTTCTGCACATTGATTACTTGGAGCTTGTTCATCTTAGTAGGAAGATTGTCATTATTTCATTACAATTAGGCATTACGTTTATGCATAATGATTGAGATTAAGGCGTAAAAACTTTGTGTTTTGGTCCCATAAGTTTGTCACTTTGTCCGGTTTGCGTTTTCCCTACATTGATCAAACAATTTTTTTACTGTAAGGCCCTGTTTAGTTCACCTTATTTCAGGACCTTATTACTTATTTCAGATCTAATCAGATCAAACCAGATCAGATCAAATCAGATCAGATCAGAAAAAATAAGTTCAGATCAGACCAGACCAGACCAGATTATTATTATTATTATTATTATTTTTGTTATTATATTTAATATTTTATTACTGTTATTGCTTTAATAAAATAGAATGTTGTTGTCGGCGAAATTAAAATCTATTACTTAAGGCATAAAAAAACATTAACAAAACATTCAAATTCATCATGTCCAAATTAAAATCATTCAGAACTGATTTTTATAGATCAGAACCATTATATATCTAGACCAGAACTTATAGGATCATATAATTTCCAGATCATAACTCATCTGTACAGATCATGTTCAAATCTGCAAAGATTTTGTCTACATCAGAACCGATCCTTATAGAACCAATATGTTCAGATCAAAACCGATTTGTACAGATCATGTCCAGATTAGAATCGATATGTGTAGATTATAACTGGTCTAGATATCGACTCTGTACAGATTATGTTTAGATCAGAATTGATCTGCAAAGAATACGCCATATCCATATCAGAATTGATTTGTATAGATCATGACCAGATCAGAAAAGATCATGACCAGATCAGAAATTATCTGTACAAATCATGTCCAGATCAGAACTGATCTGTACAGATCATGTCCAAAGAAGAACTGATCAGAAAAAATAAGTTCAGATCAGACCAAATCAGATCAGGAGAAATAAGGTGAACTAAACAGGGCCTAAATTCTTTTGTTGTTCTTCACATAATATCCATATATTAACCTGATAGTAACTATCTTGATGTCAGAATAACGACCTTTTTCCTCTTAAATTCAACCTAATATGTCTCATAAGATTTCTAAGAATGGTTTAAATATAGGATAGTTGGCTAAACAAATTCTAAGAGAACAGACTTCTAGATTATCTACATTTTTCTTAGTTGTGAATAATAATAAACTCTATTCTTCTATAGGTATACTTCATACGGGGGAATCCTGCAAATGAAGTCAATCAGTCTCCTCATATTCTTAATATATTTCAGGTGGGTATGACTTATGAGTGTCTTCTATACCCTTTTAGTATTGCCAACATCTTTTTTTGTGGATGAAACTTCTCTAATTAGTGAAACCATTATCTGTTTTCATTATATCATTCAGCTGTAATTTAAGCAATGATATGTCCACCAATTTGAACATCTTTTCTTCTGCTTTTTTTTGTTAATGAGATAATTATGAGTCTTATGACAATCCCATGATCTCATTGAAGTGTTCATTGCTTGGACAGAAATGCAATATGACTCAATGTAAAAGAAGTCTGTCAAACCTGATTGTTGAACATCCAGATATCCCAGTTACAGTGAAGTGGTTGCCAAAATCATGCACTTCTTCTAGTTGTTTCATTTTGGTCAGTATTTCGAATCATGTTTTTGGCCTTTCAAGTATACCATATGTATGTTTATCTTGAAGTGTTTCTTACTTGATGCTTTTGGTGGGTCGCAGTCACCTCCTACGTCATTTTGTAGAGCGCATTTACCACAGAAAGATACTATGATGGTGCTCAGACAGAAACCGGAGAACAGTATTTAGCTAATTATCTGGCTCGGTATTTAAGATTCGGTGGTGGATGCTGGAAAAGGTTTCCCTTGGATAAGGAATTGGAAGCAGGGGATGCTGTTGTTTTCCACTTAGTTGAAGCTACCATATTCAAGGCACTGGTCTTTAACCCGAACTCTTTATTTTACGCTCAAATACATGTCAGATCCTTGACACCCGGACATGGGTATGGACTAAACTTGTTCAATGGGCTGGGGGCCCATTAAAAGCTCGAATCCAGGCTTTTTCAAAACGGGCTCAGCCCTTTATTTTTATAAGTGAGCAGGGCTCTTAAACAAGCTCATCCATTTAATTCGCCCCAGCCCGGCCCTAACCTCGGCCCAATGAACCGGTCTAGTACGGACACTTCATTTTGGACTAAAATCATGCAATTTTTTCACAAAATAGCTGTGTCGGACATTTGTACACGTACCCAGTGGCGGAGCCAATTAGGTGCATGGCGGGTCCACCGACCCCCCAAAAAAATTGGGAAAAAAAGTACTTATAGCTGAAAGATAAGAGACCTGTTATTAAAACCGATCTCTTAGGTTATACTTAAAAACACCTGCTCCGCACGTAAGACATCGGGTATACTATAGAGAGAATCCTAGAGACCATCCTTTCAAAACAACTGGTCTCTTAGAGTTCTGAAAAAATATAGGGGGATAATCCTAAGAGACAAGTCCTTATAAACAACTGGTCTCTTAGAGTTTTGAATTTAAACACACCCTCTCTTAGATTAAGTTATTATTTTCAGTTTTCACCACACATATATAATTGTAATAATTTTGTACGATTATAATATATGAATATTGATTAATTTTAGGACGATACATTTTTTTAGTAATATATTGTGTGTTGTGTAAGATCACCGGACACAACACTCTAAAAATCCTGGAAACGCCACTGCCGACACCGCAAAAAAAAAATTCTGGCTCCGCGACTGCACGTACCCGTGTCCGGGTAAGATAGGTACTGGTATTACTTTTTGTAGGATAAAAGACTTGCATATAATTTAACTGATAGAGAATATTTACAATGTGTTGTACTTATATTGTTTTCTACTTATTTGATATTGAACTCTATTCCTGTATAGGTATACATCATAAGAGCAAATGCAAACGAAGTCAATCTCCCTGTTCATCTTCTCGAATTACTCAGTCATGTACAGCGGGGTAAACCAGAAGATAGCAAGCAACTAACTGTGGATAGAAGGGAAGTAAATCAAACAGAACACAACCGTAGGAAGAGTGCAAGGCTCAATCCCATAAACGCTGAAGTTTCCACCGTTTTACTTCATGAAAAGATGATTTTCAGTAATATTAACAACTTTGAAGAATTTAAAGCTTTCATGAACGAGTTGATTCAGAACCAGAAACTGCCTTACTACGCCCTGCATGCAGTGGCGGATCTAGAAATTGTACTAATTGGGGTCATTATTACAAAATTACTGAGAAATTAACTAACACTACAAGAATTTGTATCTTTTACGACAACCTAATTACGACGGGTCAAAAATCCCGTCGCAAAAGCCTTTTGCGACGGGGCTAATAACCAAACAATGACGGGAATAACAGTCGCAAATGTCTTTTACGACGGGTTTACAACGGGTTTACGACGGGATTTTCTATTAACGACGGCCCCCTTTTATGACGGGTTCGCGACAGGAAATCCCGTCGTTAATCAACAATTATTGGCCTTTTGCGATGGGATTTCCCGTCGTTAATAGTACAATTTCTTGTAGTGTAAATTAGGTACTTTTTAATACAAATTAGTCGAAAATTAACTAAAATTATGCAAAAAATTTTGGCCAAGTGGGGTCAAGTGATGGTAATTTAGTTACTAACCCTAGTTTTTGGGAAGAATTTGCATTCTACAGTACGTACTGTGTTTACTCTTTTATTAGTAATCTAAAGTCTCTATGATTCAGAGATTGTTATGCATGGTGTACTTCCTTTGTCTGTGTAACAGTGCAGTTTGTTGTGTACCAGACCAAGATTAATGCAGTTTATAGAAGGAATTGAAAGAGATGCACACTACTTACAAGGTCTTCTTCATCTGCAGGTATATCTTACTGATGACACTTCTGGATAAATACCTAAATAATCTTTAAGATCAACGAAATATGCATATCGAGTGGCATTTTTGTAAATATGTTGAAAATATTATACAATCTAAGATATATAATTGTTATTTTTAAAATAAATAAAAATAAAAGAAAATAATTTTTACTCCCTTAATTTTATTGAAAAAGTAGATGCGATGGGAGTTAGTGGGTATTTTTTTAATTGAATGGGAGAGAGTGTAGGGACAAAAAATAATTTAGTGGGAAAAAAGAGACAATATAATAATTGTGGGGTCATTTTTAATTTAGAAGTGTAACAACTAATCTGTTGTATATTTTGACAAAATATTTATGAAAATGCCACCCGATATACTTCACTCGTTAATCTTGAAGATTAAATGGGCAACCCCCGCGCTTTCTGTCATCAATCATTACCTGTTTTTTTCATTAAAATGTACTTGGCATTATTGTGATATTTTTATGCTTAATTAAAGAAGAATAATTAGTCGTTCTAGAAATTAAAGCTAAGAAAATTAAGAAATTAACCACAATATTCCATGGAATAGAGTAGAGTTCAAAACTTCAACTTGTATAGTTGTAAATAAACTTAGCTAATCTAAAGTGGATTTGAAGCTATCTTAGCAACCCAAATTTGAAGCTATCTTAGTAACAGAAATTGCTTTGCTAGCTAATATTAGAAGAAATCTTCATAAGCTGCTAAATGATCCTCGAAATATTCATTATTAGCTGCTAAATGATCCTCGAAATATTCATTATTAGCTGCTAAATGATCCTCGAAATATTCATTAGCTGCTAAATGATCCTCGATATATTCATTAGCTGCTAAATGATCCTCGAAATATTCATTAGCTGCTAAATGATCCTCGAAATATTCATTATTAGCTGCTAAATGATCCTCGAAATATTCATTAGCTGCTAAATGATCCTCGAAATATTCATTAGGTGCTAAAAACGCTGGACAGACGACAGAAGCCTTTGGTGATCTTCTACAACACTCGTTCACCTTATCTCCCATCTCGATGAGAGCCTCCGAACTGAAGTGTGTAGCCAATGATATTTTTAATTTCTCAAGCACAGGGGAACAAGCAAGCAAAAACTCAATCAACTTGAGTTCTGCACTAGAAGCACTCCAAATCAAGATATTGGCAAAAACGAGGCGCTGTAATCTACACTCAGGGTCGTAAACAACTACTCTCAAGTTATTAACATGCGACCTTTAAGCTGTGTCATGTCATGATTTAAATTAGAAATTAAAGCATTTAACTTAAATTGGAAAATCTTAATACTCTAATACCTTATTTTATGTCTTTTTTTTTTTAACTGTAAAATAAGAGAAACCACAATTCACAGTATAGTAGTAGTGTCACTTACAGAGATATCGAGTGATTCGATGTTCGGCATGCTTTCAATATAGCTAATCGCAGAAGCAAATTCATCCAGATCATTCAAATGGAGGGACAACTCCTTATCAACTTGAGTGTTTGTTTTCTTGGATACTTTATCAACCATACTGAATTTGAAAATCCATAAACAATTAGAATACTTAATCAAAAAAAACAAAAAAAAAAAATACTCCCTTTGTTCTCGAAGAGTAGATATTTTAATAAGAAAAATAAATGGGGACCATGTCATTTTAGGAAGTGGGAGGTGGGGTGGGGTGTAGATATATTATTTAATTAGATGGTGGGGTTGATAAGTTACTAAAAATGGCAAGTGTATCTCTTAAATAAATACGGCCGGGAAAGGTAAGTGTATCCCTTAAATAAATAAGGAGGGAGTATATTTTTTTAACATACGTATTTGGAGATATTTACCTTTGAATATTGAGTTGAAACGATTTGAGAAGTCAAAACATGACTAATATTTAAGAACGGATGGAGTATTTGAACTTCAAGTATTAGACTATTAGTTAGTTAATTTACAAGATATATAAAAAGAGATATATGAACCCTTCCTCTTCAATCCAGTAGCAGAAACATGCATAATGTCAACAGATCATGATCAGTACTTAGTAGCTTTAAACATGCCATCTTTCGTGTTTGATTGCCGATTAAAAAAACAATTTGAATTCAAAAATAAGAAAAAATCAAATCCAAATTACAAGAGGAGACATATGTGCTTGTAAAAGAAACATCCGGCATAATTAGCATTCGATTACAAAATCAACCCCCAATTCAGCAACAAAAACAGGGGACAGAAACCCTAAAAAATTCAACCACAATTTTTTAACAAGGAACCAAAATTATCATCAATTCTAAATATTCGTACAAACTTCAGCATGATTAACTATGAACATCAAAATTTCATGCAACATCATCACTATTCAATTCGAAAATCAAAACAAACGAATAAAAATTATAATTACAAATTAACAAAATCGATTAGAAGAACAAACCTTAAGAATTATGGCTCAAACAAAGAATAAAATTCTATATATTGTCATTCAACTCGTCTCTTCTGACCCCAATATTTATATTACAATATACTTTCCTAATTCTATATATACAAACATGTATTTAGGAAGTAGCAAACCCTAAACCCTAAGACATATTGTACACATGAGTAAAATATAAGGGCAATATAAATTACAAACAACTAGCTATAAGGGCAATATAAATTACAAATGGGGCAGGGGATTCGAACTGAGACCTATTGTACACAAGACCTCAGCTTTAACCACTAGGCCAAGACATCATTGGTACCCTAAATTACTTTTGTAATTCTATCGTAACTCAAATTTCGCCCTCTCTCAATCTATCTATCTATATATTATACTAAAAGAGAGGAAATCAATGTGGTGATGACAAATGTCACTCATTGATTGACCTCTCTTTTAATATTAATTAATTAATTAATTAATATATAATTTTTTGTCATATTTAACTTATTGTATTTTCTGGTAACAAGAACTAATATGGAAAAACAGATAAAAAATAAAAGATTCATCATTATTTAGTAATATTTTTACTAACTTATATAGATCATTATCCTTTCAAAACAAGAAAAAAACCTTATATAGATCATTAGCATTTGGCATTATTTATTTAAGGAATTGTGTATTTAGCATTATCACATTCTCATGTCCAAAACCCAAAACGTAAGTATTGAGAATGCGTGATATACATATCACAATCTTTACATAATGAAAATAAGTCTTTCCTATACATGGAGCATTTTCCTATCAATATTTTACAAACTAATATAGAGCATTTCCTATATATGTATAATGAATATCATGTGAATCTATATATATCTATATCTATATCTACATCTATTCTATCTATCTATATATAATATACATTACTACACTGCCAATAAAAAAAACAAACAAAATCCGAGATATTAAGGACTGGTGGAGACAAAAATCCGAGATATTAAGGAGTGGTGGAGTTTTACTTTGCTTAGGTCGTGTTCAGTGTAGTTTTTTAAACAACGATCAACGTTTAGCATTTATCTATAACTATATACCGAGTATTATACTAAAAGAGAATAAATTAATGTGGAGCTGACAAGTGTCACTCTCTAACTTGCCTCTCTTATAATTTAAAAATTATTGAAATATATGATTCTATGGGATTACATATATAAAAATAATACGGGGTAAAATATTTTGTAGTATGAATTTTTTATTAACTTTCTCTATATAAAAGTAAGTTTATTCTAATACTTCGTATATAGCAAAGATAATTGCAGTCAAGTAAAGTCAAAGTATATTTTTCTTATAGGAAAAATTATAATTCTGATTACTTAATACAAACTTAATCTATATCTATATCTATCTATATATACTCTAATAAAACACAAAGCGCTCGATGTAAAGCTGACACATGTCCCTATCAGTGTTTATTATTTAAATTTTTTTAACTTACATATATATTAAATAATTATTTAAGGTAATAAACATCTTTTACAAATTCATTTTATCATATGCGGAGTATTTGAAAGAATAAAACAATTATATTGCTTGGTCATACTTAACAAGAGTTTCCTAATATAATGATCTACTACGTATTATTTTGTCTACCTTAAATAATTATGATCCCAAACAAGTTTAGAATGACCAAATATAATAAAGAATGTATAATATCATGAACGTAATATAACATTTTAAAAAATAGATTCATCCTAAAAAATACAACTACTAAATGTGATATTATACAACATTGAATAATTATACATAGCTTACAAGAAGAAGAAAAGCTAATGTAACCTATATATTACGAATAATTATACATAGCTTACAAGAAGAAGAAAAGCTAATGTAACCTATATATTACGAATAATTATACATAGCTTACAAGAAGAAGAAAAGCTAATGTAACCTATATATTACGAAGTATTTACCTCCATACATCGTACTAAATAAGCAAGTCTCTATCTTTTACAACTAACACATCGTGCTCTCTGTGTTTTTTTTTTTTTTTTTTTTTCCAAAAAGTACTTCAAATTTTTTTAAAAAGATAATTCAAAAAAATAAATACTACTTCGTACTCCTTATCTTATAATATGACAAAATTACTTAAATGATGCATTAAGATTATATGAATAATATACTCATTTCTAAAAATCATCTCATTTCTATAAATGATTAATTATACTTTATACCAAATCATACATGGTAATAAATACTTAATGAAAAATATACTTCATCCGTTCTTAAATATTAGTCCTATTTTGACTTTTTCATCCGTTTCAACTCCATATTTAAACGTAAATATATATTCAAATACGTACGTTAAAGAAATATAAAAATTTGATATTGTTAAGATACGAACAAAACAAGATGTCACATGAATATATTTTGAAATACGTATTGGAAAGAAATTAGAAGATTGTCTTCAATTGTAAATAGTGACCAGATTCCAAAAGGGACTAATAATCAAGAACGGAGGGAGTATATCTTTTGATATTTCTAAACAAAAAAAAAACTTTGTAATATATTCTTTCAAAAAAATCTTTTTCAAAAGTAATACATGAGTATGGTAATAAACAGAAAAATATTTAAATATTACAAGAAAAATTGATAGTATTTTGAACTATTTAAATATGCAGTTTCATAGATAATAATATTGGTGAAATTAAAATATGACTAACTAATTATACTTGGTATGTGTTTCATCAAATACTATGAAAAATATGACCAAAACCAAATTCTACAATTAATTAGTGGACTATGATTTATAATCATATATGCATTATAGTCATGAAACCCAATTTAGTTTGGGAAGTTAGTATTTTTGGAAAGGGCCCACGATTATAATATTTACTTCTTTTTTCCCACTACTAAAACCTAAGGTCACATACTCATTCTCATTCAATTAAAGAAAATTCACCTTTCATTCTACCTACTTTCTCAATAAAAAAATATTCGATAACCACACTTCAAAACTTATACTAAAATTATGTGTCATGATATGTGAACACTTTAAATTGTGGACGGAGGGAGTAGTTTAAGAATTATTTTTAAATAACGAATTAATGTCAACAAGTATATGCTCAAAAGTGTAAGGATTAGCATAGAATAAAAAGATGGTGTTTAAGATGAATCATTGAACATATTTGATATAAAATTACTTAAATAACACACTCTGTATTATGAGTTTGTTAAGTTATTGTTGATAATATTTTTTAAAAATTAGAATAGTAGATTAATGTAACGAATGCAATATCACTTATACATAAAAAAAATTGTACAAAATTAACATTTTGATACGTGAATCGTGTGTATATGGGGATAAAAATGTATATGTCAAGCGATGATGGATTTTAGGGGGTACTGCGTTCTATTCACCTTATTTTTATTTCTTTTAATGAACTTATCTTATATGAACTTACCTAAACTTATTAGAACTTATCTTATTTATAAATTATAATTATGACAACCCTTATTTTTCCTGAACTTATCTTATCTGAATTTAGGTGAATTTATTTGAACTTATTTTAATTTTAAAAATAAATGGAAATAAGGTGAACCAAACATAGCCTTAGTCTGGAACCGCATGTCTAGCTTATCTTCATCTGATTGATTATGATTATATCTACATCTTTTCACTATACTTGCATATTATAAATTCTATTTATTTACTCAATCACTCGAATCAGACAACCAGATTAAATTATAGAAAAGAACAGTGTAGTAAAATTCAAAAATCTCCTACCAAATTAAATAAATTTGTTGGATCAAGGGGTGAGTTTAGGGGGGGTATCTGGGTGGTGAAGGAGCGGGGATGACTTTTATTTTATACCCCGCGAGGCGGTGATTGGGGTTGGGATGAGGATGAGTACCATATACTAACCTGGGTAGCGAGGATGGAGATGACATTTTTAAACGGATATGGAAGTGGAAAGACCATCTTCCGCACGCGCCCTGCTTCAGAGTCATCTCTACCTAAATAAAGTAGATGGTGTGGATAGGTATTAATTGATCGCGTAATGGATATATGGTATATCCATTATTAGATGGTATGATTATCAAAGTAAAGGTGGATGAAAATAACTTTATGTTTGACATGGTGATGAACGGGGGTCAAAATAATCTTGTGTGAAATAGGAGGGTCTCTCACAAATTTTCTTCAAAGTGTGATAGATTTGGATTTTAATTAGAAAAAAATCTATAAGATCTATTTAGAATACAATTTTATATAGCTATAGTTTAGATTTCATGCAAAATTAATCTTTAGATCATAAACCGTGCATCGCACGGGTACTATACTAGTTACTATATACTAAAAGAGACACCAGGAATGACACGTGTCATTTCCTGGTGCGATTTTTTCCCGCCAAAATATATTTTTTTTTAACTTTTTTTAAAAAGATTTTACTTTGCATTTATTTTAGGAAACTAAGATAAAAAATGAAATAAAATATAATTGAATTCATTGATAGAATATGCAGTTATTTTGTAAATATTATGCATTAATTAGATTCCTAATTAATAGCCTCATATCACGCTATTGTACAAAAAATAGTTTGTATATATACTGACAATATACAATCAATGAAAGTTAGGGGAATTATTTCTCACAACCATAAATGTAACCACGTAGTACATGATATATTATTAGAGGAAAGATGAATCAATATTATTTTCTCCTTTACAATTTGATTTTATTTATGTATTGTTTTAATTTTTTAATTAATTTATATAATATTGAAGAATTGATTACTAATGTTAGTCTAATAATAATACACGGTGAGTACGGATGTTAATTAAAATAATAATAAGTGGTAAGTATACAACTATATAATCCTTAACTTTGTACTCCGTATTGTACTAATATGCATATTTAGCTTATTTGGATATTTATTTTATACACTATGTGTTAGGTTATAAATCATGCGGAAAAACCATAAAGCCAGGAAAGCATATTATTTTCACATAATCATTTAGCATAGAATAGATGCATACATGTTGTAGCGTGCCTTCCCTAGCTGCGCCCGAACCGAACAAGAACAAGTCTTTAGGACTCCAAATGTCGTCCCTCCGTAGATAGTCCACAGTACGTTCGGATCCGCCTCAAGTTAGACCAACTAGAATCGCCCTTAAGGTTACTAGGAATTTCGGCTATGTGTTTGCAAGTGTATGGCTGATTTTTCTTTCAAAAACTTACCATTTGAATACTTCAATCGTTCCTGCAAATAATGACCCTAGGCCCTTATTTATAGAGGTATGGAAAAGGAACTGGAATCTTATTAGGATACTAATTAGTTAAACTAGAATCCTAGTAGGACTCTAATTAATTAATTTTATCCTTTTAGGATTAGGAATTTAATCATCAAACAAATCCTACACAATTTAGGTTTCGTATGTGAACACAAATTCTACACGAGCATGACCCACGAGCGTGCAGGCCATGCCCGCGCACAGCCCACACGGCCGCTCGGCCCACGTGAGCCGCAAGCCCACGCGAGCAGCAGCACAGCTCGCAGCCCATCGCTGCGCGCGCTGCGCGCGCTGCCATGGCCTGCTGGGCCTGGCGTGGCCTTGGTTGTTCGTGTGGCGCGCTTGGCTTGCTGGGCGATGGCCTGGCTTCGTGCTGGGCCCTCGTCCGGCAGGCCTCGTCCGATGCTTATTCGTACGATACGCTTCCGATTAAATTCCCGGTTCCGGAATTCATTTCCGATACGAACAATATTTAATATTTCCGATTCCGGAATCAATTTCCGTTTCGAACAAATATTTAATATTTCCGTTTCCGGAATTATTTTCCGATACCGATAATATTTCCGATTCTGACAATATTTCCGTTTCCGGCAATATTTCCGATTCCGGCAATATTTCCATTTCCGATAATATTTTCCGATACGTACCATGTTTCCGTTTCCGGCAACATCTACGACTTGGATAATATTTATATTTCCGATACGATCCATATTTCCGTTTCCGGCAATATCATCGTTTCCGGAGTATTCATTTCTTGCTTGTGACGATCTCAGCTCCCACTGAAACCAAGATCCGTCGATTCCGAATATCCATAGATAGAGTATTTAATGCCATTAAATACTTGATCCGTTTACGTACTATTTGTGTGACCCTACGGGTTCAGTCAAGAGTAAGATGTGGATTAATATCATTAATTCCACTTGAACTGAAGCGGCCTCTAGCTAGGCATTCAGCTCACTTGATCTCACTGAATTATTAACTTGTTAATTAATACTGAACCGCACTTATTAGACTTAACATAGAATGCATACTTGGACCAAGGGCATTATTTCCTTCAGTCTCCCACTTGTCCTTAGGGACAAGTGTGCATTTCCTAATTCCTTTGTCGCTCGATGCTTGCTCTTGAACATAAGGTAAGAGTTTTCATCCTTATTATGTCCAGAGGTGTTCCTCGGTTTCAGAGTTCAACTGATCAAATAAACAGATAATCATAGCCTATGATTCATCCGAGCACGGCCATGCATTTCACAGTTTCTAGCTCTCCGAGTGGCCTTGTACAACTTTTAAGCATCTCATCCCGATTTATGGGAGGACAATCTCAATCTTGCGATCTTGAGATTAGACTTCGTTTGATAGGTGATTACCTGAGCGTTGCCTTTATAGCCTCCTTTTACGGTGCGACGGTTGGTCAACGTCAAAGCAACCAGTTCTCAAACAAGTAATCTCAAATCACTCATGTATTGAGGATTTAGTGTCTAATAATTTTAATGAAATTTACTTATGACAGATTTTCATCTCTTACAGTAAAGTTTCATAGGTCTTGTCCGATACTAGTCTTCCCAAAGTAAGTATCTATGCAAATGATTATGACATTGCCATGTCCACATAGTTCAAGAAACAGAACTACTAGTCATCTTGCATTCTAATCGTCTAACGTTTTCTATGCGTCCAATTTTATAGAAAACTCCGACTAGGGACCATTTTCAACCTTTGACATTCAAGTTCACTTGATAGACATTTCTTAGTCACAGGACTGGTCCTGACAGTCTATCTTGAATATATCGCCAAATTGAAGGGACTCATCATTTAATAAACCACAAATTAAATGGAAAAATGAATTCTTTTCATTTATTGTGAATGATTAACCAATAATGTTTTACAAATATTTAAACTCTAAAACTTTAAAACATTAAACAGGGATATCAAAGCCATTCTCCAATATGCTTGATTCCCATAGCTGCATGTGCGAGTTGTGCTTCGCCTGCGGCAGAGGTTTAGTCAATGGATCTGATATGTTGTCATCAGTTCCAATTTTGTTTATCTCGACTTCCTTTCTTTCAACGAACTCTCGTAGAAGGTGAAATCTACGAAGTACATGCTTGACTCTCTGGTGGTGTCTAGGCTCCTTTGCCTGTGCAATAGCTTCGTTATTATCACAATACAGGGCTATTGGTCCTTTAATGGAGGGGACTACACCAAGTTCACCTATGAACTTCCTTAGCCATATAGCTTCCTTTGATGCTTCATGTGCAGCAATGTACTCCGCTTCAGTTGTAGAATCCGCAATGGTGCTTTGCTTAGCACTTTTCCAGCTTACTGCACCTCCGTTGAGGCAGAAGACAAACCCAGACTGTGATCTGAAATCATCTTTGTCGGTTTGGAAACTTGCGTCCGTATAACCTTTAACAATTAATTCATCATCTCCACCATAGACCAGGAAGTCATCTTTGTGCCTTTTCAGGTACTTCAGAATATTCTTGGCAGCAGTCCAATGCGCCTCTCCTGGGTCTGACTGGTATCTGCTCGTAGCACTGAGTGCGTACGCAACATCCGGGCGTGTACATATCATAGCATACATTATTGAACCAATCAATGATGCATATGGAATCCCATTCATTCGTCTATGCTCATCAAGTGTTTTTGGGCACTGAGTCTTGCTTAGAGTTATTCCATGAGACATGGGTAGGTAGCCTCGCTTGGAGTCTGCCATCTTGAACCTATCAAGCACCTTATTGATATAAGTGCTTTGACTAAGTCCAATCATCTTTTTAGATCTATCTCTGTAAATCTTGATGCCCAATATGTACTGTGCTTTTCCTAGATCTTTCATCGAAAAACATTTCCCAAGCCAAATCTTGACAGAGTTCAACATAGGAATGTCATTTCCGATAAGTAATATGTCGTCGACATATAATACTAGGAAAGCAATTTTGCTCCCACTGACCTTCTTGTATACACAAGATTCGTCTGCGTTCTTGATGAAACCAAAGTCACTGACTGCTTCATCAAAACGTATATTCCAGCTCCTGGATGCCTGCTTCAATCCGTAGATTGACTTCTTTAGCTTGCATACCTTTTTAGCATTCTTTGGATCCTCAAAACCTTCAGGCTGTGTCATAAACACAGTTTCTGTTAAAACGCCGTTTAAGAAAGCAGTTTTGACATCCATCTGCCATATTTCGTAATCGTAATATGCAGCGATTGCTAACATTATCCGAATAGACTTTAGCATTGCAACTGGTGAAAAGGTTTCATCGTAATCCACACCGTGGACTTGCCTGTAACCTTTTGCAACCAATCTAGCTTTGAAAACTTCAAGTTTCCCATCCTTGTCCTTTTTCAGTTTGAAAACCCATTTGCTTCCAATGGCTTGGTAGCCATCTGGCAAATCGACCAAATCCCATACTTGGTTTTCAGACATGGAGTCTAATTCAGATTGCATGGCTTCTTGCCATTGTTTGGAGCTAGGGCTCGTCATACCTTGTTTGTAAGTCGCAGGTTCATCACTTTCAAGTAATAGAACGTCATAGCTCTCGTTCGTCAAAATACCTAAGTACCTTTCCGGTTGAGATCTATATCTTTGCGATCTACGCGGGGTAACATTTCTAGATTGACCATGATTCTCACCAGATTCTTCTAAAGATCTCTGAGTTTCATCCTGAATGTCATCTTGCGCATTCTCTAGAGTTTGTTGTTCGACTCGAATTTCTTCGAGGTCTACTTTTCTCCCACTTGTCATTTTGGAAATATGATCTTTCTCCAAAAAGACACCATCTCGAGCAACAAACACCTTGTTCTCAGATGTATTGTAGAAGTAATACCCCTTTGTTTCCTTTGGATAGCCCACAAGGATACATTTGTCAGATTTTGGATGAAGTTTGTCTGAAATTAATCGTTTGACGTATACTTCACATCCCCAAATCTTAAGAAAAGACACTTTTGGAGGCTTTCCAAACCATAACTCATATGGAGTCTTTTCAACAGCTTTAGACGGAGCTCTATTTATAGTGAGTGCAGCTGTATTTAGTGCATGTCCCCAAAATTCTAATGGAAGTTTGGCCTGACCCATCATTGACCTGACCATGTCTAGCAAGGTTCTGTTCCTCCGTTCCGACACACCGTTCCATTGTGGTGTTCCAGGAGGAGTCAATTCTGATAGAATTCCACATTCTTTCAGATGGTCATCAAATTCATAGCTCAGATATTCACCGCCTCTGTCAGACCGCAGTGCCTTAATCTTCTTGCCTAATTGATTCTCTACTTCACTCTGAAATTCCTTGAATTTGTTAAAGGATTCAGACTTATGCTTCATTAGGTAGACATAACCATATCTACTGAAGTCATCAGTGAAAGTGATAAAGTAGCTGAAACCACCTCTAGCATTTGTACTCATTGGTCCACATACATCTGTATGGATTAAACCCAATAGTTCATTTGCTCTTTCTCCAACTTTAGAGAAAGGTTGCTTTGTCATTTTGCCAAGTAAACATGATTCGCATTTACCATAATCCTCTAAGTCAAATGGTTCTAGAATTCCTTCCTTTTGAAGTATTTCTAAGCGTTTCAAGTTTATATGGCCTAATCGACAATGCCACAGATAGGTGAGATCTGAATCATCCTTTTTGGCCTTTTTGGTATTTATGTTATATACTTGTTTGTCGTGATCTAATAAATAAAGTCCATTGACTAATCTAGCAGATCCATAAAACATCTCTTTAAAATAAAACGAACAACTATTGTCTTTTATTAAAAAGGAAAATCCCTTAGCATCTAAGCAAGAAACTGAAATGATGTTTTAGTAAGACTTGGAACATGGAAACATTCTTCCAGTTCCAAAACTAGCCCGGAGGGCAACGACAAATAATAAGTTCCTACAGCTAATGCAGCAATCCGTGCTCCATTTCCCACTCGTAGGTCGACTTCACCCTTGCTTAACTTTCTACTTCTTCTTAGTCCCTGTGGATTGGAACATAAGTGTGAACCACAACCTGTATCTAATACCCAAGAAGTTGAATTAGCAAGTATACAGTCTATAACGAAAATACCTGAAGATGGAACGACTGTTCCGTTCTTCTGATCTTCCTTTAGCTTTGGACATTCTCTTTTGTAATGGCCTATTCCATCACAATAAAGACAGCTTGATGTGGACTTGTCCTGCTTTGATTTAGCATTGCCCTTGGACTTTCCACTTTTCTTGAACGGTCTCCTTCTAGCCTTGAGTAAATCTTTGGCTTCACAGTCCAGTATTATCTCAGCCTTTCTGACAAGGTGATACTGTTTCTTCTCTTGGTTCACTTAGGTATAGTTGCTTGAAGCGACCAAACCCACTGTGCAGTGAATTGAGCAAGATAGAGACTGCCATCCTTTCGCTTATTGGTGTTCCTAGTAGGCTTAGGCGATCAAAGTATGAACGCATAAGATCCACATGGAACCTCAGTGGGACGCCTACCCTCTGTTTAGTGCGAAGGAGCTGAACATGTGTTTCTTGGACTTCCATCCTATAACACCTGTTGGGAGAACTAACCTTTAGACCAGACATTGATTCAATCAACTCATGGACGTTCAGGTCCCTGTCCTCCGTGCTTCCACGACAGATATCCCTCAGATTCTTGATGAGCGTAAAAGGTTCATAAGCTACAAACCTTCTAGCCCATTCATCAGGGATATTGTTCAGCATGAGACTCATAACCTTTTTGAGATCCGCATCCCAGGCGAAAAATCTTTCAGGGGTCATGTCTCTGGCATAGTAGCTTGGCATGGGATGTAACAGTACATACTCAAGTCCATTGAGTCTGACTATTTCAACTAGCTTAGCTTCCCATTCAAGAAAATTTGCCAGGTTCAGCTTGACCATAAGCTCAGAACCCATGATGATGTTTTGATTGTTGTTTGCCATAGTTAAAACTACAATTGAAAAGAATAAACAAATAAATAACCATTCACAGTTTCTCTTAATAAACTTAAATTCTAGCATACATGCATAATTCAATGTTCATTAAGCATTTTATTCAAGTTATGTGTTCAGGCAGGTGTGAATAAAATGATTCCAAGATCCTAAAATCATTGAAGAATTAAGCACAGTTTGTCGACTCAATTCTAAAACATCTTAGGTAAGCAAAAGCCTTTTGCTAATAGTCTAGAAACTATTCTTGGTTGATAGGTACGTCTAAGAACTTATTAGGTAAACCTACCGATTTTGCCACGACAAAAAAGGACTCCTTACTTATATCGTTGAGTTTCACCAAAACTAACATGTACTCACAATTATTTGTGTACCTTGCCCCTTTAGGACCAATAAGTAACACCTCGCTGAGCGAAAACTATTACTAGATTGATGTAAAGGATATCCAAGCAAGTGTATATTTTGGCATGGCACCTTTTAACTCAATTTTTAAGTTTGGAACTTAAGGCTCTTACTATGTTGGTTAGATTTTAAGTGAACTAAAAATCCTTAATCATGCAACATAATCAAGCTTTGATCTCATGCATTTTAAGACATATTTAAAAGCAATAAATAACTTAAAACATGCATAAGATAAATGTGATCTAGTATGGCCCGACTTCATCTTGAAGCTTTAACTTCAAAGTCCGTCTTGAAAATCTCCGTGGGAGGCACCATTTTCTTCAAATAGGATAAGCTATAATTAAAACTAATTACAACTATTTGATGGTACGCAGACCATATTTGAATTGAAAAACAACTTTGGTACTTTAGACCAATTACATTCAAATTAATGGTACGCAGACCATATTTTCTATCCTATTTGGGCCATACTAGTCACTTCATAACCTGCAAAACAGTACATATACAATATATACCATTCACCCATTCATTATCATGAATGGCCCACATAGCTGGTTAGTAAAACACATTATGCATCACATAAACATTTGCAGCAATTAATCAAGGGCACCAATAATCTACAAATTATTCAGTCCTTATTAATTCTAATCAAGTTGTTTTAACCTTAAGGATTTGTAGACCTAATCAAGAGTTTATGACTAAAAAGGGCTCCCACTTAAACCAATAAATTCATATGCTTTACTAATTTTAAACATAAAAATGTATTTCTAGTCTAACCGGAAACATACAAATTTAATTAAAAATTAAAGCTCATATAAATTTATAATTGAATCCATAAATTTAATTTAATTTCAGTCGTATTTAAATTAATTCATGATTTTAATTTTAGTAAAATAATTAGAATAAATAAAATTTATTATAATTACAATATTCAAAATTAAAATCCAAGAAAATAATTTAAATTATTAATTTTAAAATTAATTAAAATTACGTAAACTGAAAATCTAAAATTAAAATTTCAAAACGATCTAATCGCAACGCAACAACCCCACGCAACGCACGCCCATGGGCCACACGCACACAGCCATCGCTGGCCATGTGCGCGCAGCCCATGCGCTGCGTCGCATCGCTGCTGCTCCCCATCGCAAGGCATCAATCGAACACGCGAGCCAGTGCTCGCTGCGCGCGCCAGCGCTCGACGCAACAAGCATGCTGCCGCAGCCCATCGCTGGGCGCAGCGCTCGTCGCACGTCGCAACAAGCAAGCTGCTCGCCATCGCTGGGCGCAGCGCTCGTCGCACGTCGCAACAAGCACGCTGCACGCCATCGCTGGGCGCAGCGCTCGTCGCACGTCGCAACAAGCACGCTGCACGCCATCGCTAGGCGCAGCGCTCGTTGCACGCACACTAGCGCTCGCTGCGCGCGAGGCTCCGCATGCTTGCGCGAGGTAGTGCGCGCTGTGGCGCAGCACGCTTGCTGCCCTCACGCGACTGTTCGTGCCTTGCTCTCGCCCTTGCCCATGCGCCCATTGCTCACAGCCCACGACACAAGGCAGGGCTGCTGCCTTGTGCTCGTGCACCATGCCCTTGCTCGCTGCATTCGTACCGCATGGGCGACGAGCTCCCTTGCTCGTCGTCGCATGCCCGCACTATACAACACCCCTTAAGGGTAACACGTAGTGTCCATTGCTTTGTGCGTGCAAGTTATATGAGCGAGTCGCATAAAAATTAAAAATTTATATTCAAAATTAATGACAAATTAATAAATAATATTAATTTCATAATTTTAGGGCGAAAAATCGAAAATTTATTATTTAATTGATTTCCGATTAACATGGATTCAAGTCTAGGTCATAAAAATTTAAAATTTAACATAAATTTACAATTTTTATGGTGGTTTTTAATCATAGGTATCTAATTAAATTATAACTAATTATGAAAATCAAATTAATTCTAAATTATTCCAATTTTCAACAAATTAATCATAATTACAAATTAGATTGCATAATTAACAAGGCTAGGCATTCAAACTTGTTAAACATATACAGTAGGTCAATCAAAAATTCAAGATTTATCAACAAGAATCGCAAATATTTAATTTAACATCTTAAATTTACGAAATTTTGCATTCGAAAAACTAAAACCTCCGAAAAGTCATAGTTAGGCTTCGAATTTGAGAATTCTGGGTTCGGCCAAAAAACACTATTTTTGTCAAAATTTTAGAATGCCTTTTACATGCGGAATTGACACAAAAATCACTCGATTTGGATGAGTAACGAAGAAACTGCCGAAAAACTGCGTACGTATAATTAAATAAACGCAATTTGCAATTAATTAACAATTACGAAAATTAATCACCCCTTTTTAATTCTTGCAAATTTGTAATATTTAACCATGTTTATGCAATTTAGATTATGAAAATAATAAGAGGCTCGTGATACCACTGTTAGGTTATGATACATATGACAATTCATAAATCATGCGGAAAAACCATAAAGCCAGGAAAGCATATTATTTTCACATAATCATTTAACATAGAATAGATGCATACATGTTATAGCGTGCCTTCCCTAGCTGCGCCCGAACCGAACAAGAACAAGTCTTTAGGACTCCAAATGTCTTCCCTCCGTAGATAGTCCACAGTACGTCCGGATCCGCCTCAAGTTAGACCAACTAGAATCGCCCTTAAGGTTACTAGGAATTTCGGCTATGTGTTTGCAAGTGTATGGCTGATTTTTCTTTCAAAAACTTACCCTTTGAATACTTCAATCGTTCCTGCAAATAATGACCCTAGGCCCTTATTTATAGAGGTATGGAAAAGGAACTGGAATCTTATTAGGATACTAATTAGTTAAACTAGAATCCTAGTAGGACTCTAATTAATTAATTTTATCCTTTTAGGATTAGGAATTTAATCATCAAACAAATCCTACACAATTTAGGTTTCGTATGTGAACACAAACTCTACACGAGCATGACCCACGAGCGTGCAGGCCATGCCCGCGCACAGCCCACACGGCCGCTCGGCCCACGCGAGCCGCAAGCCCACGCGAGCAGCAGCACAGCTCGCAGCCCATCGCTGCGCGCGCTGCGCGTGCTGCCATGGCCTTGCGTTGGGCCTGGCGTGGCCTTGGCTGTTCGTGTGGCGTGCTTGGCTTGCTGGGCGATGGCCTGGCTTCGTGCTTGGCCCTCGTCCGGCAGGCCTCGTCCGATGCTTATTCGTACGATACGCTTCCGATTAAATTCCCGGTTCCGGAATTCATTTCCGATACGAACAATATTTAATATTTCCGATTCCGGAATCAATTTCCGTTTCGAACAAATATTTAATATTTCCGTTTCCGGAATTATTTTCCGATTCCGATAATATTTCCGATTCTGACAATATTTCCGTTTCCGGCAATATTTCCGATTCCGGCAATATTTCCATTTCCGATAATATTTTCCGATACGTACCATGTTTCCGTTTCCGGCAACATCTACGACTTGGATAATATTTATATTTCCGATACGATCCATATTTCCGTTTCCGGCAATATCATCGTTTCCGGAGTATTCATTTCTTGCTTGTGACGATCTCAGCTCCCACTGAAACCAAGATCCGTCGATTCCGAATATCCATAGATAGAGTATTTAATGCCATTAAATACTTGATCCGTTTACGTACTATTTGTGTGACCCTACGGGTTCAGTCAAGAGTAAGCTGTGGATTAATATCATTAATTCCACTTGAACTGAAGCGGCCTCTAGCTAGGCATTCAGCTCACTTGATCTCACTGAATTATTAACTTGTTAATTAATACTGAACCGCACTTATTAGACTTAACATAGAATGCATACTTGGACCAAGGGCATTATTTCCTTCACTATGAATTCATACTTTTGCATATATTCTTTTTACTTTCACGTTTTCCCAATATCACAAGTCTTTTATTTAGATACTATTGAAATAATAACATATTTTAGTAATATTCGTGCGTTGCACGGGACCTAACCTAGTGTTATAATGAAACTCTGATACTAAAATATGATGTTCAATAGAATTAGTTCTGTAATTTAATCGTAACTTAAATTGTGCTTTTCTCAACGCTTTAGTGGTAATTTAATCGTAGTTATTTAAGGGATACACTTGTCTTTTCTGGTCGTATTTATTTAAGAGATACACTTGCCATTTTTGTAACGTATCAAACCCACAATCTAATTAAATAATCTATTTAATATATCATATGTCCCACCACCCTATTAAACAAATAATTTTAGAACTACAACCCACCCCACCCCTCTAATATTCCTCCTCCTAATCACATTCTACCACAAAAAATTAACTAAAAATGATTTTTTGAATTGAAAAATGGAGGGATTTTTAAGTTTTGAAATTTTGAATAATGTACAGGGAAGAAGTTAGAGAATGTACTTACAATTGAGGACTCGAATTCTGTGGTCGGAACAACGGTTTCTTCCATTGTCCTTTTGAATTCTATAGACTGGAGTTCGAGTTTTGACAGGAAGGTTTCTGTTTAGCGAGATGTCCGGTGATTTTTTGTTTCCCCTGTTGATGGAAATGAAATTCTTTTGCTTAGAACTAGGTGAACCTTTTTTACTTTTTACCTATGAATGCAAAACTTTAATATTCTTAGTTATTGAGCCATGAAGAATTATCCGATAGAAGTCTTATCATCTTAGTCAACTATTTGTTATGATTTTTACTATACGTAAATATATAACTTGAAATAATTAATGCATAATACGAAATAGTATATACTAACTCTTACAATTAGTTTAGGAAAAAATTGATAAAAGCAGTCCTAATTATGGACGTACATCTTTAAAGGTCCCAAGTACAGATTATTAATGGCTAATCCCAACTATGGGGGTGTTGACTTTGCATGGACCTTTTTTCCAAAATGACCGGTTTACTGAGTTGAAGACGATGACGTATCGGGTAATTTAAAAAAATCACTTGCCACTTTAAAACAAATCCACCATTAAATAAAAACCCAACCACTTAAAATACCCACCCCGTCAAATGATTTTTTTTACCTTTCTTCTTCTTCTCCGGCCGTCAGTAACAATCCCCCATAATTGCCGCCCCTACCACCCCCGACAACCGACACAACTACCAGCATTTCTGTACTGTCGACGACTCTACTTCCTCCTCAATCTCCATTGTCGTCACCTCTGTCAACCACAACCTTCCCTTCTCCTTTATGATCTTACCCAAATGCCCAAAACCACCGTCAAAACTCCCAATTGCTCATTTGTGTCTCCTCTATGATCTTACGCAAATGCCCAAAACCATTATGTTTGGTATAACACTTACTTCACTTTGATAGATTTATTATATTTAATGATATATTAGAGACCAAACACATGGTCTAAATCGCCTTTTAAGGGAATTTGTAAATTCGATTTTGATAGAAAAATAGTGGACACGAGACACCCATATGAATATATGACCCTATCAATGCGCGTGTACTTTGTTCGAAAATATTTGCTCCAACATTAGAGTAAGTTTTTATTTATTTTGTCTTTTTGTAAATAAAAAATAAAAAAAAGTGCCTATTCTCATATAGTTCTAATCACATGCATTCCAAATACAGAAAGGTGAATTATTGTTTTGTAATGTAGTGTATTATTAGCAATAGTGACTGCCACCGCACCAAATATTTGCCCCCAACAATATTTGGTATAGTAATTGAACTCGATGTCCTATTATGTTTACACTTGATGGACCTCTAATTAATCGATCTTGAAACTTTCTTCTAATTAATTGTTATTATGATTATTATTGTGGAATATCTTCTAAATATATAACTTTATAATAATATCTATTCCATCACTACTAAATATGTAATGATCAAGGTAGAAGAAAATACTTATACGAAGTATTTCCAACGCTCAGATTGTGCAGGGGTGTGCATGGTGCTCTTGGTGCACCTGTCCCAAAACGCACATAAATAACAATAAAACGCAACAAAAATAAAAACCGCAAAAAAAAGAACATTAACAAAAGAACATTAACAAAAAGAACATTAACAAAAAGAACACTAACAAAAAGAACACTAATATTGACAAATCAGACAAAATGTACAAATATAAAAAGCAGTTATATTTTTTCTTGTTCTTTTAAGTTCTGGAAATGTTCTTTTCCAACCAATTTACAGTATGTTCTAATTAAAAAATAAAACGACGAACCTTTGATGAACTTTAAAACCAGATCTATATTTTTTCTTGTTCTTTTAAGTTCTGGAAATGTTCTTTTTCAACCAATTTATGTTCTAATTCCGTTATTTTATTTATCAAAAGATATCTGAAAACAACACTATAAATATGTAAAAAGAACAATTGCTGATTCTAAAAAAGAACACACTGTCTTGATGCCACAGAAATAGAAAGTTATAAGAAAAGAACATTAAAATTTAAAAAGAACATAGAATTAAGAACGAGAAAATTTACCTTAATCACCCGATGCACCTTCATCAACAACATAAACCTCTTTGAATGAATAAAAAAATTCAAAAAATAGCGAAATTGAAATAGTATTTCGCTTAATAAACTAGTTTTTTGTAAACGTAATTCAATTAAAATCACATTTCAGAGAAAGAAGGAGGAGAAAATTTGTTTTGAACTTTCTCTCTCATAAAATCTCTCTTTTGTTGGGAGAAACTAAAAGCACTCCTCTTTCTCTCTCAAGAATGTGTTTCTAAAATGAGAAATTATGAATCCAATAGGAGAAATATTATATATATAGAAAATGAAAAATAAAAAAAAATAAAAAAAAAAGAGGGGGAAGGAGAAGAAATACAAGCCATGTTCATGATAAGAACGGTGCACTTGTTTTTTTTTTTTTTGGGTTTTGTTGTTCTGTTCTTTTATGTTTATTAGATATAAATCTTAATGTTCTTTTATGTTTGTTCTTTTTTCAAAAAGTACAGTATCGAAGAGCAAAATGAAGCTTTTACTTGACCAGCAACAAATGATGTTAAATCTTCAAAAACAGCTGAGAGAACAAGAAGAGAGGCTGAATAAACAAAGCAATTCCTCAAAAGAACAAAAAGAGGATGAACCTAAAAGAACATTATAAATAAAGAAAAAGAACATTATAAATACAGAAAAGAACATATCATGTAGAACACTTATTTTAACCATGTAAAACAACATTACCAATAAAAAAACGAACAACAATAGAGCATAAAAGAACATAATAAAGTAAAGAAAAAGAATATTAAAAATAGCAGAAAAGAACATATCATGTAGAACACTTATTTTAACCATGTGAAAAAAGAACAACAAAAAAGATAAAAGAACAACAAAAATGGTAAAAGAACAATTTGATATGAAGTGTGTAATATCAAAAGAACAACAAGCTAAAGCAAAAAAGAACAAAGAACAACAACCTAAAGCAAAAAAGAACATGTTCAATAATTATTTTTTGTATTATTACAATCTCTTAATACATATATGAGAACCAATATATAAAAGAACAAAAGATAAGATTAAAAGAACATATAAAATCGAAAAAAGAACAGAAATCAAAATCATCAGAAATATATAATCAAGATACATTAATCATCAAAATTATCAAAATATAGAATCAAAATACATTAATCAAGGTTATTGAGAAATGCAGAAATCGAAATGATCAAAAAAATCAAAATAAATTGAAATGATGAAAATAATGAACATGGAAATCAAAATCATCATAAATAAGTAATTCGTTTTAAAAAATTGAAAAATTACCTTCACAAATCGGATTATCAGCAGAGGAATTCAAATTTGAAGAAGAAGAATCAATAGAATTTGATATTGAAGTAGAAAAATCAACCAATATCTGAGAATTTTTCATTACTTTCTCTCTCCTCTTCACAGTTTCTCTCTCCTTTCCATAGTTTTTCTCTCTCCTCTTCACAAATTCTGATTTGAAAATCATAAAAAAGAAGGTATATATACCAGAAAAATAGAGTGAAAAACAAAAGAACGAAAAAAAAAGGGACAGAGCAGTCATTGTTCTTTTTTTTAACAAAAGAACAACGTTTGTTCTTTTTTTTAACAAAAGAACAACGTTTGTTCTTTTTTTATCAAAAAAACAACGTTTGTTCTTTTCTTCTCCGGATTCAACAAGATATCCGCATTTTATATTTATTGCATGTCGTTTGGACACCAGTGCACCAAGAGCACTGTGCACACCCCTGCACCATCATATTTGCGAGTATTTCTATTTCCCAATAATTCATGGTTGTGTGTACGTGGGTGATCGATTGCTTAATTTATATTTTGGATGTATGTAGTTGATTGGGCGTAAATTTGTTTTCTTTTGATGAATTGATGGGCTTGTAATTTGTAAATCTTGTTATTATATGGTTTTGATTTGTACTCCTATGTCGATACATATTATTAGACCACATGATTTTGGAAAGGAAAAGAAATTCTGACTTCTGAGTATACTGTTCAAATGTTCAATTTTTATAGAAAAATTGTAAGCAAGAAAAACTAGGTTAAGTCCTAATAGTGGATCAATCTAAAGCATCTTTACAATTAATAAGAAAAAAATTAATATTAACAGAAGGAAAGTAACACTTGTTGTAAGGCAGGGCAATACAAGGGACCTTATCAGACGAGTATGAACAAAAAGAGATGGAGGGAGACGTACAAGGAGTAGTTTGCAACTGAATTGGTTCACCTCCTAAACGCGATGGTGGGAGGAGATATGCCAATTAAATATAAAATTCTAGTTTTAGTTAAGGTGAAAACAAAAAAAAACCTACATTCATTAGATTGTGATTAAATCACTGATAAATTTTTTTTAGGTTTCAGGTTCTAAGACTTGTAATTTAGCATGTTTTAACAACAATTCTTTATAATAAGGTCTAGCTAGTCGGCCAGCCGCATTCCAATTCTTACTGGACGAGTACTTTTAGGGGAGTGTTGAGTTTAATTTGGTGTGAAATATTTTTTAATCAATTTTGAATTTTTTTTAAACGAAAGAAGGTGAAAAAACATTTTTCATTTAAAAGAAAGGGAATATCATTTTTCCTCCTTAATTACCAGTTACCTCTACTTCTCTCTTCCTATCAATTATCACTAGTCACTCTTCACTCATTTTTATTTTCTTTATTACTTTCTTGTAAGGAACTAAACAAAGAAAAACTAGTTTGTAACTAAACAAAAAAATTCGACGGAAAATTATTTTTCACCGGAAATAGTTTTCCGCCACACCAAGCACATGAGTACTACTTATTATTTATTTATTATTTACTCCGTATTTCACATTAGTTCAGTTCAACTCTATAACATACGGGATAGGGCCTTACTAGACTATCTTGTCATATGCTCCATAAAATATCTAAGTACAAAATACAAAAAAATCAAGCGTCTAGGGAAGTGACAAATACTTGCATTCGAAAGAGTAGCAACTCGAAAGATCGAGAATTGTGACACTTCATTTCTCCATGCCCTACTAACATGTTGCATCTAACATCTTCACAAAAAGGGTCAACTCATTGTCAGTGACTCAGCAATAGAAGAGTTCGAACCAAGTACGTGGTTGTGAAACTCCCGATTCGTATCCTACGATCCTACGACTTTTACAATCCAAATATATTACTTCATCCGTTTCGGAAATATTGCACCATTTGTTTTTTACGCTATTCACACTACGACTTTGGCTATTTTTCGTGATTCGTACGTAAGGAAATTTTAGTCATGTTCGTATTGATATATATTTTCTAAATATTATTTTTTTTCTAATTTTTATTTGCACACGATTTGAGATATTAAGAGTCAAAGTAATGGTTAAAGCAGTAAAAGTCAACTATGTTGCGATATTTCCGGAACAGAGAAAGTATATTTACTCAAATCTTAGATAAAAAATATTAATGTTTGCAGGATTTTGTGATCATGTCTCAGAGTGGTAGAATTTTAATACGATCTAACGATCCGATACTTTAAGAGTTTAAGATAACAAGTGATTTTTATATTTTATTCTTTTTATTAATAAATAATTCATAATGTTCACATATATATTAGGAGTATTATAATTTTTTTTTCTTCATCTAAATTCAACGAATTAATTTGTCATAAAAAATCAAGAAGTATCCAATCATGTTATTGTTACTAAAAATCAAAGAAATTCATATAATTCTATCAACTGAGATTTGATGTAGGTCATAAGTACAATATTTATTTCAACAGTCTTGCACACATCTCATCAATTACACTTAAACTATACCTTGATTAAACTACACAAGTAACACCCTTACTTGAGCAAAAATGACCTTTAAATATAAAGATAATGTTGAAATACATGACTTTATATTGCATTATAGTAATATAAACACTAGTTTCATTGTTTAGTAGGATCTTACTATCCGAATATTCGATACCGTTCTGATCATAACCCATCATCGATCTAAGGTGGAATCCTGATTATGACGTACAATATATCTTGATTGGGACTCAATTTCTCTTTGGTGTGAGGAATTTCCTTCCCCCCACTCTTTTACACTAACCTGGATCGATGATCTCACGGTAATCCTAACCTTTGATTCTAGAGTAATCCCACTTGTAAGTGACCTGGTTTAAAACTTAGACAAATGGTTTTTTACCACTTAAAAAACAAAAAATTTAATAATAAGGGAAATGGTAGATCTGATCATCTTGAGTCTGGTGACCCGACTTAGCCTGAGAAATAACGAGATTTGGGCAATTTAAAATTTGAAATTTAAGTTATAAGTTAGACTAGACCCAAAAATGGATAAAAGGCCCGTTATATGTTTGGCCCAAAATACTGAGTTTTGGTAGAAAAACCAACTCCAAGTTTGATCAAACCCGACCCGACATAATAGGTAGATTTTTTTTTAATCATTGTCCGACCAAACCGGACCCAACTTTTGATCAGGTCTAGGAAATGGTAAAACCAATTTTCAGAACAACGAATTGAAATAAACGAGAAGGAAAAAGATGGGTAAAGTTGTACAATTTATTTATTTTAAATTCCAAATATAAAATTTGGTAGGTTCGATTATCTCCCTCTCGAGTCGATTATCCACATGTTCAGTTCAGGGTTTTATAAATGCAAAAAGCCGATCATGTCCTTAATATTTCAATTTAGTTACCCCATTTCCAATTTGATTTTTTCGATTTCCGGGTTCGATTTTTAGGACTTTTCACTTTGCCCTATATCTAACCTTTGACAAATTTCGTCATAATAATTACGGAGTAATGTTGTTTATTTAATCATAATATCCCTTTAAATAGAAAAATAAAATAAAATAAACTATTAATTTTAATAAAATAATGTATATAGTTCCTAATTTCCTATCCATAAAAAAGCGAGCTGGAATTCTAAATTGAAGTACAAAGTGGGGCACGTGGCAATCGTTAAGCGCCTTAATTGTTTCCCGCCAGAAATGGAAGGCCACGACTAGAAGTCTAGAACGGGGTAGTTTCATCTTCTCCCATTTAGGAATGGGCATGGGCTGGATCTGGACCGGGTATAGTGAGACCTAGACCCAGACTCATATTTTTTAGGCGGACCCAGACCCGCCCCAGATCCATTGGGTCTGGAAAATTCAGATCCATACCCAGATCCAATGGGTTTAATGGGTCTTAGGTCAAAAATGGATCTAGTGTTATTTGTTACTTTTAACATTTTTGTCTTAGAAAATTTTTCCGCGCCATTAATTTAATCGATTTACCATCACATATTCACATTCGATACATAAAATATCACAATTCGCAAATTAGTGCCAAAATACTAATGCATGCATGTATCTATTTAGACAATTTCTAATAATTGACCGGGTCCATGGGTCGTATCTGGACCGGGTCTGGGTCTGAGAATATTGGACCCAGACCCGGACCCGTTTTTAAACACATGGATCCAGATCCTCCCCATATCCACTGGGTCTCAAATAATTAGACCCAAACCCTTAAATATGGGCCGGGTCCAACCGGGTCTGGACCGGATCCTAGACCCATGCGTATCCCTACTCCCATCCCTATTAATAACTTGATGTTGAATAAGGAAAATAGAGTGGAAGAAGCATTAAAAGTTGTAAATCATAGAAACAATAATTAAAAATAACAAAACAAAATGATGGATGAAAGGAGAGATGCCACATGGCTTCTAATAATGAGATGTCACATGGCTTCTAATAATCTATGTTGTTCCTTTTTAAATACTAGGTATAGATTGATTGACGGTAATCAAAATTGACCAAAAGTCTTTCCCCCCAAAAAACCTCTCCATAACCCTAACACATTTCAATTCATCGACGGTAATCAATTGCAGAAATCTGAACCAGGTCAGTTTCATACTTCTTACTCTATAATTCTTTGACGTTTTCTTTCTTTAATTTATATATGACAACGTTTTAGAGAATTGCGAAGTTGCTAATTTTATGTAGTACTAACATTTCAATACAATTTGTTTGTTTTCCCACTTTAGTTTCTGATTCTGATCAAGATTGAGTAATTCTTCCCTGATTTGGCTTGATTGTTCTTGATTGTGTGCTATTGTTGGATTATACTATACTAATTGTTGATTAAACTTGTTTTAAGTGATTTTTTTGTGTGTGTGTGTGTGTGTTCTTTTGTACAAAATCTGATAAGGGAAGCTGTATTGTTTTTTGATCTTTATCTAGCTGTCTATTTCTATGTAACAGTGTACTGCGTTGCACCTGATTACTTCTCCCCTTATTGTTAACGTTATTTTGTCTTCTTCTGTTTCTAGGCACTATTTGTATGGACTCATGTGGTATTATGCAAATTAATCAATGTGAATGAGTTCTTTCCCTTCTCTCCAAAATATTCTTTCTGAAATTTTTGTCATCATGGTATCAGAGCCAAGGCTCTAAAATCCTTGAAAGAGAGTACAAAGAGTAACTTTATTCGAAAACCCTACTTTGCAGATTTATTCAAAAATTGTTCTTCCCCAAATTGATTTTTCCCCAAATCAATTTTAACCTAAATCGCAAAATCGTTTTCCATTGATTCTCCTCCCTTGGTTAACATGAACGGAGGATCTATCATAGAGGTAACGAATCGTCTATACCTCCACCCTTCAGATGGTTCTCATACCATCTCCATCTCTAAACTCACCGGAGCTGCAGATTATCGAACATGGCGTCGTTCGATGGAAATAGCCCTGCAATCTAAGCGAAAGTTTGGGTTCGTTAATGGTATTGTTTTGCGCGCTTCTGATGATGCAACACAGGCGGAGCTTTGGGACACTTGCAACTCCACCGTGATTGGGTGGATCCATGCCTCTGTTTCAGACATCATTAAAGGTTCGATTATATTTCTGAATACTGCTCGGGAAACTTGGGTTCATTTAGAGAAGCGTTTTTCATTAACAAATGGGTCTCGTAAATATAAGCTCAGTCAAGATTTGTATGGTCTTAGACAAAATGGAGCTGCTGTGCATGAATACTACACAACTTTGCGAGATTTATGGCAAGAGTTGGAGTCCATGAACTCTTTGCCAACAATCACCACAACTGGTACAGATATAACATCTTTTCTGAGAGCTCTTGAAAGACAACAGGAGGAACAATACCTCATTCAGTTCCTTAATGGGCTGGATGAGGAGTATGGACCTCAACGCAGCCAACTCCTTCTCTTGAGCCCTTTACCTAGTGTTGAAACAGCTTGTTCTGCTATTCAGCAGGAGGAATCGCAGAGAGAAATTTTGAAACCTGTAAAACCAGAAATGGAGACGGTTGCCATGTATAGCAAAGCATCAGATGTTACCTGCAATGCTTGTGGCGGAAAGGGCCACTACACAGAAAGGTGCTTCACAGTAATTGGGTATCCTAAATGGCATCCAAAATACAGACAACAACAACGCAATGGTAATGGAGGACAATCCAAACCCAGGGAAGGAGGTCAAAGATGGGTCAAAAATAAGGGAAAAACAGAAGCGAAAACAGTTGCTATGGCTCAAGGGAATACAGCTTCCCTCATCAAAATCAAGAAATTTGTAGTTGTTAGTTGTCTCGTAAATAATTTTGGTATAAATTGAAGATGATGTCTCGAAACTATTATTTTGAAGATCCTTTCAAAGTAGTTTTTGATTGATCGAAAAACAATGTTTCCCAAATTGACCGATTGGCGATATTAGGGAACAATTTTTATGTTATTGATAGAATAATTTAATATATTTAAGTAGAGTTCATCAACAATGAGATGGTTTTCTGTGACGGAAAAAAGAAGACTCCAATTCGGGTAATTCTAAGTTTATTTGGAGATAAACATAACAAGAATATCAACATGTACAATTCAAATGGTTGAATAGGAAGTGGGAAATATGATTTATTACCCTCCAAAGAGTTTGCTTGTTAGATGAATCTCAATAATATTTGCAAGATACTCCGTATGAAATTTTATAATTTTTATTTGTTGACAGTGGAAGATGGTATAGGAAATAAACACATTAAAGGATACAGATGAATCATGTAATAAGTTATATCAGAGATAAACTATGCATATATATCTCAGTCCGATCCTTGGGTATAAATGTAGAGTATCACATTATGTGCTTATTTGGTTGACTCAAAATGAGAGTGGTAGTTCTTGGTATTTGGAAAACAATGAATTTGTTTTGTTGACAAAATTCTTGTGAAGTTTTATTTAATATAATTGGCTTATTAGTAGACATTTGAAACCAGTGATTTTTGAATTTCAAGTTTACAAACAACAACGAATTTTAAATTCTAGCTTCTTAACCAAACTTGAGTATTATCCCTCAAGTCCTTACATTCCTTTTATTCCAGTGAATAGCTAATATGTTTGGGTAACAAGTAAGAACAAGTAATGAACATTGCATTTCCTATGCGTTTCCTCACCCTTGTGTGGTATTTGGTTCTGCAGGTTCAGCAATGACAAAACCTGAAGCTGGGAAGTTAAGGAAGAGGCGGTAGAGGGTACGTAAGGGGTACATAAAGATGTTGGAGAGGGTTCCTAAGGTTGATAGAGTTAGCTCTTTGCCAAAGGATATATTGCATGAAATAATCATTCGATTGCCTTTTCTGTATGCAGCTAGAGTGTGTGCTGTGTCGAAAAGATGGAAAGAGGTTTGGACTTCAATACCCCGTCTAATTTTCACTCCCGAGAGTTTAGAGAGTAAATCAAAGAGGAAAATAGTTAAAATCCATGAATTCAGCGATGTTGTGAATAAGACACTACTTCAACACTAAGGTCCTATTGAGACCTTTCTCTTGCGCACACCTGCCCTAAGAGCCCTTTCTGATGTATGTGGTCAGTTGGATTTTCTGTTTAGACACGGGCTAAAAAAGTTAGTGCTTGACAATAGATGTGAAACTCAACTTAGCGTGAGTTCTAAAGTTTTCTGTTGTTATGACTTGGTGACAGTACTGCTTTTTGATAGAAATTTGAGGACGCACGCGGAAGTTTTGATGGACCTGATAATATAACAAAATTGCATTTTATCATTGATTATATTAATAAGAATTGTACAATAATATTTACTTTGGTAGAACACTTGTTTCTACCCTTCATATATTGTGGGAGCTCTCTTGACTTGCTCACCCTAAACTTATGCACATACAACCTATTTATAGTTGGTGTATCCTACTTTCTAGATTTTTCTACACTTATCTAATATTACATAATTCCACATCACATGTCCTAGATGCTTCTAGATACACCATCACTTGATTTTTCATTACTCGTGTAGATATTTCTAGAGTAACCTCTAACACTCCCCCTTAATCTAGAAAAATCTTGTACTTTAAAAATATTTCATATTTCGAAAATCTCGTTGATGCACTTGTCACCAACCACCAATCGACATGAACGCTCGAGTTTCATTAATGTTGGCACCCATGTTACCAACCTCCATCTTCTCGATACCTTTTATTAGTCTTGATCATTTTCTCGTTGGTATCCATGTTACCAACTATCCCACTGGTGCACATGTCACCAGTCATCTCCTGAAATTTTTCTTCAAATTTTATTTTGTTATTGGTGCTCATGTCACCGACTATCCCGCTAATGCTCTTGTCATTAGCAAGCTTCAAAATTTTCTTCTTCATTTTCTCCATTGTCATTTGTTTCTCCAATTTTTTTCTTCTTTTGTTGTGGTGCTCATGTCACCACCCATCACTGCTAATGCTCATGTCATTAGCAAACTCCATATTTCTCTTTGTGATTTTTTTCCACCAACCTATTCTGCTAATGCCCTTGTCATTAGCATCCTTCAAATAATTTCTTCTTCAAAACATATTTTCTTTCATCTTTTTCCATCCTTTCTCATTTTTATCATCAAATTTTATTTTATTTTTCATTTTCCTCCATAAATTTCTTCTTCTAGTTTAATTTTACCATATTTGTTATCTTCTTTAAAAAATTTAGATTTAGCACTTACCTCTTTTCCTCTTCTATATTTTCTTTAAATCTTGTAGCCCTTCATGTCTTGGGTCTCCGGTCTTCAATTTTGTCGTAATTACTTTTCCGGCTCTTGTACCATGATAGAAATTTGAGGACGCATGCGGAAGTTTTGATGGACCCGAATAATATAATAAAATTGTATTTTCATCATTGATTACATTAATAAGAATTGTACAACAATATTTACTTTGGTAGAACACTTGTTTCTACCCTTCATAATATTGTGGGAGCTCTCTTGATTTGCTCACCCTAAACTTATGCACATACAACTTATTTATAGTTGGTGTATCCTATTTTCTAGATTTTTCTACACTTATCTAATATTACATAATTCCACATCACATGTCCTAGATGCTTCTAGATACACCATCACTTGATTTTTCATTACTCATGTAGATTTTTCTAGACACTACTACATTTTTGAATTAATGCAACGGTAAAATAGGGGCTAATGCGACGGTAAAGTGAGAACCGTTGCAATAGAGAGGGCTAATGCGACGGTGCCTTGTATAATATTTCAGAAATTGGAGCTAATGCGACGGTGCATCCAAGCCGTTGCATTAGAGGGTCAAATGCAACGCATATCAGGCTAATGCAGCAGTGAGCCAATTAATATTTTCGCGCCTACGGTATACTTTATTCCCTCCCATTACTTTTCCCAAATTTTCAAAACCGCGCCCTTGCAATTTACGTAAAAAATAAGAAAATAGAAATAAAAAAACACGCAAAAACACTTTATGTGGAACATGTCCAATTTTTCTGGAAAGAGACTGAGAGAAAGAAAACCGTAGTTAGGGTTCATCAGAATTTTGGGCAAAGTCTAACAAATTGGTCTGCAATTCGCAATTATGGCTCGAGCTTATCTCGAATTTCTTGCAATTCTCTGCGAAATTCTCTGCGAAATTCTCTACGAAGTTCTCTGCGAAATTCGAACGCGAAATTAGTCTATTCATCGAGTGGGAGGATTGAATTGGGGCTTTCCATTAATAATTCGAACAAGTTAAGGAGGAGAAATTCTACTTCAACCATCTGCTAGTATTCATGGTATGTAATCGATTCACAATTCAGGTTTATGTATTAATAGTTTGAATTTTGGATAGTTTTGTGAGGGTTTGTTCTGTTTTTTCCCTTGTCTGGTAAGCATAATTCAGGGTTTGTTCTGTTTTTTCGCTTTTCTGGTAAGCATAATTCAGGGTAAGCATAATTCAGGGGGTTTGCGGATGTATTTTTGAAGAATTGGGTTATTGAAAATTGTTACTGTTTTGTTATCACGACTGAGTTTTTTTTTATAAAGGTTGCTGCTTTACTGGAAGATTAATTTGCAGATGAATTGGATTGATGTGCTTAATCTTTTATACAAGTATGTGAAATATTTGGGTTTCTGTTTTGTTTTGGTTATTGTTATTGACTTATTGTATATGTTAATATATTGTTAAAGCATCGTGGCTCGATTTCGATTACATTGT
This sequence comes from Spinacia oleracea, assembly GCF_020520425.1. Classification (NCBI taxonomy): domain Eukaryota; kingdom Viridiplantae; phylum Streptophyta; class Magnoliopsida; order Caryophyllales; family Amaranthaceae; genus Spinacia; species Spinacia oleracea. Next base: position 9,516,470 of record NC_079490.1, read on the forward strand.
TTTTGAGGGAAGAGATGGGAAATAAGGGGAAGAAGAAATATTTGTCTGGGTGGAGCACAAAAGGATATTTTTCATGCCCTAATTGTCACTATGACACTGATTAAACATTGTATCAGCAATGGTTTGTTGTTATAGGGTTCGAAAATTTCTTGAGAAAACCAGGTGGGTTTATCCGGTTCTCATAAAACTAAGGACAATTCTAGGGTTCGGGTGATTGATCATGAATGTATAATCAAATCGGTTTTCTCATCAAAACAACTCTCCAAGTAAAATTTATACTAACTTTGTTCACAAAGAGTTTGATGAATTTTTTTGGAAATTGAAGTTAAGGAGCTCGAATTAATTGCGCCATGTTTTGTACTTATGCTATTGGTTTATTGTTATTTAGATACTATGAGGATGAATTTGATTATCATATTCTTCAATAATACAAGATTGATATCGTATGATCGGCAACATTGTATTCGTGATTGTTTAGGGTCGTTCCTGAAAGAAATATCACCTCTTTTGATGTCAGGATTATAGTAAGAACTTAGCGACTCTTCAGCCTATATATGATCCAATTTACTACTAGTTAGTATGGCGCTTGAAGGAAATGTATTCTGCTTTTAATTTCAAGAATAAGATTGAGATTACAATGACCTTTCATCATGTGGTTGCAGTTAATTATGATTGCACTTGAAAGAAATATCCTTTGCTTTTAATGTCAGGAGTAAGATTGAGAAGTTAGTGACCCTTCACAGTTCACCCTGTAGTCGATTTTAGTCAAGACTCAGGATCGAGCATGAAAGCAATAACCTCTCATACATGAGGAATAAGATTTAGTGACCCTTCACCAATGGAATTTAGTCAGGATTTCGCTTGACATCTCATAATATTTGGAGTAAGATTGAGAATTTAGTGACCTAGCTTCACTCTATTCATTAACTAACTCTTATAACGTTTTAGTGAATTCAGGATCTAAAGTAATTTTGCACTAGTCATCTCTCTTATAAGTCTTTATCCTGGTTATATTTCAAGTTTTGAACTTGTGTTCTTATTCAGGTTCTGTGTTGGAGTTTGGTGGCTTTCCTGCTTCTCTAGAACCGTCTTAGTTAAATTAGATAATTATAACAAAGATAGAGAATTTACTGAATGGACGCTGCATTTACCTGGTTGGTTAGTTCCTGATTGGCATATGTTATTAGTTTAATAAAATTTAATTTTCTCTAGATATAACTCATCAAATTTATGTGCAAGTATGATGGGATCTGGGAAAACAACTATTGGTGGGGTTGTGTTCGAAGCACTTAAGTTATTTGTTTTCTGATAGGTCTTTTCTTTGTCACTTAATAGATGATTTCCGATGACATATTTTAGTTAGAACTTCTGACAAGCTGCAAGTGTTCTCTGTATCACTTGTCAGTTAAAAAATTTTGTCCCCAAGAAGGAGCTAAATTATTTTGACTCAATGAAACTTAGGTCCTATAGTTCGGATTAATTATTTTGCAGGTATGATACTAATGGTAGTGGTTCTTTATGCTTCGGTGACTTATTGGTGGAGCAGAAAGTGGGAGGAATGTCTGTCCCATAAAGGAAGGAAATGAAATGAAGATGCCAATTAGATATTCTACACATTAGAGATTCACAGCAGGTTGTTCAAACTTTTCTGTGGATTAGGTATTACTAAATATCATGGTGAGTTGAACGTTTATTGTTGATCACTCATGGCATTTGTGAAGGGAAAGTATTAGCATGTTCATGTAGAAAGAGATGAATCTCAGTAAGTCAGTATCGTATTAGGAGAAGTTGTATCCTAGTACAATATATCACTTTTGCAACTCTGTTAAGCTGTTATAAAACTGGGGATACTATGAACAATGCTGATTTAAGTTGTTTGTTGCAGACTGAGGTGCTAAAGGAACTATCTATGATGCATTTGTTTGTTGTTTCCATTGGTGGAGGGGCTGTTATAAGGCCCGTCAATTGGTACTTATTTCGGATGTTCCATAACTGTCATTGAAGGTTGTCTTTTCTGTTTACACGATGTTTGGTGTTAACATTATTATATGTTTTTATTAACTGACCAGGAAACATATACGAAGTGGTATTAGTTTTTGGTTAGATGTACCAGTGGAGTGGTATTAGTACAAATTAAGCACCATCCTTCAAGGAGTGAATTTTATTGTAATCTGAGCTTGATTTTTATCCTTGTCCAAATATTCTTTGCTACACTGATAACAACCTGTTTTGCAGTGGCCTTATATCATTCGTGATAACTTCTATACTGTTTTTTTTGCAGATGTCACGTCGGAACATAGATAATCTCAGTCCAACTGCTGTTGCAATTGTTCGAGGTTGTTCTTTGCTCTCGGTCTGTTATGGTTCAATCTGAAGTACATGAGAGGAAGGTAAATATAAAAAGAAAGTTTTCTTACAAAGTTCATACGAAGTACCTTCTTACATAACTCCATTTACAAGTTTGGTAGTGATATTCGTTGATATTTTTTGAAATATTATGACCTTCGTATACTACTAATGGTCACTTTAATGATTGGTATAGGAAAAATATATAGTTCCTGAAGCCGGAAGAAAATATGCAATGGAGGCTGTCAATACAAGTTGGCGTAGTTATAAATGCAGATTTAAGAAGAATCATTTCTATGCATATGCCACTGATGAGTTAAGATGGGAGAATAAACCAGACACTATTTCAGCACCTCAGTTTCAAGACCTCTTGAATTACTGGAAATGTGAAAAAATTAAGGTATTTAATGAAATTTCCTTATATGTTCATGTAATAATGGGTCTTAGTAGTTGTAACTTATTGTTTTTATCTCATAGGAAGAAAGTAAGACCAACAGAGAAAATCGTTTGTTGTTAAATGATATGCACACGATGGGCCGTAAGGGGTTTGCAATTTTACGTCATGAATTGGTAACAACTTATTCTCATTTCTAGTAAGTTTCTTATATTTTGGTGCTGCGTGTTAGAGGTTACTTATATATGTTATTGTGCTTTTTAATAGCAAGAGCAGGATCCGGATAAGCAAGAACCTTCTCAAGCAAAGGTCTATAAAGAATCAAGGAAAAGAGTTCCAGGGAGAACATACCTTACCAACCCTGAGAAAATCGAAGAGAATATTGTAAGTTAACAATTGCATTTTAACATATTTGCATAGTTTTGATAATATAGTAAGAGAATGACTTAAAGTTCCATAAATAGGCAAAAATAGATGCTTTAGAGTCCACCCAAGACGGAGAAGAAGGGAACAACTCCAAAGACCTTATCTCTGAAGTGATACAAGGTCCCAAAAGCGAAAGCAAAAGCCGCGTACCACTTTACGGAAAAGGTGTGATAAAGAGTGACTTGAAGAAAAAAGAAAAAAAAAATCAGGCTTCTTCCGGAAGAGTTCTTGCAGAGTATGAAAACAGATTTGGTGCAGCAACATGCACCCCACGTTGTGTCTATGATTGTATCTCAACTTCAAGAAGCTAATCCCGAGATAAATATAGTTACTCCTGATTTTGTGACTCCATCGACTCCAAAGGATGCTGCCAGTGCGCCGCGTGGCAGTGAGCAAAATGGGCAGTCTAGTGGGACAAGTAGGACAATTAACCAGGTAAAATATTTGTTTTAGCACTATATTATGTTGCATTGTCTCATTATTTAGCAACACGATTACCAGCACAGTTAACAAAACTGAAAATACAAGATTCAAATTGTTTCACAAACTCTAAAATATCGTTAACTCAAATCTGCACACTGAACTTCTCCTTTTTCCTTCGTGTGAGCATCTCCACAAGGTACATACGGTATGTTTCAGCTTCCACCTTCCTGTATTCTGCCTCAAATCATACTTTAGTCCGAACAACAATGTTGTAGCCTCAGCTTGCAGAGCTGTCAAACTTGCTCTCTTCCTGTCCCATGCAATCATCACCACATCACCCATGGCATCTCTGACCACCATGCCCAGCCCTACACTTCCTTCCCTAACCACAGCATCCGTGTTTAGTTTTGTTCTCCCCTGTGTAGGAGCTCTCCAAAACAGAACTGTAGTGCGAAATATGCCACTGTTAGCAGTATCAGTAGATGCTGGTAGTCCAAGGAAGACCTGTCCAGCTTGAACCGATATCCATTGTTCTTCTGTTTTGCTTGTATTTGTTGCTTCAGTAGTTGCTGGTAGTCCATGGAAGACCTGTACAATTTTTGTTTGTATTTGTTGCTTCTGTTTTGTTCTTTCTTGCTGTTGGTCTAATAGTTGCAGAGGTATTGCTAATCATTGCTTCTTGTTATTCTGATCAATTAGGCTAGAGGAAAGTTAGAATTATTGAGTTAGCTAGAGGACTATGGTGCATGACCCACTGCTTTGCTGCTTAATGTTAAGGTTTGACAATAGTTGATTTTGGTTGACTTTTGCTGATATGTTGCTTGGTCTATTTTGCTTGATCTGATTAGTTCATTTTATCTCTATTCTTGATCATCTCTATAATGCATAATAAGACTTCAAATTTGTGTTTCAACAACTTTTAGTTTACTAGGAGATGAGTAACGTGTATCATATGTGCTCTCACAGAATGCAAATTTATAAAAATGATTGATTTATGAGCAACTGTTATATCAGATGGGAAATTTTTTTATGAGATTTTCGAAATGAATGCACATATTGGTACCTATGAACTCCTTGCAGATTGTACCCGGGGTCTTCAATGGCGTATTGTAACACCCTAATAATTCCTTGCTTTTATAAAATCATTTTTCAACTTAAAATAAAGGAATTACTAAAGTATTACCGCCACCGTGATAACGGTTAAGGCTATTACCAGAATTACGCAGCGGAATTTAATGTCAACTAACTTTTAAAAACATAATTAATGAAATATCGAGGCCTCCTACAATTTGGAACCATAATGGCCCAAAACCCAAAGTATAAATAATTAATTCAAACATTTCAAACATAATTAAAGTAAAGTTAAATAGTTCAAAATACGAAAACATGCAACTCTCTCGATCATCCCAAGCCACATGATTCCGATCTACCAACCTGCTATATTATTCTACTCCCCATCAATGCAAGTGCAAATGATAGATCATCATAGGGTCATTAAGGCAAAGGTCATGACCAAAACACACAAAGCACGTAGTCAGCAAAAGCTGAGTACTTACAAGAGTAGAGTGAACTGAAGATAAAACATGCATCACTCACTAAGTATTAATCAACATGCAAAAGCCATATAATAATAAACAATCAACCATGAATACAAGACTCGACTCTTGACTCGACTCTTGATTCACAATTTAATTAGAATAAGCTTCGAACGGGCCAAAAGAATATTCCACAAAGGGAAAAGGGATGGGAGCCAACCATACACCAAATAATAAATAATAAATTCGGGCCATACCGAGTGTCGGGCCATACCGACGGAATTCCTGCGCATATTATAAATGAAACAACGTCTTGTATCATTAGTAGGAGTACGAGCTTTCCGGCAAGACTCCCTCCATTGTTCATACTCAAGGTATATACGTTCCAAGAGTTTTGAAGCTTGTTCCGGTTGCACTTTACGTTTATTAATATTTTATTAAAGGCGAACTCAAGACTCACCAACATGCACACATACAATTAATAAACAACCAAAACAATCTTATTTTAAATGCTTTAGGACTTGTGATCAACAAGGAAAGACACTTGTGATATTACTACCATGTTCCTCCTCACCAAGGTGAGACTCCACATCATGCACATTAACATGAGGGTTGTTCCCTTGCACGACAAATCCTAATTCATTTCATACATAATATTCCCAACTGAACCCTACATGTGCGATGGCTTACGTGATCTAACCCTTCACATGTGGTAAGATACGTAGTACAACGAGGTACGAATGATTGACTCAAAGTATGCTAGACATCCCGTACAATAGCATACAAATAAATAATCCATCCCTTGCATGTGAAACAAACCATACATGCATAAATACTGAACAACATGATTGACAATGAAATCCATACTCATAATAATTTCAACATGCTTGTTCAACAATTAATCCAATAAATCCAACATCACAAATCACAATGCTCGTTCACCAAAATAAACATGATTCCACATAATATAATTCACATCATCAACAATCATGTAATGTCATTGACAAAAGGTGTGGTCGCCCTAGACTTGTACGTACCTTGAATACCTAAGCGTAGGGGCCACTTTGCAATAACGAGCACTCAACTAGAAATCACCTCCTATCATCAAAATAATGAAACTTAAATTATTTCCATGTTCATTAAATTTCCAGAAACTTTATAAAATTTAAAACCTCCTTTAAACTTTAGAATTCTATCGTTTTTTAATAATATAATCTTCTCGATTTGCAAAATCAATCCCTAGTACAAAAACATACTTTTTCCGCCTTTAAAATCAATAAAAATCAACACTTTAAGCCTTTATTCAAATCTGAAAATATAATTGATTATCATAATTAAAATCATCACCTAATTATGCTAATCAATTGACTCATTAGGTCTAGGTTAAAACCCTAACTTGAAAATCCCAATAAAACTAATTTATTATCATAAAAATCAATGCTTTATTCAATAAACAAATCTGAAAATTCATCCTTTACTAATTAAAACAAACCTAATGAATCACAACACGCAAATCCTCAAACCACGGTATTCATAACCGGTTCCCAGCATTTTAATTACTCAAAACAATATTAATATAATAATTTAAAATACGGAATTTAAATAGAATAGGTAAGGAAGAAGAGGATTATACCAATCCGGCCTATAGCACGGAACAACCACGAATTTAAAGTGATTGGGCGAAAATTGAACAAGAACGAACACGAACAACACACACACACACACACACGCACAATTCGTGTGCGGGTGCGCACGCAGCGACGAGGGGCAGCGAGTGCGCGAGAGACGAGGGTAGGGGTGTGCGGTGCACACGAAGCAACAACAACACAGCAGCACAGCACCAACAGCTATGCGTGCTGGCTGGGCGGGCTGCGAGAGAAAGGGAAACGAGAGACAAGGGGTGTGGGTGGTGCTGCGTGCACGAGAGCACAAGCGAGCACGAAGAGAGGGGCGAGGGACGAGGGCTGTGCGAGAGGCACGAGGCACCAACGAGCAATGGTGCTCGATTGAGTGCGGGGCAAGGGGGACGACATTAGAGGGCCGAAAGAAAGAGAGAGAGGAAAGGAGTTGGAGTAAGGGGCAAGCAAAGCAAAAGGGGCTTCATGAAATTTTAGGGGTTTATTTAATGATGGGGGAGTCTATTTATAGGCTCCCTATTTCTAATGGGCTAGGCTTAGGGAATTTGAATTGGGCTTAGGGAATTAAATGATTGGGCTAGCTTAGGACTTGAATTAAATTCTTTTGATTGGGCTCGTTTAGTAAAACGAATTGGACTTTTCATTTAAAACCCGAATCCTTTAAAAATCATTTGCAACTCATTAAATTTCCCGACTCAAGAATTAAATTCGTTTCGTAATTAATTAAAATAATAAATATTCTAATTAATAAAATACATTTAAGTATTATTTAAATGCTAATAAATCGTAAAATGCTTTATAAATACAATAAAATATACTTATAAATCTTATGAAAATACGAGGTATTACACGTATTGCCTGGGCACGTATTTTCTCCCCCGATCAATTATCATCAATCCTTATTTAAGTACAACTCTCACTAGAATACACAATGCCTTCTCTCTCTATCTTTTCTCTACTTAATTCCTAGAGTTACTGTCAAGTACAACTCCCTCAATTGTTGTTTGTCTTGTAGCTAGGTGGCAATAGTTCATGCACTGGATTTGTATCTATTGCTTTTGTTTTGGTGTTATGATCATAACAATTAATATTGTTGTTATTAACAACCATTTTTTTCTTGATTCTCTAAGTTGTTCCATTTTTTTATTAACCAGGAAGGTTTTTTTGCTTTCTGTCAGCTTCACCCTTATTATTACAATATTTCTCCATCAGCTTCACCCTTATTATTACAATATTGCTCCGTTTTTGGGGATTTAAACATTAGAATATCTTCTAATTTCCCCGCATTCAAGACCTTTGGATTTAAACTTGTACCATATTTAACTTGTGCTCATTCGTGATTTAAACTTGCAGGAGTATGGTGCGCTAAATGGAGAAGAAATGTAGATCTAGCAATAAGACGGTGGAGGCTCTTATTTGTTTTGGGTCGTTTTGTAATTCCTGTAACGTTGAATTTGTTTCTATGGATTTTAATTTTATGTATTTTTGTCATTAAAAACACCAAATTAATTAGTGAACAACTATTTTGTAATGCATGTGTTCTATGGGCACTAATATTGTAATATTACTTTTCAAGTCAATGAAAATCTTTTGTTATTATATTATTATTATTATATATTATATATTATATATTATATATTATATATTGTATATATATTGTATATTGTATATTGTATATTATCATGAACCGTTGCATTAGGGAAAAGGCGTTGCATTAGTTCATTAAGCTATTGTAGGTACCCGTCGCATTTGCTAAAATGACCCGTCGCATTAGCTAAAATGACCCGTCGCATTAGCTAAATAAATCGTCGCATTACCTCAATTACCCGTCGCATTAGCTAAAGAACTAATGTGACACTCCACCTACAAACCGTCGCATTAGGTGGAAACCTACTGCAACGGTATTAATGCAACCGTCGCATCAGGTCATTGAACGTTGCATTAGGCCTAATGCAACGCCTCCGGATGCAAGGGTCATTTGGCGTCGCATTAGGTCTAATGCGACGGATTTTCATGCCTAATGCAACAATTTTAGGCGTCGCATCTGACTAGAAATGTAGTTGTGAGAGTAACCTCTAACACTTTTTCATTGCATAATAAAACCTCTTAAATATTTCTCTGGGTTTGGGAAGCTTACAGGGGCATAGTTTTACAACATAGTTGTGGATAAAGAACTGCTGTTTATAAAGTGGGAAGTCTTAAAATTTCTTCGATTAAGAAACATCTGAGGACTCGAGTTGCTCCTGCACATCTCGATAGATGCTCCCAAACTTGAGACGTTGGACATAAATGGAGTTTATAATTCACTTGCTGTGAATTGCAACAATCTTGTATCAGCTTCCTTGGTACTACAGAAACAGGAAACTAGTGGTTTGGAGGAGGCACATTCGTATGAACTTATCAATGCCAGTAAACTAGAGAGGATGTGTTTGGGGTGTTTTTTCTGTAAGGTAAAATGGACACTAAAGTGTTCTCTGATAGTTTATTAATTACAAATTCATCTCTATTTTCTTATCCTGTGTTTCATACCTGATATTATAGGTTATATTTGGAAAATAAGGGTTTTCTGGTACTGCCCCGACTGCTCCGAACCTAAAAAGTCTGGATCTGCCATCCATTCCGTTAACTGATGGTGTTGAGTTCGCTTCGGTTCTTCGCTATATTAAGAGGTTCCCCAACGTCGAACGGTTGCATGTTTCTATAAGTGCAAGCGAAACACTAGCACCAAGTCTTTTGCTGTTCAAGAAATGTAAACTGCTGCTACGATGGATCACACTCACTGTCTACAATGCTAATGACACTGAGCTGAAGCTCATTGAGTTTTTATTAGATTCTTCCCCTGTGCTCGAGACCCTTTCAGTATCATTGAGCATTCCTCTGACACATGCCTATACTAGGGTTTCTCTCCATAATCTAATGCAGTTACATAGGGCGTCAACGAAGGTGAAAATCATACGCGAGAAGAAAATGTCTCCCATAGTCGATGTTGAAGCCCTTGATCTGTGATTTTGCAACTTTGGTTTGTGATTTTGACACTTTGGATTTGTGATTTGTAATTAGTGATTTGTTTGGTTTGTGATTTCTTTTAACCCTTTCATCATTCTCTCTTTAATTCAATTAAATTTTGTCAATTTTATTAATTAATGGTGATGAAAAATTTTGTGAGTTCGTGGAAGATAAGAAAGCGGGGAGAGAGAAGAGAATTAAATACATGAAATCGTGGAAGAAGATAATATATAAAAAATATTACCGTTATTGTGCCCCCACAGAACATTTTCGTCTATTTTTCCACTTTTCAGATGGTAAAAGACAAGCTTAAAATTCTTTTAGGTGGTAAAATACAAGTTTTAGTTTTTTAGGTGGTAAAATACAAGTTTTCGACTTTGTAATGTTGTAAAAACAATTTATATTATCCTTAAAACTTTACATGATTAAATTTTGTAAGTTTTTCTATATGTCCCCCCCATTCCGTTCTATGTTCCCCTCCCCTGCTGGCTAATTAGATGTTTAGTTAGCTTAGTTGATAAAGATGAGAAATATTTGAGAAACAGGATATATACTTTGTATATGAACCAGACTTGTACGTTTACGTCGAACTAGAGGTGTGGGATTGTGTGAAGTCGGGTTTGGTTACCCTTTAAAATTTTATTTCGGATAACCGTTATTTTCGTGTCGTTAGAATATCGACTCTAACCCATATCCAAAATATCCAGTATAAGCTTATTTAGGTATTGGGTTTTACGTACATCGGTTCGGTCGGATAATAAAATTCAATTTTAATGAATTACTCCGTAATTTACAACTTTGTTATCTATTTAATTACGTGCAACCTATAAAATGGTATGCTACTCTCAATAAATTACTTCGAATAATCACAAATACACCAATAAGAGAGTCTTAAACAGGGAGATGATACACATACCTCAGGGTTATGTAGGATCCAGATACCCTGGTCTTTTATTGGACCAACTCAGCTTAAAGAAATTTCATTTTGGAGGAAGATGGGTTTTATTTGGGGTGTGATCAATAATAAACCAATCAAAGAATAAGTTATGTAAGGGCCCACATACCCTTGGGGTATGTGTAGCCTTTGCGTCTTAAACAAGTTAACAACTTCTACCTAATGATTTCAACAAGGCTATTGAAATTAACTACTGGAAACTGTGGTAACTAGTGGTAACTTTCCCAAAAAAAAATATGAGCTACTAGTATCTACGGAGTAGTAAGTAAAAATATGAGCTACTTGTGAGAGTTTGGGGCCATGTTTTTAATTTCGCAGGGAAAGTTGATTTATTGCTGAAGATTTGTGCGGGGTTACAACAGATGTCATTCTTACGTCTACAATCAATTAAATCATATTTAATTCAATACCAAAGCTACAACAGATCGAGACCTTGAAATTCAAGTGTCAGTAGCGGGACGTTCTGATGTGAAAGAGGGTATTCATCATTGTCAAATCTCATCTACAACGATCATGGTTTTGCCGGATTAGAATTTTGTTTGATCCAAATTGTTCTGTATTTGTTAGTTTTGATTTCTATTGTAGATGTCGTATGACTATTTTATTAATGAACTAATTTTTACCTTAAAAAAAAGTAATAAATTGGCTACTAGAGAGTGGGAAAGCTAATGAATTGAGAGGGAAAATAATAAGGGAAATGGTAGATCTGATCATCTTGAGTCCAGTGACCCGACTTAGCCTGAGAAATAACGAGATTTGGGCAATTTAAAATTTGAAATTTAAGTTATAAGTTAGATTAGACCCAAAAATGGATAAAAGACCCGTTATATGTTTGGCCCAAAATACTGAGTTTTGGTAGAAAAACCGACTCCAAGTTTGATCAAACCCGACCCGACGCAATAGGTAGATTTTTTTTTAATCATTGTCCGACCAAACCGGACCCGACTTTTGATCAGGTCTAGGAAATGACAAGACAAATTTCCAGAGCAACGAATTGAAATAAACGAGAAGGAAAAAGATGGGTAAAGTTGTACAATTTATTTTTTTAAAATTCCAAATAATAAAATTCAATAGGTTCGATTATCTCCTTCTCGAGTCGATTATCCACATGTTCGATTCAAGGTTTTGAAAAATGCAAAAAGGCCGGTCCTGTCCTTAATATTTCAATTTAGTTACCCCATTTCCGATTTGATTTTTTCGATTTTTGGGTCCGATTTTTAGGACTTTTCACTTTGCCCTATATCTAACCTCTGAAATTTTTTATTCTAGTTGTGCATTGTTATTTGTTCGTCGTAATAATTACGGAGTAATGTTGTTTATTTAATTACGGAGCCCTTTTAATAGAAAAATAAAATAAAATATTGATTTTACCATACCTGTTTTGATAATTTCGTATCCATAAAAAAAAACGAGCTGGAATTCAAAATTGCAGTACAAAGTGGGGCACGTGGCAATTGCTAAGCACCTTAATTGTTTCCCGCCAGAAATGGAAGGCCACGAGTAGAAGTCTAGAACGGGGTAGTTTCATTTTCTCACATCCCTGTTTAAACCTCACCAAAAGTCTTTCCCCCCAAAAAAACCTCGCTGTAACCCTAAACCCTAACACATTTCAATTCATCGACGGTAATCAATTGCAGAAATCTGAACCAGGTCAGTTTCATATTTCTTACTCTATAATTCTTTGACGTTTTCTTTCTTTAATTTATATATGACAATGTTTTAGAGAATTGCGAAGTTGCTAATTTTATGTAGTACTAACATTTCAATACAATTTGTTTGTTTTCCCACTTTAGTTTCTGATTCTGATCAAGATTGAGTAATTCTTCCTTGATTTTGCTTGATGGTTCTTGATTGTGTGCTGTATTTGGATTAAAACTATACTAATTGTTGATTAAACTTGTTTTAAGTGTTTTTTGTGTGTGTTCTTTTGTACAAAATCAAGAAATTTGTAGTTATTAGGGAACAATTTTATGTTATCGATAGAATAATTTAATAGACTTAAGTAGATTACATCCACAATTAGATGGTTTTCTGTGACGAAAAAAAGAAGACTCCAATTCGGGTCATTCTAAGTTTATTTTGGAGATAAACATAACAAGAATATCAACATGTACAATTCAAATGGTTGAATATGAAGTGGGAAATATGATTTATTACCCTCCAGGCCTCCAAAGAGTTTGCTTGTTAGATGAATCTCAATATATATTTGCAAGATACTCCGTATGAAATTTTGTAATTTTTATTTGTTGACAGTGGAAGATGGTATAGGAAATAAACACATTAAAGGATAAGGATGAATCATGTAATAAGTTATATCAGAGATAAACTATGCATATCTCAGTCCGATCCTTGGGTATAAATGTATAGTATCACATTATGTGCTTGTTTGGTTGACTCAAAATGAAAGTGGAAGTTCTTGGTATTTGGAAAACAATGAATTTGTTATGTTGACAAAATTCCTGTGAAGTTTTATTTCCCGTAAAATGAAGGAATTCACTTACATTGTTTCTCCTAGGTAAGTGAAACTTCACATGGTAATTTCTACTTCTCATACACAACCAACCTGCTTTGTATACTTCACATGAAATAGAACTTCATTGCCATTGAACCTTCCTACAATCAACTGAACGACAACTTGGTTACGCAAAGGCAAAATGATTAGATTCTCGCAAGTTGGAACTTGTTCTGTTTTTTGTTTTGATTAGATGAAAAAATGTAGAGATTATATCTTCTACTGCGTGTTAATAAATTGTGAATTTTTTATGGATAGGTATTTCTTTGTTTCCTTTCCTTAGGAAAACATGTCAGGGCCGTCTAGGGTTAACAGAACTGACGAGGAACGAGCAGAAGATGCCCGCCAGGGATTAGCAAAGTTGATATGTTATCATAACATGGCACCACACACGATCTGTGGTGGAGCTTTCTTAGATATTATTCGTTGGCTCAACCCGAACATGGTCCCATCCTTTAAGTTTGAGATCCTTGAGCATAATTGCTTGAAATTATATAAGGAAGAGCAATGTATCGCGAAGGAATCTTTCTCAAAACTTGCTGGACAAATCAGTCTCTCGGTGGATTTACTTGTTCACGAGAAGCAAGGGGATCAATATCTTTGCTTAGGTGCTCAATTCATTGATGCTGATTGGAAACTACGAAAATGGGTTATTAAGTATTGTGGTGTTTCCAATATGAATATGGACCTGCCATCTGAAGCCATTTTGAAGTCTCTGAAAGAGTATGACATTGAGACCAAAATACTCTCTTTGACTGCTGTAGGAACAGGTGGCTTGGCTGATACTGTGAAAGAAAATGTGCAAGAACGGTTGAAGCTCCCAATGAATGGTCAATTGTTTCATGTGCAATGTAGTTGTGATGTCATAAGCCGTATGGTTAAGAAAGGATTCGAGGAGGTTGATGAAATCGTTGACAAAGTTCAGTTGTTAGGTTGGTCCAAATCACCGCCTTTATGGAATCTTACAAGCTCTAAGCTTTCAGAGGCTTTAAGAAAATTTTCTAAGAAGGGACGGGAAAAAGTCAAGAGGGTTTGCAAAATTGCAGACAGAATTTATGAAATCACAAAAGGATTATTCGAGTTTAAGAGGCCAACACCTAATCTGTTTCTACCACACCTTCAGGAGATTCGGGCTTACCTTGTTCAAGAGTCGGCCAGTTCAGATGCATTTGTTAGGCTTGTGGCACTGAAAATGCTCGAGATCTTGAATAAGTACTGGGATGATATGTCTTTAGTGCTTTCAATTACTGCATTTCTGGATCCACGTTACAAAAGGAATTTCCTAGAGTTTTGTCTGTCTGAGTCGTGTGCAACCACTATTTTAGAGAACATTCGCAAGGTATATGATGGCTACGCGGTGCAATGTGATCAAAAGGAGTATCTGTTGAGCGATTCAAGTACTGAGTCAGGGGAAGATGATGATGAGGATGGCGATGAGGATGAGAAAAGGTCTAGAAGACATTCCAATAAAAAACTTCGTAATAGTCGTCTGAAAAACCTGAATGTAGTAAAAGAGTATTTACAGTCAGTGCAATCTATGAATGATGAATCTCAATGGTCAGATTTGGATTTGTATCTTGAAGAGCCGGTCTTACCATGGATGGAGGACTTCAGCGTGTTGCACTGGTGGAAAGAAAACGGGTTCAAGTATCCTCAGCTTTCTAGGATGGCTCGCGACTTCCTAGCTATTCCTCTGTCTGTTGCGACTGGCTCTGATGCATACTACACTGAGCGAAGGGAAGCTGATTGGAGATTGTTGTCTTTGAAACCTGAACTGATGAATGCCTTGAAGTGCACTAGGAGCTGGAAATTTGGTTATGTAAAAAGTAATATAAGGTACATATGCTGAATAAACTTGGACTACATACTAGATTTTATATTTTTCATTATTTCTAACTGAACCATCCCTCTTGATTTTTTCCTGCTGATGCAGCTCCTCCGAGGCTCAACAGGACTTTTTTGCGGCACTCATGAGATCATGAGTGGAGCTAGGACTCTGAGTTTTATGCTAGGAGAGTGCAGGTATAGAATGATGATAATCTTCTAGTCTATGGAACTTTTAAGTTTTTTTTACTTGACAATGTGAACTGTAGTTGGAAGTAAGGACTTCTGCTGATTTTTTTTTTAATTGGTAGGAAATTAACTACTTGTATCAAATCAAACACGATTTAGCTGAAGTTTTTGTATTGGCATTGTAGATATTGATATGTCTTGCCAGTTGCCACTGTTAGTTGATATTGAAGCTTATTTCTAGGCCCTGTTCTTCTGAACTTTATTTGGCTGAGCTGAACTGAACTGAACTGAACAGAATTTAATGGAGCTGAACTGAACTGAATATTTATAACAATACTCATAATAATAAATAATAACTACAATAATCATAATTATTTATTAGTAACAATAATTACATATAATATTAATATAATAATAGTAATATTTAAGTAATAATAACGATAATAATAATTATTATATATATATATATAAGTAATAAATGTCAATTTTAATTGCAATATTAAGAATAAAAATAATTACAAAGAAAGATGAATTCGTTTTTTTGAACTGAACTAAACTGAATAAAGCTGACCTGAACTGAACTGAACTGAATGAAGCTGAACTGAACCGAATGGAGCTGAACTGAATTGAACTGAACTGAACTCGATGGAGCTAAAACTAAACTGAACTTGAACTGAATTGAACTCGATGGAGCTGAAACTGAACTGAACTTAATGGAACTGCAAAAAAGTCCAAAAGAACGGGCAAGAAAACTTATTCGTTGCAACTATCTATTCCAATCTTACTTTTTACTTCGTAACTTGTACGTATGTGCCCATATCAAAAGAAAACACTTACACGTATTTCATCCTAATTTTTTATGAAAGCACGAGACCGATAAGGTAGTCATAGAGGATGATATATCAATTCGATATTGTGTGTTCGGTCATGAGTTGTGTCTAACATGACAGATTTAGAAATTGAATTAAGGACAGTCACTATAAAAAAATTCATGGAAAATTAACTACTATATCCGTCTATTTTTGTTCTTTACGTTTGATATTATTTAACGATTAATTAATGTGCGTTGAGATTCATCTATTCTTTTATTTAAACAAAGTAGATTACGTTTATTTTTAATATTTTCACTTTTATAAAAAAATATGACATTGAGAAAATGGGAAAGATTTTATTGTCCAAATGTAAAAGTGTGAGAGATTAAATGCATCTATGAATTTAATTGGTTAAAATAATCCTTAAACACAAATTTTTATAGAATATTAATGCATTTGTGTGAAAATATAAAAAGAAATGTAAAGAACAAAATACGCCCGAAATGAAATACGTAAAAAACAAAAAGAGACGGAGAATACGAATTAATGAAAAATGAGCTAAAATTATACTCCGTACTTTTTTAAGTCACTGTACTCGATATTCATAAGCTTTGCCATGACAACCGAGAATCTAAGCATTGAAGGAGACAACCGGATGGTCATCAACACAGTAAAAGGAATTTGGAAAATTCTGTGGAAGCTCCACTTCGTCATTCAAGATGTACAGGATATTCTCAACTTCTTCGACAATTGGAATATTAAGCACGTTACCGAGAAACTAATCGAGCAACAGATTGGATCGCACATGTTGGTCCTCTAATTATCAACACTATCTGTATTGAATCTTTTAATAGTCCATATTTACTTTCCATTTTAGAATGTGATTGTGTAGGAGTATCACTCGTACGGAGGGAGTACGAGGGACTTTTAATGTACTCCCTCCGTCCCTTAATACTCGACCCGTTTTGACTTTATGCACTATTCACATAATTCACTTTGACCCTATTTTATTTCTAGTGTATGAAAACGAATGTTAGTATATAATATATTGTTGGCTTCATCTTACTATATATTTTCAAAATATTAATATTTTTATAAGTTTTTATAATATGTAGTTAAAGAAATTAGTAGTCAAAGTCGTGCATTGACAAGCATGTCCGGTCAAAACAGGTCAAGTATTAAGGGACAGAGGGAGTACTATTCTTAAGAGGGATTTGAGTCACAAATTGAGAATATCAAAGGGAATTGAGCGTGAAACCACGAGAATGAAGCAATAAAATTTGTTCATGCAATTTTATACTCCGCACACTAATATTTTTTAGTCCAGTGGTTAGGACTGGAGAATTTTGTGTGGTTTTAAAAAAGAGAAAATTAAAATATTTCCCGGTATCTCTGTTACTGGAAACTACTTTTTGTGATTTTCATATTTTGGTTTTAGTTGTGTAATAAACAGAAAATTAAAAATAAGAAACAATATAGATTTCTTCTCAAATCTTCACCCTTCCATGGAAGGAGACTACCGGCAAGCAACCACCGTTACCGTCCACCAGGTTTTCCTTTCCGTCTCTCTCCCTTTTGATTTCCCAATATTATTGCTGATGCTGGTTGCATACTTGCATGCAAGAGCGAATTCCTCAATTGCGATTACAGTTTGTTACGATAGTATATACAGAGTAGACGGAGTATATTATGTTAATATTGTAATATTCTAGGATATATGGAGTTACCGATAGCCTTCCTATGTAATATATATATATATATATATATATATATATATATATATATATATATATATATATATATATATATATGAAGTTCATTAATGGGAATATTAGAATTTGAGCATTATTTGTCATGTTATCATGAGCCTATGTTTAAAACCCTACTCCCTCCGTCCCGGAATACTCGACCCGGTTTGACCGGCACAGAGTTTAAGGGACTTGAATTGACTTATTTAATTTAATAGGTAGTAGTTGATAGTGGGGTATTATTTTAATGTAGTTAGTGGGAGGTGGGTTAAGAGGAGGGGTTGGGGGAGAGTAGGGGTTGAATTTTTAATTATTTTTTGTATGGAGTAGGGGGTAGGTGAGTTAATAGGGGTGGAGTGAGTAATAATATAATATTGTTAGAATATTTCCATTTTTAGAAACAGGTCAAGTATTAAGGGACGGCCCGATAAGGAAAACAGGTCAAGTATTTCGGGACGGAGGGAGTATTTTTTTTTCCGCAAAATTTTTGACATAGCAGTCGTGAGTTGTGTAAGAGGAGTTCTTGTTCATCATCACCATGGGCAATGATGGAGACAACGTACCTAAGGTGGAACCATCCGTCGACCTTGACTACTACCTAGGGTCAGGCGACGAGCCATGCATTGTTATCACCCCCGTCAAACTTAGGGGAGCATCGAACTACGACGAATGGGCTAAGGCGGTTCGACGTTCAATGATTTCAAAATTCAAGTTTGGCTTTCTTGATGGTTCTGTTACGGAGCCTATGACAGACGCGAACAAGATGAAGCATTGGATCGCGGTTAATTCAATGGTAGTGTCGTGGATAACTAATACCATTGAAGAGACTTTACGCTCCACTGTGGAGGTTTTTGACATTGCACACGAGTTGTGGAGCCATCTGAGGAAACGTTATTGTGTTGTTACTGGCACCTGTGTCTGCCATATTAAGATGGCATTGAGTGGGTGTAAACAGGCCACGACAGAAGTCACAAAAGGTGTCACATAGTACTACGGGAGATTGTCGAAGCTGTGGAAGGAGTATGTGCAATATGCACGGGTTCCGCGATGTACGTGTGCTGGTTGTACATGTAATATTGTAAAGCAGGTGGGCGAGATTTGTGATGAAGATCATCTGCACTATTTCTTAATCGGCCTAGAAGATCACTATGAAGCCATACGAGCTCAGTTGTTGGCTCAATCGCCATTACCGTCCCTGGACGAGGCATATCAGACTGTTATAAACACTGAAAATATGCGTGCCAAAGGAGCTAACGGGAAGGGGAGCGTCATGGCTTTCAAAGTTGAGACCAAGGGTCGCACAGGGTACGGAGACACGAGTGAGAGGTTCTGTCAACATTGTAATCGTGAGGGTCATGAGGAGAGTAGTTGCTATCAATTGATAGGTTTTCCAGAATGGTGGGATGAGAAGAAAAGAGGTGGAAGAGGGCCTGGACGAGGTGGCAGAACTTCTGGAAGAAGAGGAAAGGGTGGTCGAGGGTCTATTATGATGTGACCAGTAGTGCAGCAATTGTTGTTGGCAGTACGTCAGGTACAGGGGTGCAACATATACATGGAGCAGGGACATCAGATAGTCACGGTCTTGTGGGTGTTACGAGTGATCATTTACAACTGATAGTCGACACATTGTCTAAGCCTACACTTAAGTTGCAAGGTAACATAGATTTAAGATGGATTATTGACACCGGAGCCTCAAATCATGTGACGGGTGATACTTCGATTTTGAAAAATATCAAAACGTCAGGAAATTGTTCGATTGTGTTACCGGATATGGTCAGTCGGCAAATTCAAATCAATATGGCTCTGTGATATTGGATGTTGGATTAATACTTGATAATGTTTTATTTGTGCCAAAATTAAACTGCAATTTAATTTCTATAACTCCATTAAGTGACGAATTAAATAGTTCTGCTCAGTTTACTAACAAAATATGTGTTATTCAGGACCACTCGACGAGGACGGTGATGGGCGTGGGTGATCGACAGGAATGACTATATTTTTTTCCGAGGAGTTCCGCGAGTACTGGTGTTTGCAGTGGAATGTGTGGTCGACTTGTGGCATCAACGTGAAGGAAATAATGCCCTTGGTCCAAGTATGCATTCAATGCTAAGTCTAATAAATGCGGTTCAGTATTAATTAATTATACAAGTTAATAATTCAGTGAGATTAAGTGAACTGTATGCCTAGCTAGAGGCCGCTTCAGTTCAAGTGGAATTAATAATATTAATCCACAACTTACTCTTGACTGAACTTGTAAGGTCACACAAATAGTACGTGAACGGATCAAATATTTAAAGAAATTAAGTACTCCATTTATGGATATTCGGAATCGACGGATCTCGGTTCTAGTGGGAGCTGAAATCGTCAAAGGCAAATTATGAATACTTAGGAAACGATGATATTGCCGGAAACGAAAATATGGATCGTATCGGAAATATAAATATTATCCAAGTCGTAGATGTTGCCGGAAACGTAAACATGGTACGTATCGGAAAATATTATCGGAAATGGAAATATTGCCGGAATCGGAAATATTGTCGGAAACGGAAATATTGTAAGAATCGGAAATATTATCGGAATCAGAAAATAATTCCGGAATCGGAAATATTAAATATTTGTTCGAAACGGAAATTAATTCCGGAATCGGAAATATTAAATATTGTTCGAATCAGAAATGAATTCCGGAAACGGAAAATTAATCGAAAGTGCGTCGTACGAAATAAACATCGGACGAGCTTGCTAGACGCAAGGCGCAGCACGAAGCCAGGCCTGCGCCTAGCAAGCCCATGCGCGCAAGGCAACGCAGCAGCAAGCCAAGGCACGCAGGCCCAGCCAAGTAGCACGCAAGGCCAGGCCCAACGCGCAAGGCAACTGGCGCGCCCAAGCAATGGGCTGCACGCAGCGCTGTGAGGCGAGTTGCTCCGTGCGCGTGCGTTCAGCGCCCCTCGTGGGCTATGCGTGCGTGTGTGCTTTGAGTTCGTGCTTGCATCGAATCCTAAAGCAATTAGGATTAGATTAAAGATTAATTTCCTAAAGTTACTAGAGTTAGTTGTTTAATTAAACAATAACTTTATTAGTTTTAATTAATGTCTAATTCTAATAGGATTAGATTAATTGAAACCTAGTAGACTTCTAATTCCATTATTCCAACCCTATAAATATGTGATGGTATTCACAATTTATAAACACATAATTCAAGTATTCACATAGTTTTAAGGATTAAAACTAAAGTTAATTTGCCACAAATTATTCGAATAACTTAAAACCTTAGGTGTAATTCTAGTTAATTAAATCTAAGACGGATCTGAACGTGCTGTGGACTATCTACGGAGGGACGACAATTGGAGTCCTAAACTTATTCTTTTTTTGTTCAGGAGCATCTAGGGAAGGCACGCTTCATAAGTATGTATCCTAAATTATGCTAATTGTTATGTGGCAATTAATTTGGATTCCTGGCTTTATGGTTTTTCCGCATGAAATATATATGCTTTATATGTATCATAACCTAACACAACGAATGGGACATCCGTCAGAGAAAATAATGAAGTTACTCCCTTCTGTGAGTACTAGTAGTAGGAAGAATAATAAAGTTTGTGATGTATGCCCGCGTGCAAAGCAATGTAGAGAGAGTTTTCCATTTAGTGATAGACATGCTAGTCGAATGTTTGAATTAGTTCATATTGATTTGCGAGGTCCCTACAAGACACCTTCGTCTTGTGGAGCGAGATATTTTTTGACAATTGTTGATGATTTTTCTAGGGGTGTTTGAATTTACTTAATTAGCAATAAAACAGAAGCTGAGTCGATGTTTTTTTCTTTTTTTGTTGCAATGATCAAGTGTCAATTCAATCAAGTCATCAAGATTGTTCGGAGTGATAATGAGACTGAGTTTAATTGCTTACAAGGATATTTTTTTAAACATGCCATGTTGTTTGAGTCGTCGTGTGTTGGCACCCCCCAACAAAATGGGAGGGTAGAGCGAAAACACCAACGTATTCTGAATGTACGTAGCAAGAGCATTGCGTTTCCAAGGAAATTTGGCTCAGAAATTTTGGGGAGAATGTGTTATGGCCGCATGTTATTTGATCAACCAAACACCCACTCCGCTTCTCAATAATAAGACGCCTTACGAAATGTTATTTGGTAAAGCGCCTTCTTATGTGCCTATTCGTGTTTTTGGATGTTTGTGTTATGCTTATAATCAACGGAGTAAAGGAGACAAATTTGAGTCGAGAAGTAGAAAGTGTGTGTTTCTTGGGTACCCTTTTGGCCGGAAAGGGTGGAATTTTTTTGATTTGGAGACTCGGGATTATTTTGTCTCGCAAGATGTGAAATTTAACGAACATGTCTTTCCATATGCGGCTGTCTCAAATGGGTTGATGGATATGCAAAATGAGAATGGTGAGACTAATGTTGTGTGGGAGAATGATGGTGTGTTTGAGTGTTGGAAACTAGTGTCTTGTGTTGTGAAGGGAAGTGATGTGCAAGGAGCTGCTGCCTATGTAGTAGGTGGAACAGACGCAACAACTGTGCAGGGGGATGGTGCTTCTGTTGTGCAACAACTGCAGCAACACAACAGTGTTCCAACTGCTCCTGTTGTGCAGCAACTACAGCAACACAGCAGTGTGCCAACTGACCATGTTGTGCAGGATCAACAGTTGCGACATGATGTTGCATTGATGCAGTGTGTGAGCGAGGCGCTGCAGGTGATAGGCGAGGCGCGAAGCGCAATGGGCGAGGCGTAGGGCGCATTGGGCGAGGCGCTGCATGAAGCGAAAGGTGAGTCACTGCATGGAACTGCTGCGTCTTCTGTCCCTCTTGTTGTTGCTTTCCCCAATTCCTGTCCTGCTACAGCTACCAGTGAACAACCACGACAGATTGTAGTGAGTAGTGAGCCTACATTGGAGACCGAAAATGAGAATGCATGTGAGATCGGGTGACGTCACGGGAGGTACGGAAACGAGGGAGGAGGATACAGAGATAGGAAGAGGGAAGCGTAAAAAGTAGGGATGGAAATATCCAGTGGATGATCCATTAACCCGATCACCCGCTATAATTAAACGGGTGGAAACCCAGATTAAATGGATGAAAAGCGGGTGATGGGTGAAGCGGGAGATGGATGTGGGTCGGATGCGGGTGATGTATTTTTGTCCATCACCCGATCCACACCCGTTTGTCACCCGATCCATCACCTATTTATTTTAAATATATTATTTGTATTACTATTTAAATATAAAATGTGTTTATAAATCCATTATTAAAGTTAGTGCTCATTTAAATGTTTTTGGTTATAAGTTATACGTGATGAGAACTAATTATATGTTTCGTAATTAAATGTACATATATAACCTTTTTTTTAGTTAACTATTCTGCATATTATTAGATGGTGAATTTTTAATACTTAATAATTTTCACCCGGATATCACCCTATCCACCCGGTTTACCCGTGGGTGATGGATGGATGGATGGAATGCGGGTGATGAGTAAAGCGGGTGACGGATGGACCGGGTGGAACGGAAGAAAGCGGGTGATGCTCCACCCGATCCGAATCCCACCAATTTCTATCCCTGGTAAAAATTTCTCATCTTCAAATTTACGAGGGTATGTGACTCATACAATACAGAAAAAAAATAGTACTCCTGAAAGTTCACCTGCAACAACACCATCCTCGGGTACTCCCTATCCTATCACATATTTTGTTAATTATGAACGTTTTTCGTCAAAACACATAAATTTTATTGCCGCATTGCAGACAGAAAAGGCACCTAAAACATTTAAACAAGCAATGCAACATGAGGGGTGGCATGACGCAATGGCAGCAAAGATTGTTGCGTTAGAGGATCAGGGTACTTGGACAATGGAGAACTTTCCAGATAGGAAGAAAGTACTCGGAAGTAAATGGGTGTACACTGAGAAGCGGGACGAAGACGGGAATATGTTACGTTTAAAGGCACGCTTGGTCTGTCTAGGAAATCATCAGGAGGAAGGCATGTAAGGTTATGAACAATATAAACAATATATATTCATGCGGAAAAATCATAAAGCCAGGAATCCAAATTAATTGCCACGTTGTCAATTAGCATAATTTAGGGTACATACAATGTGATTCGTGCCTTCCCTAACTTCTCCCTAACCGAACAAGAACAAGTCTTTAGAGCTCCAAGTGTCGCCCCTCCTTAGATAGTCCACAACACGTTCGGATCCGCCTTAGGTTCAACCAACTAGGATATTTACTAAGGTTTTATGCACTCGGGTTAGGCTATGAATTATGTTCTCCCTTGAACACAATCTATGTAAAGTATATTATATGGGTTGTGTATAAATTGTGAATGCTAATCACATTTTTATAGAGTAGGAAATAAGAAATTAGTTTTCTACTAGGATTCAATTAACTAATCCTATAATGACTCTAGTTAATTAGTAGCATTAGAATTCTAGGATTAATTAAACACTAAGTGTTTCAAATCTATCCAAATATCTAATTTTAGTAGAAGTAGGAAAACTGATTTCTTCAGGTCCAAGTTACTTGGCGCCCAAGAAATCGCACAAGCCTTGGTGCACAAGGAACTCGCCACCAACGCAGCCTTGCAGGCCCACGCTGGCGCGCTCCTTGGCTTGGCCCAAGCGAGCCTCGTTGCTGGCCTTTGGCCCATTGCTTGTTTCTTCTTGGCCGTGACCCATCGCACGACACGCCAACACCATTGTTGGGCGCTAGGCCTAGTGTTGGCACTGGGCCTTGTGCTCGGCGTCGGCGCTGGGCCTTGTGCCTTGCGATGTGCGTGCAGCCTTTTCTCGTCGAGTGATGGGCCGGCTCTTTTGCCGGCTTGTCACTCGTCGTGCTTCCGATTCTTTTTCCGATTCCGGAATTTATTTCCTTTTCGAACAACATTTACGTTTCCGTTAATATTTCCGATTCCGGTAATAATTTCCTATTCCGACAATATTTCGATTCCGGTAATATTCCCGTTTCCAGCAATATTTCCGATTCCCGCAATAGTCCTATTTCCGTTAATATTTTCCGATACGAACCATATTTCCGTTTCCGGCAACATCTACGACTTGGATAATATTTATATTTCCGTCATGAACCATATTTCCGTTTCTGGCAATATCTTCATTTCCGGAATATTCTTTACTTTGCTTTTTGACGATTTCAGCTCCCGCTGGAACGAGATCCGTCGTTTCCGAATGATCATAAATAGAGTACTTTAATGAATAATATATTCACTTAAATACTTGATCCGTTCACGTACTATTTGTGTGACCCTACGGGTTTAGTCAAGAGTAAGTTGTGGATTAATATTATTAATTCCACTTGAACTGAAGCGGCCTCTAGCTAGGCATTCAGTTCACTTGATCTCACTGAATTATTAACTTTTTACTTAATACTGAACCGCATTTATTAGACTTAATATTAAATGCATAAATGCAAACTTGGACCAAGGGCATTATTTCCTTCAAGATCGACCTAGATTACAATGACTTTTATACTTACCATTATATTTATGTTGAATATTTTGCTTCAACTAGATGATCTGACCAAAAGCTTCTAAAATTCTCTAAGCCTCGATATATTCGAATGTCTAGGGACTAGACTCATTCAATAATTAAATGGACACATATATTATTAAGTTGTTAACCATTGGTAAAGTTGAGTGTTAAACTCAATGCTTTATGATCTCAAAACTACATTGTATTTTGAATCTACAAGCACCAATTGGCTTGCCATTCGACTTTCTTAGTAAAAAAACAACCATAAAAGTCTCTATAAGAAACGTGAATTTTTAAATTGCTCATTTTCTCTCATTTCCGTGAATCATTCTTGGATTCACTACCAATCGAGGAAATTTATTGTTACCTTTCTAAAAGAATTTACTGCAGTGCAAGATATTTAATTACAAACAATAATTAAAACATACATTGAAGCATGCGAAGTCTAAACATTTATCATGAGTAATAGCTTGGAAATTAAAGCAATCATGCAAATTAAACAAGTCATTGGCATTTTATTCGAAATATTTAGTTCCGGCAGGTTTGAATAAAATGAATCCAAGACCCCAAAATCATTGAAAAATGAAGCACGATTTAACTTAATTCTAAAATAGTTTAGATAAGCAAATCCCTTACTAATAGTCTAGAAACTATTTTTGGTTGATAGGCACGTCTAAGAACTTATTAGGAAAACATATCCCATTTGCCACGACATAAAAGGACTCCTTACTTATATCGTTGAGTTCAACCAAAATCAACTTGTACTCACAACTAATTTTCTACTACAATCAGAAGTGACACCTCGCTATGGCGGAAAACTATCACTAATTGATCGACAAATGTACTCACAACATTGTGTACCTTACCCCTTTTGAATCAATAAGTAACACCTCGCTATGGCGGAAAACTATTACTAGATTGATGTAAAGGTTATCCAAATAAGCGTTATTTTGGAATGACACCTTTTAACTCAATTTTAAAGTTTGGAACTTAGGGCTCTTACTATGTTGGTTAGATTTTAAGTGAACTAGAATCCTTAATCATGCAACATAATCAAGCCACAATCTCATGCATAATATCAAGACATATTTAAAGCAATAAATATCTTTAAACATGCATAAGATTTCAATGTGATCTAGTATGGCCCGACTTCATCTTGAAGCTTCAACTTCAAACTCCGTCTTGAAAATTGATTGGAAACTCCGTCTTGAATGTCACCATGGAAGGCGTCATTTTCTTCAAATAGGATATGCATACAACTAATTTATGGTACGCATACCATATTTAAATAAAAACTTTGGTGCATTAGACCAATTTTACATTCAAATTAATGATACGCATATCATATTTACTATCCTATTTGGGCCATACTAGTCACTTTCCGCAACCTGCAAAACAGTACATTTACAATACACCATTCATCCATTCATTTATCAATGAATGGCCCACTTAGCAAGTTAATAGAAAAATATGCATCACATAAACATTTGCATCAACTTATCAAAGGTTCCAACAATCTACAAATTATTCAACCTTATTAGTTCTAATCGAGTTGTTTTAACCTTAAAGGAATAAAGACCTAATCAAGAGTTTAATGATTAAAAGCTCCCACTAAAACCAAGAATTTACATGCTTTTCTAATTTTAAACATAAAATTGTATTTCCTAGTCCAACCGGAAACTTACAAATTTAATTAAAATTTAAAGCTCACAAAAAATAATTTTAAACTCCTTTATTATTTTCTAGTTGAGTCAAATTAATTAATTATAGTTTTACCAAGGTTTTAATTTTATTAAAATAATTTGTATAAAATAAATTATAATAATTAAATTAATCAAAATTAAATTCCAAGAAAAATTAAAATTACGAAATTAAATTAATTAAAATCGTTGTTCAACGGTAAAATTAAAACGAAACGACCCAACAAACTAAGGCAAGGCCGTAGACCAAAGCCCACACCTCACCCAAGCCGTACAGCAGCAGCGCCCATGGGCCGCGTGCACGAGTGCAGCGCCCATGGCCTATTCTGTCGATGGTCGTGTGGTGCATCGCAGCGAGCAACGCAGCAGTCAACGCTCTGCTTGCTCCTGTGCGCTGGGCATTGGGCTAGGCGCAGTGGCACGCGAGCTCCTTTGCTCAGCATGCTGCTCGCCCTGCCTCTTGACTTACGCTTGATGCTCGTCGCCTTGCTCGATCACTCGCCCAACACACACCGCACATGCCCTGTGCCCGCGTGCGCATGCTCGTGCCTTGCTCGCTGCCTGGTACCGCATGGGAGTCAAACTCCCTTGCTCGTCGTCGCATGCCCGCACCATGCAATTCCCCTTAAGGGTAACACTTAGCTTCCATTGCTTTGTGCGTACAAGATTGTGAACGATTCATAAAAATGAAAACTTTTATAATTAAATTTAACGACAAATTAATAATCCATATGAATTTCACTAAATTTAGGCAAAAAATCAAAATTTTATTAATCAAATTAATTTCCGATTACATTATTTCTTTGGGATTAAAATCTAGGTCATAAAATTTTAAAAATTTTAACTTTAACAAATTTCATGGTGGTTTTTAATCATAGTATCGTAATTAAATTATCAATTAATAATGAAAATCAAAACAAGTTCTAAATTATTTGATATTCAACAAATTAATTGTAATTACGAATTAGGTTTTATAATTAACAAAATTAGACCTTAAAATTGTTAAACATATACAGTAGGTCAATCATAAATTCAAGATTTACATACAAGATTCGCAAATATTTAATTTAACATCATAAAAATTACAAATTTTGCATTCGAAAAACTAAAACCTCCGAAAAGTCATAGTTAGGTTTCGAATTTGGGAATTCTAGGTTCGACATCAAATCTATGATTTTTGTCAAAATTTTAAAACGTCGTTTACATGCGAAATTCACTATAAAAAAAAAGATTTCGACCATTATTGACAAAACTGCCGAAAATCCTGCGAACATATAATCAAATAATCGCACGAATTTGCAATTAATTACAATCACAAAATTAATCACCCCTTTAATTCATTGCAAATTTATAAAATTTAATCCATGTTAACTATAATTGATAATGGAATTAATTAGAGGCTTTGATACCACTGTAAGGTTATGAACAATATAAACAATATATATTTATGCGGACAAACCATAAAGCCAGGAATCCAAATTAATTGCCACATTGTCAATTAACATAATTTAGGGTACATACAATGTGATGCGTGCCTTCCCTAGCTGCTTCCGAACCGAACAAGAACAAGTCTTTAGAGCTCCAAGTGTCGCCCCTCCGTAGGTAGTCCACAACACGTTCGGATCCGCCTTAGGTTCAACCAACTAGGATATTTACTAAGGTTTTATGCACTCGGGTTAGGCTATGAATTATGTTCTCCCTTGAACACAATCTATGTAAAGTATATTATATGGGTTGTGTATAAATTGTGAATGCTAATCACATATTTATGGAGTAGGAAATAAGAAATTAGTATTCTACTAGGATTCAATTAACTAATCTTATTAGGACTCTAGTTAATTAGTAGCATTAGAATTCTAGGATTAATTAAACACTAAGTGTTTCAAATCTATCCAAATATCTAATTTTAGTAGAAGTAGGAAAACTGATTTCTTAAGGCCCAAGTTACTTGGCGCCTAAGAAATCGCATAAGCCTTGGTGCACAAGGAACTCGCCACCAACGCAGCCTTGCAGGCCCACGCTGACGCGCTCCTTGGCTTGGCCCAAGCGAGCCTCGCTGCTGGCCTTCGGCCCATTGCTTGGTTCTTCTTGTTCGTGTCCCATCGCACAATACGCCAGCACCATTGTAGGGCGCTAGGCCTACCGTTGGCACTGGGCCTTGTGCTCGGCGTCGGCGCTAGGCCTTGTGCCTTGCAATGTGCGTGCGGCCTTTGCTCGTCGAGGGATGGGCCATTTCTTTTGCCGGCTTGTCACTCGTCCGCATTCAGTTCACTTGATCTCACTGAATTATTAACTTGTTAATTAATATTGAACCGCATTTATTAGACTTAGCATTAAATGCATAAATGCAAACTTGGACCAAGGGCATTATTTCCTTCAAGGCCTAGATTACAATGAAACGTTTGCGCCCGTGGAAAAAATGGATACATTTCGTACTTTTCTGGCAGTTGCAGCTGTTAAGAATTGGGAGGTGCATCAAATGGATGTTCATAATGTTTTTCTTCATGGAGATTTGGAGGAAGAAATTTATATGAAAATCCCACCCGGCTTTCAGAAGAACAACTCGGACAAAGTATGCAGAATGAGAAAGTCGATGTATGGTTTGAAACAGGCACCACGGTGTTTGTTCGAGAAATTGTCTACGGCCCTTAAGAAATACGGCTTTAAACAGTCATATTCTGATTACTCCTTGTTTACACTTTCCAAGGATATGTTGCAATTAAGTGTACTAATATATGTGGATGACATGATTATCGCAAGAAATAATACATTTGCGCTAGAGAGTTTTAAAGCGTATTTGAGTGAATGTTTTAAAATGAAGGATTTGGGCGCCCTGAAGTACTTCTTAGGGTTGGAGGTGGCTCGTAATAGTCATGGTTTTTATGTCTGTCACAGAAAATATGCTCTGGATATAATTTCAGAGACGGGGTTGTTGGGTGCAAAGCCGGCGAATTTTTCGATGGAGCAGAATCATAAACTAGCATTGACAAACGGTGCAGACTTGGCAGATGGTGAGAAACATAGGCGCTTGATTGGGCGTTTGATCTATTTGGCAGTTACACGACCAGATTAAGCATACTCCGTACATATTCTGTCACGGTTCATGCAGGCACCAAAGGAGGAACATTGGGATGCGACTCTGCGAGTGGTAAGGTACTTAAAAAAGTGTATGGGTCAAGGTATTCTACTTCGCTCAGATAGTGCCCTTACAGTTGGAAGGATGGCGTGACTCGGATTGGGCAAGTTGTCCGTTGACTCGTCGCTCGTTGACTGGTTGGTTTGTGTTTCTTGGTCTGTCTCACATTGTTAAAACTTTAAACATCCACATAAAACATATTACGTGCAACCTATAAAATGGTATGATACTCTCAATAAATTGTACAATTTTTTCAATTTTCGGGTTCGATTTTGAGGACTTTTCACTTTGCCCTATATTTAACCTTTGACAAATCTATATAATATACTAAAAGAGAGGAAATCAATGTGGTGGTGACAAATGTCATTTCATGATTTGCCTCTCTTTTAATTTAAATAATATATTTTTTAAATTCATCTCTATTACTCCGTATAAAGAAGGTTAATTATTATAATTTGATCCCAAGTATAATAATGGTAACTATAATTAATGAATATAAAAAACATATATTTATGTTTCATAGTCAACGATATTAGTATCAAATGTATGTTAATTATGCACGTAGTTACCTTATATATTTGACAAAAAAATCTCCTAACCACATGACATTTGTTAAGAAGGTGACATGTATACATGTTAACTTTTTTAATTAACACAATTCTATTGCAACTTTCATCTAATATCACGCGTAACGTAATTCTACCTAATACTCCGTATATTTGTATATTACATATAAATTAATTAATAGATAAATTATGGTCATATTTAGCTGATTGTATTTAATGATAACAATGACTTATAAAATCTGAACATGAAATATATTTTTTCCCCCTTTCCTCCTCCACTGTGGGTGATGTGATCAAGAATATATTTGTCTTGGGTGACAAGGGATGATGAATTTTAAATTGGAATCGTCTCCCTCTCTTATCATGCATCTAATTGATACTCCCTCCGTATTTAAATAGCAGATACATTTGACCTGACACGGGTATTAAGGAAGAATAGTTGAATGAAATATAATAATAAAGCAAGAGGGTTTAGGGTAAATATTTTGATCAAGTAAAATAAGAGGGGATCATTAAATTTTGGATGGGTGTGGGGTGGAGGTGTATAAAATTAATTGTTTAATGTCGTAGTTGGTCATAGGGTAAATTAGATATATTATTTAAATAGATGGTGGGGTTGAAAATTTACTAAAAATGTAAGTGTATCTCCTATTTAAATACGGCCGAAAAGCTAAGTGTATCTCCTATTTAAATACGAAGTGAGTAATAAATATATCAAGATTTTTTTTCTTACTACTAACCTACATATTATAATGTTTTGTTTGTTTACTTAATTACTCTGGTAGACAATTGAATTGCCAAAGACTCTATAATTGAGTTTTGAAATTCAAAACTCTTTTACCAAAAAAAAAAAAAGTTTTGTGTCTAGAGTTGGGTTTGAGGCGGGTGTTAATACACGGGTGGCTGATGGAGTGGGAATTGGAAGGGGTGGGTACCGTCCCTAACATTAGTGTTGGGGATGGGGATGAGAATTTTAGGCGGGTACGGGTTGGAGACTCTGCTTCGCCTCAAAGCTATCTTAACTGAGAATAATGGTGGGGGAGGTGTTAAGTGATCAGGTAATGAGGTAGATGAGACGAGTATTAAGTGAGTATGACTATCAAAGTGAATGGTGGATGAATATTTTTATGCTTGATACAAGTGTTTTTTAGGGATAAAAATAATTTTGTATATGTACCCTTATTTGTTAGGAAAATTTGTTAATATTAATCCAACCTTTGGCCGATTTTCTTTTATAAGCCCACCTATGACATATTTTTCAATAATCTCACCTTTACTACCAATTACTTTTATTGGGCCTAACCGACCGGTTACTGGATAAAAATTCAACTTTTCTAATTTATTTATGGAAAATTTGTAATTATTAATCCAACCTTTGCCCGGTTTTTTTTAATTAAGCCTACCTATGCGATATTTCTAAATAATCCAACCTTTATGACCCAACTACTATTATTAATCCTGCATGACCGGTTACCTGCTACAAAGTCAAGGAAAATTTGTAATTATTAATCTAACCTTTGCCCGATTTTCTTTAATTAAGCCTACCTATGCAATATTTCTAAATAATCCAACCTTTATGACCCAACTACTATTATTAAGCCTGGATGACCGGTTACCTGCTACAAAGTCAACGTTAAAAACGTTGACAACCTAAAGTTGGTTTCCCTCCTAAAATATTGGACACGTCATCATCACTTGCCACCTAAACAAGGATTTCATTTTTTTTTCAAAAAACCCTTAACCCTTCTCTTCTCTGTACCGCGCGTGTTTCAGTTCCTCTCTCCTCCATTACTGCTGCTTCAACCAAAATTGTACTGGTTCATGACATCATCAGCGATTTTCTTGTGGAAATAGGTGACTTCATCCACGTGCATTCAAATTTCGTCTCCAAAATCGTACAATTGAAGGTGAACTTACGAACCTTAGCGGTTTTGATCCTTTTTTGGTAAGTTTTGAATTTTGGGCTTCCTTGATGGTCAGTTCGTAAAACCCGAGCTGTTGCAAGAATATAGTTTTTTTTTATGTTGTGGGATGTTGGTTATTTTGGTCTTGTTGGAAAATTAGAAAGAAAAAAAAACCTTGAATTTGAAGAAGATCCAGATCCGCAATTGCTTTACCCCAGCCATAGCAATTGCTGATTATTTTTGATGAATTTCGAATGGAGAGGTATGAGGGATCGACAATGGTGGAGAAGAGGTAGAAGAGAAATAATGGAGAGGAGTGCAGAGATGAAGCAGAAAATCGCAGAGGAGAGAGGAACGAAAATTAAAATAGCAATTAAAGAAAATAAGGGGAAAAATAAAATAAAATAAAATAAAAATTATAATTGTTATATGCCACGTAAGGGTGAATACCGCCTATAGCAGGTTAGTAACTTGTTAGGCTTAATAATAGTAGTTGGGTCATAAAGGTTGGATTATTTAGAAATATCGCATAGGTAGGCTTAATTAAAGAAAATCGGGCAAAGGTTGGATTAATAATTACAAATTTTTAATTTACTTATTTTTCTTTTTTAGGGTTTAGAGAAGAGAGAGAAAGAGTACTGACACGTAAGGATATATTACCACCTACGACAGGTTTATGACATGTTAGGTCCAATAAAAATAGTTGGGTAGTAAAGGTGGGATTATTAAAAAAGTATGTCATGATTGGACTTAATAAATGAAAATCGGCCAAAGATTGGAATAATATTAACAATTTTTCCTATTTTTTTTTATAAATAAGAAATCAAATGGAGTTACAACATGTCCATCATCGATTTTTAATTACGAGAGTATCTATAAGCTATATTTTGATGATAATTTTATACCATTGTAGTTCAGATTTCATATAAATTTATATTTATATTGTACACAGTGCATAAAATTCCCGAGTATATAGATATTTTTGTTTCAATGCTAATTTTATGTCAATATGCTCAGAAGTGGGTTTATACACTTACATAAATTGGTATGTAGGTAGTGGAGTAAATAACAAAACGGGTTATGATTATAGTGGTAGATATGATGAAGGAATGATGTACGTGATAATTGAATTTTATACCTAACAAAGGCAATGGGAGAAAAATGAGAATGAAAATAACTATTTATCTTGTACTTTCTTTGTTTCCTTTTTAAATTGTAAAATAGATAAATGACACACAATTGAAAGAGGTTAAAAAATGATAAATGATTCATTTAAAAGTTAAGCACGAATAAGAAGTAGTTATAACATGTCCATCATTGATTTTAATTACGAACTAGAGTATCTATAAGCTATATTTTGATGATAATTTTGTACCATTGTAGTTCAGATTTCATATAAATTTATATTTATTTTATACACCGTGCATAAAATTCCCGAGTACATAGATATTGTTTTTTCAATACTAAATTTATGTCAATATGCTCAAAAGTGGGTTTATACACTTATATAAATTGGTATGTAGGTAGTGGATTAGATAACAAAACGGGTTATGATTGTAGTGGTATATATGATGATGGAATAATGTGATAATTGAATTTTATACTTAACAAAGACAACGGGAGAAAATGAGAATGTGAATAACTATTTATCTTGTACTTTCTTTGTTTCTTTTTTAAATTTTAAAATAGATACATGACACACAATTGAAAGAGGTTAAAAAAAGGATAAATTAATCATTTAAAAGTTAAACACGAATAAGAAGTAGTTGTGTGATTTAGGTTTAATTTAATTAAATTGTCCTTTAACCTTCTTTATATCCTCCTTAAGTTGTGTATCACAAAACTATGTTGCAAATAAAAAAGAAGTACCATAAAAGAGATTGAAAAAGAAATAGAGGAAATATCATATAGTGAATTCCTTTTTAAATTTCTTTTTGGTTGTAAAACATAAATTGCTAAAAAAGACATAACAGTTCTTGATATGACCTATTATCCATATAAATTTTTTTGAAACCCCTATTTTGATTTTTTTTTTAATTGAAGACGAATAAAAAAAGGCCGTACATGAATACATTAAGTAGTACTCTGTACTCCCTCCGTCCCGGAATACTTGACCTGTTTTCCTTATCGGGTCGTCCCTTAATACTTGACTTGTTTCTAAAAATGAAAATATTCTAACAATATTATATTATTTCTCACTCCATCCCTATTAACCCACCTACCCCCTACTCCATACAAAAAATAATTAAAAATTCAACCCCTACTCTCCCCCAACCCCACCTCTTAACCCACCTCCCACTAACTACATTAAAATAATACCCTACTATCAACTACTACCTATTAAATTAAATAAGTCAATTCAAGTCCCTTAAACTCTGTGTCGGTAAAACCGGGTCGAGTATTCCGGGACGGAGGGAGTATATATTATCAGTATTTTAGTATATTTCATTTGGGTTGGAAACATTGAAGATTCCAAACAGATAGTACAAACACTTAGAATCAGAGGGAGTATGTGTGTGTGTGTAGAAGATTCAACTTCTCTTCATGACATAAGCCATATGACTATATGAGGCGATGGGATAAAATAAGAGAACATGGAGAAGAAAAACCTAGCTTATTCGAACCACATATCTAACTAAATTCATGTATTCACCATTAAACCTACATACGTAACAAAATGCAATTTTTTGAGAGTCTGTATTTAATTGGTAATTAATATTACCAAAATAATGATTAATATGTTAATGTAAAGATGTCCTCTCCTACACATTAAATTATACTCCTTGTGTAGTTTTAAATCTATGTAAAACTATTATTATAATTAGTAAACCGTGCATCGCACGGGTACTATACTAGTTTTATTCTAGTTGTGCATTGTTCGTCATAATAATTACGGAGTAATGTTGTTTATTTAATCATAGGAGATTAGGAGCCCTTTAAATAGAAAAATAAAATAAAATATTGATTTTAAAATAATTTATATAGTTCCTAATTTCCTATCCATAAAAAAAACGAGCTGGAATCCTAAATTGCACTATTGCAGTACAAAGTGGGGCACGTGGCAATTGCTAAGCACCTTAATTGTTTCCCGCCAGAAATGAAAGGCCACGACTAGAAGTCTAGAAGTCTAGAACGGGGATTGTTTAGTTTCATCTTCTCCCATCAAAAGTCTAGAAGTCTAGAACTCTCACCAAAAGTCTTTCCCCCCAAAAAACCTCGTCGTAACCCTAAACCCTAACACATTTCAATTCATCGACGGTAATCAATTGCAGAATTCTGGACCAGGTCAGTTTCATACTTCTTACTCTATAATTCTTTGACGTTTTCTTTCTTTAATTTATATATGACAATGTTTTACAGAATTGCGAAATTGCTAATTTTATGTAGTACTAACATTTCAATACAATTTGTTTCTTTTCCCACTTTAGTTTCTGATTCTGATCAAGATTGAGTAATTCTTCCTTGATCTTGCTTGATTGTTCTTGATTGTGTGCTATATTTGGATTAAAACTATACTAATTGTTGATTAAACTTGTTTTAAGTGTTTTTTTTTTGTGTTCTTTTGTACAAATTCAAGAAATTTGTAGTTGTTAGTTGTCTCGTGAATAATTTTGGTATAAATTGAAGATGATGTCCCCGAAACTATTATTTTGAAGATCCTTCCAAAGTAGTTTTTGATTGATCGAAAAACAATGTTTCCCAATTTGACTGATTGGCGATATTAGGGAACAATTTTATGTTATCGATAGAATAATTTAATAGATTTAAGTAGATTACATCCACAATGAGATGGTTTTCTGTGACGAAAAAAAGAAGACTCCAATTCGGGTAATTCTAAGTTTATTTGGAGATAAACATAACAAGAATATCAACATGTCCAATTCAAATGGTTGAATATGAAGTGGGAAATATGATTTATTAACCTTCAAAGAGTTTGCTTGTTAGATGAATCTCAATATATATTTGCAAGATACTCCGTATGAAATTTTATAATTTTATAAACACATTAAAGGATACTGATGAATCATGTAATGCGGAGTAAGTTATATCAGAGATAAAATATGTAGAGTATCACATTATGTGCTTGTTTGGTTGACTCAAAATGAAAGTGAAAGTTCTTGGTATTTGGAAAACAATGAATTTGTTTTGTTGACAAAATTCCTGTGAAGTTTTATTTCCCGTAAAATGAAGGAATTCACTTGCATTGTTTCTCCTAGGTGAGTGAAACTTCACATGGGAATTTCTACTTCTCATACACAACCAACCTGTTTTGTATACTTCACATGAAATAGAACATCATTACCATTGAACCTTCCTACAATCAACTGAACGACCACTTGGTTATGCAAAGGCAAAATGATTAGATTCTCGCAAGTTGGAACACTTGTTCTGTTTTTTGTTTCGATTAGATGAATTTTTTTAGAGATTATACCTTCTACTGCGTGTTAATAAATTGTGAATTTTTTATGGATAGGTATTTTTTTGTTTCCTTTCCTTAGGAAAACATGTCAGGGCCATCTAGGGTTAACAGAACTGACGAGGAGCGAGCAGAAGATGCTCGACAGGGCTTAGCAAAGTTGATATGTTACCATAAAATGGCACCACACACGATCTGTAGTGGAGGTTTGGTAGATTTAAATTGTGACATCAAGCCTGACCTGGTTTCAAACTTCAATTTTGAGATCCTTGAGCGTAATTGCTTGAAATTATACAAGGCAGAGCAATGTATCGCGAAGGAAACTTTCTCAAAACTTGCTGGACAAATCAGTCTCTCGGTGGATTTACTTGCTCACGAGAAGCGAGGGGATCAATATCTTTGCTTAAGTGCTCAATTCATCGATGCTGATTGGAAACTCCGAAAATGGGTTATTAAGTATTGTGGTGTTTCCAATATGAATATGGACCTGCCATCTGAAGCCATTTTGAAGTCTCTGAAAGAGTATGATATTGAGACCAAAATACTCTCTTTGACTGCTGCAGGAACTGGTGACTTGGCTGATATTGTGAAGGAAAATGTTCAAGAACGGTCGATGCTCCCAATGGATGGTCAATTGTTTCATGTGCATTGTAGTAGTGATATCATAAGCCGTATGGTTAAGAAAGGATTTGAGGAGATTGATGAAATCATTGACAAAGTTAAATTGTTAGGTGGGTCCAAATCACCGCCTTTATGGAATCTTACAAGCTCTATGCTTTCAGATGCCTTTACAAAATTTTCTAAGAAGGAACGGGAAAAGGTCAGGAAGATTTGCGAAATTGCAGACAGAATTTATGAAATAACTGAAGCATTATTTGAGTTTAAGAGACCAACACCTAATCTGTTTCTACCACTCCTTCAGGAGATTCGGGCTTACCTTGTTCAAGAGTCGGGCAGTTCAGATGCATTTGTTAGTCTTGTGGCACTGAAAATGCTCGAGATCTTGAATAAGTACTTTGATGATATGTGTGAAGTGCTTTCTATTACTGCCCTTCTGGATCCACGTTACAAAAGGAATTTCATAGAGTTTTGTCTGTCTGACTCGTGTGCAACCACTGTTTCGGAGAACCTTTGCGAGGTATATGATGGCTACGTGGTGCAATGTGATCAAAAGGAGTATCTATTGAGCGATTCAAGTAGAGAGTCAGGTGAAGATGATGATGAGGATGGGGATGAGGATGAGAAAAGGTCTAGAAGACATGCCAATAAAAAACTTCGTAATAATCGTCTGGAAAACCTGAACGTAGTAAAAGAGTATTTCCAGTCAGTGCAATCTGAGGATGATGAATCTCAATGGTCAGATTTGGATTTGTATCTTGAAGAGCCGGTCTTACCGCAGATGGAGAACTTCAGCGTGTTGCACTGGTGGAAAGAAAACGAGTTCAAGTATCCTCAGCTTTCTAGGATGGCTCGCGACTTCCTGGCTATTCCTCTGTCTGTTGCGACTGGCTCTGATGCATACTACACTGAGCCAAGGGAAGCTGATTGGACATTGTTGTCTTTGAAACCTGAACTGATGAATGCCTTGAAGTGCACTAGGAGCTGGAAATTTGGTTATGTAAAAAGTAATATAAGGTACTCCCTCCGTCCCTTAATACTCGCACCGTTTCGACTGAATATCTTTAATTATATATTATAAAAACTTATAAAAAATTTAATATTTTGAAAATATATATTAAGATGAAGCCAACAATATATTATATACTAACATTTATTTTCATATACTATAAATAAAATAGGGTCAAAGTGAATTATGTGAATAGTGCAAAAAGTCAAAACGGTGCAGGTATTAAGGGACGGAGGGAGTACATATGCTGAATAAACTTGGACTACATACTAGATTTTATATGTTTCATTATTTCTAACTGAACATCCCTCTTGATTTTTTCCTGCTGATGCAGCTCCTCCGAGGCTCAACAGAACTTTTTTGCGGCACTCATGAGATCATGAGTGGAGCTGTGGGAGAGTACAGGTATAGAATGATAGTCTATGAAACTTTTAAGTTTTTTTTACTTGACGACTTCTGCTGATTTTTTTTTAATTGGTAGGAAATGAACTACTTGTATCAAATCAAACACGATTTAGCTGAAGTTTTTGTATTGGCATTGTAGATATTGATATGTCTTGCCAGTTGCCACTGTTAGTCGATATTGAAGCTTATTTCTAGTATTTTTCTCTGGAAATTTTTAGTCAGCAAGAAAACTTATTCGTTGCAACTATCTATTCCAATCTTACTTTTTACTTCGTAACTTGTACGTATGTGCCCATATCAAAAGAAAACACTTACACGTATTTCATCCTAATTTTTTATGAAAGCACGAGACCGATAAGGTAGTCATAGAGGATGATATATCAATTCGATATTGTGTGTTGGGTCATGAGTTGTGTCTAACATGACAGATTTAGAAATTGAACTAAGGACAGTCACTATAAAAAAATTCATGGAAAATTGACTATTATATCCGTCTATTTTTGTTCTTTACGTTTGATATTATTTAACGATTAATTAATGTGCGTTGAGATTCATCTATTCTTTTATTTAAACAAAGTAGATTACGTTTATTTTTAATATTTTCACTTTTATAAAAAAAATATGACATTGAGAAAATGGGAAAGATTTTATTGTCCAAATGTAAAAGTGTGAGAGATTAAATGCATCTATGAATTTAATTGGTTAAAATAATCCTTAAACACAAATTTTTATAGAATATTAATGCATTTGTGTGAAAATATAAAAAGAAATGTAAAGAACAAAATACGCCCGAAATGAAATACGTAAAAAACAAAAAGAGACGGAGAATACGAATTAATGAAAAATGAGCTAAAATTATACTCCGTACTTTTTTAAGTCACTGTACTCGATATTCATAAGCTTTGCCATGACAATCGATAATCTAAGCATTGAAGGAGACAACCGGATGGTCATCAACACAGTAAAAGGAATTTGGAAAATTAAGTGGAAGCTCCAATTCGTCATTCAAGATATACAGGATATTCTCAACTTCTTTGACAATTGGAGTATTAAGCACGTTATCGGGAAGCTAATTGAGCAGCAGATTGAATTGTACATATTGGTCCTCTAATTATCAACACCATATGTATTGATAAATCTTGTAATAGTCCACATTTACTTTCCATTTTAGAATGTGATTATGTAGGAGTATCACTTGTACGGAGGGAGTACGAGGAGTTTTTAATGTACTATTCTTCTTACCTTAAATTATAAAAAACATGTGTTTTGCCACGAGGCCCGCGACCACGAGTATGTCAAAAGTATATCACACTAATATTTTTTAGTCCAGTGGTTAGGACTGGAGATTTTTGTGTGGTTTTAAAAAAAGAAAAATAAAATATTTCTCCCGGTATCACTGTTACTAGAAATTACCTTTTGTGATTTTTATATTTTAATTTTAGTTGTGTAATAAACAGAAAATTGAAAATAAAAAACAATATAGATTTCTTCATTCATTATTCTCTCTTCTCAAATCTTTCACCCTTCCATGGAAGGAGACAACCGGCAAGCAACCACCAGGTTTTCCTTTCCGTCTATCTCCCTTTTGATTTCCCAATATTATTGCTGATGCTGGTTGCATACTTGCATGCAAGAGCGAATTCCTCAATTGCGATTACAGTTTGTTACGATAGTATATACGGAGTATATTATGTTAATATTGTAATATTCTAGGATATATGGAGTTACCTAATTAGCCTTCCTATGTAATATATATATATATATATATATATATATATATATATATATATATATATATATACGAAGTTCATTAATGAGAATATTAGAATTTGAGCGTTATTTGTCATGTTATCATGAACCTATGTTTAAAACCCTATTTTTTTCCGCAAAATTTTTGACATAGCAGTCGTGAGTTGTGTGAGAGGAGTTCTTGTTCATCATCACCATGGGCAATGATGGAGACAACGTACCTAAGGTGGAACCAACCGTCGACCTTGACTACTACCTAGGGTCAGGCGACGAGCCATGCATTGTTATCACCCCCATCAAACTTAGGGGAGCATCGAACTACGACGAATGGGCTAAGGCGGTTCGACGTTCGATGATTTCAAAATTTAAGTTTGGCTTTCTTGATGGTTCTGTTACGGAGCCTATGACAGACGCGAACAAGATGAAGCATTGGATTGCGGTTAATTCAATGGTAGTGTCGTGGATAACTAATACCATTGAAGAGACTTTATGCTCCACTGTGGAGGTTTTTGACATTGCACACGAGTTGTGGAGCCATCTGAGGAAACGTTATTGTGTTGTTACTGGCACCCGTGTCTGCCATATTAAGATGGCATTGAGTGGGTGTAAACAGGCCACAACAGAAGTCACAGAAGGTGTCACAGAGTACTACGGGAGATTGTCGAAGCTGTGGAAGGAGTATGTGCAATATGCACGGGTTCCACGATGTACGTGTGCTGGCTGTACATGTAATATTGCAAAGCAGGTGGGCGAGATTTGTGATGAAGATCATATGCACTATTTCTAATCGGCCTACAAGATCACTATGAAGCCATATGAGCTCAGTTGTTGGCTCAATCGCCACTACCGTCCCTGGACGAGGCATATCAGACTGTTATAAACACTAAGAATATGCGTGCCAAAGGAGCTAACGGGAAGGGGAGCGTCATGGCTTTCAAAGTTGAGACCAAGGGTCGCACAAGGTACGGAGACACGAGTGAGAGGTTCTGTCAACATTGTAATCGTGAGGGTCATGAGGAGAGTAGTTGCTATCAATTGATAGGTTTTCCAGAATGGTGGGATGAGAAGAAAATAGGTGGAAGAGGTCCTGAACGTGGTGGTAGAACTTCTG
Organism: Spinacia oleracea; assembly: GCF_020520425.1. Classification (NCBI taxonomy): domain Eukaryota; kingdom Viridiplantae; phylum Streptophyta; class Magnoliopsida; order Caryophyllales; family Amaranthaceae; genus Spinacia; species Spinacia oleracea. The sequence continues at coordinate 9,558,383 of NC_079490.1, forward strand.
GCAGAAGAGGAAAGGGTGGTCGAGGGTCTGTTATGATGTGACTAGTAGTGCAGCAATTGTTGCTGGCAGTACGTCAGGTACAGGGGTGCAGCAGATACATGGAGCAGGGACATCAGATAGTCACGGTCTTGTGGGTGTTACGAGTGATCAATTACAACAAATAGTCGACATATTGTCTAAGCCTACACTTAAGTTTCAAGGTAACATAGATTTAAGATGGATTATTGACACCAGAGCCTCAAATCATGTGACGGGTGATACTTCGATTTTGAAAAATATCAAAACGTGAGGAAATTGTTCGATTGTGTTACCGGATATGGTCAGTCGGCAAATTCAAATCAATATGGCTCTGTGATATTGGATGTTGGATTAATACTTGATAATGTTTTATTTGTGCCAAAATTAAACTGCAATTTAATTTCTATAACTCAATTAAGTGACGAATTAAATTGTTCTGCTCAGTTTACTAACAAAATATGTGTTATTAAGGACCGCTCGCCGAGGACGGTGATTGGCGTGGGTGATCGACAGGAATGACTATATTTTTTCCGAGGAGTTCCGCGAGTACGGGTGTTTGCAGTGGAATGTGTGGTCGACTTGTGGCATCAACGAATGGGACATCCGTTAGAGAAAATATTGAAGTTACTCCCTTCTGTGAGTACTAGTAGTAGGAAGAATAATAAAGTTTGTGATGTATGCCCGTGTGCAAAGCAATGTAGAGAGAGTTTTCCATTTAGTGATAGACGTGCTAGTCGAATGTTTGAATTAGTTCATATTGATTTGTGGGGTCCCTACAAGACACCTTCGTCTTGTGGAGCGAGATATTTTTTGACAATTGTTGATGATTTTTCTAGGGGTGTTTGGATTTACTTAATTAGCAATAAAACAGAAGTTGAGTCGATGTTTTTTTAATTTTGTTGCAATGATCAAGTGTCAATTCAATCAAGTCATCAAGATTGTTCGGAGTGATAATGGGACTGAGTTTAATTGCTTACAAGGATATTTTTTTTAAACATGCCATGTTGTTTGAGTCGTCGTGTGTTGGCACCCCCCAACAAAATGGGAGGGTAGAGCGACACCAACATATTCTGAATGTACGTAGCAAGAGCATTGCGTTTCGAAGGAAATTTGCCTCAGAAATTTTGGGGAGAATGTGTTATGGCCGCATGTTATTTGATCAACCGAACACCCACTCCGCTTCTCAATAATAAGACGCCTTACGAAATGTTATTTGGTAAAGCGCCTTCTTATGTGCTTATTCGTGTTTTTGGATGTTTGTGTTATGCTTATAATTAACGGAGTAAAGGAGAAAAATTTGAGTCGAGAAGTAGAAAGTGTGTGTTTCTTGGGTATCCTTTTGGACGGAAAGGGTGGAAATTGTTTGATTTGGAGACTCGGGATTATTTTGTCTCACGAGATGTGAAATTTCACGAACATGTCTTTCCATATGCGGCTGTCTCAAATGGGTTGATGGGTATGCAAAATGAGAATGGTGAGACTGATGTTGTGTGGGAGAATGATGGTGTGTTTGAGTGTTGGAAACTAGTGTCTGATGTTGTGAAGGCAAGTGATGTGCAAGTAGTTGCTGCCTCTGCAGTAGGTGGAACAGACGCAACAGCTGTGCAGGGGGATGGTGCTCCTGTTGTGCAGCAACTGCAGCAACACAACAGTGTTCCAACTGCTTCTGTTGTGCAGCAACTGCAGCAACACAGCAGTGTGCCAACTGACCATGTTGTGCAGGATCAGCAGTTGCGACATGATGTTGCATTGATGCAGTGTGTGAGCGAGGCGCTGCAGGTGACAGGCGAGGCGCAGAGCGCAATGGGCGAGGCGTAGGGCGCGTTGGGCGAGGCGCTGCATGAGGCAAAAGGTGAGGCACTGCATGGAACTGTTGCGTGTGTTGTCCCTCTTGCTGCTGCTTTCACCGATTCCTGTCCTGCTACAGCTACCAGTGAACAACCACGACAGATTGTGGTGAGTACAGAGCCTACATTGGAGACCGAAAATGAGAATGTGAGATCGGGTGACGTCACGGGAGGTACGGAAATGAGGGAGGAGGATACCGAGATAGGAAGAGGGAAGCGTAAAAAGTAGGGATGAAAATATCTAGTGGATGATCCATTAACCCGATCACCCGCTATAATTAAACGGGTGAAAACTCGGATTAAATGGATGAAAAGCGGGTGATGGGTGACGCGGGTGATGGATGTGGGTCGGACGGGTGATGTATTTTTGTCCATCACCCGATCCACACCCGTTTATCACCTGATCCGTCACCCATTTATTTTAAATATATTATTTGTATTACTATTTAAATATAAAATGTGTTTATAAATCCATTATTTATTAAAGTTAGTGCTCATTTAATTTTTTTTGGTTATAAGTTATGCGTGATGAGAACTATTTATATGTTTCGTAATTAAATGTACGTATATAACCTTTTTTTTTTAGTTAACTATTATGCATATTATTAGATGGTGAATTTTTAATACTTAATAATTTTCACCCGAATATCACCCTATCCACCCGGTTCACCTGTGGGTGATGGATGGATAAAATGCGGGTGATGAGTAAAGCGGGTGACGGATGAACCGGGTGGAGCGGATGAAAGCGGGTGATGGATGCGGGTGATGCTCCACCAGATCCGAATCCCACCCATTTCCATCTGTTATTCCAGTAGGAACACGCACAAGAGGGGGGGGGGTGAATTGTAATTAGAACTTTGATAAAGTTTCTTGCGGAACTTAAGAAACAATCAAGGAACTGAGAATAGAGAAGACAATAACAACAATTGTGAAAACTTCTTGACACTAATCAAGAAGAGAATTCTTTTATTATAGTAATGCCTCGATTACAATAATCTCTCCAACACAAGTTCCTCTCAAACTTGTGTTCCTCACAGTAATCTACTCTGATTACAGCTCTTTCACTTCTCTCTCTCAGACTTAAACTCTAAGTCTCAACAAGATAACTCTATCCTTACTAATACCAAATACAATTCGTGTTTGGATAACTCTAGATATTAATGATGCTTTTGTGTATATATGTCACTTAGGAACTTAGGATTAACTAGGACACAAACTGTTTTTAGAAAAATCTTTGACAATGCGTTTTTAGGAAAGCAAGAACTCTTAGAAAGTTTGTGTGTTTTTTTTCAGAAAACTTCTTGGCCTTATATAGAGTTTTGTCCTTAGGGTTTGTTCCCTTCAAAAACTCAACTGCCAACAACTGACACTTTGATTTTCACGTCCCTAGACTTGAGGAACAAGGGGAGACCACTTCCCACACAACTTCCTCAACTGCTGGACGTGTTTAAGACTATGTCAATCACTGAAAAATGTTTATTTATTTTGTCAAAATAAATAGGAGAAGTTTTAGGAAGATAAAAACTGTTTTTATTTAAGTAACAGAATGTGATGAAAATCTTATTTTTATTAAATAGGAAAAGATATTTTATTTAAAAGTATTTTCCTTAAAACTGTGTTGCTTGATATTTTTGACAAAAACACACGAGTAATCCAAGTTCCTCTAGTTCCTTATATACTACTTAGCATATTAATATATTACATATAGTCTAAGCAAGATAAACTACCTAGACATATATGTCTTTCCTTTGGTGAGGCATTCAACTCTGAAGCTTCACTTGTTCCAGCTCAGGAACAATAATGAGTTCCTCTTATGTTTAAATAGGAACTCGTTGCCATGAGTCTGTAATAGTTCTTGTGGATATTCGGAACTCTTGATATGTAACTGTGTTGCTCCTCTTGTGACTTCAGACTGGAACAAATACAACTTCCAGCTCTGGAACTCCAGTGACTGTTCCAAGTGTACATCAGGAACTTCACCAGCTTATTCAAGTTCCTATCCTAATAGAAACTTGGGCATTTACCTGTTCAAAGTCATTTAGCAACCATAATTAGGAAGTTTGCAATATGTGTGTGTCATCAACCAAAACTTAGGAACAACAATATTCCCCCTTTTTGGTGATGACAACACTTGCAAACTTTTTACAAAGAGAGTAAGTACAAACAGGAACTTATACAGACTATTGTGAAACAGAACATAAAAATTGAAAAACAAAAGAGAAAGATTAAAGAGAAGAAAGAAAGAAAGAAAAATAAACTTACAGAGAGATTCAGAGAGATTGATGCAGGAACTGGGATTGAGTGTGCCTTGGAAGTTTGCACCCTTGACTTCCCCCTGTTGACATCAACAAAAAGCATAGCACGAAATATAGCCATTCCAAACACAGTGCCCCACGATCAACGTTTGGCAAGTTAAGCTAGCCTCAAAGTATTAAGCCAACTCATACAATAAATTGAAAGCAAGCAGTAATGATCAAAACTAGAAAGCACAGATATGTGTAACCAAGCAAGTCAAAATAAGATGGAACAAATACCCAAGTTTGAAAATTATACAAACCGAAAGCAAATTAAAAAGATTGTTCCATGGCAAAAGATAAAAGAAACATGGGATAGGGTGATTTAGGCTTGGGATGGGGAACCAGAACCAGCAGTTTCTTCTATCACAGTCTCCTCAAAAGATTCCAGATTGTTGATCTTGGTGAGGATTGTGGCACGAGTTGCATTGGCTTGTTCTGAGTAGTGGTGAAGATTGTTTTGGAGAGTCTTGACACTTGTAACCAATGCACCTATGTGGGCCTGCATTGAGCTAATCCTGTGATCTGTTCCCTCCTGTAGTTCCACCAGACGAGCAACTGTTGCCTTCAGCTCCAATATCTGATCATCCTTTGTGTTCCAGGCACCCCCATGATCTTGAACATGTTCCTGTTCAGATGGAACACGACGAGCTTTGGACTTTTTGGAGGATCTGGGTGTCCTTTTTCTTGGCCCAACAGTTTCAGGCAGTTCCTCTTGATTCAGTGGAACAACATCCTCCTCTATGGGCATCTCCTTGACATCCCCTTCCTCATTTATTTCCATGAAGACAGGCCCTCTTTTCTTGTTCTCCTTCATTGCCACCCTCAAGCTCTTTCTTTTTCCTACACTCTTCCTGTTCCCTCGAGATAAAGGGACCTCTATTTGTTCGAGTTCCTCCTCCTCCTCCACTTCTTCTTTAACTACAGTTCCTTCCTGATCTTCCTCATCTTGTTTCTCTTCCTTTCCAGCCCTAATGACTTTACCCTGAACCACTTTAAGATTTAATAGATGGAGCATTTCAAGTTGAAGGATTTGGGTGGATTTTAAGGGAATCACAAAGTATGGGCTAAGGTCAACTGAGAAGCTTTTGAAGATTTCTGTAAGAAGGGAGGAGTATGGAATTTTGAATTTGGGGATACAGGTGGATAAGTGTTTGATCATGATTGCAGGAAAGTTTATGGGAATTTTCCTTTCAAGACAATACATGAGACATGCATCAAACAGACTTGCTATGTTCCTTTTCTGAGTTCGAGGAACTACACCTCTCCACACAATATTAAACAGTAATTTTTGAAGAGGTGAAAAGCAGTTGTGTGAGGTGGAGGTGGATACTTTAGAATCTCCTCCAATGGAACCAACTATATCTTTCTCATCTACATTATCTATGGTCACTGTGATTTGACCTTTGAGCCACATATCAAAACCCCTATTGGGTGTACCAAACAGCTGTTCCAGATAAGAGGCATCAAATTCGATGCGAGTTCCATTCACTTTACTTGAACATACATTATCAACACATGCAAAGTTCTTGCAGAATTCTTTCATAGCTTCAGGAATTAAGGGGGATTTGGCATAGGTACTCAACAGACTTACCCATTTTTGTTGTTCAAGGATTTCCATCAACTCTTTAAATTTCGTGGCTTCACACCATGTTGAGTTGATTGCGAACCCCTCGACCAGGTTGTTTTCCTTTGCAGTGAGTTTCTTGGACCCTTTTGCTTCCCCCTGAGTTTGAGCATTCTCCTCTGTTTCCTCGATGTTTTCACCAGAAGCTTCCACTCGTCGTTTTTTGGATTTTCTTGTGGAGGATCTAGGGTTTGAGATTGGGGATTTCATTTCGATTTCAGTGTCGGTTTGTTCCCCCTGAGTGATTGCGAGCATTGGATTGTGGGATCGAAGAGGAATTGGCGATTGAATGGGTGAGGTATCCATGGGAACTGGAGATGAAGGGTTTCTCTTTCGTTTGAGGGATGTGAGATCAGTGTTGTTGCTTGTGAGAACCATGGTGGAGGTTTTTATAGGTGAAAGGAGAGGTGATGTCAGTGGAGAAGGCGTGTGGGAGAGAGAGAAAGGGGGTTGCATGGATTGAATGTGGAAAGGGAAGAGTTTCTCCTATTTATTGCCAATGGAACCGTTCCAAACATTCTTTGAATATGGGTATTCGGTTTTGAATTTTAAAAAATAAATAGATAAAAATAAAAGGAAAATGTAAAAAAAATTGTGTTTGACTTTGACTTGCTTAATTTCGTATCTCTGACTTAACTAGTTTGAAAGGAACTGCTTACCTTGCTCATTTGGAGTGTGAGTGAATTTGCCACGATGGTAAGCTTCAACTATGTTTGCACACAAGATTTTGTGTTTGTAATAGTCTATATGTTGTTAGGTTATGATTCATATGACAGTTCATAAATCATGCGGAAAAAACCATAAAGCCAGGAAACATATTATTTACACATAATCATTTAGCATAGTTTAGATGCATACTCTTTGTTGCGTGCCTTCCCTAGCTGCGCCCGAACCGAACAAGAACAAGTCTTTAGGACTCCAAGTGTCGTCCCTCCGTAGATAGTCCACAGCACGTCCGGATCCGCCTTAAGATTGACCAACTAGAATCGCGCTTAAGGTTCTAATATTTTCGGTTAGGTAGGCAAGAATATTGGCTGATTTTTCTGCTTAAAAATCTTAGTTTTGAATACTTAAAACTTGTGTATAAATAATGACCCCTAGGCCTTTATTTATAGAGTTATGGAAAAGGAATCGTAATCCTAGTAGGATACGAATTAATTGAAATTAGAATCCTACATGAATTCTATTTAATTAATTTATCCAATTAGGAATAGAAATTTAATCATACACTAACTCTTGTAGTTTTAGGAATCACGCATGAGCACAAACTCACACACACACGACAGCCACAAGGGCTGCCCATGCGCGTGCGAGCAGCAGCCCACGCAGCGCGGCCCACGCATCCGTGGCCTTGGCGCGCGCTGGGCCTGCCTTGCGGTAGGCCTAGGCGCTGCCTTGCCTGGGCTTGTGGCGCGCGTGCTTGCTGGGCGATGGCCCGGCTTCGTGCTGGGCCTTCGTCCGGCAGGCCTCGTCCGATGCTAATTCGTACGATACGCTTCCGATTAAATTTCCAGTTCCGGAATTTATTTCCGATACGAACAATATTTAATATTTCCGATTCCGGAATTAATTTCCGTTTCGAACAAATATTTAATATTTCCGTTTCCGGAATTATTTTCCGATTCCGGTAATATTTCCGATTCTGACAATATTTCCGTTTCCGGCAATATTTCCGATTCTGGTAATATTTCCATTTCCAATAATATTTTCCGATACGTACCATGTTTCCGTTTCCGGCAACATCTACGACTTGGATAATATTCATATTTCCGATACGATCCATATTTCCGTTTCCGGCAATATCATCGTTTCCGGAGTATTCATTTCTTGCCTGTGACGATCTTAGCTCCCACTGAAACCAAGATCCGTCGGTTCCGAATATTCATAGATGGAGTATTTAATGCCATTAAATACTTGATCCGTTTACGTACTATTTGTGTGACCCTACGGGTTCAGTCAAGAGTAAGCTGTTGATTAATATCATTAATTCCACTTGAACTGAAGCGGCCTCTAGCTAGGCATTCAGCTCACTTGATCTCACTGAATTATTAACTTGTTAATTAATACTGAACCGCATTTATTAGACTTAACATAGAATGCATACTTGGACCAAGGGCATTATTTCCTTCAGTCTCCCACTTGTCCTTAGGGACAAGTGTGCATTTCCTAATTCCTTTGTCGCTCGATGCTTGCTCTTGAACATAAGGTAAGAGTTGTCATCCTTATTATGTCCAGAGGTGTTCCTCGGTTTCAGAGTTCAACTGATCAAATAAACAGATAATCATAGCCTATGATTCATCCGAGCACGGCCATGCATTTCACAGTTTCTAGCTCTCCGAGTGGCCTTGTACAACTTTTAAGCATCTCTTCCCGATTTATGGGAGGACAATCCCAATCTTGCGATCTTGAGATTAGACTTCGTTTGATAGGTGATTACCTGAGCGTTGCCTTTATAGCCTCCTTTTACGGTGCGACGGTTGGTCAACGTCAAAGCAACCAGTTCTCAAACAAGTAATCTCAAATCACTCAGGTATTGAGGATTTAGTGTCTAATAATTTAATGAAATTTACTCATGACAGATTTTCATCTCTTACAGTAAAGTTTCATGGGTCTTGTCCGATACTAGTCTTCCCAAAGTAAGTATCTATGCAAATGATTATGACATTGCCATGTCCACATAGTTCAAGAAACAGAACTACTAGTCATCTTGCATTCTAATCGTCTAACGTTTTCTATGCGTCCAATTTTATAGAAAACTCCGATTAGGGACCATTTTCAATCTTTGACATTCAAGTTCACTTGATAGACATTTCTTAGTCACAGGACTGGTCCTGACAGTCTATCTTGAATATATCGTCAAATTGAAGGGACTCATCATTTAATACTAAACCAAGATTAAATGGAATATGAAAATACATTTCATATATGATAAATGTTCAACCCCAATGTTTTACAAGCATGGGCCTCAAACCCATCTTCTAAAACAGTTCATGGAATTCAAAGCTATGCTTGATTTCCAGTGCTACAATGTGAGTGTTGCTTCTCACTTGTTGCATAGGTTTAGTTATCATGCTTTGCCAATCTTAATATCCTTTTATCGAATGTTCTTCGAGATATGATGATAAGATCTTTTCGAGTTTGTTTATTATGTGATCTAGTCTTTCTTACTTCGATGGTGGTTTTACTCATTTTGCAATGAAGAACCATCAAGTTAGTAGACGTTTTTCTTGCTTCAAGAGTGGTTCTACGCATTTTTCAATGAAGAATCATCAAGCCAGCAGATAGGTGATCTACCCAAGTTCAGTGAAGAACTTTAAACAACCCTGTTTTATTGCTTCTTAGGCAATAATTACTTTTACTTCAACTTTATAGGTTGCTAGTGATGCTTTGTTTGGAATTACTTATCCAAGCAGTTCACAGATATGTGGAATACTCTCAACTATATCTTAGAACATAGAAATCATTATTTTAATTTCCCACGCAACAACTCATGGTCTCCAACCCATGTTGCCATTTCAAAACACGATGCTCTATAGCTCGTCCTTGTCAATGGTTAACTCCAAAGGGGTCTTGCTTGATCCTTTGCCAGTGTTTCTGCGTGTAGCATCAATATTTAGCATATCTTTATTTCCTTGAATCAAGAACTATTCCTATGTACCTTTTCAAGTACCATAAGTATTCTTGATCTCAATCTAGTTGATCTTCACTTAGATCAATAGAGATTGGTATATGTTCGTCATGGCTAAAGTCATACGATACGTTTTTGGCGATCCTCATATTATATCATACATGATAAATTCTTTTGCAGAATAATTCCCAATTGAATTCTATTCATGTAACTTTAGCTTATTCAATTTCAGCAGATACTGAATCCAGCTAAATTCTTTGACATATAATATAGGTTAAGAATCTCATTTAGACTCTTTGATGTTTAACTTAGTAAATGCTTATACATAGTTCAAACATCCTTTACTTAGATTTATTCACATGGGTCGAATATCTCCAATGGAGACTTTCGTGTTTGATTTAGTAAATGCCATTTTATCCAAAACAATATCATAAGATTTTTGTAAATAGATCTTAATACCCAGTATGTACTAAGTTTCGCCATGGTCCATCATTGATGAATTATTTCAAATCTAAGTCATTAGCATTTGAATGTTATTTCACAATAGAGAGATATGTGTGTAATACACATAGGACCAATTAAGTTTTAAGTACTCCCACTAAACTTCTTATATATCTATAAGAATCATGTACATTTTATGAAACTAAAATACTTATTAGCTTCACTAAAATACATTTCTAATTCCCAATTGCTTGCTTAAATCTGTACTTAGATTTCATAAGCTAGCTTTCCTTTTCAAGCATTTATTTGGATCCACAAATCCTATGACATACCATGTACATAGTTTATTCCAACATTTGATTGAGGAATACGTTTTGTCATCCAATTGCCATATGTACCAATATGCAATCATTGCTTGAATTATAGACTTAAGCATTACGATTTTGCATGAGGTTTCAACACAATCCATGCCATGAATTTGCTTGTAACCTTTAGCAACTAATCTAGCTTTGTGTGTGAACACAATTCCATGTTTGATGGTTTTTATCCTTAAAACAAACTTGCAACCAATAGGTGTGAAACTATTCTTGCAAATCAACAAAATTTCAATTTTGTCATCAAAACATTGAGTATGTTTTATGGCCTCTAACCATTTAAAACATTTGAGTCTATATATGGCCTCTAACCATTTTAGGGAATCTAGGTTTCGTCATAGCTTTCTTACAAGTCATAAACTCATTAATCTACATGATAATAGTTTGACTGCAAGTTGTAGGTTTCTTCACTATCGAATAGAAGAATCTCATAGTTTCATTGACCAGAACTCTATGTTTCCTTACTATCTAATAGAAGAATCTCATAGTTCCAGTGACTTGAACTCTATGCCTACTTGGGTATAGAACATCAAACAATAGAATATCAACAGGCACTTTGAGAGTCCTTTGAATATTCTATTCTCCTTGAAGCACTTGTAAAGTCTTCCAAGAGATGTCTATTTTTTAAAAGCTACTTCTAAAGTCCTTTCAGAATAAGTTCGGATTTTCTGAAGCACTTCGAAAAGCTTCCGGAATGTCCGTTTATGTTTGTTGTTCGCCTCGAAAACTTTCGAGGTCTATTTTCTCCCACTTGTCATTTTGGAAACGAATCTCCAAAAGGACATTATTTCGAGCAAACAAACATTATGTTCTCAAAAATTCGTGGTAGAAACAATACCCTTGTGTCTCATTTGAATAAATCACAATGAAACATATATCTAGACTTGGGCCTTAGTTTGTTGAATAACAAACACTAAGCTCCCACTGAGTTTAGCAACTCTTTAGATATATATAATTGAAAAGATATCCTGAAATTATTTTCAATAGCTTTGACGAATTTGGTTTAGTTTGGTGGTAGTTGAGCATTTTGTTTTAGAAATTATAGGAAAAGTCTTTATGATTCATCATTGATCGAATCAAGTACTAATTGACTTTGATCATTCCAACGTAGATATGCCATATCTTATGGAGCTAGATTGTGAAATTACAACACACAATCATTGATGATCATATTTGGTCTCAAGTAATCATCAACATGATCTAACCTAGATCTTTATGATTTCTTGCCGAGTGGATTTTATACTTCTGAATCTTTGAACTAGCCAAACAGATTCAACTTATATCACATTTGAGTAAATAGACCTATATTCACTCAAATCCATGTGAAATAATAAAGTCATAAAACCTTTCTTTAGCTTTGAACTCTATCGTCTAGGCGTTCTAACAATAGTTCATATTCTTTGTTACTTTCAACAAGTAAGACTAGCTTGTCTTAAGTTGATCTAGAAATCAACCAACTTTCAAAAGTCCATCAAAATAGAGCTTATGAATGTTAACTTGTTGATATGGTCTAAGCAACAATGCCAAAGATTAGTGGAACTCAAATCAAGGGTTTGATTTGAACCTAGTAAAGTTCTTTAAAGAGTTGTTTGTTTTAATCAAGCATATTGACTCAACCAGTAATTGACCATTTCATTCAAATAAACAAACAAACAAGCATTGTTTTTGTTCTTCTGAATGTGAGTCTTTCTGTGTTTGAAGCAGAAAATTTAGGTATGCTGATTATGGAACAAAATAGCCATTAAGTTCCAGCCTTTGAAAGGACTTAAAACAAACTTAGATGACCCTACAATTAATGTAGCATTGCCATGCTTCATTTCCCACTTGTAGGTCATTAGTGTATCCTAGCTTCCATTGTTTGAGTTATTACCGAAGTAAGAATCTCAAGCGGTATATGATACCAAGGAAGTTTGAATGCTAGGTCACTTCTCTTTAAACATAAACTTATAGGTAGAAACGGAATCGTAAATTCCTTTCATTTGTTCCTCGTTTTCCTATTTCTTGTACCCTTTCTTATAGTCTTAAGAATTGAATTCTTTAGTGTTGACTTTTATACTTTGTTAGACATGTCCAATGTCACCAACAAGGTTCTTTACATTTAATTTATGTTGAATATTAAGTTTCAACTAGATGATCTTACCAGAAGCTTCTAAAGTTCTCTAAGCATCGATCTATTCGAATGTCTAGGGACTAGACTCATTCGAGAATTAAATGGACAAAGATATTAGGTTGTTAATCATTGGTAAAGCTGAGCGTATTAAACTCAATGCTTTATGATCTCAAAACTACATTGTATTTTGAATTCACAAGCACCAATCGGTTTGCCATTCGACTTTGATACTCGAAAACAACCATAAAAGTCGATATAAGAAACGTACATTTTAAATTGCTCACTTTCTCTCATTTCCGTGAATCGTTCTTGGATTCACTACCGATCGAGGAAATTTACTGTTACCTTTCTAAAAGGATTTATTGCAGTGCAAGATATTTAATTATAAACAATAATTAAAACATACATTGAAGCATGCAAAGTCTAAACATTTATCATGAATAATAACTTGAAATTAAAGCAACCATGCAATTCAAACAAGTTATTAGCATTTTATTCGATTTTATTGTTCCGGCAGGTGTGAATAAAATGATTCCAAGATCCTAAAATCATTGAAGAACTAAGCACAGTTTGTCGACTTAATCCTAGAACATCTTAGGTAAGCAAAAGCCTTTTGCTAATAGTCTAGAAACTATTCTTGGTTGATAGGTACGTCTAAGAACTTATTAGGTAAACCTATCGAATTTGCCACGACATAAAAGGACTCCTTACTTATATCGTTGAGTTTCACCAAAACTAACATGTACTCACAATTATTTGTGTACCTTGCCCCTTTAGGACCAATAAGTAACACCTCGCTGAGCGAAAACTATTACTAGATTGATGTAAAGGATATCCAAGCAAGTGTATATTTTGGCATGGCACCTTTTAACTCAATTTTTAAGTTTGGAACTTAAGGCTCTTACTATGTTGGTTAGATTTTAAGTGAACTAAAATCCTTAATCATGCAACATAATCAAGCTTTTGATCTCATGCATTTTAAGACATATTTAAAAGCAATAAATAACTTAAAACATGCATAAGATATTTGTGATCTAGTATGGCCCGACTTCATCTTGAAGCTTTGACTTCAAAGTCCGTCTTGAAAATCTCCGTGGGAGGCACCATTTTCTTCAAATAGGATAAGCTATAACTAATTACAACTATTTGATGGTTCGCAGACCATATTTGAATTGAAAAATAACTTTGGTCCTTTAGACCAATTACATTCAAATTAATGGTACGCAGACCATATTTTCTATCCTATTTGGGCCATACTAGTCACTTCATAACCTGCAAAACAGTACATATACAATATATACCATTCACCCATTCATTATCATGAATGGCCCACATAGCTGGTTAGTAAAACACATTATGTATCACGTAAACATTTGCAGCAATTAATCAAGGGCACCAATAATCTACCAATTATTCAGTCCTTATTAATTCTAATCAAGTTGTTTTAACCTTAAGGATTTGTAGACCTAATCAAGAGTTTATGACTAAAAAGCGCTCCCACTTAAACCAATAAATTCATATGCTTTACCAATTTTAAACATAAAAATGTATTTCTAGTCTAACCGGAAACATACAAATTTAATTAAAATTTAAAGCTCATATCAATTTATAATTGAATCCAAAAATTTAATTCAATTTCAGTCGTATTTAAATTAATTCATGATTTTAATTTTAGTAAAATAATTAGAATAAATAACATTTATTATAATTATAATATTCAAAATTAAAATCCAAGAAAATAATTCAAATTATTAATTTTAAAATTAATTAAAATTACGTGAACTGAAATTTTCAAATTAAACATTCAAAACGATCTAATCGTAACGCAAACACCCTACGCGTTGCACGCCCATGGGCCGTACGCACACAGCCATTGCTGGCCATGTGCGCGCAGCCCATGCGCTCGTCGCATAGCTGCTGCTTCCCTATCGCAAGCCTCCGCACGCACTGATGCTCGCTGCGCGCGCCAGCGCTCATCGCACGCGAGCTATCGCTCGCAGTGCGTGCGCGCGACATCGCTCGCTGGGCGCGCGACATCGCTCGCTGGGCGCGCGAGCCATCGCTCGCTGCGCGCGCGACATCGCTCGCTGCGCGCGCGAGCCATCGCTCGCTGGCGCGAGCCATCGCTCGCTGGGGCGCGACATCGCTCGCTGGGCGGGCGACATCGCGCGCTGTGCGCGCGAGTAATGCTGGGCGCAGCGCTCGTGGCACGCGAGCTTGCGCTCGCTGCGCGCGAGGCTGCGCGCTCTTGTGCGAGGCAGCGCGCGCTGTGGCGCAGCTCGCTTGCTGCCCACACGCGACTGCCTTGGCTCGCCCTTCGCCCATGCCCATTCGTTCATTGCTCGTGGCACACGACACAAGGCAGGGCTGCTGCCTTGTGCTCGTGCACTACGCCCTTGCTCATTGCATTCGTGCCGCACGGGCGACGAGCTCCTTTGCTCGTCGTCGCATGCCCGCATTATACAACACCCCTTAAGGGTAACACGAAGCGTCCATTGCTTCGTGCGTGCAAGTTTTATGAACGAATCGCATAAAAATTTAAAATTTATATTTAAAATTAATGACAAATTAATAAATAATATTAATTTCATAATTTTAGGGCGAAAAATCGAAAATTTATTATCCAATTGATTTCCGATTGTTATGGATTCAAGTCTAGGTCATAAAAATTTAAAATTTATCGTAAATTTACAATTTTTATGGTGGTTTTTAATCATGGGTTTCTAATTAAATTACAATTAATTATGAAAATCAAATTAATTCTAAATTATTCTAATTTTCAACAAATTAATCATAATTACAAATTAGATTGCATAATTAACAAGACTAGGCATTCAAACTTGTTAAACATATGCAGTAGGTCAATCAAAAATTCAAGATTTATCAACAAGAATCGCAAATATTTAATTTAACATCTTAAATTTACAAAATTTTGCATTCGAAAAACTAAAACCTTCGAAAAGTCATAGTTAGGCTTCGAATTTGAGAATTCTGGGTTCGGCAGAAAAATGCTATTTTTGTCAAAATTTTAGAATGCCTTTTACATGCGGAATTGACACAAAAATCACTCGATTTGGATGAGTAACGAAGAAACTGCCGAAAAACTGCGTACGTATAATTAAATAAACGCAATTTGCAATTAATTAACAATTACGAAAATTAATCACCCCTTTTAATTCTTGCAAATTTGTAATATTTAACCATGTTCATGCAATTTAGATTATGAAAATAATAAGGGGCTCGTGATACCACTGTTAGGTTATGATTCATATGACAGTTCATAAATCATGCGGAAAAAACCATAAAGCCAGGAAACATATTATTTACACATAATCATTTAGCATAGTTTAGATGCATACTCTTTGTTGCGTGCCTTCCCTAGCTGCGCCCGAACCGAACAAGAACAAGTCTTTAGGACTCCAAGTGTCGTCCCTCCGTAGATAGTCCACAGCACGTCCGGATCCGCCTTAAGATTGACCAACTAGAATCGCCCTTAAGGTTCTAATATTTTCGGTTAGGTAGGCAAGAATATTGGCTGATTTTTCTGCTTAAAAATCTTAGTTTTGAATACTTAAAACTTGTGTATAAATAATGACCCCTAGGCCTTTATTTATAGAGTTATGGAAAAGGAATCGTAATCCTAGTAGGATACGAATTAATTGAAATTAGAATCCTACATGAATTCTATTTAATTAATTTATCCAATTAGGAATAGAAATTTAATCATACACTAACTCTTGTAGTTTTAGGAATCACGCATGAGCACAAACTCACACACACACGACAGCCACAAGGGCTGCCCATGCGCGTGCGAGCAGCAGCCCACGCAGCGCGGCCCACGCATCCGTGGCCTTGGCGCGCGCTGGGCCTGCCTTGCGGTAGGCCTAGGCGCTGCCTTGCCTGGGCTTGTGGCGCGCGTGCTTGCTGGGCGATGGCCCGGCTTCGTGTTGGGCCTTCGTCCGGCAGGCCTCGTCCGATGCTAATTCGTACGATACGCTTCCGATTAAATTTCCAGTTCCGGAATTTATTTCCGATACGAACAATATTTAATATTTCCGATTCCGGAATTAATTTCCGTTTCGAACAAATATTTAATATTTCCGTTTCCGGAATTATTTTCCGATTCCGGTAATATTTCCGATTCTGACAATATTTCCGTTTCCGGCAATATTTCCGATTCTGGTAATATTTCCATTTCCAATAATATTTTCCGATACGTACCATGTTTCCGTTTCCGGCAACATCTACGACTTGGATAATATTCATATTTCCGATACGATCCATATTTCCGTTTCCGGCAATATCATCGTTTCCGGAGTATTCATTTCTTGCCTGTGACGATCTTAGCTCCCACTGAAACCAAGATCCGTCGGTTCCGAATATTCATAGATGGAGTATTTAATGCCATTAAATACTTGATCCGTTTACGTACTATTTGTGTGACCCTACGGGTTCAGTCAAGAGTAAGCTGTGGATTAATATCATTAATTCCACTTGAACTGAAGCGGCCTCTAGCTAGGCATTCAGCTCACTTGATCTCACTGAATTATTAACTTGTTAATTAATACTGAACCGCATTTATTAGACTTAACATAGAATGCATACTTGGACCAAGGGCATTATTTCCTTCATATGTACCATGATTTTTGCTTTTGCCTTAGAGGAACTTCAATTTGGCAATTACCTTAGCTTGATCATTCCGAGTTCCATTCTCATTTTCTCATGTTTCTCTCTGTTCAAAGGCTTAGTTAAAATATCAGCAATTTGGTGATCAGTTTGGCAAAAATCTAATTTGATCAAACCTTTCTCAACATTATCTTTAAGGAAATGGTGTCTAATGTGGATGTGTTTGACTCGGGAATGATGAACTGGATCTTTTGAAATACAAATAGCACTAGTGTTATCACAATAGATAGGAACACAATCATAGATAATACCAAAATCTCTTAGCTGTTGTTTTATCCATAGAATTTGTGAGCAACAAGCTGCAGCAGCTACATACTCAGCTTCAGCTGTGGATAGAGCAACAGTGTTCTGTTTCTTGGAACCCCAAGAAACCATGCATGGACCTAGGAACTGTACCATACCTGATGTGCTTTTTCTATTCACTAAGTCACCTGCATAATCAGCATCCGCATATCCTCTTAGCTCGAAAGATCCACTTCTTGGATAGTATAGGCATAGGTCATCAGTTCCTTTGAGATATCTTAGTATTCTTTTCACCGCAGTTAGATGGGACTCCTTTGGATTCGATTGAAATCTTGCACATAGTCCTACACTAAAAGAAATGTCAGGTCTACTGGCCGTTAAATATAATAGTGATCCAATCATACCTCTGTATTTCGTTTGATTCACACTTTTCCCATTTGGATCAGTGTCTAATCTGGTAGCAGTTCCCATGGGAGTGTGATTTACTTTGGCTGATTCTAGCTCATATTTCTTTAGGAGTTCCTTCACATACTTTTGTTGGTGTATCATGATTCCCTCCTCGGTTTGCTTGATTTGTAAACCAAGGAAGAAATTGAGTTCCCCCATCATACTCATTTCAAATTCACTGCTCATCAAGCTTGCAAAATCCTTGCACAAATTTTCATTAGTTGCTCCAAATAATATATCATCAACATAAATTTGAACTACTAACAAGTCAGTTCCTCTAGATTTTAAGAATAAGGTTTTGTCTATTCTACCTCTTTTAAAATCATTTTGAAGGAGGAACTTTGATAATCTCTCGTACCAAGATCTAGGGGCTTGTTTTAGTCCATAGAGAGCCTTATCTAATTTGTAAATATGATTTGGAAATTCGGGATTTTCAAATCCAGGGGGCTGTTCCACATAAACATCTTCCTCTAAGAAACCGTTTAAGAAAGCACATTTAACATCCATTTGATAAAGTTTAAAACCCATGAAAGCAGCAAAAGCAATTAAGATTCTAATGGCTTCTAATCTAGCAACAGGTGCAAATGTTTCTTCAAAGTCAATACCTTCCTGTTGGTTATAACCTTTGACCACTAACCTTGCTTTGTTCCTTATGATTGTTGCATGTTCATCTTTCTTGTTCCGGAACACCCATTTCAGCCCTATCACCTTCTGGTGCTTTGGTTTGGGTTCCAAGTGCCATACCTTGTTTCTTTTGAATTCATTTAATTCTTCTTGCATGGCAATGATCCAGTCAGCGTCTTCCAGAGCCTCAGTGTGATTTCTTGGCTCAAATATGGAGAGGAACGCGTGGAATGCGCAAAAGTTCCTTAGTTGTGACCTTGTCTGAGTTCCTTTTCTGATGTCACTCACAATGAGTTCCATTGGGTGGGACTTTTGATGCTTCCAAGGTTTAGGTTAAAATTGAGCTACTGGTGTTGTGGCATTTTCGTCAGTTCCTTCTATGACCTGAGTTCCCTGTTGGTCATTGTGGGGTTCCTCTGGTGTTGTTTCTGGATCTTCTTGGTTTTCTGCTTGTTCCTCTAGTACGGGAACTTCTTGATTTTGTTGAGCAGTTCCTCTGGCTGTGTGTTTTCTTGGTTGGAATTCCTCATCATTTTCTGCAGCACGAGATAAACCAATCTCGAAAAATTCTTGTTCCTGTACTATGTCAGTTTTGTTAGATTCATCAAATATTATATGTACACTTTCCTCAACACACATAGATCTTTTGTTATGAACTCTATAAGCCTTGCTATTTAAGGCATATCCTAGGAACACTGCCTCATCGCTTCTTTCATCAAACTTCCCCAAGTTCCTTTTTCCATTGTTGTGGACAAAACATTTGCTGCCAAAGGCTCTAAAGTAAGAGATGTTGGGTTTTATACCTTTTAGTAGCTCATAGGGGGTTTTGTTTAGGATTGCTCGAATCATAACTCTATTTATAATGTGACAAGCAGTATTGACTGCTTCAGCCCAGAAGTTCCTAGGCAGGGAACTGGCTATTAGCATGGTTCTTGCCATGTCCTCTAAGGTTCTATTTTTCCTCTCAACAACTCCATTTTGTTGTGGAGTTCTGGGAGCTGAGAAATTGTGGTCCATACCTTGTTCCTTGCAGTATTCATCGAATTTGTAATTTTCAAATTCTGTTCCATGATCTGATCTTATATGGATCAGTTGGTGACCTGTGGTTTTCTGGATTTTCTTTGAAAATGTAACAAACTCATCAAACGTTTCATCCTTGCTTGTTAGAAATATGACCCAAGTAAAGCGAGAGTAATCATCAACAATAACTAATACATATTTTTTCCCACTTCTGCTTTGAATTCTCATTGGTCCACATAAGTCCATATGGATGAGTTCCAATGGTTTTGTGGTGCTTACCAATTTCTTAGATTTAAAGGAACTTCGGACATGCTTGCCTTTTGCACATGCATCACACACTTTATCAGTTAGGAACTTGATTGAGGGGAGTCCTCGAACCAGTTCCTTTGATCTTAGTTTGTCAAGCAGAGAGAAACTAGCATGTCCAAACCTCCTGTGCCATAGTAGGGAATTTTCTTCAAGGGCACTGAGGCAGGTTAGATTGTTCCTGGGAACTGTATTGAGATCCACAGAATATGTGTTCCCTTTACGAGTTCCTTCCAAAATAACCTTCCCAGTGTTATTGTTTATGATTTGACAGTTTTCAGAAGTAAAACTTACAGAGTTTCCTTTGTCACAGAATTGAGAGATGCTTAGTAGACTGTGCATCAAACCCTCGACTAAAAATACATTTTCAATGGCGTAGGAACTTGACCTTCCAACTTTTCCAATTCCAACAATTTCTCCTTTCATGTTGTCTCCAAAGGTCACAGTTCCTCCATTGTAGGCTTCTAGTGAGAGGAATTTAGATTTGTCTCCTGTCATGTGTTTGGAACACCCGCTGTCGAGATACCACGAGCTGTTCCCCTTCACTAGAATCTGTAAAGAGATCAAAGGTTAGTTACAGGAACTCGGGTTTCCTCGAGTTCCTTTTCAACTATAACTTCAGACTTCTTGACCCATTTTTGCTTTACATAATTTATGTTTCTTTGATCCTGTTCCTTCATCTTGGAACACTCAGTACTTATATGACTTCCACTTCCACATGAGAAACAGACTTTTACACTAGGAAGATCCACATACTTTTTCTTATGACTAGTTTTATGGTTAAAGCCCAATCCTTCTGTTCTCTTAGATTGAGCATTCTCAATCCATTTGGGAGGAACTTTAGGTGGTTGTCTCTGTGCCCTGGCCATGGATAGTTCCCTTTCCAGTTTCTCTTTTTGTTCCTTTGTGGTGATCAGATCTTTGTTTAAATTTTCTAAGTCGATGTTAAAAACTCCCATGTTGATCTCCAAGGATTTTGTAGGATCTAAACTTAGATTAAACATCTTATATTGACTGAGTTGAACTTGTAGAAGGATGTTTTCATTTCTAATTTTTTCGAATGACTCATTAATAGAGGTATTTCTATCTAGTAATTCAAAGAACCTGCCTTGGACATCAGATCGAATATTGTTCAGATAATTTATGTGGTCTTTACTGAGTTCCAAGGCTCTATCACTTTGTGCTTTTAATATACTTAGCTTTTTGTAATCATCTAGAGTTTCTAGCAACAGTTCAATTAGTTTTGACTTTGAGAGACACTGAAGAGTGGAGGAACTTACTTCTTCTGATGGAACTTGATCAGTTCCTTCTGTTCTAGCCATAAGGCAGAGATTTGCAGTTTCTTCATTTGGTTGTTCCTCATCGTCTTCTGAGTCTGTTGCTTCGCCCCATGCAGCTATCATGGCCTTCTTGAAGTTTGGTCTGTTGAAGGTAGACTTGTTAAAGCGATCTTTGACCTGTTCCTTCCCTTTTCCTCTGGTCTTGTCGTTCTCCCACAGAGGGCATTCACGAATTTGATGATCAGTTTCTCCACATTTGAAGCAACCTTGCTCAGTTTTGGAACTAGTGATTTTCTTGGCAAAGTTCCTTCCTTTCTGGTTTCCTGGTTTGAAGTTCCTATAGAGCTTTCTCATTCTTCTGACCAGCATGGCAGCCTCTTCTTCATCTGGTTCAGATTCATCGAGTTCCTCAGCCTTTAGAGCAAGTCCTCGACTTCTTGAGCTCTCAGGAACAGCAGCTCCAAGATGCAATTCGTGTGTCATCAAGGAACCAGCAAGTTGTTCAATGTTGAACTTGGTGAAGTCCTTGGTCTCAAACAGTGCAGTGACCTTTGTTCTCCAACGATCATCTTGTGGCATGCTTCTTAGTATTTTTCTTACCTGTTCATCTGTGGGAATGATTCTACCAAGAGAAACTAATTCATTGGTTATGTTAGTAAATCTAGTGAACATTTCTTGAATAGTTTCTTTTGGAAGCATTTCAAATCTTTCATATTTAGACATCAAAAGGTCAATTTTGGAACGCTTAACTTCATTAGTTCCTTCGTGGGTTACTTGAAGTAGTTCCCAAATCTGTTTTGCGTTCTTGCACCCCATGACTCTGTTGTGTTCATGAGGTCCAAGCCCACAATGCAAGATTTTGACAGCCATGGCATTCATCTCATATTTATCAAAGTCTTCTTTAGAAAATTCAGACATTGGTTTAGGAACTACCTCGTTTTCAGCATTGGTCTTTGTTACCTCGAAGTCTCCAACTTCAATTACACGCCAAACTTGGTAATTTTCAGCTTTGATGAATATCTCCATTCTATTCTTCCAGTATGAGTAGAACTTGCCATTGAACATAGGTGGCCTTTGTGTCGAGTAACCTTCTTCCAGTTTCTCTTGTGAGTTCATACTTTCAGGAACTTGACTCAAACAGGGTTTCCTGTGTTTTAGTGAGTACTGGCTCTGATACCAACTGTTATTCCAGTAGGAACACGCACAAGAGGGGGGGGGGGTGAATTGTAATTAGAACTTTGATAAAGTTTCTTGCGGAACTTAAGAAACAATCAAGGAACTGAGAATAGAGAAGACAATAACAACAATTGTGAAAACTTCTTGACACTAATCAAGAAGAGAATTCTTTTATTATAGTAATGCCTCGATTACAATAATCTCTCCAACACAAGTTCCTCTCAAACTTGTGTTCCTCACAGTAATCTACTCTGATTACAGCTCTTTCACTTCTCTCTCTCAGACTTAAACTCTAAGTCTCAACAAGATAACTCTATCCTTACTAATACCAAATACAATTCGTGTTTGGATAACTCTAGATATTAATGATGCTTTTGTGTATATATGTCACTTAGGAACTTAGGATTAACTAGGACACAAACTGTTTTTAGAAAAATCTTTGACAATGCGTTTTTAGGAAAGCAAGAACTCTTAGAAAGTTTGTGTGTTTTTTTTCAGAAAACTTCTTGGCCTTATATAGAGTTTTGTCCTTAGGGTTTGTTCCCTTCAAAAACTCAACTGCCAACAACTGACACTTTGATTTTCACGTCCCTAGACTTGAGGAACAAGGGGAGACCACTTCCCACACAACTTCCTCAACTGCTGGACGTGTTTAAGACTATGTCAATCACTGAAAAATGTTTATTTATTTTGTCAAAATAAATAGGAGAAGTTTTAGGAAGATAAAAACTGTTTTTATTTAAGTAACAGAATGTGATGAAAATCTTATTTTTATTAAATAGGAAAAGATATTTTATTTAAAAGTATTTTCCTTAAAACTGTGTTGCTTGATATTTTTGACAAAAACACACGAGTAATCCAAGTTCCTCTAGTTCCTTATATACTACTTAGCATATTAATATATTACATATAGTCTAAGCAAGATAAACTACCTAGACATATATGTCTTTCCTTTGGTGAGGCATTCAACTCTGAAGCTTCACTTGTTCCAGCTCAGGAACAATAATGAGTTCCTCTTATGTTTAAATAGGAACTCGTTGCCATGAGTCTGTAATAGTTCTTGTGGATATTCGGAACTCTTGATATGTAACTGTGTTGCTCCTCTTGTGACTTCAGACTGGAACAAATACAACTTCCAGCTCTGGAACTCCAGTGACTGTTCCAAGTGTACATCAGGAACTTCACCAGCTTATTCAAGTTCCTATCCTAATAGAAACTTGGGCATTTACCTGTTCAAAGTCATTTAGCAACCATAATCAGGAAGTTTGCAATATGTGTGTGTCATCAACCAAAACTTAGGAACAACACCATCCCTAGTAAAAAGTTCTCATCTTCAAAATTACGAGGGTATGTGACTTATACAATACAGAAAAAATAGTACTCCTGAAAGTTCACCTACAACAACACCATCGTCAGGTACTCCCTATCCTATCACATATTTTGTTAATTATGAACGTTTTTCGTCGAAACACATAAATTTTATTGCAGCATTGCAGAAACAAAAGGCACCTAAAACATTTAAACAAGCAATGCAACATGAGGGGTGGCGTGATGCAATGGCAGCAGAGATTGATGCGTTAGAGGATCAGGGTACTTGGACAATGGAGAACTTTCTGGATGGGAAGAAAGTACTCGGAAGTAAATGGGTGTACACTGAGAAGCCGGACGAAGACGGGAATTTGTTACGTTTAAAGGCACGCTTGGTCTGTCTAGGAAATCATCAGGAGGAAGGCACGTAAGGCCGGTTATAAACAATATAAATAATAAATATTCATGCGGAAAAACCATAAAGCCAGGAATCCAAATTAATTGCCACATTGTTAATTAACATAATTTAGGGTACATACAATGTGATGCGTGCCTTGCCTAGCTGCTCCCGAACCGAACAAGAACAAGTCTTTAGAGCTCCAAGTGTCACCCCTCGTAGGTATTCCACAACACGTTCGGATCCGCCTTAGGTTCAACCAACTAGGATATTTACTAAGGTTTTATGCACTCGGGTTAGGCTATGAATTATGTTCTCCCTTGAACACAATCTATGTAAAGTATATTATATGGGTTGTGGATAAATTGTGAATGCTAATCACATATTTATAGAGTAGGAAATAAGGAATTAGTATTCTACTAGGATTCAATTAACTAATCTTATTAGGACTCTAGTTAATTAGTAGCATTAGAATTCTAGGATTAATTAAACACTAAGTGTTTCAAATTTATCCAAATATCTAATTTTAGTAGAAGTAGGAAAACTGATTTCTTAAGGCCCAAGTTACTTGGCGCCGAAGAAATCGCAGAAGCCTTGGTGCACAAGGAACTCGCCACCAACGCAGCCTTGCAGGCCCACGCTGGCGCGCTCGTTGCCTTCGCCCAAGCGAGCCTCGCTGCTGGCCTTCAGCCCATTGCTTGGTGCTTCTTGTTCGTGTCCCATCGCACGACACGCCAACACCATTGTTGGGCGCTAGGCCTAGCGTTCGCACTGGGCCTTGTGCTCGGCGTCGGCGTTGGGCCTTGTGCCTAGCGATGTGCGTGCGGCCTTTGCTCGCCGAGTCATGGGCCGACTCTTTTGCCGGCTTGTCACTTGTCAACATTCAGTTCACTTGATCTCACTGAATTACTAACTTCTTAATTAATATTGAACCGCATTTATTAGACTTAGCATTAAATGCATAAATGCAAACTTGGACCAAGGGCATTATTTCCTTCAAGGCCTAGATTACAATGAAACGTTTGCGCCCGTGGAAAAAATGGATACAGTTCATACTTTCTGGCAGTTGCAGCTGTTAAGAATTGGGAGGTGCATCAAATGGATGTTCATAATGCTTTTCTTCATGGAGATTTGGAGGAAGAAATTTATATTAAAATCCCACCCGGCTTTCAGAATAACAACTCGGACAAAGTATGCAGAATGAGAAAGTCGTTGTATGGTTTGAAACAGGCACCACAGTGTTGGTTCAAGAAATTGTCTACGGCCCTTAAGAAATACGGCTTTAAACAGTCATATTCTGATTACTCCTTGTTTACACTTTCCAAGGATGTGTTGCGATTAAGTGTGCTAATATATGTGGTTGACATGATTATCGCATGAAATAATACATTTGCGCTGGAGAGTTTTAAAGCATATTTGAGTGAATGTTTTAAAATGAAGGATTTGGGCGCCCTGAAGTACTTCTTAGGGTTGGAGGTGGCTCGTAATAGTCATGGTTTTTATGTCTGTCAAAGAAAATATGTTCTAGATATAATTTCAGAGACGGGGTTGTTGGGTGCAAAGCCGGTGGATTTTTCGATGGAGCAGAATCATAAACTAGCATTAGCAGACGGTGCAGACTTGGCAGATGGTGAGAAACATAGGCGCTTGATTGGGCGTTTGATCTATTTGGCAGTTACACGACCAGATTTAGCATACTCCGTACATATTCTGTCACGGTTCATGCAGGCACCAAAGGAGGAACATTGGGATGCGACTCTGCGAGTGGTAAGGTACTTGAAAAAGTATATGGGTCAAGGTATTCTACTTCGCTCATATAGTGCCTTACAGTTGGAAGGATGGCGTGACTCGGATTGGGCAAGTTGTCCGTTGACTCGTCGCTCGTTGACTAGTTGGTTTGTGTTTCTTGGTCTGTCTCCGGTGTCTTGGAAGACCAAGAAACAACATATTGTTTCTCGTTCGTCTGCAGAGGCAGAATATCGTTCGATGGTCGCATTGACGTGTGAATTAAAGTGGTTGAAGCAACTATTACGAGATATTGGAGTATCGCACAAGAAAGGTATGAGTATGTTCTGTGATAGTTAGTCTGCATTGCAGATTGCACAAAATCCAGTGTTTCATGAGCGAACAAAACACATTGAGTCGGATTGCCATTTTATTCGTGAAGCAGTCAAGGAGGGGGTTATCTGTTCCTTCGTATGTATCAACGAAGGTTCAGTTAACGGATATTTTCACCAAGGCATTGGGGAAGGGTGAAGGAAATAATGCCCTTGGTCCAAGTATGCATTCAATGTTAAGTCTAATAAATGCGGTTCAGTATTAATTAACAAGTTAATAATTCAGTGAGATCAAGTGAGCTGAATGCCTAGCTAGAGGCCGCTTCAGTTCAAGTGGAATTAATGATATTAATCCACAGCTTACTCTTGACTGAACCCGTAGGGTCACACAAATAGTACGTAAACGGATCAAGTATTTAATGGCATTAAATACTCCATCTATGGATATTCGGAATCGACGGATCTTGGTTTCAGTGGGAGCTGAGATCGTCACAGGCAAGAAATGAATACTCCGGAAACGATGATATTGCCGGAAACGGAAATATGGATCGTATCGGAAATATAAATATTATCCAAGTCGTAGATGTTGCCGGAAACGGAAACATGGTACGTATCGGAAAATATTATCGGAAATGGAAATATTGCCGGAATCGGAAATATTGCCGGAAACGGAAATATTGTCAGAATCGAAAATATTATCGGAATCGGAAAATAATTCCGGAAACGGAAAATATTAAATATTTGTTCGAAACGGAAATTAATTCCGGAATCGGGAATATTAAATATTGTTCGTATCGGAAATAAATTCCGGAATCGGGAATTTAATCGGAAGTGCGTCGTACGAATTAGCATCGGACGAGACTTGCTAGACGAAGGCCCAGCACGAAGCCAGGCCTACGCTCAGCAAGCCCAAGCGCCCAAAAACACGCTGCCAAGCCACGCCCGGTCCAGCGCAAGGCCAGGCCCAGCAATGGCCTTGGCGCGCGCGCGGGGCTGCGACGAGTGGGCTGGCGCTGTGCGTGGGCCGCAAGGCCTGCGTGCGGTGCTAGCGTATCACTCGAAATGTGTTACTCGAATCCTAAGGCTACCGGGATTTGTCATATGATTAAATCTAATCCTAAAAGATTTAGTTTATTTAATTAGAGTCCTAGTAGGATTATAATTAAATAAATTAGTATCCTAATAGGATTCCAAATCCTTTTCCATAACTCTATAAATAGGTGCCTAGGGTCACATATTTACATCGAGTATTCAAGTATTCAAAGTGATTTTTGAGAGCAAAAATTCAGTCACACAATTGCCTATAAGTGCCGAAAATTCTAAGTACCTTAAGGGCGATCCTAGTTGGTCAAGCTTAAGGCGGATCCGGACGTGCTGTGGACTATCTACGGAGGGACGACACTTGGAGTCCTAAAGACTTGTTCTTGTTCGGTTCGGGCGCAGCTAGGGAAGGCACGCAACAAAGAGTATGCATCTAAACTATGTTAAATGATTATGTGTAAATAATATGCTTTCCTGGCTTTATGGTTTTTCCGCATGATTTATGAATTGTCATATGTATCATAACCTATCAAAGGGACAATTTGAGTTTTTTCGCAACAAGATGGACATTCGAGATCTTCATGCTCCACCTTGAGGGGGGATGTTACGGTAGTATATACGGAGTATACGGAGTATATTATGTTAATATTGTAATATTCTAGGATATATGGAGTTACCGAATTAGCCTTCCTATATAATATATATACACGAAGTTCATTAATGAGAATATCAGACTTTGAGAGTTATTTGTCACAGTTACATAATGACAGACACAAAATCTCCATTATTCTCCCTAATTTTGCTTCCTTCTCATATCTTATATGGGTTTGGATGAAAATTATATTACTTGTTTTCCCCCTAGTTATCATCGACGTTCCTCTAATTTCTCAAACTTATTAACTCCTTAGTATCATTAGCGGTGCATATATAGGAGTATAATTGATCTTAATTAGAAACAAGTTAGGCCTTGTTTAGTTCACCTTATTTCAGGACCTTATTACTTATTTTAGATTTAATCAGATCAGAAAAAATAAGTTCAGATTAGATCAGATCAGAAAAAATAAGTTTAGATCAGATCAGATCAGATCAGATCAGACCAAATTATTATTATTATTATTATTATTATTATTATTATTATTATTGTTATTATTATTATTATTATAATAAGGAAAACACCGAAACGTTACAAGCTTAACAAGCTACAAAGATCAAGGGAACTACAAGAAGTTGGAGGGGAGCCGAGATACAATCTGGGCCCCCACTCCTCTAGCTATGGCGAACCCGATCCTGCTGAAAATGTGGGCAGCTGCCCGCGCCCCAATGTCCTGAGCCTTAGAGTACGCCTGGACCCGCTTCAGCAAAGAAACATCCCCTTTCTCTAATTCCCCAAAAGAAGAGAAGGAAAAAGGTAAGAAACCGTAACCCAAAGCCCTACAACACGCCGCATACTTATCCTGCTTCCGCTGCGCTGCAACCGCCACAACCCGACCCGGAATGAAGCCTGACAACCCAGATTGCGTCATAGGGGAAGACCCAGTCAAGTCAACACACACATCAAGACCGCCATCCCATGAGTAAAGCAATATATCTGCAGGACGAAGTGCTCCATCACTCTCACTAG
Organism: Spinacia oleracea; assembly: GCF_020520425.1. Classification (NCBI taxonomy): domain Eukaryota; kingdom Viridiplantae; phylum Streptophyta; class Magnoliopsida; order Caryophyllales; family Amaranthaceae; genus Spinacia; species Spinacia oleracea. Next base: position 9,586,928 of record NC_079490.1, read on the forward strand.
TCAGCCCAACATCAACCTCCTTGCGAGCAGAAATCCCTGACCGATAGCAAATATCCAAAAGGGTATCACGAACAACATTATGACGATGTTTGATACCCACAATCCCAGCACAAGACACGGCATGATCCCCATAAATGTCCCCGTTGAAAACCCGGGAGCAAGCAGAACACGGCGTCGAATCAGAGAACAACGGAATACCCAACCGATAGCAAAGAACCGAACGATAAGTCTTACCGTTCATAGTCTGGCCTAACCCCGAGATGGGGACTGCCCGCAACCAAGCCGAGGACTGATCCCCCTGCTGTGATTTCCATAGGGCAACAAGACGCGAAGATAAGGAGTAGGCGGATTCCGCATCAGCAGTAACCTTCGTGAAATATATGTCTGCCAGTTTCTTCATGAGTGTGGGGGCAGCGATCTCACTAGGGCTACGCATAAGGTCGGTCTCCACGGTCCTATTGAATAGACCAAGGGCATCATCAAAGGTCGGTCCCGGACCATCAACACCTGAAAGCCGAAGAAGCGAATCCTGCAAACCAGAAGACTGCAAACGGGATGCAAGAAAAACATAATGCCGAACATCACCAGCTGAATAAACACCCAATCCTCCATAAGAATAAGGCAAGGTGGCAAGGCGCCATTGCCAGTCACCGAACCCAGGTCCCGAAGCAGTCACGATGCGCTCTAAAGAAGCCCGCAGAGCCACATCAAAAGATAATTGGGCCGCTTCGAACAGATGAGGCGGACAAGTGCGCATAGCAAAGTAGAGTTTAGAAACTCCAGTACACGCACGAAGTAGCAATAACTCACACTGGGGATCATTAAGCTTGGCTACAGCATCCATCAACACAACAGTCTTCGACACACGCTGCGAAACCAACTCCTTACAAAAAGAGGAATCCGTACTGACTGGGCCACCAAGCAACTTAACACCAAGCGTAGGACGAGCAATATCCGTAAGAAAGACACCCTCTAGACGACTGCGAGGGTCCTCCGAAGGCCAGAAAACCTCCGTCTTCTCAACATTAACATGGAGACCTAAACGAGGACCCTCCTCCAAAATCAACTCCAAGACCTGTCCAACCACCAAAGTGTCACCAACGATAGTGCCATCGTCCAAGTACCAAGCCTGAAGAGATAGATCAAATGAGTCTCTGATTCGACACACCAATGGATGTAGAACCAGAGAAAAAAGCAAAGGGCCAAGAGGATCCCCTTGCTGCACACCCTGACAAGACCACAAGGTATGCTCCCCATAATACAGTCGCGCTGGAGAAGAGTAGCAGAATTCAACCCAACGCGAAAGAGCAGGACAATGGAGCCGAACCTCACGCAACAAAGCCGATCGATCAACTAAATTGAAAGCATTCTGAAAATCCACCAATAACATAGATAGGCCAACATCGGCCCCACGAGCCTCAACCAACCGATTGACAGCATGGAGAATGGCCTCACCACCTGCTGGAACCCCAACTCCAAACTGCAGACCTCCAAAGTAGTTTCCTAAACGCGGACCAATCAAAGCAGGCCCGACCTTAGAAACAAGGCGCCTCCAAATAGTACCCACAGCAATAGGCCGAACACCCCCACCAGGCTTAACCAATGGCGTAAGAGGAGCACTAGCAATGTATCCTCCAAGCTCAGCGGGACACTTTCCAGCGTGAGTGTTATTATTATTATTATTATTATTGTTATTATTATTTTATTATTATTATTATTATTATTATTATTATTATTATTATTATTATTATTATTATTATTATTATTATTGGTATATGTTTATATCATTGTTATTATATTTAATATTTTATTACTATTATTGCTTTAATAAAAAATAATGTTGTTGTCGGTGCAATTAAAATCTATCATTTAAGGCATAAAAAAACATTAACAAAACATTCAAATTGATCATGTCCAAATTAAAACCATTAAGTCCAGGTTAGAAACGATATGATGAGGTCATGTCCATATCAGAACTGATTTTTATAGGTCAGAACCAATATATATCCAGACTAGAACTGATAGGATCAGATAATATCCAGATCATGTCCAGATCATGTTCAAATCTGCAAAGATCTTATCTACATCAGAACCGATCCTTACAGAACCAATATGTTCAGATCAAAACCGATTTGTACAGATCAAAATCGATATGTCCAAATTATAACTTGTCTAGATATCGACTCTATACAGATTATGTTCAGATCAGAATTGATCTGCAAAGATCATGTCCAGATCAGAACTAGTCTGTACAGATCATGACCCGATCAGAACTGGTCTGTACAGATCATGACCCTATCAGAACTGATCTGTACAGATCATGACCAGATCAGAACTGATCTGTACAGATCATGACCAGATCAGAACTGATCTGTACAGATCATGTCCTGGTCAGAACTGATCTATACAGATCATGTCCAAATCATGTCTAGATCAGAACTGTACTATAAATATCATGTCCAGATCAGAACTAATCTGTAAAGATCATGTCCTGATCAGAACTGATCTGTACATATCATGTCCTGATTAGAACTGATCTGTACAGATCATGTCTAGATCAGAACTGAACTGTACATATCATGTCCAGATCAGAACTGATTTGTACAGATCATGTCCAGATCATAACTAAACTGTATATATCATGTACAGATCAGAACTAATCTGTACAGATCATGTCCAGATTAGAACTGATCACGTCCAGTTCATAACTTATATGTACAAATCATGTATAGATCACAACCGATCTGTACATATCATATCCAGATCAGAACTTATATGTCTAGATCATAACCGATCTATCTAGATCATGTATAGGTCTATCTAATATAAGGAATAGTTAAATCATGAGCAAAGTTAAGTAAATAATAACAATATTATAAATTTGTTTAACTGTGTAACATTTATTTTACACGTAAGTCGTTTAATATTAATAAATGTAGATTTTTGTTTAAACTTAATTCAGAAGAATCAGATCAGATCAGATCAGATCAGACCAGATCAGATCAGAAAAAATAAGTTCAGATCAGATCAGACCAGATCAGGTCAGACCAGACCAGATCAGATCAGATCAGATCAGATCAGGAGAAATAAGGTGAACTAAACAGGGCCTTAGTAGACTTTTTTAGGCATGATCCACAATAAATTTAATGTTGACCAGGTCCATTTAATAATTAGTGTATTCGGGTATCGATTTTTTTGAAGTTCGGACGGATAATAGTTGATACCTAAATTAATTTATTTGTGACATTGTTAAAACTTTTTTTGAGGGAAAACATTGTTAAAACTTTAAACATCCATATAAAACATATTACATGCAACCTATAAAATGGTAAGATACTCTCAATAAATTATACAATTTTTTCGATTGTCGGGTTCGATTTTAAGGACTTTTCACTTTGCCCTATATTTAACCTTTGACAAATTTTATTCTAGTTGTGCATTGTTCGTCATAATAATTACGGAGTTATGTTATAGGAGCCCTTTAAATAGAAAAATAAAATAAAATATTGATTTTAAAATAATTTATATAGTTCCTAATTTCCTATCCATAAAAAAAACGAGCTGGAATCCTAAATTGCACTATTGCAGTACAAAGTGGGGCACGTGGCAATTGCTAAGCACCTTAATTGTTTCCCGCCAGAAATGAAAGGCCACGACTAGAAGTCTAGAAGTCTAGAACGGGGATTGTTTAGTTTCATCTTCTCCCATCAAAAGTCTAGAAGTCTAGAACTCTCACCAAAAGTCTTTCCCCCCAAAAAACCTCGTCGTAACCCTAAACCCTAACACATTTCAATTCATCGACGGTAATCAATTGCAGAATTCTGGACCAGGTCAGTTTCATACTTCTTACTCTATAATTCTTTGACGTTTTCTTTCTTTAATTTATATATGACAATGTTTTACAGAATTGCGAAATTGCTAATTTTATGTAGTACTAACATTTCAATACAATTTGTTTCTTTTCCCACTTTAGTTTCTGATTCTGATCAAGATTGAGTAATTCTTCCTTGATCTTGCTTGATTGTTCTTGATTGTGTGCTATATTTGGATTAAAACTATACTAATTGTTGATTAAACTTGTTTTAAGTGTTTTTTTTTTGTGTTCTTTTGTACAAATTCAAGAAATTTGTAGTTGTTAGTTGTCTCGTGAATAATTTTGGTATAAATTGAAGATGATGTCCCCGAAACTATTATTTTGAAGATCCTTCCAAAGTAGTTTTTGATTGATCGAAAAACAATGTTTCCCAATTTGACTGATTGGCGATATTAGGGAACAATTTTATGTTATCGATAGAATAATTTAATAGATTTAAGTAGATTACATCCACAATGAGATGGTTTTCTGTGACGAAAAAAAGAAGACTCCAATTCGGGTAATTCTAAGTTTATTTGGAGATAAACATAACAAGAATATCAACATGTCCAATTCAAATGGTTGAATATGAAGTGGGAAATATGATTTATTAACCTTCAAAGAGTTTGCTTGTTAGATGAATCTCAATATATATTTGCAAGATACTCCGTATGAAATTTTATAATTTTATAAACACATTAAAGGATACTGATGAATCATGTAATGCGGAGTAAGTTATATCAGAGATAAAATATGTAGAGTATCACATTATGTGCTTGTTTGGTTAACTCAAAATGAAAGTGAAAGTTCTTGGTATTTGGAAAACAATGAATTTGTTTTGTTGACAAAATTCCTGTGAAGTTTTATTTCCCGTAAAATGAAGGAATTCACTTGCATTGTTTCTCCTAGGTGAGTGAAACTTCACATGGGAATTTCTACTTCTCATACACAACCAACCTGTTTTGTATACTTCACATGAAATAGAACATCATTACCATTGAACCTTCCTACAATCAACTGAACGACCACTTGGTTATGCAAAGGCAAAATGATTAGATTCTCGCAAGTTGGAACACTTGTTCTGTTTTTTGTTTCGATTAGATGAATTTTTTTAGAGATTATACCTTCTACTGCGTGTTAATAAATTGTGAATTTTTTATGGATAGGTATTTTTTTGTTTCCTTTCCTTAGGAAAACATGTCAGGGCCATCTAGGGTTAACAGAACTGACGAGGAGCGAGCAGAAGATGCTCGACAGGGCTTAGCAAAGTTGATATGTTACCATAAAATGGCACCACACACGATCTGTAGTGGAGGTTTGGTAGATTTAAATTGTGACATCAAGCCTGACCTGGTTTCAAACTTCAATTTTGAGATCCTTGAGCGTAATTGCTTGAAATTATACAAGGCAGAGCAATGTATCGCGAAGGAAACTTTCTCAAAACTTGCTGGACAAATCAGTCTCTCGGTGGATTTACTTGCTCACGAGAAGTGAGGGGATCAATATCTTTGCTTAAGTGCTCAATTCATCGATGCTGATTGGAAACTCCGAAAATGGGTTATTAAGTATTGTGGTGTTTCCAATATGAATATGGACCTGCCATCTGAAGCCATTTTGAAGTCTCTGAAAGAGTATGATATTGAGACCAAAATACTCTCTTTGACTGCTGCAGGAACTGGTGACTTGGCTGATATTGTGAAGGAAAATGTTCAAGAACGGTCGAAGCTCCCAATGAATGGTAAATTGTTTCATGTGCATTGTAGTAGTGATATCATAAGCCGTATGGTTAAGAAAGGATTTGAGGAGATTGATGAAATCATTGACAAAGTTAAATTGTTAGGTGGGTCCAAATCACCGCCTTTATGGAATCTTACAAGCTCTATGCTTTCAGATGCCTTTACAAAATTTTCTAAGAAGGAACGGGAAAAGGTCAGGAAGATTTGCGAAATTGCAGACAGAATTTATGAAATAACTGAAGCATTATTTGAGTTTAAGAGGCCAACACCTAATCTGTTTCTACCACACCTTCAGGAGATTCGGGCTTACCTTGTTCAAGAGTTGGGCAGTTCAGATACATTTGTTAGTCTTGTGGCACAGAAAATGCTCGCGATCTTGAATAAGTACTGGGATGATATGTGTGTAGTGCTTTCTATTACTGCCCTTCTGGATCCCCGTTACAAAAGGAAATTCATAGAGTTATGTCTGTCTGACTCGCGTGCAACCACTGTTTTGAGGAACCTTTGCCAGGTATATGATGGCTACGTGGTGCAATGTGATCAAAAGGAGTATCTATTGAGCGATTCAAGTACTGAGTCAGGTGAAGATGATGAGGATGGGGATGAGGATGAGAAAAGGTCTAGAAGACATGCCAATAAAAAACTTCGTAATAATCGTCTGGAAAACCTGAACGTAGTAAAAGAGTATTTCCAGTCAGTTCAATCTGAGGATGATGAATCTCAATGGTCAGATTTGGATTTGTATCTTGAAGAGCCGGTCTTACCGCAGATGGAGAACTTCAGCGTGTTGCACTGGTGGAAAGAAAACGAGTTCAAGTATCCTCAGCTTTCTAGGATGGCTCGCGACTTCCTGGCTATTCCTCTGTCTGTTGCGACTCACTCTGACGCATACTACACTGAGCCAAGGGAAGCTGATTGGAGATTGTTGTCTTTGAAACCTGAACTGATGAATGCCTTGAAGTGCACTAGGAGCTGGAAATTTGGTTATGTGAAAAGTAATATAAGGTACTCCCTCCGTCCCTTAATACTCGCACCGTTTCGACTGAATATCTTTAATTAATATTATAAAAACTTATAAAAAATTTAATATTTTGAAAATATATATTAAGATGAAGCCAACAATATATTATATACTAACATTTATTTTCATATACTATAAATAAAATAGGGTCAAAGTGAATTATGTGAATAGTGCAAAAAGTCAAAACGGTGCAAGTATTAATGGACGGAGGGAGTACATATGCTGAATAAACTTGGACTACATACTAGATTTTATATGTTTCATTATTTCTAACTGAACATCCCTCTTGATTTTTTCCTGCTGATGCAGCTCCTCCGAGGCTCAACAGAACTTTTTTGCGGCCGTCATGAGATCATGAGTGGAGCTGTGGGAGAGTACAGGTATAGAATGATAGTCTTCTAGTCTATGAAACTTTTAAGTTTTTTTAACTTGACGACTTCTGCTGATTTTTTTTTTTAATTGGTAGGAAATGAACTACTTGTATCAAATCAAACACGATTTAGCTGAAGTTTTTGTATTGGCATTGTAGATATTGATAAAGCATACAAGAGCTACCTCAATGCCCCCTCAAAGAACAAGTCCTAAAGTATCACTCAGTATCAGTAACGAGGTTTAACATCCCTTCTAGGAAGAACAATTAAACCATCTCATGTAGTCATATATGCTAAACTAGTAAACTCCCACAGCAATCGCATAAACACGCATAAATTATTTTTAATTTTTTTGTTTTTAACGGGTATTTGGGTACCCGTTTAATTAAAAGAGCGGCCCATGCCTCGACCCGGTACCCGGTAAATATTCCGGGTCGGGTACCCGTCCCATTTATTTTAGAAAAATAAGAAAATTACCCGGTTTATTTGCGCCGGGTCAGCGGGTCATCGGGTCGGGTATTTTTGAACACCCCTATGGTAAATGCATCACTCCCTTCACTTCCAATGAGTTTGATCTGTAAAGTTGGCTGAAAATACATGTGTGAGGTACTAATGCAGTAGGTACTTTAAAAAACACAAAAAAAAAAAACATTCAATATAGTGGTGTTGGATCATAAGTTGTGTCTGACATGACAGATTTAGAAATTGTACTAAATACGGCCACTATATAAAATTCATGAAAAATTACCTACTTTTCATAATGACGGAGTAATGAAAAATGAGCTAAACGTATATTTTTATAAGTCACTCTAATTGATATGCATAAGCTTTGCCACGAGATTTTAATGAACTACAAGCTTTGCCCAACTTCACCACGCAAATGACATTCCTCCTATAGGATCAGCTTTCTCTTGGAAAAAATAAATTAGAAATTATATTATATATGAACGTTTAGATAGATGTTTAGCAAATGATATGTGGTTACAACTATTTCCACACGCAGCGATTTCATATGAATATTTCTCGTGCTCCGATCATAGTCCGATTTGCTTATATTTAGACAACTCAGGCCCCCCTAAACCATCAACTTTTAGATTTCAAAATGCATGGACTTTAGATTTTGAAGCTCAACTTTTGGTTGCAAAAAATTGGGCACATAAACATTCTGGATCGAGATTTTTTTTGTATCAATCAAAAGTTATCTCGTCTTAAAACTGATCTAAAACAATGGCATTCTCGAAAATACGGGAATATACAACATAAGCTTTCAGTAAATCAAGATAAACTGAAAAATGTAGAATCTCAATTTCAACTTTATCCTGAAAATCGACATGTTGAACAATATCTTCAAAGGCTTGTTAAACAAAGAGAGCGATTACTATCCTTTGGTCAAAATTTGTGGGGAAAGTATGCTCGTAAGCAATGGTTAACACAAGGTGACCGCGGATCCCATTTCTTCCATGAAAAAGTGAAAACTAGAAAGCGGCATGTCCAAATTTTTAGGTTACAAAATGACTTAGACCAATGGGTGGACTCCCCTGAGGATATAACAAGTTTATTCTTTCAAGAATTCTCTATTAGATTCAAATCAGCTCACTCTAATCCAAGAGATATTGTTATTCCTTTGATACAACCTAGCATCTCTCATGAAGATAACAAGAATTTAACTCAACCTTTTTTAGATGAGGAAATAAAACAAGCGTTCTTTGACATGTCCCCCTATAAAGCACCTGGTTCGGATGGTTTTGGGCCAAAATTTTCCAACATTATTGGCCAATCATTGGACAAGATATATGTAAAGCTATTCGGGGATTCTTTCATAATGGTATTTTATTACGTCAACTAAATCATACGATCATTACTTTGATCCCAAAGGTTAAAACCCCAAGTAAAGCACATCAGTATAGACCGATTAGTTTATGTACAACTCTTTACAAAGCGATAGCCAAGATACTAGTCAATAGAATCAAACCACTGTTAAAGAAGATAGTAGGGACATATATATCAAAATGCTTTTGCACCAGAACGAGCAATCCAAGATAATATACTTATTCTACAAGAAATTCTAAATATGTTTAACAAGTCTAAAAATAAGACAGGTTGGCTAGCACTCAAATTGGACATGGAAAAAGCTTATGATAGAGTAGAATGGGACTTTCTTTGGGCTACTTTACGAGCATTTGGTTTTAATGAAACTTTGATTAATCAATACCTAGTATTTAAAAAAGATAACCATCTCTATTTTAAGGACATGTAAGCAACACCGTTATCAAGACATGTGGCGGACACATCAGCATAACCTCTTAGAAGACATGTGGCTATGCGTTTACTCCTTTTTTTTAAAAATAAAAAATAAAGAACAAAAAAAACCCAAAAATGCCCAATTTCATATTCTGTCATCGTCTTATTGTCTTCTCTACAGCTCCGTATCATCCTCCTCGGCATTAATCTTCATTCATTGCAAATTGATGAGTTCTCCTTGCAAATTACGACCATTGACAATCTATCGTCTTCAATTATCTTCAATTTGATCCCACCATCGTTAAAACCCTCCCAAAAACCTTCAATTGCTCCTCGAAACAGAATGAAACTCCAATTTCACCTTCAATTTGATCCCACCATCTTCTCCCTATCTTTATTAGCCTTCATACACAAATTTATTTCCCCCAAAAACGTTATCATTTTCTTAAATCATGTCGGTTACGGTTTGTTAGCACAAGCAGTCATTGACATTCCATCTCTCATATGTTAATCCTATCCTAATCTATACCTAGTATTTAAAAACCAAAAGCATATATGCCACATGTCACTTTGTTGTTATTATCTTATTCTTCTACCTGCCACATGTCTTCTCTTCTTACACCTATCTTCCCTTTTCTGTTTCATCCCTAACCTTTTGAGTTCTTAGTCTTTCCATATTCCCCTTCCATTTATCTCCAGCCTTTACTCTCTCATTTAATCCATTTAATTTACATTTAAAATTAAAACCTTAATTTACTCCTCTCCTCTTCAATTGTGGTATTCATCTGTTTTGTATGAAATAAATTAATGTTAGCCTTTTATTTATTCATGAATCATTTAATCTATTAACTAATAGAGAATTTAATCCAAAATATTTGGGTTTCTCTTTTGTAATCACATGACCGTCATAAATAAATATGCATGAGGTAGCTACTCTATATATTTGTTTGATTTGCGTGGCTACTAGAATCGGGAGTTTATGGGAATTTATATGTACGCAGTAAGGTTCTATATTTTGTGGTTTTTTAAATTTTAATCTTTAGTTCATGATAATTTTGTGAATTCGTGTTCACTATTTTTGTAACTTTTATAATTATGTGAATTCCTGTTAACTTCCTTTTCTGTCTTATTCACCTGATTGATTAATTGTTTAAATTGAGTGTTTTTCATTGAATTTAAGGTTAATTGATTAGTTAGTGACGATTACAAAAAACATACAACTGAAGTTGCTACAAAAACAAGCATCTTAACTAGGTTATTGGAATTTTTTTCAGAAGATTTGGGGTTTTATGCAATTAATGTGGTTAATTATATGAGAATAGAGAAATTTGAGATTGGTTAATTACACTTCGCATGAGATTAGAAAAATTGGAGGGATTGACAGTTTCTAATTGAACTTTGAGGAAAATAGCACAAAATTACTCAATTTACTCATAACTTCTTCATGGGCATTGTAAAAGGCAGGTTAGATGGTCTTTTTTGGATTGCCAAAAATTAGACATCGAAATAAAAACATGAAGCACTTGGTAGGTTGTTAAGAAATACAGAATAATAATTTACGTATACATATTGTTTTGGAATATAGAGTGAAATTGTAGTTATTTTCTAAAATAGTACGTCAGATTAAAAGACTAAAAGAAGCACTCGATCACTTTAAATAGATGATCTTAGAAGATTAGATTGTACCTAGCGGCTTAACTTACAAAGTTTGATACTTCGTACTTTGATTAACTTCTTTGGCAGGGAAGAGAAACTTAAAGAAGCATTATTTTTTCTTAAGGAAATGAAAGAGGTAAGCAGCAAAGAAAGCTTTACAAATACTAAAAATATTGCTCGGAGACACTGACGTGTGTATGCAACAGATGTTTAGCATCACGAATAATATTGATTTAGTTGGTTGCTCTAAAAAATGATAATTATAATTTGGTGGAAAATGCTATTTGATACTCCATAATTATCTTTAATTGTGTATACCACGAAAAAATAATAACCATCCACATAAAAAAAGTCTGTGCATTGCACGGGCTCAAAGACTAGTTGGATTAATGCTTGTGTCACTACAGTTTCTTATTCCCCCGCAGTAAACAACAACTCAACGAATCTAATTACGCCTACGAGAGGATTACGACAAGGGGACCCTCTTTCCCCTGTACTTTTTGTTATTTGCATGGAAGTATTGGCCAGAAAACTATTACTACATGCTCAAGACAAAAATGGTGGTATTGGTATCAAAGCAACACCTAAAGCTCCAATTATTCCATGTTTACTTTTTGCCGAGGATAGTTTATTATTTGGTAAGGCTAAGTCTTCAACTTGTGCTAACCTTAACAATATTTTAAATGACTTTTCAAATATGTCAGGATAAATGAATTTTCACAAGTCTTCGCTTGTATTTTCAAAATTTGTGGCCTACACTAGAAAACAACAGTTAGCTAGCTATTTTAACATGACTCCAAAATCGTTCCTTGGGCGTTATTTAGGAGTATTGTTATTCCAGTAGGAACACGCACAAGAGGGGGGGGTGAATTGTAATTGGAACTTTTGTAAAGCTTCTTGCGGAACTAAGAAACAATCAAGGAACAGAGAATAGAGAAGACAATAACAATAATTGTGAAAACTTCTTGACACTAATCAAGAAGAGAATTCCTTTTATTATAGTAATGCCTCGATTACAATAATCTCTCCAACACAAGTTCCTCTCAAACTTGTGTTCCTCGCAGTAATCTACTCTGATTACAGCTCTTTCACTTCTCTCTCTCAGACTTAAACTCTAAGTCTCAACAAGAAAACTCTATCCTTACTAATACAAAATACAATTCGTATTTGGATAACTCTAAATATTAATGATGCTTTGGTGTATATATGGCACTTAGGAACTTAGGATTAACTAGGACACAAACTGTTTTTTAGAAAATCTTTGACAATGCGTTTTTAGGAAAGCAAGAACTCTTAGAAAGTTTGTGTATTTTGTTTCAGAAAACTTCTTTGCCTTATATAGAATTTTGTCCTTAGGGTTTGTTTCCTTCGAAAACTCAACTGCCAACAACTGACACTTTGATTGTCACGTCCCTAGACTTGAGGAACAAGGGGAGACCACTTCCCACACAACTTCCTCAACTGCTGGACGTGTCTAAGACTATGTCAGTCACTGTTTGTTTTGAAAAGAATGTTTCTTTATTTTGTCAAAATATTTAGGAGAAGTTTTAGGAAGATAAAAACTGTTTTTATTTAATTGTGATAAAAATCTAATTTTTATTAAATATGAAAAGATATTATATTTAAAGTATTTTCCTTAAAACTGTGTTGCTTGATATTTTGACAAAAAACACACGAGTAATCCAAGTTCCTCTAGTTCCTTATATACCACTTAACATATTAATATATTACATATAAACTAAGCAAGATAAACTACCTAGACGTATATGTCTTTCCTTTGGTGAGGCATTCAACTCTGAATCTTCACTTGTTCCAGCACAGGAACATTAATGAGTTCCTCTAATGTTTAAATAGGAACTCGTGGCCATGAGTCTGCAATAGTTCTTGTGAGTATTAGGAACTCTTGATATGCAACTGTGTTGCTCCTCTTGTGACTTCAAACTGGAACAGGTACAACTTCCAGCTCTGGAACTCTAGTGACTGTCCCAAGTGTATACCAGGAACTTCACCATTCGATTCAAGTTCCTATCCTAATAGAAACTTGGGCATTTACCTGTCCAAAGTCATTGGCAACCATAATCAGGAAGTTTGCAATATGTGTGTGTCATCAACCAAAACATAGGGACAACAATATTCCCCCTTTTTGGTGATGACAACACTTGCAAACTTTTTACAAATGAGAGGAAGCACAAACAGGAACTTATGCAGACTACTGTAAAACAGAACACAAAAATTTGAAAAACAAAAGAGAAAGAAACAAGAAGAAAAAAAATAAACTTACAGAGAGATACAGAGAGATTGATGCAGGAACTGGGATTGAGTGTACCTTGGAAGTTTGCACCCTTGACTTCCCCCTGTTGACATCAACAAAAAGCATAGCACGAAATATAGCCATTCCAAACACAGTGCCCCACGATCAACGTTTGGCAAGTTAAGCTAGCCTCAAAGTATTAAACCAACTCACACAATAAATTGAAAGTAAGCAGTAATGATCAAAACTAGAAAGCACAGATAGGTGTAACCAAGCAAGTCAAAATAAGATGGAACAAATACCCAAGTTTGAAAATTATACAGACCAAAAGCAAATTAAAAAGATTGTTCCATGGCAAAAGATAAAAGAAACATGGGATAGGGTGATTAGGCTTGGGATGGGGAACCAGAACCAGCAGTTTCTTCTATCACAGTCTCCTCAAAAGATTCCAGATTGTTGATCTTGGTGAGGATTGTGGCACGAGTTGCATTGGCTTGTTCTGAGTAGTGGTGAAGAGTGGTTTGGAGAGTCTTGACACTGGTAACCAATGCACCTATGTGGGCCTGCATTGAGCTGATCCTGTGATCTGTTCCCTCCTGCAGTTCCACCAGACGAGCAACTGTTGCCTTCAGCTCCAATATCTGATCATCCTTTGTGTTCCAGGCACCCCCATGATCTTGAACATGTTCCTGTTCAGATGGAACACGACGAGCTTTGGACTTTTTGGAGGATCTGGGTGTCCTTTTCCTTGGCCCAACAGTTTCAGGCAGTTCCTCTTGATTCAGTGGAACAGCATCCTCCTCTATGGGCATCTCCTTGACATCCCCTTCCTCATTTATTTCCATGAAGACAGGCCCTCTTTTCTTGTTCTCCTTCATTGCCACCCTCAAGCTCTTTCTTTTTCCTTGGGATCCTACACTCTTCCTGTTCCCTCGAGATAAAGGGATCTCTATTTGTTCGAGTTCCTCCTCCTCCTCCACTTCTTCTTTAACTACAGTTCCCTCCTGATCTTCCTCATCTTGTTTCTCTTCCTTTCCAGCCCTAATGACTTTACCCTGAACCACTTTAAGATTTAATAGATGGAGCATTTCAAGTTGAAAGATTTGGGTTGATTTTAAGGGAATCACAAAGTATGGGCTAAGGTCAACTGAGAAGCTTTTGAAGATTTCTGTGAGAAGGGAGGAGTATGGAATTTTGAATTTGGGGATACAGGTGGATAAGTGTTTGATCATGATTGCAGGAAAGTTTATGGGAATTTTCCTTTCAAGACAATACATGAGACATGCATCAAACAGACTTGCTATGTTCCTTTTCTGAGTTCGAGGAACTACACCTCTCCACACAATATTAAACAGTAATTTTTGAAGAGGTGAAAAGCAGTTGTGTGAGGTGGAGGTGGATACTTTAGAATCTCCTCCAATGGAACCAACTATATCTTTCTCATCTACATTATCGATGGTCACTGTGATTTGACCTTTGAGCCACATATCAAAACCCCTATTGGGTGTACCAAACAGCTGTTCCAGATAAGAGGCATCAAATTCGATGCGAGTTCCATTCACTTTACTTGAACATACATTATCAACACATGCAAAGTTCTTGCAGAATTCTTTCATAGCTTCAGGAATTAAGGGTGATTTGGCGTAGGTACTCAACAGACTTACCCATTTTTGTTGTTCAAGGATTTCCATCAACTCTTTAAATTTCGTGGCTTCACACCATGTTGAGTTGATTGCAAACCCCTCGACCAGGTTGTTTTCCTTTGCAGTGAGTTTCTTGGACCCTTTTGCTTCCCCCTGAGTTTGAGCATTCTCCTCTGTTTCCTCGATGTTTTCACCAGAAGCTTCCACTCGTCGTTTTTTGGATTTTCTTGTGGAGGATCTAGGGTTTGAAATTGGGGATTTCATTTTGATGTCAGTGTCGGTTGGTTCCCCCTGAGTGATTGCGAGTATTGGATTGTGGGATCGAAGAGGAATTGGCGATTGAATGGGTGAGGTATCCATGGGAACTGGAGATGAAGGATTTCTCTTTCGTTTGAGGGAAGTGAGATCAGTGTTGTTGCTTGTGAGAACCATGGTGAAGGTTTTTATAGGTGAAAGGAGAGGTGGTGTCAGTGGAGAAGGCGTGTGGGAGAGAGAGAAAGGGGGTTGCATGGATTGAATGTGGAAAGGGAAGAGTTTCTCCTATTTATTGCCAATGGAACCGTTCTAAACATTCTTTGAATATGGGTATTCGGTTTTAAAAAAATAAATAAATAAAAACAAAAGGAGAATGTAGAAATAAATTAAATTTAAACTGTGTTTGACTTTGACTTGCTCAATTTCGTATCTCTGACTTAACTAGTTTGAAGGGAACTGCTTACCTTGCTCATTTGGAGCGTGAGTGTATTTGCCACGATGGTAAGCTTCAACTATGTTTGCACACAAGATTTTGTGTTTGTAATAGTCTATATGTACCAAGATTTTTGCTTTTGCCTTAGAGGAACTTCAATTTAGCAATTACCTTAGCTTGATCATTCCGAGTTCCATCCTCATTTTCTCATGTTTCTCTCTGTTCAAGGGCTTAGTTAAAATATCAGCAATTTGGTGATCAGTTTGGCAAAAGTCTAATTTGATCAAACCTTTCTCAACATTATCTTTAAGGAAATGGTGTCTAATGTGGATGTGTTTGACCCGGGAATAATGAACCGGATCTTTTGAAATACAAATAGCACTAGTGTTATCACAATAGATAGGAACACAATCATAGATAATACCAAAATCTCTTAGCTGTTGTTTTATCCATAGAATTTGTGAGCAACAAGCTGCAGCAGCTACATACTCAGCTTCAGCTGTGGATAGAGCAACAGTGTTCTGTTTCTTGGAACCCCAAGAAACCATGCATGGACCTAGGAACTGTACCATACCTGATGTGCTTTTTCTATTCACTAAGTCACCTGCATAATCAGCATCCGCATATCCTCTTAGCTCGAAAGATCCACTTCTTGGATAGTATAGGCATAGGTCATCAGTTCCTTTGAGATATCTTAGTATTCTTTTCACCGCAGTTAGATGGGACTCCTTTGGATTTGATTGAAATCTTGCACATAGTCCTACACTAAAAGAAATATCGGGTCTACTGGCTGTTAAATATAATAGTGATCCAATCATACCTCTGTATTTCGTTTGATTCACACTTTTGCCATTTGGATCAGTGTCTAATCTGGTAGCAGTTCCCATGGGAGTGTGATTTACTTTGGCTGATTCTAGCTCATATTTCTTTAGGAGTTCCTTCACATACTTTTGTTGGTGTATCATGATTCCTTCCTCGGTTTGCTTGATTTGTAAACCAAGGAAGAAATTGAGTTCCCCCATCATGCTCATTTCAAATTCACTGCTCATCAAGCTTGCAAAATCCTTGCACAAATTTTCATTAGTTGCTCCAAATAATATATCATCAACATAAATTTGAACTACTAACAAGTCAGTTCCTCTAGATTTTAAGAATAAGGTTTTGTCTATTTTACCTCTTTTAAAATCATTTTGAAGGAGGAACTTTGATAATCTCTCGTACCAAGATCTAGGGGCTTGTTTTAGTCCATAGAGAGCCTTATCTAATTTGTAAATATGATTTGGAAATTCGGGATTTTCAAATCCAGGGGGCTGTTCCACATAAACATCTTCCTCTAAGAAACCGTTTAAGAAAGCACATTTAACATCCATTTGATAAAGTTTAAAACCCATGAAAGCAGCAAAAGCAATTAAGATTCTAATGGCTTCTAATCTAGCAACAGGTGCAAATGTTTCTTCAAAGTCAATACCTTCCTGTTGGTTATAACCTTTGACCACTAACCTTGCTTTGTTCCTTATGATTGTTGCATGTTCATCTTTCTTGTTCCGGAACACCCATTTCAGCCCTATCACCTTCTGGTGCTTTGGTTTAGGTTCCAAGTGCCATACTTTGTTTCTTTTGAATTCATTTAATTCTTCTTGCATGGCTATGATCCAGTCAGCGTCCTCCAGAGCCTCAGTGTGATTTCTTGGCTCAAATATGGAGAGGAACGCGTGGAATGCGCAAAAGTTCCTTAGTTGTGACCTTGTCTGAGTTCCTTTTCTGATGTCACTCACAATGAGTTCCATTGGGTGGGACTTTTGATGCTTCCAAGGTTTAGGTTGAAATTGAGCTACTGGTGTTGTGGCATTTTCGTCAGTTCCTTCTATGACCTGAGTTCCCTGTTGGTCATTGTGGGGTTCCTCTGGTGTTGTTTCTGGATCTTCTTGGTTTTCTGCTTGTTCCTCTAGTACGGGAACTTCTTGATTTTGTTGAGCAGTTCCTCTGGCTGTGTGTTTGCTTGGTTGGAACTCCTCATCATTTTCTGCAGCACGAGATAAACCAATCTCGAAAAATTCTTGTTCCTGTACTATATCAGTTTTGTTAGATTCATCAAATATTATATGTACACTTTCCTCAACACACATAGATCTTTTGTTATAAACTCTGTAAGCCTTGCTATTTAAGGCATATCCTAGGAACACTGCCTCATCGCTTCTTTCATCAAACTTCCCCAAGTTCCTTTTTCCATTGTTGTGGACAAAACATTTGCTACCAAAGGCTCTAAAGTAAGAGATGTTGGGTTTTATACCTTTTAGTAGCTCATAGGGGGTTTTGTTTAGGATTGCTCGAATCATAACTCTATTTATAATATAACAAGCAGTATTGACTGCTTCAGCCCAGAAGTTCCTAGGCAGGGAACTGGCTATTAACATGGTTCTTGCCATGTCCTCTAAGGTTCTATTTTTCCTCTCAACAACTCCATTTTGTTGTGGAGTTCTGGGAGCTGAGAAATTGTGGTCCATACCTTGTTCCTTGCAGTATTCATCGAATTTGTAATTTTCAAATTCTGTTCCATGATCTGATCTTATATGGATCAGTTGATGACCTGTGGTTTTCTGAATTTTCTTTGAAAATGTAACAAACTCATCAAACGTTTCATCCTTGTTAGAAATATGACCCAAGTAAAGCGAGAGTAATCATCAACAATAACTAATACATATTTTTTTCCACTTCTGCTTTGAATTCTCATTGGGCCACATAAGTCCATATGGATGAGTTCCAATGGTTTTGTGGTGCTTACCAATTTCTTAGATTTAAAGGAACTTCGGACATGCTTGCCTTTTGCACATGCATCACACACTTTATCGGTTAGGAACTTGATTGAGGGGAGTCCTCGAACCAGTTCCTTTGATCTTAGTTTGTCAAGCAGAGAGAAACTAGCATGTCCAAACCTCCTGTGCCATAGTAGGGAATTTTCTTCAAAGGCACTGAGGCAGGTTAGATTGTTCCTGGGAACTGTATTGAGATCCACAGAATATGTGTTCTCTTTACGAGTTCCTTCCAAAATAACCTTCCCAGTGTTATTGTTTATGATTTGACAATTTTCAGAAGTAAAACTTACAGAGTTTCCTTTGTCACAGAATTGAGAGATGCTTAGTAGACTGTGCATCAAACCCTCGACTAAAAATACATTTTCAATGGCATAGGAACTTGACCTTCCAACTTTTCCAATTCCAACAATTTCTCCTTTCATGTTGTCTCCAAAGGTCACAGTTCCTCCATTGTAGGCTTCTAGTGAGAGGAATTTAGATTTGTCTCCTGTCATGTGTTTGGAACACCCGCTGTCGAGATACCACGAGCTGTTCCCCTTCACTAGAATCTGTAAAGAGATCAAAGGTTAGTTACAGGAACTGGGGTTTCCTCGAGTTCCTTTTCAACTATAACTTCAGACTTCTTGACCCATTTTTGCTTTACATAATTTATGTTTCTTTGATCCTGTTCCTTCATCTTGGAACACTCAGTACTTATATGACTTCCACTTCCACATGAGAAACAGACTTTTACACTAGGAAGATCCACATACTTTTTCTTATGACTAGTTTTATGGTTAAAGCCCAATCCTTCTATTTTCTTAGATTGAGCATTCTCAATCCATTTGGGAGGAACTTTAGGTGGTTGTCTCTGTGCCCTGGCCATGGATAGTTCCCTTTCTAGTTTCTCTTTTTGTTCCTTTGTGGTGATCAGATCTTTGTTTAAATTTTCTAAGTCGATGTTAAAAACTCCCATGTTGATCTCCAAGGATTTTGTAGGTTCTAAACTTAGATTAAACATCTTATATTGACTGAGTTGTACTTGTAGAAGGATGTTTTCATTTCTAATTTTTTCGAATGACTCATTAATAGAGGTATTTCTATCTAGTAATTCAAAGAACCTGCCTTGAACATCAGATCTAATATTGTTCAGATAATTTATATGGTCTTTACTGAGTTCCAAGGCTCTATCACTTTGTGCTTTTAATATACTTAGCTTTTTGTAATCATCTAGATTTTCTAGCAACAGTTCAATTAGTTTTGACTTTGAGAGACACTGAAGAGTGGAGGAACTTACTTCTTCTGATGGAACTTGATCAGTTCCTTCTGTTCTAGCCATAAGGCAGAGATTTGCAGTTTCTTCATTTGGTTGTTCCTCATCGTCTTCTGAGTCTGTTGCTTCGCCCCATGCAGCTATCATGGCCTTCTTGAAGTTTGGCCTGTTGAAGGTAGACTTGTTAAAGCGATCTTTGACCTGTTCCTTCCCTTTTCCTCTGGTCTTGTCGTTCTCCCACAGAGGGCATTCACGAATTTGATGATCAGTTTCTCCACATTTGAAGCAACCTTGCTCAGTTTTGGAACTAGTGATTTTCTTAGCAAAGTTCCTTCCTTTCTGGTTTCCTGGTTTGAAGTTCCTATAGAGCTTTCTCATTCTTCTAACCAGCATGGCAGCCTCTTCTTCATCTGGTTCAGATTCATCGAGTTCCTCAGCCTTTAGAGCAAGTCCTCGATTTCTAGAGCTCTCAGGAACAGCAGCTCCAAGATGCAATTCGTGTGTCATCAAGGAACCAGCAAGTTGTTCAATGTTGAACTTGGTAAAGTCCTTGGTCTCAAACAGTGCAGTGACCTTTGTTCTCCAACGATCATCTTGTGGCATGCTTCTTAGTATTTTTCTTACCTGTTCATCTGTGGGAATGATTCTACCAAGAGAAACTAATTCATTGGTTATGTTAGTAAATCTAGTGAACATTTCTTGAATAGTTTCTTTTGGAAGCATTTCAAATCTTTCATATTTAGACATCAAAAGGTCAATTTTGGAACGCTTAACTTCATTAGTTCCTTCGTGGGTTACTTGAAGTAGTTCCCAAATCTGTTTTGCGCTCTTGCACCCTATGACTCTGTTGTGTTCATGAGGTCCAAGCCCACAATGCAAGATTTTGACAGCCATGGCATTCATCTCATATTTATCAAAGTCTTCTTTAGAAAATTCAGACATTGATTTAGGAACTACCTCGTTTTCAGCATTGGTCTTTGTTACCTCGAAGTCTCCAACTTCAATTACACGCCAAACTTGGTAATTTTCAGCTTTGATGAATATCTCCATTCTATTCTTCCAGTATGAGTAGAACTTGCCATTGAACATAGGTGGCCTTTGTGTCGAGTAACCTTCTTCCAGTTTCTCTTGTGAGTTCATAC
This sequence comes from Spinacia oleracea, assembly GCF_020520425.1. NCBI lineage: Eukaryota > Viridiplantae > Streptophyta > Magnoliopsida > Caryophyllales > Amaranthaceae > Spinacia > Spinacia oleracea. Next base: position 9,607,595 of record NC_079490.1, read on the forward strand.
TTTCAGGAACTTGACTCAAACAGGGTTTCCTGTGTTTTAATGAGTACTGGCTCTGATACCAACTGTTATTCCAGTAGGAACACGCACAAGAGGGGGGGGTGAATTGTAATTGGAACTTTGGTAAAGTTTCTTGCGGAACTAAGAAACAATCAAGGAACAGAGAATAGAGAAGACAATAACAATAATTGTGAAAACTTCTTGACACTAATCAAGAAGAGAATTCCTTTTATTATAGTAATGCCTCGATTACAATAATCTCTCCAACACAAGTTCCTCTCAAACTTGTGTTCCTCGCAGTAATCTACTCTGATTACAGCTCTTTCACTTCTCTCTCTCAGACTTAAACTCTAAGTCTCAACAAGAAAACTCTATCCTTACTAATACAAAATACAATTCGTATTTGGATAACTCTAAATATTAATGATGCTTTGGTGTATATATGGCACTTAGGAACTTAGGATTAACTAGGACACAAACTGTTTTTTAGAAAATCTTTGACAATGCGTTTTTAGGAAAGCAAGAACTCTTAGAAAGTTTGTGTATTTTGTTTCAGAAAACTTCTTTGCCTTATATAGAATTTTGTCCTTAGGGTTTGTTTCCTTCGAAAACTCAACTGCCAACAACTGACACTTTGATTGTCACGTCCCTAGACTTGAGGAACAAGGGGAGACCACTTCCCACACAACTTCCTCAACTGTTGGACGTGTCTAAGACTATGTCAGTCACTTTTTGTTTTGAAAAGAATGTTTCTTTATTTTGTCAAAATATTTAGGAGAAGTTTTAGGAAGATAAAAACTGTTTTTATTTAATTGTGATAAAAATCTAATTTTTATTAAATATGAAAAGATATTATATTTAAAGTATTTTCCTTAAAACTGTGTTGCTTGATATTTTGACAAAAAACACACGAGTAATCCAAGTTCCTCTAGTTCCTTATATACCACTTAACATATTAATATATTACATATAAACTAAGCAAGATAAACTACCTAGACGTATATGTCTTTCCTTTGGTGAGGCATTCAACTCTGAAGCTTCACTTGTTCCAGCACAGGAACATTAATGAGTTCCTCTAATGTTTAAATAGGAACTCGTGGCCATGAGTCTGCAATAGTTCTTGTGAGTATTAGGAACTCTTGATATGCAACTGTGTTGCTCCTCTTGTGACTTCAAACTGGAACAGGTACAACTTCCAGCTCTGGAACTCTAGTGACTGTCCCAAGTGTATACCAGGAACTTCACCATTCGATTCAAGTTCCTATCCTAATAGAAACTTGGGCATTTACCTGTCCAAAGTCATTGGCAACCATAATCAGGAAGTTTGCAATATGTGTGTGTCATCAACCAAAACATAGGGACAACAAGTATTTTTTAACTCTAAAACCTTCACTAAACAGAACTTTCAGCATCTAATCACAACAGCAGAGCAAAAAATGAATAGCTGGTCTTCAAACTTGATATTCAAAGTCATTTAGAGGCTCTTCCTTCCTTTGCAATGACAACAACTCGTCTACCAAAAACTATCTCTAATTCCCTAGATCAAACTAATCGAAATTTTTTCTTGAAACAATCTGCAAAAAAGAAAGGAATTCCTATGATTTCTTGGGATAAAATTTGTCAACCTAAGAGTCAAGGTGGTCTCGGCCTACGTAAAACTGATGTAGTAAATTCTGCGGTTTGGATGAAAAATCATACCGGATCGTTCAATCTTATGGGTTCAAATAATTCATGCTAAATATTTGCAGAAATATTCGTTTTTTGAATGTAGCTAGGCCTTAAACTAAAGATTCTTGGATATGGAAAAAAATCTTACAAATTCGACCCCTACTTCTTAAAGGCATACGATGGAAAATAGGAACTGGTTCTAATGTCTTATTTTGGCTCGACAATTGGTGTTACTCCACTAATTTGGTGACATTATTAATTAAATTTAGATACCTCTGCTATCCAACATTTGGATATCACGGTAGATCAATTTATTACTCCAGCTCGCACATGGAATGAACATGTCCTTGCAATGGTGGTTCCTTCCTCGGTTGTCCAAGTTATCAAAGGTATTCCCTTACCTGTCTCTAATTTGCCAGATGAACCATGTTGGGGATCGTCTAGTAGTGGAGAATTTATTGTTAAGTCTGTCACATGGCTAACTCATAACAACGTCTCTCCTATTAAATGTGAATACCAATGGATCTGAAAATTGGATATTTCCCCAAAGTTAAAATTTTTTTATGGCAACTTTTACATAACGGTCTTTCTACCGGGAGTAACTTAGTTTACCGTAACATTGATATTCCCAGTTGTTGCCCTTTTTGTGCCCTTTTTGTTCCACTAATATCGAAACCCAAGATCACTTGTTCTTACAATGTCATAACACTAAAGAATTTTGGAACTCTTCTTTAACTATTCATTGGCTTGGTACTCAACTTCGAGCAAATTCAATTTTCTCTTTGTTCCGTACCATGAGAAATAATGTTGGCTTGCCAATTAAGAAAATTGTAACTTGTTTATGGAGTATATGGAAAACAAGAATTTCTACTATTTTTAAACAGACTCTTTTCTCTATTGCTAACCTATACACTAGAGCCTATAAAATGTATAATGAATGGAATATGCGAACTTGTCTTGACTCTTTGGAAATGCATTCAAATATAAACACTTCTAAATGTCCGCATCGTTATATTCAGGTTGCTTGGACACCTCCCGCGCCTGATACTTGTAAACTCAACTTTGATGGCTCTGTTCGTCAAAACTCTGGTGCCGCGGGGGTGGTCATTAGGGACCATTTTGGAAATAATGTTGCTAGTCGCTCCTACAATCTGGGAGACACACCGGTCTTTCTCGCAGAAGCTACTGCCCTTCGCAACGGGTTAATTTTAGCAATTGAAAATAATATTAGACATATTTTCATAGAAGGGGATAATTTGCTAATTATTCAAATTTTGCAGCAACATGCAACTTGTCCATGGAATATTAAGTTACTTATGGACGACATCAAGCACTTACTTACACAATTTGATAGTTATACTTCGAGCCATGTATACCGGGAAGCTAATCGTGCAACAAACTATGTTGCAGGCATTGGTCACCACATTCAGAGTTACCAAGATATAGACCCTATCATTGAAATCAAATTTTCTTATTTTATTTCCTTAGATAGATTAGGTTATAGTCTTGAGAGAATACTATTCTAATTTCTGTTCACTTTTCTTTATATATATATAAAAAAAAAAAAAAAAAAAAGGCCTTTGCCACGAGACCACGAGTATCTGGACCATCGCTGCAATACTGAGTCACAAATTGAGAATACTCCGTATCGTAGAGGGACTTAGAGTGTGAAACCACGAGAATGAAGCAATAAAATTTGTTCATTGCAAAACTTTTGTACCCCGCAATTTATACGTAGTATGTCTTGTGTCAAAAAGTATATCACACTAATATTTCTTGCTTTATTGGTTAAGACTGAAAACATATGTACGATAGATCTCACATCCAAATCTTCCATTCCTATTTGTAATTTATATTGTCATTGTGGCTTATTCAAAGAAAAAAAAACCTAATATTTCTCTGGTATCACTGCCACTAAAAATTACTTTGTGTGATTTTCCTATTTTAATTTTTAATTTTGTAAAAAACAGAAAATTAAAAACAAAGAACGATAATGAACAGGGCCTTAATATTTTATTTTAATTTTCTCCTCCCCACATTTTTTTCCCACATTTCCAGTGTACTCTTCCTTGTTTATGTGGTTAAACAAGGGGGTTGGTTTCTTCTTCACTTATTATTTCTCTCCTCAAATCTTCACCCTTCCATGGCAGGAGACAACCGGCAAGCAACCACCGTTACCGTCCACCAGGTTTTCCTTTCCGTCTATCACCCTTTTGAAATCCTCAATTGCGATTACCCGATACGGCGATACCCGAATACACTAATTCTAAATTAAGGTGCTTAGCAATTGCCATGTACCCCACTTTGTAATCGCGGTCTATACCTATAAAACAAAATAATAGGAACAGCTGAGGGCATAATAGTAAAATAACTTTTCGTGTTCCCCTGCGAATTGACGAAATTACCCCCTAAGTAAACCCCCCCAGCCTTTCACTCTCACACATACCTCTCTTTCTCTCTCCTAGGTCTTCGGCGTCCCTCAACCTCCCTCCCGTTTTCTCTCTCCTTCCTCTTCATCTTCTTCGATCTTCTTCCACTAATCCTCTTCCACCAAACCCCGTCCTCCATTCCAAACCCTAAATATTTTGTGTTTCTTTCACCGCACACGCAGACTCTCTCTCCTCCGCCTCTCGCCTTCGCCACCGCCATCACCATCAACGTCTGATCTTTTGGAGATCCGGGTGAGATAACTCGCCACTTTTCAGTTCTATTCTCTTCTCAAAGATTCGGTAAATTGGGATTAAAACTTATGTTCTTATTCGTTTGATCTTTGTGTTATTGAGGTTTTTTAATCATCAATTGGTTGAGATGGAGATGGAGAAGGAGGCGGCATCGGTCGGCCCTTTTCACGTTGAATCTCTTCAAAAATCAAAACCCTCATCATCATCTAACCAGTTAAGTTTCCCAATTTTTTGTTTTCGATTAATTAGGGTTTCTATTTTGCTTTACTTATGTCAATTTCGTGTAATTTTTTATTAACCAGAAGGAGGCGGCATCGGTCGATTAATTAGGGTTTCAAAACCTTCACGTTGATTTTTTTTGAGTGAAGTTCTTACTGAGGCGATGGCTTCTTCATCAGGTATGAAACTATGAATATCCTCTTACCATTTTGTTTAATTGCTAATTTGATTGAAAAATACAATCTTTTGTCAATCAATTGAAAAAAAAAACATTCTTATTTCTAATTCTTCATGTATTTGGTTCATTTTCTCATCTGGGTATGTCTTAAAAAAAACGCCAATTACTTTGAGTTTTGGATCGTGATAGACTACAATTGTAGTTTATTAGTTGGTAATAAAAACAATAAGATTATCAAGCCAAAAAAATACAATTCTCAAATAAATGTTAAAAATCAATAAGATTATCAAGCCAAAAAATTCACTGACACCCAAGACCAAGGAATTCAAAATTAACTAAAACAAAAGTATATATCACCACACCACCGGTAGCGAAACGACGACGAAAACCCCAATAGGTGCAGATACCTGATATGCATGTCGTATTTAAATGGGTAGTGATCCAAGATTCGTCTTAATCAAATTCGAGATTTGTCGATATAAACCGCACATGAACTCCAACAACATGGATAAGTTAATTGGCCGGTTCCAATAGTCGGCGCCTCAGCGGAAAGTCTTGTGTGCAAGGGTGATAAAATTATGGAGGGAGATATAATCAGGACATAGTTGATGATTTGAGTCTCTTGAGATGAAACAACGGGAGGAGAGAAAGGTGGGGATTATTGTCTCCATTTTCACTTATATCTCCTTCGTTGATGTTGGTGGTGTTGTTGTTAATGCCAAATAAGAGAATGGAGTTTACTGTTTAGGTTTTGATAGATAAGAGCCTTTTACTCTTTTAGTGGTCTTTGATTACTTATGATTGTCTTAGATTAAAGGTCTTACTACCCTTACGAGTTACGACCTTTAGGCTTCCCTATTTTCAGGTGAGCGGGTTAAATCGTATTTTAGACTACATGCTCTATGACTTTAATTAAGAAAAAATAATAAAAGTAATTTGGTTAAGTAATATGTTTAAGGTTATAATAATATTAGAGATTTAAACATTGTAATAATATTGATAATTTAATGTGTAGTTTTGGAGTTTTATGATAGAAGAAAATGAAGATAAAGTTATGCAAGATCGAATGTTGAGATGGAAGGTTAAAAAATGACAACAAGGACAATCACTCACCCCGTAACAAAAAGGACGCGAAAATGCCAAAAGAAGAACCAATTATGCGCGTAAGTATCACGTAGTACATTGTTTAAAGGGTATGATTATTACTCCGTACATTGTTTGATTTCTTTACTTTAGTATTACAATTTATATTTTCGTATGGCCATGAGTATTAAATTGTATTTTGTTCTTAAATGGAGATGATGTCTAATTTTTCCTTAGACGAACTTTACGAACATTTTTTCTTGCCTTATAATTATTTTATATAATTTTTTATTACCAACTTAATTGATTAAATTTTGTGAAACATACTTTCTTATTCAACTGTGTGAGATGTTTTCATTTAATGCTTTATAGTGGTTATTCAACTGAAATAGGCCAGCAGAATAATCAGTGGAAAAAAAATTGAATTTATAGATGGATTTTTGAGATGTAAAATCAGTAGTACTTGAATATCATTTTCATTTGAAACGCCGATTAGAAAGCCTTGATTTTGAAGGAATTTATTAAAAGAAGAACAAGAAAAAATGATAAGTAACGAGAAAGAAGAATGTTATTAATCTATTAGAATGATTATCCAACCACTTTGAATTTATGTATATCAGGTAAAGGTGCTGCATATATCACTAGTAGAAAAAACCCCTGTTGCAACCCCCTTGTTGCAGCGTACATGTGTTAATACGCTTCAACAACCAGTCGGTCAACGCGGGTCAAACCCTTTAAAGGGTTATTGCAGCGTACAATTTAATTGTTCCCTGCAAAAAAGTTTGTTGCAGCGTACATTTTAAAAGCCCGCTGCAATAGCTCGTTTTTGTTGCAGCGTACTTGTTAAAGCCCCCTGCAATAACCCGGGTAAAAAAAATTTCGCTGCAATATTCGTTGAAACTAATTCAAAACAAATTAAGCATCTCTCACTCTCAACTCCCTTCTTCTCCCTTAACTTTCCCTGCGTCATCCCCTCAAAAAAAAACCCTTTCTCTTCTTCGGTGGTTCTAGCCTCCTCGCCAGAGGCCACCTATTAGCTTGCTCGGCCGTTGGTTCCAAGGAAAAACTTAGCTTGCTCGCGCCGGTGGTTTCAAGAAAGAAAGTTGCTCGCGTCCTATTTTCCGTCAACCTCTTCGCCGCGGCTACCTGTCCCCTCTTTTAGGTTTGCTCGATTCGTTTACCTGATTTTTGTTTTAAGAATTAGGGTTTTAAAAATCAGATCCTAAAGTGACGCGCCAAATTTAGAAGCGAGAGAGAAAGAGATTTAATGGAAAAGGGAATTGGGGAAGAAAAGGGTTTGGGTTGGCGCAGAGATGCCCATCGTCTAACTCGAATAAATGCACATGAATTCGACACCGGGAAGAAATCCAGGTACAGTTTTTATCATCATTCTGCCTTTTGATTTCGATTCCAATTTCACAACTAGGTTTTGGTATTGTAGATGTCGAGTTGCAATTTCTAATCAATTGGAATTGCGGAACTTGATTTTGGTGGATTCATACATTTAATTTTTTTTGTTTGTTTGAGTCCTATTCTTGATGTGCGGAAAAGGAAGGCGGTTCGATTGAGCAAAGATGTCGACTCCAAACGTCGCCAAATTAACAATGGGTAAAATTTTCTCTTAAGCACCTTAATTTATGCACAATTTCAGTTTTCTTTGTTGTTGTTGTTGTTGCTGCGAATTTGAACATCATTAACTGGGTTTTTCCATTAAGTAATGATAAAGTGTGAGCTACTGTATAATTGAGTTGGTTATGCTTGTGAATTTGTTTGTTTTGATTGAATTTAAAGCCTTTTATGTGGGGGGGATTGGCAAAGGAACCATGGGTCAGCTTTTAATTGGGGATTCAGTTCATAGATTCGATTGTATGGTTTGGTTAATAGAGGATCTCATTTTCATGTGTTATTTTTCCTATGCTAAGAAACTCCTGAGCAAAGATAATTACATGTTGCAACCAGTTACTGTGTAGAAAAGCAAGGAATTCTGGAAATCAAATATATAAAATTTTTTTGTAATTGGTTCCATTAGATAGTTGGATTTCATTGTTCTGCATTCTAATGCCAATCTTTTCCTCCATTTATGTGATATTTTTGTTTATTTGGTAGTCTGTGTATCATGAATGTAATCATTGTTTATTATAAGACGACTAGTAATTTGATTTCTTCCACAAGTATATTTGGTGTGGTCTTATTAGATGTGGGATTGGATAATGAAACATGAGCCGGTGGTTTCAAGAAAGAAAGTTGCTCGCGTCCTATTTTCCGTCAACCTCTTCGCCGCGGCTACCTGTCCCCTCTTTTAGGTTTGCTCGATTCGTTTACCTGATTTTTGTTTTAAGAATTAGGGTTTTTCAATTCGTTTTTAGGGTTCTTTGCGTTTGTTCAATTCTTTTTTAGGGTTTGTTCAATTCGTTTCTTCAATTCATTTTTTCAATTCGTTTTTAGGGTTCAATTCGTTTGTTCAATTCGTTTTTAGGGTTTGTTCAATTTGTTTTTACGGTTTGTTTAATTTGTTTGTTCAATTCGTTTGTCCAGTCACTGTAGCTAGGCCTAACATGGTAGGAGTATGTGAGAGACACTGACAAAATAAATCAATGTAACAATGCAACTATTTTCTATGCGCATCCTCTGCTAGATTTTCCTGTATATAGACTTAGTGAGGTAGTGTACAGTTGTTGTCACTGACTCATTGGTTTGGCTTAACTTCCCTTGCTTTATTCCAAATCATGTTTTGATGACGAGTTCTGGTCTTCCCGTTATGATTATATTTTGGCCTTCATCTCTGTTCCACATTACAAGCTTTTTGCTTAAAAGACATCCTAATTTGAAAGTGTAACAATTTTTTTCATGAAAGTACTATTCTTAGAGGTCGTACCCAGTTATTCTCATAAAGTTGTGAGATCTCGGTAGAGTCCAAGAAGTCAATGATCTCTTTGCAACTACCATTTTTCCATATGATATGTAAGGTCGGTTATTAGTTTGTTGTAGTGTAGATTCCGGGTGATAATCATTCTTGCTTGTGAGTATAATTTTTAGGTCAGCATAGCTTCTTCATCCCTGAAAATAAATCATTCGTGATAGCCTCAATCTCAAAATAGTATAATCCCCCCCCCCCCCATTTGTATATATGTTTTAAGTTTTTAACAGAAGATTGATTAGTTAATTCGGCTTTGGTAGGCTGTCGTTCATAGAGCTAAGAACTCAAAATATTCAGCTGATGAGGATATGGAGGAGACAGATGTTAAAGATCCAAATTTAAAGCAATCTCTGGAGTCTGCTACTTCTCAGATTAGCCAGCTAGCTCTTTCTAATAGTCCTACTGGTAAATCTTCACTGAATTCTATTGTGGGATCAGATACGGCCAATGCAGGTGTAGATATTGACTTTTTGACTTTTTATGTCTGTACATTGATGATCTGCATGCAGGTGTTGCCAATCTTGCAGCTGTTTTTCTGTTCCCGCTTTTCATAAATTATTTTCAGATGGGTGTCACTGGAGCAGCCACTGCCACCGTTGTGTCTCAGTATGCACTTTCTTCCTGAAGTCTGTTAGTCGGCTTTCTTTTAACTATATTGGTAATCATGCTGCTTGTTTGTGCTCCAGATACATAGGTAGCTTCTTGATGATTTGGTTTCTTAGCAAGAGAGTAATATTATTACCTCCAAAATTTGGAGATCTGAAGTTTGGGGTCTATTTAAAATCTGGTGAGTGTCAGAGAAATGTTTATGGTTATTTTCTGTTTTTGATTCTTTATCCAACACATTGATTTTAATAACCTTCTACTTAATAATCACCATTACAAACTTCTTAAATTAGTCTGCTTAAGTGGCCATTGTTTGTACCTACTTAAAGTGTTACTCGTACATGTTTGGATTGCCGTCTGTTTCCTTATGTTTACCTTTTTTCCAGGTGGATTTCTGATTGGAAGAACTGTGGCTGTTTTGATAACTATGACGATTGGGACCTCGATGGCTGCTCGTCAAGGTCCTCTAGCTATGGCTGCTCATCAAATCTGTATGCAAGTGTGGTTGGCTGTCTCTCTTTTAACTGATGGATTGGCCGCATCTGGTCAGGTATGAGCTTTCATCTAACTAGGAGGTTCGATATCCAGGCTATAGGTTTTTCAGGCATCTAGACTACCTCTATTCTACAGTGCTTGTCCATTATGATTTATGATTATCACAAAAGTTGAAGATTGTGAATAATGTGTGGGTTTTAACCAAATAGGAAAAGCTTCTTGGATTAATAAGCATTTGTTGTTGTCCAAAGATCCTGATTTGTGAACAATAAACCAAATAGGAAAAGCTACATATTTTCTCAGAGTATTACACTTATTACATGTTTAATATGAATAGTTTTAACTTTCTAACACTCATTCCAATCTACTTATGCAAATTTAAGGCTTGTTTGGTCGTTATAGGTCATATTAGGCTAAAATGAGGCTTTTTTGCTCCCAAATATGAAATAAAGAACCTTAGGACTCATTTTAAACCTATTAAATGTTTTATATGATTAGTTTTAACTTTACAAGACTTAATCCAATCTATTTATGCACATTCATGACTTCTTTGGCCGTTATAGGTCATATTTAGGCTAAAATGACATTTTCGCTCCCAACTTTGATCTAACGAACTTAAAAACTAATTTCAAACTTATTACATGATTCATATGATTATTTTTAACTTTTTAAGACTCAATCCTATCTATTATGCACATTTGAGACTTGTTTGGTCGTTATAGGTCCCAACTATGAACCAAAGAACCTAAGGACTCATTTTAAACTTACTAAATGTTTTATATGCTTATTTTTAACTTTCTAGGACTCATTCCAATCCATTTATGCACATTTAAGGCTCATTGTGTCGTTATGGGTCATATTTAGGCTAAAATGACATTTTCGCTCCCAACTTTGAACTTAAGAACCTAATGACTCATTTTAAACTTATTATATGATAAATATGCTTAGTTTTAAGTTTCTAAGACTTATTCTAATCTACTTATACCCATTTAATGCTTGTTTGATCGTTATAGGTCATATTTAGGATAAAATAAGGCATTTTCGATCCCAACTTTAAAATAAAGAACCTAAGGACTTATTTTAAACTTATTACATGTTTAATATGCTTAGTTTTAAGTTTCTAAGACTTATTCTAACTACTTATACACATTTAAGGCTTGTTTGGTCGTTATATGACATATTTAGGCTAAAATGACATTTTCGCTCCCAACTATGAACCAAAGAACCTAAGGACTCATTTTAAACTTACTAAATGTTTTATATGCTTATTTTTAACTTTCTAGGACTCATTCCAATCCATTTATGCACATTTAAGGCTCATTGTGTCGTTTTAGGTCATATTTAGGCTAAAATGACATTTTCGCTCCCAACTTTGAACTTAAGAACCTAAGGACTCATTTTTAAACTATTATATGATTAATAAGCTTAGTTTTGAGTTTCTAGGACTTATTCTAATCTACTTATACCCATTTAATGCTTGTTTGATCGTTCTAGGTCATATCTAAGCTAAAATAAGGCATTTTTGCTCCCAACTTTAAAATAAAGAACCTAAGGACTCATTTAAAACTTATTACATGTTTAATATGCATAATTTTAACGATCTAAGACTCGTTCCAATCTATTTATGCACCTATAGGCTCATTGGGTCGTTATAGGTCATATTTAGGCTAAAATGAGCATTTTCTCTCCCAAATTTGAAATAAAGAACCTAAGGACTCATTTTAAACCTTTTAAATGATTAATATACTTAGCTTTAAGTTTCCCAGACTCGTTCCAATCTATTTATGCACATTTAAGGTTCATTGGGTCGTTATAGGTCTTATTTAGGCTGGATTGACATTTTCGCTCCCAACTTTGAACTAAAGAACCTAATGACTCATTTTAAACTTTTTACATGTTTAATATGCATAGTTTTAACTTTCTAAGACTCATTCGAATCTATTAATGCACATTTAAGGCTCATTGGTTCGTTATAGGTCATATTTAGGCTAAAATGATATTTTCGCTCCCAAATTTGAACTCAAGAACCTAAGGACTTATTTTAAACTTTGTACATGATTAATATGCTTAGTTTGAAGTTTCCAAGACTTATTCCAATCTATTTATGCACATTTAAGGTTTGTTTGGTCGTTATTGGCCATATTTAGGCTAAAATGAGTATTTTCTCTCCCAAATTTGAAATAAAGAACCTAAGGACTCATTTTAAACCTTTTAAATGATTAATATACTTAGCTTTAAGTTTCCAAGACTCGTTCCAATCTATTTATGCACATTTAAGGTTCATTGGGTCGTTATAGGTCTTATTTAGGCTGGATTGACATTTTCGCTCCCAACTTTGAACTAAAGAACCTAATGACTCATTTTAAACTTTTTACATGTTTAATATGCATAGTTTTAACTTTCTAAGACTCATTCCAATCTATTTACGCACATTTAAGGCTCATTGGGTCGTTATAGGTTTTATTTAGGCTAAAATGACATTTTCGCTCCCAAATTTGAGCTACATAACCTAAGAATTCATTTTATACCTTTTACATGATTAATATGCTTAGCTTTAAGTTTCCAAGACTATTAGGACATTGTTATTAGTTGCTTGAATGTTAAAGTGTGATATTTAATTTGAATTTAATCTAATGCTTAGTTGAAATTTCTGTTTTTGTAAAGGTCTACACTCCGAGGAATGCGCCTATACTAGTGAGGAAATTGATGTGGTTAGTGAGCAACGGGCTAAGTGTTTTACCCGCAAGTATTTACTATTGGCTTGAGCGCGCTTGATCGAGGTGGTTTAGTTGTTATAGAACAATCGTTTCCATTAAAATGTATGCGTACATTGAAATTGGAACGTATATTTGAATGTAGTACGTGCACTTTGGTTTTGGGATATATATATATGTATACAAAACACCAGTTATTATTTTTTATATTTGTTCTACAGGTTGCGATATTTTATTTATTGTTGTTGACAGGTTCCTATATTTGGTGCAAGACACCCTAGGTATAGATAAATAAAACTAAAATTTTCCCGCCAAAAGCACAGCTTTGTTGCAGGGGGCATATACTTGTTCGCTGCAACAAGTGTGTAAAATTAGGCAAAAATCAAGACTTGTTGCAGCGTACAAAATGATGTACGCTGCAACAGACTGGTTTGTTGCAGCGGGCTTTTATTTGTACGCTGCAACAAACTGGTTTGTTGCAGCAGCGTACAAATAAAAGCCCGCTGCAACAAACCAGTCTGTTGCAGCGTACATCATTTTGTACGCTGCAACAAGTCTTGAATTTTGCCTAATTTTACACACTTGTTGCAGCGTACATGCAAATGTACGCTGCAAAAAAGTACTTTTCGCAGCGTACATTGTACGCTGCAACAAGTCAATACTTGTTGCAGGCCCCCCAGTTGCAGCATACGATGTACGCTGCAACAGGGGTCTAAAAGCCCGCTGCAACAAGGGTTTTTTCTACTAGTGATACAACGTTTATTCTGCTTCAGCAACACTGCAGCTGGCATGCAGTTAATATAAACAGAAAGTAGTCTAAATACCAACATACCAGCATTCAACTTATGATAATTGTGATATTATCCTTATTAGGTCAACATATACATGTATAGAAATAGGTGAAGTACTAGCATTGCAACGCCACTCATATGGAATAAGAAAAACAACAGAGGAAGGAGATGCCTAATCTAACCAGAATAAAAACAAAATATTTATATATTTAGACCCATAAAATGACCTAGAAAAAATTGATGAAATGTATTCTCTATCCCTTAACACTAAAGTCTATAGCAGATTAGCAGCAGTTCATATACATATACTTGCGTTTCAGAGTTCAGATTAGAGTTGATTGTCTGATACAAATGAATATGATACGATTTGAGATCCCATACAACGTCTTAAGAGCTGGTAGAAGTGTCAAACAACAAACTTTTTTAGGCTTCTGATTCACAGATACTCTGAAGGCATCTTTCGAAATTCCAACAACTATTGGTAGTGACCAAGGATTCCACTCAATAGCTTGATTGAGTTTGTAGTTCACATTTGTGACGTTTTGTTGATTGGGGTATTAGTTTTATGCATCCATTTATGCTAATTATACATAATTTCTTTGTTTTTATTTCTTTACTTATTTGTTTTCTATGTTTGAATAACAGCACCGCCAGTGCAGAAACCGTGAGAAGTACAATCAGGAGGCTCGGGGAGCAGAAGGGGAGTTAGATCTTTCATGTGTACTACACCAAAGTGAGTTGCGATCGGTTCGTTCCTCGGGCCGTGCTCATGGACCCGATAACTTAGTGTGGACTAGAGTTTCTGACCTTTGGAACTCTGAGTAAACCTTTGAAAAACTATTGTTTCAGCTTTATTTTTCCTCAAAAATTATGTTTTTATGTGACTAATTTGTGGGTTGATTAGAGTTGATGATGATAATTTACCTTATCTTAGAGGATTTCAGTGAGATCAATGATCTATGATCTGATTGTTACACACACTGAAGCTCTTATATCTCTCTTTCATAGTTATTCCAACTATGATAGCGTTGCGGAATGTTGGTTGTTTACATGCATGTGCATGAAGTATATTGTTTCTTGCTATGACGAGATAAAGAACACGGGAGTGTTCTGTAGGTCGATCTATTGGTCTTGCCGTGAGCCTTTCAAATAGACGACTTCTCCTACTACCGAGAATTACTTTGTTAAATACACTAATATCATATTTACTTTAATTCATTATATATAGATGTGAATGTTAGGTTGCATCCAAATACCAATTCCGTAGGAGAAAATATGTTCCTTATGGTGTAATGGCTGTGATGCTAGATAAATTTATAGGAATGTGGTTTATCTTAATCAGTGACTTTGTTTCTTTTGTGTCATATGATCATGGAAAGGCTTTTATACATATCAATTCATAGTTTATTCTTTGCTATTTGTGTTGTGATGAAATCTAAGGCGTTGGGTAGCAACTCTGATCTTTTTGGTTGAAGACATCCAACTTGGTTGTGGTTCTGAGCAGATTTTCTGGCATCATAACTCCGTCTTTGGGCAGTTTAGGGCAGGTCATAACTGGGCGAAAGATAATTATACTGAAGGTGTTGTAATAGCATAAATTTTTAATACACTCGCACGCATCGCGTGCATATAAGACTAGTTTATAAATAATTAAATAACATGTGTCATTTATCTATATTAATTTATAAATACCCGAATACACTAATTCACCATTTAGTTTATAAATGTTCATTTAACCCATTTCACTTCATCTTAATCAATATTAATCCATTTAATTTATATATATTTTTTCAACATTCGAATTCCACTAACATTATTTAAATCATATATTCCTTTAAAATCACAAACCTCCGATAACATTAGGACTTAAAAAAACCGCTAAATAATTACTACTCCCCCCGTCTATTTTTGTTCTTTATGTTTTCCTTTTTGAGTATTTTAAAAATGTTCTTTACATTTCCTTTTATATTATCACATAAATAACTTAGTATACTATCAAATTTTGTGTCCAATTATTATTTTAACCAATTAAATTCATTGAGTCATTTAATCTCTCACACTTTTCCATTAGAATATTAAATCTTTCTCATTTTCCAATATCAGAATTTTGATAAAAGTGAAAACATTATAAATAATCGTAATTTATCTTGTTTAAATAAAAAAAATTAAGGAATCACTATGCGAATTAATTAATCGTTAAACGATAAAAATATCAAACGTAAAGAACCAAACGAGACGGAGGGAGTATATAGAACGAGCTCAATATCTAGTTGAGAGTAGAGCTGGCAAACGTGTCGTGTCGGGTCGTGTTCGTGTTCGTGTCGAATATAAACGGGTTGGAAAAGTCTCAACACTAACCCGACCCATTTAATAAACGTGTCGTGTCGTGTTGACCCGTTTAACTAATCGTGTCATAATCTCTTGACACTAACCCGTTTTTTTCGTGTCCGGTTCGTGTCGTGTTGTCGTGTTTGCTCGATAAAGTTGGCTTTATTTTAAGGTTTTTAACCGATTACATCAAATTATTGGTTGATTTTTCTTAATCGATTTAAGTCGTGTCAGTTTCGTGTTGAGAATCTCAACACTAACCCGACCCATTTAATTAAACGTGTCGTGTCGTGTTGACCCGTTTAATTAAACGGGTTGTAAACCTTGACACTAACCCGCTTTTTTCGTATCCGGTCCGTGTCGTGTCATATTTTGCCAACTCTAGTTGAGGGTAATAAAAAAAAACGAGCTGGAAGTCTAAATTGCAGTATAAGGTGGGGCACGTGGCAATTGCTAAGCACCTTAATAGTTTCATCCTCTCCCATCCCTCGTTAAACCCTCACTTAAAAGTTTCCCCCCCCCCCCCCCCCCAAAAAAAAACCTCGTTTAACCCTAAACCCTAACACATTTCAATTCATCGACGGTAATCAATTGCAGAATTCTGGACCAGGTCAGTTTCATACTTCTTACTCTATAATTCTTTGACGTTTTCTTGCTTTAATTTTTTAGTGAATTGCAAAGTTGCTAATTTTATATGGTACGGAGTAGTAAACATTTCAATACAATTTATTTGTTTCCCCACTTAAATTTCTGATTCTGGTCAAGATTGAGTAATTCTTCCTTAGTTTTGCCTGATTGTTCTTGATTGTGTGCTGTATTTGGATTAAAACTATACTTGTTGTAAGTGTAATTTTTTGTGGTCTGTTGTACAAAATCAAGAAATTCGTAGTTGTTAGTTGTCAGCGGAACCCGTGAAATAATTTTGGTATAAATTGAAGATGATGTCTGGAACTTATTATTTTGAAGATCCTTTCAAACTAGTTTTCGATCGATCGAAGAAAAATGTTTCCCAATTTGACTAATTGGTGATACTACGTATTAGGGAACAATTTTTATGCTATTGATAGAATAATTTGATAGATTGAAGTAGATTACATCAGCAATGAGATGGTTTTCTGTAATGAAAAAAAGAAAACTCCAATTCGGGTAATTCTAAGTTTCGATCGGAGATAATTAGATAAACATAACAAGCATACTAAAATATACAATTCAAATGGTTGAGTATGAAGTGGAAAATATGATTTATTACCATCCAAAGAGTTTGTTTAGTAGATTCATCTCAATATATATTTGCAAGATATGGATTTTTTTATAATTTATTTTTGTTGATAATTGAAGATGTTAATGGTTATGCATTGGCACACGTGAGTAAAGAAATATGTTAAAGGAACGGATGAATCACATAATAAGTTATGTTAGAGATAAACTATGCATATTTCAATTTGGTCCTTGGGTAGAAATGTAGAATATCACACATTACGTGCTTGTTTGGTTGACTCGAAACAAAAGTGGAAGTTCTTTGGATTTGGAAAACAGTAAATTTGTTTTGTTGACATTATTCTTGTGAAGTTTTATTTCCCATAAAATGAAGGAATTCACTTACACAGTTTCCCCTAGTGAAACATTACATGGGAATTTCTTCTTCTCATACACAACCAAACAGTTTTCTATACTTCACATGAAAATAGGATGCCATTGCCAATGAACCTCCCTACACTCAAGTACTCAACCAAATGACAAATGATTAGATTCTCGCAAGTTGGAACACCTGTTCTGTTTTTTTGTTTTGATTAGATGAAACAATGTAGAGATTATACCTTCTACTGCGTGTTAATAAATTATGAATATTTTATGGATAAGTATTTCTTTGTTTCCTTTCCTTAGGATAACATGTCAGGGCCGTCTAGGGCTAACAGAACTGACGAGGAGCGAGCAGAAGATGCCCGACAGGGCTTTGCAAAGTTGATATGTTATCATAAAATGGCACCACACACGATCTGTGGTGGAGCTTTCATAGATTTAATTCATGACATCAAGCCTGACCTGGTTTCAAACTTCAAGTTTGAGATCCTTGAGCGTAATTGCTTGAAATTATACAAGGCAGAGCAATGTATCGCGAAGGAAACTTTCTCAAAACTTGCTGGACAAATCAGTCTCTCGGTGGATTTACTTGTTCACAAGAAACGACGGGATCAAATCGATCAATATCTTTGCTTAAGTGCACACTTCATCGACGATGATTGGAAACTCCGAAAATGGGTTATTAAGTATTGTGGTGTTTCCGATGTGAATATGGACCTGCCATCTGAAGCCATTTTGAAGTCTCTGAAAGAATATGATATTGAGACCAAAATACTCTCTTTGACTGCTGCAGGAACTGGTGACTTGGCTAATATTGTGAAGGAAAATGTTCATGAACGGTTGAAGCTCCCAATGAATGGTCAATTGTTTCATGTGCAGTGTAGTTGTGATGTCATAAGCTGTATGGTTAAGAAAGGATTCGAGGAGATTGATGAAATTGTTGACAAAGTTAAATTGTCAGGTTGGTCCAAATCACTGCCTTTATGGAATCTTACAAGCTGTAATCTATTACATGCTTTAAGAAAATTTTCTAAGAACGGACGGGAAAAGATCAGGAAGATTTGCAAAATTACAGAGAGAATTGATGAAATCACTGAAGCGTTATTTGAGTTTAGGAGGCCAACACCTAATCTGTTTCTACCACACCTTCAGGAGATTCGGGCTTACCTTGTTCATGAGTCGGCCAGTTCAGATGCATTTGTTAGTCTTGTGGCACTGAAAATGCTCGAGATCTTGAATAAGGAATTTCTTAGAGTTTTGTCTGTCTGACTCATGTGCAACCATTGTTTTAGAGAACATTCGCAAGGTATATGATGGCTACGCGGTGCAATGTGATCAAAAGGAGTACCTTTTGAGCTATTCAAGTGATGAGTCAGGGGAATATGATGATCCTGATGATCAGGATGAGGATGATAGAAGGTCTAGAATACATGCCCAAAAAGAAGATCGTAATAATAGTCTGAAAAACCTGAATGTAGTAAAAGAGTATTTCCAGTCAGTGGAATCTAAGAATGGTGAATCTCAATGGTCAGATTTGGATATGTATCTGGAAGAGCCGGTCTTACCACGGATGGAGAACTTCAGCGTGTTGGACTGGTGGAAAGAAAACGGGTTCAAGTATCCTCAGCTTTCTAGGATGGCTCGCGACTTCTTGGCTATTCCTCTGTCTGTTGCGAGACACACTGATGCATACTGCACTGAGCGAAGGGAAGCTGATTGGACATTGTTGTCTTTGGAACCTGAACTGATGAATGCTTTGAAGTGTACAAGGAGCTGGAAATTTGGTGATAAAAAAAGAAATTAAGGTAGATATGCTGAATAAACTTTATGTACTAGATTTTATATTTTTATTATTTATAATTGATCATCCTTATATTTTTCCCAGGTTCAAGAATGTTTTCTGCGGCTGTTACGAGGTCATGAGTGCAGCTAGGCCTCTGAATTTTGAAGTATAGTATGCCTTGTGGTGATTTTCTTTATTGCTAGTTGGTATTAAGCATGCTTTAGCTGATATTTTGTAGTAATACTACTATAGTTTACGGGTGATGTTGGCTCCTAGCATACATTGGCTATCTTTGAACTTTCAAGCAGTCATTATATGGTGCTTCCCTATTACACCCTTGTTGTTCAAAATCCTTGTTCTTCCATTTCTCTTTTATACGGAGTATAATATTCTAGACCTTCAAATTTTTCAAATGTTACGTCTGTTCAAAATTTTCAAATGTTACTTTTTATATAGCGCGTTTGGGTGGCTTGAGCAAGCAACAATTTGTTGTAGTTGTCTTAGTGAGACCCTCTCTTGTTATCATTCCTTTCGTATTGGTAGAAGGTTACATGTTAGATTAATCCTCGACAGACTACGTGTCCCTGCCAATCATTGTAATTATGGCAGAGTTGCACACATAGAATGATCCGAGTCTTCTTGTCCATGTAAGTTTTTTTTTTCCCTTGACAATGTGATTATGTGAACTATGGGTTGGAAGTAAGGACTTCTACTGATTTTCTTTTTAATTGGTAGGCATTAACTACTTGTATCAAATTAAACACGGTTTAGCTCAAGTTTTGCATCGGCATTGTTGAGAATAATATGGCTTGCCAATTGTTCCGGTTGTGGACTTGGAACAGGGAAAGGATGCCTATCTTCTGACTGTGACTGCTGACTGGATCCTGCACAGTGAAACCGTTAACTAGCCTCGGGGGTGATCCGAGAATTACCCCTCCGATGCTTAAGTCAGACTATGTTGGTAGCTCTGTAATAAATGCTTGTAAGAATGATTGGGGTTGAATTGCGTACCTTTGGCATTGATGGGGGCCCGTATATATAGACGGGTTACTTGTACGGATGATCCGGGTTATTACCCTTTGGTTCCGGATCCTCTCTTTCGGGTCTGACTGATGGATAATGTCAGAGCAATGCCGGCTGGGTTCTGTAAACCCAAGGTACCGACTGCAGGCGTGGTATCCCTTTTGTGACTGTGCATTCGTCACAGCTGTTTAGGAGATGTCCTACCGGCTTGCCGGTAGGGCTTCCCGTACACCAATGTTAGTTGATATTGAAGCTTATTTTTGGTACTTTGCTCTAGGAATTCCGGAATTTATAGTAAGCTTTGGAGCCTATAGTAAAAACCAATTCAGAAATCAACAGAAAGAACAATCTCAATCCAAGAATATCAACTCAATGAAAAAACATTAGAAAATTTAGAGGGAGAAGGCTCACACTTGGGAGAAACAAGCACTAAGGGAGAATCCAGGTTCACGAATATATCTCTACTAGTAGAACTGTAGAAGCTTAAGAAGCCTAAGGGAGTGCTATTATGAAGACCGGCAAAAACTACAAGAAGGCGGAGCAAACTTCAAGATCTCCAAAACAACTTTGTTAATTCCATTCTTTACGGCAGTACAAAGAAGACTTTCGCCAGTCTTATATATATCAACCATTTTGCAAAGCAAATCCAAATCCATTTTCAATATTTCCTACGCACATTCCTCATCATGGTTTTCAAGAAAGGCCGTATGACAAAGTGTACCGTGTACGTCCCCCAAGATCCTTCTCCAACCACAATTTCTTACTACGTACTTCCTCCGTTTTAAAATAATTGCATCGTTTTGACTTTTACATTTGCCAACAAATAACTTTCACCATCAATATTAATAATTACTGCATCCGTTTCAAAATGATCTTTACCCTTTCGTTTTAGTCCGTTTTATAATATTTTTTACATTTTGATTATTCTATTTTTTGGACATGAAAATTTACTACCTTACCATTCTAACCCCACAATATTTACAATTTTTCTCTTATTTTATTCAATTTTTTTCCTTACACTCACCCATATTTTCATACTTTTATCTTACTTTATCTATATTTTATTATATTTAACCAACTTTTTCACATTTATCTTGATATTTGTGCAAATAGTAACTGTAAAGATATTTATAAACGGAGGTAGTATGTATTAGTCACAAATTAAAAAAAGTTTATGCATTTAAAGTATACATTAAGACAAACTCGATAACATTTTACATACTAATATTTGTTTTTATTTACGAGTAGAAAATTAGGGTCAAATCAAAATATGTGAAAAATGTTATATAAACATTTACATAAGGCAGTTTTATACAAAAGACCACTTTGGTGTCAATGTGTCATATAAGTTAAGCAAGGGAACTGAGTAGTTAAGCGATGAAACCAATTAATTAAGCAATAGAACCAATTAGTTAAGCCCTAGAACCAATTAGTTAAACAATGAAACTAATAAGTAAAGCGCTGGAACTAATTAGGTAAACAATGAAACCAATTAGTTAAGCATTCAAAGGGGTCTTTTCGATAAAGCGGTCTTACACAAGAGTTGTCGATAATGTTAAAAGTCAAAACGATGCAACTATTTATAAATGAAATTATTATATATTTGAAAGGAAGTTAAGTTCTCAAGAGCACGCCTACAGGCTACAGTTAGTAGGAAACCTACGAGTATATATATATACTTTGTTGAGCTATGGAAACCTTCCTTGTACTGTCATCTGTTTAAGTTATAAGTGTTATAGTGTATTACTATTACCTTCCATAAAATAAAAATTAATGGGTTACGGAGTATCTT
The DNA here is from genome assembly GCF_020520425.1 of Spinacia oleracea. Lineage (NCBI taxonomy): Eukaryota > Viridiplantae > Streptophyta > Magnoliopsida > Caryophyllales > Amaranthaceae > Spinacia > Spinacia oleracea. The sequence continues at coordinate 9,629,451 of NC_079490.1, forward strand.
TCATTAATATAAGCTTACTACTGTATAAGAGGGTAAATCTTTTTTACGGAGTATATAACTTAATACTTCTTCCATTTCTATTTGTTCTAGGCTCTACTTCAGAAAAACTTGCAGACAAAACAAGCAGTAATAAATAGCATAGCCACTATAGCCGCCGGAGTTACAGCCCCTACACTTTCCGAGTACACTTTCCGGAGTTACAGCCCCTACACTTTCCGACTTCCCTCTGTTCTCCCGACATTCCCTAGCTTCTTTATATCAAAGTATAAATTTCTCAAACATCAACGAAATTAATGGTCATAGACCGATAGTGATACAAAATACCAAATTAAAGTATCATCATCACCGTCAAGTACACAATTTCTCAAACCCAGATCACCATTAATGGAATAAAAAAAATCAAAGTTCGAACCACAGCCGCACAAACTTTGCGCGGGCCACATAGCGGTGGCGCAAAAACTTTGCGCCGACGACACGGAGGTGTCGCAGATCTTGTGCGGCACCTCCGAGTCGCTGGCGCAAGATCTGTGCGCCACCGTCGTGTGGCCCGCGCAAAATCTGTGCGGCAGTTATTCAAATTTGATGTTTTTTTTCACCGTGGTGGCTGCCGGAGTTATTGGTGATGGTGGGGCGCAGGAGCTTATGATGGTGGGGGCAATGGTGATGGTAGTGCAGGAGCTTACGATGGTGATGGTGGGACAATGTGATGGTGAAGGGAAGAAGGAGCAATCATGGTGGTGAAGGAGCAATGGTGATGGTGGCTCGCCGGAGGTGATAAAATCTACCGGAGTTGGCTTGGTCGGACTAGGGAAGGGCTACAGTTGCCAGTTGTGGTGAAAAAAGAAGGGAGGGAGGGTTAATTTTTGTAAGGGCAACTCTGTACTTTCACGTTAAAAATGCGGGCGATTTTAACGTATGCGGACGTCGAATAACGATACACTTAAAATACCATGATGTTGCCGAGTATCTCAATTACACACAACAACGAAGCCTGTCTTACCGGTATAACACCATATTGAGTACTCTGCTAGCATTTTCCGGGATAATCCTTTGTGGCAATGTGAAGCCTAGAAGGCTAGGAAACACTTTGACAACGGGAAATGATAAATCCAAGGAAGAATTTCACTTCTTCCAAGGAAATCACCTTTTAAAAAATGTGGATTTCCTTGGAAGAAGTAAAAATTTTCTTGGATTTATCACTTCCCTTTGACAACACAATGTAAGAGCACAAAAAAATGATATAAATGAACACGCCTGAAAATGAAAATGATGATTCTTGTATATGCCTTCACAGGCTAGCTAGCACACAGCTTGGGAATACTCCAAGGAGAAAATTATCATTCCTGAACTAAGCAGCGGAAATTTCACAGGAAGACTTAACAGGTTAAAATAGATCAGTGATTAATCATTTAAATCAAATATTAAGACAACACTTCAAATATCCTCAGAACAGAACACTGTAACAACCTAAGAAAGATAAAGTCAAAAGGATTTTCCATGTATATCTCCCTGTTAGTCTCTGATAATTATCAGCACAAGTACAGTGTGAACGATGCACTTATAGGCTTTAGCCCCAAAATTCACAAAAACAACAACCGCCACCAGACCACAGTTTTACATTTAGTTACGTTGAAATATTTAGCAACCCACGTTCAAGATCAGGACACCTTGTGAATGATGTGAATAGCTTCAACACCATCCCTTTGTCACGCATTCTCTTTTAGTAGAGCTACTGCCTTTAACTATTTCCTCCACCAGGGAACTCCATCATTTTACTACTCAAAATATACTTACCTGGTTCAGTCAAAGAAAGGTTAATGTGTTACTCGTACAAAAGTACTTAACATGAATACAGGCTGCAACTGTTGAAATTTGAACATAAAACTATCAGTTCCATGTACCATTAAAATCATGAATGCATGAAGAGAAAGGAACCAAAAGAAGATACAGGAGCTAGGAAGCAGGACAACAGCAGGAGTTATGAAGCAAAAGATGAATTTCCAAGTTAAAACACACGTTGTAAGCGACATAAACAAGTCATATAGAGTCCTAGCTCTATCAAGCAAACTGAATACAGATGCACAACCGAATTCCCATGTTCTTCTTGTTAAATCAGAGCACAAGTGTGCAAAATGTAGAGACTTTAGCAAAAAGTCCGTTCAATACGGATCTATCAAGAGCATAGCAAATAAAAAGCAAGGCCAAATCATCTTCTAAATATCTTTATTTCAGAGTCATAGTGTCAAATCTGACAACAAAGAACCAGGCTACCTGCTTCAAGATACATATGGATCATTGATATAACCTCTTTACAGATCTAGCCTATTGTCATTCACACTTGGTATATACACATGGGAAAACACAATACAAGAATTTACAGCAGCACAAAAATATGCCAATGAAAATGCAGATGTTTTCCATCCAATTGAAATAAAAATATTAATCACAATGGCTAACCCACGCAAATGCATGTACGAGGCAACAGAATAACTGGTATTTGAAGGAGGAGGGGGCTCAAAGTTACCTCACTACTCAACTTTGGTTGATGCAAAGTTTCCATCTACAAAGTCTTCACAGATTGGGGATATAGCCACAGAACTCAATCTGGCAGCTTAATGAACTCCTTGGAAGATTGAGCACTTTCTTATAGAACTTGTATTCCCTATAAATTTATACTTCTTTTTCTTCAAATTTATCAGAATGAAAATGAACATACACATAAAGATCCTCCAAAACAGTTGCATTAGTCAGAACGTCCTGAATCAACCTTATCGCATCACCATCATCATCATCATATAGAATCAGATTCAATATCTCAAGGCTCCTGAGTTTACTTAACAAAAAACTCGGAATAAAACTATTCCCTTCCATGGGGGAATAGGTGAATTGCAGGTGAAACAGGTTACGGAAGATTGGCAAGGCGACTAAATCCGGATTATACAGCTGACTCGCACAATAGAAACCATGAAAATAATATTCGAGGGACTTAACATAAGAAATCCCTTGAAAAAGTGAAGGTAACCTGTTTATCAATTCACCTTCTCTACCAAAACCACACTCATTTAAAAACACTCTGGCTGTTTGTAACAACTTAAGATCCTTAACGAAGTTAAAAACCATTGAATATCCCCGTGTCTCGAAGATCTCAAGTTCGGGGGCATCTATCCAAACTTTGCAGGCTTCTGGGGCACATCCATCCGTCTCGAATCTCAAGTGCTTGAGATTAGGTGCTACAATATCAACAATGTGATCCTCTTCATCCAAAAACAACGACAACCACAAACGTTTCAACAGTGGGCAAGATTTGAATAGAGTACGCATCAAAGGACGATGTGAATTATAGAGATACATGTGAAGGATCTTCAAAGAAGGGAGATTAATTGATACTAACTCATCATCAAGTAACTTCAATTCAAATTCGAAGACCAATTCCAATCTGAGTTCTACTAACGATTGAGTTTGAAAAACACAAATGGGTAATTCAAACACATGTGTAGGATTTATATCGCCAAATTCAAGCCCGATTACCTCCGGATGTAGCGGGAGCAGATTTCATGAATCCAGGGAACCGTACAAGAGGAGCGGACCAGTGTGTATTCATCTTCCGGAACACGAAAATCGAGGTTAAAGGTTTCGATTTTGGGAGAGGAGAGCTGCGAGATGATGTGGTCGACGGTGGTGGTGAAGTAAATTAGGGTTTTTTCGGAAGTCAGAGAAAGGGGGAAGGAGACGTGGGTAATGTTGGTCCAAAGGTGTTCCCAACGGCGGGATAAGACGGAGGTGGCAGCGGCGTTATCAATGGGGAGGAGGGAGAGTATTGTGATAAGGAGGTTATTTGGGAGAGAGCTTAATCTGTCTTCTTCTTCATCATGTTCATTACTGTAACTGACATTGTTCGATTTCGACATTATCGACCTTTTTCCTTTTCGGTATTATCTGAATTATGAAGCCAAAGTCAAGAATTGAGCAAATTTAAACGAAATCTACCATTTTTCTGGTAATTTTATGATTAAATTAACAATAATTTGAGAAAAAAAATAGGAGATACTTACCAGGGAATTAGCGGAAGACTGAAGAGGTTCGAGCTAGAAGTGGTGCGTGGAGTGTTGCGCCGTTTGACGGTGGTTTAAGCAGCGGTGATTTGCCTCCGGTGAGTCGATGAGTGAGTGAGTGAGTGAGTGAGACAGTGACGAGTAGCTGACAGGCTTAAGTCCTTGAAAGGGGGGAAAGCAATAATGATAGTCAACGAAAAAAAAGGTAGGTCGGGGTGTGGGGGGAAAGTAACGTCATAGAGAAGTCTTACGCCTTGTTCTTTCCAACCTATCTTATTTTCAGATTCTATAAGTTCGGATAAGGTCCTATAACCTTATTTCAGGACCTTATTACTTATTTCAAATTTAATCAAATCAGATTAGATCAGAAAAAAAAAGTTCATATCAGAAAAATAAAAAAAAATAAAAAAAGTTCAGATCAGATCATATTACTATTATTATTATTATTATTATTGGTATATATTTATATATTTGTTATTATATTTAATATTTTATTACTATTATTGCTAATAAAACAAAAATGTTGTTGTCAGTGCAATTAAAATATACTTCCTCCGTCTTTTAATACTCGCAACGTTTAGACTTTTGCCACTATTCATATAATCTACTTTGACTATTCGTAGTGTTTTTTGTATAAGATAAAACATAGTCATGTGAGATCTTGTTAGATTCGTCTCAATGTGTATTTTTAAAATATCAACTTTTTATAATTTTTGCATAAAGAGTATTTAAGATATAAATGATCAAAGTTGTGCATTGGCATGCGTGAAACTAACAAATGTTGCGAGTATTAAAAGACGGAGGAAGTATTATTTAAGGCATAAAAAAAACATTAACAAAACATTTAAATTCATCATGTCCAATGATCAGGTCATGTCCATATCAGAACTGATTTATATAGATCAAAACCGTTATATATTCAGACAAGAACTGATTGAATCAGATAATATACATATCATAACTTATCTATACAGATCATGTCCAGATCATGTTCCAATCTGCAAATATCTTGTCTACATCAGAATCGATCCTTACAAAACCAATATGTTCAGATCAAAACCGATTTGTACAGATCATGTCCAGATGAGAATCGATATGTCCAAATTATAATTGGTCTAGATACCGACTCTGTACAGATTATGTTCAGATCAGAATTGATCTGCAAAGATCATGTCCATATCAGAATTGTTTGGTACAGATCATGACCATATCAGAATTGGTCTGTACAGATCATGACCAGATAAGAACTGATTTGTACATATCATGTCCAGATCAAAACTGATCTGTACATATCATGTCCAGATCAAAACTTATCTGTACAGATCATGTCAAATCAGAGTTGATATGTAAAAATCATGTTCAAATCATAATCGATCTGTACATATCATGTCCAAATCAGAACTGAACTATACAGATCATGTCTATATCAGAACTGATCTTGTTCAGATCAGAACTGATCATATCCAGAACAACACTGATCTGTATAAATTGTGTCCAGATCAGAATCGATCTATACATATCATATTCAGATCAGAACTTATATGTCTAGATCATAACCGATCTATCTAGATCATGTCTAGGACTATCTAATATAAGGAATATTTAAATCATGAGCAAAGTCAAATAAATAATAACAATATTATAAATTTGTGTAACGTTTATTTTACACGTAAGTCGGTTAATATTAATAAATGTAGATTTTGTTTAAACTTAATTCTGAAGAATCAGATCAGATCAGATCATAAAAAATAAGTTCAGATCATATCAGAAAAAATAAGTTCAGATCAGATCAGGTGAACTAAACAGGACCTAAGTGATTAAGTTCCAATAAGTTCCAATAAGTTCCAATAAGTTCCAATAAATTCATATAAGGTCCAATAAGTTCCAATAAGATCCTATAAGATTATTTGCGTTGTTATAATAAGTACATCATATTTATATTATTATATTAAAATTCATTGTGATCACTCATTGAAGTTAATAAATATTAATTAATTGTAAGTATTAATTAATATATTATTATTAATTTATTATCTTTTAAGGAAAAAACTTACTTTTAAATATTACGTTTACATCACAAATCAATTGACGGTCTTTTTCGAGACATACAACAAATAACATGTACATAATAGTAATCACAACGTTTTGCAACACCGCCTCTAAGTATTTAGAGGTAACATATTTATATATCTTATCAATTGATGGCTTCAATCATCAAAATATAAATTTTGGATAATTATTTTCAATATTATAATGGTTAAAAGTTTAGTAATAATGTAATAAACTTTAAATAAAGTCTAATAAGGTTTAATAATATCTTACAAGGTCATGGAAGTTCTTATTGTAAGGTTATGAAAAATATAAACAATATAATTCATGCGGAAAAACCATAAAGCCAGGAATCCAAATTAATTGACATATAGTGAAGCACGAGCCTTGTGCGGAGCGAATTCAAAGGGCACGAGCCTTGTGCGGAGCGAATTCAAAGGGCTCGTGAAGCACGAGCAAGCAAGGTTTCTGAGAATGAGCGCTCTTTTCTATTGGCGACAAGAATGGGACGCGGGCGTTGATCGGGCATTTGTGTGCGCACAATAGTCACATGTGGGGCCCACGACACAAGTGTACGTATCTGTTCGGAGACTTTGTTGAGGCAAGTAAGCATAAAAACAAGTGACATCACAATATCTATAAAGGCTTACAACAAACCTAGGTAACTTCTGGTGAGAGGTATTGCTTCATACTCCTCATAGAGGTTTATTTTGAATCAGCTAAAAACTGCCAGTGAACAATGAAATGACAGTAACATAATAATCTTATCTAAAGCCTAGAAACTTCAAAGAAAAGTCCTAGAAAGTTTAGATAAGAAAAATACAAGGAAATATAAGAAAAGTACAAGGTAAGGAAGGTTGGATTCTAACACTTAGTCTCTTAGAAGAAGAAAAAAGTAGAGTAGTGGAGGGAAACCGGCCGCTACATTTACCTCTTGAAATAGTTTCATACCTTGCGCTCCCATAGTTCCATGTGGCAGAGCAACCTCAAAAAACAATTCATAACAAATCTAGCCGACAAAAGAGAAGAAAAAATTTGAAAAACAATATTTTTATGTTTACTTTTTGGATTGATTATGGATACGAAAAAATGAAGTAATGATACCAAAAAATAGAACAATGACATATATTACATTATACTAAATCAGACAACATGAATGACACATGTAATATTCTGGTGCAATATTTTCACGCCAAAATGTTTTTCCTTTTTTTCTCTTTTTTTCTTAAATTTCTTAAAATGAAATTGATAAAATGGTTATGGAAGTTACCAACAATAACATAGTCAAATAAAATGAACGAAATAAAATTAACCTATAATTAACTTGGAGATCTGAGTTAAATAAATTTTTTCTTACTTCGATTTTTAATACTCGCAACGTTTGTGATTTCTACGCTATTCACATATTATACTTTGATCATTGTTGGTGATTTATACGTAAGGTAAAACATTGTCACGTGGGATCTTGTTAGATTCGTCTTAATGTGTATTGTCAAAATATTAACTTTTTATAATATTTGCTTAAAGAGAATTAAAGATATTAATGATCAAAGTTGTGCATTGACATTCGTGAAAGTGACAAACGTTGCGAGTAAAAACGAACAGATGAAGTAATATTTAACTTATTCATTTACCTAATAAAAATAATTTGGCAAAAAGATATTGACATCCAAATATATGACAATAATCAATTCCACCTTCACATATTTATATATGTAATATGTAATGACAGAAACGATAATTTTTTAAAAGAATTATAATTAACAAAGAGATCCGAATAAATCTATTACTTTATAATTTATATTAAAACACTTTTCCTAAAAAAAATCTACTTTATTTTCCTTTTATATAATTTTTTTATGTATGTAAAAATAATACTGGTTTAAAATTGTGGAAATAATAGATACCATGTAATAATAATTTGCTAAAAAATAATTTTGGATATTTTAGTCGAATTTGCTTCACGTATCATCAACTTTGACATGTCATCTCATGGAATTTTATTGATCATGAAAAATGTTAGTTATAGGTTTTGAACCTATGACCTCTCATTTGGTAAACATATTTTTTAACCACTATGCCATAACCTCATTTTGATATTCCTTATACATTCAATATTATATTAACTCAAAATATCTATATCTATATTTATTATTAAAACTCAAAGGCACGAAATGCCATTTTGCCACATGTCGCTTCACGTATCGTCAACTTTGACATGTCATCTCATGTAATTTTATTGATCATGAAAACTTTTAGTTATAGGTTTTGAACCTATGACCTCTCATTTGGTAAACACATTTTTTAACCACTATGCCACAACCTCATTTTGATATCCTTATACGTTCAAAATTATATTAACTCAACATAATTAGAAAAATGGTCTGAATCACTTATTAATAGTCTCACATCACTAATTAGTCATTACTTTCACAAGTTACTAATCCTTACATGACAAAATTTATTAAAGCATACTCAAAGCAAGATATATTGTAATATAAAATAAAATTAGACTCAAAACGAGTTACTCCATCCGTCCCAAATTAGTTGTTACACTTATCTTTGCACAAAGTTTTATGTGATAAATGGTTGTTTGATTATCAATTGTTATTTTATTGAAAAAGTAGATGTGATAGGAGTTAGTGGGGTAATTTTTTCAATTGAATGAGAGAGGGTGTGGGGAAAAAAACTAGTGGGAAGAGAGAGACAATATAATAATTGAGGGGTCAATCGTAATTTAGAAGTGTAACAATTAATCTGAGACGAACGAAAAAGGAAAGTGTAACAATTAATATTGCGACGGAAGGAGTACGGAGTATATAATAATCTAATTGATCCATGTTTCTACTATATGGGGGATCGCCCGGGACACTAACTAGTTTTTTAAAAAGAAATGCTATTTTTTTTCTACAAAAGAAATGATACTTTTTTTTAAAAAATGGTACTTTTTCTCCCACTTCGTCACTCTATCTCTCTACTATCATTTCCTTTTGAGAAAGCGGCGAAGATAGCAAAACCGGCTAGTTAAAAGCCGAAAATAAATAGTCAATGTTAGAAAAGACAAAATGACCGTCTCTGGCAACATTTTTTTTTCAATTAAGAATTTTCTTCACAAAATGAATTTTAGAATGTGATTTCTCGCAAAAAAATAGGGTTTATAAAAAATTATTTTTGGCAAATTTGCCAATAATTATACGGAGTCGATAGATAGTTCCCCCCAAAATGAGAAATTGGTTTCCCGCCAGAACACGTCCCATCACATCCCATCGTCTTCCCCTGCTTAGTGCTTACATAAATATCTGAATATTTTATTGTTTCATTCCCCTTCTTCACCTCTATATAAAACCTCACCAAAAAAATTAGGGCAGAAGAACCAAACCCTAGCCACAAACTCACAAAGAAAACTAAATTGATCGACGAAGTTTTCTTTACTTTCCGACAAGCAGGTCCATTTCCATACTTCTTACTCTATAATTCGTTACATCTATGTCATAATTTCAAGTTTATATTTCGAAATTGCTAATAATTTGTATCATTTCAGTAATTTTCTCTTTTTTTTTCTTCTTGATTTTGATTCTGATCAAGATAGAAATGTTCTTCTTTGCTTGTTTGTATGTTACAATTGTACTTAAATTACAGTAATTGCTATCTAAAATGTGTAATTTTTGTTTGCTATTGTGACTTGTACTTGTTAGTATTTTGATGATCGATGTAAAGAAATGCTCGATCCCTAAGATATGTTGCTTATTTTGACTAATTAGTGATACTAGTGAACTATTTTATTGTAATTGATTGAACAATTTTCGGAGAATTTGTTATGAAGATGGCTTGTGTAGAATTAGCGTGTAATACTTGTTATCCATGGCCTTCGTAAAGTACAAAAGAGATAATGATCCTGTATATAGTAGATTATTCCCTACGAACATAAGTTAGGGTTATTCCTAAACGATTTGCTTGAAGTCGTGAATTCGCGATCTAGTCACCGTTGATTTTGTATGCTATAACAAGGATTTAATTTACTAATACATTTGTCAGATTGTATGAGATTGGATGATTTTGCTCATCTTTAACAAGCTTGTTATGACTCGTCATGATTATGCTCAAATACGTTTTTGGAGAATATGTTTGGAGGATGGCTTGCGTAGAATTAGCCATTAATAATTCATGTACATGGCCAAGAATATAATTTAGGGATGTTCTTGAACAATTTGCTTGTGGTCTTGAGTTGCTATGTGTCCGTGATCTATGTTATAATACGGTTTTACTAATGGATTAATTTCACATTTGGAATCATATGAGATAGGATGATTTTGCTAATCTCTTAAATAGTAAAATGAGTTTGTGACTTGTCAAGATAATGCTCAAAGACGCCTGCATTTTTTCTCTTCGGTTTGTTATGTACATTGATGGCTTTTATCATGCTCTAAACTTACTGCTTGTTGTCTAAACATTTTCACCTTTGGCATGCTAAGTTGTTGAAACACCTTATTTTTATAAGCACTATTAGTGCCTCTTTATGAAATTAAGAAGAGTTCAAGAATAGATTGAAAAAAGTGGGTGGGTGGATTAGACGAAATGAAGAGATTATATATTTTATTGGTATGTTAATAATTGTGAATACTGTTTAATAGGTATTTCTTTGTTTTTCTTTCCTTAGGGAGATATGTCAACCGGGAAGGTTTACGAAGCTAAAGTGTTGGAATTATACAAGAAAGAGCAAATTAAGGTGAAGGAAACTTTCTCAAAACATGCTGGAAAGATTAGTTTCTCAGTGGAGTTACTAAGGGAATTTGTGTCATTTGAGTCATTTGTTTGCATATCTGCCCATTACATAGACGAAGATTGGAAACTGAAAAAATGGGTTCTTAATTTCTTCTGTGATTCTACAATGGATGCGGATCACCCAAATGTTGTCTTTATGAAGTCTCTAAAAGAGTATGGTGTTGAGGGAAAATTCCTTACTTTTTCTGTTAGAGATGATGCTGTCCTCTATGTTGATGATTTGAAGGAACAGCTTCAAGAAAAGAGTTCATTCCTGTTGGACGGCAAATTGTTTCCTGTTCTGTGCAGCAGTGACATAGTTAGTCGAGTTGTTCAGAAAGGATTTGAGGAGATTGATGGTATAATTGACAAAGTTAAAACCTTAAGTTGGCCTAGATTAGCAAAGCCGTTGTGGTATCTAACAACTTGCAACCTTTCAAAAGCCATAGAGTTGAAGGAAATGGGAGAGTTTTCTTCTGTAGAAGAAGGTGGGTTTGCTGAAGTACCATCAGAGGAGGAATGGGGAAAAGTCAAGAGCATGTGCAGAATTGCAGATAGAATTTATGTAATCACCAAAGGATTGTTTCAAGTAGAGATGCCAACATCTAATCTGTTTCTACCTCATCTTCAAGAGATTCGAGCCTACCTTACTCAAGAGTCAGCCAGTTCTGATGCATTTGTGAGTCTCGTTACACAAAAGATGCTCATTGACTTCAACAAGTACTGGGATGATATGTATTTGCTGCTATCAATTGCTGCATTTCTTGATCCGCGTTACAAAATGAAATTTGTGGAGTTTTGTTTGTCTGAATCAGAGGCTGCTGTTGTTCTAGAGAATATTTACAAGCTGTATGATGTGTATGAGGTGCAACGTGATCAAAACATGTATCTGTTGGGTGATTCAAGTTCCGAGGAAGAGGAAGATAAGATCGGGTCTGGAAAATACGTTATGAGAAAATGGGGTAACAATCTGAAAGACCTGAATGTACTAAAAGAGTACTGTGATACAGTACAATCTAAGTATGAGCCTGAAAAGTCGGATTTGGAGCTGTATCTAGAAGAACCAGTGGTGTATTGGATGGATAATTTCTGTGCCTTGAAGTGGTGGAAAGAGAACGGCTTAAAGTATCCCCGGCTCTCTAAAATGGCTCGTGACTTGTTGGCTATTCCTGTGACTCTTGTGAGTTCATATGAAGCATTCTCTATTGAGCCAAGGGAAGTTGATAGGTCGTTGATGTCTTTGAAACCTGAAGTGATGAATGCAGTGAAGTGCACTCAGAGCTGGAAATCCGGTTCCAAAAAATGATTATCGAGGTAATGCTGTATACACTTAGGTTCTGTTTCTTTTTCTGCGGTTCTGTTTCCGTTCTGTTCTGTTCTGTTTCTGTTTCTGTTTTCGTTCTGTTAAACGAAATAACAATCTTTTTGTCGTCTTTGATTTACCTAAAAAGACATTGAATCAGCTAATAGAAAATCTCCTTATTTTTCACTTTTGTTCTTTGTTGGCTTGATGCAGCTGCTGATATTACTAACATCAGGAAGTATTTTGTGGTGCCATAGTGGGAACTTCTGCTGATTTTGGAAGTACAGTACGAGTTTTAAAAGTGTGGACTTCTGCTGATTTTGTATGTTTAGCGAATTACTGATATTGAACATGCTTTAGCTAGTGTTTTGGAGTAATGTAATTAAGAATGTGGCTTGGCTTGCCATGGATTAACTTTTGTCATGAGAAACTGATACTGAACTCTATGTCTAAACTTCAGAACTAAATGGTTGTGGTTTTTTTTTTTGATGCAAGAAATGGTTGTGTTTGCAATTTGCGTTTGTTATTTTCATTTGTTTATGTGGTTCGCCGTACAAACTTTGATTAAATGGTGGAGAGACACTGCAAGGTTTATCACTCTTTATTGTTAAAATCCTTAAAGCATGACACTAACCCGATTGCATGTTTTGAAAAAGGGTAGTAACATAAACACAATACTTGACCAAATATTCAGTACTTAAACAGATTACATTACTTGTATTGATCAGAAATAAAAAACTATAATACATCGCCATCTTTCAGGCTCCGTTTGGTAGGGCGTAAAATGTTTTCATGGAAAATGATTTTTGCCTTTTCAATCATTTTACGTTGTTTGGTTGGGTGGGATGTAAAATAATTTTCCATGACTCCCTCAAAGGTGGAAAACCCTTTTCCATTTGAAAGGGAGGGAAACCAATTTTTCTTCTTTCCTACTTACCTCCCTCCCCTTTCTTCCCCCTCAATCTTCACCATCTTCTCCCATTTTCCTTTAAGTTACCAAACAAAGGAAAACTAGTTTAGAATTGTGTTTTCCCTCGAAAAATGTTTTCCATGGAAAATCATTTTCCACTGAAAACGTTTTACGCCTTACCAAATGGAACCTCAATTAAGTCAAGGACTGAATGCAGCGATACAAAATGGTCTGAAAATCCATCACTTGGCAAGTTGGCATGTACTCTTGGAGACACGAAAAATGCTACGTCCTCTGTTCTTTTTTAAATGACACAATAATTTAGGCATGTTTGCCAACGCACAATTTCAATCATTAATATCTTCCATTATGGATAAGAAAAAATTATAAAAAGTTGATATTTAAAAAATATTTATTGAGACGATTCTAATAAGATCTTACACGATTATATTTTTTCTTAAGCATAAATCACAAAATGAAGTCAAAATAGCTTGTGTGAATAGGGCCAAAAACTCGATTGTGTCATGTAAATAAGAACGGAGAAAGTATTTGTTAGGGTAAGGCTTACCATAAACCACGTTTTCAACTACCTGCAAATATACACAAGATAGATGCCTAAGTAACAACTTTAATACTTAGTACTACGTAATACTGATTACAGCAGCACCATATTCACCATTAGGTTTTAAGTGAGACTTGAATGCCATAGCAAATTTAGCTTGGTTCCAAAACCGAAGCCTACATTCTTCGTGGTTCCATCCAACTGTCCTCGCATAGGAAATTCTATCTAGGTAGATCAACTATAACAGAGGACCAAAGGTTTAGTACTTGGTACAAACAATGAAATCAATGATTTTGAAACCGAAAACATAAGCACACATTCTGAACAAGATAAGAATGAAAGCTCACAGACAATAGGAGTGTGCAACCGCCATATCCTCCCACTTTTCCGGTGTCATATTTTAGACGGTCTTGGATAAGCCATTTCAAAACGTATTTACCCCAATCGTATCTAAATGTACCCCAATATCCACTTGATTCATTGGCGAACCTCAATACATACAAGTACAAAGGGCTTATACAACCACGTTTTTGCGTTGGACAAACAAGGGTGACTACCATGCTCATTGTGCACCATGGTCCACCTTCTAAATTGCGGTAATATAGTAGAAAATGTTGCTTGAACTTGAGTTTGTTACTTTTCTCAGAAATGACTTCTTCGAACACTACGAAAGCTTTAATACCACCATACATTTTATCATCTTTGTATTCCGCCTTCCACACTTCAAAGTTCAAACTCTCTCTTTGTTACATTTTCGGGATAAAAGAAATAATCTGTGGCGGGGATCTGTTCAATTTTAGTAATGGCAAGGTTGAGCACACTAGTATATCATAGTATGGGACATCATCTATTCAACCCATTATCGTTGTAATGGAGTCAATATGTGTATGAGAGAAAAATAATTCTCAACATCACAACTCATTGTAGAACACTGTTGAATGGTTTGGGAATAATTAATATTACCACTCCAATCATTTTTCACAGCAGAAATTTAACTAATGCATCAGAGAAGTATTTCGCAGTACATGATATCAAAAACTTACTTTAGCCATAACTCTTGCAGGAACACGATTTTTCATACGGGAGAAAATCATGGACAATGATATCTTTTATACAATCAACATATGTAGCAAAGTAAAACTTAAACATGAATTCCGATCCCTTTATACAATCATCACGAAGATTATTTGTGGACGGAGAGAGTAATAGCACAAGCTCATTCATAAAATCAACATGTCAAACATGTTAGCCAGAGTACTTACCAAGCCAAGCCCTTAAGAGTTAAGAGTGTTGCTCTCAACCAAGTGTTTTTCTGCCGATTTCACTAGTGTCTATTTCAGAAGGAGTAGATATCAAGCATTCCGAACTATTATTCTCAACCATCTTCGTTCCTTTCATCTTCATCAAAGTCTTAGCAGCTATTTGTTGATCAATTTGCAGAACATCATCAAGATGAGAGCTACTTTCCGTGGAACTCTGAACAATGCAGCAAATATTTCTTTAAACTAAGCTCATATATATATATATATATATATATATATATATATATATATACATATATATATATATATATACATATATATATATATATATATATATATATATATATATATATATATATGAATGTAGCAAAGAAAAAGGAATCAAAATTGTACCAAGCACTCAAAATTGTTTCTCTGATCGTGTCTCAGCAGCCTTTTGTTGAACTATTTGTGGAACCTCAAGATGAGAGCTACTATCCACAAATCCCTGAAGAATGTAGCAAATAAAAAGGGACAGGTCAAAAAGAAACTTGCATCAAAAAAATGGGGAGGGGGACAAAGTCACAGAGAGTGTAGTAACCGAGAACTCAACCATGAGCTTTTCTGGCAACTTCATCAAAGTTTCATCATCCTTCTGTTGCGGTGTTTGAGCAACCTCAAGATGAAAGGTACTGTCCATGGATTTCTGAAGAATAGAGCAAATTACCAAACACTCAAAATTATTACCCTCAACCATATGTTTTTCTGTCAACTTCACCAAAGGCTCATCATCAGCCTTCTGCTGCAGTATTTCAGGAACCTTGAGATGAGAGCTATTTTCTGTTGATTTCTGGAAGAATGTAGCAGAGATTTGTTCAAAAATAAGCTTACCAATAGAAGAAGGTAGCAGTTGAAAAGAGGCAGCTCAAAAAGGAAATGCAGCAAATAGAAAGGGATGGAGGTTGGAGGGAGTAACATACCAAACACTCAGAACAATAGACTAACCGTTGTCAATTAAGAACCACAACTATGAATAACATCATTCTGCAGTAAAACCATAGACACCTGTTTCACCATTGCCTGTTTTCATTTACTTATGTGGCCCAGATTTTGCTTAAATTGTTCGAGTGTGTACAACTACAAGGTCTGAAAACAAAGGTGCAAAGAATGCATGAAAATTTACTGAAGCAGAGAATGTTAGGCTCAATCATTGCTACTGATTTTATTCATCTCAAATCTCTGTTTACAGCTCATTCTCCTTCATAAATAGATGACAATGCCCTCTTAATGAATGACACCTGCTCTACCAGAAACTTCCTAGGAAGCATACAAAATAACGGCTGTAAATTAGCAAAAAGGACAAAAAAAGGACAGATTGTAAATAACAGAAATGACCATATCAGCAGAATATCAAATTGAGCCAGGACCACTTAATCATCATCAATCACAGCATCATTCTTCTATATTGTCCAGTGACCAGAAGGCCCTTAATTACTTGATCATACTTCAATACTCCCCCTCAAGTTGAGAGGAAGGATTCTGAACTCCCAGCTTGCTAAGTAATTGACTATATTGATCTGTAGACACTACCTTAGTGAATAGGTCAGCCAACTGATTTTCAGATTTCACATAACTATACCATCAGTTGCCTTTTCTCGAATGAAGTGACAATCAATTTCCACATGTTTTGTTCTCTCATGTTGGACAGGATTTGCAGCAATGGCCAAAGCAGCCTGATTATCACAAAATAGTGGAGTGTTACCCAAAGACTTCAGTCCTAGATCCTTTAAGAGTTGTTTAAGCCACATAACTTCGCATATAGTGAGAGCCATTGACCTATACTCAGTTTCAGCAGTGGACCTTGCAACAACTTGTTGTTTCTTTGCTTTCCAAGATATGGGAGAATCACCAAGGAGAATGCAAAATCCAGAGGTTGATCTTCTGGTTATTGGACATCCCGCCCAATCATTGTCACAGTATGCTCTTAGCTTTGGAGTGGAGTTTGCAGCAAGTAGAATCCCTTGGTTTTTAGATCCTGACAAATACCTTAGGACTCTAATGGCAGCCTGATAATGAGCAAAAGTTGGAGAATGCATGAATTGGCTCAAAATATGGACTATAAAGGCAATATCAGGCCTAGTTATGGTCAAATAGATTAGTTTTCCAACCAATCTTTGGTACTTCTCAGGGTTAGGCATAGATGTTCCAGAGGCATGAGTGAGTTTCACATGTGTATCCATAGGAAGTTTAAGTGGTTTACACCCCTCTATGTGATATTCATGTAAAATATCCATGATATACTTTCTTTGAGAAAGAAAGATCCCTGCACTATTTCTGTCAGCTTCAATTCCAAGGAAATATTTGAGTTCGCCCATATCTTTCATGTTGAATTGACTTTTCAAGTAGTCCTTTGCGTCAGTTATCAGCTCTATACTACTTCCTGTAATGATAAGATCATCAACATACACTAATATTGCAATGAACCCCTTCTCATGACTTTGAGTGAACAAAGTATAATCAGTTTTTGACTGATTGTACCTCCTTTCTATCAAGGCAGAACTGAGCTTTGCATACCTGCCTGGGTGCTTGTTTTAATCCATACAGTGACTTGATCAGCTTACACACCTTCCCCGAATCCCTAGTAACATCTTGACCATCAAAATTCTGCCCAAATCTGAAACCTTTGCCAAGGTACCCTTGAGGAAGCTTCATATAAACTGTTTCTTTCAATTCTCCATGAAGAAATGCATTTTTTACATCCATTTGATGTACATTCCACCCATTCATTGTAGCAACATCCAAAAGAGACCTCATAGTTGACATCTTTGCCACTGGTGCAAATGTCTCTTTATAATCTATCCCCTCTCTTTGTCTATTTCCAAGCGCAACAAGCCTCGACTTATGTCTCTCAATTTTTTCTGTTTTCGGATTATATTTGGTGGTATACAACCATTTACATCCAATAGCATGCTTTCCGTGAGGAAGATCTGCAATTTGTCTAAGTATGGTTAACTTCAAGTGCTTCCAACTCCTCATTCATTGCCTCTAACCACCTCTTATGCTTCATTGCGTCTTTGAAATGAATTGGATCAGGGATTTTTGACTGAGATACCATCATGCAGAAGTATGTTGATGTAACTGGTGTATTTGCCACATTTCTCACAACATCAACATAACTAAGTTCAGCAGTAGCTACTTTGTAATCTTTATGCCACACAGGAGGTTTGTGTGTCCTTGACGACCTTCTTACCTCTTCTGTAAGAGTATCATTAGCTCTGTCAATATCTTCTTCTTCCGTAATAGCCACATCTTCCTCGGTTTCTTTATTTTCGGATGGGATATAGGCTTCATCAACATCATCTATCCACTTTTGATCTTCTTCACCATTCTGAATTTTCTCTTTTCCAATTGAGGCTGTGTGAAATATGTGATATGGGAAGATATTCTCATACCATTTCACATCCCTAGATACAAATTCTTGACCATTTATCAGATTAATCAGCTTGTACCCTTTTTGTGTGCCTGAATAGCCTATAAAGATACATGGGATGCCCCTTTCATCTAGTTTGTCATGAGTAACATTGAGGTTACTAGCCTTTGCAAGACATCCAAAAGTTTTCAATTCCTCATATGCTGGTTTTTCATTATGAATAACCTCATGTGGTGTTTTGTCATCGAGAATGACACAAGGTAATCTGTTTGGTGATATGAACAACAACATATATACAATCACCCCAATACTTCATTGGAAGCCCTGCCTGGAATCTCAAAGCTCTCCCCATTTCCAGATTATTCCACTACTACATTTCTTATCAGATGCAACGCCTAAAAACGTTGCATTAGGCATCAAAATCCGTCGCATTAGACCTAATGCGACGACAAATGACCCTTACATCCGGTGGCGTTGCATTAGGTCTAATGCGACGATCAGTGACCTAATGCAACGGTAAAATTAATACCGTCGCATTAGATAAACATCTAATGCGACAATCATTAGATGGGTGTCGCATTAGTTCTTTAGCTAATGCGACGGAAATTGTAGCTAATGCGACGGTTTGTTTTAGCTAATGCGACGATTATTTTAGCTAATGCGACGGATATCTACAATGGCTTAAAGAAATAATGCGACACGTTATAGCCTAATGCAACGGTAATTTATTGTCAAAATAAATCGATCTGTTGAGCACCTAATGCAACGGGTTCGTTTATTCATAATAATAATAAATAATTAAAATTATTCTAAATTAAGAAAGGATGTCAATAATAAATGATTTTCATTGACTTAAAGAGTAATATTACAATATTAGTGCCCATAGGACACATGCATTACAAAATAATCGTTCACTAATAATTAATTTAGTGTATTTAATGACAAAATGCATAAAATTAAAATCCACATAAACAAATTCAATGTACATTACTAGAAATCACAAAATGACTCAAAAACAAACAAGAGTCTCCACCGTGTCATTGCTAGATCTACATTTCTTCTCCATTTAGCTCACCATGCTCCTGTAAGTTTAAATCACGAATGGGCACAAGTTAGGGATGGTGCACTAGCTAAAACACGATAAATTAAATAATTTAATAAACTTCATATTTATTCAAATAAAGCATGAAATTTCAGACCCTAAACTTACTATGAGATGAGATGATGAATCTGTGCAGCAAACAATTCTATGAGATGATATATATATGTCCAGCAAACAATTATATGAGATGCAGACCCTAAACTTACTTCACTGAAATCCAATTCCACGCAATGTCAGGCCTCTTGGTTTTACCGAGATCAAACCAAAAGCTGTTGAACGTGATGACAAGAAACCAACAGTTATATAGCTAGTGAAATATAAAGTCTTACTATCTTACTAGTCAGTAAAGAATCAATGTGTCTTAGAGAAATAAAGTGAAAGTGAAAGCTCATATTTGGACTTCTGGAGGGCACTGTACATTTGTCCCTGCATGTGATGGTGCATTCTCTAAGAACCTGGGGAAGATAAGGTGAACAGGTGATTATGAGAATCTTAAAGCATGCTTACACAGACCAAAAGCCCAGAGATTGCATAAAAATCTGATCAGTTTTGATGTCTCTCATAACGAGCAACATTGATTTTGACTAGTGGCAATTAGTTAATAGAATCTGATTGCCAAGGAATGCAGCGAGTTGTGATGAAAAGTGACTGATTGGCGGTAGTGCAGGCACTACGTCTGAAGTCAGTAGGGAGCAGCAGGTTTAAAGATAATTGAAATTCAACAAATTTAAGCTTTCTCTAATTCAGCAAGGATAATTGAAATCCAGCAGGTCTAGTAGCTCAGATAGACAGACTAAATACACAGATTCACAAAGCTGCCCTAGAAGAGTTTCCATCAAATACACAAGGAGACTATGAACAAACATTTCGGTCAGAAGAATGAATTAGCAGGAATTCCATGAAAAAAGTTGCATCTGTTAAGATGAAAGGTTCTGCCAACCTACCGAAAACTAAACGAACCTGTCCAACTATACAACCAAACACCACAACAGAATTTCAATAAAATAATGAGACAATGCAACATATTATAACGCCAAAACAAATACTTTACCTGGTTAATTGTCCTGCTTGTCCCACCAGACTGTCCATTTCGCTCACTAACATGCGGCGCACTAGATGCATCCTTTGGAATTGATGGTGTCACAAAATCAGGAATAATTATATTTATCTCGGGATTAGCTTCTTGAAGTTGAGATACAATCATAGACACAACGTGGGGTGCAAGTTGCTGCACCAACTCTGTTTTCATACTCTGCAAGAACTCTTCCGGAATCAAGAATCCTGATTTTTTTCCCTTTTTCTTCAAGTCACTCTTTGTCACACCTTTTCCGTAAAGTGGTACGCGGCTTTTGCTTTTGCTTTTGGGACCTTGTATCACTTCAGAGATAAGGTCTTTGGAGTTTCTCCCTTCTTCTCCGTCTTGGGTGGACTCTAAAGCATCTAGTTTTGCCTATTTATGGAACTTTAAGTCATTCTCTTACTATATTATCAAAACTATGCAAATATGTTAAATGCAACTTGTTAACTTACAATATTCTCTTCGGTTTTCTCAGGGTTGGTAAGGTATGTTCTCCCTGGAACTCTTTTCCTTGATTCTTTGTAGACCTTTGCTTGAGAAGGTTCTTGCTTATCCGGATCCTGCTCTTGCTATTAAAAAGCACAATAACATATATAAGTAACCTCTAATATGCAGCACCAAAATATAAGAAATTTACTAGAAATGAGAATAAGTTGTTACCAATTCATGACGTAAAATTGCAAACCCCTTACGGCCCATCGTGTGCATATCATTTAACAACAAACGATTTTCTCTGTTGGTCTTACTTTCTTCCTATGAGATAAAAACAATAAGTTACAACTACTAAGACCCATTCTTACATGAACATATAAGGAAATTTCATTAAATACCTCAACTTTTTCACATTTCCAGTAATTCAAGAGGTCTTGAAACTGAGGTACTGAAATAGTGTCTGGTTTATTCTTCCATCTTAACTCATCAGTGGCATATGCATAGAAATGATTCTTCTTAAATCTACATTTATAACTACGCCAACTTGTATTGACAACCTCCATTGCATATTTTCTTCCGGCTTCAGGAACTATATATTTTTCCTATACCAGTCATTAAAGTGGCCATTAGTAATATACGAAGCCACGAAGGTCATAATATTTCAAGAAATATCAATGAATATCACTACCAAACTTGTGCAAAACAACAATAATACAACATACCAAAACATAATCCCATATTTTGTCATGTGTGGGCAGATCTCGAAAATTGACATAATTGAGTGGCGCAAGCTCAGAATCCTTCCCCAAAGTTCTGAGGAAGAACTTAAACTCTTCAACAATTTCCTTTGTAGGTCCTACTGGTTGGCCAAATGAGTTCAGAATAATATATTGGCGTTCTTCTCTTGTACGCGCATGAACTTGTGTAAGCTTTGTTGGCCCTCGATGCTTCTTCTTAGGAGCTGTTTCAGTTCAAATATTAATTCAAGTATATATTCAGTATGCTAATAAGTTACAGGTTTACTAATTGACTCATAAATTATAACTGACTTCATAAATGTAAATGATGACTCATACCTTCCTTTTCGTTTTCAGCTGTTGTCTCCAATTCTAAATCAAATCCAAGGCCATATCCAGCATCAATATTATTCAGTTGTACATCATCATCATTTTCGTCTCTTATTGGTGATGTTTCAGTATTCAGAATTGGATTACCGGTTGCAACCATTTCATTGTTTTCTAATTGCTTTTTTCGAAAATCAAGATACCTTGTCATGGAACCTGGAGAACAATATGACTTATGTTTTTGCTTCCTTTTCTTAACAGTATCAAGCTGCTCTTGCTCTTTCTCAGAGCTTGGATTGTTGAAAGGTTGGTTCTTCTTCTGACTACATTGTTCTTGAACCTTCTGAATAGAGCTAGTTGAGTTATTATCACGACCTTGCTTAACCTGATGATGCTTCTGTTTGGGATTATTATTCTTCACAAAATCACCCATAGTCGGGGACTGAGCCAAAACCTGTAGTATACAGATCAGGTATACAAGAGTATGTCAGCATCCATCTCAAGTTAGCATTTTTTTGGCAAAAAGTATTATTACCTAAAGGAATAAGCAGATAATACAAAGCAGTTACCTTATTAACATTTTTACACTCTCAGACTGGAAGCACCTAATGGAGTTTTGGTGAAGCTGGAAGCACCAGCAGAGGTGGTTATGAGGGAGATGGCGGTAGAGGAATGGAATTTGATGGAGGAGATTAAGAGGGAAGCGAAAAAGGCAGTGAAGAGTGGCGAGGTGGCAAATGTGACGGATATTTTGTTTGAGGAAGAGGAGGAGGCTGTGGAGGAGGAGAGGAGAGAGGAGGAGAGGCTTGATGAAAATGATGCAATGCAGAAGGAGTTTGTGATGCACGTGCCATTGCCGGATGAGAGGGAGATCGAAAGGATGGTTGTGGAGAAGAAGAAGTTGGAATTGTTGAGTAAGTATACAAGTGAGAATTTCTTGGAGGAGCAGACTGAAGCTAAGTCCATGTTGAATATCAATAGATAGAGAGCTTTGAAGTGTCTTAGTAAGTCTTTTGTTCTTGAACAATGCAATCCTCTTAGTGTTTATGTTAAGTTGATGCTTAGCAGGAACTAGTTTTGGACAATAGAATTTCTATTTTATGTTTGGTGTTGAATCAGTTTAGAATATAGCTTAACATTTACTATTTGAATTGCTGGATTATCAGTTATTGTTCATTCTAATGCAAAGTCTCTTCATTTTGTTTCCACCAACATAACCTCTGCCCGTGCTTCCAGTTTCACCAAAACTCCATTAGGCAAGAAATTTAAATGCAGTAGAATACTCCATACTAACATTCTACAGCAAAGAAGTTGGAGCATTTTTACACTTTCAGACTCATCAGTTATGTTGCAGTATTGTAGATTTGTCCTAAATCACATGTATAATCAGTTGATAAGTCCATGAAATAATTGTGCCAAGTTCAGACAAATTATACTCCGTATTGTGCAGCTTGGCTGCAGCAGGACCATACATGCTGCCACGCCTGCTCTTGTGTGAAAGGACAGTAAGAATCGAAAGTGCTCATAGGAGATAAACAAAATTCTGTCAAATTTCTGAAAAACAGATTGGTCTGAACATTTATGAATCCAAACAACCTTTAACCAATTCAGTGAGTTCATTCCGTTTTAGTCTAGTTGGTAAACAATCTGAATCCAAGCCCAGATTTGTATCTTTAACCAAAAGGGATCCATGAAGGCCACCCTCATCATCACTAACAGCTACGACAGAACCAGGATTCCAGCAAAAGAAAAAGAAAATCCTTGAGATGACATATAGGATATCTGACCCTAAAACTAGAAAGTTATAATGTTGGAAATCTCCATAATCTCCCAAATGAATCAGTTTTGTTACAAGGGAATAACTGGAAACAGCTACTGCTACATTGCAAGTAAACACAAACAAGGAACCAAGCAAGTGACCTTATCCCAAAATCGTATAGGGTTACCCTAATAACATGATCATCAGAAGTAGAAGGTTAATTCCTTTATGACTTAAAATTGTGGTTTGGTTTTGCATTGTTTAGGCCAAAGATCCATTTGGAAGAACAGACAAGGAAAGATACACACAATTCCCCTACAATGACATCGGAGTTTCTGACAAGTTTCAGTTCCCAGATTTGAGCTATGATGACTACAGAGGTGAAACTTCAGTTGATCATATTCCGGGTACAGTGTGGGACCTAGTTCCAGGAACTCTACTGAACTTACACCCTCATCAAAGAGATGGGTTTGAGTTCATATGGAGAAACATTGCAGGTGGTATAAGAATCAATGAACTTACTAATTCTACAGAATCATCTGGTAAAGGAGGGTGCATCATATGCCATGCACCAGGTACAGGAAAAACCAGATTAGCCATTGTTTTCCTGCAATCATACATGAAGCTATACCTAAATCTAGGCCTGTTATTCTTGCTCCTTCTAGTATGAGAATACAATTAGGATAGGTGAAACTTGTAATAACAAAACTTCTAGATGCAACAAAGTAATAGAAGGTTTATGTGGCTTGTGAAATCAGTTTACTTGCATCATCGCACTTTTCATCAGTTTATTTTAGACTAAATAGACAAGGATTGGCATGTTTGTACTAGCAGCACACCAAGTAAACAACGCAACAAACATCAGTCATCACTAAGCCACAAACAGGGAACAAACAGGAGTTAATAGCTACAACTAACATGTAAACTTTTCCATGAATAAAACTTCAGCAAAATAAGAGTAGTTTCAACTTTTTTACCTTTTGTTTTATTACGGGTGAAAACTTCAATTTCCATGTTGCTAGTAGTTTCATCCTCATTACAGCCTCCATCATACTCAGATGTTGACTCATCATCTGGTTCTTCCACCAGGTTATTGCCATTACCATTTGGAAAACCCGAACCTCGAAGTTTTTCTTGTAGTATTTTCTTAGCTAAGTACCCGGCACCTTTAGCAGTCATTCTGTCTACATTCATTTTCAAATTCTCCATCCGCATTCTTTCATATTCTGGAACTCTAACTTGATGGTGTGAACTAGGAAAGTTGGCCTTATTGGCTTTCATCTGCAAATTTGAAAAACCATAAAAAGAATGTCAAAAAGAAAAGGGACGTACATATAGGTCAAAACGATATATGAAAGGAATTAAAAAATAAAAATAAGTTAGACTATGAAACACAATAAGTAATTTCAATACCGTCAGACAATTCTCTAGGGAGGACTTGAACAGCATACTGCCACCCCTCCTTATTTAAATTTTCTACAAAAAATACTTGATGTGCCTGAGATGCTAAGATAAATGGCTCTCCCTCAGAAATTTTCTTATTCGTATTAACCATAATAAGCTCATCATCATCTTTTTCCGAGTGAAACCACACACATTTAAATAAGACAACACTAAAATGACCATGATAAGATATCTCAACAATGTCTTGGATTGAACCATAATAATTGACGTCTCCGACTACAGGATTTTGATCTTTAGAACTCGCAAAGCTATGTGTTATTGCTGTGAGAGTGACTCCACTATTTTGAGTCACACACTTTGCATCACGCTTCATTGTATGGAATCTATATCCGTTAACAGAGTAACCTGTATGCTTTTTGGCCACATAAGAAGGTCCTTTAGATAACCATATGAGATGGTCCGAGATAATTTCTTAACCTTCTTCAACTTCCAACTCAACCTTTTCCCTAAACCAATCGATAAAATCCTTGTTATGGTCTTGTGCACTATTCCATTTCCTCTTTCGTTTACTGCTTACACACATCTTGTGTTCACTGTGATTAAAAAAAGAACATATTTCAAACAATATACAATTGGATAATATATATGTAAAACATAAGGATAGAAAAAATTGTGTTATGGTTTGATATCTTACTTTATGTATCTCTCAACGTCCTCACAATCACAATTGAATAAGACATAACGATGTGCTTGTGCCCATGTAATTCGATCAATCATATGTCCACAATGCTTTTTCTTTGAGGTCCTTCCCTTTCCCTTGATAGGACGTCCTATCTTAGGTAAAAATGATTGGGAGACAGTGCACTCATTGACATCATGTGTAGATATGTTTGATCGTTTCAAATGTCTAGCAATGAAAGCAATACATTCTTTAGCTTGGTAACCTTCTGCCATTGAGCCTTCTGGACAACCCTTGTTTCGAACATCCAACTTTAACTCATGAAGATACCTCTCAATTCCATACATACAATTTGAACTAACAGGTCCACTCAACTTAATTTGCTTCACCAAATGTACAGGTAAATGCACCATTATGTCAAAAAAGGCTGGTGGAAAAATCCGCTCAAGCATGCAAAGTGCTTCTGTTAGGTTATGATACATATGACAATTCATAAATCATGCGGAAAAACCATAAACCCAGGAAAACATATTATTTACACATAATCATTTAGCATAGATTAGATGCATACTCTTTGTTGCGTGCCTTCCCTAGCTGCGCCCGAACCGAACAAGAACAAGTCTTTAGGACTCCAAGTGTCGTCCCTCCGTAGATAGTCCACAGCACGTCCGGATCCGCCTTAAGATTGACCAACTAGAATCGCCCTTAAGGTACTAGAATTTTCGGCACTTTTGAGCAAGATGTGTGGCTGAATTTTTCTCTCAAAAACTCACTTTGAATACTTTGAAACTCGTCGTATAAATTGTGAGCCCTAGCCTCATATTTATAGCGGTATGGAAAGGGAATCGAAATCCTATTCAGATACAAATTAATTAAACCTAGAATCCTATAAGAACTCTAATTTAATTAATTTATCAAATAGAATTAGGAATTTAATCATTAACCGAACTCTGCATGTTTTAGGAAACGTGCACGAACACAAACACTTGCACACACACGCACGGCAGCCACGATGGGCCCCATGCGTGCGCGCGAGCAGCAGCCCACTCAGCGCCCGCGCGCGCTGCGCGCTGCGCGTGCTGTGCGCGCTGTGCGCGCTGTGCGCGCTGCGCGCTGCGCGCAGCCTGCTGGGCCTGGCCTTGCGCTGGGCCTGGCGTGGCTGTTTGTGCGGCGCGCTTGGCTTGCTGGGCGATGGCCTGGCTTCGTGCTGGGCCTCGTCCGGCAGGCCTCGTCCGATGCTTATTCGTACGATGCGCTTCCGATTAAATTTTCCGATTCCGGAATTCATTTCCGATACGAACAATATTTAATATTTCCGATTCCGGAATTAATTTCCGTTTCGAACAAATATTTAATATTTCCGTTTCCGGAATTATTTTCCGATTCCGGTAATATTTCCGATTCTGACAATATTTCCGTTTCCGGCAATATTTCCGATTCTGGCAATATTTCCATTTCCGATAATATTTTCCGATACGTACCATGTTTCCGTTTCCGGCAACATCTACGACTTGGATAATATTTATATTTCCGATACGATCCATATTTCCGTTTCCGGTAATATCATCGTTTCCGGAGTATTCATTTCTTGCCTGTGACGATCCCAGCTCCCACTGAAACCAAGATCCGTCGATTCCGAATATCCATAGATAGAGTATTTAATGCCATTAAATACTTGATCCGTTTACGTACTATTTGTGTGACCCTACGGGTTCAGTCAAGAGTAAGCTGTGGATTAATATCATTAATTCCACTTGAACTGAAGCGGCCTCTAGCTAGGCATTCAGCTCACTTGATCTCACTGAATTATTAACTTGTTAATTAATACTGAACCGCATTTATTAGACTTAACATAGAATGCATACTTGGACCAAGGGCATTATTTCCTCCAGTCTCCCACTTGTCCTTAGGGACAAGTGTGCATTTCCTAATTCCTTTGTCGCTTGATGCTTGCTCTTGAACATAAGGTAAGAGTTGTCATCCTTATTATGTCCAGAGGTGTTCCTCGGTTTCAGAGTTCAACTGATCAAATAAACAGATAATCATATCCTATGATTCATCCGAGCACGGCCATGCATTTCACAGTTTC
This sequence comes from Spinacia oleracea, assembly GCF_020520425.1. Lineage (NCBI taxonomy): Eukaryota > Viridiplantae > Streptophyta > Magnoliopsida > Caryophyllales > Amaranthaceae > Spinacia > Spinacia oleracea. The sequence goes on from NC_079490.1 coordinate 9,657,366, forward strand.
TAGCTCTCCGAGTGGCCTTGTACAACTTTTAAGCATCTCATCCCGATTTATGGGAGGACAATCCCAATCTTGCGATCTTGAGATTAGACTTCGTTTGATAGGTGATTACCTGAGCGTTGCCTTTATAGCCTCCTTTTACGGTGCGACGGTTGGTCAACGTCAAAGCAACCAGTTCTCAAACAAGTAATCTCAAATCACTCAGGTATTGAGGATTTAGTGTCTAATAATTTTAATGAAATTTACTTATGACAGATTTTCATCTCTTACAGTAAAGTTTCATAGGTCTTGTCCGATACTAGTCTTCCCAAAGTAAGTATCTATGCAAATGATTATGACATTGCCATGTCCACATAGTTCAAGAAACAGAACTACTAGTCATCTTGCATTCTAGTCGTCTAACGTTTTCTATGCGTCCAATTTTATAGAAAACTCCGACTAGGGACCATTTTCAACCTTTGACATTCAAGTTCACTTGATAGACATTTCTTAGTCACAGGACTGGTCCTGACAGTCTATCTTGAATATATCGTCAAATTTGAAGGGACTCATCATTTAATACTAAACCAAGATTAAATGGAATATGAAAAATACATTTCATATATGATAAATGTTCAACCCCAATGTTTTACAACCATGGGCCTCAAACCCATCTTCTAAAACAGTTCATGGAATTCAAAGCTATGCTTGATTTCCAGTGCTACAATGTGAGTGTTGTTTCTCACTTGTTGCATAGGTTTAGTTATCATGCTTTTCCAATCTTAATATCCTTTTCATCGAATGTTCTTCGAGATATGATGATAAGATCTTTTCGATTTTGTTTATTATGTGATCTAGTCTTTCTTACTTCGATGGTGGTTTTACTCATTTTGCAATGAAGAACCATCAAGCTAGCAGACGTTTTTCTTGCTTCAAGAGTGGTTCTACACATTTTTCAATGAAGAACCATCAAGCCAGCAGATAGGTGATCTACCCAAGTTCAGTGAAGAACTTTAAACAACCCTGTTTTATTGCTTCTTAGGCAATAATTACTTTTACTTCAACTGTATAGGTTGATAGTGATGCTTTGTTTGGATTTACTTATCCAAGCAGTTCACGGATATGTGGAAGACTTTCCAGCTGTATCTTAGAACATAGAAATTAATATTTAATTTCCCACGCAACAACTCATGGTCTCCAATCCATGTTGCCATTTCAAAACACGATGCTTTTTAGCTCGTCCTTGTCAATGGTTAACTCCAAAGGAATCTTGCTTGATCATTTGCCAGTGTTTATGCGTGTAGCATCAATATTTAGCATATCTTTATTTCCTTGAGTCAAGAACTAATCTTATGTACCTTTTCAAGTACCATAAGTTTTTCTTGATCTCAATCTAGTTGATCTTCACTTAGATCAATAGAGATTGGTATATGTTCGTCATGCCCAAAGTCATACGATACGTTTTTGGCGATCCTCATATTATATCATACATGATAAATTCTTTTGCAGAATAATTCCAATTGAATTCTATTCATGTAACTTTAGCTCATCTAGTTTCAGTAGATACTAAATCCAGCTAAATTCTTTGACATATAATATAGGTTAAGAATCTTACTTAGATCCTTTGATGTTTAACTTAGTAAATGCTTATACATAGTTCAAACATCCTTTACTTAGATTTATTCATATGGGTCGAATATCTCCAATGGAGTCTTTCGTGTTTGATTTAGTAAATGCCATTACTTAATCCAAAACAATATCATAAGATCTTTGTAAATAGATCTTAATACCCAGTATGTACTAAGTTTTGCCTTGGTCCATCATTGATGAATAATTTCAAACCTAAGTCATTAGCATTTGAATGTTATTTCACAATAGAGAGATATGTGTGATACACATAGGACCAAATAAGTTTTATGTACTCCCACTAAACTTCTTATATATCTATAAGAATCATGTACATTTTATGAAACTAAAATACTTATTAGCTTCACTAAAATACATTTCTAATTCCCAATTGCTTGCTTAAATCTGTACTTAGATTTTATAAGCTAGCTTTCCTTTTCAAGCATTTATTTGGATCCACAAACTCTATGACATACCATGTACATATTATATTCCATCATTTGATTGAGGAATACGTTTTGTCATCCAATTGCCATATGTACCAATATGCAATCATTGCTTGAATTATAGACTGAAGCATTACGATTTTGCATGAGGTTTCAACACAATCCACATCGTGAATTTGCTTGTAACTTTTAGCAACTAATCTAGCTTTGTGTGTGAACACAATTCCATGTTTGATGGTTTTTATCCTTAAAACAAACTTGCAACTAATAGGTGTGAAACTATTCTTGCAAATCAACAAAATTTCAATTTTGTCATCAAAACATTGAGTATGTTTTATGGCCTTTAACCATTTAAAACATTTGAGTCTATATATGGCCTCTAACCATTTTAGGGAATCTGGGTTTCGTCATAGCTTTCTTACAAGTCACAAACTCATTAATCTACATGATAATAGTTTGACTGCAAGTTGTAGGTTTCTTCACTATTTAATAGAAGAATCTCATAGTTTCAGTGACTTGAATTCTATGCCTACTTGGGTATAGAACATCAAACAATAGAATATCAATAGCTACTTGAAAGTCCTTTGAATATTCTGTTCTCCTTGAAGCACTTGTAAAGTCTTCTAAGAGATGTCTATTCTTTAAAGCCACTTCTAAAGTCCTTAAAGAATAAGTTCGGATTTTCTGAAGCACTTCGAAAAGCCTCCGGAATGTCCGTTTATGTTTGTTGTTCGCCTCGAAAACTTTCGAGGTTTATTTTCTCCCACTTGTCATTTTGGAAACGAATCTCCAAAAGGACATTATTTCGAGCAAACAAACATTATGTTCTCAAAAATTCGTGGTAGAAACAATACCCTTGTGACTCATTTGAATAAATCACAATGAAACATATATCTATACTTGGGCCTTAGTTTGTTGAATAACAAACACTAAGCTCCCACTGAGTTTAGGAACTCTTTAGATATATTATGAAAAGATATTCTGAAATTACTTTTCAATAGCTTTGACGAATTTGGTTTAGTTTGGTGGTAGTTGAGCATTTTGTTTTAGAAATTATAGGAAAAGTCTTTATGATCCATCATTGATCGAATCAAGTACTAATTGACTTCGATTATTCCAACTAAGATATGCCATATCTTATGGACCTAGATTGTGAAATTGCAACACACAATCATTGATGAATATTTGGTCTCAAGTAATCATCAACATGATCTAACCTAGATCTTTATGATTTCTTGCCAAGTAGATTTTATACTTCTGAATCTTTGAACTAGCCAAACAGATTCAACTTATATCACATTTGAGTAAATAAACCTATATTCACTCATGTCCATGTGAAATAATAAAGTCATAAAATCTTTCTTTAGCTTTGAACTCTATTGTCTAGGCGTTCTAACAATAGTTCATATCTTTTGTTACTTTCAACAAGTAAGACTAGTTGTCTTAAAATGATCTAGAAATCAATCAACTTTCAAAAGTCTATCAAAATAGAGCTTTTGAATGTTAACTTGTTGATATGGTCTAAGCAACAGTGCCAAAGATTAGTGGAACTCAAATCAAGGGGTTGATTTGAACCTAGTAAAGTTCTTTAAAGAGTTGTTTGTTTTAATCAAGCATATTGACTCAACCTGTAATTGACCATTTCATTCAAATAAACAAACAAACATTGTTTTTGTTTTTCTTGAATGTGAGTCTTTCTGTGTTTGAAAACAGAAATTTAGGTATGTTGATTATGGAACAAAATAGCCATTAAGTTCCAGCCTTTGAAAGGACTTAAAACAAACTAGATGACCCTACAACTAATGTAGCATTGCCATGCTTCATTTCCCACTTGTAGGTCATTAGTGTATCCTAGCTTCCATTGTTTGAGTTATTACCGAAGTAAGAACCTCAAGCGGTATATGATACCAAGGAAGTTTGATTACTAGGTCACTCCTCTTTAAACATAAACTTATAGGTAGAAACGGAATCGTAAATTCCTTTCATATGTTCCTTTGTTTTCCTATTTCTTGTACCCTTTCTTATAGTCTTAAGAATTGAATTCTTTAGTGTTGACTTTTATACTTTGTTAGACATGTCCAATGTCACCAACAAGGTTCTTTTCCATTTTAATTTATGTTGAATATTTTGTTTCAACTAGATGATCTTACCAGAAGCTTCTAAAGTTCTCTAAGTATCGATCTATTCGAATGTCTAGTGACTAGACTCATTCGAGAATTAAATGGACAAAGATATTAGGTTGTTAACCATTGGTAAGGCTGAGCGTTTAAACTCAATGCTTTATGATCTCAAAACTACATTGTATCTTGATTTCACAAGCACCAATTGGTTTGCCATTCGATTTTGATACTCGAAAACAACCATAAAAGTCACTAAAAGAAACGTACATTTTAAATTGCTCATTTTCTCTCATTTCCGTGAATCGTTCTTGGATTCACTACCAATCGAGGAAATTTACTGTTACCTTTCTAAAAGGATTTACTGCAGTGCAAGATATTTAATTATAAACAATAATTAAAACATACATTGAAGCATGCAAAGTCTAAACATTTATCATGAATAATAACTTGAAATTAAAGCAACCATGCAATTCAAACAAGTTATTAGCATTTTATTCGATTTTATTGTTCCGGCAGGTGTGAATAAAATGATTCCAAGACCCTAAAACCATTGAAGAATTAAGCACAGTTTGTCGACTTAATCCTAGAACATCTTAGGTAAGCAAAAGCCTTTTGCTAATAGTCTAGAAACTATTCTTGGTTGATAGGTACGTCTAAGAACTTATTAGGTAAACCTATCGATTTTGCCACGACATAAAAGGACTCCTTACTTATATCGTTGAGTTTCACCAAAACTAACATGTACTCACAATTATTTGTGTACCTTGCCCCTTTAGGACCAATAAGTAACACCTCGCTGAGCGAAAACTATTACTAGATTGATGTAAAGGATATCCAAGCAAGTGTATATTTTGGCATGGCACCTTTTAACTCAATTTTTAAGTTTGGAACTTAAGGCTCTTACTATGTTGGTTAGATTTTAAGTGAACTAAAATCCTTAATCATGCAACATAATCAAGCTTTTGATCTCATGCATTTTAAGACATATTTAAAGCAATAAATAACTTAAAACACGCATAAGATATTTGTGATCTAGTATGGCCCGACTTCATCTTGAAGCTTTAACTTCAAAGTCCGTCTTGAAAATCTCCGTGGGAGGCACCATTTTCTTCAAATAGGATAAGCTATAACTAATTACAACTATTTGATGGTACGCAGACCATATTTGAATTGAAAAATAACTTTGGTACTTTAGACCAATTACATTCAAATTAATGGTACGCAGACCATATTTTCTATCCTATTTGGGCCATACTAGTCACTTCATAACCTGCAAAACAGTACATATACAATATATACCATTCACCCATTCATTATCATGAATGGCCCACATAGCTGGTTAGTAAAACACATTATGCATCACGTAAACATTTGCAGCAATTAATCAAGGGCACCAATAATCTACCAATTATTCAGTCCTTATTAATTCTAATCAAGTTGTTTTAACCTTAAGGATTTGTAGACCTAATCAAGAGTTTATGACTAAAAAGCGCTCCCACTTAAACCAATAAATTCATATGCTTTACCAATTTTAAACATAAAAATGTATTTCTAGTCTAACCGGAAACATACAAATTTAATTAAAATTTAAAGCTCATATAAATTTATAATTGAATCCAAAAAGTTTAATTTAATTTCAGTCGCATTTAAATTAATTCATGATTTTAATTTTAGTAAAATAATTAGAATAAATAACATTTATTATAATTATAATATTCAAAATTAAAATCCAAGAAAATAATTTAAATTATTAATTTTAAAATTAATTAAAATTACGTGAACTGAAATTTTCAAATTAAACATTCAAAACGATCTAATCGTAACGCAAACACCCTACGCGTAGCACGCCCATGGGCCGCACGCACACAGCCATTGCTGGCCATGTGCGCGCAGCCCATGCGCTCGTCGCATAGCTGCTGCATCCCTATCGCAAGCCTCCGCACGCATTGGTGCTCGCTGCGCGCGCCAGCGCTCATCGCACGCGGGCTATCGCTCGCAGTGCGCGCGCGACATCGCTCGCTGGGCGCGCGACATCGCTCGCTGGGCGCGCGAGCCATCGCTCGCTGGGCGCGCGACATCGCTCGTTGGGCGGGCGACATCGCTCGCTGTGCGCGCGAGCAATGCTAGGCGCAGCGCGCGAGTCCTCGCTCGTTGTGCGCGCGAGCAATGCTGGGCGCAGCGCTCGTGGCACGCGAACTTGCGCTCGCTGCGCGCGAGGCTGCGCGCTCTTGTGCGAGGCAGCGCGCGTTGTGGCGCAGCTCGCTTGCTGCCCACACGCGACTGCCTTGGCTCGCCCTTCGCCCATGCCCATTCGTCCATTGCTCGTGGCACACGACACAAGGCAGGGCTGCTGCCTTGTGCTCGTGCACTACGCCCTTGCTCATTGCATTCGTGCCGCACGGGCGACGAGCTCCCTTGCTCGTCGTCGCATGCCCGCATTATACAACACCCCTTAAGGGTAACACGAAGCGTCCATTGCTTCGTGCGTGCAAGTTATATGAACGAATCGCATAAAAATTTAAAATTTATATTTAAAATTAATGACAAATTAATAAATAATATTAATTTCATAATTTTAGGGCGAAAAATCGAAAATTTATTATCCAATTGATTTCCGATTGTTATGGATTCAAGTCTAGGTCATAAAAATTTAAAATTTATCGTAAATTTACAATTTTTATGGTGGTTTTTAATAATAGGTTTCTAATTAAATTACAATTAATTATGAAAATCAAATTAATTCTAAATTATTCTAATTTTCAACAAATTAATCATAATTACAAATTAGATTGCATAATTAACAAGACTAGGCATTCAAACTTGTTAAACATATGCAGTAGGTCAATCAAAAATTCAAGATTTATCAACAAGAATCGCAAATATTTAATTTAACATCTTAAATTTACGAAATTTTGCATTCGAAAAACTAAAACCTTCGAAAAGTCATAGTTAGGCTTCGAATTGGAGAATTCTGGGTTCGGCAGAAAAATACTATTTTTGTCAAAATTTTATAATGCCTTTTACATGCGGAATTGACACAAAAATCACTCAATTCGGATGAGTAACGAAGAAACTGCCGAAAAACTGCGTACGTATAATTAAATAAACGCAATTTGCAATTAATTAACAATTACGAAAATTAATCACCCCTTTTAATTCTTGCAAATTTGTAATATTTAACCATGTTCATGCAATTTAGATTATGAAAATAATAAGGGGCTCGTGATACCACTGTTAGGTTATGATACATATGACAATGCATAAATCATGCGGAAAAACCATAAACCCAGGAAAACATATTATTTACACATAATCATTTAGCATAGATTAGATGCATACTCTTTGTTGCGTGCCTTCCCTAGCTGCGCCCGAACCGAACAAGAACAAGTCTTTAGGACTCCAAGTGTCGTCCCTCCGTAGATAGTCCACAGCACGTCCGGATCCGCCTTAAGATTGACCAACTAGAATCGCCCTTAAGGTACTAGAATTTTCGGCACTTTTGAGCAAGATGTGTGGCTGAATTTTTCTCTCAAAAACTCACTTTGAATACTTTGAAACTCGTCGTATAAATTGTGAGCCCTAGCCTCATATTTATAGCGGTATGGAAAGGGAATCGAAATCCTATTCAGATACAAATTAATTAAACCTAGAATCCTATAAGAACTCTAATTTAATTAATTTATCAAATAGAATTAGGAATTTAATCATTAACCGAACTCTGCATGTTTTAGGAAACGTGCACGAACACAAACACTTGCACACACACGCACGGCAGCCACGATGGGCCCCATGCGTGCGCGCGAGCAGCAGCCCACTCAGCGCCCGCGCGCGCTGCGCGCTGCGCGTGCTGTGCGCGCTGTGCGCGCTGTGCGCGCTGCGCGCTGCGCGCAGCCTGCTGGGCCTGGCCTTGCGCTGGGCCTGGCGTGGCTGTTTGTGCGGCGCGCTTGGCTTGCTGGGCGATGGCCTGGCTTCGTGCTGGGCCTCGTCCGGCAGGCCTCGTCCGATGCTTATTCGTACGATGCGCTTCCGATTAAATTTTCCGATTCCGGAATTCATTTCCGATACGAACAATATTTAATATTTCCGATTCCGGAATTAATTTCCGTTTCGAACAAATATTTAATATTTCCGTTTCCGGAATTATTTTCCGATTCCGGTAATATTTCCGATTCTGACAATATTTCCGTTTCCGGCAATATTTCCGATTCTGGCAATATTTCCATTTCCGATAATATTTTCCGATACGTACCATGTTTCCGTTTCCGGCAACATCTACGACTTGGATAATATTTATATTTCCGATACGATCCATATTTCCGTTTCCGGTAATATCATCGTTTCCGGAGTATTCATTTCTTGCCTGTGACGATCCCAGCTCCCACTGAAACCAAGATCCGTCGATTCCGAATATCCATAGATAGAGTATTTAATGCCATTAAATACTTGATCCGTTTACGTACTATTTGTGTGACCCTACGGGTTCAGTCAAGAGTAAGCTGTGGATTAATATCATTAATTCCACTTGAACTGAAGCGGCCTCTAGCTAGGCATTCAGCTCACTTGATCTCACTGAATTATTAACTTGTTAATTAATACTGAACCGCATTTATTAGACTTAACATAGAATGCATACTTGGACCAAGGGCATTATTTCCTTCAGCTTCAACTATCTCAGAATGGAGTCTGTCGAGATGTCGAGGATCAATAGTTTTACTCCATATGCCTTTGAAGAAACCACAAAGTCTTATCAACGGTGTAACAACATCTTTGGGTAATGTTGTTTTCACGGCAATAGAGAGCAAGTAATTCATCATAAAATGAGCATCATGGCTCTTGTAGCCTGTGATTTACCGATCTTCGACTTGCACACATCGAGAAAGATTAGAAGCATAGCCTTGTGGTAACTTAGCATTTTTTATGACTCGGCAGAACTTGCGTTTTTGTTCCAATGACATCCAAAAGCGAGATCTTGGGAATACTTCTCTACCATCTACCAATTTTGGTTGAAGCTCCGGCATGATTTTCATTTTTACCAAATCTCGACGAGCACTTTCATGATCTCTAGTCTTCCCTTGTATGTCTAATAATGTCCCAAGAACATTATCAAACACATTTTTCTCAATATGCATTACGTCAAGATTATGGCGATTGGAACAATGCTTCCAATATGGCAACTGAAAAAGTATGGACATCTTTCTCCATGGAATTGGATCATCCTCACCAGCCTTCTTTTTCTTTTGCTTCTTTCCAAATTCATTTGGAAAATCACGCAACATATACTCAACATCGGTTCCTTTCAAAGGAATAGGCTCACTTCTTTCCTCAATCACTCCGTCAAAATTCCTCTTATTATGACGCCAAGGGTGAGCTGGATCAAGAAATCTACGAGTTGCCCTATAACAATTCTTGTTGCTAAAAGGCAATCTCTCAGAATCAGTGTCATAATGACAATCAGGGCATGCAAAATATCCTTTTGTGCTCCACCCAGACAACATTGCATAAGCTGGAAAATCACTAACGGTAGTCATCAAAGCTGCACGCATGTCAAACCTTTGATTGCTTGAAGAATCGTAAGTTTCCAACCCAAACTCCCACAATTCCTTTAGATCCTTTATTAGTGTCTGCAAATAAATGTCAATATCATTACCGGGGGAAGAGGGGCCAGGGATAAGTAAAGCTAACATCAAAAACTCTGGCTTCATAATCATCCATGGAGGCAAGTTATAATTGATCAATATAACTGGCCATGTACTATGTGCAATGCTCATTGAATTGAATGGGCTAAATCCATCAGTAGCTAGCCCCAACCTGACATTGCGCGGATCCTCAGCAAACTAATCTCAATAAATGTAATTTGACTTGTTTAAATAAAAAATAGAGGAATCTCAATGCACATTAATCAGTCGTTAAAACGCGTGTAAAATAACAAACGTAAAGGACAGAAAGATACGAAGAGAGTACGTAGTATATATCAAAAACATTATAGGAGTACTCCAACACATTATTTGTGATTCATCGATTAAAAAAATATACTACCCTATAAGTAGTTTAAGTGAAACAGAATTATGTTGTAAAATGACGTTTTGAATTTTGATGACTTTGTAAAGATAATTATGTTTGTCAACATAAGCCGTTTGGTTGACAGAAAAAATTATGGGAAGTACGACTTTTTAGAAATTACTCCCTCTGTTTTTTTTTGTTACGTATTTTTTTTAGGGTGTTTCACAATATTTGTTACGTGGGAGATTCTTTCTTTTTATAAACTTATTATACTATCATTTTTTGTGCCAACTTTTTATTTTAATTGGTCCAATTTTTTCAACTCAGTAATTTATTTACAATTTTCCAAGTATATTAAGTTAGCAATCTTTGTGCTTTTCCATTATTGGTTCATTTTGATAAATAAAACAATCTTATTGGTTGTTGTAATGAATAGTGGATTGAGATTTTACTTGGGTTTATTTTTTTAATAAAAAGGAAAAAATAATCTTTATTATACATTAATAATCGTGCAAAAGTCTAAACGTGTAACAAACAAAAAGAAACAGAGGGAGTAGAAGATTGTAGAATTGTTTAGTTGATAAAAACATGGGAAGTCACACAAGGTTAATGCTTCAACTAATTTTTTTTGTAAATAATAATGACTTGAAAATATCCAATGTGGAGCTAACTATGAACTAACCTCTTCAACTAATTAAATGACCCGTGAGATGTATATCGTAAAGTCAATGTTCATCAAATATTGTATATATTAACATAATTTTTTTATAAGGTAGTTTTTCACAAAAATATATTTTAAAAGGTAATTTTTGACAAATTTGACTCATGTTCAACATATATAAGACATGAACAAATAAACCACAATCCCACTAGCATGGACCGGGTCCATGCTATTATTAGCGTGGACTGGGGTATTTTAGGTATTTTACAACATTTAAATATGACATGGACCAACACTGCTCACGTGATCCGAAAAAAAAAACGCAGCCCATATAGTAACTCTTACGTTGATATAGTGGTACTTATATGTAATATAGTTACACTACTAGTCATATAGTAAATTTTAACAATATAATTATTGATATATGTGACTAGACCTGTCAAACGGGTCGGTCGGGTCGGGTTGTAAAGAATTACTTTCGGGTTCGGGTTGAATCGGGTCGGTCACTTTCGGGTTCGGGTTTGCAAATTCTTGTTCAAGACCCAGAACTTTCGGGTTCGGGTTGACCCAACGGGTTGAGAGATTTTAAAACGCGCATTATATTTTCATTAATTTAGGTTATAAATATACAAAATATTGGGACAAATTAACAAATTTTCCTACGAAAGTTTATATTTAGTCAAATTCAACCATAAAATGGCGTATAATTCAAATTAAAATCATATTACACACAAAAATAGTAAAAACAACGTGTCTATTATGCTTAAATTTTCTCATAATCTCATTTATTACTATAAATACAATGATTTTCAATCGGTCGGGTCCAAAACGGGTTCGGTCTGGTTTTGACCCATTCATTTTCGGGTTGCTCGGGTTCGGATAAAATCGGGTTACGGGTCACAAAATCTTGTTCAGGACCCAGTATTTTCGGGTCGGTTTCGGGTCGGTTTTCGGGTCGGGTCGATTTTTGACAGCTCTATATGTGACGTAGTTACCGCAGTAAGATTTTGTGATATATATAGTTATTATTGTTATTACACAGAAAGAGTAACTATATTATCAGAAAGAGTAATTATATATGTAAAAGAGTAACTATGTATTCATTCTTGTTTTTCAGGTTCTTCAACAAAAAGAGTAAAAAATTTAATACCTATAACGTTTATTAAAAATAGAAACTACGAATTGTCAAATACACATTCTACAAGTGTTTAAGAGGGTGTATAAATGGCCACCAAAACCATGTTGTTGGATTGAAAGTAAATAAAAGTACTACATTGACAGAGTTCTATGACATTTTCCAAGCTACAATAAATCACTTGATTTATGTTTGTATTCTTTCTTGCAATTCAAAAGATAGTAATCCACCAAAATCATTTTTTTCAACAGCTTCCTTCTGCTGTGGTGTACAATCTTTTACTCCGTATTAATTTACACAATGTACCACTAGAACATTGTGTATCAACATCATACCTGAAAATAATAAATAATATATCAACTATGTCAATAATTTATTATTTTAAATATGAAAAAGAACATAGTAACTATTTAAAACATACTCCATATTTACTATTGTTCCGGTGTTGTAAAGATGGAAACAATGGGCTTCGAATGAAGGCCCTTTTGTATGTGTTGAAGATCTTGCTTGTTTGAATGAGTGGAGTCCGAATTCACCTGCACAAGAGCAAAGTCACTAGCCTCGGGGGTGTTTCCGAGGAAAGCCCCTCCGATGCCTAAGTAAGAATGATGCTCGGATTCTAGAGAGAAGTTCTCTAGAAGAGTAGTCTTAAGGCGGTAAATTGGACGTACCTTGAGGTGTGAGCCTTGGCGGCCTATTTATAGTGTTTGCATAATAAATGCCCATAGGTCATTTATTGCTATTGGGCCTTGGGCCTTAATGGATGGCTGAATAGCCACTGGTAGGTTCGATGTTGTTGTTTAGAGCCATTGGGCTTTGGACTTAGTGGCCCAATTGAGAGTCAATTGGGAGCCCAAACAACATGCCCCCCAGACCCGGTCCATTTAGAATTAAATGGGTGGGTTTCCAGCTGTCAGAAGTCCGAAAGTTCCCTCTCTTTTTTGAAAAGGGATGATTTGCATTGATGACAAGTGTTGGGAGTTGTATTGTGTCGTGGCGATCGTGGGTTGAGGAAGTTGATGCGCCCCTTTTCTTTTCTATAAATACGGGGTGCGTTGCTCTTTTCGAACTTTTTACTCCTTCTTTCAAACCCATTCTCTCTCTAAATTCCGGCGATCGCAGTGCAATTTGTTTCTTCAGATCTACGAAATTCGGCCAACTTTAGACTTCGGGAACTTGTGTTGTTCGTTTTATCGGCGAATTCCGCTTCGGAAAAAGGTAATTTGTTTCTGAATTCTCCTTTTTTCTTCGTTTTTCCTTCTACCCCTCAATCTCAACCCTAGACCGAGAATTCGCGGCCATGGCAAAGAATAGGGGCAAGAGCAAGTTCGTCGTTGGCTCCTCTAGTGAGAGGGAGAACGTGCCTTCGGGAAGGTTACCGAAAACTTCGAGGGGTCGGCCTTCGGAGAGGCCAGTGGAGAGGCGTTCGACTGGTTGGGATGCTTCAAAAGATGATGTTGTTGGCGGGTCTAGCGTGTCTGAACGCGCAACTTCTGGTAAGAAAGCTGGCTCTTCGGGTGTGCGCCGCTCTTACCCTGAGTTTCCAGTTCATTGGACTGAAGCTGATCCGCAGGGCAAGTATGCCCCGATTCTGCATGAGACCACTAAGATCGATGGTCCCTTGGAAAAATCGGTCAGTGGTGACTGGTTGGTGGAGGCGAAGCTGGGGCATTACCATCGGAGGGCCGAAGAGTTATACGGAATCCAGCACGCCTTGGGGTACTGGTGCGAGCTTCCCGACCAGGAGCGTCCTCGGGTGACTCATCCGCCGAGGGGGTTCATCTCTGTGTATACTCATCATTTGGAGAACGGTCTCCGCTTTCCTTTGGATCCCTTCGTTTCCGAGCTCCTGGTGTCGTACAACATCAGTTTGGCCCAGCTTACCCCCAAATCTATGAGGCACATCATCGGATTTAGATAGGTGTGCGATTTTATTAACTTTCCATGTTCTGTTGCCGTGTTTCGGGATCTGCACGATCTGTCTTTCAACCACGCTTCCAAGGGGGATGGGTATGGTTGGTGGACCATCATCAACAAAAGATCCCGAAGGAAGGGGGAGCCGAACTACATTACGGCCTACCCTTACCTCAGCTCTGATCATAATTGGAAGACGGAGTGGTTGTTCGTTCGTGTGCCGACAGATCCGAAGCATCCACATTTTTACCGCCCTCCGAAGTGGTTTGTGACTCCTGATCCTGATATGCGAAGCGTGGCTGCTCCGGATCGGAACCATCACCACTACGTGGATCTCCTCCAGTGGTTTTTGGCTCGGGAGGACAACTACAAATTGCCGTCCAACTGGCTCCCGAACCTCAACTATATCTTGCGGGAGGACATTCTTGCTGTTGCCGGTCTCAGCAGGATTTTTGACAGGGGTAGGTGTCTTTCGGCTGGGACCGTGCTTTAGTAAGTTTGTCCTCCTCCTTTTTGTCTCGTTTTATTGACTTTGTTTTGTGCTTTGTTTCTGCAGAGTACGGCTTTAGCTGCGTTGATCCTGTGGTCTTGGGTATTTCTTTGGATCTGAAGACCATTCACGACTCGGCCCCTGATTATAAGTTCGGGAAGGAGAATCCTCGTAATCCTCGCTTGAAGGATTACGTGCTGTCTCCGTCGGGTGTCGCTCGGATATCTGAAGTTCGAGCTGATCCGTGGGATTCTGCCTCTTCTCCCGAAGCTGTTCCAGTGAAAGTCGTGCTCCCTGATTTGAGGACAACCTCGGATCCGGTGAGTGTTTCTATATCTCGAAGTCTTTTGTTTGTCTTTCTTTCTGGTTGGCCGTCGGCTAACGTCTTGGTCCTGGACCATCTTTTTAGGGTCCTGGGACTGACGCTGTGCCGCGTGCCGTTCCTTCGGTTTCATCTCCGGCTCGGATAGATATCTCTTTATCTAGGAACCGGGTACTTCGCGATTTTTCTTTATTCCTTCCTTTGTCTTCTTTTACATTTATTGACCCTTGGTTTCCTCTGTTTAGGATCAGCGCAAAAGGAAGGGCAGCACTCTTTTGAGGCCTTCTGCGCATCCGAAGAAGGCGAAAGCTTCTCAGTCTTCGGAGAAGGTATTTGTTCTGACTTAGAGATTTTTGTGGTCCGTTCTCTCTTTTTCTGAAACTGACCTTTGAGCGTTTGCCCTGTAGGAAGTGGTTTCGGAAGTCATGCCTCCTCCCAAAAATCTCCTTCACTTCATGCCCTTGCCAGGGCAGAAGTTGAAGAGTGTGGTGGTTGCGGAACCGCCTCCCGTGGACCAACCGTTGGCTGAGGAAGATACCATCCCCTCTCCGCTGAAGCCGCCTGCTGCTTTAGGGATCGAGATCCAGGATATAACCAAGGTGATGGAGGCAATTGAAGCCGACCTTGTTCCTGGCTCGGATGTCCCTATTGTGGCCGAGCAGAAGGAAGAATCTGCTGACGTTTCTCTCGAAAGGGAGAAAAGTCCAGATAAGGAGATGGTGGATCTCACCGAAGCTCACATAGAGGTTCCCGAAGCTGAGAAGGAGGTCCCTTCTGCTGAGGAGGAGCAAACCAAGCAGGGTCTGACGAGGAAGAGGCGCCACTCGACCTTGGGCTCTACTTCGACCTCGGCCCTGGATAGACTGATCCACGCTGACCCTTGCTCGGATGTTCCGCTGAAACGGATCCCCGAGGAGGTAAGGGAGGCGATGGCTCGCTATGCTAGAGCTCCGGTTTTGGGGGAGAACCCCATGGCTCACGTGGGATCTTTGGTGGGTCCCGAAGCTGCACGGGAGAATCTTCTTCGGGCCAACCCGCAGTGGAGGGTTCCTGGAGCTGAGGAGAGGAACCCAGCTATGATGGCCCAATATTATCTGAATGAGGTAAGTGTTGGAAATTTTGTTTTGAGTTCCGTTTTTGGTTTGTTGTTTTCTTCTTTCCTCATCTTTTCTCGTCTTTTCTTCTTTCCCAGGCTGTTTTCTGGTCCTCGTTCGCTTCCGAGTGTAGCTCGGTTGAGGAGAGGCAACTGAGGAGGTATCAGGAGGCTTATGCTCGTGATATCCCTGTCTTGGACCAGAAGGCTGGGCAGCTCATGGCCGAGATGGTGGAGATCAAGCAACTGTACCTTCAGTACAGTCGTGAGGCTAGGGAAGCGGCGGAACAGATCGGGGCCAAAGTTGGGAAGCTCACTTTCCAGGTTGAAGAGGATGCTGAAAAGATAGCTTCCTTCGACAGGGAGAGGAGAGAAATGGTTGCCAAGTTTGCGAGCGAACTTGAAGAAAAAGACAGTCTTCTCAAGGAGATGACGTCTAAATTTGAGGCGGCCATTAAGCAGAGCCAGGAAGCGGAGGCGAGGCTTCAGCAGTTTATCAAGCACCGGGAGATTGTTCAGAATCAAGCTGACAAGGTGCCCGTTCTCCAGCTGAAGATCCGAGAGAAGGATGCTGCCATTCGGAAGTTGGAGCAAGAGAGAGTTGACCTCTACACTGCTGATCAGTGTAGGGAGCAATACTGGAATGGCATCCTGGGTGCTCGGCGGATGTTCGCGAAGCATATGCCTCATTTCCCTTGGAATGAGAAGGTTCCGCTCTGGATGAGGGCCCAGGATCACTTGGTGGAGTGCCAGGCCGATCGAGACGAAGCTGAAGCTGAACGCCAAGCTGCTCTTGCAGAGGCTCGGGCCCAGAAGGCGGCTTCCGAAGGTGATACTACTGCTGGGGGTTCTTCGAAGGATGCTCCTCTGGGGGATGCTCCTGAGACTCCCAAGAGTTAGGGATTCGGGCAGTCGTCTTCTTCAGAGTCGGTCGGTTCCAGTTGAGGACTTCCGAACATGTGCTTGCCTTTCCCCCTTTTGCCTCGGCGCTGCGTTGTACTCATTTCTTTTTGTTTTCTTTAGTACTTCGGTAGGCCGGTATTGTCTGTTGATGGCTGCCGATTTTAACTGTTTCATTTTGTTTTCAATTTTTGAGGTTTTCAATGTATTTGTACTCTCCCCAAATATTGAATAAAAAATGAATGTTTGTTACTTGGCTGCTTCTTTTCAACTTGTTCTTTCGCAATTTTAGGTCTTTAAATCCGTAGATTTCTCGAGCTCCTCTTTCTGTAGACTTGCTAAAAACCTTTTGATCTTGCGAGCTCTTTAAATCCGTAGATCTGTTAAGAGACTTTTTAACTTTTGCGAGTTCTTCAAATCCGTAGATCTGCTAAGAGACTCTTTGACTTTGTGAGTTCTTCAAATCCGTAGATCTGCTAAGAGACTCTTTAGTTTTGCGAGTTCTTCAAATCCGTAGATCTGCTAAGAGACTCTTTAGTTTTGCGAGTTCTTCAAATTCGTAGATCTGCTAAGAGACTCTTTAGTTTTGCGAGTTCTTCAAATCCGTAGATCTGCTAAGAGACTCTTTAGTTTTGCGAGTTCTTCAAATCCGTAGATCTGCTAAGAGACTCTTTAGTTTCCAGACTCTTCAAATCCGTCGATCTGCTCAGAGGTTTGGATTGTTCTTCCGATCTCTTGTGGTTCGGAAACCTGGGCAAGAGATCGCTAGTCTGCCTCTTTAGTTATGCCTTCGGCGATCCGTGGATCTGAGCCGGAGTTTTATAACTTGATTCGAGCGACTGTTTGTTGCGAACAAATTTTATTAGGGTACCGCGAATCCGAGGATTCTGGACGATTCCCTGAAGTGTATGATTTGGTCATTTCTTGCATTTTATCAAGGAATGGGCAAAGTCAATCCTGTTTTTAGTCTCGGATTGATCAGATCCGAGGCTGCATGTATATATAAAGGGACAATAAATATAGAGATAAGTTTAATGAAACTCATGGTGCCAATGGCTTTCCTCTTCTCATTAAACAACTTACTTGGTTTACAGACAGAGATCATACAAAATATTTCTTGAGAACATCGGTATTCCAATGGTTCTTCAAAATTGTTCCATCTAACTGTTTCAGCATATACGTGCCTGGCCTTTTTTCGGAATGGATGATGTATGGTCCTTCCCAAGTGGCTGAGAGTTTGCCATGGATCCGTCCTTTCTGAACCGAGGCGGCGTTTCTGAGTACTAGATCACCGACTTTTAGGGGTCTGGCGTTGACTCTTCGGTTGTAATGCTTGTTGACCCTCTGCAAATAGGCTGCGTTGAGTGTCCTTGCATCGTTCCGAGCTTCGTCCAGTAGATCGAGAGCTTCGGATAGAAGTTGGTTGTTGCTTTCTCCTTGGAGCCCATCATACCTGTTGTATGCCTGGATCCTCAGGCTTTCTGTTCCGATTTCCACAGGAATTACAGCTTCGGATCCGTATACAAGGTGGAACGGTGTTTGCCCGGTAGCTTCTTTCTCAGTGGTCCGAAGGGACCATAGCGTTCCGGGTAGCTCTTCTAACCATTTGTTTTTGTCATCCTCGACTCTTTTCTTGAGTGCATTGAGGATGAGTTTGTTAGCAGCTTCGGCTTGCCCGTTGCTTTGTGGGTGACAGACTGCCGAGTACGCTAGGTGTATGCCGAACTGTTTGCACCACTTTTGCAACGGGGTGTTGTCGAACTGTTTCCCGTGGTCGAAGACCATCAGTCTTGGTATGCCGAACCTTGTGATGATGTTCTGCCATATGAACTTGCGGACCTGAGGTTCGGTGATGGAGGAGACAGCTTCGGCTTCGATCCATTTGCTAAAATAGTCGACTCCTACAATCAACCACTTCTTCTGGTTCGTCGCTGAGGGGAAGGGACCAATGATGTCTAACCCCCACTGTGCGAATGGTAATGGATACAGCGTTGATTGTAGGGTTTGAGCTGGTTGATGGATGGCTGGTGCGAACTTTTGGCATTTCTCGCATTTCCTTGCCATCTGCTTTGCCTCGGAAACCATAGTGGGCCACCAGTACCCAGCCCGAAGGGCTTTATGTGCCAATGTCCTGCCTCCGATGTGGTTTCCGCATATCCCGAGGTGGATTTCCCTTAGGATGTAGTCAGCGTCTGTTGGACCCACACATTTTAGCAACGGAGCGGAGAATGATTTCCTCATGAGCTCTCCTTCGGCGCTGATGATGAACCACTTGTTGAATCTTTTCAGTTTTCTTGCCTGCAGCCTATCCTCGGGAAGTTCTCCCCTTTCTTTGTATGCAACTACTGCGTCCATCCAGCTGGGTTCGGTACGTAAGCTGCATACTGTGGTGGGTAGCAAGTCAATGCTTCTCTCTTGGTGAACTTCCACGTGGACCGACCTGTTTAGGTCGATGAGTGTTGAGCTTGCGAGTTTTGACAGTGCATCTGCTTGCGTGTTTTGTCCTCGGGGAATGAGAATGACTTCAAAGGATCTTAACTTTGACGTTAAGGACTTGATTTTTGCTAAGTAAGCTGTCATGCTGGGCCATTTGGCCTCATACTCCCCTCGGATCTGGTTGGCTACAAGCTGGGAATCAGTTTTGAGGCAAACATGCTCGGCCTCCAGGGATAAACAAAGCTCTATCCCTGCGATCGCGGCCTCATATTCGGCCTCGTTGTTAGTTGCTTTGAAGCCGAACTTCAATGCATACTCTATGCTTTTCCCCGTCGGGGGGATTAGTACAACTCCTGCTCCTGAGCCGTTTATTGTGGAAGATCCGTCAGTGAAGACCTCCCAAGTGCTTTTCGTATCATTCAGCATTTCCTGGTATGAGCACTCGCCAAGAAGTCTGCCAATGCTTGTGCTTTGATTGCTGTCCTCGGCTGATATTTGATGCCGAACTCTGATAGTTCGAAAGCCCAGGCAGCCAATCTTCCTGACCTCTCTATTTTGTCGAGTACTTTTTCGAGCGGTTGGTCAGTTAGCACTGTGATCTGGTGGGAGTCGAAGTATGGCCTCAGTTTTCGTGCAGCTACCACTACTGCATATGCGACTTTCTCGATGAGTGGGTACCGGGTTTCGGCCCCTGTAAGTGTTCGGCTGGTGAAGTAGATTGGCTGTTGCTTCTTTTCTTCTTCCCGAAGAAGCACTGCGCTGACGGTTCCAGGGCTAACTGCGACATATAGGTACAGGGTTTCCCCCTCCTTTGGTCTGGCCAGTGTCGGCAGTTGAGCTAGGTGGGCTCTGAGTTGCTGAAAAGCTTCTTTTTGCTCCTGTTCCCATATCAGTTCGGGATCCACTTTCCTCGGGACCCCCTTTTTCTTGTCTGGTTCTGCTTCTCCTCCGGGGAGGTTCTTTGGTTTCAGTGCTTTGAAGAAGGGGGCTCCCTTGTCCGAGGCTTTTGATATGAACCTTGTTAGTGCGGCTAACCTGACGGTTAGCCTCTGCACATCTCTCTTGGTCTTCGGCTCGGGTAAATCCAATGCCGCTTGGACTTTGTCCGGGTTCGCATCAATTCCTCTTTCGCTCACCATGAATCCGAGGAATTTCCCTGACTTCACCCCGAAGACGCATTTTTTTGGGTTCAGCTTCATGCTGTATTTCCTCAGATTTCCGAAGGTCTCTGCCAAGTCTTTGACGTGGTCTTCCTCCTTGATGCTTTTTACGATGGAGTCATCCACATAGACCTCCACATTCCTCCCTTTCTGGTCGGCGAAGACGTGATCAACTAGCCTCTGGTAGGTGGCTCCGGCATTTTTCAAGCCGAAAGGCATCATTTTATAGTTGAACACTCCTGCGCTTGTGATGAACGCTGTCTTTGCTCTGTCATCGGGGTGCATGAATACTTGGTGGTAGCCTGAAAAGGCATCCATGAAGCTGAGCAGTGCATGGCCGCTGGTGGAGTCAACCAATTGATCTATCCTTGGCAGGGGATAACAGTCTTTGGGGCAGGCTCGGTTCAGGTCTGTGAAATCCACGCACATTCGCCAGGAGCCGTTCGCTTTTTTGACCATCACCACGTTGGCCAGCCATTTCGGATACATGCATGGTTCAATGAATCCGGCCTCCTGCAACTTTTTCACCTCCTCGGCGATGGCTTTGTTTTTCTCCGAGGAGTAGTTCCTCTTTTTTTGCTTGACTGGCCGAGCTTCAGCGTTGACGTCCAGCTTGTGACAAATCAGCTTCGGATTTATCCCTGGCATATCTGCTGCTGACCATGCAAAGATGTCTTTATGATCCCTGAGTAATCGGATCAAATCGATTCGGAGCCCCGAGCTTAAGCCCTTGCCTATTCGGACGCTCCTGTCTGAATCCTCTTCGAGGAAGATATCCTCCATTTCTTGATCTGGTTCGGGAGATAGGGTTTCGGGGCGGGCATCAACTTCTGCGGGAGACAAGCTGCTCGTGCTTGCTCTTCTCCTTTTTGCCTCGCTTTCCTCTCCCGTAGCTCCCTTTTCTTCTTCGGGGTCGTCCCCTAGTTTGGGCTTTCGGACAGCAGTGTGGCAGGTTCTTCTCGCCACTTCTTGATCACCTCTGATTCGTTCGGCGAATCCTGCATCCGAGACGTATATCATCAGCTGGTGGTATGTGGAGGGGACTGCTTGCATCTTGTGAATCATGGTTCTCCCCATGATTACGTTGTATACGGAGTCGCAGTCCATCACCAAAAATTCGTCCCGAAGGGTTTTTGCTGCCTGGCCTTCACCCACTGTGACTGGCAGGGTGATCTTTCCTCGAGGGATAGCTGCGGATCCGTTGAATCCGATCAGAGGATAACTGACTTTCGTCAGTGCTTCCTCTGGCTCTTCGAGGATCAGCTGCTCGAAGCAGTTTCTGAAGATGATATTGACGGCACTTCCTCCGTCGACTAACACTCGATGTACGTTGTGGTTATTGAGGTCCATGGAAATGACCAGAGGATCGTCATGTTTGTACTGGACTCCGAAGCAATCATCAGCAGTGAAGGTCATGTTCGGGGGGTGTGGCTGGTTGTCTCCCACCGCGCTGAAGTTGACCCGATGGGAGAGGGCTCTTAGGTGTTTTTTGCTGGCCTGGCCAGACTTCTGTCCCCCGAACACCACTAGGATGTCATTCTTCTTGTGCCCTGTTGCTTCGTAGATCCTTTTCTGGGGTTGCTCGTGTTGTTTGCCGCTTGCGGCCTTTTCTTTTTCCTCCCTTCGGTCTAACAAGTACTGTTTCAGGTAGCCTCGGCGAACGAGGTCCTCAATGTTGTCTTTCAGCGAGTTGCATTCTTCGGTGTGGTGACCGAAGTCATCATGAAACTCGCACCATTTGTTCTTGTTTCTCCGAGCTGGGTTGGACTTGAGCTTCCCAGGTAGTTTCCACTTTTCGTCATTTCTGTTGAGGCTAAATATCTCTTTTCGGGGCAGAGCTAGTGGAGTGTAGTTGGTGTACTTGGGTTGAAGTTCACCCCTTCTCCCGTCTTTCTTCGGGCTCATCTCTCTAGCTCCTACTTTCTCTTTCCCCTTCCTTGAGCTGCCCTCGGGCTTGCTCTGGGTATTCTTTGTGTCTCTCGGATCCGACGATCCTTTCAATCTTGCAGCGGCCTTGTTGAACTCTTCGGTTCTGATGAACGCATCAGCCATTTGGAGCACGTCAGCTATTCTGGAGGGGTTCTTCATTGAGAGTTCGTCACGGAACTTCCCTTCCTGGAGCGCGTGCTTCAAGGCGAAGATGGCCACGTCTGGCTGCAAGTTTGGTATGTTTGTTGATTCCTTCATGAATCTGGCCATGAATTCTCTCAGACTTTCGTCTCTTTCTTGTTGGATTGAGGTCAGTTCTGCTGTGGTTCGCTCGGGGCGATTGTTGCTCACGAACTGTGTGCAGAATCTCTTTTTCAGCTTTTTCCAGCTCTTGATCGATCCCTTCGGCAGCGATCTAAACCACTCTCCCGCCACTCCGGTTAGCGTGGTTGGGAAATATTTACACCAACATGCTTCGGAGTAGGGACTCAAGAACATTTGCTGCTCGTAGGAGATGACATGATCCCTCGGATCTGTGATTCCGCTGTAGGTCAGGTGCGCTGGCAGTCTTACCTTCGGTATTTCTTCCATGATCAGCTCGTCCGAGAAAGGGGATGACGTGGGAGTCATGATTCTTTTCCCGAGTCTAGCCCTGATGCCTTCGTTTGCCGAGGTTCTGTGATTAGAACGTTCGGGCGTACGATGGGGGCTAGGGGTTCGATCATGCCTCCTGTCTCTTCTTCTCTCTCGGCTACTGACCTCGGGTCGTTCGCCAGATCTGCTTGGCTCGCCCACCCCGAGTCTCGTATGGATCGAGGGTCTTAGACTTGAGTGGACCGAGGGCCTCAACCTGCTGAGCACCGAGCTTCGGACCCGAGTGTTACGAGTAGTCGATTCGCTTTGGAGAGCTGTTGGAGTAGGCGATGGTCTCGCAAACCAATCTGGTTGCTGTTGTGCCCTTTTTTGGGTGTCCCACGTGCTTTCCATCCACCTCGACGTCAAGTGTGTACCTGTCAAGGGAAGGAGTTCTCGTTCGGGTCTGGACACTTCCGCACTGGGTGGCTCGTTCAGCCTTCGCCTGGTCCTCCTCTCTTCTCTGCGGTCATTTGCCAGTCCTTGCTGCTTCTCATTGAAGAGGAAGTTTTGCATGATGGTCATGGCCGCAGTGAGCTCTTCCCTAGTTGGAATCGGAGGTCCTGCATTTGTGGCGGTCGTAGCTCTGCTTGGCTGTGACCTCGCCATCGATTGAGGGTGCCCCTCTTGGTCAGATTCTGAATCTGACCGCACCATCATATCGTCGTCATTGTTGTTAACAACATCATTCACCATTTTCGCGGAAAGAGGTGATTGATGTCTTTCAAAGGCTTTGAAGTGTTCTTCCCCACAGACGGCGCCAAATTGTTCCGGTGTTGTAAAGATGGAAACAATGGGCTTCGAATGAAGGCCCTTTTGTATGTGTTGAAGATCTTGCTTGTTTGAATGAGTGGAGTCCGAATTCACCTGCACAAGAGCAAAGTCACTAGCCTCGGGGGTGTTTCCGAGGAAAGCCCCTCCGATGCCTAAGTAAGAATGATGCTCGGATTCTAGAGAGAAGTTCTCTAGAAGAGTAGTCTTAAGGCGGTAAATTGGACGTACCTTGAGGTGTGAGCCTTGGCGGCCTATTTATAGTGTTTGCATAATAAATGCCCATAGGTCATTTATTGCTATTGGGCCTTGGGCCTTAATGGATGGCTGAATAGCCACTGGTAGGTTCGATGTTGTTGTTTAGAGCCATTGGGCTTTGGACTTAGTGGCCCAATTGAGAGTCAATTGGGAGCCCAAACAACTATTATACATGATATATTAACTCTTACTAATAATAATAGTCATACACTTGCAGAATTGCAGACATAGTTATTGTTATAGTCATGTAGTTATTGTCATCATAATATAGTAACTCTTATTATTAATAATATAGAGTAGAAAAAAAACATATAAAGAACATATATAATAATACACATAGTAACTATTTAAAACATATAGTTACTATTATACATAATATAGTAACCAACATGTTCATAAATATATGTTCATAAATAAAACAATGTTGATAATATGCGAAAATTTCCATCTACAAAACAATACGTAGGAGATTTTGAAGGAGAGGGGAAGTCTAAAAGCCATCAAATTAAAGAATCCCACTTGTACTATATTTTCCGTTTTTTTTTTCAATTGACTCTCATCATTTTGACATGCATATTAATTAAGGAGGTGCATGTATCTCTTAATTAATTAGCTCATCATGATTCACGTCTTTTAATCTCTCTCCTCTTTTCTTATCTTGGAGTATATTAAGGAGCTACTTTACTTTTAATTTTATCTCTCTCCCAACTATTATTGCTCTAACAAAATTAAAATAAGATTCATAAAAATGAATGTAAAGGGAGAGTTAAGTGGGAGTGAAGAGAGTAAGAAAGTATTGGAGGAAAGCATATATTGGAGCCAATTCAAATCTGCAAGTTTTGCTGTCCAACTTGGTGTGGATTTCTCTTCTCAACTTGTAAGTTGTTCATCTCCATTTTATTATGCATATACTTCGTATGTTCTTCGTACATTTTACTTGTCTATTTTCAACTTTTCTTGTGTTTTACAAGTTATTCATCCCCATTTTACTACGCATATACTTCGTATGTTCATCGTACATTTTACTTGTCTATTTTCAACTTTTCTTGTGTTTTACACTAGTGTTTGTTAGGTTTGGATTTGTTTTGTATATGTCTTAAAACTATGACAAATTTGTCAAAAATTACCTTATAAAATCAAGCGTTTTTGTGAAAAACAACCTTATAAAAAATGTTGTACTTAACTAACCTTATAATTTTTTTTTATTATTTATATTGTAAGATACTACCTTTTGGTCGGATTATTCCCATTGATTTAAGATTTCGGAGTTGACATAACTAGTACCTCATGGGGTATCTTAAAATGGGCAATTAAATGTCACGTAAGATGCATATGGTAAAATAAATCCCGAAATTTTGAGTGAAACATCTATAACCCGGGAGAAAGGTAGTATCTCACAACAATTTTTTCTTATAATTAAGGTAATTAATTACAATATTTTTTTATAAGATAGTTTTGCAGAAACACTTTTTTATAGGGTAGCTTTTGATAAATTTGCCTAAAATAATTATTCATGAATTCTCAGTATATTTTGCAATATCAGAAAAAAGTTTAAATTTTTTAAAAGTTGAGGATGACTCTTGGTCAAAAAGGGTGAACTAGTTCGATTTTGGTTATATATAAACTCGTTATGAACGCAACAATTACAGTTGATAATCTTGACATGGTCGATGTGTCGTTGGAAGTAATACTCAAAATTACGGTGTTAGTGGTCCTTAACTATAGGGACATGATTAGTCATATATGGTGTTACGGGGTTAGTTCGTTTGTACATTTAATTAAGCTACTAAGTTAAGAATGAAATTATGCTTCCCTAGTACTCCGTAATAGTTATGCCTATATAAGAAGTGTCAAAATATGGTTTATGCACCCGGGTGCACAATGCTCACTGTGCACCATGTTAATTTTTAAATGAACATATAGTTCAAATACAAAGAACATATTGTTCATACCCAAAGAACATATATATAGCCAATGAACATATAGTCCAAATCCATAGAACATATAGTTTAAATATTTCACTAGTACATGTACATTGAAATCATTCTTAATGTTCATTAGATTTTCAATAAATGTTCAACAAGGTGCACAGTGAGCACTGTACAACCGGGTGTATAATCCAAATTGCGAAGAAGTGTCGTCTTTGAAGTAGTGTTTACAGGAATCAGATCTAACAGAAGCCATCTCATTATACTATTTCTTCAAAATATATACTCAAATTCGATATGTAGTTCTAACAATTGTAGTATTGTTAATTCTATTATGTGCATAGTTACAATTCCGTACTAGTGTATTGGGCAATTAGCCGTATTAGGCCTTGTGTTTTTTAATTTGTACTCCTGAAGTAATAATAAATCTTTGTTTCAATGTCGAAATCAATCAATTAGGTGATTCCCCAGAAATTCACAGAAAATGTTAGGAAAAGATTGCCGGACAAAGTGTCTCTCAAAGGACCAAATGCTGATAGCCACAGTTGGGAAGTACAACTCAGTGTTGGAGTTTGTTCCTCCAAGAAGGAATGCTTCAAAAGAATGAAAAAATCAATTGTCCCACATTGATAAAAAACCCACATACTACCTTCTTTATATATTGCACTACCCTTTAATCATTTGTTTAAGAGTGCTTGAGAGTGGCATGGGTGGTCACAACACACACACGCGCGTGCCGGGCCGGGCGTGGGCCTTGGCGAATGCGGTTAGTCAGGAGACTTAATCAACCCACTAACTCTGGAAACTGCTCCATTAACCCCACTAGCCGTTTTATGACTGTTGGAGTTCCCCATTACTCCGGTAACTGCTCCACTAGCCGTTTATGGCTGTTACAGTTTCCCAAAAACCTCTCTATAAATTCATCATCTTTTTCCACAGAAAAATGGGGTCGGTTGCTACGAGTCCGCGTGTACTTAGCGGGACAAATTCGACTTTAGGGCAGTGATTGGTGTCACGCCACGACATTGTTACAGATAAGCTTGTTCTAATTATTGTTCTTATTAGTCATAGTTCCTACACTCAGTACAAGTTGTTACAACTTCAATTGTCGGAGAAGGTTGGAAAGAGTTTGTAACTGCGTTCAACCTAAAAGGAAATGACTTTCTCACCTTCAAGTACAAGAACAATACCTATTTTAAGGTTTCAATGTTTGATGCACAAAGTTGTTGGGTTGAGAAGGAATCGTCGTATTTTGTTATGAAATCTACTGCACCAAGAATTGATCTTAACGAAAACAGCAAGCAGGAAAACACAGCAAGTTCAAGGAAAGAGATGACTTCTCCACATCCAAAAGATTTGACAAACAGAAATGAAAAGAATGATCAAGATCCATTGTCTACGCACTTGATTAGGGATGAAGATTTGGATGACGTAGTTGAAGTGATAACAACAAAGCAGATTGATGATGACCCTGAATGGACACCAGCAAAGAGGTTTAGAAGGGAACATCGCGATGCTATTTGGGATACTCCGAATGTGCGAGAGGAAAGCATGGCATGCCCAGGATATGTAGTCAAGGCTCGACAAGGTATAGTTTTCTTGATCCACATATCCTTTAAAAAATTACATTTTCTGTAAAATTATTGGGATTTATTTGTACTATCTTCTTTTATAAGGATCTTACCTTTACTATATTAAATCAAATAAGAGAAATTGTGTGAAAAGTTGGGTAAGTATGATAAAATATGGATCGAAAATGATAAAGATCGCAACATGCGACCTTTGTTGCGACCTTTAAGCCGTGTCACAATGATGACATGGCATGCTTATGTGTCATGATTTAAATTGGAATCTAAAATATTTAACTTATATATCCTATTATACATGTTTAAAATAAAGGTAGGAAAATCTTAATACTCTAATTTGTTTATTTATTTATATCGATTACCTTATTAACTGTAACGCCCCGACTTCTAAACTCCATTAATTAGGTTAATTATCTTTAGTTAGCAGCGGAAAACCCTAGCTTAGTCGGAGCGTCACATGCGGTATCTCCCTCGTGGAAAATACAAGGCGATATAACCTTTTTAAATCACTAAATAAACTTTAATAACGAAATACTTCTATCATTGATTAAATATTAATATAAAAGTCTAACTCAATTCTTGTAATTAAACTTAGAGTTTAATTAATGCATCCATTATTACTAGTGAGACATAGTTATCTTTACTAAACATCGATCGTGAATTTGGTGGTTGCATCCTCACTCTAAGGCATCCCATGATCTTTTTCGTACCTAAAACAAAAGCAATATCGTGAGCCGAGGCCCAGTAACATACTACCCTAACAGCGTAAACTCATTTCAATTCATTTTATTTACTTTGCAATCAGGGAGAATAGAACATAGTAAAACATTTTCATAAATGCAATAAAACATCATTTATAACTTGAAACTTTGATAGTTCCCATTATCTTTCATAAAACCTTCTTTTTACTTGGTAACTGACAAGTTAGCCTTGCGGGACGTCTCCCACCTTGCGATAGTCCTCAAGGAGCACTCTCCCTTGTTGGACATACGCCCGTACCTAGATAGTTTTTTTTTTTTTAGCTTGCGGTAACCCTCAAGGAGCACTCTCCCTTGTTGGGTATCCCGCGGTACGGCGGTACGTGCACGACCTAAAAATAGTAACCCCACTAACTGCCAGAACCGGTTACACTTTTATTTATCATGTTTCGTATCTTATTCGTAACTCATCATTCTTATAAAATCATTCATAAACACATTTGAATATCATCATGCATAAAACACACTTTGTAAACACAATTCATGTCCCACAATCCATTAAAACATATCATTATAAACATATTTCATAAATTCATAAAAACACAGTTCATAAGGGGATTGTGGGTGTTAGCAATAGATGTTACCTCAACCGTAGTTTATACTTCCTGTTCGATGGATCGTTCTTCCTGAACTCCGAGTCCAATTTCTTTCAAAATATTAAATAATTGAATTAGTTACTAATATGGTAATAATTTAACTTAGAAATTTCGATTTATTATAAATAACGAATTTTCAAAAGAAAAGTTAGAAATATATAAATTCATAGTTTTAATGAAAATATAATTAAACACCAATTTTAGTAATAAATATAATTTCATAAATCGGTTTTCAGGAAATATATTACTTGAATTTCATAAATTAACGAAAACCTTATTTAAATCAGATTTCATAAAAAAATTAATATTATTTTAAGTAACCATTTTATTTCATAAAACACTAAGATTTAGTAAATGGACCAAGGTGTCAAAAACTTACATTGGGAAAATTGGGCTAAGTGATTTGGGCTTGGCTTGAGAAATAAATAAAACAAAGTTCCTAAATGGAACTTGTCTTCTTTTTCTGGGAAAGGAAACACGGGAGCAGGGGAGGGGAGGGCTCGAAGGAGGAGCAGAGGAGGAAGAAGGGAGACAGGGGTGGCGGCTGGGCGTCGCACTGCGGAACCACGGCTGAGAGGCGACAGCGGGGGTGGTGGCTTCGCGGCGGCGGAGCTGCAAGGAAAAGGAAAGGGGTGTTCGAACGAAACAGAGAAAAAGCACGGGAGGGGTGTTTCTGGGTCGAACCCGGGGCGGCGCAGCGGCCTATCGCCGGGGATTGAGGTGGTTATAAAAGGTGGTACGGTGGCCTGGGGGGGTGCAGCAGCGACGAAGAAAGAGGGAGACAGAGGTGTGCGAAACAAGGAGGAAACAGGGGAAGTGGTGGTGGTGACTTGGGGCGGTTCTGGGCGGTCGACGCGGTGGCTGGTGGTTCGTGGGTTGGTGATTGGTGACGGACGAAGTGGTGGTGTTGCTTTCGTGGTGCCACGAAGAGGAGAGGGAAGGAAGGCAGGGAGTATTTCGAAGAAGGAGGGAGAGCGAAGGGAGGTATGGTGGGAGTAGGTGGTCGGCCGGCGAAGTGGGTGGTTGGGTCTGGGTAGTTGGTGGTCTGCAGTGGTGGTTAAGGTGGTGGCAGATGGCTGCCGGTTGTGGTGGTTCGAATAAGGAGGAACAAGGGAGGAATTTTCAGATTTTGTTAATTTGATTTTTGCATTGAAATAATTCTGAAATTGATTCAATTTGTAATTAGGTGGATTTCTAGAAGAATAAAAGTTCTTGGGCTCCAAGGAAATGAATGTAGACTGGAATAAGGGAAGAGAGGAAGGAAAGAATGGCTTCCTTCTTCCATGTACGTGGAAGGCAAGGGAGGAAGAAGCAAATTGAAAATTTTGTCCTTTAGGGGCATTTTAGTAATTTCAAGTAGTTAGGCCAAATTTCTGAATTTTAATTGCTATTTTAGGAAATTACTAAATATATAAATGTTTAATTAAAACAAAGTCTCGTAAAATATATCGTTAACGAAAAATAAATAAATTTTCGTTTATAAATTTATCATTTAAAATAAACCGTAAAAACGTTTAAAATAACGAAATTTTTAAATTATTTCTAATAATTGAAATGAAATTACGTTAATAAAATATTATTAATTTTTAATAAACGAGTTTAAAAGTTTCGGGGTATTACATTAACATATTTTCATAGTAAAATTTTTGCATTAATGGTAAAAATATTATGATGACTAATATCTTACATGGCGCTTATATGTACCAATTAAACTCCGACACGTAAGATTGCGACAATTAAATGTTGTCGCAACTTGCGACCTTTATCATCACCCAATATGGATATAGTATAAAAGACAGTAAAGATGTAGATGAGTATAAGAAAAAATATACATAAAATAAGAGAAAGTGAGGGGAAATGTAAATTTTGTTGGGGGTATTGGATAAGATGGTATATTTCCATGTCCTAAAATTGGATAAAGAACAGTATGAAATGGTAGTGTAAAGATCATTATGAAATACTCCCTCTGTCCCAGAATACTCGCACCGGTTCGAGTCGACACGTTTGCCAATGCACAACTTTGACCACCAATATCTTTAACTACATATTATAAAAACTAGTAAAAGACATTTGCGACGGTTAATCCCGTCATTGTTTGGTTGTTAGCCCCGTCGCAAAAGGCTTTTGCGACGGGATTTTTAACCCGTCGTAATTAGGTTGTCGTTAAAGATTCAAAATCTTGTAGTGATTTAGTTGTCGCAATCTTACGTGTCGGAGTTTAATTGGTACATATAGGCGCCACGTAGGTTATACGTCATCAGAATATTATTAATCAAGAAAAATTGTAGAATCGTAAATCAAATCATAAGAACATATTTGAAATCGTAGAATTATAAAATCTATTGAATCGCGATTTTAATAATCATACATGGGTGTTACTGTGATCGATCTTGTACCATATATGAATGAAATTTGTTTTGTGTAGGCTCTGCCAAAAGCATGGACAGACAAGTATATGTCTGCCTCTAACCAAGATGTGATTCTTCGGCTAAATGATGAGCAGAACAAGCTAATTAATGAATGACAAACAAGATACAACTTTGACAAGACCAGATTTATAGGACAGCTCACAGCTGGAGGATGGGGTCATTTTGCTCGAGAAAATGCTTTACTTGAGTTTGATGTCTGTGTATTTAAGCTAGCAGATGGGCGAAAGAATGGCAATATTTGTCTCGATGTTAAGATAATCAGGGTCATTCAAGAGGAAAGTGATGATTTGCTATTAAGTAACAGTGGAATTGGTCAAGAAGCAAGCATGTTTGGTTCCGGGTAGTGTAATGCCATTATATTGTGAGAATTGGAAGAATGTAATTTGGGAATGTTTTGGAACATGTTCACTACCTTATATCGTCTTCATGAACTTCCAGAGTACTCCGTCTGTTCTTTTTTATTCTTTACGTTTTCTGTTTCTAGTGTTTCAGTTTAATCTTTATATTTAAAATCTTTTTTTTTATATTGTATTTTTAATATTCTGTCAAAAATCGTGCAAGTGGTTATTTTAATTAATTAAAATTACCGGGAAACTAAATCAATCACACTTTCCCATTGAAACATTACACCTCTCGCACTTTCCCAATGTTATTTTATATCACTCTAAATTTTTGCCTCTAAGTTAATCTCTTGTGCTACCTGTATCAGAATGAGTTGTTTATCACAATCATGCATAAGAGACCAATGCAAAGAATCAAATGAAAGTGTAACAGAAAAAGAGTATAATTTAAAGAGATGAACTATGCGAAATAGGAAAAACGGCCCACAAAATAGGGCTTTAAAGGCGGATATCCTAGTTGAATGTTTAAAAACACTGTCTAGCTCCTTATCAAAGGGTGAAAGAAGAATACTATCATGACTCTATGCCAATTTGAAGTGTTTGCCTCTTTCTTTATCCTGTATTTAGTATCCTTTATTACAGTACGTCAACTTTTTTTTATCCACTTTACTTTTAGTCAAACTAGTATTATTAAAAATATGTATGATTTACGTTTTCGCTTGTCATTTTGTAAGATGATTAGTAGTATGTCATGACATGACTATCGGTTGAATATTCGCAGATAATAATTATCCTTTTTGTAAGATGATTAGTAGTATGTCATGACTGTCGACTATCAAGCCTGACATAAAAGGGCAAAGGCCCAAAACGTGCACAACAGAACCAGTTAGTTAACAACAAATTCTCTTCCTAAAACGGCAAATCATTCATATCGACGTGCCTTTGTGTTCTAGACCTACATGCCTTGGATGACATCAAGCATCGGCAACCCTTGTGTAAGAAAATCAAACAGATTATGAACTCAACAACAAATCAATAAAACTAACAATTAGTTGCATCTACATTGACTGCAAAAATTCTAATGCAGTCGTTGAAAACATTGTAGTTTCATACGCAAGAAAGAAGAGAGAAAGAGTGTGCACCAATCCAGTTTTCATTCATTGCGGCTTGCCCTAAAGAGTGGCTAAGCAAGACATTATATAGCCCTAAATGCTACACTTGATCAATGATTTAAGGACAGATAGCATATAAGAGAATCAACCTAGAATAGCACACAATTGTGACACTTAGGATTAGTCACATGATGCTGACAGAAATGGCAAAAAACGGCTGGATAGTACATGATCACATGCACTGAAATTGATAGAAAAGTAAGGACTGGATTGGGCTTCATTCACATGGCTCACAGGCCTTCATTCACTTGGCACACAAGCCTTACTTCTTCAATAGTCGTCAAATATGGTCGACTATGTAAACAAATAAAATCTAGACCGTTAGAGCATATTACATGCATTAGGATGCACCGTGCACCCTCTCACATTTTCTCCTAAATGTGAGGAGAAAGTTTGATAAGGATCACCAATGGACATGAAAGTATTCTTGGATGCACGATGCACCTAATAACTTTTATAAAATCGTTGATGTCATTATTAAATAAACAAACTACTATGTGATGACAAAATATAACTATTTGATTCATCGTAACTATTAAACATCATTAATCAATCAAAATTTGTAACTATTTGACTAGTAATTGGCCTTATACACAAGTCTACCGTGTTTGTTTGAAGAAACAACTGAATACCAGTATAGCTATTACAGATTTACAATATTACTCAATACATGGTACAACTTGTACATTTGCTTCCTTCTTTAGAATCATCAATCTTTAGACTTTAGTTCTTGGTTGACTATTACATGGCCCAAACAAGTTTCCCAACCATGAACCAATTATAACTTTAATTTTTAACAATGGGCTTCCGGACCTCCGCGTAACTCTTCGAAGCACTTCTCTCACATCTTTATTACTACAATCATATTCCACCCCATTATGCTTACAATGTTCATCGTAAAATACACGATGAACCTCCTTTAAAATACTCAAAACCCTAGTAAGCTCATCGTCACTTTCTTTTGCATTATTCTTGGTTGGTAAATAATATCGATAAGGTTTAATTTTAATTAGATTTTCACGACTAGATTCTTCCCAAACATCTTGTTTATCATCCACAATTAAAACAACCCGTTCATGTAATAACACATTGTTTAGGCTCTTTTGATTCTCCTTCAAAGAATCCTCCCTCGTAATCACGTACATAAACCTCGATTTGTCGAGTAATTCAACCACATTGTGTGCGTAGATTCGCGTACCGGTGGTATAGATCGATAAATCAAACATCGAACTAACTTGGTTAAGGAAATCACGAACACCCGGCCTTAACTTCACCACGAATTTACCCTCGAAAATCTCGTACGCGTCGTTAATTTTCTTGAACCTTTGTCCCTTCTCACGATCGAGTAGTTTCATGGTTTTCCTTGTATGGATTAGCGTGTGGTCTAAATCGAGAATTAAGTGGAGCTTCTTGCGGTCTAACAGGCTTCGTAAGTTATCGTCTCGATGCCGGTTTATTGCTTCATGTGTGAGGGATAATTTGGGTCGGATGTAGTCGAAGGGTAAAGTTATGGGGTTTTCCACCATTGTCACTTGGACTCACTTCTTCTTGATTAAATTATAATTATAATTTCCCGTCACCCGTAATATATATATAAATATATATATATATGTAATACTTACAACGTTTACAGGGTCCTACTAGGATTCGAGGAATACAAATATTTGAAAACAATTATTATTGTATAAAATTAATATAGTTGGATTAGTCTAAATTTATATTTCCTTCGTTTCTTTATATTTGTTCGTTTGGAATTTTGCACGTTTATTAACGTATAATAAAGATTCTTTTTTTTGTATTAAAAAAATTAAATCCAAGTAAAATCTCAATCCACTAATCATTACAACAACTAATAAAATTGTTTTATTTATCAAAATTATCCAATAATGGAAAAGCACAAAGATTGCTAACTTAACATACTTGGGAATTGCAAAGATATTTAATGAGTTGAAAAAATTGGATCAATTAAAATTAAAAGATGACACAAAAAATGATAGTATAATAAGTTTATAAAAGGAAAGATTCTCCCACGTAAAAAACATTGTGAAACACCCTAAATGGAATGCGTAACAAACAAAAAGAAACGGAGGGAGTAATACATTCGTTTCAAAATTATCTTTACACTTTCTGTTTTAATTCGTTTTATAATGTTTTTTACATTTTATTTATTCTAATCATGGGCATGAAATACTTACTACCTTACCCTTCTTACTCCCACAATATTTACAATTGCCCACTCACTT
The DNA here is from genome assembly GCF_020520425.1 of Spinacia oleracea. NCBI lineage: Eukaryota > Viridiplantae > Streptophyta > Magnoliopsida > Caryophyllales > Amaranthaceae > Spinacia > Spinacia oleracea. Next base: position 9,692,289 of record NC_079490.1, read on the forward strand.
TCTGTTACTTTATTCATTTTTTTTCTTACTCCCACCCACATTTTTCTTTTTTTTTTTCTTTTTTTTTTAAATTTTACTCCCACCCACATTTTTCTTACTTTATCCATATTTTATAATATTCAATCAAATTTTCTATTTTTGTCATAATATTTGTGCGAACAGTAATTGTAAATATTTTTGTGAAACGAAGGTAGTAGTTTTTGTAAATTTTACTGATGTTTTGAGATAATATAACAAGATCTAAATCACTGTATTTTTTTATATATGTATAAAAACCTAGGTAATGTGAAAAGGAAATACGAAGTAGATGTTCTTGTTAATATCGATCACCAACTAATTTAACTAAAAAATTAGCAAAATTAAGGAAAGTTTAGGCGAAGCGCAGAGTCCTTTGCAAATACTCTTCTTTTTGCGCGTCTAATATATTCTATACCTTGAGCGCCAAGTTTGTAGTCTTCATATAAATAGGAGATTAAGGCAACAAACCCTTGTTTCCATAACCTAATTGAAAGAAGATATTTCCTTGATTAATCAATATTACAAACTATGCTTATATACATAATATCTTGGCTAAAGATACGTGATTGATTGCTACTGTTATGGAGTGATTCTCTCAATCACAATATTCTAATTATGATACAATCTCTCAATCACGATATTCTAATTATTCTAATTGATACACTCTATCAATTATAATATTTACCAAGATTATTTACATTTATTCTAACATACCCCCTCAGTCGAAGCGGGAGGTTGGCGAACGCTGAGACTGTCCCGAAAGTCTTCAAATAATACCAAGGGAAGCCCCTTAGTAAAGATGTCTGCTATCTGGTATCGAGATGGCACATGTAAAACACGTACATGTCCGCGAGCAACCTTTTCACGTACAAAATGAATATCCATCTCAATATGTTTAGTGCGCTGATGTTGGACTGGATTGCCGGATAAATAAATCGCACTAACATTATCACAATAGACCAATGTAGCTTTCTGAATGGGACAAAGAAGCTCCAATAAAAGATTACGTAACCAACATGATTCGGAAACTACATTTGCAACTCCGCGGTACTCTGCCTCAGCACTAGAACGAGATAAAGTAGCTTGCCTTTTAGCAGACCAAGAGACCAGGTTATCACCGAGAAACACACAATATCCAGACGTCGATCGTCGGGTATCCGGACATCCACCCCAATCCGCATCAGTGTAAGAAACGAGAGCTGAAATCGAAGAAGGATATAGTTGTAAGCCATGATCAATAGTGCCCTTAATGTAGCGCACTATTCGCTTGAGGGCATGCATGTGTTCTTCTCTCGGATCATGCATAAATAAGCAGACTTGTTGTACGGCATAGGTGATATCGGGCCTCGTAAAAGTGAGATATTGAAGTGCTCCAGCAAGACTGCGATAGTGAGATGGGTCGTCGCATGGTGGACTTGTCTTGGCACTCATCTTCGGTTTAGTATCAACCGGTGTGGGAGATGGCTTACAGGCCGACATGCCAGCTCGTTCAATAATCTCTGATGCATACTTTCTTTGAGATAAGAATAGACCACCTGCATGGTGAGTGACAGCAATACCCAGAAAATAACTTAACTGCCCCAAGTCTTTCATTGCAAACTCCGAGCTGAGGAGAGAAATGATAGACTTGCGAAGTTCATCAGACGATGCTGTTAAAATTATATCATCCACATAAAGCAAAATGTAAGCAATGGACTTGCCTTTACTGTATATGAACAATGATTGATCTGCTTTGCTATTAGAAAAGCCAAGGGAAGTGACATAGTCTGCAAACCTTTTGTACCAAGCCCGAGGTGCTTGTTTGAGCCCATACAGAGACTTTTTCAACAAACACACATGATGAGGAAAACGGGAGTCTTTGAACCCCAATGGTTGGTGCATATAGACGGTCTCCTTGAGGTCACCATGTAAAAAGGCATTTTTTACGTCCAGTTGATGGATGGACCATGCTTTAGAGAGAGCAATACTAAGCACAATGCGAATTGTGGCCGGTTTGACCACCGGACTGAAAGTCTCGCCACAATCCACGCCAACCTGTTGACCTGCACCATCACCTACAAGACGGGCTTTATGCCTCTCAAAGGAACCATCAGATTTTTCCTTATGAGTAAATATCCACATAGATCGAATCACATTAACATTAGGTGGACGGGGCACCAATTCCCACGTCTTATTTGCAATAAGAGCATTATATTCATCATCCATAGCCATTTTCCAATTCGGGTCACGGAGGGCCGACACCGGGTTACGGGGTAAAGGGGATTTACCAACACAAGAGTGTAAATTAAAATGGGCTTTTGGTTTAAATATCCCCCGTTGACTACGAGTAACCGGTCTAGTAGCTTCAGATGTTTGAGGTTGGATGGGCAGAAGTGGATTGGGTTGTTCCCGTGTTGGGCTGGGAGAAGGTCGTGCTGGCCCTTCTGTTGCTGGGCAGTTCATGAGGTTTGCAGGGGAGTGGGCCTGTGTGTCTAGATTGGGCCCAGTAAGAGGACTGCCAGGGGTGATGGGTAATATTGGGGTTTGCTGACTTGGTGGGCTGGATGGTGTAATTGATTGTGGGCTGGGCTGCACATGAGATGTATGAGGTGTATAAGCTGAATCACTACAGCTTGGTGAAGGTGGATGTGATGTTTGGGCCTGGCCAGCTGCATTTTGGGCCAATTGTTGGACAATATATGGAGCAAGGCCATCATCCATAAAAGTATAAGAAGTAGGGGTGGGAGTGTAGGCCTTGGAGAACGGAAATTGAGTTTCATCGAAGATGACGTGGCGACTTATGATGATTTTATTGGAGGAAAGATCATAGCATTTGTAGCCACGATGATGAGAAGGATACCCCAAAAATACACACGGAGTGGACCGAGGTTGTAGTTTATGTATAGTGGTGGATGGAAATAAGGGGTAGCATAAACACCCAAAAACCCGTAGATGAGAATAAGAAGGGTCTTTGTGGTAGAGGATTTTTAGGGGAGAGTTATAGCTTATCACCTTGCTTGGGAGGATATTAAGTAGGTATGTTGCCATGTATAATGCATGATGCCAAAAGGAGGGGGGTAAAGATGCATGAGCTAGTAATGTGCGAACAATATTATTAATGGTTCGAATTTTTCTCTCGGCCTTCCCATTTTGGGGTGATGTATGAGGGCATGAGAGACGAAAAGACAAGCCATTGACCTTACAAAATTCCCAAAACTGCCCATTATCAAATTCCCTCCCATTATCACATTGAATATTTTTTACCTCCCGTTCAAATTGAGTACGGATGAAGGCTCTAAAAGCTAAAAATGTGGAATAAACTTGTGATTTTTTTGACAAAGGAAATGTCCACAAGAAATTAGAGTAATCATCCAACAACAACATATAGTAACGGTGCCCAGAAGAGCTCAAAACAGGAGATGTCCAAAGATCACAATGCAAAATATCAAATGGCAACATAGTACGAGAATTAGAAGCAACAAAGGCAGTTTAATATGCTTCCCTAGAGGACAGGAAGAACAAAAACCAAGACCACGAGTTCGATTACACTCAATAATTTTATTCTTTCTAAGGGAGTCAAGAACAAGTGCTCCCGGATGGCCCAAACGTTCATGCCATAAAGAGGAAGATAAAGCAGCAAAAGTGGATGGAGTGGCTTGTGTTGTGGTAGTGATGGGATAAAGATCTCCCCGGCTATCACATCTCATTAGTTGCAACCCCGTCTGAAAATCCTTCACAGAAAACCCAAATGGATCAAATTCAACACAAACAGAATTATCGGTAGTGAATTTCCTTACGGAAACTAAATTTTTAATTAATTTAGGAGCATGAAGGACATTATTCAAAACCAATGGTGGGTGTGGGGGGGGGCAAATTGGTGTGACCGTAACCATGAATTGGAATTGAATGACCATTACCAACAATTATGCCACGATTTTTGCTCAAATTGAAATAAGACGAGAGATTACCTTGCCCGGATGTCATATGAGAAGTGGCTCCGGTATCCATGTACCAATTTGCATCCGGTGGGTTAAGACCAAGAGTGTGCATCGCGGCTTCGATATCGGTGGGAGTTTGTGGTCCTGTTGCTGTGAAAGCTTGAGGAAATGGCCCAAGTATTCCTGCCTGCTTCTGATTTGCATTGGGCTTGGCCCAATTAGCCACTGGATATGTGAAGGAAATAATGCCCTTGGTCCAAGTATGCATTCTATGTTAAGTCTAATAAATGCGGTTCAGTATTAATTAACAAGTTAATAATTCAGTGAGATCAAGTGAGCTGAATGCCTAGCTAGAGGCCGCTTCAGTTCAAGTGGAATTAATGATATTAATCCACAGCTTACTCTTGACTGAACCCGTAGGGTCACACAAATAGTACGTAAACGGATCAAGTATTTAATGGCATTAAATACTCCATCTATGAATATTCGGAACCGGCGGATCTTGGTTTCAGTGGGAGCTAAGATCGTCACAGGCAAGAAATGAATACTCCGGAAACGATGATATTGCCGGAAACGGAAATATGGATCGTGTCGGAAATATGAATATTATCCAAGTCGTAGATGTTGCCGGAAACGGAAACATGGTACGTATCGGAAAATATTATTGGAAATGGAAATATTACCAGAATCGGAAATATTGCCGGAAACGGAAATATTGTCAGAATCGGAAATATTACCGGAATCGGAAAATAATTCCGGAAACGGAAATATTAAATATTTGTTCGAAACAGAAATTAATTCCGGAATCGGAAATATTAAATATTGTTCGTATCGGAAATAGATTCCGGAAATGGAAATTTAATCGGAAGCGTATCGTACGAATTAGCATCGGACGAGGCCTGCCGGACGAAGGCCCAGCACGAAGCCGGGCCATCGCCCAGCAAGCACGCACGCCACAAGCCCAGCGCGCGCCAAGGGCCACGGATGCGTGGGCCGTGCTGCGTGGGCTGCTGCTCGCACGCGCATGGGCAGCCCTTGTGGCTGCCGTGTGTGTGTGAGTTTGTGCTCATGCGTGATTCCTGAATCTGCAAGAGTCAGTGTATGATTAAATTACTATTCCTAATTGGATAAATTAATTAAATAGAATTCATGTAGGATTCTAATTTCAATTAATTCGTATCCTACTAGGATTACGATTCCTTTTCCATAACTCTATAAATAAAGGCCTAGGGGTCATAATTTATACACAAGTTTCAAAGTATTCAAAAGTGAGTTTTTTGAGAGAAAATCAAACACACATCTTGCTCAAAAGTGCCGAAATTTTCTAGTACCTTAAGGGCGATTCTAGTTGGTCAATCTTAAGGCGGATCCGGACGTGCTGTGGACTATCTACGGAGGGACGACACTTGGAGTCCTAAAAGACTTGTTCTTGTTCGGTTCGGGCGCAGCTAGGGAGGGCACGCAACAAAGAGTATGCATCTAAATTATGCTATATGATTATGTGTAAATAATATGTTGTCCTGGGTTAATGGTTGTTTCCGCATGATCTATGTAGTGTCATATGTATCATAGCCTAACAGTGGTATCACGAGCCCCTTATTATTTTCATAATCTAAATTGCATGAACATGGTTAAATATTACAAATTTGCAAGAATTAAAAGGGGTGATTAATTTTCGTAATTGTTAATTAATTGCAAATTGCGTTTATTTAAATATATGTACGCAGTTTTTCGGCAGTTTCTTCATTACTCATCCGAATTGAGTGATTTTTGTGTCAATTCCGCATGTAAAAGGCATTCTAAAATTTTGACAAAAATAGTATTTTTCTGCCGAACCCAGAATTCTCAAATTCGAAGCCTAGCTATGACTTTTCGAAGGTTTTAGTTTTTCGAATGCAAAATTTCGTAAATTTAAGATGTTAAATTAAATATTTGCGATTCCTGTTGATAAATCTTGAATTTTTGATTGACCTACTGCATATGTTTAACAAGTTTGAATGCCTAGTCTTGTTAATTATGCAATCTAATTTGTAATTATGATTAATTTGTTGAAAATTATAATAATTTAGAATTAATTTGATTTTCATAATTAATTGTAATTTAATTAGAAACCTATGATTAAAAACCACCATAAAAATTGTAAATTTACGATAAATTTTAAATTTTTATGACCTAGACTTGAATCCATATCAATCGGAAATCAATTGGATAATAAATTTTCGATTTTTCGCCCTAAAATTATGAAATTAATAATATTTATTAATTTGTCATTAATTTTAAATATAAATTTTAAATTTTTATGCGATTCGTTCAAATAACTTGCACGCACGAAGCAATGGACGCTTCGTGTTACCCTTAAGGGGTGTTGTATAATGCGGGCATGCGACGACGAGCAAGGGAGCTCGTCGCCCGTGCGGCACGAATGCAATGAGCAAGGGCGTAGTGCACGAGCACAAGGCAGCAGCCCTGCCTTGTGTCGTGTGCCACGAGCAATGAACGAATGGGCGTGGGCGAAGGGCGAGCCAAGGCAGTCGCGTGTGGGCAGCAAGCGAGCTGCGCCACAACGCGCGCTGCCTCGCACAAGTGCGCGCAGCCTCGCGCGCAGCGAGCGCAAGCTCGCGTGCCACGAGCGCCGCGCCCAGCACTGCTCGCGCGCGCAGCGCGCGATGTCGCTCGCCCAGCGAGCGATGTCGCGCCCCAGCGAGCGATGGCTCGCGCGCGCAGCGCGCGATGTCGCCCGCCCAGCGAGCGATGTCGCGCCCCAGCGAGCGATGGCTCGCGCGCACAGCGAGCGAGCCAGCGCGCCCAGCGAGCGATCTCGCGCGCGCGCACTGCGAGCGATAGCTCGCGTGCGATGGGGCGCTGTGCGGAGGCTTGCGATAGGACAGCAGCAGCTATGCGACGAGCGCATGAGCTGCGCGCACATAGCCAGCAATGGCTGTGTGCGTACGGTCCATGGGCGTGCAACGCGTAGGGTGTTTGCGTTACGATTAGATCGTTTTGAATGTTTAATTTGAAAATTTCAGTTCACGTAATTTTAATTAATTTTAAAATTAATAATTTGAATTATTTTCTTGGATTTTAATTTTGAATATTATAATTATAATAAATGTTATTTATTCTAATTATTTTACTAAAATTAAAATCATGAATTAATTTAAATACGACTGAAATTAAATTAAATTTTTGGATTCAATTATAAATTGATATGAGCTTTAAATTTTAATTAAATTTGTATGTTTCCGGTTAGACTAGAAATACATTTTTATGTTTAAAATTGGTAAAGCATATGAATTTATTGGTTTAAGTGGGAGCGCTTTTTAGTCATAAACTCTTGATTAGGTCTACAAATCCTTAAGGTTAAAACAACTCGATTAGAATTAATAAGGACTGAATAATTGGTAGATTATTGGTGCCCTTGATTAATTGCTGCAAATGTTTACGTGATGCATAATGTGTTTTACTAACCAGCTATGTGGGCCATTCATGATAATGAATGGGTGAATGGTATATATTGTATATGTACTATTTTGCAGGTTATGAAGTGACTAGTATGGCCCAAATAGGATAGAAAATATGGTCTGCGTACCATTAATTTGAATGTAATTGGTCTAAAGTACCAAAGTTATTTTTCAATTCAAATATGGTCTGCGAACCATCAAATAGTTGTAATTAGTTATAGCTTATCCTATTTGAAGAAAATGGTGCCTCCCACGGAGATTTTCAAGACGGACTTTGAAGTCAAAGCTTCAAGATGAAGTCGGGCCATACTAGATCACAAATATCTTATGCATGTTTTAAGTTATTTATTGTTTTAAATATGTCTTAAAATGCATGAGATCAAAAGCTTGATTATGTTGCATGATTAAGGATTTTAGTTCACTTAAAATCTAACCAACATAGTAAGAGCCTTAAGTTCCAAACTTAAAAAATTGAGTTAAAAGGTGCCATGCCAAAATATACACTTGCTTGGATATCCTTTACATCAATCTAGTAATAGTTTTCGCTCAGCGAGGTGTTACTTATTGGTCCTAAAGGGGCAAGGTACACAAATAATTGTGAGTACATGTTAGTTTTGGTGAAACTCAACGATATAAGTAAGGAGTCCTTTTATGTCGTGGCAAAATCGATAGGTTTACCTAACAAGTTCTTAGACGTACCTATCAACCAAGAATAGTTTCTAGACTATTAGCAAAAGGCTTTTGCTTACCTAAGATGTTCTAGGATTAAGTCGACAAACTGTGCTTAGTTCTTCAATGATTTTAGGATCTTGGAATCATTTTATTCACACCTGCCGGAACAATAAATTCGAATAAAATGCTAATAACTTGTTTGAATTGCATGGTTGCTTTAATTTCAAGTTATTATTCATGATAAATGTTTAGACTTTGCATGCTTCAATGTATGTTTTAATTATTGTTTATAATTAAATATCTTGCACTGCAATAAATCCTTTTAGAAAGGTAACAGTAAATTTCCTCGATTGGTAGTGAATCCAAGAACGATTCACGGAAAAGAGAGAAAGTGAGCAATTTAAAATGTACGTTTCTTATATCGACTTTTATGGTTGTTTTCGAATATCAAAATCGAATGGCAAACCAATTGGTGCTTGTGAATTCAAAATACACTGTAGTTTTGAGATCATAAAGCATTGAGCTTAAACGCTCAGCTTTACCAATGGTTAACAACCTAATATCTTTGTCCATTTAATTCTCGAATGAGTCTAGTCCCTAGACATTCGAATAGATCGATACTTAGAGAACTTTAGAAGCTTCTGGTAAGATCATCTAGTTGAAACAAATATTCAACATAAATTAAAATGGTAAAGAACCTTGTTGGTGACATTGGACATGTCTAACAAAGTATAAAAGTCAACACTAAAGAATTCAATTCTTAAGACTATAAGAAAGGGTACAAGAAATAGGAAAACAAGGAACAAATGAAAGGAATTTACGATTCCGTTTCTACCTATAAGTTTATGTTTAAAGAGAAGTGACCTAGCAATCAAACTTCCTTGGTATCATATACCGCTTGAGGTTCTTACTTCGGTAATAACTCAAACAATGGAAGCTAGGATACACTAATGACCTACAAGTGGGAAATGAAGCATGGCAATGCTACATTAGTTGTAGGGTCATCTAGTTTGTTTTAAGTCCTTTCAAAGGCTGGAACTTAATGGCTATTTTGTTCCATAATCAGCATACCTAAATTTCTGCTTCAAACACAGAAAGACTCACATTCAGAAGAACAAAAACAATGCTTGTTTGTTTGTTTATTTGAATGAAATGGTCAATTACAGGTTGAGTTAATATGCTTGATTAAAACAAACAACTCTTTAAAGAACTTTACTAGGTTCAAATCAAACCCTTGATTTGAGTTCCATTCATCTTTGGCATTGTTGCTTAGACCATATCAACAAGTTAACATTCACAAACTCTATTTTGATGGACTTTTTGAAAGTTGGTTGGTTTCTAGATCAACTTAAGACAAGCAAGTCTTACTTGTTGAAAGTAACAAAGAATATGAACTATTGTTAGAACGCCTAGACGATAGAGTTCAAAGCTAAAGAAAGGTTTTATGACTTTATTATTTCACATGGATTTGAGTGAATATAGGTTTATTTACTCAAATGTGATATAAGTTGAATCTGTTTGGCTAGTTCAAAGATTCAGAAGTATAAAATCCACTTGGCAAGAAATCATAAAGATCTAGGTTAGATCATGTTGATGATTACTTGAGACCAAATATGATCATCAATGATTGTGTGTTGTAATTTCACAATCTAGGTCCATAAGATATGGCATATCTAAGTTGGAATGATCGAAGTCGATTAGTACTTGATTCGATCAATGATGAATCATAAAGACTTTTCCTATAATTTCTAAAACAAAATGCTCAACTACCACCAAACTAAACCAAATTCGTCAAAGCTATTGAAAAGTAATTTCAGAATAACTTTTCATAAAATATATCTAGAGAGTTGCAAAACTCAGTGGGAGCTTAGTGTTTGTCATTCGACAAACTAAGGCCCAAGTATAGATATATGTTTCATTGTGATTTATTCAAATGAGACACAAGGGTATTGTTTCTACCACGAATTTTTGAGAACATAATGTTTGTTTGCTCGAAATAATGTCCTTTTAGAGATTCGTTTCCAAAATGACAAGTGGGAGAAAATAGACCTCGAAAGTCTTCGAGACGAACAACAAACATAAACGGACATTCCGGAGGCTTTTCGAAGTGCTTCAGAAAATCCGAACTTATTCTTTAAGGACTTTAGAAGTGGCTTTAAAGAATAGACATCTCTTAGAAGACTTTACAAGTGCTTCAAGGAGAACAGAATATTCAAAGGACTTTCAAGTGGCTATTGATATTCTATTGTTTGATGTTCTATACCCAAGTAGGCATAGAATTCAAGTCACTGAAACTATGAGATTCTTCTATTAGATAGTGAAGAAACATAGAGATCAGGTCAATGAAACTATGAGATTCTTCTATTAAATAGTGAAGAAACCTACAACTTGCAGTCAAACTATTATCATATAGATTAATGAGTTTGTGACTTGTAAGAAAGCTATGACGAAACCCAAATTCCCTAAAATGGTTAGAGGCCATATATAGACTCAAATGTTTTAAATGGTTAGAGGCCATAAAACATACTCAATGTTTTGATGACAAAATTGAAATTTTGTTGATTTGCAAGAATAGTTTCACACCTATTGGTTGCAAGTTTGTTTTAAGGATAAAAACCATCAAACATGGAATTGTGTTCACACACAAAGCTAGATTAGTTGCTAAAGGTTACAAGCAAATTCATGGCATGGATTGTGTTGAAACCTCATGCAAAATCGTAATGCTTAAGTCTATAATTCAAGCAATGATTGCATATTGGTACATATGGCAATTGGATGACAAAACGTATTCCTCAATCAAATGATGGAATACAATATGTACATGGTATGTCATAGAATTTGTGGATCCAAATAAATGCTTGAAAAAGAAAGCTAGCTTATGAAATCTAAAGTACAGATTTAAGCAAGCAATTGGGAATTAGAAATGTATTTTAGTGAAGCTAATAAGTATTTTAGTTTCATAAAATGTACATGATTCTTATAGATATATAAGAAGTTTAGTGGGAGTACATAAAAACTTATTTGGTCCTATGTGTATCACACACATATCTCTCTATTGTGAAATAACATTCAAATGCTAAATACTTAGATTTGAGATTATTCATCAATGACGGACCAAGGCGAAACTTAGTACATACTGGGTATTAAGATCTATTCACAAAGATCTTATGATATTGTTTTAGATTAAGTAATGGCATTTACTAAATCAAACACGAAAGTCTCCATTGGAGATATTCGACCCATGTGAATAAATCTAAGTAAAGAATGTTTGAACTATGTATAAGCATTTACTAAGTTAAACATCAAAGAGTCTAAATGAGATTCTTAACCTATATTATATGTCAAAGAATTTAGCTGGATTCAGTATCTACTAAAATTGAATGAGCTAAAGTTACATGAATAGAATTCAATTTGGAATTATTCTGCAAAAGAATTTATCATGTATGATATAATATGAGGATCGCCAAAAACGTATCGTATGACTTTAAGGCATGACGAACATATACCAATCTCTATTGATCTAAGTGAAGATCAACTAGATTGAGACCAAGAATACTTATGGTACTTGAAAAGGTACATAGGAATAGTTCTTGATTCAAGGAAATAAAGATACGCTAAATATTGATGCTACACGCATAAACACTGGCAAAGGATCAAGCAAGACCCTTTGGAGTTAACCATTGATAAGGACGAGCTATAGAGCATCGTGTTTTGAAATGGCAACATGGATTGGAGACCATGAGTTGTTGCGTGGGAAATTAAAATATTAATTTCTATGTTCTAAGATATAGTTGGAGAGTCTTCCACATATCTATGAACTGCTTGGATAGGTAAATCCAAACAAAGCATCACTAGCAACCTATGCAGTTGAAGTAAAAGTAATTATTGCCTAAGAAGCAATAAAACAGGGTTGTTTAAAGTTCTTCACTGAACTTGGGTAGATCACCTATCTGCTGGCTTGATGGTTCTTCATTGAAAAATGCGTGGAACCACTCTTGAAGCAAGAAAAACGTCTGCTAACTTAATGGTTCTTCATTGCAAAATGCGTAGAACCACTAATGTAGTAAGAAAGACTAGATCACATAATAAACAAACTCGAAAAGATCTTATCATCATATCTCAAAGAACATTCGATGAAAAGGATGTTAAGATTGGCAAAGCATGATAACTAAACCTATGCAACAAGTGAGAAGCAACACTCACGTTGTAGCACTGGAAATCAAGCATAGCTTTGAATTCCATGAATTGTTTTAGAAAATGGGTTTGAGGCCCATGGTTGTAAAACATTGGGGTTGAACATTTATCATATATGAAATGTATTTTCATATTCCATTTAATCTTGGTTTAGTATTAAATGATGAGTCCCTTCAAATTTGACGAAATATTCAAGATAGACTGTCAGGACCAGTCCTGTGACTAAGAAATGTCTATCAAGTGAACTTGAATGTCAAAGGTTGAAAATGGTCCCTAATCGGAGTTTTCTATAAAATTGGACGCATAGAAAACGTTAGACGATTAGAATGCAAGATGACTAGTAGTTCTGTTTCTTGAACTATGTGGACATGGCAATGTCATAATCATTTGCATAGATACTTACTTTGGGAAGACTAGTATCGGACAAGACCTATGAAACTTTACTGTAAGAGATGAAAGTCTGTCATAAGTAAATTTCATTAAATTATTAGACACTAAATCCTCAATACCTGAGTAATTTGAGATTACTTGTTTGAGAACTAGTTGCTTTGACGTTGACCAACCGTCGCACCGTAAAAGGAGGCTATAAAGGCAACGCTCAGGTAATCACCTATCAAACGAAGTCTAATCTCAAGATCGCAAGATTGGGATTGTCCTCCCATAAATCGGGATGAGATGCTTAAAAGTTGTACAAGGCCACTCGGAGAGCTAGAAACTGTAAAATGCATGGCCGTGCTCGGATGAATCATAGGCTATGATTATCTGTTTATTTGATCAGTTGAACTCTGAAACCGAGGAACACCTCTGGACATAATAAGGATGACAACTCTTACCTTATGTTCAAGAGCAAGCATCGAGCGACAAAGGAATTAGGAAATGCACACTTGTCCCTAAGGACAAGTGGGAGACTGAAGGAAATAATGCCCTTGGTCCAAGTATGCATTCTATGTTAAGTCTAATAAATGCGGTTCAGTATTAATTAACAAGTTAATAATTCAGTGAGATCAAGTGAGCTGAATGCCTAGCTAGAGGCCGCTTCAGTTCAAGTGGAATTAATGATATTAATCCACAGCTTACTCTTGACTGAACCCGTAGGGTCACACAAATAGTACGTAAACGGATCAAGTATTTAATGGCATTAAATACTCCATCTATGAATATTCGGAACCGACGGATCTTGGTTTCAGTGGGAGCTAAGATCGTCACAGGCAAGAAATGAATACTCCGGAAACGATGATATTGCCGGAAACGGAAATATGGATCGTGTCGGAAATATGAATATTATCCAAGTCGTAGATGTTGCCGGAAACGGAAACATGGTACGTATCGGAAAATATTATTGGAAATGGAAATATTACCAGAATCGGAAATATTGCCGGAAACGGAAATATTGTCAGAATCGGAAATATTACCGGAATCGGAAAATAATTCCGGAAACGGAAATATTAAATATTTGTTCGAAACGGAAATTAATTCCGGAATCGGAAATATTAAATATTGTTCGTATCGGAAATAGATTCCGGAAATGGAAATTTAATCGGAAGCGTATCGTACGAATTAGCATCGGACGAGGCCTGCCGGACGAAGGCCCAGCACGAAGCCGGGCCATCGCCCAGCAAGCACGCACGCCACAAGCCCAGCGCGCGCCAAGGGCCACGGATGCGTGGGCCGTGCTGCGTGGGCTGCTGCTCGCACGCGCATGGGCAGCCCTTGTGGCTGCCGTGTGTGTGTGAGTTTGTGCTCATGCGTGATTCCTGAATCTGCAAGAGTCAGTGTATGATTAAATTACTATTCCTAATTGGATAAATTAATTAAATAGAATTCATGTAGGATTCTAATTTCAATTAATTCGTATCCTACTAGGATTACGATTCCTTTTCCATAACTCTATAAATAAAGGCCTAGGGGTCATAATTTATACACAAGTTTCAAAGTATTCAAAAGTGAGTTTTTTGAGAGAAAATCAAACACACATCTTGCTCAAAAGTGCCGAAATTTTCTAGTACCTTAAGGGCGATTCTAGTTGGTCAATCTTAAGGCGGATCCGGACGTGCTGTGGACTATCTACGGAGGGACGACACTTGGAGTCCTAAAAGACTTGTTCTTGTTCGGTTCGGGCGCAGCTAGGGAGGGCACGCAACAAAGAGTATGCATCTAAATTATGCTATATGATTATGTGTAAATAATATGTTGTCCTGGGTTAATGGTTGTTTCCGCATGATCTATGTAGTGTCATATGTATCATAGCCTAACAATATGGACAAGGGGGAATGGGCCAAGGCCACTGCCAAGGCCAAGGCATAGTTTGAGCACCATTCCCCTGTTGATACCCGGATTGTTGTTGCTGCCCCGAGTGGTTACCACCACGCCCCCCACCATGGGTGTTGCTGCCTCCACCATGTCTGCCACCCTTGCCACCGCCCCGGCCGCCGCCGCGGTTGTTTTTACCATCATAATTTCGGTGGCTGCCCTTCTTGCCTCCCCCATTACCACGGTTGTCCGGGTAGGACGAGAGTTGTGGAGCATCATCAGCATCCCTGGGCGCGGCTGCAACCATGGCGCAAGGAGCTCCTATGGCGGCCTTTTTGGCCAATCCCGCTTCCTCCAGTGTGAGCATTGATCGAGCCTGGTAGAAAGGAGGCAAAGGGTTGCTCTGTCGCAGCAAGGTGCCGACGCCATTATAGGCTTCGGTGAGTCCTGCAACTAATTGAAGAACCAAACGGTCATTACTTACCGGTGCTCCGACGTTCTTCAGTTGATCAGCTAACTCCTTGAGCCTTTGACAGTAAGCCGAAGCATTCGGGAAATCTTCCATAGAGGTGTGGGAAAATTCCTGCTCAAGAGTGACGGCACGAGAGTTTTTGTTGTCTTGGAATATGTCACGCAACCTACCCCAAGCTTCCATTGCCGTTGAGTCGGGTTCAATAATAGTTTGCAAGAGGTCGGTGGAGATGGTGGAATAAATCCACTGTAAGACCGTTGCGTCGAGTGTGGACCAAAGCTCCTTCTCATCGTCAGTGGACGGTGTCTTGACCGTGCCGTGTTCTGGTGTGACAATGTGATGGAGTACCTTGTTTGAACGTGCGTGAATCTTGAATAACTCCGCCCATGTCGCATATTGGACATTTTCCATTTCAAGAACGATGGGAATGTTGTTCTTGATGTTGGAGACCGCAAGAGCGGGATGGAAGGACGATTTTGTGTCAGACATGGCTGACAGGAAGAGTGGGCGGAGGTGAGAAAGGAGAGCTTAGGGCACGGCGGAAGAGAGGATGAAAGAGATGAAGTGATTTTGCCCTAGGCTAACTGATACCATGAAAGAAGATATTTCCTTGATTAATCAATATTACAAACTATGCTTATATACATAATATCTTGGCTAAAAATACGTGATTGATTGCTACTGTTATGGAGTGATTCTCTCAATCACAATATTCTAATTATGATACAATCTCTCAATCACGATATTCTAATTATTCTAATTGATACACTCTATCAATTATAATATTTACCAAGATTATTTACATTTATTCTAACACTAATCAATTAATTGCACGAAGAAATTAACCAACAATTTCAGACATTGTTAAGATAGTTTAGAGTTTAATTAATTAGGAAATTAATTACTCATGTATGGAAGAGGGATTTGAAGCATTTGATTTCACTAGCTTGCTATGTTTTCATCCATCTTTCATTGACAACAAGTGCATATTGTGCAACCAAACCATCACCGAGTGCGGTGATTCGCCTACCCTACTAAAGAAAGTTTACACTTTCAAGTTTCTGTTTAGAAAATCAATTTAGAGAGTGACTTTGGTTGGATGTAAAATCTGATTTTCTGTATTTCTCTTTGAGGATTGTGCCTCTTTGATTTTTGTACCTTTACACTTATAATACTTTGATTTGCCCTAATTCTAACACTTTGATTTGCCCTAATTCTAACATGATTATATATATACATAGGAAGTACATATCTGTTTAAATATTTGGTCCTCTCATGCAACACTGGATTATGAGCTGTGTAGTGGGTTGCCTTGTTATCACAATACACAGGGATGAGTTTAGGAATGGAACAAAACAAATCTTCTAACATCATATCCATCCATACAAGTTCAAATGTAGTATGAGACATACATCTGTACTCTGATTCAATTGAAGACTTGGAGACAATCTTCCGACAGAGTAAGCAGTCTCCCAAAAATATACACCAACATGTGAGGGATCGTGAACTGAAAGCACATGCACCCCAATCTGCATCACAAAAAGTTGTGATGCTCAATTCACCATCAGATCAGAGGGATAAAATAATCTCCAATCAATTGTTGCTTTCAGATACCTTACCACATGAAGAGTTGCATTCTAGTGTGGCAACCTAGGACAACTCATGAACTGACTCAGTTGCTGAACTGAGTAAGATATATCAGGTCTGCTCAAGTTCAAATAAAGAAATCTTCCAACCAATCTTCTACATGATTATGCATTCTCCGTGATTTCTTGATCAGTAGATAATTTCACATGTTGAGGAAAAGGATTCGTGCTTTCTTTGCAATCTTCCAGCCCTGCATCCCTCCGCTTTTTTGTGAAAAGGCACCAAGACATGGCCGACCCGGCCCGGCACGAAAGCCCATGGGCCTAGGCCATGCTTTTAACTTTTTCAGCTCGGCCCGACACAAAGTTGAAGGAGCCTTTCTCCGGGCCTACCCGTCTAGGCCATGGTTCGTGGGCTCAGCCTGGTATGGCCTACGACCATCTTTTATCCAAACCCAACTGAAAAATTAACCCGATATGATCACGGCCCGAGACCCATGGTGACCCGACACAGACCCGACCTAATGACTTGTTTGTGACAGCTCTAGTCCCGTATAACTTCTTCACTGGATACCCTGTTTTCGCAATACTCAATTTGGGCCGATCTCTTCCCCTCTCTCCTAGGGTTCCTAAAAAGTAAAAATTGTCAATTCGCCTTTGAATATCGCTTCCGTAATTTTGCTGTCAATCATCTTAGGTTTGTTACTAATCGTACTTTTGTTATTTGATCGAAATTTATGGGATCAAGTTTTCGGTTTTAATTTTGAAAGCTAACTTATTGTTGAATATTATTGTGATTAGGTTTAATTTTGCGGGTAAGATGAGAACATTGTCAGATTCTCCGACAGTTAGGAAGAAAACAGGAGATATTAATTATGAACATGATTCTTGTGTGCATGATTTTTGGCCACTGAAGAAGCCCTTTGAGAATTTGTGCCGCAGCCAAGGGAGAGGTACTGAGTGCTATAACAGATTCTTAAATTTTACTCGTGAAAGTGAGAAACCAGAATATGATGATGATATAAAGAAGATGATTTCTGAGTCGCCTGTTATTAAGATTGGCGACCCCTTTGATATTATATCGTTGTTGTCCTTTAAGGGTCAGAGTAATTACCTTATTCGGAACAATGATGATAATCGAGTCGAATTGAACAAGGATACCTTTCAAGGGAAATATGTTATGGTTTGCTGTTTTCATGCCCCTATCCATTGTCTAGATGAAGAGGCAACCACTTTCCAGTCTATTGCAGATGTCTGTTATGAAATGTTTGATTATTTTGATGATGATGATTTTGAGATTGTGTTGGTTTTGAAGATGAACACTAAGTATAATCATCAATGGGTGTTTTCCAACTTCTTGTCGGCTTTTCCACCCTCTTGCCTTGTAGTACCCTTTGATGACCCCAATCGTCGTGACTATATATGCTGTTATCTTGACATTAGACTTCCTTGTAAATGTTTCATTGTGGATCGTACGAGCATTGCTGTGTTCCATAGTTTTCCTGACTTTGCAACGGATCAAGGAGCTGACGCCTTTCCCTTCAATAGTAATTATTCTGCTAAAGAGTTGGAATTTATGAGTATGCCTAAGACAACCCAGCTTCAGGAAGTTATGCTGAGCATTGCATCTAATAATGTTGTACATAGGATTAATCAAGAAGGTGTCCATGAGGAGGTGTCTTTCTCGAGACTCAACGAGAAGAAGGTTGTCGGGTTGTATTTATTCAATGAAGGAAGTTGCTGTATCACTAAAGAAAGTTCCATTCACACCCTTCGCAAGGCCTATAAAAAATGCAGGAAAAATCAGCTTGAATTCGAGATTGTAGTGGTTTACATACCCTTTTGTCACTGTCTTTCCCCAGAGGTTTTCCAGGAGAAAGTAGATAATTTTATGGAGAAAAACAAGATATCTTGGTGGCGGATGCCCTACAACAACTCCAAATGCCTCAAACTTTGGAAAATTTGCGGATATGATCCTAATAAGCTTCTTATTGTGGGACCCCGTAATGAATACGTGGGTGTTCATGGACAAGAGATCTTGACCAAATACGGATCTGATGGATATCCGTTCACTAGAGAGGGTCTTATCAGTAATCATGTTAAGTTGTTGAGGGAACTCACTTTGGGGTCATTGCTCACTTCTGAGTTATATGACTATGTTCTTAAAGGTGGTGATACTCCGATCAGTGTGGCTTCACTCCAACCCAGGAACACACTTCTATATTTTGATTTTAGTTCTAAAGACACTTGGCCTTTTGAACATCTACAGAAATGGTATGATAAGATTAAAACTAAGTATCCTGGTTATGAAGTGATTTATGTTAGACGAAACAATAAGGAGGATTTTGATATCGAGGCTATTGATCCAGCACTGTCTGATATTCCTTGGTTGGTACGCCCCTTCCAAAGTAAACATTCAAGATCTGTGGTGAAAAAATTGTTCCCACCACGGGTTTTCCCATTTGATACCCTCGTTGAATTTGGAATCGATGGCCATGTTTGTTCAGTTGATACTCAAAATCTATATGAAGATGAAAGACGTGATGGTATTCCATTGGAGTGTAATTTACGTAGGGACGTCATTAATCGACTTCGGGGTTCCCTCTGGTGTATGGAGGAGTGTATGGAGGATATGGTGAGATACTTGTGGTGTCCTACTTAGTTCAAGGGCTTATACCTGCATGTCTTCATTAATAGCTTGAGGTATGCTCTTTTAGTTTCTTTCTTTAAACAAGTTATTTTGCACAAATTTCATGGGTTGTTCCCTGTCCTTTTTCTGCTTACAAACGAAGGCACAAAACTGCCCTTCTCCTTTTCCTATGTGAGTCTTTTGGTTTCTTGATTGGGTGTGTGCCAGTCTTCTGTTTGCTTTTTGTAGAGATTGGTGTGCTTAGTTTGGTTTGACTGATTTTGGTGTTCCATTGGCATTTGTGTTTTCTTTGTCATGTGAGTGTCAAGAAAAGCTTGTAAGGATTTGTTTGCAATATTGATGGTCTTTTGTTCCTTTTACAGAGTTGTAATAACTTTCAAAAGGAATATCAGCTTATTGATTATATTATGTTGGATTGCAGTTGTTTTCATTTAGGCTCCGTTTAGTAGGATGTAACTCACATATTTTTTTGTTAAGATTATTGTTCTTCTATGTATCGTTAGCGGTGTACTTGCACTACAAGAAAACGGATATTTCTGACTGCTTTTACTGCCCGCTATGACATTAGATGGTAAAAGTAATTTTACCTTCCGCGTTGGAAGTCGTCGTTAAAAAATAAAATCACCGACCGTATTAAAGCAGTCGGTAAATTTAACGTCCGTTTGATAAACTAAAACAACCACTTAACAGTCGTTAAAAACCCGACCAAATCTTATTCAGTTAAAAAAAATTACCGACCGACAACCGCGCTGTTGTATTTGCCGACCCATCCGGTGGTCGGTAATTCTTTTAGAAAAAAACCTCCACCTCCTCTTCCTTATGGAAATTCGACTACAATACAGAAAAAAAAAAGAAAAAAAAAAAAGAATAGGAGAACGAAGAAAGCCTGCCGCACCGCCTTCATTGAAATCCGACGCCACCTGCACGAACTTCCGACGCCGCCTCATCCAAAGGTACACATTGTTCTTCCTTTATTCTTCTTTAATTTATCCAAATCCTAACCCTTCATTTTTTTTATAAAATCAGAAAATAGGAGCTTGACGCCGCCTCCACCACTGCCGACAGCCTCCTATACCAACGTAGTTTATTCATTGGAGTTCTCTGGCTTTGTGAATATTTCTGCCTTTTAGGGTTAACTAATCTCTTCTAATGTTGTTGATTTAATGTGTTATTATATTTTTGGAATTTGTGTAATCATATAACCCCATCTTATGTACAATATTTTCTTAGGTAACCTATGTTTTTGATTTTGTAGGCGACTGTTGTTGATCTACAGGAGGCACTTCACAAGAAAAGTAAGTGTTTTATTTACTAATGCACTACCAGTATTTGCTACTTAATTCATGATTGTAAGTCTGATTAGCGATTTTGGAATTAATTGGTAATTTGAGAGGGTGAGACCTAATTAAAGCACGAGTAATTAAGAGTATATAGTAAGAGTTGTGGAAATGGAATGCTAGATGTGAGTTCGAAGGGAGTTTTTAATCATGTTAAAATACTTATTACTTCAATTCCCAAAATTTGTGTTGTTTGTCAAATTTTTGAAACCCGTCCATTCTAGTTGGGTGGTTGTGTTACTGCAACGAGTATCAGTTGCAATTTTCGGTTCTTTATCTCTTGAATCTTCTAATAACGTTTAGCTCTTTTATTATATTAGTCCAGAACTCTACCAGGCTGGATTATTTATTGATGTACATGGTTTGTTCATTGTATCTGTGAATTCTGGTTATTTAGTTCCCTCAACCTAATCAGTTGATCAATTTTTTTTGGAGAGATGGAAGAATGCGGTCTGATTATGAAGCTTTTGGTGATTTATTGATTCATGATACAACTTATCGTACTAATAAATACGATATGATGTGTGGGCCTTTTGTTGGAATGAATCTTCACACTCAAAATATCATGTTTGGAGTGGGTTTTATATTGAATGAGAAGGCAGGTACTTTTGACTGGCTTTTTAATTCTTTTTTGACTTCAATGGGAGGGAAGCAACCTGTGACTATCATGACTGATCAATCTTCTGCCATTGACAAGGCTATAAGGTAATGTTCTTTTAGGTTGTTTGTATGTTCGTTCATCAAACATTTTTGTTCTTTTGTATTTTTGTACTATTTTTTATGTTCTTTTTCTTTTGTCTTTCTGTTTAGTTTATATTTTTTATCTATTTTTTTGGTTTATGTTTTTTTAAGGAAGTGTTTCCAAAATCGAGGCATCGGTTGTGTACATGGCACATTGGGGAAAATGTTGTTGTAAACATCAAAGGAGCTGACGCCTACCTTGGCCAAAATGTGTAATTACTATTGATGTACATGGTTGTTCAGTGTATCTGTGAATTCTTGTTATTTAGTTCCCTCAACCTAATCCTTGTGTGAAAGGGACACTGTAAGTTTCATATTTTCTTTATTGTCATACTAATGCTCAAAAGTTACAAGGAAGTGGGAAATAGAACTTTTAGATGTGTTCAAATTAAACCATACAATTTGCTTTGAGTTTGTGTAGATTTTTGCAGCCAAAATACAATTTAGATTAAAAGAAGGCTAAATCATCCAGTACCTTTTATGAGCCATTTTGTTGTAGTAATTCATATGTCTAGTATTTGATTCCCTATTACGGTACTACCCTGATAGAGTGATAGTGTTCTCTTGTATGCTTTGTATTAGACCTTAATACCTCTTCGCTTCCTTTCTATGAAGTAGAAGATGGTCGTTCCGTTGCCGGTTTTGGGTCAATTGGAAACAACCTCTCTGCAATTGTAGGGGTATTGTAGGGGTAAGGTTGCGTACGTCCGATCCCTCCCTACCCCGCCCGCGTCTTGCGGGAGCCTCTTTGAGGCAATGGGGTAATGATAATGAATGAATATTAGGCCTTAATAATTCAATTTTGTTCTAGAGAATTTTATTCACAGCTGATAGTTTTTATTTATTTTATTGAGCTTATGCTTATAATTTCTTGGAGGTATGTTGTATGTTGGTTTAATCCTCAAGGCACTTTTATAGTTCTATGTGTAAGTTCTGAATTATATATGAGTTGAAGAAATTTGAATTATTATTTATGATGCAGTTTCTTAGTTTGTGCTCTGAAAATTGCAGGAAGGCTTTTAGGAGTCATGGACGATAGAGGAAAGTATATATATATATATATATATATAGAGGAAGGCTCTCGTGAGAACACTTCCTTACGGTGAGAACACTTTCTATAATGACATTTTCGTAATTTTTATAAACAAAAAAAACAATGTAATTGTTTTTCACGTTTTTTTTCATTATTTCTAATTCTGATTTTCTGGCACTCTTTCTCTCTCTTCTATTCCTCTCTCTCTCCTATTCGAACACCACCACCAATCGCCGCCACCGCTAGCCGCCGCCGCTACTTACCTCTCATCGTTGCTTCTGCTCTCTTCTCGCCGCCGAATGCGCTCTCCTCTCGCCGAATGAGGTTAAAAATTTAGAACAAATTTAGAACATACGTCATATATATATATCTCAATTGACAAAATGAAAGTTGTTGCTGATTATATTAAGCGTGAAGGCAGGGCAATTGCTGATTACATAGTCCCTTTTCAAATTTGTCTCATTTAAACTAGACCTCTAAGAGACTAGAGGTGATTAAAAAATCGGGCTAATTGTAATTTAATACGGTGTAATTCGTAAAATCATGTCCAAATTAACCCGTAAAGTCAAGACGAGTTTACTAATTATTAGGTTAGAGCGAATATTTTAGGTCTAGGATCGAGCTTTAGAATACAAGTATTTTTTGGGGTTGTCTATATTAGCATATACTTTCGTGTACAATTGATGATCAACTCTAATTTATAAATATGCTCACTTTGAGCCTAAGGTTAGGAGGAGACTTTCCCATATCAAGTCTCCGCATTGGATTGGGCTCGAATCATGGATGATGGATGCCCAAACTGCTCAAGTAGAGGACTTGAATGTAGTAGGGCAGCCAAGTATATCAATTCCGCTTGCATGGACCCGGTCCACCATTAAGGTTACCATGGACCAGGGTAATTAGGTAATTTGCAGCGCTGAACCGTTTGAAATCACGTGTTCCAAAATAACAGAATGCGCGAAACCCTAAAATTGAAATCTCTCTCCTCCAGCAGCAGCTTCTCTCTCCTACAGCAGCTTCGCAATTTTTTGGCTGCCCTCGGGTACAGCCAAGCTGGCTGTACCCCTAATCAAACGACGTCGTGTGATGCGGGTACAGCCAGCGCTGGCTGTACCCCCCCGAAAACGACGTCGTTCAGCGTATTTTTATCCCCTTCCTGAGTTTCCTAAGTTAGACAACTCTTTAATTTTTTGTTTCTTCTTCTTCAAGTTGCGATATATCTTGTTCTTAGGGTTTATTTCGATTTTTTCTCTCCTATTTTCTCTCTCCTCTGTTTCCATGGATCTCGCAGTTATGGAAAATTTTGAAGCTCTTTTCGAATCTAATTCTGGAATTTTAAGTACATTGATGTCAGAACGTAAGTTTATATTTTTATTATTTTCATTTATTTGTTTTGATTTCAATGTTTTTGGTTTTGATTGTTTTCGATTTTATATTTTGATTTTGGATAAAATGTGTTTAGAATTTTGTTATTTTTCGTGTTTTCGCTGGATATTTCGATTTTGATTTGTTTCTTTGTTTTTGTTTTCTGCAGATTTTCTTATTTTTTTACAATTGTACGTTATTTTTTGTTCGATTTTTATTCATAATTTTATTTATTATCAATGTATATAATGTTAATGAATTTTTAGCTCAGATCTTATGAACATTATATATTTTGATAAAATACATATTATGTTATGAATTTTTGAATTGTTCTGTCCCAAAAGAAAATATTGTTCATTGTTTACTTATAACATACTTAACAAATATATGAATATTCAGTTCAAGGAAATTGAACATTGTCTACAACAATAATGAACATTTTATTGAATGACTTTGAATGTTACGTATATTAGTAATGAACATTGCATTAAAATATATTGAATATTTTTTATTTAGATAATGAACATTGTATTGTATTATATTGAACTTTCTATTAAGAGTTATTGATCATTACCTATGTTACAATGAACATTTAATCAAGTATTTTATCATTATTTATAATTTATAATGAACATTTTATTTAATGATTTTGAATATTACCTATGTTCGTAATTACCATTTTATTTAAGTACATTGAACAATACCTAATTAAGCAATGGACATTCTATTTTTAACATTACTATTTTAATATTGAATATTTTATTTAAGGATATTGAACATTTCAATTTTCCATTGTTAGTTATTATTGAAATTGATCATTCACTATTTTAACATTGAACAATCACTAGTTTAACATTGAACATTTCTTCCTTTCGCAGTGAATAAGGAAGTAAGTGTTTTTGTTGAAGGGTCAGAATCTATGTTAATGATGAAGGAAGTTAAAAATGAAGACGAAGCTTATGATTTGTATAATGAATATGCTTTTAGTAAAGGTTTTGGTATTAGGGTTGGGAAAGGTCGGAAGCGTCAAAACAGTGAATTTTATACTATGAAACGGTTCTTGTGTAGCTGCGAAGGGGTTAAAGATGAAAAAAGGAAGAGAACAAGGTCTTATGCTAGATTGGATACGCGTACTGGGTGTACTGCTTTTGTTCAGTTTTCTATTGGTAAAGATGGTGTATGGACGGTTGTGAATCATAATATGATTCATAATCATGCTATGGTTCCTCTAAATAAGAGGCATTTGATAAGATCACAAAGGAAGGTTGTAAGGAGGCTCTTTACTTTATGTCTACTTTAAAAGCTAGTGGTGTTAAAGTGTCTGATACCTTGAGGGTTTTGAGGAAAGAAGTAGGCGGATCACCTATGGTCGGTTTTACAGCTAGTGATGCTTATAATGCTTTATCACGTGCAAAAGCTAATAAACTTGAAGGTCATGACTGTCATCAGTTAATCAAGTATTTTGCTCAGAGAAATTCTAGTGAAGAAGGTTTTTATTATGACTTTGAGCTTAGTGAAGAAGATGGACTTTTAAGTTTCTTTTGGCGTGATGGTCGGATGAAGAGAGATTATGATTATTTTGGGGATTTATTGGTTTTTGATACTACTTATAGGACCAATAAATATGATATGATTTGTGCTCCTTTTGTTGGTATGAACCATCATTCTAATAATGTTATGTTTGGAATGGGTTTTGTTATCAATGAAAAAACCGAATCTTTTAATTGGCTTTTTCAAACTTTCCTTACATCCATGGGTGGAAATCCCCCAATAACCATTATGACAGACCAAGCTCCATCCATTGCTGCTGGGATAAGGAATGTTTTTCCAGATGCTAGACATAGATTATGTACGTGGCATATTGGGGAGAATTCAAAGAAGCATATTGGGCAGTATAGAGCTTTAGATGGTTTTTCTGACATATTCAATTATCTTCTGAAGTATTGTGAAACTGCTGCTGAGTTTGAATATCATTGGCCAAGGTAATTAATTTGGATTACTTATTTACTTTTAATTAATAAATAATATGTACTTGTAACCTTATGAACATCTACTTACAAACAAATGAACATTTAGGAATTTCATGTTATTACTAAGTTATATGCTTTCTGACTTTGATCAAATAGGTATATTCCGATGAACAAATTTGATTTTTATATTGAACATTTTGTTTTTCAGAATGTTGACTCACTATAAATGCGTTGAAAATCCATGGTTGAAGAATTTATATACAATTAGAGAGATGTGGTGTCCTGCTTATTCTAAGAATTATTGGTCTGGTGGTGTGTTATCATCACAGCAATGTGAAACTACCAACAAGTCAGTTTCCCATCGACTTGATAAGACACAAGGGTTATGTGATTTTTATCATGTTTTTTTGGATGTTATTTCTGATTGGAGGAGCAAAGAGAATGGTCATGACTACAGAAATTGGAAAGGTAGACCAGAAGTTGCAGCTGCAAATTGCGGAATTCTTCTTCATGCGAGAAAGATTTACACTATAGAAGCATATGTTTTGTTTGAAGAACAATTTCTTAAAGGGATGGCATGTTCTCAAGAAGAAATACGTGGAAACACAGCTATAGAGAAAAGTTATTATGTGTGGAGGCCTAAAAAAGACTTGATTAAACATGAAGTTCGGTTTAACCAAGAGACTTTTGCAGTGGATTGTACTTGTCAGTACTTTACTGAAACGGGTTTTTTATGTTCTCATGCGCTTCGTGTTTATCATGTGCATTGTGTCCCAGAGATTCTCAATCTTTATATATTGAAGAGGTGGACAAAAGCGGCTATGTGCAGTCATTTGGTTGAAGATGATGGTGAAAAGTCTAATATAGTTGCGGCTTCTGTTTGGAGGGCACAGACCCTTAGGAATTTTGTTAAGCTTGTTATGTCTAGTCAAGATTCTCTTCAAGCTAGGGCTGAGGTTGATTCTGCCTTTGGTCTTTTAAAAGAAAAAGTGGAGAGTATTAGGGGTACTATTGATTTTTCTGATCCTAAAGAGGGTGAAGATATCTTTGTG
Organism: Spinacia oleracea; assembly: GCF_020520425.1. NCBI lineage: Eukaryota > Viridiplantae > Streptophyta > Magnoliopsida > Caryophyllales > Amaranthaceae > Spinacia > Spinacia oleracea. Next base: position 9,719,007 of record NC_079490.1, read on the forward strand.
CCGTTAGTAAAAAACCCACAGAATTTAAGGAAAAAAGGTGAGAGGAATGACAGATTGAAGGGTACAGTTGAGAAAATCTACAATAAAGCTAAAGGGAATTGGAGGAGGAGGAAAGCAAAATTTACAGATGCAACAAGGTTTAAGGCTCAATCTGCAGTCATGGTAAATATTTATTAATATTGAACATATATGATTTATAAACTGATCATTTGCTTATAACTAATTGAACATTTTTGTTTTTTTTTTTGCTTGGTTTTTGCAGGAGTTGGATGAAGTTGGTGCTCCTGTGATTTTTTCTAATTCTCTTAATGACTCATCTGATCTAGTTGTACTAGATCCATCATTATTTCAGGTTTTTTTTCTTGCGAAGTTTGATCATTTAGTTATAAATATAGTAACATTTACTTGATAAATGATCACTATATTATTTTAGGTTGATGCTTCTTTTCCGAAGCCACCTCCAAAATATTTTAGAAGAGGTGCTGCTGTTGATAAAAATGTAGAATCATCGGACAAGGTAGATATTAATATTTAATTCTTTAAAGTGAATATTTAAATTTCTGTTTTTGAATGTCTTTACATTTTGTGTCAATTTTAGGAAAACAATTCAACAAATGAAACATCAAATGATTCATATGTTCATGGAAGTACTAAAACCGATGCATGTACAAAAGTTAAAGCACCATTGGCTACTAAAGCACCATCGGCTACTAAAGCACCATCGGCTACTAAAGCAACATCGGCTACTAAAGCACCATCGGTTAATAAAGCACCATCGGCTACTAAAGCACCATCGGTTAATAAAGCACCATTGGCTACTAAAGGAACATCAGCCACTAAAGCAAAAAAGGATCAGCAGAGATTTGAGTATAATATCAAGAGTGCATTTGACTTGGGACTTTCACCAACACCGATGCTTACTAAAGTTTCATCTGTTACTAAAGCTCCATCTTGTACTGAAGCTAAAGTTCAAGGACCTATTCATGCTTCAGAAATTATTCAAGTAGTACCTACAGTTCACGGATCTATTCAGGCTGAAAAAATTACTCAAGTTGGATCTAAGGTTCAAGGACCTCAAGTTTCATTGGTTACTAAACCTCCGTTGGGTACTAAAGGATCTCATCAATCTGCTAATGATCAAGCTTATTTGAAATATAAGTATGATGCTTTCTTAGCTCTTTTTGATGAATCAATGGCTGCTGAAGAAGCCATTAAAAGTCAATGATTTAGTAACTGTTGATTATTGAGTTGAACATTTAGTTTTAATAGAATGAACATTGAGTTCAAACATTTTGAACATATAGTTTTAAAAGAATGAACATTGAGTTCAAGTAGTACGTGCTCTTTTTCTGTTTGATCATTTAGTTTTAATAGAATGAACATTGAGGTCAAACATTTTGAACATCACCTTTTTTCATAATATTTTATGTTTGAATTTTTTTTTTTTTTTTTTAAGGCATCCTTCTGAAGTTTATGAACATTTTAGTCAAATATATTCAACATTATCTACTTTTGTTCACTTGATTTTGAACAATACGTATTTGTCAATGTATTTTCTTTAAAGGTTTTGAACAATACGTATTTCAAAGTGAATATTCTATATGAAAATTTTGAGCATTAAGTATTTTAATAATGAACATTTTATTGAAATACAATAAATATCAGTAATTTAATAATTGAACGTTGTATGAATCATATTGATTATTACCTATTTTTACAATGAACATTGTTTAACGATAATAATCATTATATGTAACTTTCATAAATCAAGCAGTTAAAAAACATTTATTTTGTATGCATTATTGATTTGGAGTATTTGTTTGTGCATTGGATTTTCTACAGCAAAGGAAACTGAATATTAAACATAAAGGAAATGAACACCAAGTTATATGTTTTTGAACAAACCACCAAAATACCAAAATATTGTCTTTACATTGTACTAAAAATCTATCTATTGTTTGTTAACCTTGAAATACTATCTGCTTAATTTTTCATTAACTCCTCCATGCTTCATTTATGTTTGACTCATGCATTTCATTTTGCTTTGAAAGCATTAGGAGACCACAGAAAGTGACACGAAGCTTCCTTATTTGATTTGTCTGTATATCAAAAATAAAAATAAAAAAATTAAAAATGTTTTATAAAATCCAAATATTAAATTATAAATTTGAGGAATATAAAAGAAATTCAACAGGCAGAACAATAAAACAGAAAAGACCAAAACAATAAAAATAAATGAACAAAATACAAAAGAAGAATGAACAAAATTCAACTTACATCATTTGCCTTCAAGTCACATATCCATTCATGTTCTGGATCACCAGTATAGGTCTCCATGTGCTTCATGACATACACACCGCAGTTTGTATAGTCTTTCATGCTTCTCCATTTCATCTTGACCAAATTCATTTCATACTTTTGCATTGGTTCTACCTCATAACCAAGTGTGCCCATATATTTTGCAAAAGCATCCAACTGGAATTTATGTTCATAAATGTAAGATAATTATCTACGATGTTTCAAATATACATTTTATGAATGATTTATTTCTTACCACAACTTCTGGGTGTCCCTCATATTTATCCTCAAATTTTACATTTCTTGGTAGAGGCCTGTTGTCAATTACATCCACAGTTGCATTGTAATGGTTGATGACTAGGAGATAGAAGTGTTTTGCAGCAAGAACAGGGATGAATATCTGAAAAAAGAGGTAATTATTTAACTTAAAAACAATGAACAAATTACATACATTAAAATGAACATTAAAGTTTGAAGAATGGGTTAGTAGTTATATAGGTTTACCTGTTTAAATTGATGAATGTTTTTGAAATTATAGTTAACCAGTTCTTCGTTAACCCTTCTGTTAAAATCCTCAAGCCTTTTTTCGTAGGAGGGTCCTGCTGGACACACCTTGTTTGTGCACATAATATGCTGCATTTAAACATAATCAACATTCAATTATAAATATATGTAAAATTAGTTACAATGATAATGAAAATTTCAATTTAATCATTTGTAATTTTTATCTTAATTTTGTAGAACATTAATTATTTCAATAATGAATATTGTATTTCAGAATTTTGAACATTATGTATTGTAATTATGAACATTCTATTTAAATATATTAAACATTACTTGTTTTAATATTGAACATTCTTTTTAAGAAAATTGATCATTTTATATAAACAAAATGAACATTTTAAATAACATCAATTATTATACTTACATATGGAACTGTTGAAAGGAAGAGTTTATCTTTATGGCCCTTTGCATTTAGATACTTTGACCATGAATCAATCACACAGTCAACCACTTCCGCTTCATCAACCAGTGTTTTCATGTCCTCTCTATTGATGTAGTTGTATCCATCAAAATAAAGAACCTCACTACAAACAGGAAGTAAATTAGGAGGAAGTATAAGAATTTAAATTTTAAATTGTTTTTACGTGAAATTAAAGAAAATACCTGTTGTCCTGACCACTTAAGACATAATCTGCTAGGCTTTGATGCATTGTGTCCAGATTTTTGAACAAGTCTCGATACTTGACCAAATATGGAGAAGAGAAGGCAGCCGGTAGTTTGTGAATCCTTTGAGGTCTTTTTCCTTTGTCACCTTTCTCATTTCTGTATATACAAAAAATTTAACAAAAAATCAGCATAATTATAAATTGAACATATAAGATTAATAATATGAACAAATAAGATTAAGAGTACCAAAAATTTAACAAAAAATCAACATAATTATAAAATGAACACATAAGATTAAGAGTATGAACATATAAGATTAAGAGTATGAACATATAAAGTAAAAAGAATGAACAAAATGTACAAAAAGAAAGAACATAACATTCAAAAAGAATGATCCAAAAAAATTTAACAGGTTTGAAAAAGATAGAACAAAAACTAGAAGAGTATGACATATTATTATGACATTTTAAATAACCAAAACATTATTATGTCTTTAAAATAGTTTTCATAATATAACCAAAGTTTCACAAATACTAATTCAGTTTTAATACAGTTAAAATTTACCCTTCTCCTTCATCTTCTTTTTCTCCTTTGTCTTCAAAAATTTCGTCCAATTTCAAATCTGTTTTTGTGCTTGAAATTAATGTTGATATTGAGACTTCATTCAATGGAGTTTTTGGTGAAGGAAGAGAAGATTGTTCTGCACCAACAGATAGTTCAGCTTCCACTGGTTGTTGCACCTGCGACTGTGTAGGAGTATGAGGTTCTGCTGGCTCCTCAACCATTTGTTGTGCAACCGTGTTCTCAAGCACTTGTGGTTCAGCACTTTCATTTGTCTTATTTTTTGCAGGCTGCTCCTCGACCCCATCTGGTGTAACCTTCTTCTCAATCACTTGTGGTGCAGAATCCTCTTCATTTCTCACTTCTGGTGCAGGCTCCTCTTCAATTACATTAGTTACAGGCATCATTTCTGATACATGCAACTCAGGCTCCACTGTAGCTTCATCCGAGCTCACAATCTTCTCTTCTTGTACAACAATCTCCTCCACTGTTGTTTTTGGTTTTTCTGAAGTTGGTTCACTCACTTCTGATTCTGCTTGCATCATTTTCTTAGCTTTTGCAATTTCATTTTCTTTTTTCTCTTCCTCTCTTCTTTGTTTTAGATTCAGCATAGCAGAAGCCAAAGATTCATCTATTTCTTCAAGTGACAAACTTGGCGTAGAGGTGGATGTACCAGCTTTCTCACGTTTCAACTTGTCATCATCTATTATCGGTGATGGTGAAAGTCCCAAGTCGAATGCATTCTTGATATTATACTCATATCTCTGCTTATCCTTTTTTGCTTTGTTTTTCTCCAGCTCAATTGCATCCAACAACTCTTTTTCTTTTTCCAACAGAGCCTTAATGAAGTCATCAGACCACTCATCTTGGCTTAATGATGGTTCTTTTGCCATTTTTGACAAGAACTCTTCCACTTTAGATACCAACTCATTTCCTGGGAAGAATTCTTGCGCCTTCTTCAGTGAATCAGAAAGCTTTGACAAATTGTCACCAACAGCTTGAATTATACCGACAAACTCATCCATAAACTCCTGTGTTTTAAAACCCATTGACATATATTAGGGAATAGTAAACTTTTAGGTGTTTCAGTTTGAACATTTAAAAGTAAAAGTATGAACAACTATATATACTGAATGACACTTGTGCACATATACAATATATAAATAAATAGGCTTGAACACTTATTTTTTATCATTTATTGATACAGTTTGAATAAATAACTAAAGAAGTTTGAACATTTTATCTTTATATATTGCACTAATTCTTCATTATGTTATGTTATGATATGTCTTAGAGAGGTATGAACATTATATGCAAAAATAAAGAACATTTAAGCAAAGGGTTATGAGCATTTATTTATATATGTTCTAAAAATATTATTTAACATATTAAAGGAAGGAACATAAAATTAATATTACCCATATTTATATTTGGCAGAAGAATTAAATTTAATCTATTAGAATTTGATGTATTTAGTAATACCTTGCGAGTTTGTTTTTCTTCAATATTGATTTTGGGTAACACCTTCCCCAATCCAAAGCCACTTTCCTCCAATTTATTCCGTTTGTGTCCTATTTCCTTTGTCCAGCAGGACACAAGTGGAATTCGTCTTGGAGGAAAAAAGTTCATTCTTTGAACTCTGTCAAAATAGAAAATCTGACATACAAAGTATAAGTGTTAGAAAATCCCTAAGATTGATCAAGTACATTAAAATCATCAATTTAGAAGGTGTAAATGAAGTTATACCGTCAATAACGGCAATAGTCCTGTGAAAAATGTTGCTTTGTCCTTTTGTTTCAGGTTTTTCTTATACTGTGCAGTAGTTGAGAGCAGTGCCTCCCACACATACTTGCACCAATTCAAGTTCCGGATCTGCTCATGATTCATCATTGAGAACAAAAATTTGAAGTATGCTTGGTTTGACAACGTGCTCTTGATCAACGTGTTGACAGTGACCACCAAGAAGCTTGTAATGAAATTTGCATCCGGTCCAGCCTCAATTTGGTCTTCTTGACTGTAGTACTTTAAAATTTTCTGAACTGATGGGACCTTATTCCCAAAGATCTTTTTCCAACTGTTTATTTAAATGAGCAAAATTTAATTAAGATAAACATTCCCAAACAGAAAGAACAACCAATATAAAAAGAAAGAACAAACTCAACAACAACTATGAACAATTATGAACAATTATATGAATCAGGGTTATAGAAAAAGAACAAGCATAGACATATGAACAAAATTTAATTAAGAAACAAAATTTAATTAAATATGAACAAAATTTATTTAGGATTCCACTTTTCATGTATTACTGTCTTCTTCCATCTGTTTTTGTTAATGAACAAAATTTAATTAAGGAAAACATTTTGAACATAAGACTAAAAACTTTGAACATAAAGGAAAAAAACTTTGAACATAATGGAGAAAAGGTTTGAACATATTGGAGAAGCTTTAAACATATTAGGGAAATTTTTTGAACATAATTGATAAAAACTTTGAACATAAGAAGGAAAAACTATGAATAATTCTATGAGAAACACAGAAAAAACTTTTTCTCATTATAATTGTAGTAAAACTTTCAAATTCTGAATGTATATTAAGCCATACACAATTGAACAAATAACTTTAAGAAAAAGAACATTTGTAGTACATGCATAATGCAGTTAGATTTTTGAAGTCTATAATATATTGAAAATATAAGTATAGATTTAAGATCATTTACCTTGCCATGAATGCAGAAAACTCTTCACTAGCCTTGTCAGACTTTGCCTCAACTATGTCTACTTCACCGCTAGGAAGGCCATATATCTTTTTCACGTCCTCAAATTCTATCAGGATTTTCTCATTCTTCGGCAGATAAAGATATTGGCTGTTTTCCTCAAAGTTGTTACATAGCCATGTAACAAATTGTTGGGATGAAGTAGGTAGCTGGAAATCTAGCAATGCTCCTAGACCGATATTCCGAACGGCCTCCTTCTTCTGTTCATTCATCATGGAAATGAAACTGATGAATTTTCCATGTCCTCCTCTAACTCCAGTTTTTTCTTCCTCTTCTTCTGCTACTTTTTCCTTGTAAACAGCAATTGATTTCTTTGGTTTCTTTTTTGCAGGAACTTCTTTGGTAATCATCGCCAAAGGGGAAACCTCCCGTTCCACAATTAAAGCTGATTAACAAAACCAAAAATTAATGATGAATATTGTATTTCAAAATTTTGTAGAACATTAATTATTTCAATAATGAATATTGTATTTCAAAATTTTGAACATTATGTATTGTAATTATGAACATTCTATTTAAATATATTAAACATTACTTGTTTTAATATTGAACATTCTTTTTAAGAAAATTGATCATTTTATATAAACAAAATGAACATTTTAAATAACATCAATTATTATACTTACATATGGAACTGTTGAAAGGAAGAGTTTATTTTACCTTTTTCTATATTTTCTTCCTTCACTTCATATTCTTCATCAGTTATTTTCCTTTTTGTTTTTCTTTCAGCAGGTAGGTTTGCTTTTGCTGCTGTTCTTTTTGATGCTGGAAAAGGAACACATATAAGTAAGTTTATAACAATTGTAGAATTTTTAATTTTATGGAGAACAAATAAATTTTAATTTTACCTATTTTTTGTCTTTGTTTTTCAAACTCAACCAACCTATCTTTCACTGGTACTGTTTTCTCTGTTGGAGAAGAACATACAATTAAGAAGTTTTGATAAACATGTAATACAATGTTTAATATTTTAGTATACTAAATATACCTTTTGGCATCTTGTTTTGTTCTTTTTCTTCTTCTTCTTCTTCCCATTCTTCATCTTCCTCATCTTCTTCCTCTTCTTCCTCTTCTTCCTCATTTTGTTCTTCCTCCTCTTCTTGCTCTTCTTCATCATTTCCCTCTAACTCCTCTTCTTCTTGAACCTCTTCTTCTTCCTTTCTTTTTTTCATTTTCCTTTTCCCTTTAACATTGACTTTTGCAAGTTCTGTGAACAGAACAAAATAGTAAAAATGTTTGAACATATTACCCAAAAACTTTGAACGAAATAGTAAAGCTTCGAACATAAGATAATAAACTTGGAACATAATGGAGAAAACTTTGAACTTAATATAGAAAACTTTTGAACATGATGGAGAAAAACTTTGAACATATAACCAAATAGTTTGAATAACTGTGAGATAAAAACAGAAAGAATTTTTATCCAAACAAAAATAACATTTTATGATAACCAAATGAACTTTCCTTGAAAAAACTTTGAACAATGTTAAATGTAATACCTGTTTTCTGTTCTTCTTTCACTTCTTCAATATCATTTTTCTTATTTCTTTTCAATGCACTCCTAAGAGGAAGAATTCTTCCCTTAACAGGTGCTTTTTTTTCAACTCCTGTAAAAAAAATTACAATGTATTTAACATATTAACATTTTATCAATTATCTTAGATTATTTTTTAACAATGTTTTTTTGTAAATATGTTTACCTTTTTGTTTTTTTATTTTTATTATCTCAACATCCAAAGGCTCATCCTCGGCTTCTTTCTCAGCCGCTTTCCTTTTCTTTGGAGTATTTGTTACTTTGGAAGTAACTCCAGAAACATCTACATTATTAACAAATACTAAGTACAACTTACATAATAATATATTTTGAATATTTATTGAAATAAGATTGAACAATGTAAATAGTTACCTTTGCCTTCAAATTCTTCTTTGCTAACTACTTCAGCACAAACATTTTGTTGCACTTTCACTATTGATCTTGTACTTCTTCTCGGATTGTATGAATCTGATATGTTGTGCAACTTCTTTTGTAGTTCTTCATCCATAGTAATACTTAGAATGGTGTTCTTCTTGGTAGCTGTTGTCTTCTTTCCTCTTTTTGTGCCTTTACCACCAATGGTTTGAGCTTCACTCTCTGAAGCATTTACACTTTCAACCACCATGGCAATTGCTTTTGTGGCATCATCGTCTTCTTTTTTCTTTCTCTCATCTTCTCTTTTCTTTCTCTCAGCTTCTTTCCTTTCCGCTTCCTCTATCAACTCTTTGTTGTTTTTAGCCATAAGCTGGCTCATTTTTTCTTCATATTCTTTCTTTCTTTCCTCTAAATCCTTCTTCATTGCTTCAGCTTTATCTTCTTCTTCCTTCTTCTTATTAGCCTCGATCCTCTTGTTTTCAGCTTCTTTCAGCTCAGCTTCTCTTTGGGCATCAGCTGCAGATGCCTTCTCCTCATCCAGTTTTTTCGCTTCTGCATCAGCTGCAGATGCCTTTTCCTCAGCCACTCTTTTGGCTTCTTTCTCAGCTGCAGACGCCTTTTCCTGAGCGACTCTTTTGTCTTCTGCATCAGCTGCAGGTGCCATTTTCTCAGCTTCTATTTGTGCTGCAACGGCAGCTGTATCTATCCTTTTGTCAGCTTCTTTGCTGGCCATTGCAGCAGCAGCAGCTGTAGCTACCATTTGTGCAGCCTTTTTTTTGTTGTTCTGCTTTATGCTCTTTGCTAAAAGTTGTTTCAGTAAGTTGTTGCCCCTGATAAACAAAGAACAAAAAAATTCAATAAATTAAAACGACAAATGTGTGATCATATATATGAAAACGTATGAAAAATATCATTTATATATAAAGTTACAAATAAAGAAGAAAGAAAGAGTTGTTCAATAATAAAGAATAAACCATAAAAAATAAAGAACAAACAATTCCAAATGAATGAACAAACAATGAAACCATTATGAACAAATATGCAGAAGAAAATGAATTGTAAAAAAATGCCAAATTCTACCTATTTTTTGTAGCAATCTTTCTTTGTACCAAAGATTTTGAAGACTCTTCTTGATCTTCTTCACTGTTATTTGAATAATATATTTTTAATATACATGCTATTTTATATAAAAATTATGAACGATTCAACTAAATTGAAAATTCATATTAATTTTTACCTTGATGTTTTTTGAACTTCAGGCTGTGATTTTGATGAAGATTTCTTATCTCCTTCACTGTAATTTGAATAGTAAGGTGTAAACGTACAAGTCATTTTATATAAAATTAATAAAAAATTATTTAAAAAGCTAAAAATGGACATTATATTATACTGTGAAATTTGAACCCATGACTAAAAACTTGAACATTAGGGTAAAAACTTTGAACATAAAGGTAATAAACTTTGAACAAAATGGAGAAAAGTTTTAAACATAATAGGTAAATTTGAACATTTGACTAAAAACGTTGAACATAAAGGTTAAAAACTTTGAACAAAATGGAGAAAAGCTTTGAACATATAACCAAATAGTTTGACTGAGATATAAACAGAAAGAAAGGCTTTGAACATATGACTAAAAACTTTGAACATAAAGGTTAAAAAATTTGAACGAACAATGGAGAAAAGCTTTGAACATATAGGAGAAGCTTTAAACATAATAAGTAAATTTTTTGATCATAATTCATAAAAACTTTGAACACAAGGAGGAAATTTTTTGAACATAATTCATAAACGCAGATGAGATAAACTTTCAATTTATGAATGAATATTAAGCCATACACAATTGAACAAATAACTTTAAGAAAAAGAACATTTATATTACATGCATAATGTAGTAAAAAAATGGACATTATATTATACCTCAATGGTTTTTGAACTTCTGTCTCAGAAGTTGTACATGCCTTCCCATCTCCTTCACTGTATTTTTTATTAATATGATGTTAATGCACACATTATATTATATAATATTAAAAATCATTCAAATTTAATAAAAAATTGATATTATCTTATACCTTAATACTTTCTGAACCTCTGGCTGGGATTTAGTTGGTCTTCGCTTAAATTTGAGTATTAACCTTTGTGGTTGTTCTCTAGATTTTATAAATGTATAACTAATGAGTGTCCAGAGCAAAATTCAGTTTGAAGAAATGAATATTTTATGAAAACAAAATGAACATTTAACATAAAAACAGTTATCATGAGTTTTAATAATAAAAAGGACTGAAGAAATGAACAAAAGTTCAAACATTGAAATTATGAATATAGTAGTTGAAATAATTGAAGATTTCTAAACCAAACTTAGTATATCAGAGTAAACGAACATTTTATTAAAAAGAATTGAATATTTTAGCAAAATAAATTGAACATTTTTCGCAGATGAGTGTAGATTTAAAATTTTACTGTAGAAAAATTAAATATTAGTACAAAGAACATTTCCATTATGAATATAATACTAGAAATAATTCATAGTATATTCCAAAACAAAACTCTGTAACAAAATATATTCCAGAAAAAAAATTGAACATTTTATAAAAAGAAAATGAACTATCAAAATATATTGAATATTTTATAAAAAGAAAATGAATATTTTATCAAAATATATTGAACATTTTGGAGACAGACAGTTACCATGATTTCTGGATTTAGTTTTTGGACATATGAATGAACAAATGTTCAAATTATTTTAATTATATATATAACATTCGAAATAATTCAGTATTCCTAAAGAAAATCTCAGTAGACCAAAAAGGATATCCAGTTTGGAATATATGATCATTTTCCAAAAAGATATTGAATATTCTGCTATAATCAATTGAACATTTTGCATAAGATAGTTATCATGAGTTCTCAAGACTTAATTTATTTTACAGAGGAATGAACAAAACTCAGTGGACCAAAATGAATATCTAGCTTAAACAATATGAACATTTTACACATAAATTGAACATCTAACATAAGATTAGAAAAACTCAACAAAAGTTCATCACATTTACATTATTATAATAATATTTAAATTAATTGACATTCCCAATCCAAATTTTAATCATCAATAAGATTATTGTTAAATCTCTATGAATATGAACAATGTATCATTAATTTGTATTTGTATTGTATCAAATGTCAAAAAGGGCACATTCGCAAATTAAATAGAAATAGATATTCAAAAACATAAAAATTACTTACTGGAATGTGTCTATTTGCTTTTCAGCTTCAATTTCCTTCTCAATTTCGTATTTTCCAGTTCTGTGATCAAAAAACCAATAGTTAGGGTTTGGTTAAATCACCACGCAATGAAAATGAACATTAAATTAAAAACGATTGAACATTAACATAAAATTGATTGAACATATGTAAATTAAAATGAATTTATCTACGAAAACTTAAAATAACTTACTCCTTCATGTCTGGTTGCTTTGCATTCCCGATTTTTTGCTCTTCACTAGATCTTCCAGTCCTATAGCCAAAAAATCAGAAGTTAGGGTTTGCTAACATCATAAACCAAAAAATTGACCATTATAATGAAATTATTTGAACATTATAAAGAAAAATACTGAAAATAACTGAATTAAACAAATATTTAAGTAATAAAACAGTTGCATGTTCGAAATCTGAAATTAAATTACATACGTTTCCTTTTTTTCTTTCGGCATCTTCGTTTTTCTGAAATAGAACGAAAATAAGCAAAATTAGATTTCATTTTAGTTCGAAAATAAAATCGAAACATCAGAATCAATTGTAATTACTTACTTTTTGCTTTTCAGTGCATTTTGAAGCTTGTTCATGTCAATTTCGTCACGAACATCCATTTTTCTCTTTTTTTTCAGTAAAAAGAAGTCACAAATTTCTTCTCCTGATATTGTGTGGAAATTCAGTTTTAATAATGAAGATTAGTAGCGGTTTGAAGAGAGAGAAAGTTGATTGAGGTGGTTGCAGGAAGTTTAATGGCGGTTTTAAGAGAGAGAAAACAACGAAGTAGAAGAGTGGGCAGAGGAGAGAGAAAATTTTTTGCGTGCTGAGAATTTGAAAGGTTTTCGAAATGATTTTCCTCTTTTTTTTTTGTATTTATAGGCGATTCTTGCGCGAAATTTATTCACATCACGTGCCACAATATTTGCTTACCCGCGCGTGGGTTACACGCGCCTAACAATGGCAGGGGGTACAGCCAAGTTGGCTGTACCTGGGTATTTTACCCAAACGACGCTGCGCGTCGTTTTGGGCAGGGGGTACAGCCATCTTGGCTGTACCTGGGTATAGCAATTAGGGATATGACTTGAATGTAGTAGGGCAGCCAAGTATATCAATTCCGCTTGCATGGACCCGGTCCACCATTAAGGTTACCATGGACCAGGGTAATTAGGTAATTTGCAGCGCTGAACCGTTTGAAATCACGTGTTCCAAAATAACAGAATGCGCGAAACCCTAAAATTGAAATCTCTCTCCTCCAGCAGCAGCTTCTCTCTCCTACAGCAGCTTCTCTCTCCTCCAACAGCTTCTCTCTCTTCGAGCTTCAACAATGGAGGACGATTTAATCGATTTGAATATCGATTCGCGCAATAGAAGAAAAATTGTATAATTATGACGGTAATATTCGAATCCTAATAACTAACTACGAAGAAAATTATAGTAACTTTCATACTCATTGAGTGATTATTATTATTTTAGAAAACTTAGAGAATTATAGAGAAGTATATGACGTTGAAGATGAAGATGAAGGCACATCTCAGCAAGTTATGGTTGCAAATCAATGTATTGAAGAAGGTATGATATAGTATCTTTTAATATATATATAGTAACTGTTATATTGATATAGTTAACATATTATAATTGCAGTAGTGTAACTAACATATAAAGAGGAATTATATTTAACGCAGAGTAACTATAACATACAAAGAGAAACTATGTTTAATGTAGAGTAACTATCTCATATAGACAGGACTTATAGTAACTGTAGAGTTACTATAAACTATAGAGACTAACTATATAAAATGAAGAGTAACTATCACATATAAAGAGTAACTATATGAACTGTAGAGTAACTATAACAATCAATAGATCTTAAGTAACAATGTTAAATATAGAGTAACTATAACATATAAAAAGTAACTATATAAAATGAAGAGTAACTATGACATATAAAGAGGAACTATATACTGTAGAGTAACTATCACATATAAAAAGGAGTTATATTAACTGTGAGTAACTATAATATATAAACAGTAACTGTATAAAATGAAGAGTAACTATCACATATAATGATAACTATATTTATAATAAAGTAACTATAATTTATGAAAGGTAACTATATTAATTATAGAGTAACTTCACATAACGAAATAATCTATATAAGCAATAAACTACATTTAACTTATAGTAACTATAACATATAAAGAATAACTATGTTAACTGTAGAGTAACTATAACAATCAATAGATCCTAAGTAAGTATGTTAAATATAGAGTAACCATAAAAAATTAAGAGTAACTATATGAACTATAGAGTAACTATAAACAATCAATAGATCTTAAGTAACTATGTTAAATATATAGTAACTATAACATATAAAGAGTAACTATATAAAAATGAAGAGTAACTATCACATTTAATGGTAACTATATTTGTATTTGTACAGGTTCAATAATACATTCAATTGATACAAACCACAGCATCTTTGAAAATCCAAATAATGAGCAGGAAGAAAACATTGATAAAGAATTAGATGGCAGTTTAATTGGAGAAGCAAGGAAAACAACCGATGAGATTTATGATCTATATTGCAAACATGCTGCTATTATTGGTTTTAGTGTACGAAAAGGGAAGAATAGAAATAAAGAAGGAACCACAATTGTTAATGGAAAATACTTCTACTGCTCTGCTGCTAGAATAAGAGACCCTCCTAAAAACAAAGAACTCAAAAATGAAGATGATCAATCAGATGCAAAGAAGAAAGAAAGGAGAAAGAGGGTTATGATAACAAGAACAAAATGTGAAGCTCAAATATTTGCAAAGAAGAATGAAAATGGAGATTTTGAAATAGAAAAGCATGTAGTGGTACATAATCACCCATTGACAAGAGAAATAAGTAATTATCTCCACCGATCGGAACGACAAATGACAGAACCTAAAAAAGAAGCTATTGAGGCAATGTCAGAATGTGGTCTAAGACCAATGGAGTCTTATAGGTATATGTCAACAGAAACTGGCGGAGACGACTGTGTAGGTCATACGATGATTGATCATCTAAACTACTGCTACAAGTTAAAAATGAAGCAAATTGATGGCAAGGATTCACAAACACTAGTGAACAAACTGTATAACATACAATCAATAAATCCCGAGTTCTTTTTCAGAGTAAGACTCAATGCTGAAGGAAAAGTTGAGTGCCTATTTTGGAGGGATTCTATGATGAGATAAGATTACAAAATATATGGAGATGTTCTAGTTTTTGATACTACATTCAGAACCAATAAGTACAATCTCATATGTGCTCCATTTGTTGGTATCAATAACCATTGGAAAAACACAATGTTTGCTTGTGCTTTCATTGGGGATGAAACCACAGAATCTTTCGTTTGGGTGTTTGAAACTTTTCTGAAGGTTATGGGAGGAAAGCACCCTATATCGATTTTCACTGATCAAGATGCAGCCATTGCTGCTGGAATAGAACAGGTACCTCTTCATATATTATAGTTACTATTTTGACAATATAGTAACTCTTTATTAAATATAGTTATTATTTTAACAATATAGTAACTCTTTATAAAATATATTTACTATTTTGACAATATAGTATCTCTTTATAAAATATAGTTACTATTTTGACAATATAGTAACTCTTAATTCAATATAATTACTATTCTGAAATTATAGTAACACTTTATAAAGTATAGTTACTATTTTGACAATATAGTAACTCTTTATAAAATATAGTTACTATTTTGACATATAGAAACTCTTATTAAAATATAGTTACTATTTTGACAATATAGTAATTCTTTATAAAGTATAGTAACTCTTTATAAAATATAGTTACTATTTTGTGGAACTATATATATTCATTATTCTTTTTCAGGTTTTTCCTTCTTCAAGACACAGGTTATGCTTGTGGCACTTGAGTAAAAATACAAACAGTAGGTTTGGTTTATTGAAGTCTGATAAAAACTTCAAAAACGCATTCTACAAGTGTTTAAGTGGGTGTATAACACCAAATGATTTTGAAGAAACTTGGAAATCTATGATCAACACTTTTAAGCTGGAAAAAGATGACTGGTTCAACAGATTGTATGGTCTTAAAGAAAAATGGTGTACAACTTTAAATAAATATTTTTTTTTTTTCTGTCGGTATACTTTCTTCACAAAGAAGTGAAAGTACAAACCATGCTGTTGGATTTAAAGCAAATAAAAGTACAACATTAACAGAGTTCTATAGTATTTTTCAAGCTACAATAAATCGATGGAGAAAAACCGAAGAAAAAGACGACTTTGACTGTACAAGGGGAATACCAACTTCAGAGCTAAGTATGAGTACTATATTAAAACAGGCAGCAAATGTATACACGATAACACTTTTCCGTGATTTTGAAAAAGAGTTCAAGCTTTCTGTGGCAAGTAGTACAATGTTCAAGGGAAGTGTAGGAAGAACAGTGTTTTTTGAAGTGTGGATAGAAGGAATAACAGGTAAAAAAACTATAAATCTTTATTTAATATTTAGAGTAGATGTTCTTTTTAATAATATTACATTATATGTAAATAATCTAACAGGATCAAGGCAAGAAGTTCAATACAAAATGGAAGATTCAACCGTCACTTGCACATGCAAAAACTTTGAATAATCTGGATGGTTGTGCTTCCATTGTTTAAGAATATTGCATTTACATTCAATCAATACAATTCCAGATCGTTACATAACAACAAGATGGACTAGATATGCAAAGAAACAGATATGGGAAAGGGTTGATACAATAAAAGGGAGAAAGGTGAAATCAACAATTTTACTGGTTGGAGATTACATATGACCAGAAGGTAATTTTTTCAATATACATTAGTTCATTTTCATATAGTTACAATTACAGTTGATATTTTACTTAACACTTAAACTTTATACCACAGATACTATAACTTAATTTTTAAAGGGCATAAGATAGCAAAGGCCAGAAAATTTATCGAGGAGAAGTTTAAAATGGATAATAAAGCAGTTGATGAAATCATAAAAAAGGAAGAAGAAAGGAAGGCAAAAGAAGAAGCTGCAAAGATAGCAGAACAAGAAAAGACAAAAGCTGAAGCACAACGAAAAACACAAGACGGGGAATCAACTAATTCTGAAATAACAATTGTGCTTGATCCTGATCGTGCTAATACTAAAGGAAAGAGTAAGAAGAGAATAAAGGGTCAATATGACAATTACAAGCAGCCATCAAAGAAAGGAAAAAAGAAACACAAAGAATTTGGATCCAAGACACCCAATATTCAATTATTTACACCTAAAGAACAACTATTTTAGTGATGTTCTTGTTTTATTATCATATACAGTTACTTCAACATTTTTAAACAAATTTATTGAGTGTTTATACTATAGTTCTCCTTTACAATACATAGTTAATATACATTCAGTATAGTAACTCTCTATAAAACACACAATTTTTATTTATAGTAACTCGTTATAAAATAGTTACTATTTTGACAATATAGTATCTCTTAATACAATATAGTTACTATTCTGAAAATATAATAACTCTTTATAAAATATAGATACTATTTTGACAATATAGTAACTCTTAATAAAATATAGTTACTATTCTGATAATATAGTAACTCTTTATAAAATATACTTACTATTTTGACAATATAGTAACTTTTTATAAAATATAGTTACTATTTAGAAAATATAGTTGAAGGAAATAATGCCCTTGGTCCAAGTATGCATTCTATGATAAGTCTAATAAATGCGGTTCAGTATTAATTAACAAGTTAATAATTCAGTGAGATCAAGTGAGCTGAATGCCTAGCTAGAGGCCGCTTCAGTTCAAGTGGAATTAATGATATTAATCCACAGCTTACTCTTGACTGAACCCGTAGGGTCACACAAATAGTACGTAAACGGATCAAGTATTTAATGGCATTAAATACTCCATCTATGAATATTCGGAATCGACGGATCTTGGTTTCAGTGGGAGCTGAGATCGTCACAGGCAAGAAATGAATACTCCGGAAACGATGATATTGCCGGAAACGGAAATATGGATCGTATCGGAAATATAAATATTATCCAAGTCGTAGATGTTGCCGGAAACGGAAACATGGTACGTATCGGAAAATATTATCGGAAATGGAAATATTGCCAGAATCGGAAATATTGCCGGAAACGGAAATATTGTCAGAATCGGAAATATTATCGGAATCGGAAAATAATTCCGGAAACGGAAATATTAAATATTTGTTCGAAACGGAAATTAATTCCGGAATCGGAAATATTAAATATTGTTCGTATCGGAAATGAATTCCGGAATCGGAAATTTAATCGGAAGCGTATCGTACGAATAAGCATCGGACGAGGCCTGCCGGACGAGGGCCCAGCACGAAGCCAGGCCATCGCCCAGCAAGCCAAGCGCGCCACACGAACAGCCAAGGCCACGCCAGGCCCAGCGCAAGGCCAGGCCCAGCAGGCCGAGGCAGCGCGCGCAGCGCGCGCAGGAGCTACGTGGGCTTGTAGCTCGCGTAGGCCTCGCTGCGTGGGCTGCTGCTCGCACGCACGCGCATGGGCGGCCCATCGTGGCTGCCGTGTGTGTGTGCGTGAGTGTTTGTGTTCATGCACGATTCCTAAAACATGCAGAGTTCGGTTAATGATTAAATTCCTAATTCTATTAGATAAATTAATTAATTAGAGTTCTTGTAGGATTCTAGGTTTAATTAATTTGTATCTGAATAGGATTCCAATTCCCTTTCCATACCCCTATAAATATGTGGCCTGGGTTCACAATTTATAATGAGTTTCAAAGTATTCAAAGTGAGTTTTGAGAGAAAAATTCAATCACACATCTTGCTCAAAAGTGCCGAAAATTCTAGTACCTTAAGGGCGATTCTAGTTGGTCAATCTTAAGGCGGATCCGGACGTGCTGTGGACTATCTACGGAGGGACGACACTTGGAGTCCTAAAGACTTGTTCTTGTTCGGTTCGAGCGCAGCTAGGGAGGGCACGCAACAAAGAGTATGCATCTAAATTATGCTATATGATTATGTGTAAATAATATGTATTCCTGGGTTAATGGTTGTTTCCGCATGATTTATGTAATATCATATGTATCATAACCTAACAGTGGTATCACGAGCCCCTTATTATTTTCATAATCTAATTTGCATAAACATGGTTAAATATTACAAATTTGCAAGAATTAAAAGGGGTGATTAATTTTCGTAATTGTTAATTAATTGCAAATTGCGTTTATTTAATTATACGTACGCAGTTTTTCGGCAGTTTCTTCGTTACTCATCCAAATCGAGTGATTTTTGTGTCAATTCCGCATGTAAAAGGCATTCTAAAATGTTGACAAAAACAGTATTTTTCTTCCGAACCCAGAATTCTCAAATTCGAAGCCTAACTATGACTTTTCGAAGGTTTTAGTTTTTCGAATGCAAAATTTCGTAAATTTAAGATGTTAAATTAAATATTTGCGATTCTTGTTGATAAATCTTGAATTTTTGATTGACCTACTGTATATGTTTAACAAGTTTGAATGCCTAGCCTTGTTAATTATGCAATCTAATTTGTAATTATGATTAATTTGTTGAAAATTAGAATAATTTAGAATTAATTTGATTTTCATAATTAATTATAATTTAATTAATAACCTATGATTAAAAACCACCATAAAAATTTTAAATTTATGATAAATTTTAAATTTTTATGACCTAGACTTGAATCCATGTAAATCAGAAATCAATTGAATAATAAATTTTCGATTTTTCGCCCTAAAATTATGAAATTAATATTATTTATTAATTTGTCATTAATTTTAAATATAAATTTTAAATTTTTTATGCGATTCGCTCATAAAACTTGCACGCACAAAGCAATGGACGCTTCGTGTTACCCTTAAGGGGTGTTGTATAGTGCGGGCATGCTACGACGAGCAAGGGAGCTCGTCGCCCGTGCGGCACGAATGCAATGAGCAAGGGCGTAGTGCACGAGCACAAGGCAGCAGCCCTGCCTTGTGTCGTGGGCCACGAGCTATGAACAAATGGGCATGGGCGAAAGGCAAGCCAAGGCAGTCGCGTGTGGGCAGCAAGCGAGCTGCGCCACAACGCGCACTGCCTCGCGCAAGAGCGCGCAGCCTCGCGCGCAGCGAGCGCAAGCTCGCGTGCCACGAGCGCTGCGCCCAGCGTTGCTCGCGCGCACAGCGAGCGATGTCGCGCGCCCAGCGAGCGATGGCTCGCGCGCACAGCGAGCGATGGCTCGCGCGCACAGCGAGCAATGGAGCGCGCGCAGCGAGCGCTGGCAAGCGCGCACTGCGAGCGATGGCTCGCGTGCGATGAGCGCTGGCGCGCGCAGCGAGCACCACAGCGTGCGATGGCTTGCGATGGAAGGTGCAGCAACTATGCGACGAGCGCATGGGCTGCGCGCACATGGCCAGCGATGGCTGTGTGCGTGTGGCCCATGGGCGTGCGATGCGTAGGGTGTTTGCGTTACGATTAGATCGTTTTGAATGTTTAATTTGAAATTTTTCAGTTTACGTAATTTTAATTAATTTTAAAATTAATAATTTAAATTATTTTCTAGGATTTTAATTTTGAATATTGTAATTATAATAAATTTTATTTATTCTAATTGTTTTACTAAAATTAAAATCATGAATTAATTTAAATACGACTGAAATTAAATTAAACTTTTGGATTCAATTATAAATTTATATGAGCTTTAAATTTTAATTAAATTTGTATGTTTCCGGTTAGACTTGAAATACATTTTTATGTTTAAAATTAGTAAAGCATATGAATTTATTGGTTTGAGTGGGAGCCCCTTTAGTCATAAAACTCTTGATTAGGTCTACAAATCCTTAAGGTTAAAACAACTTGATTAGAATTAATAAGGACTGAATAATTGGTAGATTATTGGTGCCCTTGATTAATTGCTGCAAATATTTACGTGATGCATAATGTGTTTTACTAACCAGCTAAGTGGGCCATTCATGATAATGAATGGGTGAATGGTATATATATTGTATATGTACTGTTTTGCAGGTTATGAAGTGACTAGTATGGCCCAAATAGGATAGAAAATGTGGTCTGCGTACCATTAATTTGAATGTAATTGGTCTAAAGTACCAAAGTTATTTTTCAATTCAAATATGGTCTGCGAACCATCAAATAGTTGTAATTAGTTATAGCTTATCCTATTTGAAGAAAATGGTGCCTCCCACGGAGATTTTCAAGACGGACTTTGAAGTTAAAGCTTCAAGATGAAGTCGGGCCATACTAGATCACATTTATCTTATGCATGTTTTAAGTTATTTATTGCCTTTAAATATGTCTTAAAATGCATGAGATCAAAAGCTTGATTATGTTGCATGATTAAGGATTTTAGTTCACTTAAAATCTAACCAACATAGTAAGAGCCTTAAGTTCCAAACTTAAAAATTGAGTTAAAATGTGCCATGCCAAAATATACACTTGCTTGGATATCCTTTACATCAATCTAGTAATAGTTTTCGCTCAGCGAGGTGTTACTTATTGGTCCTAAAGGGGCAAGGTACACAAATAATTGTGAGTACATGTTAGTTTTGGTGAAACTCAACGATATAAGTAAGTAGTCCTTTTATGTCGTGGCAAAATCGATAGGTTTACCTAATAAGTTCTTAGACGTACCTATCAACCAAGAATAGTTTCTAGACTATTAGCAAAAGGCTTTTGCTTACCTAAAATGTTTTAGAATTGAGTCGACAAACTGAGCTTAATTCTTCAATGATTTTAGGATCTTGGAATCATTTTATTCACACCTGCCGGAACAATAAATTCGAATAAAATGCTAATAACTTGTTGAAATTGCATGATTGCTTTAATTTTCAAGTTATTATTCATGATAAATGTTTAGACTTTGCATGCTTCAATGTATGTTTTAATTATTGTTTATAATTAAATATCTTACACTGCAATAAATCCTTTTAGAAAGGTAACAGTAAATTTCCTCGATTGGTAGTGAATCCAAGAACGATTCACGGAAATGAGAGAAAGTGAGCAATTTAAAATGTACGTTTCTTATATCGACTTTTATGGTTGTTTTCGAATATCAAAATCAAATGGCAAACCAATTGGTGCTTGTGAATTCAAAATACACTGTAATTTTGAGATCATAAAGCATTGAGCTTAAACGCTCAGCTTTACCAATGGTTAACAACCTAATATCTTTGTCCATTTAATTCTCGAATGAGTCTAGTCCCTAGACATTCGAATAGATCGATTCTTAGAGAACTTTAGAAGCTTCTGGTAAGATCATCTAGTTGAAACAAAATATTCAACATAAATTAAAATGGTAAAGAACCTTGTTGGTGACATTGGACATGTCTAACAAAGTATAAAAGTCAACACTAAAGAATTCAATTCTTAAGACTATAAGAAAGGGTACAAGAAATAGGAAAACGAGGAACAAATGAAAGGAATTTACGATTCCGTTTCTACCTATAAGTTTATGTTTAAAGAGAAGTGACCTAGCAATCAAACTTCCTTGGTATCATATACCGCTTGAGGTTCTTACTTCGGTAATAACTCAAACAATGGAAGCTAGGATACACTAATGACCTACAAGTGGGAAATGAAGCATGGCAATGCTACATTAGTTGTAGGGTCATCTAGTTTGTTTTAAGTCCTTTCAAAGGCTGGAACTTAATGGCTATTTTGTTCCATAATCAGAATACCTAAACTTCTGTTTTCAAACACAGGAAGACTCACATTCAAGAAAAACAAAAACAATGTTTGTTTGTTTATTTGAATGAAATGGTCAATTACAGGTTGAGTAAATATGCTTGATTAAAACAAACAATTCTTTAAAGAACTTTACTAGGTTCAAATCAAACCCTTGATTTGAGTTCCATTAATCTTTGGCATTGTTGCTTAGACCATATCAACAAGTTAACATTCATAAGCTCTATTTTGATGGACTTTTTGAAAGTTGGTTGATTTCTAGATCAACTTAAGACAAGCTAGTCTTACTTGTTGAAAGTAACAAAGAATATGAACTATTGTTAGAACGCCTAGACGATAGAGTTCAAAGCTAAAGAAAGGTTTTATGACTTTATTATTTCACATGTATTTGAGTGAATATAGGTTTATTTACTCAAATGTGATATAAGTTGAATCTGTTTGGCTAGTTCAAAGATTCAGAAGTATAAAATCCACTTGGCAAGAAATCATAAAGATCTAGGTTAGATCATGTTAATGATTACTTGAGACCAAATATGATCATCAATGATTGTGTGTTGTAATTTCACAATCTAACTCCATAAGATATGGCATATCTACGTTGGAATGATCGAAGTCAATTAGTACTTGATTCGATCAATGATGAATCATAAAGACTTTTCCTATAATTTCTAAAACAAAATGCTCAACTACCACCAAACTAAACCAAATTCGTCAAAGCTATTGAAAAGTAATTTCAAAATATCTTTTCATAATATATCTAAAGAGTTCCTAAACTCAGTGGGAGCTTAGTGTTTGTTATTCAACAAACTAAGGCCCCAAGTATAGATATATGTTTCATTGTGATTTATTCAAATGAGACACAAGGGTATTGTTTCTACCACGAATTTTTGAGAACATAATGTTTGTTTGCTCGAAATAATGTCCTTTTGGAGATTCGTTTCCAAAATGACAAGTGGGAGAAAATAGACCTCGAAAGTTTTCGAGGCGAACAACAAACATAAACGGACATTCCGGAGGCTTTTCGAAGTGCTTCAGAAAATCCGAACTTATTCTTTAAGGACTTTAGAAGTGGCTTTAAAGAATAGACATCTCTTAGAAGACTTTACAAGTGCTTCAAGGAGAACAGAATATTCAAAGGACTTTCAAGTGGCTATTGATATTCTATTGTTTGATGTTCTATACCCAAGTAGGTATAGAATTCAAGTCACTGAAACTATGAGATTCTTCTATTAGATAGTGAAGAAACATAGAGATCAGGTCAATGAAACTATGAGATTCTTCTATTAAATAGTGAAGAAACCTACAACTTGCAGTCAAACTATTATCATGTAGATTAATGAGTTTGTGACTTGTAAGAAAGCTATGACGAAATATAGATTCCCTAAAATGGTTAGAGGCCATATATAGACTATATGTTTAATTGGTTAAAGGCCATAAAACATACTCAATGTTTTGATGACAAAATTGAAATTTTGTTGATTTGCAAGAATAGGTTCACACCTATTGGTTGCAAGTTTGTTTTAAGGATAAAAACCATCAAACATGGAATTGTGTTCACACACAAAGCTAGATTAGTTGCTAAAGGTTACAAGCAAATTCATGGCATGGATTGTGTTGAAACCTCATGCAAAATCGTAATGCTTAAGTCTATAATTCAAGCAATGATTGCATATTGGTACATATGGCAATTGGATGACAAAACGTATTCCTCAATCAAATATTGGAATATAATATGTACATGGTATGTCATAGAATTTGTGGATCCAAATAAATGCTTGAAAAGGAAAGCTAGCTTATAAAATCTAAGTACAGATTTAAGCAAGCAATTGGGAATTGGAACTGTATTTTAAGTGAAGCTAATAAGCATTTTAGTTTCATAAAATATACATGATTCTTATAGATGTATAAGAAGTTTAGTGGGAGTACATAAAAACTTATTTGGTCCTATGTGTATCACACACATATCTCTCTATTGTGAAATAACATTCAAATGCTAATGACTTAGATTTGAAATTATTCATCAATAATGGACCATGGCGAAACTTAGTACATACTGGGTATTAAGATCTATTTACAAAGATCTTATAATATTGTTTTAGATTAAGTAATGGCATTTACTAAATCAAACACGAAAGTCTCCATTGGAGATATTCGACCCATGTGAATAAATCTAAGTAAAGGATGTTTGAACTATGTATAAGCATTTACTAAGTTAAACATCAAAGAGTCTAAATGAGATTCTTAACCTATATTATATGTCAAAGAATTTAGCTGGATTCAGTATCTACTGAAATTGAATGAGCTAAAGTTACATGAATAGAATTCAATTGGGAATTATTCTGCAAAAGAATTTATCATGTATGATATAATATGAGGATCGCCAAAAATGTATCGTATGACTTTAGGCATGACGAACATATACCAATCTCTATTGATCTAAGTGAAGATCAACTAGATTGAGATCAAGAACACTTATGGTACTTGAAAAGGTACATAGGAATAGTTCTTGATTCAAGGAAATAAAGATATGCTAAATATTGATGATACACGCATAAACACTGGCAAAGGATCAAGCAAGACCCTTTGGAGTTAACCATTGACAAGGACGAGTTAAAGAGCATCGTGTTTCGAAATGGCAACATGGATTGGAGACCATGAGTTGTTGCGTGGGAAATTAAAATATTAATTTCTATGTTCTAAGATACAGCTGGAAAGTCTTCCACATATCTGTGAACTGCTTGGATAAGCAAATCCAAACAAAGCATCACTAGCAACCTAAACAGTTGAAGTAAAAGTACTTATTGCCTAAGAAGCAATAAAACAGGGTTGTTTATGTTAAAGAGTTCTTCACTGAACTTGGGAAGATCACCTATCTGCTGGCTTGATGGTTCTTCATTGAAAAATGCGTAGAACCACTCTTGAAGCAAGAAAAGGTCTGCTAACTTGATGGTTCTTCATTGAGAAATGCGTAGAACCACCATTGTAGCGAGAAAGACTAGATCACAAAATAAACATACTCAAAAGATCTTATCATCTATCTCGAAGAACATTCGATGAAAAGGATATTAAGACTGGCAAAGCATGATAACTAAACCTATGCAACAAGTGAGAAGCAACACTTACATTGTAGCACTGGAAATCAAGCATAGCTTTGAAATTCCATGAACTGTTTTAGAAGATGGGTTTGAGGCCCATGGTTGTAAAACATTGGGGTTGAACATTTATCATATATGAAATGCATTTTCATATTCCATTTAATCTTGGTTTAGTATTAAATGATGAGTCCCTTCAATTTGACGATATATTCAAGATAGACTGTCAGGACCAGTCCTGTGACTAAGAAATGTCTATCAAGTGAACTTGAATGTCAAAGGTTGAAAATGGTCCCTAGTCGGAGTTTTCTATAAAAATTGGACGCATAGAAAACGTTAGACGATTAGAATGCAAGATGACTAGTAGTTCTGTTTCTTGAACTATGTGGACATGGCAATGTCATAATCATTTGCATAGATACTTACTTTGGGAAGACTAGTATCGGACAAGACCTATGAAACTTTACTGTAAGAGATGAAAATCTGTCATAAGTAAATTTCATTAAATTATTAGACACTAAATCCTCAATACCTGAGTGATTTGAGATTACTTGTTTGAGAACTGGTTGCTTTGACGTTGACCAACCGTCGCACCGTAAAAGGAGGCTATAAAGGCAACGCTCAGGTAATCACCTATCAAACGAAGTCTAATCTCAAGATCGCAAGATTGGGATTGTCCTCCCATAAATCGGGATGAGATGCTTAAAAGTTGTACAAGGCCACTCGGAGAGCTAGAAACTGTGAAATGCATGGCCGTGCTCGGATGAATCATAGGCTATGATTATCTGTTTATTTGATCAGTTGAACTCTGAAACCGAGGAACACCTCTGGACATAATAAGGATGACAACTCTTACCTTATGTTCGAGAGCAAGCATCGAGCGACAAAGGAATTAGGAAATGCACACTTGTCCCTAAGGACAAGTGGGAGACTGAAGGAAATAATGCCCTTGGTCCAAGTATGCATTCTATGATAAGTCTAATAAATGCGGTTCAGTATTAATTAACAAGTTAATAATTCAGTGAGATCAAGTGAGCTGAATGCCTAGCTAGAGGCCGCTTCAGTTCAAGTGGAATTAATGATATTAATCCACAGCTTACTCTTGACTGAACCCGTAGGGTCACACAAATAGTACGTAAACGGATCAAGTATTTAATGGCATTAAATACTCCATCTATGAATATTCAGAATCGACGGATCTTGGTTTCAGTGGGAGCTGAGATCGTCACAGGTAAGAAATGAATACTCCGGAAACGATGATATTGCCGGAAACGGAAATATGGATCGTATCGGAAATATAAATATTATCCAAGTCGTAGATGTTTCCGGAAACGGAAACATGGTACTTATCGGAAAATATTATCGGAAATGGAAATATTGCCAGAATCGGAAATATTGCCGGAAACGGAAATATTGTCAGAATCGGAAATATTATCGGAATCGGAAAATAATTCCGGAAACGGAAATATTAAATATTTGTTCGAAACGGAAATTAATTCCGGAATCGGAAATATTAAATATTGTTCGTATCGGAAATGAATTCCGGAATCGGAAATTTAATCGGAAGCGTATCGTACGAATAAGCATCGGACGAGGCCTGCCGGACGAGGGCCCAGCACGAAGCCAGGCCATCGCCCAGCAAGCCAAGCGCGCCACACGAACAGCCAAGGCCACGCCAGGCCCAACGCAAGGCCAGGCCCAGCAGGCCGAGGCAGCGCGCACAGCGCGCGCAGCGCGCGCAGGAGCTACGTGGGCTTGTAGCTCGCGTAGGCCTCGCTGCGTGGGCTGCTGCTCGCACGCACGCGCATGGGCGGCCCATCGTGGCTGCCGTGTGTGTGTGCGTGAGTGTTTGTGTTCATGCACGATTCCTAAAACATGCAGAGTTCGGTTAATGATTAAATTCCTAATTCTATTAGATAAATTAATTAATTAGAGTTCTTGTAGGATTCTAGGTTTAATTAATTTGTATCTGAATAGGATTCCAATTCCCTTTCCATACCCCTATAAATATGTGGCCTGGGTTCACAATTTATAATGAGTTTCAAAGTATTCAAAGTGAGTTTTGAAAGAAAAATTCAATCACACATCTTGCTCAAAAGTGCCGAAAATTCTAGTACCTTAAGGGCGATTCTAGTTGGTCAATCTTAAGGCGGATCCGGACGTGCTGTGGACTATCTACGGAGGGACGACACTTGGAGTCCTAAAGACTTGTTCTTGTTCGGTTCGAGCGCAGCTAGGGAGGGCACGCAACAAAGAGTATGCATCTAAATTATGCTATATGATTATGTGTAAATAATATGTATTCCTGGGTTAATGGTTGTTTCCGCATGATTTATGTAATATCATATGTATCATAACCTAACAATAGTAACTCTTAGAACAATATAGTTACTATTCTAAAAAAATATAGTAACGTTTTTTATGCAATCAAAATGACTTATAGTAACTATATGTTACTCAAATAATAAAATACCATAAAAAAGAGAGTAATTGTATCTTATTAAAGATAACTATATCTGTAAGATAGTAACTATTTGAATTTATACACAAAATTATTCACTTTTTATATATACCAACTCTTCACATTTAGTGGTCACCCTTCTTTACATATAGTAACTCTATATAAAATATAGTTACTATTTTGATAATATAGTAACTTTCGTTATGCAATCATATGACTTACAAATTTATAAGAGTAACTATATTTGAAGAAAGGTAACTATTTCATTCAAATAGAAACTATATTTATAATAAGTAAATTGAACAATATGACACAAATACTGCAAAAGTTATAATTACTCTCATATATCAAACAATTAAAAATCATTGAGAGTAACTATATCAAACTTAGAATTAATTGTACATTCTAAGTAGTAATTCTACTACATACTAACACAAAAAATTAAATTGTTTTTTCAGCAATAATTATTAACCACGTGAAGCACCTCGTCCACGTGCCTTCCCGCGTTTGCCTCCTCTGGTGCGTCTCCCGCCTTTGCCACGTCCTTTCCCTTCAACATTGACATCTGTCTCAGCTTCATCTTCTGTTTCAACATGTTTGGATTTCCTTGCTGAACTATTTCTTGCAACAATTTCAATTTTTGAAGCATCATTCATGTATTTCTGCGTCAACTCTTCCCTTTGTTTAATTAGGGCATCCAAAACATCTTGTTTCCTGTATTTCCTGAATGCAACCATTCGTTTCAGATATTCATCTCTGTAACAATTCAAATCTGACAACACAATGGTGCCACACATACAAGCCCTGAGAAACTTCCTGAAATCTTCCTGCAAATATTTGAACAGTAACTATTAGAATAAAAACAGTAACTATGATAACAAAACAATAACTATAAAGAATGAAAAGAAAATATGAATAACATTAATTATTTTTAACACAAAAACTTACACCTGCCAAGGGATCAAAGTCAAAAATCCCAACACCATCTTGTACCGTTTCAACACCATGAAAGACTATCATAAACATCATCAAATAGACACAACAGTCTTTGTCATAATCACCTCGCTTCCAATTACCACCGACCGGGATAAATTTGAAGCTTTTAATATCTTCATGATGAATGTTATCCATATTTTTCAGTAGTTTTTCCAATGAAGAACACTGTACAAAACATATAGTAACCTTTGAAATCATATAGTAACTATTACCAACATATAGTAAGAATTAAAATCATATAGTAACTATTAAAATCATATAGTAACTATTACCAGTTGGTTAAAAATCATATAGTAACTATTAAAATCATATAGTAACTATTAAAATCATATAGTAACTATTAGAATCATATAGGAACCATTAAAATCATATAGTAACCATTACCAACATATAGTAACCTTTGGAATCATATAGTAACTATTTTATAAAGAGCAACTCTTTGTACACATAATTATTTCTAAAACAGTATAGTAACTATTGCATAACATATAGTAACCTTTCAGATAATATAGTAACTATAGTACTAACCTATTAAATCACTCAGTAACTATTTATAAAACATAATTACTGCTTTAAAGTTAAATTACTTTCTAGAAAAGATAGTAACTATTTTAAAAACATAGTTACTGTTTTAAACAAATAGTAACCTTGTCAAAAATATAGTTCCTCTAAAAAAGAAAGACTAATATAAAGGTAACTATAACATTTATAGAGTAACTACAAAAAAAAAAATGTAACTATAAAAAAACTTACCAAGACAGAATAAGCTTTCTTCCTTTGTTCCATCTCTTTTGGTTCCAGAAGCATATTATCAAAGAAATAGACAGTTTTGTCTTTCATACTAATGACAAACAGGTAATAATGCTTCGGGTCTTCAATCAGAACAGGAGCAAAAATCTATATAAAAAAGAAAAACAACAGATTACAACTACAAGAAAGGAGACAAAAAAAAAGAAGATAATATGGTTATATAAAGAAAATATAAATCATACTATATTACAATCGATTGAACTTCATTTACATCTTTCACACCATAATTAAGACAAACACACAATTCAGACAAGATTTTTTCATTGCCTGGTTTCTCAATTAAATCAGCAACATATTTCTGCAAATCAATATTAAAAGAAAAATTAAACAAAGGCCAAAAAAATTTAAAATAATTAACATTCTATATTATTAAAAATATAACTTACACAATATGTGCCACCTAAAAACAGCTTCTGAGGAGAACCCGCAGGATTCTTTTCATTTTCATTCAATAAGAAAGCCCAAGCTTCAATATGAATCAAAAGAATATCAAATGTGGAAGGAAGGGTCCACATGTCATCTCTTCCTACCGCAATAAAATGATTGTATTCTATAACTTTATCACTGAAAAACATAAAAAAGAAACAATAAATATGTCAGAAGAATTATAAAGGTTACTATAATAAATAAAAGGTAACAATAGAATATAAAAGGTAAGTATAGTAAACAAAAGGATACTATAGTATACAAATAGTAACTATATTATATGAAAGGTTACTATAAAGTTAGGGCAACAACTTCACTTTTAAGAAAGGTAACTATATTATATGAAAGGTAACTATATTATATGAAGGGTTACTATAAATTATGAAAGGTAACTATATTATATGAAAGGTAACTACATTATATGAAAGGTAACTATATTATATGAAAGGTAACTATAATATATGAAAGGTATCTATTTTATATGAAAGGTAACTATAATATATGAATGGTAACTATATTATTTGAAAGGTAACTATAAATTATTAAATGAGAAAACTTCTACTTACTCAGTCAAAATACCCTCTCCATCAGTCAGAGCAGCAAAGTCCACAACTTCTTGAACAAATGCTGGAAGATGCCTCATTAAATCTTCAAATGCTATCATAAACGGAGACATAAACATCACATTTTCCTCTATGCCATAGACACTGACATTCACTCTTGATACAGCATGGTTGTTAATGATGCATTTTTGAAATGCAGCCCACACGCGCTCATATTCTTCTATTTCTTCATCATCATCCTCCGTAATTTCTTTAGCTTTGCTTTTCAAAGAATCAAGAACTGCATTTATTTGAGTGTCAGGATCAACTTCTCGAATAATTGCTTCGGTAGATGTTGTTGCATCAACAACAGCAGCTGTAACAACTGCAGGCTCAGCTGGAACAACGGCAGAAGGTTGAGGGGCAGCAGTAACAACTGGATTGTTACTTGAACCAAAAATGTCATCTCAACCATTTGGTAGATTCTTCACCAATTGATGAATCTCCACCAACTCATCAACCATCTTTTGATAAGTGGAATTTTCCAAAATATCATCGCCATGGTTCTGCGAAGGCATTGAAGCCTTTAATTTGAACAGCTCTTCAGCATGGATGGCTGAAACTACATCCAGATCTCTCTTCATCAACAACCACTGACCATGAAAATCCTAATAACAAAATACATAAATTTAAATATGGAACATAATATGAAAATTTAACTAAAAATACAAAAAATATTATAAGAAAAGGTATCTATAGTATATAAAGATAACTGTATAAAAGTTAACTATAGTATATGAAAAGTAACTATAGAATATAAAAGATAACTATAGAAAATAAAAGATAACTATAGTAAATAAAAGGTAACTATAGTATATAAAAGATATACACAAGATAACTATAGTACATAAAACATATAGTAACTATTTATACCATATAGTAACTGTTTAAAACATATAGTTACTATTTATTAAAACAAAGTAATGGTAACTTAGTGTATGAAAGATAACTATAGTACATAAAAGATAACTATAGAATATAAAAGATAACTATAGAATATAAAAGATAACTATATATACCTACATTTACTAAACCAAAGATAATGATAACAATAGCGTATAAAAGATAACTATATCATATAAAAAATAACTATACTATATATTGACAAATATATCAATAATAAAGTAAACTTACATCAGTGGCTTTAGAGAAAATTTCTTCATCCGTAGGATGAGAATCAGGGATTTCAAAGTGAAGAATCCTAGGACGCCGACTTGGAATTCGACGCCCAACATAGGGCTGTTCAGCTCTTCCCCCACTGCTGCCAGCTTCATTTTCTTTCGAAATAGATTTGATTTGGGTCAAATCTATTTGACCATCAACAAAAACAAACTTTTTGGAAATTGGATACTTCTCCTTCTCCAATATACCAGAACCATATAATGCACTCATATTGGCATTTTCAGCATGAATCCGATCGGTTACCATCTTCGATGTCAATGCTGAATAAGAGGTAATTGATCAGGAATACCACTGGAATTCCTAAACTTAATCCTCTGAAAATACACAAGTTGCAAAAACACAACACAGCCTCCAAATGTCTTTTGATCTTTGCCTTTCAATAAACAATTTTTAAATTTCACTGTTTCCTCACATAATACGTCAAGAACGTATTTACACCAATTGTATTTTGGAATCATTTTAGGATCTTCCAAAGCCTTAGCCAATCTCAAATCTACAGTCCTATTGGCTGTTGGAGTAAAAAATGTAGAGAAAGCAACAAAAACAAATAATTGTTTAAACAGATCACCACCATCTGTCAACAATTTAATCTTGTCCTCAAGCAACCTTATAGGAATTTGAGCATTGACCTCTTCAAAACCGAACTCTTTTCTCCACTTGATCTTCAAATCAAAATCAAGATTAGTGGAATTGCGCCCACGTTTAACCCCTTCAACCTCCAGCTCAGAAAGGGGGAGCATAAACAAATCGTACACATCATAATCACTGATTTCAAATTGCTTGGAATCACTGATTGTAAACAGAGAACTCACACCATCAAAGCACTTGATGCACCAGTATATCATCTGAGTGTTTTTTCGACTTAATTGAAGGCCTGACAATCCTCCAAACCCTATCTCTTGAACAGCTGCCTTTTGATCAGGAGAGAAGTCTTTAATTAATTTACACAATGATCCTCCTGAACATTGTGTATCAAAATTAAACCTGAAAAAAATGAATAATGAAAGTAAGTCAGCTTTATATATCATATAGGAAATTTCGGTATTTACTACCTTAAAGATACACCATTTTTGTATTTACTACCTTATGAAATTTTTATTTTAAATTACTACCTTAAACTTTCTAATTATTTTTATTTACTACCAATTTACAGTTTTTTCATTTTAAAAATAAGATATCTCTTCCGTTTCTTAATCGTTTAAAGTGATTCAAAGTTCATTATTTTCCTTTTTCTATAGGGATTTCATTGTGAACGACATTTCAAAACAATTCGTTTGATAATTCATTAAATATTTTAATATTTTACAAATAATATTTAATTAGTTTTACATTTCATAAAATGTTAAAAGCAAGATACCTATGGAATCCTTACACATAAATGAGAATAATGGGTTTTGAATCACTTAAAATGACTAAGAAACGAAAGAGATATCTCAATTTTAAAATTAGAAAACTATAAAATGGTAGTAAATACATAAAAATTGGAACTTTAAGGTAGTAATTTAAAATAAAAATTTCATAAGGTATTAAATACAAAAGTGGTATATTTTTAAGGTAGTAAATACCAAAAAATCCTATCATATAGTAACTATTTAGAACACATAGTAACTGTTTAAAACATGTAGTAACTATTAGAAATATATAGTAACTATTTAGAAAATATAGTAACTGTTTAAAACATATAGTAACCTTTCAAATAATATAGTAACTATACAACACATAGTACACATAGAACCTATTTATAACATATAGTAACTATTTAGAAGATATAGTAACTGTTTAAAAGATAAAGTAACTATTTAGAACATATAGTAACCTTTGATATAGTCACTATTGTAAACATAGTACACATAGAACCTATTTAGAACATATAGTAACTGTTTAAAACATATAGTAACTATTTAAAACATATAGTAACCTTTGGAATCATATAGTAACTATTTAGAAGATATAGTAACTGTTTAGAACATATAGTGACTGTTACCAACATATAGTAACCTTTGGAATCATTATAGTAAGTGTATAAAACATATAGTAACTATTGAAAACATATAGTTACTATTTAGAACATATAGTACATGTTTAAACATATAGTAACTATTTAAAACATATAGTAACCATTTAAAACATATAGTAACTATTTAGAACATATAGTAACTGTTTACAAAATAAAGATAACATGTACCTATTACAAAGATATAGTAACTACTTAAAACATATAGTAACTATATATAAATTAAATTAACACTTACACAATTGGCAGACCATCAGCGCCAACTTCTTTCAATACTTGTGCATGCAGTTGATGAGATTCAGGCTGTGGAACGTCAACCAAAGAAGAATTTTGTAATACTAGTTGTTGATTAGGTTCTTCTTCTTCAATTGGTTCTGTTTCAGGTTCAAACTCAATATCTTTTGTTATCGGATTGCCAGCCTTTTTGTTCTTTTTTATAGCTACAGATTCCTTAGCAACTGAAACAAAACAATTACAATCATATAGTAACCATTACAATCATATAGTAACCAATAAAATCATATAGCAACCATAATAGAATATAGAAACCATTAGAATCATATAGTAACTATGACAAACATATAGTAACCTTTGAAATCATATAGTAACTAATGTACAAATAATAAGTTATAAAATAGTATAGTAACTATTGTACAACATAATAGTAACCTTTCATATAATATAGTAACTATTTATTAGACATACTAACTGTTTAAATTTATAATAATATTTAAAAAAGATAGTAACTATTTATAATACATAGTTACTGTTTTAAAGTTATATTTACTTTTTAAAAAAGATAGTAACTATTTTAAAAACATAGTTACTGTTTTAAAGTTGTATTTACTTTCTAAAAAAGATAGTAACTATTTTAAAAACATAGTTACTGTTTTAAAGTTATATTTACTTTCTAAAAAAGATAGTAACTATTTTAAAAACATAGTTACTGTTTAAAACATATAGCAACCTTTTACAAAATTTAATTGCTCTAAAAAACTACTAGCACTATGAACATTCCAGTCACTAATAAAAGCACTTAAAAACTTCGTAAAATAAAATAAAAGGTAACTATATCTTTGAAACAGTAACTTCATGAAACACTAACCCTAATTTCAACAAAACCACAAATAATTCAATAATTCAAAATCAAACAAAAAGTAAGTTCAAATTACCAGGAATTATTTTACGAACAGGATTTGGCCGTCTTCCTCGCCTTCGAGGACCGTCAACTGCCACTTCAGCGACGACATTATCGACTTCAGGTTTCTTCACTGCCGGTTTCTTCGCTGCCGGATTCTTCGGTGCCGCCTTCTTCACCATTTGGAAAGAGTAATTTGATGCAAATTGGAAGAGTAATTTGATGCAAATTGATCAAAATAATCACTGAAATTAAATTTGAAATGGAGAGAGAAATTCAGAGAGAAGTTCGAAAGCAGTTTAGAGAGAGAAGTTGAGTGAGAAGTTCAAAAGCCGGGAAAAAAGGAAATTAAAAAAAAACATATATATAATTAGGAAAGCACGTGGCAGTTACACGCAACTTCTCGCACGCAACAACGCAAAGACTATAATACCCTGGTCCATAGCATGGGCCGGGTTTACTATAGTGTAAATACAAGTATATTGCCCTTCATAGTTTATAGAATATACTCCCTCTGTCCCGGAATACTTGCAACGTTTTGACTTTTTGCACTATTCACATAATTCACTTTAACCATATTTTATTTCAAGTATATGAAAATAAATGTTAGTATATAATATATTGTTTGCTTCTTCTTAATATATATTTAAAATATTAATATTTTATATGTTTTTATGTAGTTAAACAGGTGGTCAAAGTTGTGCATTGACAAGCGTATCCAGTCAAAACGTTGCGAGTATTCCGAGACGAAGGGAGTAGATCTATTCATCATATCATAAGTCGTCGGAGTACTCCGTAACTCATATATAACACATCTTTATTTAATTTTTTTAATTTTGTTGGTTTAAACATGGCAGAATTAAATTAAATGGAGAACAAAGTTCTTACATTTTGATATTTTATTTAGGACTTTACCTAAAATTGGAAACAACTCCTATAAACTAAAGCCTCAAGTCCTATACGTGACCAGCCACACCATCAACTTGATGGTGTGACATGTTCACACTTATAAATAAGCCCAACGTGTTTAAAGCCCATAAAATAAAGTAACATCAACAAAGAATATAAAGTAACATCAGCATAGAAAATAAAGTAACATCAGTAAATACAAAAAACCTCTAACATGAAATTGAAGAAAATGCAATAAAACAAGAAAAGTAACAGCGAATACAATGTATAAGTAACACTAGCATAGAAAGTTAAGTAACATCAGTTATATAATAAACCTCTAACATGAAATTGAATAAACTGCAATAACTAAAAGGTAACACCATCATAAAATGTTAAAGTAACACAAGTCTATATAAGGAACCTCGAACATGAACTTCAAAAATTTGTAGGATAAGGGTGAAAATAACAACGAATACAACGTATAAGTAACATTATCATACAAAGTCAAGTAACATCGGTGTATATACAAGAAACCTCTAACATGAAACTGCAATAAAATAAGAAAAGTAACAATGAATACAATGTATAAGTAACATCAGCATAGAAAATCAAGTAATACTAGTCTATATAAGGAACCTCTAACATGAAATTCAAGAAACTGCAGAAAAACAAGAAAAGTAACAGCGAATATAATGTATAAGTAACACCCGTCAATAACTTTCTCCATATTAGCTACGCGCGTCACACTATCAACTTGATGGTGTGGCTGGTCACACATGAGACTCACTGAAACTAAAGTACGGAGTATTAAGTACCAAGAATGAAGACTACACTAATGAAGTCACAATGTTTTTCTTGAAATGAAAATAAAACTACGTCAAGACTTCTAAGAGTGTACGTGTTCTATTTATCTAAATTTTTGTTAGAGGATCTGGTATGATAATCGATTAATCGACTCACTTTTCATTTACTTCCACTACTACAAAAGGCCTTAATTCTCGACGACATTACCTCGACGATGCGGATTACCGTCAGCATAGTGGAGATGGTCCGCGTTATTTCTCGACGGTGTTTAACGTCTATTCAATTCCTCGACTGAGTACAGTGTCGAGATAGCACGGTTATAACACGTGATTCATTTGTTTTGGGAAGAAGGGAAAACCGCTCAGGTAAACCCTAACACTCGTTCTGGTTTTCAACTTCTCACCTCACCGCCTTCATCTCCTTCATTCACCCGTACTGCTGAGAAAATCCGCCATTTCTCAATGGAGATGCAAATTTCTTCCCCTGCAAATTTGTTTTCCCTTGTGATTTGTGTCACTCTTACTCAATCCCGCTACACCTATGTCCTCTCCAATGTTATAAAACTTCTAACTTCTCTCAGATTGCAGACCTTGTTCGACCATCTGGGTGGATTTTGCAATTTTAGGTCTTGTGTTTGGTAAGTAATTTTAATTTATCCGTGAACAATCTTTAATTTGAAATTCGTTCTTTCATATTTTGGGTTTAAATTTGTGCAATTAGGGATTTGCTTTTCTGTTTTGGTGAATTGGCAACTCAACGAATATCAATTATTGATTTCGATAAATTTTATTCCGTTTTTTCATATGAATTTAGGTTTATAAATTGCCCTAAAACTTCTCTTTATGGGGTCGATGTTAAATTGATGAAATTCGGCATTTGAACTTCAATCAGGAGATCATGAACGACTATATAGGTTCATAACAGATCTCTCCTTCTATGGAATCAGAGTTTTATCTCATTTCAGGTACTAATTTTCTCTTCTTTCAAGATCTGATTTTTTTCCTCCAATTGTATGAGTAATTGTTGAGAGTTTGAATTATTTTATATGTTAGAGGATAATGAGTATTACTCCAGCAATATTTCTGCTTTTGATTAGTATGTGAAGTACATTATGCCTAGAGACATAGTGGTTCTTATTGTAGAATTCTTATATTCCTGTAGATTGAGTTTGAATAAATTATTTTTTTAATGAATTCTCCAGGAATTTGGAAAATTCGTTTTGTCCGATAAGTTTATCCTTCCCTTTATAACTCTGTTTAAGGCGCTTAAACATTTATAGTTTTTATTGAACAAGGCTATTAGTCCTTTACAACTGAGTGCACTTTCTCCGCATGTGTTTCAGCAAGTGATGTGCTTGGGGTAATTGATTGAGTTGGGTTCTGATCTTTAGATTAACTTGTATATGCATCTTCTAATTTAAAAGTGTTAGTTATTCTGATGGATTATTATCTAATATTTCGCAATTAGTGTATTTAAAATCTGGTCAGAAAACATGGATGGCAGATGAAAATATGAAATCACAGAGAGACACAATTTTCTAGGGAATGCCTCTTGTCCAGGTCTCTGATAAAATCTTCTGGTTTTGCGAGGGTTGTTTGATCTATTTGTTATGATGTTGCAGTGTGCTACTTTTCTTGTATGTTAATGTCGTTGTATTACCACCTTTAACAAAAGCATACATATTATCGAATTTTGTGAAGGGAAATAATTTTTTGA
Organism: Spinacia oleracea; assembly: GCF_020520425.1. Classification (NCBI taxonomy): domain Eukaryota; kingdom Viridiplantae; phylum Streptophyta; class Magnoliopsida; order Caryophyllales; family Amaranthaceae; genus Spinacia; species Spinacia oleracea. The sequence goes on from NC_079490.1 coordinate 9,757,818, forward strand.
AGTAAAGTTAAAGAGACATGTGATTAAACAACAGTAAGCATATCATAGGAGATTATTAACATGGCTTTACATATACTTTAAACATAAACCAACAAATAAGCTCAAAGATCTTCTGTATGTAATGTTATGTAGAATTTTTGATATGGTTGTGGCTCGAGGCAAGCAATCCTACACTGGAAAGAATTTATCTGATTTGGTTAATTAAGTGTTATACTGAGCTTTCCTTGCATTTCTTGTAGTTTTATACAAATGTATTAGGAGAGATCTTCGATTCAATTGATGGTACCATATGTTGGTGTAAATGGATTTGGTAAGTTATTGAGTTGAATTCCTTTATAATACAACACTACTACAAAATGCGTGCTTTCTCGACGCGATGGGGTCGACGCTGTGGGAAACCGCTTGGAAGGAAAAGCAGTCCGCGTGTTTTGTCGACGGTTTATATCGTTGAAACAATTTGTCTACTTATAACAGCGTCGACAATTCCCCATGTGCTCCACACGTGACCTGAACAGTTCGTGACTACAACTTTTGGGGGAAAAGAACGCCCCTCGTTTCCACAGCCGCATTAAACCTTCTCTCTCATCAGTTCTCAAATCATCCCAACCCTAAAATCAGTTCTCATTATTTTTCTTCTAATTTTCAGGATCTGAGAGTTAATTTCTTGCTCGAATAATGTATGAAGTATCTTCAAGTTTTTATCTTTCATCTGAAGTTCTCAATTTCTAGGGTTTGTTTTTGTTAATTATATATGTCGAATCGAATTTATTTTCAGGTCTTGTTATTGAAGTTCTTGATTCAAATCCCGTTAGCAATCGGTTATTTTTCAAGTTTCTTCTCTCATTTGTTTAGTTGTTATTTGGTATGGATAATTAAAATTTTGATTTGTGTATGTTTTAGGTTTTCTTTCTTTTATCATAATTTTTTGCCATTGAACTGTGTTTTCGTTTGAAATTGAACTCTCACTTCCTTCGGATCTAACATTCGTCACCCCCATCTCCAGGTCTGTTCAAGGATTCACAAGTTTGGCCACCAACTTTCTCGCCAATTACAGGTTGATTTTCGCCCCTCTCAAGCTCTCTTTCTCTTTTGTATTCTTTCAATTATTCTCTGAAATTGCAGCTTTTAATATATTTTGTTTATGATTCGTAACATTTAGGAAATTATTCACACTTGTGAATTACCTCTTAAAAGTCATTGTTTATATTTTCAATTCGGATCATTTGGGAAATTTCTTTGCCCTTAACTTTATTTATTTGCACAGTCTGCTAATTTCTCTTACATTTACTCCTATTTAGGTACTTACAATTTTTCATCTGATTCTACTATGTCGCTGGTAACTTAATTTTCCCCCTTCTCTGTTTTTGTTTTAGATTAGTATATTTGGTTAAATTTCTTGCTCAGGGAAATTTCATAGTCAAATTGAGTAGGATTGAAATTTAACTTTGTAAAGAAGGAGTATTGTAAATTAGATTAGATTCAGGTTTTACTGTTTCAAAATTTAGGACCCAAAACATAATACTTCCCGAAACTAAATTTCAAGAAGAATACAATTAGTAAACAAGTCAAGACTTTTGATTGCATTTGATTAGTTAATGTTTTCACAATTATGTTAGAGTACCTCTTTTCTTTACTTATAGGTATATTCTTACATTTAGTTGCTTTTATAAATTAAACTACTTCATTTCTCGAATTTTATTTCTTTAGAAATGCTGCAAATCTGCAATTGTCTTTAGTGAGCTTCCAATTGTTTCCTTTACTAGGCAGGACACTGTAAGCCTATGTTACTCCGACACTCCCTCGGACGGCTGGTGTCGGTGTCGACACGACCCGACCCGCGACACGACGCTCGACACGTGTCCGGGGAGGTGTCGACACCGATGTCGGAAAAGTGTCCCGAATACAGTGTCGGAATCGGAAGGAGAAAAAAGAAAGTAGAAAAAAAAATTCAAAACTTATCATTCAAGATTAAGATATACATCGTAGGTGTTAAAATTTGTCTTACCCATAACCAAAGACACTAGATCTTGAAGAATTCGAAACCCTAGCTCTAGTAATTGACGGTCGGAGAAGGCGAGAAAAGAAAAATATTGTTGGGGCTTTTATTGTATAAGAAAAAACGATTTGAATTCCCTCTTCAATTTTGTTTTTCGTTAAAAATTAACTCTTTGAGAAACAACCATGCCATGGCTTCTATCCCGTCGTTTTGGTGTGTGAGTTGTTTCTGCAATTTTGCCTGGGTGGGGAAGGTGGACGGTTTCTAACTATTTTTTTTTTACTTTTTTTTACTTTTTTGTTACTAAAGTAAAGGTGTGGTGTGGGAAGTAGATAAACCCACGTGCCTACTACCTACCTTTCCCACTCAATGTTTTATTTTACTTTTTTTTTTTTTTTCATTTATTGTAGAGTGATGACAAACCCATGTGCCTGGGAGTATGTTTCCCATTCATTTTTTTTAGTTTTTTTTTCCTGTATTTCATTTATTGTTAGTTTACTTTAATAAATTTTGCATTTAGATATTTAAGTAGCTTTTATTAATAATTTAATGCCTCATTTTTTAATTTAACAATTTCTTTTGTATTTAAAAATAAAAGTGTCGTGTTTTTATCCGACACTTTGTATTAGAGCGGTGTCTAAAAAACAAGTCAAGACACCCCTTTGACCGTGTCGGGGTGTCTGCAAATATTTGGATTGAAGTGTCGGACACGACACCGACACCCGTGTCTGAGTAACATAGCTGTAAGCAAATAGAGTATAACTAATTACTTTGATATGTATGTTGTGAACTCTGTAACAGAGATCACTGTCATATTTTATTTGCATGTTGTGTCTGCTTCCTTCAGTTTCCTTTGATGTTAGGTGGGATAACTAGGAGCGAATCTATCACTAGACTTTGAGCCTATCTCACGTGAACACTTGAGAAAATGGACTAAACTTTGACCTTAGTGTTTCTTTCAAAATCCGTAAAAAAAAATATGTTCTATCATGTATGTTGTACTGCTGTAGAGTACTATATTGTAACAAGGTCAACTGCAGCAGCAGCCGGATGCTACTGCCAATTTTGCTCATGAACCCAAAATTACTAGTTTTGTTTTTGTTAACGCTGCCAAGCATGTAATTTTTCTATGTTTTTGTTTTTTGTTCAACCCTTTTTTGGGTACTTTTCAATTAATTTTTCTTTGTTTATTAGTGAAATGTATGTGCAAGTTTAGAATTGACCGTCTTAACCAGAAATGTTGCCTTTTGATTGATGAAATTTGAACTGTATTGAATGGATTTTTTCCCATTTTAAGCTCATTATTTTCATGTTCATGTGTTTTCTTGAGTATGGTATTCTAGTTTGAATTTATCGAAAGGAGATGCTTTTTCTCCGACTTCTTCAGATCGGCAGCAGATATGACGAACTTTTCTTTCTATTCTCGTGTAGTTGTAAGTTTGAGATTTGTGCAACCCCAATAACTACCATGTTTCACTTCCAGAACTACTTTATCCTCTGCTTTTTCTTTGAAACCCCAATAATTTTTCTTTGTTTATTGCTGCAATGCTGTTTCGATCTGCAGGTGTTTGGTGCTGTTTTCAGCTGCACAGGTGTTGCTTCTTGCTGTTGCAGGGTGTGGGTTGTGCTCCTGATGTGTGCAGGCTGTTCTGCAGGGAGTCCAGGTGTTGCAGTCAGGTCTACAGGGAGTGTGGTGTTCGATTGCTGCTGTGTGCAATCTTATGTTGCGTACCCTTTTATTGCGTTTGTTGTGTTTGGTTGTTAGGGAGTGGTCTGTACTCCTCTAACTTTTTCTGCTGTTTCGTTGTTTAGATACTTTTGTTCATACCTTTTGGTATTAAATTTGTGTTTTGGAGATATATAGCTAGCTAATTTAATAGTTTGGACATGTGTAAACTTAATTTGATGATATGATATGAGGATTTGGAGCGAGCTAATACGTATTATTATATATATATATATATAGATTAATATATAATCTTGTCATTTATAATTTTAAAGGTAGTTAATTGCATATGTTTGGTTTGGTTTTAATTAATTAGTTTCAGGTTGATTTTGCTTTGGGATAAAATGAACGATTAAAAAAAAATATTAATTTCTCGACGCTATATAGTGTCAAAACATGATTCGCGCAAAAATTGTTGGTAAACCCGCAAAAAATATTACTTCGCAGATGACCGTCGAGAAATATATAGTTACACTAAAAACCGTCGAGAAACTCGACGCACAAAGGCGCCAAAAATATTTGGGTTTTTCTCATTGGTAGCCATCAACTTTTGCAAATTCTCAATGGTAACAAAATTTTTGCCATATTCTCTTAAATAACATTAGTTTTTAAAAGTTTCTCTAATATAGCAATATATTTATAATTAGTAGCTAATTAACCTAATTATAAATAATTAAATAAAAGAAAAAGGAAATTCATTACTCCTCTCTTAAACTCCACCCGTCTTCTTGCTCTTCTTGCCATAAACCATGGCTTCGATTTTTAAAACTTTTTTATGGTAAAAGTAAAGTTTAATCATCTATTGATCAAATGGGGACTTCTTATAACAAATTGTAAAATTAAAGTAACTTTTTTTTTGCGTCAGTTCTTTAAACCTTTTTCCCCATGAGCCCATTGCGATGAGAACCCTTAACAGATTGATTCAAGCATGCCAGAGGCCAGCATTGCCAAAGAGCTTGAATTAGACAAAGATAAGCGGTGGGAGAAACTGCACCATATGAATCATCTGAATGATCAAATGGGTCTTCTTCCAGCAAAGAGGAAAGGTCTTTTTTTAATTAAGTTTTAATTACAAGAACAATGCTACCATAGAGAAACTTTTAAAAACTAATGTTATTTAAGAGAATATGGCAAAACTTTTGTTACCATTGAGAATTTGCAAAAGTTCATGGCTACCAAAGAGAAAAACCCAAAATATTTTGTAGGCGACAAAAACCGTCGAGATTATCGACGCGGCAGGGCGACGAGAAATTCTCTACGGCCAATTTTCGACGCTAGGTTAGGGCGTCGAGAAAATATTTCTCGACGCAATTAGGCGTCGAAAAATAGCCAAAAAAGCGTCGAAAAATGACGCGTTTTGTAGTAGTGTTCGTACATTTTTTTATTCAACTCGTCTAGTAAATAATATCATGATATCGACTTTTTTGTTAGAAAATTGTTATAACGGATGCAAAAAGATTAAATTAACGTAATTAAAGAACACAGAGATTTAACGTGGTTCACTAACAATGTGTTAGCTACGTCCACAGGCAGAGGGGAGAAAAGTTTTATTGATCTTGAGGAATACAGATTACAGAATACGGCTAGGTTATGACCTAAAGAGTTTATATATTACTCTCTAGAGAGATGCGGAAAAGCCCAGAAAATAGGCCCACAACAGATAACCCGTGTCCAAAATAATAGATACCGTAAAGTTCGGGGGCGTTGCCCCCGAACCTCCATCGGGACAGCGAGATCCTCGTGTTGGGGCGTTGCAGTAAGGGACTTGACCGATTCAAGGCATTATCTAACAAAAATATATATAGGCATTTCTTTTATGTTATACCCACTACATTTTTTTTCTCCCTCCAAATGGCCGGGTCCAACAATCATGTACAATATTTTTCCAATTTTCCATTGCGGATATACTTAATAAAATTTCATAAACAACCTTACAATTGTTGTGATAACCTACTTTATACAGTTGTTGCGATAAAATATCTTATATTCCATCTGTCCCTTAATATTCGCTCTGGTTTAACCGAAACAAAGCTTTAAACAATTTAATTGATTTATTAATTTATTGGGTGGTAGTTGATAGGGGTAGTTAGTGATAAATGTGTCAAATAGGGGGGGGGGGGGGGTTGAGTAGTGTTAAAAAAATTAATATTGTTTTAGGAAGTAGGATATATTGGACTCTTTGGTTAAGTGAAAGAAATGATATAATATTAGTAAAAACGAAAATGATAAATGTCGCAACATGCGACCTTTAAGCTGTGTCACAATGATGACATGGCATGCTTATGTGTCATGATTTAAATTGGAAACTAAAATATTTAACTTATGTTACATATTATACATGTTTCAAAAAAAAAAGATAGAAAAATTTTAACATTCAAATTAGTTTCTTTCTTTATATCGACTACCTAATTTACATATTTTCATAGTAAAAATATTGCATTGATAGTAAAAATATTCTGAAGACACGTAGCCTACGCGGTGTTTATATGTACTAATTAAACTCCAACACATAAAAGTACTATAACTAAATGTTGTAGCAACTTGCGACTTTTATCATCACCCTTGTAAAACCATGTCATTATCAAGATAATTTACCCTGTTTTTTGTAATTTAACCTAATTTTTTGTAACTTTAACCTAGTTTTGATTAACTTTTATATTATCAATTAAAAACTTCATAAATAAATATTGTAAAGGGTTAAATGATTACTATTATACACTATTAGTGAATTTAAATAAATATTTTTTATTAAAATGAAAACTTTTATCACTAAAAACAGATAACTTTTACATATATATATAGTAAATTTTAAATATTTTAAATTAATTTTTAACCCGATGTATAATATTTATGGTACACCATTGATAAGTAAGAATTTGTGATATTTGAGCTAAAATAACATGTTTTCGTCTGCAGTTTATTATTTGAACACATTACTTGAGGCCCAAGGATATGCAATTTATCCTAGCACTACGTGTTTTGATATTCTGAAGCACGAGTCACAGTAGAGTTTGTCTACCAATGATGTCTTGGCCTAGTGGTTAAGACTGAGGGCCTGTGTACAATAGGTCTCAGGTTTGAATCCCCCACCCCATTTGTAATTTATATTGCCCTTGTGGCTCATTGGAATCAAAAAAACAATAGAGTTTGTCTCACATGCATCGACAACCAACAATTTCTGACTTCCGCGGCTAACATCTGAACTTCCATTTACGTGACCCATGGTCCACATTCTTTTTTATCAATATGGGTCCCACTTACGTCACTGTTAAGGCTGCGTTCTATTCACCTGATTTACACTTATTTTTTCCTGAACTTATCTTATCTGAACTTATCTGAACTTAACTGAACTTATCTGAACTTATCTGAACTTATCTGAACTTATTAAAACTTATCAAAACTTATTTTAGTTATGATTTGTACTTGGCCCACACTTATTTTTCCTGAACTTATCTTATCTGAACTTATCTGAACTTAACTGAACTTATCTTAACTTATTTTTCCTGAAATAAGTGAAAATAAGGTGAACAGAACAGGGCCTAAATCTACTGAGATTTCTGGGAAATCATACACTTACCCTGAGGGTAAGATGAGTAGACTTACCCTGCAATCAGGGATGCACAAGTAAGCAACTAAAAAGTAGGTTTAGGGGGGAAAATGTATGTTTAAGGGGGGGAAAATTTCACTGCTTGCGCCTTTCTGGTCTTCTTCAGCGGGCTTCTCAGCGCCTTATTTCCTTCCCAAATATTATACAGCCCAATTTTCATCTTAAATTTTTTTAAAAAAAAATTCAATTTTACACATTCTGCAGATTTACAGATAACCACAACCCCCTTTTTCTATTTTCCATTTTTTTTTTGGGCCTGTAAAATTTCCAAATCTTTGAATTGTCCCCAAACAACATCTTTCATAAAAACAACCAATTAATAAACCTTGCCTAATCTTCAAAACAAAATTCTCTCAACTGATAAACAACATTTCCTCTTCAACATTGGTAACATCGCAAGGTTTATTATAGACGAGGCAAGGTTGAAACGATGTTGAACCCAGATTAAGAAGCAAGGATAAATCGATCTCGAACGCAGATTAAGAACATAGTCTAAATTAACAGAAAAGATCAACAAATTTGGGGAGATCTGAAAAATCTTAGGTTTCATCGACAGTTCAGAAGAAAAAAAATAGAAGGAATTCTTATTTCTTTTTTTGAATTTCGAATTTAAAATGAGGCTGAAAATTTTGGGGGTGACTAGGAGATGACTAGGACATGAGCTGACAAAAATAACCAATTACATAACAGGGTACCATGACAAGACTTTGAAGGAAATAATGCCCTTGGTCCAAGTATGCATTCAATGTTAAGTCTAATAAATGCGGTTCAGTATTAATTAACAAGTTAATAATTCAGTGAGATCAAGTGAGCTGAATGCCTAGCTAGAGGCCGCTTCAGTTCAAGTGGAATTAATGATATTAATCCACAGCTTACTCTTGACTTAACCCGTAGGGTCACACAAATAGTACGTAAACGGATCAAGTATTTAATGGCATTAAATACTCCATCTATGGATATTCGGAATCGACGGATCTTGGTTTCAGTGGGAGCTGAGATCGTCACAGGCAAGAAATGAATACTCCGGAAACGATGATATTGCCGGAAACGGAAATATGGATCGTATCGGAAATATAAATATTATCCAAGTCGTAGATGTTGCCGGAAACGGAAACATGGTACGTATCGGAAAATATTATCGGAAATGGAAATATTGCCGGAATCGGAAATATTGCCGGAAACGGAAATATTGTCAGAATCAGAAATATTATCGGAATCGGAAAATAATTCCGGAAACGGAAATATTAAATATTTGTTCGAAACGGAAATTGATTCCGGAATCGGAAATATTAAATATTGTTCGTATCGGAAATGAATTCCGGAATCGGGAAATTAATCGGAAGCGTATCGTACGAATTAGCATCGGACGAGGCCTGCCAGAGGAAGGCCCAGCACGAAGCCGGGCCATCGCCCAGCAAGCCAGCGCGCCACAAACGCACCAGCCAAGGCTGCGCCAGGCCCACCGCAAGGCAGGCCCAGCGCGCGCCAACGCTGCGGCAGCGTGTGGGCTTGCGGTAGTGGGCTGCGAGCTCGCGGGCTGCGCGCGCGCGCGCATGGCGCCCCTCGTGGGCTGCTGTGCGTGCGTGTGTGTTTGTGTGCTACTCGAATCCTAAAGCTGCCGGGATTTGTCATATGTTTAATCTAATCCTAAAAGATTTAGTTTATTTAATTAGAGTCCTAGTAGGATTATAATTAAATAAATTAGTATCCTAATAGGATTCCAAATCCTTTTCCATAACTCTATAAATAGGTGCCTAGGGTCACATATTTACAGAGAGAATTCAAGTATTCAAAGTGAGTTTTTAAGAGCAAAATTCAATTACACAATTGCCTATAAAGTGCCGAAAATAAGTAGTACCTTAAGGGCGATTCTAGTTGGTCAATCTTAAGGCGGATCCGGACGTGCTGTGGACTATCTACGGAGGGACGACACTTGGAGTCCTAAAGACTTGTTCTTGTTCGGTTCGGGCGCAGCTAGGGAAGGCACGCAACAAAGAGTATGCATCTAAACTATGCTAAATGATTATGTGTAAATAATATGTTTTCCTGGCTTTATGGTTTTTCCGCATGATTTATGAATTGTCATATGTATCATAACCTAACAGTGGTATCACGAGCCTCTTATTATTTTCATAATCTAAATTGCATGAACATGGTTAAATATTACAAATTTGCAAGAATTAAACGGGGTGATTAATTTTTGTAATTGTTAATTAATTGCAAATTGCGTTTATTTAATTATACGTACGCAGTTTTTCGGCAGTTTCTTCGTTACTCATCCAAATCGAGTGATTTTTGTGTCAATTTCGCATGTAAAAGGCATTCTAAAATTTTGACAAAAAGAGGATTTTTCTGCCGAACCCAAAATTCTCAAATTCGAAGCCTAACTATGACTTTTCGGAGGTTTTAGTTTTTCGAATGCAAAATTTCGTAAATTTAAGATGTTAAATTAAATATTTGCGATTCTTGTTGATAAATCTTGAATTTTTGATTGACCTACTGTATATGTTTAACAAGTTTGAATGCCTAGCCTTGTTAATTATGCAATCTAATTTGTAATTATGATTAATTTGTTGAAAATTAGAATAATTTAGAATTAATTTGATTTTTATAATTAATTATAATTTAATTAGATACCTATGATTAAAAGCCACCATAAAAATTGTAAATTTATGATAAATTTTAAATTTTTATGACCTAGACTTGAATCCATGTTAATCGGAAATCAATTGAATAATAAATTTTCGATTTTTCGCCCTAAAATTATGAAATTAATATTATTTATTAATTTGTCATTAATTTTAAATATAAATTTTTTAAATTTTATGCGATTCGTTCATATAACTTGCACGCACAAAGCAATGGACGCTACGTGTTACCCTTAAGGGGTGTTGTATAGTGCGGGCATGTGACGACGAGCAAGGGAGCTCGTCGCCCATGCGGCACGAATGCAATGAGCAAGGCCATGGTGCACAAGCACAAGGCAGCAGCCCTGTCTTGTGTCGTGGGCTGTGAGCAATGGACGAATGGGCAAGGGCGAAAGCAAGGCACAGCAGTCGCGTGTGGGCAGCAAGCGAGCTGCGTCACAACGCGCACTGCCTCGCGCAAGCGTGCGGAGCCTCGCGCGCAGCGAGCGCAAGCTCGCGTGCCACGAGTGCTACGCCCAGCGTCGATGCCTCGCGCAGCGAGCGATGGCTCGCAGGATCGAGCGCTGGCAAGCGCGCGCAGCGAGCGCACGCAGCGAGCAATGGCCCGCATAAAGCGAGCGCTGGCGAGCGCGCGCAGCGAGCGCTGGCGAGCGCGCGCTGGCTCGCATGATGTGAGCGCAGCGAGCGATGGCTCGCGTGCGTCGAGCGCTGGCGCGCGCAGCGAGCACCATGCGTGATACCTTGCGATGGTGAGCAGCAGCGATGCAAGGCAGCGCATGGGCTGCGCGCACATAGCCAGCGATGGCTGTGTGCGTGTGGCCCATGGGCGTGCGATGCGTGAGGTTGTTGCGTTGCGATTAGATTGTTTTGAAATTTTAATTTGAAATTTTCAGTTTACGTAATTTTAATTAATTTTAAAATTAATAATTTAAATTATTTTCTTGGATTTTAATTTTGAATATTGTAATTATAATAAATTTTATTTATTCTATTATTTTACTAAAATTAAAATCATGAATTAATTTAAATACGACTGAAATTAAATTAAACTTTTTGGATTCAATTATAAATTTATATGAGCTTTAAATTCTAATTAAATTTGTATGTTTCCGGTTAGACTAGAAATACATTTTTATGTTTAAAATTAGTAAAGCATATGAATTTTTTGGTTTAAGTGGGAGCCCCTTTTAGTCATAAACTGTTGATTAGGTCTACAAAACCTTAAGGTTAAAACAACTTGATTAGAATTAATAAGGACTGAATAATTTGTAGATTATTGGTGCCCTTGATTAATTAATGCAAATGTTTACGTGATGCATAATGTGTTTTACTAACCAGCTATGTGGGCCATTCATGATAATGAATGGGTGAATGGTATATATTGCATATGTACTGTTTTGCAGGTTATGAAGTGACTAGTATGGCCCAAATAGGATAGAAAATATGGTCTGCGTACCATTAATTTGAATGTAATTGGTCTAAAGTACCAAAGTTGTTTTTCAATTCAAATATGGTCTGCGTACCATCAAATAGTTGTAATTAGTTTTAATTGTAGCTTATTCTATTTAAAGAAAATGGTGCCTCCCACGGAGATTTTCAAGACGGACTTTGAAGTTAAAGCTTCAAGATGAAGTCGGGCCATACTAGATCACATTTATCTTATGCATGTTTTAAGTTATTTATTGCTTTTAAGTATGTCTTAAAATGCATGAGATCAAAGCTTGATTATGTTGCATGATTAAGGATTTTAGTTCACTTAAAATCTAACCAACATAGTAAGAGCCTTAAGTTCCAAACTTAAAAAATTGAGTTAAAAGGTTCCATGCCAAAATATACACTTGCTTGGATATCCTTTACATCAATCTAGTAATAGTTTTCGCTCAGCGAGGTGTTACTTATTGGTCCTAAAGGGGAAAGGTACACAAATAATTGTGAGTACATGTTGGTTTTGGTGAAACTCAACGATATAAGTAAGGAGTCCTTTTATGTCGTGGCAAAATCGATAGGTTTTCCTAATAAGTTCTTAGACGTACCTATCAACCAAGAGTAGTTTCTAGACTATTAGCAAAAGGCTTTTGCTTACCTAAAATGTTTTAGAATTGAGTCGACAAACTGTGCTTAATTCTTCAATGGTTTTAGGGTCTTGGAATCATTTTATTCACACCTGCCGGAACACATAATTCGAATAAAATGCTAATAACTTGTTTAAATTGCATGATTGCTTTCATTTTCAAGTTATTATTCATGATAAATGTTTAGACTTTGCATGCTTCAATGTATGTTTTAATTATTGTTTATAATTAAATATCTTGCACTGCAATAAATCCTTTTAGAAAGGTAACAGTAAATTTCCTCGATTGGTAGTGAATCCAAGAACGATTCACGGAAATGAGAGAAAGTGAGAAATTTAAAATGTACGTTTCTTATAGCGACTTTTACGGTTGTTTTCGAAAATCAAAATCGAATGGCAAACCAATTGGTGCTTGTGAATTCAAAATACACTGTAGTTTTGAGATCATAAAGCATTGAGTTTAATACGCTCAGCTTTACCAATGGTTAACAACCTAATATCTTTGTCCATTTAATTCTCGAATGAGTCTAGTCCCTAGACATTCGAATAGATCGATGCTTAGAGAACTTTAGAAGCCTCTGGTAAGATCCTCTAGTTGAAATAAAATATTCAACGTAAATTAAAATGGTAAGAACTTTGTAGGAGTAACATTGGACATGTCTAAACAAAGTATAAAAGTCAACACTAGAGAATTCATTCTTAAGGCTATAAGAAAGGGTACAAGAAATAGGAAAACAAGGAACAAGTGAAAGGAACTTACAATTCCGTTTCTACCTAAAAGTTAATGTTTAAAGAAAGTGACCTGGCAATCAAACTTCCTTGGTATCATATACCGCTTGAGGTTCTTACTTCGGTAATAACTCAAACAATGGAAGCTAGGCTACACTAATGACCTACAAGTGGGAAATGAAGCATGGCAATGCTACATTAGTTGTAGGGTCATCTAGTTTGTTTTAAGTCCTTTCAAAGGCTGGAACTTAATGGCTGTTTTGTTCCATAATAAGCATACCTAAATTTCTGCTTCAAACACAGAAAGACTCACATTGAGAAGAACAAAAACAATTCTTGTTTGTTTGTTTATTTGAATATGGTCATTTACGGGTTGAGTCAATTTGCTTGATTAAAACAAACAACTCTTTAACAATAAAAACTTTACTAGGTTCAAATCAAACCCTTTATTTGAGTTCCATTAATCTTTGTCATTGTTGCTTAGACCATATCAACAAGTTAACATTCACAAACTCTATTTTAATGGACTTTTGAAAGTTGGCTGATTTCTAGATCAACTTAAGACAAGCTAGTCTTACTTGTTGAAAGTAACAAAGAATATGAACTATTGTTAGAACGCCTAGACGATAGAGTTCAAAGCTAAAGAAAGGTTTTATGACTTTATTATTTCACATGGATTTGAGTGAATATAGGTTTATTTACTCAAATGTGATATAAGTTGAATCTGTTTGGCTAGTTCAAAGATTCAGAAGTATAAAATCCACTTGGCAAGAAATCATAAAGATCTAGGTTAGATCATGTTGATGATTACTTAAGTCAAGAATGATCATCAATGATTGTGTGAAATAAAATTCACAATCTAGCTCCATAAGATATGGCATATCTAAGTTGGAATGATCGAAGTCGATTAGTACTTGATTCGATCAATGAAGAATCATAAAGACTTTTTCTATAATTTCTAAAACAAAATGCTCAACTACCACCAAACTAAACCAAATTCGTCAAAGCTATTGAAAAGTAATTTCAGAATATCTTTTCATAATATATCTAAAGAGTTCCTAAACTCAGTGGGAGCTTAGTGTTTGTTATTCAACAAACTAAGGCCCAAGTATAGATATATGTTTCATTGTGATTTATTCAAATGAGACACAAGGGTATTGTTTCTACCACGAATTTTTGAGAACATAATGTTTGTTTGCTCGAAATGATGTCCTTTTGGAGATTCGTTTCCAAAATGACAAGTGGGAGAAAATAGACCTCGAAAGTCTTCGAGGCGAACAACAAACATAAACGGACATTCCGGAGGCTTTTCGAAGTGCTTCAGAAAATCCGAACTTATTCTTTAAGGACTTTAGAAGTGGCTTTAAAGAATAGACATCTCTTAGAAGACTTTACAAGTGCTTCAAGGAGAACATAATATTCAAAGGACTTTCAAGTGGCTATTGATATTCTATTGTTTGATGTTCTATACCCTAGTAGGCATAGAATTCAAGTCACTGGAACTATGAGATTCTTCTATTAGATAGTGAAGAAACATGGAGTTCAGGTCATTGCAGCTGTGCGATTCTTCCATTAGATAGTGAAGAAACCTACAACTTGCAGTCAAACTATTATCATGTAGATTAATGAGTTTGTGACCTGTAAGAAAGCTATGACGAAACCCAGATTCCCTAAAATGGTTAGAGGCCATATATAGACTCAAATGTTTTAAATGGTTAGAGGCCATAAAACATACTCAATGTTTTGATGACAAAATTGAAATTTTGTTGATTTGCAAGAATAGGTTCACACCTATTGGTTGCAAGTTTGTTTTAAGGATAAAAACCATCTAACATTGAATTGTGTTCACACACAAAGCTAGATTAGTTGCTAAAAGTTACAAGCAAATTCACGGTGTGGATTGTGTTGAAACCTCATGCGTAATCGTAATGCTCAAGTCTATATTCAAGCAATGATTGCATATTGGTACATATAGCAATTGGATGACAAAACGTATTCCTCAATCAAATGTTGGAATAAATTATGTACATGGTATGTCATAGGATTTGTGGATCCAAATAAATGCTTGAAAAGGAAAGCTAGCTTATAAAATCTAAGTACAGATTTAAGCAAGCAATTGGGAATTGGAACTGTATTTTAAGTGAAGCTAATAAGCATTTTAGTTTCATAAAATGTACATGATTCTTATAGATATATAAGAAGTTTAGTGGGAGTACATAAAAACTTGATTGGTCCTGTGTGTATCACATACATGTCTCTCTATTGTGAAATAACATTCAAATACTAATGACTTAGATTTGAAATTATTCATCAATGATGGACCAAGGCGAAACTTAGTACATACTGGGTATTGAGATCTATTTACAAAGATCTTATATTAATGTTTTGGATTAATTAATGGAATTTACTAAATCAAACACGAAAGACTCTATTGGAGATATTCGACCCATATGAATAAATATGAGTAAAGAATGTTTGAACTATGTATAAGCATTTACTAAGTTAAACATCAAAGGATCTGAGTAAGATTCTTAACCTATATTATATGTCAAAGAATTTAGCTGGATTCAGTATCTACTGAAATTGAATGAGCTAAAGTTACATGAATAGAATTCAATTGGAATTATTCTGCAAAAGAATTTATCATGTATGATATAATATGAGGATCGCCAAAAACGTATCGTATGACTTTAGGCATGACGAACATATACCAATCTCTATTGATCTAAGTAAAGATCAACTAGATTGAGATCAAGAATACTTATGGTACTTGAAAAGGTACATAGGAATAAATTCTTGATTCAAGGAAATAAAGATATGCTAAATATTGATGCTACACGCATAAACACTGGCAAAGGATCAAGCAAAGACCCTTTGGAGTTAACCATTGACAAGGACGAGCTAAAGAGCATCGTGTTTCGAAATGGCAACATGGGTTGGAGACCATGAGTTGTTGCGTGGAAAATTAAAATATTAATGTTCTAAGATACAGCTAGAAAGTCTTCCACATGTCTGTGAACTGCTTGGATAAGTAAATCCAAACAAAGCATCACTAGCAACCTAAACAGTTGAAGTAAAAGTACTTATTGCCTAAGAAGCAATAAAACAGAGTTGTTTGTATTAATGAGTTCTTCATTGAACTTAGGTAGATCACATGTCTGCTGACTTGATGATTCTTCATTGAAAAATGCGTAGAACCACTCTTGTAGCTGGACAGACTAGATCACAAAATAAACATACTCAGAAGATCTTATCATCATATCTCGAAGAACATTCGATGAAAAGGATATTAAAGATTGGCAAAGCATGATAACTAAACCTATGCAACAAGTGAGAAGCAACACTCACATTGTAGCACTGGAAATCAAGCATAGCTTTGAATTCCATGAAATGTTTTAAAGATGGGTTCGAGGCCCATGGTTGTAATGTTAGGTTATGATACATATGACAATTCATAAATCATGCGGAAAAACCATTTAGCCAGGAATACATATTATTTACACATAATCATATAGCATAGTTTAGATGCATACTCTTTGTTGCGTGCCTTCCCTAGCTGCGCCCGAACCGAACAAGAACAAGTCTTTAGGACTCCAAGTGTCGTCCCTCCGTAGATAGTCCACAGCACGTCCGGATCCGCCTTAAGATTGACCAACTAGAATCGCCCTTAAGGTACTAATAATTTTCGGCACTTTTAGGCAAGATATGTGACTGAATTTTTCTCTCAAAAACTCACTTTGAATACTTGAAAAACTTGTTATAAATTGTGAACCCAGGCCACATATTTATAGGGGTATGGAAAGAGAATTGGAATCCTATTAGGATACGAATTAATTAAATTAGAATCCTAATGAAACTCTTATTTAATTAATTTATCAAATAGGATTAGGAATTTAATCATTAAACGAATCCTGTACGTTTTAGGTTTCGTATGTGAACACAAACACACACGCACGCACAGCAGCCCACGAGGGGCCCCATGCGCGCGCGCGCACAGCCCGAGCAACGCAGCCCACGACTGCCGCAGCCTTGGGCGCGCGCTGGGCCTGCCTTGCGGTGGGCCTGGCGCAGCCTTGGGCTGGCGTGTTGTGGCGCGCGTTTCCTTGCTGGACGTGGGCCTGGCTTCGTGCTGGGCCTTCGTCTAGCAAGCTCGTCCGATGCTAATTCGTACGACGCGCTTCCGATTAATTTTCCGATTCCGGAATTCATTTCCGATACGAACAATATTTAACATTTCCGATTCCGGAATTAATTTCCGTTTCGAACAAATATTTAATATTTCCGTTTCCGGAATTATTTTCTGATTCCGATAATATTTCCGATTCAGACAATATTTCCATTTCCGGCAATATTTCCGATTCCGGCAATATTTCTATTTCCGATAATATTTCCCGATACGTACCATGTTTCCGTTTCCGGCAACATCTACGACTTGGATAATATTTATATTTCCGATACGATCCATATTTCCGTTTCCGGCAATATCATCGTTTCCGGAGTATTCATTTCTTGCCTGTGACGATCTCAGCTCCCACTGAAACCAAGATCCGTCGATTCCGAATATCCATAGTTGGAGTATTTAATGCCATTAAATACTTGATCCGTTTACGTACTATTTGTGTGACCCTACGGGTTCAGTCAAGAGTAAGCTGTGGATTAATATCATTAATTCCACTTGAACTGAAGCGGCCTCTAGCTAGGCATTCAGCTCACTTGATCTCACTGAATTATTAACTTGTTAATTAATACTGAACCGCATTTATTAGACTTAACATTGAATGCATACTTGGACCAAGGGCATTATTTCCTTCAGTCTCCCACTTGTCCTTAGGGACAAGTGTGCATTTCCTAATTCCTTTGTCGCTCGATGCTTGCTCTTGAACATAAGGTAAGAGTTGTCATCCTTATTATGTCCAGAGGTGTTCCTCGGTTTCAGAGTTCAACTGATCAAATAAATAGATAATCATAGCCTATGATTCATCCGAGCACGGCCATGCATTTCACAGTTTCTAGCTCTCCGAGTGGCCTTGTACAACTTTTAAGCATCTCATCCCGATTTATGGGAGGACAATCCCAATCTTGCGATCTTGAGATTAGACTTCGTTTGATAGGTGATTACCTGAGCGTTGCCTTTATAGCCTCCTTTTACGGTGCAACGGTTGGTCAACGTCAAAGCAACCAGTTCTCAAACAAGTAATCTCAAATCACTCAGGTATTGAGGATTTAGTGTCTAATAGTTTTAATGAAATTTACTTATGACAGATTTTCATCTCTTACAGTAAAGTTTCATAGGTCTTGTCCGATACTAGTCTTCACAAAGTAAGTATCTATGCAAATGATTATGACATTGCCATGTCCACATAGTTCAAGAAACAGAACTACTAGTCATCTTGCATTCTAGTCGTCTAACATTTTCTATGCGTCCAATTTTATAGAAAACTCCGACTAGGGACCATTTTCATCCTTTGACATTCAAGTTCACTTGATAGACATTTCTTAGTCACAGGACTGGTCCTGACAGTCTATCTTGAATATATCGTCAAATTGAAGGGACTCATCATTTAATAAACCACAAATTAAATGGAAAAATGAATTCTCTTCATTTATTGTGAATGATTAACCAATAATGTTTTACAAAGATTTAAACTCTAAAACTTTAAAACATTAAACAGAGACATCAAAGCCATTCTCCAATATGCTTGATTCCCATAGCTGCAGTGTGCGAGTTGTGCTTCGCCTGCGGCAGAGGTTTAGTCAATGGATCTGATATGTTGTCATCAGTTCCAATTTTGCTTATCTCGACTTCTTTTCTTTCAACGAACTCTCGTAGAAGGTGAAATCTACGAAGTACATGCTTGACTCTCTGGTGGTGTCTAGGCTCCTTTGCCTGTGCAATAGCTCCGTTATTATCACAATACAGGGATATTGGTCCTTTAATGGAGGGGACTACACCAAGTTCACCTATGAACTTCCTTAGCCATATAGCGTCCTTTGCTGCTTCATGTGCAGCAATGTACTCCGCTTCAGTTGTAGAATCCGCAATGGTGCTTTGCTTAGCACTTTTCCAGCTTACTGCTCCTCCGTTGAGGCAGAAGACAAACCCAGACTGTGATCTGAAATCATCTTTGTCGGTTTGGAAACTTGCGTCCGTATAGCCTTTAACAATTAATTCATCATCTCCACCATAGACCAGGAAGTCATCTTTGTGCCTTTTCAGGTACTTCAGAATATTCTTGGCAGCAGTCCAATGCGCCTCTCCTGGGTGCGACTGGTATCTGCTCGTAGCACTGAGTGCGTACGCAACATCCGGGCGTGTACATATCATAGCATACATTATTGAACCAATCAATGATGCATATGGAATCCCATTCATTCGTCTACGCTCATCAAGTGTTTTTGGGCACTGAGTCTTGCTTAGAGTCATTCCATGAGACATGGGTAGGTAGCCTCGCTTGGAGTCCGCCATCTTGAACCTATCAAGCACCTTATTGATATAAGTGCTTTGACTAAGTCCAATCATCTTTTTAGATCTATCTCTGTAAATCTTGATGCCCAATATGTACTGTGCTTCTCCTAGATCTTTCATCGAAAAACATTTCCCAAGCCAAATCTTGACAAAGTTCAACAGAGGAATGTCATTTCCGATAAGTAATATGTCGTCGACATATAATACTAGGAAAGAAATTTTGCTCCCACTGACCTTCTTATATACACAAGATTCGTCTGCGTTCTTGATGAAACCAAAGTCACTGACTGCTTCATCAAAACGTATATTCCAGCTCCTGGATGCCTGCTTCAATCCGTAGATTGACTTCTTTAGCTTGCATACCTTTTTAGCATTCTTTGGATCCTCAAAACCTTCAGGCTGTGTCATAAACACAGTTTCTGTTAAAACGCCGTTTAAGAAAGCAGTTTTGACATCCATCTGCCATATTTCGTAATCGTAATATGCAGCGATTGCTAACATTATCCGAATAGACTTCAGCATTGCAACTGGTGAAAAGGTTTCATCATAATCCACACCGTGGACTTGCCTGTAACCTTTTGCAACCAATCTAGCTTTGAAAACTTCAAGTTTCCCATCCTTGTCCTTTTTCAGTTTGAAAACCCATTTGCTTCCAATGGCTTGGTAGCCATCTGGCAAATCGACCAAATCCCATACTTGGTTTTCAGACATGGAGTCTAATTCAGATTGCATGGCTTCTTGCCATTGCTTGGAGCTAGGGCTCATCATAGCTTGTTTGTAAGTCGCAGGTTCATCACTTTCAAGTAATAGAACGTCATAGCTCTCGTTCGTCAAAATACCTAAGTACCTTTCCGGTTGAGATCTATATCTTTGCGATCTACGCGGGGTAACATTTCTAGATTGACCATGATTCTCACCAGATTCTTCTAAAGATCTCTGAGTTTCATCCTGAATGTCATCTTGAGCATTCTCTAGAGTTTGTTGTTCGACTCGAATTTCTTCGAGGTCTACTTTTCTCCCACTTGTCATTTTGGAAATGTGATCTTTCTCCAAAAAGACACCATCTCGAGCAACAAACACTTTGTTCTCAGATGTATTGTAGAAGTAATACCCCTTTGTTTCCTTTGGATAGCCCACAAGGATACATTTGTCAGATTTTGGATGAAGTTTGTCTGAAATTAATCGTTTGACGTATACTTCACATCCCCAAATCTTAAGAAAAGACACATTTGGAGGTTTTCCAAACCATAACTCATATGGAGTATTTTCGACAGCTTTAGACGGAGCTCTATTTATAGTGAGTGCAGCTGTATTTAGTGCATGTCCCCAAAATTCTAATGGAAGTTTGGCCTGACCCATCATTGACCTGACCATGTCTAGCAAGGTTCTGTTCCTCCGTTCCGACACACCGTTCCATTGTGGTGTTCCAGGAGGAGTCAATTCTGATAGAATTCCACATTCTTTCAGATGGTCATCAAATTCATAGCTCAGATATTCACCGCCTCTATCAGACCGCAGTGCCTTAATCTTCTTGCCTAATTGATTCTCTACTTCACTCTGAAATTCCTTGAATTTGTCAAAGGATTCAGACTTATGCTTCATTAGGTAGACATAACCATATCTACTGAAGTCATCAGTGAAAGTGATAAAGTAGCTGAAACCACCTCTAGCATTTGTACTCATTGGTCCACATACATCTGTATGGATTAAACCCAATAGTTCATTTGCTCTTTCACCAACTTTAGAGAAAGGTTGCTTTGTCATTTTGCCAAGTAAACATGATTCGCATTTACCATAATCCTCTAAGTCAAATGGTTCTAGAATTCCTTCCTTTTGAAGTCTTTCTAAGCGTTTCAAGTTTATATGGCCTAATCGACAATGCCACAGATAGGTGAGATCTGAATCATCCTTTTTGGCCTTTTTGGTATTTATGTTATATACTTGTTTGTCGTGATCTAATAAATAAAGTCCATTGACTAATCTAGCAGATCCATAAAACATCTCTTTAAAATAAAACGAACAACTATTGTCTTTTATTAAAAAGGAAAATCCCTTAGCATCTAAGCAAGAAACTGAAATGATGTTTTTAGTAAGACTTGGAACATGGAAACATTCTTCCAGTTCCAAAACTAGCCCGGAGGGCAACGACAAATAGTAAGTTCCTACAGCTAATGCAGCAATCCGTGCTCCATTTCCCACTCGTAGGTCGACTTCACCCTTGCTTAACTTTCTACTTCTTCTTAGTCCCTGTGGATTGGAACATAAGTGTGAGCCACAACCTGTATCTAATACCCAAGAAGTTGAATTAGCAAGTATACAGTCTATAACGAAAATACCTGAAGATGGAACGACTGTTCCGTTCTTCTGATCTTCCTTTAGCTTCAAGCAATCTCTCTTCCAATGCCCCTTCTTCTTGCAGTAGAAGCATTCGGATTCAGAAGTGGGTTGACTGACCTTCCTCTTTACAGATTTGGCGCCAGTTTGCTTAGTTGGGCTGGCCTTGTTGCCACCTTTCTTAGCATTCCTCTTCTTTCCAGATTTCCTGAACTTGCCCCCACGCACCATAAGCACATCCTGCTTATCACTTTTGAGCGTCTTTTCAGCGGTCTTCAGCATACCGTGAAGCTCAGTGAGCGTTTTATCCAGACTATTCATACTGTAGTTCAGTTTGAACTGATCATACCCGCTATGAAGAGAATGGAGGATGGTGTCTATAGCCATTTCCTGAGAAAATTGCTGATCCAGCCGACTCATATTCTCAATGAGTCCAATCATTTTGAGAACATGTGGACTTACGGGCTCGCCTTTCTTAAGCTTGGTCTCAAGAATTTGCCTATGAGTCTCGAATCTTTCGACTCGAGCCAGATCTTGGAACATGTTCTTCAACTCACTGATGATTGTGAAAGCATCTGAGTTGATGAACGTTTTCTGCAGATCCGCACTCATGGTGGCGAGCATTAGACATTTTACATCCTTGTTGGCATCAATCCAACGATTGAGGGCTGCCTGAGTGACCCCGTCGCCTGCGGCTTCGGGCATCGCCTCTTCTAGGACATACTCCTTTTCTTCCTGCATAAGAACTATTTGCAAGTTCCTTTGCCAGTCAAGGAAGTTTTTCCCGTTCAACTTCTCCTTTTCGAGAATTGATCGAATGTTGAATGAATTGTTGTTTGCCATATTAAAAACTACAATTGAAAAGAATAAACAAATAAATAACCATTCACAGTTTCTCTTAATAAACTTAAATTCTAGCATACATGCATAATTCAATGTTTATTAAGCATTTTATTCAAGTTATGTGTTCCGGCAGGTGTGAATAAAATGATTCCAAGATCCTAAAATCATTGAAGAACTAAGCACAGTTTGTCGACTTAATCCTAAAACATCTTAGGTAAGCAAAAGCCTTTTGCTAATAGTCTAGAAACTATTCTTGGTTGATAGGTACGTCTAAGAACTTATTAGGTAAACCTATCGATTTTGCCACGACATAAAAGGACTCCTTACTTATATCGTTGAGTTTCACCAAAACTAACATGTACTCACAATTATTTGTGTACCTTGCCCCTTTAGGACCAATAAGTAACACCTCGCTGAGCGAAAACTATTACTAGATTGATGTAAAGGATATCCAAGCAAGTGTATATTTTGGCATGGCACCTTATAACTCAATTTTTAAGTTTGGAACTTAAGGCTCTTACTATGTTGGTTAGATTTTAAGTGAACTAAAATCCTTAATCATGCAACATAATCAAGCTTTGATCTCATGCATTTTAAGACATATTTAAAAGCAATAAATAACTTAAAACATGCATAAGATAAATGTGATCTAGTATGGCCCGACTTCATCTTGAAGCTTTAACTTCAAAGTCCGTCTCGAAAATCTCCGTGGGAGGCACCATTTTCTTCAAATAGGATAAGCTATAATTAAAACTAATTACAACTATTTGATGGTACGCAGACCATATTTGAATTTAAAAAACGACTTTGGTACTTTAGACCAATTACATTCAAATTAATGGTACGCAGACCATATTTTCTATCCTATTTGGGCCATACTAGTCACTTCATAACCTGCAAAACAGTACATATACAATATATACCATTCTCCCATTCATTATCATGAATGGCCCACATAGCTGGTTAGTAAAACACATTATGCATCACGTAAACATTTGCAGCAATTAATCAAGGGCACCAATAATCTACCAATTATTCAGTCCTTATTAATTCTAATCAAGTTGTTTTAACCTTAAGGATTTGTAGACCTAATCAAGAGTTTATGACTAAAAGGGCTCCCACTTAAACCAATAAATTCATATGCTTTACTAATTTTAAACATAAAAATGTATTTCTAATCTAACCGGAAACATACAAATTTAATTAAAATTTAAAGCTCATATAAATTTATAATTGAATCCAAAAAGTTTAATTTAATTTCAGTCGTATTTAAATTAATTCATGATTTTAATTTTAGTAAAATAATTAGAATAAATAAAATTTATTATAATTACAATATTCAAAATTAAAATCCAAGAAAATAATTTAAATTATTAATTTTAAAATTAATTAAAATTACGTAAACTGAAAATTTCAAATTAAAATTTCAAAACGATCTAATCGCAACGCAAACACCTTACGCATCACACGCCCATGGGCCACACGCACACAGCCATCGCTGGCCATGTGCGCGCAACCCATGCGCTGCGTCGCATAGCTGCTGCTTCTACCCTTCGCAGGCCATCGCGCGAGCTGGTGCTCGCTGCGCGCGCTCCAGCGCTCGATGCACGCGAGCATGTGCTCGCTGCGCGCGCGCCAGCGCTCGATGCACGCGAGCCATCGCTCGCTGCGTTCGCTCACTAGCGCTCGCTGCACGCGGGCTAGCGCTCGCTTCGTGCACTCGCCAGCGCATGCTGTGCGCGCTCGCTAGCGCTCGCTTGGTGCGAGCTAGCGCTCGCTACGCGCGGCATCGACGCTGGGCGCAGCACTCGTGGCACGCGAGCTTGCGCTCGCTGCGCGCGAGGCTGCGCGCGCTTGCGCGAGGCAGTGCGCGTTGTGGCGCAGCTCGCTTGCTGCCCACACGCGACTGCCGTGCCTTGCCTTCGCCCATGCCCATTCGTCCATTGCTCATAGCCCACGACACAAGGCAGGGTTGCTGCCTTGTGCTCGTGCACCATGCTCTTGCTCATTGCATTCGTGCCGCATGGGCGACGAGCTCCCTTGCTCGTCGTCACATGCCCGCACTATACAACACCCCTTAAGGGTAACACGTAGCGTCCATTGCTTTGTGCGTGCAAGTTATATGAACGAATCGCATAAAATTTAAAAAGTTTATATTTAAAATTAATGACAAATTAATAAATTAATATTAATTTCATAATTTTAGGGCGAAAAATCGAAAATTTATTATTCAATTGATTTCCGATTAACATGGATTCAAGTCTAGGTCATAAAAATTTAAAATTTATCATAAATGTACAATTTTTATGGTGGTTTTTAATCATAGGTATCTAATTAAATTATAATTAATTATGAAAATCAAATTAATTCTAAATTATTCTAATTTTCAACAAATTAATCATAATTACAAATTAGATTGCATAATTAACAAGGCTAGGCATTCAAACTTGTTAAACATATACAGTAGGTCAATCAAAAATTCAAGATTTATCAACAAGAATCGCAAATATTTTAATTTAACATCTTAAATTTACGAAATTTTGCATTCGAAAAACTAAAACCTTCGAAAAGTCATAGTTAGGCTTCGAATTTGAGAATTCTGGGTTCGGCAGAAAAAGACTATTTTTGTCAAAATTTTAGAATGCCTTTTACATGCGGAATTTACACAAAAATCACTCGATTAGGATGAGTAACGAAGAAACTGCCAAAAAACTGCGTACGTATAATTAAATAAACGCAATTTGCAATTAATTAACAATTACGAAAATTAATCACCCTTTTTAATTCTTGCAAATTTGTAATATTTAACCATGTTCATGCAATTTAGATTATGAAAATAATAAGAGGCTCTGATACCACCGTTAGGTTATGATACATATGACAATTCATAAATCATGCGGAAAAACCATTTAGCCAGGAATACATATTATTTACACATAATCATATAGCATAGTTTAGATGCATACTCTTTGTTGCGTGCCTTCCCTAGCTGCGCCCGAACCGAACAAGAACAAGTCTTTAGGACTCCAAGTGTCGTCCCTCCGTAGATAGTCCACAGCACGTCCGGATCCGCCTTAAGATTGACCAACTAGAATCGCCCTTAAGGTACTAATAATTTTCGGCACTTTTAGGCAAGATTTGTGACTGAATTTTTCTCTCAAAAACTCACTTTGAATACTTGAAAAACTTGTTATAAATTGTGAGCCCAGGCCACATATTTATAGGGGTATGGAAAGAGAATTGGAATCCTATTAGGATACGAATTAATTAAATTAGAATCCTAATGAAACTCTTATTTAATTAATTTATCAAATAGGATTAGGAATTTAATCATTAAACGAATCCTGTACGTTTTAGGTTTCGTATGTGAACACAAACACACACGCACGCACAGCAGCCCACGAGGGGCCCCATGCGCGCGCGCGCACTGCCCGAGCAACGCAGCCCACGACTGCCGCAGCCTTGGGCGCGCGCTGGGCCTGCCTTGCGGTGGGCCTGGCGCAGCCTTGGGCTGGCATGTTGTGGCGCGCGTTTCCTTGCTGGACGTGGGCCTGGCTTCGTGCTGGGCCTTCGTCTAGCAAGCTCGTCCGATGCTAATTCGTACGACGCGCTTCCGATTAATTTTCCGATTCCGGAATTCATTTCCGATACGAACAATATTTAACATTTCCGATTCCGGAATTAATTTCCGTTTCGAACAAATATTTAATATTTCCGTTTCCGGAATTATTTTCCGATTCCGATAATATTTCCGATTCAGACAATATTTCCGTTTCCGGCAATATTTCCGATTCCGGCAATATTTCTTTTTCCGATAATATTTCCCGATACGTACCATGTTTCCGTTTCCGGCAACATCTACGACTTGGATAATATTTATATTTCCGATACGATCCATATTTCCGTTTCCGGCAATATCATCGTTTCCGGAGTATTCATTTCTTGCCTGTGACGATCTCAGCTCCCACTGAAACCAAGATCCTTCGATTCCGAATATCCATAGTTGGAGTATTTAATGCCATTAAATACTTGATCCGTTTACGTACTATTTGTGTGACCCTACGGGTTCAGTCAAGAGTAAGCTGTGGATTAATATCATTAATTCCACTTGAACTGAAGCGGCCTCTAGCTAGGCATTCAGCTCACTTGATCTCACTGAATTATTAACTTGTTAATTAATACTGAACCGCATTTATTAGACTTAACATTGAATGCATACTTGGACCAAGGGCATTATTTCCTTCAGTATCCCACTTGTCCTTAGGGACAAGTGTGCATTTCCTAATTCCTTTGTCGCTCGATGCTTGCTCTTGAACATAAGGTAAGAGTTGTCATCCTTATTATGTCCAGAGGTGTTTCTCGGTTTCAGAGTTCAACTGATCAAATAAACAGATAATCATAGCCTATGATTCATCCGAGCACGGCCATGCATTTCACAGTTTCTAGCTCTCCGAGTGGCCTTGTACAACTTTTAGCATCTCATCCCGATTTATGGGAGGACAAACTTCTTTTAGATATCTGACTTTTGTATATCATTATCAAGAACAAACTTCTTCCAGCCAGTAATTAATGCTCCTGCAGTCATGTTGTACCTTGTTTTCCATTCTTTATCATTTAGACGAAGGATCACATATTGATTTTCAGGACTTAATACTTTTTGTGTCCACCATCTTGCCAGATACAGAACCCCCAAAATATTTTGGGGAAACAAAATACAATTAATAATGATGTTCGAAAAATTACTCTTTCCGTCCCAACTTACTTGCACCACTATGACTGAAACAAGAAGTAGTGCAAGTAAGTTGAGACGACATTTTAAGAGAAGTAGTATAGTGCAAGTAAATCTAGACAGAGGAAGTATGCAGTTTTAAGGACAACTCACCAAGCGGTAATACCCGGAGACCTGTGCATTTGTCATTTCCAAACAAATGACTTCCATATTTCTCTCTTGTGTGGTTTTTCGCAATAACAAAATTTCTTCATCACCATTTTCTCCTTGTGTTACTTGTCTATAGTTTGAAGCTAAGTTGTCACATTGAACCCTCACATTCCCTGAAAAAGGATAATATTAATTACAAACCCAAAAAACATCTCAATAATTCAAATAAAAAGGAACAACTTATATAAACATACCTCCTCTTAGCTTGAGTAAATGTTTTGGCCATGATAAAGGCGGTACTTCTTCGCTTGTTGTATCATTTCCGACATGAATATCTTCAATATCATCTCGGACATTCTCTAAGGGACTATTTTAAAAACATCCTTAAAATGAGAGAGTCTGACTCATTAGGTAAATATTTGGGTTGCCCAATAATTGATCGAAGAGTCACAAAGGAAACATTTGTTGATATTATCTCCTCAGCAAAAAACCAACTCCCTAAATGGAAAGCCAACTCACTATCTCAAGCCGGTAGACCGATTTTAATTCAAAGCAATCTATCGTCTAAGGCTAATTACCAAATGCAAAGTTTCTCTCTTCCCCAATCAGTCAACTCCTCTCTTGATAAAATCTATCGCCAATTTTTCTGGAACAAGGACCCCTCGTCCAAGGCCCCTAACCTTATAGGATGGGACAAAATTTGTAAACCCAAATGTCTAGGAGGCCTTGGATTTAGAAGAGCAGACATAAATAATAAGGCCATGCAAATGAAGCTCTTGTGGAGGATATTAACCGACCCATCCAACCAATGGGTTAACATGGTAACTAAGAAATATCTAAAAGATAAACACTTGTTTAGCTATAATCCATCGTCTAACGTTTCGTGGCAATGGAGGAATCTAATGGCCTTACGCCCAATTTTTCAAAAAGGATTAAGATGGCAACTTGGAGATGGAAATAAGATTTCCTTTTGGTATGATAATTAAGTGTATGAGAATCCAATTATTGAGAGAAGCACCCCTACTTCACCAATCCTAGACCATACAGTTAGTTTCTTCATAACTCAAGATAGACAATGGGATATTCAAAAGTTGAGATGTTTCCTTCCAACTACAATAGTCACTGACATATCCCGAGTTTTAATCCCCTCTAACCTCATTCCGGATAAGTTATTCTGGGATCCAGCTCCTAATGGGATCTTTTCAACTAAATCGGCTGCTTGTCTAGCTCAAGGTCTCTCTCTTTCCCCGAAAAATAGAGTACCTCACAGGTGGATATGGAAATTAAATGTACCTCCAAAAGTGCAAAATTTTCTATGGAAAATATTTAGTGACGGCCTTCCAACGAAAGAGCGCCTTTTTAGGAGTCATGTCATAGTGCCCCTTCATTGTGAAATTTGTAACCATCATACAGAAGACACTTCTCATCTTCTATTTGCTTGTCCTTTTGGAAAAGACATTTTCTTCCAGCTCCAAAGGACTGAAAATTGGCCTATGCCCTCCTTTGATCCTGATCTAGACCTCTATAGTAACATCCAAAATCTGAAACAGAATGTCAGTACTGAAAATCTTGAAAAAATCACAATTGGATGGTGGTTTATATGGTTTATCCGCAATTCTGTTACGTTTAAACAAGAAAGCTTTAGTTCCTCACAAGCTTGTATTCTCATTCGTAATTTCATTAAGAACTGGCGTAATTCCTTAAATCATGACATGGATGATCCCTCTCAGACTACCAATAATCTTGAGAACGTCAATCGCAATTCCGACAAAAAACAAATTTCTTGATCCCTCCCACCTCCAAGACACTATAAATTGAATTTTGATGGTTCAAAATATTCTGATCATCAAACAGCTTTTGGTTTCATAATTAGAGATGAAAAGGGGGAACTTATTTTAGCAGAGGCTAAAGCCATCCACAATAGCTACTCCATTCTCCAAGCAGAGGCCATGGGCCTAAGAGAAGGGCTAAAAGGGGCCTTGTTTCTTGGTATAAAAAATTTGATTATTGAGGGAGATAATCTTGTGGTTGTCAACTCGATTAATCGTGTTTGGCAAATACCATGGGAAATTAACAATATTATTTGTGATGCAGAGATGGATCTTACTACTTTGGAGTCCTTCTCCGTACGTCACTGCTTTCGAGAAGCAAATCAAGCGGCGGACTTCATGGCGAATCAGGGGCATACTACTCCAGATCTCCGTTATTGGTTCTCTTCCTTTGCTCCTCCGCTCTCTCTCATCATCCGAAAGGATGCCTTAGGTTGGCCTACTTCGAGGGCCTAACCTAGTTTTCTCTCCGTTTAAAAAAAAAAAAAAAAAAAAAAGACCAAACTCGGCAAATAATCCTTTTTAAATTTTGTCTCATTTATTAGTTTAGGGGTAGAGGTGATAAAAATTTGGATTAAGCGAAATTTAATAAAGTACTCCTTATAAAAACTCATATCCGAATTAATCAGTAAAATGCTAAAATTAAGACGAGCTTTCCATGCTAGAGCTAGAATTTTAGGGCTGGGTTCGAGCTTTAGAGTAAAAGTATCTTTAGAGGGCTATCCGAATTCCCATATTTTCACGTCATTTTAGATCAGAGTAGCACGTCATAATTATCAGCTTTAATTTGAAAAAAGACCGAGACTTCCGCGATTTGAGCCTATGGCTAAGACTCTAAGAGGAGCCTTTCCCATATCAAGTCTCCGGACTTGTCTTATGCACATAGTCGCTCCAAGTCTTAACACTAGCAAAAACATAAACAAAAGATAATACAGAGTAAAACATACATATATACTTGTACTTATTAGTACTTTGGACCATCTTTACATACATCTTACATAAATCAGACATTTAGACCTGCCACAGTTACAAACAAAAAACCGAGGGTCCTTAATTCTTATAGCTACATAATAAGCTACAAAAAAACCCAGCAACTTATAAGGATTAAGGATCGTATAATTAGCCTAACTAATCTAACCCACTGTACATCCAAAAGGCAAAATATTCAAGCTAAGGCAAGCATTATCATTCATGTCCCCGACTCCTAACAATCACCACTTAATCAGAATCTTCGTACAAAGTAATAACACGTATTATCTCAACCTCCAAGTAAACAATCTCATTGTTATCCTCAAACGGCTCAGCGAGACTGAACACACAACAGTCATGTTGACACAACGAATTATCTTCAACAAACTTCTTCCACCCAGTAGTGATTCTTCCTGAACAATTCGAATTATCATACCTGCAACCGTACAAACGTGGATCATACTCATCGTTGCCCTTCACACGGAGTCTCAAATGTGTTGGACTACCCTTGGACTTAATGACCTCAGTCCACCACTGTTTTGGAATACCCTGCATATACCAACCAAAACATAAGAGTCTAACAGAATGCAGATGTTAGACATGAACACTACTACTATCTTAATGAAACTATGAGAAAGTATAAGGGAGGTGCAAATAGAGAACACACCAACTTCACAGTTTTTCCGGAAACATGGGTACGTGACAGGGATACACAAAAACTTTTTTCTGTGAACCTTTGAGTCTCTTTCGCCTGTTGCCAGGTCTTTCGTATCTCTTTTAGCCGTTGGCTAGCCCTTTGTATCTCCCTCTCTTTTTCTTGATTGCATTCAGGCGGTCCACGCAGAGGAGATATATACTCCCCTTCTGTTTCTAAGACCACAAGAAGAGAAAAAGATAATGAGAATATTAACTAGTTAACAAACCCACTTCTGTTTCTAATCCTTTTTTTTAATTTCTTAAAATGCCAACAAACTTAGTTGATAGAAATCCAGAACCAAATACTGAGTACCTATTTTCGGTTTCACAGCCCTCTGAAAAGCCAATTTCGTTTCTTTTGAACTTTTATTACAGATGCCGGAATCAACTTTTCTTTTGAAAATCCTCGTGGATGTAGGTGCGTCGTCATCTGAGTCGTCATCAACTTCTATTAGCACTGTCTTCTCCACTGACTCTCTTAATATTGATTCCTGATCATCATTAATTTTCTTCTCCCTTTCACTTCCTGATATTGCCAAACCAATTTCTGTTTCCTGCTTTTTTACGGTACAGGGTTTCTCAACTTTTGAGCGACTTTCTTTTGTTTGCTGGGAGACAGATTTTATGACGAAATGAGATGATTCCCTCTCACATGAAGTTTTCCCACTGAAAATCCTGACCTTGAAATAGGAGTTGTTTTTGTACTTGAACACCAAAGTGTCATTCTCTTCCAAAGAGAAAGCAGCCGCAAAATCTTCCCAACCCTCTCCAACCACCCAAGTGGCATTGTTATGCATTTTCAGCTGAACTTCCCATGTATCAAAATCGACACCCGGACCCTTCAAAGCTACCTTCTGAGGCAACTTCTTCTTCACATTTTCTGAGAAATACAGGGGAATCTCCTGATCATGATAATAATGGGATTCAAGAAGGAAATTTCCCAGTATTAGCGTCGGACAACATTGAAAAAAGAGTGCATTATAATAGTTCAACCAATCACAAAACCTATTACAGTTGCATGAAGGTTGGTAACAGATGAACATCACTCTCTAGTCTCTAATAAAGATGTGAAGGCTGAAAAACTATCTTGACACCTTTTTCTAGAGAAAAAAAAAATCAATTTGGCTAATTAGTTTAACAAGTAAGGCAACTTAAAGAGGCGAAATGTATTAAATATTCGTACTCTATTCTAAACTAGACGTAGTTTAAGAACCCTATCAATGCTTCACCCCCAGTTCACAGCTAATTGCTACACAATTATCCGGTCGCTTTCTTGAAAATTTACTACCCTATTTCAAACTGCAGGGTTCTCAAGTAAATAAAATCTTCCATCTTCAAAGAAATACAGTAGCAAGGTTCCAACTTGTGGAAGTGGTCAATGTCATTTAGCTGTTATCACTCATTTCTTTACTCCAAAGAGAAAATTATCATTGGAGTTCCTTTTAGTAATACTCCGTTTCTTTTTAATGTTTCAATATAATATTAACACTTCCATTACACTAAACAACCAATTAAATAATTAATCAAAGTGATTAACACAACCCCACCACCCCTACCTCTCTTCCAAGACACCGCATCACCTAGACTCTGCCACCTACCTCCCATCTCAATTCCTGCCACCACCGCCTGCAGGAGCATCCAACCCCCACAATCTTCAAGACCGCACAAGCGCCACCCCACACCAACACCCAGGTTCCCCACATTCTTTCCGTCAACCCTAGCCCCAGTCACCAATACCATCCACCTAGATTCTACCCTGTCGTAGTCAAATTTAACCGGAAAAGTTCCAGATTTGGAATTTGCAGCCAAATTCAACCACCAAAAATCAGTTCCAATTAATTTAATCACTAAATAACAATTCAAGTTCGGTAGAACTCGGGTTACATGAACATGACCCTTGTGAAGTACAGAGTAGTATAAGCATCTGCCTAAATTATTAGTTACCTTGTGAAACATGAAATAATCAATAATTTATGCAATTGAGTTAAATAACTGTCCAAATTAATCTAAATAAACATATACTCCATTCCTTAATAAGATGAACATACATGACAATTGACAAAACATGTGAACATAAAGAAGAAGAAAAAAAGAGGCAGATTTTCTAATGGAAAAGGACAGATTACTTACAACCCCAGAACGAAAATCAGCATGAAGATTAACTTTGAAGAAAGGAGTGAAACTTCTCCAGTACATATTTTCCTCCCTTGTTCTTGCATTGTTGCTACCTTCTCCTCCTAACATTCCTCTTTTTTTCTTCTAACACAAAACACCCTACAAAAATACCAAAAAAGTAATAAAATACTTTGGCTTTTGCTTAGAAAGAATAGCATGAGTTGATGAGTAGTGCATGACTTCATCTAGACTTACGCCTGACAAAATGGAACTGGACACAAGTACCAAACCTTGCAATTAACCGTAACACATAAACAAGAGGGAAATTTGAGGTGGATAACTGTAATTTGGGGTGCAGTTTCCACAATTACAGTGCGGAAGTGCAGAACAGTACTTCCTGGAGCAGTCAGAGAGAGAAACTCGTCTTCCTCGGAGCAGAGAAGAATAATTAGGGGGGTTTTGCCACTTTCCTATAGGAATCCAGGTAAATATCCCTAATTCAATTTTTTAATTTGTTGAAAAAATGATTCCAATTACGGTTCATGAATTGAAAATCTAATTCATCGAAATCAACAATTCACGGAACTAAAAACAAACAATTCATGATTAAAATATACTTAAAAGTTCATGGGAATTTGAATACAAATCAATTTTAAACTAAGAACATGCATATATATTCTATAAAATTCAAGGCATAATTAATAACCTAATTTAGGTATTAGTTTAGGGTTTAGGGTTTCATACATACCTACTTGAGTAACAAATAAGCTGATATACTGTATCCTGCTTCGCTTTGGCTATGGAATCTGTCGATTGTGAGAAGGAACTCAGTGAGAACGAAGAAGCAAGAGGAGAGACCGAGAGAGAAGTAGCTCACTGAAAGTCAGAGTAGTGAGAGAAAATGGTAAACAACAAATGTTAGACATCATAGGTGGCCACGTGTCATTTTCTTTCGCGCCTAAATATTAATCACTATTTTATTACGAAGTAAGTATTATTTTTCATACTGTGTAACATTTATGCTTTTTCTTTTCAAATTTGTCTAGTTTTTAGTTTGATTTGAATATTTTTTCATTAATTTTTTTTATAAAATCACCTTTTAAAATAGTCATTTTTTAAATATTCACCTTACAAGTTTTTTTTTCCAAAAAAAAATCACTTTAGAACATCTCCAATGGTTGTAGCTAGAGATTAGTTTGTAATTTTTAGAAATTCCAAGCTACTAGCTTGACCATTTTTTTTTTTTTTTGTTTGATAAGGAAAGAAAACTAGGCGGACTACCTAGCTCACCCTCTCGGGTGACCCACCCTTTCGGATGAAATACAATGACTCCGGGATAAAGAAATGAAATCGAGAAGAACAACGAAACTACACTTTAACCTCAAACTACCCAGCCCCAGTTCCGAGATAACTCGGTGAATAGACTACAATGGTGAATGATTAGCCGAGCGGTAAAGGATACAACTTTCGACTTCACAGACAACCCGAAGACCAAAGAACACTGCCTAGACTGAACTACCCTGGAAAAAGAAAAAAAAAATCCCTATAAAAACATATATCTCCCTAGAAATGCAAAAAAGCTCCCTAGTAAACTATACTGCAACTAGGGATGGCAATCACATCCGAATCCGAACCGAGTCCGACCCGATCCAAAGGAAAAAATCTGATCCGAATTCGAGAAAAAAAGTCCGAATCCGAATCCGATTAAAAACATCTGAATGGATATGGATCGGATATGGAGTCTGCAGAGACTCCGACCCGACTCCGACCCGAGTCCGAATCCGAGTCAAATCCGACTCAAAATTATTTCAAAGTGTATTATATTTCGTACATGACTTTTTTTAAAAGGAAGTTCCCAATTTAATCTAATATATTTAATTAAAGCGCATACATTTGTAATTTATTAATTTATTAATTTATTAGAAACTCATTAGATTTTGGTAAATGAGAAATATAATTTCTAATTTATTTTAAAATTAAGAAATACAAGTTCTATGTAAGTAAAGTTAACGCATGATTCAGATTTGGATATGGATATGGATTCGGATTTGGATATGGATATGGATTCAAATTTGGATATTATATGGATGCAATTTTGGAGTCCAAATTTTAAATGGATTTGGATATGGATATGGATATGGATGCAATTTTGAAGTCCGAATTTTAAATGGATATGGATATGGATGCAATTTTAGAGTCCGAATTTTAAATGGATCGGATTTGGAGTTTACTACATCCGACCCGAATCCGATCCATTGCCATCCCTAACTGCAACAATGCATATATACAAATATACAAAGGAATTGAAATGGACTTTGGACTATCTTTGCCGAAACTCATGAAATTGATGAAGACGTTGCAACTGAAATTGGAGGCAACTCTCACTAAAATTTTGATAAAGTGATGCTCCTCCATCACCCGGCCCCACAATCGATGGCGGGGTTAATGAATTATAGAACATCCAGATCTAGCCGACTGAGGCATTTAAAGGGCTGGGCATTCTCAACATGAACACAACGCGGAGTTAAATTGATTGTGATGGTAGTCTAGATCTTAGACCAAACCTACCGAAATTTGAAATGACAAAATTTCGGGCAAGGGATGGATCTAAAGAACCAGAAAAAATTATAAAAAGAAGGCTAGTTCCATCATTAATATTCTTAAAGAAAGGTAATTTCTTTACTAGTTGGCTGAATTGAGTAAAGAAGTACCTTAATTCAAGAAGAGGTTGGCTGAATTTTTCACTTTCTGGATCTAATTTTTCATGGGTGGCTGAATGAAAAACGGCTTTGAGTTTTTTCCTATTATTTGGGGCTAGGGTTTCTAGAGAGAAGGAGGAGCCCTTCTCTCTAGAAACTTGGCTACTATTCGATCAATTTTAGCTACTAGGTTGACCATTGAAATTCAAATGATAAATTATTTTGGCCAAGAAAATTAGCTTAATCAAGCTCATTTTCTGGAAAAAAATTGGCCAATGAAATAATATTAAATAAAATTTATATTTAAAATATTGATGGACAAATATAACTACATTAATATCAAGCTAGTAGCTAACCATTGGGATACTAACTAACTAAAAAGGGAAGTAGCTTGATATATTATGTGGCATGACAAGCTAATTTAGAAATTAGCTTACCGTTGAAGATGCTCTTAGACTTTCTCTATTAAGGAAATCGCCACCTGATTACAACTTCCGTCAAATATTCCGTTTGTGGGGCCCACATCCAGCGGTTAAATGAGATTTCTCTCCCCTTTCCTTCCTTCTTTCTTTGTTTAATCGGTTCCTCCATTAACATACTTTGCTCCATAAAAGTATCTCCAAATTCCCCAAATTAAATCAATTTGGTCTTCCAATTTTCCAAGTAAATTTCATTAGCTAACAAATTTCGAAAATTTCTCCAAATTATCAGCATGGTGCGCGTAGTGAAGTCGGTAATTTGTGAAAATTTGAAATTAGGGTTCTTCGTATGTAAAATTTGGGGGGTTTTTCAATTTGGGGTTTTAAACTCAATTGATTGTTGTAGGTTGATGGACCACGTGAAAGTCTGGGGTTGAGTGCATTTGCTTCTTTTTGGCCTAGTCTAATCTGGTCTAATTTGATATGGTATGTCTGATTCAATAAACAATAAGAATAACGTGAAATTTCCTAATTGTTGTTCCCTTATTCACACATGATTTCCCCCGTTGCTTATAATTAGTCTGTTCATTATAGCCAATTATATACATGCACGCCTATGCTCTTGTTCGATGCAATTAGAGATGGCCAGTGGATCGGGTTTGACCCAGCCCACCCTGACACAACCCATGGTGGGTCACATGGGTCGGACACACTTATGAGTTATGACCCATGATACGACCCACCCAACCCGAATATTTTTTTTTGATGTGTTGTGGGTCGAATTTTTTCAACACAGCCCATTTCGACTCACCCCATCGGATCCAACACAACCCGCCACGGCACACCCGACCCACCCAATCTAACACACGAACCCAACCCACCCAACACACGAACCCAACCCACCCAACATACGAACCTAACCCGCGAAACTCAGCCTAATTTAAACAACTTTGTATATTTAAAATGCTAATAAATTCTAATTTTATTGTATAAATATACATTACCTACATTTAAGTAAACCCAAATTAGTTCCTACATTACCTACATAAAAAATTAATTAAAGTTCATAGAAGTACAAATTTGTAGCTTTTTAACACTTAATTAATTGTCCAAACTCACCTAACCAATTAGTTCCTAAAACTCATGTAAACCCACCAAACCCACTCGATCCATCAGAATCCATAAGTTGTAACCCATTAGACCTCCCTGACCCGCACAACCCACATCAACCCACGATCCACGTAACCCACGACCCATCATGTACTGTGTCCATTTTTTCTGACACAACCCATGACTCGAACCACCCTAATTTAACTTAGGCGGGTCCTGTGTCAATTATCCCCGACCCACGACCCACCAAACCCACCCACGAGGCCACGACCCACCCAACCCGTCACGTTGGCCATCTCTAGATGCAATGATTAAAATTGTGATTGTGTCGTGTCGTAGCTGTTTCAATTGTGATAGTCTTGTGTGGCTATGTAGAACTTACTTCTTTAAGGGTATCAGTTGAATAGATTGTACATTATGTCATGGATGTAACACCCTGATAATTCCTTATATTTATAACACACTAATATAAAAGAATTACCAAGATATTGCCGACACCGTGATAACGGCTAAGGCTATTTACCAGAATTACGCAGCGAAAATAACTAACTTTTAAAACATAATAAATAGTTAATGGTATGACTTACAAAGTCGGAACCGTTACGGCCCAAAACAAAAACCGTTAAAATCCATTAACTAATAATTAAATAAGTTGTGTAGTCATGACTATAAAATAAAATAGAGTTTATAAAATACGGAAGTAGGAAAGTATAAACTCTCATCACAATCCCATGATAACTTCTTTCGCAAGTTATCTCTATCAACCTGTTTATTCGAAATCTACTCCCCAACAATGCAAATGCAATGGTGGATCATCATAGGGTCATTAAGGCGAAGGTCATGACCGGAAGACATGAAGCACGAAGTCAGCAAAAGCTAAGTACGAACAAGCTAGAATAACATTCTATCCTAACATGATTCACTCGAATTAATAACGATAATCCACATGCAAAAGCCATTTAATAAACAAATAATCATGGGGACAAGACTCGACACTTGACACGACTCTTGACTCACAGATGAATAAGAATTAGCTTCGAACGGGTAAAATATAATAACTACAGAGCGAAAGATAAGGGTGTTGGGAGCCAACCAAGCACTAAATAAATAAGAGTCGAAATTTCTACCGACAGTCGGGCCATACCGACGGAATATTCCTGCGCATAAAAGCGATAAACAAAAGAATGAAACAACATCTTGTATCATTCAAGGAGTACAAGTTCCCGGCAAGACTCCCCCCCATTGTTCATACTCAAGGTATATACGTTCCAAGAATTTTGAATCTCATTCGGGTTACACTTTACCTTAATTTTTATGTTATGTTCAAGGCGACTCACGACTCAACACAAAACATTACATGCAATCAATTAAACAATGACACTTTATTTTAATCCTTTAGTACCTGTGATCAAACATATGACTCTAGTGAAATTACTCCCATTGTTCCTTCTCAAACACTGTTGAGATAACCCGACATTGCCAGTTAACAAGCAGGGTGTGCCCATAGCACGATTAGTCCTTAGTCCAGTTCACATAAACTTCCCAAACATATTCTACTCAAACATGATGCACTGAGGCAAATCCACTAGGCTCAAAGGATGCTAGACATCCCGTACAATAGAATAATCATTAAAGCTTGCATGTGAAGCACTCATACATGCATATAAACTTGAACAACATGCTTGACATAATTCAACGATTATAAAAGTCCATAACATGATTTTCCACATAGAAATTCATAGATTCAAGAATAATTCACAACATGCTTGTTCACACATCAAACATGAATTCTCAACACTTTAAGTTCACATGATTCACAATTAATAAACATCATATAATCCTCATAGAATAGGTGGTCACTCTAGTCATGTACGTACCTGGAATACCTAAGTACGGGGGCCACTGTGCGAATCACAACTCAAAGCAAGAAATCACCTCCTATAAATACAATAAAGAAACTTAATTATTATCCATGATTCCGTGCTTATTTAAAAAGTTTCAGTAGGTGACAACAACGTGGTCTAAGCGTTAGACGATCTTTCCTAAAAGTTTGTAATTTATTTATCAGTTTATATTTTAATACTTATGGTTTCGTGTTTGAATTGTAATTTGACACTTTAAACATATTCAAGTACTACGGTCAATACAAAAGGGACCGAATTTTTGAAATCGCACAGGGCCCCATTTACTTTGCCACGCCCCGAATATTTTGAAAATATATATTAAGATGAGGCCAATAATTATATATACTAACATTTGTTTTCATATACTAGAAATAAAAAAGTGTCAAAATGAATTATGTGAATAATGCAAAAAGTCAAAATGGTGCGAGTATTCCGTAATAGAGGGAGAAGATTCAAATTACAACTTTTATAAATTTTACTAAAACTTAACTAGAAATATTAACGTATAAAATTTGATATTGGCAAACGTGAAATCGTGCAATTAATAAACGGAGTAAATACGCAATTGCTGAAGCCGCTCAACCCTCCAACAGCGCACAAACTCTAGAAGTGTGAAGTTGAAAGTGCAGATGTGATAGAATTTTACTAAAATGTGACAGATTTAGTGACTTCTCTAATCAATCAATTTATTTTTATTTATACTTACTACGTACTTATTGGATGGGCCAAATTGTCAAAAGACCAAACTCCGCAAATAATCACTTTTACATTTTGTCTCATTTATTAGTTTAGAGGTGATAAAATTTTGGATTAAGAGAAATTTAATGTTAGATTATGATAAACTCTTTGAATATATTGGAGAATACTTTATAGGTCGAATATATAGGGATTATACTAATTGATTATTGGTTGAGTGGTGATTGGGGCTGAACTTGGTAGGGAAAACCCGTGTTCGATCCCCCGCAACAACAATTGGAAGGGGACTGGATCCTTACCACCCAGAACTCCCCCCGAATCCGGATTAGCCTTAAGGGTGAACCGGGTACTAACACCAAAAAATATATAGGGATTACAATATGAGATCCTAATAGAACTAGGAACACTAATATGACTAGAAATCTAATACGGAGTATACATCTCTATCATTTAATACAATACTCCTTATAAAACTCATATCCGAATTAATCAGAAAAATACCAAAATCAAGACGAGCTCTCCGGGCCAGAGCGAGAATTTCAGGGCTGGATTCGAGCATTGGAGTAAAAGTATTTTTTGGGGGTTGTCCAAATTCCCATAATTTCACGTCATGTCGGATCAGGCTAGCACGTCGTAGCATCGATGACCAGCTTTAATTTGGAAAAGACGGAGACTTCCGCGATTTGAGCCTAGGGCTAGGAGGAGCCTTTCCCATATCAAGTCTCTGGACTTGTTTTATGCGCATTGTCGTTCCAAGTCTTAACACTAGCAAAAACATAAACAAAAGATAATACAGAGTAAAATATACACATGTACTTGTACTTATGCCCTGTTTAGTTCACCTTATTTCTCCTGATCTGATCTGGTCTGATCGGATCTGAACTTATTTTTTCTGATCTGATCTGATCTGAACTTATCTGATCTGATCTGGTCTGATCTGATCTGATTCTTCATAATTAACTTTAAACAAAAATCTACATTAATTAATATTAAACGACTTACATATATCGTCAGTTGACAAAATCATACGAGAAAAACCCCTTCTCTCTCTAGAAACCTCTCCCTTCTCTCTAAACCAAAAAAATCCCAAACCCTAGGTTCCTTTGTTCGTCGGCGGCCTGAGTACGCCGCTCAACTCGGGTCGCTGGCGAGCATCATAGTGTTTTCTATCGATGGCGAAGAGAAAGAGGAGCCAAGTTTTAGCTTTTACCTCCTCTTAGTTCGAAGCTCTTCTCGCCGATCTCTGTTAGTTTTTAGGGTTTTTAATTTGAGAATCGGAATAAGCAAGCAAAGCTCGTGAATTTTGGGTTCGGAGGTTAAAAAATCGAGTCATCTTCCAGCCCTGCTTTAATCGTAGTCGCCGCCGTCGGTAAAGGTAATCTATTAGGGTTAGGGTTTTTGTTTGGAAGAATTAATTGTTGGTTTTTTTTGTGGGTTGTGTTATCTTGTGTAAGTTTTTGGAATTCCCTTGTTTTGGGATTTCGTGGCTTGTTTTCCCCAAGCCCTTTCAATCGCCGCCGTCTTGTGTGTGTCGGACCACCCCGATTTGGACGGTAAAGGTAGTCGTCGCAGTCTTGTAGTGTCGAACCACCCTGATCTTGACTGTAAAGGTAGTTGCCGTCGTTTTCTAGTGTCGAACCACCCCGACCTGGACGGTAAAGGTAAAGGTTAGTTTAGGGTTTCAGTTTTTGGGTTAAATTTTCCCTCTTGTGCTTATGCCCGCACCTCCCCTGCTTTGCCTTGTGTTAGTTTATAGGTTTGTTTTTAATATGTTTTGGATTAACACTTTGTTTTGGGAAAATTTGTGTTGTTTTCTTCTTGGTTTTGATAAGTATTGTCCGTATAAGATTGTTGGTATTGGTGTTCGTCTGAGTTTTCTGGTGTTGATTGGATGTATCTTGAAGATATATTTAGTCTGTAGGTGGGTTGTTAGGTGGGGGGAGTTAATGTGTTGTTGTGTGTGCCCTCCCTCTACCGTAGATGATGTTGGAATAATGGAGTTGTCCTTTAGAGTTGGGTGTAGGATTGGAGGTTGTAGTTTTAGTTGTTTGATTAAGGAAGGAGTAATAGATTATGGGAAGGTCTGGTGTTATTGGGGTTGGGTTGTCCTTTGGTCTTGTAGGGTAGTTCTTGTTATCCCTTCTTTCAGGTTAGCGTTGAGAGTAGTTCTTAGCGCTTTCAAAAATCAATATCTGAACGCTGCTCCCCATTTTATGGGGTTTCATAGTATGCTAAACCATTTCTGTTTCGACGCTTGTGAGAAAAGCACAAGGTCTATGAGTCTAGCTCATAGCATTGTCTCTCTGTCTCTCCTTTCCTTGTTTTCCAAGTTCTACAGGTACTTTCAGGAGATTCCTAGTCAAAATTGGCCTAACATCAGTACCATCTTCTATAAAGAGAACTCAGTCGCAAATTGCCTTGGCAAGACCAATCGTAGGTGGTGTAAGCAAGGCATTTTCAACAATCACGGACTCAAGCAAGAAGAGCACTTTTCCCTTTCTTTGTTAATTCATGTGTATTTTGTTGGTTTAGTATGTGTAATGGTCTATAAAGACCTTAGTGTTGTTGTAGAAGTTAGCGTATAGTTGTAATACTTTTTATTTTATGTAAAATCAGCCTATGTCAAAAAAAAAAAAAAAAAACGACTTACGTATAAAATATATGTTACACAAATTTATAATATTGTTATTATTTATTTGACTTTACTCATGATTTAACTATCTATTACTCTATATACTAAAAGAGATACCATGAATGACACGTGTCAATTCCTGGTGCGATTTTTTCCCGCCAAAAATCACTTTTCCAAAAAGTGTATCTATTTTATTTTATTTTTATTCTCTACCTTTTTTATAAACTATTTATGTATGAAAATAAAATTTAGTTAATAAATTATAGCAATAATAGATACGACGTAATAATAATTATTCTAAGTTGGCAATATTTTAGTTAAATCGCTATATTAATAATGGATAATATATCACTCAATATTTTGGTCAAATAACCATATTAGCATTTTAAATATGTATATTAGTTTAATAAATTTAAATGAATATGTTAAAAATGTTATAACTATGCAGTAGTTTGGGGATATTCAGTTAAATATTTGGTGAAAAAATGATCAAAATCCGTGCGTGCACGGGATCTAATCTAGTTTCTTATATTAGATAGACATAGACATGATCTAGATAGATCGGTTATGATCTAGACATATAAGTTCTGATCTGGATATGATCCGTACAGATCTGTTCTGATCTGGACATGATTTGTACAGATATGTTTTGTTTGGACATGATAAGTTCTGATCTGGACATGATCAGTTCTGATCTAGACATGATCTATACAGTTCAGTTCTGATCTAGACATGATCTGTATATACCAATTCTGATCTGGACATGATCTGTACAGGTCAGTTCTGATCCGGATATGATCTATACAGATCAATTCTGATCTGGACATGATCTGTACAGATCAATTCTAATCTGGACATGATCTATACAGATCAGTTCTGATCTGGAAAAATAAGGATTATCCGTTACCAAGTACAATTTATAACTAAAATAAGTTGATATAAATTCTGTTAAGTTAAAAAAATTTAGGTAAGATAAGAGTTTTATAAAAAAAAATAAGTGTAAAGCAGTTAAATGTTGGGAAGCACGGACACGCCATTGGGCTGCCGTGTCCCGTGTCCGACACGTATTGGACACCGACACGCCTTGGACACTCGGAAATATGTGTCCGACACGCGAAATCACGTGTCCGATTTTTTTTGAAAAATTAGGACACGAGACACACGATCGGATACACGATGGACACGTTTTGGACACGTCTTGAACACATATTTCAATATTAATTAATATTTCAGATTGCTATCTCTTTTTTACAATTCTTTCGAAGAACTCCTAAGCAATCAACAACCTTCATAAACATAGACCAGATTCACAAGCCACCATGACATTAATTACGGTCTCCTTTGTGGGTTACTCTATCCATCATGTGAATCTGATCTTATGTTTATAAAGGCTTGGTGTTCATTCACAACAATTTCCGTCTAATTTTTAGGAGTGAAAGTTATTACAAGGGAAGAACAAAAATGAGGGATGTGAGAGGAGATGATTATCATGTCATTTTATGTAGTATAGTTCTATTTTCTTATTCGAATGTCGTTAATAAATTTAATTAATTTTTGCATATTAATTTATTAATAATTTTAATTTTGTTTGATATATTATATTACTTTAATATTATTATTTCGCGTGTCCCCGTGTCCGTCATTTTTAAAATGGCGTATCTCCGTACCCGTATTGTGTCCGTATCCGTATTCGTTTTGATGCAACCTAAGTTAAATGAAACACCATAAAACTCCAAGAATTCTCGAACAAATGAGTCTTTGTATAATCGATTAACGGTTTTAGTCCTGTGCTACTTCATATATTGTTAAGGTTTTAGTATAAACTCCAAGAATTCTCGAACAAATGGTTATGTGCTACTTCATATATTGTTAAGGTTTTAGTCCTTTGTAAAGAAACATCGTCCAAGTTTGTCTGACTTGGGTCTTTTTACACAACAACGAAGATTAGGTTTTAGTCCTTTGCAAAGAAGGATCAATATAAACCAAAAACTTGCATCTCAAAGATTTCCAATACAGCCCCAACCTCCTAAAAAAGTCCAAAATACATACAACAAAAAACAAAAAAACCTTCAAGCCTCTAAAACTTGTCTTTTCGATTCATCCAAGCTTGAGATTGAGCACACTTTATATAGCCTCAGCACTGCTCTGACCTGGTCAACAATAATAACAATTGTTTATGCCAAAATTCGTATGGGGGCGACTTTCGGCTAGGGTCGACACTAACTAAGCAAAGAATCAACGACACAAATAAAGAGACACGACACAGAGGAGTGTTGACGCGGAAAACCCAGGAATAAGGTAAAAAACCGCGGATAGCTATGAGGCTATCAATCCACTAAGTATTCTATATGATTGTTT
Organism: Spinacia oleracea; assembly: GCF_020520425.1. NCBI lineage: Eukaryota > Viridiplantae > Streptophyta > Magnoliopsida > Caryophyllales > Amaranthaceae > Spinacia > Spinacia oleracea. Next base: position 9,802,544 of record NC_079490.1, read on the forward strand.
ATGCTTTTCTTTATGAGAATCGATAACTAAAATCTCAAGTACAATAATGAATACTGAAACAGTTTATAACTTAAGAATTTCGGTGCTTGAATGAACGTGGCTTGCTTATCATTATCTTCGTCCTTTTATAGGGTATTCTCAACGGTCTAATCGGTTGAGAAAATCCCACAAAGATAGGAGTATCTTCATCACACGTCTCTTCAGCCTTCAACTGCTTCCGCGCTTCTCGCGTGAGTCTTGGACTCGTTCTTGCTAGCTTGACGGCGCTGCCTATCATGGGCTTTAGGTCAACTTATCTTCATCAACCCGTTTCTCGAGGACGTGTCTCAGTTGCTTGTACTTTGTCGCCTGTCCTTCGTCGGCTATACCTCGTCGTATGATGCTACGTCGGACGTATCTCCCTGGAGCTGTGTTTACCTGCGACACGACATGACCTGGCTGACACGACATGACCAAACGTTAGAACGGTTATGTCGTTAGTCCAAAAAGTGGGATAACAGTTTGCCCCCAATTGTGAATTTGCGGAGTCACACAAAGCAAAAGAAACAATTCAAATTAAAAAACCGTCTTCAACTGCCTAGTTCGTGGGATAAAACCGTTCAAAATTCTAGAGTAATAAATACCAATTCACGACATGCGATAAAGTTCTTCACACCAAGTTTTTCAAAAAATTTCTAGATCCGAAAGCAGGAGAGAGAAGAGGGAGAAAGCGAAGTCGATTTTCGCACTGTGTTTGTTCGATTTTCAGGTAAAATTTGCTTTCTTTTTCGATTTCCTTGTAGATTTTTGTAAGTGAGATGGGTAGATCTAAGTCGGTTGTAGCGAGAGGAAAGGGGGAGTCGGGTTCCACTCGGGTTAAGTCCCTTAACCCGATATATTCTACTGTGGTGGATCCGGCGGCTTTTGTTGAACTTGCTGGTTTGCCGCCGTCGGCGGAAGTGAAGATTCCCGGCTCGGATGAGGAAGCCTTTGACTGTCCAGAGGGGTATGTGGTTATGTATGAGTATCCGTTCACAATTGGCTTCAAATTTCCTTTCACTCCTCTAGTTAGGTCCTTTATCGAGGTTTTCCATTTGAGTCCGGGTCAGTTGATGCCCCAGATATGGCGAGTTTTCACGGTGGTGCACGGAGTTACTGCGAACTGGCGTACGCCGTTTGACCTGTCTGATTTGATGTACTCTTACGACCTAGCACTGCAGAAGTGTTGTAGGAATACCTTGGTTACGAAGAAGGGGAAGACGAACTTAGGTGTTGGTTTAGGTGTGAACGACAGGGGTTGGCAGAGTCGTTTTGTCTTTGTAGGCAAAGATTCTCTGGGAGATAAAGGGCGGTTTCTGGTCGAGGGATGGACGATGGAAGGTAAATGTGTCGTTTTATCTTTGTTTCTCGTCGTTTTGTTGAACGTCGCCTTACTTGGTTTTGTTTTGCAGTTGTCAAGGCGTCGTCGTTGACTGAGTTGAACGCTGATTCTGAGGATAAGTATCGGAAGTTCTTGGGTTATTCTGTCGAGGATAGGTCTTTCAGTCGCGACAGAGAGTTTTTAGACGAGCAGGAGGTGGACCGGTCAGGCGACGTCGCCGAGGAGGAGGAGATAGACGAGGAATCAGGTCAACTGACTCGTCGTCGGAAAAGGTTGGATTTGCTTGAGGAGGTAGTGGCAAACTCGTCGTCCGCCGAAGGTGAAGTAGGTGATATGGCTGACAACTCAGGTATTTGTCGTTTGTTTATTTCGGGGTTTGTATATATTTTTGTTTTTGCTTTGGATAATGTTTGACCTTTATTTTTTGTATTGGGCGTAGAACATACTCTTTCGTCTCGGCCTGTGTCGAGGATGTCTCAGAGCGAGATTCAGGAGCGTGCAAGGAAGCGACTGAGGTCGTCCTCGACTTCTGGTGGACGAGGTATGACGGTCGTACCTCGGTTTTCTGCGATAGGTTCATCGGCCGAGACGCCTGTCGTCATAGGAGCCGAAGGCTTTCATCCGATTGCTTCGTCGTCGCCTCCACAGCCGTTCAAGGCGTCGTCTGCTGCTGTCGACGTTAGTAAAGTGTCTACTTCGTCGGCCAAGAAGCGACCTGTCGAGACGGATCCTGTCGAGGATACGGTTATCACTTTGCCCCCAAGCTTCTTGGGTGATGAAGAGGCGTCGGTTATATGGCCTTTCGCTGATCGCTTGATCTTGCCTACGACGTATCGACGATACCACGAGGTGGATCCTCTTCCTGTCGCGTCGGACGCCGCTGAGCTTAGTCTGCGGGTGAGTTTTATTTAGTTTTTTCTTCTTTTTTGTTTGCGACAGATGTATGTTGTGTAAATCTGTTTTGGCATTGGTTTTGCGCAGGCGTCGCAGGCTGCCTTGGCTGTACGTAGGCAGTGTTCGTTGCTGTGCGACGAGGTGACGAATGCAAGGCAGCTGACAGCGACGGCGAAGAAGGCGGCCGCGTCGTGGGAAGCGAAGTGGAAAGCTGCTGAGAAGAAGGTCGTGGATCTTGCTGTGGTGATTAAGGCCAAGGGTGATCAATTGAAAGGTAAGGATAAGCAGTTAGCCGACGTGGCTAAAGATCTGGAGAAAGTGAAGGAGGAGTTGACCTCGACGACAGAGGAGCTGGATGGATTGAGGAGCTTGTACGACGCCCTGCAGGAGGAGGCGAAGGACGTCGAGGCTCTTGCTATATGGAGGACGCGTGCGCAGATGATGTATTCCTGCCTGATTGGGGAGACTAGCCTTTGGCCGTGTCAAAAGGAGGTGGATGACTATCTGGCTAATGGCGGTACCATGGCTGACCTGTCGGTACCTGTGGTGGATTCGGAGGAGGTGGATGCGGCTTTGTTGGTGGTGAGTGCGCCTGTTCCGGACCAAGAGGGGGAGGTTTTAGCTGTTGGGTGCGAAGAGGAGGCCCTTGTCGTCGTTTCTCAAGACGAGACGTTGGACGTGGCGTCGGTGGAGGTGCCAGTCGTGCCCCCAGAGCAAGAGCCGGAGCAGGAAGTCGTGGTCTCTACCCAGGAAGAAGGGATGTAATAGTTTGTAGTTTTCGAATTTTCTGTTGGTTTTTGTGTTTTGTTGGTGAACTTCTTTACTCGTCGTCGATGGCGGCGACGAGGTGGTTTGGATGACTTGTGTTTTATTTTTGTGTTTGGAATGTTTTTATTCGTCGTCGGTAGTGGCGACGCGGTGTTTGGATAATGTTTAGTGTTTGAATTTCGGAGGTCGTGGCCTTAGAGGTCGCGCGTCGTGTGTGTTAAGTTTGTTTTTCTTTATGGTTATCCCGTTGCGTTTTGATGTCTTAGTTTCGTGTAGCAGATGCTTTGCAAGTAATAAGTATTGAACCGACTGATGTGTAAAATCATACCTGCGTTGTTACTTCGTTGTCTCTTGCGATCTCGTTCTGAGTCGTACGTTGTTGCTTATGGATGTCATTCGTCGTGCGTCTTGCATTCTGCAAAAGAAAACAGGGGTCGCTAGGAGGATTGGCCGTTGGGGATGCCAACGGCCCTCCGATGCCTAAGTCAGTAATGGTTTTTAAAATAAAACGATGAAGAAAAGTAAAGACGACGATACGACGACTGATAAAATTGGTTACGACGAGATTTCAAAAATGGTAGAGTTTAAGATGTGTTGCGTTCCAGCTTCGGGGGACCGACTTGCCATCTTTGGTAATGAGTCTGTATGCCCCCTTTCCGACGATTTTGTCGATCAAGTACGGTCCTTCCCAAGCTGGTGCTAACTTACCCGCGTTCAATTCCTTCGTGTTTTGAAATACTCTGCGCAGTACCCAATCTCCTTCTTTGAACATTTTCACTTTGACATTTTTGTTGAAACATTTTGCCACGATTTGTTGTTGTGACGCCATCCTTATCAATGCTGCTTCCCTGAGATCTTCTGTGTTGTCGAGGTTTTCGCTGAGTTCTACGTCGTTTTGCTCTGGCGTCATGAGTCCATATCGTGCACTGGGCAGCGTCACTTCAGGGGGAAGTACCGCTTCGCACCCGTAAACGAGTGAGAAGGGAGTCTGTCCCGTCGCCGTCCTAGGCGTCGTCCTGTTGGCCCATAGGATGGATGGCAATTCTTCTGCCCATCGCCCCTTCTTGTCGTCCAACCGCTTTTTCAGCGACGCGATGATCGTTTTGTTGCTGGATTCCGCCTGTCCGTTTGCTTGGGGGTATCTGGGCGTCGACGTCTTTAGCTCGATGTTCCATGTTTTGCAGAAAGCTCTTGTCTTGTCGTTGATGAATTGTGATCCGTTGTCGCAGATGATTTCTGACGGTATTCCGAACCTGCATATTATGTTAGTCCATATGAACGAGCATACCTCTTTGTCCCTTACTTGTTGGAATGCACCTGCTTCTATCCACTTGAAAAAATAATCTGTTAGGGCTAACATGAAGACCTTTTGTCCTGGGGCGACGGGCAATTTGCCAACGATGTCCATCCCCCATTTCATGAAAGGCCACGGAGTTAGGGTTGGATGCAAGAATTCGAATGGTTTATGTGTCATACCTGCGTGTCGTTGGCACTTGTCGCACTTGGATACGTACCTCATGGCGTCCTTAAGCATTGTTGGCCAATAGTATCCATTTCTTTTGATTCTGGTTGATAAGCTTCGTCCTCCTTCGTGTCCTCCGCATTCTCCTTCGTGGTATTGTTTCAATAGTGTTTCCCACTCGATCTCTTCGGCACATCGCATCAACATTCCGTTTGCTGATCGCTTAAATAGTACGTCCTGCAAAATAACATATCGTGAAGCTTTGAAAAGTATCTTTCTGGCGTCTAGCTTGTCGTCGGGTAGAGTTTCGTGCTTTAGGTAATCGAAGATGGGTTTGGTCCAACTGTCTGTGTTTAAGGTTGATAGGACGAGGCTGGCGTCTTGTGGTATGTCTTTTTCGACGGCGGGCGATAGTAGGTGCACTAGAGGTATGGTCGAGAATGGTGATTTTCTGAGTGCGGATCCTAGGTTGGCAAGGGCGTCGGCTTGCGTGTTTAGGTCTCTTGGGACTTGTTTGATGGAGAAGGGTTTGAATTTGGAAGTTAACTCTTTTGCTTTCTCGAGATACAAGGTCATTTTTAGGTCTTTAGCTTCGTAGTCGCCGTTAATCTGGTTGACGATTAGTTGTGAGTCGCTGAAGATGTTGAGTCCGCTTGCCCCTAATTCCATAGCTAATGTCATTCCGGCGATTAGCGCCTCGTATTCTGCTTCGTTGTTAGTTGCCTTGAAGTCGCAGCAGATTGCCTGTGCTATCATGTCCCCTTGTGGTGACTTTAGTACGACGCCTAAACCAGCACCACGAAAGTTAGATGAGCCGTCGACGAAGAGTGTCCATATTCCTTCTATGTTGTTGATGAGTTTGACTTCGTCGTCTGCTATCCTCTCTAAGTCGGGGCTGAAGTCTGCCACAAAATCTGCTAGGGCCTGTGATTTTACAGCCGTCCTTGGTTGATACCTGATGTCGAACCTTCCTAGTGCCATTGTCCACTTCTCCATTCGACCTGTCAGTTCTGGCCTACGCATCACGGACTTGATTGGATAGTTAGTCATCACCACTATTTGGTGAGTTTAAAAATAATGCCTTAGTTTTTTGGTTGCGGTAACGAGTGCTAAAACGAGTTTTTCGAGTGAAGAATACCTGGTCTCTGCTTCCAGTAGTGACTTACTGATGTAATAAATGGGTAGTTGTTGTGCTTCGTCTTCTCGAGCTAGGACCGCGCTCACTGCCGTCGAGCTAACGGCTAAATAGAGTTGTAAGACTTCTCCTTCTTTTGGCTTGGATAGGAGGGGCGACGACATCATGTATTTTTTGAGGTTCTGCAGGGCTGCTTCGTGGTCGTCGGACCAGTTAAACCCCTTGTTTTTGCGTAGGACGTCGTAAAATAATCGACACTTGTCCGACGACCGTGATATAAAACGGTTCAGTGCCGCCACTCTCCCTGTCAAGCGTTGTACCTCTTTTATGTTTCGCGGGGATTGAATGTTGATGATCGCGCGCACTTGGTCGGGGCTGGCCTCGATTCCTCGTTGGGTGACGATGTAACCTAAGAATTTTCCTGCGGACACTCCGAAAGAACATTTAGTCGGGTTAAGTTTCATACCGTACTTTTTTAGTATGTCGAAGGATTGTCGTAAGTGTTCCACGTGATCGTCAGCCTTCCTCGATTTCACCAGCATGTCGTCAATGTATACCTCCATTGTGTCTCCGAGTTGGTCTTTAAACATCTTGTTGACTAATCTTTGGTACGTCGCACCTGCATTTTTAAGACCAAAAGGCATGACTTTATAACAATAAATTCCTCTATCCGTTACAAAAGATGTTTTTTCCTGGTCGTCTGGGTGCATAAGGATTTGGTTGTATCCTGAGTAGGCGTCCATGAATGTGAGTAGCTCGTGTCCGGCTGTGGCGTCGACCAGGGCGTCGATGTGCGGCAGAGGGAATGGGTCCTTGGGGCAAGCTTTGTTGATATCTGTGAAGTCGATGCAGACTCTCCATTTTCCGTTCTTTTTGCTGACGACGACGACGTTTGCTAACCAGTCTGGATATTTGACCTCTCTGATCTTCCCTGAATCTATCAGGTTTTGGACTTCTTCGTCTATGATTTTATTCCTTTCGGGTGCGAACTTACGTCGTTTCTGTTTTACCGGTCTGAAGCTGGGGTCGATGTTGAGCTTGTGGGTAATCACGTCTGGGCTAATTCCTGTCATGTCCTCGTGCGACCAAGCGAAACAGTCCGAGTTTTCTCTTAGAAACGACACTATCTGAGTTTTGATGTTGTCAGGCAGTGAGGCTCCGATCCTTATGACTTGGTCTGGCTTTGTCTGGTCTAGTACTATCTCGTCGATTTGTTGGTCGTCGGGGTCGTCCGACGTCGACCCTGGCTGTAATTGCTAGATGGGTGACTTGGATGGTTTCAGTGCTGTCTCGTAACATTTCTTCGCATCCCTTTGCTGCCCTTTGATTTCCATGACCCCCCACTTGGTTGGAAATTTGATTGATTGGTGATATGTTGATGGCACTGCCTTCATTTTGTGGATCCATGGTCGTCCTAGGATGACGTTGTACGCTGATGGACAATCGACGACGTTGAACTTGGTCATCATGTTGACGCCTTCTGCGTATGTAGGCAGCGATATTTCTCCTACCGTCCGTAGTGCTTCTCCACTGAACCCTACCAGAACTGTTGATCTCCTTACTATGTTTTTCTCTTCTAATCCCATTTCTTGTAGTGCTTCCAAGAACAGTACGTTGGCTGAGCTTCCGTTGTCGACCAGTATCCTTTTGATCAATGCGTTCCCTATTGGGAGCGATATTACCAACCCGTCGTGGTGCTCCCGCTGTGTATCTACAGAATCTGAATCGTCGAAAGTGATAGCCATTGCGGTCAGGGACCTGTGTAGTGCGACCTCGTCTTCGGTTTGTCCCTCTTCTACGGTCTCAGATTCTCCCCTGTTAATTTTTTTAGCTGCAGAAGAGGTTAGTCCACAAATATCTGAACCACCGGAAATAACATTTACCACTTTATTGAACGGTGGTGGGTCTGGTCGCTCGCTGCTTGTCGCTGGGCCGGGCAGGGTGGTTTGTGAAGGAAATAATGCCCTTGGTCCAAGTATGCATTCTATGTTAAGTCTAATAAATGCGGTTCAGTATTAATTAACAAGTTAATAATTCAGTGAGATCAAGTGAGCTGAATGCCTAGCTAGAGGCCGCTTCAGTTCAAGTGGAATTAATGATATTAATCCACAGCTTACTCTTGACTGAACCCGTAGGGTCACACAAATAGTACGTAAACGGATCAAGTATTTAATGGCATTAAATACTCCATCTATGAATATTCGGAACCGACGGATCTTGGTTTCAGTAGGAGCTAAGATCGTCACAGGCAAGAAATGAATACTCCGGAAACGATGATATGGCCGGAAACGGAAATATGGATCGTATCGGAAATATGAATATTATCCAAGTCGTAGATGTTGCCGGAAACGGAAACATGGTACGTATCGGAAAATATTGTTGGAAATGGAAATATTACCAGAATCGGAAATATTGCCGGAAACGGAAATATTGTCAGAATCGGAAATATTACCGGAATCGGAAAATAATTCCGGAAACGGAAATATTAAATATTTGTTCGAAACGGAAATTAATTCCGGAATCGGAAATATTGAATATTGTTCGTATCGGAAATAGATTCCGGAAATGGAATTTTAATCGGAAGCGTATCGTACGAATTAGCATCGGACGAGGCCTGCCGGACGAAGGCCCAGCACGAAGCCAGGCCATCGCCCAGCAAGCACGCACGCCACAGCCCAGCGCGCACAAGGCCACGCATGCGTGGGCCGCGCTGCGTGGGCTGCTGCTCGCATGCGTGGGCAGCCCTTGTGGCTGCCGTGTGTGTGTGAGTTTGAGCTCATGCGAGATTCCTGAATCTGCAAGAGTCAGTGTATGATTAAATGTCTATTCCTATTGGATAAATTGATTAAGTAGAATTCATGTAGAATTCTAATTCCAATTAATTCGCATCCTACTAGGATTACGATTCCTTTTCCATAACTCTATAAATAAAGGCCTAGGGGTCATAATTTATACACAAGTTTCAAAGTATTCAAAAGTGAGTTTTTTGAGAGAAAATTCAAACACCCATCTTGCCCCAAAAGTGCCGAATTTTCTGAGTACCTTAAGGGCGATTCTAGTTGGTCAATCTTAAGGCGGATCCGGACGTGCTATGGACTTTCTACGGAGGGACGACACTTGGAGTCCTAAAAGACTTGTTCTTGTTCGGTTCGGGCGCAGCTAGGGAAGGCACGCAACAAAGAGTATGCATCTAAACTATGCTAAATGATTATGTGTAAATAATATGTTTCCTGGGTTAATGGTTGTTTCCGCATGATCTATGTAATGTCATATGTATCATAACCTAACAGTGGTATCACGAGCCCCTTATTATTTTCATAATCTAAATTGCATGAACATGGTTAAATATTACAAATTTGCAAGAATTAAAAGGGGTGATTAATTTTCGTAATTGTTAATTAGTTGCAAATTGCGTTTATTTAATTATATGTACGCAGTTTTTCGGCAGTTTCTTCATTACTCATCCGAACTGAGTGATTTTTGTGTCAATTCCGCATGTAAAAGGCATTCTAAAATTTTGACAAAAATAGTATTTTTCTGCCGAACCCAGAATTCTCAAATTCGAAGCCTAACTATGACTTTTCGAAGGTTTTAGTTTTTCGAATGCAAAATTTCGTAAATTTAAGATGTTAAATTAAATATTTGCGATTCCTGTTGATAAATCTTGAATTTTTGATTGACCTACTGCATATGTTTAACAAGTTTGAATGCCTAGTCTTGTTAATTATGCAATCTAATTTGTAATTATGATTAATTTGTTGAAAATTAGAATAATTTAGAATTAATTTGATTTTCATAATTAATTGTAATTTAATTAGAAACCTATGATTAAAAACCACCATAAAAATTGTAAATTTACGATAAATTTTAAATTTTTATGACCTAGACTTGAATCCATATCAATCGGAAATCAATTGGATAATAAATTTTCGATTTTTCGCCCTAAAATTATGAAATTAATAATATTTATTAATTTGTCATTAATTTTAAATATAAATTTTAAATTTTTATGCGATTCGTTCAAATAACTTGCACGCACGAAGCAATGGACGCTTCGTGTTACCCTTAAGGGGTGTTGTATAATGCGGGCATGCGACGACGAGCAAGGGAGCTCGTCGCCCGTGCGGCACGAATGCAATGAGCAAGGCCGTAGTGCACGAGCACAAGGCAGCAGCCCTGCCTTGTGTCGTGTGCCACGAGCAATGACCGTATGGGCATGGGCGAGGGGCGAGCCAAGGCAGTCGCGTGTGGGCAGCAAGCGAGCTGCGCCACAGCGCGCGCTGCCTCGCACAACAGCGCGCAGCCTCGTGCGCAGCGAGCGCAAGCTCGCGTGCCACGAGCGCTGCGCCCAGCATCACTCGCGCGCACCAGCGAGCGATCTCGCGCGCCAGCGCGCGATCTCGCGCGCCAGCGAGCGATGCAGCGCCCCAGCGAGCGATGGCTCGCGCGCACCAGCGAGCGATCTCGCGCACCAGCGAGCGCGGTAACGCGCGCGCGCTGCGAGCGATAGCTCGCGTGCGGTGGGCGCTGTGCGGAGGCTTGCGTATGGGACAGCAGCAGCTATGCAACGAGCGCATGGGCTGCGCGCACATGGCCAGCAATGGCTGTGTGCGTACAGCCCATGGGCGTGCAACGCGTAGGGTGTTTGCGTTACGATTAGATCGTTTTGAATGTTTAATTTGAAAATTTCAGTTCACGTAATTTTTAATTGATTTTAAAATTAATAATTTGAATTAATTTCTTGGATTTTAATTTTGAATATTATAATTATAATAAATGGCATTTATTCTAATTATTTTACTAAAATTAAAATCATAAATTAATTTAAATATGACTGAAATTAAAATTAAATTTTTGGATTCAATTATAAATTTATATGAGCTTTAAATTTTAATTAAATTTGTATGTTTCCGGTTAGACTAGAAATACAATTTTATGTTTAAAATTAGTAAAGCATATGAATTTATTGGTTTGAGTGGGAGTGCTTTTAGTCATAAACTCTTGATTAGGTCTACAAATCCTTAAGGTTAAAACAACTCGATTAGAATTAATAAGGACTGAATAATTGGTAGATTATTGGTGACCTTGATTAATTGCTGCAAATGTTTACGTGATGCATAATGTGTTTTACTAACCAGCTATGTGGGCCATTCATGATAATGAATGGGTGAATGGTATATATTGTATATGTACTGTTTTGCAGGTTATGAAGTGACTAGTATGGCCCAAATAGGATAGAAAATATGGTCTGCGTACCATTAATTTGAATGTAATTGGTCTAAAGTACCAAAGTTGTTTTTCAATTCAAATATGGTCTGCGTACCATCAAATAGTTGTAATTAGTTATAACTTATCCTATTTGAAGAAAATGGTGCCTCCCACGGAGATTTTCAAGACGGACTTTGAAGTCAAAGCTTCAAGATGAAGTCGGGCCATACTAGATCACAAATATCTTATGCATGTTTTAAGTTATTTATTGCTTTAAATATGTCTTAAAATGCATGAGATCAAAAGCTTGATTATGTTGCATGATTAAGGATTTTAGTTCACTTAAAATCTAACCAACATAGTAAGAGCCTTAAGTTCCAAACTTAAAAATTGAGTTAAAAGGTGCCATGCCAAAATATACACTTGCTTGGATATCCTTTACATCAATCTAGTAATAGTTTTCGCTCAGCGAGGTGTTACTTATTGGTCCTAAAGGGGCAAGGTACACAAATAATTGTGAGTACATGTTAGTTTTGGTGAAACTCAACGATATAAGTAAGGAGTCCTTTTATGTCGTGGCAAATTCGATAGGTTTACCTAATAAGTTCTTAGACGTACCTATCAACCAAGAATAGTTTCTAGACTATTAGCAAAAGGCTTTTGCTTACCTAAGATGTTCTAGGATTAAGTCGACAAACTGTGCTTAGTTCTTCAATGATTTTAGGATCTTGGAATCATTTTATTCACACCTGCCGGAACACATAACTTGAATAAAATGCTTAATAAACATTGAATTATGCATGAATGCTAGAATTTAAGTTTATTAAGAGAAACTGTGAATGGTTATTTATTTGTTTATTCTTTTCAATTGTAGTTTTTAATATGGCAAACAACAATTCATTCAACATTCGATCAATTCTCGAAAAGGAGAAGTTGAACGGGAAAAACTTCCTTGACTGGCAAAGGAACTTGCAAATAGTTCTTATGCAGGAAGAAAAGGAGTATGTCCTAGATGAGGCGATGCCCGAAGCTCCAGGCGACGGGATCACTCAGGCAGCCCTCAATCGTTGGATTGATGCCAACAAGGATGTGAAATGTCTAATGCTCGCCACCATGAGTGCGGATCTGCAGAAAACGTTCATCAACTCAGATGCTTTCACAATCATCAGTGAGTTGAAGAACATGTTCCAAGATCTGGCTCGAGTCGAAAGATTCGAGACTCATAGGCAAATTCTTGAGACCAAGCTTAAGAAAGGCGAGCCCGTAAGTCCACATGTTCTCAAAATGATTGGACTCATTGAGAATATGAGTCGGCTGGATCAGCAATTTTCTCAGGAAATGGCTATAGACACCATCCTCCATTCTCTTCATAGCGGGTATGATCAGTTCAAACTGAACTACAGTATGAATAGTCTGGACAAAACGCTCACTGAGCTTCACGGTATGCTGAAGACCGCTGAAAAGACGCTCAAAAGTGATAAGCAGGATGTGCTTATGGTGCGTGGGGGCAAGTTCAAGAAATCTGGAAAGAAGAGGAATGCTAAGAAAGGTGGCAACAAGGCCAGCCCAACTAAGCAAACTGGCGCCAAATCTGCAAAGAGGAAGGTCAGTCAACCCACTTCTGAATCCGAATGCTTCTACTGCAAGAAGAAGGGGCATTGGAAGAGAGATTGCTTGAAGCTAAAGGAAGATCAGAAGAACGGAACAGTCGTTCCATCTTCAGGTATTTTCGTTATAGACTGTATACTTGCTAATTCAACTTCTTGGGTATTAGATACAGGTTGTGGCTCACACTTATGTTCCAATCCACAGGGACTAAGAAGAAGTAGAAAGTTAAGCAAGGGTGAAGTCGACCTACGAGTGGGAAATGGAGCACGGATTGCTGCATTAGCTGTAGGAACATACTATTTGTCGTTGCCCTCCGGGCTAGTTTTGGAACTGGAAGAATGTTTCCATGTTCCAAGTCTTACTAAAAACATCATTTCAGTTTCTTGCTTAGATGCTAAGGGATTTTCCTTTATAATAAAAGACAATAGTTGTTCGTTTTATTTTAAAGAGATGTTTTATGGATCTGCTAGATTAGTCAATGGACTTTATTTATTAGATCACGACAAACAAGTATATAACATAAATACCAAAAAGGCCAAAAAGGATGATTCAGATCTCACCTATCTGTGGCATTGTCGATTAGGCCATATAAACTTGAAACGCTTAGAAAGACTTCAAAGGGAAGGAATTCTAGAACCATTTGACTTAGAGGATTATGGTAAATGCGAATCATGTTTACTTGGCAAAATGACAAAGCAACCTTTCTCTAAAGTTGGAGAAAGAGCAAATGAACTATTGGGTTTAATCCATACAGATGTATGTGGACCAATGAGTACAAATGCTAGAGGTGGTTTCAGCTACTTTATCACTTTCACTGATGACTTCAGTAGGTATGGTTATGTCTACCTAATGAAGCATAAGTCTGAATCCTTTGACAAATTCAAGGAATTTCAGAGTGAAGTAGAGAATCAATTAGGCAAGAAGATCAAGGCACTGCGGTCTGATAGAGGCGGTGAATATCTGAGCTATGAATTTGATGACCATCTGAAAGAATGTGGAATTCTATCAGAATTGACTCCTCCTGGAACACCACAATGGAACGGTGTGTCAGAACGGAGGAACAGAACCTTGCTAGACATGGTCAGGTCAATGATGGGTCAGGCCGAACTTCCATTAGAATTTTGGGGACATGCACTAAATACAGCTGCACTCACTATAAATAGAGCTCCGTCTAAAGCTGTCGAAAAGACTCCATACGAATTATGGTTTGGAAAGCCTCCAAATGTGTCTTTTCTTAAGATTTGGGGATGTGAAGTATACGTCAAACGATTAATTTCAGACAAACTTCATCCAAAATCTGACAAATGTATCCTTGTGGGCTATCCAAAGGAAACAAAGGGGTATTACTTCTACAATACATCTGAGAACAAAGTGTTTGTTGCTCGAGATGGTGTCTTTTTGGAGAAAGATCACATTTCCAAAATGACAAGTGGGAGAAAAGTAGACCTCGAAGAAATTCGAGTCGAACAACAAACTCTAGAGAATGCTCAAGATGACATTCAGGATGAAACTCAGAGACCTTTAGAAGAATCTGGTGAGAATCATGGTCAATCTAGAAATGTTACCCCGCGTAGATCGCAAAGATATAGATCTCAACCGGAAAGGTACTTAGGTATTTTGACGAACGAGAGCTATGACGTTCTATTACTTGAAAGTGATGAACCTGCGACCTACAAGCAAGCTATGACGAGCCCTAGCTCCAAGCAATGGCAAGAAGCCATGCAATCTGAATTAGACTCCATGTCTGAAAACCAAGTATGGGATTTGGTCGATTTGCCAGATGGCTACCAAGCCATTGGAAGCAAATGGGTTTTCAAACTGAAAAAGGACAAGGATGGGAAACTTGAAGTTTTCAAAGCTAGATTGGTTGCGAAAGGTTACAGGCAAGTCCACGGTGTGGATTACGATGAAACCTTTTCACCAGTTGCAATGCTAAAGTCTATTCGAATAATGTTAGCAATCGCTGCATATTACGATTACGAAATATGGCAGATGGATGTCAAAACTGCTTTCTTAAACGGCGTTTTAACAGAAACTGTGTTTATGACACAGCCTGAAGGTTTTGAGGATCCAAAGAATGCTAAAAAGGTATGCAAGCTAAAGAAGTCAATCTACGGATTGAAGCAGGCATCCAGGAGCTGGAATATACGTTTTGATGAAGCAGTCAGTGACTTTGGTTTCATCAAGAACGCGGACGAATCTTGTGTATACAAGAAGGTCAGTGGGAGCAAAATTGCTTTCCTAGTATTATATGTCGACGACATATTGCTTATCGGAAATGACATTCCTATGTTGAACTCTGTCAAGATTTGGCTTGGGAAATGTTTTTCGATGAAGGATCTAGGAGAAGCACAGTACATATTGGGCATCAAGATTTACAGAGATAGATCTAAAAAGATGATTGGACTTAGTCAAAGCACTTATATCAATAAGGTGCTTGATAGGTTCAAGATGGCGGACTCCAAGCAAGGCTACCTACCCATGTCTCATGGAATGACTCTAAGCAAGACTCAGTGCCCAAAAACACTTGATGAGCGTAGACGAATGAATGGGATTCCATATGCATCATTGATTGGTTCAATAATGTATGCTATGATATGTACACGCCCGGATGTTGCGTACGCACTCAGTGCTACGAGCAGATACCAGTCAGACCCAGGAGAGGCGCATTGGACTGCTGCCAAGAATATTCTGAAGTACCTGAAAAGGCACAAAGATGACTTCCTGGTCTATGGTGGAGATGATGAATTAATTGTTAAAGGCTATACGGACGCAAGTTTCCAAACCGACAAAGATGATTTCAGATCACAGTCTGGGTTTGTCTTCTGCCTCAACGGAGGAGCAGTAAGCTGGAAAAGTGCTAAGCAAAGCACCATTGCGGATTCTACAACTGAAGCGGAGTACATTGCTGCACATGAAGCAGCAAAGGAAGCTATATGGCTAAGGAAGTTCATAGGAGAACTTGGTGTAGTCCCCTCCATTAAAGGACCAATAGCCCTGTATTGTGATAATAACGGAGCTATTGCACAGGCAAAAGAGCCTAGACACCACCAGAGAGTCAAGCATGTACTTCGTAGATTTCACCTTCTACGAGAGTTCGTTGAAAGAAAAGAAGTCGAGATAAGCAAAATTGGAACTGATGACAACATATCAGATCCATTAACTAAACCTCTGCCGCAAGCGAAGCACAACTCGCACACTGCAGCTATGGGAATCAAGCATATTGGAGAATGGCTTTGATGTCTCTGTTTAATGTTTTAAAGTTTTAGAGTTTAAATCTTTGTAAAACATTATTGGTTAATCATTCACAATAAATGAAAGGAATTCATTTTTCCATTTAATTTGTGGTTTATTAAATGATGAGTCCCTTCAACTTGACGATATATTCAAGATAGACTGTCAGGACCAGTCCTGTGACTAAGAAATGTCTATCAAGTGAACTTGAATGTCAAAGGTTGAAAATGGTCCCTAGTCGGAGTTTTCTATAAAATTGGACGCATAGAAAACGTTAGACGATTAGAATGCAAGATGACTAGTAGTTCTGTTTCTTGAACTATGTGGACATGGCAATGTCATAATCATTTGCATAGATACTTACTTTGGGAAGACTAGTATCGGACAAGACCTATGAAACTTTACTGTAAGAGATGAAAGTCTGTCATAAGTAAATTTCATTAAATTATTAGACACTAAATCCTCAATACCTGAGTGATTTGAGATTACTTGTTTGAGAACTGGTTGCTTTGACGTTGACCAACCGTCGCACCGTAAAAGGAGGCTATAAAGGCAACGCTCAGGTAATCACCTATCAAACGAAGTCTAATCTCAAGATCGCAAGATTGGGATTGTCCTCCCATAAATCGGGATGAGATGCTTAAAAGTTGTACAAGGCCACTCGGAGAGCTAGAAACTGTGAAATGCATGGCCGTGCTCGGATGAATCATAGGCTATGATTATCTGTTTATTTGATCAGTTGAACTCTGAAACCGAGGAACACCTCTGGACATAATAAGGATGACAACTCTTACCTTATGTTCAAGAGCAAGCATCGAGCGACAAAGGAATTAGGAAATGCACACTTGTCCCTAAGGACAAGTGGGAGACTGAAGGAAATAATGCCCTTGGTCCAAGTATGCATTCTATGTTAAGTCTAATAAATGCGGTTCAGTATTAATTAACAAGTTAATAATTCAGTGAGATCAAGTGAGCTGAATGCCTAGCTAGAGGCCGCTTCAGTTCAAGTGGAATTAATGATATTAATCCACAGCTTACTCTTGACTGAACCCGTAGGGTCACACAAATAGTACGTAAACGGATCAAGTATTTAATGGCATTAAATACTCCATCTATGAATATTCGGAACCGACGGATCTTGGTTTCAGTAGGAGCTAAGATCGTCACAGGCAAGAAATGAATACTCCGGAAACGATGATATGGCCGGAAACGGAAATATGGATCGTATCGGAAATATGAATATTATCCAAGTCGTAGATGTTGCCGGAAACGGAAACATGGTACGTATCGGAAAATATTGTTGGAAATGGAAATATTACCAGAATCGGAAATATTGCCGGAAACGGAAATATTGTCAGAATCGGAAATATTACCGGAATCGGAAAATAATTCCGGAAACGGAAATATTAAATATTTGTTCGAAACGGAAATTAATTCCGGAATCGGAAATATTGAATATTGTTCGTATCGGAAATAGATTCCGGAAATGGAATTTTAATCGGAAGCGTATCGTACGAATTAGCATCGGACGAGGCCTGCCGGACGAAGGCCCAGCACGAAGCCAGGCCATCGCCCAGCAAGCACGCACGCCACAGCCCAGCGCGCACAAGGCCACGCATGCGTGGGCCGCGCTGCGTGGGCTGCTGCTCGCATGCGTGGGCAGCCCTTGTGGCTGCCGTGTGTGTGTGAGTTTGAGCTCATGCGAGATTCCTGAATCTGCAAGAGTCAGTGTATGATTAAATGTCTATTCCTATTGGATAAATTGATTAAGTAGAATTCATGTAGAATTCTAATTCCAATTAATTCGCATCCTACTAGGATTACGATTCCTTTTCCATAACTCTATAAATAAAGGCCTAGGGGTCATAATTTATACACAAGTTTCAAAGTATTCAAAAGTGAGTTTTTTGAGAGAAAATTCAAACACCCATCTTGCCCCAAAAGTGCCGAATTTTCTGAGTACCTTAAGGGCGATTCTAGTTGGTCAATCTTAAGGCGGATCCGGACGTGCTGTGGACTTTCTACGGAGGGACGACACTTGGAGTCCTAAAAGACTTGTTCTTGTTCGGTTCTGGCGCAGCTAGGGAAGGCACGCAACAAAGAGTATGCATCTAAACTATGCTAAATGATTATGTGTAAATAATATGTTTCCTGGGTTAATGGTTGTTTCCGCATGATCTATGTAATGTCATATGTATCATAACCTAACAGTTTGCTCTTTGGAAAATGTTTCTTTTCCCTTGTCGCTCAACAGTTCCTTTAGATGCCCCCGTTTCAGGAGGTATGCGACATCCTTTCGGAGGGAGATGCACTCCTCGGTTGTGTGTCCGTTGTCGCGGTGGAAGTCGCACCATTTGCTCATGTCCTTCATGGAGTCCGGTCTGTCGTTCTTCCGGGGCCATCTGACTGTTCCACCTACATTTTGAAGGGCGTTCACCACACCTCCAATGTCGACGTTGAAGCCGTAGTCGGAGATGTTAGGGTGTTCGACCCGCTCGTTCCTGTAAACATTGTTAGTATCATAATACTGATTGACACTTTGTACCTGGTTTTGCCGAACATATGGTTGGTGTCGCCAATTGTTGTTCCTTGGGGTGTACGATCTTCTGTCGCTGCTGCCCCCTGTCGATCGTTGAGATGCTGTTCGGATAACCTCGTCGTCTTCGATTCGCATCTGGGCGGTGGCCCTTGATCGCACCTCTTCGAAAGTTGCACAGGGGTATTTGGTTATTTCCCGGTATAGCTCCGAATTGGGGATGAGGCCTCTCTTGAACGCCTCAATAGCAGTCCTGACATCACAATTTTTTATACCAATTTTTTCACAATTAAAACGGTTAAAATAATCGCGTACCGACTCGGTTGGCCCTTGAACCAACCGATAGAGATCACTGGTTTGTTTTTCTAACTGGCGACTGCTGGCGAATTGTTGATAGAAGGCGTTGATGAGGTCGGACAGACAGGAGATGGATCTGGGAGGGACGTTCGTGAGCCATTCCAAAGCTGCTCCATCAAGGGTGCCGCCGAATGATTTGCACATAACAGGTTCCACTAGGTCGTGCGGAATCCCGATCTGCCACATGCGCTGCTTGTAGAAGTTGACGTGCCTATAGGGGTCGGATGTCCCGTCGTACAAGGTGGTCCAGGTTGGGAGCCGGAGTGTGTGCGGAACTGTCACTCTAGCGATCGCTTCGCAGAACGGCGACGCGGAATATCCGTCGGTCGGCTCGGTCTCCACTGGTGTAGGTGCCCCGGGGAACCTGGTCATCAACTTCATCAGGCGGGAATAGTGCTTTGTCATGCGTGCATCCATCTTGTTCAGGCGTTGGGTCACCGGATCGGGAGCTTCTTTGTCTTCTTCCTCACGGGTTTCCTCCTCATCGTCGGTCACGTCTTCAAAGTCATCGGGCATCTCGAACGTTAGCTTTTTTGGCTTCCCACCTTTGTAGTGGGACTGGTGTTTGTTGCTCTTTACAGATTCGAGCTCTTTCTGGAGGGTTTCATTGGATGCCCTCTCTTGGGCTAGTTCGGCTTGGGCTTTCTCGTAAGCCGCCTTCATCTCTGCGATCGTCATCTCTCCAGTAGTCATGGTGAGAGGGGTGCTTTTGTGTAAAACCTAGTTAATGTCCCCACAGACGGCGCCAAACTGTTTATGCCAAAATTCGTATGGGGGCGACTTTCGGCTAGGGTCGACACTAACTAAGCAAAGAATCAACGACACAAATAAAGAGACACGACACAGAGGAGTGTTGACGCGGAAAACCCAGGAATAAGGTAAAAAACCGCGGATAGCTATGAGGCTATCAATCCACTAAGTATTCTATATGATTGTTTATGCTTTTCTTTCTGAGAATCGATAACTAAAATCTCAAGTACAATAATGAATACTGAAACAGTTTATAACTTAAGAATTTCGGTGCTTGAGTGAACGTGGCTTGCTTATCATTATCTTCGTCCTTTTATAGGGTATTCTCAACGGTCTAATCGGTTGAGAAAATCCCACAAAGATAGGAGTATCTTCATCACACGTCTCTTCAGCCTTCAACTGCTTCCGCGCTTCTCGCGTGAGTCTTGGACTCGTTCTTGCTAGCTTGACGGCGCTGCCTATCATGGGCTTTAGGTCAACTTATCTTCATCAACCCGTTTCTCGAGGACGTGTCTCAGTTGCTTGTACTTTGTCGCCTGTCCTTCGTCGGCTATACCTCGTCGTATGATGCTACGTCGGACGTATCTCCCTGGAGCTGTGTTTACCTGCGACACGACATGACCTGGCTGACACGACATGACCAAACGTTAGAACGGTTATGTCGTTAGTCCAAAAAGTGGGATAACAACAATGATAGTTGTTCTTCTTCCATTCTCTTTCTTTCTTCCTATTTTGTCTGACCTGGTCAATATATGGAGCTTTTTGCTGAAAGAATAAAATACAAAGAAAATTAATTGAAAATCTCATCTAGCTTAATTAGCTTTATGGAAACTAATTGCATGTATGTGTTTTCCAACAAGATTACTTACAGTAGCACTCAGGGATAGCCATTCTTCACGTCCATCCATGACGAGATTATATGGTGTCTGATGAAAAGAAGAGCACGGATTAACAAACTGATTTACAAAGAAATTTATTAATCGATACTAATTAATTAACAGCTGTGTATACACTACAAGAATTTGTATCTTTAACGACAACCTAATTACGACGGGTCAAAAATCCCGTCGCAAAAGCCTTTTACGACGGGGCTAACAACCAAACAATGACGGGAATAACCGTCGCAAATGTCTTTTACGACGGGATTTCTATTAACGACGACCCCCTTTTATGACGGGTTCGCGACAGGAAATCCCGTCGTTAATCATCGATTGTTGGCCTTTCGCGACGGGATTTCCCGTCGTTAATCGTACAATTTCTTGTAGTGATAAAAAAGAGATCTTACCATTTTGATTGGGAATGGTCCATGCTCCTCCTGAAGTTTCTTCAGATACTTTCGTCTGTAATTAAACAAAATCAGATCAGAGTACAAAGAAAAGACTAAATAAGGAAAAAAATAATTAAAGTAACAAGTTACACGTAAATCTTCATCGCTTCCTTGTCCATTGTTAGCTTCGGAAAATGAAACGATGTGACAACGGGTACAGGGACTTCGCCTACAAGACGAGTCCTGAATCATAACATATATAATATTAATCTCAACAACTTTGTGAAATTGGTTTCAAATCTGATATATATATATATATGCAAGTTAAGATGAATAAATCCATTAACAAAAATTGATTAAAACTTACTTAAGATCATAAGTATGCATGATGAGCTGCAAAAACAAAGTTCAATTGGTGAGATTTGAATAAGATTTGTACTAAATACACATCCATTAGACATGCATATCATGCTCTTGTAAAACTTATCATGAATGATACGACAAAAGGGGGAATGACGCCGGTAAACATATACAATAAGAACTTTGAGTTTGTTGAAAAATTGACGTGTAACAAGTTCAATAATATAAATAAAATCAAAAGACCGGTATTAGCATATTGCATCATACAAAAGAACACTAACCTTCAAAAGGGAGTAAAAAGGAACAAAAATGATAAAGGTCGCAACATGCGACCTTTAAGCCGTGTCACAATGATGACATGGCATGCTTATGTGTCATGATTTAAATTGGAAACTAAAATATTTAATTTATATATCCTACTTTAAATGTTTCAAAAAAAGCTAGGAAAATCTTAATATTCTAATTTATTTCCTTATTTATATCGACTACCTTATTTACATATTTTCATAGTAAAAATATTGCATTGATAGTAAAAATATTATTATGACTCACAGCCTACGTGTCGCCTATATGTACCAATTAAACTGCGACACGTAAGATTGCGACAACTAAATATTGTCGCAACTTGCGACCTTTATCATCACCCAAAAAGGAAAAAGAACCAATGAGAATAGAGATGAGAGTGTATTTTGTTTAAATGCAAACTCCACAGTTGATGAATTTTGTGATTGAATTTGTTTCGCTGGGTTTTTCTTAGTTCTCATAAATACTAAAGCTTGTAATTTAGGAAACTAGAGCTCTAAATGACAAGAAGGGGGAGGAAAGGAGTAAGGGCAATTTAGAACTTTCATCACGAACATGACAATATCCAATAAAATAATATTATGTTACAATCCTTTAGTTTTTAAATCCCACTATCCAGTATCAACTAGGTAACACACTGCCCATCATGTGACTATTGTGTGACTACTGCATTAAGGGGTAGTGTGCTAGTCTAAACCTATTTACCATCTAAGCCCTTGGTGAAGGAAATGTTGGATTTGAAAATTTTCAAGATTCCTTTAGTAGAGACTTACATTTAAAGAACGATTTTTATAGCAAACATTGACATGAATTGTTCGAATCCATAAGTTACTCTTTAGTGTAGTGTAGGTAATAATTAAAAAGAATAAGCTCATTCACAACAATCCTATCACACCCTCTTCGTCCTTGTCTTTTTCTTTCCTTGCTTGCTTGCTCTCCTAGCAACTTCATGATTCACAGCAATCCTAATCACACACCAAAAAAAATATTCTCAGAAACCATTAACAATTTAATAATAAAATAAAATTTCATAAAACTTACCTCGTATCAGTTTTCTTGGTTGTGTTCTTAGTTGTTCCAGACATAGCTCTGGTTGGCACCATCCTGCAATACCAAGGTTTGATCAGCGACGTTCTGAACAATTTAATAATAGAAATAAAATTGCATAAAACTTACATTGTATCAGTTTTCTTAGTTATTCCAGACATTGATCTGGTTGTCACCATCCTGCAATACCAAGGTTTGATCAGCGACGTTCTGAACAATTTAATAATAGAAATAAAATTGCATAAAATTTACCTCGTATCAGTTTTCTTAGTTGTTCCAGACATTGATCTGGTTGTCACCATCCTGCAATACCAAGGTTTGATCAGCCACGTCGCTGAGCCACGGGCCCACGGAGCAACAAATTCGTAAACTTATGTTTAATTTACTGGTAATTACAAAATGAACACAACAACTCAACTATCTTCAGTTAAAATCACAAATCATCAAAACCAGTAACATCTCAGAAAACGACAGGCTATTTATGTATGAAACAATTGAATGAGAAGAATTGAAATAAAAAAATCACCTGTAATCTTGCTACTACATAGTACATATACTACTTATTTATACAGACACATAATCAATGGTTTTGTCAAGAAGCAATAATGTTGAAACTTGAGACAACTCTATAGAGCATACCATGGAGCATAATATGAACAGTAGGTAAATTGTTTGAACAAATATTGTTTCTTAATTAATTTGTTAACATTTCCAGTACAATTAAAGATGTCAATTTCATCTCAGATTCAAATATCAAAATCATTTTAATTATCGAATCCCAAATTAATTACTTTTAAAACCCTAATTTCTTCATGAAACATTTGATGCAACCGCCATTACAGGTACAACACGGTGAAGCAGAATCCATAGCCTATTGTCGACCGACAACAACAATAACAACAAAGACGACAACAACAATAACAACAGCGACAACCAACAACAACAACAGCTACAACCAACACCAACAACAACGTGATCAAACAGGGAAGAGGAGACAGAAAAACACAGACATACCTTAGCTTGGTTGCCGGTTCAGCAACGCAACAACGACGACCGTTGATAACCTTGAGGTGAGAGAGCCTGCTTCAACTTAGAGTGGTCGGCGAGTAGCTTGACTGCGTTAGTTTGGTAGATACTTAAAGGGTTCGAAATCCACAATTTTTTGTAATGGTCTTTTTTTAAAAAAAAAAACAAAAATTTGAATCAAATTAAGTAGTTTGATTTTTAGTGCACTTTTTTGGTAAAAAATATTATTGTAATGTGATAACATTAACGATTATGAAATGTTTTGTGGATGTCCATTATATCTAAAGATGGTCGTGGGCAAGTCGGAATTTGTATCGAGCCCACACCAGACCCACATTGTATCGTGTCAGGTTGGACCGTGCCAAAAAATTTAAAACAGGGTCCATGCCCATGGGCTTTCGTGTCGGGTCCTCCTCTCCGTCGTGCCTAAGCCTAATTTTACTAAATTTAGCGTGTCTTGTCGTGCTTTTTCCAAAAAATTGCGGCCCATGACTTCAAGCCCGTGTCCGGCCGAGCTTTTTTCGTGTCGAGCCTCGGGTTGGCTCGATCCACGGCCATCTTTAATTATACCTCTAAAATTGTTACATAATATTCTAGATCTTAGGGTTTATTCTTCTCCTAACAAACTCTATTGTGTATTGTGTGTGTATATATATATATACATTATTGTTTATGGAATAAGATACACAGTTGTTACCTCCTCGTTTATCCTCTCCTTCTCTTTATTTCACAACACAATACGTTATCAGCACTATAGGTAAACGACAAAAGATAAGATAACAATGGGATTTACAAACACCGAACAAAAGGAATCATATACTCCAGCGTAATCTATACTAATATATTAAAAGGCGTTGTGGAAAATGTATATGTATCACGTAGTACTCTCCTCACGCCACATCATCCACTCACCATGTAGTATGTAATGGCAACCAAAAATCAATACAATGAGGTTCGAACACCAGACCTCCAATTTGGAGGATAATTCTCATTACCATCTTAACCAACCACCAATTGTGGTTTATCTCTTCACATTAATTTATAAATAAATGTTCACATGAAATCTAAACCAAATAAATTTTTATGTGACTTTTTAATTACTATATATGGACTATTTTGAAAAGGAAAAAAATTAAACGTTATGACAACCATGAAGGAAACTGATGTCATAAGTCTCCTAAAAATCAACTATAGGATTGTCTTACATAGCTGCATATATATCTAATTTAGTGTTTATTAATTTGACGTACTTAGTTCAACGAGAAAATAAATTATACAAATTGTAAGATGATATACAAATTAGTTATTCAATGTAGCAACCGGGGCATCGCCCGGGTCACACACTAGTTAGTTTTAATTTAATTGTTTGATTATTTGAATATTAGGATTCAAACAATTTTGTTTGTTTGACCGCTCACGGCCCAAGCCCCGACCGACGCGTAATATGTTTTGGTTGTTAGAAGTTCTCATGGAAGGTTTTTCAATGGCTACAATAAAATGGTAGCCACCATAATTTTAGTAAATCTCAACCCTTTAAATTTAAGGATAAATCCTATCCGTTTATTTATTTAGCCATAAAAAAATTAATAGAAAATGATTTTTTTTTAAGAAAAAAAAATTGTGGTTCGGAAAAAGGAAGAAAAAGAAGGCACAGTTATTAATCTTATAGTCTTATCAAATTTGCAAACATCTCAAATCCACAATACGGAGTATCCCGATCTCAAGTCCTGTAGTGTCGGATATATCCCGATCTTGATGGTAAAGGTAAAGGGTAGTCAAGGGTTTCAGTTAAGTGCCAATTTTTCTTTTGTTTCTGTAGCCTCTGGAGTTTGGTTGTTGACTTGTTTGGTTGTTTTTGGTTGTTTTATTAGGTCTAATGTCAATACTTGGCTATTGTGGGTAGTTGTGTTGTTTTCTCTTTTTGATGGTAAAGGTTTTCCTGTGATTGTTGCTAGTGGTAATCAATTGTGATTTCTGTTGGTTAGGAGGGTTGTAGTAGCAATAAGGGTGGTTAATAATTGGTGGGAGGTTAAGGAATTAGAAGGTCCCCTCTCCTCTGCAATGGGGTTTTGGTCTGCTAGAGGAGCAGTATGGGTATTGGGGGAGATAGTCATCTCCTGGGGGATCTTGGAGGTCGGTGTTTTGTGTTCATCTACCTTGGTGAGGAAAAGAGTTTTAAGTTTTAGGAAGGGCCTGGGTATTGGGGTTTTGGTTGTTAAGTGGTTTTGGAGGATAGTTGTTGTTAATCCTCTGTTTAGGTTAGCGTTGAGAGTTGTTCTCGATGCTTTCAAAATCTGTTATTTGAGCGCTGCTCCCCAAATTTTGGGGTTTCATAGTATGCTACCTAAGTCATATCCCATGACTGTAAATGCTTGTGTGTTAATCACAAGGTTTAACCAAATTCCCTGTCACTTTGTTTCCCTTCCACTATTTTCTTTGTTTTCCATGTATTACAGGTTAGTTAAGGAACCTCCTAGTGTTAACTACTTAAGCTACTGGCCAATCTCCTGCAATGATATCACTACCATGAGTGATCTTGGCACAATAACACCTTGTTGGTGGTGTAAACAAGGTTTTGACAATCAAGGACCGCCACGGGAAGAGCCGGCTTCCCTTGCAGCTGTTAGGCATATGTTTTTAGTTTGTTTCGTAGTACATGTAATGGTCTATAAAGGCCTTAGTTTAATTGTTTAGTTTGTAAAACTCTTTTATTTATATTAAATTGAGCCTATGTCAAAAAAAAAATAAAAAAATAAAAAAATACGGAGTATCACCCAAATACTATCATCATCATTATCATATCTCTCACCCACCCAACAATCAACCCCTATTACTTTTACTGTACATAAAATAGATTCAGATCGATCTTCTAAAAAATAAAAATAAAAACCGTTTAAAGAGGTTAATTAATTAATTTTGTATCATTTATTTTCTTCAAAAGTCAAGTCAACAAAAGTAAACGGCGTAGATTTCGTATATCAAAATATAGGGTCAGGATTAAAAGTTTATAGTGGCTACGGAATTAATGTAACCATTGTAAAATTATCCAGTTCTCATTGGTAAACAAAGAAAAGAGTATTAAATAAGGGAAGTATATTTATCCCATATTGAAAAAACCTCAGCCAATTTCCTTGTTTATTTATTGGGTGTGGGGTAAGTGTAACTCTTGTTTGAGAAAGTGTGAGTGTGGTATGGATGTACACATAATATGCGCCGGTCGGGCTTTGGCCAAGGGCGGTTCGCGGGCGTGAGGTTGGTTTGATTAAATATTTGTTACGGAAATCTATATTGGTTACGTAGCCGTTGTATTAATTAGCTTTAATGACATCCGTTACAACCATTAACTTTTTTGGATGTTACAATCTTTTTTCCTCCAATCGTTTTTTTTTTACTGTTGCTCTCCTTAATTCTGATTATTTCGGTTCATTTCAAATATACAAGGTACAAACGCTCTTCCAGAAAAGAAAAAAAAAATACACATTCTTTTCTCTCACACATAATTGCTGGAGAGCGACTGCATTTTATTCTACTGCACCGGGAGGCAGGCCCGGCCCTAGGGCAGGGCATAAGGGGCCGTCGCCCTAGGCCCCAGGAAAAAATTTAGATTAAATACTATTCCATGCAAATTTCTATGCGTTAGGCAGTGCAGCCCACTGGTTCTATGCGTTAGATGGCAGACTACCCACACGGGTTCGAATCCTGCCAGTGTTACTTTCCTTTGATTTTTTCCATTTTTTTTTTATTTCTCATTTTCTAAGTATGTAATGATATTCTGTCACCAAATTTGAATCCAAATGAAAACTAAAAGTAGAGCTATGTACAATCCTTATATCATAATGTTTCTTTTCTTTGTTAATCTAATCACACTCCTTATTTTATTATGAAATTTAGAATTAATTTAATTTTAGTTTATTGTAGTTCCAAAATTATTACCGACTTGCTAAATGGTCTGCTACTACGTACATCATTGTCGTTTTCAATTTTAAATTTCATTATCCTTCAATTACTCAAAAAAATTCTTTCATCCAATTTTGAGATTTGAAGAGGTTAAGTAGTGTAGACTTTGTCTTACATTAGCTTGATTATTAGGATATAACTCATGTTTAATGGCATAGGGTCAAAAGTATTCAAGCCTTCATATTTTGTAATAGAGTTAATTTTTTCTTGGCAGTAGTAGTATTAAGACTTACGAAGTGAAATGCCAATTTTTTACATACATTTCTTCAATAAAAAAGTACATCATATCTACTAGAAATTTTTTTGTCCGTGTACCTTTAAAAGTAAGGCCCTCAATTTTTTTTGTTTCACCCATAGGCCACAAAAAAGTCAGGACCGGCCCTGCAGGGAGGTAGCGCGAAATCGCCTTTTAAAACAGTGAATGTCCACGACCCAACAATTGTTCATCAACCAGATAAGTTTAATACTTTTCGGAATTCTATTAAATACTTGCAGAAATGTGGTTAATGGAAGTGATAGCCCAGACAATGGCGATCTTTACATATCGTAACATATATCCTCATAAAGTCATAAGTCATCAAAAGTCGAAACACTCTGTAACTTGTAAGGAAGAAGGAACACATCTTACATACTCAGAATTTCAGAACTGCTACAGTTATAAACAAAAAAATGGAGGGTTCTTAACTTGTTAATTCTTATAGCTACAGAAATAACACCATCAGCAAAATCCAGCAACTTAGAAGGATTAAGGACCGTATAATTAGCATAACTAATCTAACCCACTGTACATCCAAAAGGAAAAAGATTCAAGCTATGGCAACCATGACAATTACCACATCTTCAGAATCTTCCTATGAAATTCGAGCACGTAGTATCTCAACCTCCAAGTAAATAATCTTATTGTTATCCTCAAACGGCTTAGCCAGACTGAACACACAACAGTCCTGTTGACACAATGAATTCTCTTCAACAAACTTCTTCCACCCAGCAGTGATCATTCCATAACAATTTGACTTATCATACCAGCAATTGCACAAATGTGGATTGTACTCTTCTTTGTCTTTAACAAGGAGTTTCAAATGTGTTGGAATACCCTTGGAATTGATTACCTCACTCCACCACCGTTTTGGAATACCCTGCATATACCCCACAAGAACATAAGAGAATGGAGATGTTAGACTATGAGCAAGCGTTAGGGAGATGCAAATAGGGAACACACCAACTTCGTTGACTTTCCGAAAACATGGGAACGTGACAGGGGTACACAAAAACTTTTTCCCATTTGCCTAGCCCTTTGTATCTCCTTCTCTTTTTCGTGACTGCATGAATCATGCGGAGAAGATATATAGTCCACTTCTGGTTCTAAGCTGGGAAGCACGGACACGCCATCGGGCTGTCGTGTCCCCTGTCCGACACGTATTGGACACCGACACGCCTTGGATACGCGGAAATATGTGTCCGACACGCGAAATCACGTGTCCGATTATTTTTGAAAAATTAGGACACGAGACACACGACCGGGTACACAATGGACACGTCTTGGACACGTCTTGAACACTTATTTCAATATTAATTAATATTTCAAATTGCTATCTCTTTTTTACAATTCCCTCGAAGGGCTCCTGAGCAATCAACAACCTTCATAAACATAGACCAGATTTACAAGCCACCATGACATTAATTACGGTCTCCTTTGTGGTTACTCCATCCATCATGTGAATCTGATCTTATGTTTATAAAGGCTTGATGTTCATTCACAACAATCTCCGTCTACTTTTTAGGAGGAGTGAAAATTATTACAAGGGAATTCAAAAAATGAGGGATGTGAGAGGAGATGATTATCGTGTCATTTTATGTAGTATAGTTCTATTTTCTTATTTGAATGTCGTTGATAAATTTAATTACTTTTTGCATATTATTTTATTAATTTTTTTAATTTTCTTTGATATATTATATTATTTTAATATTATTTTTTCCCGTGTCCGTCATTTTTAAGATGGCGTATCCCCGTACCCGTATTGTGTCCGTGTCCGTATCCGTTTTGGTGCAACCTAGGTTCTAAGGGTACATGAAGAAAATAAGATAATGAGAATATTATTAACAAGTTATATACTACCTCCGTTCCTAAATGATCTTTACGGTTACTATTTGCACGGTAATTAAGGAATTTTGGTGAACATGTGATGGTGGGGTAACAAATGAAAAATGAGTGGCTATAAATTGTCCAACAATGTGAGTGGGTGGAAACTAATATTAAAGTATTGTGAGTGGGTAATTTATGGTGGGCCAAATAGGAGTAAAAATGGAATAAAGTAGGAGCGTAAAGAACTTTCAGGAACGGACTAAAACGGAAAGCGTAAAGAACTTTTAGGAACGGAGGTAGTAAGTTTTAAAGGATGATTTTGCAATGGCTACATCAATTTTGTAGCCACTATAAACCTTTAATCTTGACCTTTTATTTAGATGTGTCAAATCTACACCATTTATTTTCTATTGACTTAGACTTTAAAATGATTTATTTTTCTTTACAAAAGAAACTAATTAATTAAAATATAGATTAAAATGAAAAAATTATTTTCTTTTCTTTTCCTCTCCTCTATTCGTCTACGAGATTATCATCGATCTATGTCTTTCTTTTTCCTCTATCCGCAAGTGTTAACTTGTGCATACGGTTTTTTTATATATCGTTTAACAAAATTGGATACTATGCTGAGTAGAACCCCATGGGATTCGTTCAATAATAAATAAAATAAGAACATACGGAGTAGTAGAAAGAAGAATAAGCAAAACAATATACAGTATAACTCAAAAAATAATTTCAACAGTGTGCAGAGTAGGGAGTCTATAGTTTTCAGAGTGCAAAAACAAATACTCCGTATTTATATCCGGATTGTTTCAATCAAGAAGCTGATGATTGTTTGGTGGGTTGTATACTTGTATATCTGATGATTGTCCATGAGAAAAGAACGAATTATGCTCCAGTTTTTTTTATTAATAAAACCGTTTTTTATATTTAATTTCTTTTTCTTTTAAATTCTTGAAATATTGTGGTCAAACAAATAAACGTATAAGATTAAATTCTCGTTTTAAACGGTTGAGATTTAATATAATTTTGGTGGCTACTATTTTGTTGTAGCCATTGAAAAGTCTTCCAGTTTTAAACCATACTCCGTATTTTTCGGTTTCTTAAAATACCAATAAACTTAGTTGATAGAAATCCAGAACAAAATACCTATACCTATTTTCGGTTTCACAGCCCTCTGAAAAGCCAATTTCGTTTCTTCTGCACTATTGTAACAGATGCCGGAATCAACTTTTCTTTTGACAATCCTCGAGGATTTAGGTGCGTCGTCATCTGAGTCGTCATCGGCTTCTATTAGCACTGTCTTCTCCGCTGATTCTCTTAATACTGATTCCGCATCATCACTAAATTTCTTCTCCCTTTCACTTCCTGATATTGCCAAACCAATTTCTGTTTCCTGATTCTTTAGGCAAGAGGTTTTCTCAACTTGTGAGCAATTTTCTTTTGCTTGCTGGGAGACAGATTTATGATGAAATGAGATGATTCTCTCTCACATGAAGTTTTCCCACTGAAGTGGTGTCGTTACGCATTTTCAGCTGAACTTCCCATGTATTAACATCAACACCCGGCCCCTTTAGAGCCGCCTTATGCGGCAACTTCCCCTTCACATTTTCAGAGAAATACAGGGGAATCTCCTGATCATGATCATTACGGATTCAAGAAGGAAAATTTCCACTTTTTGTGTCGGATAACATTGAAAAAAAGAGTACATTATAGTTGTTCAACCAATCACAAAACCTATTACAGTTGCATGAAGGTTGGTAACAGACGAACATCACTCTCTAGTCTCTAATAAAGATGTCAAGGCTGAAAAACTACTCCTGACACCTTTTTCTAAAGAAGAAAAAAATAAATCAATTTGGCTAATTAGTTTAACTAGCAAGGCAACTAAAAGAGGCGAAATACAACAACAAAGCCTTAGTCCCAAAATGATTTGGGGTCGGCTAACATGAATCGTCGTAGGAGATATTGATTGTCACCAATCAAACAAAAAAGGAGCAAGAAGTAATAAGAAAAACAAGGAACAGAAAGTGGAATTAATGAAAGTAAGATAAGAGAAAAATGTATATATATTATAGAAGATATATTGTAAGAGATAATAAAAAATAAATAAAGTTTAAAATAAATGAATAAGTATATTTCAAAATAGCATGTAAATTAAAAAAAAATTAAAAGAATTTTAAAAATAAAATAAAAATAAAAAAAATTAAAGAATTTTAAAAGAGGCGAAAGGTATTAAATATTTGTATTCTAGTCTAATATTACCCAATGACTGCAGGGTTCTCAAGGAATTAAATCTTCCATCTTCAAACAAATACAGTAGCAACTAGCAAGGTTCCAACTTGTGAAAGTGGTCAATGTTATTTAGCAGTCATCATCCACTGATTTCTTTACTTAAAAGAAAAAATTATCATTGGAGTTACTTTTAGTAATACTCTGTATATAGTATTAACACTAAACGACCAATAAATAATTAAACAAAATGATTAACACAACCCCACCGCCCCTACCTCTCTCCCAATTTGACACCGCCTCACCTAGACCACCCACCCCATCTACCTCCCATCTCCATTCCTTCCACCACCGCCTGCAAGAACATCCACCCCCCCCCCCCCCCCCACCATCTTCAAGACCGCACAAGCGCCACCCCACACCAACGCCCAGGTTCCCCACCTTCTTTCCATCAACCCTAGCCCCAGTCACCAATACCATCCACCTAAATTCTACCTTGTCGTAGTCAAATTTGACCGGAAAAGTTCCAGATGTAGAATTTTCAGCCAAATTCAACCACCACAGGTCAAATCTCAACCACCGAAATTCAGTTCCAATTAATTTAATCACTAAATAACAATTCAAGTTCGGTAAAACTCGGGTTACATGAACATGACCCTTGTGAAGTACAGAGTAGTATAAGCATTTGCCTAAATTATTAGTTACCTTATGAAACACTAGTATTTTATGCACGCGATGCGTGCGTGAATTTTAGAAACTTTATTGTGTCTATTATTTCATGCACGCGATTCTTGCGAAATTTTACAAATTTTAGACACTAATAATCATTCGCAAAATCCATATTTTGCGACATTGAGGTCATACAATACTCGTAGCCTTACATGACGAATTTAAAGCTATTAAAAAAAATTAACATTATTTTGATACAACTAACATATCCTATTGAAAAATCAAAATTGAAGTACATACAAAATAGTAAATATCATTTTCTTTTTTTGCTCGCAATATATTTGTTTAACCACATGCACTCCTCCGCCCAATCGACATGCAACACATATCCAACCGTATACGAATGTTCAGGATTAAAATCTCCAATTGGTGGATGTAGCACCCATGAAAAAGCTCTGTTTCCGAAACATGCAAATACTTTTTCCATCACTCGATTACGTCCATTAGGCTGCATGAACGTTAAAAAATATATTCAAATGTAAAATCAACATGAGCTAATATTTTTAAAACAATTATGTTGTTAGAGTATTAGATTGAAACCTGTTGAAGTACTGATTTTATTTCAGTAGCTAAACAACCTAAAAGGTGTTGTGCAAGATCGTGTAATATTGTGACTTTCAAATTACCACTTTTATCAAATATGGTAAGTCGAAGAAGCAACCTATAAAACGAAATTAAATCAATTTATTAATATAGATATTTACCAATATATAATGTGTGTTTAAGTATAAAAAAAATTTAGATAGTTACCTTGGGATAGTTACAGTGTTGGTGAGATTGCAAGATTGACATTTTTGTAGTCCTTGAAAAATGACAACCTTTTTTAGGCAACGATTGCATGCCTCATATATGATGTTATCAACACTATCAACGCGACATGCATATGCAACAACTCGACAGTATTGAACCTACCAAAAAAAAGACGCAAAGTCCGACAATTAAGTACATAATACCGTATTTAATTTGTTGACAACACTCAAACTTCAAGGTTAAAAACGATACCTTTCTCACGCTGGGAAATTGAGATAATCGGATACGGGGAGTGTTAGAAATATCAATCGACGACTTTAACGAAAAAGTCGACGAACGAAACCAATCTCTCCTTATCTTTGCCAATTTTTCCGATTTATACCTATACGTGAAAAAAGTTGTGAGCATAATACTTAAGGTTATGTTGTACATGTATTTGGCGAGATTGTGCGTACCATGTAGATAAGGATGTTGTTTTTTCATTAACCGGGTTAACATAAACCCTAGTGTGGTATCCCGTGGAAAGATATGTACCTGTTTGTATTTATCCATTAGAAATATTATCACAGCGGATATTATATTTTAAACTACATATTAAAAAGACAGCATTTACTATATAATTTAATTTGGATGATGTACCATAGAAGCTCTTGACATGCAGACCACATGCTACAATGATTGGTGCCACGTCAACATGATTAAGATTTTCATCAAGAACGTGCACAAAATCATTCCAAAGTGTTAATTTAATAACAGTCCAGCTGCAAGTAGAAATTAAAACAATATTAAGACAAATTTATCGAAATAAAGGTAAATTCGATTTGTAATTAACATTTTAATAATTTAGAGGACTTACGTTGTATCCATTATTGCCACGTCTCGCTTAAATGAATCCACACCAATATTCTCAACCGGTGAAACGTATAGGACCAATCCCATTGCATCTAAAACATCATCAATGTTTCAATTAATAAACGACATATGCATGATAACTAAATATTGAAAAAAGGCAAACAAAAGTACCATAAACTCTATCAGTACAGTCGATGTGACAACTTAATCGGTTCAACTGAACCAAATTGTAGTGGAATGAAGGTATGGAAATGTCATCCTCCTCTTCACGTATCACATTTGTTTCTTCTTTGATGATCATCTGTTTCCAATTGGGGACAATTTTGTTTTTCCCTTCAGCAAATATCACTTGTACAGCAAGGAGTATATAAATGAATCCCTCTTGAAACCGTCCTATAAACTTTTCAATCGCGGGGCCGAAAATATTGCACTGTATGGCCTGACCCTACAAAAGGAAACACATGAAAAAGTTATGATATAGTTTAGATTCAATGAAAATTTGAATGAAGCGTAAGGTCATTTACCTCAACATCGACAAAAATCATTTTCCATGTTTGCTTGGTTGTTCCTTTATGGTTGTAGTTGAAAATATCATAATTGCGAATCAGTCGGGCTCGTACATCATATCGTTGTACCCCGCTAGGATATAAATGCTCAAAAGTTGGATAATGGTACTCTGTCATCCTGTAAAGTTAGTTCAGAATAAGATTAGAATTACATAAACCGAAATTCACAACGTATGAATAGGTATATCACATGAAAAGAAAGTTATGTACATGAAAACATTTAATTACTCCGATATATAAAATTCACATCTCTCAATTCGTCCGTAGCTATATGGTAAATCAATTATTATTACAAAAACTACTCAATGTCAAGAATACAATAACGTTTATTACAAAATTGGGAAATAAAAAATAATACTTTAATTCCGTATCTCTAATCATAAGACAACAAAACTTCTTTGTACACAATATTTTTAGTGAATATGCCTTCACAACCTTGAACCTTTCCCTTTTCTACCACGATCTTTGTCGTGTTCTCTGAAATTCCTCGTGATAATGCCACATATAGCTGGCCGTGGCTAAATACATGATCAGGGAGGAATATCCCAACATGTGGAATAGTTTGTCCCTGAGACTTGTTGATAGTCAAGGCAAAACTCAACTTCACAGGAAATTGCTTTCTGACCATCTCGAATGGCAATTTAATATCTTCAGCAGTTTTCAAGGGAATTCTTGGCAAAAACACTCTGTTCCCCCTAGAATGTCCGGTTAAAATCTCAGCATCAATGAAATTGTCCTTTAATGAATGGCAAAGCAACCGTGTTCCATTGCAAAGACCATGTTTAGGATCAATATTTCTCAAAAGCATTAAGGGTACCCCAGGTTTCAGGGTGAGAGCATGGGGAGGCAATCCCGACGCAGAAATCGAATTCAAAAACTCTTGTTGATACAAATTTCTCTTATCTTCAGGAACAGAATCAAACGAATAATACGTTTTTCCTTCTCCGAGAAACTTTTCGACAACCTTATTATTTATTCTATCAGCGTCTTCGTTCAGGGGTGTGATGATCGCCCTTTCAACTATAAAATTTCCATCACCAACGTGCTCACTTAAATTTGGAAAGACCTGGTCGATCAAAGCCTCGATCGAACTATCTGCCACTGTTGGTATAATCATGGCAGTGGGTAACCTTATCATCTGATCTGAAACAGTAGGTTCATTACCGTTCCCAACAGAGAGTAAGAAATTAGCAAAGCCGTTATCATCAATTGATCTCATATTTTCTCTCAAACGCAAAATACGAATGTGTCTCCACATAGGGGACCTGACAAAAGATGCGTCAATCATTTGAGCTCTAGTTCCATTTCGAACCACCGGTAAAACCTGTCTGAAATCACCACCGAACACAATAATTTTCCCCCCAAACGGCAAGTCATTCCCCATTAAATCCTTGAGTGATCGATCAACAGCTTCAAATTGATATCTGTGTGTCATTGGGGCCTCATCCCATACGATAATAGCGGAATTTTTTAGGAGAATTGCAGTTTTAGAACGTTTGGTAAATGAGCAAGTTGATGAGCTGTCTGGATTAAGTGGGAGCTGAAAAGTCGAATGTGATGTTCTTCCCTGGTGCAACAACGTTGCTGCAATTCCAGATGTTGCAGTGGGGATAGCTATTTCGCCTCTACTTTTTACAGTAGCAAGAAGGGCTTTGTATAAAAATGTTTTTCCGGTGCCCCCAGGACCATCGACGAAGAAAGAACAGCCAGCCTTTGAAATGACAGCATTCATTATTGTGTCGTATGCAACTTGTTGGTCACTATTGAGAGTGCCAACGCATGCCAAATCCTCATCTGGAACCGGAACAGAAAAGTACTCTTCCATGATAGAAGGAAGCTCGTCAATGTCATCAGTACATTCGGGTAAGCTTGGCAACTCTGTGTAGTCAGAAATCCTTTTTCTAAGTGGTCTTAATAACCTATCTATGTCTTGCAAAAGTTTGTTAGTGAGGAAAACATAATTACTTGTTGTGTTTGAGGCTGGATAATCCTCAACCATGTAAGGGAAAAACTCATCCCAGAGTGCTCGTAATCCAGTTGGTTGACAATATACCAATATGGTTGCAAATAACCGACGTAATGCAGATGGCATTCGTACTGAACATGCTTCTAAAAGACATTGACGAATGCTTTCGTCATTCTCGATTAGACCGAGGGCTTCAGCTGCAGCCCTGAATGTAGGGTGTGTGACGCCATTGATCGTTCTTAAATGTTCGAACGATGTACGCTCCCTCACATGATTGAGTAACATTCTCAAATAAAATCGTTCTCCTTCCAATGGTGAAGCTACATACAATCGACCCATAACTCGTTGTGTACTTTTTCTCTTCTGCCATTCACGTGAACTCGTTAACCATCTGTAATGCTCAGGAAATTCTCGATAAAGATATTTCCTTGCATTTGGATCGACTGAATTCATCTTGAAAAATTCAGTGAGCATCGTCTTAGAGTTTCTTGGGTTCGCTAACACGCTTGAGATTTGCTGGTTCCCTTCGAACCTCACTTGATGCATGTTTGGCAAATGAACCTGCAAACGATCTACGGCAGGACATATTCTAGTCATGGGGAATTTGTAAAGTTTCCACATAGCTTCGGGTGCACAAATCCACCGTGCATCAACATATTGTGCAATCTCATCTCCGTTATGAACTTCCATTGAAACTCTATCTGAACCCTTATGGATGTACTTATACAGATATTTGACACACTTGATGATGCTGCATATCTCAATATTGATGTGACAATCGTACTTTAAGAGCAAAAAAGGATTATATGGGACTACCCACCGATTATCTACACGAACTCGTGAATTCTCACGCAACGGTACTGCTGGACGATCTTGTGGACGACGGTAAAGAGGATATGAGTCATTGCCTTGCTTTGTATCATTGGAGAATTCCTTAGGGAATCCTTTCTTACAACTTCCTTGTTTCATACACGGGGATTTGTGGTTGAGAACACCACATGGGCCATGAATCATGTGTTTAAGAACTGCCTTATACAATTTTGGTTCTTGTTGTTTATCAGGAATCACTGCTCTCACAATCTTATCAAAGTCATCCGGAGTGGTTAGCTTGTCATTTTGATCAAGAATTAATAACATATGAACATGTGGAAGACCCCTCTTTTGGAATTCAATCACATATACATAAGCAACAACCGTTCCGAGGACGCCCCTTTCGAGAACATCCTTTTTCAACTCTTCAAGTTTAGCATGAAAAACTCGTGTCAGCAGATCTGGACGATCGTTTGGAACTTGTCCGGCCAACAATTCTGATTGTATCTCTGGCCAAGATGGATTGCATGTCATTGTAAGAAATATATCGGGCTTGCCGAACTTATGAACCAATGCCATGGCATCTTGATACCTCTGGTGCATATCTCTTGGACTTCCAACGAATGAAGATGGTAGTATGGTCCGTCGTCCAACATTTTCTGCAAATAGACATTATATGAATTATGTGAAACAATGTATGAATTATTGAGTGTAATATAATTGATTAACTTAAATCAATATGGACCTGTGTTATGCTCTCCAGCATGTAAAGAATCCTCTAAACCCTTGTACAAATCAGCACGTATCTTATCTTGGTTGAGTGCAATCCACCTCAAGTTATTGGCTTGCATTTTGACACAGTTATCGACAACAAATTGTTGCAGTAGACGACCGCCTCTTAAGATTAGAGAATCAAGATGTTGTCGCATCTATAACACAAAATACTTGTTTTGGTCATAAAGGTCTAAGTATATGATTTTTAGGATAAGGCTTAAAAAAGAGTTATTAGAAATATGCACCTAAAACATGTATGCATAGAATTCCCGGCATGTCAACTTCTTACCAGTGGAACTTCGACTGTTTAAATCCCAGCCGTAAGAACCATAAGGGAACAATAGAGGATACTGCAGTGGGTCATAATAACCGGTAGTGTCTTTGATATAACTTAGTTGCCCAGTTACTGACTCTACCATGATGTCCCTATCCTTCAAGTTGGAAATGTCATCACCTCCAACGACAACTGCTGCTACTTGCGAAGCTGTCGGCATCGAGTATTGATGTTTATTTGTAGGTTGCTCTTTGATGACAAATTTGCAATCACTTAAGTCACTACGCTGAGCAAGATGACGGAGATTGTGGACAAAAGGATTGTGAGCATTCAAAATATTCTTGATTCTGTCGATGACATCGAGGCGTAATGATGAATTCTCTGCTGCACGATTTTCATTTTCATGCTCAGTATCATAAATGTAGAGTTGAAGAAATCGAGGACGATCTCCTTCGTTCAAAGGTAAAAAACCTCCAATACGATGGTAAATTGAACCTTGTGCACGGAATGTGTAAACGCCTTGACGTGCATTTGCTAGTTCGTCATCTAAATGAACTCCCATTGAAGTGAATGAAAAGACATGGTTGTACTTACGAATGTTTTGCCTAAAATGAGCCCCATATTCCGATTGATCAGAATATAAATCAAGCATATCAGAGGATAATGGAAAATCAGGTAAGTTGACCTTCCCACTTAAGCAACATAGTTCAGGAGATTCACAATGGAAAAGTCGTGCTTGGCAATGCGGACATGTTTTCATGGGTGGCAAACTGAATATAGGAACCCCTTGACTCTCTTGGTAATTTCTTGCACAATTTCTATAACCAGTTCTCCCTACTTTCCAGACCCTTATATCATCAGAAATGGGGTTTGATATGTTGTTGGTGTCGATTGCACGACTTTCACCGACATTGAATAATATGCCAGGCATGCGTATTTCATTTTCCGCCTCAACAAAACGCGGCAATTCCACATCGTCTGAAGTAGGGTATGTTATACGTGCATTGGTTGTACTGCTCTCGCCAACACAAAAGAATCTATTGGGCATGCCGCTTGAGTTTGATGTTGGGTCTGGGATGGTCACGGTGGGTGCACTACTTTCACCGACACTAAAAAACCGATTTTCTAGATTTGCCCGAGTATCGAGTAAACGAAGTTCATCAATAGGTTGCACTGCATTATCAAATCATGTTTTTGATTGGTTAGGTAAGTTGTCATGTTTACATACTTAAAATGAATTGATTATGTTCAGATTTCTTACGTTCACGCCTTTCACATCCAGTCGTGACATTGTGGGCACGATTTGTGATGTCTGCCATAGCCCTTCTAACTCCCAAAGTGTTGGGAGTATTGGTAACAATCACAAGCCCTTCCGAACATGGAGTTTGAGGTTGGCTTTCAGGAGTAGCTATAACATCTGATTGGTTTTCACATGCATAGCTGAGTCGTCTTTTTGCATTTTGACGATCTCTTTGTTCTGGAGTGAGTGATTTTCTCTGTTGTCTTTTTTTATCCCTCCATATCGACCTTTGATCTTGCATACATTGATCTCCATTCTCGTCCATTATGAAACTCTAAAACTACACATTAATTTGGTTACTATAAGTTGTTTGCATTGTAATTTTGTTGCAATATATAAACGGATAAATGAAAATATTCATTTTGATGCATTTTTTTCCTTTTTTGCTAAAACGAACGTATAATTTTAAAATAAATTAAATATTTTATGTTGTTTCCTTTCGCTTTTCTGTTTTACTTAAATGAAAGTTTATATTTAAATTAAATTCAATATTGTATTTGAATGTTTTTTTTTATATGCTTTTTTACTAAAAGGAAAGTCAAACATAACTTGTGTTTTTTTTTTTTAAATTTTCGTATTAGTATTCGAACTTTAGATGATACTCCGTATTTGGTTCCGTTTATTTTATAAACCACCATAATAGAGGTACAAATTTTCGTTTTAGTACAGTTTAAAACAGAGGCCCATTTTGTTCTCAAAGCCCAATCCTTTCCATACTTAACAACAGAAACCCTATCTGATGTTGTTGTTGTTATCCGCCGTTCCTCTACCAAGTCAAACTTATTTTCATTTGTTGCCTCCCTTCTCTCTCATCGTTTATCAGATCTCCATCTTTTCTCTCCTTCATCTTTTCTCTCCTTCATCGTTTATCAAACCCATATACATAGATGATTTAGAAGAAGAGCTGAACGTAGGCTTGGATTCTTTCAATACAACTGCGGATGACGGCAGCGTCGAGGAGGTTAGTGCTTCATTTAGTTTCTCACCTTCTCCAAGTTACATGCTGAATTTCCATGTTGAATTGAATTTAAATTCTTAAGATTTTGTATCCGAAATAATGGGTTTATTCCAATTTAGACTTTTGTTTCTGATTTGTTGTGTATAGGTGGCAGTGCAATTGATGGTTATGTATGAAGAGTGTTTGGAAGGAAACTATCAATCAATCCAGAAGTTGAAGCAAATGAAATCACCGCCTATTCCTCTCCCAACTCAGATTAAGGCTTTTATGTAAGATGTTGGGCCAAAAATCGCTAATTTAACTAATTCAACTCAGATTAAGGGTATTTTGTAAAATAGGCGCAAGTTTTTTCTGATTGGAATGGGTATTTAGGATTTAATTTAGCGATTAATTGTTGAGTAACTAACTGATTTTTTTTTGGTTTGCATGTCGTATCAATGTGGAGGGTAAGGTCGCTGGCTGGGCGAGGCGCTGGGCGAGGCGCTGGGCGAGGCGATGGGCGAGGCGATGGGCGAGGCGATGGCGAGGCGTTGGGCGATTGCGAGGCGATGGGCGATGTTGGGTAATGACCCTACCTAGCTTATGTTTTACATGCTCTGTTAAATTGCGTGCCTAATTTAAGTTTGTTTTAATTTGGTGAGATTTTTTGTTACTATTCTTGGTTTGTCAATTATTTGTATGTTTCTTGAATTTAACGTTAATTTAACCATTATTGGGGTTCATCAAATTTTTTTATCTGTTAATTTGAGAATTTGTTAGGTTTTGAGAATTTAACCATTATTGGGATTTCGTCTGTTAAAGTTGATATTTTGAGAATTTGACCATTATTGGGGTTTTGTCTAATTTGTTGTTACTATTATCGATGTCTAGTTGTTTGTATCTGTTAAATTTGAGAATTTTACTTTATCACGATCTTCTCGTGATTTGTAGTGGAGGAATATTTGAGATTTCCGGCTTGATTTGCAATTGTAATTGAGTACTCAGTATATTTGCAATTGTAATTGAGTACTCAGTATATTTGTAATTGACAATAAACTTACAAATTGGTAGATTTGAACTGAATGTCGTTTTAGAAATATTTGATGAATTGTGAATTATTTGTTGATGTTTTATTTGTTCATTTGATTTTGCTTTTTCTGAGACTATTGGGTGTTGTCTATTCCGTATGGGACACTAAAACTGCAATTACTAAATTGAATTTGTTTGACAATTATGATAAAATTGGTAGATTTGAACTGAATTTCATTTTAGCGATATTTGATGAATTGTGAATTTTCTGAACATTGATTGTGGAATAGTGATCTGTTTTTTGATGTTTTAATTTGGTGAGGTTAAGTGTTGGGATTATATTCTGAGTTGTGGAATTTGGGATTTGTGAATTGGGATTTGTGAATTGTGATTTGTGAATTGTGGAACAGTGATCGAATACTTGAGTGCATAGGATATGCATACCTTAAGTAATTTTTTCCCCTAAGACTATTTATAAGTTATAGCTAGATGTAATAATCAATTTCTAATTTTATAGAACACATGTTTAACCGATTTACATGATAATTAAGAAGGGTATTTTAAAATCAACTAACAACTTATTCAAAAAAAAGCATGAAAAGTAATGTGTAATAATTATTTAAAATCAATAAAAAGTATGCATATTAATATTTTGTTAAGAGTTTGGTGGGCCTACCTTATGCCGTTGTTTATAGTATGCCTTGATGAACTTAACACCCAACTTGGAATTTAACTTAAAACCGAAATTATAACCTGCAAAACAATAATTTATTTCAGATTTTTTGATTTACATAATTGAATTAAAAAATGCAAACCCATCTGGCAAGAGTACTATAAATTTAACAAAAGAAATGCAAAAAATCTGAGATTTGACTTGGGAAAGCAAAGATCTGAAAGATGAGGAGTTTAGTTTTCCTTCCAGATTTTAAACATTAAGAATTAACCGTATGTCTTTGGTTGTTGTACCTCGTTATGAACTTCAAACCCCAATTAAATTCTAATGTGATTGCAATTTAAAATTTAAAAAATTATGATATTATTTAACCAAATGCATAAATTGAAATATAAAATCATTAAAAAGCAAGAATGCATATTAATATTTTGTTAAGAGTTTGGTGGGCCTACCTTATGCCGTTGTTTATAGTATGCCTTGATGAACTTAACACCCAACTTGGAATTTAACTTAAAACCGAAATTATAACATGCAAAACAATAATTTATTTCAGATTTTTTGATTTACATAATTGAATTAAAAAATGCAAACCCATCTGGCAAGAGTACTATAAATTTAACAAAAGAAATGCAAAAAATCTGAGATTTGACTTGGGAAAGCAAAGATCTGAAAGATGAGGAGTTTAGTTTTCCTTCCAGATTTTAAACATTAAGAATTAACCGTATGTCTTTGGTTGTTGTACCTCGTTATGAACTTCAAACCCCAATTAAATTCTAATGTGATTGCAATTTAAAATTTAAAAAATTATGATATTATTTAACCAAATGCATAAATTGAAATATAAAATCATTAAAAAGCAAGAATATTACCTACCTTATACGTTGAAATCTGCAAAATAAATTAATGCAACAATATTAGAAAAGAACATTGGTTTTATGCATAAAATCACAAATTTAATTACGATTTTATTTTTTATATAGCCTTGTATACATAAAAATTATAATGTTATGCGTACAATATTACACTGTATTTGTATGCATACACAGATTTGTGATTTTATTTTTTGAAAGTGTTTAATTTCTGTTTCTGATAGTATTTGTTTTGCAAGGATTCATACGAAAAAGTGTACTTACGTGTGGGCGACTTCAAGAAGGCAGAACAGTGATGCGGCAGTAGATTTCTGGAATTTTTTCGCCTCTTCTGGTTTACAATGGAGTTTTTTTGGATGTTTTTGGTTTCTGCAATTAAGTTAAAAAAATTTAAATTGTTTAGCTGTATTGTTCTTGTTTTGTCTTGTAATAATTTTCGTTTCATTTAGAAACTGTAATAATTGTCTTGTTTTTGGTTTTCGTTTCATTTAGAAACTGTAATAATTGTAATATTTTATTTTCCCTTTTTTCATTCCTTTCCTGATTTAATCCATCAATCAACACTAACTTTGGTAACTGAGTTAAAGGGGATTTTATTCTGTGGTAATGGGCCCATATTCTTCATTTTGGGCGTTAAATTCTTTCAGTCAATAGAGGTCTGTAGGGCAAACAAACTGTAGAACTCTGGGGGGGTATTTTTGACTTTTAATTGGGGGACACGAAAAGTGACATTACCAAAATGTCCCTCAGCTGTTCCTTTATAGAATAGAGAAGATGAAATAATCATGGACTAATTTATGTAGAGTTAATAACGGTCCAAATTAAACTAAATAAATAAATACTCAATTCCTCAATAAGATGAACATACATACAAAATTGTTGGAAATAATGCGTTGTAACCATGAAATTAACAATAATAATAAGGAAGAAATACAATACTCAATAATTGATCTCAAATGCTGTGACGGGTTTTACGCCTGCCCTAGAAGCGTATTTCGCCACCATCGGTACAAGGTTCTCAGGGACGATTGCTCCCCAAGGGTAACACAGCTACCTTCCAACTCTGTACCCCGATTGGAAGGCTGGAATTACTTCAAGAATGGGTTTTTTCGTTTTTCTGTATCTCTAGGTATTTTTATTAGAATAAATAAATGAGTATTTATAAGGAATCTGGTATAAACTGCAACTCCTAAACAATACTCCAAAAACCAATACCCACGATAACAATGAAACGGGCCCACAAGCATTATCATGTTAAAGGGGTCCGTATTGCATTATAATTACCAACCATCCCCCACTAATGCATACGGACAAGAGATCTTGAAACCTGAGCAGTAAATGAAAGGTTTAGCGCATAAATGTTAGTGTCTAAAGACTTGAACTAACACATTAGTGGAGCAAGGTATTCAACAACCAATAAAGTATCCGAAGATTGAACTCTACGACTATTGAAGAAACCCAACACCACACGCTTCACCTTTAGAAGCTTGAAAAATTCCGCGACCGCATGAAACGTCATACGAGGCCAACATTCCCTTGGATTCTAGTGAGTATTATTAGAAAAACAACAAACATGATTTTCATAGAAGGATGTCATCCACTCTTACTCACATAGGTGTCCCATCAAGTTTATTTCACCACATAAACCACCCAAAAGGGATATGAAGACATTAAGGACTTTAAACATCCAACCTTACCCGTCGGTA
Organism: Spinacia oleracea; assembly: GCF_020520425.1. Lineage (NCBI taxonomy): Eukaryota > Viridiplantae > Streptophyta > Magnoliopsida > Caryophyllales > Amaranthaceae > Spinacia > Spinacia oleracea. The sequence goes on from NC_079490.1 coordinate 9,847,366, forward strand.
TATCCATCAAGTCCGTTCTGTTAGGACCACTCAAAGGAGCTATGGATATATTAAGAACATATTGTTCATCCTCGCAAATTGCACAATGTATCTATCACGTCTTCTCATGAAATTACTTAGTAAATGAAGTCAATGAGGCTAGATACTTTAATCTTAAATCCATCAAGTTCAATAATAAGAACCATCCACACAATAGGACTATGGACTCATAAGAGCAACAAGAATTTACCTTCCCAATTATAAAGCGGTGTATCTATCAAGGCTTCTTATAGTACCACCCATTCTAGGAGACCATAAGGCTAGATACATTAAGAGTAAAATACTCAACCTCACACAAAACGGTGAATCCATCAAGTTCTCTCATAGAACCACCCAAATTCGGGATATAGATCCATTAAGAGCATAAGCTCATCCTAACAAGTGTTTTCCGTAGAAATTTAACACAACATAGATTTAGAAACCCTTCCCCTTAACTAGTTTGACACCAACTCGTGCCAAGACCTTACTTAAAGAATATTTTCTCTTTAATCTTACATACTTAAGGAAGGTATCACATTCACAAATAACTGTATTTTTCCGTGTCTAAATTGCACGAATGTGTCTCACTTTGCCAATTAATTTATTGTACCTGGCAACTCACACATACAATAACTAGTAAATGACAGTACAAAGAAATGTGATAAAATTACTTACTCCCACAATGAGCCATCATCCAATAGTCTTTTTCTAATTGTATGAATCTTGACTTGTAGGATCCAATGATATTGACCATAAACTTCATATCAGGCTCATCATTGTTACTCAATGAGCATCTCAAACCTATTCGTTTGATCCTCTTCCCATTATACATTTCGTTGAATTATGGAGAATTGGAGATTACTTGCAATACATGATTACCTACAAAGTATGCTTACATCACAGGCATCATCAAGTCATAAATCAATCATACAATATTAGAGCTTCAAGCATGTTAGCGTATTCAAGTTATGAGAAACTCTTTCTACATAGATTTTAATGACAATATGCTACGATCATATATGCGATAATATTATGACCACTGGACAAGAAATTGGTAGTTACCAAGTAACTCTTCTACAAACTCGTATGTAGTTAGGATACACCTTTACCGACCCATTTGTTTAAGCTTGGCTCTTAACTTGGATTGAGAAAATAGAAATTTTTAGTCTCATCTTAACATGTGTACGACGTAACAACATATGATTCACACAAGGCATATGAACACTATCCAAGCCAACCACATATAGGGACACACACATATGCATCGATCAGACATGCACATAATAAAACCAATAGCATGAAATTAGTTTAATACAATATTGATATCATTGCTTAAGTGTTCGTTTTCCAACATACTCCTCATTTCTAGCTAGTAAACTAGCCCATTGGCCTCAAACATTAACTCACACCCCCACATTGACCAACAAAGTATAAGATAACAATGTACCACACATCAAAGGAGGGGACATATCTACATATTATGTAAATAAGTTAGAGTTTGCCAACATAAAGTTTAGATAAGAAACTTCCCAGACATCAAGCATGATGGATACACTATTATTAATGATAGTGCTCCCCAAAGTAGTAGACGAGCATCCTCATTTTTATTTCTAACTTTGCAAACATGTATTCACATTAGCTACGCGTCCAAGAATAATGAACCTGCACAACCTTGTTAGTGTTCAACGCACAAAATCACAACTAACACACTTGTTAGTCTTCGAACTTTAGCTTTAACCCTTACATTGCCCACTGTTGTATTAGAGGGCACATAAAATAAATTATGAGAATAAGTTAAAGTTTTACAAAAGTAAATCAAAGCAAGGAACTTCCCTTTTTTTTTCGCACAAACTTGTTGGAATGCAAATGTCGGATGTACGAAGTTGATCATCATCAACCAATGATTTCAACCCATGCTTATAGAGTGTGTTTTTGCTTTTATTCTCGTACAATTGTGTCATGGGGCAGCCTACTCCACGGCTTGGGTGTGGCATGTCTTCTTTGCCGCGGGTTGGTTGTGGCCAGCCTTATCGTGTCGCGGGTTGCTCGTGGCCAGCCCTGTTTCCCACTTTTGGATGCTCAGCATTTTCCTCGACATGATCAGTACTAAATACATAGTATATTATTGGTGCCAAAACCTCATTCATCCCTTGCACATAAGGAGTTGTAGGATTGAGCTTAGGGAACTAAAGAAGTATATTCCTCATTGATTCCTGAGTCTTCTTTTTCTGGCTCTGGAAATTAGATCTCGGTCAATTTGCTCTGCGATCTCTCAAAATATTTGTGCCAGATACTAGTTTCACCGAGGCTAAGGGGATGATCTTCATCAGATACATCACGTCGTCTGAGTTGTCCATCACCATGCTCATCCAAACTTGGAGTCTTTTCTCCACTAGAAAGTCGTGACTGTAGGACTTAATAGATGTTCGTCTTTGAGCTTTGAATATTTAAAACGATTCTCGCTCAACACCTTCTGCCACAAATCTCGGGCAGGTGGTAAATATCCAAGAGAAGCTTCCAAGTGGTTGCTCGAAGACTTCCACCTTCTGGTATACCAGTACTAGTTATTCTTTGCAACTTCTCCAAATTTATCTCCTCTTGAATTAACTCATACTCTGCAAATTTTACTGGAATTGAAATTTGCTTCTAACTTGTAATTGGAATTGGGCAACTAATAATATATCCGTATAATCCAAGTAATCAACCGAAAAAATCGCTTCTAATATATCGCATTCTCGTAATTAATCCTCACGAAATCGACCGTACCAATCATGGTAACAACAATAAAATATGCTTCTAGATTGTTGGAAATAATGCGTTGTAACCATGAAATTAACAATAATAATAAGGAAGAAATACAATACTCAATAATTGATCTCAAAAGCTGTGACGGGTTTTACGCCTGCCCTAGAAGCGTATTTCGCCACCACCGGTACAAGGTTCTCAGTGACGATTGCTCCCCAAAGGTAACACAGCTACCTTCCAACTCTGTACCCCGATTGGAAGGCTGGAATTATTTCAAGAACTGCTCAGATCTCTATGGGACAATAATGACGTAGATAATAATTTTTAGGGGTTTTTCGTTTTTCTGTATCTCTAGGTTATTTTATTGGAATAAATAAAGGAGTATTTATAAGGAATCTGGTATAAACTGCAACTCCTAAACAATACTCCAAAAACCAATACCCACGATAACAATGAAACGGGCCCACAAGCATTATCATGTTAAAGGGGTCCGTATTGCATTATAATTACCAACAATATACAATTAACAAAACTTGTGCACATAACTAAATAAATAAAAGGAAGATTTTCTAATGGAAAAGGACAGATTACTTACAATCCCAGAACGAAAATCAGCATGAAGATTAACTTTGAAGACAGGAGTACATAATTGATAATTTCCAGTACATAATTTCCTCCCTTGTTCTTGCAATGTTGCTACTTTCTCCTCCTAACATTCCTGTTATTTCTTCTAACACAAAACACCTACAAATATACAAAAAAAAAAAAGTACTTTGGATTTTGCTTAGAAAGAATAGCATGAGTTGATGAGTAGTGCACGACTTCATCTAGATTTACGCCTAACAAAATGGAACCGTAACACATAACGGGAAATGGGGCTAAGAACCCAAACAGGACTATAGGAGGGAAATTTTGGGTGGGTAAGTGTAATTTGGGGTGCAGTTTCCACAATTGTAGTGCGGAAGTGCAGAACAGTACTTCCTGGAGCAGCCAGAGAGAGAAATTCGTCTTCCTCAGAGCAGAGAAGAAGAATTAGGGGGGTTTTGCGACTTTCCTATACGAATCCAGGTAAGATTCCCTAATTCAATTTTTTAATTTGTTGAAAAATTGATTCCAATTAGGGTTCATGAATTGAAAATCTAATTCATCGAAATCAACAATTCACGTAAATAAAAACAAACCATTCATGATTAAAATATACTTAAAAAAATCATGGGAATATGAATAAAAATCAATTTTAAACTAAGAACATACATATATATTCTATAAAATTCAAGGCATAATTAATAACCTAATTTAGGTATTAGTTTAGGGTTTTACACATACCTACTTGAGTACTCCCTCTGTCCTTTAATACTTGAACCGTTTTGACCGGATACGTTTGTCAATGCACAACTTTGACCACCATTATCTTTAACTACATATTATAAAAACTTATAAAAATATTAATATTTTGAAAATATATATTAAGACGAAGCCAACAATATATTATATACTAACATTTATTTTCATATACTATAAATAAAATAGGGTCAAAGTGAATTATGTGAATAGTGCAAAAAATCAAAACGGTGCGAGTATTAAGGGACAGAGGGAGTAACGAATAAGCTGATATATTGTATCCTGCTTCGCTTTGGCTATGGAATCTTTCGATTGTGAGAAGGAAGAGGCAAGAGGAGAGAGAAGTAGCTCACTGAAAGTCACACGAAAGGAGTGGGAGAAAATGGCAAACGACAACTGTTAGACATCATAGTTGGCCACGTGTCTCTTTTCTTTCGCGCCTAAAATATTTTTCAATGGTTTTTCATTTTTTTTCCAACCTTTTAGTCTTGTTATTTTTACCTAATCTGGTCTGATTTTTCTGATTTGATCTGATTTGGATGGCCTAATCTGAATATTTTATGGAACTATTTTTTTATTTTTGTATTATGATATAACCTAGTCTGATTTTTATGATCATATCCAATAAGAATACTCCATTTTATATCTTTGTTGTGAATACCAAAATGCATATCACCCTTTAATTTCTTTGTGTGATTTAAATTACTTGTACAACAACTTGTTAATTTGTCCCTGTATATAAGATAAATTTTCAGAGGTTTTTTTTCCACCTAAATATATCTAAAATGACAGTAATTGGGCTAGCACAAATTCTTAATTATACATCGTGTACAATAAATAATTAAATATTTTTCTTTCAAAAAAAAAGTGTATTGTGAAAGTTGCTATAAAATTATTTAAAGTTACTCCTACATAAGTAAAAGTTACTTAGGTTTTAGTGATAATTTTTTTTTAGAAGTGAAAATTTATCCTTTTAAAATTACTCATATTATATAGAGGTTATTTTATAAAGGAACGCATAAAGTCATTTTGGTAAATGATTTTTTGGTGTCCTTCAATATAACAATCCCACTTGTATGGACCCGGTCCATGCTAAAATTAGCGTGGACCAGGGTGTTTCTGTAAATTAACAATCAGGAATATTTCACGTGACCTAACATACCTCCTTCCCCTAGCTTCTTTCTCTCCCTTCCCTCTACACTACCCCTTCCATTTTCTCTCTCCTCCTTTTCCCCCATGGCTTCCAAGTAGAACCAGCCTATTTATAACGACGATGATTCAACAATGATGATGATCATGTCAGTGAGCCTCTCAATCGTGGTGTTCCCAACGACGATATTATCGTTGATTCCGATTCTTCTTTCGGCGACCGCGGAGATTCCACCGCTGTACCAATAATTAACAATATATTTATGCATCCTGGAAGTTCTTGTAAATATGGTTAGGATACGAGAATATGAAGAGGCACTATTGCAAAATTGCAACAGTAGAGAAGGCGAGCACTCATAATCCTTGGCTGCTCCGCTTTTGATATTCAGGGAATTCAAAATTGATGTGGGCCGAAAGGCTATTGGGTAACTACCTTTAAAATTGTTACTAGAACTTGTGGATATGGCCTGGCTTCTTCATCATGAGTTATATCCTATAGAAATAGTTAGTACTCCGTAGTAAATATTTATATAGTGTAGAAATAGTTATTCTTCAATATCATATTATGACTCTTTCTATTTTATAGTTACTATTATATATCATATAATTACTGAAATAAAAAAGATTAACTATATCAAAAGTAAGAGTAATTATATTCATTCTTGCAGACAAAAAAGAGTAAATTATAGAAACTATATGTTCTGTAAAGTAACTATATTTTCAGCATAGTTACTATGAAAAAATAATAATATAGTCTTTCCGATAATAATAACTATTCCATCCAAATGGTAACTATATCATGTAGAAAAGTAATTTTAATTGAAAAACAATTACTATAAAAATAAGAATAATTATATACTCATTCTTGCAGACAAAAAGAGTAAATTATAGAAACTATAGGTTATGTAAAGTAACTATATCTTCAGAATAATAACTATGAAAAAAATATAGTCATTTCGATAAGAATAACTATTCTATCCAAAGAGTAACTATATCATATAGAAAAGTAATTTTAACTGTAAAACAATTACTATAAAAATAAGAATAATTATATACTCATTCTTGCAGACAAAAAGAGTAAATTATAGAAACTATAGGTTCTATAAAGTAACTATATCTTCAGAATAGTACCTATGAAAAAAAATTATAGTCATTTCGATAAGAATAACTATTTTATCCAAAGAGTAAATATATCATATAGAAAAGTAATTTTAACCGTATAACAATTACTACGAAGTATATTTTAAAATAACAATATAATATAGATGCTTTAGAGGTCATATAGTAACTTTTTCGATTATAGTTACTATTATTTCATATAATTACTGGAAAAAAAAAAGAGTAACTATATTAAAAGTAAGAGTAATTATAACTCTTGAACAATAATATAATTAAGAAAACATTAACTACATGATTAGTTGTTTTTAGCTACGACACTCTAATTGTTTACATCTATTCAGACACATTAAACTCAAATGTTTTTGAACTAAAAAGTACTAATCGTCACGTCCACGTCCCTTCTTTACACCAACACGTCCTCTCCTTCGACGTCCGCGTCCTCTCTTTTCTCTACCACGTCCTTGGTTTTCATTGTTGTCAAAATTTCTTCTTGTTCTTCTCCTTCTTTTGTTTTTCTTGCAGAAGTTATTCTTCATTCTAGATGAATCATCTTTGTATTTCTGAATTAATAATATATAAACTAAGTTAATAATTTAACATTTAAGTGTGAAAAAATGACATAGTAACTTATGTAAAACATATAGTTTTTATTATGTATCATACAGTAACTCTTAGAACTAATGATGGTAAGATATTCGTAGAATTGCAGATATAGTTATTGTTATAGTCATATAGTTACTGTCATAATAATATAGTCACTCTTATTACTAATAACATAGAGACAAAAAAAAGAACATAAAAAGAACAAAATGATAGCACAGTAACTATTAAAAACATGTAGTTACTATTATACATGATATAGTATATTTTATTATTAATGATAGTCATATATTACTAGAGTTGCATATATAATTATTGTTATGATCATATAGGTAATGTGATCATAACATAGTAACTCCTATTAATAATAAGATAGAGGACAACAAAGAACATAAAAAGAACAATATAATATATGAAGTACATAATAATTATATCACACATATAGTTACTATTATACAAGATATAATACCTATAAATATTATTGATGGTCATTTAGTCACATAGTTGCAGACATAGTTGGTGTGATAATAATATAGTAACTCTATTACTAAAAATATAGAATAAACATAAAAAACATGCACATAACATAATAAACTAACATAGTACCTATTTCAAACATATAGTAACTATATAAAACATACAATAACTATTGAAAAAAATAAACATATGGTAATAAATCATGATAAAATAAACATAATACCTATTTCAAACATATAGTAACTATATAAATAATATAGTAACTATTGAAGAAAATAAATATATGGTAACAAATCATGATAAAATAAACATAGTACCTATTTCAAAAATATAGTAACTATATAAAACATGTAGTAACTATATAAAACATATAGGGACTATTATAATAATATGGTAACTATTGTACACATATAGTAACTATTATAATCATATATCCACTATCTAAAAAGCGAACAAAAACATACTCTAAATAACATAGTACATAATGTAATCGTATAGTAACTATTATTTATCAAAGTCACTATAAACTGGTCATAACATAATAACTATCTTAAACACATAGTTATGGTTTAAAACTTAAAATAACTTTCTAAAAAATATAATAACTATTTTAAACATATAGTTACTCTTTTAAAGTTATAGTAACTTTTTAAAATATATAGTTACTCTAAAAACTACTACTAACATAAACGCAACGAACATTCCAGTGGCTATTAAAAATACTATTTCGCAACATAAATTAAAGGTAACTATATCATTTATATACTAACTATGTGAAACACTAACCCTAATTTCAACAAAACAACAAACATTTCAAATCACTCAACAAAATAATAACTATTGTACACATATAGTAACTACTGTACACATATAGTAACCGTTAAAATAATATAGTAACTATTGTACACACATTGTAACCATTAAAATTACATAGTACCTCTTTAAACCGTATAGTTACTGTAATACTCATATAGTTACTATTTAAGATCGTGAAGTCATTGATCGAATTCGCGAAGTGAAAACAATATTTCGGCAAAACACAAACATTAATTTCTCCAAAACAACAAATATTTTCAATTTTAAATAAAAATAGACTAATTTTTTTTTTAAAAACAACAAACCGAGATGTGATCTCTAAAAATTCTTGCGAAGATTTGTAGACGAGTGCAAATTCTTCATTCGGTTTCCGCAACGACGAACCTCCTTCTTGATCTACTAATTCCTCCAATTTTTCCTCATCTAATAGATCCAATTATAAGAATTATAAGATAATTACGAAGAAAAAAGAACAGAACCTAGAAATTTGGGCTAAATTTGAAAAAGCATAGAGAGAAAATGAAGAGAGAGAAATGAAAGAGAAATGAACAGAATGCAGATCTGAAATTTTAAAAAATAAAAAAGTTTAAAACGTATATAAAGTGGGCAAGACACAAATCGCATTGAAACTGTACAAAACACATAGTAGCTCTTTAAAACTCATAGTTACTGTAATACGCATATAGTTACTATTTAAAATTACAAAATAACTGTCACGTGACAGTTACTCATATTACCCATACAAATTACTCTGTTGCCCTGGTCCACGCTAAGTTAGCGTGGACCAGGTTTATATTAGTGTAAATATCAATATAATAGTCTATAGTACTCTAATTCATAATTAAATTAATCAAATTGTATTAAATAAAAAAACAATAATCACTGCGAAGATTTAGGAAATTTTTAATGCAAATTTGTAAACTATGCTACTTTCCTAAGGAAAGTAATTTGATTGGTAAAAAGTAAAAGTAAAGATTATTTAGTGACAACAATTATGAGGTAAAAATTGCAATAATACACGTATTTATTTTTTCAAAATGAAGAGTAAATACGATATACACTAAATATGTAGTATTCACTTTTCAAAGATTAGTACAAGTTCTATCTTTTCTTCTCTATTCTACTACGTATAATGAAACTCTTGAGGTTATTATCATACATGACATTTTGGTTTCCATATAGAATAGTCTAAAACACCCCTTACTATTTACAAAAAATACTAACGTTAATTGTAAAATAAATATTAAAAAAAGGCATAAAAGAATTAGTCACTACAAGAATTTGTATCTTTAACGACAACCTAATTACGACGGGTCAAAAATCCCGTCGTAAAAACCTTTTGCGACGGGGATAACAACCAAACAATAACGGGAATAACCGTCGCAAAATGCCTTTTACGCCGGATTAACGACAAGATTTTCAATTAACGACGGCCCCCTTTTATGACGGATCCGCGACAGGAAATCCCGTCGTTAATCAACGATTATTGGCCTTTCGCGACGGGATTTCCCGTCGTTAATAGTATAATTTCTTGTAGTGAGTCAATCAAATTTAATATTACTTTTTTTTTGAGGGAAAGATAGGGAGAGCTTTTATTAGATAAGATCAATTTCCGCCAAAGCTGATATGCTTTGTGGAAAAGAGCCAATACAAATACGTTCCGTGCTATTACTTGTATCCCACCTTGCCACTAGATGAGCTACAGTATTACAAGCCCTCTTAACATGAGAAATGTAAAATTCATCGAAAAACAAGCTATCTTCTTTGATATCCTCCAATACCAGATGGGTTGGAGACTTGGAGTGAGACCCCTACGTGCATTATAGAAACCAGCCACCACATTTGCCGCATCACATTCGAACCATACTCTCTTGTGTCCCAGGCGTTTCGCTAGTTGTAGACCATATCGTAGTGCTAGAGCTTCCGCCATTTCCGGTGAAGTACCATCACATTTCTTCACAGCAGCCACGAGCAACTCCCCATTGTGATTACGCATTACAACACCCAGACCACCCTTCCCACCATGAGGCATATGCGCATCCGTTAATCTTTGTCCACCCTACCGACGGGCATTGCCAAGAGGAAGGAGTAGACGTAGCAGCTACCCGTGTGGGTTTAAACACATTCCTTGAGTACCCGCTATACTCTTCCACCATTCTTACAAAACCCGCAGCCACTATGGGTGGAGATGGCTTCTCATTCTCAAACACCATCAGATTACGACAATGCCAAGCCGCCCACATTAATGCAGCCATTGCTCTAAGGTCATGAGCATTACATTTCCTAGCCAACCACATCCACCTAGCCACAAAAGAGGTAGTTGGCGCACCAACCAAGTTACACGCAAGAGGACTATATTGCCAAATTTGTACGGCTGCATCACATTCAAAAAGAGAGTGAAAAATGGACTCGGTCGCTACTCCACATACCGGGCAGCATGGATCAAGGGCGATGTGACGATAAATGAGCCTATCTTTCACCGCCATATTACCCTTACATGCACTCCATAGAAAGTGTCGTAGTTTCGGTGGGGCATCAATTTTCCAAATTTCACGCCATACCTCTTCATGTACTACTACTCCATCCAAGCTTGACACATAGTTACTCCCTAACTTTGCCAACCAATATCCAGTTTTAACTGAGTAATCCCCATCTTTTATCATTATCCAATATAAACATCACATGGGAAACGACGCGAGATTGGGTTTTCAAGAATAAGAGCACATACCTCCTGGGAGAAATTGGCATTTATCATATTATCATCCCATGTACCAGAAGAGAAGTCAATAAGTTCGGAAACCCGCAATTCCAAGTTACTTGTTGGTGTTGGCAGGGGGACAGTCACCCGCTCTTCTTGGACTAACCATGGCTGGGTCCATACATTGATCTCGCTTCCATTACCAACTCGCCATGCTAGACCATCCCGTAGTAACGACTTGGCTTGACACCGTACTGGGTAGGGGTCGGATAGAATTAGCCTAATCACCACGCCGATCGGCTACTCCGGCGATACAGCTCTCTAATTCCTAGATACAGAAACACCACTAGGAAGTAGTAGAGAAGGGAACCTTGGATATAGTAACACCACCAAGGGGAAGGGAGATTATACTCAACCTAAAGAACACTCAAAGTGTTTGATATATTTCTCATACAAAGGCTTGTGTTCAGCCGATTACAACCATGGCTATTTATAGCCTTAATTCAAGTACTATTACAACTATATAATTAATGCTTTCAAATGTAAAAGATACAAAAGTCAGCATTATTGGGCTAAGAGGTGACAATTTCTACGTTTGCTGACTTAGGGTGGCAATAGGGGGTGGCTGTAGGGCAATAGGGGTGGCTGTAGGGAGGTGCTTCTTTGTCAAATTAGATGTTCACATGTAAGACTGTGTCAAACTCCCCCTGTTGGAGAAGACTCGACCTCGAGTCTTTGCTCTTCCTCATCCTCATAATATGGGGACAAATCAGCAACATTGAAGGTAGCAGAAACATTGTATTCCCCTGGAAGCTCAATCTTGTATGCATTTTCTCCAATCCTCTCTAGAACTTTGAAAGGTCCATCGGCCCTTGGCTTCAGCTTTCCATGTGTCCCTCGTGGAAACCTTTCTTTCCTTAAGTTAATCCAAACCAAATCTCCTTCTTTAAAAGTGGCCGGTTTGCGAAATTTATTCGCTTGCTCTTGGTAACGTTGATTTTTCTGTGTGATCTGAGCTCGGACTTTCTCATGAAGCTTCTTAATTTCTCTAGCTCGTTCATCAGCATCACCACTAAAGTTGTTAGGAGAAGGTAGTGGAGCAAGATCAACCGGTGTGGTCGGATTTTTACCATAAATGATCTTGAACGGGCTTTCACCAGTAGTTTGACTTGGAGAACAATTATAGGCAAATTCTGCTTGAGCTATCATCAAATCCCATTGGCGAGGGTTTTTATCCACAAGACTTCTCAACATGTTTCCAAGAGTCCTGTTGACAACTTCGGTTTGACCATAAGTTTGAGGATGCGCCGCAGAGCTAAATTGCAACCGTGTACCTAATTTGTGCAATAGAGTACGCCAAAAGTGACTCACACTACTACAAAAATAGGCGAAGAGACCTGTCAAAATATGCCAAAGAAACCTCCTTTGGACAGGTCTCTATCTCACAGGTCTCTTTGATAAAGAGACCCCCTCTAATAAAGAGGTCTCTTATTAAGAAAGAAAAGACCCTTTATTAGAGAGAGGGGGTCTGTTATACTAGTGATGCGAAAAATAATTTAATAGAGGAAAAGACTCATCTTTAGAGAAATGGGGTCTCTTTGCTAAATAAAATAGACCCATCATTAAAGAAAGGGGGTCTCTTTGTTAAATATATTCAGACCCCATATAAAAGAAAGGGGGTCTCTTTGATATTTAAACATTTTTTTTATTATGAAAAGTGGGAGACCAATTTTTATAGACAACGGGTCTCTTTTGACCTATATTTAATAAAAAAAAAATAGCATTTATACACAAAAAGGGAAGCGTCAAAATAAATTATCATAATAATTAATATCACGTACAATAATTTACAACAACAATAAATCCTACATATATACAATTAAGCCTGGTTAAAACTTCAAATGGCATTAACCCTTTTCATACCATCTACATTTTCCTAAGTTGTCTCTGCTCCTGCATAGTATCTAATCCACAAGCACACCCTTGATCTCATCTACATTAGTTTGCAGAAGTAGGCACTAGGAGCTCAAAGAAACAACTACAAAGAAACTAAAGCAGGTGAGAGAGATTCGGAGGATCAAAAATTTACAAGCCATAATCATAAAGCCGGATATCACTGATTCACAAGCCAAAATCGTGCAACTCAGATTAAAAAAGCAGAACAAGAAGATAAACTGATCAGCACAAAATTGCAGAACTGAATCAGCAGTATAGAAACTCAATTTATGTTAGTAGATAAATCGATGTACACAATAAAATTCACCACCTGGTTTGAAAATAAGTTAGCTCATGCTCATTAAACGAAAGCGTAACACCAATTAAAAAAAACTCGGTGCAGTCAATTCACTACTTTACAAGCCATAATCATAATCCAAAGCTTTTCTGAAGCTGAATACAACATAGAAAAAAGTGCTTTCTCACACACGAGGTATAAATTCATGCATTCCAAACCAATACATAAAATGTGGACAAAGAAAACCTCTACAGAATAAGTTTCTGGTAACATGACTGAGACAAAAAGGAAAGGAAAAAATGTCTTTACTTAAGTTAAAAAAAATTTAGCAGTATGTTTAGCAAGCGGGAAGGTCATTCGACTAAGATAAGCAGCATGCTGACTTTACCTTGGCTGAATTAGTAGGTCCTTTTTCAACCAATCCCAAACACACAGTTGCTGACAGAAACCCAAGACATCGGTGTACCAAACAAAGAAGAAAAGCAGGAAAACATCACACTAAACAGACCGCATCATAAATTAAGCCTCTAAACAACTAAAACCAGCATAGATTTTACTTCAATTACTGGCCTAGAAAGTTTTAAAGTTCTTAAGAATTATGCCTTGTACGAAAAAGCCAGATACTTTGCTTGCATATGTTGTTAAAACCATAATTTTCCCAAGCAAATTGAAAAGCTAACCCAAAATTAACTACATCCCAAATCTCAATCTTGTTGGTTCGACAGACATTCAACCAGGTATTCAGACAATTACAGACACCCATAACTTATAACTAACATTATGAAAGATAAAGGTTTCTGGACCAGATTCCAAAGTCAAACTAACATTTCATCTGCTTTTAGTAATAGATTATCCAAAAACAAGAGTGACAAAAGTTATGATGTTACGACAAAACTTGGAATCCTATAGGAGGAACATACATTCAACCAGGTATTCAAACACAAACTTGAACAATATTAGTATCCATAATAAGTCGAGTTTTCTACGAGATTTCCTAAATACACATCCATTTATAACAAACAGAAAGACGCTAGTCACGCTACAAATATATCAGGCTGCAGAAATTATATCAACCCAACAAATAAAACCAGTCTTGAGCTCACAGCAGAATTCAGCACCAATGTAAGCAAATTGAAAAATCTGTTATCTTGGTTTTGGGGGGTACACCAAATGGCTTTCAGATTTATGTTAAAAATACAGATACTGGATACTGCTTACCATCAGACGTCTTCTAGTATACTGATGGCTTCCCTAAGTTTCTTTAGTCGTGTACCTGCACCTCTACTTGCACAGGAGTGCAATGTCTGATTGAACCTGTCACCAAAATCAAGAAAGCATTGTTAACGATGAAGAGATAATCTGACTGAAGAAAAGGCCAGGGGCTAAAATATGTTAAAGATTTAGCTCTCCGACGCCTGAGAATGACTATAAAACACATCTACAAGCTGAAGACCAAGTGAAACTCTTCCAAACATTTTGAGTTCCATCTTGATTATCACAACAACCAATTCCCTAATAGGAACTACACCCACGCCGGTTATGACGTTCACAACAGTTGATACACCATCATATTAACTAGCGTAGGCATAAGAAGGAAGGGATGTATTCTTCATAATGGATAAAGTTATACTATAACTTCAAGAGAAGCAATGACAAAAACAAGGCAAGTTGGGTTTACCTTGACACTGAACTTCTTCTCTAGCTCCATGACCAACCCGATGTGAATTTTGCGCTTTTCTCAATCTGTATGGAACATGGACAACAGTAGGCTTCTTGTTTTTGAAATGTCAACCTGACTGCATAAAGGTAAAAGACAACCTTATTAAACCTCAAGGAAAGCCTAATTTTCATGGAATCAAACAAAAAACTATGTAGCAATTACGAAGCAAAGTTGATAAACAGATCCTTCAACTCATTTCCCATATCCTTGTTGTTGGTCTCAAGGTCAAATATTGCTTGAAAAATATAAATCCACATTTCTAGCTTTGCCACAAATTAATTCTCAGTTGATCACATCACAATTTCCAGAATTTACCTGAGCAAGATTCTCCTCAAGGTCAGTTGGGTCAACACCCCTTTATTTTTTAATCTTCCTCGAAGCAGTAAACATCTGGACAGTGTTGATTTACACACACAAAAACATTAATCAAATACTGCAATTTTAAATTTTAACGACAATGCTATCGTATTATCCAGTATTTAGTTGTTTATAACACTTGAATCCAAATGACACAATTCAGTACTGAACTAAACCTAAAAATCCGTAAAATGTCTTTAATTCCCAAACATTGAAAATGCATATGCAATATGGTATGCAACGAATTGGGGATCATCATACTTTTCAACTTTCACTACCATTAATCCCCAACTAAAATAGACATCCTTAATTTTCACACAAAAAACCTCAAATTCCAATCACTACACTAAAATTGGCAGCTATAGTATACCGTTGTGCCAGCCACAAAGACAATTAAACTAGTAACACTCCTGCCAACAATCAAGAAAAACTATCAAACTCCAGATTAAAAATTCAATCTTGTATTAAGTAATATCAGCAAAATTAAGCTAACGTTCTAACAAGGTTCATGCTTCAAAGTGACTTGATTTACCTCTCAGATTCATACTTTTGAACTTCTTTTTCTACTTATTCCTTTTCTACTAGATTGAGTGATTTTTGGTAGTTGGATTTGTTTTCATGAAAAACATATTAATATGGAATTTATGAGTTGATTAATGGGTCGTGTGAAATTGGGGAAATCAAATAGAAAAGGGTTTCATTCAACAAACGACACTTGCTGCACAAACAAACCGAAATTCAATCATTTTCCCATTAGTTCCTCAATTACCTTCAAACCACGAAACTTTTAAACCAATATGAATTCCTAATTCAACTCAAACCCGCTTGAAGATCAATTCCTTAAAACCCTAACCTCACACAACATACCCGTACAGTAAAACAAACCCTAAATTCCGCAAAACACAGAACATATAAGAAAAAAGCAACACAAATGCGGCAAAATCAACAAAAAGTTCACACGAAATCAACAAAAAGAATAACAAAAATCAATGATTGAATCTAAAAAATTACCAACCTGGAAATTATGAGAGCAGTGAACTTTTGTAGCTCGAGAAGGTTGATGCCATAACTTCTTCAGGTACAGATCTGTGAGATTATCCAGTACTGAAGAGCCTACATCGACGAGTTCACTCTCTTGCTTCTCTGATCGAGAGGGGCGGTGGGGAAATTGGGAGAGGAAGAGAGATGGAGAGGAGAGAGAGTTTTTTTTTTTAATGAAAAATAGTTGGGAAAGAGACCCGGTAACACAAATAAGGGTCTTTCCCTTTTCTGCATTTGTTTGTACATGGGCCCATTTAATATAAGAGACCCGTTATTTAAATTAACGGGTCTTTAGTTTATTTCTCTTTATTTTTCGGAAATGAATGGTGGGCCCTTTGACATAAAAGAGACCCGTTAAATCAAATAACTGATCTCTGGTTTCTCTCATTTTATTTTCAGCGGAAAAATGGTGGAACCTTAGTTTTATTAGAGACCTGTTAACTTTAAAATTAGATCACTTATATTAAAGAGACCCGTCATCTCGACTATAGGGTCTTTTATTGAAGATCTCTTTGCCCATTTTTGTAGTAGTGTCATGAATTTGACATCTCGATCAGAAGTGATTGTCTTTGGAATTCCATGTAGACGCACAATTTCTCGAAAGTAAAGATCAGCAACTTGTGTGGCATCATTAGTCTTGTTGCATGGAAGAAAGTGTGCCATCTTTGAGAATCGATCAACAACAACCATGATGGAATCTTTGTTGCGCTGGGTACGAGGTAACCCAACAACAAAATCCATACTCACATCTTCCCAAGGAGCATCAGGAACAGGCAATGGAGTGTAAAGACCTGTGTTTTGACCACGAGCTTTCGCAATATGACATGCTCAACATCTTTTGACATATCGATCGACATCTCTAACCATGTGTGGCCAATAGAAATTCGCTGCAATAATGCTCAATGTCTTATCTCTACCAAAATGTCCAGCAAGGACACCGGCATGACACTCGTGTAGTATCATATCACGCAAGGAACATCTTGGTACGCACAACTTATTTCCCTTGAATAAGTAACCATCTTGACGATGAAACTGGCGTTGAGGGCCTTCAACACATTTCTTCCAGAATTCTCCAAGGTCTTCATCATCTTCATACAAATCCTTGAGAACTTCAAAACCAATTACTTTGACTTGAAGAGTTGAGAGCAAAGCATGTCGTCTACTTAAAGCATCAGCAACTTTATTTTGAGTTCCAGACTTGTGCTTAAGGACAAAGTGAAAAGGAGATAAAAACTCACTCCATTTTGCATGACGACGCTGGAGCTTTTGTTGACTGTGAAGATACTTGAGTGACTCGTGATCAGAATATAGCACGAATTCCTTAGCTAGCAAATAGTGACTCCAGTGATCTAAGGCTCGTACTATTTCATAAAATTCCTTCTCGTACGTTGAGTACTTACGCCTTGATTAATTGAGTTTCTCACTAAAGAAGGCAATTGGTCGACCCTCTTGACTAAGAACTGCACCTATACCAACTCCTGAAGCGTCACAATCTACTTCAAAAAGCTTGTCAAAATCTGGCAAGGCTAGAGTTGGTGCTCTCGTGATAATTTCCTTGAGTTCTTCAAAGCTTTGTTGGGCAGCTCGGGTCCACTCAAACTTTTCCTTTTTCAATACTTCAGTGAGTGGGGCGGCAATAGTGCTGAAATTCTTGATGAAGCGGCGATAGAAAGATGCTAGGCCATGAAAACTGCGAACATCATGTATTAATTGAGGAATTGGCCAGCTAATAATTGCCTCAATTTTGCTGGGATCCATCTCAATCCCATTGCTTGATACAACGTACCCAAGAAATACCACTTTGTCAGTCAAGAAGTGACATTTCTTCAAATTGGCATACAATTTCTGTTCACGAAGAACTTGAAAAATTTGTCGCACATGCTCCAAGTGTTCTTCAGAATTTCGACTATACACAAGGATGTCATCAAAATAAATAACCACGAATTTTCCAATGAAAGGGCGGAATACCTGATTCATCAATCGCATAAAAGTGCTCGGTGCATTTGAAAGACCAAATGGCATGACCATCCACTCGTATAATCCATCTCTGGTCTTGAATGCAGTCTTCCACTCATCTTCAGGTCGCATTCGAATCTGATGGTACCCACTTCGTAGATCAATTTTGGAAAATAAAAAAGCATTATGCAATTGATCTAGTAGGTCATCAAGGCGAGGAATAGGAAATCTGTATTTGATTGTGATCCGATTGACAGCACGACTATCGATGCACATACGCCATGATCCGTCTTTCTTTGGCACAAGGAGTGCTGGAACTGCGCAGGGACTCACACTTTCACGTACCAAACCTTTTTGCATAAGCTCGGTGACTTGTCTAAGAAGTTCTTCATGCTCTTTTGGACTCATTCGATATGCGGCTTTGTTTGGGATCACTGCGCCAGGAACAAAATCAATACAATGTTGAATGTCACGCATTGGAGGTAGACCAGCTGGGATTTCTTCAGGCACAATGTCATTGAATTCACGAAGTAGAGGCTTGATCTCGTTTGGAATCCCTTGATCTTCTTTATTTTCTTCGAGCATGACAAGGACACAAGCAACTCTGGATTCTTCTAACGCCATAGTAAACATTGATTCAGACACTGTGAGACTCTTCTCTTGGCTTGGCTTTGCTAACATTTCCCTTTTAAATGGAGCTAAAACAATTTTAACACCATCTTTTTCAAAGGAATAAGTGTTTTTAAAGCCATCATGAATTGCATGACGATCATATTGCCATGGACGACCCAAAAGTAAATGACAAGCATCCATAGGAATGACATCACACCATACCTTATCTTGATATTTCTTACCAATGGAGAAATCAATTAGGCATCGTTTAGTGACCTTGACATCATTCCCCTTCTTCAACCATGTGAGCTTGTAAGGATAAGGGTGATCCTTTGTAGGCAACTTCAATTTCTCGACCATTGTTGCGGCAACAACATTTTCACAGCTGCCACTATCGATGATGACATTGCATATCTTCCCATGAGATGTACACCGAGTGTGGAAGATGTTGTGGCGCAACCATTCATCTTCTTCAACAGGAGCTGCATTGAGGATACGTCGAATAACGAGTGATTCACCTTCGTCTGCATGTAGGACCTCTTGATCATCTTCATCTTCTTGGCTTTCCTCAGCTTGATCGTCTTCAAATAATTCTTCTTCGACAAAAGAGATTATTCTAGAATTTGGACATTCTGAAGCAATGTGTCCAAATCCTTGACACTTAAAACATCTCCTCGAAGTAGGATTACTTACTTGCTTGAAAGGCTTGCTGGTTGCGGCTGGATTCTCAACCTTTTTCATTGTGGTGCTGGAGTTAGCTTTTGGTGGGAACCTTGTTGAAGGGTTACCACGATAAGGTGTCTCCTTCGTGACAGTTTTGAATCCAGTCTTCTCTTTTGCTTGTTGGCCTTCAACTTTTAAGGCTAGCTTGGTGACGTCGTTGAATGACCAATATTGTTGTAGTTGTACAACTTTAGAGATCTTCGGTTCCAAGCCTGTCAAGAATCTTGCAATGGTCTGCTCTTCAGGCTCGGCATTGTCGCACTTCATTGACAAATCTTCAAATTCAGCGATGTACTCTGCCACAGATTTACTTCCTTGTTGCAGGTGATGGAACTTAAGAAATATATCTTGACGATAATGACTTGGTAAAAATTTGCGCTTGAGTTCACGCTTCATTTTATCCCATGTGCGAATTTTACTACGACCTTCTCGTTCTCGTTGTCTCTTAAGATTCTCCCACCAAATGGATGCATGCTTCTTGAACTTGATTGCAACTATCTTGACCTTGCGATCATCTGGAATATCCTTGAAATCAAAGACACGTTCAACGGTATGAAGCCATTCAATAAACTCGTCTGGATGAACACCTCCTTCAAAATCAGGAATATCAACTTTTATTCCCAAATCTTTTTCTCGGTGTTGGGGAAGACGGGTTCGCCTGGTATTGGATGTTTCTCCACTTGATGATTCACCATCAGGTTGGTGAAATGGATTGACTTCTTCATCTTCACCATCTGATTGTTCGTCATCTGACTGATGGGATGGGCCAGCGGAAGCTTCATAACGTGTAAGACGTTGTTGGAGTCGTTGGATTTCTCGTTGCATATCAGCTATGATTGTATCATAAACAGGACGTGGTTGATGATTTCCTCCACGACGTGTTCTTGGTGGCATCTTGAAAGACAATTAATAAAACTTTTTTTTTCTCTCTTTTGTTTTTTCCTCTTTTTTTTTTTTTTTTTTACATAAAACAAATACGTAATATGAATAACAAGTAAACAAAGAGATTAAAAGACTAAGACATCTTCTATATGAATATAATAAATTAATACTACATGAGTATATGTTAAGTTGTTAACAAGTGATTTGACACAAATACACAATGACGTGTAAAAGCAACTAAACACCACCTAGGTTTCTCTCTCTTTATTTTTTTTTATTTTATTTTTTAAAGTGAATGATGGCATATGAAACTAAGTCAAAGTTTTTGGCAAAGAGGAGTACAGAATGGCGTGAAAACAGGAACACTCAAACACAATAAAGTACGACTCTGCAAAAGAGTAGGCGAGAACAGAGGGGTATTACCAAACAGAGTAAATCGGGTTGGAGTACTTTCAAGTATCTAGCTGCAAATCTCACTTCAAAAGTAATATGGTTGTCTATTAGCTGAGTTGATGGTGGCGATCGGTGAAGCGCCGGAGATTTGTTGGTCTTTACGGTGGAGGTAATTTGAGGTGAGATGATGGTGGCTGACGGTAGAGGTAAGTTTTTAATTTATTTATTTTTTGGACTAGATTTGTGAGGGATAACGGTGAAGGATATGGTGGTTTGTTTTGTTGAGGTTGAACGGAATTAATGGTATTTGAAGCGACGTCGATTCTGCAAGACGATAGCTTCAATGGAGGGCGTCCCGAAAGGTAAGCGGAACCTTGGCTCTGGTACCAATTTGACACCGTACTGGGTAGGGGTCGGATAGAATTAGCCTAATCACCACGCCGATCGGCTACTCCGGCGATACAGCTCTCTAATTCCTAGATACAGAAACACCACTAGGAAGTAGTAGAGAAGGGAACCTTGGATATAGTAACACCACCAAGGGGAAGGGGGATTATACTCAACCTAAAGAACACTCAAAGTGTTTGATATATTTCTCATACAAAGGCTTGTGTTCAGCCGATTACAACCATGACTATTTATAGCCTTAATTCAAGCACTATTACAACTATATAATTAATGCTTTCAAATGTAAAAGATACAAAAGTCAGCATTATTGGGCTAAGAGGTGACAATTTCTACGGTTGCTGACTTAGGGTGGCAATAGGGGGTGGCTGTAGGGCAATAGGGGTGGCTGTAGGGAGGTGCTTCTTTGTCAAATTAGATGTTCACATGTAAGACTGTGTCATGGCTCCCCATATACTCCTCCAAGTGTAACTAGGATCGTACCCTCTGTGTGCTTCTAATACTCCAGACTTCTTATAGTACCTTGCCTTGAGGATATTGTGCACCAATGATGTACCACCCTTTAGCAATCTCCAGCCTTGTTTGGCTAGTAGAGCCTGATTAAAGCATTTAAGGTCACGAAACCCTAGGCCACCCTTCGATTTCGGCACACATAACTTCTCCCAGTTTTGCCAGTGTAGCTTCCTATGGTCTTCACTCGATCCCCACCAAAAGCGATTCAATAACATATGGATTTCATCAATTAGGCCATCCGGTATTTTAAAGATACTCATCATATATGTAGGAATAGCTTGCGCCACCGCCTTAATAAGTATCTCCTTACCCGGCCTAGAGAGCAGACGCTCCTTCCATCCATTTAATTTCTTCCATATACGCTCCTTTAGACATGCAAAGATAGCTTTTTTCGACTTACCAATGATTGTTGGAAGCGCTAAATACTTCTCATGTTTCTCTACCTCACGCACCCCTAGAGTATCAATTATCTCCATTCTTTTTTCGACGGTAACACATTTACTAAAGGCAACTTCTGTCTTGTTAAGATTAACTTTCTGCCCAAATTTAATATTACTTACATTAGTTGAAAATAAAAATCTCAGCACAAAACAAGTAAAAAAGAAAATTATTCTTCAAATAATATATTATAACATTAAACCATCCAAAGAGACAAGAGTCACACTATTTTATGAGAACGTACTCATAGCTATTTCCAAAGACATTTAGAAAATTGGCTGCTACACTTGTATGGAAAGCAACATATAATTAAAAGACGAGGATTACAATATTTGCCCAATCTAACACATAGTTTTCTAGGAATGTAATTAGGATCTGTAACATTATTAGTGTTCAGGTGTTCATCTTTACCCTCGACAACAACAGTGGTGGATCCAGGAACAGTATGGACGTCTGTGGCGGCCGTTACGATTAATACAAGGCTAAGGATGACCACCAACATCTTTACCATCTTCATGATTTTTCCCCTTAAGAGTCGATGAAATTATTGAATTTGAATATAATGAGATGGAGTTGTGATTTTTGTTGGAAACATTTAAGTCAATTTATAACAGTGGAAAGCTAACGTTTTATTACATTTTTCATGTAAACCTGGGAAAGTAGGAGTAAGGTGGCAATTTGTCAACGGGGTTTTTTAGATTGACCCGCAATTGAAAACTAACGCTGCATACGATGTATTTCATGTGGACCTGGATTGAGTACACAAACATTTCGAAAATCTGGTTCTTTTTAACCTATAAGATCTCAACTTATCTGAACTTATTAGAATTTATATGACTTTATCTAACTTATATGAATTTATAAAGCCTTATTTAACCTATAAGACCTTATAATATTTAAGATTGTATAGGACCTTATAAGATCTTATTAAATCTTAATAGACCTTATTTAAAGTTTATTAGATTATTACTAAATTGTTAACCATTATAATTTTGAAAATAGTAGATTGTAAATATTAATAAATATAATTCATAAAGAAATTATTATTTAGTTTTTATATTAATAATTGTGTTATTAAGTTATTTAATAATATAAATTATTACTCTGTAATAATTATCCAAAATTTATAAAATTCAAGTACAAATTCGACCAATTTGTCGAAAAATATTTGTAACTAACTTTTTAATAAACAACTTTATGCTTCGTAATGTAACTTCATCACTGACGAAAAACAACTCTTTGATACTCCGTACGAGAATTTCACTAGATGCATTGATGTAAAGAAGTAATATCATGATTATTTGCGTCTCACCGAAAAAATCGTACATTGATTTGTGATGCAAACGCAATTTTAAAAGGGTTTGTTAAGTTTTTTCCCATATAATTAAATTGATAGTAATTAATAATAACATATTAATTCATATTTACGTATCATTAATAATTATTATCGTCAACTAGAAACCCCAAATTATGTTAATATAATACTCCCTCTGTATTTATTTAAAAGATACACTTGCCTTTTCCGGCCGTATTTATTTAAGAGATACACTTGCCATTTTTAGAAACTTATCAACCCCACCATCTAATTAAATAATATATCTACGCCCCACCTTCACCCCCCACTCCCTAAAATGGCATGGTCCCCACTTGTTTTTCTTATTAAAATATCTATTCAACCCCACTTGTTTTATTACTTTATTTCATTCAATTCTTTTTCTTAATACTCGTGCCCGGCCAAGTGTATCTCTTAAATAAATAAGGAGGGAGTAATATAAATATGATTTATTTAATACTCAGTATAACAACGTAAATAATCATAATATTAATTATATTGCACATTTATGTAAGACCTTATTGGAACTTATACGACCTTATTACAATTTTTACGACCTTAAGGTGAACAGAACGCACTCTTATATAGGACCTTATTGGAACTTATAGAACTTTATTCAACTTATCTAAACTTATCTGAATTTGTAGGGACTTATAGGACCTGAAAATAAGGTCCTATAAGTTGAAGAGAACAAGGTCTAAGGGTGAGTTATACTCAACTTATTTTACCTAAAATTATCCAAACTTATCTGAATTTGTTGAAACTTATTATTAATAATAATAACAATAATAATAAATAATAAAAAAAATTGACAAAAATAATTCCAACTTTCACTCATCTTCTAAAATTAATCCCAACTTTGGATTATTTTAGAATAATCCATACTTGTGGGGTTACCTTCTCAAAATAATCTGAAGTCTTTTTTTCTTATCATTACTAAATAATTTTGGGTCCACTGTACATAGGGAAATTGATAGTTTTGATTATTTTAAGAAGATATATCTGAAAGTTGGGATTATTATAAATAATCCAAAGTTGGTATTATTTTGAGAAAATGAGAATTAAGATTATTTATGTCAATTTTCCAATAATAAATAATACTCCCTCCGTATTTTAAGAAGAGATACAATCTGACCGGCACATAATTTTAGGAGAGTTATTTGAATTTATAAAAATAAGATGAAAGTAGAGTAGTGGGTGAATTATTTATTATAGTAAAAAGAAAACATGTCAAAAAAGAAAAGTGTATTTCTTTTTAAAATACAACCATTTAAGGAAAGTGTATCTCTTTCTAAAATACATAGGAGTAAATAATAAATAAGAGTAATAAAAAATAAAAATAAAACATAAATAAAAATTATAAATACTCCCATCCCGCCCGCCGGTAGACATCAATCGTCAAAAAAAACCCTTTCCTTCTTCTTTCCCATCCCGCCGAATCCAGTAGACATCAATCGCCGGAAACCTAGACTCCTAGAGAGAGAGAGACTCCTAGAGAGAGAAAAACAGATATGTCAGACGTCAAAAACACCACCTCCAGTGAAAATGAAAATCCGTACGTAGTAGAAGAAATCAATGGCAAACTGAAGTTGTTCAGCGATGGCTCCATAATCCGCTACCTAAGATCGATCAACCCCACCCCCAAACTCCCATTAGATGACGCTAAGTACCCCACAATCTCCCCGTTTGACTTCGAATACGACCCGACCCACAACCTCTATCTCCGGGTCTACCGTGATGAATTCCGTCTCTACACACCCTACGTAGATGGACCCTTCGGTAACCCAACCATCATAATCTACCTTCACGGCGGTGGCTTCTGCCTCGACTCTCTTATCATGGCTGCCAACCACAATTTCTGCATCCGCCTTTGCAATGCTCTAGCCGAATTTGTCATCTCAGTCGACTACCGCCTCGCTCCCGATGACCGGCTACCGGCTGCCGTTGATGACGTGTGGACTGCACTTAAGTGGGTCCGAGAAACTTTTTGTGAAGGAGAGAACCGCAAAGGGTTTGGTCGAGTGGTTATATTTGGTGACTCAGCCGGAGGGAATATAGCCCATAATTTGGCGGTTCGGATTGCGAGTGGCGGTTGGAGAGAGTTGGACCCGATTCGGGTTGTTGGGTATGTGTTGTTGGCTCCTCTGTTTGGTGGTGGTGCAACTGTGCAAGGACTAAGTCGGAGTTACAAGGTTCTACTCACACTTACAATTTGGATATCATTGACAAGTTAGTCTTTTAGTGAACCCTGCCTAATTTGTTTTGTTTTATGTGGTTTGTTGGGTTAATTTATTGCTTTTAATCATGTTTTTTTTTTTTTTTGGTTCCAATGAGCCACAAGGGCAATATAAGTTACAAATGGGGGTGGGGGATTTGAATCTGAGACCTATTGTACACAGGCCCTCAATCTTAACCACTAGGCCAAGACATCATTGGTATTGCTTTTAATCATGTGAAATACTACAACAGTCACCTTAAATAATTACAGTGTATCGATGATTTTTTGTTGTCACTTGTCAGCATGTATATACAAGTACTAATGTACTATACTTAATACTTGTATAAGGCAACCAAATCATGATTTGATAATTAAGAGAATTCCTTAAATTGAGGTTGAATCCATTGTTGCTTGTAAATTGTAAATTTTGCAAGGTACTGGAGACTAGCCATACCAATTGGAGAGACAACTGATTACCCCTTGGTGAACCCATTTGGGCCAAGAAGCCCCAATCTAGAGCAGATCTTGAGTTGCTCAACAGGTGAATATATGCTTTACTAATGATTTACATTTACCCTCATAACATATATACTTACTATATGATTATATGATTGGTTTCCTAATTAAACGATTCCTTCCCAGCAACAAACAAAAGATGTTCTAGAAAGCGAAGGAAGAAAGATGAAGCAGAGAAGAAGGTTGGGCTGGGTCCTATGCTGGTCATGGTGGGTGGAAAAGATCTTCTGAGAGACAGAGTCAAAGATTACGCAGACAGGATAAGCAAGTTAGGGGGGAGTAAGGTTGAGTATTTTATGTTTGAAGGTCTGGAGCATGGCTTCTTGGCTAACAATTCTAACCCAGAACCAGCAAATCTGCTTATAAGCTTAACCAAGAAGTTTATCAGAGGAATCATCGAAGAGGAATCCGACTGTGGTTAGAGTTGTACGTGTTTTAAAACTCTCAGTAGCAATCAGTAGAATCTGTGTAATTAATTAATTAAAGCTTTGGATTTATGTCATTTTAGCTTCAAGTGTTTTTTCTTATGAAATATGTTAACTACATGGGCATAGTATAATTCCTAGGACTTTTAATTGGAGTTTGAGAAGATTTGTGTTTGAATAATTGAAATAACATTAAACCATCAATTATTTCAGAAACTTTTGTGTAAGACCGTCTAACGGTTAGACCACTTTTTTGGTACCAACTAAACTAGTGTAAAACATAACTAAAAGTAATAAAATCATAACTAATTGAATAACAAAATAGTTAAGGTATAAAGATAAATAGTTAAATTTATGAGTCGAATAGTTATTATTTTTTAACAAACTTATTATTAACTAAAATAATTGATCTCATTGCTAAAATAATCGGTTTCATTGTTTAACTAATTGGTTTAGTGCTTAACTAAACAGTTCGGTTGCATAACTAATTGGTTTCGTTGCTTAATTAACTAATTAAATTTCAGACTTAACGAATTGGTTTCAGTGCATTAGCTGCCGTTGCTTTAGATATATTGCAACGGTTTATTACAGCTAATGCAACGGTTCATAGACAAGCAAGGTAGACCGTTGCATCAGCTCTATTACAACGCCCCTTTATCCCTATTGCAACGGCTAAAACATTTTTACAACAACCGTTGCTTTACATGTATTGTAATGGTCATACACACCTAATGCAACAGTCATTGACAATTACCGCCATTTACTTTTGACCGTTACCATAGATTTAGGGACAACTATTTTTGAAAAATGCAACGGGTGTACTACATTATTAGAGCTCGTATCATTTTGTAAATGGAATATTGCCTGCAATTGTAATTTGGACAAATACCTAAAATAACGAAATCCAGGAGGATGAAATTTACATTTTCAATGAGACCATATATATATATATACTTTTCCAATCACTTGAATATCTACAAATGATTTTAATTATAATTAAGTACTTTGCTAGTACTTATATAAGTATTCCAAAAGATAAAAGCGTATCACACGTTCACAAAAAATAATAACGTATTACAAGTTTCTTACGTAGCTAAGATCACACATACATACATCAAAATGGCCAACTAATTACAAATTGAGATACATGCACCACCAAAAAAGTTATACTTCCTCCATATCTAATTCATTTGTTCTTCAACAACCTGTAGATTAAAATATAAGGAAAGTAATGAGCAAGATTCAAAAGTCTCAAATAATAGAACATAAACCTTTCCATTAAATGTCAAAAAGGGCCACAACAGAACACATATTTCCATAATTCTCATAGCAACTTTTTTTTGGTAAAATAGCAAATTTTATTACCAAAAGGTAGAACAAACATAATCCAAACAAAGAACCAACAAACCAGGACTAGGGTGCACAAACCGCAACCGAAAACAAAACAAACAAAAAAAGAACCAACTGTAGCTGAGGCACACACCAAGCTGCAACAGCACACACATCCTGCACATATAGAGCAGCAACAAGAAACCCAACAGACCAGAAACTCACACATGAAACTCAACAGACCAGCAGCAACTGCACCAAGGAGACAGAAGCAGCAACACCATCTGCAATCAACCCTTTCAGACCAACCATACAACAGAACCATCTGCAACAAACCAGCTGTTCTGCAGGTTGTTTTCTTGCTACTCTTTTGATTAGTAGCATAGTTATTTTTGTTTGATATTTAGTTGTTGCATAGTTCAAGTAACCCCTATTTTAGTAACAATGCAGTGAAGGTTTAGGATGAATTTTTATTGGGACGAAGAAAATGTATCTGTCATATATCAGGTTGTTAGATTTCAGGTTCTGCAAAAGAGGCTTGGGAGTTGACTGTTGAACTAAATACTAGTTCAAAATTCTAAGAAGGATTCAATTTTGTGATTTGTACATGTTAATTTGAATCACTATTTTAATCCACAAAATATTGCATGCACTTTGGGAGCACTGAGAAGATTCTCTATCTGGTAAGCATAAGCTTAACAAGGTACGAGGCTTCTACAGTGGCTCATTCTATAATATGTGATCTACAAGCTTCAAGCTAATCCTAACTAACCTTTCTTGTAAATAACTCTAATCGTTAACCAATGCCCTCATTGTAAGCATTATGCAAAGAAACTGAACCACAATGTTAAATATCTCATCATGAATGGTTAGGCTATGAAGGGACTAAAACCAGGAATCTAACCAGAGAGTCAAGATCAGAGAAAGATATGGGAAAAAGTTCTCCAACATACCAAAATAAAATTGTCTCCAAATTTTTTTAATCGATTAAAAAGGTCAATATGGCATAGTTTACCTGATTTTCTAGTTGTGTCCCAGTAGAAGACTGTTCCCCACTTCGCTCCTCGTTAACTTGTGACCTGTCACTAGTTGACTCCCTTGGAATTGATCCAGTAGAGGATCCAGGAACCACGAGATTCATTCCAGGATTAGCTTCTTGAAATTGTTTAATTAACATTGCTTGGATGCTCTGTAGGAACTCTTCAGGAATTGTGTATCCCGAAGCTTTGCCTCTTTTCTTTAAATCACTCTTGGTCACAGCTTTCCCAAAAAGACGTACACGTCCAATGTGCTCGGCTTTTTTTATCACTTCGTAGTAGGGATCTGCATTTTTCTGTCCTACTTCTTGTTGTTGAGACACTAACGCCTCCATTTGAACCTGGCCATGAAGCATTATAAGTTTACACATAGCATAGCTATTCACGGAAGTAAGGATATAATAAGGTAAACTCACAATATTATCTTTCGTTTTCTCGAAACTTGTTTTGTATGTCTTCTTAGGATTTCTTGACCTGGATGCTTTGTAGACCTTCGCTTGGGAAGGTTCTTGCTTATTCGGGTCCTCTTGTTGCTATTAAAATATTGATATGATATTAGATGCTTATATAGTTCAATGAATTCGACCATGTCAACATAGAAGTAGATAACATAACAACTATTATATAATTTCCAAGTTAAGATTTTAGTGAAAATGAGTTACAAAAATACTTGCCAATTTATGACGTAACAAGGCATATGATTTTGGACCTATTGTGTGCATATCTTGGAGCATTTGACGATTCCTTTTGTTGGTCTCACTTTCTTCCTACGAAATTGGTTTTAAATGAAAAGCAGAAATAATATAATGACTAATGACATACTTACCAAAATAAAATTAGTAGAAGGAAATTGAAAAACCTTGCAGTACCTTAGTTGTCGTTAAATTCCAGTAGTTCAAGAGATCTTCGAAATGTGTTTTTGGAATGGTTTTCGGATGGTTTTACAATCTTTCTTCGTCAATATCAAATGCATAGTAATATTTCTGTTTCATTCTACATTTATGGAAAGGCCAGGCATAGTTAACAGTTTCCATTACCCACTTTCTTCCTTCTTCAGGTACCATGTATTTCTCCTAAACCACAAATATATATGCATAAGTAGTAGAATCTCAGAACTGCTTAATAGGGATACATGATTATTTCAGTGAGAAACAAACCTTGACATATTCCCATATGTTATCATGTGTGGGAAGACTTGGCCAATTAACAAAATTAAGAGGGGCTAACTCAGAATTTTTAGCCATAGTTCCCAAAAATCGAGTAAATTCTTCAACAATTTCATTATCAGGCCCTACTGCCTGCACAAACCACCAATTCCCTAATTGTATAGGGTCCTTCGGCAATGAGGTGAATGTTACAATTAATGAGAGAAAATAATAGCATAGAAGAATTAAGAATATTGAATGGATACTATTCTGGCTGAAATTCAAGTTTATTTGACAGCATGCGTATTCAGATACTAAAAAGGCACTGAAGCTTTTCCTATACCAATGTGGCAAAGTCCCACCTTTATTAGTACAATTTGGTAATTCTGCTGCTGTCATCAAACACACAGCTTTACTTCATTTTTACTGGCTAATGAGAGTCACGAGACAATAAGACAAATCAGCCGAAAGTGCATGGAAGTTTTTTTCTTAATCGCACTAGGCAGAGGCCTC
This sequence comes from Spinacia oleracea, assembly GCF_020520425.1. NCBI lineage: Eukaryota > Viridiplantae > Streptophyta > Magnoliopsida > Caryophyllales > Amaranthaceae > Spinacia > Spinacia oleracea. The sequence goes on from NC_079490.1 coordinate 9,878,118, forward strand.
TTTGGTTCGCGTTAAACAACTATGCGGTCATTGAGCAGAGAAACCACTATCTTTTCCAGAAAAGGCTCCAGCACCTTTAATTTCCTAACAAAAGCTATTAGTGAGAGATATATATATTGCATCTGTTTTGAACATGACAGTAATGACAAGTCAGATGCTATTTACAGGACAAACTACTGTAAGTTGAGCAGCAATCAGCCGGCGAAACTTAGCATTCATGTTTCATTCACTAGAATGAACTCTATTTATTATACCAATAGGAGAGGCAGAGAAATGTGACTTGATCAATCATTAAAGCAAGAAACAATTTCATGCAGCAGGAAACAAAAAGGAAAAAAATATCTTCGTAGAATTAGCAACCTTAACATCATCATCTCTTGCAGGTTCAGCAATAACTTCTGGATGGCATTAATCATTGCAAAACAAGTTTATGTCCAACAAGTTTATGTTTCATTCACTAGAATGAACTCTATTTATTTCTTGGTGTTTCTCATATGGCAAGCTGTAACTACATGCCTCGGGTTCAAGCATGTATGTAACCACAACACAGTGGTTTAATGGAAGGTTGATAATTTTTATTAAATAAAAAAGGAAATTAGCAGCAGGAGGTATCTACTAAAATTAGCTGATGGAAGCTTTTTGCTCAAAAGCCAAAGATCTATTGTTCTGCTGGATAGGCTGAACGACATCTTAGACAGTTTCACCAGTCAGGTCTAGAACTTTTACCGCATGTAATATTTGTTCAAGCCAGACTGTAGTTCAGACAAAGTATCATGGTTTTTCAAGAGTCTAAAACTTTCACCTTGTAAATTAATGTGAAACTGTCCTTTTAAGGTAGATTATCAACAAAAGAAACTAATACAAAACACATAAATACCTGTTATTATGAGATCTGTTATTTTTCCAGACTCTTCTAGTTGATAATACATGCTGAATTCCTTACATCATTACTTTAATATTCAACTAATCCAAGATTGATTAAATAATAATCCAGAGGATTAGAAAGGGTAGTTGCTTCTGCCCCAAATCATACTAGAATTTCTTTTAATTTACTCACTGATGTCATTATTTCAGCTATAGTTTGTATGTGAATTGTGGCTAATCAACCTTCTAAAACGCTACTTCCTCCGTCTTCCTTAATTTAGATAGGTAAGCTATGAGTTCCAGGAATCTGAGGTCCGTAGTCTGTATTGACCCAAGTAGTAAGGCTGAGTCTTTATTGTTCATAGTTGTCATTCAAAAATCTCAAGTCCTATTTCCACACACACACACACACACATAACCCCCCCCCCCCCCCCCAAAACCTTGGGTGCATACTGTTTACAGACCTGTCCGGCCAGTTTTCAATTCATAAATTCGGATTTGTTGCAGGTCAGTTTTCAATTCAACAATAAAACTTGTAAGGATTCCAATGTACTTTAACAACATAAACCAAGTTTTAATACACTCATGTAAGCAGAATAGGTGTGTGAACATGACTGATTGTTGATATTTTGCATTTTTTAACAAAAATAAAGAAGATAATTTAAAAGTCAGTTAACACACAGACCTTGCGTGCAATATTTTTGGTAACCATCTCAGTAAAACGTGGCAGCTGTAAAGAAGGTGACCTTCCATTATTATCAGCAGTCACACGAACCTGCAAAAAAGGTACACATCAACCTATATTGTTAACAATAATAGCACGTAGAGAAATAAAGAGAGTGCATACAGGAAATTTAACATATTGCAGGCTCCTAACATATGACATACAATTTTAAATTTATATGATACTGACCTTGGAGTTTCTTTTTACATTCCCATAACCGAATTCATCCTCACTTCCCTCATTCTCAGGCATGTACTCATAAACAAATTAAAAGCAAACAAAATATGTAACTAATCACACCATCTTACATATATATAGTAATACAACATGTCAAAGCAACACTAAAGGAACCCATATTTACATTTCTTTTCATGGTAAGTTATTAGCTTTGGACAAAAGAGACCAAGTACTGATGTTAAAGCTAAGAATTAGAACTAATCATCTTTTTGTGTACTTCTAATTTGATCATGAAATAGCAAACCTAATGAAATTTTATTACTAGTCATCTCGATAAAGGTTTGGCAACAAATTCATCTCGAAGTCAAAAGAAGTAACATAGTAAATGTCTTACATAGAAAGATGTTTTCTTGAAAATATATAAGCAGCAGCGTTCACAGATTCGGATTTAAACGCGAATTTCTATAAACCTGCAAGATAAAAGTTGAGAGTTAAAAAAGAATCCACGTTCACGATATTTGGTAAATACCCAAACAAATTTTGACATGGTAAACAAAATTGTTCAATTAATTAACATGCATTACTAATTTGTAGATTAGTGTTTTTGGTTGGGTTAGCTTGTTTTTTTTTTTGTTTTATGGTCATTCATCATTATCATTATCATTACCCTATTGCCTCAAAAAGGCTCCCGCGAGAAGCGGGGTAAGGGGGGGTCGGGTGTACAACGGGACGACAAGAATCACAACATAAGATAATAAAATATGGCGCAAGGCACTTATGTTTAATTCTGTCCTAAAATCAATACTAGGCCACTCGACCAATCTCATCCATTCTATTCTGTAGTGAGGTAGTGAGATAGGAGCAAACACTCATGGATTCAAAACCTGGCAAGAGCTGCATTTCTATGAGAATATTATTGCAGAGCTAGAGAGTACAAGCAGTAAAGTAGTATAGAAATACTCAAGTCAAGATTGTAATTTTGAGAAGAAAAACGATCATCCCCCTCATAACGGGCATTTAGGGACATAAGATACTTTTAAACACCCAAAAGCGTTACTTAGTATCTTTCTAAGACAATACTCAGAGAAGCTAAACTCTACCTTGGTGAACACTTACAATTGTCATAAGTAGTGGTTTCATTATCTACCCTAAAAGCTAGTACCCAACACTTATAATTGGGTTAAGTAGTAGCTCAACCGACTACGCTAAAATCTGTCCACAACAGTTGCAAGGATAAGTAAAGCTTTTTTTTTTTGGTAAAATAGCAAAATCTTATTACCAAAAGGTAGGAAACATTACAGAATCCAAACAAGGAAACAACAGAAGACAATAGAGGAGGACAACTTACTCCCTAACAACCAAAAAAAGCTATAAAAGGGAAAACAGCTTACTCCCTAACCACCCTGCAACCTACAGCTACACAACCCACAACCCACTACAACAACCGACTGACCACAACCAGACCCTGCAGAGCTACTAGCAACCAAACAGAGCCTGCAGTAACAGCTGGACAGACAGCAGCCACACAAGAACAACCACCAGCAAACCTGTGCTCCGAACTGTACAGGCAACAACACTCCACGCAACAAGAAAAACAGCAGTACAGCAGCACAAGGTCACACACTACACACTGAAAACCAAAACGCAGCAGCTACACAACCAAAATCGAAACAGCCAAATCAGCATGTTCAAAAACAAATGCTTACTTCTGTTTTGTTTGTTGACGATTAAAAAAAAAATCTTTTTTCATCAGTGAACACACACACACACATACCAGAAATAAGAACAATACAGAGAGGGAAAGCATGGATTAATCCTGCCTCCTATTCCTCCATTCTTTGTACCTCATCTTTACCAGGAAATACAGGTTTTCCATGGAGCAGCTCCGCGAAGATACATCCAACTGACCACATGTCAACAGAAGGACCATACCACAAGGTGGATTCTACAGTTGACAGTATTTTTAGCTATCTAAAGTTTAAGCTTATCACACAATAACTACAGTTGACAGTATTTAGCTATGTCCTCCATTAACTCATTGTTGAAAACACTAATTAAAAACACCTAATTCATCATGTGCCAACTTTTCTACCAATTCAACTAAATTTCAATAGTACATCAAACATGATATTTCTACTAGGCATTTCATCAAACAAGTGGTGGGCACTATCAAAGTTACAGCTTAAAACCTATAAATTTAACCAAAACAGTACACTCTCTATTGAATTTCAATTATTTAGGTACACAATAACTTGAAGCACATCATACAAGTACAGTTACAGAAAATTGATGACATTTTAGGGTTTAAAAGAAGAAAAAAATTAAAGAGTTGAAGGTTCATATACTACCTGAGAGAAAGAGAAGTCCTCGTGAGAGGAATACTTGACACTTTAACATAGAACTTGCAGCAACGACCGTGGAGAAAGAGGCGACGACTGTTAATTTCAAGATTTTTTTTTTTTGGGTGTTTTTTCCTTTTTCTCGTAAAATTTAGAGCAGTTGGGAAAAACGAATTGAAGAAGATGATATGGGGAAGCAGAGAATTAGAGAAGACGGAGATCGAGTTTTTTTTTAGGTTCAAAATATTTGGGTATTTTGGTCTGAGGAAGAAGAAGAATCCACAAGGGTTTTAGATTTTTGGTGAAATTTTGGGGAGAGGGAATTTTCGCGCTTTAAGGAAAATGGCCGCGCGACAGGATCGAATTAGAAAATTCAATCAAATTCAACGGTTGTAGTATAACTGTTGCTATAGGAAATATGAGGGTTGCAATAGGAAGTCTAATGCAACGGTTCCTTTTAACCGTTACCATAACCGTTGTCACAAATTCTTATTTACAATGGGTGTACAATAAATATTGTACACCGGAGTAAAAGTTAACTAAAAATGCTTAAAAGTTAAGCATATATATGTAAAAGTTATCTATTTTTCAGTGATAAATTTTTTCATTTTAGTAAAACTTATTTCTTCAAACTAACTAATAATGTATAAAATTAATCATTTAAACCTTTAAAATATTTATCTATCAATTTTTTTTACTAATATAAAAGTTAATCAAAACTAGGTTAAAGTTACAAAAAAAAGGGTTAAAGTTATCTTGGTGTACAATAAATTTATTGTACACCTTGTGCGCACAAGACCTTTTGAACCGTTGTAATAGCTTAGGACGTTGCAAAGGACCGTTGCCATACCTTTAACCGTTGCATTAAACCGTTGCGTATGCTCGTTTATGTAGTAGTGTTTGTACAATTGTTTTGGCATTTTACTCTACGGAGTACAGAGTACATCGTTTTCTTTTTATTTGGCAAAGACATTTTTCGTATTTTTTACTGCTATAATCACGGATTCTAATTTGATCAGAATCAGGACAGACAAATAAATTGTGCTTACATATATATAAAAAAATATACGGGGTACTCCGTATAAGAAATTTTTAAAATTACCCTCTTAAAAAGTATTCCGTATATTTTTTCAAATTTACCACCTACAAAATTTAATTTACTCCCTCCGTCCCGGAATACTTGACTTGTTTTCCTTATCGGGCCGTCCCTTAATACTTGACCTGTTTCTAAAAATGGAAATATTCTAACAATTTTATATTATTTCTCACTCCACCCCTATTAACCCACCTACCCCTACTCCATACAAAAAATAAGTAAAAATTCAACCCCTACTCTCCCCCACCTCCCACCTCTTAACCCACCTCCCACTAACTACATTAAAATAATACCCCACTATCAACTACTACCTATTAAATTAAATAAGTCAATTCAAATCCCTTAAACTCTGTGCCGGTCAAACCGGGTCGAGTATTCCGGAACGGAGGGAGTATAAATTATCGTTAGTGGGGTCTACTTTTTTCATTTTCTTTTGTTTTCCTCCATTTCTTCCACCTCCTTCCTTCTTCATCCCTATTCTTCATCTTTCACTCGAAATCAATCATTTACACAAACAAAATTAAAGAGATATTGTGGCTTGGATTTGAAATGGAGCGCAGGAGCAAATTTAACATGACAATGTCAAGCAAACATGTATTTTATTTCAAATTTTCAATTTGGAGATATCTCATTGATTTGGGGATTTTGTTCATTGATTACTTGTACAAATTGTGGGTGGCAGTAATTCTATTTTTTTTTTTTTTTGAGGGAGTAATTCTAGTTGTTATAAGTTAATTTCGCATTGAAATTTAGTATTTATTTATGAATTAAGGATTATGAATCAATTATTGTGAAATTAGGGTTTTTGAGTTATAAATTTTGGGCTTTTTTTTATTAAATTTCAGACAATTCTACAACGATCCATCACCAAGAATTTGAATTTGTTTATGAGTATGGTCGATTGAGGGTGTCATTGTTGCGGAAGGTTTTTGAAGGTTGGTGACTGATGGTTCATATATTACAAGGTAGAGTTTGAGCATATCAACCATTGAATGAAAAATCAATGGTTCATATATTATCTTTCCAAAATTCCTCCTATTTTTTCTCATCAATATGAGCCATTGATTTTAAAATGTATGGCTTAGATCAGTGGCGGAGCCAGGAATTTTTTTTTGGGGTGTCGGTTGTGACGTTCCCAGGATTTTTAGAGTATTGTGTCGGGTGATCCTCCACAACACACAATATATTACTAAAAAAATTGTATCGTCCTTAAATTAATCAATATTCATATTACAATCGTACAAAATTATTACATTAATTCTCTACGGTTTTCATATGTGTGGTGAAAACTGAAAAAAATAACTTAATTTAAGAGAACGGGTATTTAAATTCAAAATTATAAGAGACCAGTTGTTTCTATAAACTGCTCTCTTAAGATAATTCCCTATATTTATTCAAAATTCTAAGAGAACGGTTGTTCCTAAAGACTGTTCTCTTAGGATTATCTCTTCGGTTTTTTCATGAAATGCCCCCGAGGTTTGCAAAAACGCACCAAATACCCTCGTGTCTTTCGAATCACATAATATACCCCTATTTTTGCCTAAGTTTGCACCAAATACCCCTAATCCGACCTTCCGTTAGTCCTCCGTTAAGTCATGTTTATAATTCACAGAATGCCCCTATTTTTAAACTTATTGCACAATATACACCTATTTGTAAACTAAGTTGCACTAAATATCCAAACTGCTTTTTTTTTTTTCTTTTCTCTCCATCCCTTCCTTCTCTTTTCCTGATCCATCTTCTCCGGTGCACTCCATTGTTCTACAACCGCCAACATAAGAATCAACGTGCAAACAATCAAATTCGAAAAATCAATTACTTCCATTCACACTAATCGCCCACAAATTGGACTGAGATTGGAGAAACAAGAAGGGCGGACCCAGAGAAGAACATACGGGATTGAGCTACTTAAAACACAAAGGCTGCAAGAATTAAACCACTTTATCAAAGATATTCAGATCAACAACACTTACAACAACATTTACAGAGAATTCCTTAACTAAGTGCTTCATACTATCTTAGTAGTAAGTCAGAAACCTTAGAATTAGAATTCGATTCTGGAAATCCACCACCATAAATCCATAATCAATGTCTGCTTCTACATTGACTCCCAATTTTCTTCAAACAGTCTCCACTCAATTTTACTCACTCTCCCAATTCCGAATTCCCAACACCCTCAACTTCTCGAATTTCATTCAATTGCAAATCAAAATACCCAATTTCGTCAAAATCAGCTTCAATTCTAACCCTAAATGCAGCACTTTTTGACCCTTTTGTGCTTCAAATTGCAGAAACTTTTGAAGACTCTCTCTCCTCTTCATCTTCTTCAGCTCCCTTACCTTTGCAGAAACTAAGGGATTCGTCCTCTGAATCCCTTCTTTCTCTATTGCTCGTTGCACTTGAGTGGGTCAATGAATCGACAGTGCAACCGAGGATGTTGAACCCTGGGCCGAGATCGGCCTCCGCCGGCGACCAGAGAACGGAAATCGGACGCCGTCGGCTATCAGAGAGCAGGAGGAAGAACAACTTCGTTTTTTGCACCGCCGCGAAACTTCCGCACCACCGGAGAATCGACAACCTTCCCAATGCGGCCACCGGAGAACGACCACCCTCCGCGAAGCCAAGTCGACCACCATCAACATCTGATTTAAGTGATCCTCCGGATCACTGTCGGCGACCAGAGATCGGCCTCCGCCGGCGACCAGAGAGCGGAGATCGGACGTCGCCGGCGACCAGAGAGCAGGAGGATCTACCCAGAATTACTGGGTTTCGAGTAGGTTGAAGCTTGAAGAACAGGGGAGAGGAGAGAGAAATAGAAGAATATGAGATTTTTTTTTTTGAGTTTCTGTCAAAGGGAAGGTAAGTAAATGGGGTCATAACACAATTAAGGGCAAAATAGTAAAACTCCACTAACGGTAGACTAACGCCGTTAACTGTTAGGTGCATCTCATGAACAATACGGATAAATAGGGGTATATTATGTTAATCGAAACACGCGAGGGTATTTGGTGCGTTTTTGTAAACCTCGGGGGTATTTCATGAAAAAACCGTTATCTCTTTAGTATACTGATCACTTACGTATGGGGCCGGTGTTTTTAAGTATAACCTAAGAGATCGGTTCTCTATAACACCAGGTCAATTATAGGATTTTTTTCCAGTTTTTTTTGGGGGGTCGGTGGACCCCCCATGCACCTACCTAGCTCCGCCACTGGTTTAGATACAACTCTACCTTGTAGAGTTTTATTAAAACTTTAGAGGATCCGGACTCGTGACTGATAGACCCGAACACGATCCCTGAAAATACTAGGTCTTGAACAACATTTGGTGACCTATAACCCAATTTTATCCGTACCCGAGCAACCCGAAAAGTAATGGGTCAAAATCCAACCAAACCCGTTTGGACCCGCCTGAATGAAAATCATTGTATTTAGAGTAATAAATGAGGTTATGAGAAATTTTAAGCATAGTAAACAGTGTTTGCGCATACTAAACACGTTGTAATTATGAGGAATTTTAAGCATACAAAACACGTTGTAATTATTGTTGGGTGTAATATGATTTTAATTTGAATTATACGCCATTTTATGGTTGAATTTGACCAAATATAAAATGGTGTAGGGAAATTGGTTAATTTGCGCACATATTTTGTATATTATTAGCTAAATTAATGAAAATATAATACGCGTTTTAAAATCGGTCGGCCCAAACCCGAAAGTTCTAGGTCATGAACAAGCATTTGTAAATCCGAACCCAAAAGTGACCGAACCGAATAAACCCAAACTCGAAAATAATATTTTAGAAATCGTCCCGCCGACCCGTTTGACAGATCTAGTTACTAGTAAGTAACAAGGAAGGAAGAAATATGTGTTAAGGATGGAAAAGGAAAACAATATGGGCTTATGGATTTTAAGTTTCGGTCATGATATAGACTTAAGAATTTTGAGCACGTACCATGTCAGGTAATAATTAATGGCTGCATAGCTATGCATCTATCTCTAGATGCATATGAGATAAGACACACTACATTATACATACACATTTTTCTCTCTCCTCTAACCTTTCCCCATTTTCTCTCTCATCAAACTCCATTTTATTTTTCTCTCACCATTTTCTCTTTCAACAAAACCTCCACATTCTCTCTCATCAAACTTCTATTTCCTCTCATCAAATTATATATTTATCTCTCTTTAAACCTCCAATTTGACTCCGATGGATTCCATAGTGACTGTTACTCATGTGATTCCGGCGAACTTCTAGTCGGATTCGTCGAATTTCTGGTAAGATCTTTCGAATTTTTGGTCGGATATGTCAAAATTTGGTCAGATCTGTCGATTTTCTGGTCGAATCTGTCGAATTTCTCATCGATTCCGGCGAATTTTTTATCAGATCTGTCGAATATCTCTCTCCTCTCTTTATGTCAATCCATGTTTAATTGCATGAAATTCGTGAGTTTCCTTTGTAAATTGATCTTTAATATGCATTTATTCAAGGTTCATTTGCTGCGAATTCGTGTTTAATAATTTGTTAGTTTCGTCACCAAATTTGATTGTTACTTTAATTTACATATTGTCGTTAATTGATTTCGTGGTTGGAGATGTTCAAATTAATATATGTAGATGTTCAAATTAATATATGTAGGTGTTCATTTTTTTGAACAACAATTTTATGTTGCGATTTTAGATCTATTTCGTTCATGTTTAATTTATAAAGTTCGATGTTCAGAATTGTAGAATGAACTACATTTGGTAACTTAGTATTGTATTGTTGTTGTTGTTGTTGTTGGTATTGTTGTTCGTGGTGGTTGTGGTAGTTATTGGTGAAATATTAATTTTGATTTTGTTATGTTCAGTTTATAATTTATCATGTTCAACTTATAAAAGATGATGTTCACAAATAATAATACTTTTGTATGATGTTCAGTTTTTCAACTCTCGTGTTAAACTTCTAAAGAATCATGTTCAACTAAATTCAACTTATAAAACTGATATGTTCAACACTTTGGTGTGATGTTGTTCAACGAAATTTAACTTATAAAAATAATATATGTTCAATACTTTTGTATGATGTCCAGTTTCTCAGGTCTCATGTTCAACTTATCAAGAATTATGTACAACTAAATTTAACCTATAAACCTATGACATCTTCAACACTTTGTGTGATGTCCAGTTTCTCTAGTCTTATGTTCAACTTATAAAAAATCATGTTCAACTAAAAGGCAAGTATCAACATTAATAAAAAAAAGCATCAACATCAAACAACGAGCCAAAAGCATTCTTTAAAACAGATGTTCATTATTCTTTACTAAAAGATCATGTTCATATTTTATAAGCAGGTGTTCATTATTCTTTACTAAAATATCAAAATTGGCACCTTCTAAATATGGTCATGTTCAGTTTATAACTCATCATGTTCAACTTATAAAAGATGGTGTTTAATTTATAAAAGATGATGTTCACAAATAAGAACACTTTTGAGTGATGTTCAATTTTTCTAATATTATGTTCAACTTATACAAAATCATGTTCAACTAAATTTAACTTTTAAAACTAATATATGTTCAATTACTTTTGTGTGATGTTCAATTTTTCAGTCTTATGTTCAACTTATAAAGAATTATGAACAGAATCATGTTCAACTAAAAGGCAAGTAGCAACAGTAATAAGCAGATGTTCATTATTCTTTACTAAAATATCAAAATTGGCACTTTCTAAATATTGTCATGTTCAGTTTATAACTCATCATGTTCAACTTATAAAAGACGATGTTCAATTTATAAAAGATGACATTCACAAATAAGAAAAAATTTGTGTGATGTTCAGTTTCTCAAGTCTCGTGTTCAACTTATAACGAATCATGTTCAACTAAATTCAACTTATAAAACTATCATATGTTCATGAATAAGAACACATTGTGTGATGTTCAGTTTCTCAAGTCTTATGTTCAATTTATACAGAACAATGTTCAACTAACAACATTATGATTTTCATGCAGGAAGGAAAAGGTTTATAGGAATGCGCCAACAAAAGAAAAAACCCGAAACGGAAGGTGTGGTATTAAGAGAGGCTGCAAGAATTGAAGGCAAAAACAACAAGAAAAGAATCTGCAAATAAGGAATCAGATAGAAAGAGAAAAAAGACCGGTGTAGCGAAAAAAGTGGAACCCGAAAGGAAAGAAGTAGAAAATTTAGTATCATATAGAAATATAACTAAAATAGAAGAAGCATATAGAAAAATCAGCGCGTCTTTGGTGAGACTGGTCACATCATCAACTTGATGATGAGACCGGGCGCGTGGAGAACAAACGAAAAAAGACGCGTGATAAACTAACGGACCTCTAACGCCGTTATAAAACAATTCATCCTCCTCTTTTGCGTCGCAGTCACCTAGTTTCCTGCCTCTCTTTTTGCGACGCAACAGCTGAGTTTTTCCAAAATTCAAGATCTGATCTGCAAATCAATGTGCAATTTACAGGTTTTCGCACAAAATAATGGAGTGCGAACAAGTTCTTCAAATTTCAATGGACAATTTACAGATTTGTGATACTGGGGATTATAGAGAAGAAGATGAAATCGAAGATCTAACTATAATTGAAGATCAAAGCGATGACACAACAATCGTGGTGGAACAACAAGAACAACAAACATTGACAGTTCGAGGTATTTAAATTAATTTATAATGATTTTAGAAAAATAACATCTAATTACTAAAAAGGTATCTGAAAGCAGCACTAATAGTATTAATTTGGTTTAACTTTTTAAGATCTAGGTTAAGGGATCTAGTTAATGGTTAGAAAACAATGCTAAAACTATCAAACTAGCACTAACATAAAAGGTAACAACCCTAACATTTGAAAGGTAACACATATTACTTTTATAAGTAACATCTCTGATACTGGAATATAATATTTATTAACAGATATACTTAAGGTAACATCCCTATAGACATAACTTATTTTGAAAGTAACATTCCAAACACTATAAAGTAACATATATAACTCTTAGAAGTAACATCCTTATAAGTTAAGTGATAACTATAATACCAGAAGAAAAGTACTGGACTATAATCTAATAAGTAACAACACTAACACTAAAAAGGTAACAGCCGTAACATAAGAAATATAACAAGAATTACTCTAAAGTATCATCCCTACACAGCAATACCATATCTGTAAGGTAACATCCTCAATACTATGAAAGTACCAGGTATTACGTTTATAAGTAACAAGCATTACTCTTAAAAGTAATATCCTTAAACAGCCCTACAGTAATATCTTATTTGTAAAGGTAACAACCTCAATACTACAAAAGTACCATATATTACATTTATAAGTAACATGCTTGATACTAGGATATAATTATTATTATAACATCCCTAACATTATAAGATAACAAAGTAACATCTCTGATACTGATAACAATATCTTATATTCTAGGTAACAGCCGTATAGAAATAACTTATTTTGAAAGTAACATTCCTAACACTAAAAAGTAGCACATATAAGTTTTATAAGTAATATACTTATAAGTTGAGTGATATCTAGTTAATATTTAGGTAACATTCCTAAAACAATTAAACAACCGAGAATACCTGAAAAAAGTACCAAACTCTAATCTAATAAGTAACAGCATTAAAACTATAAAAGTAACATCCTTATAAGTTAAGTAATATCTAATTAATGTATAAGTAACATTCCAACACTTTTTAAATAACTAATAAGTAACAGCGCTAACACTAAATAAGTAACAGCCCTAACACTAAATAAGTAACAGCCCTAACATTAGAAATGTAACAAGCATTACTCTTAAAAGTAACATCCCTAAACAGCTCTACAGCAATATCTTATTTGTAAGGTAACAACCTTAATACTATAAAGGTACCAGATATTATATTCATAAGTAACATGCTTAGCATCATATTTTTTTTATTTAATTCAGCAAATACAGCAAATACAAAAGAAGATAATGAGGATTACTCTGGAAGTTTAGTGGGGCATACTGAATCAAATATAAAAGACTTACTGAAAGTTTACGAAAAGCATGCACGAGCTTGGGGGTTTGCTGTAAGGCTATCTACACATAGACTACATCCTACAACAAGAGTAATGTATGAAAAGTACATTGTATGTAACAAGCATGGCTTCAGATTGAAAAGAAAAGCAAACACTCCTACAGTAACTGAGAAGAAAAAAAAAGAAAGGCAAACTTGTACCTGTTACAAGAACAGGATGTGGAGCTCTTATAAGGGCAAAGTTAAATGAAGATGGCTTATTTGAAGTGAAAGAGCATGTTCTTGTGCATAATCATCCAATGACTAGAAAGGAATGGCAGCATATGCACAGATCAGAAAGAAAAATCACAGAGGAGAAGGCAAAGACAATAGAGTTACTAAATGACAGTGGATTAAAGCCTACACAATCATACAAAGTTATGTGTCGTGAAGCAGGAGGTAAGAAATTTAACATATTTAAAAATATAATATTGTATAAGTAACTACAAAATGTAAACAAGTAACAATTTTTCTTATTGTAGGGGAAGAAGCTGTTGGACATTCAATAAAAGACCATTTGAACTTTGTTACAAGGAAGAAGATGAAGGAAATTGAGGGTGGGGATGCTCAAAATGTCATTGACAATTTATATAACCTACAATCTGAAGATCCAGATGTGTTTTTTCGTTTTCGATTAAAAGAAAATGGAAAATTAGAGAGTATATTTTGGAGAGATTCTATTATGAGAGAAGATTATTTAGCCTTTGGAGATGTTACTATTTTTTATACAACCTACAGAACCAACAAGTACAATCTCATTTGTGGGTTTTTTGTTGGCATTAACAATCATTGGAAAACATCAATGTTTGGTTGTTTTTTCCTAGGAGATGAAACAACAGAATCATTTGTATGGGTTCTACAAACTTTTTTGAAATCGATGGGACATGTAGCTCCTGTTTCTGTATTTACAGATCAAGATCAAGCAATGTCTAATGCAATATTGAAGGTATGTTTTACATTGACCTTTTCAGTAACATTATTTTCTATACAAAGTAACATGTCTATAATAAATTAGGTAACATCAATAACAATATAAAAGGTAACATTAACAAGACTTTGAAAGTAACATCTAAATCTAATTTAAAGTAACTTCATAATAAACTTCAGTATTACAGAATAATAAATTTATTTTATCATATTTTCAGGTACTTCCTCAAACAAGACACAGATTATGCCTGTGGCATCTAATACAAAATGTTGTGTCACGTTTTGGTGCATTAAAGCGGGATACGTCTTTCAAGGATGCTTTCAACCACTGTCTAAGTGGATGTGTCAGTGAAGAAGAGTTTGAAAGATGCTGGAAAAACATGATAACTACATACAAATTAAGTAACAGTAAGTGGTTTCAACGATTATACAAAATAAAAGACAAGTGGTGTACTGGTTTGAGCAAAGATTTCTTCTCTGCTGGGATATTATCTTCTCAAAGAAGTGAGAGTACTAACAATGCAGTTTGTTTTAAGGCAAACAAAAACACAAGTTTGACTGATTTTTTCAAGATTTTTCAAGAAACTGTACACCGTTGGAGACGAACAGAGAAGCAATGTGAATTTAATTGCACAAATTCAACACCTACATCAGTGTTTCCAATGACAGGATTACTCAAACATGCTTCTGAGGTATACACTCTGACGCTATTTAGGGATTTTGAATTTGAATATGGTGAAGCAATTGGTTCATTTTCAAACATTGTGGCTATGGATGGTTACAAGCTGTATTATGAAGTGTACAAAGAGAATGATACAGAATCAAAGCAAAAAGTAACATTTGACGCTGCTGCACAAAGAATAGCTTGTACATGCAAAAATTTTGAGGAAGCTAGATGGTTATGTTACCACTGTATACGTGTGTTACATCTGCACTCAATTCCAAGGATTCCTGATTTGTATATAACAAAACGATGGACAAAACAAGCAAAGGCAGATTTCTGGAAGAAGATGGATGAAACTGCAATATTATCTATGTAATCCCCCGTAATTTTATACATTTTATTAATATATTTTAACGTATAAGTAATTATATTAAAATAGAATTTACGAATTTTGAAATAAATATTTAAGTAACGAATATTTATTTTTATACGTTTTAAATATTTCAACGATTTATGAAATTAAAATTATTTTAGAACTTTTTGTTGAAAAGAAATCGAATTACAAAAACCGTTTGAATTTGGAAAACAATCCTAATGGGTTTTGGATTCAAACACTTAAACTCAATCCTAGTTCTAGCCCAAAATGATAAAGCCCAAATAACAAAAACTCAAATTCTTTACTCCCTCCTCTTTCTATTTCACGTGAAAACCCAAAACCCAAAACCCCTTCCCTTCTCCTTCACTTTCACGTGAACCAGGACCCTCAACCCTCAACCTCATTGTTGCTTCCGCCACGCCGCCAAACCAGTCGTCGGAGACCACCGTTGTCCCTCACCGCAGCTTCAAACGCCGGTAACTCCTCCATCTCTTGCTTCATTGTTCTTGCTTCTCCTTCGTTCTTATTCTTATCCTCTTGGTTGTTTTTGTTGCTCTCTGCCGCCACCACCACTGCGCAACTGGTTGCGCCGCACCATCACAGCCACCGTGCACTGTTGCTGCACCGCCCAACTCGCCAACCAACGTTTTCCATCATCCTCTTTCTTGTTTCTTCATTTTCACGACAGCAGCCAAGCACGACTAAGTGCGACCACCGTAGTCACCACCACCAGGCTCCAGCCGCGTCGCCCGTTCCCCGCGACCACCGCCCTGTGCCGCGCCGCCTGTGCTCCGCCGGCCAGCCTCCTCTCTCCTCTTTAATTCTTGGTTATTTCTTAAACCCTAAGTAACTAATTATTTTAATTAAATATAGTTGTTAATTTAAATTATGTTCTTGATATTAAATTTATAATTTTTATGGTTTGAACATGATTTTCAGATTTGGGTTGAGATTATAAACGAATTAATTTTCAGTTTTTGATTAAAATATAAGTTAGGGTTTAATCATGTTTTATTAATTCGAATTATATTTTCTTGAATTAAAGTTATAGTTTTATGATTTAAATTATAGATTTCAGATTATACGAATTATATAATAAAGTTACTAATTTTCAGATTATATTATATTGGTTAAATTAGTGCTTTTAAGTAGTAAAGTGTGACTTTTGAGGTTTTAAAGGCTTTAAATCATAATAGAAAGATTATATATTATTAAAGTTATTATTTTTATGATTTTAAAGATGTCGAATATATTTTGAGTAAGCTTTTAATTATTTTAGATTGCTGTAAATTTAAAGTATGATGCTTTGAAAGTTTTCAACGAATTTCAATAATTAATATAATAATTATGATGCTAGGAAACCAAATATTCAAGTTTCGATATTGAAAAATGTTCTAATTATGTTTAGGAAGGGTTTGAAGCTCCCTAATGTTGTTGAAAATTCAATATGAATTGATATGAGTCTATATTGGTTGTTGTTAGGTGGAGAATTCTCCGTAGGCGACTTTTGAATTATTAAAGTGGTCTTGCAGTTTGTTTACACAAGGTACGTACATACCTGCGTGCTTGGAATGTGTGCTAATTGTTGAAATCATGTTGATATTATTGTTGAACTTGGTAATGTTGATATTATAGACAAACTTGGTTATATGGAATGTGCATGTTTAATACTGTTGGACAAACTTATTGAACTTATTTTGCACTATAAGAACTGTAACATGTTAGTATGGATGTTTGATACAAACATGTTGGTTGGGAACACTAGATTATTCTATATGATTGGGTTGGATCGATTGGTTGTTGTTCCCTTTCTATCTTTTCACTACTTTATAAGGGCGGAGGACCTTGTTTAGTAAGTTGAAACTCTATGCCCATATACAGGGTTGCTCATGGTTAAAGGAAAGGTTGGTTAAGTTGGAATGAGTCTTGATTTATGCTTTTATGATCACTTACTTAATTCCAAGATAAAAACAGTTGTGAACAAAGGTGAATTGTCTGTCTTATGTAATGGTTGAGTCATAACGGAATCTCAATTTGTAAATCATGTAAAGTGAAACTGAATAGCAATAGCTTTAGACTGTGCACGTCTGAAGTGACGGACAAACAGGAGTTGGGGTTCATGGTGGTAGCCCATGGCCTTTTCTGGGACCGGATTGATCACCGTGTCCTATTTTTATTTAAACGTTCCTCGATATCGCAGGTCACTGAGGTTACGGAGTCGCGCCCGTACCTCGTCTTCCTTAGTGAAGACTTCTGGATGGTCAACTCGGTCCATTGTCTATTTCAACTAAAATAATATTATTGCTAAAAGTCTAGCCTAGTCTAGTCTGGTCAAGTATGGTCGTCAAACTATCATGTTTTATCTGCCCTTGTTTGTGTTCATTAGTATCATGTTAGGGTTGCTCGTTTAATAGAATCATGTTAGGATTATTATTGATTTAGTATGTAGTACTCAGCTTTGCTGATTACGTGCTTTTGCTTGTGCATGTTGATCATGGCTATGCCTTATTGATCCTGTGATGACCCAATCTTTGGTGAGCAGTCTCTAAGGATCAATAAGCATTGTCCATCTGCAGGTTTGAAGATGTTGCATCATTGGGATCGGGAATAGAGAGCTTGTATTTAGTTTTGATTTGCTAAGTTGACTTGGGTTTGTTTAATTGGACTTTAAACTGGTCGTACTATTTATATTTCCTTATTTTTTTGTTTATTGGTTTTTGGGATTAAACCTGTAATCGATTATTTATAAACCTAAAATTAGTTTTATGTTTTCCGCTGCAAAACTCTGAATAAGCCGTTACGTTTTCACACGGGCGATAATGCCTTGATAATTTTCTACGTTTTATATTAAAAGATTATTTTAGAAAAGAGAGAATTGTCGGGGTGTTACAAAGTGGTATCTAGAAGCTAAGGTTTTACTTTAATAAATTTTTAGGCGCCTAACTATCTAGTTATTTAAAATAAATTTCTTAAAAATCGAGATTCTACGTATTATAGTGTTCAAAATTGGTACTTTTTTTTGGGGGGGGCAGGTCTCCTTTTATCTTGTTTGAAAGTATATAATATTTCTTATTTAAGTTCGAAATCAAATTATTTATTCGAATTAAATTGACTTTCGAAATTTTTATTCTTTTTCTTATTAATTATTATTCAAAAAAAAGGAGTACAATTTTTTTTAGAAGTTCAATTTTTTTTTAAATTGTTTCAAGAGTTAGAATTCGTTATTTAAAAAAAAATATATATATATAAATCTTCTTCGAATTAATAACTTTATTTTCGAATTTATTCGCTACGCATTTCCTTAATTTATTTTACTTTATTTATTTTATATTTTTATTCTATGTTATAATTTTATTATATTATCGTCCTTTTAATTTGTTATTTAAACTATTTCAATGCTTTAGTTTATGAGAGATGGGTAGTATAAGAAGGGCATATAAGATAGAATTATATGTGCATTAGTAGCTAGTCAATGCTAGCATAAGAAATTGATTGTTATGTACGTGCGTATGCTAATTGTTTAATGTTACATTTAAATGTGCATAAAGAATTGTTTGCTTCCACCAAACTTATTGCATTATTGAACTTTGTTTATGATTTGGCTGGAAAATCGTTAGTGAGACCTTGAATTGTTTATTTCAGGAATAAAATGTTTCTTTCCAAGTATACCAACATAGGATCCTTCGAGAAACTTGATATAGAAACCCCTGATATTTACGTGAAGAAAATTGTGTTTGGATGTGAATATTATGCTAAAATTCAAGGGCAACCTATCTTAATGAGAAAGGATATCATAGCAGCCACTATCATTAATTGTTTACCTAACCAAAAATGCCATACCTAGAACTCAAATATAGGTTTAAAGACATGCATTCTGATGATGGAACACCAAAGTTGATTAAGTATGGGACTAGGGATGGTAGGTAGAGATATGACGTAGAGATCCTGACCACCATTATTGAGGTCGTAGAAAATGGGTTCAAGGAGGGTAGAAACTCATGGAGTCATGCTTGGGATGCAGTTATAGATGAACCTATTAGAGTTGTAAATATCTAGAGGGAAATGATGTAACCGTGGAGAATGAGAATGTAGTGGTTGAGGCAAATAACCCTAACCCAGTGGCCCATGAGCCTACCATTGAGATTCCTAGTGAGTCGGATGTGGAACCTAAAGGTGATGGTGAGGTGGCAAGTGAGTCTCATCAAGATAAAGACATGAAAGAAGACTCATACTCGGAAGAAGAATTCGACGAATATTGAAGATCTAGATCTTACTCCACAAGTTTCCAAGGAAAGAATAGGTAGGCAAGATGCCTTAAACATTTGAAGTTGTAATAGTTAGTTAGTTCTTTTATGTTTTAAAGAATAAGTGGCATATCAGCAACGGTTTAAAGTTAAAGCAATAAGAGTTTGAGTTATTCTTTATTCTCTTCAAGGATATAATAAGCCTTTATAGAGTTAGCAATAGAAGTTAAAGTATTCATTTCCAGTTTGAGAGTTTCGTTATTCAACAACAATAGTTTATGTTTGTGTCGTAGAACCTTTATGTTAATTTGAGGACAAGTGCGTTATTATGGTTTAGAAATTGTTATTAATATTGTTTTGAGGAATAAAAGTTTCTTTTAGGAAATACAAGTTTCTTTTGAGGAATTAAAGTTAAATATTTAATTATCCAAGTGGTCAATGATCAAAAGTTTATTTTGGGCACGCGAATGGGAATATTATTACTTACTTGTTGTGATTGAACTTCCATTCATTGGTTTTCAAATTGTATGTCCTTGATAGGGATATTTTCTTGAATGAGTGACGATGATTGCTCTATTATTGGTGTACATTCTTGAATAAGTGTTTGTTGATGCGATCTCTATGATCAAATCTAAATTTCTTTCGTAGAGGGGACATATGAGTTATGTATCGTAGAGTAATTAATTTTAGGTCGCACACTAGAATGTCAAGCAATAGTGAGTTAGTTGCTACTATTCGCCTTTTGGCGGGAAGACTGGCTGAAGAGAGAACTGAGCGTCCTGATTCTACTGGGGACATGTTTGAGAGACTAACCAAAGTTAAGCCACCATACTTTAAGAAGCAAACTGATCTTACTTTTTAGAGAACTAGGTTAGAGAGTTCGAGAAACTGTTTGGGGATTTGAATTGTCTTGAGAACATGAGAGTGGGTCAAGTTGTACTGTACTTGGAAGATGAAGCTGATTTATGGTGGAGAGAAAATGGGGTTAGACTTAGCGCTGTTGAGAGATTCAATTGGGATTCGTTTTTTTTACTGCCTTAAGGGAAAGTTTTACCCTACCTTTTATGAGAAAGCAAAAGGCACAAGAATTCATAAACCTTAGGATGGAATTGACTAAGTTTGTACAAGTCTAAGATAGACGTACTGTGAAATTCAGAAAGTAAATGTAAGGAACCATATTGGAAGATTGACCTCGTATAGATGTTTTGGGTAGTCCAAGAACCTTTGGTTATTTCTGTAATGCGAGTGAGGAAATTGATGAATAGGGAGCGTGAACTATTTTTCTGTAGGGTGCTAGATGGGAGTAAAGAAGTTGGAGTGAAAATCGAGGATGTTACCTTTGTGAATGGATTCATTGATGTGTTTCCGAGTGAAATTGCGAGTATGTCACCTGCTAAAGCCCTTGAGTTCATTATAGAATTAAATCCTGAAACGACACCTATATCCAAGGAACCTTATAGCATGACACCTCCTGAAATGAACTAATTAGGACACAGTTGTAAGAGTTGTTTGGTCAAGGAATATATTAGGCCTAGTGCATCACCGTGGGGAGCTCCTGTGTTGTTTGTTAAGGAGAAAGATAAGAGTATGGAACTATGCATCGATTTTAGGGAGCTAAACACCATCAATAACAAGTATCCCTTGCCTAGGATAGATGACATATTGGATCAATTGAATTGGGCGAGTGTGTTCTCGAAGACTGATTTGCGTTTGAAGTACCACCAATTGGGAATAGCTGATAAGGGTCTAAGACCTCATTAGGATTCGTCATTGTCATTATGGGTTTTAGAGTAACGTCTTTTGGGTTAACCAATGCACCTGCATTAATTATAGATTTGATGAATGAGATTTTCTACGAATTCCGAATTAAGTTCGTTATGATGTTATTAATGATATCCCTATTTATGCAAGGAATGAGAAAGAGCATGACAAACACTTGAGGATTACTTGGAGACGCTTAGGAAGAATCTAGTTTTATTAAATGAAGTATACAAATCTTGAAGTCATATGTGTATAAGTGACACCGACAGAAAAGTGAAGGACTAAATTGATTGAGAACTATGTTACGTAAGGGAATAAATTTAAGAGAAGATTTGAGTGGTCCAGGATCGTTGGAAATCATTGTTGGCTGGAAAAGATGAAAAGAAATACATGAATTGGTGCAAGAGCTAAGAGTTAAGCCCAAAAGTTATACACCCATGAAAAGTGTAATGAGGTTCGGTATCAAGGAAAAGTTGAACAGAAGGAGTTTCTGTAGATCATGCTAAGATTCAAGCTGTGAGTGAGTGACCTACTCCAAAAAACGTGTCCGATACTTGAAGTTTTATAGGCCTAGATGACCATTATAGGAGGTTGTGAAAGACTTTTGGAAGAAAGCAAAACCAATGACCAACTTGTTGAAAAAGGAATCGAAATTCAAGTGAAGTGAGAAATGTGAGGAAGCTTTCTAGATTTAGCTGTTGTCGCGTCAATTTAAACCTTATAAGGCTAATTACCAAACCCATGACCTAGAGTTAGCTGTTATGGTGTTATCTACGAATATTTGGAGACATTACCTTTATAGGGCAACATATAAGATCCTTACCGAGAACAAAAGTCTGAAATTTTGGCAATAAGGTCCAGTTGAATCTTGGGGACAACATTGAAAATGAATATTTCTTTCCACCCTGCAACCGATAGACAGATTGAGATTACTAACGGAATTTATGTTGAAAACCTGTGTTATTGACTCTAAGGGTAATTGGGAAAGCCACCCAGGTTCGATTGAATTTTCGTGCATCAATAGTTACCATGCAAGCATTACGATGTCACATGTTGAGGCATTGTATGGAAAGAATTATAGAAGTCTTACTTGTTGGAATGAGTTTAGTGAGAATATTGTATTGAGGACATAATTCGTTGAGGAAGAAATACCCAAAGTTATTCCCTGAGATGAGTTACGAGGGCGTAACTCGTTTTCTTTAAGAGGGTTAGAATGCGATATAAATTCGCGCTTTTTACCTATTTTTATGGTATTTTATGCATTTTATGCTCATTTTTAGCAACTTAAACATGTTGGTGCAAAGTAAATAAATTCTCCGCATAAGAAAAAGGTGTTCTTGAGTAACACAAACATCTTTGAGTTGGCAAATGAGTGCACAAGAGTGTCACAAAGTACTTCTACAGTAAGAATAAGTTGAAAACTTTTGAAAAATGTGTGAATTTTCGTGTCAAGTTTCGGGACGAAACTTCTTTTAAGAGGGGTAGATTGTAATCCCCCGTAATTTTATACATTTTATTAATATATTTTAACGTATAAGTAATTATATTAAAATAGAATTTACGAATTTTGAAATAAATATTTAAGTAACGAATATTTATTTTTATACGTTTTAAATATTTCAACGATTTATGAAATTAAAATTATTTTAGAACTTTTTGTTGAAAAGAAATCGAATTACAAAAACCGTTTGAATTTGGAAAACAATCCTAATGGGTTTTGGATTCAAACACTTAAACTCAATCCTAGTTCTAGCCCAAAATGATAAAGCCCAAATAACAAAAACTCAAATTCTTTACTCCCTCCTCTTTCTATTTCACGTGAAAACCCAAAACCCAAAACCCCTTCCCTTCTCCTTCACTTTCACGTGAACCAGGACCCTCAACCCTCAACCTCATTGTTGCTTCCGCCACGCCGCCAAACCAGTCGTCGGAGACCACCGTTGTCCCTCACCGCAGCTTCAAACGCCGGTAACTCCTCCATCTCTTGCTTCATTGTTCTTGCTTCTCCTTCGTTCTTATTCTTATCCTCTTGGTTGTTTTTGTTGCTCTCTGCCGCCACCACCACTGCGCAACTGGTTGCGCCGCACCATCACAGCCACCGTGCACTGTTGCTGCACCGCCCAAC
Organism: Spinacia oleracea; assembly: GCF_020520425.1. Classification (NCBI taxonomy): domain Eukaryota; kingdom Viridiplantae; phylum Streptophyta; class Magnoliopsida; order Caryophyllales; family Amaranthaceae; genus Spinacia; species Spinacia oleracea. The sequence goes on from NC_079490.1 coordinate 9,901,460, forward strand.
TCGCCAACCAACGTTTTCCATCATCCTCTTTCTTGTTTCTTCATTTTCACGACAGCAGCCAAGCACGACTAAGTGCGACCACCGTAGTCACCACCACCAGGCTCCAGCCGCGTCGCCCGTTCCCCGCGACCACCGCCCTGTGCCGCGCCGCCTGTGCTCCGCCGGCCAGCCTCCTCTCTCCTCTTTAATTCTTGGTTATTTCTTAAACCCTAAGTAACTAATTATTTTAATTAAATATAGTTGTTAATTTAAATTATGTTCTTGATATTAAATTTATAATTTTTATGGTTTGAACATGATTTTCAGATTTGGGTTGAGATTATAAACGAATTAATTTTCAGTTTTTGATTAAAATATAAGTTAGGGTTTAATCATGTTTTATTAATTCGAATTATATTTTCTTGAATTAAAGTTATAGTTTTATGATTTAAATTATAGATTTCAGATTATACGAATTATATAATAAAGTTACTAATTTTCAGATTATATTATATTGGTTAAATTAGTGCTTTTAAGTAGTAAAGTGTGACTTTTGAGGTTTTAAAGGCTTTAAATCATAATAGAAAGATTATATATTATTAAAGTTATTATTTTTATGATTTTAAAGATGTCGAATATATTTTGAGTAAGCTTTTAATTATTTTAGATTGCTGTAAATTTAAAGTATGATGCTTTGAAAGTTTTCAACGAATTTCAATAATTAATATAATAATTATGATGCTAGGAAACCAAATATTCAAGTTTCGATATTGAAAAATGTTCTAATTATGTTTAGGAAGGGTTTGAAGCTCCCTAATGTTGTTGAAAATTCAATATGAATTGATATGAGTCTATATTGGTTGTTGTTAGGTGGAGAATTCTCCGTAGGCGACTTTTGAATTATTAAAGTGGTCTTGCAGTTTGTTTACACAAGGTACGTACATACCTGCGTGCTTGGAATGTGTGCTAATTGTTGAAATCATGTTGATATTATTGTTGAACTTGGTAATGTTGATATTATAGACAAACTTGGTTATATGGAATGTGCATGTTTAATACTGTTGGACAAACTTATTGAACTTATTTTGCACTATAAGAACTGTAACATGTTAGTATGGATGTTTGATACAAACATGTTGGTTGGGAACACTAGATTATTCTATATGATTGGGTTGGATCGATTGGTTGTTGTTCCCTTTCTATCTTTTCACTACTTTATAAGGGCGGAGGACCTTGTTTAGTAAGTTGAAACTCTATGCCCATATACAGGGTTGCTCATGGTTAAAGGAAAGGTTGGTTAAGTTGGAATGAGTCTTGATTTATGCTTTTATGATCACTTACTTAATTCCAAGATAAAAACAGTTGTGAACAAAGGTGAATTGTCTGTCTTATGTAATGGTTGAGTCATAACGGAATCTCAATTTGTAAATCATGTAAAGTGAAACTGAATAGCAATAGCTTTAGACTGTGCACGTCTGAAGTGACGGACAAACAGGAGTTGGGGTTCATGGTGGTAGCCCATGGCCTTTTCTGGGACCGGATTGATCACCGTGTCCTATTTTTATTTAAACGTTCCTCGATATCGCAGGTCACTGAGGTTACGGAGTCGCGCCCGTACCTCGTCTTCCTTAGTGAAGACTTCTGGATGGTCAACTCGGTCCATTGTCTATTTCAACTAAAATAATATTATTGCTAAAAGTCTAGCCTAGTCTAGTCTGGTCAAGTATGGTCGTCAAACTATCATGTTTTATCTGCCCTTGTTTGTGTTCATTAGTATCATGTTAGGGTTGCTCGTTTAATAGAATCATGTTAGGATTATTATTGATTTAGTATGTAGTACTCAGCTTTGCTGATTACGTGCTTTTGCTTGTGCATGTTGATCATGGCTATGCCTTATTGATCCTGTGATGACCCAATCTTTGGTGAGCAGTCTCTAAGGATCAATAAGCATTGTCCATCTGCAGGTTTGAAGATGTTGCATCATTGGGATCGGGAATAGAGAGCTTGTATTTAGTTTTGATTTGCTAAGTTGACTTGGGTTTGTTTAATTGGACTTTAAACTGGTCGTACTATTTATATTTCCTTATTTTTTTGTTTATTGGTTTTTGGGATTAAACCTGTAATCGATTATTTATAAACCTAAAATTAGTTTTATGTTTTCCGCTGCAAAACTCTGAATAAGCCGTTACGTTTTCACACGGGCGATAATGCCTTGATAATTTTCTACGTTTTATATTAAAAGATTATTTTAGAAAAGAGAGAATTGTCGGGGTGTTACAATCTAGTCAACAAAACAAATTTATCCCTTGACGTCATAATATGGCACGGAAGTACTATGACTTGATAGTAAGAAGTCAAGGGCAACAAGGAACTAGGCAGATATTAGAGCAAGGTTTTGAAAGAGATTCTAAGGAGGTAGATACATTCAGAAATGAAAATGCTGTCATGGAAGTAACTACAGATGCTAATATTACAGACAGAGCTCCTATTGTTGAAGTACTTGATCCAGATAGAGTTAATACAAAGGGAAGAAATAAGAGAGAAAAAGGGCATTTTGATAATGCTTTGAAAAAGAAAAGAGGAAAGGGATCAAAGAGTAATTCAACAGAGTATGGTACTACAACTCCAGCTTTTACAACACCGGCACGTTTATTTTAAACATTATTTCATTTATTTTATTTAAAAGAACTTGTTTGAAAGTTTGTGAGAATTTAATTTAACATTATGTAATCATCAAAGTAACTGTTTTTGGTTTAATTATGGATATGTTTTTTTCAAAAAAATTTATATTCAAAGTAACATTTCTATAGGTTAAGTAACCCTCCTGAAACTGTTTACGTAATAGACTAATCACTTCAAAGTAACAGCCTTAACAAGGGAAAAGTAACAGCCTCAACAAGGGCAAAGTAACAGCGTTAAAAAGGGAAAAGTAACAGCCTAGACAAGGGAAAAGTAACAGCCTCAACAAGGGCAAAGTAATAGCGTTAAAAAGGGAAAAGTAACAGCCTTAACAAGGAAAAAGTAACAACCTTATCACTTGAAAAGCAATAGCCTTAAAACTATAAAGATCCTACAATTTAACATTCCTATAAGGTAACAGCCTTAACAAAATAAAGTAACAGCCTCAACAAGGGAAAAGTAACAGCCTTATCACTTGAAAAGTAACAACTTAAAACTATAAGGTACCATCCTACAATTTAACATTCCTATAAGGTAACAGCCTTAACAATTTAAAGTACCTGGCATTACTCTTACAGGTAACATGGATGAAACTTAATCAAATTTAAAAAACACAATACTAAATTCAACATACAATACACTTAAATTCCAAATACCAAATATACTTGATCAAATTTAAAAACATAATACTAAAATACTAAATTCATAATTTACATCTTCACCTGGTACTATTAATTACAACCTTGTACAACTTGATTTTTGTCGATGGAAAATTGACTTAAGCCTGAAAAAATAAAGATAAAGAAAAATGTAATTAGTAACCATAACAATTATAAAAACAACACAAGTAACATTTAATAAATATAATAAGTATCACATACAAAGCATTACAGTAACTATGGAAGAGAAATTACCTTTTGATCCTTAGAATAACAATTGCAACCTATCTTTGGGTGATAGGATACGTAGACTTATTCAAATAACATTTCTCATAAAGATCATCTTGCTTGCTAATTCTTTCATAAAACCTTTCATCAATCCAATGTTGAATGAGAGGTAACCCTATCGGTGTTCTATCCCCATCCAAAGTCATCCTCTGGAAATACAGAATTTGAAGTAACAGAACACAACCAGAAACATAATTTTGAGTGTTTTTGAAATTCTTCAAACTTGAAACAAGGCTCAAAAGCACATATTCACACCAATTGTATTCCTTAAACAAGTTAACATTCTCCATTGCACGAACAAGTTTAAGATCTATTGTTCGATTGGTTGTTGGAGCAAAAAATATAGCCATCACATACATCACAAAAATCCTTTTAAAATCATCTTTTCCTTCCAAAACCTTCCTTCTTAACTCCTCCATTTTATGATCATTAACGTAAATAGCTTATAAACTTGAGTAACAGCAATATCACCTTTCTTCACCCCAAACATATTCCTCCATTTATCTCTCAAAACATTATCCACGTGTCTTCCCACAACAGGAACAGATTTATTCCCTATAGGAATCCCAAACACATCATGCACATCTAAATCTTGAAGTTGAAACTCGTTTTCCCCATTTATACGAAATGTTGGCCCATTCATTACATCCAAATGAAATCTAAGACAAAACCAGCGAAGCATATCTCTAGGCAGCTTTGTCAACTTGATATGAAAAATATCCCCAAAACCTATTTCAGTAACAGCACGCTTCTGATTATCATTCAGAAGGGTAATCAAATGTGTCAAACCATGGGGTGTACATCGAGCAACAATATCAGCAGAACTGCAATTATAAAACAAAGGTAACTACTTCAAAACTAAGAAGTAACAAAACAATTAACAAAAAACTACAACTTATATTTTAATCACTTACTTAGCAAAATGTTGTCCTTCTTCTAGGAGAATAACCTTTGGCTTTTTTGATCTTGATTGAATTTTCAAGTCCTTTTTTGCATTTGAATTTAATTTTGGTCTACCTCTTGTAGAATTATTAGTCCCTTGGATGTTAGATGTTACACTGGAAAAAAATAAAAAAAAGTAAAAGTAACATTAATATAAAATAGAAAGTAATTCTCAAATCACACTAAAGTAACAACAATAAAAACTAGAAAGTAACAACTACAAAAATAGAAAGTAACAACAATAAACTAGAAAAGTAACAAGTATCAGATTACTAATATAATGTTTACTAACTTTTTCAAAACAGAAAAAAGCAAAAGGTAACATTTAGCATGCATCTGAAATAACATGTACAATAAAACAAGGTAACATCTTTAATGTATACACAGTAATATTATAATACATTTAGGAAACATATATAGTGCATATAAGGTAACATCAATAAAACAAATATGACATGTATATAACTTCATCAATATAGCTTAGTTCACTTCTAACATGCATATAAAGTAACTCATTTAATAATTAAAAGTAACAACTACAATACAGAAAAGGTAACATGTAGAATACACACCATAAAAAATAAACGTAACAGTGACTAACATATAAAAGTAACTCTAAAAAATATTAAAAAATACTTACTTAGAATTATAGCCTTCATCTTCATCATCATCTTCAATATTTATAACATCTGGTGTTTTGCTTTCTAAATTTTCATTGTTGTCTGTAAAGTCAAATCAATTACATTAATAAGTAACAGATTTTACAGATTAACAAGAATTGAAATTTTCAAATTTTTTGACAATTAAAAAAAGGACCAAATTATAAGATAAATCAAAACTTCAAATGGATTCAATTATGTAAAATGGTAACAATATTTAAATCAGAATAAAATAAGTGAACAATTCACAATGAAATCAGATAAACAATTTCGAAATGTAAACAATTCGCAATGTCATCAGATAAACAATTTCGCAAAAAAATTAGGGTAAGAAAACACAATAAACTAACCTTCATTGAACGCACATTGCCTCTTCTTCTTATAAGGACCATCAGTAACATGCTTTACTCCCATTGTCGACGAACAAAGTGTGCAGAGATTATATATTTAGTGCGAAAAATTTCAACCGTAAAATGAAAAAACAGAAGAAGAAGAAAAACGAAAAAGAAGAAGAAGAAGAAGAAATGATTTGCATTATGTCAGGAAGATAAATAAAACAACATTAAAAAGGAAAAAAATTGCCACGTAACAAATAACTGTAAAAAAGAAAAAAGTATATTAACTGACACGTGGCCTTAAGTTCAAAAGTAACATCACTAAGTAAAAAAGTAACATCAATTAAGAAAAATTATTACAAGGTAATAAAAATTTGTCAACCAAACAGAGTAACATCCCAAAGCAAATAAGGTAACAGCTAATATTCTAACAACATTTTAAAAACATTTGGTCTTAACCTTATAAGTACCTGGTCTTAAACTTATAAGTACCTGGTCTTAAACTTATAAGTAACAGGAAAAGCACCTGCAAGTATCAAGGAGATTCAGCAGTAAAAATTTGTAAACCAAACAGAGTAACATGACTAAGAATAAAAGGTAACAGCCCAAAGAAAATGAAGTAACAGTGATTATAAGTAACTGGAAAAAAAATAAAAAAAACATTTTAAAAATATTTGGTCTTAACCTTATAAGTACCTGGTCTTAAACTTATAAGTAACAGGAAAAGCACCTGCAAGTATCAAGGAGATTCAGCAGTAAAGATTTGTAAAACAAACAGAGTAACATCACTAAGAATAAAAGGTAACAGCCCTAAGAAAATGAAGTAACAGCGATTATAAGTAACAGGTAAAGCACCTGCTCTTAACCTTATAAGTAACAGGAAATGCACCTGTTCTTAACCTTTAACTACCAGGTCTTAACCTTATAAGTAACAGGTTTTATTCAACTTTCAAATATTAATTTAATATCTGTCATTAAATTAGATGCCTTTAATTATAATGGTAACAGTAATCACAATAAAAAGTAATTTTACTTATAGTAATAGTAACACTAAATCATATAAAAGGTAACACAGAAAAGAAATTATATTTCACACAACACACAACTGATTGTTTGCTTAAAACTAATCACACAATTGTTTAAACTTTGAAATCTAAATTAACAACTAATTGTTCCTTTTAAAAACTAAACACACAACTAATTGTTTGGTTAAAAACACCTATCTAAAATCGGAGCTACATGGTACTTTCATTGTCAGTAACAGCATTGTCATTAGGTTCAGAAGTTTCTGCATTTGAAGATTCTTCCTCATTGAAATCATTGGAGACATCAGAAGTTTGTGATTCAACACCATCATTGGCAAGCTTTTTCTTCCGTTTTTCAAGCCTCTCAGCTGCTAAAAGCTTCTTGTTTTCTTCTGCAATCTTCTTCTCCTTTGCAGCAATTATCTTCTCATCCAATAAAACAAGCGACAGAACTTGTGCCCTTTGAGAATTAAATTTCTTAAGCTCTTCCAACAATTCTGTCCTCTTAGCATTTAAATCGCTCAGCATAAGGGCAGCGGCAATTTCAGCACGACAAAGCCTTCGTTTTGTTTGCTACAGAATAAAAAAAAACATCTATGTTAGTAAACAAGTAACCAACATAAAACATAAACATAAAATATGAATATATATTATAACATAAAATATAACACTGGCCGTTAATAAATTGTTAAATTCAAATGGCTCTCCTTGATACTTGCAACAATGAATCATAGTAAAGACACCACAATCATGGGTGTACACTTTAGTAGTCCAAGGAAAATGAATAACTCTGATTTCAAAATCAATCAACTTTGATCCTTCAGAATGTCCCTTTGAATTCAAATACATTCCCATATATTTTCTCTGAAAATAGAATAGGAATCAATAAATGAGTATTAAACAAGTAACACATAAAACAACAAACAGTAACATGTGAATAGTTGAAAGGTAACAGCCACATAACAAACATAGTAACAGTTTATTATTCTAACTTGTATAATGCATATGAAGTAACAAACTATGAAGTAACATCATCAGTAACATGTATAGTGCATATGAAGTAACATCATCAACAGAGCTAAAGTGACATTATACAAACATATGAAGTAACATCATCAACAGAACTAAAGTATAGTTTATTATTCTAACTTGTATAGTGCATATGAAGTAACCAACATTTGAAGTAACATCATCAGTAACATGTATAGTGCATATCAAGTAACATAATCAACAGAGCTAAAGTAACATTACAGTGCATATAACCTAACATCATCAATAAAGCTAAGGTAACGTCTAAGATGAGTATCAAGTAACATCATCAATACAGTTAAGGTAACTTATCATGCATATCAAGTAACATCATCAATACAGATATGGTAACTTCTAAAATGGAAATCAAGTAACATTGTATGTACAGAAAAAGTAACATATAAAATATATATGAAAATCTACAGTAAAACAAGAGAAACTAACCAAGTAACACACTATTTCGAAGAATTCATTGTTTTCATCAAAGGATGGATAAACTCGGTTATCTAAGTAGTCAATTGTAAGGGCTTGAAAATTAATTGCCACACATGAAAAATGAAGATCATAGAGAATTGGAACAAACACCTGAAAAAAAACAGACATAACATCAGTAAATAAACATCCGGAAATAAAATAAAAATTAAAACCAGATTTGAAATAGAAACTTACTAAACCACAATCTTTGATATTTGGGGCATGATGTTGTGTTGATATCCACAAATCCCAAGAATCAAAAATTTCTTTTATTAATTCATCAGTCTCTTCTACTTTGTTTTTTACAAGTTTAACTACAACTTCCTACATAAAAATCAAATAAATTAGTAACTAAAAACACAAGATTGAATATGAACTTTTATGAGGCAGAAAGATTACCATGTAAGACAAACCAAAGAAGAATCTGGGATCACCTTCAATACCTTCTAGAACAAGGTATTAAGAATTATTTAACAACATAAAGTAACAGTCTAAAATACGATTGGCTATCATTTTATTGGGTAGCAATGTCAGCATATCTTCTCTATTCACAAAGTATTCAGGAGTATACCAAACAAGAATTTCACTGTTTCAAAAATGTAACAAGACGTTAGATATATTGAAAAACATTATACAATATAAGTGAAATAACCAGAAATACAAAAAAAGTAATTTCAATTGTGTAACTGAAGTAATCAGAAATACAAAAAAAAGTAACTCCATTAGCAACAATTTATTATTCTAACTTCTATAGTGCATATAAAGTAACAAACATATGAAGTAACATTATAAGTAACATATATAGTGCATATGAAGTAACATCATCAACAGAGCTAAAGTATAGTTTATTATTCCAACTTGTATAGTTCATATGAAGTAACAAACATATGAAGTAACATCATCAGTAACATGTAGAAAGAATATGAAGTAACATCATCAACACAGGTAAAGTAATATTACAGTTCATATCAAGTAACATCATCAATACAGCTAAGGTAATTTATCATGCATATCAAGTAACATCATCAACACAGGTAAAGTAACATTACAGTTCATATCAAGTAACATCATCAATACAGCTAAGGTAATTTATCATGCATATCAAGTAACAACATCAATATAGATAAGGTAACTCCTAAAATGAAAATCAAGTAACATCTCAAATACAGAAAAAATAACATATAAAATATATATGAAGTAAATCTAGAGTAAAACAACAGAAACTAACCAGAAATACAAAAAAGTAACATCATGAATAACATAAATAACATGAAATAAATATAAAAATATAGTATAAATTAAAACTTACGAATGGTCATATTTTGAACACAGATCCACCATAGCAAAATCAGTAACCTCGAGCCTTAGTTTCTGCATTCCACTTGTTAGTTTTTTGTTGCTGCGTATAAATTTGGAGACGAGCTGTACATCACAGTAATTATTTCCACAATCAATGTTGCATCCCAGGTTTAAATCTTCAATGTTCATGTCATTCAAATGCTCACCCCTGTCGTTGAGCGATAGGGCATTTGTTGAAAACTTTAATTTCATTAGTTTCTCAGATTCTTCTAGTGAATGACCACAAACAAAGAAATTTATCTTTTCTCTTCCCTTTTTCTTAGTTGCAACCTTGTCAATCACCTTTCCAGTAACACCAGTTGGCTTTGAAATAGACACAGGAGTAGAGAAAGCATGCTTAGCCATAACCACAGGAGAAGGTTGGGAGCTAACAGGGATTACGTAAGCAACATCATCAGTAACTTCAATATCTCTCTGCAACTTTTTCAGAATATTCCTTGATCTTTCTGATGTACATTGAACTGAAACTATTTTGTCAAGCACTTCAACGTTCTCCTCAACATTCTTTTCAGCAGGTGTTGCAGCATTAACAAATTTCTCTCCCACTGAAGGAACTTTATAAGTAACAAACTTCTCAGCACCTTCATCAACAATCTGCTCAGGAATTTCAGCACTAACAATATTCTCAAGAAATTCATCACTGATAGTCTTCTCGGGAGATTCAGCAGTAACAACCTCCTAAACAAGTGATACGATACATATCAATAAGTTTTGATGTAACAAATTAATGCAGCAAAGAATAGATGTATATGTTGTAAGTACTTAATAAACAAGGTATAATATAACATAAAGATACAAATAAAACGTTTAACAAGTAACACTAAAATGTATCAAAGGTAACAAGTGATATCCATATGAAGTAACATTAAAATAAAACAAAGGTAACAAGTGATATCCATATGAAGTAACATTAAAATAAAACAAAGGTAACAAGTAAAATCTATATGAAATAGCATTAAAAATATAACAAAGGTAAACAGTAAAATCCATATGAAGTAAAATTTAAATAAAACAAAAGTAACAAGTAAAATCCATATGAAGTAACATTAAAATAAAACAAAGGTAACAAGTAAAATCTATATGAAGTAACATTAAAAATATAACAAAGGTAACAAGTAAAATCCATATGAAGTAAAATTTAAATAAAACAAAAGTAACAAGTAAAATCCATATGAAGTAACATTAAAATTAAACAAAGGTAACAAGTAAAATCCATATGAAGTAACATTAAAATTAAACAAAGGTAACAAGTAAAATCCATATGAAGTAACATTAAAATATAACAAAGGTAACAAGTAAAATCCATATGAAGTAACATTAAAATATAACTAAGGTAACAACTGATAACCATATGAAGTAACATTAAAATAAAACAAAGGTAACAATTCAGAAGTAATAACCTTCCGTTGAAAATGTTCTTTCTGAACAGGTGCATCACCAATATTAACCCTTTGAACAATAGGTTCAGCAGTAAACTCTATTGTAGTAGGTCCAGGATTCAAGGTTGTAATATCCAAATCCAAATCAGTTTCAAAAATTTGAGACATTGTTACATTTTCAACTAAGGTATCTAACTCCCCAGAACAAACATCCTTGACACCTAAATAAAGGAAATAAGAAAAGTAATCAAAGACATATCAAAATAGTAACATATTAAACCTATATAATAATACAAATTTAACATGAAAAATAAATAATAACAACAATTACCTTCTGATTTCAAAAGATCCCCAATCTCTATGTTATCATCCAATTCAATTTCATCCAATTGGGAATTAGCAAATATTTCAAATGAAGGCATGGCTTATGTAAGCTCCTTCATTCTATAAAACTGTGCAATAGCCTTATCAACAGAAGCTTGAACAACAGGATCAGAAAAGAAAATATCTGATTGGGAAAGTTCTGGAGATTTATCATGTCCTACAAAAATATTCATATTAAGTAATATTAATTAAATAACTACTAACATGTATAAGAAGTAACACAATCTATATTAAAAAGTAACATGTACAATAAAGGAAATTAATATCTCGAATACAGAACAAGTAACTTGTAATATACATATTAAGTAACACATTCCTTAATAAAAGGTAACATGTAGCATATATAAGAAGTAACATCCCCAACACAGCAAAAGAAACTTCTACTATATATATGAAGTAACACTTTCAATAAACAACAGAATCATGTAACTTGAAAAAGAGGTAACATCTATCATAAATGAGAAATATTTTTTTGATTAAAGAAAAGGTAACTTATATATGTATATGAAATATGACATTTTTAAAAAATGGTAACATGTATAATGCATAGAAGTAACACCATCAATACTGCTAAGGTAACATATATAATGCATAAAAGTTGTATAATCAATACAGCTAAGGTAACATGTATAATAAATATAAAGTAACAGAATCATTACAGCTAAGGTAACTTCTAACATCATCACTTAGATATAAGTTAACTATTAAGAATTTCAGAATAAAGAAAATACTGCAAATAAAACATATTATGTAACATATAATTACTAACCAGACTCCTGTTTTTCTCCCACAGCATCAGATTTCATTTCTTTTGATGAAAATTTCATCAAATCTACATGGTTATCAAACTGATATGAAAACAACTGCATATCTCTCTTCATCAACATATATCGTTCTTGTACAGCCTAAAATATGAAAGTAAAAAAGAAAAGAAATGAACACATGTTAGGAAAAAAATTATTTAATGATAAGATAACTAGTAAAATACATATAAAGAAAATTTAAATAAATATAAAGTAACACCAACCTATAAATAATTTCATCAAATCTACATGGTTATCAAACTGATATGAAAACAACAAAGTAACACCAACCTATAAATAAGGTAACTAGTAAAAAGGAAAGAGGTAACAACATATATATACAACAACAACAAGTAACAACTAAACTCAGTTAAATAAAAGTTCAAAAATTAATATATAACAAACTTACATCCTTATCCAGATCAGTTATTTCATCATCTGTCATGATATGAGGAGGTAAATAAAAAACAACACGACGTTCAGAACTATCATCAACCAGTTTGAATGAAGGAATATGAATGTTGATTTTTTGTTGAGGAATTGGAATGTTGACTTCAACATCATCTTCACAGTCATCTTCAACAGCCCTAACATCAGCAGCATCAACCATATCTTCAACAACATCTCTCTCTTGTAACAGAACTTGCTTTTTAGTAATCGGATACACCTTCTTTTCCAAAATCCCAAGTCCATATGATCCCCCTTCAAGTTCTAGCCTCTCATGAACTCTCTCATCAGACCAATGCTTAACTAGAGGTAGAGATGTAGGCTGCGATTCACCTCTAAACTTCAGCCTATGAAAATACATTAGCTGAAGTAACAGTATACATCCACCAACATATGACCGAGTATCATCATAGTTAGCCAGAGAATTTTCCAGACAATCTAGCACATACCCACACCAATTATATTGGGAATCTCCTGAACATTTTCAACAAGCTTGAATATAGCAAACTTCACAGTTGTGCTTGGATTAGGGGCTAAGAAAGAAGCCATTGCAAATACAACGAAGAGTCTTTTGAACAATTCATCTGATTTCAAAAAAAAAATATATCAGTGAATACATTAAACTACAGACAACAAAATATCATGATAGTAACCCTAGAGACAACAATAAACATATGTTAAAATATTAGTAACAGAAACTAACATGAAAAGTAACACTAGAAATAATTAAAAGTAACATGTAACATGCATCTGAAATAACATCTTCAATATAAAAAGGTAACATTTATAAAGTAACATTTATTGTACATATAAAGTAACATCATCAATAATGCTTTATGTATATTCTAACATGCATAAAGTAACATCATCAATACAAATAAGGTAACATGTATTTTACATGTAAGGTAACATCGTCAATACAGATAAGGTAACATGTATTGTTAATATAAAGTAACATGTATTTTGCATATGATGTAACACATTCTTTAAAAGAGATAAAGAACATATATCAGAAGTAACATCTGCAATACAGCAAAAGTAACTAAAAATATATATATGAAGTAACATCTCCAAAACAGGAAAAAGTAACATGGCACACAAATATAAAGTAACAATTGATGTAAATAAAAGTAACACATTTAAAGAAGTATAAATAAATAAATAAACAAGTCTTACCAGCATTTGGCAAAGTTGTAAGTTGCCTTTCCAACATTGCCAATGTGATTTCCTTATCAACAGCAAAGTAATTTCTCCAAGTTTCTTTAATATGACAGTCTTCTTTAACATTATAAGTAGGAACAGGCAAAGGTCCAAGAGGTAACAAAAACATGTCATGGACATCTTCTTCAGTCACTTGAAATTCCTTCCCAGCAGATATACGCAATAACCTAGCATTGCATACAAATCTCTTGCATAACCAGCGTACCATATTCCGTGGCATCTCAGTCATTTTGATTTCCATTAACCCACCAAACCCAAGTTCTTTGACAGCAGCCTTCTTAGCATCAGACATTGTTTTGAACAAGCTAACAAGCCCTCGTGGCCTACAACGCAATACAATATCTTGCCTGCAATTTAAAACAAAAACTAAGGACTAATATAATAAAAGTAGAAAGCAGAAGAAGGAAAAACATAAATTTAAAAAGAAGAATACCATTATTATGAAAAGTAACACAATATTTATTAAATATGCAGGAACAGTACTATTAAAAAGCAGAAAAAGTAACACCATAAAAAGATTGGAACTGCTTCTTAAAAAATTTAATGTACAAAAACTTACGGTTTCTTAATTGGAACTTCCTTATCGATAACATCTAAATCTTTAGAATTTTCTCCCTTCACTACTTGAATACTCTTAGACCCCTTTTTCTTCGAAACTAAATCAACAACATTTTGCGGTTGAATAATCAGAGCAGAATTAGGATCAACAGGAACTCGAGTTGAAGATCTCAACTGCTTCCTTCCCTTAGATGGTGAATCAGATGTGCCCTCTTCCTTCACAAGGTTTTTACTTCTAGATCTCTTCTTGGATTCCTCAGGATTTGCAGACTGAGGACTTTTATTTGCCCGGGTTACCTTCTTTGAACGAATTTGTTTTGGAAGGTACTTCAAAAGAGGGCGAGGACGGGGACACTTTCCATCATCATTATTATCCTCGGGAACATCATTATTCTCATTATTATCCTCAGGAACATCATTATTAACCTTATCAATCTCAAGATCATCAGCAACAGCAGCAGATTTGGGTTTTCCATCTCCTTTGGACTTGTGTAAACCCATCAGAATATCTGATACAACATTTGCAATGTTCTCCTGGGCTTTCCTTTTAGCCTCCTTTTGAGAAATTTCTGCAAGAACAATAACAAGTAACATCTTCATTACACTAAAGGTAACTAATATAATCCTTACAAGTAACCATTGAAAACACTAAAACAACTAACATGGAAATGAATGTTAAGTAACACATTCATAAGACCAATTAACATGTAGCATGAATGAGAAGTATCATCTTAAATACAACAAATATAATGTGAATTTAAATATAAGATAACTGTATAAAAGTAACATCATCAATAATGCTAGATAACATGTATAGTGCATATAAGGTAACATCATCAATTCAGATAATATAACTTCTAACAGGCATATCAAGTAACATTATCAATACAACAGAGGTAACATGTAGCATATCAAACATCACATATAAGAAGTAACATCTTCAATACAGAAAAAGTGATTAAAATACATATCAAACATCACAAAGTAACTTCTATTATGTACACAAAGTAACATCTTCAATAGAGGTAAGGTAACTTCTAACATGCATATAAAGTAACAATTTCAATAAAACAATGTAACATTTCAAATAGAGCAAAAGTAACTTATAATATATATATCCAGTAACATAAAAATTAAACAACAATAACATATAAGATTCATTTTAGAATTACCTTTAAGCTTTGGATCCACATCTTTAACTCGAGTATCAACAACTGGATCATCATCTACAAAACACAACAAAAATGTTATATAAAAAGAAAGTAATTAGAACGACGAAGAAAAGTAACATGTCAAATAAATAAAGGTAACAAAGCAAAAAATGCATGTGAATTATCACATTTGCAAACAGAAGTAACTTCTATTATGTATACAAAGTAACATGTTCAATAGAGCTAAAGTAACTTCTAACATGCATATAAAATAACAATTTCATAAAAAAGTTAACATGAAGTAACAAATTCAATAAACAAAAGTAACATAAAGAATAGAACAAAGTAACATCTACAATACAGAAAATGTAACTTGTAATATGAATATGAAGTAACACATTATTAAAAAAAGGTAACATCTAGCATATACGAGAAGTAACATCTCAAATAGACCAAAGTAACTTACAATATCCTACCCCTTTAAAAAGCAAGGAGTGCCTTCCAAACTCCCCCTTAAGAATAGTGGAATGACCTCCATACCCTTACATTCCTTCAGGATTTACCGATATGCCATTTCCTTTCCTTACACACATGATCGGCCAACTGTCTGTTTTCATTAAGCAAGAACCCCTTCTCCCACTTCTCTGCTTCAGTGCTTCCTTTCTTCTTTCTTTCACCCATGTTTCAACAAACCCTAGCTCTGTCCCCATCTTCTCTCTCCTCCCCCATTCTTCTTTATCTTTCCTTCATTGTTCTGTCTTGCTACATCCATCTTTTGATATTCCAACCAATATGTTTTCTCTCACCTTCTAACTCATCTACTGCTTTCAGAATGCTTCCCATCTTCTATCTGCTACTAATATATATCTTCTGTTCAGGATTCATCACGGCAAGAACGGTGAGGTCTATTAAATATTCTCCTATCCATCAACCGTTTATGCCAAGTTTTCTTAATTGATAGATAGTTTTGGGGTTTAATGGTCGGATTTAGGATTTATGTAGAGTTCTTAAAATTTAGGGTTTTTATCTGGGGTTTAACAGAAATACGAAAGGAATGAAACCCGAGAAGCCAAGACAATTCCATGGCGAGCTCTTGACCCGTTTTCCTGCAAGGTATCAAAGGTCATGATCTTTCTTTTTCGCCCTTTTCTATATGGGAAATTAATTTTTTTATTGTTTTATTTGTTGATTAATTCTGAGTTTGTTACTAATTTGGGGAAAATATATCCAGAAAGATAAATGAAGAAAATGAGGCATCGGTTGTGGCATTGAATACCGAGAGTTTGCGGAAATCCTCAGTCATTGCCACAGTTTCCTTCTCGAATTCAAGTTAGATTTATGAGAATTGAAGACGTTAATAAGTGAATAACAATTCAAAGAATGGTGACATTAAGGTATGTTTTTATTCTAATTGAGGATTACATATTTATA
This sequence comes from Spinacia oleracea, assembly GCF_020520425.1. Taxonomy (NCBI): domain Eukaryota; kingdom Viridiplantae; phylum Streptophyta; class Magnoliopsida; order Caryophyllales; family Amaranthaceae; genus Spinacia; species Spinacia oleracea. The sequence continues at coordinate 9,918,262 of NC_079490.1, forward strand.
ATTTCTAGGATCTTTACTCAAAAATGAAATTAGGGATTTCTGAAATTCCTGAAATTTGTACGAATTGGATGAATAACACCAATTATCCCAATTTCTGCAAGTTTTGGATAAGCACCTGCCTCCCTATTCCCAATTTAACATATACACTTTATTTGCTAATTATTATTTGTTTATTTCACAGATAATTCAAAATCTCAGTGGTTCTCATTACCGAATCATTTTACAGCTCCTTTTAAATTCTACGGAGTACTGCATAAGGTGGGATAAAGAGATATAAGGGGGGATTGCACTTTCCTTTTTCTGGATTCTAACTTACTAAAAGAATTGTAAGTTTTCTTCTTATGTTTATAATTTCATTTCATTTTTAATGTTGTTGACGATTCACTGTTTTATTTGAGCTTTGTAATTCATTTGTGTTTCAATGTTTGTGAAACTTGGACGTACACCAGCTATTGAGAGAAATATAGGATTACAATTTTTGCATTATTGTACTGTAATATGAATGAGGTCCTGATTTTTCCAATAAGGTGGCTGGGGTTTATGCAAGTGTGTTTGATGTTTATTTTTTTGATAGTAAAATGAAATGAAATATCTGAAAGAATGCCCATTTCTGAAAATCGTTCCCACTATGACAATGTAATTTGAACTGTTGTGAACTTGCAATGGAGTCTTGTGACAACAGAATTTGGACAGTATATGAACACATTCCCGGATGTACACATAGCTTATGGATTTATTGTTGCTTTGTTTTTTTTATTACAGAGAATGCTAGGGTGTTGGTTCTGGAGCTACAAATATTTCGTTAGAATTAACTTGATGAAGCAATTCTTCAACGATTTTCTCGGGCCTTCGAGTTTGGAACGCCTAACCTTTAAGGAGAGGGAAGACATACTGAAAGTTATTTTGAAGGATGAGCGGGTGGAAGAGAACATCGACTTCGATTATCTGACAAGCTTGTGTGAGGGAAATTCTGGTTCTCATTTATTAGAGCTTTGTATAACAGGGTTGCATCACCAGTTAAGGAGTTCCTAGATGATAAGAAGAATGTGAAGCTGCATCATGTAAGTTTCCTTCTTTTTCGTCCATTATTATTCACTTTGATGTATCGATTTAGTTTGATTCATTGCCGCTACTTTGATTTGGAGGTCTAGACTAAGTCTTGGCCAGAGATTATATTTTAAACATAACGTATTTTAGCAAGATTTGGGTTAAGAACACGGGGCTTTGCAGTTATTCGACAAACTTTGAGTGAGTCATCACCAATGTCTTCTCCTACAGAGTATAACCCATTTCTCATTCTTTACGGTTTTAAATGTCGTTCTTTGATTAAAGGGTGTATTTCTTGATTATTTATGATTCCTTAAATTTTTGTTCATTTGGGATAGAGGGTTTGATTGTGTGTTGAAATGTGGATTTGAGTGGACTGAAACTTCTTGTCAATGAGATTGAAAATATGTAATCCTCGATGAGAATAAAAACATACCTTAAAATTTTTTGATGTTGGTTCTAGCTTGAAAATCCTTTGACATCCTTTTAATAGCTTGAAAATCACCAATGTCTTCTCATACAGAGCTCTACTTGTTTTTCCTGCTCCACTTTTTTATTTTTCCCACCCCTCCCTTTAAAGTGTTGTGGTTCTGGTCTCTAAGTCTCTTAGGCATACCTGGTACACCAACTTTGAAGGCGGAATAAAGAATTTTCTCTGATCAGGCATGGCAAGTGTAATTATGGTTGTACTCCTTGCAATAAATTCTCTTTATTCCTAATGTTAATATTTGGTTACGGGATTTTTTTTTCGAGATTATATCACATCACATAATATTCCCCTAAAAGCAGCTAGCTTATGAGATATGAGTAGCAAAATGTTATTTCTCGAAATAACATATGTTGGGGACATCAATGAGGAATTAAGATTTATATTAACAAAAACTCTCTATCGTGGTTGGTCAATGATCAATTCACTTACGTGATACACGGTGAGCAAGCTTGCAATTTGCTACCCTGCTTTCGTATTCTATTTGTCTACTATACCTCTCTTTCATCATGTCTTTTGTCTTTCGTGATCTTTTTTAAAAATATGCAAGGTTTTATAGAGGTATTGATTGGAATATATATGCTGGGAGTCTACAATAAACTTATCGATTCCCAAGAAAGAAGCAGGTAAATTCCTGTTAGTGTATTTCATAATAAAGCTACATTTTTTTAATTTACTGGCGGGTGGTAATCTTATTGTCCAGCTAGGTGGTCTTTTAGAGATTATATTCTGCATTTTAGGAACTTTTTGTGGTTTGGTTCATGAAGTGAGTGATTTACGTCTGTGCGTTGGCGGTTATGTTCATGGGAGGTGCTTGCAGGATAGTTAAGGTGTACAAAGTTGTGGTTATGTATCTTATGGATATTAAAAGTTCAGATGGTTTGCCAAAAGAAAATAAAAACTTCGTATGAGATTGATACGTAGAAGGTGACAAACTTTCTTTTTCATGCTTTGAACCTGTGGGATTTAATTAGTGTATAATTTATTATTTCATTTCTATGGTGAGGTCATTGAGATTCGAAGCTTGTAGTATAGTGTTGTCTGCTTAAGTGTGTAGGTTGATTAGTAAAGTACACGCTAATATGGAACTGGTTATGTTTGGGAAATCCTCTGTAGGACCTTACATGCTATAAATCTACAATTATCTTGTAAAACAAAACCTATGTATCTAATTATTATTCGGTTTTTTCATGAAATGCCCCTGAGGTTTGCAAAAACGCACCAAATACCCTCGCGTCTTTTGAATCACATAATATACCCCTATTTTTCCCCAAGTTTGCACCAAATACCCCTAAACCGACTTTCCGTTAGTCATCCGTTAAGTCGTGTTCATAATTCATAAAATACACCTATTTTGAAACTAAGTTGCACCAAATACCCAAACTGCTTTTAAACTGCAGAATTTGATTTCCACAAATCGTTCACCTAAATCAATTTAATCAACCTAAAAGTTAAACCTAAAACAGAAATATAAGTAATAATCAAATAAAATTGTGGAATAACAAGATTTATATAGCGTTTAAGAGTGCTTTATTACATCCCCTGTTAGGAGCCTTTGAAAATCTTTATTCACTCTGCGTATTGCCCTACCTGGAAGCCTGGATGCACTTGGCGTGAACGCAAGGAAAAGAAACAAAAGAAAAAGAGGAGACATTGCTGCTGCTAGCAATGTAGCATCACTATGGGGATTGGAAAGTCAGCTTGTATGCCAGTGAGAAATGTAATTAAAAGAGGAGATAAAAGAGAAGTAGATCCATTCAGAAATCATGTTTTAGCAGCTTTGTTGTTGGGATATTCTAGTCTCTCGAATGCAAGCTGGTTTCATTGGTTGGTTATCAATACGATTTCCCATTAATTTCTCTTCTGCAGTCTTATTTTTCTCCATTCCAGACCTTTCTTCTCTAATCTAAACCCATTCTTGCAGCAGGTGCGGCACTGCAACACACAAAAAAGAACTAACAAAACAAGAGATAAGAAATACAATTTAGGTAGCTTGTAATCTTAACGTGCATTAACTTGTTGCTGAGCCCTTTTATATTGAGGATTGCCGGTTGCTTACCCATATTTGTGGTATTCTTTACTCTTTACAATTAAAATCATAATATGTTCTCATAAGTCATAACCCGTGCTTTGTTCTCCTCTACAAGAAAGATTAACGTGTTCTCATAAGTCAAGCCCCAGTAATTCAGTATCTTAGTTCTTGTTTTGTCAAAGCCCCAAATTTTAATGGGCACAATTTAACCTGCAACATTAATATACAAATCCAATCAACAACCCTTTCTTTGTTAATTACTATCCAAATCGACAATGATATCCCCAAATTACCAACACTCAATTACCGAAAAAGCCTCAGTCGAGAACCCTAGTTTTCGAAAAACCCCCAATAAAACAACCCTAGTTTAACCAATCCTCCAATCGAAGAACCCTAATTTTTAAAACCCCCAATAAGAGAACCCTAATTTATAAAGAAACCCCCAATTTCACAACACAAAAACATCACAAAGAGAACATAGTGAAAAAGAATCGAGGGAGGATCAGTTAAGGAGAGAGATTACCTGTCATCACGGTTAAAGCTTCCAACCTTGGTCAACAATGGTAGAGAGCACAATTAAGAATTGAGGGAGGAGTGAATTCAAGAACAATCCATTTAAATTTGATGGCGCGTGAAGGATCTCGATCTACACCGAAGAACATTGCGGTGGCGCGCGAAGGAGATCGACCACCGCCGACCAGAGAGCAAGAGTAAGAACAGGGGAGAGGAGAGAACAGGGGAGAGGAGAGAGAAAGAGGAAGAACAGGGGAGAGGAGAGAGAAAGATAAGAAGTTTGAGATTTTTTTGGAATTTATGTCGAAAAACATCATTAAGGGCAAAATGGTAAATTGCAACTAACGGTAGACTAACGTCCGTTAGCTCCAAGTGCATCTCATGAACAGTACGAAAAAATAAGGGTATATTATGTGATTCGAAACACACGAGGGTATTTGGTGCATTTTTGCAAACCTCGGGGGCATTTCATGAAAAAACCGAATTATTATTACATGGAAAGGAAACAAAAATTTAAAAGTTCATCTTATTTTAGAACATACACAGAAACCCAATTAAAACTCCTTGCTAAAAATCTCCTATTGGATGCCTTAGAAACTCTTTCTGTTGAATTCTTTTTTCGGATTAAAAAACTATATTAATCTGATTTCTGTGATATACATTAATTTTTATGTTCAATTTTATTTTGTGTTTGATTTCCCCTGGTGTAACCTCACATTTCTTTTCCAGGATAATGTATCAGGATTGAGCGGCCGGAGTTGCTCAACGAGTTTGGGTAGTGGCAAATGATGCATGCAAGTCCGTGTTTGAGTATGTCGTTATGTCAATCGTGGATTGATCATATAAGGTAGATTATGCAGATATATACACATTCTAGCGCTTCTAGGCTTGATGTGTGGGTTCAACTTGCAATATGTGTGCTAAGTTTGAGCCTTTTTTCTTAACAACCTGTCTTTGATCAAACTTTTGATCACAAACATCTTAGTCAATGGACAAATTACATACTGTGTGTTCCGAGCTTGTTCCTCTGCATCTTGTATGTTTTCGGCCACATTTTCTTTTTCTCTTGGCACATTATCATGTCCTGCACTGCTGAAGAGAAGTCCATTTCCATATATTCGCAACTGTCACTACTATGTCCATGTGATCATGGTACCATGGTGGTGAACTGGTGATAATGGACACATTGGAGGGGGGAGGGGGGGTTGCAGGAAGGAGGTGTCAGGCTGCCAACAACTTCAACTATCTCGATGGATGTGGAAGAGCCAGTGATGGGTGGTCCAGGAAATGAATTGAATGGAGTGAGGTGTGGAGTTTAAGGTAGATCTAGGTGGTAGTAAGGTGGAAAAATGAAGGGTTAAAAGTCAACTATTGTGCAATAGTGTAGCTTATTCTTGATTTTATTTTGTCAACACCCATTTTCTTGTTAGGTTAATGAGGATCACTATTATTTGTCCTTGATTCCTTAATGATAAACGGTTTGTTTTCTTTTTGTGTGCAGGATTTCCAGAAACAGAATTTCAAGGTTGTTAGCGTTTACATTCGACCATAGGAACCTTTTATCTTGTTATTAGGTCTCCAAATTATCAATTTCACCTTCATTGTAAACGTATTGGTAGTTTCATATTTTCTATTACATGCAAATTGAACTTTAGCATAACTTTTCTAGCACTTACCACACATTTGTAAATGTCCGTCTTTTGCGTAGTATTTTTACAAAATACATTTTTATATCTTGGGGGACCGTGCGCGCTAGCGCGCGGTCCAACAACTAGTATATATCAAGTAACACAAAAATTAAACGACAGTCACATATAAGATTCATTTTTGAGTTACCTTTAAGCTTTGGATCCACACCTTTAACTTGAGTATCATCAAGTGGATCATCACCTACAAAACAAAACAAAAATGTTATATAAAAAGAAAGTAATTCGAACAACGACGAAAAGTAACATGTCAAATAAATACAGGTAACAGAACAAAAAACGTCAAAATGAATAGAAATTATATATAAAATGATTACTATCATATTCGTAACACAATCTAGACACAAATAATCAAAAGGAACCTATGTTACTAAGTAACGAAGTTAGGGTTACTGCAAACTAAAAACATAAAATAGAAATAAAATAAAGTCGAATTTCCAGAAATTGAAGTAGAAATTGAAGTAATACCAGAGTTTTTGGCGTCATTAAGTGTAGGAGTAACAATAGAACTTGTTTGATTATCAACAACAGGAACTTCAGTACCATTACCGTCATCATCAAACACAATTCTCACCATGATTAGAGATGATGATAATGAAAATTGAACAAAGAAGTAAAAGCAATTGAACGAAAATAATGAAATCGAAACTCGAACAGAAATGATTAAGAGAAGAGAGAAAATGTCGAAGAAAAAATGGCGAAAAGAGAGAACAAAAGGGGAAGATGAAAGAGCGGTTTCTGAAATTGAAACAGAAGGAGGATTAATATAGAGAACCGAAGCAGTTACTTAGCAGTTAACTTCCGCCAAAATGTTATAAATTGCGATATTTGGGCTCCGTTAACTTCCCGTTAACGGGCCTCATTCCGCTGGCCCAAATTCTTATGTGTGAACTGGTCTCACCATCAAGTTGATGGTGAGGACAGTCTCATATAAGAATTTGGGTAGAAAAATAGATGACAAAATTCATTTTTTGAACATGAATGTTCATTAAGTTACTTTAAATGTCCATTTGTTTGTTCCTTATATGTGCTTGCAGCTTACTCAAATAATGAGATTTTTTTGGGGAAAACAAGCGTTATACAAAATTTAGAAAAAAAAATTTTAATTAAAAATTTAAATTAAATTTTTTTTTTAAAAAAAAGAGGAAACAGAATAATGCACTAAAAAAAGAAGGCTGAAACTGCTAAAACAAAGCAGTTGAAGCTCATATGCATGCAAAATTGCATGCATAGCTATGCAACCAAAAATTTGGGCCATGTCAGGAGCTTAAAATGCATAAATCTTCTATCTATACCATGGCCGAAGCTCAAAATTCATAAGTCTGATATATTTTTTGATATATTCTTTTTTTTTGACGGATGCTCTTGGGTTTACATTTACCTTATTTTCTGATAAAATATTTCGTATTACTAATCAGATATACTTCGTATTACTTAAATGGGTCGAGCCGGATTGAATCTAACGAACCTTGACCTACCACGGCCCATTTACTACTACCTTAACCCAACCCTCCCTGGCCCATTGAATATTGGATCGATTCGGTCCTAACGAAGGAAATACATGGTTTTTTCTTTAGCAAGGTGTAAAGACTAAAGATACGATTGTAACATTCGATTCCAAACAGATAATCTAATCTAATATCTATCTATCTATTACTATATACTAAAAGAGACACCAGGAATGACACGTGTCAATTTCTGGTGCGATTTTTTCCCGCCAAAAACCCTTTCCTAAAAAAAAATTTACTTTATTCTATTTTTATTTTCTCTCATTTTGTATAAATGTTTATAAATAGAAAAAATTATAGGATTATTAAATATGACATTGTTAGACAACTTTGGTAATATTTAGTCAGATAGTCATATCAACAATAAAAATATTTTTACTCAATATTTTGTTCATATTAAGCATATCAAATATTTAATTTGGTCAAATCATCATATTAAATATATAAAATATATAATACGTAATAGAGAGAAAATTGTATATTATATGATAAAATGAGTATGTTCGAGATTTATTAATTACGCAATAGATTTAAGGGATAAATATTTCAGTTAAAAAAGATGGTCAATTAATAATTTTCAAATAACCGTGCGTGCACGGGACCTAATCTAGTATATATATAAAGGGGAGTTTTTTGGAGAGATTTTAGAGCGTCCACGTAGGTTTTCCATGTCATCGCATATCATTAACTAACATTTTAGTTTTATTAAAAAATAAATAAATAATATTAGAGTCCTATCATGATTAAATTCTTATTAAATAAATGATAAATATCGTAAACCGGAGTAAAAATGACTCAAAATGCTTTAAAGTTACATTTATATATGTAAAAGTTATCTATTTTTTTAATGATAATTTTTTTCATTTGAATAAAAGTTATTTCTTTAAAATCACTAATAATGTATAAATTAATCATTTAACCCTTTAAAATGTTTATCTATCAACTTTTTATTTTTATAATATAAAAGTTACAAAAAAAAGTAGGTTAAAGTTACAAAAAACTGCAAGACCTTTTGAAAAATGATATACTTCCTCCGTTTCGAAAATATCGCACCATGGTTGACTTTTACTCATCTAACTATTACTTTGACTGTTAATCTCTCAAATCGCGTGTAAGTAAAAATTATAAAAAATTAATATTTAGAAAATATATATCGATATACAAATCTAACATGACCCCACATGACTAAATATTTCCAGAACGGAGGAAGTATTTGGTTAGTGGATCCGATTGATGATACTTTATATCACATGTTCGAATCTTTCCTCATCTATTTGTAATTTATATTAAGGTTGTATTTCATTTACACAAAGAATAATGAAACTTTTTGAAAATTAACAAAAATTAATGATTATAAATAAACGTTGATTGTCTTTTGTGTTAAAATGTGCCATAAGAGAATTGCAAATCTATACTAATATATTAAAAGGCGTTTGTGAAAACGTATATGTGTCACGTAAACTCCCTTCGTATTACGCCATGTCACCACTAATAAGCATCATGGTATGTTATTGACAACCAAAAAAGCATGTATGTAGCAAGGATCGAACATCAAACCTCATGGATTAAAAGTTTCACTTCCTACCAACTCAACTAGCTACAATGTTTGTCATATTTTCACATATAAATGTAAAATACAATCTTTTAAAATTAGGCACATTTTCAGAAAACGTAAACCCGACTAAAAGTAAAATCCGGAACAACGCTCGGGCCACACACTAGTTAGTGAATTACATGTGGGGATGAGAATTAAAATATTTGACATAATGTGCACACGTCCCCGTCTTTTTCATTAGGCTAAAACCTAACTTTTACGTGTGCTAATATATAATCCGTGAAAGTAATATTAGAGTTTTAAAATTATATTATTCTAAAAATATTTAGTACGAACTATAAAAGTTTATCTTTATGTTTTAGAGGTGAAAGGAAATTATTGATACTCCGACTCTCTGAGGTCCATGATCGAGGCCGATTAGCTTGAGAAACATTTTGGACTTATAGTGATTATTGTCGAGATTCGATTGAAACTTTTTATCTTGGACAATTTCGATAATGAATGTGTCATCTTCTCCATTTCATATTTTAAGACGATAATCTTAAGGGTCCGTTCGATATCATTTTTGTTTCCATTTTTTTATTTTTTATAAAAAATATAACCAAATATGAAACCATAAAAAGTAATTTTCAACTATTAGTTGTCAGTTTTCAAAATCAACATGATTACTATCAGTATGATTATTTTAGTTCATGATTAAATCTAAATCAAATGACTTACAAAATCAAAAACTGATATCAAACGAGCCCTTAGTTAGTAAAAAAAGAAGACAAAAAAAAACTAAAACACCCCCCCCCCCCCCCTCTTAGGTGAGTAAAGGCTTATTATTCTTATGTATAGGTTGGTTGTTCAGACCTCTGAAAAAAATAAAGGAGAGCGAGGGAGGTTTTTTATAGTTTCCTTTTACCTTTAAAAAATATATATATATATAAAGGTACTTAAGAGATGATACATTTCTTTATTGTTTTGATAACTATTATTGTTCCATATTGATATTTCTATTTATACATTTCACGTTTACCAACGCACATTTGTATCATTTATATCTCTAAATATAATTAGCAAGAATTATAAAGTTTTGATATTATTAAAGTATTCTTTGAGACGAATCAAACAAGACCCCACATAAATATGTTTGTTTTTCTTATGTATTGAAAGTAATTTAGAAGACTCTCTTCAATTATAAATAGTGTTAAAATTCTAAATTAGAACATTATTATGGAACGGGTGAAGTAATTCGTATTAAGAGATATAGTGACGTGGATGGGGAGGGAGACTAAGACCCTGTTTAGTTCACCTAATTTCAGGACCTTATTACTTATTTCAAATATAATCAGATCAGGCCAGACCAAACCAGATCAGATCAGATCAGAAAAAATAAGTTCAGACCAGATCAGATTAGAAAAAAATAAGTTCAGAACAGACCCGATTATTATTATTATTATTATTATTATTATTATTATTATTATTATTATTATTATTATTATTATCATTATTATTATTATCATTGTTATTATATTTATATTTTACGGATATTTCATGAAATACCCCCGAGTTTTAGCGTAATTCACCAAATGCCCATCAAGTTTCAGAAATACATAAAATACCCCTCACAAATGACTTAATACCCCAAATATCCCTTAATGACGTCATCAACCTTAATTAATCCGATTAACACCTAATGAACCGACTAACCCCTAATTAACCCCCTAATCGATCAACCCACCCATTAATCCATCCATTTTTCCTTCCTCTTCTTCTCTCTTCCTTTCCTCCTCACCCCTTCTCTTCCTCACCACCACCACACACCACACACCGCCACCGCCACCGCCACACCCCTTCTCTTCCTCACCACCCCACACACCGCCACAGCCACCTACAGAAAACCCCCAAATTGAAATTTTAATTAATTACCAATTACATATTAAATTGAATTGAATTGCTAGTACATCAATTTAGGGAAAATGGAAAGCAAGGGGCTGAGTAAAAATCGAATTTGCCTCTGATTTTTCGAAGCAAATCGTTGGGTGTTGGAGCATTCTTTGATGCCGCTTCTTCGAATTTCTGTTTGAATCGATGCTTGAATAAAACTCAGGAATGCTTGATTTTTTGAAGTAAAAATCAGGAATGCTTGAATTGAAGAAATAACATCAATTCAAGCATTCCTGATTTTTCAATCTGAAATCAATTTGATAATCCGACCACGCTCAACCGCCGGCGCTCGCCAAGACTTACCCCCGCCGAGAACACCACTCTCCGAGAAAGCGCTGAGAACACCACTTGCAGTCAAAATTAAAAAGATGGAGGAGTGAGAAATCTAGCTTTAATGGTGGTGTCGTGGTGGAGGTTGCTTTGCCTCCATTGTTGAACTGCGATGGGTGTTCTCGTAAAGCAAGTCAACGTTGTTCCTCCACTATTGGTGGTGCTGCGGTAGGTTGGCTCAACGACGACGACGGGGATCTGGTTCAGCGGGAATTACGGCAACGAGAAGACAATGGAGGAGGAGAGATTCCGGTGGCTCATGGCTGCCAGTTGAGGTGGGTTAATGGAAGAAAGAAGGGGGAGAGAAAAAAGAAAAAAGAAAAAGAAATGGGTGGGTTAGTAGGTGGGTTAATTATGGGGTTAATTAGCGATTAGTGGGTTAATTAGACGTTAATAGGTTGATTATGGGGTTGATGACGTCATTAAGGGTATTTGGGGGTATGAAGTCATTTGTGAGGGGTATTTTATGTATTTCTGAAACTTGATGGGCGTTTGGTGAATTATGCTAAAACTCGGGGGTATTTCATGAAATATCCGTATATTTTATTACTATTATTGTTTTAATACAAAAGAATGTTGTTGTCGGTGCAATTAAAATCTACTCCCTTTGTATTTATTTAAAGGATACACTTGCCTTTTCCGGCCGTATTTATTTAAGAGATACACTTGCATTTTTAGTAATTTATCAACACCACCATCTAATTAATAATCTATCTAATATATCATATGTTCCACCACCCTATTAACACAAATAATTTCAGAACTACATTCCACCTCCCACCCCCTAAAATGACCTGGTCCCCACTTATTTTACCTATTAAAATATCTACTCAACCTCACTTGTTTTATTACTTTATTTCATTCAATTGTTCTTCTTAATACACGTGCCCGACCAAGTCTACCCCTTAAATAAATACGGATGGAGTATTACTTAAGGCATAAAAAAACATTAACAAAACATTCAAATTCATCATGTCCAAATTAAAACCATTAAGTCCAGATAAAAAACGATATGATCAGGTCATGTCCATATCAAAATTGATTTTTATAGATTCGAACCATTATATATCTAAACCAGAACTGATAGGGTCAGACAATATCCAGATCATAACTGATCTGTACAGAACATGTCCATATCATGTTCAAATCTGCAAAGATCTTGTCTACATCAGAACCGATCCTTACATAACCAATATGTTCAGATCAAAACCGATTTGTACAGATCATATCCAAATCAGAATCGATATGTCCAGATTATAACTGGTCTAGATATCGACTCTGTACAGATTATGTTCAGATCAGAATTTTTCTGCAAAGATCATGTCCATATCAGAATTGATTTGTATTGATCATGACTAGATCAGAACTGGTCTGTACAGATCATAACCAGATCATAATTAATCTATACAGATCATGTACATATCAGAAATGATATGTACAGATCATGTCCAAAGCAGAACTGATCACGTCCAGATCAGAACTGATCTGTACAGATCATGTCCGGATCAGAGCTGAACTGTACAGATCATGTCCAGATCAGAGCTGAACTGTTCAGATCATGTCCAGATCAGAACTGGTATGTACAGATCATGTCCACATTAGAACTGAACAGTACAGATCATGTCCAGATCAGAACTTATCATGTCCAAATCATGTCCAGATCAGAATCGATCTGTACAGATCATATCGATCCAGATCATATCCAAATCATAATCGATCTATCTAGATCATTTCTAGGTCTATCTAATATAAGGAATAGTTAAATCATGAGCAAAGTCAATTAAATAATAACAATATTATAAATTTGTGTAATATTTATTTTACATGTAAGTCGTTTAATATTAATAAATGTAGATTTTTGTTTAAACTTAATTATGAAGAATCAGATCAGATCAGACCAGACCAGACCAGATCAGAAAAAATAAGTTCAGATCAGAAAAAATAAGTTCAGATCAGATCAGATCAAATCAAATCAGATCAGAAAAAATAAGTTCAGATCAGATCAGACCAAATCAAATCAGATCAGAAAAAATAAATTCAGGATAGATCAATTAGAAAATAGTTCAGATCAGATCACATCAGATCAGAAGAAATAAGTTGAACTAAACCGGACCTAAGAGCGCAAAAAAGAGATTGTCGACTGTCAACGTCTTTTGGCTCTTTCTCTTTATTTGTAGTCTTTTCCAAAAACAAAACAAATGGTGGTTGCAGAACATTTGAAGAGGAACTTTATACTTCTTGGTCTTTTTTTCTTCTTCTATTAATTTACATTTGTACGTTAATGGTTTCTCTTAATTTGGTTTTGTAAAATTATTTGATTTAAACTAGCCTCCTATTAAATTGAGTATGATACACGTTACATTTTTAACCGTCAAGTTATTTAAAATTATGACATCTAGTTACGAGGTGAATGATGTCATGTACGTTGCACCATATATGTAGTAGCATCTATATATTATACTAAAAGAGAGGAAATCAATGTGGTGATGACAAATGTCACTTATTGATTCGCCTCTCTTTTAGCTAAATAAAAATAATTAAAACACTTAAATTAAGGAAAAATATAATTGATTTTCATTATAAATCCTTAAGATTCTGTTGATAATAAACATACTTAAAAAAAAAATCCAGCTCTTTTTTCCCTTCCTAATTAAACTAATAATTTATATGGAGGATATATTTCAATTCAATATCTAATTCCAAAGTATATTTTAAAAGATATTGTTGTCAAGCTAAAAAATATATTTTATATTTATGTATTAGTGAAGTAGTAAACATTAAATGGTATTAATACGACATACGGAGTTGTCAACGCAACTGATATGTTTCATATTATGTCCATGCAAAACTAATTTAATGAAAGTATAGGTCGTAATATTGACACAAAATTTAACTAAATAAATACTCCCTTTGTCTATGTTTATATCGCCAAGAACATAATAAAAGAAAGTTATTGCACAATTATGGAGAGAGTCATAATAAGATAAGTGGTGGATCGGGATACATAAAATGGGTAAGTAATAGATGAGAAGGATGAAGATCGAATGGATTCATAATTTTTTCTAATTTTTTTTTAAAAAATTGTATTAAAAATCGAAAGCTTATAATATAAAAAATACATAACAAGATAAGATAGGTGAGCATATACATACATATAACTTAGAAAAAAAAAATTGTATTTTACGATTTATTTTAAGTTCAGTTTAAAATTTGATGAATAAGATAAATTTTTAAATGAGTCAATTGAGTTAAGAGGGTGGAGTATGACATTTTTGAATGAATATTTGGTCGAATAAATTGGGTGCACATTATAATGTAACACATTTGATCTACTAACAATATATCATATTATATCATACTGGGGGTGAAGGGGAAAATATGATTTTTGAATTTCTAACTCGATAAGCCATCGTAGACTTTATAATGGTTATATCTTACAATTAAGGGTTTATATGTCGTAATATTGACCCAAAAAGTTAACTAAATAAATACTCCCCCTGTTTATGTTTATATCACCAAGAACATAATTAAAAAAAGTTATTGCACAATTATGAAAAGAATCATAATAAGATAACTTGTGGAACGGGATACATAAAGTGGGTATTAAATGGGTATGTAAACTCCGGGTCTTCGTTCCATATTAATGTTTCAATTTATACTTTTCACGTTTGACAACACACATTTTAGATCTTTATATCTCTAATTATGTATTAATTGTAACAAATATAAATTTTTGATATTATTAAATTATTCATTAAAACGAATCAAATAAGACGCCACATAATATGTTTTTTTCTTATGTATTGGATGTAATTTAGAAGATTCTGTTCAATTGTTAATAATGTCAAAATTCTAAATTGGAACATCATTGTGGAACGGAGGAGTAGATGAGAAGGATGAAGATCAAATGAATTTATATGTTCTTCTAACAATTTTTTAAAAAGAAGTGTAATAAAATTCGAAAGCTTATAATAATAATAATAATAATAATAATAATAATAATAATAATAATAATAATAATCATCATAACAATAATAATAACAACAATAAAAAATAATAATAATAATAATAAAAAAAAATAACAATAATAATAATAATAATAATAATAATAATAATAATAATAATAGCACAACATGTTTCTAGACTCCCGTCCAACTTTATGTAAACCGTTTACACGATAATAATTATAATAATTATAATAATAAAATAAAATAAAAATAGAAATAAATAAATAAATAAATAAATAAAAATAAAGATGAACATTCCAATATAATTAATAGTAATATTTAACATTATAATTATAAAAATAATAATAAAATAAGATCATTAAATGAGAAGATGAACTGAACTGATCGAGCTGAATGCATAAGGAGCATAACTGAACTGATCGAACTAAACTAAATGGAACTGAAATTAAGTCCAAAAGATAAAGGCTTACCTCCATTCCTAAATTATCTTTACGCTTACTGTTTGCACGGCAATTAAGGAACTTTTGTGGACATGTGATGGTGGGGATACAAATGAAAAATGAGTAGCTATAAATTTTCCAACAATGTGATGGGATGAAAATTAATATTAAAGTATTGTGATGTATTGGGTAAGTTATAGTGGATTCCTATAACAAAATATTGCAAGTTGCATGTACGTTATAGTGGGTCAAATGAGGGTACAAATGTAAAGTTAATATGCTAAAAATGGAATAAAATAGAGTGCAAAGAACTTTCAGGAACAGATTTAAACAGAAAGCGTAGAGAACTTTCAGGAACGGAGATAGTATAAAAAAAAGGTGTATATTATACATAAATTAATTACAATAGATACATTATTGTCAGATTAGGCTGACTGGATTTCATGATAACAATGACCTATCAATATGAAAAATTCTATGAAATACGTACATTAATGTTTTACATAGTCAATCTCATGCATAATATCTTAATCATACGGAGTACTACCTCACATAATCCTATCTTAGTATATTTTACTTAAACAACGTATCATGAACTTTTCATTTGGAATTCGATTTTGTGTAAGACTTTTATACACAATAATATTATTGACAACATTACTAATATACATACATACTCCTTTAATCCTTTATGCAATCTCATGGTACATTCTCATACATGTATACAATGAAATTATGAATATCTTTGCATACATGAAAAATAAGACCCGCGCGATGCACGAATTATGAATTTTAACTTTCATATATATATATATATATATATATATATATATATACTGAATTGATAACTAAAACAATTAGGTGTTTGTCGTAATTCTTTAATGGCTATTTTTATTTTAATTACTAAGATTTTAAGAAGTATGTATTTGGCCCACTATTTATTAATTAAATGAAAACACATCAATAAGATATGAAAAGTTGAAAACTATCACCAAATAAATTAACTAATATCTAAAATCTGAAAACTTTAGAGTACGGATTATATTCTTCAATATCTTCATAAAATATTTTATATCACAATTAAAATAATAAAACCGGTGAAGCGGATATAATGAACATTTGTCTGTCTCCACCCTATTAGACGGTAATATATATGTAGTGATTTGACGAGTGATGGGCATTTATAGAGATAAAATTGTATCCTTCTTAGTGATATGGTGGGTTTGTTTTGGTTTTGAGTTTTAGCCAACATAATTTATTTATTTCATAAATACTTCACAAAGTACAATCAATTATTTATTTACTTATTTATTATTTTGACCACATATAATAAGTGAGTGGAACAAAGAAAAATGGAGGTTGGGTGCGTTCTCTTCACCTTATTTGAAATGAATTTTTCAAACTTATCTGAACTTACTGGACTTGAACCTGATTAAATCTAATGAAATTTAAGGATTTGATAAGACCTGATTTCAAGAGAATAAACTTGAGAATGGAAGAGTACTTAAAATGGGTGCGGGTAACACAATAAAAAAATGAGATAGTATTTGAACTTAATATCGGATCTGAAATGGGTCGGATTGAACAAGTATCGCTGGGTTACCTGGGGTTCAAATTTATCTCGGGTCAGGTTTTTATCGGTTTAGGTTCATACAATGTGGATAAATCAGCAGCGGAGTGAAATGGGTAGATGTTGTACTCGGGTCAAGTGAATTCGGTTCCTATAAAATCACAATTTTTAGTACGTTTATAAATTCTAACATTGAGGCCTTAATTAGAGAACACAAATAAGAACTAACTTTTAAAAAAGTGTTAAGAATTTTGGATCAATAGCGGAATTAAACGAGTTATGAGTTGTAAACGATTCGAATTAAACGGGTTACGAGTTGTAAATGGTTCTGATTAAGCGGGTTACGTGTTGTAAACGTTTCTTATTAAGCGGGTTACGGGTTAAAACAGTTCAGATTGTAAAATTGATTTCCTCGGATTCAAACGGTTTGGATTGAAACGAATTGGGTCATTAACGGGTTTTAGATCCATTGGGTTTGGGTTGAAATGGACCGGTTTGCTGCAGAACAAGTTTGTTATCGGGTTTCAGATCCTAATGGGCCGGGGTTAATATTTTATGGTCGGTTCGGGTTGGATATAATCGGATTGGGTCTTGGGTTCCAGCTCGCGGGTTAATAACAATTTGGGTTCTAAACGAATCTGACCAACCCAGCGGGTCCAACGGTTCAGGTTGAGAATTGACATCTCTCAACTCATAGGATAATAACTGATTTTATACCTAACATGAAATTATGGGTGATGCGTGAAAAGAAATAAAAAAAATGTACGTATTTTTCTATGTTTATTTTCTAAATTAATTTAACTTTGTACTTAAAGAAAAAGTATATAAACCGTGCATCGCACGGGTCCTATACTAACAATCTCACTATTGTATGATCTTTTACAAGAATTTATAATTCTTAAAAGAGTCAAAAACAATTCAAACAACTAAAAATGTAGAGGAATTACATTTCTCTAATGAGAGTTGGAAAATTCCTGAGGAACTATGTTGTATATAAGTGTAACCATAAGGTTGATACATTCAACTCCAAACATAAATTATCCAACACAATGCGACATTAACTATCCAACAACAATCACATTTATTTAATTTAGATATTGAGAACTAATCCCAATATATATTTAAACAAAACATCTAGAAAATCTTTTGCTACACTTTAAAGGATAACAACAAAATATCAACCTGTGTGAATTACACGATCTACCAGGACCGACACAAGGTAACCCCTTAAATTTATTTCCCGCAACACCACCATTAGTGTTGTTGGTGAGTTCATCACCTTTAGCAACAACAACAACAACATTAGACTTCGGAGTGGTACCGGCGGCGGCGTTAGCGTTGGCGGCCGCCGTTACGACAAATAGAACGCTAAGCATGACCACCAAAATCATTACCACCTTCATAATGTAGTGCCTTGTTTTGTTAAAGTTGTGATATTTTTGGTTTGTTTTGTAGATTGAGTTGTGATTTTTGTTTGAAAATATTGAAGCTTATTTATAGCAATTTGTAAAATTAATGGTTTTACATTTTATATATGTTTTAGTTTTGTGGCCCAAATTTGCTCAAATCCAAATTAATATATAGGTTTTTGGTTTTTCCTATACATATTACATTGTCAAATTTGTTGTTATTGATCGAAGCCAAAACAAGGTGGTTCAATCATGAATATAATCATGCGTTGGCAAAATATGAAGCTTGTTTATGGAACAAGAAGTGTTGACACGTGTTTGGTGCTTTTGTCAAGTGGCTTCATCCACTTCATCTGGCTACTTTTGCCGACTTCAACTGCCGACTTCAATTCATACAAATATACAATAATACTCCGCATTTTTCATCCGTTTCATATGTACGAGGTATGTTTTTTTTTGTTTTTTTTTTTTTTTTGTGTGTTAGCACCCGGTTTACCCTTAGGGTTAACACGGATTCAGGGCGAGTTCTGGGTGGTTAGGTTCCAGTCCCCTCCCAATTGTTGTTGCGGGGATCGAACACGGGTTCTCCCTACCAAGTTCAGCCCCAATCACCACTGAACCAACAGACAATTGGTATATGTACGATGTATGTAATTGTTTGGACAAAAGTTCTTACGCGCACGTGTAGTATGTACAATAACTTTATTGTACATCAAAATATCATTTACCTAATTTTTAGTAACTTTTAACTATTTTTTACCAATTTTTATATATGAAAACATAATTAAAGGATAAACATTAAAAAGGTTTAAATGGTGATATTTGTACATATATTATTAATTTATTAATGCGTTTGAGAGAATAATTTTTATTAAAATGGAATATTTTATTACTAAGAAATAGACAACTTTTACATTATATCGAAGTAATTTTAAAACATTTTGAGTTAATTTTTTTTTCGTTGTACAATATGCATCGTATATCATCTTTCAGTAAGAATTTGTGTTGAAATATGAGTTGAATTCACCTGTCAAAGTTAGTAGTGTTAAAATTTAAAAAGTCTATTATACATCTATTATAAAACCGAGAAAGTACTACATAAGTAAACCTACCCCTAATAGATGTTTGAATATCTTGTAGTAGAACATACTAGCTCCGCATAACGATAATATGGGGTAGATTATCGGAGAGCACCGAAACCAAAATTATTATCGATACTAATATAGTAAAATGTGTTTTTAAGAACGTATACATTTTTTTTTTTTTTTTTTAATAGGTAAGAAGAAGGGACCCTAACTGAACCAGCACCTAGCACAGGTTAACCAGCCCAGCTCCGCAGGTCATCGCTTGAGCCACTCCCAAGCATATCGCAGTTGATGGGGCTCGAACTTGTGACCTCCAAGTCACAAGGTGAGTTCCCCACCAACTCCACCAACTTATGTTGTCATGCACGTATCCTTGTCCGTATTACGCTACGTAATCATTAATCAACATCACGACATGTCATTTAATACAACAAAAACGTGTAGTAAGAATAGAACACAAGATCTCATTATTTAAAAGTTACATTTTCTATCATCTTAACCAACTACAGTATAATTTATGTTTTGTCTATACATACATATAATAAATTTAATAAAAATGAGTGCACTTCTTAATTTATAAATGTACATTTATTACTTTCATAGTTTAGGCCTTAAGTTACAAAAAAGCTTGGGTAATAGAGTGTAATAATGAGTAAGAGCAATGGCGGATTTTGAACAGATTTACGAGGGGGGCCGGTAAAAAAAAGCAATATACTACGAAGTACGTATTTATAAAATTTTACATAAATTTTTTTTGGGGGGGCGTAACTAAAAATATACTACAAAATTTTCAGGCCCGGGGGCCCGGGCCCACCCCAATACTAACTAAGATCCGCCACTGAGTAAGACGGAAAACATTGACGGGAATTAAGTAATTAATCAACTAATGATGACGAAAAGGATTCGACTTTGTTCTGATTTTCTGGTGTGGAGTTTTAGATTGAACGGTTGTTGATCGATCGCTAATCTTGTGTCACCATCGCTTCGATGACGACACCATCTACATGGATTATAAAAACATATTTACAAAAAAGAAACTCGAATAAATGTCAAAATCTGGGACAATGCCTGGGTCACCCACTAATCTATACTAATATATTAAAAGGCGCTCTTAAGAAATACGTGTCACGTATACCTCTCCTCATTACGCCACGTCACCACTAATTAGCATCATGACCTGTCATTACAACCAAAAACATGTAACAAGGATTGAACACCAGACCTCTTTGTTAAAAGTTACACTTCCTACCATCTTAGCCAACCACAACTTATGTTATATCTTTCTATATAAAGATATATATATTCTTTTGACGTTATTAAATAAAAGTGAATGCTAAAAAAAGGAAAAAAAGGGTATGATTACTCAATTTATAAATGTACAGTTATTACTTTTCTAGCTTAAGCCTCAAAAATAAAAAACGGTGTAATAAATCAACTAATTATGAAAAAAGTATGTAACTTTGTTTTGATTTTCGAATGTGGGATTTCATATTTGGGAAGGTTGTTGATCAGCCACTAAATACTAATCTTGTGTCACCACCGTAATTCGATATCATTTGGTGCCGACGACGACTCCATATGTATGTGCACATATTTACAAAATAAATAAACTCGAATAAAATTAAGAAATCGGACCACATATTAATTTTTGTGTTAAAAGGTGTTAGATTTAGGGATGTCAATGGGGCGGGGCGGATGCGGATGTATGCCCCTCCATCCCCATCCCCACCTAAAATTTTCATCCCCATCCCCGCCCCATCACCCATGGCGGGTACAAAATTCATCCCCATCCCCGCCCCAACGGGTATAAACTAAAATTCATCCCCGCCCCACCACCCAATTGGGTATCCATCCCCATCTTATCCCCGCCCCATACCCGCGCCAATATCCGCCTAATTTTTCTTATTTAGCAAACATTTTTCATATGTACGAAATAATGAAAGTTAACTTTACAAAAAAAAAAACCTTACGACTAAAGAGACATATATAATCGAAAAAATACCCGTAATAACAAAAAACTTAAAATTCTCACCTAAATATGCACATTAATACAAACTCACCCCATCACCCATGGCGGGTGTGAAGCGGGGCGAGTGGGGATGGGGCGGGGCGGGCGGGGATGGGGCGGGTTCAACACAAAATCCACACTCGCCCCATCACCCATGGCGGGTACGATTTCTATACTCATCCCCGCCTCATCACCCGCCAAACCTACCTCCATCCCCGCCTACTTGGGGCGGATGCGGGGCGGGTCTCCCACGAAACCCGCCCCACTGACATCCCTAGTTAGATTATCGACTCACCAATAGTGTTGCCAAGATGGTTGAACATAATAGAGATTGCAAAATTGTAATTATGCAGACAAAGTCAGTGGACTTAATTGGCCATTACTTCTTTTATTTGGGTGACTCGAAGTTTTTGATTTCGAGCAAACTTACGAGTTACTCCCTCCGGTTTAATTTTTATGTTTGGTATTATGTACATGATTTAACGAGTAATTAATGTAGACTATGATTCCTTCTATTTTTTTTATTTAAGCAATGTAAATTCCGTTTATTTATTTTGTTTTCACTACAAAATCTGACGTTGAGAAAGTGTAAAATATCAATGTCTCAATGGAAAAGTGTGGGAGATTAAATGCTCAAATGAATTTAATTTGTTAAAATAATCACTTGGCACAATTTTGACAGAATATTAAAGGCATTTATGTGATAGTATAAAAAGGAAATATTCTCAATGTACAGAATAAATTGGGACACCTTAAATGGAATACCTAAAGAACAAAAAGGGACAAAGGGAGTACTTCTCCGTTTTATAATAATTTTTATACTTTTCATTTTAATCTGTTTTATACTCCGTAATGTTTTTACATTGTCTTTTATACACCGTACTATTTTTGGACATGAAATTATACCTGTAGGCACAAAAAATTCGTTAATGTGCCACGTTGGATATTAATTGGGTCAAAAGTCAAAATATTGACTCATTAATTATTTGACGGTCAATAGAATTAATTAATTTGGGTGTATGAATTAACTTATCCCATTTTTGTTAATTTTAATCAAACCCGTTTGTTATAATGGTTAAAACTATTTAATGGGTCATGATTGTTAAGTTCAACTTAAAAGGCCTAAAGCATATTAAAAACCCTAGAGGTTCCCTAACTCTATAAAAAGAGTGCTCCATTTCATTTTCCGAGGGGGGAGAAACAGACGGCAAAACCTAAAACTCTCAAATCTCTCCTTGCCAGTCAAGTCACAACTCTCTCCCTAGAAGAAGAACATCAAGCATTCAAATGGACGTGCCGTTCCATTCTAGAAGATCAACCTTGGACGAGATCAAGCCCGAATGCCCTTATTCAAGAAGATCTATCTCGTTTGCGAGCAACATCAAATCGAGAGCAAATCATCCCGGTGGAAGAAGAACAACAAGCATACAAAACTGACGTGTCGTTCTATTCTACATCAACATCCTTGAACGAGATCAAGCCCGAAGGCCCTCATTCAAGAACCAAATCAAATCAGTTCGTGAATCAAATCAAACAAGCCCGTGAGCCA
Organism: Spinacia oleracea; assembly: GCF_020520425.1. NCBI lineage: Eukaryota > Viridiplantae > Streptophyta > Magnoliopsida > Caryophyllales > Amaranthaceae > Spinacia > Spinacia oleracea. The sequence continues at coordinate 9,941,401 of NC_079490.1, forward strand.
AGTCAAATTCAAAGTGGAGATCGAATCAGAGGAACAAATACTAGAGATTGTACCCCAAATACAGAAAATCAATAAAATATATTTTGTTCACGTTATTTTGAGTTTATTATTTGTGCAGACCAGAAATTTGTGTTTACAAATTTTGCACGCTTGGTGGGACGATTTCTACTTCTCATCTCTTTCTCCACAATCAAAATACGCACGGCGATGAAAAGAAACAAGGTCCAATCATGGCGCCTAAGAAAATGTCCATTTGATTTGATGCAGCCTTATCGTCGCGAATAAACCCAGAAGGTGGCTACAAAAGCAACAAGTTTTTCCCTCCAACATCAATCCAGGATTCGTAAAAGGAGCCAAGCAATGGAGCGGTCCACGGTCAGTCACAGGAGCCAACCAATGGAGCAATAGACGTCATCGTTGTAAATGTCATGGAGATTGAAGCAAACAACGTTGAGGAAGAATTGGCGAATATGAAGAAAGTCCTTGAAAAACTTGTCCAGGACGGCGTAGAACAGAAAGCCCAAATCAAACGTCAAGACGAAAAAATTTCCAATTTGACCAAGAAGCTCAAAAAAAGGCCAATTGTTGAATCATACGAAAATTGTGGAACCGAAAGTGAAGGAAAAAGCGACGATTCTAAATCGACTGTAAATTCCAAGTCAATAAGGAATAGAAAGCACCATGGTGATTCGTTCAACTTTCAAAAAGTTCAAGATATGATAGCCAAAACTATCAAACACAAATTCGACGATAAGCCTGGCAAAAGTGGCCATTACGTCAAACCTTACACAGAAAGGATTGATGCCTTGAAGATGCCCAACGCTTATCAACCTCCCAAATTCATGTTTTCTGATGGCAAGGGAAATCCCAAACAACATGTTGCACATTTCATTGAAACATGTAACAATGCAGGCACCGAAGGGGACTTGTTGGTGAAGTAGTTTGTTCGATCTCTAAAAGAACTTGCCTTCGATTGGTACACAGACGAATTAGCTCCTAGATCAATCGATAGTTGGGATCAAATGGAGGAAATGTTCCTGAATCGCTTCTTCAACACTCGTCGTATTGTCAGTATGTTGGAATCGACACAAACAAGTCAGTTGGAGGATAAACCGGTCGTAGAATACATCGATCATTGGCGAACACTAAGTCTTCAATGCAATGAACATTTGCGCGAAACTTCTGCAGTTGACATGTGCATCCAAGGCATGCACTGGGACTTGATTTATATCTTGCAAGGAATCAAGCCCAAAAAGTTCCAGGATTTAGCAACTCGAGCTCATGAAATGGAGAATTCGTTAGCCAATCATGAAGAAGAATCCGATTAGTCGGGAATTTGTTGAGACTTCAACGATTTGGTGCCACAAGTCTGCAAGAAGTTTCAACAATGATCCTGGGGACAAAGGTGAAAAAGATCGCCATCAAAGCTCCTAAGCATGAGCCTATACTGCATTTAAAAAAATTGCAAAAAAAAATTGCAAAAAATCTTTGGAACTACGTTTGGCTTGATCCATAAAAGTGAAAAAATAATCACTTTATTTGGTACGTAGGCATCTTGGTTAATAAAAAAATTCAAGGGCGGCCACATCAAAAAGAAAAACAAAATCATTTTTGGAGTATAATTTGAATTTTGAAATTGTATTCCATAAAAAAAGATAAAAGGAGTACGTATGTTTTGAAAAAACACAAATTATTTTTAAAAACGAAGTACAACATTGGGGGCATTGGTAAAAGAATTTAAATTTTATTACTTTGTCTTCAAATATTATTTTTCGATGATGACTATGAAAGTTCATCGTTATTTACTCAAAGTTTGGAGAAAGCTCAAAAACACCAAACACCTCGAACCAGCGATCTGGAGAAAGCTTCCAAGCACCACGGGTTCAACTACATTGAGATTTGGAGAAAGCTTCTACGCAGCATAATTTGTAGAAGAGATAAATGGAAGGATGGAGAAAGCTTTCAAGAACCATCACGTATCAAAGCTCAAAAGGATCAAAACTTCACCAAAATTTCTTGAAGACTCGACAAAAGTCATCAAGCACCACCATCACATGTCAAAGTTCAAAAGGACTAAACTTCGCCAAATTTTCTAGAAGATGTCGAGAAAGTCGTCAAGCACTAGAGATTCACCAAATTGTTCAAACGGAGATTGGAGAAAGGTTTGAAGCTCCAATAGGATAACAAAATTTCTTGAAGACCGGGAGAAAGTTGTTAAGAACACCAACTCCTTGAAATCAGATAAGGTTTCGTACACCAACACCTTTGCAAATCGATTAAATACCATTCATGCATCAAGATTTGGAGAAAGCTTCAGGCACCAAATCACCATGAATTTGCAAAACCCCCTCAGTTTCGGCTTCGTGGATGGACTTGCATTGATACGACTGTGTTCTTTTTTGAGGATGCATACAAACAAGAAAACAAGCAACAACTTGATTTTCCTGAAGCAGTTTTGATCAACAGTACCTCCATCGGAGAGGCAAACATGGTCCAATTTTCATGAAATTAATTTGGTTGTATTGTGGGGACATAAATAGTTTCAACCTGTATAGTTCGATCATGTTTATCTCATCTGGTTCATCGGGAAAATAGATTGAACATAACCTGTAATTGGGTCGACCATTAGATGGTTTTTCTTCCGTCACGGTGGCTTCAGTTTGTCAAGGTGCGAGTCAAACAGGTGGCTCCTTCAGATATAGATCCAAGAACGTGATAGAATGAACGAGTCAAGAACTCCTACTCCTAAGATCCTCCATGTGGCTCAATGTCAGACTCTTTAAAGTTTGAAAGCTAGTCAAATTAAGGGGCAATGTAGTGACATTAGGGTAACAAAAGTTCTTTAAATTTTGTCACTGTCCAAGGCTCCAGTGGTGATAGAGGTTGTAAATTGACTATTAAAAGTCTGGAACCACCACCTTGTCTCTAGCATGGCATTGTAAGCCCTCATTGAATATGCGGGATGAGCTGAACGATTGCAATGTTTCTTCTCCATCAAAGATCACAGTACAAACCCGCAAGAAAAACAAACAAAAATTAATCTCGATCATCAAGTGGACGGTTTGGCTCTAACAATCTCCTGTTTATAGGTCACGGGACTCACGGCAGCGGCGAGAATCATCTCCTTGCAGGCTCAAGAAAATAGGTGTTAAGAAGAGGTTGTACGGATTTTCTGAAGCAGTTTTGATCGACACCTCCATCGGAAGGTCAAATGTTCGATATGGCTGAAATTTGGACAGACTGTTAAGGACACATGTCTTCAATATGAACGATGGGATCGTGCTTATATGCTCCGGGTCGTTGGATATATATATAACTGGGCCGAACAAAATATGCGTTTCAAGTTGAACATAGCAGCTAGCTTCCATGCGGTGTTGGCCTTCGGTTTAAGGTGTTGAGAGCATGGGTTTTTCCTTCTTCTGGATCCACAAATTTTCTCCATGTATAAAAGATCACGAACCTGAAAATGAAACAAAAGAAGCAAGATAAAGCTTTATCATATTTGTCCCACCAAGCGTGCCAAATTTGTAAACACAAATTTCACGTCTGCACAAATAATAAACTCAAAATAACGTGAACAAAATATATTTTACGGATTTTTCATGAAATACCCCCGAATTTTGGCGTAATTCACCAAATGCCCCTCGACTTTCAGAAATTCACCAAATGCCCCTCACAAATGACTTAATACCCAAAATACCCTTACTAATAATGCGCCGTTAGTCCTCCGTTAACCTAATTTTCAAATTCACCAAATACCCCTATTTTAATACTTATTTCACCAAATACCCTTATTCAGAAACTTAATTCACTAAATACCAATAACTTAAAATTACTCATTTTGATGCTCAACGACTAGTTTTTGTGTTTGAAAATTAGCCGTTGCTTATTGTTTGCTTATAAATACTCTTTTTCTGACGGTTTATTGTAGTTTTCCTATTATTTTGTTAATTTCATATCATTTTTGTCATGAGTTTTCTTTCAAAATCATCATCCACACCCAATGAGTCCACATATGTAAGAGTCCCAAATAAATTTTGTTATCATGGGAGAAAATTTGACATCCGAATATCTGATACAACACTCAATCTGAAGCTCCGGTACAACACTAAAACAGAAAACACTCCTAAAAACACCTCAAAACGTCGCAACTCTTCAAGAAAATAGCTACTTCTTTTGTACCTTATTCTTTATGTGACCAATTAATTATATTTACCACGCAATCGGAAGGTATTCCTTTTTCAATATGGGAAATATCTTTAACATATGCAAACAGATTAAAAATAAAGCTCTTATTAATTTTATTCTAACGCATATGTTCCAGCTACCTCGGCTTCTATTGCTTCCATGCCACATATTTAACGTTAACTCCCTTTTGTCTCCTGTCTCTACTGCCTCCAAACATCTTTCTTCAATCTCCTAACTTTCTCTCAACCTTACAGTCGAGGCATAAAGGTTTTCCCACTTTTCTTTTGAGCTAGGTCCTATTGACATGGTCAGATTTATGGACACATGTCTATTTTTGGATTTGAGGGAACAAGAAAAAAAATGAAACTAAGGTATGTTCCAAAGCTCATGAACCAGTGAAAAAACATGAATCTTGGCACAAAGATTTGCCTCCAAACTCAAGATTTTCACATCATGAATCCAAGTTGAAATCGAGGTTGTGATAAAAATGTATGTGTTATTGAACTTGATTTCTTAGTTTCTTTACCATTCGGACAATAAGAAAATTAAGGTGTTAGCTTTAGATTGATTACTTCAGCTTCACTTACATAAGATCCCTTTGAAAATGGGGTTTTTTGGCCTTTTGCTCAGCTAAAGTGCATTGTCTTTACTGGATGAGGCCTGAACTTATTGGATCATAATTGAAACTTACTGAGTGTTGTATCGGAGCCTCAGATGGAAATTTCCTCCCATAATATTAGAAATTGTTTGGGACTCTTACATATGTGGATTCATGGGTGTGGATGATGATTTTGAAAGAAAACTCATGACAAAAATGATATGAAATTAACAAAACAATAGAAAAACTACAATAAATAGTCAGAAAAGGGGTTTTTATAAGCAAACAATAAGCAACGGCTAATTTTCAAACATAAAAACTAGCCGCTGAGCATCAAAATGGGTAATTTTAAGTTATGTGTATTTGGTGAATTAAGTTTCAGAATAGGGGTATTATATGAAATAAGTAATAAAATAGGGGTATTTGGTGAATTTAAAAATTAGGCTAACGGAGGACTAACGGCGCGTCATTAGTAAGGGTATTTTGGGTATTAAGTCATTTGTGAGGGGCATTTGGTGAATTTCTGAAAGTCGAGGGGCATTTGGTGAATTACGCCATAATTCGGGGGTATTTCATGAAAAATCCGTATATTTTATTGATTTTCTGTATTTGGGGTACAATCTCTAATATTTGTTCCTCTGATTCGATCTCCACTTTGAATTTGACTTGGCTCACGGACTTGTTTGATTTGATTCACGAACTGATTTGATTTGGTTCTTGAATGAGGGCCTTCGGGCTTGATCTCGTTCAAGGATGTTGATGTAGAATAGAACGGCACGTCAGTTTTGTATGCTTGTTGTTCTTCTTCCACCGGGATGATTTGCTGTCGATTTGATGTTGCTCGCAAACGAGATAGATCTTCTTGAATAAGGGCCTCCGGGCTTGATCTCGTCCAAGGTTGATCTTCTAGAATGGAACGGCACGTCTATTTGAATGCTTGATGTTCTTCTTCTAGGGAGAGAGTTGTGACTTGACTGGCAAGGAGAGATTTGAGAGTTTTAGGTTTTGCCGTCTGTTTCTCCCCCTCGGAAAATGAAATGGAGCACTCTTTTTATAGAGTTAGGGAACCTCTAGGCTTTTCAATATGCTTTGGGCCTTTTAAGTTGAACTTAACAATCATGACCCATTAAATAGTTTTAACCATTATAACAAACGGGTTTGATTAAAAATAACAAAAATGGGATAAATTAATTCATACACCCAAGTTAATTAATTCTATTGACCGTCAAATAATTAATGAGTCAATATTTTGACTTTTAACCCAAATAATATCCAACGTGGCACATTGACGAATTTTTTGTGCCTACAATACCATCTTACTTCTTTTATCCCACAAATTAGAATTTTCATTTTTCCACTCGCTTTTTCTTACTTTATTCATAATTTTTTAAACACCCCCCCCCCCCCCACATATTTTTACACTCTCTCTTTTACTTTATCCATATTTTATTATACTGACTCACATTTTAACACTTTATCTTTTTTATTTTAATATTTGTGCACATAGTAACTGTAAAAATTATTGTGAAACGGATTAGAAGCATTATGATACATTATATAAGTTGAAATGACATAGGTATTTTATTGAATGAATTTTATTCATTTGATTATTCCACAAAATAAAACTAGAAGTATATTAAAAACTTGCTAGATGAGCAGCAGAAGAAGCAGTCATGTCAATTTAATTCAATGGGGGAAAAAATTGATATTACTATATCAACTATAGGTTGGTATTTTGGCAATGTCTTGAATTCTTCATCTTAATTGTACAAGAAAATATGAAATATCGCGAAATTTTCAAACTCAATATTGAAAAAATTTCAAACTAGAAGTATATTAAAATTTTCATCTTAAGTGTTTAGAATACTTTTCACAAATTACAAACACACAGAACAACAAAATTAGTTTTGGGGGCCATACAAAACTCTTACATATTCGGAGCTACTTGTGTAGAATATGTCTTAAATGGGTCAATTCCCATACTGTAACTCCCCAAGCTCCCAACACGGGGATAGCGAGTCGGGATTCAGGGGCGACGCACCCTGGTTTTTAGGGGTTCGGGGATGCAACTTGCAACGTGGTCCTCGAACTTTACGGTATCCGTTATTCAGCATTAGGGCCTATTTTCTTGACTTTTCCGTATCTATTTAGAGAGTACTATATAAACTTAATTTTTCGGCAATAACCTAATTATGTGTATGTAATCGGTACTCAAGATCAATAAAGCTCCCTCTCCTCTGCATGGTGATGTAACTGACACATTATTAGCGAACCACGTTAAATTTATATGTTCTTTATTTCTTTAAATTTTTTTTGCTTCCGTTATAACACTATTAAAATGAGCTCTATTAGAGCAACTCCAATGGTTTAATAAGGGACTTGCTCACCAAAAAAATGAACATATGAGCAGATAGTCCACCATTGGTACAACTATGACATAGACAGTTGTTAAAACCTTGTAACTATTGTGGGCAGGTAGCTCAAAAAAAAAGTAGCTCAAATAAATAAAATTTTAAATTAAATATTATAGGGAACTACAAGGTATTGTAGCCCACCAATATAAAAATTTATAGCTTAAATCAATTATACCTAGAAATTTGATGTGGCAAACTTAACCACAACACTTGTAGCTCACCATTGAAATTGCTATTAGACTCCCACATTATGATGCAACAAAGTCAGTTTATTTAACTAGTTTTTGTCATGGTGTTGTGTGACTTGTGTCAATGGTTCATTCAAGAAACAAGGAGTTATCCTCTTTGCCAATTCGACAAGATCACTACTTATATAATAATTTTCAGACTTCAAAAGTCTTCAGAAAAATTATATATATATATATTAAATAAATCTTTATAATTTGTTTCCCTCTTTTTGGGTTTTATTGATGTCATTAGTAGAATTAAGGTTCAATTGAATGGTTGAGTGGTACTTCGCTTGTACTACTTGGCAATAATTTTTAAAAGTTCAAGATCTTTGTTAGAGAAAGAATCATACGCGCAATTCATATATCCCGATCACCTTCATCCGGTAAATAAAACCAGACAGAATATATATAATTAATCCTAATTTTTATATTAGGTTGCGTTATTTATTCGATCACCTTATCTGACCTTAACTGAGTTATTTGAAATTAACTATTAAAACTTACCAAAGTTTCATTTAGTTATAAATTGTGTTTAGATAGTACTTATTTTTCCTGAACTTAACTTTTATCTGAACTATTTTACTCTCGATAAGTGAAGATAAGGTAAAAAGATCAAAAGAACAACTAGCCGAACATGGCCTAAGTATTATGGACTTGATAGTTGCATGTTGCCACTAGTGTAATACTACAATATACAAGAAACGAATTAAATCAACATTAGTTTTACAAATTCTAATTAAATTACGAAATGAATTGAAATAGAGAAACAATCAAATCTTATAAATATTCAACCATTTACCATTAGTGGATGATATATATATTGAGGGGCGAAAGTTTCATATGTATGCTCATCTTGCAAGCAAATGATTTTGTCAAAAAATAAATCTATAAATACACACGATTTTAATTTCAACTTAATCCCTAAAAATAAACTCACAAAAGTAGAGAAACAAAAGATCGATATGGCCAAATCAAATTACTCGGTTAATGTAGTGGCATTCTTCCTCGTTTTCACCCTTCTTATAAGCAATGGTAAGTTAACCTGTAATTTTGCATCTATTACTTTACTTTATACTAAAACAGACACCAGGAATGACACGTGTCACTTCCTGGTGCAAAATTTTCCCGCCAAAAACCATTTTCCTAAAAAAATATTTATTTTATTTTATTTTTATTCTCTATCATTTTTTATAAACTATTTATGTATGGAGAAAATATTAGTTCATAATTCTAGCAACAATAGAGACTACACAATAATAATTTTGCTAAATATTTTTTGGTAATATTTTAGTCAAATCGGTATATTAATGAAAACATATTCACTCAATATGTTTGTCACATTTGCATATTACACATATAATATGCATATTAGATGAATAAATTTAAATGTTTATATTCAAAACATTATAATTATGCAGTAGCATGGGGATGTTCAGTTAATTATTTTGTAAAAAACTGTTTATATGGATCTAATCTTGTTATATACTTAAAGTGTGTTCTGTTTACTTATTTTGTACTTATTTTTTCTGAACTTGTCTTGTTTGAATTTATTAAAAATTATTTGAACTTATTTTTCCCGAAATAAGTAAAAACAACTAGTATTTGGGCCCGGGCGATGCCCCGGATTATTTCGTGAATAACAATAATTATCATATTTTTTAAATGTAATTTTGTTTGAGTTTTTTTGAGAAGATAATTTTTCTATATTATATTAAAATTAATTTGCATATATAACATGTAAAAGATTATAGCTCAATTGGTTAATGGTCTAGTGTTGATAGTGGAGGTTGCGGGTTCGATTCCTATGCAAACCATATATCTCTTTTCACTGACATGTAAACGCTTGTAAAAACGCTTTTTAACACATAGTTTGTAGAGTTTATGAATCAACAAATGTGACAAAGATATGTTATTTTTTCTTGTAATTTTTCAGACATCGCAATAGTAAAGGGTGACAATCATGCTGATGAATCCGAAACACCACTTGAGTTTCCTAGAAAGCTATTAGAAGCCATTCATCACTGTGGATGGTGGACGCATACTCACTTTGGCAGAGCAAGATGCTTGTCTTTCTTTGGTAATAGAAGGTGTCGCGCAAGCTGCAGGAGTTCTGGAGCAGTTACCGGGGAGTGCAAATGGCGTGCACTAGGTTGCTCATGTTACTTTGGGCGTTGTTGATCTTATTTGTCCTTAAAACAAAGTATGTAATATATAATATTATAAAAAGTATAAATAATTGGTGTGTTGTGCTTGTGTATATGTTAGAGTGTGTCTCGTTTTTCTTTTTGTACATGTAACAAATAAAGATGTAAGATTTACAAGCACATCACTATATACCAATATATGTCCTCCATTGCGAAATAAAGTTTGTGAGTGAAACAAAATTCGTTGCTAAGCTATACACACGTCTCAAGTGCAATGCATAGTTTACTAAGGGGCCGTTTGGTTGGAGAAGGAGAAAGGGAAAGAGAATGAGAATGGGAATCAAGGAGAATGTAATTAAAACCCTTTGTTTAAGAGTAGTATGCTGACTCGTGGAATTGCTTAGATATTTTGTGCAAAAGGTACCAAGAGATCAAATCAGAATCAGCCCAATAGACCCAAGGTTCTTCAACAAGGATTGGGCTCACATATGTGATTTTATTCGGTTAATCCCTCCACCCTTAAAAAATGACTCATAGAGCAAAGTATACTATTACTTGACTAATTAATATTAGGGAGTAATTTGTGTACGTGCGTTGGTAAAGTGGTTGGGCTCATGAAAAAGATAAAGAGAGAGCGAGTGGAAAAATTTATCATTTAAAGTATGTGACAAACTTAGGTCATGTTCTTTTCGCATTATCATTGTTACTTATTGGATCAGATCTTATTAGACCATGACTTTTTTTTACTCACCTTATTCTTACTGAGTACTTTTTACTTTCTATATTATTCTTATTATTATTTTTTAATCTTATTCTTATCAATGTTACCATTATTGTTATTATTATTATTTATTATTATAATTATTATCATGATTCTTTTGTTGTTTTTATTGCCTAACACGTACTATTACCCAAATATTCTTATTAACGTAGAAATCCATCTTTAATTTCCTTAATTATAATAACAACAATAAAAACAACAATAATATTAATAATAATAACAATAATAGAAATAGAAATAATAATAATAATAATAATAATAATAATAATAATAATAATAATAATAAAATATATACTCTCTCCATCCCAAATTAGTTGTTACATTTACCATTGCACAAAGTTTTAGGTGATAAGTGGTTGTTTGGTTATCAATTGTTATTTTATTGAAAAAGTACATGTGATAGAAGTTAGTGGGGTATTTTTTTAATTGAATGAGAGAGAGTGTAGGGACAAAAAAATTTAGTGGGGAGAGAGAGACAATATAATAATGGTGGAGACATTCCTAATTTAGAAGTGTAACAACTAATCTGGGACGGACAAAAAAGGAAAGTGTAACAACTAATTTGGGACAGAGTGAGTAATAAAAATAATACGGAGTACATAACAAAACAATAAGAAAAGTTTAGTTCAGATCAGACCAGGTCAGACCAGAAAGAATCAGACCAGACCAGAGCAGACCAGGCAAATAGAACGGGTCCTTAATGTGATACCGTAAAAAAGAATATAGAGTAATCTTTTAAGGTCAGAGAGACTATGAGTTAAGTTGCCCTGTAGACTTTATTTCTCTTAAACATATCTAAATTCATTTTTAATGAAACAGATATAAATAAGGTGAATATAAGACCTTATTGTGTTCGAAATTGTCTAAAACAAATGCATTGTCATAAATTGTCTAATTGTTTGGTAGATTTTCTCCATCTAAACTTATTTTGTCTAAATAATTCAAATAAATTTAAACGTTTTTTTCTTGACGAGAATAGAGCTTTATTTGACTTATATATTTGTCAATTCTAAATGGTACTTCCTCGGTATTTTAAAAAGAGATACACTTTGACCGACACGTAGTTTTAGGAGGATGAGTTGAATTTGTTAAAATAAGATGAAAGTCGGTAGTGTGTGGATTATTTATTATAGTAAAAAGATGATGTGAGTAAGTGTAGGGACCACAAAAAAAGAGAAATATTAATATAGTTGGAAATGGAGACCAAAACATGTCAAAAAAGAAAAGTGTATCTCTTTTTAAAATACGACCGTTTAAGAAAAGTGTATCTCTTTTTAAAATACAGAGGGAGTATCACTCTATCAGGATATGCGCGCTGGCTATTATTTGATAACAATGTAACAAATTGGTTATAGACTGTTAATCATATCTTAACTTTGTTTATATAAAAGTTAGGCTCCTTTCTATTGGACTTATTTTGACTGAACTTATAGTATATATTTGAACTTATCTGATAACTGAACTTATCTGAACTTAACTGGACTTATCTAAACTTATCTAAACTTATTTTATCCGAAAATACTTATTTTGTCTAAAATAAAATCATTTGTGTGTGAAAATGTTTGAAAAAAAACTTACTTTTGCTGAATTTATATTATCCGAACTTATCTGAACTTAACTGAACTTATCTGAACTTATTTTGTCTGAAATAAGTTAAAAAAAGTCGAACAGAACAGAGCCTTAGTGTTTAGCAAGAACCACATGAATGATATTTTATACGAATATCGTAACTTTATAAAACAAAGGCCCTACAGAGTATGTATTTAGTTGCTTAGACAAATGTCAAGATTGTTCAAGTCAGTTTCGTTTATTAAATGAGTTTAAATTTTTATGAGTACTAGTTTACCTTTATTATATAAGTGAACGTATGAGGCAGCGTCAAAAAAGTAATTGACTATTACCCCTTTATTTAAATCAGAGAAAGAAAATTAAACACACAAATATTTTATAGTATAATAACATAGAAGAAAATGAATTTTCAAGATATTTATCAAAATCACCAAAATATTAAAATTAGGAGAAAATTATCATTAAAAGAGCAAGAAATAATTAATCAATCGTGTGTATAGAAATTTAATTTATTAATGAACAAGTTTTGAGCGAACTTGTTAATTAACGGCTCGCTGACACCCTAACCATAATGCACCTTAAGAATAACTAAACCAACAACAAAATTCGGGCCTAACAATTCTTGTTAACCAGCCCAAACATACCTGATACGTTTACGTTACAAAAATAAAAAAGGATTATTTGATTCGTTCTTTTCAATTTTCATATCCTGTCTTCCAAAAATAAAAGTTACATTTTGAATGGAGGAGGAAGATGGGTTTTGCAGCAACAATGGGAGTGAAAATGGTGGTTGCAGAACACTTGAAGAACAAGTTTATTGGACCAATTTCAAGTCAATGCGTTTTTTCCAAATTCTTTCACCCGATTTCCGTTCCCAACTTGTAATCTCTATCTCTCTCTCTCTTCTTTCTTAATTTGGGCGTTAACCTTTATGTTTCTTGGTTTTTGCTTTATATTAATTCATATTTGCATGTTCATTTTTGTCTCTTAATTTGGGTTTGTGAATGACTAAGTATTACAATGGCAGTACAAATTACAAATGCGGATGAGGGTTTGAATTAACCTGAGACCTATCGTACATAGACCCTCGATGGTTGTTAGTGGGCTTGTTTAGAAGTATGATATGAATTTGAGTTTAGTTTCAAGAATTGACATGTTTTGACCTTTAAATTGTGAGTAGGGTTTGTCTTGAACTTATACATTTGTGTTTTAGGCCTGCAAATGTGCAATAAGATGTTTCAGAAGTGCAAATTGTGATTCATGTTGTTGTATCATGTGATAGTGCTATGTTACTCGGGTATCCATGTTGGACACGGGTATGAGACTAAGTGTCCGACTCGGCTAGTATGTGAAAAATTCCACGATTTAGGTCCAAAATGAAGTGTCCAATGTTCATACTCATTTCCGAGTGTCAAAGATCCAACACATCAACCCGAGGTGAAATGAAGAGTCCAACTAACATATACGAAGTATAGTGATAGTGTCTTCCTAATTCTTTCAGGCTGAACTTTGAACATAACATTTTTCCACAACATATTAGTAGAGTTAATGGAGGAAAAAAGTATGTATGAAAGTATAAGTTTAATACTAATATGAAAATGCATCTATCATGTTGTAAATCAATGTTATTTTCATAAATTTGTGATCAAAGTATCGAATGCAAACAAGGTGACAAACATTTTTGATCGGGTGGGAGTGTGAGAGCTTAACTTTATACCGGAGTACGAGTAGTAATTTTCAGTTTTGGCACGGCCCTTCACAACTTTGGCACAAACACTGTCGATTTCCATTTTCGCTAATCCATTACAAATGTAAATTAGGAGTTTGGAAAAGAAATTAAAGGATTGGAGTGAGATTGTGATTTGTGAGTGTTACAAGTATTTTTCTTAGTTTATTGCTTTGATTGGTGCCTGGGTAGGTTTTTTAGTGGGGGGCGTAGCTTAGTTAGATTTATCTCTTAATTTTGGGTAATGATAAAGGTCGCAAGTTGCGACAACATTTAGTTGTCGCAATCTTACATGTCGCAGTTTAATTGGTACATATAAGCGCCACGTATGCTATGCGTCATCATAAATATTTTACTATCAATGCAATATTTTTACTATAAAAATATATAAATTAGGTAATCGATGTAAAGAAGGAAACAAATCAGAATATTAAGATTTTCCTACCTTTTTTTTAAACATATATAATAGATTATATAAGTTAAATATTTTAGTTTCCAATTTAAATCATTACACATAAGCATGCCATGTCATCATTGTGACACGGCTTAAAGGTCGCATGTTGCGACCTTTATCATTTTCGCTTAATTTTAACATCCTTGAAGCATAGAAGTTAGGTTTTCTTTTGCCAATTTATGTCCTTAAATGTGTATCGACTATCAAGTGCTTCGAGAACGTACTGTTCTTCATCCGACTCACTAAGGAATGACAACTTTTTGTTGCAATAACTTTTCCCATGCAGAAATTTATATGAGTTATGACTTATGGTTCATTTGATTGTTAGGAATGGCATTGGTGCCAAAGTCTTAGTTTCTGGAAGAAACTGATTGAGGAGACTAAGTTTTAACAGATACAATCTAATTAATAGTGTGTTTTAACCCATTCAAGGTGATGCTAATAAAATGATTCTTATTTCCTTTTTGATTTTCACCTAATTTCTTCATTTTTCACTTGGGATTTTCTTGTGTTGCTCTGTACTTTGTCAAGCAAATCACTTCCATATTACACTTAAAACAAATATTAGGCATAATTATTCAAAAACTGATTGGAAATGTACTTGCGAATGTCCATTTATGTACGTATTTGTTTACTATCAGGCTCTGTCGTTAGAAGATAAGTACTTTGTACAGTGATGTTTTGCTTAGGAAGAAACATTGTCTTGTTTTAGTTCCCTTGATACGACTTTTTTTTGTGTGTTCCAGTTATTTGCATTCTTTGATTTGCTTGAACTTTCATTTGCATTTTTTTGTGTATCTAGCATGGGTTTGTTAATGTACTTCACTTTTTTGTATTCCGTATTCTCTACAACTTTCATTGCATTTATAACCAGAATTATGTGCTTACTCAATCGGTTGTAACATGAATATTGTCGGAAGTATTGGATATAACGTATAAACCGAAACATTTGTTGTATGTGGATGAATTTCTGAAACCTGATTTGATTCCCTGATGTGTTAATTTTCATGTGAATTTATGGATTATCAGATGATCCCAAAGAAATTTTCTGAAAACATGAGGGACAAATTACCTCATAAGGTAATCCTCAAAAGTCCCGGGGGTGCTGCATGGGAGGTACGGCTCATGAGGGATAACAACGACACCTTTTTCTCCGGAGATGGATGGAAAGAGTTTGCAAAAGCTCACAACTTCAAGGAAAACGACTTGCTCGTGTTTAAGTACATCCGTGAATCCTGCTTTAAGGTTTTGGTGTTCGGTGGAGGAAACTTGTGTGAGAAAGCTGATTCATACTTTGTGAAGAAATCTGTTCTTGGAAAAAATGATGCAGGTGAAAATTCTCAGTTGAAGAGAAAAAGTACTAATGAGAGAACTGACAAGGTTGTCGGAAATGATGAGGAGTTATTATTGGAGACTGATGATTCGGACAATGAAAAAGACGCTGCAGAAGCCTCGAGGAGGAAGAGTCGTCGTAGGCACTCCATATGTAGCTTGAGGAACAACGGTGCTGATGTTGAACCTCACACACCAAACAATGTACCCCTAAGTGCAGCGGATAAAGCAAGAGCTATGCAATTGGCGAGCCAGGAAACGACAAATGAGAGCTTCACTGTCGTCATGAAAGCTTCTAATGTTTCCTTTTACTATCGCTTGGTAAGCCTTCGCTGATAACTCCTTTTGTTTAATTTATACCTGATCATCATGAGCCCGGCCCGAAAAATAGCAGGTTTGGGCAACTCAAATTTGCAATTTTAGTTATAAATTTGGTCCGTCCTGAATGGCCCGAAAAGCCCGCTATTTTTTGCCCGAAATAGCGGGTTTTGGGTAGAAAATTCGGGCCATAGTTGGCCCGGCCTGACCTAATGGAGAGAATTTTCAAGGTGTGGCCCATCCCACAATTTGATGAGGTCTAATTTAATTGAGCTTAAATGAACACACCTTGTTGATTGGATTTCCTGATGCAGCGTATACCTTCACCGTGGGCAAGGACTTACCTTACTCGGAAAAACCAGTACATGGACCTTCGTGCAGATGGGAGAAAGTGGACCGTGAGGTTTAATACCGAACCTCGGTATGGAGGCGGGGTGCTTGTTACAGGGTGGTACAAGTTTGCTATAGATAACTTGTTGCAGGAATTTGATGTCTGCTTGTTTAAGCTGGTAAGCCAAAAGGGTGAGCCTGTTGTATTTGATGTCTCAATATACCGCGCTGCACCTTAGGTAGTAGCTCTTCACACTTCTTAAAAAACAGTCTGACTGATTACTGAGGTAGAAACTTTGAATGGTGATAATTTTTTTCTTAGAGAAGTTCAGGTTTCTTCCCCTCCCCCCCCCCCCCCCCCCCCCCCCCTTTTTTCTTTTCTGTATTGCTGTGATTATATATGTTTCTACGACCCTCTCCCCTGCCGGTTAGCCTGTGCAAGTTTGGTTAATGATGAGGGTATGCATTTGCTATATATGATGAGGGTATGTATTTGTTAATCAGTTTAGATAAGTTGCAGTAAGGTCTTATCAGGTCAATATGTTTCAATCAGGTCTTATAAGTTTCAAACAGGTCCTATTTATTGACTCTCTCGAGCTTACTCTTTTGCAACCCGGTTTAATCATGTTCATTAAGTTTCATTCAGGTTTAATCAATTCAGATAAGTTCAGGTTCATCCGCGAAAAGTACATCCGCTAATCTAAACAACTTGTTTGCCACCTCTACTTGTAATAGTGAGACATGTTCTTGTTTGAGTTCTGATGACGAATGGATTGGGCTTTTGGTCCATCATAGCTCATTTAGCTAATTTCATTCGTTCAGCTAAGCGCTTGTCTATTTGGGGCCATTTATAGTTGTGGTCTTGGGCCCATGGTATATATGTGTAATAGTATTGATTCAAGATTCTAATTTCTTACGCCCCATTTTGTATTGATTCAAGATTTCTTATAAAATTTAGGTACACTTATAAGTGTTTGGTTGACAAATTATAAACTCGGAATTTTCTAGAAAGTGAAAGAATATAATGTGTTTTTATGGACAAAACATGAAAATTTGATATTTCTAAGAAATTATACTTCCCGTCATTTGAAGGAAATTACTTATCTAGGTCCCTACGGCTCTACGTAAGTGGAAATACACAATGTAAGGTTCATGATTAACTAAACAAACTATGAATTTCCAGTGAAATGCTATTATATGTGGACAAAAACTTCCTTATTACTCCGTATAAAACTATTTCGTGGCCTATTCAACCAAACAAGTTTCAAGTGTAGCACTTCCATAGTTCCATTGCTTGTTTGGTGGGTAGTCCAAAATCAATTACACAATCAGTTGAAATCAAAATTCGAATTGTTACGATATTTGTTCAAAGGGGCACCTGGTACCAATTCATATGTAGTCCTTCACTCTATAGGCCCTGTTTGGCAATTGACTGTTGGCTGTCGGCTGTCGACTGTCGGCTGTTTTACTTGGCTGGTTTGAATGGTTGTTCAAGTTGGCTGCTTTTGTTGGCTGTTTGACTATGGATTGGTTACAAATATGTTTGGTAAAATCAGTTGTTGGTTGTTGGCTGTAGCTATGTAAAATGATATTTAAGGACATTTAATGTCCTTTTTTCATTTTTAATACATACTTATGTACGGAGTAAAACGTAATAACAAATAAATTAAATATACATTAAAAATAAATTACTTTATGCAGTATAATTAATAGAATATTATTTTAACTAATAACTAATAATTAATAATTAATTGTTACTAACTAATAAATACTAATTACTAATTAATTAATAATTAATAATTAACTTGTATTCGGCTCGGGGTGCCCCGAGTTACTAATTTTACCAACACAATGTGGTGTGTAATACGTGAAAAGTTAGTATATACTATACGATTTGATGTTTCAAGTTATATATATTTGCGTGCAAAAAAAAATACCATATCCCATGGTTAGCTAAGAGTTATTATTTATTATTTATTAATTATTAATTATTAGTTAATTAGTTAAAAATAAGGACAAAAAAGTAATTTAGATAGTGAAAAGCCAAAAGCCAACTCCAAAAAGCTAGTAACATTAGCTTTTCATTTTTGGCGGAAAAGCTGGTTTTCAGCTAGCTAAAAAGCCAGTTACCAAACATATTTTTTTGGCTGTTTGACCAGATTAAAAGCCAACAGCCAAAAGCCAACCAAAAAGCCAGCAAAAAGTCATTTGCCAAACAGGGCCTATGTTGCTACATATTTGGTCCCTTTACTCTTTTTTCTAAGTTCCTAAAGTGAAGCCCTGTTATTTTAGACTTATTTTTTAAAGATAAAGAGAAGGAGAGAAAGAACGAGTAGAACAACTAGACGACTATGTTTAAAGAAAATGGGTTAAACGGTACTCGTATAAGTTAATTATTAGAAAGAAAGTGTTGTAATTTCAGCAGAACGAAGTGACTTATGTAACAGGACTTATGTAACAGGGATGTACGTACTCAACACATTAGAAACCTCGCAGTTGAATTATTGATCACCTCAAAGAACCTTAAATTGTGTGCATACTGTTTGTATTGAAATCCATGTACAATCCATGTACCATGTGGAAATTAAAACCTTATTACAAATGGTAATGTACTTGTAATGGAGTACTATGTTTAATGTTTGGTAGAAAAGGACCAGCTAATTTATTAGCTGTTTGGGTTAGATCGTGAACAATATTATAATTAATGACAATTAATTAATTACTGTATTGTAGCTTCCATCAATATAGTAACTTACTAAGCATTTATCCCTTTGGTGCTCTTAATTTGCACTTAAAGATCACTGCCTAATTTTAGTACTATCTCCCCCGTACGTGCATGAAAATGATATGTGAATGCCCACGCTTGTTGTACAAAACTTCTTCCGTTTTTTTATACTTGTAACTAAAGTTCTCAATTTTCAACCCGAATTGTTGAACCAACTGAGTTAATCCGATCGTTAAGAACCCGAATCGTTAATAACCCATGAGTTGGAACCCAAAACCTGTCCAATCCAATAATATTCAACCCGAACTCGGACCGTCTCGAAAATATTAACCCGATTAAGATCCAATACCCAATAACAAACTGTCATGCGTCAACTCGAACCGTTTCTACCCGAACCGAATGGACCCGGAAACCGTTGATTATCCGATTTGTTTCAATCAACCGTTTCAACCCGGGAAAATCCGTTCACAACACGAACGGTTTCAACCCGGTCCGTTTACAACCCGAACTGTTTCAACTCGGACCGTTTCAACTCGGACCGTTTCCAACCCGAATTGTGTCAAAACGGACCGTTTACAACCCAAGTTGTTTCAACGTACTCGAACCGTTTACAACCCGTTTAATTCAAACCGTTTATAACTCGTCTCCCCCGAACTACAAGACAACCGTATAACACGTTTTATTTGATCCAAATTAAAAGTTGTACTATGGACTATAACGTTTTTATTAATTAATGACAATATAAGAAAGATAATAAATTAATAATTAGGCTAATAGTTTACATCAAAAATACTCTGTAATAAACTATAAATTAATACCTGATACGGTCAGAATTTTCACATCGAATTCGTACGGCGTTCTCTTAGGTAGCAAAACCAACATCGGTAATCCATATCATCCATCTAAGCAATAATTATCACGTCCTATAAAACTAACCCTTGGAGGAAGTAAACTATATTATAGTTACAGGAGGTAATGTTGATCTGGACGTGCTTTAGGAGACGCTGAGCAAATGATAGACGATGGACAGAGACCTTGAGAAATGTCTATGCATTTCATTTTTCTTAATTAACTAATCACTTAATTTTTCTGTAAAGATGTCGTGTAAGAAATAAATAAGTTCAAGTTGTTTGATCTTGGGAGATCGGTTCTGAATTATTCCGGACAATACCAGTCTTGTCCTGAAAATTCCAGATCGGAATAGTTCTAAACCTGTTGATCCGGTTGTAATTTTTGCCACTTCTTCGTTTATTAAAAGAAAGTTGTTGTACATTTCTATAGTTGATGCCTGTTGTATATTTATATGACAATTATGACAAAAATCTGTTTCGTATTTATATGACAAATTTTTTTAAAAACCTACCTCAACTTTCTATAATAAATACAACACTGAGTTTGGCCAAATCGAGTATCCGAATAGTTGTTTATCAACCGAGTAAGTAACCAAACATGTTATAATCTAAACTTGTTTAACATATTGTTCTTTATCGGATGTATTTCCAATAGAGCTATATATATATTATTGTATTATTATAATCTTGTAGAATTATATAGATATATGTAAACTGATCTATAATCTCATAAAGTTATATAGAATTAGATAGTTGTAAACAAATTATCTCACAAAGTTATATACTTATATAATTACACAATTATGTCGTTGTAGATTTATATCCTTATATAGTTATAGTTTTGTAGGGTTCTAGTTTAAACTAGTTATGATCATCAATTCATCAGTTATTAGCTTATTAGAGTAATCAAATGTAGAATGTTATATTTGACAATGTTATACGGAATAGAACTTATGAATTTGTATTATTTTAATTTATTAGTCTTGCGCTCTTATATTGACTCATATTCAACTGACTAATCGATTACTAAACTAAATTGATATAATTCAATATGTTATAATCTTATTATAAGTAAGTTATAACCAAAGACCCAATCGAAACACTATGTTGTTTTAACTGAATCGACTTAATTCATTAACAATTGAAATTGTTTGTCTCGTTTCGTTGTTGAACATGTTAGTCTCGTTGTTGTTTAAACCAATATGAATATATGTTAAACTTGTATTTACAAACTTTACAAATTCATTACATATCAGTTCATCATTATCGATTATTAATTACTATATTATTTAGTTATTAATTCATAAATAAATGCATGTTTCATGAATACGAAGTGATAAATTCTACTACGTATTAGTCATTAGTTCATCGTTATCTATGATAAAACTAAGTCATATACTATATATACTCACTAACTCTGCTTGTCTTAAAATTTTAACACTTTTAAAATTTAGTTACCGCCCTTGTCTCTTATTTAAGACATCCATATTATAATATAAACGTATTGAAAATTATGACCTTAATAATAACCCGATATTGTATATAATTTATTTTCGAATTGACCTGACTAGACATGAACCTGTTACAATCCGGCTATACCCATTTACAACCTGACGTGCTCCAACCTGACACCAACCCGATATGCATCCGACCCGATACAACCCGATTAAACCCGTTTACAACCCGACCCGACACGAATCCGACCTGATATAAACCCGATCCGACGTAAACCCGTGCCAACCAACCCGAACCGATTCGACCCGTTATTTTTTCAATCGAGCTGATCCGACCTGATAACCAAATTAACTCATTTTAACCCAAACCGATAAATCCGACCCAAATCTGATTCGTTTGTTCGAATTGACACTCCTATTTGTAACGCACCTTCTTACATGCAATTTATGGAGGACGGGGGAGATTAGAGAAAGTAGCTAGAAAGATAAATTATCTAAACCAAAAATTTAGTACGAATAAGAGGATCATATAAGAGTATAAACTAGTTTTTCTTTACGTGCGTACGTGTCTATAGTTCTCCATGTAACGTGGCATGAGTAATGAGTTTAGCATTACACTTGTAAATTAACTTTGATAGAAAAGATACTATATCCTTACTTGCTTGCTTGTGTAGTAATAAAAATCAGACAAATCAGTGTTTCCCACTCCTGGACTTAATTAGACTTGTCAAATCCTTACAAACCAATTCAAGTAAACAACGCACTACTCTCACAGTTCCTCCCTTTGCTTCAATTTTCTCACAGAGATTCCTTTTCCTCTTCCAAACATCGTTCTTTGATCGATCTTGCAAACAAACCACACCAAGCCGCCCATGCAGCCGAAAATGCCAAAATCAGGGCAGTTTAGCAGCGGTAGTAACCCAGTTAAGGTTGCCGTGGTGGCGGCGGCGGCGGCGGCAACTGCTAGAAATCACATCGAAGAATTGAGAAGCAAAAAGTTCTCAATTGGGTCGAAAGAAGCAAACCCATTAACACAAGATTTACACCATGCAGTTACTTGTCTTTCGGCTGAACTTTATACGAAAGACGTCCATTTTCTCATGGAACTTATACAGGTTTATTTATAAATTCTCAAATTTGCTTCCATTTTCTGCATTTGTAACATGCCGCCATGCCACATGCAACACCATTGATTAATTGTTATTGTGATTATTACTTATATATATCTATACCTACTATCGATCTAAACTTTATTCTAATTCTCATGCCAATTTAAGTTTTTGGTTTTTTACTTGCCTTTGTCAAAGGACCAACTCAACCAAAATCTTAAGCTGATGGTTGAAGCCCAAGATTAGTTTTATACTCTATTACGCTCCCTCACATGAAAGCCCTTTGGGCTTGAAGTGTGGATGCAGCATAGGCCCCTCGTATCCCGGCGCGAAATATTCCACTTTGAAAGGAGGGGTGGATGAGATTCGAACCCGTGACCTTTGCGTCACGTTAGCTCTGATACCATGTCAAAGGACTAACTCAATCAAAAGCTTAAGCTGATGGTTGAAGACCCAAGATTAGTTTTATACTCTATCAGCCTTGCATGTTGCATGAAATGTTTAAGTGAGTTTTGAAGGTTCGTTTCACCTATAATGTTAGGTCGACATAATTAATTTCACCGATGCAATGAATTAGATGGATGTAAGAGTATGAGTAGTGGTGAGTTAGTAATAACTCACAACTCTCTCCTACTTGTGAGTTAACTCACCCTTGTAGGTGGTAACTCACAACTTCACCGTGGGGAGTAGGGATGGAAATGGATGGGATTTGGGTCGGGTGGAGCATCACCCGCATCCATCCGCTCCACCCGATCCATCCATCACCCGGCTTGCCTATCACCCGGATTCTATCCATCCATCACCCACGGGTGAATCGGGTGGATCGGGTGAATTTCGGGTGAAAATACGATAAATTTCTTGTATAAAAATACCAACTAATACGAAAAAAAATATTACTCCGTACTAAAATACTTTCAACGTTTAGTTCCACGACATGAGAACTTTCCACTGTTCGGAAAAATTACAAACATTAAGCGTACACCACTTGACTTTAATAAATTTCCAAATAAAAGAAGAGTTCAACAATAAAATTAAAACAACAAAGTCTGTACTCTGTAGCTAACAGCAGGTACAAAATAAAGATCATTGGCACAACAAGTCAGCAACAACATCAAGCAGCAGTAGGTTAATTAGCAGCAGATCAGCATCAACTCAACATCATCTTCCAGCATGCAAGCTTCCAAACCATCTTACATTACATGGCATTAAAGTAATCTTCATCTCCCTATAAAATAAATGATTAAGGTATGAATATACACTTCTTTAAATGTTACCATCACGTACATAGTTAAATATTTAATGAACTTACCGAGTCATCAAGATCAAGCACATCGCTCCCATACCCACCACTTGTTTCACATTCCATAGGGTCATCGTCTTCTAAAATTGTAGCACAAGATTGAGCATTGTCGAATGAATTACCTATTTAAAGTAGAAAATATATCAAATAAAAAATAAACTACGAGTATACAAATAAAATATAAGTAGTAGTGTTATGTTACCTGAATAATCTCCGATTATCCAATTTTGCAGGCACATTAAAGCTTCCACGGTGTTTTGAGCAAGTCTAGAACGAGAAGGGCTAACAACTCTACCTCCCATACTAAATGCACTTTCGGATGCAACTGTGGATGCCGGAATTGCTAGTATATCCTTAGCAATTCTTTGCAATGTTGGATACTTGAGCTCAATGTTCCAATACTTGAGAATATCAAAATTGCCATTCTCCGGCAAGGCATCTTCCTCTAAGTAATGGTCTAACTCAGACTTTACATTCACCTTTCTCTTTTTGGTTTTCTTCACTCTACTCCACTTATCACCACCACCATCATCACCAACACTATTACTATCTAAACAAGATGCAGAACGTTTTCCAAGCACACTACTTTCAGAAGGAGTGGACGAATATGCTTCATTTGAGAAAACTTTATCTTGATATTCATATAAGAGTTCATATAAAGTGTTTTTGACCCTCTCAATTTCCATATCAGAATCAATACCATAAATCTCACTGAAATAAAATTCCACACATTCCAACTTGTTCCTAGGATTCAAAATGGCAGCAATAGCTAAAACCTCATTGATGGTGCTCCAATACTTATCAAACTTTTCAATCATTTTTTTTGCCATGTCCCTGATAACTAGGGGTTCACATTGCAACCATGAAGTAAGAGCAAGTTTGATTTCACACACTTGGCGAAAGAATAAATTAGAAGTTGGATACTTTCTACCAGAAAACAACTCAGTCAATTTGTGAAACCTTTTCAACTTTTCACACACTAGGGCTGTAAATTCCCAATCTTGTTGGGTTGGAAGTGTGAATTTCAAACGAGGGCTTTGACGCTTAATACTTGCAAACACATCTTTATATGGTAACACAGTTTGAAGCATTAGAAAAGTTGAGTTCCATCTAGTTTTACAATCAAGAACAAGCTTTCTAACTTCTTCACTTTTCATAGACTTCACTTTATTTTCAAAAGTTTCAATTCTTTTAGGAGTTGCAACCCAAAAAGCCACACAATCACGAACCCTCTCAATACCTCCACCAATCACATCCAATCCATCTTGCACAACTAAATTAAGAATATGCGCACTACATCTCATATGCAAAAATCTACCCTTCAAAATCAATGATTATTCACTAAACCTTGGTTTTAAAATATCCAACATAGCATCATTCGTAGTGCAATTATCAACAATCACAGATGAAATCTTTTCAGCAATATTGTACATATTAAGTGAATCCAATAAAACTTGAGCAAGTACGTCCTTTGTGTGTGGACAAGGAACATAAGTAAACCTATATTTCAATAAAGGACAACAAAATAATCACAAACCAGTAATAGAACAAGTAAATAAGCAACAAACTAAAATCTGGACAGCAAGGTTTTAGCACCAAAAGTATCAAAAATATTCACCCAAACATGTACAGAAACTATTATAAGAAAGAATATAGTCATGTAAGAATTATTACCTCAAAGTTTTGTTACGTAGTACCCAAAATTGGTCAATATAATGGGCAGTCACAGCCATATAACCTTTCTTTTGATTCGAAGCAGTCCACATGTCTGTGGTGATGGCAATTTTTGACTCATTATTCTCCAACACCTTTTTCAAGCAATTTTTCTCACTTACGAACATCTTCAAGATATCTGATCTCAAAGTAGGACGAGATATGATCTTGAAGCTAGGATTCAAGCTACTCACGAATCTTCTAAAACCAAAATGTTCCACTATGGCCAATGGATACTCGTGAACAATCACCATATTAGCTAGCTCCTTCCTTGACACTTCTTGGCTAAAGTTTGTATTCTCCACACTACATGTCCCATCACTCCTCCGATTAACGCTCAATAATTTTTGGCGAATATCAACTTTCTGGTTTTTCTTAGTGCACCTTTTGGTTAAGTGATCATTAAGGTGAGAAGTCCCATTGGTGGTGTTAGCCGACATCAATTTGTTACAGTGAATGCACTTCGCCTTGAACTGATCATTTACCGTAATCCTTTCAAAATGATTCCACACAGGTGATGTAAGTTTTCTTCCTTTGCGAGAAGATGTAAGTTCACTTGGTTCTGGTTGTACCCCAGGTTCATTAGCTTCACCAAGACGAGAAGACGATTGTTGGCGAGAGCTATTGGACTGTGAATGATATAATGGCGGGCGGGGAGGAGGTGGTGGCATACTGTTGGGAACGGGACTAGGAGATACAGTAGAAGGAGTCGAGCGAGGTAATGAAGACTCATATCCAGAATCATTACCATCCATCATTGTATACTATTATATGTTCCTGCATAATTAAAAAATCAACAAAACAATAAGAGAATATTAATAAGGAAATGTCATTTATTAAAAGAGATTAAGAATTTGTGTGAACTTGTTAACTAACTATACATTCAGTAAGGTCAGATAGTTTGTTCTGCAGCTCCTCTGTAGTATTTAACATGTAAATAGAAAAACTCTATTTAACTTTTTCTAGAACCAACAATAAAATAAGGCAACAACTAAAACCCCAAATGAATTGAATTCCTGGTTAGATGCGACGAACCAAATGAATGAGTCCGACAACACATCCAAAATATTTCTCAACTTTAGACTACAAATCAAACTGATGCCACAAATTAAATGAACAATAGTTGCATCAGCAATCCCATATGCTTAAAAGGTAATTAGGAATTAATAGTAAGTAGTATTATAGTGACCAGTAAGAATTAGTAACTAAAAGGTTGAGTTTCTTTTATTTAAAACTCCAAAGATATACCTAACCAAAACAATACAGATTAATAGATTATAGACCTTCGTTTAATTAGGTCGCCTAAATTCAAATTAGAAAAGTGAAATCAATCAAGTAACTCATTAGTTAGACACTAAGAGAATTGACGATGAAATGCGATAATCTATTTGCATAATGAAACCACAGAGGCTGACAAAGTGGCAAGCTCCATAACATATTAACTTTAGATTGAAAAATAATAAGGTAGAATAAGAAGGAGAAATACCTGAAAGTGGAGATAAAACTCATGTAAGAAGAGAAGATGGAGCCATGGAGGAGAGTTTTGAGATCCGCCGCTTGAGTAGTTTGAAAATAGGAGGAGAGAGATAGGTAATAGTAGTCTGAGACGATGAGCGTGACTGCGTGAGACTCTAAGAGGCGCCTTAATGTATTCTAGGGTTTGGCTTTGGAAAATATGCAATTTTATTTAAAACAGATTTTTTTTATACGCATATATATATTAGCGGGTGATGGGTCGGGTGCTAAAAGGGTGATGGGTCGGGTGATGGACCAAATTTTTTCACCCGAATCCGACCCGGATCCGTCACCCGGTTCACCCGTCACCCGCCTTTCATCCATTTATTGCGGGTTTTCATCCATTTATTTAAAGCGGGTGATCGGGTTATCGGGTGATCCACTTGATATTTCCATCCCTAGTGGGGAGGGGATGCAACCACTGAAGAGTCACTGAATTATGGGACCCGCGGTGGCAGAAAGTAAAATAGATCCATTTAAATGTTGACATGTGTCCTTGCATTTCATTTCCTCTTACACAAATTACATTGGTTTGATGTTGATAAAATGTTACCCTTTTTTGTTCTTTGTTAATTTTCTTACGTAAATTGACAATTTATTTAATTTTTTTTTCAAAAAAATAATTACACCAAAGGCATTCTTATAATTTCATCTATAAATTGAGCCCAATATCGATATATTTTTTTATCCTTCTTTTTTTCATTGTAAAATCAATTTGCATAGTATTTACATATAAAAATATTTCGTAATTATGAATAGTATTGATTATTAATATTAAATAAAATGCTTTAATTAAAAAATAATAATTAACAATGTCATTAGTTTTATTAATTAATTATATAAGCCCAATAACTAGAAATAATTAGTACTCCCTCCGTCTCTTTTTGTATTTTACGTTTGACATTTTTCACGCGTTTTAACGATTAATTAATTTGCATCGAGATTCCTCAATTTTTTTTATTTAAACAAGATAAATTATGTTTATTTATAATGTTTTCACTTTTATCAAAATTATGATATTGGGAAATGAGAAAAATTTAATGTCCTAATGGAAAAGTGTAAGAGATTAAATGATTCAATGAATTTAATTGATTAAAATAATAATTGGACACAAATTTTGATAGAATACTAAGTTAATGTGATAATATAAAAGGAAATGTAAAGAACATTTTGAAATATCCAAAAAGAAAAACGTAAAAAACAAAAAGAGATGGATGGAGTAATACATAAGAGAGAGAATAAATGGTGGGGTATTGATAAAATTAGGAGAGAGAGTGGTGGAGAACCTCACCAATGTAGAAAAATAAATGAGGTGACTCATAATAGTGACTCAAGATAGTAGAAAGTTATGCTAGATTAAAATAACAGCACTTATATTTCTAGAGAGAGAAATTTCTAGAGAGAGAAAAGTTGAGAGAAAGTTGCAAAGTCCATTTTGAGTTCTTTGAATCCAAGTGATTATGGAGGAGGAACCGCCTCCTCCTCAGTCATCTATTCCTAAAGATGTAGAGATGCAAGATGATAATCATGAAGGAATTAATACTCAGCGAGCTAAATCTCCATCACAATCGACCATGCACAATAGTGGATTGTCAACCGAAGGTCCGATTGTTCAACTATCAAACAAGGTAAGTTCTATTTCTTTCAGAGAAGTTGTTTCTAAATCTACACAATGGTTTGAAGAAGCAAAAAAGATTGTCGTTGCCTCAAAAGATTGGAATGATGATGAAGAAACTATGGCTCCTCCAGGTGAATTTGTAGTTCAATTCGATAAGAACACTTTGACCAGGTTAAGATCATCATGGAAGCTCACTTTAATGGGTAAGTGCTTAGGTATTACTCCAAAACAATCTTTTATGGATGCTAGAGTTCGATCTATGTGGAGAATCAAAGGATCTCTAGAAACTATCGATGTAGGAAAAGGAATTTTTTTCTATAGATTTTCCATGGAGGAGGATTATGAGCGAGCCCTTTTTGGAGGGCCATGGTTTATCCTAGATCATTATATTATGATCACAACTTGGAGGCCAAATTTTAGACCATCTATTAATGAATTTGATAAAATGACTGTTTGGGTTAGATTTACGGAGTTACCAGTTGAATATTATGATAAAGAGGCTCTTTTTAACATAGCAAAGATTGCGGGAAAACCGATAAGGGTGGATTATTCTACAGACAAATTAACAAGGGCTAGATATGCTCGAGTTTGTATTGAGATTGATCTTCAAAAACCTCTGGTAACTAAAGTTTGGGTAGGAGGAGATTGGCAGAATATCATTTACGAGAATATAGATACTCTGTGTTTTCATTGCGGTATAATAGGCCATACGCATTTTAATTGCCCAACTAAGCACAATACGAGTGAACGGGATAATAACATGCAAAGTACGAATAATAACATTAATAATACCACTCATACCCTAGGAAAACAAACTGATCAAGTTTTATCTAATAATATACACCAAAACAATGATAAGGGTTTGGAAAGTGGAGAGAAGGGTTTAGGTTTAGAACATCAGAATTATGGGCCTTGGACCCTTGTCACAAATAGAAAAAGTAACAATAAAAACAGATTGGAAATTTCTAAAAATAGGGTCCCTAATTCGAGAATTAATGAGTATGGAAAACACAAATCTGCTGCTTTAAATATCGGAGCAAATAACCCTTCTTCTTCTTTGTCTGGGAAAGGCAATTCAATAAATAGTTCTGGCCAATCAATGGAGAGCAGGAAACAAATCTTTTAAGTTTACAGAGCAATAATGATAAAGATTTACAAGATAACTTAACTAAGAACTGCGGAAAGGAAGCTGAAGAACTTTACAAACACGTGGCGAAGATTTCTTCTCAATTGGTAGTTTCTCCATTGGTAGAATCTTCTTTAAACTCTTCAACTTCCTATTCAGCCTCGGTTTTAAATACCGCTGCAAACAACCATCATCCTCAGTCTCTCTCCTCTACTTCTCTTTCTACTATTCCCAACTTTTCTAATCAATCGCCTTCTTCAATCCTTCAACCTCTTTCTCTCTCCACCCCCCATGGAACCGGAATATCAAAAACAGACGCCGGAGACTCTCAATTCACCACCACCCATAACTTACCAACGAAGACCGGTAGAACTGAGGAAGAGGAAGGAGCACTCAAAAACCCCAGTCAAGGCCACACCAACGCTGCCGGAGGATCCATGGGGAATGAAACCTCCAAAAACTATGAACCTGTTTCCAACATCTCCGATCATGACATGCAAGACTACGGAATCGAAGACGGATTCACTGGAGGAGCTAAAAGGCAGTCTGACCGAGTTGAATACTCTCAACTACCAAGCCCGACCGTTTCATGCACTCCGCCATTTTCAGCCTTCCATCAGGAGCTTCGGACCCAAATCAACGATAGCAGTGGGCCCTCGACAGTTATACAGCCCGAAAAATTGGGAATTCTCACCACCAGTTCACGGCCCGGTGTTACAACGACAACCTCTTCCACCACTGCCAAGAGGGGTACCAATAATGCCCTTAAGGTTCGAAACACTAGGTCAAGACATGGGGCACCACGAACGCCTTACAGCAATGTACATGTCAGGGGAGGAGGTGGTGGGTATTCAGATTCAGGGCCGTTATTGGAACCCGCCTCTTGCCCAGCGACAGATATTCACATATCTAACACCGATTCGATTGGAGGACATTCCCAAGCTAGGAGCACCACAATTCTGGAAGGATTGGGAGAGTTACCTGATAAAACAGCCATCTAGTTCGCAAGGTTTGTTCAAGGTTAACTCCTCTTTATCCAAACCCGACTTACAGATGAAAATTTGCATGTGGAATGTGAGGGGGGCAAATAGAAACTTGTTTTTACCTCATGCAAAAGAAGTTGTTTTTAATCAAAATCCAGATATTTTCATTTTTTTAGAGACTAAGGCTGATGGTTCCAGGGCAAGGGAAACAATGATAAGTTTAAAATTTTCGGATTTTAGGGTGGTTAGACCAGTTGGAACAAGAGGGGGAATTTGGTTGTTTTGGAAAAAAACTGTTGATTTAGTTCTTTTTTATGCTGAAAACACATATTTTCACTCTCTTTTTCATTTTAAAAATCTGGGGAAAGAGGGCCTTGTCACCGCCATGCATGCACCAAGTTCTTCTCGTGAAAAATCCAATCACTGGAATTCTCTCCAATCCAACTTACCTCCTAAGAATGCTCCTTGGCTTGTGGTGGGTGATATGAATGAAATCACTAGCCAATCTGAAAAACAGGGTGGAAGACCCTTTCGTGTCAATCAAGGAAAAGAAATGGTTAATTTTATGGACGAAGCTGGTTTAGTAGATTTGGGTTTCAGTGGTTGTCCTTTTACTTGGACTAATGCCAGGGATGCGCACCATCTAATTCAGGAAAGGCTTGATCGTGCGTTAGCTAACTCTCCATGGATGGAAGCTTATCCTCATACTAAGGTTAATCACTTACCTCGTACCTTCTCTGATCATTCGCCCATTTTAATTACATTATCTAATATTACTGCTAATGGGCCATTTCCTTTTAGATGTAAGGAAGTCTGGTTAACTCACCCAGATTTCACTAATTACTTTGTTAGTAATTGGAACTTCCCTCACAATTCCTTTTTACAAGGAAGAAACGAATTTCTTAACTCTATCCCTATGTGGAATCATAATATTTTCGGGAATTTAAAAAAACAAAAGAAAAACCTTCTTGCGAGAATTGATGGAATTCAGATCGCTTTAAGTAGGTATCATTCACAGTATTTAGTTAATTTGGAAAAAAATCTCATACAACAATTAAATGACATTTTAAACAAGGAACGGCTGATTTGGGCTCAAAAATCTGGGATGAATTGGAGAAAATATGGGGATTTTAATACTAAGTATTTTCATATGATTGCTAATATTAAGAAATCAAGAGGAAAAATTCAAACTTTAAAAAACAGTAATGATGTTTGGATCACTGATCAAAATCAATTGAAAAACATTGCTACTAATTATTTTCAGAATCTTTTTACCACTACTAGGTTATATGGCAATCTAAATTGTAATACTCATAGTAATTTGGCTGTTAATGTGGAGGAATTTGATATTTTGAATTCTCCTGTTTCTATAGATGAAGTGCGTAACAATCTGTTTGCAATGGATCCTATAAAAGCCCCTGGCCCTGATGGAATCCAACCAATTTTTTTTCAAAAGCATTGGGTTCAACTAGGATCTATTATTTTTGATTTTTGCAATGATTGTTTCCTTAATGGTTCAATTCCAGAAGATATTAATCAGTCTTATATTACCCTTGTTCCTAAAAATTCTTGCCCTGCTACAATTGCGGAGTTTAGACCGATAGGATTATGTAATACTATTTACAAGCTTGTCACTAAAATTATTTCTTCTAGATTAAAAAATATTTTAGGTCGTATTATAAGTCCGTTCCAATCTAGTTTCATTCATGGTCGGGGTATAGAGGATAATGTTATCCTTGTTAAAGAAATGGCTCATCATTTCCATAAAGTTAAAAAAAGAAATAAGATTATGGCTTTGAAATTAGATATTACCAAGGCTTATGATAGTATTGAATGGGATTTTGTTAGAGAAACTCTTCTATTCTTTAACTTCCCTCCAAATCTGATTAGCCTCATTATGTCTTGTATTTCAACTCCTTCCATCTCTATTCTGTGGAATAGAGAAATCTGTAATGCTTTCAAACCATTTAGGGGAATTCGACAGGGTGATCCTCTTTCCTCTTACATTTTTGTGTTATGCCTTGATAGATTATCTACTATTATTGAGCAAAGGGTTAATACTCATAGTTGGAGCCCCATTGCTATTACTAGAAATATAAAAATTTCCCATGTTTTTTATGCCGATGATGTGTTCCTGTTTAGTACAGCTAACAAAGAAGCTTTAAGTAATATTATGGACACTTTAACTTACTTTGGGGAAAAGTCTGGTTTAAAAATTAGCATGGCCAAATCAACTCTCATTTTCCCTTCCAATCTTCATCATTCTATCAGAAAGGATATTGCTGGAGATTTTGGTTTCAAAATCTCTTCTTCTTTTGGAAAATATCTAGGTGTTGACATTCGACCTCATAAGTTGAAAATTTCTAATTATTTAGGTCTCTTAGATAAATCAATGGATAGGGTGAGGGGTTGGAAAGCTAAACTTCTAAATATGGCAGGGAGATGTACCCTAATTAAATCTGTGCTTAATTCCTATCCTCTTTATGCTATGCAAACTAATATTCTCCCTGCTTCCATTACCCATGCCTTGGAAAAATGTTTTAGGAAGTTTTTTTGGAATAAGGTAGAAAGAAGTAGGTATATGTCTAGGCTTTCTTGGGACAAGATTACAAGACCAATCAATGAGGGTGGGCTGGGAATTAGGAGATTGAAGGAATGGAACCTTGCTTTTATGGCCAAATTGGGGTGGGCGATTTTAACTAATCCGGAAAAGTTGTGGGTGAAAATTTTAAAAGAAAAATATCTCAAACATGCAAATCTTTTCAATTGTATTCCTAATAACAATCAATCTCCATTATGGAGAGACATTCTCAAAGGTCGCCCTATTCTTGAAAAAGGCATCATTATTGGTATTGGGAATGGTAATACTACCTCTCTTTGGTATCATCATTGGATTGGGGATCAACCATTGTATAAAACTGAAGGAGTTACAATTCCTGATTCTAAGGCTCACTGGTTGGTTAGCCATATTATTAGAAATAAAACTTGGCATCTCAATGATATGAGCATCTCATTCCATCCCACATCAAATCCTTAATCCTTTCCTATCCTCTTTCTAATAACTGTAAGGAGTTGGATTTCATAAGATGGATTTATTCTAAAAATGGTTGCTTTAACATCAAGTCAGCTTATCATTGTCAACTCAGTGCCATTCATCGCCCATCTTCAAATAATGTTTCTTGGCACAATATTTGGAAAATTCCAGGTCCTTATAAATATAAAATGCTTCTTTGGAACTGTGTCCATCAGATTTTACCTGTAGCAGAAAGTCTGCATCAGTTTTTACCTCAACTCTCTCCTATTTGTTCCAGATGCCACTTAAATTCTGAAAATCATTTGCATCTGTTTAGGGATTGCCCCCAATCCAGTATTTTATGGACTTATATATTTCAACGTGTTTGGTCTACCCCTAAGTTTGATTTTTATACTTTTTACAATTCTAATTGGAATGCTTGGATCACTTTTAACCTAAATAATTCTATTAAATGGAAAAGTTTGTTTATTACAGCTATATGGAAGATTTGGCTTTCCAGAAATAGGGTGGTGTTTGATCTCAAAATGAAATCTGCCTTTTCTCTTTATAATGATTTCTATGTAGATTGGACTTCTGCTAACAATTGTTCACAGGGTAAGGAGTTAGGTGCAAATCAGGTTCCAGGATTGCCTAAGAAAACTTGGTTTCCTCCAAAAGATGGAGTGATGAAGTTAAATGTGGATGGTGCTTGGAAGTCAAATGTAGTGGCAGGAGGTGGAGGTGTGTTCAGAAGGTCAACAGGTTCCTGGTTTGTTGGTTTCTCCAGTAAATTCACTGTTAGCTCCCCTCTTGCTGCAGAGCTTTATGCCTTAAGGGAGGGACTAATTATTGCAAGAGATTTCAAGTTTGAGAAGTTGGAGATAGAAACTGATGCTTTAAACCTCAAAGTGCTTTTGGGAAAAATCAAGGAACAAGATCATCATGAGTTGGGTCCTGTTTTGAGGGAGGTTGCCAACCTTCTTAATCAGTCTTGGGTAGGAAACCTCACTCACATTCCTAAATTCTGCAACAAAGTGGCTCATTCTTTAGCTGCTCATTCACTCATCATGGCAGTAGGAAGCAAGCTGCATTACATTATTCCTTCCTGTGCAAGAAGTGATTATGAAGCTGATTTTGAAAACGTTAATCCAGATTATGTTGAAACAGTTAGAAGAAAGGCAAGGGATGAAACAAGTGCAATTGTGGGTGCTAATCCTTCTATTGATAATGCAGTTCATTTGAATCAGGGGGAAACTTCAGGGGGAGCTGCGCAGCTGGTGTTTGGGTCCATTGTTACTGACATCAAGGAAGCCAGAGACAGGTTGAAAAAGGTTGATAACAAAAATCAAGATACCGGAAAAGAGACAGCTTTCATTCCTTTTGTTGTTGGTGGTTCAACAATGGATACAGCTATTGAAATTGTTGAAGTAGAGGAAGGGGAGATTACCAACAACTGAAGTGTGTGATTTTCAGCAGTTTGATCAAGCTTTTTGGTGGAAGATTTTGCAGATTATACGGAGAATCCTGCTTCCTTTGCTTGATGTTTCTTTTATGCAACCTTGTTTTCGTAATTTTCGTAAGACTACCAAGGCTATGTTTTATTCAGTTTGTAAGCCCCTTTTTGGCAAGTTTTTGGTTCTCTAGGGGTTGCTCCATTCATGGAGGTGAAGTCTTTTCTTTTGCAACTTTGAAAGTTTTACCCCTGCTTTGCAGGGGTTTTCTCCTATGTACATTTTAGTATGTGATTAATATATTGACGTCGGCTTGAGTTAAAAAAAAAAGATAGTGGAAAGTGATGTGGATGATGATATGGAAGAGAGATAAGATCATGTATGGTTGTGAGTAAGTAGGGTAGTGACTTACCACTACTCATGCTCTAACAGTGTACTCCGTATTAAGTTTGCAGAAAAATATGGAGTAAGAGTAATGGAATTAATAGGAGAAGAGAAAGATAGGCCTTCAGAAGCAAAGAAAAAAAAATCCATTTGTTTCTAATACTGTTCAATTCGTTGTACAAATAATTTCCCCCCAAACATCGAATTATATAATTTTCTCTTTATTCAAAAGAAAATATTGCAAATAAGTCTAAGACTGGGACGGACCGGACTGGACTGGAATTTTAGGTCCGGTCTAGACCGGAATTTTCCCGGTCCGGTCCTTGGTCCATAAAATATAAAAGATCCGGTCTCACCTGTGCCCAACCGTTATTATTTAAATTTTATAGTACATGGGGTAATTTTTAACCATTTCTTTTGGTAACGTCTAGTAATAAGTTTTGATTTATACTCCCTCCGTCCCTTAATACTCGCACCGCTTTGGTTTTCGGGTCATTCCTTAATACTTCCACCGCTTCTATAAATGGAAATTTTTACCAATATTATATTATTTCTCACACTTACATACTTACCCACCTACACCCCTACTACCTACAAAAGATCATTTAAAAATTCACACTCACACCTCACCACTCCCCACCCCTTACACATTTCCTACTAACTATATTAAAAAATACCCCACTATCAACTAACACCCATTAAATTAATAAGTAAATTAAAGTATCTTAAACTCCGAGGGAGTATTAATTTGAATTACTTTTTTGATGGATAAATTGTTAAAAAAGGTTAAATGGTTAAATTTTCACAAATTCTTATTTATTTAAAGGTGGTGTACAATAAATATATTGTACATCGAAATAAAGTTACTTTTTTTCTATTTTTTAATAATAAAATATTTCATTTTAATAAATTAATTCTTTAAAAATCACTAATAATGTACGAAGTATAAAGTTAACTATTTAACCCTTTAAAATGTTTATCCAACTGTTTTTTTTTTTTGTAATATAAAAGTTAAACCAAACATACAACGTATTAAAAATTACAAAAAAATACCTGCAAAAAGTTATCGTGGTGTACAATAAATTTATTGTATACCTAGTGCAGGTAAATTTGTCAGAAACCACATTTTAAAATAGACATTTTGCGAGAAACCCCATTTTAACAAAATATGGTTTATACACCCGGGTGCACAATGCTCACTATGCACCCTGTTTTACAAAGAACATATAATTCAAATACAAAAAACATATTGTTCATACCCAAAGAACATATAGTTAATGAACATATAGTTCAAATCCATAGAACATATAGTTTAAATATTTTACTAGTACATGTACATTGAAATCGTTCTCAATGTTCATTAGATTTTCAATGAACATTCAACGAGGTGCACAATGAGCACTGTGCAGTGTGCACCCGGGTGTATAATCCTAATTGCGCCATTTTAAAAATAAATTTGCCAGTAGAAACCTGCTTAATAAATATTTTTAAAGACCGCCTTTAGCTGAATTACGGTAGTTGATTTTTTTTTTCAGACGTTGACTTTGCACGTCTACTAAATAAAAAATTAAATGGTTTGCTTTCCCCCTCAATTTTACTCGCAAATATGATGGTGCAGGGGTGTGCACAGTGCTCTTGGTGCACTGGTGCCCAAACGACATGCAATAAATATAAAACGCGGATATCTTGTTGAATCCGGAGAAGAAAAGAACAAACGTTGTTTTTCTGATAAAAAAAGAACAAACGTTGTTCTTTTGTTAAAAAAAAGAACAAACGTTGTTCTTTTGTTAAAAAAAAGAACAATGACTGCTCTGTCCCTTTTTTTTCATTCTTTTGTTTTTCACTCTATTTTTCTGGTATATATACCTTCTTTTTTATAATTTTCAAATCAGAATTTGTGAAGAGGAGAGAAAAAAACTATGGAAAGGAGAGAGAAACTGTGAAGAGGAGAGAGAAAGTAATGGAAAATTCTCAGATATTGGTTGATTTTTCTACTTCAATATCAAATTCTATTGATTCTTCTTCTTCAAATTTGAATTCCTCTGCTGATAATTCGATTTGTGAAGGTAATTTTTCAATTTTTTAAAACGAATTACTTATTTATGATGATTTTGATTTCCATGTTCATTATTTTCATCATTTCAAATTTATTTTGATTTTTTTGATCATTTCGATTTCTGCATTTCTCAATAACCTTGATTAATGTATTTTGATTCTATATTTTGATAATTTTGATGATTAATGTATCTTGATTATATATTTCTGATGATTTTGATTTCTGTTCTTTTTTCGATTTTATATGTTCTTTTATTCTTATCTTTTGTTCTTTTATATATTGGTTCTCATATATGTATTAAGAGATTGTAATAATACAGAAAATAATTATTGAACATGTTGTTCTTTTTTGCTTTAGGTTGTTGTTCTTTGTTCTTTTTTGCTTTAACTTGTTGTTCTTTTGATATTACACACTTCAGATCAAATTGTTCTTTTACCATTTTTGTTGTTCTTTTATTTTTTTTGTTGTTCTTTTTTCACATGGTTAAAATAAGTGTTCTACATGATATGTTCTTTTCTGATATTTTTAATGTTCTTTTTCTTTACTTTATTATGTTCTTTTATGCTCTATTGTTGTTCGTTTTTTTATTGGTAATGTTGTTTTACATGGTTAAAATAAGTGTTCTACATGATATGTTCTTTTTCTTTATTTATAATGTTCTTTTAGGTTCATCCTCTTTTTGTTCTTTTGAGGAATTGCTCTGTTTATTCAGCCTTTCTTCTTGTTCTTTCAGCTGTTTTTGAAGATTTAACATCATTTGTTGCGGGTCAAGTAAAAGCTTCATTTGCTCTTCAATACTGTACTTTTGAAAAAAGAACAAACATAAAAGAACATTAAGATTTATATCTAATAAACATAAAAGAACAGAACAACAAAACCCAAAAAAAAAAAAAAACAAGTGCACCGTTCTTATCATGAACATGGCTTGTATTTCTTCTCCTTCCCCCTCTTTTTTTTTATTTTTTTTATTTTTCATTTTCTATATATATAATATTTCTCCTATTGGATTCATAAATTATCATTTTAGAAACACATTCTTGAGAGAGAAAGAGGAGTGCTTTTAGTTTCTCCCAACAAAAGAGAGATTTTATGAGAGAGAAAGTTCAAAACAAATTTTCTCCTCCTTCTTTCTCTGAAATGTGATTTTAATTGAATTACGTTTACAAAAAACTAGTTTATTAAGCGAAATACTATTTCAATTTCGCTATTTTTTGAATTTTTTTATTCATTCAAAGAGGTTTATGCTGTTGATGAAGGTGCATCGGGTGATTAAGGTAAATTTTCTCGTTCTTAATTCTATGTTCTTTTTAAGTTTTAATGTTCTTTTCTTATAACTTTCTATTTCTGTGGCATCAAAACAGTGTGTTCTTTTTTAGAATCAGCAATTGTTCTTTTTACATGTTTATAGTGTTGTTTTCAGATATCTTTTGATAAATAAAATAACGGAATTAGAACATAAATTGGTTGAAAAAGAACATTTCCAGAACTTAAAAGAACAAGAAAAAATATAGATCTGGTTTTAAAGTTCATCAAAGGTTCGTCGTTTTATTTTTTAATTAGAACATAAATTGGTTGGAAAAGAACATTTCCAGAACTTAAAAGAACAAGAAAAATTATAAATCTGGTTTTAAAGTTCATCAAAGGTTCGTCGTTTTATTTTTTAATTAGAACATACTGTAAATTGGTTGGAAAAGAACATTTCCAGAACTTAAAAGAACAAGAAAAAATATAACTGCTTTTTATATTTGTACCTTTTGACTGATTTGTCAATATTAGTGTTCTTTTTGTTAGTGTTCTTTTTGTTAATGTTCTTTTTGTTAATGTTCTTTTGTTAATGTTCTTTTTTTTTGCGGTTTTTATTTTTGTTGCGTTTTATTGTTATTTATGTGCGTTTTGGGACAGGTGCACCAAGAGCACCATGCACACCCCTGCACAATCTGAGCGACGATTTTACTCCAGTTTCTTTCTCTCACCTCTTTCATCCCTGCGCTCCTTTTTTTTTCCTCCATTGAATTGTTGTGCTTCAAATTGATCAAGAAAACTCAAAATCATTCTTACACGAACTACAGTTAACACATAATCAAGGTACGTAATTGCTTAAAGTTACTCTTTTATAAGTAATTTGGTGGTTTGTGGTTGTTTTTTAAATTAGGTTTTGTAATTGCGATTTTTTTTGCAATTGTTAAGTAATTATAGATTGTATGTATCTAAGAGTTTAATTTATGATAATGTTGAAAAATAATATCCACCTCACTGATTATTGTCTTCCCATGGTTGTTTTCGGAAGAGACAGAGATGCATAGAATTGCAGTTGGTTTACAGTTGTATAGATTTGATGAGAGAATGTCCATAGTTAGAGCTGAAATTGGAGAATAAGAAAGAGATTAATGGTAGTATTACAATTTGTTTCTTAATCTGGTAATAGTTGTAAGTTGTAACTGGAGAATAAGAAAGAGGTTAATGGTATTAATCACACCTCTTTAGCTTTAAATTAGAAGACGGTTTAAAATTTTATTTTTATTAGGTCACGTGCAAGTCACGTGTAAAGTCAATGTCGAGAAAAAGAGTCAACTATCGGAATTCGGCAAAATGTGGTCTCTAGCAATAAATTGGGTTCCTTGTGGCAAAATATTTGTTAAAAGACTTGATACGGAGTATTTGAATTGATACTCCTTAGTACCTCCATTTTTCTTGGTTGAACAGAAATCAAGGATGACTCACTATTGGGGTTATGTACTTAAGGGAGGTTAGGGATGATAAAATATAATTTAGTTCCACAAAGAGATGCTAAAAGTTAAATAAAATGTTGACATAAATGGAATGAAGTCAAAGTGGGTAGAACTTAGAAAAAGGGATGAAAACGAAGGTAGTACTCCGTGTTCACAAATTCTTATTTACAAAGTGTGTACAATAAATATTGTACACCAGAGTAAAAGTTGACTCAAAATACTTAAAAGTTACATTTATATGTGTAAAAGTTATCTATTTTTTAATGATAATTTTTTTCATTTGAATAAAAATTATTTCTTCAAAATCACAAATAATGTATAAATTAATTATTTAACCCTTTAAAATGTTTATCTATCAACTTTTTATTTTTATAATACTAAAAGTTACAAAAAAGTAGGTTAAAGTTACAAATAACTGCATAAAAGTTATCTTGGTGTACAATAAATTTATTGTACACCTTGTGCGCGCAAGACCTTTTGCTCCGTGTTAGGTACGGAATAGTTAAAATAGAAGGGTTTGATTTCTTGCTTTTAACGTGTCCAATTCAAAATTGAACATAAAACTCCCAACACAAAGTTCTGAGAAGTGTATAACTTCCCGCAGGAGGCATATATGTAGTTATTTATAAAGATATGTCTATTATAGGTAGTTTTTACAAATTTGCCTAGTTTTTATGTAGCGGACTTTGTTGATAAAAAACATTTTAAATTGATATTGGTATGGACGAGTTTTGTTGATATCACTGAAGGAAGATAAACAATACTTTGTAGTTCTTTA
Organism: Spinacia oleracea; assembly: GCF_020520425.1. Lineage (NCBI taxonomy): Eukaryota > Viridiplantae > Streptophyta > Magnoliopsida > Caryophyllales > Amaranthaceae > Spinacia > Spinacia oleracea. Next base: position 9,982,290 of record NC_079490.1, read on the forward strand.
AGATTAACACTGTATTTTTTCTTAATTATTGCAGAATGCGGAAGATAATCAATATGAAGATAGTGTTGAACCCACCCTTGAATTTGCCCTGACGACCAAAGATATTACTGGATGTGGAGCTAAAGAGACCCTTTTAATTTTCAACAATGAGGTGGGCTTTTCAAGGCAAAACATGGAGTCCATTTGTAGTGTGGGTCGATCCACAAAGAAAAGGAAAAGAAACAAGGGCTTCATTGGTGAAAAAGGTAACAATAATGATTTGTAGTTAATTAGTTATCCAGTGTATGAGTTTTGGCTCATTATTATGGTTTGTATTAGGGAAAATGAAAGTGAGTAATTAATTTTCAATTCTATATTGATTCGAGTGGCATCCATGCTTTGATAATATATTACTAGTAGATTGAGACTAATTCAACCATTTCTTTGTATGATAACATTCATTGTTTATATATGTAAAAAGAGAGCCACAGTTAATGTATGAATAGTGCATAAAGTGAAAGTAGTGCAACTATTTCTAAACGGAGGAAGTATATCACAACTCACATGACTGCAATAGAGAAGTTGTATGCCTGTGTCCTTCTAGGAAAGGTAGGGGCCTGGACTTATTATTTTCCCAGTTCTGAACATGTGTATCATTGTGTGTTCCCCGTTACCCAGCACGGGTCTGTGACGACAGCGTCCACTGTGAGAGTCTCCTGGTTCAAGGCTATCGGAGGGGAGGGTCGAGGAAAGGGAGGGGAGCTTTGGGCAGGCAGCTGACCCCACTTGGTGTTACCTTTTGGCAGGGACCATGTATTGGTCCCAGGATCCGCAACTAGCTCTTTTTTTTATGGTCATGGTTGTATGTGCATGCCTTTGTACTTTTATTGCTCAAGGACATGCTAGGCTACATTATGAGTCTGTTGTTATTCTTATTGGTTATTAGATCAGATAAGAAAAATCAGACCAGACAAGACCAGACCAGATCAGATTAGAAACTAGAAAAATAAGATCATAGCAGGTGAAGAGAACAAGGACTAACATGATGCACCCAATTTTGATCACCTACATGATCTAACTGCTTTTTTTTATTACCCTTTTTGTAGAAACTTTAACAGTTAGATGTGAATATAATATAAAGATGTGCATACTTTGAACAAATAATACTATCAATATGCTAACCAAATATTCAATTGTCGCATTACCTGATATAAGATTGATCTCAACTGCAGGGATTGGTTTCAAAAGTGTTTTTTTAGTGAGTCAACTACCTCACATTGTTAGCAATGGTTACATGGTGAAGTTTAGTGAATTGCCAAATACAGATTGTGGTATAGGATTCATTGTTCCTGAATGGATATGTGACGAATATTTTATAGCTAAAGTACAACGTGTGTATGGGTTGAATATCTTACCGATGACAACAATCGTCCTTCCATTAAAGACAGATAAGGTGAATGCAGTAAAAAAGGAATTGTCATAGCTTCACCCTGAGTTGCTTCTGTTTTTGTCAAAACTGAGAAGGTTGTATGTCCATGAGGGAAACAGTGGTCCAAAGGAAGCAGCAGACAGTGTGACTGCAATATCCATAATAAGTGAAACCAATCATGTAGTTTCAAGAGATATAACTGCAGACTCACGCGTTGTTCATCTCTCAGTGAAGAAGAAGGCAATGCTCCTGAACAGAAATGCCGGTATTACTTATGGAAACAAGCTTTTCCGGTGAAACCTGAAGCCAATGTGAGTGGAAGAGAAGATGTGGAAGAATGGATTTTGTCACTTGCTTTTCCATTTGGCAAGAGGCTAAAAAGAGGGACCTCTTTAGTTGGCATCTTTGCTTTCCTCCCTCTCAATCCGTGGACTATGGACCGTGGTGCACATAGAGCATGGTGCACCAAAAGAACATATGTGCACAAGTAAAAGAACATGACACTACGGCGAAAGAACATGCGATATAATATTCACTTTTTTGTTATAAAAATAATATATTATTTTACTATTAATTAAAAACCTAAATAAAAAAAATACTCATGTTCTTTTCTCGTAACCAGATGTTCTTTGAATTATATACTAGTGTTCTTAAGGTGCAGCATGCTCTATGTGCACCATGGTCCACCTTCTAAATTGCGCCTCCTTACTTCTATGGTGACAAATTTTCCTTTTGTAGTTCAAGCTGATTTTATCCTTGCTTCTTCACGAGAATCAATTGTCTTTAAAGAGTGTGTTTGGAAGCAGAAGATTGATGGGTTTCCAGTGGGAATTCATGGTTTGAAGTTGGTTTTGTTTGGAAAAGGAGATTAAGGAGTTTGTTCTTGGGAAGAGTGAGAAAAATGAAGTACTGGATTTGAGGATTAAGGAAGTTAGATAAATGGTGGAGAATTGTAGTTTGGTTGGACCTGGAATTGTGATTAATTTGGGAGAATTGAAGGTTTTGGTTGATGATGAAAATGAAAATGATATGATGAATCAAGTGGTTTTGAAGTTGAGTAATTTGGTTGAAGTTGATGGGAAGAATATTTGGTTGACTGGTTTTGCTGCTAATTATGAAACTTACTCTAATATTGTGGCTAAGTTTCCAACTCTCGAGAAAGATTGGGATCTTCATCTTCATCCTGTGCCTATTACTTCCTCTAGATCTTCATTCGACGGATTTAATTCTAAATCGAGGTCAGTCATTTTATTATTAATGTTTCATTTTTGTTTGGCTGCGTAGATGTACACGGATTGATCAGTTCATGTGTAAAATAGTCCACAGTTCCTGCTTTCATTCTTGCCAAATCATAAACCATAAGTTATGTGATTTAAGCCATGACACTGTGAGTCTGTGAGTCTGTGAGTCTGTACTAAGTTCCTTGCTTCATGATTTATGCGTTTAAATAACTATAAATCTATGATCACCGAATTGTGAGTTATTGGCTTACTGTAATTGTGAGTCTGTACTAAGTTCCTTGCTTAAAAACTGGCAAATGCAGCTAGCTACCAGAATACAAGTACAAGTAACGAGGCAACTGTTTCACTTTTGCCCTCAAACCAAGAGTGAAGAGTTCCCATTTAAGAGGAAGCTTTCCCACATCATCAATGACAGCTTTGAGGTATCAAAACGTGCCCAGAAAAGTTCTCTTGATTTGAATTTACCATTGGAAGATACAGAAGAGGGTCCTGACTCATGACTCATGAGATGGACATCTGTGGAATAGATATACTGTATGTATATTTCTAAGTCCCCTTCTTTGAGCTGTTAGTAACCTTCAATTTAGCTCATATAGCTTGCTCCAAATTGTTTTACTAGTGGTTATAATATTGAACAATTAGTTTAGCTAGAAATAATGTTCATAATGAAATTGTTCATACTTTTTGTTTTATTTGTTCATACCTTTTGTATTCTTTGTTCTTTCTTGTTCTATTACTGAGCATCTTTTAAACTCTTGTTCTTTTTTTTTAACCTATTTGTTTTCTTTGCATGCTCATCATTTTCATATAAGTAGATTTTCATTTTTAAGTTAGTTGTGACCATCATATCAAATTACTTACTATTTTCATTTTCAGCCTACAACAATGAGGAAATTGAAACCGTGAAAGTCAAATATTGTATCCAAATCACACTTCATACACACATTTAAAAGTATAAGAACTCGAGACTACATCAAAAGCAAGATGCAAGATTGAAAATATAGAAAAATAAGTGAATGCTTTCTACCAATATCTTGTAATTTAAGTACAATTTTACATAGGCAATGCCTAAAATGTTTAATTTTTTTGGTAAAATATGTTATTTCACATGGTTTAATTGCTTAATACTTCCTCCATTTTTTTTAATTGCACCATATGAGATTTCACACTTGCCCATGCAATGTTTTAACTACTAATATCTCTCATTATACATTTTAAAAAATTATAAAAATTTGATAATTTGAAAGTATATTTTAAGACGAATCTAACAAGATCTCACATGAATATATTTTTCCTTACATATAAATTACAAAAAATAACTATATAAGAATATGTGAATAGTGTTAAAACCAAGATGGTGCAATTATTAAAAAATGAAGGAAGTATATGTTCAAAGTAATAACATAGTAGTGCAATAACTAAGTTAATTTTAAAATTAGTAAATACTCATTTCACAATTAGTAGATAATTTTTTCATTTCTAAATTGGTTGAATTAATGAAGATTGCCAAATAATTAGATAAACATTCATATTTGAATGAGTAGATAATTCATTTCCAAATAAATAAATAAATGATCATTTCCAAAATAGTAAATGTTCATTTCCAAATAAATAAATAAATGTTCATTACTGAAATAGTAAATGTTCATTTTGGATGGGGTATAACCAGCTCTGGCTGTACACGGGCACAATAAAAAATTTGCGAATCTATACTATTAAGTATTAACACATCTGGCCTATGATTAGAGAGAATCGATAGACAAAAAGTCCAACAACAACAAATAGGTGTTGATGGGCTTTAACGAGACCATGCACCGTAACAGTGCGCACAACCACATGGTTGAAATCTGAAGTATGTTCCTAGCAAATACTTATAGTTTCTTAATAAAAAGGTTGTCAAATCAAATCATCGAGTTCCGACTTGTTATAGATCGGTGATAGATTATGTAAATAAATATTTGGAGAATATTTTGTAATTTTTTATATTATGTGTAATCTGTTATTTTAGGTTAGATATTATTTAGTCAAATTAGCCTTAGATTACGTTGTACATTGTGTATATTGTGACACTCAAGCAATGAAATAATGACGGAATGATATTCTTTCAATCGAATATAATCGAATAATGTTTTGTGCTGGATCATTATTCTAGTGCAGATTGAATGTGCTAATATTTATTTTCGAGTCACTTCGCTTTTTGCCGGGTGTGAGTCAGATCGGATAATCAGTTTTTAACACGTCATTTTCATAAAGGATTCGTGCCAAATTTTAAAATGATGTTTATACACGGGCCACGGCAAATCGATGTACCTCTCCTGCAATATCAAATTTCGAACAAGGTTCAAATTAATTTCGTTCTATTTAATGCCTTAAATTTATAGGGTCAAAATATTGATTATTCAAAATATAAAAGTCTCAATCAAATAGGTCCCACGTTTTGATCAAGTAGAAAATATGGGAACATTCAATCGATGAAGCTACACTTTAAATTTTTCATTGAATTCATCCTCAAATTATAAGTCTGTTTGATATCCTTTTGTAGTCATACTCATGGTCCGTAAGTGGGACCCAAAATTTTGGCCATTTCTCTTAACATTTTCTTATTATTAATAACAAGAAGTACGGAGTAATAAGATCAACATTCAATAATGTGGGGGATGATATTGATCATCGATGTCTTTTTCTTAATTTCCTTTTCATTTTATCTTATTTGATTTGTTGATAATAGATGTGGCAAATGGCAATTTAATCAACCATAGACTTGTTCCTTGGTCTCAAATCTTTATACAATATACGTATATTACCCTATACATATTGATAATGACATAAATATGATTATACTTCGTATGAAAGTCTTCTATCTTCTAATCTAGTGATCGTAGTATAATCATATTAAGGTCGTTCAAATTATTGATGTCATTTGTATTATTCATTTTTGTGGTCTATTTATATCATTGATCAAAGGGAAACAACCACTCATATATGAGTGGTTTGACTAAGCGGTCCAAAATTACTACTCCCTCCGTTTCTTTTTGTTTGTTACGTTTGGACTTTTGCACGTTTATTAATGTATAATAATAAAGATTATTTTGTAACATAAGTGCCAAATTAGCTATTTTCATCTAACAACTTCTCTATGGAAACCGAAACTGGAAAACCCCCTTCTCAACCAAAATCACCCCAAGAACAGGATCGAATTCTTCGATCCAACAAGAAACCGAAAAGAAAAATTACAAGTTTCATATTTGATGGTAACCGGAATCATGACGAACAGATGATTGAAGCTGAACAAGTACTAACTCCGCAGGATGGATTGGAATTGGAAAAGACCACTGCTAATGGAAAACCTCCTCAACCTATGGCACCACCTCCATCCTTCCGTGACATGCTAAAAAGTGGAGACTATAACACAACATCATCTCCTATTATCGTGCAAGATGAAGACGATGAGGTGTCTGATGATGATGTGGCTCCTGAGGAGTATGAAGTCGATGAGCGATGTCCAGTCATCCTCCTGACAAAGGAGGAGAAAAGGAGAATGAGAAAACCATGGAAAAATTCATTAATTATTAAGATGTTTGATGGAAATCTAGGATATATGGGGCTTATGAGGAGACTCAAGAAAAAGTGGAGTCTACGGGGAGAGCTTGCCCTTACAGACATTGGTTGTCGCTACTTCATTGCACGATTTACCAATGAAGCGGACTATAACTTCGTGCTCACTCAGGAACCTTGGATGATTGATGATTGTTACCTAACTATCCGAAAATGGGTTCCAAACTTTGTACCAGATGAAGCTCCTATAAAGGTACTTACAGCGTGGGTGCGTATCCCGAACTTGTCTGTGGAGTATTTCGATGTTAATTTTCTAAGCAAAATTGGGTCGAAGATAGGCAAGGTGCTCCGTGTGGATAGAACTACAGCTCAAGCAGAAAGAGGACAATTCACACGTCTAAGCGTGGAGATTGACCTCACAAAACCCTTATTGTCCAAGTTTTGGCTTAAGGGAAGAATTTGGAGAGTTCAATACGAAGGCATTCGTATGATTTGCTACAAGTGTGGAGTTATGGGGCATGAAGAAAGTAAATGTCCACAGTCAAGTAATACTGATCAACAAGTCATCGAACAACTGAACAACCAACTTGCAGTTACTGGAATTGCCAACAACAATACTACTAGCAAACCAGAGGAGCAGGAAGATTTTGGTTCCTGGATGTTGGTGAAGAAACCGATCAGAAAAAGAACACCTCGAACGGAGAAGGCAGTCCAAACTGGCAACAAGGGGGAAAGGGCAAAAGGCGGCCAAACAACAACCAGAAATCCGAACCCTAAGGGGGGCGTAGAAGCTAGCGAAAAGGGAGGAACTGGATCAAGATTTTCTGTCCTAAATGTTCACAATACCATCAATCAAGAGCATATCTCGCCTGTAAACAAGGAGAAAGAAAACTATATTGTGGAGAATATGGTAATTGAAGATCTTCAAACAGTCGAGTTGGGAGTAAATTCCCAAGGAATTCCTGAAATCATGGGTGCGAATATTCAATTTCAAGTTGGAAAAAATTCGGCCAATCAAGGAAAATCCAACTCCCCTAAAAACTCTACTAAAATATATCAAGAAAAAAGGAAGGTTACATCTCAAGGAATCTCGATTGCTCTCAATGATATTAACCCGAATATTATGCAAAATACCCCTATTGAGCCATCGAATCTAGACTTCAGAGGTAAAGAAAACTCCTTCGTAGCCTTTAAAGCCAGTTCACAAGTATCTTCACAAGCCCCCCATATTGACCCTACACAGCCCCTTCAAAGCCAGAACACTGATGTCACCCATGTCTCCCCTACTCCCCAACATCATTCAACTTTCAGTTCCCACAGAGAAGACCCTTTGTGTGGGACAACAGACGAACGATCTTTACATGGTATCAGCGAACCCCCTGACCCATGTGCTAGAGGTGAGAATGGACTCGTGGATAGAGCCCTACCCGACGCCGCCGGAATTGGTAGTGACTTTGTTGCTACCCAATGAAATCAAACGTATCATGCGTTTAGTAAGTCAAGCTTATCTGACTTCTCTTTCGTTAATTCCAGTTTCTATCGAAGACAGAATACCAAATTTGGCACCGGATTCCCTACCTATCTCATGCATGGTATGGAACGTTCAAGGGGCAGGAAGTCAGGCCTTTGTTGCAGCCCTTAAGGAGCTAACTCGGAGCCATCAACCTAATGTTCTAGTGCTGGTGGAGACCCACATGGGAGGGCAACAGGCTCAAAAAATCTCTTCAATCTTGGGATACACAGGCCATAGCAGAGTTGATGCACAGGGGTTTAGCGGAGGTATATGGGTGTACTGGAGACCCGAGCTAGTCACCGTGGATCCAATTCTAAAGCATAACCAACACATCACCATGGATATCAAGAGAGTAGGGGCCACTCCTTGGTATTTTGCAGCAGTCTATGCAAGTCCCGACCCTTCCAAACGCAAGGAGTTGTGGGATGATCTGAAGGCATTTGCAACAACTCATAATAAGCCATGGCTTATTGCAGGAGATTTTAATGATACCAGGTTTCCTTCGGAGCGCAACTCTTCTTGTCACGAAACAACAAGACGGTCTGCTTTCTTCAACGAATGGGTAGAAGATATGCAGCTGATTGAGGTAGAGTTCTCAGGTGCAGCCCATACGTGGGCTAGGGGCCTCACCCCGGAAACAAGGAGAAGTGGAAGACTTGATCGAGCTTTGTGCAACGTTGAGTGGGGATCCCGTTTTGAATCAGCAAAAATGAAACATTTGCCTGCTGTGCAATCTGATCACTGTCCCCTCTTAATTTCTCTTAATGGTTTTGCCCCACTACAGTTAATGAATAAACCGTTCCGGTTTCAAGCAGCTTGGCTCACCCATGAGAAGTTCAGTGAGTTTATTAGTGAAAAATGGGATAAAAACGGTGCTTTAGTCCCCTCTTTAGCTAATTTATCCCTAAACCTTCAAGTGTGGAATAAGGAAATATTTGGTAACATTTTTCACCAGAAAAAAACTCTTATTGCTCGAATTTCGGGCATACAGAAGATTGTTGCTGAACAGCCAGACCGTGGGCTCCTGAAATTGGAAGCCAAGTTGAGACGTGAGTTAGACGATATTCTGGAAAAAGAAGAAGTGTTCTGGTATCAAAAATCGAGAGTCGAGTGGCTCAAAAATGGAGATCGAAACACCTCTTATTTTAACTTGAGTACAATAGTAAGGAGATGGCAGAACAGGATCACGGCTATTATTAAGGATTTTAATGATGTATGGATCACTGACAAAGAGATGGTACGTGCACACTTTGTGGAGTTTTACTCTAAACTTTTCACGGAAGAAGGTTCTAATCACCAAGGAGACATTCCTAGTGACATATTTCAAGAACTTCCACTGACGGAATGGACAACCTTGTCTAAACCTTTTTCCCCAGTGGAGATTGATATTGCAGTAAAGCAGTTAGGAGCTTTAAAAGCTCCTGGCCCGGACGGTATCCAAGGTATTTTCTACCAAAAACATTGGAATCTGGTGGCTACGAATGTGCACAAGATGGCCTTGGACGTGCTAGCAGGAAAGGGGATGCCCGAACATCTGAACGAAACACATATTGTACTCATTCCCAAAACTGATCATCCAGAATATGCCTCTCAATTCCGGCCAATCGGACTTTGCAACGTTGCTTAAAAGGTAGTCTCAAAGGCTATTGTAAATCGCATTAAGCCGCATCTTCCATTCTTCATCTCCAATACTCAATCGAGTTTTGTGCCGGGGCGTCAAATCACAGATAATATAGTGATAGTGCAAGAAGTGATTCATACGATGAAACGGAAGCAAGGTTCAAAGGGGTACATGGCTATTGAAATTGATTTCGAGAAGGCCTATGATCGCCTACGTTGGTCGTTCATTCGAGACACCATGCTACAAATGAACTTGCCATACTTGCTTGTAAATGTTATAATGGAATGTGTTTCCTCGGCAACCCTCAGCATACTACTAAATGGTGAGCCTACTGAAAAGTTTAAGCCAACTAGAGGGGTGCGACAAGGCTACCCACTTTCTCCTTACTTGTTTGTTATATGTATGGAGCGATTGTTTCAGACTATAGAAGAAGTTATCATCTCAAAACGTTGGAAACCAATCCGGGCGAGTAGAAATGGGCCACTGCTGTCCAACCTATTTTTCGCAGACGATGTGGTTTTGTTTTCAGAAGCTACGGTGGATCAAGCATGTGTGATTAAGGATTGTTTAGATAGATTTTGTGGGGCATCAGGCCAAAAAGTCAGCCTATCTAAATCTCGAATCTACTTCTCGAACAACGTCAGCCAGGAGCTTCAAGAGTGCATAAGTTCAGAACTGGGTATGGCTACAACATCAGACCTGGGAATGTATCTAGGTATGCCAACCCTTACTAGCAGGGTAACTAAGGAGACTTTTGTTAGGTTATGATACATATGACATTACATAGATCATGCGGAAACAACCATTAACCCAGGACAACATATTATTTACACATAATCATATAGCATAATTTAGATGCATACTCTTTGTTGCGTGCCCTCCCTAGCTGCGCCCGAACCGAACAAGAACAAGTCTTTTAGGACTCCAAGTGTCGTCCCTCCGTAGATAGTCCACAGCACGTCCGGATCCGCCTTAAGATTGACCAACTAGAATCGCCCTTAAGGTACTAGAAATTTCGGCACTTTGTGAGAAAGATGTGTTTTAGTTTTCTCTCAAAAAACTCACTTTTGAATACTTTGAAACTTATGTATAAATTATGACCCCTAGGCCTTTATTTATAGAGTTATGGAAAAGGAATCGTAATCCTAGTAGGATACGAATTAATTGGAATTAGAATCCTACATGAATTCTATTTAATTAAATTATCCAATTAGGAATAGAAATTTAATCATACACTGACTCTTGCAGATTCAGGAATCACGCATGAGCACAAACTCACACACACACGGCAGCCACAAGGGCTGCCCATGCGCGTGCGAGCAGCAGCCCGCGTAGCACGGCCCACGCAGCCGTGGCCCTTGGCGCGCGCTGGGCCTGCCTTGCGGTAGGCCTGGGCGCTGCCTTGGCTGGGCTTGTGGCGCGCATGCTTGCTGGGCGATGGCCCCGGCTTCGTGCTGGGCCTTCGTCCGGCAAGCCTCGTCCGATGCTAATTCGTACGATACGCTTCCGATTAAATTTCCATTTCCGGAATCTATTTCCGATACGAACAATATTTAATATTTCCGATTCCGGAATTAATTTCCGATTCCGGCAATATTTCCGATTCTGACAATATTTCCGTTTCCGGTAATATTTCCGATTCTGGTAATATTTCCATTTCCAATAATATTTTCCGATACGTACCATGTTTCCGTTTCCGGCAACATCTACGACTTGGATAATATTCATATTTCCGATACGATCCATATTTCCGTTTCCGGCAATATCATCGTTTCCGGAGTATTCATTTCTTGCCTGTGACGATCTTAGCTCCCACTGAAACCAAGATCCGTCGGTTCCGAATATTCATAGATGGAGTATTTAATGCCATTAAATACTTGATCCGTTTACGTACTATTTGTGTGACCCTACGGGTTCAGTCAAGAGTAAGCTGTGGATTAATATCATTAATTCCACTTGAACTGAAGCGGCCTCTAGCTAGGCATTCAGCTCACTTGATCTCACTGAATTATTAACTTGTTAATTAATACTGAACCGCATTTATTAGACTTAACATAGAATGCATACTTGGACCAAGGGCATTATTTCCTTCAGTCTCCCACTTGTCCTTAGGGACAAGTGTGCATTTCCTAATTCCTTTGTCGCTCGATGCTTGCTCTTGAACATAAGGTAAGAGTTGTCATCCTTATTATGTCCAGAGGTGTTCCTCGGTTTCAGAGTTCAACTGATCAAATAAACAGATAATCATAGCCTATGATTCATCCGAGCACGGCCATGCATTTCACAGTTTCTAGCTCTCCGAGTGGCCTTGTACAACTTTTAAGCATCTCATCCCGATTTATGGGAGGACAATCCCAATCTTGCGATCTTGAGATTAGACTTCGTTTGATAGGTGATTACCTGAGCGTTGCCTTTATAGCCTCCTTTTACGGTGCGACGGTTGGTCAACGTCAAAGCAACCAGTTCTCAAACAAGTAATCTCAAATCACTCAGGTATTGAGGATTTAGTGTCTAATAATTCAATGAAATTTACTTATGACAGACTTTCATCTCTTACAGTAAAGTTTCATAGGTCTTGTCCGATACTAGTCTTCCCAAAGTAAGTATCTATGCAAATGATTATGACATTGCCATGTCCTCATAGTTCAAGAAACAGAACTACTAGTCATCTTGCATTCTAATCGTCTAACGTTTTCTATGCGTCCAATTTTATAGAAAACTCCAATTAGGGACCATTTTCAACCTTTGACATTCAAGTTCACTTGATAGACATTTCTTAGTCACAGGACTGGTCCTGACAGTCTATCTTGAATATATCGTCAAATTGAAGGGACTCATCATTTAATAAACCACAAATTAAATGGAAAAATGAATTTCTTTCATTTGTTGTGAATGATTAACCAATAATGTTTTACAAAGATTTAAACTCTAAAACTTTAAAACATTAAACAGAGACATCAAAGCCATTCTCCAATATGCTTGATTCCCATAGCTGCAGTGTGCGAGTTGTGCTTCGCTTGCGGCAGAGGTTTAGTTAATGGATCTGATATGTTGTCATCAGTTCCAATTTTGCTTATCTCGACTTCTTTTCTTTCAACGAACTCTCGTAGAAGGTGAAATCTACGAAGTACATGCTTGACTCTCTGGTGGTGTCTAGGCTCTTTTGCCTGTGCAATAGCTCCGTTATTATCACAATACAGGGCTATTGGTCCTTTAATGGAGGGGACTACACCAAGTTCTCCTATGAACTTCCTTAGCCATATAGCTTCCTTTGCTGCTTCATGTGCAGCAATGTACTCCGCTTCAGTTGTAGAATCCGCAATGGTGCTTTGCTTAGCACTTTTCCAGCTTACTGCTCCTCCGTTGAGGCAGAAGACAAACCCAGACTGTGATCTGAAATCATCTTTGTCGGTTTGGAAACTTGCGTCCGTATAGCCTTTAACAATTAATTCATCGTCTCCACCATAGACCAGGAAGTCATCTTTGTGCCTCTTCAGGTACTTCAGAATATTCTTGGCAGCAGTCCAATGCGCCTCTCCTGGGTCTGACTGGTATCTGCTCGTAGCACTGAGTGCGTACGCAACATCCGGGCGTGTACATATCATAGCATACATTATTGAACCAATCAATGATGCATATGGAATCCCATTCATTCGTCTACGCTCATCAAGTGTTTTTGGGCACTGAGTCTTGCTTAGAGTCATTCCATGAGACATGGGTAGGTAGCCTCGCTTGGAGTCCGCCATCTTGAACCTATCAAGCACCTTATTGATATAAGTGCTTTGACTAAGTCCAATCATCTTTTTAGATCTATCTCTGTAAATCTTGATGCCCAATATGTACTGTGCTTCTCCTAGATCCTTCATCGAAAAACATTTCCCAAGCCAAATCTTGACAGAGTTCAACATAGGAATGTCATTTCCGATAAGCAATATGTCGTCGACATATAATACTAGGAAAGCAATTTTGCTCCCACTGACCTTCTTGTATACACAAGATTCGTCTGCGTTCTTGATGAAACCAAAGTCACTGACTGCTTCATCAAAACGTATATTCCAGCTCCTGGATGCCTGCTTCAATCCGTAGATTGACTTCTTTAGCTTGCATACCTTTTTAGCATTCTTTGGATCCTCAAAACCTTCAGGTTGTGTCATAAACACAGTTTCTGTTAAAACGCCGTTTAAGAAAGCAGTTTTGACATCCATCTGCCATATTTCGTAATCGTAATATGCAGCGATTGCTAACATTATTCGAATAGACTTTAGCATTGCAACTGGTGAAAAGGTTTCATCGTAATCCACACCGTGGACTTGCCTGTAACCTTTTGCAACCAATCTAGCTTTGAAAACTTCAAGTTTCCCATCCTTGTCCTTTTTCAGTTTGAAAACCCATTTGCTTCCAATGGCTTGGTAGCCATCTGGCAAATCGACCAAATCCCATACTTGGTTTTCAGACATGGAGTCTAATTCAGATTGCATGGCTTCTTGCCACTGCTTGGAGCTAGGGCTCGTCATAGCTTGCTTGTAAGTCGCAGGTTCATCACTTTCAAGTAATAGAACGTCATAGCTCTCGTTCGTCAAAATACCTAAGTACCTTTCCGGTTGAGATCTATATCTTTGCGATCTACGCGGGGTAACATTTCTAGATTGACCATGATTCTCACCAGATTCTTCTAAAGATCTCTGAGTTTCATCCTGAATGTCATCTTGAGCATTCTCTAGAGTTTGTTGTTCGACTCGAATTTCTTCGAGGTCTACTTTTCTCCCACTTGTCATTTTGGAAATGTGATCCTTCTCCAAAAAGACACCATCTCGAGCAACAAACACTTTGTTCTCAGATGTATTGTAGAAGTAATACCCCTTTGTTTCCTTTGGATAGCCCACAAGGATACATTTGTCAGATTTTGGATGAAGTTTGTCTGAAATTAATCGTTTGACGTATACTTCACATCCCCAAATCTTAAGAAAAGACACATTTGGAGGTTTTCCAAACCATAATTCGTATGGAGTCTTTTCGACAGCTTTAGACGGAGCTCTATTTATAGTGAGTGCAGCTGTATTTAGTGCATGTCCCCAAAATTCTAATGGAAGTTCGGCCTGACCCATCATTGACCTGACCATGTCTAGCAAGGTTCTGTTCCTCCGTTCTGACACACCGTTCCATTGTGGTGTTCCAGGAGGAGTCAATTCTGATAGAATTCCACATTCTTTCAGATGGTCATCAAATTCATAGCTCAGATATTCACCGCCTCTATCAGACCGCAGTGCCTTAATCTTCTTGCCTAATTGATTCTCTACTTCACTCTGAAATTCCTTGAATTTGTCAAAGGATTCAGACTTATGCTTCATTAGGTAGACATAACCATACCTACTGAAGTCATCAGTGAAAGTGATAAAGTAGCTGAAACCACCTCTAGCATTTGTACTCATTGGTCCACATACATCTGTATGGATTAAACCCAATAGTTCATTTGCTCTTTCTCCGACTTTGGAGAAAGGTTGCTTTGTCATTTTTCCAAGTAAACATGATTCGCATTTACCATAATCCTCTAAGTCAAATGGTTCTAGAATTCCTTCCCTTTGAAGTCTTTCTAAGCGTTTCAAGTTTATATGGCCTAATCGACAATGCCACAGATAGGTGAGATCTGAATCATCCTTTTTGGCCTTTTTGGTATTTATGTTATATACTTGTTTGTCGTGATCTAATAAATAAAGTCCATTGACTAATCTAGCAGATCCATAAAACATCTCTTTAAAATAAAACGAACAACTATTGTCTTTTATTATAAAGGAAAATCCCTTAGCATCTAAGCAAGAAACTGAAATGATGTTTTTAGTAAGACTTGGAACATGGAAACATTCTTCCAGTTCCAAAACTAGCCCGGAGGGCAACGACAAATAGTAAGTTCCTACAGCTAATGCAGCAATCCGTGCTCCATTTCCCACTCGTAGGTCGACTTCACCCTTGCTTAACTTTCTACTTCTTCTTAGTCCCTGTGGATTGGAACATAAGTGTGAGCCACAACCTGTATCTAATACCCAAGAAGTTGAATTAGCAAGTATACAGTCTATAACGAAAATACCTGAAGATGGAACGACTGTTCCGTTCTTCTGATCTTCCTTTAGCTTCAAGCAATCTCTCTTCCAATGCCCCTTCTTCTTGCAGTAGAAGCATTCGGATTCAGAAGTGGGTTGACTGACCTTCCTCTTTGCAGATTTGGCGCCAGTTTGCTTAGTTGGGCTGGCCTTGTTGCCACCTTTCTTAGCATTCCTCTTCTTTCCAGATTTCTTGAACTTGCCCCCACGCACCATAAGCACATCCTGCTTATCACTTTTGAGCGTCTTTTCAGCGGTCTTCAGCATACCGTGAAGCTCAGTGAGCGTTTTGTCCAGACTATTCATACTGTAGTTCAGTTTGAACTGATCATACCCGCTATGAAGAGAATGGAGGATGGTGTCTATAGCCATTTCCTGAGAAAATTGCTGATCCTGCCGACTCATATTCTCAATGAGTCCAATCATTTTGAGAACATGTGGACTTACGGGCTCGCCTTTCTTAAGCTTGGTCTCAAGAATTTGCCTATGAGTCTCGAATCTTTCGACTCGAGCCAGATCTTGGAACATGTTCTTCAACTCACTGATGATTGTGAAAGCATCTGAGTTGATGAACGTTTTCTGCAGATCCGCACTCATGGTGGCGAGCATTAGACATTTCACATCCTTGTTGGCATCAATCCAACGATTGAGGGCAGCCTGAGTGACCCCGTCGCCAGGAGCTTCGGGCATCGCCTCATCCAGGACATACTCCTTTTCTTCCTGCATAAGAACTATTTGCAAGTTCCTTTGCCAGTCAAGGAAGTTTTTCCCGTTCAACTTCTCCTTTTCGAGAATTGATCGAATGTTGAATGAATTGTTGTTTGCCATATTAAAAACTACAATTGAAAAGAATAAACAAATAAATAACCATTCACAGTTTCTCTTAATAAACTTAAATTCTAGCATACATGCATAATTCAATGTTTATTAAGCATTTTATTCAAGTTATGTGTTCCGGCAGGTGTGAATAAAATGATTCCAAGATCCTAAAATCATTGAAGAACTAAGCACAGTTTGTCGACTTAATCCTAGAACATCTTAGGTAAGCAAAAGCCTTTTGCTAATAGTCTAGAAACTATTCTTGGTTGATAGGTACGTCTAAGAACTTATTAGGTAAACCTATCGAATTTGCCACGACATAAAAGGACTCCTTACTTATATCGTTGAGTTTCACCAAAACTAACATGTACTCACAATTATTTGTGTACCTTGCCCCTTTAGGACCAATAAGTAACACCTCGCTGAGCGAAAACTATTACTAGATTGATGTAAAGGATATCCAAGCAAGTGTATATTTTGGCATGGCACCTTTTAACTCAATTTTTAGGTTTGGAACTTAAGGCTCTTACTATGTTGGTTAGATTTTAAGTGAACTAAAATCCTTAATCATGCAACATAATCAAGCTTTTGATCTCATGCATTTTAAGACATATTTAAAGCAATAAATAACTTAAAACATGCATAAGATATTTGTGATCTAGTATGGCCCGACTTCATCTTGAAGCTTTGACTTCAAAGTCCGTCTTGAAAATCTCCGTGGGAGGCACCATTTTCTTCAAATAGGATAAGCTATAACTAATTACAACTATTTGATGGTTCGCAGACCATATTTGAATTGAAAAATAACTTTGGTACTTTAGACCAATTACATTCAAATTAATGGTACGCAGACCATATTTTCTATCCTATTTGGGCCATACCAGTCACTTCATAACCTGCAAAACAGTACATATACAATATATACCATTCACCCATTCATTATCATGAATGGCCCACATAGCTGGTTAGTAAAACACATTATGCATCACGTAAACATTTGCAGCAATTAATCAAGGGCACCAATAATCTACCAATTATTCAGTCCTTATTAATTCTAATCGAGTTGTTTTAACCTTAAGGATTTGTAGACCTAATCAAGAGTTTATGACTAAAAAGCGCTCCCACTCAAACCAATAAATTCATATGCTTTACTAATTTTAAACATAAAATTGTATTTCTAGTCTAACCGGAAACATACAAATTTAATTAAAATTTAAAGCTCATATAAATTTATAATTGAATCCAAAAATTTAATTTAATTTCAGTCGTATTTAAATTAATTCATGATTTTAATTTTAGTAAAATAATTAGAATAAATTCCATTTATTATAATTATAATATTCAAAATTAAAATCCAAGAAATTAATTCAAATTATTAATTTTAAAATTAATTAAAATTACGTGAACTGAAATTTTCAAATTAAACATTCAAAACGATCTAATCGTAACGCAAACACCCTACGCGTTGCACGCCCATGGGCCACACGCACACAGCCATTGCTGGCCATGTGCGCGCAGCCCATGCGCTCGTCGCATAGCTGCTGCTGTCCTATCGCAAGCCTCCGCACAGCGCCCCATCGCACGCGAGCTATCGCTCGCAGTGCGCGCGCGCGAGATCGCTCGCTGGGCGCGCTGGCTCGCTCGCTGTGCGCGCGAGCCATCGCTCGCTGGGGCGCGACATCGCTCGCTGGGCGAGCGACATCGCGCGCTGCGCGCGCGAGCCATCGCTCGCTGGGGCGCGACATCGCTCGCTGGGCGAGCGACATCGCGCGCTGCGCGCGCGAGCCATCGCTCGCTGGGGCGCGACATCGCTCGCTGGGCGAGCGACATCGCGCGCTGCGCGCGCGAGCAGTGCTGGGCGCAGCGCTCGTGGCACGCGAGCTTGCGCTCGCTGCGCGCGAGGCTGCGCGCACTTGTGCGAGGCAGCGCGCGTTGTGGCGCAGCTCGCTTGCTGCCCACACGCGACTGCCTTGGCTCGCCCTTCGCCCATGCCCATTCGTTCATTGCTTGTGGCACACGACACAAGGCAGGGCTGCTGCCTTGTGCTCGTGCACTACGCCCTTGCTCATTGCATTCGTGCCGCACGGGCGACGAGCTCCCTTGCTCGTCGTCGCATGCCCGCATTATACAACACCCCTTAAGGGTAACACGAAGCGTCCATTGCTTCGTGCGTGCAAGTTATTTGAACGAATCGCATAAAATTTAAAATTTATATTTAAAATTAATGACAAATTAATAAATATTATTAATTTCATAATTTTAGGGCGAAAAATCGAAAATTTATTATCCAATTGATTTCCGATTGATATGGATTCAAGTCTAGGTCATAAAAATTTAAAATTTATCGTAAATTTACAATTTTTATGGTGGTTTTTAATCATAGGTTTCTAATTAAATTACAATTAATTATGAAAATCAAATTAATTCTAAATTATTCTAATTTTCAACAAATTAATCATAATTACAAATTAGATTGCATAATTAACAAGACTAGGCATTCAAACTTGTTAAACATATGCAGTAGGTCAATCAAAAATTCAAGATTTATCAACAGGAATCGCAAATATTTAATTTAACATCTTAAATTTACGAAATTTTGCATTCGAAAAACTAAAACCTTCGAAAAGTCATAGTTAGGCTTCGAATTTGAGAATTCTGGGTTCGGCAGAAAAATACTATTTTTGTCAAAATTTTAGAATGCCTTTTACATGCGGAATTGACACAAAAATCACTCAATTCGGATGAGTAATGAAGAAACTGCCGAAAAACTGCGTACATATAATTAAATAAACGCAATTTGCAATTAATTAACAATTACGAAAATTAATCACCCCTTTTAATTCTTGCAAATTTGTAATATTTAACCATGTTCATGCAATTTAGATTATGAAAATAATAAGGGGCTCGTGATACCACTGTTAGGTTATGATACATATGACATTACATAGATCATGCGGAAACAACCATTAACCCAGGACAACATATTATTTACACATAATCATATAGCATAATTTAGATGCATACTCTTTGTTGCGTGCCCTCCCTAGCTGCGCCCGAACCGAACAAGAACAAGTCTTTTAGGACTCCAAGTGTCGTCCCTCCGTAGATAGTCCACAGCACGTCCGGATCCGCCTTAAGATTGACCAACTAGAATCGCCCTTAAGGTACTAGAAATTTCGGCACTTTGTGAGCAAGATGTGTTTTAGTTTTCTCTCAAAAAACTCACTTTTGAATACTTTGAAACTTATGTATAAATTATGACCCCTAGGCCTTTATTTATAGAGTTATGGAAAAGGAATCGTAATCCTAGTAGGATACGAATTAATTGGAATTAGAATCCTACATGAATTCTATTTAATTAAATTATCCAATTAGGAATAGAAATTTAATCATACACTGACTCTTGCAGATTCAGGAATCACGCATGAGCACAAACTCACACACACACGGCAGCCACAAGGGCTGCCCATGCGCGTGCGAGCAGCAGCCCGCGTAGCACGGCCCACGCAGCCGTGGCCCTTGGCGCGCGCTGGGCCTGCCTTGCGGTAGGCCTGGGCGCTGCCTTGGCTGGGCTTGTGGCGCGCATGCTTGCTGGGCGATGGCCCCGGCTTCGTGCTGGGCCTTCGTCCGGCAAGCCTCGTCCGATGCTAATTCGTACGATACGCTTCCGATTAAATTTCCATTTCCGGAATCTATTTCCGATACGAACAATATTTAATATTTCCGATTCCGGAATTAATTTCCGATTCCGGCAATATTTCTGATTCTGACAATATTTCCGTTTCCGGTAATATTTCCGATTCTGGTAATATTTCCATTTCCAATAATATTTTCCGATACGTACCATGTTTCCGTTTCCGGCAACATCTACGACTTGGATAATATTCATATTTCCGATACGATCCATATTTCCGTTTCCGGCAATATCATCGTTTCCGGAGTATTCATTTCTTGCCTGTGACGATCTTAGCTCCCACTGAAACCAAGATCCGTCGGTTCCGAATATTCATAGATGGAGTATTTAATGCCATTAAATACTTGATCCGTTTACGTACTATTTGTGTGACCCTACGGGTTCAGTCAAGAGTAAGCTGTGGATTAATATCATTAATTCCACTTGAACTGAAGCGGCCTCTAGCTAGGCATTCAGCTCACTTGATCTCACTGAATTATTAACTTGTTAATTAATACTGAACCGCATTTATTAGACTTAACATAGAATGCATACTTGGACCAAGGGCATTATTTCCTTCAACTTTTAGTCACCTTTGTGAAAAAATAGACCGTCGGCTCTCGGGGTGGAAAACGAAGTTTTTATCACTTGCGGGACGCATCACTCTAGCCAAGTCAACCCTCACGACTATAGCCACATACTCGATGCAAACGGCATAAATACCCCGGTCTATTTGTGATGATATTGACAGAAAGACAAGACGTTTCATTTGGGGAGGAAGTGACGACAAAAGAGGAACCCATCTCATTTCTTGGGAAAACTTGCAAAAACCCAAACACAAAGGGGGAGTAGGCATAACCTCAGCAAGACAGATTAATGCAGCCTTCCTCACCAAATTAGGCTGGCGTATGATCTCGGAACCGAATTCTCTATGGTCTCGTGTACTACGACACAAGTATTGTAGTGGTAGATGTGACCTCGATATGTTTGGAGCTAAGAAAGGAAGCTCAAATGTCTGGCAGGGTATCTCTGATAATGCAAGACTGCTCGGTGAAGGAACGAGAATAGCTGTTGGAAACGGAAGTCGTACTCTATTTTGGGATCATAGATGGGCTTGTGCACACCCTCTCAGTGATGTAGCTATATTGCCTATCCCATTGAACATAGAAGGAGAAACAGTGGAGGAAATGTGGGACCACGGCACTGGGTGGAAATGGGAATGCTTTGCTCCGTTTCTGAGTCAAGAACACTTGAAGGTAATTCAATATTTCGAATTAAAAGATGACCCAGAACTAGGTGACCTAGTCTACTGGCAAGGAGGGAACAAAGGCAAGTTTTCGATCAAGTCTGCCTTAAGCATCATGCGAAATGAAAGTGATTCCATTGATGATGAATGTTGGAATTTAATTTGGCATTCACCTGTACAACAAAGAACTAGAGGTTTTTTATGGGTTGTTTGTCATGATAGGGTAATGGGCAACCTAAACCGTTTCAAACGTCACATGACAGACAATCCATGGTGCTTCGTGTGTGGTGCTCCAGAGGAATCAACCTTGCACATTGTGAGGGATTGTCCAGCCGCGAAATTAGTTTGGAAATGTGTGGGAGGGCCTTCAAACTTACCCCAATTCTTCCAAAGAGATACAAAGCAATGGGTTACTGACAATCTCACCCACTACGATACTGCAGGCTCTCCTATTTGGGCCACTTACTTTGGTATTACAGTGTGGTGGCTTTGGCGTTGGAGGAACAACTGGGTGTTTGGAAGACAGCAAGAGAACCCAAGTGACATTGGGGCGTTTCTGCAGATTTGATATGATGAAGCACGAAGGGCATTGGATGAACTGGAAGTGTCTAAAAGAGGAGAGGCAACAGAAAAGGTGGAGGTTCATGTACAGTGGACCCATCCCCCTGCAGGTTGGTATGTATTGAATGTAGATGGTGCGTCCAAAGGGTCACCAGGACCGGCTGGTGGTGGACCAATAATCAGGAATCACCAGGGACTATTCATTACAGCCATGGCAGTGAATTTGGGTCATACTACAGCCTTCAAAGCTGAGGCTATAGTTCTTTTGCGAGGCTTGGAACTAGCTAAGAACTTACAGATTGATAAACTTGTGCTCCAGATGGACAATCTAGCCTGTGTTCAAGTCCTACAAAGCAAAAACCAAGATCGAAATGAATGCTCACAGATTTTTAAGCGATGTATCAACCTGATTGATTGCTCATCTTGGACGGTGAAGATTACCCATGTTTATCGAGAGGGTAATAGGGCTGCAGATTGGCTTGCGAACCATGGTGTAGCTCAAAACATTGGCACTTATATCTTTCATTCGGCAGATGTAGAGTTGAATAGGATCCTAGCAGAATATGTGAGGGGAGTTGCGTTTCCTCGTCTCCTGCCCCCTTAGGCCTATTGCTTTTGTTTTATTGTTTTAATTTCTGTTTGTGTTTTCTTATCTTTTGGATTCTTTTCCTCATTCGAATCAAAAAAAAAAAAAAAAAGATTATTTTGTTTTTTTATTAAAAAAAAAACCTCAAGTAAAACCTCAATCCACTAATCATTACAACAACTAATAAGGTTGTTTTATTTATCAAAATGAATCAATAATGGAAAAGCACAAAGATTGCTAATTTAACATACTTGGGAAATTGTAAAGAAATTTAATGAGTTGAAAAAATTGGACCAATTAAAATTAAAAGTTGGCACAAAAAATGATAGTATAATAAGTTTATAAAATGAAAGATTCTCCAATGTAACAAACATTGTGAAACACCCTAAAAGTAATACTACGTACGTAATAAACAAAAAGAATCGGAGGGAGTAAGTTATTGATTGAATATTTCATTAAGTGCATAACAAGGGTTATTAATTGTATTGAAACTTAAAATATCACACGAGTTTAAGTTATTGTATTGAAACTTAAAATATCACACGAGTTATTAATCAGAAGGGATTATCTCGACCTGTATAAGAGAACCTTGGTCTTATATAATACTCCCTCCGTTCCAAAATGTTTGTTACGTTTGGACTTTTGCACGTTTATTAACGTATAATAAAGATTCTTTTGGTTTTTTATTAAAAAAATAAACCAAGTAAAACCCCAATCCACTAATAATTACAACAACCAATAAGATTGTTTTATTTATCAAAATGAACCAATAATGGAAAAGCACAAAGATTGCTAACTTAACATACTTGGGAAATTGTAAAGAAATTTAATGAGTTGAAAAAATTGGACCAATTAAAATTAAAAGTTGGCACAAAAAATAATATTATAATAAGTTTATAAAAGGAAAGATCCCCCCATGTAACAAACATTTTGAAACAACCTAAAAGGAATACGTAACAAACATTTTGGAACGGAGGGAGTAATTGGTACAAGTATATAAAGTGAAACTCTTATAAAAACTAAAGGAAAGTGGGGAATTTTTGGATTGCAATGTAAGAAGCCCATGTCAACATACGTAATAAATAATAATGAATGAAAACTTTCTTAGATTTCGTAAGGCTTTTTTTTTTTTTTTGTTTTTTTTTTTGTTTTTTGGCAGAGGATACAAACAGTCAACAAAACAAAGAAAACAAACCACCCATTACACATAGCTTACGGGCTATGCCATTCATGGGTAGCATAGGACACATGACTATTAGAAGTGGAACTAAGACTAGACCCAACATAAGAAATACAAGAACTAAAAGACTCCACATTACTACAACACACTACTTTCTTCCTTGGTCGATCTGAATACTCCAACATAGGGGTAACATTCCTCCTCTTCGTTCCTGCACGAGGCCTGCAACAAACAACAAGGTGAGAGCGATCACCTAGAGCATGGCTCCTTGTAGTCATTCGCCTCCTCGGGTTAGTGAGCTTCTTTTGAAACTTAGGCTCCTTTTCTTTTTCCATAGCTGCTTGATCACACTTTCGGTCTTGTTGGAAGGTGAGGGCTGAATAAATGTTGCCATATTTAGAGGTAGTCGGCAAGACATTACACACATGATTGTTTGCTAGATTGCTCATTTCATCCTTGTATATTGATGATTGTTCATCTTCTTGTCCTCTTGGACTCTCAGCATTGACTGAAATCTCATCTTGAACACATTCCTCCATGGAAGAAATTGGGGAGTCACACAATCCCCCTCCCTGGACTTCACTCTCCTTTGGTGGAAAATTCCTTGGCTTAGACACTAACCGGATCACCATAGAGGAACTCATTCTAGAGTTAACATAATAAACAGATTTTCCTTCAACTATTTTTTGATAATCCTTCTTTGAGATGGCAAGAGAGGAGCCAGTCCTTCGTCGGTTAACAAACCGATATTTGGACTCCGCAAGATCAGGTCTTTTCAAAGTAGAAGAACTTACATCATCCTCCATTACTCTATCAACAACCCCTTCTTCATTCTTACTCAATTCACTGGTATCACCTATACATGAGTGGCCCTCCAAGCTCGTTTCCATACTTGAAACCGTAGAGCTGTCTTCATTTGAGAAACACATATTGTCCTCCATCTCCTCATCTCTAGCCACACTTGCCACCTTACTTAAGCAAACCTTATCATCAGGACACCCATTCACCAACTTTCCCTCCTCACTTGGTATGGCTTGCTGGGCACTATCCTTCATCTCCATACTAACCAAGGCAACATTATCTTCCTGATTTATCTTTAGGGATGGCAACCCTAATCCAAGCCCAACTGGAATAGCACTTTCAGTACGAGATATATGCCCCCTCTTATAAGTAGATTGCTGAACTTGCTCCAATTTTTTACCTACCTCCCGGTTTGAAGGATCAAGTTCATGGGCTGTTGCCAAGTCCCAATAAGCAAAATCACTCCTGCCCAATTCAATTGCAGCTGTGGCTCTTCTAAACAAAGCTTTGATATTAGTTGGATCAAATTCCAAAATGATGGTACATATGTAACCAACTTGATCATACTCTTTTTTCTTGTTAAAGCAAGCAGCCAAATTCAGCAGAATACAAATAGCCAACTCAAAAAACTTAATTATATCTTCTTCCAACTGAAACAAAAATGTAGTAAGGAAGAGACCTGCATAGCCATATTTCTCCAAAGCATCCTCTGAATTTCCACTTTTAAACAACATATTTCCTTCCTCCTTCCACTCCTTGGCAAGATCCAATACTCCTTTTGGGTTCTCTGATTCTGAAATCAAAGAAATTAAAAGCTCATCTTCTTCCTTGAGGTTGTCACCTTCCAAAAGGAGTCTGTTCAACTCACCTCTAAACTTCTTATAATCTACCAAAGAACACATCTTAGAAGTACAGGCGAACAAGAACTTAACTGAAAGTGCACAGAAACTAGGAATTTTATCCCGACCAAACGAAGGAAGAAAAGCAATTTTTATACTGGGTTGAAAATTAAATACTAATGGGTAGAAAAATAAAAACTAAAATAAGATATAGATTAAGAAAACCAACTCGCCGGAGAATCGAAAGGATAAATTACCGGTCCTTCGTCATCTCCGGCGAGCTCAGACGGTAGAAAGCACACCACCCAAGAAAATTTTGACGAGAGGGAGTTTGCTATGTCTTAATTCTTTGTGGTCTAATTATGTTATTTTCTTGGTTTATGTTAATGTTGTGTTTTTTTCCTAATGTAATAAAGGAACTTCTTAAGGCTTTAATTTATACTTCCTCCGTCTTTTAATACTCGCAACGTTTGGACTTTTGCCACTATTCATATAATCTACTTTGACTATTCTTAGTGATTTTTATATAAGATAAAACATAGTCATGTGGGATCTTGTTAGATTCGTCTCAATGTGTATTTTCAAAATATTAACTTTTTATAATTTTTGCATAAAGATAATTTAAGATATAAATGATCAAAGTTGTGCATTGGCATGCGTGAAACTAACAAACGTTGCGAGTATTAAAAGACGGAGGAAGTATAAGTACTGCACAACACACACTGTATTGTTGTATCATTAATAGATTGGTGATTAAAGTCACTATATATGTCACAAAATGTGACCCAAATTTCATGAAAACCACCCTTTCACGTAAATTTCAGTAATTCACCCACAAAAACTCCCATGTATAGTTGTATCATCTTATGATTTTGGGGTAATTTAGAAGGTGGATGTGTACAGTTAATTAGTGCATCTTAAAGAACACAAGTACATAAACTAAAAGTCTAAAAGAACATTACCTTATGTAAAAAAGAACATGAACATATTTATATTTATAATTTTAACAAAAAGTAATATTATAACAAAAAAGTAAAATAATATATCACATGTTCTTTTGTCGCAAGGTTGTATTGTTTTGTTTGTACACATATGTTCTTTAGGTACACCATGCTTATTGTGTACCAAAGTGGCGGTGCCAGGATTTACTCGTTAAGGGTTCGGAATCTTTGAATGCATATAATAAAATTTTAATCCAAAATCCAAAACCTAAATTACAACTAATAATTCATGGGGCGCATGTTCTATTACAATGACATTAAAAAAAAATTATAATTGAATTCGACGAGTATTCATATTTTGAAAGCAATCTACACCATCATCCTTAACTAGAAAAAAAAAACAAAATTTTCTCAATAAATGTTATATACGTAGTACTAAACAATCATTCAAGAGTTGATCACCCGACCATCTTGTTCCGCAACTTATTCTTCACATAGATTTCAATGTAGCAATTACAGCTAAATATATAAAGTTCAAACCCTAACTTTCTAAATTGTAAAGCAACAAATAAATTATACTCTAAAGTCTAAACTAAATCTAAGT
The DNA here is from genome assembly GCF_020520425.1 of Spinacia oleracea. Lineage (NCBI taxonomy): Eukaryota > Viridiplantae > Streptophyta > Magnoliopsida > Caryophyllales > Amaranthaceae > Spinacia > Spinacia oleracea. Next base: position 10,008,973 of record NC_079490.1, read on the forward strand.
TATCTAAGAGAGTAACATTGAACATTCTATTCACGGATTCATCTATTGTTCAAAACTTGAAACAATTTTAATTCAAATTTTCAATTAAATAAATTTGCAAAAATTACAAAGCCACTTATTTTTTGCCAAAACCACTTCAGTGCCACTTATTTTTGTGTAATATAGCGCGCTTACTTACTTGATTTTTTTTTTTTTCTTTTTTAAAAATTTGACAGATTCTTTTTTTTTAGCTAGTAAGGGCTCATTTGAACCCACTGAACCTTACTAGCTTATTTCCAAGAGCATCAATAACCATATCCCGATATTGATTTGGCTGAACACGCGTGGACTCTACTAAGCTTTCCCCTTGACATATCCATTGATAGTAATTACGAACAAACCCCTTCTTGTACAAATGTACTCTAACTGTTTCAGTATCATTAAAACGTCTATTATCACACAAGGGGCATGGGCATCTTATTTTGTCACCATCATTGCATGTTGGATGCTCTTTTCAAAACTCAATGAACTCTCCAACCCCCTTGAGAAAGTCGGGCTTAAGATTGCGCCCGTCGAGTCTATCATACATCCAACTACGCTCTCTTCTTTTCATGATACCAAACTCTACACATCTCACAAAAAACATGTTACTAACCAATCTCTACACATCTCACACTAATCATGTTACTAAACCTACTATATAGTCTAACTACCGCTCGAAGTTTTCTAAATAAACAATCAAATAATTGATTTTATTAATTATATAAAAATCAATACTTATTAATGATATAAAGTTAAATAATTTATTGATGATATAAAGATCAATAATTTATTCAAACGCACTTATAAATTATATAAAGTTCAATAATTTACTTATAATTTATATAAAGATCAATAATTACTTAAACACAAGCCAATAAGGATAAAAATCAAATATAAATAATAAAATGCATTTACAATAAACACCTAAACATGCACAAATTTATTCAATACACTTACTTACTACTCAAATTCATTCTCTAAATTATTCGTTGTTTCTCATAAGACATTCTTTGAAACTTTCTTGAAAATTTCATAACATTAACATACATCAAATTAAATATGGCATTCCTTGAAATTTTGGTATAAAATTAAATTTCATAAAATCTTACACATACATCAAATTGTCATTCCTTGAAAATTTCATAAAATTTCCATAATTTCCATACATCTCCATAATTTTCCAACAAGTCATTCCATAAATTCATTGAAAAAAATATACATTGATTATCTAACAAGTCATTCCATAATTATGGGTCACTAAATTAGAAGAGAAAAAAAGGTTACCTTCAAAGATCGAAGAGTTCACAGAGTTCACATAGAAAATCTACATTTGATACAAACAACAAAGTTAGGGTTTGAAAAATTGAAGCATTTGAGTAATATTATGAAAAATTAAGAAACTGAAAAAGCTCACGGGTTGAAAAGGATTACCGTGCGCCGCTGGGTGGAGTTGTGCGCCGGTGGGTGGAGTTGTGCGCGCAGCTGGCTGGGTGGGTGGCGAGTCGGTGGGGAGGGTGGGTTGTGCGCGGTGGGGGCCGGTGGGTGGCGAGTCGGTAGGATGGGTGGGCGCGCAGCTAGCTGGGGGGGCGCCTTGCGCCGGTGGGGAGGGTGGGTTGTGCGCGGTGGGTGGCGGCGAGGGTTCGGGTGGCTGGTCGTGGGCTGCGACGTGAGGTTGAGAGCCCAAGCAAATTAGTTTTTTATTTTTTTGAATGGTCGAAGATCTTGAAGGAGGAAAGAGAAGTTGGTCAGTAATTGTCATTGATTAGTTACTTTTAATTTTTTTTTTTTTAATATTTTAGCGACCGCTTATTGGTCGGAGATATTAAATAAACGGTTATTAAAATTTAAAATTTATTTTGATAATAGTCGGGTATTTACCGACTGCTAATTAGTCATAATGGAGGTAGAGCAGTCGCTAAATTTACGACCGTTTTGAAGACGGTTGGTAAATTTTAAATTTACCAACCGCTTTTCATTCGGTCGGTAAATTTAACGACTGCTTAATTTTTGGTCGATAAATTTATTTTTACTGACTGTTTTTTGGCGGTCGGTAAAAATGGTTGATAATAACGTGCTTTCTTATAGTGCAGCACGGTAGCACCGGCACCACCACTGGTGTGCCATTATCCATAGTCCACTAATTGGGGTAACTTCAATTTCATTACATTCTCAAAAGTAGTACGAAGTATTATTTATTGTTTGAGTAACTTCAATATACATTCTCAAAAGTTAAAATACTCCGAACCAATTTTATTATACCACTCGCACTTACGTTTAATGATTTTTCTCCTCTTTTTCCCAGTGCCTTCCTTAATGCATTTAGTATAAAATAATACGAAGTAAATTATATTTTGGAACAATATTTATAGTACGAGGTATATAAGTATATTGTATTTGATACATACGGAATACTTCGTATGCTCAATTGGCCAATTGGGAGTATTATATTTAGTAGAACAAGTCAATTTACACTTTGCTGAAAGACTAGTCACTAAATTAATTTTCAGCAATACATTTCTTAATCATGAAGACAAAGAATGGCTGTTTCATACATTTTGTCAAATACATGGACACTTTTGTCTTTAGATATAACTTTTGCCTCAAATTATATACGGAATAATCGTATCATAGTCATAAATAGTAGTATAGACGTTGTCAAATATAGTGAATAAAACTAGTATATTACCCGTGCGATGCACGATTTATAATCTAAATGTAAATTTATATGAAATCTTGAAGACAATTATCATCAAAATAGAGTTAATTATAGATATTATCCAAATAAAAAAATTTAATGAAAAATGAATTTATTATTGCTCATTCGGTATCTTACATATTAAAACAATTAAAACAAATAAGGTACATAGATAAAATTATGTTTCATTCTCATTCAGCACTTGTGTCAAACATAAAGTTATTTTATCATCCCTTCACTTCGATAGTAATACCTTAATAAGCGCACAGTCGCCCCATCAACCTCATTACCCGATCACTTATCACCTATCTAGACAATTTACTTTATTGAGCTAGAGATGACTTTGAGTCAGGGCAAGACAGGGCCTGCACACCCGCACCCGCCTACAACTCTCATCTTCATCCCCTTCATCCACGTACGGTAAGAACGATACCCACCCCTCACAACCCCTGTCTCGAGATGTACAAAATAAAATTCCTCCCCGCTTCATTACCTCCCTTCCCCTATACTCGACTTTTATTTATTGGTAAGAGAGTTTTGAATTTTAAAATTCCAAATTCTTATAGAGCCTCTGAAAATTCTTTTGTCTGATTAGAGTTATTGACTAAATAAATAAAGCATTATAATAGATAAGTTAATAGAATCTTTTTATATATTCACAATCAATCAGATGAAGGATTAGCGACCGGGTGGGTCCAACCTAAAATCCACCATCGCCCCTTCACCCGCGATAAATACATTTTTTTAACCCCATCATAGAATAAAATTTCCTCCATCGTCGCCCACTTGGGGCCGATGCACAGGGGGATCTCCCAAAAACCCTGCCCCACTGACAATCTAACATCCCTATATTCGATAAATAATCTATTTTCCCTTTCAACTAAATTTTAAATATATTGACATACGTTTATTACGAAGTACTAAAATTGATTGTATTAGCTATAATATTGAAAAAATATTAAAAAGTGACATACATAATTAGGATTGGGTGAATGTTCTCAACTCTGATCGTTTCAAACTCGCCCCATCACCAAGGTGGGTACATGTTATCCTTATACCCATCCACCAAAAATCTCTTTTTGTTAGTTAACATTAGTCAATCATTTACGTTTAACTTTATTGTCAGACCAATCTGAAATCCAAACTCGCCCCTTCATCAAGTGTGATTCATCATTTACATATATAAATTCTATTTTGTACGGAAGTTTAAAGTGATATTACAATCATTTACATTAATATATACAAAATATTTTGTTATTGCAAACATATATTAATAATAAGGAAACTTAATCATCTAGATTTTATGACTTTGGACATTAGTTGATTACGATATATTAGTCAAAATTTCAATCAATATGCTCTTAAGACTTCAATAATATGAGCCAATAACTTATTATTCGTGCTCCGTATAAAAATATTACGATAATGAGAATGTGAAAAAAGTTATTTTTGATATTTAAAATTAAGTATAAGCTTCGTACTAAACAAAGGGCCTATAAAATGTTTTAGAGGACCTTGTTAAATACATTTTGTTGTGCATATGTATTCATCATATAACACAAATTCTTAAAAAATTGATAGTATTATAATAATATAATTGATAGTCCAAGTTAACTATTATGAGATTTTCTATATCGGTTATCAGAAATTGTCTACAAAGGTTTTTCATTGGATAAAAATAATAAACGATCTAATTAAGGAAAGTTTTTGAACATATTCGTACTCACTATATGACACATTTCTAAACGAAACTTGATAGTATCTACGATTAATCATTATTTATGTTATAAGAGAGGCAAATCAGAGAGCGACATTTGTCATATCCACATCGATTTTCCTTTTTTTTTTTAGTATAGTACGAAGTATATAGATTAAAGTTAAGAAACTTATAGACATGAGCAAATGAGTAATTCGTAGTATAATCGATTTTATTACCATAAGTAATTAGAAAATTTTAGGGAAAATATGTAGAAAATATATTAATTATTTTACCATAGATTAGTTACTAATATTATAAAAGAGGCAAATCAGAGCGACATTTGTCAGAGAGTACATCAATTTGCCTCTCTTTTAGTATAGTACTTTGTATATAAATGTTTGTTAAAAATCGACTAAAATATAAGTCAATTGTTTAGCCTAAAATATTTGGAGGAGCTTTTTGAAATCAAGAGGGTTACGTACTCGCACAACATTATTCTTGTTTACTACTTCTTCCATTTTTTTTGGATAAACCATTTTTATTTTCACGGTTGATAGTAAATAAGTTCAACAATTAATATCTCAAATCATCAATTAGTAAAAATTATTTAAAGATGGTAGTATTATGTAGGTATTTAGACAAATCCAACAAAATTCTATGGGAATACATGACTATGTTCATCATAAAGTATTAATACTCACCAAAAAACGTAACAATTAGAGGTATGTGTGAATATATTAGCTAGTGTAAAAATCAAATAGTTGCATCTAAAAAATTTAGGAATTGCGTAGTAAAGTAGTAGATGTATTAGATTATATAAGTTTTGCTCATTTTTAAAGAAGTTCCATAATTTTTTTAAAGTAGTAAAATATTACTATAAATGGCGATGATCATCGAATTTAGTTGCTAAATATACATACTACGATAAAATAGTACAACTCATGAGGGTGACAATTATCGCATATAGTTGTTAAAATATTATAGAGTACTATTGTAATTTTTTTATACTCTTACTCATACTTGATTGATTTTCTAATTTATTTGATTTCAAATTATGTAAGTACGAAATACAAATAAGTAGGCTACACTCAAATTTTTATAAAAATCATACTACGTATTCCGTACAATGTATTAATTTTTATAGAAAGAGGTATATTTGTTACCAAATGTAGAAAAGATATTTAATTAAAAAAATTATTACCTATGTATAGAATGAAATCTTTTTTTATTTTGAGGAAAAGATAAATATTTTTTTGACGTAAAAGTTAACAAAACAAAATATAGAATCAAATATTTTATTTTTTTTTCTAATTATTTTTATATCTATAAGAGAGGCCAATCAATGAGTGACATTTGTCATCACCACATTGATTTCCTCTCTTTTAGTATAATATATAGATACCCAAATAAATTACTCTGTAGCCCTTAATTAAAAAAAATGACTAACTTAACTCATCTTTTTCAATTCAATGATCATAAAGATGATTATGCAACTCTACTTTAATGTTGAGATCCTCTAAATAACTTTACATGGTAGAGTTAGTTATTGTAATCTCAACTGTTTATTTAAATCTATTTATTGAGGATAATGCAGTTATTCTATATGATAGAATATCGAATATAGTGGGGTTATGTTATAACTAGGCTATATGATATAAGATAGAAGTCTATATGAACTAGATCTCCTACTCTTCATAGGTTTCCTAATTTATATAGACTTCTATCTTATATCATATAGCCTAGTTATAACATAACTCTACTATATTCGATATTCTATCATATAGGATAACTGCGTTATCCTCAATACTATTCCACATAATAGTTTACCTAAAGACTCACTGCAAAAATAAAATTGTGTTCTAGTGAGGAGGTTAACAATAGGTAAACAAAAATAAAAGAGGGAGTGAAAGGAATAATAGAGTGACGAGTCTGAATATTATCTTATGTTCCACATTACGCATGTGTAGTCTACATTCTACTAGTGTGTCATTTACTTTTATTGGGTGATACGGGGTTTAATGTAATTTTAAGTATAAAATTAAAAGTGGTTATTGACTAAATATAAATATCAACTAATAAAACTAATTGGTACACATGCAAATTGTATATTTGTATGATAGTGAATTTTGACTCGAAAGTAATACTTATAATTGATTAGTGAATAAAAATATGGATGTTATGGAATCCTGAATTTAAACATTATTGTGAGGAGAGGCGGTGGGCATGCTTTAGGTTGATATGGACTTGGTATAGTGCACTTAAATTAATCACTCATCAAAATTAGACAACAACAAATGGGGTTGTTATTATTGCATTGGATTTAATCACCATCTACTAATCATCCTACTCTTTCTTTCTTTGTCTCGTCTTTAATCTCGAAAGTACCCCGTGATATTAAATAATAAAAAATAACCGCCCTTATTATATATACTGTGTGGAGGTAGGTTGTTTTTTCGCATATCAGATATGTGTGAATACACATATCAACTAAAAGACGCTAAAAGACAAAAAAAGAAGTACCATTCATGTTAAAAAAAAGTATCATTCTGTAAAAAAAAAAAGTATCATTATGTAAAAAAAAAGTATCATTTTTGTTTAAAAAAGTATCATTTAATTTCTTTTTTGTCATTTTTTCTATTTTGTCTTTTGTTCTGAAATGTATTTACCCATACATATCTGATATGCGCTTGTACTTCCTCGGGGGGACTTCGTATATAATAGGCTCGTTCAGTTAAGTGTTAAATATCAGAGGTATGACGTCTGTTAAATTTTGGGTGAAATTAATCATTGATCAAGTACATATTTGAAAAACTAAGAATCGATCATTACAAAACTAACGTTTCGTTTAAATTTTGTGAACAATAGTTATGATACAAGTACACTCGTACTACCATTTATTGAATGAAACATTATTGTTTAACCTATATTTCTGAATAAATGACTTCAATTTCTAACTTGTTCTACTTATTAGTTAGTTGCTTACTTACTACCTTAAGCCGCCACCTTAATCACGGACACTAATTTTCAACTTCAAGGTTCATAATTCAGAAACCCTAATAACTACAGAGTACTTAAATAACGTAGTCGCCCATGTAACCTTTGAATTTAATCTACTACTCTATAATTACACTACAAGAAATTGTACTATTAACGACGGGAAATTCCGTCGCTAAAAGCCAATAATTGTTCAAAATGTCTTGCGCGCACAAGGTGTACAATAAATTTATTGTACACCAAGATAACTTTTATGCAAATTTTCATAACTTTAACCTATTTTTCTGTAACTTTTATATTATAAAGTTAGATAAACATTTTAAAGGGTCAAACGATTAATTTATACATTATTAGTGATTTTGAAGAAATAATTTTTATTCAAATGAAAAAATTTATCATTAAAAAATAGATAACTTTTACATATATAAATGTAACTTTTAAGCATTTTGAGTCAACTTTTACTCCGGTGTACAATATTTATTGTGCACCCATTGTAAATAAGAATTTGTGATAATTGTTGATTAACGACGGGATTTTCCGTCGCGAACCCGTCATAAAAAGGGCTGTCGTTAATGGAAAATTCCGCCGTTAACCCATCGTAAAAGACATTTGCGACGGTTGTTCCCGTCTTTATTTTGTTGTTATCCTCGTCGTAAAAGCTCTTTTACGACGGGATTTTTCCCCGTTGTTATTAAGTTGTCATAAAAGATACAAATTCTTGTAGGGTTATATATAACAAAAAATAAAAGTTTTGAAGTTCGCTCTCTATATTGTCTGATCCATTAGTTATGCTAATGACATGAGATGATTGGTGTTGTCAATTTTAATTTTTGACTAGCATAAGAATTATTCTTATTTTGATATCAAATCAACTTTTTTAATTTTGTAATTTTATAATATTGGTTTTTCCACGACGAAGATTGAAGGAGTGAGGAGTTTCTAGACGAATCCTTGGATGACATGACCCACCCCTCTTTGCATTGACGTTATTTTCCTTTTTGTCGTCCCTATCAATATCTAGCTTCACAAAGTGGTTCCCCCCTACTCACTTTTCCTGGCCGATAATGAATATTACTCCCTCTCTTTCTAAAATATATTACCCGCGTTTTTTAAAGCTTTTTACATCAAAGTATGAAATCATAAACCATAAAATCTCACTATTATATACATCAAAACATTATCATGTAAGATCTTAGATTAGTCTCCACATGTATTTTCATAATATCAACTTTTATAATTTTTTCACATACAAAATTGGATATATTAGTGCTTAAATATTGCTTTAGAGTCCGTGAAAATAGTAAACGTATAGAACATTAAAGAACGGAGGTAGCAGTAAGAAGAACGATTTTATTAGATCGGGGTTTCTATAGCAGATAACTCGGTTTTTTACACCATGAAATATTATTTGTTTAAAGTATGAAAAATTTAACAGTAAATTCTCACTATTATATGCATCAAAAAGTTTACTATGAGTAAAAATTAGATCAGTTCAGATCAGATCATATCATTTTATATGAGAAAAAATAAGTTTAGATCAGATCAGACCAGAAAAAATAAGTTCAGATCATATCATATCAGGTAAGGAGAAATAAGGTGATCTAAACTCTTATTTGTTGAAGCTATCTCTTATTTCAAAATGTTCTCTTACAAACTTAAATTAAGAGACTCTCATTTTTCATCTAAGAGGTAGCTCTTAATTTCCCTCTCTCCTTAATACTTACCTAAGAGTTTCTCACTATTATTAAAATTTACCTAAGAGTTTCTCACTATTATTTCTCTTATAGTTCAAATTTTCAAGTATATCCGATCTTCTCTCAAATGGAATAAGTGTATATTAGTGAAATTATGATTAATATTTAATTACATGGATAAGAGTAATCAATAATATAAAGGTCTAAACTAATTTTAGACTTATATAGGGAGTATGATGAACTTGATCGAGTCAAGGGCGTAGTTCTTCTTTTTTTTTTAGTCAAAGGCGAAGCTTGTTGACTGTTGAGTTGTTGTTTAATTTTCTAACCAGTGAAATAAGTATAGAGCATTATGCATGCTGGTTGATTGTTGCGTTATTGTTTATTACTAGTTTTTAACTAGTAAAATTGGTTAAATAGACAATTAAATTTTTTTTTTTTTTTGACATAGGCTTAATATTGCATACTTAAAAGTTTACACATTACAATCTAGGCCCTGTTCGGTAAAATTAGCGGTAGCGGTTGAGTAGCGGGTAGCGGGTAGCGGTTGAGTAGCGGGTAGCGGTTCGAGTAGTGGGTAGCGGTGAATGGTAGCGGGTAACGGTTAGCTGTCAAAGTAGCGGCTAACTGATATGTGTGTTCGGTAAAAGTAGCGGTTGATATTTTAAAATAAAATAAAAGGTAGAATATTTTTAAAACTTTATTATAAATTTGTCAAAAGCTACCCGCTACCTTAAAAGCTACTAATTTTAACGTTTGATAAAAGCTACCCAAACGCTACCTCTACCGTTAACCGCTACCTAAACCGCTACCTTGCCAAACACTCACAAATTTTACAAGGAGCGTCTTGACTAGGTCAAAACGCTACCCGCTACCTCAAACGCTACTGCCGAACACGCCCCTAAACTAAGAACATTAAAGAAACTTACAAAACTTACATTACCAACTATAACCCAACTATTTAAAACTAAAGTGGTAGCAAGCTCTTCTCCGTTGGACCCTCGATTGCTGTGTTGACTTTGTTTACAACGACGTATTACACGTGGTATGCCAAAGCCCTTGCGAGTTATTTCCTTGAAGAAGATTGAATTGTTGGTGAGATAACCAATTGGAAGCACCTTTAAGAACCTGTAAACCTTACAAACCAAGGAAAGAAGTAGAAGAATAGTAACGACACAAGCTGGTTGCAAAGAACTTGCGAATTGCTCACAAGCTACACGAGCCACTGAAAGTGACTTGGAAAGCATGCTATGAATCCCCATATAATGGGGAGCAGCGTTAAAATAAAAGGTTTTAAAAGCGACAAACAAAGTCCTCGTTAACCTAAACTGAGAATTAACGTTAGTTAATCCGAACAACAAACAGACAACCATAACCCATGTAAACCATAACCCCCTCTGACACATACCTTCTTTCCCCAACCTCCAAAAACCGACTATTCCTACTGCCTCCAATAACCTTGAAAGTAATCCCAACCTTCCTACATCAATCTTCCAAAATTTACAAGTTTTGAAAGGTTTTTAAGATCTATTTACAAGTTTTTCCTATTTCTTACTCATATTTTTTTTACGGTTTTTTCATGAAATGCCCCTGAGTTTTCACGAAATTCACCAAATACCCCTCGACGTTTCAAAATTCACCAAATACCCCTAACCTTCAATATAATTCACCAAATACCATAAATAACGTCATCAGCCCCTAATTAACCCAATTAACCTCTAATTAACCCACTAATCCCCTATTTAACTCTTTTTTTTATTTTCCTTTTCTCTCTCCCCCTTCCTTCTTCACTTTCTTTCATGGATGCCATGGAAGCCACCCTTCTTCTACCTCCAACACTGTCCAACAATAATTTGTCCCAAAGAAAATACCAAAACCCTAAAACTTTGCCCAATTTCTTCAACTCGCCGCCGCCATAACTGTACTGCTCTTCAATTTTACCAGGCTATAGCTCCTTCAATAGGAAACATCAGCCAATTTCTTGCGATGCATCTAATCTCAAAGTAAAAAAGCAATAAAAGTGTAAATTCCTCCAAAATTTCAGTTGACAAATCATGAATTCATGTTAGAAGGAAGCTACGCTTCACAAATTTGGTTGCTCTTATAACAATTTAAATAAGTTAATAACCTGCTACGGAGTAATTTCTATCTCCGATTTGGACGATCTCCACAGTCAGCGTGGAAGAAGTCCATAAACAAAGGGGTATCTTTAATTAACCAATCCTAAATTCAACCTATACCATCCTACACTAACGGGTCGGATTTAGTAGCTGAAAAGTCGTCGGAAAACACCTCACAATGGCTGCCATTAACATCCAAGATAGCTTGTTCATTAAAAAAACAAAAAACCATGAATTTCAACTAAACCAAATAAAAATGTGGAGGAACCAGAGGAAGGAATTAACGGAGGGGAAGCAGGGCGGAGTTGTAGAGGAGTCGTGGTAGTTTCGGCCGAAGAAATCACAGTGGTGCGTAAAAGAAAAAAAAGGAAAAATCTGAAGTTTTAATTGGTTTTGTTTGTGGAGAGGAGAGAGAAATCAAGGGAAGGGAAGGAAAGATATTAGGTAGGAAGACAGGTCGGCGGCGGGAAGGCAGAGTGGTGTCGGCGACGATGTTGGTCTGGCAGGGCCATGGCCGATGGCGGTGGTGGCGGTGAAGGAAAGAGAAAGGAACAGAAATGGAACAAGGAAGGGGGAGACAGAAAAGAATGGAGGAAAGAAAAACAAAATAGTATGGGTTAATTAGAGGCTAATTGGGTTAATTAGGGGATGATGACGTCATTTATGGTATTTGGTGAATTACATTGAATGTTAGGGGTATTTGGTGAATTTTGAAACGTCGAGGAGTATTTGGTGAATTTCGTGAAAACTGGAGGGCATTTCATGAAAAAACCGTTTTTTTTAAGCCAATCGAGTTCATTATCTCAATCAAAACTCAAAATGAGTTTGACTTAAGCTTGAACGTAACTCGATTTACTAAGAAGCCGAGTTTAGTCAAGTTAAACTCATCTCAACATACCCTATGTTGTTGAATATAAAACTTTGTACGTAGTGTTAGAATGGTTGTAATCCTAACACTTATAAAGCTTCATACTTTTATTACTATTCACCCAATAGTGCATTTACGTGCATGCCCCTCATTTCATTCTTTGTTTTATTTTGTCTTATTTTTAACAATAGAGCATTTACGGTTTCACCCTTCCATTGCTATACAAAATGTATTATTTTTTTTGGGTATAATTTCCTATATATTGTACCTTCGAACTATCAATTAAAACGCATATAGTTTCTATTTCCTGTTACATGTAAATCCAACATCTAACTTTAACATATCATTTCTAGCATTTACCATAAATTGTAAGTTCCTAGCTTTTAAGTAACATTTTTAAAAAATAATTTTGTATACCTTGGGGATCGTGCGCTAGCGCGCACGATCCAACAACTAGTTTTAAAAGGGTATTGACACACTTTTATCATTTTTTATTATAATCAGAGCTCATATATTCAAAATTGCTTAAATCCGATGAAATTTACTCATGTTATAAATTAGTGTAAATTGGGTTTTACCACGTAAAAAAATTGATAAATTGATTTTTACCACCTGAAAAAAAAATGTCTTTTATCACCTAAAAATAAAATAAAAATTATCTTTTACCTCATCGTAACCGGAAAGATGGACGGAAACGTTATGCGGACCCAATTCAACGACTATATTTTTTATTTTCTTTTATTCTCCCACGATTTCCATGTATATAAGCTATCATTTTCCCTTATTTCTCATTCATGCACATAACGTTTTCGTCCATTTTATAGTTAAAATGTGGTAAAAGACAAGTTTTATTTAATTTTTATTTGGTAAAAAACCATTTTTCAATTTTTTTAAGTGGTAACAAAAAAAATTGAACTTATAATTTAAAGCTAAAGGCCCATTCAGCAGCAATTATAATTTTTAGTATTTTGTTTTTATAAAACTGGAAACCAATTTCCATTTTGTTTTAAATTTTGTCAAAACTAATTTAAATCTACAAATTCCTACCCGCATCAAACTCCTACTCCCTCTGTCCTAGATTAGTTGTCACACTTTCCTTTTTCATCCGTCCCAGATTAGTTGTTACACTTCTAAATTAGGAATGACCCCACTATTATTATATTGTCTCTCTTCCCACTACTTTTTTTTCTTGTCCCCACACCTTCTCTCATTCAATTAAAAAAAACTCCACTAACTCTTATCACATCTACTTTTTCAATAAAATAACAATTGATAACCAAACAACAACTTATCACCTAAAACTTTGTGCAAAGGTAAGTGTAACAACTATTTTGGAACGGATGGAGTATATATATATATATATTTTTTTTTGGAGTATATCAATTTTTTACTTTAATAATCTTGGAACCACGTGTTCATCACATTTCAAAGACAACAATTTTGTTTTAGTTTGACAGGTATAAAAAAGAGGAGCTCATAATTTCTTTCTTCTATCTTCTTCTTCTTTATCTCTCTCTTCAGAATAAGAATCGCTAATAATACTTGTTTTCGTGATTGTGGTTCATTATACTTTGCCCAGATTAGAAATGGCCACCACCTGGTCAACTAAATCATTTTTTCTGCTACCAGTTTTCGATCGACAACTTCAGGCTACAAAAACTAAGCAGATCAGACAAAGATCAGTGAGAGAAATCATCAATGACAAAACGATTGAATTTATGGTTTGATCTTAACCGTCCACATATAAGTAAGCTAAAGGTAGATGGTTTTCAGTTTTCACCCACGTCACAACGCAAACTCACCGGAAATGCCAAAATACAAAAAGCATGATAGTGAGAGAATTCAAAAACCGGTGACTTTAACAAAGAAACAACTGACACGTGTCAGTTGTATACTCGTGGGCAGTTAGATATTCACTCACCACACCATTGTGGGTCCCCATCCCATCTTCGAATTTTCCCCCTTTTTTTCTCTTACATTCCAATTCCAATTTCCATTTACATTTCATTTGCATTTGAATTCCAATTTGCATTTGCATTTCCCCAACGTATTTCTAAAATTGGAACAAATAAAGAAAAAAAATTCAATATAGGTCGGCTAAGCTTTTTTGACTAAAGCAAAATGAGGAAGTTTATAAAATAAAATAAATAATCACTCCGTTTCTTAATACTTGCACCGGTTTGATCGGTGCGAATTTTAAGATATTTAAATTGACTTATTAATTTAATGGTGTTAGTCAATAGTGGAGTATTTTTTAATATTGTTAGTGGGAAATCGGTAAGAGGTGGGGAGTGGTGAGAGGAGGATATGAATTTTTAAATAATTTTTTATAAAGAATAGGAGTGTAGGTGGGGTAGTAGGTAAGTGTGAGAAATAATATAATATTGATAAAAAATTTATTTATAGAAGTGGTGCAAGTATTAAGGGACGGCTCGAAAAGAAAAGCGGTTCGAGTATTAAGGGACGGCTCGAAAAGGAAAGCGATTCGAGTATTAAGGGACTGAGGGAGTCATAAAAAAGAAAAAAAAAGAAAGGAAGAAAAGTCTGCCTTTTTCTCTTTCTCTCTCCTCAGTTTTTCTAATTTTATTTATTGGCATTTCTCTATCTTACTTACCGTCGCTTTCAAATGTGGGTTTAGTCTTCGTCGTTGGGCGGACATAAAAGGGAGAGCGGGTGCTAAGCTTTGAGTTGGTGAATTAGTTATAAAGGATTTTATTTTGCCCATTTTTTTCATTTGCTTTAACTCTCCCCAACTAAGATAACCAACTTACAATTCCTTCCATTTAACCCTTTCTTCAGGTATGTTTTTTCTATCCTTTTCAGTTTCTGATAATTTGTGTCCATTTATTGCTTTTGTAGTGTTTGATTCTTTGATGGGTTTTTGTTAAATTGATTAAAGTTTCATTCTTTATGGTTCTTTGTTCATAATCCTTTGTTAGCCAGTCGCTAAGGGTAGTGATGTAGACGGGTTTCAATCCGGGTTTGCCGGGTATTGGGTGCTAACTTACCAATTAAACTAGCTGTTATTGTATGGTACGGAGTATGGGTGTTATTTGTTTTCAAGAATTGTTAATAATTTGAGGTTTTCTTTCGTTATTTGATTTATTTGAGTGTTTGTCTATTATCTAAAAAAAAGAGTGTTTGTTTACTGGTTTATTTTGATTTGAGTGATGAATTAAATTTATAGTTTTTGAAGTAATTGACTAATTGCAAACTTTGGTTAATTGTTGTTGTTGCTTACTATCACTACTACAAAAAAAAGGGTAAAGAATACTGTTAAAATAGGCTTTATAGGACGCCTTATAAGCGTTATTCAACTCAGCGCGCTATAAAGTTTATAAAACCGGTGGAAGATGCGTTTTATATGCACAATTAAAAGATACAATTTTGTGACTAAACCGTCCTATAGTTGGAGGATTGCTAAACCTCAAGTGACTTGTGTCCATGTGAACCATACTAGTCTTAGTACCAATACCAAATTAGCGTGTACCAATTACAAGTCACTTGTGTCCATATGGACATGGACACAAGTCACTTGAGGCCAAGACTTCCTCCCTATAGTTGACATGCTCATAGTTGACAGCTTTGTATTCCTCGTAATAAAGAAACGCTCGTCACGGATAACCGTTCTCTTTTCTTAATTTTTTTCCCAAAAAAGAAGCGATTTAAAAATTATATAGTTACAGGAATTCCCAATATACGATTCGCAAGTAGGAAATGTAATATACAAAACGCTAAATGTAGGAAAGATTAATAACACTAAAAATAACTGAAAGACTAATATACCCCTTCTTTCTCTAATCTCAAGCAATTGGTTAGGTGTTCTGTGTTCAGGTAGTAGATTTAGGCTCTGTATTTTGTTAAATTATTTCATCACTCAAGCAATTTCACCTACCTATTATGCTCGTATGATTGCGATTATAGCCTTTATGTAGAAAATTTCTTACAATATAAACTCAGGTCTATCACCCAGATCATTGTACGCTAATCATTGTCACAAAGAGAGTGTCTATCTGACTTAGACGACATATAAGGATTATAAAACTGTCAACTCAATCAACTGTAATATATTTTTACGTTTTTTTACCCAATTTTGTAGTAGTGTATTGCAAATTGGTTGTTGAGAATGGATGAAATGAGCAATTACTTAGTTGCTTTTTTGTTGGGTTTTCAGTAGAATGAATGTTAACTTTGCTGGCAAAGGGTTGTCAAGAATGCTATATTTGATTACATGTTTATGATTTCTGGAAGTGAATCTAAAAAGGGTTTTTGTCATTTTTTTTTATAGATAAAGAGAACTTTCCATGTGCAGTGGTTCCAAGAGCAAAGTTTTGACTGCGGAGGAGGTGATGGAAAGTGAGGATTACAAGAAAGATACAATTAGGGATCACCAAACCTCTTTACCGTTGCTTGAATTATCAGCAACAAATGATCTAAGTAGTTTTAAGGATGCTGTGGAGAAAGAGGGTTATGACTTGGATGAAGCTAGTCTTTGGTATGGGAGGAGAGTTGGGTCAAAGAAGATGGGTTTTGAGGAGAGGACACCTTTGATGGTTGCTGCCATGTTTGGCAGCAAGGATATCTTAAACTATATCCTTCAAACTAGCCTTGTTGATGTTAATCGGGCTAGCGGGTCTGATGGTGCCACTGCCCTCCACTGTGCAGCAGCTGGTGGGTCGCTCTATTCACATGAGGTGATTAAACTCTTGGTTGAATCATCTGCTAATGTTGACCAAGTTGATGTTCATGGAAATCGACCTTGTGATGTAATCGCTCCTTGTTTCAGTTTCTCCTCGAAATTGAAGAGGAGAACACTTGATATTTTGTTGAATAAGGGCGATGAGGATGAAGATTCTAGTGATCAAACCGAAGAGGGGATACAAGACCTACACCTTGAGGGTTTTTCACCAAAATCCTCAAGTGATGGGAGTGGATCAGAGAGGAAAGAATACCCTATTGATCCTTCTTTGCCTGACATAAAGAATGGAATATATGGAACTGATGAGTTCAGGATGTACACTTTCAAGGTGAAGCCTTGCTCAAGGGCTTACTCTCATGATTGGACTGAGTGTCCTTTTGTACATCCCGGGGAGAACGCGAGGAGGCGGGATCCTCGGAAGTACCATTACAGCTGTGTTCCGTGCCCTGAATTCCGTAAAGGCTCATGTCCTAAAGGAGATGTTTGCGAGTATGCACATGGTATCTTCGAGTGTTGGCTACATCCTGCCCAGTATCGAACTCGTCTTTGCAAAGATGAGATTAGTTGTGCAAGGCGTGTGTGCTTCTTTGCACACAGGCCAGAGGAGCTACGCCCTTTGTATGCCTCAACTGGTTCAGCTGTGCCTTCACCAAGGTCATATTCATCGAGTGGGCCTTCTTTCGATATGGGTTCACTAAGCCCGCTTGCCCTTGGTTCCCCTTCTATGTTGATGCCATCAACTTCCACTCCACCAATGACTCCAACTGGTGCTTCTTCTCCCATCGGAGGGGCAGCTGCTTGGCAGAATCATCTGAATATCACACCACCTCCTGCCTTGCAGCTACCTGGTAGCAGGTTAAAGGCTGCACTAAGTTCCAGAGATCTTGGAATGGAGACTGGTTTACGCAGGCAGCAGTTGCTGGATGAGCTAGCAACTGGGGTGCTGGGAAGGCTTGGTGGTCTCTCGCTCTCCTCACCAACTGGGGTGCAGATTCGCCAGAACATGAACCAACAGCTCCTTTCAAGCTATTCTTCTGGGATGCCTTCCTCTCCTGTGAGGGGTTCATGTTCATCTTTCGGGATGGAACCCGGTGGTGGCTCACCTATTTCAAACCCAAGGTTAGCTGCTTTTGCTAACAGGAGTCAGAGCTTCGTTGATAGGAATGCAGTCAATCGACTATCTGGAGGGCTCGCATCACCTTTTTCTCATATCTCAGATTGGGGTTCCCCTGATGGTAAAGTGGACTGGGGTGTTCAAGGGGATGAGCTCAATAAGTTCAGAAAATCTGCATCTTTCGCTTACCGTAGTAGCAATGGCAATAACAACTCAATGCGGGGTCCAAATGGCGAGCCTGATGTTTCTTGGGTTCACTCTCTTGTAAAGGATGCTCCTCCTGTGAACTCATCATCAACTCAACATGTATTTGAAGAACAGTATAGTCTTAACAGTGGTATGTTGGAGAGGATCCCGCCTTGGGTGGAGCAATTGTACATGGAGCAGGAACCAATGGCGGCTTGATTCCTGATGTTTAACATTCAATATTAATTTCATAATTACCCAAGATTTTAGTGCTGATATCACCAATTAGTAGGTTGAAGAAATCGAAACAAGAACACCACACCCGAAGGGGAAGGGAAGTAATAAACTGAAGCTCGGGCAGAGAATAAAAACAGAATTCTGCTGATACATTCAATAGGAATTCCAGGTTATTTACAAGTATTCTTTTTAATTTTTCTACATTAATTTTATTAAGTTATTTCATATTGTTTTCTTCTTTTGATATATAATTGGGAGTCTTGGAGATGGATTATTATCAGTATCTGCATCCCAAGCTCTCTATTAAGATGGTTGCCATGAAAAAAGAGAGAGAGGGAGGGAGATGTACTGATCAACCAATTGATTCATACATTTTTATTAATATTATTTATTTTGTATTATACACATGATATTGTATCCTTTCTATTTCTAATAAATATATCAAAGTTAATTTTTTTTTTTTCCAAGCCCCTGTTGATGTTACGGAAAATGTTGTTTCAGACACAGGATATGTCAGTTCCGTAACTCATAAGAATGTTTTTTTGGTGCAAATGAGCCACAAGGGCGGGGATGAGAATCGATCCCAGGATCACCTGGAACCGGGATAGAAGCTCTAACCAACTGAGCTATCCATCACCCTCTAACTCATAAGAATGTTGAGTACTTGTTCCATTTGTCTTCTTTGAATAGTTGTTGTTCACTTTATTTATGCAAGTGCCACTAAACATTCCTTTTGACACCCAAAAAGTTTACAACTTTGATAAAAATAGATGATTTAGCACCTAAGGAAAACTTATTATATGGACTTTAACTTTGCATGCCCAGCTTTTCTGATAGTGGGATGAGCACTAATTGCACAACTGTTTGGTTGAGAAGAACTAATAAGTAATAACCCCACATTTAGTGATTTAGATCACTCAAAACTCTTTTTTCTTTTCTTTGATGATGTAATTATGTGGACCAATAGTTATCTCGTAACAAAAAAAAAAATACAATTAAAGTCCGATAAATGAATTAATTTTAGTTTCGAAAAAAAAAAAATGTTATACAAAATTCTTAGGCTAATGGTCTTAGTTTATTGTGGATGGATATATTCAAAGTTGTGATTTGTGACCTACAAAGCATAAAGCAAATTTTTATATAATTGTGGTTTTGTTCCTTTGGAAAATCATACAATATGTTGTATGATGGTTTATTAAGTACTTAATCTAGTTACTCTTTATTACCAAAAAAAAAAAAAACCATTTCTACCCCTTCTTTTTTTTCTTTGTAAACCACGTTAGTTGATTACTTTAGTTTGTCATCATCAAAATTATATTGACTCAACAAATTAAGTGTCCTACTATTTTATAGGAGATAATCTAATTTATTTTTGAGGATTAATTTTAATTTATGGTGCTATAAGCCTATAATTGTATTAAGTTGTGAGCCAAAAAATTATGATCTCGTTAAAACTATGACAGACAGAAGATGTATTATGAGTTATGACCCCAAAGATCATTAAGTAGTTGACTTTATCAATATAAATCAAATTGTATATCGGTCTGTGACTGAGTTTCTAGTTCTTAGTTTTCTTTTCTCAATTTCTGTTGGGGCTAGCCCCTCAATAATTTGCATCAAAAAAAAAAAAAGAGTTACATGTTCATGAATGCCCGTCTAAAACTCTCAATTCTATGACTAATCACCATTTTAATAGGCGTAATTGCAGCAGGTAGTTAAACATATACTAGTACTCCATAGTTAAACACAATTACACGAGTAAACACAATTACACGAGTTTACTTACGACTACAATGGAACAATCAATCACACCGCGACAGTTTACCGTACAGTAATCACAAATGAACTGGTTGCACATAGAAATACGTGCAACCGGATGTACCTTCTACCAATTGTACTGTAATGATAGAAGAGCGCTCATCAAACCAGGAGCAAAGAAAGGAGAAGGCTAAGTAATTTCTTCATTAAGTTAAAGTTCACCACCTGACTTATATACTTCCTCTGTCTTTTAATACTCGCAACGTTTGTTACTTTCACGCATGCCAATGCACATTGAGACGAATCTAACAAGATCTCACATTACTATGTTTTATCTTATATAAAAAATACTAAGAATAGTCAAAATAGATTATATGAATAGTATAAAAAGTCCAAATGTTGCGAGTATTAAAAAACGGAGGAAGTATATAGTTGATTATTCAAAAATTGTGATCCAATTCCATTGTATCCATGCAGGCGGGGTGCTTGTTACAGGGTGGTACAAGTTTGCTATAGATAACTTGTTGCAGGAATTTGATGTCTGCTTGTTTAAGCTGGTAAGCCAAAAGGGTGAGCCTGTTGTATTTGATTGACTTGCCCCCTAAGGATGCGTTATCTTCACTTTAAAAAAATTAATTTCCATGTAAGATAAATTCATACTCGAATAAATTACAATCAGGTCCTATCAAGTCAATAAGTTGAACTCTATCGAGCTGAGTTTACTCTCTCACCATCAGGTCTGGGTCCAAAAAATTCCAATCATATTTGATCAAGTCTTATCAGATCAATCAGGTTTAATCAGTTTAGATAAATTTACGTTGAACTCTATCGAGTTTAATCTCTCACCATCAGGTATGGGTCCAATAAATTCCAATCAGATTTGATCAAGTCTTATCAGATCAATCAGGTTTAATCAGTTTAGATAAATTCAGGTTGAACTCTATCGAGTTTACTCTCTCACCATCAGGTCAGGGTCCAATAAAGTCCAATCATATTTGATCAAGTCTTATCAGATCAATCATGTTTAATCAGTTTAGATAAATTCAGGTTGAACTCTATCGAGTTTACTCTCTCACCATCAGGTCTAGGTCCAATAGATTCCAATCAGATTTGATCAAGTCTTATCAGATCAATCAGGTTTAATCAGTTTAGATAAATTTAGGTTGAACTCTATCGAGTTTACTCTCTCACCATCAGGTCTGGGTCCAATAAATTCCAATCAGATTTGATCAAGTCTTATCAGATCAATCAAGTTTAATCAGTTTAGATAAATTCAGGTTTTATCTGACGAAGTGAATGTTCCCTAAGTAGTAAGTACCGAACCTTGTTTAAACAACTTGTTTTCCACCTCTACCGGCAGGCCCGTCTCCGACAATTTGGAAGCCCTGTGCTAAAATACAGATATTGGGCCCCTTTAAATTTTTACGGACAATTATTTAATGTAAAACACATAATTATTATATTAATATTATTTTATTTATATAAAATATAAAGTCAAATTAATAATATGGTTTAATGTTTTATGTGTGATGGTTTGAGAAAATTGATGTAAAGGTTTGATGGAAATGAAAAAAACAAATAAAAAAAGGTAGTGAAAAATCGAACCCTGGTGTTTTTGCTACCATACTTATTAAACCTTACCAACTGAGACAAAGATTACATAATGTATAACAAAACAGTTGTTAAATATATAACATTTGTTCTTGGGGGTCTAACCAATATAATTTCATTTTGGGCCCCCAAAATTTTGTGGCCCGGTGCTGTAGGTCCACCTGGACCTCCCTTTAGCCGGCCCTGTCTACCGGTTATGAAGTACTTGGTGACGATTTGAGTTCTGAAGACGAATGGATTGGGCTTTTCCTTCATCATAGCTCATTTAGCTCACTTCAATTGCTCAACCAAGCCCTTGTCTATTTGGGGCCTTCTACAGTTACGGACTTGGGCCAATGGTATGTGTTTATAGTATAGTCTGATTAGTATATTAGAAATGAATGAAAACATTGATACTTTGAGTTTTAACTTCTTTCACATTATTATGAATAATACAAACAATTTATGGGTGATGTACTAGCAAAACTATCAAGATATTACAGAATACTACGTGTCTGATGTCTTATGAATAACATAAAATGTCATAATCGTTGGTTTCTCCCTTCCGATTAATTTCTTCAGGGTCACACGATTAGAGTTGTTAAATAAGTCGTGCCCTATCAAATTTGAGTTCATGTCAATTAATAAAAGTTGAAAAACTCTTGACACTAACTCGATTGATTTGATTGAACTTGTTCAAACCCTTGACATCAATTTAATCTCGGTATCAATGAGGTCTCGACCTATTACTTAAGATTGAAGGTCTGTGTGTAATAGGTTTCAGGATCGAATTCCCCACTCTATTTGTAATTTTATTATTACCCTTGTACCTCATTTAAAAAAAAAAAAAAAAAAATTGAACCTCTGTTATGCTCGGGGACCATCTCACATGTTTGAGCTAAACATGTAAGAAATTTGAATAATACTCTAATTTCTTATGCCCGATTTTTTTATTGATTCACGATTCTTTATCCTCCCTAAAATTTAGGTACACTTATTTATAAGTGCTTGTTTGGTTGACAAATGGTAGGAATCGAAATTTCCTAGAAAGTGGAAGAATATAATGTGGTTTTGTGGACAAAAAAATGAGAATTTGATATTTCTAAGAAATTATACTTCTCACAAAATGAAGGAAATTACTTAAATATTGCATCATGTTGACTTCACGCACTCCAAGACTCCAGTACGTGACTTTGACTCGTTATCTCTCAAATTATACATAGACAAGTAAAAATTATAAAAAATTAATATATAAAAAGTATATATATACTCTGTATATATCAATATGAATCTAATAAGACCCTACATGATTACATATATTTTTACGTCTATCTTATAAAATACTTTGTAAGATCAAAGACACAACGTGAATAATTTAAAAGTCAATATAATGCGATATTTGTAGAACGGATGAAATATATAGGTCCCTACAGGCTACAGCCTACATCAGTGAAAGTACACAATACAAGGTTCATGATTAACTAAACAAACTATGAATTTCCAGTGAAATGCTATTACATGTGGACAAAAACTTCCTTATTACTCCGTATAAAACTATTTCATGTTTTCATGGCCTATTCAACCAAACAAGTGCCAGGTGTAGCACTTTCATACTTTCATTGCCTGTTTGAGTAGTCCAAAGTGAGTTGAAAACTTGAAATAAAAAATGTAATGATATTAGTACCAATTGATATTTAGTCCCTTCACTCCTTTTTCTAAGTTGCTACCGATCCGTATTTTTTTTTACCACCCGTTTTACCCTTAGGGCTAATCGGATTCGGAGCGAGTTGTGGATGGATAGGTTTCAGTCCCCTTCCAATTATTGTTGCGGGGGATCGAACACGGGTCCTCCCTACCAAGTTCAACCTCAATCACCATTGAACCAACAAACAATTGGTAGTTGCTACTCCGTATATGATTAGTCCCTTCCCTCTTTTTTCTAAGTTGTTATTAAAGTTAAGTGTCAAATATTGTGTAATCTCGTATCATTCTCATTAATCACACACGTATATATAGTACAACTCAGTTACCTAAACCCTAGGTACACATTAGGTAACATACCATAGTTAGGACTCTACAGAATATTCACAGAATAATATCTAATATCTTAACATATCTTAACATCCCCCCTCAAGGTGGAGCATGTAGATCTCGAATGCCCATCTTGTTCAAAAAAAACTCAAATTGCGCCTTCCCCAACGCTTTGGTGAAGATATCTGCTAACTGAACCTTCGTCGACACGTACGACGGACTGATGATCCCTTCCTTGATTGCATCTCGAATGAAATAACAATCTGACTCGATGTGTTTTGTCCTTTCATGGAACACCGGATTCTGTGCAATATGCAACGCAGACTGACTGTCGCAATACATCCTCATGCCTTGGTCGTGTGTCACCCCCAAGTCGCGTAGTAATTGTTTCAACCACTTCAACTCACACGTCAGAGCTGCCATCGACCGATATTCTGCCTCAGCAGACGACCGAGAAACAGTATGTTGTTTCTTGGTCTTCTAAGAAACTGGCGACATACCAAGTGACACAAACCATCCAGTCACCGACCGACGCGTCATTGGACACCCTGCCCAATCCGAGTCGCACCACCCCTCCAACTGCAACGCGCTGTCCGACCGAAGTAGTATACCTTGACCCGGACACTTCTTCAAGTATCTCACTACTCGCAAAGTTTCTTCCCAATGTGCCTCCTTTGGTGCTTGCATAAATTGAGATAGGACATGTACAGAGTAGGCAACGTCTGGTCGCGTGACAGCCAAATAAACCAGACGTCCGATCAGACGCCTATACTGCTCACCGTCCGACAGGTCTGGCCCGTCTGCCAATGCCAACCTATGATTCTGTTCCATGGGAAAGTCCACAGGCTTTGCTCCCAACAATCCGGCCTCTGAGATGATGTCGAGGGCATATTTTCTCTGACATACATAGAACCCTTGACTACTTCGTGCCACCTCTAACCCAAGGAAGTACTTCAGAGCCCCGAGGTCTTTCATTTTAAAACACTCCTTCAAGTATGCCTTAAAACTCTCAAGCGCAAACTTGTTATTGCCTGCGATAATCATGTCGTCCACATAAATGAGCACACTCAGCTGCAACGTACCTTTAGACAGAGTAAAGAGCGAATAATCGGACAGCGACTGTCGAAAGCCATAGTGTGTCAATGCTGTCGACAACTTCTGGAACCAACATCTAGGTGCTTGTTTCAACCCATACAACGACTTTCTCATTCGACACACCTTGTCAAAGTGATTCTTCTGGAATCCAGGAGGAATCTTCATATAGATCTCTTCCTCCAAGTCACCGTGCAAGAACGCATTGTGTACGTCCATCTGATGCACGTCCCACTGTTTGACAGCTGCGACAGCTAGAAAAGTTCGGACTGTCGCCATCTTCGCGACGGGAGCGAATGTCTCATTATAATCCAACCCTTCCTCCTGATGATTCCCTAGACATACCAATCGAGCCTTCAGTCTCAACAAATTCCCATCCTCATCACGCTTCTCAGTGTACACCCATTTACTCCTCAGTGCTTTCTTCCCTTCCGACAAATTTTCCAACGTCCATGTCTGAAGGAAATAATGCCCTTGGTCCAAGTATGCATTCTATGTTAAGTCTAATAAATGCGGTTCAGTATTAATTAACAAGTTAATAATTCAGTGAGATCAAGTGAGCTGAATGCCTAGCTAGAGGCCGCTTCAGTTCAAGTGGAATTAATGATATTAATCCACAGCTTACTCTTGACTGAACCCGTAGGGTCACACAAATAGTACGTAAACGGATCAAGTATTTAATGGCATTAAATACTCCAACTATGGATATTCGGAATCGACGGATCTTGGTTTCAGTGGGAGCTGAGATCGTCACAGGCAAGAAATGAATACTCCGGAAACGATGATATTGCCGGAAACGGAAATATGGATCGTATCGGAAATATAAATATTATCCAAGTCGTAGATGTTGCCGGAAACGGAAACATGGTACGTATCGGGAAATATTATCGGAAATGGAAATATTGCCGGAATCGGAAATATTGCCGGAAACGGAAATATTGTCAGAATCGGATATATTATCGGAATCAGAAAATAATTCCGGAAACGGAAATATTAAATATTTGTTCGAAACGGAAATTAATTCCGGAATCGAAAATTTTAAATATTGTTCGTATCGGAAATATATTCCGGAATCGGGAATTTAATCGGAAGCGTATCGTACGAATAAGCATCGGACGAGGCCTGCCGGACGAGGGCCCAGCACGAAGCCAGGCCATCGCCCAGCAAGCCAAGCGCGCCACACGAACAGCCAAGGCCACGCCAGGCCCAGCGCAAGGCCAGGCCCAGCAGGCCGTGGCAGCGCGCACAGCGCGCGCAGCGCGCGCAGCTGCGAGCAGTGGGCTGCGAGCATTGCTGCAGCTCGCGTGGGCTTGTAGCTCGCGTGGGCCGTGCGGCCGTGTGGGCTGTGCGCGGGCATGGCCTGCACGCTTGCGTGTCATGCTCGCGTAAGTGTTTGTATTCGCATACGAAACCTAAAACGTGCAGAATTCGTTTAATGATTAAATTCCTAATTCTATTTGATAAATTAATTAAATAAGAGTTTTATTATAATTCTAATTTAATTAATTCGTATCCTAATAGGATTCCAATTCTCTTTCCATACCCCTATAAATATGTGGCATGGGTTCACAATTTATAACGAGTTATTCAAGTATTCAAAGTGAGTTTTTGAGAGAAAAATTCAGTCACACATCTTGCTCAAAAGTGCCGAAAATTTATAGTACCTTAGGGGCGATTCTAGTTGGTCAATCTTAAGGCGGATCCGGACGTGCTGTGGACTATCTACGGAGGGACGACACTTGGAGTCCTAAAGACTTGTTCTTGTTCGGTTCGGGCGCAGCTAGGGAAGGCATGCAACAAAGAGTATGCATCTAAACTATGCTAAATGATTATGTGTAAATAATATGTATTCCTGGCTTAAAGGTTGTTTCCGCATGATTTATGAATTGTCATATGTATCATAACCTAACAGTGGTATCACGAGCCTCTTATTATTTTCATAATCTAAATTGCATGAACATGGTTAAATATTACAAATTTGCAAGAATTAAAAGGGGTGATTAATTTTCGTAATTGTTAATTAATTGCAAATTGCGTTTATTTAATTATACGTACGCAGTTTTTCGGCAGTTTCTTCCTTACTCATCCAACCGCATGTAAAAGGCATTCTAAAATTTTAACAAAAATAGTTTTTTTCTGCCGAACCCAGAATTCTCAAATTCGAAGCCTAACTATGACTTTTCGAAGGTTTTAGTTTTTCGAATGCAAAATTTCGTAAATTTAAGATGTTAAATTAAATATTTGCGATTCCTGTTGATAAATCTTGAATTTTTGATTGATCTACTGTATATGTTTAACAAGTTTGAATGCCTAGCCTTGTTAATTATGCAATCTAATTTGTAATTATGATTAATTAGTTGAAAATTAGAATAATTTAGAATTAATTTGATTTTCATAATTAATTATAATTTAATTAGAAACCTATGATTAAAAACCACCATAAAAATTGTAAATTTATGATAAATTTTAAATTTTTATGACCTAGGCTTGAATCCATGATAATCGGAAATCAATTGAATAATAAATTTTCGATTTTTCGCCCTAAAATTATGAAATTAATATTAATTTATTAATTTGTCATTAATTTTAAATATAAATTTTAAATTTTTATGCGATTCGTTCATATAACTTGCACGCACAAAGCAATGGACGCTTCGTGTTACCCTTAAGGGGTGTTGTATAGTGCGGGCATGCAACGACGAGCAAGGGAGCTCGTCGCCCGTGCGGCACGAATGCAATGAGCAAGGGCATGGTGCACGAGCACAAGACAGCAGCCCTGCCTTGTGTCATGGGCCACGAGCTATGGACGAATGGGCATGGGCGAAGGCAAGGCACGACAGTCGCGTGTGGGCAGCAAGCGAGCTGCGCCACAACGCGCACTGCCTCGCGCAAGCGCGCGTAGCCTCGCGCGCAGCGAGCGCAAGCTCGCGTGCCACGAGCGCTGCGCCCAGCGTCGATCGCGCGCAGCGAGCAATTGCTCGCGCACAGCGAGCGATGGCTCGCGTGCATCGAGCGCTGGCGCGCGCGCAGCGAGCACCAACTTGTGCGATGGCTTGCGATGGGAAGATGCAGCAGCTATGCGACGAGCGCATGGGCTGCGCGCACATGGCCAGCGATGGCTGTGTGCGTGTGGCCCATGGGGGTGCGATGCGTAGGGTGTTTGCATTACGATTAGATCGTTTTGAATGTTTAATTTGAAATTTTCAGTTTACGTAATTTTAATTAATTTTAAAATTAATAATTTAAATTATTTTCTTGGATTTTAATTTTGAATATTGTAATTATAATAAATTTTATTTATTCTAATTATTTTACTAAAATTAAAATCATGAATTAATTTAAATACGACTGAAATCAAATTAAAATTTTTGGATTCAATTATAAATTTATATGGGCTTTAAATTTTAATTAAATTTGTATGTTTCCGGTTAGACTTGAAATACATTTTTATGTTTAAAATTAGTAAAGCATATGAATTTATTGGTTTAAGTGGGAGCGCTTTTTAGTCACAAACTCTTGATTAGGTCTACGAATCCTTAAGGTTAAAACAACTTGATTAGAATTAATAAGGACTGAATAATTGGTAGATTATTGGTGCCCTTGATTAATTGCTGCAAATGTTTACGTGATGCATAATGTGTTTTACTAACCAGCTATGTGGGCCATTCATGATAATGAATGGGTGAATGGTATATATTGTATATGTACTGTTTTGCAGGTTATGAAGTGACTAGTATGGCCCAAATAGGATAGAAAATATGGTATGCGTACCATTAATTTGAATGTAATTGGTCTAAAGTACCAAAGTTATTTTTCAATTCAAATATGGTCTGCGTACCATCAAATAGTTGTAATTAGTTTTAATTATAGCTTATCCTATTTGAAGAAAATGGTGCCTCCCACGGAGATTTTCAAGACGGACTTTGAAGTCAAAGCTTCAAGATGAAGTCGGGCCATACTAGATCACATTTATCTTATGCATGTTTTAAGTTATTTATTGTTTTAAATATGTCTTAATTATGCATGAGATCGCGGCTTGATTATGTTGCATGATTAAGGATTTTAGTTCACTTAAAATCTAACCAACATAGTAAGAGCCTTAAGTTCCAAACTTAAAAATTGAGTTAAAAGGTGCCATGCCAAAATATACACTTGCTTGGATATCCTTTACATCAATCTAGTAATAGTTTTCGCTCAGCGAGGTGTTACTTATTGGTCCTAAAGGGGCAAGGTACACAAATAATTGTGAGTACATGTTAGTTTTGGTGAAACTCAACGATATAAGTAAGGAGTCCTTTTATGTCGTGGCAAAATCGATAGGTTTTCCTAATAAGTTCTAAGACGTACCTATCAACCAAGAGTAGTTTCTAGACTATTAGCAAAAGGCTTTTGCTTACCTAAAATGTTTTAGAATTGAGTCGACAAACTATGCTTAATTCTTCAATGGTTTTAGGGTCTTGGAATCATTTTATTCACACCTGCCGGAACAATAAATTCGAATAAAATGCTAATAACTTGTTGAAATTGCATGATTGCTTTAATTTTCAAGTTATTACTCATGATAAATGTTTAGACTTTGCATGCTTCAATGTATGTTTTAATTATTGTTTATAATTAAATATCTTGCACTGCAGTAAATCCTTTTAGAAAGGTAACAGTAAATTTCCTCGATTGGTAGTGAATCCAAGAACGATTCACGGAAATGAGAGAAAGTGAGCAATTTAAAATGTACGTTTCTTTTGGCGACTTTTATGGTTGTTTTCGAATATCAAAATCGAATGGCAAACCAATTGGTGCTTGTGAATTCAAAATACAATGTAGTTTTGAGATCATAAAGCATTGAGTTTAATACGCTCAGCTTTACCAATGGTTAAACAACCTAATATCTTTGTCCATTTAATTCTCGAATGAGTCTAGTCCCTAGACATTCGAATAGATAGATGCTTAGAGAACTTTAGAAGCTTCTGGTAAGATCATCCAGTTGAAATATAATGTTCAACATAAATTAAAATGGTAAGAACTTTGTTGTAGTGACATTGGACATGTCTAAACAAAGTATAAAAGTCAACACTAAAGAATTCAATTCTTAAGACTATAAGAAAGGGTACAAGAAATAGGAAAACAAAGGAACAAATGAAAGGAATTTACGATTCCGTTTCTACCTATAAGTTTATGTTTAAAGAGAAGTGACCTAGCAATCAAACTTCCTTGGTATCATATACCGCTTGAGGTTCTTACTTCGGTAATAACTCAAACAATGGAAGCTAGGCTACACTAATGACCTACAAGTGGGAAATGAAGCATGGCAATGCTACATTAGTTGTAGGGTCATCTAGTTTGTTTTAAGTCCTTTCAAGGCTGGAACTAAATGGCTATTTTGTTCCATAATCAGCATATCTAAATTTCTGCTTCAAACACAGAAAGACTCACATTCATAAGAACAAAAACAATGTTTGTTTGTTTGTTTATTTGAATAAAATGGTCATTTACGGGATGAGTCAATATGCTTGATTAAAACAAACAACTCTTTAACAATAAAAACTTTACTAGGTTCAAATCAACCCCTTGATTTGAGTTCCACTAATCTTTGGCATTGTTGCTTAGACCATATCAACAAGTTAACATTCAAAAACTCTATTTTGATGGAATTTTGAAAGTTGATTGATTTCTAGATCAATTTAAGACAACTAGTCTTACTTGTTGAAAGTAACAAAAGATATGAACTATTGTTAGAACGCCTAGACAATAGAGTTCAAAGCTAAAGAAAGGTTTTATGACTTTATTATTTCACACAGATTTGAGTGAATATAGGTTTATTTACTCAATGTGATATAAGTTTGAATCTGTTTGGCTAGTTCAAAGATTCAGAAGTATAAATCCCACTTGGTAAGAAATCACAAAGATCTAGGTTAGATCATGTTGATGATTACTTAAATCAAGAATGATCATCAATGATTGTTAGTAAAATTCACAATCTAGCTCCATAAGATATGGCATATCTAAATTGGAATGATCGAAGTCGATTAGTACTTGATTCGATCAATGATGGATCATAAAGACTTTTCCTTTAATTTCTAAAACAAAATGCTCAACTACCACCAAACTAAACTAAATTCGTCAAAGCTATAGAAAAGAAATTTCAGAATATCTTTTCGATAATATATATCTAGAGAGTTGCTAAACTCAGTGGGAGCTTAGTGTTTGTTATTCAACAAACTAAGGCCCAAGTCTAGATATATGTTTCATTGTGATTTATTCAAATGAGACACAAGGGTATTATTTCTACCACGAATTTTTGAGAACATAATGTTTGTTTGCTCGAAATAATGTCCTTTTGGAGATTCGTTTCCAAAATGACAAGTGGGAGAAAATAGACCTCGAAAG
Source organism: Spinacia oleracea (assembly GCF_020520425.1). NCBI lineage: Eukaryota > Viridiplantae > Streptophyta > Magnoliopsida > Caryophyllales > Amaranthaceae > Spinacia > Spinacia oleracea. The sequence goes on from NC_079490.1 coordinate 10,040,155, forward strand.
TCTTCGAGGCGAACAACAAACATAAACGGACATTCCGGAGGCTTTTCAAAGTGCTTCAGAAAAACCGAACTTATTCTTTAAGGACTTTAGAAGTGGCTTTAAAGAATAGACTTCTCTTAGAAGACTTTACAAGTGCTTTAAGGAGAACAGAATATTCAAAGGACTTTCAAGTGGCTATTGATATTCTGTTGTTTGATGTTCTATACCCAAGTAGGCATAGAGTTCAAGTCACTGGAACTATGAGATTCTTCTATTAGATAGTAAAGAAACATAGAGTTCTGGTCAATGAAACTATGATATTCTTCTATTAGATAGTGAAGAAACCTACAACTTGCAGTCAAACTATTATCATGTAAATTAATGAGTTTGTGACCTGTAAGAAAGCTATGACGAAACCCAAATTCCCTAAAATGGTTAGAGGCCATATATAGACTCAAATGTTTAATGGTTAGAGGCCATAAAACATACTCAATGTTTTGATGACAAAATTAAAATTTTGTTGATTTGCAAGAATAGTTTCACACCTATTGATTGCAAGTTTGTTTCAAGGATAAAAACCATCAAACATGAAATTGTGTTCACACACAAAGCTAGATTAGTTGCTAAAGGTTACAAGCAAATTCATGACATGGATTGTGTTGAAACCTCATGCATAATCGTAATGCTCAAGTCTATATTCAAGCAATGATTGCATATTGGTACATATAGCAATTGGATGACAAAACGTATTCCTCAATCAAATGTTGGAATAAACTATGTACATGGTATGTCATAGGATTTGTGGATCCAAATAAATGCTTGAAAAGAAAAGCTAGTTTATAAAATCTAAGTACAGATTTAAGCAAGCAATTGGGAATTAGAAATGTATTTTAGTGAAACTAATAAGTATTTTAGTTTCATAAAATGTACATGATTCTTATAGATATATAAGAAGTTTAGTGGGAGTACATAAAACTTAATTGGTCCTATGTGTATCACACACATATCTCTCTATTGTGAAATAACATTCAAATGCTAAATACTTAGATTTGAAATTATTCATCAATGACGGACCAAGGCGAAACTTAGTTCATACTGGGTACTAAGATCTATTTACAAAGATCTTATAATATTGTTTTGGATTAAGTAATGGCATTTACTAAATCAAACACGAAAGACTCCATTGGAGATATTCGACCCATGTGAATAAATCTAAGTAAAGAATGTTTGAACTATGTATAAGCATTTACTAAGTTAAAATATCAAAGGATCTAAGTGAGATTCTTCACCTATATTTTATGTCAAAGAATTTAGCTGGATTCAGTATCTACTGAAATTGAATGAGCTAAAGTTACATGAATAGAATTCAATTGGGAATTATTCTGCAAAAGAATTTATCATGTATGATATAATATGAGGATCGCCAAAAACGTATCGTATGACTTTAGGCATGACGAACATATACCAATCTCTATTGATCTAAGTGAAGATCAACTAGATCAAGAATACTTATGGTACTTGAAAAGGTACATAGGAATAGTTCTTGATTCAAGGAAATAAAGATATGCTAAATATTGATGCTACACGCATAAACACTGGCAAAGGATCAAGCAAGACCCTTTGGAGTTAACCATTGATAAGGACGAGCTATAGAGCATCGTGTTTTGAAATGGCAACATGGATTGGAGACCATGAGTTGTTGCGTGGGAAATTAAATATTAATTTCTATGTTCTAAGATACAACTGGAAAGTCTTCCACATATCTGTGAACTGCTTGGATAAGTAAATCCAAACAAAGCATCACTAGCAACCTAAACAGTTGAAGTAAAAGTACTTATTGCCTAAGAAGCAATAAAACAGGGTTGTTTGTTTATGTTAAAGAGTTTCTTCACTGAACTTGGGTAGATCATATGTCTTCTGACTTGATGGTTCTTCATTGCAAGATGCGTAGAACTACTCTTGTAGCTAGAAGGAATAGATCACAAAATAAACACACTCAAAAGATCTTATCATCATATCTCGAAGAACATTCGATGAAAGGATATTAAGATTGGAAAAGCATGATAACTAAACCTATGCAACAAGTGAGAAACAACACTCACATTGTAGCACTGGAAATCAAGCATAGCTTTGAATTCCATGAACTGTTTTAAAGATGGGTTTGAGGCCCATGGTTATAAAACATTGGGGTTGAACATTTATCATATATGAAATGTGTTTTCGTATTCCATTTAATCTTGGTTTAGTATTAAATGATGAGTCCCTTCAATTTGACAATATATTCAAGATAGACTGTCAGGACCAGTCCTGTGACTAAGAAATGTCTATCAAGTGAACTTGAATGTCAAAGGTTGAAAATGGTCCCTAGTCGGAGTTTTCTATAAAATTGGACGCATAGAAAATGTTAAACGACTAGAATGCAAGATGACTAGTAGTTCTGTTTCTTGAACTATGTGGACATGGCAATGTCATAATCATTTGCATAGATACTTACTTTGGGAAGACTAGTATCGGACAAGACCTATGAAACTTTACTGTAAGAGATGAAAATCTGTCATAAGTAAATTTCATTAAAATTATTAGACACTAAATCCTCAATACCTGAGTGATTTGAGATTACTTGTTTGAGAACTGGTTGCTTTGACGTTGACCAACCGTCGCACCGTAAAAGGAGGCTATAAAGGCAACGCTCAGGTAATCACCTATAAAACGAAGTCTAATCTCAAGATCGCAAGATTGGGATTGTCCTCCCATAAATCGGGATGAGATGCTTAAAAGTTGTACAAGGCCACTCGGAGAGCTAGAAACTGTGAAATGCATGGCCGTGCTCGGATGAATCATAGGCTATGATTATCTGTTTATTTGATCAGTTGAACTCTGAAACCGAGGAACACCTCTGGACATAATAAGGATGACAACTCTTACCTTATGTTCAAGAACAAGCATCGAGCGACAAAGGAATTAGGAAATACACACTTGTCCCTAAAGACAAGTGGGAGACTGAAGGAAATAATGCCCTTGGTCCAAGTATGCATTCTATGTTAAGTCTAATAAATGCGGTTCAGTATTAATTAACAAGTTAATAATTCAGTGAGATCAAGTGAGCTGAATGCCTAGCTAGAGGCCGCTTCAGTTCAAGTGGAATTAATGATATTAATCCACAGCTTACTCTTGACTGAACCCGTAGGGTCACACAAATAGTACGTAAACGGATCAAGTATTTAATGGCATTAAATACTCCAACTATGGATATTCGGAATCGACGGATCTTGGTTTCAGTGGGAGCTGAGATCGTCACAGGCAAGAAATGAATACTCCGGAAACGATGATATTGCCGGAAACGGAAATATGGATCGTATCGGAAATATAAATATTATCCAAGTCGTAGATGTTGCCGGAAACGGAAACATGGTACGTATCGGGAAATATTATCGGAAATGGAAATATTGCCGGAATCGGAAATATTGCCGGAAACGGAAATATTGTCAGAATCGGAAATATTATCGGAATCAGAAAATAATTCCGGAAACGGAAATATTAAATATTTGTTCGAAACGGAAATTAATTCCGGAATCGAAAATATTAAATATTGTTCGTATCGGAAATATATTCCGGAATCGGGAATTTAATCGGAAGCGTATCGTACGAATAAGCATCGGACGAGGCCTGCCGGACGAGGGCCCAGCACGAAGCCAGGCCATCGCCCAGCAAGCCAAGCGCGCCACACGAACAGCCAAGGCCACGCCAGGCCCAGCGCAAGGCCAGGCCCAGCAGGCCGTGGCAGCGCGCACAGCGCGCGCAGCGCGCGCAGCTGCGAGCAGTGGGCTGCGAGCATTGCTGCAGCTCGCGTGGGCTTGTAGCTCGCGTGGGCCGTGCGGCCGTGTGGGCTGTGCGCGGGCATGGCCTGCACGCTTGCGGGTCATGCTCGCGTAAGTGTTTGTGTTCGCATACGAAACCTAAAACGTGCAGAATTCGTTTAATGATTAAATTCCTAATTCTATTTGAGAAATTAATTAAATAAGAGTTTTATTATAATTCTAATTTAATTAATTCGTATCCTAATAGGATTCCAATTCTCTTTCCATACCCCTATAAATATGTGGCCTGGGTTCACAATTTATAACGAGTTATTCAAGTATTCAAAGTGAGTTTTTGAGAGAAAAATTCAGTCACACATCTTGCTCAAAAGTGCCGAAAATTTATAGTACCTTAGGGGCGATTCTAGTTGGTCAATCTTAAGGCGGATCCGGACGCGCTGTGGACTATCTACGGAGGGACGACACTTGGAGTCCTAAAGACTTGTTCTTGTTCGGTTCGGGCGCAGCTAGGGAAGGCACGCAACAAAGAGTATGCATCTAAACTATGCTAAATGATTATGTGTAAATAATATGTATTCCTGGCTTAATGGTTGTTTCCGCATGATTTATGAATTGTCATATGTATCATAACCTAACAATGTCCCCTGTTCCTCCAATGCGTCGATTTCAGCAGCCATTGCCTGACGCCACCCCTCATGTTGCATCGCTTGTTTAAAACTCTTAGGAACTTGCCCTTCTTGCAATGCTGCTATATAATGCCTGTGCTTTGACGAAAAACGATCATAATTAACAAAATATGTGATAGGATAAGGAGTACCTGAGGGTGGTGACGCCGTAGGTGTTTTGTCGGAAGTACTATATTTTTCCCGTATTGTATGTATCACACAGTCTTTCAGCTTTGTCGACGGAAACTTCACACGCTTCCCCCTTCCTAACTCCGTATCCTCCACACGCTGCCTTGTCTCACTCTCATCACTACCCGTCGTCTCATCTACACCTGAGACGACGTCTGATTCACCTCGACTAGGTGTATCATGTTGTTCCTCCCTCACAGTCGACAAGACCTCCTCCGTGTCACCCGCAGGCGACGACACCTCCTCTATGGCACCTGCAGGTGACGACACTTCCTCATTGTCACCTGCAGGAGACACCTCCTGAGTACATCCAGTCCCACTCTCATCCAAACCCCACTGGTCAAGCACCCCACCACCATCATGCATTGCAGGCAACATAGTCGACGTGTCTGCGAATGGAAACGTCCGTTCATGAAATTTTACATCCCTTGAGACAAAGAACTCGTGTGTCTCCAGGTCGTACAGTTGCCATCCCTTCCTGCCAAACGGGTAACCCAGAAACACACATTTGCGACCACGAGACGCAAACTTATCCCCTTTACTCCGGAGATTATACGCATAACACAGACACCCAAATACCCGGATAGACACATACGATGGTGGTTTTCCAAATAACATCTCATAAGGGGTTTTATTGTCAATGACCGGTGTAGGTGTACGATTGATCAAGTGACAAGCAGCCAGAATACATTCCCCCCAAAATTTTATAGGAAGATTCCCTTGAAACCGTAACGCTCTCCCAACATTCAAAATATGTTGGTGCTTCCTCTCGACTCTCCCATTCTGTTGAGGTGTCCCAACACATGACGACTCAAACAGAATCCCATTTTTAAAGAAATAACCTTGCAAACAATTAAACTCAGTACCATTGTCACTGCGAACAACTCTCAGGGATCGATTAAACTGACATTTAATCATGGCAACAAAATTAAGAAACGACGATTCAACTTCCATTTTATTGCACAGTAAATAAATCCACACACCCCTAGAATAATCATCCACAATGGTAAGAAAATACTTCGCCCCACTCGACGAGGGTGTTTTGTAAGGCCCCCATAAATCAAGATGAACAAGGTCGAATGGGCGACTTGCACGACTATCACTATTTGGAAAACTCTCCCTACATTGTTTCGCCCGTGGGCATACATCACAAATGTTTTTATTCTTCCTAATCTTATGACTCACAGGAGGAAGTAACTGCAACACTTTTTCCGACGGATGCCCCATACGTTGGTGCCACAAGTCGACCACACACTCCACTGCTAGCACACGAACCCTTGGAGCCCCACGGAAAAAATATAGTCCTTCCTGTCGATCACCCACGCCAATCACCATCCTCGTCGAGCGGTCCTGAAGAACACACATTTTGTTAGTAAATTGAGCAACACAATGTAACTCGTCACTTAATTGAGTTACATAAATTAAATTGCAGTTCAATTTAGGCACAAATAGAACGTTATCGAGCACGTAACCATCCTCCAAGACCACCGAACCATATTGATTTGAATTTGCAGGTTGACCATCTGGTAACACAACCTTTTGAAGGCTCGATGTTTTGATATTTCTCAGAATTGAAATATCACCCGTCACATGACGTGAGTCCCCACTGTCAACAATCCATCGTATATCAAGATTACCTTGCAACTTGTTTGGTGGTCGTGATAAGATGTCAACAATTTGCTGGACTTGCTCCTTCGTCACACCAACAAGCTCATGATTGGTTGTCGTCACTGCTCCCTGCGATCCGCCTCCACTCGTCACAGTGGTTGTCGCCCCTCCTGTGGTATTACTCACGGCATTGGCGCGAGCGACACCACTGGTCGACGACGCTGCCCCACGAGCTCCTCTGCCTCCTCTAATCGACGTCCTGCCTCCTCGACCAGGCCCTCTACCACCTCGTTTCTTCTCATCCCACCATTCGGGAAAACCAATCAGCTGATAACAAGTTTCTTCCTCATGACCCTCACGATTGCAATGACCACAAAATCTGTCACTCGCATCTCCCGACCTCGACCGACCCTTAGTCTCGACCTTGAACGCCATGACACTCTCCTTACCTCTCGTTGCCTTGGCGCGCATGGTCTAGGTATTCATAACCGTCTGGTATGCCTCGTCGAGGCCTGGCAACGGCGATCTTGCTAACAGTTGTGCACGAATGGCTTCATAGTGATCGTCTAGGCCAATTAAGAAATAGTGCAGACGATCTTCATCATGAATGTCCCCCACCTGCTTCGCTATGTTGCACGTGCAACCCGCACATATACACCTTGGAACTCGTGCATACTGTACGTACTCCTTCCATACCTTCGACAAGCGGCCATAGTACTCCATGACGCCCTCAGACGTGCCCTGCTTGCAGCCACTCAGAGCCATCTTAATATGGCAGACCCTAGTGCCCGACACGACGCAGTACCGCGTCCTCAAATGACACCACAACTCGTGAGCAATATCAAAATCTTCCAGATTCGGACGCAAACTCTCGTCTATGGTGTTTGTGATCCAAGACGCCACCATCGAATTGACCGCAATCCAATGTTTCATCTTCGTCGCGTCCGTAATGGGTTCCTTCACAGAACCATCAAGAAATCCAAATTTGAATTTTGAAATCATCGAGCGACGAACGGCTTTGGCCCATTCATCGTAGTTCGATGCTCCTCTCAGTTTCACAGGGGTGATAACAATACCGGGACCGTCGCCTGACCCGAGATAGTAGTCTAGGTCGACGGCGGCGACGATGACCTTTGGTGGTGCCTCCTCATCGGAACTCATGGTGATACTTAAGGAATTGTTAACTCCTAATCTCGATACTCAACAAGCGAAGAAATTCGTTGTTCTCAATACTCGGCTACACTCTCTCAAATTATTGCGGAAAAAAAATCTAGGATTTTTAACCTAGGCTCATGATACCATGTCAAATATTGTGTAATCTCGTATCATTCTCATTAATCACACACGTATATATAGTACAACTCAGTTACCTAAACTCTAGGTACACATTAGGTAACATACCATAGTTAGGACTCTACAGAATATTCACAGAATAATATCTTAACATATCTTAACATATCTTAACATTAAGCCTCGTTGTTTTAGACTTATGTCGAAACATAGGGAGAGGACTGGAGGAGGAGAGAGAACGGGTGGGACAACTAGGCCCAAAACCTTCTAATTACCGACTTTATTTTGAATTGCCAGTTAGAACCTTCGGCATGATGCCTAGGTCTCCACTTATCCAACGCGTACGTTTAAAGAAAATGGGTTAAATGGTACTCAGACAAAGCACAAGTCACCAAAAAAAAAAGTGTGTGTTTGTAATTTTAGTGAAACAAAAGAATTATACTCGGTATAAAAGGAACGAACTCTAACACATTAGAAACCTCACAAGACACAATTAATTAATCGGATCACCTCAACAATAATCCGTAATGTCCAAAAACATACTCCCTCCGTCCCGGAATACGTGACCTGTTTTTCTTATCGAATCGTCCCTTAATACTTGACCTGTTTCTAAAAATGGAAATATTCTAACAATATTATATTATTTCTCACTCCACCCCTATTATCCCACCTACCCCCTACTCCATATAAAAAATAATTAAAAATTCAACCCCTACTCTCCCACAACCCCACCTCTTAACCCACCTCCCACTAACTACATTAAAATAATACCCCACTATCAACTACTACCTATTAAATTAAATAAGTCAATTCAAGTTCCTTAACTCTATGTCGGTCAAACCGGATCGAGTATTCCGGGACGGAGGGAGTACCTAGCTTAAATTATGGGGCTTACTCATAAGTCTATACTAGTGTATACCATGGTCGGAGCTCAAAACTCATAAGTCTATACTATTTAATGTTTTGATTTGTTGTTGAATTTGATGTAATTTGTTTCGGAGAAAAGATTAAGAGACTTATGCATCTTAAGCTTGTACCATGGTACAGACTTATGAATTTTAAGGTCGTACCATGGCAGGAGCTTAAAATGCATAAGTCTATGCCATGGTGTGAGCTTAAAATGAATAAGTCTATGCCATGGTGTGAGCTTAAAATGCATAAGTCTCTACCATGGTGTAAACTTAAAATGCATAAGTTTGTGGAATCAAAATTAAATTAGTATTTTTTTAATTTATTGATTAATGTACTTATTGACAAATAAAATTGCTTGGTTTAAATAATTTTTTTTATGGGTGTATGGTGGTGGTTTGGATGAAGATACTTTCTCTCTTCAAAATAGATGGGGTAATTAATTTGGGAGAAAAGTTTCATTATATAAGGATATTAAAGTAAAATAGTGGACGATTTTGAGTAATGTGGGGCGGCTTTTAGCGCTCCAAAAATTATGTGTATACTATTTGTATTGAAATCCATGTACCATGTGGAAATTAAAACCTTAATACAAAGTACTACGTACGTTACTACGTTTATGTTTGGTAGAAAAGGACCAGCTAGTTTCTTAGCTGTTTGGGTTAGGTGGTGAACATTATTTATAATTAATGACAATTAATTAATTACCGTATTGCAGCCTGAATGCCTGATCAATATACTACTCCGTAGTAACTTACTAAGCCGCATTAATATAATTCCTTTGATGCTCTTAATTTGCATTGAAAGATGACTACCCAAATTTTGTACTATCTCTGAATCTCTGATCTCGTACGTACGTGCATGAAATTAATGATATGTGAATGCCCGGATTACCAATTCACGGCCAATTTTTGATGCCCGCACTTGTTATACTACGAAGTACTCCGTAGCATATTTGCATGCATTTAAAAAGTACTCATAGAGAACTATAGATGACAATTAAGTGGGACAATACCAGATACGTGCTCATATGTACCACGTGGGACTTAACAGTTAACATACCAAGGCTCAATTTTTTTTGTCCTCACAGACAGCGTCAAATTGTTTCGGTGTTGAAACAATGAGATTCGTATGAAGGTCCTTTTCGTTGATGTGGAAGATCTTGCTTGCTTGGATGAATTTTGTCCGAATTTACCTGCACAATGACAATGTCACTAGCCTCGGGGTGTTTCCGAGGAAAGCCCCTCCGATGCCTAAGTAAAAACAATGTTCGGATTCTAGAGAGAGTTCTCTAGAGAGTAGTCTTAAGGCAATAAATTGGACGTACCTTGTGTTGACCCTAATTTTGGTTGATGACAAATAGCAAACTTCCTGATCATGGTTCTGTTATGTCTACAAGTAAAAGTTCCTGAGAAAGCTGCTGATGTTCCTGAGGTGGAATGCGCAAAGCTAGGAACTCCAAGCTAACACACAACAGAGGAACAACAATGCAAAAAAGGGTGAAGTTTCCATGTGATGAGTTCCTCTGTCCCTTTAGAGGAACTCACCTGTTCCAGAGTAGGAACCATTGCAGCTGCTGAGTTGTAGCTCCAGTAAAAGAGTAAAACACGAACCTAGGTAGTTAAATACTCTTAGATTTCTGTGTAAAATAATAACACCTATAAAGATACATTGTGGAACTAGGATGCTTAATTAAATATTTATTAAGATTTTATCAAATTATTTAACAGCAAGTTTTAAGGAAAAATTACATAAATAAAGTGTCGTTTTATTTTCTTAAATAAAATCTGATTTTATCCTTTAAACTAAAACGGTTTTATTGCTCCTAAAACTTCTCTTAAAAACTGATTTTATTTTACAAAATATTTCTCACAAATCTTAGTGGTTGACAAAGTCCAAAACTACAATTCTCTTTGAAAACAGTTTTAAGGGGAAGTGGTCTTCCCTTGATCCACAAGTTATGGATCGTGGAGACCAAGTAGGTGTGTGTGGGCAGTTGAGTTTTGAAGGGAACTAACCCTAAGGATCTTCTCTATAAAAAGGGCTGATTTTCTTCTAGTAAAAATTACACAAATACTCCACCAGCTTTCTTATCTGTAAAACGCTTTCAAAAGAGTTTATAAAAACGATTTGTGTCCTAGCAATATTCAAGTTCCTAAGTTCCACAAATATCAGAAAAGCTTTATTATTATCTAGAGTTTTCAAAACAAATTGTAATCTGAGTGAGTAGAGATTGAGTAATCTTGTAAAGGCTTTGAGTTAAAGTCGAGAAAGAGAGAAAAAGAAGAGAGAGTAATCAGAGTAGATTACTGTGAGATACTTGAGTTTGAGTGGAACTCAAGTTGTTATATTATTGTAATCGAGGAATTATTTTAATATAAAAGAGTTTTGAGGTTTTCTCTTCTTGATTAGTGTCAAGAAGTTTCCTCAAATTGAGCAACATTCGTTTCTGTCTTTTTCAGTTCCTTATATTGTCTTAAAGTTGAAAGAAACTCACTCTAGTTCCAAATACAATTCACCCCCCCCCTCTTGTGCGTGTTCCTATTAGACTATCACCTTGAAGTGTGAGCCTTGACGGCTTATTTATAGTGTTTGTGTAGTAAATGTCCACATAGGTCATTTATTACAGTTGGGCCTTGGGCCTTATTGGTGGCTGACAAGCCAAGTATCATTAGATTGGGTTTGATGTTGTATAGAGCCATTGGGCTTTAGGCTGCTGACATAATTGGTATCCAATTGGGAGCCCAAACATTTCCTATGACAACATTTAACTTATACGGAGTAACATAAGCATCTTGAACGGTTGACATAACACGTTAATGGTGCCGAATGGTCACAACGTGTGGAACAACCCAATGTCATTCGTGCTATCAACTACTGAGCTGCGTAGTACTCTGTAATATTGAGTACTTCGTAGCATAACGATCGAATTAAACCAACATTGTGCTAGAATGTAGTCTTCAATGGTGAAGTGTGTGGTAGGAAGAAGATGATGTTTTTGATAGCTTTATATATCTAGGTGACTAGGTGTGCTTTAGTTAAGTACGGAGTAATTGCGTTTGCATGGCTCATATTTGGGCTTAGACTTGGGGCAATGCTAGTGCATGTGTGGATTGGATTATATATGCGAAGTATATATTTCTAATCAAATGCTTAGGATTTAGGAGATAATTGCCTATCGATCTATATTAAAACGGTTTAGTTGAATGTTATCAATACTTGCCTTAATCTAGTTTCTTATTTTTCGTTTTGATATTGAAAAGCTTTTGTGTAAGACCGTCTAACGGTTAGATCACTTTTTTGGTACTAACTAAATTAATGCAAAACATAACTAAAAGTAATAAAATCATAACTAATTAAATAACAAAATAGTTAAAGTACAAAGACAAATAGTTAAATTTACGGATTTTTCATGAAATACCCCTCAATTTTCACGAAATTCACCAAATGCCCCTCAACTTTCAGAAATTCACCAAATGCCCATCACCTTTAATATAATACCCAAACTACCCTTACTAATGACGCGTCGTTAGTCCGCCGTTAGTCCGCCGTTAGCCTACTTTTCTAATTCACCAAATGCCCCTACAATGTAACTTATTTCACCAAATACCCCTATTTTAAAATATAATTTACCAAATGCCCAAATGTAAAAATTACCTTTTTAAAGCCCAATGGCTAGTTTTTTGGGATTGAAAAATAGCCGTAGCTTATTGTTTTAGTCACCAAAACTTTCCAGTCATTTGAGAGTTGAGACTATGGAAGATATAAGGCAGTGTGATGATAGATACTGTGGCAATGGTATGTTACAGTTTAGAACTATTCGGCCCGAGTTAATAAGTAAGCCCCTTGAGTATAAGAGGATACTCAAGGGAAGGGAATCCTCACCCCCAAAATACAACTTTGAGGTTGTAAGATACAATCTCAACAACTAGGTTAGGCCAAGTACTACTTGGTACTTTGTATATGCAAGCAATACACTTGATACAAATATATAATGCCTCAATTTACTTATTTACATTTCTTATAGAGTGGCATATGAAAAGAGCGATACAATTAAGAGAATGTCTCTAAAATAAAAGACCAACCAAATGAAACTCTACTCAAAAGACTAACACCACTTAATGAGTTTGATGCGTGTTTGGTTCACGGTTATTTGAGGCCACGAAACGAAATTAAGAACATGACTTTCTTCCCACTTATGTGCTTGGATAACAGGAATATGATACTCCATTACTAGAGGTAATAGAGTGTAATATCAATTGGTTATCTGCAATATGGAGGCCCTTTTTTCCTTTCCTTTCCTTTCCTTTCCTTGAGTAGTGATTTTAACTTATATTCATGCAAAACAAGAGGTAATAGACTCATTATGTGTGGATGATGATTTTGAATGATAACTCATGACACAAAACTGAGATGAAACTACAACAAAACAATTTGGTGACTAAATAAACACTCAGAACAGGGTTATTTATACTAAAACAATAAGCTACGGCTATTTTTCAATCCAAAAAAACTAGCCGTTGTGCTTTAAAAAGGTAATTTTTACATTTGGGAATTTGGTGAATTATATTTTAAAATAGGGGTATTTGGTGAAATAAGTTACATTGTAGGGGCATTTGGTGAATTAGAAAAGTAGGCTAACGGCGGACTAACGGCGTGTCATTAGTAAGGGTAGTTTGGGTATTATATTAAAGGTGAGGGGTATTTGGTGAATTTCTGAAAGTTGAGGGGCATTTGGTGAATTTCGTGAAAATTGAGGGGTATTTCATGAAAAATCCGTTAAATTTATGAGTCGAATAATTATTATTTTTTAACAAACTTACTATTAACTAAAACTCATAAAATCTTAACTAATTGATCGTATTGCTTAACTAGTTTGTTTCATCATTTAACTAATTGGTTCAGTGCTTAACTAATCAGTTAGGTGACAACAAAATGTTCTAACCGGTAGACGGTCTTTCCTAAAAGTTTGTTTTGATATTTCGTAGTACTCCGTATAGTTTATAACAGACGGCTCTCCATAGCTTAGTGAGTTGAGTAACACTAGATTTGTCAAAAATTGCAAATTAAGTAAACACAAAAATGATGGGTTGCATTTAGAGTAAATAAACAAAATGACAATCTTAATTATGGACACTAATCATGATACTGAATGATGAAACTCCAAATCTACTAACACAAAAAAGGCAGGGGACCATCCGAAAAGCAGGAAAGTTGGACGTAAAAGATCGCAAATTTGCAATTGTATGAGTGTCTTTTTAGTGGGTTTGGTCATTTGGTAGTGTTTTATGTCCATAGTTTTGGTAACCTAGCTCTTGACTTTTGTGCAATGTCCCATGTGCAAACTCATTCAAAAACAAATCTATAATCCATTATCAAAGTCGGTACGGTTTGCCAAACGGCTTGGGTACGGTAGGATTGACTTATTTTTATATATATCTTTTGGGTTTTTTTTTCTTTTTTTCTAATCACTAAGTAAACGTCATTGGAGTCTGGCGTTTTCCAATTTTCCCAGTTGTCTATCGACATTCATAAATGCTAATGTTTTCTGATTGAAGATTCCAAGAGGAAAATTGACAAGTACGAAGTATCTAATTTCCTTTCTATTTGAACGTATAAAGCTTATATATATATATATATATATATATATATATATATATATATATATATATATATATATATATATATATATATATATATATATATAAAGAGAGAGAGAGAGAGGAAGGCTCTCGTGAGAACACTTCCTTACGGTGAGAACACTTTCTATAATGACATTTTCGTGATTTTTATAAACAAATAAACCAATATAATTGTTTTTTCACGTTTTTTTTTCCAATATTTCTGATTTTCACGTTCTCTCTCTTCAACTCCCCTCTCTCTTCAACTCCCCTCTCTCTCCTATTCGAACACCACCACCAGTCGCCGCCGCCGCTGCTGCTTACCTCTCGCCGCCGATTGTGCTCTCCTCTCGCCGCCGTTTCTTTCTCCTCTGGCCGCTGTTTCTTTCTCCTATCGCCGCCGCTTCTTCTCTCCTCTACGCCGCCGCTTCTTCTCTCCTCTCGCTGCCGCTTCTACTTTCCTCACGCCACTCGCCGCTGCTCGCAGAAATTCGTCACCGGTCGCGGTGGTTGTGGTTCGCGAATCGGAGTTCGAACTCTCAGGTTTCTTTGATTCTTCGATTTAGGTTTCTTTGATTCTTCGATTTCGATTTTAAATCAATCGATTTCGTTTTTCTGAGATTCTAAATCAATTGCTTTCTTTGATTCTAATATCAGTCAATTTATCCGAATTCATGTTCTAAATTAATCCGAAATTTATCCAGTTTCATGTTCTAAATTGATTTCTTTGATTCTAATATCAGTCAATTGATTGTTAGGAGGTTTCAAAATCGAATTTTAATCGACATTCTCAATCGATTTTCGAAATCTGAATTCAACAATTAAAATCGATTTCAATTGATTTCTCAATTCCAAAAATTAAAATCGAGTTCAATTTGGTGGCTTCGAAATATAAATTTAGAACATGTTTGAATAAACTTAGAACATGCTTGAATAAACTTAGAACATGGTTGAATAAATTTAGAACATGCTTGAATAAATTTAGAACATGATAGAATAATTTTAGAACATGAGCTTACAAATTTAGAACATGGTTGAACAAATTTAGAACATGGTTGAACAAACTTAGAACATCGTTGAATAAATTTAGAACATGATTGAATAAATTTAGAACATGCTTGAATAAATTTAGAACATGCTTGAATAAATTTAGAACATGAGCTTACAAATTTAGAACATGGTTGAACAAATTTAGAACATTGTTGAACAAATTTAGAACATCGTTGAATAAATTTAGAACATGCTTGAATAAATTTAGAACATGCTTGAATAAATTTAGAACATGAGCTTACAAATTTAGAACATGGTTGAATAATTTTAGAACACGCTTGAATTAATCTAGAACATGAGGTTAAAAATTTAGAACATGGTTGAATAAAATTAAAATATGCTTGAATAAATTTAGAACATGGTTAAATAAGTTTAGAACATGGTTGAATAAATTTAGAACATGAGTTTGAAAATTTAGAACATCGTTGAATAAATTTAGAACATGTTTGAATAAATTTAGAACATGCTTGAATAAATTTAGAACATGCTTAAATAAATTTAGAACATGAGCTTACAAATTTAGAACATGGTTGAATAAAATTAAAACATGCTTGAATAAATTTAGAACATGGCTGAACCAATTTAGAATATGGTTAAATAAGTTTAGAACATCTGAACATGGTTGAATAAATTTAGAACATGAGTTTGAAATTTATTTAAGCATGTTCTAAATTTATTTAAGCATGTTCTAAATTTATTCAAGCATGTTCTAAATTTATTCAAACATGTTCTAAATTTATTCAACGATGTTCTAAATTTTCAAACTCATGTTCTAAATTTATTCAACCATGTTCTAAACTTATTTAACCATATTCTAAATTGGTTCAGCCATGTTCTAAATTTATTCAAGCATGTTTTAATTTTATTCAACCATGTTCTAAATTTTTAATATTCAAGCATGTTCTAAATTTATTCAAGCATGTTCTAAATTTATTCAACGATGTTCTAAATTTGTTCAACCATGTTCTAAATTTTTAAGATCATGTTCTAAAATTATTCAATCATGTTCTAAATTTTTAAGCTCATGTTAAATTTATTCAAGCATGTTCTAAATTTATTCAAGCATGTTTTAAATTTATTCAACGATGTTCTAAATTTGTTCAACCATGTTCTAAATTTATTCAAGCATGTTCTAAATTTATTCAAGCAGTATTCAAATGTTATACAAGCAGTTCTAAAATATATTCAAGCATGTTCTAATTTTATTAAAGTATATTATAATTTTTGCATTTTTCAAAATTCGAGTACATTTTGAACAATCAATTGAGAATGTCACCATCACCACCGCAGACCAGTTCAGCCACCACCACCACCACAGACTAGTTCAGCCACCACCACAACAATCGGCAATTTCATCCAAACCTCGGTTCGATTTTGTTCGAGTTTTGAAATGAGAAATCGATTTTAATTTTGTGCATTGAGAAATCCATTTCAATTCAAAACTCGATGCTCGTATATCGAGAAGTTGAATTTTTTCCGTATCAACCTTCAAAATTAGAAAAAAGAAACGGTTTTTTCATGAAATGCCCCTGAGGTTTGCAATAATGCACCAAATACACCTGCGCGTTTCAAAATTCATAAAATACCCCTATTTACTCAAAACTGTTCACCAAATACCCCTATTATGACTTTCCGTTAGTCCTCCGTTAAGTCATGTTTAAAATTCATAAAATGCACCTAAATATAAAGGTTTTGCATAGTATACACCTATTTGTAAAGTTCTTTGCACCAAATACCCAAACTTCATAATTTGAATCCAACGACTAGTTTTAATTCAATATAGCCGTTATGTTCATGCTGCCTATAAGTAAGGCTGTTGTTCACTTGACTTGCTCCATGTTTAGCCCTCTATTTCCTAAATAGCCATGAGTTCTAATTCAAAAACCGGATCCTCTTCCATCCCAAGTTTGTCATACCTAAGAGTTCCAAATAAAAACTGCAATTGTGGGAGAAGATTTGCAATTAGGAGCTCGGAAACGGCTAAAAATCCGCAAAAGCTTTACTACAAGTGTGATTCTTGTGATAATTTCAAGTGGTGCAAAGGTTTTGTTGAGCAGACATTTGATGAAGCTCAAAGCAAGGGAAACAGAGCTGATGAAAACAGGGGAATGCAAGAAGAAAACAGGGGAATGCAAGAAGGAAGCAGGGGAATGCATGAAGAGTTGAAGCTATTGAAGAAGAAACTGAAACAACAGAAACAACAATTCAAGTTTGCAATAAAAATTGGTGTAATAATGTTTGCATTTCTAATTTGGATAGCAATGAAGTAGAGTTGTAACAAATTTCAAGCAAGAACATCACTTGTTTAAGCATATGAGCTTTACAAAAACTGATTTCTAAGTGGACAAATGCCACTGAAACTGCACAAAAACATCTTGTCTAAGCAATTGTGTTCTTTCCAAAAAGTGATACTAATTGTAAATTGCCTAAGCTATTTTAACTTTGTGCACCTACAATTCACCAAAAACTGACTAACTTTTAACTTTGTGCATGGTTAAGTTGCTGTGTTTGCTCTTTTCCTCCCCCTTGAACCCCCTTGTGATGTACTTGCTCCTGCTGCTGCTGAAGTGCTTGGTCCAGTGCTTGGTCCTCCATTCTTACATGTCCTTGAGTTATGACCAAACTCCCTGCACTTTCCACATTTCACATTGCTGTTTCTCTTCCCCTTCCTGGGTTCATTTGGTCCTCTCTTTCTCTTCTTAGCAGGTCTGCCAGCTTGTCTTTTGATGACTGGAGGCTGAATGGTAGGGAGAGAAAAGTTAGGCCACTGTGTTGGGTCTGACATGGGGTGAATGTGGTCTGCATATGTAAGCTTGTATGCAGCAGACTTGAAGAATGGGGAGACAAAATCAATGGGGTTCAGCCTTTGGTCATAAATCACCCTGAGTGCATGCTTGCAGGGGATTCCAGAAATTTGCCACTTCCCACACCCACAGCTTCTAGTTGATAACCTGATGGGGAAGTTCACATGTGCATCTCTGACCTCAAATTCCCCCCCACCACAGGCTGTAGCATAGCAGAACCTAGACTCTCCTGTTCTTTCATCCACCTCTTTCTTGGCATACTCAGTCAACTGACCATCCTCCATATCAATTGCCATGTCAAATCTTGCCCCAACCCTCTCCATACACCACTTTCTGATTGCTGTACAACAACACAACAACATACAACATTATACACAGAACATCACAAACATCACAAAATAAAGGAACAGAACATGAAGTGGTGAGCTATACCTTCCAACAATGAGAATACAGGCATGTCTCTGTATGGTTTTGTGCATGCATTGAATGACTCCACAAAGTTTGTTGTGTTGTGATCACAACAAACAGCAGGGTCAAACATATGCCTGGACCACTGCTCCTGGCATGTGTCCAAGTATGCAGCAGCATTTGGATCATGAGCAGTGATCTTCTCTAATGCTTTACCATACACATACTCATTGTGTGCATTTGCAGCTATCCAAAACAGTTTGAAGAAAGCAGATCCACTAAATCCATTGTTTTTGCAATTCATGTACAAGTGTTGGCAGCAAACTCTCCTAGTAGCTCTAGGAAAAGTATCTCTCACTGCCAAGTCAACTCCCTACACAGGATATGTTCATTTTAGGCCAATCATATCTGTTGCAATATTATAAAATTGAAACAAAAAAGGAGCAAAATAAACATATACCTTCATCCTGTCACTGATGAAGGTCCAATCATCTTTGTTGCAACCCTCTTGCTCAAACATCTGCCTCAAGCATCTCATGAAATGTGTCCAACTATCACAGCTCTCAGTGTCCACTATCCCATAAGCCAGAACAAATATTTCATTGTTCCCATCAATGCCAACAGCTGTGAGTAGGATTCCCTTGTAAAACCCACTTAGATGAGCCCCATCTATTCCAATTATAGGCCTGCACCCCCTCAAAAACCCCTTGACTTGAGCAGCAAAGGAGAAGAAACAAGCTCTGAACTTGGGGTTCACATCCCCACTTGTAGCACCCCATGAAATCAGTGCATAACTTCCTGGGTTTGTCTGTTTAATCATCTCAGCATACCTAGGAAGCAACTCATAAGCCTCAGCCCAACCACCATGTATCTTCTCTACTGCCATACTCCTTACTTTGTACAACAATCTCTTTTTAACCCTCAATTGAAATGTCTCCTGTGCATACCTTCTCAATGTCTCAACAGGAATTTCAGTGTTGGCCTCAATTAGACTCATCATGTTCTTACATAGCCACTCAGAGGTCACCACAGGGTTCTCCTCCAATCTCCCACAAGTTTTGTGGCACCCACTGATCCCCTTAATAGCCCAACTGACACTGTCAAACATCTTACTTGCATGTATCCTCCAGTCACAAGTTTCTATTGCACACACTGCAGTGTACCTCTTACTGTCAGCCCTCTCAACACTTAGTCCAAACCCCTCTTGTATGCAAAAACTCCTCAAAACATCTAGGAAAGTGGACTTGTCTGGAAAGATCAACCAAGGTTCTAATTTGATGGACCCATATGGTTGATGAGTCCATATCTTTCCATTCTTGTAGGCCTTATCCATCTTACTAGAACCATCCAAACATTCCTCAAACAATAAGTCAGGCACATCATCTGTTATTACCTCAGCCTCCACATCAGAGTCAACCCAATCATCAAGTTTATCCTCCTCTAGTTCATTGTCTGGTTCAGATTCCTCCCAATCTGAATCCTCACTCTCCTCTTCTGAACCTATATCCTCAATATCAGTGAACACCCTTGCACTCTTTGACCTCCCTGTACCCTTCCTACCTATGCCCTTCCCTTTGGATACCCAAGTTCCAGCTTTCTTGGCAGTCACTTTGTTCACCCTGAACCCTGTAGGTCTAGTTCTGGCCCCCTTCCTTTTAACAGCTTCAGACTGATTCTGTGTTGGTGTTGAATGGGGTGGCTGATCATTTTGGGTGTTCTGTGGTGGTGGGGAATGGGGTGGTTGATCATTTTGGGTGTTCTGTGGTGGTGGGGAATGGGTGGGGTGTGTTTGTGGTGATGGGTTGGGTTGCTGTGGTGGTGGGATGGGCTGCTGTGTTGTTGGGGTGGGTTGCTGTGCTGGTGGGATTGATTGTTCTGGAGTTGGGGTGGGTTGCTGTGGTGTTGAGGTGGGCTTTTTTGTTGTTGGGGTGGGTTTTTTTGCCTTTGGTGTGGCCTGTTTTTGAGTTGGGGTGGGTCTCCTCTTAGGGGTCAGTTTCTTGGCTTTAGGAACCTTAGGAGCTTTTGGAGTAGTTGGCTTGACTTTGGCCTTTTGTTTTGGTTTAGGAGAAGTAGGTTTTTTGGAGGGTGAAGATTCTTGTGTGGGTTGTGGTTGAGAGGCTCCTGGAAACACCTCATCAGCACCATCCTTGCTTATAATCCTCACATACTCAGTGCTTAAGTCCTCACAATCAACCACAGGCACCTCCACAGCTATTGTGTACTCCATTTGTTCTTGAAGTTCCCTTAAAATGTCCTCTCTCTCCTGTTTTTTCCTCATTTCCTCTTCCTCCTTTCTTTGAGCCCTAAGAAGTTCATCTTGTCTCTCTTTGAGCTTTCTCTCACTCTCCTTCCTATGATGCTCAATTGTGGCAACAACATTTCTAAACACCACTCCTGGTTTGTCTGTACCCTCAACCCATATTTCAGCAGTGTCCTTACCCCAATTCCATCCCCACATTAGCTTCATTGTCTTATCATCTACCAACTCAACTCTACCACAGGGAGACTCAATAAACAGGGCAAATGTACTAGGTAAAAACACATCCTGCCTAACAGATTCCTCAAAAATATCCAAAAACAACCTCAAAAGACGATACTTTTCCATGTCTGTAACTCTCACATCAAAGCTATGTGATCCATGATGCAATAACAACCACATTGCAGTCATCCTAAAGGGAAAATTTAAGGAAAAAAAACATGAATTCCGATTCAACCAACAACAATTCATCAATAAACAACCACAATCATGATCACAATGAAATTCAACAGGTCACAATCACAACTTACAACTAACCAAACAATTATTCACAACAAATCCAAGGAATAACTAACTTCTAACCAATCAATTAATCTCAACTGACAATTTCAAAAAATCACTGACAATTTCGCAAAACCCTAACCCTAATCAATTTCGCGAAAAAAATTGTACTTTACAAGCAAAATAAATCAGCGAAGAAGGAATTATTACCTTGAAGTAGATAATCCAACTAGGAAAAGGGCCCTTGTTCGTCCACTGCACCCGAAGCTCTAAATCGCCTCCAAGTTGCCCCCTTTTTGTCGCGAATTCACCAAACGAACACCCACGAACTCGCCAAAAGAGAACGCAACAAATTTCACTAAATTCTTGAAGATCTACCCAGGATTTTGTCAGTTACAGTAGAATTGATGAGGGTTGAAGAACAGGGGAAAGGAGAGAGAAAGAAGAGAAGTTGAGAAGTTTTTTTTTTTTTGGAATTTCAGTCACAATTGTTACCTAAATCGCGCCAAACAACAATTAAGGGCAAATTGGTAAAACGTCACTAACGGCAAGCTAACGTCCGTTAAATCCAGGAGCATTTAATGAGCAGTACGGAACTTTAGGGGTATTTTATGAATTTTGAAACGCGCAGGTGTATTTGGTGCATTATTGCAAACCTCAGGGGCATTTCATGAAAAAACCGAAAAAGAAATGCAGAAACTAAATTATCAATCAACCTTAAAATGCAGAAAATAAATTATCTGCATAATAACTCATCCTTATCGGAGAAAATAATAGTCCAAATAAGAAATTACTCCATCAAAAACCAAATAACATGCAATTATAAAAATCCGATTTCGTATGAGAAGAACCGATTGAAATCGATTTTAATTTTGAAATTGAGAAATTGAATGAAACTGATTTTTGAAATCGATTTTAACGTAGAATCGAATGAGAATTGCAGATTTGGAATTGTTTTTACCTCATTCGCGAAACACAACCACAGCCACCAGCATTTTTTATTCGAGTTCAGGTTCGGCGACCGGAGATTTTGTTCGAACGTCGGCGAATTTGTTTGAGCGGCCGCGAGCGGCGAGCAACGACAAGGAACTACCGCGAGAAGGAGAATTTGTTCGGTGAAATTGATAGATTTCTGGTTCGAATTTACCGATTGAAATTGCGATTGAAATCCTGCGCCCGGCGGCAGCCTGAAACGAGCGGCGGCGGCGGAGAGAGGCGATTATCGGTGGCGAGAGGCGAGAATTGACCGGTGAGAAGCGTCCGGCGAGTGTTGGTGGCGAGGGAGGTGGAGAGAGAGAGAGAGAGGAATCTGATCCTGAAATGAAAAACAAAATGTCGTGAAAAATTTTTTTTGGGGGTATTTGTTAAATATAATTACGAAAATGCCATTATAGAAAGTGTTTGAAGGAAATAATGCCCTTGGTCCAAGTATGCATTCTATGTTAAGTCTAATAAGTGCGGTTCAGTATTAATTAACAAGTTAATAATTCAGTGAGATCAAGTGAGCTGAATGCCTAGCTAGAGGCCGCTTCAGTTCAAGTGGAATTAATGATATTAATCCACAGCTTACTCTTGACTGAACCCGTAGGGTCACACAAATAGTACGTAAACGGATCAAGTATTTAATGGCATTAAATACTCCATCTATGGATATTCGGAATCAACGGATCTTGGTTTCAGTGGGAGCTGAGATCGTCACAGGCAAGAAATGAATACTCCGGAAACGATGATATTGCCGGAAACGGAAATATGGATCGTATCGGAAATATAAATATTATCCAAGTCGTAGATGTTGCCGGAAACGGAAACATGGTACGTATCGGAAAATATTATCGGAAATGGAAATATTGCCGGAATCGGAAATATTGCCGGAAACGGAAATATTGTCAGAATCGGAAATATTATCGGAATCGGAAAATAATTCCGGAAACGGAAATATTAAATATTTGTTCGAAACGGAAATTAATTCCGGAATCGGAAATATTAAATATTGTTCGTATCGGAAATGAATTCCGGAACCGGGAATTTAATCGGAAGCGTATCGTACGAATAAGCATCGGACGAGGCCTGCCGGACGAGGGCCCAGCACGAAGCTAGGCCATCGCCCAGCAAGCCAAGCGCGCCACACGAACAGCCAAGGCCACGCCAGGCCCAGCGCAAGGCCAGGCCCAGCAGGCCATAGCAGCGCGCGCAGCGCCCGAAGCAATGGACTGCGAGCATTGCTGCAGCTCGCGTGGGCTTGTAGCTCGCGTGGGCCGAGCGGCCGTGTGGGCTGTGCGCGGGCATGGCCTACACGCTTGCGGGTCATGCTCGTGTAGAGTTTGTGTTCACATACGAAACCTAAAGAGTATAGGATTTGTTTAATGATTAAAATTCATAATCCTAAAAGATAAATTAATTAAATAAGAATTCTACTAGGATTCTAATTTAATTAATTCGTATCCTAGTAGGATTCTATTACTTATTCCATGGTCTATAAATATGAGTTAAGGGCTCATAATTTATATAGAGTATTCAAGTATTCAAAGTGATTTTTGAGAGCAAAAATTCAGTCATACAATTGCCTACATTAGCCGAAAATTCTAAGTACCTTAAGGGCGATCCTAGTTGGTCAAGCTTAAGGCGGATCCGGACGTGCTGTGGACTATCTACGGAGGGACGACACTTGGAGTCCTAAAGACTTGTTCTTGTTCGGTTCGGGCGCAGCTAGGGAGGGCACGCAACAAAGTGTATGCATCTAAACTATGCAAAATGATTATGTGTAAATAATATGCTTTCCTGGCTTTATGGTTTTTTCCGCATGATTTATGTTTTGTCATATGAATCATAACCTAACAGTGGTATCACGAGCCTCTTATTATTTTCATAATCTAAATTGCATGAACATGGTTAAATATTACAAATTTGCAAGAATTAAAAGGGGTGATTAATTTTCGTAATTGTTAATTAATTGCAAATTGCGTTTATTTAATTATACGTACGCAGTTTTTCGGCAGTTTCTTCGTTACTCATCCAAATCGAGTGATTTTTGTGTCAATTCCGCATGTAAAAGGCATTCTAAAATTTTGACAAAATTAATATTTTTCGGCCGAACCCGGAATTCTCAAATTCGAAGCCTAACTATGAGTTTTCGGAGGTTTTAGTTTTTCGAATGCAAAATTTCGTAAATTTAAGATGTTAAATTAAATATTTGCGATTCTTGTTGATAAATCTTGAATTTTTGATTGACCTACTGTATATGTTTAACAAGTTTGAATGCCTAGCCTTGTTAATTATGCAATCTAATTTGTAATTATGATTAATTTGTTGAAAATTGGAATAATTTAGAATTAATTTGATTTTCATAATTAGTTATAATTTAATTAGAAACCTATGATTAAAAACCACCATAAAAATTGTAAATTTATGTTAAATTTTAAATTTTTATGACCTAGACTTGAATCCATGTTAATCGGAAATCAATTAAATAATAAATTTTCGATTTTTTCGCCCTAAAATTATGAAATTAATATTATTTATTAATTTGTCATTAATTTTGAATATAAATTTTAAATTTTTATGCGATTCGCTCATATAACTTGCACGCACAAAGCAATGGACGCTGCGTGTTACCCTTAAGGGGTGTTGTATAGTGCGGGCATGCGACGACGAGCAAGGGAGCTCGTCGCCCATGCGGTACGAATGCAGCGAGCAAGGGCATGGTGCACGAGCACAAGGCAGCAGCCCTGCCTTGTGTCGTGGGCTGTGTGCAATGGGCGCATGGGCAAGGGCGAAAGCAAGGCACGAGCAGTCGCGTGTGGGCAGCAAGCGAGCTGCGCCACAGCGCGCACTGCCTCGCGCAAGCGTGCGGAGCCTCGCGCGCAGCGAGCGCAAGCTCGCGTGCCACGAGCGCTACGCCCAGCATCGATCGCTCGCGTGCAGCGAGCGCCAGCTAGCTCGCATGCCACTGCCTCGTGCGATGAGCGCAAGCTCGCGTGTGAGAAAGGCAAGCGCACAGCGAGCGATGGCTCGCTTGGATCGAGCGCTGGCAAGCGAGCGCAGCGAGCGATGGCTCACATGAATCGAGCGCTAGGGCGCGCAGCGAGCGATGGCTCGCGTGCATCGAGCGCTGGCGCGCGCAGCGAGCACCAGCTCGCGTGTTCGATTGATGCCTTGCGATGGTGAGCAGCAGCGATGCGACGCAGCGCATGGGCTGCGCGCACATGGCCAGCGATGGCTGTGTGCGTGTGGCCCATGGCTATGCGTTGCGTGGGGTTGTTGCGTTACGATTAGATCGTTTTGAAATTTTAATTTAAAATTTTCAGTTTACGTAATTTTAATTAATTTTAAAATTAATAATTTAAATTATTTTCTTGGATTTTAATTTTGAATATTGTAATTATAATAAATTTTATTTATTCTAATTATTTTACTAAAATTAAAATCATGAATTAATTTAAATACGACTGAAATTAAATTAAATTTTTGGATTCAATTATAAATTTATATGAGCTTTAAATTTTAATTAAATTTGTATGTTTCCGGTTAGACTAGAAAATACATTTTTATGTTTAAAATTAGTAAAGCATATGAATTTATTGGTTTAAGTGGGAGCCCTTTTAGTCATATACTCTTGATTAGGTCTACAAATCCTTAAGGTTAAAACAACTTGATTAGAATTAATAAGGACTGAATAATTTGTAGATTATTGGTGCCCTTGATTAATTGCTGCAAATGTTTATGTGATGGATAATGTGTTTTACTAACCAGCTATGTGGGCCATTCATGATAATGAATGGGTGAATGGTATATATTGTATTTGTACTGTTTTGCAGGTTATGAAGTGACTAGTATGGCCCAAATAGGATAGAAAATATGGTCTGCGTACCATTAATTTGAATGTAATTGGTCTAAAGTACCAAAGTTGTTTTTCAATTCAAATATGGTCTGCGTACCATCAAATAGTTGTAATTAGTTTTAATTATAGCTTATCCTATTTGAAGAAAATGGTGCCTCCCACGGAGATTTTCAAGACGGACTTTGAAGTTAAAGCTTCAAGATGAAGTCGGGCCATACTAGATCACATTTATCTTATGCATGTTTTAAGTTATTTATTGCTTTTAAATATGTCTTAAAATGCATGAGATCAAAAGCTTGATTATGTTGCATGATTAAGGATTTTAGTTCACTTAAAATCTAACCAACATAGTAAGAGCCTTAAGTTCCAAACTTAAAAATTGAGTTAAAAGGTGCCATGCCAAAATATACACTTGCTTGGATATCCTTTACATCAATCTAGTAATAGTTTTCGCTCAGCGAGGTGTTACTTATTGGTCCTAAAGGGGCAAGGTACACAAATAATTGTGAGTACATGTTAGTTTTGGTGAAACTCAACGATATAAGTAAGGAGTCCTTTTATGTCGTGGAAAAATCGATAGGTTTACCTAATAAGTTCTTAGACGTACCTATCAACCAAGAATAGTTTCTAGACTATTAGCAAAAGGCTTTTGCTTACCTAAGATGTTTTAGGATTAAGTCGACAAACTGTGCTTAGTTCTTCAATGATTTTAGGATCTTGGAATCATTTTATTCACACCTGCCGGAACACATAACTTGAATAAAATGCTTAATAAACATTGAATTATGCATGTATGCTAGAATTTAAGTTTATTAAGAGAAACTGTGAATGGTTATTTATTTGTTTATTCTTTTCAATTGTAGTTTTAAATATGGAAAACAACAATTCATTCAACATTCGATCAATTCTCGAAAAGGAGAAGTTGAACGGGAAAAACTTCCTTGACTGGCAAAGGAACTTGCAAATAGTTCTTATGCAGGAAGAAAAGGAGTATGTCCTAGAAGAGGCGATGCCCGAAGCCGCAGGCGACGGGGTCACTCAGGCAGCCCTCAATCGTTGGATTGATGCCAACAAGGATGTGAAATGTCTAATGCTCGCCACCATGAGTGCGGATCTGCAGAAAACGTTCATCAACTCAGATGCTTTCACAATCATCAGTGAGTTGAAGAACATGTTCCAAGATCTGGCTCGAGTCGAAATATTCGAGACTCATAGGCAAATTCTTGAGACCAAGCTTAAGAAAGGCGAGCCCGTAAGTCCACATGTTCTCAAAATGATTGGACTCATTGAGAATATGAGTCGGCTGGATCAGCAATTTTCTCAAGAAATGGCTATAGACACCATCCTCCATTCTCTTCATAGCGGGTATGATCAGTTCAAACTGAACTACAGTATGAATAGTCTGGACAAAACGCTCATTGAGCTTCACGGTATGCTGAAGACCGCTGAAAAGACGCTCAAAAGTGATAAGCAGGATGTGCTTATGGTGCGTGGGGGCAAGTTCAAGAAATCTGGAAAGAAGAGGAATGCTAAGAAAGGTGGCAACAAGGCCAGCCCAACTAAGCAAACTGGCGCCAAATATGTAAAGAGGAAGGTCAGTCAACCCACTTCTGAATCCGAATGCTTCTACTGCAAGAAGAAGGGGCATTGGAAGAGAGATTGCTTGAAGCTAAAGGAAGATCAGAAGAACGGAACAGTCGTTCCATCTTCAGGTATTTTCGTTATAGACTGTATACTTGCTAATTCAACTTCTTGGGTATTAGATACAAGTTGTGGCTCACACTTATGTTCCAATCCACAGGGACTAAGAAGAAGTAGAAAGTTAAGCAAGGGTGAAGTCGACCTACGAGTGGGAAATGGAGCACGGATTGCTACATTAGCTGCAGGAACTTACTATTTGTCGTTGCCCTCCGGGCTAGTTTTGGAACTGGAAGAATGTTTCCATGTTCCAAGTCTTACTAAAAACATCATTTCAGTTTCTTGCTTAGATGCTAAGGGATTTTCCTTTTTAATAAAAGACAATAGTTGTTCGTTTTATTTTAAAGAGATGTTTTATGGATCTGCTAGATTAGTCAATGGACTTTATTTATTAGATCACGACAAACAAGTATATAACATAAATACCAAAAGGGCCAAAAAGGATGATTCAGATCTCACCTATCTGTGGCATTGTCGATTAGGCCATATAAACTTGAAACGCTTAGAAAGACTTCAAAAGGAAGGAATTCTGGAACCATTTGACTTAGAGGATTATGGTAAATGCGAATCATGTTTACTTGGCAAAATGACAAAGCAACCTTTCTCTAAAGTTGGAGAAAGAGCAAATGAACTATTGGGTTTAATCCATACAGATGTATGTGGACCAATGAGTACAAATGCTAGAGGTGGTTTCAGCTACTTTATCACTTTCACTGATGACTTCAGTAGATATGGTTATGTCTACCTAATGAAGCATAAGTCTGAATCCTTTGACAAATTCAAGGAATTTCAGAGTGAAGTAGAGAATCAATTAGGCAAGAAGATTAAGGCACTGCGGTCTGATAGAGGCGGTGAATATCTGAGCTATGAATTTGATGACCATCTGAAAGAATGTGGAATTCTATCAGAATTGACTCCTCCTGGAACACCACAATGGAACGGTGTGTCGGAACGGAGGAACAGAACCTTGCTAGACATGGTCAGGTCAATAATGGGTCATGCCAAACTTCCATTAGAATTTTGGGGACATGCACTAAATACAGCTGCACTCACTATAAATAGAGCTCCGTCTAAAGCTGTCGAAAAGACTCCATATGAATTATGGTTTGGAAAGCCTCCAAATGTGTCTTTTCTGAAGATTTGGGGATGTGAAGTATACGTCAAACGATTGATTTCAGACAAACTTCATCCAAAATCTGACAAATGTATCCTTGTGGGCTATCCAAAGGAAACAAAGGGGTATTACTTCTACAATACATCTGAGAACAAGGTATTTGTTGCTCGAGATGGTGTCTTTTTGGAGAAAGATCACATTTCCAAAATGACAAGTGGGAGAAAAGTAGACCTCGAAGAAATTCGAGTCGAACAACAAACTCTAGAGAATGCTCAAGATGACATTCAGGATGAAACTCAGAGATCTTTAGAAGAATCTGGTGAGAATCATGGTCAAACTAGAAATGTTACCCCGCGTAGATCGCAAAGATATAGATCTCAACCGGAAAGGTACTTAGGTATTTTGACGAACGAGAGCTATGACGTTCTATTACTTGAAAGTGATGAACCTGCGACTTACAAACAAGCTATGACGAGCCCTAGCTCCAAGCAATGGCAAGAAGCCATGCAATCTGAATTAGACTCCATGTCTGAAAACCAAGTATGGGATTTGGTCGATTTGCCAGATGGCTACCAAGCCATTGGAAGCAAATGGGTTTTCAAACTGAAAAAGGACAAAGATGGGAAACTTGAAGTTTTCAAAGCTAGATTGGTTGCAAAAGGTTACAAGCAAGTCCACGGTGTGGATTACGATGAAACCTTTTCACCAGTTGCAATGCTAAAGTCTATTCGGATAATGTTAGCAATCGCTGCATATTACGATTACGAAATATGGCAGATGGATGTCAAAACTGCTTTCTTAAACGGCGTTTTAACAGAAACTGTGTTTATGACACAGCCTGAAGGTTTTGAGGATCCAAAGAATGCTAAAAAGGTATGCAAGCTAAAGAAGTCAATCTACGGATTGAAGCAGGCATCCAGGAGCTGGAATATACGTTTTGATGAAGCAGTCAGTGACTTTGGTTTCATCAAGAACGCAGACGAATCTTGTGTATACAAGAAGGTCAGTGGGAGCAAAATTGCTTTCCTAGTATTATATGTCGACGACATATTACTTATCAGAAATGACATTCCTATGTTGAACTCTGTCAAGATTTGGCTTGGGAAATGTTTTTCGATGAAAGATCTAGGAGAAGCACAGTACATATTGGGCATCAAGATTTACAGAGATAGATCTAAAAGGATGATTGGACTTAGTCAAAGCACTTATATCAATAAGGTGCTTGATAGGTTCAAAATGGAGGACTCCAAGCGAGGCTACCTACCCATGTCTCATGGAATGACTCTAAGCAAGACTCAGTGCCCAAAAACACTTGATGAGCGTAGACGAATGAATGGGATTCCATATGCATCATTGATTGGTTCAATAATGTATGCTATGATATGTACACGCCCGGATGTTGCGTACGCACTCAGTGCTACGAGCAGATACCAGTCAGACCCAGGAGAGGCGCATTGGACTGCTGCCAAGAATATTCTGAAGTACCTGAAAAGGCACAAAGATGACTTCCTGGTCTATGGTGGAGATGATGAATTAATTGTTAAAGGCTATACGGACGCAAGTTTCCAAACCGACAAAGATGATTTCAGATCACAGTCTGGTTTTGTCTTCTGCCTCAACGGAGGAGCAGTAAGCTGGAAAAGTGCTAAGCAAAGCACCATTGCGGATTCTACAACTGAAGCGGAGTACATTGCTGCACATGAAGCAGCAAAGGAAGCTATATGGCTAAGGAAGTTCATAGGTGAACTTGGTGTAGTCCCCTCCATTAAAGGACCAATAGCCCTATATTGTGATAATAACGGAGCTATTGCACAGGCAAAGGAGCCTAGACACCACCAGAGAGTCAAGCATGTACTTCGTAGATTTCACCTTCTACGAGAGTTCGTTGAAAGAAAAGAAGTCGAGATAAGCAAAATTGGAACTGATGACAACATATCAGATTTATTGACTAAACCTCTGCCGCAGGCGAAGCACAACTCGCACATTGCAGCTATGGGAATCAAGCATATTGGAGAATGGCTTTGATGACCCTGTTTAATGTTTTAAAGTTTTAGAGTTTAAATCTTTGTAAAACATTATTGGTTAATCATTCACAATAAATGAAAAGAATTCATTTTTCCATTTAATTTGTGGTTTATTAAATGATGAGTCCCTTCAATTTGACGATATATTCAAGATAGACTGTCAGGACCAGTCCTGTGACTAAGAAATGTCTATCAAGTGAACTTGAATGTCAAAGGTTGAAAATGGTCCCTAGTCGGAGTTTTCTATAAAATTGGACGCATAGAAAACGTTAGACGACTAGAATGCAAGATGACTAGTAGTTCTGTTTCTTGAACTATGTGGACATGGCAATGTCATAATCATTTGCATAGATACTTACTTTGGGAAGACTAGTATCGGACAAGACCTATGAAACTTTACTGTAAGAGATGAAAATCTGTCATAAGTAAATTTCATTAAAATTATTAGACACTAAATCCTCAATACCTAAGTGATTTGAGATTACTTGTTTGAGAACTGGTTGCTTTGACGTTGACCAACCGTCGCACCGTAAAAGGAGGCTATAAAGGCAACGCTCAGGTAATCACCTATCAAACGAAGTCTAATCTCAAGATCGCAAGATTGGGATTGTCCTTCCATAAATCGGGATGAGATGCTTAAAAGTTGTACAAGGCCACTCGGAGAGCTAGAAACTGTGAAATGCATGGCCGTGCTCGGATGAATCATAGGCTATGATTATCTGTTTATTTGATCAGTTGAACTCTGAAACCGAGGAACACCTCTGGACATAATAAGGATGACAACTCTTACCTTATGTTCAAGAGCAAGCATCGAGCGACAAAGGAATTAGGAAATGCACACTTGTCCCTAAGGACAAGTGGGAGACTGAAGGAAATAATGCCCTTGGTCCAAGTATGCATTCAATGTTAAGTCTAATAAATGCGGTTCAGTATTAATAAACAAGTTAATAATTCAGTGAGATAAAGTGAGCTGAATGCCTAGCTAGGGGCCGCTTCAGTTCAAGTGGAATTAATGATATTAATCCACAGCTTACTCTTGACTGAACCCGTAGGGTCACACAAATAGTACGTAAACGGATCAAGTATTTATTGGCATTAAATACTCCATCTATGGATATTCGGAATCGACGGATCTTGGTTTCAGTGGGAGTTGAGATCGTCACAGGCAAGAAATGAATACTCCGGAAACGATGATATTGCCGGAAACGGAAATATGGATCGTATCGGAAATATAAATGTTATCCAAGTCGTAGATGTTGCCGGAAACGAAAACATGGTACGTATTGGAAAATATTATCGGAAATGGAAATATTGCCGGAATCGGAAATATTGCCGGAAACGGAAATATTGTCAGAATTGGAAATATTATCGGAATCGGAAAATAATTCCGGAAACGGAAATATTAAATATTTGTTCGAAACGGAAATTGATTCCGGAATCGGAAATATTGAATATTGTTCGTATCGGAAATGAATTCCGGAATCGGGAAATTAATCGGAAGCGTATCGTACGAATTAGCATCGGACGAGGCCTGCCAGACGAAGGCCCAGCACGAAGCCGGGCCATCGCCCAGCAAGCCAGCGCGCCACAAACGCACCAGCCAAGGCTGCGCCAGGCACACCGCAAGGCAGGCCCAGCGCGCGCCAAGGCTACGGCAGCGTGTGGGCTTGCGGTAGTGGGCTGCGAGCTCGCGGGCTGCGCGCGCGCATGGCGCCCCTCGTGGACATATTACTTATCGGAAATGACATTCCTATGTTGAACTCTATCAAGATTTGGCTTGGGAAATGTTTTTCGATGAAAGATCTAGGAGAAGCACAGTACATATTGGGCATCAAGATTTACAGAGATAGATCTAAAAGGATGATTGGACTTAGTCAAAGCACTTATATCAATAAGGTGCTTGATAGGTTCAAAATGGCGGACTCCAAGCGAGGCTACCTACCCATGTCTCATGGAATGACTCTAAGCAAGACTCAGTGCCCAAAAACACTTGATGAGCGTAGACGAATGAATGGGATTCCATATGCATCATTGATTGGTTCAATAATGTATGCTATGATATGTACACGCCCGGATGTTGCGTACGCACTCAGTGCTACGAGCAGATACCAGTCAGACCCAGGAGAGGCGCATTGGACTGCTGCCAAGAATATTCTGAAGTACCTGAAAAGGCACAAAGATGACTTCCTGGTCTATGGTGGAGATGATGAATTAATTGTTAAAGGCTATACGGACGCAAGTTTCCAAACCGACAAAGATGATTTCAGATCACAGTCTGGGTTTGTCTTCTGCCTAAACGGAGGAGCAGTAAGCTGGAAAAGTGCTAAGCAAAGCACCATTGCGGATTCTACAACTGAAGCGGAGTACATTGCTGCACATGAAGCAGCAAAGGAAGCTATATGGCTAAGGAAGTTCATAGGTGAACTTGGTGTAGTCCCCTCCATTAAAGGACCAATAGCCCTGTATTGTGATAATAACGGAGCTATTGCACAGGCAAAAGAGCCTAGACACCACCAGAGAGTCAAGCATGTACTTCGTAGATTTCACCTTCTACGAGAGTTCGTTGAAAGAAAAGAAGTCGAGATAAACAAGATTGGAACTGATGACAACATATCAGATCCATTGACTAAACCTCTGCCGCAGGCGAAGCACAACTCGCACACTGCAGCTATGGGAATCAAGCATATTGGAGAATGGCTTTGATGACCCTGTTTAATGTTTTAAAGTTTTAGAGTTTAAATCTTTGTAAAACATTATTGGTTAATCATTCACAATAAATGAAAAGAATTCATTTTTCCATTTAATTTGTGGTTTATTAAATGATGAGTCCCTTCAATTTGACGATATATTCAAGATAGACTGTCAGGACCAGTCCTGTGACTAAGAAATGTCTATCAAGTGAACTTGAATGTCAAAGGTTGAAAATGGTCCCTAGTCGGAGTTTTCTATAAAATTGGACGCATAGAAAACGTTAGACGACTAGAATGCAAGATGACTAGTAGTTCTGTTTCTTGAACTATGTGGACATGGCAATGTCATAATCATTTGCATAGATACTTACTTTGGGAAGACTAGTATCGGACAAGACCTATGAAACTTTACTGTAAGAGATGAAAATCTGTCATAAGTAAATTTCATTAAAATTATTAGACACTAAATCCTCAATACCTGAGTGATTTGAGATTACTTGTTTGAGAACTGGTTGCTTTGACGTTGACCAACCGTCGCACCGTAAAAGGAGGCTATAAAGGCAACGCTCAGGTAATCACCTATCAAACGAAGTCTAATCTCAAGATCGCAAGATTGGGATTGTCCTCCCATAAATCGGGATGAGATGCTTAAAAGTTGTACAAGGCCACTCGGAGAGCTAGAAACTGTGAAATGCATGGCCGTGCTCGGATGAATCATAGGCTATGATTATCTGTTTATTTGATCAGTTGAACTCTGAAACCGAGAAACACCTCTGGACATAATAAGGATGACAACTCTTACCTTATGTTCAAGAGCAAGCATCGAGCGACAAAGGAATTAGGAAATGCACACTTGTCCCTAAGGACAAGTGGGAGACTGAAGGAAATAATGCCCTTGGTCCAAGTATGCATTCAATGTTAAGTCTAATAAATGCGGTTCAGTATTAATTAACAAGTTAATAATTCAGTGAGATCAAGTGAGCTGAATGCCTAGCTAGAGGCCGCTTCAGTTCAAGTGGAATTAATGATATTAATCCACAGCTTACTCTTGACTGAACCCGTAGGGTCACACAAATAGTACGTAAACGGATCAAGTATTTAATGGCATTAAATACTCCATCTATGGATATTCGGAATCGACGGATCTTGGTTTTAGTGGGAGCTGAGATCGTCACAGGCAAGAAATGAATACTCCGGAAACGATGATATTGCCGGAAACGGAAATATGGATCGTATCGGAAATATAAATATTATCCAAGTCGTAGATGTTGCCGGAAACGAAAACATGGTACGTATTGGAAAATATTATCGGAAATGGAAATATTGCCGGAATCGGAAATATTGCCGGAAACGGAAATATTGTCAGAATTGGAAATATTATCGGAATCGGAAAATAATTCCGGAAACGGAAATATTAAATATTTGTTCGAAACGGAAATTGATTCCGGAATCGGAAATATTGAATATTGTTCGTATCGGAAATGAATTCCGGAATCGGGAAATTAATCGGAAGCGTATCGTACGAATTAGCATCGGACGAGGCCTGCCAGACGAAGGCCCAGCACGAAGCCGGGCCATCGCCCAGCAAGCCAGCGCGCCACAAACGCACCAGCCAAGGCTGCGCCAGGCACACCGCAAGGCAGGCCCAGCGCGCGCCAAGGCTACGGCAGCGTGTGGGCTTGCGGTAGTGGGCTGCGAGCTCGCGGGCTGCGCGCGCGCATGGCGCCCCTCGTGGGCTGCTGTGCGTGCGTGTGTGTTTGTGTGCTACTCGAATCCTAAAGCTACCGGGGTTTGTCATATGATTAAATCTAATCCTAAAAGATTTAGTTTATTTAATTAGAGTCCTAGTAGGATTATAATTAAATAAATTAGTATCCTAATAGGATTCCAAATCCTTTTCCATAACTCTATAAATAGGTGCCTAGGGTCACATATTTACATCGAGCATTCAAGTATTCAAAGTGAGTTTTTGAGAGCAAAATTCAGTCATACAATTGCCTATAAAGTGCCGAAAATTCTAAGTACCTTAAGGGCGATTCTAGTTGGTCAATCTTAAGGCGGATCCGGACGTGCTGTGGACTATCTACGGAGGGACGACACTTGGAGTCCTAAAGACTTGTTCTTGTTCGGTTCGGGCGCAGCTAGGGAGGGCACGCAACAAAGAGTATGCATCTAAACTATGCTAAATGATTATGTGTAAATAATATGTTTTCCTGGCTTTATGGTTTTTCCGCATGATTTATGAATTGTCATATGTATCATAACCTAACAGTTTTCGAGTATCAAAGTCGAATGGCGAACCGATTGGTGCTTGTGAATTCAAAATACAATGTAGTTTTGAGATCATAAAGCATTGAGTTTAAATGCTCAGCTTTACCAATGGTTAACAACCTAAAATCTTTTTTCCATTTAATTCTCGAATGAGTCTAGTCCCTAGACATTCTAATAGATCGATACTTAGAGAACTTTAGAAGCTTCTGGTAAGATCATCTAGTTGAAACAAAATATTCAACATAAACTAAAATGGTAAAGAACCTTGTTGGTGACATTGGACATGTCTAACAAAGTATAAAAGTCAACACTAAAGAATTCAATTCTTAAGACTATAAGAAAGGGTACAAGAAACAGGAAAACAAAGGAACAAATGAAAGGAATTTATAATTCCGTTTCTACCTAAAAGTAAATGTTTAAAGAACAGTGACCTAGCAATCAAACTTCCTTGGTATCATATACCGCTTGAGGTTCTTACTTCGGTAATAACTCAAACAATGGAAGCTAGGATACACTAATGACCTACAAGTGGGAAATGAAGCATGGCAATGCTACATTAGTTGTAGGGTCATCTAGTTTGTTTTAAGTCCTTTCAAAGGCTGGAACTTAATGGCTATTTTGTTCCATAATCAGCATACCTAAATTTCTGCTTCAAACACAGAAAGACTCACATTCAAGAAAAACAAAAAAAAATGTTTATTTGAATGAAATGGTCATTTACGGGTTGAGTCAATATGCTTGATTAAAACAAACAACTCTTTAACAATAAGAACTTTACTAGGTTCAAATCAATCTCTTGATTTGAGTTCCACTAACCTTTAGCATTGTTGCTTAGACCATATCAACAAGTTAACATTCATAAGCTCTATTTTGATGGACTTTTGAAAGTTGATTGATTTCTAGATCAATTCAAGACAAGCTAGTCTTACTTGTTGAAAGTGACAAAAGATATGAACTATTGTTAGAACGCCTAGACAATATAGTTCAAAGCTAAAGAAAGATTTTATGACTTTATTATTTCACATGGATTTGAGTGAATATAGGTTTATTTACTCAAATGTGATATAAGTTGAATCTGTTTGGCTAGTTCAAAGATTCAGAAGTATAAAATCCACTTGGCAAGAAATCATAAAGATCTAGGATAGATCATGTTAATGATTACTTGAGACCAAAAATGATCATCAATGATTGTGTGTTGTAATTTCACAATCTAGCTCCATGAGGTATGGCATATCTAAGTTGGAATGATCGAAGTCAATTAGTACTTGATTCGATCAATGATGATCATAAAGACTTTTCCTATAATTTCTAAAACAAAATGCTCAACTACCACCAAACTAAACCAAATTCGTCAAAGCTATTGAAAAGTAATTTTAGGATATCTTTTCAATTATATATATCTAAAGAGTTGCTAAACTCAGTGGGAGCTTAGTGTTTGTTATTCAACAAACTAAGGCCCAAGTATAGATATATGTTTCATTGTGATTTATTCAAATGAGACACAAGGGTATTGTTTCTAACACGAATTTTGAGAACATAATGTTTGTTTGCTCGAAATAATGTCCTTTTTGGAGATTCGTTTCCAAAATGACAAGTGGGAGAAAATAGACCTCGGAAGTTTTCGAGGCGAACAACAAACATAAACGGACATTCCGGAGGCTTTTCGAAGTGCTTCAGAAAATCCGAACTTATTCTTTAAGGACTTTAGAAGTGGCTTTAAAGAATAGACATCTCTTAGAAGACTTTACAAGTGCTTCAAGGAGAACAGAATATTCAAAGGACTTTCAAGTGGCTATTGATATTCTATTGTTTGATGTTCTACACCCAAGTAGGCATAGAGTTCAAATCACTGAAACTATGAGATTCTTCTATTGATAGTGAAGAAACATGGAGTTCAGGTTACTGAAACTATGCAATTCTTCTATTAAATAGTGAAGAAACCTACAACTTGCAGTCAAACTATTATCATATAGATTAATGAGTTTGTGACCTGTAAGAAAGCTATGACGAAACCCAGATTCCCTAAAATGGTTAGAGGCCATATATAGACTCAAATGTTTTAAATGGTTAGAGGCCATAAAACATAACCAATGTTTTGATGACAAAATTGAAATTTTGTTGATTTGCAAGAATAGTTTCACACCTATTGGTTGCAAGTTTGTTTTAAGGATAAAAACCATCAAACATGGAATTGTGTTCACACACAAAGCTAGATTAGTTGCTAAAGGTTACAAGCAAATTCATGGCATGGATTGTGTTGAAACCTCATGCATAATCGTAATGCTCAAGTCTATAACTCAAGCAATGATTGCATATTGGTACATATGACAATTGGATGACAAAACGTATTCCTCAATCAAATGTTGGAAGAAAACTATGTACATGGCATGTCATAGGATTTGTGGATCCAAATAAATGCTTGAAAAGGAATGCTAACTTATGAAATCTAAGTACAGATTTAAGCAAGCAATTGGGAATTGGAACTGTATTTTAGTGAAGCTAATAAGCATTTTAGTTTCATAAAATATACATGATTCTTATAGATATATAAGAAGTTTAGTGGGAGTACGTAAAACTTATTTGGTCCTATGTGTATCACACATATCTCTCTATTGTGAAATAACATTCAAATGCTAATGACTTAGGTTTGAAATTATTCATCAATGATGGACCAAGGCGAAACTTAGTACATACTGGGTATTAAGATCTATTTACAAAGATCTTATGATATTGTTTAGTAATGGCATTTACTAAATCAAACACGAAAGACTCCATTGGAGATATTCGATCCATATGAATAAATCTAAGTAATGAATGTTTGAACTATGTATAAACATTTACTAAGTTAAACATCAAAGAATCTAATGAGATTCTTCACCTATATTATATGTCAAAGAATTTAGTTGGATTCAGTATCTACTGTAACTGAATGAGCTAAAATTACATGAATAGAATTCAATTGGGAATTATTCTGCAAAATAATTTATCATGTATATAATATAATATGAGGATCGCCAAAAACGTATCGTATGACTTTAGGCATGACGAACATATACCAATCTCTATTGATCTAAGTGAAGATCAACTAGATTGAGATCAAGAACACTTATGGTACTTGAAAAGGTACATAGGAATAGTTCTTGATTCAAGGAAATAAAGATATGCTAAATATTGATGCTACACGCATAAACACTGGCAAAGGATCAAGCAAGACCCTTTGGAGTTAACCATTGACAAGGACGAGCTAAAGAGCATCGTGTTTTGAAATGGCAACATGGATTGAAGACCATGAGTTGTTGCGTGGGAAATAATGCCCTTGGTCCAAGTATGCATTCTATGTTAAGTCTAATAAGTGCGGTTCAGTATTAATTAACAAGTTAATAATTCAGTGAGATCAAGTGAGCTGAATGCCTAGCTAGAGGCCGCTTCAGTTCAAGTGGAATTAATGATATTAATCCACAGCTTACTCTTGACTGAACCCGTAGGGTCACACAAATAGTACGTAAACGGATCAAGTATTTAATGGCATTAAATACTCCATCTATGGATATTCGGAATCAACGGATCTTGGTTTCAGTGGGAGCTGAGATCGTCACAGGCAAGAAATGAATACTCCGAAAACGATGATATTGCCGGAAACGGAAATATGGATCGTATCGGAAATATAAATATTATCCAAGTCGTAGATGTTGCCGGAAACGGAAACATGGTACGTATCGGAAAATATTATCGGAAATGGAAATATTGCCGGAATCGGAAATATTGCCGGAAACGGAAATATTGTCAGAATCGGAAATATTATCGGAATCGGAAAATAATTCCGGAAACGGAAATATTAAATATTTGTTCGAAACGGAAATTAATTCCGGCATCGGAAATATTAAATATTGTTCGTATCAGAAATGAATTCCGGAACCGGGAATTTAATCGGAAGCGTATCGTACGAATAAGCATCGGACGAGGCCTGCCGGACGAGGGCCCAGCACGAAGCCAGTCCATCGCCCAGCAAGCCAAGCGCGCCACATGAACAGCCAAGGCCACGCCAGGCCCAGCGCAAGGCCAGGCCCAGCAGGCCATGGCAGCGCGCGCAACAATGGGCTGCGAGCATTGCTGTAGCTCGCGTGGGCTTGTAGCTCGCGTGGGCCGAGCGGCCGTGTGGGCTGTGCGCGGGCATGGCCTACACGCTTGCGGGTCATGCTCGTGTAGAGTTTGTGTTCACATACGAAACCTAAAGAATATAGGATTTGTTTAATGATTAAAATTCCTAATCCTAAAAGATAAATTAATTAAATAAGAATTCTACTAGGATTCTAATTTAATTAATTCGTATCCTAGTAGGATTCGATTACTTATTCCATGGTCTATAAATATGAGTTAAGGGCTCATAATTTATATAGAGTATTCAAGTATTCAAAGTGATTTTTGAGAGCAAAAATTCAGTCATACAATTGCCTACATTAGCCGAAAATTCTAAGTACCTTAAGGGCGATCCTAGTTGGTCAAGCTTAAGGCGGATCCGGACGTGCTGTGGACTATCTACGGAGGGACGACACTTGGAGTCCTAAAGACTTGTTCTTGTTCGGTTCGGGCGCAGCTAGGGAGGGCACGCAACAAAGTGTATGCATCTAAACTATGCTAAATGATTATGTGTAAATAATATGCTTTCCTGGCTTTATGGTTTTTTCCGCATGATTTATGTTTTGTCATATGAATCATAACCTAACAGTGTTCTCACCGTAAGGAAGTGTTCTCACGAGAGCCTTCCTCTATATATATATATATATATAATCTCTGACTAACATTTACTAATCGTGGTTGGGGTCGGTATGAATTTGCGTACGGTATCTCTTTTTCTACCTTTCTTTGCGTTCATTGCCCTGTTTATGTCATTCATTTTTAATGTTTAAATGTTTTATTATTTCTCTTTAGCAAACTTAATACTCATGTTTTGTAAGTGTAAAACATATATACATTCACTCGTCAAATCACCCAACAGCCCTAACATGAATTAGGATTGATTTTTGTCTTCAAATCAGTTCGAATAAATAGGAAAGGCAAGATAAAGAGTTAGGTGGAAGAGTATTATATTTTCTCAAACTCTTGACATCTCGTAGGATTAGGAGAATAAGGGAATGGTTTATCTAAAACATAAACCAAAGAACATAATTTTACTTGCTTTTTAGTAAAAAAAAATTTTAAAAAAAAATTTTAAAAAAAAATTTAAAACCCTCAAAACCCGGTTCACTTATTAAAAAAAAAAAAAATCAAACCAGAGGGGTTTTTTTTTTGCATCAAAGTCAAAATAGTAATTTTGGTAAATAAATAGTAGCTAGTTTGAGAAATAGAATTAAAAAATAGCCATTTTGGTAAATAAAATTGTAAAAGTAATCATTTTGGTAAATAA
Organism: Spinacia oleracea; assembly: GCF_020520425.1. Lineage (NCBI taxonomy): Eukaryota > Viridiplantae > Streptophyta > Magnoliopsida > Caryophyllales > Amaranthaceae > Spinacia > Spinacia oleracea. The sequence continues at coordinate 10,081,292 of NC_079490.1, forward strand.
ATTGTAGCTAGTTTGGGAAATAGAATTCAAAAATAGCCATTTTGGTAAATAATATTGTAAAATTAGCCATTTTGGTAAAAGATCCAAGATTTTCTGATGTATTGATATTTCTCAGGAAGTATGAAATGTTGTTTGGTTGAACATTAAAAGTTTTACATAGGAAGTATTTTAAGCAACTTTCTCCATTATGTGAAAAGTGAAAACTGGAAAGGAAGTGTGACATCCCATGCTATTGCAAACCAAACAACACCACAACATTCCAATTCATAGGAAGCACAAATTATAAGGTGCACCCGGTTGTATGTAGCTCTACATGCAACCGGGTTAAAAATACTTTTTTTTCAGTTTAAAAGCACATTTTACAGTTTAAAAGCACGTACATTTTTTGTTCTTTTAAAGCGGATGTACTTTTTGTGTAAAAATGTGATTTTAACAGTTAATTTGTGCATTTAAACAATAAAAATGTGCTTTCTAAAAGAGTAAAAATTCAAAACGACTCGGTTGCATGTAGCTCTATGTGCAACCGGGTGTACCTTCTACCAATTGCATAGGAAGTTATATTTTTAGGCTCCGTTCTATTGGATTTATTTTGACTGAACTTATATTATCTGAACTTAACTTAATTTATCTGAATTTATCTGAACTTATTTTGTCTGAAATAAGTCAAAATAAGTCGAACAGAACAGGGCCTTAATGTCAATCAAACAACACCTTGGTTGGGTTACCTTTGGATTGAATAATTTTTGAAATAATTCGAATACCTTTAGGTCGAATCAAGGCCTATTCGAATATCAGTTTAGGGCTTTAATTAGTTTACATAACGAGATAATAGATTTTAATACGCTTGTTAAACCTTTTAGGGTGTGTTTGGTTCACGGATTCTAGGTATGGGTTTATAATGGTCTAAACCCATACCTCAAACCCACAAGGTACGGGGTTTAGATACCTATGGGGGGTGGATGTGACTCATACCTTTAATCCAGTTATCAAACAAAAGGAAAAAAAAGATCATTCACAAATTGAACCAAACACATGGTATTAGGAATCAAGTTCATAACCCATACCACATTGATATAATTCCTAATTATAATTTCAACCTCATACCTGTTTGTGAACCAAACGTCCCCTGATTGATCAATGTGATATGATTGAGCTATGACGTAATATCAAAATAAACGATTATACAATGTGTACGTACAGAATAGTAAGTTCTCATAAATAAGTTTACGTGTAGTATTAGTTGAATTCAACCATCACATGGTGTTTAGTCCAATTAAAATTTCAAAACCATGCTACAACCAATAACAACAATAATAGTTACACAACATAATAAGATTTTTGGCCCGGTCGATTTATGGCAAAATAAAATTAACGAGCCTCCATAGTCCATAGAAATACAAATGATGAAGGGAGAAATTTGTGACATATCATATGTGGGTCCTACTTAACCACTAGATCTTACATCCAATTTATTTAGTACGGAGTATAGATGAGTCTTTTCACATGCTACAATCCTAATGAAGAGAAAGTTCTCCAAACAAACGTTGATGTAAACTAAACTTAAGACTAATAATTACTACCTCCGTTTCAAAAAATCTTTACAGCTACTATTTGCACGGACTCCAATGCAATATTTAATTACTAATATATTTAATTTTGTATGGGAAAAAATTATAAAAATTTGATATTCTGAAAATACATTCTGAGACCAATATAACAAGATCTTACATGTATTTTTTTGATGTATATAGTGGTGAGAATTTACGATCAAATTTTTTATACTTTGGACACATTTTCCAAAGCGTAAAGAACTTTCTGAAACGGAGGTAGTAAGTTGTAACCACTCTTTTGTCCATTCATGCAAGCACTTGGTATGGAGTATAGTCTAAGATTAAAGTTCTTAAATTTAGTCCTACACCATCTACAATATAAAAAAAAAACTTTGAGGAGCCAGAATCAATTGAGAAACAAACATGTCATAGATGAAACTAACTGTATCGGACTCTTAATTTTGTTATTTCATGGTAATAAAAAAAATATAACTATACAATGTAGCTTTTTTATTAGAATTTTACGAATTACAATTAATAGAACATAACCATTTCTCCATCATAAGATGTAATTATTTGATTCTATTTGGTAAAAAATTGATCTTATAAACACCGCAATATATAAGTTTTGTGTTGAGAAATGATTTCGAAAGACTAAAATCAATTGCAACAAATTCTTAAATTTCTTAATCGTGGTAATCTAGAATCGATTTTAGAAAACCAGGTTTCTAACCCCTTCTTGCCAATAAAGTCTTTTACCACTAAGCTATTACATGTTTCATGTTATTATTGGAAAAAAAAACACATATAACTAAAAGTGAGTGTTATTAATGTAGTAACTCGTGGCATCGCCCGGGCCCAAAAACTAGTTATGTATTCCCAAAGCGTGAACTTAAGACCAATAATTGAATTGCAACAACTCTTATGACATTAATGCAATGCGAGTATCTGTTGATTTTAGATTGGGATATGGAGTATATTCCAAGATTTAAGTTTTTAAATCAAGCCGTACAACATCTACGTTATAAAAAAATAAATCGGGAATAAGTCATAACTAGGGGTGCAAATGAGCCGAGGCGGTCAATAAACTACTCGGGCTCGTTTAAAGCTCGTTTATGTTCGTTCATTTATTAAACGAGCCGAGTTTGAACAACTTTTGAAGCTCGCTTAATAAACGAGCTTGAACATAAACATAGGTATGCTCGTTCATTTATGTTCATTAACAACTCGTTCATTTATGTTCGTGAACAAGTTCGTCTAGCTATGTTATGTATCATATTTTACCATATATACGTTTTTCAAATATAAATATAAATCATGTTTTTGACTTTTGAAATCTATAATAGAATAGAAATAATTTGAAATAAAATTTTAATTGCTAAATTAGTGCTCTTTGACTCTTAATTTCTAAATTATTAGTTTCTTTATCAAATAAAAGTAATGTACTTTAATCTTTATTATTAGATATTGTTGGGCCCCAAATTGGCTTCACCATTTTGGGCCTAACGGTCTTGTAAAATAGGAAATGTAATCCCGGCCCAGCAGGGATCTTAGATTCTCGTTATGGGCTAAAGCCAGCTAGGTCACCAAGAAGCCCACAACTGGCACACCCCGTGACCTGCAAATAAGTTATAAATACCAATCAAATGTGATTGGTAGATTCATTCCACATCCAATACATATATCTAATATTCTGCCCTCTAAATTGAGGACACGTAAAGCAAATCAGTTAACAATCATCAAAACATCATTAACCCCGGATACATTCTTCCCAACCAGAGAAATACCCTCGTGGGGATTGTTTATACCCGAAACAATTTGGCGCCGTCTGTGGGGAAGAATACTAACCATATGGCCAGATCCCGCATCATACGTTGCTCATCCTCGGAGTCCACCGGTTCCCGAGACACAGAACCATCGACCCGTCAGACCTCCGAAAGTAGGAGAACAAACACCACCAGGGCGACCAGGAGAGCGGAGACCAGCTCAAGAGCAGACACCCTTCCTACCGCCTCGCAAATCGCAGCAGCCATGAATATCATGCAGCGATGCGTAGCCCAGGAGAATAGGACAAAGGGCACCTCGTCCACACTGTCTGCCAACCATCAGACAGTCCTGACCCCTTCTCGAAGCAGACGTCGCTCCCATGAGCGACGTCCACCAGCGCGACAATCTCTACGCCGACCGTTATACCCGGGTCACTCCCCTACTCCCCCGTTGATCGCTGCAATGCAGACAGCCAGATCCGCAACAACCAGGGGATCCGTAATGGATCGCCTGGGAAACAGAATCCCTGTCAGACAAAGATTAGGGCATCGAGTCCTCCCTAGTCAGCAAACTAACCGAACTTCTTTCTCACCCGCCAGATATGCAAGACCTCCAATAGAAGGAGTAGGCCAGACTATCCAAGGAAGGAGGAGGACTAGAACCCCTCCGAGGAGATCTCGAACCCCCCCGAGAAGAACTCGCTCTCCTCCGCTCCAAAGCTCTCCCAGAGTACACAATTCACCCTGATCTAGAGGAGAAAGGAGGAACAACCCTGCCAACCTGGCAGACACGCCCTCTGACGAAATCATGACCCCGAAAGACTCTCCTTTCTCGAAAAGTGTAGTAGAGAAAAGGGTGTCATCCAGGGTCAAGTTACCGCCACATATCAAATATGACGGAACCACAGATCCCCAGGAACACATAGCTGCATACGAATGCCACATGTACTTTCAACCCTATTCAACAACCACCTGGTGTAAATACTTCCCGACCACTCTGACCGGCATTGCTCAGACCTGGTTCCTCAAACAAAAACCCGGGTCGATAGAAGGATACCACGACCTCGTCAAGAAATTCAGACTACAGTTCATCAGCAATTATCGCAAAGAAAAAAGCACCCACGAACTGATGTCGGTGACTCAAGGCAAAGATGAAAGTCTGAGGGATTACATGGCCCGCTTCACGAAGGAAGCCATAATGATCAGCTGTGTCAAAGCCGACGTAGCGCTCTTCGCTCTGCAAAGCAGTCCGAGGCTAGGCGAATATCGCAATAAACTGTTAATGAGACAGCCGACCACTATTGAAGAAGCCTATCAACTGTCTGAAGACTACATCAGAACGGAAGAGTGGAACACCACTGTTGCGAGTCGACAGGACAGACAGGAGGATGACAAAGGGACAGCCGTAACAAAAGGCAAAAAACCCATAGCCAGGAACGAGTCCCCACCAAAGTTGCAAATTGCCGACAGAAGGGAGGCCCCCAAGCTGCAACCGAAATACGAAACCTACGCTCCATTGCTGGAAACCAGAAGTCGTATCTTCGCCTTGAGCAGAGCGGACGTCAAATGGGAGAAACCCCGCAGAATGATAACCGCAAAAAGGAACCCAAACAAGTGGTGCGACTTCCATGATGACCATGGACATCTTACAGAGGAGTGCATCCAGCTGAAGGACAACATAGAAGATCTCTCCGACAAGGCTTCCTGGCCAAATACATGGCAGACCATAGAGAAGAGAAAAAATCCAAAAAAATACCCAAGGCAAGACCACAGATCCAAGCCAAAAGCAACTACAGGCAGTATTCAGATGAAAAAGGCACAGATGTTTTCTTTATCCACGGAGGAACAAAATCAAACCACCAGTGCAAAACGCATCTGCGAGCGCTGAAACACCAAGTCAACTTCAGCGCCGTTGCAGACACTCTACCGGAGGTCCGACAATGACCTTCTCAGCAGAGGACTGTCGAGGGGTAACATACGACCATGAAGACCCACTTGTGGTATCAGTGGACATCGCCAACCACACCGTCCACAGGGTTTTGGTAGACGGAGGCAGTTCGGCTAACATACTTTTCAGATGTGCCTTCGATAAACTTAAAATTCACCCTCGACAGCTGATCAAGGTCAACTTTCCAGTCATCGGCTTCAATGGTTCGTCCGTAGTTCCCGACGGAAAAATAACACTTCCTGTAACCATCGGAAGACGACAAACAGCAAGAAATAACCTGGCCGACTTCCTAGTTATCAACGTTCCCACGGTCTACAACGTCATAATAGGGAGACCGCTAATCCACAAAATCCAGGGCATAGCATCAACCTATCACCAGACAATACAATATGTATCCGACTCTGGCATACCCGAGAAATTACGAGGAAATCAAGAATCAGCTCGACGATGCAATTATAACGCAGTCAAAACTAGAAATCATCGAGAAGACGACCCCGAGGAAGATTCCTCCGAAGAGAGATCCGACCCTAGCACAACACAGGGAAGAATCAAAAGGAAATCAGATGATTCAAGAAAATCCACACCTATGGCGGACATAGAGGGCAGACCCGACAATGGGGGCCCCAGACAGACACAGATATGGAAGACGTCTCACTCGATGGTGGAGAACCGTCAGGCATTAGGATCGGCACAGACCTAGGGTCAGACCTAAAAATCATGATCGTCGACTTACTAAGGGAGCACAAAGATATCTTTGCATTCTCAGCAGAAGACATGCCAGGAATCGACCCCAAAACAGTCACCCATAAGCTAAACGTCTTGGAAGGGTCAAAACCCATCAAGCAAAGGCTACGCAACTACTCTGCTGAGAAAAGTAAAGCAGTGTCAGAAGAGGTCCAAAAATTGAAAGACGTTGGCTTCATCGAACCCTGCAAATACCCAGAATGGCTCGCCAACGTAGTCATGGTGAAGAAGCCCAACGGATCTTGGCGAATGTGCGTAGACTTCACCAACATCAATCAGGCATGCCCATGAAGGAAATAATGCCCTTGGTCCAAGTATGCATTCAATGTTAAGTCTAATAAATGCGGTTCAGTATTAATAAACAAGTTAATAATTCAGTGAGATCAAGTGAGCTGAATGCCTAGCTAGAGGCCGCTTCAGTTCAAGTGGAATTAATGATATTAATCCACAGCTTACTCTTGACTGAACCCGTAGGGTCACACAAATAGTACGTAAACGGATCAAGTATTTAATGGCATTAAATACTCCATCTATGGATATTCGGAATCGACGGATCTTGGTTTCAGTGGGAGCTGAGATCGTCACAGGCAAGAAATGAATACTCCGGAAACGATGATATTGCCGGAAACGGAAATATGGATCGTATCGGAAATATAAATGTTATCCAAGTCGTAGATGTTGCCGGAAACGGAAACATGGTACGTATCGGAAAATATTATCGGAAATGGAAATATTGCCGGAATCGGAAATATTGCCGGAAACGGAAATATTGTCAGAATCGGAAATATTATCGGAATCAGAAAATAATTCCGGAAACGGAAATATTAAATATTTGTTCGAAACGGAAATTGATTCCGGAATCGGAAATGTTGAATATTGTTCGTATCGGAAATGAATTCCGGAATCGGGAAATTAATCGGAAGCGTATCGTACGAATTAGCATCGGACGAGGCCTGCCAGACGAAGGCCCAGCACGAAGCCGGGCCATCGCCCAGCAAGCCAGCGCGCCACAAACGCACCAGCCAAGGCTGCGCCAGGCCCACCGCAAGGCAGGCCCAGCGCGCGCCAAGGCTACGGCAGCGTGTGGGCTTGCGGCAGTGGGCTGCGAGCTCGCGGGCTGCGCGCGCGCGCATGGCGCCCCTCGTGGGCTGCTGTGCGTGCGTGTGTGTTTGTGTGCTACTCGAATCCTAAAGCTACCGGGATTTGTCATATGATTAAATCTAATCCTAAAAGATTTAGTTTATTTAATTAGAGTCCTAGTAGGATTATAATTAAATAAATTAGTATCCTAATAGGATTCCAAATCCTTTTCCATAACTCTATAAATAGGTGCCTAGGGTCACATATTTACATAGAGATTTCAAGTATTCAAAGTGAGTTTTTGAGAGCAAAATTCAGTCATACAATTGCCTATAAAGTGCCGAAAATTCAGAGTACCTTAAGGGCGATTCTAGTTGGTCAATCTTAAGGCGGATCCGGACGTGCTGTGGACTATCTACGGAGGGACGACACTTGGAGTCCTAAAGACTTGTTCTTGTTCGGTTCGGGCGCAGCTAGGGAAGGCACGCAACAAAGAGTATGCATCTAAACTATGCTAAATGATTATGTGTAAATAATATGTTTTCCTGGCTTTATGGTTTTTCCGCATGATTTATGAATTGTCATATGTATCATAACCTAACAGTGGTATCACGAGCCTCTTATTATTTTCATAATCTAAATTGCATGAACATGGTTAAATATTACAAATTTGCAAGAATTAAAAGGGGTGATTAATTTTCGTAATTGTTAATTAATTGCAAATTGCGTTTATTTAATTATACGTACGCAGTTTTTCGGCAGTTTCTTCGTTACTCATCCAAATCGAGTGATTTTTGTGTCAATTCCGCATGTAAAAGGCATTCTAAAATTTTGACAAAAATAATGTTTTTCTGCCGAACCCAGAATTATCAAATTCGAAGCCTAACTATGACTTTTCGGAGGTTTTAGTTTTTCGAATGCAAAATTTCGTAAATTTAAGATGTTAAATTAAATATTTGCGATTCTTGTTGATAAATCTTGAATTTTTGATTGACCTACTGTATATGTTTAACAAGTTTGAATGCCTAGCCTTGTTAATTATGCAATCTAATTTGTAATTATGATTAATTTGTTGAAAATTAGAATAATTTAGAATTAATTTGATTTTCATAATTAAATATAATTTAATTAGATACCTATGATTAAAAACCACCATAAAAATTGTAAATTTATGTTAAATTTTAAATTTTTATGACCTAGACTTGAATCCATGTTAATCGGAAATCAATTGAATAATAAATTTTCGATTTTTCGCCCTAAAATTATGAAATTAATATTATTTATTAATTTGTCATTAATTTTAAATATAAATTTTTAAATTTTATGCGATCTTCGAAAGTATAAAATGAAGTTAAACCCAAAGAAATGTGTCTTTGGGGTAAGATTTGGAAAATTCCTAGGCTTCATGGTCAGCCAAAGAGGAATAGATGCCAACCCCGACAAAGTTAAAGCAGCCATAGATCTGCCAGAGCCAAAGACGAAGAGGGACATTCAAAGACTGGCAGGAAGGATGGCCGCACTATCCCGATTCATCTCAAAGGCATCATACAAGGGAATCCCTTTCTTCAAAGCATTAAAAACTAAAGACATGGTCTGGGGAGCGGAACAGAAGGAAGCCTTTAGCCGACTCAAGACGCACTTGGCCAGTTTACCTACCTTGGCCCGACCCGTCGAAGGAGAGACACTATGCCTCTATGTGGCCGTCAGCCTAGCAACTGTCAGTGCAGTACTACTCCGAGAAAGTGACAAACAACAACAACCCATCTATTTTATCAGCCATACACTGCTCTCAGCAGAAACCAGGTACCCAATGATAGAAAAGGTAGCATACGCAGTAATCATCGCAGCTCGTAAACTTAGACCGTACTTCAACGCCCACCAGATAGTTGTCCTGACAGACCAGTTGCTAGGCAAAACGGTCGAGAAAATTGACAAGTCAGGAAGGATGGCAAGATGGGCTCTCGAACTGACAGAATACGGAATAAAATTCCAACCGCGAGCGGCGATCAAAGCCCAGGCTTTAGCAGACTTCCTAGCAGAATGTTCCTACCAAGAAACACTAGACGAAACTCGGAAAACCTGGGAAGTCTACACAGATGGGTCATCCACCATCGGCGGGTCTGGGGCCGGAGTCGTCCTCATCTCTCCAGAGAAGAAAATTATCGAATACGCAGTCAAATTATGTTTCAAGGCATCCAATAACGAGGCAGAATATGAAGCTGCAATCGCCGGTCTCGAGCTATGTCTGACCCTAGAAGCAGAGCATGTGCTGCTCAAAACAGACTCCCAGCTCGTTGCAAACCAAATCAGAGGGGAATATGAAGCCATTCATCCTAATATGACCCTCTACCTGGCAAAAATTAAAACCCTAAGTTCTAACCTACGATCATTCGAGGTACAACTGATCCCCAGAAGCCAAAACATCCAGGTAGACGCCCTGTCCAAACTCGCCAGCTCAAGTCTGGCAGATGTAAATAGATCAGTTTTTGTCAAGGTCAGACAAACAAAATCAATTGAGGAAGAGGCAGTAGATGCGTTTCCAATCAGCACCGATCCTTCGTGGATGGACCCGACAATAGCTTTCAAAAAAGAGCAGAGTCTCCCAGAGGATAAAAACGCTCAACAAAGAATCAAACGTACATCTGCGCACTTCTGCATAATCAACGAAGAGCTATACCGCAAATCATTCTTATCTCCCTTCCTTAAATGTGTCGGCCCAGTAGATGCCGACTACATCCTAAGGGAGATTCACTTGGGCATCTGTGGAAGCCACATCGGCGGACGTACCCTGGCACAAAAAGCCCTCAGAGCGGGATATTGGTGGCCCACAATGGTAGCAGACTCTAAACAGATGGTCCAAAAATGCGAGAAGTGCCAAAAGTACGCCCCCGTTATCAACATGCCAGCCAGAGATTTAACACCGATCCTCAATCCCCTACCCTTCGCCCAATGGGGACTGGACCTACTAGGACCTTTCCCTACTGCAACATATCAAAAGAAATATCTAATCGTTGGGGTTGACTACTTCACAAAATGGATCGAGGCCGAGGTATTAACAAATATATTCGAACACAGCGTCAGGAAATTCATATGGCAGAACATCATCACCCGCTTCGGAATCCCAAAAGCCCTAGTAATGGACCATGGCAGACAGTTCGACAATTCTCCCTTAACCAAGTGGCTCGACCAATTCGGGATTAAAGTAGCGAAGTCAGCGGTCTGCCACCCCCAGAGTAACGGCCAAGCTGAAGCCGCTAACAAGCAGATATTGGGAGCCCTCAGGAAAAGAGTTGAGGATCAGAAAAGTAAATGGCTTGAAGAGCTACCAGGAACCCTATGGGCGCTACGAACCACCGAAAAAGAATCCACCGGATACACCCCGTTCAGCCTGGTATACGGATCGGAAGCCGTTCTTCCAGTGGAAATAGGGGCTGAAAGCTTCAGAGTCAGATGCTATTCGGAAGAAGAAAATGAGGCACGACTTAGAGAGGAATTAGACCTCTTCGACGAAAGAAGAGACAGCGCCAGACTCAAAATGGCAGCTTACATGCAACGTGTAAGACGACACTACAATCGCAGAGTAAGGTTGAGGCCCCTCAAAGTCGGAGACTTGGTCCTCAGAAAATCAGCAGCCACAGGAAAAGGAAAAGCAGAAGGCAAGCTGAGCGCCAATTGGGAAGGACCCTACAAAATATACCAAGAAAAAAGACCCGGGACTTATAAACTCCAACGTCCAGACGGCAGCAAAGTCACCAGTCACTGGAACGCCGATGTCTTAAAGAAATACTTTGTTTAAACCTATCGGCTTATCCCCCTCGGATAGGTTTATAAAGGTTAGAACCTCCTTTATAAGACAAAATTAAAACAGTCCCCAATAACTGACAATATTCACCCCACACCATTTGTAAACCAATCAAGGAAAAATATCCAATGTTTGGGAAGTCAGACATGAGCAATGTTTTGAAGCCTCAGGGTTGATAATATTTCCCACCAAGCAAAAAGAGAAGTCAGAATCTAGCGAATTCTATGGAAAAACGCAGCTGACAATATTTCCCACAACCAATAAATCCTAAAGGCAAAACATGGGAAGTCAGGCCTACTTTAAGTGGTTTAAGTGGGAGCCCTTTTAGTCATAAACTCTTGATTAGGTCTACAAATCCTTAAGGTTAAAACAACTTGATTAGAATTAATAAGGACTGAATAATTGGTAGATTATTGGTGCCCTTGATTAATTGCTGCAAATGTTTACGTGATGCATAATGTGTTTTACTAACCAGCTATGTGGGCCATTCATGATAATGAATGGGTGAATGGTATAAATTGTATATGTACTGTTTTGCAGGTTATGAAGTGACTAGTATGGCCCAAATAGGATAGAAAATATGGTCTGCGTACCATTAATTTGAATGTAATTGGTCTAAAGTACCAAAGTTGTTTTTCAATTCAAAAATGGTCTGCGTACCATCAAATAGTTGTAATTAGTTTTAATTATAGCTTATCCTATTTTGAAGAAAATGGTGCCTCCCACGGAGATTTTCAAGACGGACTTTGAAGTTAAAGCTTCACGATGAAGTCGGGCCATACTAGATCACATTTATCTTATGCATGTTTTAAGTTATTTATTGCTTTTAAATATGTCTTAAAATGCATGAGATCAAAAGCTTGATTATGTTGCATGATTAAGGATTTTAGTTCACTTAAAATCTAACCAACATAGTAAGAGCCTTAAGTTCCAAACTTAAAAATTGAGTTAAAAGGTGCCATGCCAAAATATACACTTGCTTGGATATCCTTTACATCAATCTAGTAATAGTTTTCGCTCAGCGAGGTGTTACTTATTGGTCCTAAAGGGGCAAGGTACACAAATAATTGTGAGTACATGTTAGTTTTGGTGAAACTCAACGATATAAGTAAGGAGTCCTTTTATGTCGTGGCAAAATCGATAGGTTTACCTAATAAGTTCTTAGACGTACCTATCAACCAAGAATAGTTTCTAGACTATTAGCAAAAGGATTTTGCTTACCTAAGATGTTTTAGGATTAAGTCGACAAACTGTGCTTAGTTCTTCAATGATTTTAGGATCTTGGAATCATTTTATTCACACCTGCCGGAACACATAACTTGAATAAAATGCTTAATAAACATTGAATTATGCATGTATGCTAGAATTTAAGTTTATTAAGAGAAACTGTGAATGGTTATTTATTTGTTTATTCTTTTCAATTGTAGTTTTTAATATGGCAAACAACAATTCATTCAACATTCGATCAATTCTCGAAAAGGAGAAGTTGAACGGGAAAAACTTCCTTGACTGGCAAAGGAACTTGCAAATAGTTCTTATGCAGGAAGAAAAGGAGTATGTCCTTGAAGAGGCGATGCCCGAAGCCGCAGGCGACGGGGTCACTCAGGCAGCCCTCAATCGTTGGATTGATGCCAACAAGGATGTGAAATGTCTAATGCTCGCCACCATGAGTGCGGATCTGCAGAAAACGTTCATCAACTCAGATTCTTTCACAATCATCAGTGAGTTGAAGAACATGTTCCAAGATCTGGCTCGAGTCGAAAGATTCGAGACTCATAGGCAAATTCTTGAGACCAAGCTTAAGAAAGGCGAGCCCGTAAGTCCACATGTTCTCAAAATGATTGGACTCATTGAGAATATGAGTCGGCTGGATCAGCAATTTTCTCAAGAAATGGCTATAGACACCATCCTCCATTCTCTTCATAGCGGGTATGATCAGTTCAAACTGAACTACAGTATGAATAGTCTGGACAAAACGCTCATTGAGCTTCACGGTATGCTGAAGACCGCTGAAAAGACGCTCAAAAGTGATAAGCAGGATGTGCTTATGGTGCGTGGGGGCAAGTTCAAGAAATCTGGAAAGAAGAGGAATGCTAAGAAAGGTGGCAACAAGGCCAGCCCAACTAAGCAAACTGGCGCCAAATCTGTAAAGAGGAAGGTCAGTCAACCCACTTCTGAATCCGAATGCTTCTACTGCAAGAAGAAGGGGCATTGGAAGAGAGATTGCTTGAAGCTAAAGGAAGATCAGAAGAACGGAACAGTCGTTCCATCTTCAGGTATTTTCGTTATAGACTGTATACTTGCTAATTCAACTTCTTGGGTATTAGATACAAGTTGTGGCTCACACTTATGTTCCAATCCACAGGGACTAAGAAGAAGTAGAAAGTTAAGCAAGGGTGAAGTCGACCTACGAGTGGGAAATGGAGCACGGATTGCTGCATTAGCTGTAGGAACTTACTATTTGTCGTTGCCCTCCGGGCTAGTTTTGGAACTGGAAGAATGTTTCCATGTTCCAAGTCTTACTAAAAACATCATTTCAGTTTCTTGCTTAGATGCTAAGGGATTTTCCTTTTTAATAAAAGACAATAGTTGTTCGTTTTATTTTAAAGAGATGTTTTATGGATCTGCTAGATTAGTCAATGGACTTTATTTATTAGATCACGACAAACAAGTATATAACATAAATACCAAAAGGGCCAAAAAGGATGATTCAGATCTCACCTATCTGTGGCATTGTCGATTAGGCCATATAAACTTGAAACGCTTAGAAAGACTTCAAAAGGAAGGAATCCTAGAACCATTTGACTTAGAGGATTATGGTAAATGCGAATCATGTTTACTTGGCAAAATGACAAAGCAACCTTTCTCTGAAGTTGGAGAAAGAGCAAATGAACTATTGGGTTTAATCCATACAGATGTATGTGGACCAATGAGTACAAATGCTAGATGTGGTTTCAGCTACTTTATCACTTTCACTGATGACTTCAGTGGATATGGCTATGTCTACCTAATGAAGCATAAGTCTGAATCCTTTGACAAATTCAAGGAGTTTCAGAGTGAAGTAGAGAATCAATTAGGCAAGAAGATTAAGGCACTGCGGTCTGATAGAGGCGGTGAATATCTGAGCTATGAATTTGATGACCATCTGAAAGAATGTGGAATTCTATCAGAATTGACTCCTCCTGGAACACCACAATGGAACGGTGTGTCGGAACGGAGGAACAGAACCTTGCTAGACATGGTCAGGTCAATGATGGGTCAGGCCAAACTTCCATTAGAATTTTGGGGACATGCACTAAATACAGTTGCACTCACTATAAATAGAGCTCCGTCTAAAGCTGTCGAAAAGACTCCATATGAATTATGGTTTGGAAAGCCTCCAAATGTGTCTTTTCTGAAGATTTGGGGATGTGAAGTATACGTCAAACGATTGATTTCAGACAAACTTCATCCAAAATCTGACAAATGTATCCTTGTGGGCTATCCAAAGGAAACAAAGGGGTATTACTTCTACAATACATCTGAGAACAAGGTGTTTGTTGCTCGAGATGGTGTCTTTTTGGAGAAAGATCACATTTCCAAAAGGACAAGTGGGAGAAAAGTAGACCTCGAAGAAATTCGAGTCGAACAACAAACTCTAGAGAATGCTCAAGATGACATTCAGGATGAAACTCAGAGATCTTTAGAAGAATCTGGTGAGAATCATGGTCAAACTAGAAATGTTACCCCGCGTAGATCGCAAAGATATAGATCTCAACCGGAAAGGTACTTAGGTATTTTGACGAACGAGAGCTATGACGTTCTATTACTTGAAAGTGATGAACCTGCGACTTACAAACAAGCTATGACGAGCCCTAGCTCCAAGCAATGGCAAGAAGCCATGCAATCTGAATTAGACTCCATGTTTGAAAACCAAGTATGGGATTTGGTCGATTTGCCAGATGGCTACCAAGCCATTGGAAGCAAATGGGTTTTCAAACTGAAAAAGGACAAAGATGGGAAACTTGAAGTTTTCAAAGCTAGATTGGTTGCAAAAGGTTACAGGCAAGTCCACGGTGTGGATTACGATGAAACCTTTTCACCAGTTGCAATGCTAAAGTCTATTCGGATAATGTTAGCAATCGCTGCATATTACGATTACGAAATATGGCAGATGGATGTCAAAACTGCTTTCTTAAACGGCGTTTTAACAGAAACTGTGTTTATGACACAGCCTGAAGGTTTTGAGGATCCAAAGAATGCTAAAAAGGTATGCAAGCTAAAGAAGTCAATCTACGGATTGAAGCAGGCATCCAGGAGCTGGAATATACGTTTTGATGAAGCAGTCAGTGACTTTGGTTTCATCAAGAACGCAGACGAATCTTGTGTATACAAGAAGGTCAGTGGGAGCAAAATTGCTTTCCTAGTATTATATGTCGACGACATATTACTTATCGGAAATGACATTCCTATGTTGAACTCTGTCAAGATTTGGCTTGGGAAATGTTTTTCGATGAAAGATCTAGGAGAAGCACAGTACATATTGGGCATCAAGATTTACAGAGATAGATCTAAAAGGATGATTGGACTTAGTCAAAGCACTTATATCAATAAGGTGCTTGATAGGTTCAAGATGGCGGACTCCAAGCGAGGCTACCTACCCATGTCTCATGGAATAACTCTAAGCAAGACTCAGTGCCCAAAAACACTTGATGAGCGTAGACGAATGAATGGGATTCCATATGCATCATTGATTGGTTCAATAATGTATGCTATGATATGTACACGCCCGGATGTTGCGTACGCACTCAGTGCTACGAGCAGATACCAGTCAGACCCAGGAGAGGCGCATTGGACTGCTGCCAAGAATATTCTGAAGTACCTGAAAAGGCACAAAGATGACTTCCTGGTCTATGGTGGAGATGATGAATTAATTGTTAAAGGCTATACGGACGCAAGTTTCCAAACCGACAAAGATGATTTCAGATCACAGTCTGGTTTTGTCTTCTGCCTCAACGGAGGAGCAGTAAGCTGGAAAAGTGCTAAGCAAAGCACCATTGCGGATTCTACAACTGAAGCGGAGTACATTGCTGCACATGAAGCAGCAAAGGAAGCTATATGGCTAAGGAAGTTCATAGGTGAACTTGGTGTAGTCCCCTCCATTAAAGGACCAATAGCCCTATATTGTGATAATAACGGAGCTATTGCACAGGCAAAGGAGCCTAGACACCACCAGAGAGTCAAGCATGTACTTCGTAGATTTCACCTTCTACGAGAGTTCGTTGAAAGAAAAGAAGTCGAGATAAGCAAAATTGGAACTGATGACAACATATCAGATTTATTGACTAAACCTCTGCCGCAGGCGAAGCACAACTCGCACATTGCAGCTATGGGAATCAAGCATATTGGAGAATGGCTTTGATGACCCTGTTTAATGTTTTAAAGTTTTAGAGTTTAAATCTTTGTAAAACATTATTGGTTAATCATTCACAATAAATGAAAAGAATTCATTTTTCCATTTAATTTGTGGTTTATTAAATGATGAGTCCCTTCAATTTGACGATATATTCAAGATAGACTGTCAGGACCAGTCCTGTGACTAAGAAATGTCTATCAAGTGAACTTGAATGTCAAAGGTTGAAAATGGTCCCTAGTCGGAGTTTTCTATAAAATTGGACGCATAGAAAACGTTAGACGACTAGAATGCAAGATGACTAGTAGTTCTGTTTCTTGAACTATGTGGACATGGCAATGTCATAATCATTTGCATAGATACTTACTTTGGGAAGACTAGTATCGGACAAGACCTATGAAACTTTACTGTAAGAGATGAAAATCTGTCATAAGTAAATTTCATTAAAATTATTAGACACTAAATCCTCAATACCTAAGTGATTTGAGATTACTTGTTTGAGAACTGGTTGCTTTGACGTTGACCAACCGTCGCACCGTAAAAGGAGGCTATAAAGGCAACGCTCAGGTAATCACCTATCAAACGAAGTCTAATCTCAAGATCGCAAGATTGGGATTGTCCTTCCATAAATCGGGATGAGATGCTTAAAAGTTGTACAAGGCCACTCGGAGAGCTAGAAACTGTGAAATGCATGGCCGTGCTCGGATGAATCATAGGCTATGATTATCTGTTTATTTGATCAGTTGAACTCTGAAACCGAGGAACACCTCTGGACATAATAAGGATGACAACTCTTACCTTATGTTCAAGAGCAAGCATCGAGCGACAAAGGAATTAGGAAATGCACACTTGTCCCTAAGGACAAGTGGGAGACTGAAGGAAATAATGCCCTTGGTCCAAGTATGCATTCAATGTTAAGTCTAATAAATGCGGTTCAGTATTAATAAACAAGTTAATAATTCAGTGAGATAAAGTGAGCTGAATGCCTAGCTAGGGGCCGCTTCAGTTCAAGTGGAATTAATGATATTAATCCACAGCTTACTCTTGACTGAACCCGTAGGGTCACACAAATAGTACGTAAACGGATCAAGTATTTATTGGCATTAAATACTCCATCTATGGATATTCGGAATCGACGGATCTTGGTTTCAGTGGGAGTTGAGATCGTCACAGGCAAGAAATGAATACTCCGGAAACGATGATATTGCCGGAAACGGAAATATGGATCGTATCGGAAATATAAATGTTATCCAAGTCGTAGATGTTGCCGGAAACGGAAACATGGTACGTATCGGAAAATATTATCGGAAATGGAAATATTGTCGGAATCGGAAATATTGCCGGAAACGGAAATATTGTCAGAATCGGAAATATTATCGGAATCAGAAAATAATTCCGGAAACGGAAATATTAAATATTTGTTCGAAACGGAAATTGATTCCGGAATCGGAAATGTTGAATATTGTTCGTATCGGAAATGAATTCCGGAATCGGGAAATTAATCGGAAGCGTATCGTACGAATTAGCATCGGACGAGGCCTGCCAGACGAAGGCCCAGCACGAAGCCGGGCCATCGCCCAGCAAGCCAGCGCGCCACAAACGCACCAGCCAAGGCTGCGCCAGGCCCACCGCAAGGCAGGCCCAGCGCGCGCCAAGGCTACGGCAGCGTGTGGGCTTGCGGCAGTGGGCTGCGAGCTCGCGGGCTGCGCGCGCGCGCATGGCGCCCCTCGTGGGCTGCTGTGCGTGCGTGTGTGTTTGTGTGCTACTCGAATCCTAAAGCTACCGGGATTTGTCATATGATTAAATCTAATCCTAAAAGATTTAGTTTATTTAATTAGAGTCCTAGTAGGATTATAATTAAATAAATTAGTATCCTAATAGGATTCCAAATCCTTTTCCATAACTCTATAAATAGGTGCCTAGGGTCACATATTTACATAGAGATTTCAAGTATTCAAAGTGAGTTTTTGAGAGCAAAATTCAGTCATACAATTGCCTATAAAGTGCCGAAAATTCAGAGTACCTTAAGGGCGATTCTAGTTGGTCAATCTTAAGGCGGATCCGGACGTGCTGTGGACTATCTACGGAGGGACGACACTTGGAGTCCTAAAGACTTGTTCTTGTTCGGTTCGGGCGCAGCTAGGGAAGGCACGCAACAAAGAGTATGCATCTAAACTATGCTAAATGATTATGTGTAAATAATATGTTTTCCTGGCTTTATGGTTTTTCCGCATGATTTATGAATTGTCATATGTATCATAACCTAACAGTGGTATCACGAGCCTCTTATTATTTTCATAATCTAAATTGCATGAACATGGTTAAATATTACAAATTTGCAAGAATTAAAAGGGGTGATTAATTTTCGTAATTGTTAATTAATTGCAAATTGCGTTTATTTAATTATACGTACGCAGTTTTTCGGCAGTTTCTTCGTTACTCATCCAAATCGAGTGATTTTTGTGTCAATTCCGCATGTAAAAGGCATTCTAAAATTTTGACAAAAATAATGTTTTTCTGCCGAACCCAGAATTATCAAATTCGAAGCCTAACTATGACTTTTCGGAGGTTTTAGTTTTTCGAATGCAAAATTTCGTAAATTTAAGATGTTAAATTAAATATTTGCGATTCTTGTTGATAAATCTTGAATTTTTGATTGACCTACTGTATATGTTTAACAAGTTTGAATGCCTAGCCTTGTTAATTATGCAATCTAATTTGTAATTATGATTAATTTGTTGAAAATTAGAATAATTTAGAATTAATTTGATTTTCATAATTAAATATAATTTAATTAGATACCTATGATTAAAAACCACCATAAAAATTGTAAATTTATGTTAAATTTTAAATTTTTATGACCTAGACTTGAATCCATGTTAATCGGAAATCAATTGAATAATAAATTTTCGATTTTTCGCCCTAAAATTATGAAATTAATATTATTTATTAATTTGTCATTAATTTTAAATATAAATTTTTAAATTTTATGCGATCTTCGAAAGTATAAAATGAAGTTAAACCCAAAGAAATGTGTCTTTGGGGTAAGATTTGGAAAATTCCTAGGCTTCATGGTCAGCCAAAGAGGAATAGATGCCAACCCCGACAAAGTTAAAGCAGCCATAGATCTGCCAGAGCCAAAGACGAAGAGGGACATTCAAAGACTGGCAGGAAGGATGGCCGCACTATCCCGATTCATCTCAAAGGCATCATACAAGGGAATCCCTTTCTTCAAAGCATTAAAAACTAAAGACATGGTCTGGGGAGCGGAACAGAAGGAAGCCTTTAGCCGACTCAAGACGCACTTGGCCAGTTTACCTACCTTGGCCCGACCCGTCGAAGGAGAGACACTATGCCTCTATGTGGCCGTCAGCCTAGCAACTGTCAGTGCAGTACTACTCCGAGAAAGTGACAAACAACAACAACCCATCTATTTTATCAGCCATACACTACTCTCAGCAGAAACCAGGTACCCAATGATAGAAAAGGTAGCATACGCAGTAATCATCGCAGCTCGTAAACTTAGACCGTACTTCAACGCCCACCAGATAGTTGTCCTGACAGACCAGTTGCTAGGCAAAACGGTCGAGAAAATTGACAAGTCAGGAAGGATGGCAAGATGGGCTCTCGAACTGACAGAATACGGAATAAAATTCCAACCGCGAGCGGCGATCAAAGCCCAGGCTTTAGCAGACTTCCTAGCAGAATGTTCCTACCAAGAAACACTAGACGAAACTCGGAAAACCTGGGAAGTCTACACAGATGGGTCATCCACCATCGGCGGGTCTGGGGCCGGAGTCGTCCTCATCTCTCCAGAGAAGAAAATTATCGAATACGCAGTCAAATTATGTTTCAAGGCATCCAATAACGAGGCAGAATATGAAGCTGCAATCGCCGGTCTCGAGCTATGTCTGACCCTAGAAGCAGAGCATGTGCTGCTCAAAACAGACTCCCAGCTCGTTGCAAACCAAATCAGAGGGGAATATGAAGCCATTCATCCAAATATGACCCTCTACCTGGCAAAAATTAAAACCCTAAGTTCTAACCTACGATCATTCGAGGTACAACTGATCCCCAGAAGCCAAAACATCCAGGTAGACGCCCTGTCCAAACTCGCCAGCTCAAGTCTGGCAGATGTAAATAGATCAGTTTTTGTCAAGGTCAGACAAACAAAATCAATTGAGGAAGAGGCAGTAGATGCGTTTCCAATCAGCACCGATCCTTCGTGGATGGACCCGACAATAGCTTTCAAAAAAGAGCAGAGTCTCCCAGAGGATAAAAACGCTCAACAAAGAATCAAACGTACATCTGCGCACTTCTGCATAATCAACGAAGAGCTATACCGCAAATCATTCTTATCTCCCTTCCTTAAATGTGTCGGCCCAGTAGATGCCGACTACATCCTAAGGGAGATTCACTTGGGCATCTGTGGAAGCCACATCGGCGGACGTACCCTGGCACAAAAAGCCCTCAGAGCGGGATATTGGTGGCCCACAATGGTAGCAGACTCTAAACAGATGGTCCAAAAATGCGAGAAGTGCCAAAAGTACGCCCCGTTATCAACATGCCAGCCAGAGATTTAACACCGATCCTCAATCCCCTACCCTTCGCCCAATGGGGACTGGACCTACTAGGACCTTTCCCTACTGCAACATATCAAAAGAAATATCTAATCGTTGGGGTTGACTACTTCACAAAATGGATCGAGGCCGAGGTATTAACAAATATATTCGAACACAGCGTCAGGAAATTCATATGGCAGAACATCATCACCCGCTTCGGAATCCCAAAAGCCCTAGTAATGGACCATGGCAGACAGTTCGACAATTCTCCCTTAACCAAGTGGCTCGACCAATTCGGGATTAAAGTAGCGAAGTCAGCGGTCTGCCACCCCCAGAGTAACGGCCAAGCTGAAGCCGCTAACAAGCAGATATTGGGAGCCCTCAGGAAAAGAGTTGAGGATCAGAAAAGTAAATGGCTTGAAGAGCTACCAGGAACCCTATGGGCGCTACGAACCACCGAAAAAGAATCCACCGGATACACCCCGTTCAGCCTGGTATACGGATCGGAAGCCGTTCTTCCAGTGGAAATAGGGGCTGAAAGCTTCAGAGTCAGATGCTATTCGGAAGAAGAAAATGAAGCACGACTTAGAGAGGAATTAGACCTCTTCGACGAAAGAAGAGACAGCGCCAGACTCAAAATGGCAGCTTACATGCAACGTGTAAGACGACACTACAATCGCAGAGTAAGGTTGAGGCCCCTCAAAGTCGGAGACTTGGTCCTCAGAAAATCAGCAGCCACAGGAAAAGGAAAAGCAGAAGGCAAGCTGAGCGCCAATTGGGAAGGACCCTACAAAATATACCAAGAAAAAAGACCCGGGACTTATAAACTCCAACGTCCAGACGGCAGCAAAGTCACCAGTCACTGGAACGCCGATGTCTTAAAGAAATACTTTGTTTAAACCTATCGGCTTATCCCCCTCGGATAGGTTTATAAAGGTTAGAACCTCCTTTGTAAGACAAAATTAAAACAGTCCCCAATAACTGACAATATTCACCCCACACCATTTGTAAACCAATCAAGGAAAAATATCCAATGTTTGGGAAGTCAGACATGAGCAATGTTTTGAAGCCTCAGGGTTGATAATATTTCCCACCAAGCAAAAAGAGAAGTCATAATCTAGCGAATTCTATGGAAAAACGCAGCTGACAATATTTCCCACAACCAATAAATCCTAAAGGCAAAACATGGGAAGTCAGGCCTACTTTAAGTAATGCCTGACAATATGTCCCACAACAGGGAAGTCAGATCTAGCGTCATCACCGGTAAAACGCAGCTGACCATATTTCCCACATAATAAATGCCAAACAAAAGGATTATCACAAAAATTGGGAAGTCATATCAAATGATGTTACTTACCAATCAAAGCTGACAATATTTCCCATAAAAAATAAATCCTAAGGCAAAATAAGGGAAGTTAGACCACAAAGCCTGACAATATTTCCCACAACAGGGAGTCAGATCTATCGACATACAGCTGACCATATATCCCACATAAATGAATGCCAAATAAAAGGATTATCACAGAATGAGGAAATCAAAGCAAGTGTATTTATCTGCAAATCACAGCAGACAATATCTCCCACAAAAGCATAGTGGTTAGACACATAGGCGAAGATTAAACACAATGATATTCATACAAGGGTCATCACACGCAAAAGATGAGAAGACAAACATCATCAAAGATCAGACATTCATGCAAAGATAAACAAGATAAACGAAGGCAACTTCTAAAGATCCTGCACAGCAGACAAACATTTCTACTCTCAAATTAAAAACGAACCCACCATCAGGTCAGACAGGGTGGACATCAGTGGACCCACCAGAAGAACCTAAGGTAAACATTTGTTTCAGATTGGCAGCTGTCCCCAAAACAGACAAAAAGCCAACCGTACAACAGTAAAGCAAAAAGAAGTAAGATAAAACTGTTTGTACAAATGGCAGCATCAGAAGTGAAATTCATCAAAAAGAAAACAAGGTCAAAGTCATCAAAGCTCCCCGCAAGATCCCGTAGATTCGGGAGACGGCTGCCCGACTTCCTAGGCGACATTCGGATTCTCCATCGGAATATCACCAGGGCTCTTCTCCTCTGCAGCTGTCTGCGTACCAGACGACCCAGGTGCAACCACAGTCTGACCTTGTGCACTAGCAGCCTTCTTATCCGTCTCCGCACCTGCTTCTCGAGCCTTCCGAGCAAGCAAGTCAGACAGCTCTTTAGCCTCTTCGGCAGAGGGAAATTTGTGGGCACCTCCCTTATAAGCCTTCATCACCTCGCCCCACTTCAAAGACGGATCCACTTTCTGCGCAGAACGCCGAGCATCGCGAAACCCGTCCCTCCAACGAGCATTTCCCCGCTCCTGACTTTCCTTGACAGAAATCCGACTATCCCTCTCAACCGTGACATCTTGCAGTGTTTTCTCCAGATCAGTCACTTTGGCTGCAGCAGACGTAGCCTCAGCAGTTTTTTCCTTGACCAATCTCTCCTTCTCAGCCAGCTCCTTGTTCTTCGCCTCCAACAGAGCGTCCTTGGCTTTTAGCTGATCACCCTTGGCCTTCAGCTGACTATCCCTCGCCTTAAGCAGAACCTTCTGATCCTCTATCTCCTTCTGCAACCTCTCGCCCGCAGACTTTGTCTGAGCTATCAGCCGATCCAGCTCAAGTTGATCCTCAACCATCTTTTTCTGCCGTTCAGCTTGAATCTCTCTCTCATGATAGGCAGCCCCAGAATGCAGAGCCATATGCTCAAATGTCTAAAAAAGAAAAACATAAGTAAACACAAAAGCCCAACAAGATCAAAGTCAAAAGAAATCGAACCTATCAAACTGCTTACCTTCATAAAATGGAAGAGGGTCATGCCAAAAGGGTCAGGAACATGGCCTCGGGGAACGTCAGCTGGCAGAAAGGAAGATTCCATCCACCGCCGCGACAACTCGATCATGGCCACATAATCAGTTGACTGAGCCGAATCAAAGTTCTGAATCTGGATCGGCCCATACAACCGCTGACAAACCTCCTCTGGGATAGACAGCTTCGGCACCTGAGCTATTCCAGACAAGCTATCCACAAAGTCGTTAATACCGCCCATTGACAAATTCCCAAGGGTATTCGCAGATCCTGTGGGTTGAGAGACATAAGGTTGAAATTCAAGCCCATGTTTAGGGCGTTTCGGATCAGGGGCGTCAGAAGGGTCAGACATAACCCTTTTTTCAGGAGAATCCTCCAACACAATACGAACTGGGCTAGGCCGCTTATCTTCAGGGGTCGAAGGATTGAGGTCAGAATACAACTCGTCGGTTGCATCGAAGGCAGGAGATGAAGGAATCAGATGTTCCATAGATCGCAACCGACGAAATCTTGGAACTCGTCTTATCAAAGGAGCCTGATCCAAATCCTCAACCGGATCTGACTCTGTCAACTTTTGCTTCCCTTTGTCGGCGGCAGAAGCAAGTTCGTGAGATGATGATTCAGGCCGATCAAGAACACTAACAGGCCGCCTGGGAGGTCGGGGAAAAGGTACTGAGATCGGGGGTTGAGAAGAAGATCCTGGTGGTTGACTCGACGAAGAAGGCTGAGTAAAAGCAGAAGAAAACGGAACTGACCGCGCAGAAGTTTCGGTCGCGTCCCAAGCACGAACCCCTAACGAGTCAAAGGGATCCGCCTTCACCACCAATGCTCGTGCAGAGATATCCCGAGGAACAGCAGACTGATGCTTCACAGTCAGCCAATTCTTGCCCGGGTCAAGAGGCAATTGTCGAATAACAGTCCGACGATCACTCTAAATACCAAGCTTGCCCCACTCAATGCCCTCCTCAACGTCGGCTGAAAGAAAAAGGTCGGCCTATATCAATAATGTGCATAAAAAACAAATCGCAACTATTCAAAAATAAACAAACTAAAATAAGCAGAGGAGAGGACAACTATCAGGGTCAGACTCAGCCCAACACACTTACCTACAGAGAACTTGTGGCTGAGACCTCCCAAAGCCAATACCCTCTCCATCTGCAGACAATGATAATGCGGAAGCCACTTTTTGGGCACAAAGATCTTGTCGGGCTTTTCGGAAGAAAAGGCCTTCTGAATTCTGCGATCATGAGGACCTGCGGCAACCTCAGGCATTCTACTCATATCAGGATTAGGTCGACGGAATCGCAGAGGCGCCGTAAAACGATAAGGGTGGCCAGGAGCTGTCGGAACTCTTACAAGATACCAAGAGTCATTCCAATTCTTCAGCGTCGGCAATGGAGGAAATACCGTCAGAAAGCCGGCCTTGTTGTTTATCGTCCACCACCCCCTCTCCATTCCATCAGCACGCAGAGGTTTCAATACATGCATTTGGTGAAACGACTGCAAGGACGGGCTCCAACCTTTGAAATGGCAGATCCAGAGATAGCAGATGACGTGTCGGATGGATTTGGCAGACAGTTGTGCCAAGCATATGTTATATGCAGACAGCAGACGCATGATGAAGGGATCCAGAGGAAAACGAAGCCCGAACTCCAACATGTGTTGATACACCGCTATTTCCCCTAAGGGAGGATAGTAAGACCTTGACGTCAGTGTCGGCATACGAAGCCAATAACGCGTCTGCGGTCGGATGCTATACAAATACTCCGCTACCAGATGCGCTCGACCGCACTGTGTCTCCATCCATTTGGAGTAAGGCTCCTGCGTCATAGGACCCCATTCTCATCCCTGTCAGCCCACTCAAAATCAGCCTCATCAACCGCCTCCTCAGCAAAATCCAGATCGATATTCCGAACTCCCCTCGAAACATCAGCAGGATTCCCCTCAGAAGTAGGCGCATTAGAAGGAAGTTCCCCAAATTCCTCACGAACATCATACGGCGTCGGCGACCTCGAATTCTCACCGCCTCGACCCCCGAGCGGAGGAATAGAGTTCAGAGGAACTGCATCAACAGCCACACCAACACTACCACCCTCCAAATCACCGGATTCGACCCGGAAATAATTCCGACGATGATTCCGAGGTCCCATGCCTTCGACACGCCCAGAAAAACCAGCCCCAGAGGAGTCCGGCCGTTGACTCAAATGTTTTTCACCCACCATGACCGGAAATGAGCAGAAAAGAGCTGGAACAGAAGAAAAAGAGAGAAAAACAGAAAGAGAGACGAATTACCTCAACCGAAGTGCACCCCAATCAGAGCCTGTTGTGCCGAGTGAAGTCGCCAGAAGTCGAAAGGAGCAAGAGAAAAGGAGGAGATCCAAAGAAGAATTTTGAAAATTTTCTGAAATTCAAGCCAAAAGAAATGAAATCAGAGTAAAGAGGCTTATATACCCAACAAGGAGCGAAAGTCGAGGATAGCAAAACATCGAACAAAAAACCGCCCAAATTCCCACAACTCCCGAGGAAAGTCGTTATTTACTTATCCCAAAAGAAGGCCAAGGGACTCACTTCAAATTTTAAAACCCGCTAAATAAGTCAACCCGCCCCACTTTATAAAAATAGGACCGGGTCTGGGGGGAAAGTTGTTGGGCCCCAAATTGGCTTCACCATTTTGGGCCTAACGGTCTTGTAAAATAGGAAATGTAATCCGGCCCAGCAGGGATCTTAGATTCTCGTTATGGGCTAAAGCCAGCTAGGTCACCAAGAAGCCCACAACTGGCACACCCCGTGACCTGCAAATAAGTTATAAATACCAATCAAATGTGATTGGTAGATTCATTCCACATCCAATACATATATCTAATATTCTGCCCTCTAAATTGAGGACACGTAAAGCAAATCAGTTAACAATCATCAAAACATCATTCACCCAGGATACATTCTTCCCAACCAGAGAAATACCCTCGTGGGGATTGTTTATACCCGAAACAGATATGATTATAATTTGTTAGTTTTCAAGTGGTTATACTCTAAAGCTCGTTTAAGAAAGCTCGTTTATGAAAAAAGCTCATTTATAAATTCGGCTCGATTATTAAATGAGTCGTTCACGAATACAAAATCTCTTAAACGAACCGAGCTTGAACGAACCAAGCTTGAACATATTTTTGAGCTCGGTTGAAAGCTGGGGCTCGGGCTTGAGCTTGTATAAGTTAAATGAACATGAATATGAACAGGGTAAAGCTCGACTCGACTCGGCTCGTTTGCACCTCTACCTGCCCGAAACAAAGAACGAAACAAAAAGCAACAAAGTAGACAGTGATAAATATCAACAGTAGTTATAGTTGAAAATCAACGCACATTTTATAGACTTTTTTCTGAGAAAATCAGACAGCAGTAAAGTATAAAAACAGAGAAACAGACCACAAAACGAGTGGTGCAGAATGTTTATGGCCACCACCACCACACTCTCAGCCGTAACTTTCTCTCTCCTCCTCTCCTTCGTTGCGCAATGAATACTGCTTAATCAAACTCCTGAATTTTTAACCCACCTTCAAATTTCACTCCAAAAAATGGAACAAACAGTGGTACAACTCCACAATCAAAGCACATAGGCACATGTACCATCTCTTTCACTATAAATACCCCTCCTTTCATTGGATTTTACTTCCTCTGTCGTTTTCATTTCAAATCTTTCCACTTCACACTCCACAGTTAGCCAGAAAATTTGTAGATTTTTCTAGGTTTTTTTTTTTTTTTCCTTTTTCTTTTGTTTTTTTTTGTTGATGTGTTTTTGGAGTGAAATTCTGGGTTTTTGAGGTATTTGAGTTTGATCAAGAAATGGGTACTGTAGAGAAGAAACAAACAACGGCGGTGGCGAATGATCAAACGATTCGTCAGATTCTCCTTGTTTCTGCTGGTGCTAGTCACTCTGTTGCTCTTCTCTGTAAGAATTCATACTCCTTTTTTTGGGTTTTTTTTGCATTTGGTTTTCTGATAATTTCATGATTCTGTTATTTAATTTCAAGGGTTTTGTTACTCAATTTGTGGGATTAATCATGGGGTAAATTGTTCTTCATAAGACTGTTTTATTGTATCTTGCTTAACTCAATTTCTGCTGAATTGTCAATTATTTGGTTGAATTTGATGAAACCTTGCTTAGTTATTACTGGTTAGTAATTATTTAAGTTGTTGAATTTTGGAAGCCAAAACCTAGAATTTTGATTGGTACGATGTATATCGCCGACAGTTATGCAAGTGTTTGATCCCTTAGGTAGCTATGTTGGTACCTCGGACGTTTATCCTTAGATGATTGTGACAATATATAAAATGAACTTTGTGGCATTTACAATGTAGAAGGAAACCTTTAGCCTAGCATTGGACATGATTAACTAGATTCTTAATAGGTTGTTGTTCATCGCGTCACATTAGAGCTTCGTTTGGTAGAGTGTAAAACGTAAAACGTTTTCATAAAAAACGATTTTCCCCTTTTAAATCAATTTACGTTGTTTGGTTTGACAAGGGATGGAAATCAATTTTCCGTAACTCCCCCGAAGGTGGAAAAACTTTTTCCATTTAAAAGAGAGGAACCGCATTTCCACATTTCCTCCCTCTCCCTTCTTCCCCTCAATCTTTACCATCTTCTCCCATTTTCTTTTAAGGAACCAAACAAACGAAAACTAGTTTGGAATTGAATTTTTCCTTGAAAAATGTTTTCTGGAAAATCATTTTGCACTGAAAACGTTTTACACCGTACCAAAGGGAGCCTAGGTCCCCCAAGGAAAAAGGGTGAGTCAGGAAGAAGAACACAAGAACAAAACTCATGAAATTTTTATTGTTAGGTTTATTTGAAGATATATTCATCTTTTTACTTGTGAATTTGTGATCAATGATGATTTGATCTGTGTTCAGCTGGAAATGTGGTTTGCTCTTGGGGAAGAGGAGAGGACGGGCAATTAGGCCATGGAGATCCTGAAGATCGATTTGTACCAGTTCAATTGAGCGCATTGGATGAACATGAGGTTAACTCCATTACATGTGGAGCTGACCATACCCTTGCATATTCCGAGCCACGTGTACAAGTCTACAGTTGGGGATGGTATGTTTTCGTGTTGACTATCCCATACTCATTTTGTTTGTGATTTCATGTTTTTTAAGGTTATAGGACCTGGTGCAATTTCAAGTTCTATTGCACAGCAAGTTGAATTTCATATGATACATATTTTCAGGGGTGATTTTGGGAGATTAGGTCATGGAAACTCTACCGATCTGTTCATTCCCCATCCAATCAAGACCTTAGATAGTGTTAAGATCAAGCAAATTGCCTGTGGTGACAGCCACTGTTTGGCAATCACTATGGACGGGGAAGTTGCAAGGTTAGTTGTGTATATATATCCTTGCTCGTCCGCTTTTATTGAATGTAAACTGATAAAAACTTGAACAACCTTAGCAATTATTATCGAGCTTCAAAGTGCTGTAAAACTAACCAATCTAGTCCTTTTTCTCATATCTGAATTTATGATACTCGATTTGTTACTACCAGTCATCAAGTTGCTTGTTTTCTACCGATTTGTCAATTTAAGGACCAATGCAGCTTGTTTCTAGTTGTGCTCTAGGGTGCTATAATGGATTGACCTAACTCCAATATATAGTTTAAAAGATTTCAACTTTTAATGTTCATAGACTTTGGGTCTACTCCCTCATCTAGTGATTCTTGAAAGATTCTTATAAGCTTGTAGCTAAATCTGAGCTTTTTCATTTGCATTTATTAATGCTCACTTGATATATTCAACGTGGTGATTTCTAGACCTCTCCCTCCTAATAAAATCAATCGACCTCCTTGGTGTCCTAACCTTCTGCTTATTTGATATATGAGTAGAAATTTGTGTGGTTTTGACTTCTGACATCTAGAATAGTTTTAAGGATACTTCTTTACGGATGGGAAGATCTGTGACTGGCTAATAAGAGGCTTTCTAATTCTATAATAGGTATACCATTGAAATGGTATACTAAGGACAAAATAGTAACTTTAGGTGGTATATTAAGGGCTAAATGGTAAGTTCATGTAATAAATTGATTCTGACCCACGAAAAATAACATTTATCTTTGACTTGTGAGTACCAAACTATGTTGTTTGGAACCAAATAAAAATGAAACCACGTTACCAAACTATGTTGTTTGTTACCAATGAGAAAATACAACTACTCTTCTTGTACCAAACTATGTGGTTTGGTACTAAATGAAAATGCAGAATATTAGTATACCATTTCAATGGTATACCGAGTATAGAACAAGACTTCCTCGGCTAATGTATCTCCTGCTCGTGTCTTTTATTAATTGAAGTTGGGGAAGGAACCAAAATGGCCAGCTTGGTATTGGCACTGCTGAGGACTCTCTTGTCCCACAAAGGATTAAAGCCTTCCAGGTACAGATAATATCTCCAAAGAACTGCACTTTCTTAAATCATTCTTTTGAATCTTTTGATTTGTTTTTTCTGAGCTGATGTTTTTTATTCAAAAATTTGGATGATTTTTTGAATTTTTAATTTGTTATAAAATATTTTCTGTTGTGTATTTATGTAGTGCTTGGGTGGCCTTTCTGAAATTTGTAGCTGTTACTCTTTTTCCAGGGAACACCTGTGAAAATGGTTGCTGCTGGTGCTGAGCATAGTGCTGCTGTCACAGAAGCTGGTGATGTGTATGGCTGGGGATGGGGCCGATACGGAAATTTGGGCTTAGGTGACAGAAAGGATCGCTTAGTTCCCGAGAAATCTTCGTCAATTGATGTATGCCAACAACTTTGAGGCTCTTAGTTTTATCTCTCAATTACTTTCAAGCGGTCTATTTATTCCGAATGAAAATAATGAGTGCTCAGTTATTAATGAGGGGGAAATGATGCATATGTTATTAATGAGGCACTAGTCTTTTATTACTCCAAATCTAAATTATTCAACCTCCTATAATGGTTCATAGTTCTTATTTGAAAGGAAATTGTCATGAAAAAATACCCTTGATTTTCTTGATATCAGAAGAGAGATAATAAGAGACGTAGCCTTGTGTTCTCGTACAGTGTTGGTGCTTTGAAAATGTTATTTACATTCGATACTTTCTGTTTTCTTAGTACCATCTTTGACGCCAAAATTCAAAATTTTAAACTGCAGGGTATAAAGATGGTTCATGTTGCATGCGGATGGAGGCATACAATAACTGTTACCTCTTCTGGCAGTATATACACATACGGATGGAGTAAATATGGTCAACTTGGGCATGGGGATTTTGAAGATCACTTAACTCCTTGCAAATTGGAAGCTCTAAGTGGCCAAATCATTTCTCAGGTTACATGCATTGTTTATCTGCTTGTCTCGTCTTCCATAATTGTTACCATTATCATTATAATATGCTTGTTTCTGTAAGTGGTTGGTTGGTGGGTTGGGCGTGGGATTGAGCATTTTGAAGACAAGGATGAGTGTTTTATATGTGAAAATTTGCTCAAAGAGTTGGTAGACAACACTAGCTTCAATGCTGCAGCTTTTGTAGTCTTTTCTAGTTGAGCCTTTTTCGCTGATGATTTTCTTCTAAAATTGTATATGGTATTTGTCTATTTAAAGTATTTGGATACTATACTTGTAGATGATCATTCGTAGATTCAAACATACATTTGATCATGAAATGGGGAGTAAGGATGAAATCGAATTGAATGGTTGTAAAGCTGTCATAATCAATCTATAATAGATCACGCGCTTCTCTCTTCATTTGTAATGAGGCTTGTTGATTGTTATGAATATTGACCATAAGATTCTTGTCAAAGATGTGTTGTCATTTTGCTTAGTTATGATTTTGCATCTCGGACCACTTCGAGAAGGTATTTGTTTGAGAACTGTGTTCTTATTATCATATGTTGAAAGCTAGCAGTGCTTCTATTGAAACATTGGGTTAGGAAGTCTGGTTAAAGACGTGTTGCATAAATCATTCTTCTGTGTAGAGCTGAGATATAGTGGAAACTGGACACAATGATCAACTTATGCATCCTTTGATTTTGCTCGATTATTCAGATATCAGGTGGTTGGAGACATACCATGGCAGTTACTTCAGATGGAAAGCTTTATGGCTGGGGATGGAATAAGGTTTGCAGCTCCTTGTTGTATTAGTTTCCATCTTCTATCAAATGCGTTAAATTGGATTGTCGTTATGTGTTAATCTGAATTTAGGGGCCTCATTAAACACTATTAATACTGTTCTGACCAAGCTTATAGAGTTACATTACTGATTCTTTGTTTGTTTGTTTGCTTTTGCTTTTTCCTGAGCTTGAATGGTATGTGAATTAGTACCCGTATTGAGAATTTGATGAGAAACATAATGTTTCTTTTCTATGAAATATGGCCTTGTAAAGAGGTCAACTGGTCTCATGGTCTGCTGCACGTCTTTCTCGTTATAGGTGCAAGCACAGATCATATTTCTTTTGATTCTAAACTAGTCAACGAGTTAGTGTCTGAAATACCCCTTTGACCTTTCTATGTAAAGTATAATGAAATCATGGTATCTGCATGACAAGGTTGTCAACACAAATGACAAGTTATTTACGTTGCGGTCAGATATATCTTTTGACTTGTCCAATGTGTTGATTTTATTTGTATTTGGCGGATTACTATAATATAATCTCTTTTTCTTATTTGGAACTGAATTTTAGCTTTTATATGGGCGCAGTTTGGACAGGTGGGTGTGGGGGACAATGATGATCGCTGCTCTCCCGTGCAAGTTTTGTTTCCCAATGATCAGGCAAACCCTTACCCTAGCTTGTTGCTTCATTCGTTATTAATTAAACTCACTCTTATCCTCTTAGGAATTTTCTGATTATTAATTTCTGATATGTGTTCCAAATGATGCCAGAAAGTAGTGCAAATATGCTGTGGATGGAGGCATACATTGGCTGTTACTGAGAGGAACAACGTGTTTTCTTGGGGAAGAGGTACTAATGGACAGCTTGGGCATGGGGACTCTGTTGATAGGTAATAACATTTCTAGCTCTTCCTTGCTAGAAAAAAGCTCACAGTATTTTCTTAGCTGTTCATATAGCCTTTGATGTTGTTCTGGATATGATGGAACTTGATAAACCGTACAATATGGGAAGTAATTTGGTGTAAACGACGTGTCATATTGGAAACTGTTTGAGCTAGTGGTACTAGAAAAATACTTGGTTCTGAATCTGGTGAAACGGATCTTGGATGATGACCTTCTAATTACCTCTTTTCATTAGTGGTTCTTTAGCAGTTCAGTAGTAAGGTCTGATTTCTGAGAATTCTGGCCTTCTAAACTGTTACTCAGTAGTTATCATCACTACACTCTAGTTTATGCCCTGTAGCTGTATGCATTTTTGCTGCCATATAGTTTATGTCGTATACATTTCAATTAATTGCATGTGGCGTGATATAATGATATCAGTTCTTTTTTTTTCTGGAACCTAAATATCTACCTTCAACATGTGCAAAAGTTACTAATGTGTGTTATGATTTACTCTTCGAGTTCCCCTCAGCAGCAGGTGTTAAAATATGTTGTTGCATTCCCTTACCCCGCTTCTTGCGGGAGCCTCTTTGAGGCAATGGGGGTAATGATGATGATATATCAGAACAATTTTTTTTTTTTTTCCATTTGCTTTCTAACTTCACATCAAAGTAAGTATTTCTGATTTTCTCAAGTGCTACTCACTTCATTGAATGTGTTCTTCTGCTTTTACATGGGAATAAAACCCGGCAATCTGTAGTCTGAACTTGAAAGAAAAACACAAAGATAACTGATTTGTATCCTACAAATTGCAGAAACTCTCCAACGCTGATAGAGGCCTTGAGCGTGGATGGATCTGGTGGTCAAAGGATCGAGTCCTCAAAAGCCGACCCATCAGCAGGTTTTTTTTTTCTCTTTTTCTTAGTAAGTGTAAGTAACAAGTAAAGTACTTTGTATTAACTCCTCTACTCTGTACAAACAGGGAAAAAATTGATTCCACCATCAGGAAGATATGCTGTCGTCCCTGATGAAACTGTATGATTTTCGTTTGCTTTTTAGTTATATGACTTTCTCTTAATTTTCCGGTGGAACGTAAGGATTTGGATCCTGGCAATAGTGAGAACCCTATAACCTCACACTATACTTTTAGATGGCTTCCCTAATACAGTATAGTTTCAAGTTATTAATACGTTAATCTGCATATATGGAAGCCATCTAACCTATGTTACCTGGACTCAGATACCCTTGACTCCTTGAGCCGATCAACATGAGCCCGGCCCGAAAACCAGCGGGTTTGGGCAGAATAGTTAGTCCCGACCCGACCCAAAATTTTAAAAAATTGATGGGGTTTGGGCAACGTAAAGCTACTCTTTTAGTTATAAATTTGACACGGCCCAGAATGGCCCGAAAAATAAGCCCGCCATTTTGGCCCGAAATAGCGGGTTTTGGGCACACAAAATTGGTCCGAAGCTGGCCCGACATAATAGGCAGAATTTTAAGACCGTGGCCCGGCCCAGCCCGCCTTTTGATCAGGTCTAGGATACCCATGTCTGACACGGGTATTTGAAGTAAAATGAAGAGTCGAGGTAACAGAGCATCCAACACAAATTTGTTGAGATTCTCACTATTGCAAAAGCCGAGGGGTTGATTTCCAGGTAGAAAATTTCTGCCGAAACCCACATTGATAGAGCGAGCCAGGGCAGGCGTGCAGACTGCGCAATCAGTCTGCACCGAAATTGTTGCTTGGACATTCAGGCCTTACCAGTTGATCAGAATTACTGTTCTGTTCTCATCCATTATCCATGTACTGTATTAAATTTTGCACCAAGGTTTATTAAACCTGATTCTCTCCTGCAGGAGCAAGCTTCAGCTACAGGCACGAGAGACAATGGCGGTGATGCAAGTGTACCAGAAAATGACGTCAAAAGGATACGTATCGACCCTGGACTTGCTTAGCTTAAGTGCTTAATTAAGATATTATTAAGGAATCTTGCAATAAATTCAGTTTCTTCTGAGCTTCATGGGACTAGTCTGCCTGTTTTTTGTAAATATTCATCTGCTAGTCAAGATAAACTCCATTTGGGATATATTCCATCGATCAACTCCATTGTTTTGGTACCTATCATTGTTTACATCCCTGTTGCTTTTACGCCGAATATTTGACTGTATAATTGAGATCATGGAAAGAGTTTGCAGAATTGCAGTTGCTTCTAATTTGAAAATATTTCGCTGTGTACTCATGAGGTTTATAAAATGCACCACGCGTTCTAAACTTTCTGAGTTGGATCGGTTTGAAACTTTGAATATACTCTGTACTTTATAATTCGAGTATGAATATTAAAAAGTATAAGGAACTAAGGGAATTAATAAGGATTTATTTTTAGTTTGACTATAGCTTCCTCAGTAACTGAAATCCACTCTCAAGTAAAAATTGAATTTATATTTTGTTTGAGATAAGTACTTATAGAAAAGATTAATAATGAAAGGAGTATGACTTCTTAAAATTCTAAAAACACACAAATAAATGAAAACTCGAAAAAAATCATTCCTATCCCATATGACATAATTCTATAATTTTAATTTTCAATAGGTTTTGCACTTTGCCACATCAAAGTATATTGAATAATTTGAATATCTATTTGTTCACTTTTGCGTCACTCGCCCGTCATAAGAAAAAATATTAAATGCTATATGCAACCGACTATGTATAGTATTGTCAAAAGTATCAATTTAGACCAAATATTAAAGTTACACTAATCGACACATATTTTTACCATAATGTCTCTAAATTGTTTCAATTTAAGAAAGGAAAAATCGATATTAACATTCTAACTATGGCAATTCGTTATAAAAGGTCTCAACTTTTGACTCATGTTGGTCTCTACTTTTAGAAGTATAATCTCAAAACGATCTGCATGTATAACTAACCTACTCAAACGGTAAATCTAGCCACAAAACTTGCTATTGTTACTTCTTTCTTCACTCATCCCCTGCTCGCACTCAAGTCACGTCACGATACTAATTGATTGAGCATGTTAATTATGTATGGATACCGTTTTAAAATGATACCCTAAAGTTGGGACCACCTTCGGTTAATAAATTTGTTTTTCTTTTTAATTTTTGTGTTAAAAAGTTAATGAAAACTTAAGATCTTTAAAAGCAGATAATGCCAAATTTTCTTACAAAAAATATACTTCATGTTGTGTTATTATTTTGTGAATGGCTTCAAAGTATAAGTAATACGGGAAATGATTACTCCGTAGTTCATTACCCTTGTTGGAACGTGTGAGGTGTTTTGACTTTTTAACAGGGAGTCAAGAATTCTGGTAATACTCCCTCTGTCACTTAATACTCGCACTGTTTTGACTTTTCGCACTATTCACATAATTCATTTTGACCCTATTTTATTTCTAGTATATGAAAACAAATGTTAATATATAATATATTGTTGAATTCATCTTAATATATATTTTCAAAATATTAATATTTTTACAAGTTTTTATAATATGTAGTTAAAATATGTAGTTATAATATGTAGTTTTTATAATATGTAGTTTTTATAATATGTGGTCAAAGTTATGCATTGGCAAACGTGTGTCAAGTAGAAACGGTGGAGTATTAAGGGACGGAGGGAGTACACCATTCCCGACTAAAACCAGAAGTTCTTTCTCCTCGACAACGCCACTTCTTTCTACTCTTTCTCCTTGATCGATCGACTAACGTCAAGAAGTGAAGAAGGCTCTTCTCAAGAATCTCAACCGACCTTCATTATCAAGGTTACCCCTAATTTTATCATTGATCGATTTACTCTATTTGTGTTAGCTTTGATTCAATTATTTTGCCACCATATATATATTTGTTAATTACTTTCCCCCAATTTTTGTTGCTGAAATTTCATTATTTGATTCGCTTTCATTTCAATTACACCTGTTTTGTTAGGTTAAGGGAAGTACAATAGCTTATTCGTTCCAATTTCTGAATTTCTTGCCCAATATCAAGAACCCTAACTCGATTAAACTGTTTGCATTATGTAATTTCTCCATATATATTTTTTGAATTTCGGCCTAAATCACCTGTGCAATTTGTTTTTGGTTTCTCATTTTATTGGACTTCAAATTTTCAATTGAATGGATTTTGTATGCAAATTTGTTAGAGAGTAGTGTGCGATATGCGATTAGCGAGCTCGTTGGATGTTTAAAATGCAATAAGTTTGCTCAAATAGGGATTATAAGAAGTTGTTTTTAGTGGTTATCACAAATGATGGATTTATTGGTGGTTTTGTTGAATGTGTTGTGTAGAGAGATGGAGGACCAGTTCATTTTAAGAGTTCCGCCTTCCATTGCTGAACAAATTGAACGCCTCTTAAATGAAGATCCTTCTTCCTCTGAGGATAAATTACTGGACTTGTCTTTTTCAGGTGCGGTCATCCCCCTTCCTCTCGAACATTGTGTCATTGATTTTATGTGTAGGGCTAATTTATTGTCTAGATTGGGTATGCAGGTTGGGAGGGAATACTGGAATAGAATGGCTTTGGTGGTAATATTCACTTTGTTATTTAGTCTCATATAAACATGAAGAGGAAATAAGTATTTAGGATGTTTATTCTTGTTCTTCTCACTTTACTGTGTGGAAGGGTCAGAATTCTATGTCAAATAGGACTAATTACCAAAGTCCTTAGTGTCGAGTCTCACATCGAATGATCTTTGTACAACATGATGTTTACGTTAATTTAAGGCTATGTGTGTGATCGTTATCGATCGGTAGAAATAGAAAAAATCTTAAGAAAAAGGAGAGGCAGTAATGAAGTAATGTATTGATATTTGTTGAAGAACATAACTACTTTTGTTTTTTTGACATTAGTCACTCTGTCCAAAACTTGAGAAAATCATTCTTTATGTCCTTCAGAAACTCTGATATTTGGATCTATAAGTTCGTTATTCTTACTTCCTGCCGTCCTGGTTAATATTCACTAAAATTTATCACTGGTCTGATATCTTTCAGAGGATGGAAGGACTGGTACATTTATGATTGGAGATGATCGGTTTCCTGCCTCTTTGCTGGATCTC
Organism: Spinacia oleracea; assembly: GCF_020520425.1. Lineage (NCBI taxonomy): Eukaryota > Viridiplantae > Streptophyta > Magnoliopsida > Caryophyllales > Amaranthaceae > Spinacia > Spinacia oleracea. The sequence continues at coordinate 10,119,037 of NC_079490.1, forward strand.
CCATGTATTACTGAGTCCTACAAAACTTATGATGATAATGTGCTGATCAAAACTGCAGACATTGGTCAAGTAAAGTTAATTAAGTGAACACCCATGTTTTTTGGCTGAGTATGTGATTTTCATCCAATGTTGACCATTGCTGCTGGATCAGATGATCATGGTGAGAGAAGGGAATGACAATGTGCCCGATACTGTGGAGTATAGGCATGGCCTAACCCCTCCAATGAGGGATGCTCGGCGTCGTAGATTTCGTAGGGAGCCAGATCTTAATGTAAGCTACTTCCTGACTTTTAATTTCTTAATCTTTTCGTAGAAGTCTCGGGGTTGACTGATGTGGGTATGATTAAGTTAAGGAGGCTTTGCCTATTTCCTATTGTCACTATTTAGATAGATTATAGGATTTTTCTTTACTGGATGTGAGTCTCAGGTTTATACATTGTTTTGCAGCCGGAGGTTGTTCAGCGTGTGGAGAATGATCTTTGCAACATTATGCGAACCAGAGATATCCTTTTTTTAATGTTTTTTTTATCAACTCTCATATGCGTTAATCTCTAGCTATCTATTTTTTACGAGATTATTTTTTCAAAATTAGAGGGCATGGAGCTTATTTTGCTAGTTATGTACAGTACATACATCGGTATGATCCAAGTGTGGATACTTTCACTTTTACTTTCTATTAGTACCTACGGGGTTGCCAATTTACCATATTGCTAATATTATCTCGGGGTACACAACTACACATGCTTTTATCTGGACATCTTGCTTATTTTTCTATAGTTAAGTAGTGATGCCTTACTCTGGAATCTGGATTGAAAGGATTGCATGTTGCTCATCTTCTATAGCTTGTTTTCTGCTTCAACCATTATCTGAACATCTTCTGTTAAGGAATGATTGATAAAAGAGATCAGTCATTGCTTCCATTACTATCACTTGGTCGATTGGCACCATTATTCCGTTGGTTCAAACAACCGGACAGGGCATTTGTTTACTTGTTAAAATTTTAGTTGACATTGTCAATGTCTGAACATTTTCATTAGCCTCCATTGTTTTCCTTTTGTTACATGGCCTCCTTTTATTTCTAAATACTCCTTGGGAAGTTGCCGAAGTTCCAACCCGTTTTAAGGTCAAATATGATTGTGCGTTCTAAGATTTCTTCCCTTTTGCTGCATAAATCTCTTTTAATATGCAAGTTCTGGATTTCAGATAATTTATGTTTGTAGATTTAGTTATCCAACAATTTAGCTATATTGTTGTTGTTTTGCCTTGACTGAGGTATACGTGCTGAAGCATCTGTCCAGGATGAAGATGTTGATGAAAATGCGCGCAATAATAGCAAGAAGCCTGCCCCAGCCCCTAAAGCCAAGCCTGATACACCAGATGCTGCTAACAATGCAGGTGAGGCTGATGGAAGTGACTCATTTGAGTCTGATGAGTCGAATGAGTGAATATTCTCACAACTTGCAAGTTCAGCTCCCCCCTCGGAAAAATAATGTACTAATTTACTCATATAGTCATATCTGTATATTCCTAAAATTGAGTCAAGTATGTGTTTGTATTGTCTCTTTATTGTACCGGATTTTGTGGAGGTTTCCAGTTTTTACCACAAAGTTTGGCTTTTTTTGATTTGGTTCATAATAGTTGTCAGATCGTTGAGAAGTTTCAAATTGGCCAACTCTTTGTTTGGTTAAGCAGTTGTAACTTGTAAGTGACTGATAGGGATTTTATTCAAGTAAAACTGCAGTTGCATATTCACCATAGAGTAGTTCAATCAAAAGGTCTTGCGTGCACAAGTTGTACAATAAATTTATTGTGCACCAACATAACTTTAATCCAGTTTTCTCTAACTTTTACTCAGTTTTCTCTAACTTTTATACTTTAAAAAAAAGTTAATAGATAAACATTTTAAAGTGTTAAATGATTAGTTTTATACATTATTAGTGATTTTGAATAAATATTTTTCATTAAAATGAAAATTTTTATTACTAAAAAGTAGATAACTTTTACATATATAATCGTGACTTTTAAGCATTTTACGTCAACTTTAACTTCAGTGTACAATATTTATCGTACAACTCATGTAAATAAGAATTTGTGGTAGCTCAATAGTAATCATTCAAGGGAAATGATTTCCCCCAAAAAAGTTCCATGATTATCTTCTTCTTCAACATCATTGTTTACCCTAAAATTTCCCCCAATTTTTTCATCTCGTCTGACAATTCCCTTATGTTTGATACACTACTCTTTGGTAAAAGAGTTTTGGAGAATTTGTGATGTTTATTTATGAGTAATTTTAAACCCCACCCACCAAATTTATCTATAACCAAAATTTGCACCATCTTTACTAACACGAGTACCAACAAACAATCCAGTCATTTTAACTAGTACTACTTCCGTTTGTGAAAGTTCTTTACGCTTTAGAAAATGTGTCCAAAGTATAAAAGCTTTGACCGTAAATTCTCACTATTAATTATATACATCAAAATGTTACATGTAAGATCTTGTTAGATTGGTCTCGGTATGTATTTTCAAAATATCAAATTTTTATAATTTTTTCACATACGAAATTGGATATATTAGTAGTTAAATTGCATTGGAGTTCGTGCAAATAGTAACTATAAAGATCTTTTTGAAACAGATGTAGTAATATTTTTGTCATTTTTGGGTTATAAAATGTTTGTTATTGTGTTAATTCAACAAGAAAGAGTCATCTAAAAATTATCTATTTCATTTAAAAGGGTACTCCGTAATTTTTTAAGTCATGATCAATTCAAATTAAATATGTCAAATTAATCCCAAAATCATTTATTTTCTCATAAATTGGGTTAAGGTCAATTTTGTAATGTTTGGCTTGCTTATGATACTCGTACCTTTGTTAGGGGTGTTCAAAATCCGGTCCAGACTAGACCAGAATCAGATCGGTTTTAGACTGAACCATACTGGTTGATTTCGGTCTGGTCTTCGGTCTTTTAAATTTTGGTTTTTAGAGTTTTCCGGTTCAGACATGTTGACCAAGATTATTCTATCATGTGTTATTTTCTTTTGTTTTCTTACTGTTTAGTCTTCTTTATCCATCTCGACTCTTTTAAAATTGGAGAACTAATGTTTAGAAGATTTTCTAACTGCATTTTATTTGGAAATAAATAACCTCGAAAATTGTATAGAAGTATATTCAATAATTTCAGTCCAATCCAGTCTAAACTCGTCTGGACAGAAAAAAAAATCGATCTGGTTCAGTCCGGAAATTTTCCGGTCCGGTCTTCTGTCCTCAATTTTTCTTGTTTTCGATTTCGATTTTGAACCGGTGTGCAACCTAACATTTGTATGTTGCTTTATTGACTTAAATTGGCTAAATAATAAATTAGGCAAAGAAATAAAGGGGCAATGTAATAAAAGCACATATTCCTATGTTTTTCCTTAATTTGTTCATTGCATTGATCTTTCACCAAATGTATTTTCAATAACAAAGACAAAGGATTTATGTAAGATGACTAGATGAGTTTTCAAAAATCTTATTGAAACTTGTTTGTTACGGATTTATTAAGTTGAAGTGAAATGTTTGGCGGTGAAACTCCTGCGAGCTCCGTTTTTCTGATGATCAGGATGTGAACGAAAAGACACACAAGCTAGATCCATTATCCAATATTTGATTTGAAACAAATCTATTTACTCCTAATAATGTCCAATTCCGGAAGGACGACTGATAATGATCTAAATAACTTATATACCGTGTTTGATTTTATCTAATACTTCGTACTATGTATCGAACAATACGACTCCATTGTATTTACGAGTATTTTTTTTCCTCCTTAATTTCTCTCTCCTCCCAAAAATATAAAAAATCCAAAAATTTTGCCACTAGATTACTTACTCTAGTATTACTACTCCTACTTCAATTAATTTTCTCACTTTTTTCCTCCCTTTTTCTTTTTTCATCCCTCCATTATTCAACTCACGTTAGATCTAGTAATAATTTTTTTTTAAATCAAGGGAAATAATTTTCCCAAAAAAGCTCCATGATCATCTTCTTCAAGACCACTCTCTAACCCTAAAATTTCCCCCAATTTTTTCCTCTGGTCTGTCATTCTCTCTCCTCAGATCGTGGTGAGTGGAAGATAGATCGAGGGAGGAGAAGATATGAATGATTTCCAGGGATTATTATCAACCGATTATGGATTCAAACCTCAAGGTAAAGCTGCTCCAATGGCGGCCTCTAAATCCGGGACTAATTCTTCAAATTCCGCTTTTAATTTCGAGATCGGAGGGTCTAAAACGGCGTCGTTCCCTTCCAATTCGAAGAATCCGACTTCTTCCTCTTTGTTTGATGATCATGATACCCTTTTTCGCTCTAATCGGAAAACGACCTCATCCGATGATTTTGGGATTTTAGATGATGTTTTTGCTACGGGCGGTATTAAAAGCAATTCTGCAAAGTCGAGTAATAATAATTCGGTCAATATGGACTCCATTTTTGGTGGTGGTGGTGGTGGTGGCGGTGAATCGGGGCCGAAGTTCTCGTCTTTGCCAGTTTTCGATAAGCCGGTGTACGACGACGAGGATTCGAGCTCGGCGAAGTTTGAGAATATCTTTGCCCCGCCTTCTTCTGCTCCTGCAAAGAAGACTGATGCATTTGATGATCTTTTGGGTGGATTGGGGAAGAAGGAACAACAATCTACGAGGTCGGCGGTGGGGCCCGGTTCAAAGGGGGCTGATAAGGGTTTCTCTAGTTTTGATGATTTGCTGCCAGGTTTTGGTGGTGGAAGTACCTCTTCAACAAGCAGGTATTATGCTGACTTTTTTGATTGTTTGACTTTGGTGTTGTTCGTTTATTGGGGTTGATGAGGGTAATTTTGAGCTTGTCTGTGTCACTGTATGGCTTATGCTTAACTTGGAATTCTGCTGTTCGAAATTATTTCTATTAGATGAGCATTGTTATTGTTAGTTTCTTGTGTAGTTGTTTTGAGCTTGTATCAGCGAATTTTAGTTCAAAATATTCACCAATTCTACAACATCTATGCAACATTAAATTTCATTTTGGACTATCAATCCATCATACTTCAATTCTTAACTAAAATTTACTGAATTCATAATGTTGTCACATTGCTATAATGACTTGTATTTTGGATTAGAGGGAGTATTTCACTTGTGAGGCACAGGAGGAGAAAAAGGGTGGATGGAAGATCTTATAGAATAATAGTACACATGCTTGGCTACAGAATGTGGAGATGCAGTTGATTGTTACAGGAGGTTTGATGGGAGTAGAGGAGGTCAAGAGGCTGAAAGCAATGGGATGAACTACTAGAATTGGTACTCCCTGTAGTAGATACTTTTGTTCATTTTCGTAGCTCTGGCCTCCTCCTTTCTTAGTGCTTAGAATGAATTGTGACACTTTACAATGATGTTTTGCTGACGTTAGTCATTGGTTTTTTGGTAAAAGTTGTCGTTCCTGTTGAATAGAGATACGCAGGGAATAGCAATTCTGTCCTTGCCACTGCAGTTGTATATGCTTTGTGCGGTATGTCCTAGTAATTATGGTTATTGACTTGTTGAAACATATGGCTCAGTAGTTTATTTAGATTCAACAATGTATACATTTGGATGCTTTTAGCTTCTTTAGGTTGAATGAGAAACCGGGTTAAAGTTGTTTTTGCTTCCACTATGTATTAAAGCCCGAACTCCGGTACTTAAAGACCTTTTTCTGTTGGGTGAGGCCTAAATTCTTCGAAGGTGCTTTTTGTAGAAAGATCCTGGTTGTGTGGCAGCTTTGCTTAGTGGGTTGGGTGGGTTTTAGATGTCAACATTGGAGGTGTTTTGCGGAAAATGTCATTATGCCTACGAAGCACGGGGATACTCGGCAGCTTGCATTTGGTGTCTTGGAATGGTATGAAGCACGAAAAGTTAGGCAGCTTGCATTTGGTGTATCAGAGGAGTTTAGTTTTTTGAAACGTGCCAAAAACAATACGTTAGCTTTTGAAAAATTTAGCAAAATCTCCTGTGTAAGAAGTGTTGCATAACAGTTGTGGCACACTGTTGTCTTTTCAACCAAGAAAACCACCAAAAGAGAAGAAAAAAGCGAGTTAACATTTTAGAAACCCTAATGCGATTGCTGGACTCATTTCTCTCTGTATTACCAGCTGTCTGGCACTCATCGTTGACAAGGATGAAGCTTTGCCGGAGTTCATTAGCCGTCATGGAAGGAAGAAAAAGAATCAAACATAGAGTAAGAGAAAAAAAAACTGGGAAGAAGAAGTTTAAAAGGAAAGTAAACGAAAGAAAAGTGAGGGAGAAAGTGCTGAGTGAAAACTAAACCAGATCTAGAGAGGAGGGAGGGTAGAGGGCGAATAAAGGAATCTTAAGGGCAAGCAGAATGGGCTGGGTCTGGGGTTACTTTTGAGTTTTGAGTATTTGGCCCTTTTTACGGGTGACATTTATGTTGGGTTGCGGCCTATTGACGTGACCTTTTTTATTTCTTAGCTTAGGTTACAATGTCAACAAACCATCCTTGTAGAACAAAGCTAACAAATAAATATTGTGGGAAAATGTTACTTGATTAGTTTCTATTATATTTTAGGACAAATTGTTTTTTTACCACCTGTAAAATCGAAAAATTGGTTTTTACCACCTAGAAAACTTAAACTTGTATTTTAACACCTAAAAAGTATTTAAAACTTGTTTTTTACTACCTGAAAAATGGAAAAATAGATGAAAACATTATGTGGGGGCTACAATAACGGTAATATTTATGATATTTTCTCTTATTTCACGATTTCGTGTATTTAACTCCCTTCTCTTCCCTACTTCCTCCTCTTCCATGAATTCACATAATTCTTTCCCCATTCATTGACAAAATTGACAAAATTCAATGGCAGTCAAGAGAGGAGGGTGAAGGAGTTAAAGAAAGTCACACAGGGAATGTAAAAAATTGGAGGGAAATTGAATTAGTGGGGTTCACATAAAGGTTTCATCTATTTTTCCGTTTTTAGGTTGTAAAAAACAAGTTTTAATTTCTTTTTAGGTGGTAAAATACAAGTTTTAGTTTTTGAAGTGGTAAAAAACAAATTTTCGATTTTTATAGGTGGTAAAAAATAATTTCTCCTATTTTTTATCCAACGTTTTCACGCATCCCTACTTTATTTTCAAAATGGCCACATTCCCCGCCCATTTGCTTCCTTATCATCGACGAAAGTATTTCTATTTCTTGAACTAAATAATTTTGTCTTTAGTATGACTTTTGTGGTTTTGGCTGGGCTGTAATACAAGTTCATTTGAAAGATAGTGCTTTCAGAACCTATACAGTTATTGAATCATTCATTTTCTCACTTTTGTCATTTTTTTTTTGTTTTTTTTTCGTTTTTGAACTTTTTCTCGTGTTCTCTCTTTTGCATTTGATGAATCCATCTTTAGTGCAAATTAACTTCTTTATCAAGATGATTATTGCAAGTCATATGATAACTGTCTTCTGTCTGTACAGGAATCCATCAGATGCCAGTAAGAAAACCTCAAGTGTAATAGATGATCCTTTTGTTGGCCTAGACTCGACTTCACCTCCCGTGTCTTCCTCTGGAATTTTTACTGATCCTTTGGAGGAGATTGGTAATCTTAATAATTCTAGCAGAAAAACTGCTGAAAGTTCTTCTAGTGGGACAGCATTTGATGATATAGATCCCCTTGGTGGCTTTGGCAAGTCTGTTCCTTCTTTTTCAGCAGAAATTAATGGGGAAGAAAAGGAGGCAATGCGAACCAGAGTTTCTGGAAGACAAACTTCAGTCAGTGGAGATGCAAGCCGGAAGTCGTCTGTAAGAAGTCCTGATAGAGGTTCTGAGCCGAAGTTTCCGGTGGAGGATTATTCAGAGCCAAGTGTCTTTGAGATGCCTTCTGTGTCAGCTGAAACTAGTAGGTCTGTACCAAATGCTTCTTTCCCTACTCATAGCAATGCTAGTTTTAGGGAGTCTAACTCCCATGGACATTCTTCTCCTAATTCTGAGGAGAACATGGGGTCATCCGATGATATATGGCTCACTGTATCAGAAGTTCCTCTCTTCACGCATCCGACAGCTGCCCCACCACCTTCAAGACCCCCACCTCCAAGACCAACACACTTTTCCGCTTCCTATCCTGCTTCAAATGTACATAAGAAAGTTAATGATTACCCATCATTCCCTGGTCCTGGTCCAAGTTTCCACAGCCCAAAATCAGCACCCGTGGAGGCAAGGGGCTCTTTTGCATCTCCTTTGGATGAACTGGAGGAATTTGCTATGGGAAGAAATCCAAGCAATGAGGATGCAACTCATGCAAGCTCAGAGGGGGGATCTGGTGAAGATTTTGACTCAAATTCAGTTGCTGCTGCATCTGCTGCAGCCATGAAGGAGGCAATGGATAGGGCTGAAATTAAGTTTAGGCATGCAAGGGGGGTCAGGGAAAGGGAAAATGCAAAGGCCTCTAAAAGCAGAGAATCTGTGCAAGTAGAAAAAGAGGAGAATCCTACATACGATGCTCCAGAGAGGGAATTTAGGGAACATCAAGAACGACTGGAGCGTGAACGGCAACAAAGAGAAATGGAAGAGGAAGAAAGAAGACGAACGAAGGAAGAGGAAAGAAGGCGTGCTGAGAAAGAATGGGAGGAGAAAGAGAGAGAGAAGAGGAAAGTTGAAAAGGAAAGGCAATTTGGCAGGCAGGCTGTTGAATGGGCTGCCAAAGAAGCACGTGAAAGAGCAGCTATTGAAGCTCGTGCCAGAGCTGACAGGGTTGCTGTTCAGAGGGCACAAGCTGAAGCTCGAGAGCGAGCAGAAAAGGCCGCTGTTCATAGGGCACAATCTGAGGCACGAGAGAGGGCGGCTGCTGGGGCTAAAGAAAGAGCTGAAAAGGCTGCTGCAGAAGCAAGGGAAAAGGCGAAAGCTGAAGCTAGGGAGAAAGAAGCACGTGAAAGAGAAGCAAGAGAGAAAGAAGCTCGTGAGAAAGCTGCCACTGCAGCAAAGGCAAATCAATCGAAGAATGAAAATGACCTTGAATCTTTCTTTAGCATGGGCCGAGCAAGCAGTGCACCTAGGCCCCGGGCTCCTTCATCGGTTTGTACAAATTTATCCTAGGCTTTAGTTCGAAAATTTTACGTTGACTGTTCTCATGGTGTAGACTTTAAATGTTATTTGCAGGATCCATTTGAAGCTCAGTTTCAGACTAAGCCAGCTGCTGAAGCAACCAGAGCGTCTGTTAATTCCTCCTCTAGCATGAGAAAAGCATCTTCATCGACAAATATTGTTGATGATTTAAGTTCAATATTTGGAGGTAATAAAGTCAAGATGTATACTTTCTTATGTAGCACTTCTCTCTCTCTTTTTCTATTTCCCACTTTCTTTATAACCCTTTTTAATTATCTTTCTTGCAAAAGGCCCCCCATCGTCTGGCGGGTTTCAAGAAGTTGATGGGGAAACCGATGATAGACGGAGAGCCCGAATGGATCGCCATCAAAGGACTCAAGAGCGTGCTGTATGTGCCTTTTGTTACATATTCTATCATATACTATCTTTTGTTGTCTTTGTAACTATCTATTCTTGAGTTAATTTCTGCTGGCGAAGGCTCTAGCAGTAGGCAGTAGCTTCGCTCATCTGCCAACTGAATTAGTGCCATTTTGTTATGAAATAGATCACTTGGTCTTAACCCATACTGCCTCTGTCCCGCTTTCTTAGGGCCATACCGCCATTGAGTTTTTCACACTTTTTAAATATGAGTAAAACAGCAACGAGCAAAAAATGGTGAATGGGTTTGAGCTCCGACTTTAGAGAGGAAGTAGATAAAAGATACATGTCATATAAAGGATGAAGCAGACAATTGCGGATCCCAGAACGGAAAATTGGGTTTACCAAAAGGGACCAAGGGAGTATTTGATAGCTCTCTTTGGTTTTTAGGTTTGTTGTTACCTAAGTCCAGATTTCAGTGTTTATTAAATGATGGCAAAATGTTTTAGCTTTGCTGGTTTAAGAATTTTTTTATCTATGTCATTCCAAATTTAGTGGTTTGAGAATTCATAATTAGATGTTGGTTCTTACTGGAACTACTATCAATAATCTTTTTTTGTCCTATCTTCCTGTAAAATGATGGTGGCGTGTCTTAGGTCTTTCACTAGCTATCAAAGTTGTGTAATTTATCTGGGTGTAGCGTGTAGGAATGTAGGCGACTAGGCATTATTCATGAAGGTTATGACTTTTATAATGAGTGGATGTCAATGATTATGTTAGCGAGTTAGCCAGATGACTAATAAAAATGAGTGGAAAGCGATGATTCGCCTAGAAATGGACTGGTGGATGTCAATTTGGTGGCTGCAAGATTGAAATCCATTAAAATATTGTACCTGATTGTACATGTATATCGTTCTTTTATGTCTTGATGTTAATTTTCATTGAGCATAACCAATACTTTTAAAGTATAAATGTTAAATAAGGCGATTACATGTGAGAGACTTATCATGAAAGGCTGTAGTGAAACAAGGGGGTTCAGCTGACTTGTTTCGGGTGGAAGGTTCCTCTAAAACATGTTTACTTTATTTGGCAATGGTTAAAGATAAAATTTCCTCGGTGGATATACTTAAGAGAAGGAACTACAGTTTAGCAAGTTGGTGTTAATTGTGTTTAGTGGGGGAGGATCACCTCCATGTTGGTTAGCCATCGGTTCCCTCTCTTTTTCTATTAGGCATATCTTTATTTGGGATGAGATAGGTTCAACTCAGCTGGACCAAAAAGTGTGGCTTGGGTTGAGGATTAACTAGCCTTAGTTTGCTTGTGTGTCAATTGAGTGCAGGAAAGTACCTGTATACTTTTGAGGGCTATGCTTCTACTTATAAGAAATTAAAGCTTTCTACTTCCCTTTTTATTTATGTGTAGTTAGAGCGAGTTATTGTCATTAATAGCGGGCACTTATCTTCTCTTGATTTTGTCTATATTGGGTACATGATAACCTTTATGCATGATGTTTTTTAATGCAACCCTTTTTATCTAAACACGATACACTCCCTTGTTTCATTTTAATTGTTGTACCTATTAGGGGAAAAGTCCAAAAATAGATCATATGAGAAGTAAAACGTAGGCTCCTCTATCAAAGTTAATGACAAGAACTATGTCGAGTTAGGAACTCTTGAACCAAGGATTTTCTTATTTCATGGAGATGCTTGATTCTTGGATTCTTTTGTATCTTTGCAAATGGTCTGCCTAGCATGCCTCCTGTATGGTCACTTGTGATTATCCGCTTACTCCTATCATAACAGTTACCTAGGCTAGGACAAAACATATTATATCCCTTTTTTTAATTGAAATTGTTTGTATTTCAGGCTAAAGCATTGGCTGAGAAGAATGCCAGAGATCTCGAGGTTCAAAGGGAACAAGCTGAGAAAAATGTAAGTTCAGCTACTCTTTTTGGATGTTCATATTCATATTCATATTCATGTTCTCCCATGTATTCCATGTTACTTATCGAAGTGAACTAGCTAAATCCTTGAAAGAATATTTTTTTGGTTCGTTCTTCACGCATGTCCCACTTGATTATATAGCTTGTCTTTCCAATATGTCCTTTTCTCCATACCCATTGATATCGTGCCAAATTGCTACTCTTCCTCCTATCACCAGCATGATTTGTACCAAAGACTTGATACATTTTAGTGTAGCTGAATTGCTGTTATAAACCCAATTCCTTTTTGAGCCTGGCGAGCAATATATTGCCTTTTTTCTTTGCCAATTCAGCCTTGGCACAATTTTGTTCATATGGCAACGTTCTTCCATACTGTCTCCAATCCATTGAAAACCTCCTAACTTACAGCTTGTAAGCACCGTTCATGAATAAAATCATACACAGCGGCATGTGTTTGCTTTCTCCATTGAACCAATCTTATGTGGAAATAGGATGGCAGGCTTTTCTGAACTCTCTCCAATTTTCTGGACACCAAGATGGAACCAAAACACAGACTTGAATGAATTGGGTTAATACTCATACTCAATATTCAGTTGCAGGGTGCTCTTCAGAAAAAATAATCTCGCATTACAGCTGCTTGCAAGAGTTTTTGGGATCTCAAATAGTTTAATTCTGAATTAATTGCTTTGTATATGCTCCACAACGAGACCCCAAAGTGTAAAAGCTTCAACTTGTAGTTTTCTAATCGTGTTAGTGGCAGATTATTTTGTACTTGTGCAAAACATTGGCCTGGGAGAATATTCTGCATATAGTTGTTTCTAACTATTGTTTTGTATAAACACATGGTAGTTGAAGGGTAAGAGTTACTTGATTTTTTAATTTATGGCTTAACTGGATAAATGGTTGTGTATGACATGGTTACAGAGGATTTCTGAAACGCTTGATGTGGAGATTAGACGCTGGGCAGCAGGGAAGGAGGGGAACTTGCGTGCTCTCCTGTCAACAATGCAATATGTGCGTATGCATTCTATTCTTTTGTACCATGTCAACTAGAAATGCTAATAACAATGACAAAATGAATATAATGTTGAAACCTTTTTAATATGTTTTTTATTTTTATTTTGTGTAAAAAAGCTTGTTGTTGCTGTACTAAATTATTTCTCTCCTCCATTCTCTTGACTTCTGTTGGTGTGGGGATGTGTTACAATCTGTTAAGTCTTTTGTGTTTATATCCCCAATTTCCTTCACTTTTGTTTTGAGGCCTTGACTCTTTAATGGTTTATAGTGTGTACTGTGTAGTTCTATGTCATTAAGAAGCTTTTGGTATTAAACTTCCAACTTAATTTCCAAATCATCTTATACAATAAATAGCTCAAATTTTGCACTTCTAAGTTGTCAAGTTGATGAAGTCTCATACTTCATCTTATTTTATGGACAAGTAGTGGTTTGTATGCTATATGTGTGCTGTGTGCACAACCTCAGTAATCTCTGTTTAACGTTGTATATTCTTTAAGATCAATTCATTGCTTACTCCTTTGGCATTCTTTGAAAATTCACCGATACTTATCTTGGATGTTTGGACCTTTTCTTTTTAAAGGCCCAAGGTGAGCTTGCATTTAATTTTTTTTTTATATATTCATTGTAGTTCAACAACTGTGAAAAATAACTTGTTTCCCAGATCTGTTCTAATTGTGAATTACCCTTGGCTGGTGGTGGAGTTTACCAAACAAAAAAGGAGAAAAATCAAAGGCGGGTAAAAAGAATAAGAAAATAATTGGAAAGTTGATTTCAAGGTTTTTTGGGTGCTTTACTGCACTTCAATGCTATGGGAATAACAAACAACCCAGTATAAATCCCCAGCTCCCAGGCTGGATTTAGGGTGTTCAAGATGTACGACATAGACCCTTATCTTATCTTATCAGTTTGTATTGGAAAAACCTACACATTTTTGCTTTCTTGGTTGAGAAAGGAAACAGAAGCGTTACGTTAAGTTGTGTGGAATGTAAATTGTGGTGATTTAAGAGGGAAGACGTTGTAGCGGTCATCAAGCAACTTCCTTTTGCATTTTACTACTCTCTCTGTATGCTTTTTTTCACTGTTTAAAGAGTTAGGAAAATAAAAGCAAATGGGAGGTTTGTCTTTTTCCGACGTTAAATAATAGAGGATAGAGGAAAGACGAGTGAAGACCACATACCAAAAATGGTATGAGGCACACGCAAAGGGACAAACCAAAATGGAAATTGGGGCAATCTTTAGAGGATGGAGGGAGTATATTTTGTAACACGGTAATAGATATATAGAAGTAGAAAAATAACTCATCAATGGTAGTGGTCAATTGCGGGAGTGGGGGAGAGGAACCCAAAGAAAAAGAGACTGACTTTTCACATGAGTGTGCATGTTGTATGGGAAATTCATTGAACTTGAATATAATTTTCAAACGCAATTGTAGAGATTTTGTATTATCAGAAAAACTCACTCTTTTATATCCCTCATTAGAAGTATGTAACCCTATGTTCAGATATTTGTCATTATAGGAGCAATTTTATGTCTAGATAAGATATGACCAGTAGTGTTACTGTGTGACTGTATTGAATATTATAGATACTATGGTTGATGTTGGAGGTGACAATCTTTTTACCTATTTTGCTTCTGCTTATTTTGCAACTGGAACAACAGAGTCTTCCCCCTTCTGTTAGTTCTAGGGTTCGATTGGTTGATGCTGTGATGTCAATCTCTTATATCTTCTGCTTGTTAATTTTGTTTCGCAACTGTTGCTTTTTTCCCCTTCCTGCTGTTAGTTCCAGAGTTAACCAGCTTGTTAGCCATGAAATTCTGAAATATGTAATACGGTTTTGGAAGAGTATACAAAGTTCAAAGTATATGTTTTTAATCATATTTGTATAGTTGGGATTAATTGCTTTGATGAATTCTATCACAGTAGCTGATTGCCGTTAATTTTCTGAATCGTGACTAGGTTCTCTGGCCTGAGTGTGGCTGGCAGCCTGTTTCCTTGACTGATTTGATTACTGGTGCGGCTGTTAAGAAAGCTTATAGAAAAGCGACTTTGTGCATTCATCCTGATAAAGTGCAACAGAAGGGTGCCACTCTGCAGCAAAAATTTGTTGCTGAAAAGGTGTTTGATCTGTTAAAGGTAATGAAAAAAAACTCTAAAATAATTATAGGCACTGGATTGACAATTATTTTGAAGTTTGTATTTTGTACTCCCCCCACCTCTCCCCCTGTTAAATGGGAAGTTTGTTTTAAATGGCGCTTTGTGATTCGATTCTCTAGTCATCAGGGGAGTGATTCTCCCGTGTGTAGCTAGCTCCTAGATACCTCAATTTCCATTAGCATAATGAAGGCTCCTCATGAACAAATGAACAGAAAGTATCCTTCATTGACCCAGGTGTAAGGTTTTTGACATTATGTTTAAAAGAAGCTTTTTAGTTTTTATGAGGGTGGGTGTTCATGACTACATTGAGCATAATGCTTCAGAATAGGAAATTTAAGACTCTGAATTCCCAACAAAGATCGGTTTTTTGAGAAGCGAGCTTTGACCATGCCTATTGCTGGCCCTGAATAGCTCTTTTCTGAGATTTTCATTTTACTAATTTGATACCTGTCTTGCTTATGGACACCGTTGACTCTCTTGATTCAAAATGAGTCTCATTTTGTAGTTCTTTTACATTTATTATGGAATGCATGTGATCAAAGTAGCTTCCTTATTAGTTGTTGGAAGAAGAAATGTGCACATTTTAGGGGGGTAAAAGGAGAGGGGATAAACTAGGAAAAGTTACCATACTTTGCTGTTTTGTGTGTAAGTACTAAGATCTGAAGAACTATTTTGGATAAAAAGAAGTGCTAAAACAGATTTTATAAATTGGAGGTTCAGTACTATTGGCAGTTATGCTATATGTGATTTGTATTCTGATTCATGGTATGAAAACAGGAAGCTTGGAACAAATTCAATTCAGAGGAGCTATTTTAAGCCATTTGAGGGTGTGTTATCCTTCTGAATGGTATTCAGCATATTTTCACTCCTTTTCTGCAAGTTTTAAGCAATTTTGGAAACTGTTTTCCTGCTTCAATCTGCATGGAGGTGCTGCTGCTTGGTTGCCTGGGTTTTCCGTTGTATGGTTGACGAGATTTTTGAAATGGTAAATGCCCTTTCAGTCTCCTGAGTTTGCCTTAAAGAGTGATGATTGTACAGTTGGAGCAGGTTCTGAAGTCTCTAAGATGGTATAGTTATAGTAGCATTTGTTTGGGTGATCAACCCACGTGATCGTTCGTTGTCATATTCATTAGCAAATGCCGTCTCTTTGAGATGCAGCGTTTGTATTTGTATCCATTCTTTTTGTTCTTTTTTGTTTGTTTGATAAAAAGCCTAATCTGTTGTTGATGAAGTATTCAATGTATGATGTTAATTAACTACTCAAAACATTGATAATGTTACCGATTCATGATTGTTCAGAATTGTGAATTTTGAAAGCATGATTATGATTTTTTTTTTGAAGCAAGTTGATAAGATTCATTGTATGAGATATACTAACCTAAAATTCTTGTAAGGGACAACTTTTTGTCCCAATTATTGTTATATAATTTGGCATAGTTTATTTTGTGAAAGTTTTACTTATTTTGGATAATTATATTGTAGTTTGAGAGCCTTGGCAAAAATTCATTGGTTTCTATATTTTGTCTTCTTTGTTTTCTTTGATTCAGTTCTGACATTCGTTTAAGCGAATGTTTGAGCAATAGCAATAGAACACAAAATTTGATACGAGGCTGGTCTCATCGCATCATTATGTTGGCAACCGAGCGACTGGCTTAAGGGTGACTTTAAACGTGCCTCGCCCATAAATCGACTAGCTTAAAGGTGACTTTAAACGTGCCCCGCCCATAAATTGACTAGCTTAAGGGTGACTTTAAACGTGCCTCGCCCATAAATCGACTAGCTTAAGGGTGACTTTAAACGTGGCTCGCCCATAAATCGACTAGCCTCGACCACTGCAATTAAGGGTGTGTTTTCTTCGCCGATTAAAATCTGAACTTATCTGAATTCATTGACTTGATAAGACTTGATTGAAACTTATTGGACATGATAGAATAGAGTAAATTGGAGAGAACCAACTTATTAGACATGATTAAAACTTATTGAACCGACATGACCTGATTGCAACTTATCTAAACTTATTAGACCTAAAATGTATTTTGTAAGGTGAAGATCGAGAACACACACTAATATAGAACTGTAGTTGGGTACGGGCCGTCCAACACGCGTGTCGCTTGAGCTTGACGCGAAATTGGTTCGGCATGGTACGAGCCCATTGTAAACTCGACACGGCACGAGAGGCACAACGCTGGGCCATGGGCAGTGCATGAACCCATTTTGGAAATTTGGCACGATCCCATCGGTCTCCCCATACAGTGACACACTTATTTTTCCAGTCAAGAGAGCCCACTAACACGACATGACTTTTCCTTGGCTCATTCTAAGCACGTCCCGCCAAGGCTTGGGACCCTACACGTGAGCCTAAACGGCCCGGCACACGCACAATTCTGAATTCTATGACTATGTAGAACTCTTGGCTGGAAGATGGTTGTTTTCCATTCACAAAATTCGCGGCATAAATGGCTTTATGGGTATAAAAGTAATGGGAAATGAAAGCACCTTAGATGGGTGTAGTTAAAAGCTTAAACAGTAGAATAGAATATATTTGGTGATAATGATTATGATTGTGAACGTCGATCTATAATCACTCATTTTAGATTCTAAAACTATTGGTTACTCTTTTTGGAATCTCCTCCCTTTTTAATTATTTGCATACAGGAATTAAGGACCATTTTCGATGGTCTGCATAATTACATTTCATGCATCACAAAATTAGGTCATGTACTTGTTTGTCCTTAGGGTATATAGTTTTACGTCAACTGTAAAGGTTCTTTGTCCTTTCGAAGTTCCAACTGTGTTTCCATGTAACGAGAAGTTATTTTCTCACTCCAAAAGTTGATTAAGGCTCCATTTGGTAGGGCGTAAAACGTTTTCAAGGAATACGATTTTCCTATTTTCAATCATTTTACGTTGTTTGGTTGGGTAACAGATAAAAAATAATTTTCCAAAGGTGGAAAACCCTTTTCCATTTAAAAGGGAGGGAAATCACTTTTCCTTCTTTACTCGTTCCCTCCCTCTCCTTTCTTCCCCTCAATCTTCACCATCTTCTCCCATTTTTTAAGATATCAAACAAAGGAAAATTATTTTGGAATTATTCAGTGTAAAATAATTTTCATGGAAAACAACTTACAATGGAAAACACAGTTCCAAAATTAGTTTTCCGTTGTTTGGTTCCATGTAAGAAAAATGATGAAACAGGAGGAAAATGAGAGGGAAAGTAAGCAGGTAGTAAAAGGAGTGTACAAGAGAGATAAGGAAAAGGAAGGAAAACAGTTTTCACTTCGTTTTAAAGGGAAAATGATTTTCCATCATTAGGAGAACAATTTTACTCCTAGGGAAAATAATTTTACACTCCTTTGCAAAACAAACGATGTAAAATTGAAAATATAGGAAATTTATTTTCCAAAAAAATACTTTACGCCCTACCAAACAAAGCTTAAGTGCTACCTCTGCGAGAGTAGAGTGAAAATCATACTCTATAGTTTCCTAGTTTAGACATCCCTATAAATAAGTGAAGAAGTACTACGTATATGTTGAGTGAAGTGGTGCAAGAAAAGCTATTTAAGCTAACATAACTTTTTTTTATTGATTGTTAAGTGACTAATCGTTAACCATATAACCAAAAAAGTGGCACGGGTCGGTTTTATTTCGGTCAATTTGTTATTGTAAAACGATACTTTAAACAAAACCATAGGTCCAAAAATAATGTTTTTGACAAGAAAATGTGTACACATAGAACGTATCATGGGGAATGCAGTTATACTAAAAAAAACAATAACTATTAACTACAAAGTCAGAATTAAAGTGACGATAGTATTTGCACTACTAGTGTGGTGCAACCGTCGTATAAAAATTCTTGCATGAATCACGGATTACAACAAACATTGTCGTTGTATAGAACCAATTAATAAAGAACTTTAACCAAAAATGGATAGGGATAAAAAAATACTTGCGTACAAAATGGCTAGAAGGTTTGTTGTGTACATTTCAATCAATTGTAGATCCCTTATTATTTTGAATGGTTGGACACAAATTAAAAGAAGCTAGTGTGACATATATACTATTCCAAAACATTGGTTGATAGATAGAAAGACACATTTAAATTTATGAATATTACTATTAAACCATCACTTAAATTCAATACGATGTAGCTCAAGTTATTTTTTTTAGGGATACAATGTAGCTTAAGTAGGAGATTGTAGAGTTAACAAACCTCAGAGACAACATTAGAAAACGCCTCAATATTCTGCTTCTGCACTTGATTTAGACAAAGTATGTTGACGCTTCAATGACCAAGAAATTGAACAAAAGACGAGATGAAACATACAATTGTTACGATACATAAGTGAAAATTGAAATCGCGATGAATCCTTAATTATAATGTAATGGTCAGGGTAGGGATTGCAAATGAATTGAATGGACAAATATATATTAGTGACTATATATGTATACTCACCTTGAAATATAGATACTTAATTATCAACATAAAATACTAGAGAATTAAAATTAAATGCTTATGGATTGACAAAAGAATAGAGTGGATACTCAATTCTGAACAATTACAAGTTACAACACTAGATACACATAAAAAAACTAGGGTTCCTCCATTTCTTGGGAACATTAACAAACTTTGTTACAACACCAATAAGACATAATCAAATAAAACACAACTGTACCACCCATGAACTACATGACTCCTCCTCCATGGACATCGAAACTCGTTTTTTTGTTAACTACTTGCTGAGAATAACTTATCTCATATGATATTCTGTTAACCAGGATAATTACGTTATCCTCAACACTACTGATCTGTTCTATGTTGATCGATCAATTGATTTCAAGGAATTGAATTACCGCGTGCTCTAATAGCTAGTTTTGAAAGGACGATACACTTTAAGATCAAGAGCAACACCAGCAATTGATCCAGCAGCAGCAGCAATTGAGATCACAAGACAAGCTAAGCTCAACATTTGAAGACAAACCCACTTTGTACTCCACTTTGGCAACTTCTTCTGAGCAATGTACATCTCTATTGGGAAATATACGGTTAAAGGCCAAAACCCGAGTGCTCCAAGTAGTCCAACAATGTCATTAAAGAAAGGAAGAAGCATTGAAATGACTGTGGTACAAACCACAAAAACACTTCTCCAAACTAACCTAAATAGGTTTAGATTGTAAGGGTTTAAACCCGGGATTTTGATCTTGATATCTCCATTGATGAACTCACTATCAGGCCATTTTTGGAATGCCCATTTTTCGATGAAGGCAAAGAGGGGTTGGCAATAGACTTGGTAGGCTCCAACTAAGTGGATTACAATGGCTACATTGGCTATGTCTAATAGCCAGAATGGGTTGTAGAAGCCGAAACCTGTAAGGAGATTTCCTGGTGCAAGATCACCAAAGGCTGCATAACCCATACAACCACATAGCATGTAGAATAATGTTGTTACTGCTATGCTTATGAATGAGGCTCTCTTCATTGTTTTGGACTCTGCTGGTGGGGATCTGACAGTATCCTGATCAAAACAGAATAAAATTAGCGCGTTAATTATAACTTATATAACTTGGGGGATTTGACAATTGACAGTATCCTGATCAAAACAGAACAAAATTAGCGCGCAAATTATAACATAACTTAGACCGGCCCGGCCCAAGTAAATAAGAGGCCATGTGCCAAATTTGTCAATATTACAAAAATGGGCCCCTATAATTTTTTAATATTTTGTCTATTTCACTTAAAGAGTTGCAGACTTCTTGTTGTCGCTAGGCTGCTATAAGGCCCATAACTTTGTTGTACTACTATTCATAGAAAATAATGTTTTCACTCAATTTGGGGCCTTTTGAACTTGGGGGATCCTGTTCTGTGTCCCACTTTGGACATGTACAGGGCCGACTTTTCACTTAGGCCAACTTAGGTGATCTAACAGTATCCTGAACAAAACAAAATAAGCGCGCAAATTATAACATATATAACTTAGGCCAACTTAAGGGGATATGACAGTATCCTGAACAGAACAGAATAAGCGCGCAAATTATAACATAACTTCCCTAGCTATACCTTCCACTTTGTTGAACAACTAACTAAGGGGTTGAATTAGTACCTGAATCTCAATAAGAATGATGGAGAAAGAGTAAGCAAACGCGATATCACCAAGTGCTTGAAAGCTCCTCCATATCTTCTGTGTTTCAGTTACTGATCCTACACTTATTCCAGTGAAACTACCCTTGAAAGTTCTATTAGCTGTCACAAAAATAAACATATAAACATATTAATTTTGTACAAAAAAGTTAACCATAATGTTTAAAATGTAGTTTTTTAGTAGAATATGGACCTGTAACTTGAACAATTCCTAGAGCAAGACCAATGGCAGAGTAAGTAAAAGACATAACAGCTGCTACAATTGAAAGCCACCATATTTGATCAAAGTCAGGAATCTGTGAAAATATGATTTCTGCAATTCCAAAGGCTATCATGTATGGGTTGCTGGACATGTGACATGGGTTCTTCCCTCCACTGTCATGGAAGCAGTTTGATCGTTTTATCGCCCTATTGGTAAAAAAAAAATCATTAGTATTTACCTCAAAGTCATGATACAAATCGGATATTTTGATATTTACCGTCTTTTTAACTTTCAGGTTTTTGTATTTACCATTTTATATAGAATGTAATTTTATATTTACTACCTTAATTTTATGAAACTTTTATATTTACCACCTCTTGATGAATTTCATCCAAATATATTTCCGTCAATGTAGGTTCTAATTACCTAACTTTTTTAGTTCGAAACCTGACGACGAGGAGGAAAATTAGAATAAATTGGTTAAGCGGGCTCACATGCATTGGCGGATCTACGAAAAATGTTTAGTAGGTGCAAAATAAAAAATACAGATTTTAGTGAGGTTAAGTACCCCCTCCGTCCCGGAATACTTGACCTGTTTTCCTTATCGGGCCGTCCCTTAATACTTGACGTGTTTCTAAAAATGGAAATATTCTAACAATATTATATTATTTCTCACTCCACCCCTATTAACCCACCTACCCCCTACTCCATACAAAAAATAATTAAAAATTCAACCCCTACTCTCCCCCAACCCCACCCCTTTACACATTTCCCACTAACTACAATAAAATAATACCCCACTATCAACTACTACCTATTAAATTAAATAAGTCAATTCAAGTTCCTTAAACTCTGTGCCGGTCAAACCGGGTCGAGTATTCCGGGACGGAGGAAGTAGTTACTTTTATAACTAATTAAATTTGAAGAAAATCCTAATAATTATAAAGATAATTATCAAAATTTCCGAATTTAAGTGGGGTCGATTGATCCTATATTGCTTAATTGCATCCGCCACTGTCCGCATGGACGGAAAATTAGATGAAATCCGTTAAAAATTGGTGAAATTCAAATTTTTCATAACATTAAGGTGGTAAATATGAAATTACATTTCATAAGGCAGTAAATACAAAAACATAAAATTTAAAAGATAGTAAATATGAAATTACTTTTGATAAGGTAGTAAATACAAAAACAAAGGCGGTAAATATGAATATGAAATTGTTCGGAACTCACATCATACTGATAGATGCTGCAATGGTGTAACCTATGGCAACGCCAAAGAGGTTCAAGTACTGAATTATTCCACATAACTTGACATGATAACCACCTAGAAATTAAGATTAATCAACCAAAGATAAATATCAGAAAATGAACAAACCCAAATGTGAATATTGTTAATTATTGGTAATTGAAGTGAAACTTAATTAATTACCGAGGTTAGATCGAACAGCATCCATATAAGTATAATTCCTCTTGCCGGAAATCGGATCACCGGAACGGTAACAGTCGGCAAGAAGAGTGGAAGTGTAGTAAATGACGAAAGAGAACAAGAACATAACTGCTGGACCAGCAATCCAACCAAGTTGAGCTATTGCCCATGCTAAGGAAAGAACTCCTGAGCCTATTACTGCTGTTATTATATGTGCACTCGCAGTCCAAACAGTCCCTATATAACACCATTGTTATATTCAAAGATATATAGTCAATATTTTTGTGAGTAATATGGTTGCCTAAATTGCAATGTTAAAAAATAAATGATCCTTCTTCAGATACTTATTTACAAGTGATGTACCAAAAATATTGTATACTTAATTAATACTTATTCTTATATCGGTAAAAGTTACGTTTATCAAGAAGCTAATCGAGCATCAGATTGGATAACAACAAATGTTGGTCATCTAATTAGCAACACTATGGTATTGACTCTTGTAATAGTCCCCATTTACTTTCCATTTTAGACAGTGAATAATTAGCTAGGAGTACGTATCCCTCGTGCAGAGGGATCCTAATGTACTATTCTTCTTATTTTTTCAAAAAAAAATATAGATAAAAGTTATCTATTTTTTCATGATAGTTTTTTCATTTTAATTAAATTATTTTTTCAAAAATCACTAATAATGTATAAATTAATCACTTAACCCTTTAAAATGTTTATATATTAATTTTTTATACATATAAAAAGTTCACTAAAACATACTTGGGTGAAAGGTTACAAAAATTAGGTGAAAGTTTTTTTTTTGGAAAAAAAAAACTGGGTAAAAGTTAGTCTAGTGTACAATAAATTTATAGTAAAGGACCTTGTGCGTGCAATACCTTTCCAAGGAAGAATGCCACTTCTTCCACTATGGAAATCACCGTTGAGAAATGTTTTTTTCTTTGGAAGAAGTACATCTTTGGAATAATCATATCCCGTGTTCAAAAGATTTAGTTATGTTCAAATATTCAGTTTTTTTTTTTTTTTGTTTTTTTTTTTTTTGTGATACGGTACTTGAAGTGAAATGAAGAGCCTATACAGTGCAACGTAGAGTAAATTAGTACCTGTTCGTTTGAGACGGCCATCATCGTCGAAATACATGGAGGGTTGTTTTCCTAGAACGTCGATCGAGACGTCGAAGACATGGTGGTTGTTTATTTTGGCAGCACCATCACCCATCTTCAATAAGGCAAAGCAAATTAAGAATATGGTGAAGAAGAATAAAAACACAAAGTCTAAGCTAATTAAACCCTTTTTTTTTTGAAGGTAGCTAATTAAACCTTAATTAATTAAGTTTAAGGAAGTAATTAAGGTTAAACACATGTATGAACAAAAAGAGTAAGTGATAAAGGAAGGTATATATAATACTATAAGGTTGTTAAGATTTGCGCAAGTACATGAAAATATGAAATAGCTAGGAATCTCACTCATATTGCTAATTCTCTGACCCACACTTCACTAAAACAAAGGTGCGTGTCAAATGTTAAATTACTAAAATAATTCCCTTGTTTTTATCTCGTCACTAATAATTACTTACGATTTTAAAGGATGTTTTCGTCTTTTAAATTATATGTGATTGATTCCCGCAATAACAATTGGGAGGGACCGGAACCTATCCACCCAGAACTCGCCTCGAATCCGGATTAACCTTACAGGTAAACCGGGTGCTAACACAAAAAATAAATAAATTATATGTGATTGATAAACTTCTTTTTATTTCCTTAACGATAGAGATCATGAAAGAGTAATGTGACCCGATATTGACTTTGAATTTTCTTTCTAACTAATTTCTACTTAATATACTAAGAATGTAATTATTATGAGATTTACTTTAACAACAACCATAACATAGAAAGTCTTGTACCACAATTATTTCATGGGGACACACTTTATTTGTGAAATATATAAATCATGCATGTGTCATATATATTCATCGTATATGGGTTACTTCATGTCAATTTTTGGAATTGATTGTAAGTCATGTCTAGGTAGAGAAACAATAACTTAGAAAATACTCCCTCCGTCCCTTAATACTCGCACCGCTTTTTTTTTCGGGTCGTCCCTTAATACTTGCACCGCTTCTATAAATAGAAATTTATACCAATTTTATATTATTTCTCACAATTACTTACTAACCCACCTACACCCCTATTCCCTACAAAAAATCATTTAAAAATTGACACCCCCACTCACCACTCTCCACCTCCTACACATTTTCCACTAACTATATTAAAAAAAATACCCCACTATCAACTAACACCCATTAAATTAATAAGTTCAAATGTCTTAAACTCCGCACCGGTCAAACCGGTGCGAATATTAAGGGACGGAGGGAGTAATAATTTAGAAAATAGTAATATTTAAAAAATCATAAATTTGCCAAATTTACCGAATTGTTTTTCCTCGACAAAATTGTTTTGTCACAAAAAAAAAAAAAAATAATAAAAACCCGCCAAAAGTATCAAAAATACTTTGTAATAAAATGTCTTAAGTTTTCTTTTATTAATACACAAAAAAATAATAATAGAACTTTTACTATATAACATAAACTATACTCTTAAAAAAATAAACATTAGTATGTTATAAACGAAATTAAGAAATTGTTTTAAATAATTAAAGCGCATACCGTCATTATATGGATTTTCACTCCCCCTCAAAAAATGAGGATTTCTTGATATATATACAATAGAGAGTTAATAGATGTAGTAGTGAGGATGGGTTTAGAGGGGCAATTGCTGCATTCTCTTGGGTAGGATTTATATTGTTTATATAGGGTCCAAAAGGAGCATAAAATGTACCCAAAAAAACAAGGAGAATTTAATAATTAAAACAACAATAATAAAAATATAATACATGTTGGTGTTACTATATGATCCCTTTTGTCTAGTAATCTCACGTGGATTGCTTCTCCTCCATCCTTATTGTAAGAGCATAAATTCTACTTTCTGGATTTTCTATTTGATTTATTTGAATTTGAGTATCTTTACATTTTTATTGATTTATTGTTCATATAAATTTAATTAAATATGCCTTTGTTAGTGAATTATGCCCACTAAGTTGTTAATTAAATGTCTACATGTCTCATTATTGTCTTTCTAATTGTACATTTGTACCTAGCTAGTGTTTGGCCAAATATTATACATTTATACTCCTTGATGTAATCCTTGAATATCATTGTTTTTTGTAATCCTTGATTTTCTATATTCCAATATATTAATTAATTATGGCTTGATTTCCTTAGCCGTGTATGACTATATATATTTCTCGATGTAGAGATATTTGATTGTATTTGATCTTATTTCCCCTTAAAAAAAAGACCGTATTTGATCCTTACTCCTATCACCAAAAACAAAAACAAAATCAATTATTCTCGTTTTTATTGTTTTTTTAGTTGATGTCACGAACAGTTTATAAATTTCTAGATAGTACTCTGCATGTTCTTTGTAAAAAGACTAAGAGGTCGATCAACTAGATACTGGCTGACGTGACTTATAAAGTTTTTGTTTTGACATTTCTCGGACTTAAATTTGAAACTTAGACACGTACAAGTGCACAACAAATAATGTTTATTGGGTTATGGCCTTATACAGAGGAAAAATAAGCCAAAAATAATAGTTATGTCTTGGAAACTAATAACAAAAAGAATGGTCGAAATGGAAAGGAATTTTGCAAAGTGTAGAAAAGGGAAGAGACATGAAACAATAACATAGCCATTGAATTGAGCAAAAAGGAATTAAAAAGGAGACTATATTAATTTGTTATTTGTATAGGATCCGATTCCAAATAACTTTGGTGCCAAAGACTTTGGAAATGATAGGTTATGACAACAATTAAAAAGCCCTTATCGATCATTCTTTAATTTATTAGTGCCTTTAATTTGGTATCTTTGAACTTTGAATGGATCTTTCTAATCATCATGACCCACTAATCCACTTACCATAATTTTGGTTAAGTGGCAAGTTAAGCTATTAAGGGGAAATTGACATCATTAGCCTGAACTATGGACGGTTTTCTTTAAAATGTCTCATATTTTAATTAACTCAGAAAGGTCCCAATCTTTAGGGTTCTATAATCTCAAAACGGTCCCTACTCAGAATTAATAGTGATCAACCGATTAATATACCAACATGAAAGAGGGTGGAAAGGCTGGTTTTTGGTGGCTATATATTAACCGGTTGAGCAATTTAAGTATGCATGAGGACTGTTTGGTTATGGTTCCCGAATTAATACAAAGTTGGGACTTTTTCCGCCCATAGTAATGATATATGCAACCCCTAGGGTCACAAATAAACATCTAATGCATTTTCTAAATTGGAAATAATTTAGAATCAGCGGCGGATCTAGAAAAGTTTTTAGTGGGTGCAAAATAAAAATTACAGATTTTAGTGGGTTCAAATAATTAATTTTATAACAAAATTTGAAGAAAATCTTATAAATATAAAGAAAATTTTCTAAATTTTCATAATTCAAGTGGGGTTAATTGACCCCATTCTTTCTACATTGGCTCCGCCCCTGTTCTAGCATACTAGAAGTATGTGTCAATAAATGTAATTAATGTTTAGGATATATAGACTAATGTTTCTACTTTTACATTTTTATATGTAACTGCATATATCATTTTCCAAAGATTAACTAAACAAAACAAAATAATGTTTGATTAGAAGTATGTAGGGATTGATTGAAAGGTTATTATGACAAGACACATGTTAGAATAATAGATATCATAATTTGGGAAGATAAACTTGAACGTTCTACCATTGAAAGTGGAGGAGTGATTTGAGGAGGTGGTGTGTGGCCTTCGTTTCTAGGCAATGTTGGTGGTGTATCTATCTCCATTTTGGTTGGTAAAGAGTAACATCTACTTTTATTTATTTAAAAAAGCCCTATTCATGTCAAATAGCTTAGTCGGTATTCGAAACAAATCCATCTCTATGAAAAAATAATGTTATAAGCGGATGTTAAATGGCTTAGTCGGGATTATAGTATAATCTTGTTATGTATTTAGAACTTGAATTGAAATCATCTATGAAAAATTAATGTTTTTGATTATAAGCAGATGTCAAATAGCTTAGTCGGAATTATAGTATAATCTTGTTATGTATTTAGAACTTGAATCTAAATCATCTCTATGAAAAATAATGTTTGAACTATCACTAAAGAAAATATCATTTTTTAAGTACTTGTTATTGAAGCTTAATGTGCACATAAAATATTTTGTTAATATTTTTGAAAGTTCTAATTAATTGGAGTGTTACGCGTTCATCAATATTTATATAAAAAAAATGGACTATTATTATGAAAAATAAGTCGTGTAACAATGATGACATGACATGCAGACATGCTTATGTGTCATGATTTAAATTGGAAATTAAAATATTTAACTTATATAACCTATTATACATGTTACAAAAAAGTAGGAAAATCTTAATATTCTAATTTGTTTCCTTCTTTATATCGACTACATATTTACATATTTTAATAGTAAAAATATTGTATGGATAGTAAAAATATTCTGATGACGCATAATCTACGTGGCGCCTATATATACCAATTACACTCCGACACATAAGATTGCGACCTTTATCATCATCCTATTATTATTGCAATGGTTGGTATTAAGCATAGAGTAATTGATATGCGTTGATTCTGTTATAGGTGATCGACGTGTAATACTACGTATAAAACAAAATGTGACAGAAAACCTGGTGGGAAAAAAACAAGTATTTAGGAATATAGGATTATACTCCCTCTGTCCCATAATTATCTTCCTATTTGACCAAAAATACGGATTTTAAGAAAAGTGGAATATAGTACATGAAAAAGTAGAATAAAGTACAAATGATGATTGAGTTGTATGAAAAAGTGGAATAAAGTAAATGTGAAAGAGAATATAGTACATGGGAAAAGTGGAATATAGTACATGGGTGGGGTTTTCAATTCAATTTTAATTAATATAGTACATAAAAAAGCGGGGACCTTAGTAGCCAAAATTAGAAACAGAAAGATAATTTTGGGACGCTCGTTTAGAAAAACAGGAAGATAATTTTGGGACGGAGGGAGTAGGAGTAACTAATAGGAGAATTATCATTCAATCACTTAATATAATCGATTAGACTAACTATAATAGTGAAGTATGACTTTATAAATGAAAAAGTTCAACTTCGTAACCTTTCAAGTTTCAAATCAAATCTCACTTCAACTCCCTTTGTTTCAAGATATGTCACATTTTTTAAGATTGAACTTTGATCATGAATTTCTCATAAATTTGGAAGTAATTTCAATACAATTCAAAAACTTCAATCATATACTTTAAGAGAAATTTACTCTTAAGTTTACTTCAAAAAAACATAATAACATAATATCATGTTACGTATATATTAGAAAGAGAGTAAAAAATACTAGTATAACTTAAAAAAACTTCTCGCTTTGGCACATAAGAAAGCAATATAATGTATATAAGAGCATAATATATCAATTTCTACTCTCACAAAAATACTCTAGATTTACCGGTGTGTTTAATGTTTGCTAATGGCTATACACTTAAGGTACAATTATACTCGGGTTTAAGTAAAAACCCTATGAAAAAGGTATGTAAATAGGAAAGGTATTTTTCTTCCAAAAATAAGATTGGTTTGTACTTAATTTGTAGTGCAATATATTGATTTATAAGATATAAAAGATTCTCTTATGATTACAATATCCAAAATCATTCTTTTTTCTCATTCGAGTTCTAAAATTTCTATGATTAACTTTTATTTATGATAGATGCTATCAAGACTCAAGAGTGCGCACATTTATAAAACATGCTTTAGAAATTTTAAAGTCAATGATAACCACTTTTACTCACCCTTCCTAAAATAAGTAGTGGTGCAAATTTAGGGGAAGGTCAACTTTAAGTTAGGTCATTTTAACAAGATATCTCAATGTAATTATACTTGAATAGTTTCACTATAGGGTGTTCTAAAATTGGATCCATTTCTCTAATACATAAATGTTTAATTTTTACCAATTTTGGCCAAAAGATAAAAAATATGTTTAACTACTAAATAAAGCAATTTCTTATTAAGCCGCTCCTCTCCCTTCCTCATCTCCTTCTTTCTCTAGGGTTTAGGGTTGGGCGTGTTCGGCGGTAGCGTTTGATGTAGCGGGTAGCTTTTTGACCTAGTCAAGACACTACTTGTAAACGGCAACTTTTGTGTAAGAGCGTCTTATAGGAAAGACCACTTTGGTTGCTTAACTAATTGGTTACATTGCTTAACTAATTAGTTCTTTTACTTAACTAATTAGTTCCTTTATTTAACTAATTAGTTCTTTTACTTAACTAATTAGTTCATTTACTTAACTAATTGATTTCAGAGCTTAACTAATTAGTTCAAGTAAGTGGTCTTTTGTGTAAGATCGCCTTATAGGAAAGTTTGTAACTTGTAAAATATGTAAGTGTTTGGTAAAGTAGCGATTTATGTAGCGGTTAGCGGTTGATATAGCGGTAGGGTAGCTTTTGTCAAACGTTAAAATTAGTAGCGTTTAAGTTAGCGGGTAGCGTTTGACAAATTTATAATAAAGTTTTAATAATATTCTTGCTTTTATTTTTATTTTATAATATCAACCGCTACTTTTACCGAACACTCATATTAGTTACCCGCTACTTTGACAGCTAACCGTTACCCGCTACTATTCACCGCTACTCGCTACTTTAACCGCTATCCGCTACTCAACCGCTAACCGCTACCGTTAATTTTGCCGAATAGGGCCTTAGGCTGAAAATTAGCTATATAAGACTCTTTCTCTTCAATTTTTTTTTTGTTTTTATTTGTTGTGAATTTCAATAAAACTACCTATTTTCAGTGTAGTGAATGTCCCTTTGGTGGGTTTGACTCTAGATAAATTTTGTGTATTTAGTTTAGTACAAGAATTCTTTAGTAAAACTTTGTACAGGATTGAAAAAGAGGTCAATTATTCGACCACAATCAGATGAAACTCATATTCATTGAATAGAAATTAATCCGAATGACTCATCACCTCGACATGATCCTAACCAAACTCAATAAGAACAACCCATTAGCCACCTCTAGTCTATTGAGTAAAATTTATATTGCAAAACTACTTCAAAAATAAGGTACGACAATGATGGTATATAGTATTTATATTGTAAAGCTAACCAATACATATCGAATCAAATATTTCGATAAATTATCTATGGCAATTGCAAAACAAAATTGTCCTACAAGTAGTAAATTAAGAACAAATACTTGATTAACCGAAAATATGTCAAAACACCAAGACTAAATCGGTATCCATACAAATGATGGTGTGGCTCAAAGAGGCATGGATGGGCTCGACTCTTTCACTATTTAAGCGTGTCAAACCGAGAAAGATGTAGCTCGCTTACACGATAATTAGAATGGCGCTTCATAGCCTCGCTACTTTTTGTACAACAAGCCGAGTTTACATCACAAGTGAGTTCTTGGATGGTGCTTCAACTTGAGCTTACAGGATCTGTATTGTCCAGTCATCGGATATACGGACATTAGGCTTGCGAATCGTCAGAACAGATACGACCCGAGACCGTTGAACCCGAAGTGGGCCCATCTCGATATCAACCTCGTTGTTCGAAGGCTCAACGAGGGCACTTTTTGGTCGAGATGGGTGCCCTAAAAGGATTATCCTTTCAACTACACATTCCGTTGAATATAATCTTCTATCGTTGTCTGAGGGTGCCATGTTTATAGAAGTAAGCTTGCCATCAGAGTAAATGAACCTGCGGTGAATATAGGCACCGCGTTGAAATTCAAAAGTCTTGCCATCGTCAACATAAAGTTCCCCTTCGGCTGATTGAGAACTATTTAGAGCTATCACCTGAAAACACGCACCAGAAATAAATATCATGGGAGAATAATTGGGAGAAATAAATATCTAATACTGGGAGACTGATCAAAGAAATTAAGCCCAAATCATCCGATTATGAGTTACTCCCTCCGTTCCAATTTCTATTATTGGCGTTTCCTAATAAGTGTTCACTTTCCATTTTTTGACACACACTTTTCCCACTTTTCCATAATTCATGATTGCTTTTTCTTACACATTTTACACTTTTTCATCCCCACATCCACTTTTATTTGTACTTTATGTCTTTATCAATAAACAATTATCTACTTTATACTTTCCCAAAAGAACACTCATTCTTTTTTTTTCTTACACACTTATTATTTTTCTTAAACACCGCGCATTCTTCAAAATAGGACACTTATTTAGGAACGGAGGGAGTACAAATTTATAACGGACTTCCTCTCAAACAAAAACAAAAAAAACACAACTTATGGTCTCAGTTTGCTTCTAACCATCCTAGGTCTTAGGAGAAAGAAGTGATGCAGCACAATTAGGTTGCTTCTTGCTCGAATAACTCAGAATAAAAGGATCACAATTAGCGGAACAGGAGGTCAATTTCCACAGACAACCATTAATTTGCCCCTCCTTTTAACTTGAATATTTGTTACTAACACAATAGTTTCCAAAATTGCCAAAAATAATCTAGTAAACTCAACCAAAAACAAGTATGTTGTTGTTTTATCATAGAAGATAAAAGAACCTACTGTACTCTGCATCATCATGCAAATGAGGTGACGCGACTCAAACAATACAAATATGACGAGTATTACATCAAGAAGGTTCATCCACAGCTGTGAATAATTCAAGATTTTTTGGTAAAACACCCATGTCAAAATCAAGCACTAAAAACATATCAGAGTTTATGGTTCAAAGGCAATCAGAGGAAAACGAAAGTGACAGCACAATAAAATTCTTGCATGCTGTTATGCTGAAATGATAAAGGATACAGAATGAAAATTCCCTAGCGCTCTTATTTGACCTTTTGAACTTTTTATAATTTCGATTTGACTGTTTACAAGAAATTTTCCTATTCCCACTAACAGCTACATCAATACCATCAAAAAACTAACAGCCACCTTAAGCTTCATATTCTGTCGCAAATTAATTTCAGTGCGCAAGATAAGACCTTTCCTTGTCAACTGTGTTGCAAAATATTCCACCTTGTTTGTCCTAATAGAAATACTTCCTCTGTTTTTTATGGTTGTACCATATTTAGTATTGACTTTTTAACCATTATCTACGAGTAAAAAGTTCATATTTTTTTAAGATTGGGAGGAATCTGAAAAGGCCCACATGCCTTTTTTTTCCTTATGTACAAATAAGGACAGTGAAAGATGAAAGTGAACAGTGCATAAAGTGAACATGGCACAACTTAATAAGTACAGAGTAAGTAACACAATCTGTGAAATGCTTAAAAAAAATGGTAGAAGAATAGTGGGTGGAGCATTGGAGTTCTACATTAACCGCACAGAGTATAAGCATAGAAAACAGTTCTCTGGAACATCCGAAATAGAAAGTAGGATAACTAAAGTGAAACAACGGGTGTATAGAATTCAAGACAGAACCTTCTCTGACAGTTAAATAACAATTTCATTATGAAATTAAAGTTAGGCACGCGAAGCATACCAATGTATACGGATCATTCACCATCTGTGTGGAACTTCGGCGGTAGCGGTCCTTCCTGGGTATGATGGTACCTGCTCTTTGAAAAGCTGGAACACCTTCATCAGACACTTCCAATTTATGGATCATACCTCCTTTGTATGTGGTTCCTGTTTTCATATCATACCAGTTTTGTTCTCCAGGAAGATATACTGATGTTTGCTTAGTTTTCTGGATAGGGACATAAGATGCAGTTGTCATAGTTGATCATGGAGACTTGTTAAAGGAAAAATAGGTACTCTACCATGATATTAACAATAACACAAAAAAGATAAAAGGAAAAGAAAAAGACTGAAGATAGAAAATCACTTCAGTGGAGTAACAAAAACAAACCTCGGAGTACACTCCTTGGACCAAAATACTGTTTCCAACCATAAAGGCTTCGTCATTGCTGAAAGCAGCTTCGTCAGAGGGGAATTCCATCCACAGAGGACGCATCACTGGAACACCAGTTGTGTTTGCCTCTCTAAATAATGTGTAGAAATATGGGAGCAACATATAACGAGTGCGAATTGCATCCCTCATGAGTTCTGTGTTACGCTCTCTACAATAAAAAGAGAATTTTCAAGAGCTTGCTCAAAAAGACAGTGAAGTAGCAAGAATAAGTAGATTAACAGATAAATTTTGAAGAATGGTCAGTCAAAATTCAATTCTCAAAGTACTAAATCAACAACTGACTAAGAGCAACGTATAAAAAAGCTCAGGGTGCATCAAGGCGATTCAAAATTCCCTGTGCCTTGAGAAGTGAGGCGCACAAATGAACAGTAAAGTATGCCTCAGTGTATGCCTCTTTGAAATCGCATCACCTAGACCATAAAAAGCTCATGACACCTAATGCCTTGCACCTCAGCGTCCGAGGCATGTTTTTTAAACATTGACAAAGAGCAAGATATTGTTTATCCCATGCCAAGTTCCTTAACAGATTAACAGGGTTTGTCCACCAAATTAAAGGCAGAAGCCTAAATTCTTAAGCCTTTCATGAAAATGCACAAAACAACCTAAGCCAGCTACAATCCTGTGCTCCTCTCATATTTGAGAAAAGAAATACAGAATACTAAGTGTTTTTTTTGAAGAGAGATCCAGCCAAATCTTAATAGAGTTCTTCCTCCATTCCTGATGGTTTGGAATATGAATCTTGAACCCTTGATAAAGATCACATTTTCATTCTCCGCCTAAACTGCTCCCTCTTCCAGAGTCTTGTAGAATAAGGTGAATACAAACATGCAACAACTATTTTTAACTTCACAATAAGTACCTATTATCAGATTAACAAGCCTTCCAGATTTGATATAGAATAATACAAAGTCAAAGAATATGTCAATATATATACTCCCTCGCTGTTCCTTAATGTTCTACTCATTTTCCATTTTTGGGTGTTACATAATGCTCTACTCACTTCTACTTTAATTTACATTAGACAAGCACCTTATATTATCTTACCCCCTTCCCCCCAAAATATTAACACCTTATATTATCTTACCCTCTTCCCCCCCAAAATATTAACACCTTTCCTTTTACTCTCTTACTTTATCCACCTTTTTGTTACACCACTCACCTTTTTACTTCATTACTCATACTTTATCTACCCTTATCATACACCCACTCGCCTTTTTCAAACTTTCCTAGCAGGTAGTATATATATACACATGCTGACACTATTTTGGCTAGTTGGAAATTGGATCTACATCGCATTTACAGCACCAACACCAACAGAGCAATAATAGCATTACCACTACCACCACTATATGCTGAAACTATCCCTTTCAAGTAACAGTCAGAGCCACCTCTCTCACAATTCCACTTTCAAGATCGCCTAGGCTATAGTGCATCAGAACTGGAGAATTTAATGAAGTTTGGCAGAGGAAAATCATAGAACAGAATATGAGAATCTGATCAACTCATAACCGGAGGGTTTGATTGAAAAAAAAAATGCCTTAGAAGTAAGCACAATGGAGTTTATGTTGACTGAACATAACATCATGAAGGAAAATTAGGTGAAAGGATTTAACAACAGAAATTCAACCATCCTAATTAAATTTGAGATTAATAATAGCTTCATAGAACAAATAGGCATGTAATTTTCAATATCATTTTTTCTTATAATGTACAACATATGAACTAAAAAAAAACTTTTAGAATGAGAACAAAGATGAAGAAGACAGCATCAAAGAGTCACAACAAAAGCAACCAACAATCACCACCACCAGCAACAATAATGTGATATATGAACTTTTAAAAAAAGACTTTTCTGCAATAATAAAAAAAAAAATAGGTCAAGAAAATAGAGCCTGAATCAATTTCAGTAACATATGTTAATCAACAAAAACAAAGTGATCAATAGAGGATGTATCCCTAAGTTAACAAAGCATTCCTGATGGATTGGTGCAATCATATATGTAGGAAACTAACAACAATGGGCTTAATATATGAAACACGGAATCTAGGATATTACTTTAGACTCTGGGACAGAGTTAGAGATATATATATAGAGAGAGAGAGAGAGAAATGAAGAAAAAATTTACCCAAAAAGCCATGGTTCCCTTCTTTTTGTATCGTGATGGGCATGCCCACGGAAGAAAGGATAGTAAGCACCCAATTGATACCAGCGCACCAGCAATTCAGGTTCAGGGTTCCCAAAAAACCCACCAATATCAGCACCTACATGAAAAGATTGTAACTGAGAAATTGTAAAGTGCTAAGATGTGTTTTCTAAGAGGAAGGAGCTTAATTACCAGAGAAGGTTATTCCTGTCAATCCCATGGCTAAAACCATGGGAACTGAAACCCTAAGTTGTTCCCATTCAGCTGTATTATCTCCAGTCCAAACAGCTCCGTATCTCTGACTGCCAGCAAAGAATGCTCTTGACAAAACAAAGGGTCTATCCTTCCCCTCACCTCGCTTCACCAGTCCACCATCTGTGCCCATGTGAAAATAATATCCATATGCATTATGAAGCTCCCTGTGTTCAACACCTCCAACATGCAGTGCATCTCTAGGCATTGTAACCTGGTTTCCACAAGATATCAATTAAAACCAGAACCAAACTATTAGGGAAGAAAATTCATGGGATCATAATAAACCAGCATGCTGCCTCAAAGGTATAGGACCAGAGGTGGAAAAATCAAATCTATGGCAGTACTGGCACACTACATTATCACACATTCTACAGAACCAGATTATTTTTTCTTAGGAAGCAATCATACCACGATTTCTTATTCCTATAAGAAATGAAGAAGATTTGCTAGCACAAATATTGAAGACTAATATCAAACAAGTTTATAAAGGTCAAAATCTAGTTCTTGATTACAAATCAAATGACAAGATCCACAAAAATCAACAAGTTGCAGGCAACGATTTAAAGTCCAGAAAATACGAATAGAAGAAGGTTTCAGGAAGAGGGTGTGGTGAGGAACTTCATCAAAACATCAGTCCTTTACCTGTAATAAAGATGGACCAAAACCAGCATGGCCAACCCAAGGGCCAAGGGTTCCGGTTTTAGTACAAACACTAGCCAAGACTAATTAAAGGGAATGGGCATAAGAAATAGTGATTGGAATATATCTCACACCACACAATTTTTCTAAGAATAAAAGAGATAATAGACGTAAGAATCAATTACTGGAATTCACTAAATAATTTAACTCCTTTGCTTTATGATCAAATTATCTTGGAAATAAATGGCTAGTTTACCAAAAATTTGCCTTCATTAATAACCTACCTCTACTTTTTACTTAAATAAAAAACCTACTTGCCCATTTTCAGTAATGACAATATAGTCATTTGTCATATGCTATAGCATTAGACTAAGAATTGTTGACCATAATTATTCTTAATTATCTATCAGACATGGAAATATAAACTTAAAACTTTCTATTCTAAATCTCATTCTCACATTAACAAAAACTCCCTCAGCATCATGAACTTATCTCTATAATGTCCCAGAGGAAAATTTCATAAACACATCTACAGCTAACACATTAAAGAAGCAGAAATGTATACTATATGTGAAGAAATCAGTATAAAAATTGAAGAGGAGGCCATTGACAAAAAGATACCTCAGGTCCATTAAATACAGATGGCTCGTTCATGTCATTCCAAATATATAATGAGGGTGTTGATCCAACATAATTCTTGTTGGAGAATTTTTCAGCCCACCACTCCCTAACCTCTGGACTCAACATATCCAGGTACGAGGAGGAACCAGGCCAACACCATCCATCATAATCCTTTCCAGTTGCATCCTTAACGTAATGCCCTTTGTCTGAGGCTTCTTTATGAATATAGTAGGAATCTTCCCGCTTTATGTGTGGGTCAACAATAGTAACCATATGCCTCCCCTTGCCAGCCAACTTGTTTTGCATCTCCTCGGGATGGGGGAAAAGCATCCTATCCCACGTGAAATACTTCTTTCCATCGGTATGTTCAATATCAAGCCATAAAACATCATACGGGATATCATGCTCATCAAATTTCGAGTCAACATGATAAACATCCTCCTCATCCCTATAGTTCCACCTACATTGGTGATAAGCTGTGGCAAAATGCTGTGGCATTGCAGGCATCCCCGTAACAGACACATACTGTCTAACTACATCCTTAGGCCCAGGACCCACGAAGAAAAACGCATCAATAATACCAGCTTCACTCATCCACAAAGTATCAATTCTCTTCTGATCAGAGGGCAGCGAAAGCCTCGATTCCCCGGCATCCCAACCATCCCCAAGAACATCAATCTGCATTTCAGCAGCATTCAACCAAAAGAACCCGGAAGTTCCCCAGGCCTTACCATGGGAAAGCATGAACGGTATCGACCCATACAACCCGAAAGGCGACTCATGAAGATACTCAAACACGTCCAAATTGAAAAGCCTATAAGGTTCAGAAAATTCAATACCAGGGCCTCTAGTAGGCTTAAGTGCAAGACTAGTAGCATGTTCAGGGATACCATAAACAAAATCAGCATCATAAAATGAAACATCAAAACTAATAGATTGAGGACCATAAGGTCTTGTATCAGTATGACTCCTAAAATTCTCTTCCCAACTATCACCATCTTTTTTAACCCTCAATTGTTCAAAATCAAACAAGCCATGCGAATTAACTGAAATAACACGGTTACCTCCATTGCTCTCTCTCACAAAGATCTCGAAAGGGTCCTTTCGGAGCACGCCTTCATACCCATCAGCCAAGTAAACAACAATGGAGGAATCCCCATCAATCTTCACCTCAGAAAACCGCTGTAACCACAACTTTTTGTCCAAAAAATCACTCTCAATCACACTGGGAACCTCAAAACGCTTCTTGGGAGGATTTAGGGTTTGATCTTCATCAATCTTAACCCTCAAAATCCCATCTTGATAAGCTGAAACCCTCAAAATCAAGGGTTTTTGGACAAGATCTTCAACCCCGTCTTCCTGATTCGATGAATTCGTAGAAGCTTGATCAGTTTGAGGTGGGGTTTTGGGGATCAACTTCGCAACAAGATCGCCGTCGGAGATTTCAACATCGGTGGCGATTAACGAACAGGAATTGGGTTTTCGAGAGCGAGCTCGATTGCAAAATGGGGTTTGATTACAATTGCGAAACTCGTCTTTCTTCCACGAGGAAACCGAGGTGAGGAGGAGAGATAAAGAGAAGAGGAAGAAGAGTGTGGTGAGGTGGGGTTTGAAGGAATTCATTTTTCTTCTTCTAAGAGCTAAATTGAATTCAAGGGGTTGATCATAGATTCATAGTTAACGGGTTTAAGAAAATGGAGGCAAAGAGAAGAGAAGAGAGAAAGAGAATTGGTGAGGGGGTCAGTCTAGTCTAACTGGTTTTTAGTGCTGGGGAAGACGAAGAAGAAATCTTCAGGCTTGAACCATGTTACAGTTTCGACTTTCGAGGCAATCCTACTATTTTTTTCCTCTATTTTTTTATACTAATTTTAGCCCGTGTCATATACGGATTTTATTAAATTGAAAACTCCTATTACAACTCCAATATCTTATATACTATTAGATTAAATTAGTGTTTGATTTTGAATTGAATTTGATTTTGGATGTAATTGTATATATATTAGTAATTAGTTAATTAAAATATCTACCTGGAAACTAGTGGAGTATGTATTTATGTGGCACTCGACTTTTTGAATTCAAACATAATCTAGATTTCTTATTTTTCATTGGCTGAATCCATTAGATTTCTACGCTATGCTCTATTATTTGGATTAGTGTTTGACTTTGGCCATAATTTTATTTTAAATTAGTGTTTGATTTTGGATTAAATTTTATTTTAGATTTATTTTTAATTATTAGAGTATTTTTTGGATAGAGTTATACATATTAATAATTAAATAAATAAAATATCTACGTGACACCTAATTATTTATCTACGTGGCACTCGAATTTTTAATTCAAAAATAAATTAGAAATCTTAATTTTCATTGGCCGAAATCATTAGATTTCCTACGTGACGCTCTAATAATTCAGCAAATATGTCTCCTTTGTATATGTATATTAGATTGTTTTATTTTCCTAAAAAAAACGAAACCCTTTTGATAAGGCATACCTAACTCGATAAGGGGGAGGGAATTATCAAAAGACGAAAATCATAACAAGATAATAGGACAAGAGCTTCGTTCTCACCGCAAAGAAATTCGCCGCTTCCCGATAGCAATGAATAAACGAAAATAAACCCAAATTTGATAAATTCCGACTAGCATCCTCAACGAGACATTAATCTCCTATGGGACCTGCTAAATCTTGTTCATCGAATTGATCACCACCAAGTTATCCCCTTCTTTCTTCAAAAAAAATAAAATAATTTATCCCATTATTAATTTTTGCAACCCATTGCCACCGCACTTTTGATTCCTTCTGAATGTTGTAGCTGAAGCAAATAGGATGGAGTCCTCCGGATGAAGAGTTTTTGCTCCCACCACAAACAACGGTCTCACATTAATAAACCCTAAACGTGTGGTGGAAATTTCTCTTTTGGCACCATCGAAATTTAATTTGGAGAAATCGAAAGGAGATCGGTCCTTTTCTTTTTATTTTATTTTATTTTTTAGAAATCATGAGATTGGATAAAAAAATAATAATTCATTTTCAAGGGTTTTTATTCAAATTTCCTTAAGATTTTCTTCACCGGCCGAATACTATACTTGAAGACATTCTTTCATTATGTATTTGCTTTGATTTTATTGTTCGGAGTCATGTTAAAAGGGATGGGAATAGTGTCGACCATCACCTAACTCGTTTAATGCCTTACGGGATCGAACAAAATATGAGAAATCATAGTCCCAATGAGATCTTTCCGTATGTACTATCGTACTGATGGAGAAATTATCAATATAAGGCATTTCGACATTTCCCTCAAAAAATAAACATCCTAAAAATAAAAAATTTAAAACTACCGTATCAAATCTTTATACGTCGGAGTAATTCAATACAAATACAAGTACTACGTATATCGATTTTGCAAGAAACAACCTTTTAAATAATTTTTTATGGCATTACATCCAAGCTCCCAGATAACTTATCTTATAGCTCAAAGTTACATCAATCTAATTTGTGAAATATCAAATTTTTGCATTTGGTTTGCACAAGTATTACAAATAATGTGAGTAATTAGTTAAGCTTGTACTCCGTATGAGCTGAAAGGTTTGGCACCAACAGTTTCTTTATCATGATGATCCAGACACCAAAATAAGATGCTTCAAACAACAAGCACATAGCCTGATTTCAAGAGCCAAAAAGATGTTGGAAACAAAAAAGGGGATTGAGATTTATTCTTCAATTGAAGAATTTGCTATATTAACATAAATTTTTGGAGAAGTTTTTTTTTTTTTTTTTTTTTTTGGTGTTAGCACCCGGTTCACCCTTAGTAGCAAATCCGGATTTGGGGCGAGTTCTGGAAGGATAGGTTCCAATCCCTCCCAATTGTTGTTACGAGGGATCGAACACGGGTTCTCCCTACCAAGTTAAGCCCCAATCACCACCGAACCAACAAGCAATTGGTTGGAGAAGTTGGTGAAAATATGGAAGTAGAAGTAATTAGGGTCAATGCAACCATCACACTGAGTGAACGCATGAAAATGATCTGGTTGGAAAATAAGGTAAGGATTCAGTTTCTGGTTTGAACTATGAAATTACTCACATCTACACAATTACACTCTTAACAGAAGGAAAAAAAACATACTAATTTTTTATGAGGCAAAAAAAGATCAGACTAATAACTTCATTAAATACTTTCTAAAATTAAAATAGAGAATAAGTGGCTACAAGAATAATCGGATGCCTCAAACATGACATACAAGTTACAACAATTACATTTTTACACTACCAGCAGGACTGAAATAAAATGTAATCTTCAAAATAATACGGATTAAAAAAAATAGACCCTGTTAAAAAAAACTCAAGGCTTCCATAATTTCATGGTGCAGTCTTCACCATAGGTAGCAACGAGGTTTATGTGAGGATGGTGTGTCACACCGATTACATCTTTCTCGTGCACCTGCAATAATAAATGAAACAATGATCAAACCAGAAAAACAGATCTAACTAGAAACAATATAATAGTATGAAGCAATCAAATTTACCTTCATCAGATGTTCAAGTTTACCAGACTGCTGACTGAAACAATATAAATTCCTGCAAAACAACAGGGAAGAATGTTAGTAAGTGTAATGGAAGGGTTTTAGGTCACAGCATAAGAACTTCACTAGTAGAGAATACCTGTCTTCACCAACACAGTAAATCCACTCTCCTTTTGGTGATACACTGGCAGCCGCAAAGTCTCCGCCTTCTCTCTTACCAGAAGAAAAACTCTTCACGACCTGCATCCATCAATTTAAGTCAGATGACAATAATGAAAGAGGCTCAAATGTTGAACAACCATGATGTGAACACTGTTACAGCTTTGCTTGACTAAACTGCAACCAATTCTAACAGATGGATGAAGTCAATGAGGAGCTCCTCGTTTCTTAATTTAATCTCGTGAAAATAGAGTGGAGGGTTAAATATATCTATAGAACTTGGCAAGCTAGTTCTAATTTTCCAATATAAAAAGGGTTCAAGGTAATTAAGGTAAATAGTATTCACTTTGTATAGTACTTCCTCTGTTTTTTGTTTATTTGCCCCATTTTCCTTTTGTGGAAGTTGCATATTAGTTGCACCATTTCCTTTTATGGTATGATTTCACATGCTTTTTGGTGTCTTCACCGCTTTACACTTACTCACATTTTTCATTTACCATTGTTACCACTTACCTAACCCTTCCCCTCTCTTTTGTTTGTTATCGTATGGGCAATTCTGATATTTACAATTTTTCTTAATCTTTGTGCCCAACCCAAATGGTTCAAGTAAAAAGAACGAAGGAAGTATATTCTACAATAAAATCATATCAAGTTCTCTCACTGAGTATGCAGAGTCAGATTGTCCTTGTGCACCTGTGAACACTTCAGTTCTTACAGACCTCTTAATAACTTCACTGAGTGCTAGGTTAGACTAGCATGTGCAAGAGCATACCTGTCCTTGGAGTGTCATGATGTATACAGATGATGTCTTGTTGCAAACAACAACGTGATCCATATTTTTGGGAAACAAATGAACAGAATTTACAGAAGCATCTCCACCCTGGATTTCAGAAAGATAAAGGAATGATCAAGACATAAACTTCTACTCCACCCAAAAAAAAAAAAAAATCAAAGTATCAGAGTTTACCCTTAAAGGCGGTGGTGGTTTAAACGTCTGTAGACACTCGGTTGTCTTGACATCCCAAACCTGTCCCATGTATTTCAAAACGAAGACATGAAGAAAAAGAAGTGGAAGAGGAGAATAGAGCTTGAATCCAGGTAGCGAACTAAAAGTGTTTAATTGCTAAGGCAACTCACCTTGACTGTGCAATCACTAGATGCTGTGATCACACGGCTACCATCATGTGTAAATATTGCATGATTTACATAAGAAGTATGCCCACGGAATTCCTTTAACAACTTCCCAGACTTCAAACCATGAACCCTGAATTCAATCAATAACACATTACTGTAGGCGTCTAAAAGCTGTGAGACCCACGTATACAACCCATCAAATTGTAAGCCATACACTGGAAATTGATTATGCAAAGCTTTTGAAGCAAGACCACTAATTAAAAGGAATAACTGGCTGCAACATGTAGGGATAATGTAGAAGGAACTATAGAGAACAAAGATTACTACACTAAAAACAACTTCCTCACAGATAACCAGATTGTCAGCACTGCTTAATTTATTAGCTAACTGAATCATTCGAGTCATAAATGATGCAGGAGATCCAGACCTTGCAGTGCTGTCAAAAGATGTACTCAATATCTGACTTCCATCTCGAGAAAAGCAAAGACTTGTAACTCCCATAGAATGAGCACGTTCGAGGCGTCGCAAACACTGACCAGTCCTTATACGCCACACCTACACACATGTATAAGGTCAATCAACAGTTATTTGATTGTATGACACTAGTTCACCACAGTTCCTAAAGAGATACAACCATCCTTACTTTGATCTTTCCATCTTGAGAACCGGACGCAAGCATCTCTGAATCTCTACTAAAATCAGCACAAAGGACAGCTTCCTCATGCATCATAAACGTCTCCTGTCAATGTACACACGGAATCTGTATTCAATAATTTCCCTGATTGACTTATACAATTGAACCAACAATTAAAAAAAAGTATTCAACGTAATTTTTTTTTATTTTTTTTAAAAGTATTCAACAGAAATTGCCCTAGTTCAACATAATTGCCCTAGTTGAATTCTACAGAAATTGTAGGGAATTTCTTTAATCTCATTTGGCTTCAGCAATGCAAGATTACCTACTGAAGCGGAGTATTTTTCACCATCAATTTGATACATATCAATAGAGGAAGTAAGAAAAATGTTGTAGTGGAGAGGGTCACTAAATTCTGTCCCAGCAACCAGTACAATAAACAGATCATGTAAAGCTTAACAATCGTGGCAAAGATTGACTCCTATGAACATGACTTGAATTTCATTTGCAGGTTAATGTTGCTATTGCAACATTAAATGCACGGTTTGGGTTTGTTGTATAATCTGAAAACAGCTATTGGGCCCTAATAAAAAAGCTAACCGAAGTTGCATTAGTTAACAGGAAATTAAAAGCAAGAAATAATTATGACGTCTAAAACAAAACAAATCCAATTACAAATTCAACCATGATGAGAAACTTACATCAGCCTGGTACTGCAGATCTTTCTTGAGCTTCCCACTAACGTGATCCCATACCTGTTTTTCAAAAATATAAGCATGGATTCTACAATTAAAAGGATGCAGACAAGGAAGATATACTTACTATATTATACCTCAACAAATCCGTCAACAGAGCAAGAAACCAGGAACTGCCCATCAGGAGAAAACCTAGCACATTCTGGGTGACTTTTCTTCCCGAACTGCAAAATAGATTTCAATGAAGTAAATTATGGAATTTATCTTACATCTATAAAAAGTTTCTGAAGTCTAACTCTGCACCAATCTCATCTTAACAACTTTTCTGAAGGGAATTCATCTCCTCACTTTTCTCACATGAATGGTGCAAGAGTGGTGACGTAGTGA
This sequence comes from Spinacia oleracea, assembly GCF_020520425.1. Classification (NCBI taxonomy): domain Eukaryota; kingdom Viridiplantae; phylum Streptophyta; class Magnoliopsida; order Caryophyllales; family Amaranthaceae; genus Spinacia; species Spinacia oleracea. Next base: position 10,163,544 of record NC_079490.1, read on the forward strand.
TAATATATGACACATTCTTAGTTTCTTACACAAGTAGGAGAGTAAGAGAGAAATTGTAATAAACCTCCACCCAGAAGTCGATCTATGGAAACACATGGGAGCCCAAAACTTTTTTACAAATATCTGTGTATTCAAAGTGGCATTGAGTTCATATAATTATACTATCAGTGTCGAGATGCAAATTACGCCACATAAATTGTCATCGCCAATACTTCTGGCTTCTGATCAAATATTGCAAGTTGCAATACATGATATCGCCATTCTTTTCATCCATAGATTATCTCAAACTGCTTCATACCAACTTCAACTATCTTTTCCTCTCAAATCTAGTGGCAACTTGCTGAGATGAATGAAAAAGAAGAAAATCTCACTACTCTAACACGGGAACAAAGAAAATAAATCTTATATGGCGACAATTGCATAACAGAACACTAACTCATCATCCAAAACCGATAAGGCCACAACATAGGTGGGGAAAAAAAAAATCAGAGCGTAAGGCAAGCAGGAAGAATGCATATTAACCAAAAAAGACAATGCCGTCTTGTCTGTGCAGATGAATCAGTGCCTAATAGGTAGCAGTAGGCAGTAACTAGATTTATCAGTAAAATTATATTCAACAGAAATCACACAACTTTTCATACAAAGCATACAAAAAATAAGTATCAAAAAATAATTCACATTCAACAAAGGAACTAACAGCATAACTCGTTACTCATAAACATTGTAGCCAGCTAAAAATGTTTTGAGCTGACCAGCGAAACTGAGTGTACAACTAGCTAAAAACATCATAGTCAAGCACAGAGGTCATCAACATTTACAAGTTCTTTAACATACTATCAACAAACTTTGATATATATGAAGCAAAATATGAAATAAACCATGTCTACCTTAATAGTATGTGTAAGTGTTGTAGGATACATATCCTCGACATCTTGTTTCATCGCAGCAGTTCCACGAAATAAATCAAACTGTGTTCCGGGAGGAAGTAAACCTGACAGCACAGGAAAACCAGTTCAGTAAAAAGTTCAATCTAAGAGGAGAACAATATTTTTCAATGAATGAAAACAAAAAGTAAGATAAAAGAGTGACAACCATGGTAACATATTCAACAAACACCAAAATAACTTCTAAAATTGGAAGCCCTATCCGCATTCTAATGTAGAAAAAGCAGTTATTACGACGTGCTAAGATGTGCAGATTGTACGGCAAAGGCATCAATCTATGAGGAGATATGGGGAGTATACCCTTTTTCACCAATGAGAAGGTCTCATCCTCTAGGAAAACAATTCACAATCTTATGCTGACACAAGCCCAATTGCCCAAAGCAAGCTTTTATAATACGTATATTGATTCAATGTAAAAAGATTCCTGACAATGTTTGGTATTTGCATAACTTAAATACAGAAATAATAACTAAAATATTATGTACTCCCTCAGTATAGAAATGATTGGTGCATACTGCATTTTCCTTAATCGGCAATATTTTAATGATTGGTGCACTTTCTATTTATGGAAACTTTACCCCTTATATTATTATATCCTTCTAACACCAAAGACCCCACTAGTAATACTTTATCATTTATTCCTTGTCTTTTCTTTCCTTTAAATACTTTAATACCCTAATATCTTTTATTACAATTGTTTAATCTCCATTTACCCCCACTTACATCTTATTTTAATAAAATCAACTCACATTCATTAAACTACGTGCCGGTCAAATTGCACCAATCATTTCTATACGGAGGAAGTAACTCATTGCACTCGGTAGATATGTAATTTTAGTAACAACTAGTCTAACTCGTCTAACTCGTGCAGTTAAAGTTCAAATACACCTTCTCAGGAAACAAATTCTAATACTTACTCTATAATTACCACGCACATAACAAACCAGATGGAGAAATATTTTAACATGCTGACAGTTCCCTCTTTTCCATCCAAAATAAATAAGTTTCAGTTCCATAACATAAGATTCATAGTTCTTACTGACCTTGATGCTGTTGCCACTTCAAAGCTTGCCCAATCAAAGCCATCAATCGTGACGGTGGCACAACAGAAACTTCTGACGAAAGAGCTGAAACATCCAAAAGAAAAAAAAATGAAAAGATATTACTGGTGAAACCAGAGTAGATTTGTGCGAGCAGAGAATTTGGAGATATTGAGATAATAAGGCCCCTAGAGCCTAGGCGGCCTACTTCATTTGCATCACTACTATACATCTTTACTTCTCACATGAATCTTAATGTTGAATGTGTCAAGAATATCAAAAGCAAGATATGTAATGTTTTTTAAATAAAACAGAACAAAAAAAATTACAATAAAAGTCAATATAGATGTTCTTCTGGTAGAGGAAATATATTAATTTAAAAAAGAAGTATACAGGTCCACCTGAGTATGTATTGCCACAATTTCTATCAATAGTTTATCTTCCTTTCCCTTATTTACATAAAATAGACTGAAAATAATAAATTTCATTTAAATATTAATGTAAAAAACTCCGCATGAAAAACAGATTTTAAAAAGCCATATAAGAGAATAGACCACCAAGCCATAATGCAAGACAAATTGTGTGCCGATGAAGGAAAACAAACCTTGTGCAATCTGCGCACGTCGTCGTTCTTTAGTTGAATCTTGATACGCCTGTCAAAAGAATTCACTTTTGAGCTAAATACAGTTCCATTAACTCGGAAACAATTGCATTTCCACTTGCAAGAGTGACAATATGTGTAGAACATCAATATTGCAAGAACTAGGATACTTAAAAGAATAAAGGAATCAGGAACCTAAAGCAGAAAGTTAGCACACACAAGAAGTTTGAAGTGGTTATCAAACATGATGAAAACTCTAAGATATAAGGTAAGTGCTAGAAGATAATTATTTGCTTAACATGCTTTCCATGGAAACAGGACAGTCATAGGAACCACAAGTCCACCAATATAGATTAAAGATGACAGACTTTGGAGACTCAAATCCTTCTGTTCAAGAACTTAGTAGTCTTGGCTCCTCCTAGATGATTTGCCCGATAAATTCACTTTCAAAGGATATAATTAACCCAAAAAACTAAAAAATATGAAATTCACTCCAACGACACTTTAATTAACTGCAAGAACACCCCAGGCAACAACCACCCCCCCCCCCCCCCCCCCCTCGCCCCCAAGAAATCCCAAAAAGAAGCCAAGAAAAGTTATTTATCCTTGATGACTCATACACCTGTGTACTTAGAAAAATCCTATAACCCCAAAGCTTGCATAGCTGGACTGCAAATATAGCATGTCCACTAGATCCCCATGATCTCAAATGACATGTTGTGAAGTGAAGTTGCTAACTCGTGATGCAAATTGCAAACAAAGATATGAAATGCCATAGTTCCCCAAAGACAATACACACATCAGGCAAATGCAATGATCAATGCTACAAAATCCGCAGTTTTTTCCATCAATGTCTACCCTTTCCGAACAAGTTATCCTACAAAGGAATCAACTTCCTTTAGGATCCCAACCAGACAAGGAAAGGGAGGACATTAAGCTTTTGCTATGTTTACAAAAGAAAGGAACTAGAAAGTTATCTTTCCTTGAAGACTCATACACCTGTGTACTTAGAAAAATCCTATAACCCAGAGCTTGCATAGCTGGACTGCAAATATAGCATGTCCACTAGATCCCCGTGATCTCAAATGACGTGTTGTGAAGTGAAGTTGCTAACTCGTGATGCAAATTGCAAACAAAGATATGAAATGTCATCGTTCCCCACGCACAATACACACATCAGGCAAATGCAATGATCAATGCTACAAAATCCGCAGGCTTTTCCATCAATGTCTACCCTTTCCAAACAAGTTATCCTACAAAGGAATCAACTTCCTTTAGGATCCCAACCAGACAAGGAAAGGGAGGACATTAAGCTTTTGCTACGTTTACAAAAAAAGGAACTACATGCAAAAAGACTGGACTGCAAAGAATCTATCCAACAAACCTCTGAAAAGCCAAATAGATTTGGAAGCTCATCCTCCTACGGTCCTACCAATCAAGAGAATAACTTTCAAAATGGAAACTCCGAAAGTGAGCATTAACCTTGTTATTTGGTAGGACCACAATTGGAGCGTTAAGACACTGGTAATTGTAGATGCAAATAGAAAGGGGAAAGAGAATAGAAGCTACAATTCTCTACCCTAGACTCCTCTCACATCTTACTCTCAGAAACTGATATTAGTTTCCAACCAAGCAAATGAATTAATTCGATTCCCCACAAAAAATCACTAATTGGAGTTGAAAACAAGCAAATATCTTTACAGGCATCCCAAGAATTCTTGCAAGTCCTTACTTTGTTTTTAATCACTCGATTCAGAGGCAACCATGTCCAAGAGAAAACAGACATATATTATTCCTTCTATGTAGATCATCTTCAACAAATATGCCCAAGATAAGTTTTCTTACTCCTAGGTGGCCTCCCTTCGTTTACATGACAAGATGTCAACTAAAGGAATCCCATAAGTTCCCAAATTTTTAACAATCTAACAATCCTGAAAAGTCAAACGCAGCACAAAAGGGATGCTAAAAAGACAAGACAAGAATAGGCAGTAAATTCCCCATAAGTGCCATCTTTCACTCATTAAGCCGTTATTTGGGGATCCACAAAGAGACCATCTTAAAAGTAACTCCTAAAACAACCAAGGTACAATGGTAAATCTCCACTCTCCACATCATACAGCTAGATAGGGAAAACGCATCAAGGGGAGGCAGCTATGAAGGGTACGGGTACGCCTCCCAGGTGTTGTTTCCCGTACCGGGTACGGGTATGCCTAGGATACGTTCCCATGACGAATTCAAAGGGCGGGTACGCGGGTGACTTTTGGGGATGTCATCATACGTTTTTGGGGATGGGCTGAGTACGTTTTTTGAGAGGAAGGCACGTACCCAACAGGTATTATGACCTATGTTACTTCGACACGGCCATTTTGCGCTCGTACCCGGGTCGACCCGACGCGACAAGACCGGTATGAAATCCTTGTACGGTCAGTCAAAAAGGAAGAGGAAGAAGCATTTATTTTTTGCAATTTTCAAACTCTAGATCTGTTAATTGGGGTTGAAGATTACCTAATTTCTTGTTGAAACACTGGGGCTTTTGTTAGAAATGTAATTCCGAACATGGTGGTGTAATTTTCGTCAACCATCCACAAATGTTACTCGCCGGCGACAATGGAGAGGAGCGGCGGTGGTCTGGCCTTGTTGCGGACTTAGGGGAAGGGGAAAATGAAGAAGGTGAAAGAACCGGAACTTTCCCTATTGCAGATTGTCTTTTTTGACATCTTCCAACAAAGATTCTTTTTATTAGAAGAGGAAAGTACAGGGTGTACAGCTATAAAGATGAAAAGCATCTTTTATTTATTTATTTTGTTGTAAAGCTGTATAGATGAAAGGGATCTTCTTTTTATTTTTTTATTTCTTTTTGCCTTTATTTTCTTAATCCCCTTTTTGTTCAAGATTGAAGGACTTGGTGAAGTAATATTTCAAGGCTTTATTTTATTTTACTTTTTACTTATATTTATAATATATATATAGATTTTTTTATTCTCCATATCCCCGTACCCAATTTAAGACAGGTCCCCGTGTCTTCACATTTCAATTTTCTTGTTTAATTTAGCTAAATTCTTGTTTTTTTTGCCGAATCCATGCCGTACCTGTTTTTTGCATTTTGATTTTGCCGTTTCCCGTCCCCGTACCCGTTTCCGTGCAACATAGGGAGGTAGCTTCAGACTGACGCCGATACTAGATTTAAGATAATTCTAATATTTGAAAACACCTTAAATGCATGACAGTGGGTCAATTTTAAACAAAGAAGGTCATCTAAAAGCTTTAAAAAATATATATTAACTACAAACTGTAATAAAAAAAAAAAAAAAAAAGTACCTTCCTCTTACTCATACATTAGATTGCCAACAACTCCACACAATCCTAAGCTCCTTTTAGTACATTGACTATTGAGGGGCAATTTTGTTCATCCGAGATTCACTATTCTGAATAATACTAGAATTCTTGGAGCTTAGCTAAACTTCTTAGAACTTATTGCAGTTGCGGATTGAACTTGGGCAGCCCTCATTGAATTGAACTAATTTTTCCTAGAAGTTATTTTCTGTAAGTTGAAAGGACATATGACATATCCTCAAAGACTTTTACTAGTTTCAAAATGAGAATAAAGGTCATCAAGACAAACAAACATCCCCTACACCACCCATTCACCAATATGCAGAAATATGCCAACAACAAACAACAAACAATTCCTGTATTTACTTCCTTCACACGCTCAAAGCCCTAATGAGACATCATCATAAAGAACCAGCTCACAATCATCATGATATTCACCTTAATGACTATATTCTTCAGCTTACATTGTCTAGAACAAAAAAACCAGCTCATTCGCCATAGCAGCAAAATCAACTTAACCTCCAAAGAAGACTCCTTTATTAGATTGCCAACATCTCAACACAACCTTTATTTCCTGTTAGTACATTGACGATTAAGGGTGAATTCTATTCATCCGAAATTCACTAGTCTATACTACAATTATTGGATCTTGGCTAAAAGTCTAAGAACTTATTGTAGTCAGTGGCGGACCCAGGATTTTGGGCCAGGGGTGGCACAAAAGTAGACAAGTATTTCGTAGTTATAGAATATATACAAAAAAAAATGTTGTACGTTTTGGATTAGAGTGTAGTTACGAAGAGAGGGTAACTTGTAGCTACAAGTCGATGATTTTTTTACGATGTTAATTTTGTATCAATATATAGATGGTAGATCGCTCAAAGTTCAAATTAATTGAGATTTTTTTTTTATAAATATCTCGCTATAAGTTAAAAAAAAGTAAAAGAATCATAAAGAATTTTTTTTAGGGATTATTATTATCATAGAATAGTAACTCATTGATTTTATTTTGTTCTGGTCGAAACAAAATTTTCTTTAAGTGTAGTCCAACTGAATAAGAAGGACTGAAAAAATGCTTTAATTTGTGTAGAAATTTAAGAAGATAAAAAAAATTAAAGATACAAACAATGAATTTAATTATTAGAAACAATTAAAAGAATCCATCCAAAAAAACGATTAATAAAAAAGAAAAGAAAGACAAATAAAATGTCCAAATGGAGGAGAAACAAAATTAGAAAATACAAACAATGATTTTATTAGAAACGATTAAAAGAATTAGGAAAAAAAGAGACAAATAAATGTGCAATGGAGGAGAAACAAAAATTGCCTTTGAAGGGAATCGAACCCCAGATCTCGCGGCATCCAGGTTACTCTAATCGTGACTCACTGTACTGACCACTACAAGACCACTACAACAGGACCTATTTATGTGTCTTATCCGCGAGGTTAATGTATATATTGTTTCTTTTATTGCTTTTATAACATTTTCAGGCTTTTTTTTTTTTTTTTTTTCCGGGGTGGCACGTGCCCCCCCTGGCCCCAACGTGGGTCCGCCACTGATTGTAGTTGTGGATTAAACTAGGGAAGCCCTCACTGAGATGATACTTTTTCCTAGAACTTATATTTTACAAGTTGAAAGGACATATCCTCAAAGACTTATACAAGCACTGAGATGAACTAATTTTTGCTAGAACTTATATTTTATAAGTTGAAAGGAGATATCCTCAAAGATTTATAGAAGTTTCAAAATGAGAATAAGGGTCATCAAGCCAAACAAACCACCCCCTACACCACCCGTTCACCAATAAATAATTCCCACATTTATTTTCTCCACACGCTCAAAAGCCCTAATGAGACATCATCATAATGGCCAACTTACATCATCCTGGTATCGACCTTAATGATCATATCCTTCAACATTATCCAGAACAATAAACCACCTCATTCATTATGGGAGTTGTGTTCAAATCTCAAAATCAACTTAACCTCCACAAAAAGGACTCCCAGCAGTTGCAGAAGAAAGAACACCATCAAGCTTATAAGTAACAACCTTTGCCATGATTATGAATGGTGATGAAGAGACTAGTAGGCTTGATATAACTAACTTTCATACTTCATAGGCTGCCCCTAAGACAAGAGGGTGGCAGAAGTAAAGTTCCTCGTCACCAACAACCCATTTTAGGATTCTTATGCATCATTGAAAAGTACGCTAACAGAGGTAAACCCAACAAAACCAAGGGGGTTATATCGCTTCATGTTATAAACGATACAAAATTCATTGTTGTTTCTTTGAGGAAATACAAAATGCATTGTTGTTTCTTTGAGGGAATACAAAATGCATTGTTAAGTTATCAACATTGGCCTTGTTTGACAGTTAGTAGATAGCAACATTAGCACGTTCGAGTAACACATATCATATAATACTTACTCCGTTCCAATATTATTGTACCATTCTGGGAAATAGAATATTTGCTTTCACCAAGTACCCTATAACCTAACATTTTAAGGCTTGTTACTTTATTTAATGCTTTCAACCAGATGTGCAAAACCTACATGGTGCAATAATATTGAAACACGGGAAGTATATATTATGTAAATTACTTAATATGAGTATATGACCTATCATTAGTTGTTTGGTTCTGTAGAACACAACATTAGGACGTGAGTGAAATTATCTTCAAATAGTAAGTTAGCAACAAAAAGAAATAATTGATATTCTAAGGAGAAAATGTCCACTTTAACTTGGAGAATCTACTCTACCAATATGTTCCTTCAACCTAATACCCCCGCTAGAAACATGACAGTACATTCGTCACAAATTGGATATTGGGAACCAAAAAATACCTCATAATAAGTTTAGACCTAATCAGTAATGACATTGGTCTTCCTAACAATAAGCAACTGCTCAATAAAACCACTTATCTTCCCTTTCATTACCTTTTGGAAGAGTTTAATCTCCCTCCTGACTCACTTCACTTCATCTTCTTACTTACATTCTTCTTCCCTTTCAATACCCTTAAGAGTTACTTTCCGACATAGTTCCTCAACTAACAATCCACTGCTTCTACACTATCATACTATGCGCAATGTTCTTATGTTCCTCACAAACTCTACCATCATCAAAAACCTTTTTATTTCAAATCCAATGATCTTAATAATTTGTAAATAAAATTCTATACAGCTTAAAAAATCTAAAGTTTTGCACAAAGCTTCTAGAAAATATTCCAGTTGGAATAAGTCCAAAACTATGTTACCAAAACCAATAAATAATAGCCACCCACAAGTTCTTCTACTGAAAGAAACTGATCCCCACTTAGTGAGATGAAATTCCAAAACCATAGGAGGGTGGTTCACCATAAGCTTGTTACATGAAAAAAGCACCAAGCTGGAAAACTCCACAATCTACTTTTATGGTGAACAATGGAAAAATAATGAATCACAACCTCACAAGTAGCCTTCCTTTGACAAGCTCAAAAATCAGAACTAAACACTCAGTCATGCACATAATTCAACTTAATGTCCATCAGTACTCCATACTCTCATCGAAATAACTTCATTCTCCAAAAGTTCCACTTCATAAACTTGTTACTTCATCCTACTGTATTATTTCTGTCACTAGAAAATTGCAATCTCTCAAGGAGTCAAGGGCAGCAAAAACTTCATCCCCCCCCACCTTTCCAATACTCCATACCCTCATTGAAATAACTTCATTCTCCGAGATTTCCACTTCCTAAACTTGTTACTTCATCCTACTGTATTATTTCTGTCACTAGCAAATTGCAATCTTTTAAGGGCTGCAAAAACTTCATCCACCTTCCCCCCTCGGCCTGAACAACAAACTCCAAACAGATGTCTTTCTAAAAATTCTGCCTTTCTCAATACTCAACAATAATAACATTCACATAAGCTAAGGTGAAGGTCATTGTCATACATTTGTTCAACAATTCATATGCAATTCAATATACTGCTTCGTCAGGGTAAAGGACAACAACATAGTAATACATAAGCAAAGAGTGAAAACACTAAACAAGTACCTCTTAAAAGCCATTTTAGGAAATAAAATATTTGTTTTCACCAAATATCCAATATGCCCTTACATTTTAAGGCTTGTTACTTTAATTAATGCTTTCAACCAGATGTGCAAAACCTACATGGTGCAACAATATTGAAACTCAGGAAGTATATATTATGTAAATTACAGAATATGACCTATCATTAGTTGTTTGGATCTGTAGAATACCACATTAGGATGTGAGTGCCATTTTTTTCAAATAGTAAGTTAGTAACAAAAAGAAATAATTGATATTCTAAGAAGAAAGTGTCCGCTTTAACTTGGAGAATCTACTCTACAACATGTTCCTTCAACCTGACACCCCCGCTAGAAAAATGAAAGCACATTCGTCTCAAAATTGGATAATAGGATTATCAAAAATACCTCATAGGCTCATAATAGTTTAGATCTAGGCAGAAATGACATTGGTCTTCCTAACGATCCCCAACTATTCAATAAAACCACTTACCTTCCCTTTCGCTACCTTGTGGAAGAGTTTAATCTCCCTTCTCATTCACTTCACTTTATCTTCTTACTTACATTCTTCTTCCGGTCCCTTTCACTACCCGTAAGAGTTACTTTCTGACATAATTCCTCAACTAACAACCCACTGCTTCTACACTATCATACTATGCGCAATATTCTTATGTTCCTCATAGTATTTCTTCATGAAACTCTACCATCATCGAAAACCTTATTTAAAATCCAATGATCTTAATAATTTCTAAATAAAAATTCCATACAGCACAAAAAATCTAAAGTTTTGCACAAAGCTTCTAGAAAATATTCCAGTTGGAAAAAGTCCAAAACTATGTTACCAAGAACCAATAAATAATAGCCACCCACATGTTCTCCAACTGAAAAGAAATAGATCCCCACTTAATGAGATGGGATTCTAAAACCATAGGAGGGTGGCTCACCATAAGCCTGTTACATGAAAAAAGCATCAAGCTCAAAAACTCCACAATCTACTTTTGATGGTGAACAATGGAAAAATAATGAATCACAACTCACAAGTAGCCTTCCTCTGATAAGCTCAAAAATCAAAACTAAACACTCAGCCATACAGAGAATTCAACTTAATGTCTATTATACTCCATACCCGTCATTCAAATTGGAAAAGCATCAAGCTGGAAAACTTCATTCTCCAAGAGTTCCACTTCCTAAACTTGTTACTTCGTCCTACTGTATTATTTCTGTGACTAGAAATTTGCAATCTTTTAAGGCTGCAGAAACTTAACCCACCCCCCACCCCCCCAGCCTGAACAATAAACTCTGAAAAGATGTCTTTCCAAACATTATGCCTTTCTCAACAACAATAATCACATTCACATAACTCATAAGCTAAGGTGAAGGTCATTGTCATACATTTGTTCAACAATCCATATGCAATTCAGTATACTGCTTCGTCAGGGTAAAGAACAACAACATAGTAATCGATAAACAAAGAGTGAAAACACTAAACAAGTACCTCATGTGGATCAAAATAGGTCCGGACAAGAAGATGCTCCATCCGCAAGTACCTTTCTGGTTGCTCTTGCTTCATCACACCCATTACCTGGGTTTGCCTCAGAACCGCTCGGGCAGTGTCCAATTCTCGAAGCTCGATCATTTCTAAAACAATCTACCAAAACACGATACACAAATCACAAACAAACCCAGACCCAAAATCAAAAAAAATATCAAAATAATAACTTTAGAGAATGCCACACCTGCTCATACAAATCCTCTAATTTCTTCCTAGGAAGCTTAAGTTGAGAAACTTGAGGCAAAACAGCATCCCACCTCCCACTATTAACATCTGCAATGAATGTCTCATGACTATCCACTGTGTTCAAAGACACCTGACATTCGCTTTGTAGTGTTTGAAATGTTTGATTCAGCGAATTTTCTTTGCAGAATTGAAGCACTATCTTAATCACACTGCAATTAGCAAAAATTCGAGTTTAAAGAGTGAAATTTTGAACATAATTAACAAAAATTAATCAAATTAGAGCACATTGTTCTGCGAAATTGATTAGAATTAGAACATTAGCATAAAAAAAAGAGCATGATGCAGAAAAGGTGGGATTCTTACTCTCGAGCTTCAATTTCAAGAGTTGACATTGCTGCAAATCAAAAGCTTGGATGATGGTGAAAAAAATTGAAGGGAGAGAAATCGAGGGGTTTTAAGTTAGGGTTTTGTTGTGAATTTTTTGTTTTTTTTTTTTGTTCTTATTTTCTGCGAGATTTTCTGGAAAAGACGAACAACAAAGAGATGGAGTTTTGGGCTGAAGTGCGAGCCCAATCCAATGAACAAGAGAGAATTGATATATTCTGAGTAGGGGTGTAAGTGGATTGAGAAAAGTCCAAAGTCCAATCCAGTCCAGTCCAAATTTGTCGGACTGGATCGGACTTGAAATTTTTTGGATCGAACTCGGACTCAAATTACCAAATTCAATTATTTTTGGACTGGACTTGGACTCAACCTTTTGGAGTCCAAAAATCCAATTAAGTCCAAAGTTTTAAGATTTTATTTATAGATAAATATTTGTAATTTAAAAACTATTGTGAAATATGTGATTTTTGGGCCTTATTTACTATGTGCAACAAAAAACAACAAAATATTACACTCCATATAAAACTCATAACCCAAAAATATTATGTCAACCTCTTTCTCTTTCGCTTTCTCTCGTCGGCGGTGATGGTTGATTATTGAGTTTTAATATATTTAAAGTTATGTTTTTTTAAGAACTGAAACCCTTTTTTGGCTAAGTGTTTAATGTGTATAACATATTGTTATTTACAATTATATCTATTGCTTAATGGTTATTTATTTTTCCTTTATAAAGGAGTGACTTATAATATAGGTGTTAAATTATTTAATACCCACTATTTGATACTCGTGTACGGAGTATTTTATTTTATGTGTTAGAAAATTTACCCGGTAACAGAATTATTTACATTTATTTTCGAACCGTTTGAGTTAAATTTTTTTAAAAAAAAATAAAACTTAAATTATTATTTTTTTTTGAAAAATAAATTGGATCGAATCGGATTGGACTGGATTCGGACTCAATAATTTTTTTATGGATCGGATTGGATCGGACTCGAAAAATGTTTGGATCGGAGTTGGACTCAATTATCCAAGTCCAAAAAATTTTGGATTGGATTTGGACTTGGCAAAGTCCAATCCAGTCCATCCAATTTACACCCCTAATTCTGAGAACCGTCAAAAACTGACTCGATCCGACTGACATCCGACAAAAACCTAAATAACTCGGAAAAATTCACACATTCAATCCGTATGAGTACAATGATCAACCACAAATCACTTTCGATTATATTGGAACTGATTATACAAGATCCATAACCGACTGATGACCCTATTTCACATCCTTCATACACGGTTGGTATCGCTACTGAAAAACAAGAATATGGAGATAAAAAATGTTCAATATTTATTGTCAATTTCAATTTAGCTATATGAATTAGTATTTCATTATCACTATATCACTTGACGATTAAGATAACGTTTGCCGTACAACCGATTACTCGTATAACTTAGGTCATTAACTCAAACAGTACAATCATTTAGGCAAAGAAATAGTTTGTGATGTTTCATGCGCAGAGTACAACCGGTTGCATATGTAATTCATTCTCAAATATGCTCGGTGCAAAGATGATGACCTTTACAAAAAATAACATCATGTTATGGCCGCAATCCAAAGAATAAATGATAAATAATTCTTGTAAATAGGCTTCAAGATCATTACAATTTTTCTTTTTTACGCACATGAGCCACAAGGATAATACATTTGTATGTAAGCAAAAATAGAACGACTTAAAACTTGTTACCATTACCAGATTGCCTACAATCTTACACTAATGTCCATAAATTTATCCGAGCCATTTCTTCCTCTGTAATCAGGATGCAAAATATACAAACAAAATTCCTGTACAAAGACAACAAGAAGCTATTCCTACAGAAAAAACACTACATTCTTCTTCATTCACATATCACTATATCAGTCATCTTTCGCCAAACATAGACTCCAAAAGAGCAGCTTCCTCTTCCTGCATCACAAATAACAACAGTTTTTAATATTTGATCAACTACTAAATCTACGCGATTGTCACAAAATGAGGAAAATGACAAATATTTTAAGTACCACTAATGCGTTAAATTCAGTCTCTTCGTCTATGGTGCCTACAACAGCAGGGTCATCCAAAATATCCTGAAATGCAAAAACAAGGATGAAAGATGAGAAACGATCATCTCCGTTACTCGTACGCACTTTTCTAGTTGCAATTTCACTTCCAAATATCTCGTTTCTTCGGGTTTGGCGCGCAAAACACATCATGTGTATATAGAAATATAGTACAAAGTATAAAGACATGGCAGTCCCATTAGCTTTTTTGTATAAAGAACAATTTAAGAAGAAACTTACATCATCGGCAATTCTCAACTGGCCATTATCATCCTGCGCCAATGAAAAGGGGAAAATTATCATCTAACTCATCCGATATGAAAAGAATAGGCTGTTAGACAGGACATTAACATAAAAAAGTTTAAAAAAAAAAAAAAAAAAAAAAAAAGAATATTCTCCATCCATCGTAATTCTGTATGAATTTCGTAGCAGTTGCAAGGTCAAAGGAATATCTAACCAAAACCTCGAGTTGAAAATGTAAAGGGAGGTTGCAACTAAAGAACTCGTACCTTAACAGCGACGAAAAGGAGTGGTTCTGAAGGGGTGTAAACCATATAATGGATCCCATCCTGAAAAGAGCATATAGAAAACAAGTGATGAACACATATAACAAAATAATATTGTAGTAGACAACAAATATCTAATGTATGAAAGATGTTCTGTTTTTGTCACAGCCTGTAGACAGTTATTAGGTATGATAATGAGAAGGCTGGCTCGCAAATTTGCAAACCATTTGAGTTCGGCTCTAAAAACTTATCTAAGGCTTACTGCTACTTGAACTTGGACCATATTAGATTTTGAACCAATTTAACTTTGGGATTGTCATTAAACTCAGGGCTTGTCGAGCTTCTAGCCTGGAACCGAGCCAAGCCAATCCAAATTCGATCGAGCTTGAGCAGGCCTTTCCATACTCGGGCTTGGCTCGAAGATTTAGCACACGTAACAGTCATAGTCAACATTAGTATACTACTAAAACTTACCAAATGGAAGCAAGTAATCTCAACACCTTCGGTTGGCACACCTTCTACATCTTGTCCGTCATCTGCAAGCAGCATGTATCATCGACAACTTAAACCACTGAAGTAGAGTTTAAAGCACCCAAACTGGTTTTCAAACAAATTGTATGTTGAAAAAAAATTATAAAAACCAAGCGTTGTCCATCAGGAAGACATTCATGTGAAAAGGCATTGCAATCATTTGACTAACTTCACAAGGCACGCATTACAATTGCTTGCTCATCTTAATACCATAGTGAATGATCTGGCGTTATCCCCTTTACACGAAGAGACACCATGTTTTTGAAATTCACAATGTGCAGGCTAATTAAGACATTTTAGGATCAAAATAAGAGATCTTGAAGACCACAAAAATCAATCATCAAGTGAAGTTTGAATCGAGATCAATGATAAAGATGGCAGTCCCTAAGAAACATATGCCTCTTTTTTACGTTGCTCTAAGCACACAGAACTGGGAAGAGGACAACGTTGGAAAAATCAGCTATTGTAGCTGAGTGCTTGAGCTGATAATTAGGATTGTCTTAAGCTTACAAAACATATACTGGTCCAACTACATACGCTGGCTAATTTTTTATACATTGAAACTTGAGCCAAGTCTGGACCATCTTAGCTGAAACAGATAATGGATCCCTACACCACAGTGCATAATAGGCCAAGCTCATAAGTTCAAAATGGGGCTTACCAACTGAAAACATTTCCAACTAGACAAGAGAAGCTGAGATGCCTTTTTCCCAGACACCACACACACACACATCAGAAAAAGAGAAAGGATTTAAAAAATAAGAAAACGATGCTACCCATTTTCCTCTCCTATTCTCATAGATCGTACTAAATTGAGTATGAACAACTCAGTGTACAAAAATCTTATATTCGCATGGGAGATTGAGACTGTATCTTGGTACAGGACTATGCTACTGTCGAAGCCAGAAAAAGAAAATTAGGTTCAAGTAGAAGAAGGTCCACTGGTTCAGTAAGCAACATACCTGAACGGAAGTCAAATATGCTTTCTTCTGAGTAACAAAATCCTCCACGAGCTGTATAACAGAACCTGTCTTGCAAACAATAGAAGACATGAACCATTCCGAAAGAACTGATGATGCACATAAAAACAGAGATGAAGGGTGGTTTTTTTTTCTGCCAGAAAAGAAAAGCTCATTTCCTAAATCTTACCCACTATGTACCAAATGCATATGTATTTTCGCAAGTGCATAAGCTGCAGTTGGAAGGATAGCTTCAACTTCCTCGTCACTAACCTGTAAATATGAGATGGAAGCAAAATAAGGAACCTTTTCAGTTCTTTTCTTAAGAGAGGAAAATATGGAACTTGATAAAAAAAATGCCAACATCAAAGTAAGTCATCAACAATAATAGACGAAGAAACTAACTTTCTTGGCACTGATACATAAAAGGCAAGGGTAGATACCAAGAACACAATCACAAGAATCAAGTACCACGAGTATTGAAGCACCAAATAAGCCAAGCTACTATATCAGCAATCCAAATATACAAAGAAGAAGAGATTGAAACCAAAGGTGGATAGAACCTGAAACATTTCAAGTCTAAGTCTGCTATGTGTTGCAAAATCAAACTGATCATCCATCAGTTATGATATGGAGAGGCATAGATCAGGTGGAAATGACAGAGAAAAGTGTGATACTGATGCCATATCCTAGAGAAAACGAATGTGATGGTCGATGGGAACAACAATGACTAACAGAAAACGTGACTAAATTGGTTCAAAATTTAAAAACTAGAAATGGAAGGGTGAGAACTGAGAAGGATCAGGAACAAAAGGAAATCCTAAACAAATTGTACAAAGGCGAAAGGATAGGGTGCAAGACTGTGAGCAGTGAGCACACTAGATACTTTTCATATCAACAAGTACTAATAAAACACTCCTCCATCCAGAAGATAACCACATGTTGAGTAAAAAAAGGCACTCTTTGTAAATGCATAAAGCCCTGTGAAGCTGAACGTTAAAGAATTCCAACTTATATCTGCTGCCCTTACTCTTTAGTCCTTATGCCAAGAAAAAACAGTTATATTCTTCAATAGCATATGGTAATTCAAATAGCAGAATCCACCTAATATAGAATGCTAGCATTTTCCATTTGATAAAAAAAGTTCCAAAAATTCATAACTAAAGCATTAACAGGAGTAAAAAACTAGTTGGATAGTGCAAAAGCAGAGACATACAGCTGACCATCCGTCAATATTTGTGCTCTTCAAAATCTGAACAGGCCTGTGAAATAAAAACGTTCCTTATGCATAAACATCTCTAGCTAGAAAAGATGACATAAAGAAATAAAATTTCTAATATGGAATGTAACTTACGTATCAACTGGGCAGAGCAGTAGACAGTCATCCCCTTTAGAATTTGTAAATACTCTCCGTATCATACACTCCAATGGAAGGTTATTTGTTGGATCGACCTGTGCACGTAAACAACTAGTTAGACATCAAACAGACAGAGATAATTGTGCATATCACTGTATACGGAGCTCATTGCCTGAAATTACCATACAAAGTCGAGTAACTCACAATTACCAGAAGCTCAAGCTACTGACCAGAAGTAGTCACTACATAGAATACAGAATTGCTGGGATAAAGGAACGAAGAAATGGACTCCAAGTCAGACCAACATGTTCAAACCATGATTTCTTCACAAAATTTAAAGTCCATAGTTTTTTTACTCTACCCAATCTCAACTACAAAACTTCAACGATCAATTAACCCACCAAACAATCAACCCTTCACTAATCTTGCAATCCATGAAAGAAATCTAAGACCAAATTCTACCCTAAATTACCCCCCACAAGTTTCGGCTTTCAAAAGCAAACCCTCACAATATACAAAACACAAATAAGCTCCCTCCATCATCAAAACAAAATCACAGGTGAATTCATTCCCATTACCACCACAGGCGCCATTCATTACTGCCTACCAAACAAGCTGAAATAGTTCATTAATCTACATACTTAAACCAAAATTGTGCAATAACAAGAACAAGAAAAATACAACAAATTAAAGCAAAACATCACTAACATTAAGAGGAAATTAAACAAGAAACAATAAACAGAGTTGGAAGTGCACTCAACAATAATGGCAATTCGTCTCGGCGCAACCATAAGAACACGGCCTTGATCATCAATCACAAACCCAGCTGGTGGTTTTGGCAAAGGCAACGGAATATATACATCTGAACGCCTTGACTTCCCGCCAACACTATTTTCATTTTCTCTCTCCAATTCAAACCCGTCTTCAACCTCCTCCAAAACCTCCAATTCCTCAAAGCTCAAATCTTTAGAAACAGGTGGGGCCTTCTTTTTTCTCTTCTTATTGGATTTAACTGATGACCCACTTTGCTGCTTTGCAGCAGCACAAACAATGAGTTGCGCTAATTTAAGGGGTTTTGATGAAAAGGGTTTAAGGTTGGAAATGCAGATTGAGGAGAGAGAAAGTGGGAGGGTTTTAGGGTGTCGATTAAATGGGGTTTTAGGGATTGACAGTTGAGTTGTTGAAGAAATGGATAAGGCCATGGCTTTTTGTTGTAGATTTTTGCAGGAATGGGGTTTGGGTTTCTGCCGGATTTTGGTGGAAGGAGAGAAATTTGGAGGGTAGAAATATCTGCTTGGACTCCTAAAGATTTTTACAAGACTTTCTGGTCCTATTTTATACTCTCATACTGTGGCTTCGATATTTATTTCATCCGTTTCAAAATAATTTTACTCATAACATCTTTTAATACAGAGTATAAAATTACAACATTTTTGATATTTTATCATTTATTTAGTTTCACTGCGGAATAACTTGAAACATATTGGAGGAATTTGAGCATATAATTTTATCAATGTAATGTTTTTTTTCCTGTTTACGGAAACGTGGTATTGTTAAATTAGTATTTGTTGTCTATTTAATGAAGTATGGAGTATGTATCATGTATACATAGAGGTTCAATTGATGTTGGAACGAAACGCAATTTGGATTGTGGTAGTGAAGTGTGTGGTTGTCATGGTTGATGAAAACTTGAAGCATCGGATGTTAGTTTGTATCCTTAAAGGCTTAAACACAACCACATTCCTAGTTCTCTAGAATCCCGAATTTTCGGATCACGACTTTGAAAGAGCCGGCTATATAATTAAATCCAATATGTAAGTGTAGTGGATTTATTAATTTGTGACTCGAGGCTAAAGAAACTCGTGCTCCAATTTAACTTGGTGATATTACAAAACATGAAGGAATCCTCCTTTTTGCCTCGAGGTTCAAGCCCGATCTCGTTTTGGCTCGTTAACAACCCTACCCATATGGATGGTAACGATCATATTGCTTCATACAACCTTGAGACCAGAAATTGTGGATTACGACGTATTCTCCGAATTTGTTTCATAAGCAGAGCATTGTTCCAAATAGGGATATATCTATCTTATTCCCAACCTTTGAAGAATATCCTTCTTTATCGAGTGTGTGATCTTCTTACCATTGTTTGCCTAGAAAAATCTAATTAGGAGACATCATTCTCTAACAAATAGCTTTGTACATAACTCATTACATGGGAAGCCAGCGGAATAAGGATCGAATTAACGAGAACAAGTTTGCCAATTGTGTTAAATGAAAAGGTCACTATTTTTTTTTTCAAATTTTATCAATCAAGACTTAGGAAATAAATTTAGACATGAAAAATTCATAATGATTATGTGCCCAACAAACACCAATAATATTGAGAGTAGAAACTTACTTATTGTGCACAATGGAAGGATACATTGAATGATAACTACACATCTAATGAATTGGTATTCCACTACTAATCTTGAATGTACTAATTGTTTTCTTCAACCCTTCGCGCTAGTTCACTCTTTGGTGGCAGGGAATAACCCGAGTCACTGCAGAAAAGCAGCTGTTTCTTCTTTGTAAGATATATATAACTCAACACTCAAACCGAGGTTAAGATCCTCCCCATGCTAACAGAAACTCCGCGGAGTAGATTATACAGTTTAACTGTCATTTCAACTGCAAACTGCTTCAACAGCAAGACTTCTAACTGTTCCTGGACAATAACTTAAATCGAAATTCTCTTTGCTCAACTCAATGCTGCAGTCACTTCTATTTAAACAAACCTGCAAAATGATAATACAGCATATTGGGATACTCTTATGCTTTAGTGAAACAGCTAAAGAATTCAGGAAGAAAGTTGTTTGTTTTTCACCTTTTCCAGCACGGAAGCAGAGTTTGGATCATGGCAGTCTCCCTGGTTGTAGGACCCACAAGCTCCCGAAGGGTTCCCAAAACTGGCAAACTTTATAGCAGAAATGCGAGTGTTACTAGGGCAGCTTAACTGCGCGGTTGGTTTTTTGTCGTTGGTGTCTTTCACAGCAGTTGTCCAGGAATCTACTGTGATAGACGGATGATCTTCAGAAACAAGACTGCAAACACCCGATGCTTTCCTTTTCGAGAATCTGATCTGAGTTGGATCTCCACCTGTTTCTTCAAAGATAACCAGTACGTTGCCTGATGGCTTAAACCAAGACCGTGGAACATGATACCTGCACCAGAGGAAGGGAGTTATATTATGACTGACCAGCTAACAAAGCAGACAAAGAGAGAAAATGAAAGGGGCAACAAGAATAGGACTAATAACCAAGAAAAGAAAGGTGGAGTATATTTCAAGCAAGAAAGTAAGGGTGCGTTCTATTCACCTGATTTTCAACTTATCTTATCTGAACTTATCTAAACTAACTGAACTTGAACTTATTAGAACTTATCAAAACTTATTTTACTTATAAATTATACTTGGTCAACCCTTATTTTCCTGAACTTATCTGAACTTATTTTTCCTGAAATAAGTAGAAATAAAGTGAACAGAACAGAGCCTAAGTGTTTCTCAATTTGTGCCTCAAGGAACCTGCTTTCTTTTATGAAGATCGAAAAGGTGTTAGAGGCATCAAACGGATAGGAAGCTTTGGTTGAAAAATATTTATCATCAAAGCAGGTTTACAAGTTACATTTAACTGTAGTAGTATAGTATAGGCAGGTGAAAGATTAAAATTATTTGCCATAATTATGTAATTTACCATCTCTGAGTTGGCTCTCCACATCCTGTGCTGCACTTGTTGGGTAAAAATTTACCGCGGTAGTCACAGTGATCAACACAATCATGATGCTTGGGACTTTTTCGAGGCCAATATCTTCCTATTTCTTCTCCATTCAACCATGCTAGTCCCTTTCCCATATGTATCATGTCCAGACCCACGGGCTCTTTCCCGGAGGGAGGGTCCACCAAAGCCTTCACAAGTCAAGCAGGTAAGAAATCATTAAAAAACACCAAATGCTAATTTCTAAATCTCAGATCACAAAGGTGTAGCTTTGACTCTACCTTGTACCATGTAAGCGGTTTTCTCTTAGGTGGTTCAGTGGTTGATACCCAGTTTGTACTTTTCAAAGTCTCACCTTTGTACAGATTCAAGTATTCTCCCAGTAATCCAATCTGTGAATTCAAAGAATTTGAACAATGTGAGCTCAGAATTCAAGCTTATTTGCTGTTAATTATCTCTAATAGTAAACTAATGCATCTGCTTTCAATAAGAGTACAGGCCAGGCAACTCGAGATGGTCGAAGAATCATGAAAGATATCTTCTATATGAAACTAGGAACTACTTTTGGCTCCGTTTGGTAGGGTGTAATGTTTTCATGGAAAACGATTTTCCCCTTTCATTCATTTTACGTTGTTTGGTTTGACAAGGGATGGAAAACAATTTTGCATAACACCCTCAAAGGTGGAAAAACCTTTTCCATTTGAAAGGGAGGGAAACTACTTTTCCACCTTTCCTCCCCTTACCTCCTCTCACTTCTTCCCCTCAATCTTCACCATCTTCTCCCTTTTTTTTAAGGAACCAAACAAAGGAAAACTAGTTTGAAATTGTGTTTTTCCTTGGAAAATGTTCTCCATGGAAAATCATTTTGCACTTAAAACGTTTTACACCAAAGCAAACGGAGCCTTAGTGAGAAACGATACAAAGGAGGTGAAAAGTAAAAATAGTAACCTTGTAAGTCCAATTAAATTTAGTAAGATTCACAGTTCCTTTGTTAAAACCTTTGATCTCTACACTTGTTAGGCCTGCTCCTATCCATTCGTACTTCGGCCCTGCAGTCTGAAGGTAATTTGCAGTTAGTACCCAAGAACAAGAGTAGCAAGTAAAGTTCAGGTGTTGATAACTTACTTGCAGACCAACAGTCATGCTAAGAAGAGCAATTTCATTCTTTCCAGCTTTGAGAGATATGGGAATTTCAGATTCAAAGGAAAAGACTGTTCCATTCCCAAATCCGCTTCCTGGATATATAAAAGAGTATGTGAATTATAAAGTTAACAGGATCACACAAGCTTAACAGGATTTAAAAAACACACATAAATGTTTTCATAATGAAAAATGATGCCAATTGACCAGGTTCAGGAACAAATCCACAAAATGCTGATTTCTTACGTAATGAAGAAAAATTGTGGAAGGATAAGTTGAGTATAACCTTGAAGTTCTTGATTCACAAAAACATGAAGAGCATGGCCCTTTGATTTCACTGATAGTACTGGACTGCTGCTGCCTTTCAAAAACTTCTCATTACTGTCAACATACAGGCTGCCAATAACCAAAAAAAAAGGTGCCCGTTACGCTTTGATTAAATGCGAAAAGGACATTGGTCTTCTAATTGTAGGTTTACAGTATCCAGATTTCCCAGAGAATTCATGAATTTTCAAGGATGCAAATAAACAATTAATGAGAATTCAAGATGATTAGAAAACAAAGAGAAAATCAGAAGAAGAAAAAAAAAAAAAAAAGGGCGGTGAACATGCTGAATACAACCTTGTTGTGAGCCAGAGGTAGTCTGTTGTATCTTTTGTTGTATTTATATGATCAACAAAACCTGTCATGTTGAATTCAGGTTTTGCCCAGATTCCAGGCTTTTCAACAAACACTTCCCATTGCAGAGCTTTCAAGTCTTTGCTAGGTGATACCATTGATGGCCTGAGATCCTCAGGCACCATATCGATCACAGAAGCCTGAGATCCAACCTGATGAAAAAAACACGGTAAGTATGAATGCTGCACAAGGTAAAAAATGCACAACAAAGAGCATATTGTCCTCCTTGCTTTCAATTTTTGACCAAATGATATTATTACATACTCCCTCCGTCCCTAATAACATTTCTCCAGGTTTGGCGTGTAGATTAAGAATAGTGGGTAGGGAAAGAAAAAGTAAGATAAAGTGTAGGAATGGAGAAATAATTATTAAGAGAAATTGGGTAAGGATGCAACGAAAAAATAAGAGGAAGTTAACTTGAAAAGACAAGTGTGAAGTTACTCGGGAACTTCCATAAGGTAATTGTGAAATCTATTCAAGGACAGAATGAGTACAATATACAAGGATTCACAAGCACGTAGACTGTAATCACTAAACGCATTTCATGTAGCAAAAAAAGACCACGGATAGATGTCCAAACTCCAAAGAACATTACTGAATTGGCCAACCAGAAAAGACTATAATAATCATTAAAGACATGTTACTTTTTCTTCTGTCATGGTTTATGAAAGATGCTAGGCATGAAGTAAAACAGTAGCAAGCAGTATATTAGAACATTGTATTGTCTCAACAGTCAACACGGATATCACGGGAGGATAAGGAACCTTAAATGTAGAAACTCACCTTAGCAGTGTTATACACAACATTTTTGCAGTCTGGCAGGATGCTGACTGACCATGCAGGCAAATGATATGTCATGTTTCTGAATTTCACAACCGTGTCTGTTTTGTTGTCCATATTGGCAAGGAAGGCTGCACAACCTCCAGAAGAGTCTATATACACATTGGCCTGCATATTATTGCTAAATTAAGAACCCAACTGATACCTTTTAATGCTAAATGCAAACAGAAATAAATGCAAAACTGCTATGCTTTCTGGGATGACTATTTGCATATTTACAACAGGGATAAATTCAAAGTAACACAAGGTATACACAAATTCTTAATTGCACTTGGTGTACAATAAATATTGTAAGGCGGATGTAAAGTTACCCCAAAATACTTAAAAGTTAACCCGGTTAATGTAAAAATTATTTATTTCTTAGTGATAAAATTTTCCTTTTTAATAAAAATTATCCCTTCAAATCAGTCATCCTGCATAAAGGTAATCATGTAACCCTTTAAAAGTTTATCCTAAAAAATTATTTCATAATATAAAAAGTTAACCAAAACATGTTAAAAGTTATAGAAATAGGTAAAAGATATCCCGATGTACAATAAATTTATTGTACTGTGCATGCAAGACCTATTGCAAGGTATAACGAAAACAACACAATCTGCAGAGTTTTTAAGTAACAAAGCAGCTGTTCCATTATCATTTGAAGAAAAACATTAGTATGTTAATTGAAATGCCCCCATGTAAAGTTATCTCTTCAGCTTAGCTGTACAGAGGCAAAGACAATACGCGAGTCTCACTTTAGCCGTGAGACACAATGTTCAGAGTTACCGAAATTTTAAAGAAAGCCAGCATTTATAAACTGAGTATTGACTGACAACTCTAAGCGTCACCTATGCTTACATAGATTAATTCATATGTTAGAAGCGGGAAAATTGAGGTACCAAAGAAGTAAATAGTCACCTCTTGCTGAGGACCAAGAGACACATTAGTCCTTTCACCAGTAATTAATGCATTCTCACACAACTTTAGAGCTCCATGAAGTTCCTTGAGATGTCCCCACTTCGGAAGCCTTGGTAAGCCTGAAAGAACAGAGAAAAGAGGTCAATAATGTAAAACTCATCTTGCTACTTTCTTCCCAACCACCAGAAAGGATGAAGAAAAAGCATCTTCCATTTTGTTATTCTGTTTTTCTTATTCGATTAAACATAATTGAAAGAAGGACGGACTCAGACATAACAATGAACATTTTGAAGTAATGGAGTGAATTACCATATTCATCAATTGGTGCATCGTAATCGTAACTTGTTGTGATGAATGGCCCACCAGCAGTGCGACCAAAATTTGTCCCACCATGATACTGAATCAAAAATAGATCATAAATGTAACATGTTAAAATGACAAAAGAAGGAAAGATAATCAAATGCCTTTCCGACTTCCTTTCAAACTTGAGTTATTCAACGATGGACATATACAGAAAATCAGTAACACGGATATTTATATAACTAACCATGTAATAGTTGTGAACACTGCCACCCTTCTGAAAAAAACGAGCAACAGCATAAGCAACATCTTCGACAGGCCTGTGAGGGTCCACGTCCCCAAACGTTTTAAACCTGGAACAGAAGCAAATAGTTTGTTCAATCATGAACTTATTGATAATGTCATACTTAGAAATCTAATTTTTTTGGAAAGCTCGAGATTTAGATTAGTAACACGAAAAACATGTCAGGAAAGTTACCATCCAGGCCAGTTCTCAGTCCAAATCTTCGGACTATTGGAAGAAATTGGAGTAAAGTCATCACAGTAGAATCCATTACAAGTATTTATCTGCAAAAGGTAGCACAAAAATACTTCAACTATGGCTCATTGATAATTGTTTTTTTGTTAAGTTCCTGAAATGTTCATTGAACAAGACAAGAAGACAGAAAAACTTCCAGAATATGAGGTAAGACTACAAATCAAGGACGGAATATGTAATCTGAAATAAGAAATGAAGCTGAATTCACTGATATCATGAATCCATCCCCCAATTCACATAAAGAAATGAATCTGTATGTCCAATGATCTCACCACAGGAGCAGGTGCATCCCATTGCTGGCACATTATCCAAGGCACACCTATGTTCTGAGAAAGGGCCATTTTGGCAGCCCACATGGCATATTTTTTCCCTCCATCTCCATATGATTGTTCATAATACCCATATTCATTTTCTACCTGCAAGAAAAGGAAAAACAATTCCAAGAAAGTATTATATAAATACTGTAATAGTATGAACCAACAACACCAGATGACAAAAGGATGAGCATTTCGATGCAAGACAACACGAAATCACGAATCATATAAAACAATTTTGTAGAACAGAATCAACCCACTGCTAGGATTGCTATAATCTATATCACTTAACTGCTCAAATATAAGAACACGGGCATCTCCATGGAACTCAAAATCCTTCTCTGAAAGATGTCTATAAATGCAAATGTAAGTTCGCACACATTTTTCTATGAAGATCAACATCCCCTTCAGGACTCACTTTAAACAACATTTCATCTAGATTTTGCGTTTGGCGCATAGATTTGGTACTTTCATAGGTATTACAAAACTTCAACTCCGAATTCCATCCAATGTGTAGAACATTGAATTTTCAATTTGCATGTACCTGAGCCATGATGATCGGACCTCCTTGTGATGCAAAAAGCCTCTCCTTCTTCATCAGGTTCACTATATATGTCGTGAACTTCTTCATGTAATACTGCACAGGACAACCACCAACTCAGTAACTGTAAAAGAATAATGCTAAACAATTTGACACTTAAAAGCCTTTTGCCACCATAAATTTTATTGCTTAGAAGGTTAGTGCTAGTGACAGCTGAAGGAACAGATGATTCAGTACCTTCCATGGCTCATTGTCAGTCCTAAATACAGTTCCAGGCACATAGTGCAGCCAAACAGGAACCCCTCTGCAAAGAGACACATTGAACATTTTTCACACACTATCAACTTCACAAAGATTGTGAGCAAAATCAGCTTATTTCCTCAACTTATTTAAATATAGATTCCTGAAAACAACATTCATACCCAAAATTCCACTCTGCCGCAACAAAGGGTCCAATACGCAGCATCATATACATCCCAGACTGCTGCACGGTCTTTATAAACTTCACTAGATCATACCGTCCCTCAAAGTAGTACTAAAGGATCACCAATCACAATTAACCATACAAATTGGAATATTAGTAAATACTAAATGGAGTAGTACTGTACTATAAAAGCAAGAAAACAAGTAACACAATTTGCACATTTTTCAGACTCACATTGTCAGGAGATAATTCATGGCCGTTCCAAAATACATATGATTCAATGACATTCGCCCCACCTTCCTTTGCCAGTTGAATTAATCCTGGCCACATCTACATTTTTTGCAAAATTACTCAAATCAAAAACTATACTTCTATAAGGTTTCATACTGCGAATCAAAGGAAATTTTGACATGAACATACCAAAAAAACATTCCACATTATCACACAAAATCCACATTACAGATTGAAAATGCTAGTGTAATACGGAGTACTATACAACATTGTACTGTAACAGACGTCAACTACCAATACAACAGTAAAACAAAATTCCCACTTGGGTATTCTTTAAATCCCAGCAAAGATATTAAATTAGTCTTCCTGATTGGTTACAGACTTACAGGAAAACTGAAGCTAAACAACCACATAAAAAGGCAAAACCCAGATAATAACATAAGCACGTAACGCAAACTCTTGTATCAGACAGTCCAATAGACGAAGAAGTGGAGTATTAGTTAAACAAAAACATCGTACTTTTATTAAAAAAAATGAGCAAGGGAGAGAGATAAAGAGAAACTAACAGCAGGGACACTGCGAGGGTAGTGAATAGCAGTGGAAATGAGAAGCTTCCTTTGTCCATCAATTATGAAAGAACGACTATCATATGAAACATTACTACCATAACCAACTGCTAATTGCAGAAACAATCCCAAAATCAAACAATGTAGTGAAATTATGCTTAACCCCATGTTTGATTTGTAAGAAATTTCAATGAAAACTTGAAAATTTCAGACGAAAAACTTCATTTTTATCTTGTCAATCAGAAGAAAGAATCAATCTTTTAATGGGAATTTGGGTTTTTCTTACAAAAATTCTTTTGAACCCAGAAAATTCAAAAAATTAATTTACAGCTGTTGGGTATTTTTCCTAAATTTGTGATGAAAATGTAATGGGGTAGATGAGCATTGAACTGCTTGACCAATTGACTGCTGTCTTTTTCCTCTTTATAGGGGTGTTGAGAGAGATATTGAGGGAAATGGGAAAGATTGAAAAGTGGGTTTTCCTCATCTTGGAAAAAAGACAGAATCTTTGATTAAATTAATGCAGATTTCAGACATAAGATTTGATTAAGTAATTAATTACTGGGCAGTATTTAGTAACAGTACTATGAGTCTATGATCGCACAACAGTCAACAGATAACACATGGAGTGACTCGAGTCAGAGTATCACAATCTAATTTGTACTGATCATTCATTATTTAACGTGTAGATTGACTGATTAAGTGTATACTTGAATATTTAATTATACGATTATTTTAACATCTAGGCATAGCAGTGGGTCGTGTCAAATCTTGCTCTGAGTATTTATGTTGTGCTTTCGTCTCAAAGTACTCTCCGGACAATCGGACATAACATGTTAGCCTCATGTCGTGCAATCATGACATTTCACCAAGTTCAAGGGACAATAAGGGCAACCACCTAGGTAAAATACTTTGTTATAACGGGCTCCCTTAGCTAAGTTCCGTTCCAAGCACCACTGATTATCTAAAATGCAAAATATCAATCAAGTTCAAAAATCATAATCATGTTAGGTCGTGTCATGCCTCGTACCAGTTTTTCCCTATTAACGAACCGAGTTAGTACCTTTTCTTGTACTTATGATTGGATTCTCAAACAGAAGTTGCTTGATTAATTTTACCAGAATCTCCCTTCCAAATCCCTCCTCAAATTAATTAAAAAGTTACAGTAATCTAGTCATCTAGACTATCTGGAATACACGCAGTAGAATTCAGAACAGTAGAAGTAAAATAAACAATGTCAGACCAATATCTTCCATTTTATTTTCCCCATTAATTATTAAAATATCCTAATTTTGGGTTAAAAATGAAGTATTAAATTTCAAGGTCCCATGCACATAACAGGAAAACAAATCCCATGTCTTATGTTGGGCGGTGATTACTCAAATCAAGGAGCAAAATCTGCCCACCAGAAAGTGGGTCCTTTCCTGGATCTGAACCAAATATAAAAATGGGGGTGGATTGGGCTAATGTTTTCTATCACAGTCCAACAAGGACAACTATTGTGGGCCGGGTTCAACATGTATTCTTAATTGCAACTAGATCTGGTCTGACAAGAGTGACACTATCTACAAACTGAAACTTAAAAAAAAAGAATTGCACTCACTGTGAAAGCATAGTTTTTCAATAGGCATCTGAAGTTCAAAACATATATTAAAGATGGTCGTGGGTCGAGTTTCGGACCGAGCTCATAGGCTGTTGACCTGAACAAGTTCGGCACACATTAAACCACTCTGTATTGGATTGGGTCAAAAATTGCAAAACATGGGCCTCTTGTGTCAGGCCATCGTGTCTAAGCCTAATTTTACTAATTTAGCGTGTTTTGTCGCGCCGGATCGAGTCGTATTGTGCCTTGTCGTGTTTTTCCCTAAAAAATGCGGCTCAGGCCTGGCCCGTGACTTGGTGCTCGCGCCAGGGCATGCTTTTTTCATGCCCCTGCCGGGCCGGGCTTTTTTCATGTCGGGTCAGGTCTGGTAGGACCTTGTGTTGGCCCGGTCCACACCATCTTTACATACTATACACTGTAAGACTCGGGGGATGATAAAAAGTTTCCGTGTCAACATCTTTATTCCTAAGACGTTCAAATCATATCAGAACACCATATTAGAAAAGCTCAGAAGTCAGAACGTGTTAAATCGGATTAGAACGTATACAACTTTACGTAAATTGTAACTCTAAGTCAGTTATCAGAAGCCTAATGTTCACTTCAGTGTTATTCAGTTTTATACAAAGTGATATAAGCTATCAGTCACTTGTAACTATGATCAGTAAAGGAAGTATGCATAACAAATCTGTAAGTTTTTTTCCTGTAAAAGAAAAAATAAAGAATCATGTACGAATGAATTCCTTCTGGTTTCATCAGGTATCTAATCTCTCACTTGTAAGTTGTAACATCATCAGCATTGCTGTTACGCTTGCTAGTAGTCGTCCAAGAAATGGTGTTCACCGAAACTTTAAGGGGGTCTCCACCAACTTCCTCAAACAGAACCAGAAGATTTTCTGACGCTTTCAGGAAGGACCGAGGAATGTGGTACCTAGGATAGATAGAAGTCATGCACAGCTTCAGTTAACTCATACAATAATTCTCAAATGAAAAACGATACTACTTGTAGAATGTTTTATACCAAAATCTGTGATCATATTTGTGTGTACTGCGTATGTTAAATTTACTGATGTGAAACATTTTCTCTGGAGAAGGTTACTTACATTGATTGAGAAGGTATTCCTTGAGGGGATAGCAAGGATGCCCAATATCGACCAATACTTTGTCCGTTGATCCAGGCTTCACCTTTACCCATCGAGGTCAAGTCTAAGGCCACTGGATCATCACCCTTTGGTGCATCAAAAGTGGTCTGAAATTTCAATCCATATAGTTCTGTTTAGAAGTAATGTAACATTAAGGCTCTGTTCTCTTCACCTGGTCTGATTCTACCTAGTCTGGTCTGGTCCGAATGTTTTTTGTGAGTGTTTTCTATTTTTTCTAGTCTGGTCTAATAAGCAATAAGAATAAGGTGAAGAGAACAGTGTCTAAACTCTATAAAGGTAGTCGATTTAGGATTAGTACTTGAATTCTTGAAATTTAGAGCAGGTTACGAATGATTACCTTATACCAAGTGAGTGGCATTGCAGCAGAAGGTTCAAGTGCACCCCAAACCACTTTTCCAAGATTCTCTTCTTTATAAATTTGTAAATCTTCTCCCAATAATCCAACCTGAGGACGAGATAGTTATCGTTGTATTCTTAACACATTGGAAGCTCGAAAAATCATGAAAACTAGCAAAAGCCAAGAAGAACCAACCTTGTATCCCCATGTAGTATTCACTGTTAAGTCATAGGAATCTTTTCCATTGCATCTTACACTCACTTCACGCAGTCCAGTGAACCTCCTTTCAAGATACGCTCCTGAATCCTTACATACGAAGTAATCACAAAACTAATAAGATCACAATGAAATCAGTGTAAGGCAATGGTGTGAAAATGAAACTCGTGGCAAAAAGATATGTACCGGTAATCCCACCATCACACTCAGTATAGAAATATTGTTCATTTGGCTATCCAACTTAATTGGGGTTTCGAATGAGAAATTCTTGTCATTACGACTCCCATGAGCTCCTCCTGTTATTGCAACATGTAAGAGAAAGAAACAATTAAGTAGACTGACTAAATGCATTGCACTACAACATCCTTAAAGGCTCTGTTATGTTCACCTTATTTCCACTTATTACAAGTTCAGATAAGATAAGTTCAAGAAAAATAAGAGTTGGTCAAATATAAATTTATAACTAAAATAAGTTTTGACAAGTTCAGATAAGATAAGTTCAGGAAAAACAAGTGAAAATCAGGTGAATAGAAGACATCTTAATTAAGACACCAGTAAACTAATGCTAACGACATACGTACCAGCGTATGCTCCATTCACAAAAGCATAAGCAACATGTGCTAAAGACCGAACATGAAGTACAGGTTCACTGCAAGAAGGATCAGCCTCAAAACTGCAGAAGAAACCCACAAAGTATCATAAGGTTGAATACATAAACTCAAGAGTCGAGAATTCATTATCTTCAAAGGTGAGAAAGAGAAAAACCCTGGATATCTTTTTACCTTAGAGTGTACCAGAGATAATCAGATTCATCTTTTGTTACATTCATTTGCTCCAGTAAAGAATCCGCCTTCAGAGAAGTGTCAGAAAAGTTCGGTATCATCTCATCTAATACCTCCCACCTTGTAGCTGAGCTGATAACTTGTTCTGATTTAGCATTTCTCTTTCCAATTTCTGTTGTTATCTGTGAAATGAGAGATGTATACATCATTAAACAAATTACAGTTCAACTTTCCGGTGATCAAAAGTGTTCAACTCTACGACTGTGATTACCTGTGCTGTGTTGAAAGTTATATTCACACAATCTGGAAGGATGCTAATTGACTTAGCAGGAAGTTGATATGATCTGTTCTGAAACTCAACATTTGCACTATGTGTATCGTTGTTCATTAAGAAGGCAACACAACCTTCATTCTCTTCTTGGAAAACATATGCCTGATTAATACAAGAATACACGATTAACAGATATTCTCTGATAATTGAGTCAAATGAGAAACAGTTAATGGTTTACCTCCTGAAGTTGACCCAAGGATAAATTGGACTTCTTTCCCTCTAGCAAGGTTTTTGAACAAGCTTTAACCACCTTATGAAGCTCTCTAAGGTGGCCATATTTAGGCTGCCTTATAAGACCTATAATTGTTGAGAGGAAAGAAACATGAAACCCATGTAAGTTAGACCTGATCATCATGAGCCCAGCCTGCTGGCCCTAAATTTTAGGAACTTTTTGTTTTTTGGTGGGTTTTGGGCAACTCAAAATTGCAATTTTAGTATAAATTTGGCCCGGCCCAAATGGCCCGAATTAGCGGGTTTTGGGCAGGAGTTGGCCTTGCCCGACATAATGGGAAGAATTTTAAGTCGTGCCAACCCGCAATTTGATCAGGTTCTAGTGTAAGTTACTACTCGTTTCATACATATTTGAGCCGAACCTTGTAGTAGATGTTAACCATGCACTCACCATATTCATCAAGGGGTGCTTCATCATAGTAACTAGTGGTAACATACGAGGTGCCTGTTCGTCCAAAATTTGTTCCTCCATGGTACTACATACATGTCAAAAACCAGAAGTAAAACTGAGATTAAAGAAGTACTTCTATAGTATAGTAACCGTAAATAAGAGTATCTGATATGTTAATAACAGCATAAATGAGTATATACCATGTAGTAATTCACGTAGCATCCACTATTTTTCGCTAGGAAAAGTGAGACATTATAGGCAATTTCTTCAGCACTCCTTATGTATGGCTTCCCACCGAATACTTGGAAGCTGTAACGGAAAATTATATGATTACCAGAGGAAGTAGATTGCAGATACTGAGACAGATCACTTTCAACCTTTCTGGTTGATCTACTACGAGTAATCGTGTATGTTTCTGAATCAGAATGTCTAAAAATGGCTCAATATGTAGGCAATGTTAGCTATAATTCGCAGAAACAACAAAGCAGATTTTCAGTGACTGTCAGTTTATGCAGTTGATAAGAAATTTCATTAGAACTATCACCTTTTTATAACAAAAAGAAGCAGCAAAATAACTAATTGAGTTTCTCAATTTACACATACAAAGATGTCCAGTTTTCTGTCCACATTGATGGTTTGTTTGGGGAGTTAGGTCCTGTAAATGTTTCCCCGCATTTCATCCCATTGCACGTATTGATCTGTTAAGTAAAAATCGTTACTAAACTAATCAAACAAATTTAATATAAGAACAAGATAATGAAATCAAATTCTTCTCTTCTTTATA
Source organism: Spinacia oleracea (assembly GCF_020520425.1). Classification (NCBI taxonomy): domain Eukaryota; kingdom Viridiplantae; phylum Streptophyta; class Magnoliopsida; order Caryophyllales; family Amaranthaceae; genus Spinacia; species Spinacia oleracea. The sequence goes on from NC_079490.1 coordinate 10,197,109, forward strand.
AGGAGAAATGACAGGAATTATTGGCAATAATGAAAGAACTAACCACAGGATCAGGAGCATCAGTTTGCTTACACATCACCCAGGGAACACCAGTCTGAAGTCCAACAGCCATACTAGCAGCCCAACGTACATAAGAACGCCCTTTATTACCAAAAGCTCCTTCAACGTTTTGATATTCATTTTCAATCTATTTAAAGATTTATATTCTGTAAATTTACTACAGGTAATTTCAGGGGAAAAACTCATCATCAGAAATGCTAGTTTAACGCGTTACCTGTGACAGTATTATAGGGCCGCCTTGTGAAGCGTATAAACTCTCTGATTTCATAAGGTTCACTATTTTTGTAGTAAAATTTTGCATGTAGAACTACAATCAGGATAATTAACAGATTGTAAGTGTAAAATTACCAATGATAATAGATCAGAATAGTTTGTCAAATTGAAAAACAAACAGCATAAGAATTCATAAGTACCTTGAACGGCTCATTGTCTGTTCTGTAAGAAATGTCAGGGATGTCATGCAGCCAAAACGGAAATCCCCTGCAATGTTACAACAGTGCCAATTTAGACGTGTCAAAAATCGACCCTACCCGAAAACCGACCCGAAAATGCTGGGTCTTGAACAAGATTTTGTGACCCGTAACCCGATTTTATCCGAACCCGAGTAACACGAAAAGTAATGGATCAAAACCCGACCGAACCTGTTTTTGACCAGACCGATTGAAAGCATTGTATATATAGTAATAAATGAGATTATGACTTTATGAGGGCTTTTAAGAGCATAGTAAACAAATTGTTGTTACTATTGTTGGGTGTAATATGCATTTGAATTACACGCTATTTTATTGTTGAATTTGACTAAATATAAACTTGTGTAGGAAATTTTGTTAATTTGTGCCCATATTTGTATATTTAATACATAAATTAATTAAAATATAATACACGTTTTAAAATTTCTCAACCCATTGAGTCGACCTGAACCCGAAAGTTCTGGTCTTGCACAAGCGTTTGTAAACCAGAACCCGATAGTGACCGACCCGAACTAACCCGAACCCAAAATAGTTTTATTACAACCCGACCCGACCGACCCGAACTAACCCGAACCCAAAATAGTTTTGTTACAACCCGACCCGACCGACCCGTTTACAGGTCTAAGTGCCATCCATTTACTAGCCCCAAAAAAACAAAGAATTTCTCAATTAGCTAATGCAAGCTGTGTAAATAGTAAATACAGACCCATAACTCCATTCACTTTCGATGTAAGGGCCAATCCTGAGGCAAACGTACAACCCTTGTGCTTGAACTTCCTTGATGAACTTTACTAAATCATACCTCCCACTGAAATCATACTGTATAAAACAAGATAATGTAGCATTAATTAATATGACTGTATATATAATATATGAGGATAAAAGAAATGAAAAAATACAATCAAAATCAGTATTTTTTACCATGAATGAGGGATGAAAGAAAGAACGCACATACCTGACCTGGTTGGGGTTCATGTACACTCCAGAAGACATAAGTTTGAATAACATCTAGTCCACCGTCTTTCGCCTTGGCTATTAAAGACGGCCACATCTGAACATCATTCCAAAAGGTTGATATAAGTGTAACAAAGTCACTACAGTTCTCTTTAGTTCAACTGAATTCGACTGAAATTAACTTATCTGAGCTTATTTTTGTTAAAAAACTTATTTGTGTGTTAAATTATCTGGAAAAAAAAGTAAGTTTAAAAGACTCCATATAAATTGAAACAACAAACTCTCAGTATTTTGGGTAAATGAGCTATAATGGCGTTACAAATTACAAATAGGGGAGGGGCGAATTTGTGACTTATTGTACACAAACCATTAATCTTCACCGCTAGGCCGAGACCCCAATACCTCATTGGTCACTAAGTATCCCTTTATTGTTCATAATTTACTTCCCTTGCATGATTAGAGATGATTATTTAGTGGTAACATGAATTAAATGTGCATTAACATTGTGATTCCAAAGTTATAACTTATAAAACATATGGAGTTTTAGAGACATGTAGAGAGAGTTGTAGGCTTGTAGCCATTCTAGTACCCACAAATTATAGATTTACATATACCCCCTTGTACAAAGAAAACCTAGTCATTAACTTTTTTTTTTTAATCCAACAATAATATGATTGTTTTTTTTTTTTTCTAATGGAGTTTATCATTGTACCACTTTAAAATGTGTATGCACTATGCAACAAGAAAGCCATAGCATTATTCCCAAAAAGGTGGGTAGGTTACAAATCAAGAGTTTATCTCACGTGGTCATCACAATTCCACAAATATCACTCCTCCATTCGCTTTTGTCTAATGCTACAACTTTTGTACAGGTTACCCAGCGGTAGGCCGATAGGAATCCTTATAATAACAAAACATATCAATGATGTATTGGCCTAGTGGTGAAGACTGAGGGCCTGTGTACAGTAGGTCTCAAGTTCGAATCCACCCACTCCCATTTGTAATTTATATTGCCCTTATAGCTCATAGGCATCCAACAAAAAAATTAGTAACAAGACATGATTACTATCTTATCGGTAATCACGTTTTACTAATATAGATCTAAAGTCAATTGGTCGTTATCCTATGGATCCTAGCTTGTATTCTCCATATGATCGACCCGTCTATATATAGCCCATATTACTCAATCATTCCACTAATACTTATTTAAGAACTAGATTAGATCCCGTGCACGCACGGATTTTAATCATTTTTTTCACAAAATATTTAACATTTTTAACATACTCGTTTAAATTTATTCATCTAATATGCATATTTAAAATGTTAATATGGTAATTTGACCCAAAAATTGAATAATATATTTTCCATTATTAATATAGCAATTTGAGTAAAATATTACCAATTTAGAATAATTATTATTACGTCGTATATAAAATATTACCAATTTAAAATAAATATAAAATCAAACAGATACATTTTTTTTTTTGTTTGGGAAAGTGGTTTTTGGCGGTAAAAAATCGCACCAGGAATTGACACGTGTCATTCCTGGTGTCTCTTTTAATATATAGTAATAGATAGATACTTATATACTCTTAAACTTAGTATCGAAGGGGATCCTTAAATCACATTCGAGGATAGCTAACGTTTTTACCTATGAAGATAGTATGATAGGTGATGGGCACCAATGTACCATCCATCCAGCCCAATTGATGTTGGACTACCTCTATGAGGCAAATAATTGAGAGGTTCCATAGACTAGTTAGCCAGTTAGGTGAATGACGCACCAAGAATATCTCTGGATCCTGATGTGAATCTCACTTAATGCTCGATCACGATTTCCTGTACTAGCTTACCAAGGTGACGTGAATTTCACTTTATACTCTCAATTCTCAACTTATAAGTTATTCATATTTTAGACAGAATTGAGTTTTCTCAACAACAAAAAATAAGTGACCATTGGAAATCACTAGGGAAGGGATAGGTCACAAATAACTATATAAACTTGTTAATATGATCAAAGGTAAGACTTGTTAGAGGTATTATGTAACGAAAATAATTCATACTTCCTCCATTTTTTTTATAATTGCACCATCTTAGGTTTTTGCACTATTCACATATTCTTACATAGTTATTTTTTGTGATTTATAGGTAAAGAAAAATATATTCATGTGGGATCTTGTTAGATTCGTCTCTAAATATACTTTCAAATTATCAATTTTTTATAATTTTTTCAATTGTAAAATGAGAGATATTAATAGTTAAAATAATGCATTGGCAAGCGTGAAATCTAAGATGGTGCAATTAAAAAAAAATGGAGGAAGTATAAGATAATATTTCCTCTGTGTTTCTGAATAAATGCATCACTTGTACTCTATAATTTAGATTATTCACATGTTAACTTTGACTTGATATACTAATATATTTAGCATAAAAATATATTTTAACATATAATATGTTGTTGGATTAGTCATTGTACATTTTCATAATATCATATTTTATACTGGGTAACTTTAATACAAAATAGTAGGCGATTAGAGATACAATGGTCAAAGTTATGTATTGAGAAGTGTGAATCAAAATGTATTTATTCAGAAGCGGAGGGAGTAATCCACCTGTAATTTCTTAGTTCATACGCACACTCAAGTGAGGGGCGTGTCCAAATTATAATTGAGTTATGCCAATGCAATGAAAATTCTTTAAAATTGAGTTCAACCAAATAACTAGGAAAATCTTTCTTAACACAAAAACAAAAATAATAAAAAAAAAAAAAACTAGACAAAATCACATAGCATTGAAAATTTGAAAGAAATGAAATGTCATTAAAAAATTATTATGAAAATTCTAAGCAGAACTACAATAACAACAACAAACTGACACCTTTGCTAACACCAAAATACTCTTGAAAATTGAAATCATTATCTACAATTCAGCAATTCTACATTAGTACTACTCCTTCCATTTCTTTTTGTTTGTTACGTTTAGACTTTTGCACGTTTATTAACGTATAATAAATATTCTTTTTCTTTTTTATTAAAAAAATAAATTCAAGTAAACCATTAATCCACTAATCATTATAACAACCAATAAGATTGTTTTATTTATCAAAATTAACCAATAATGGAAAAACACAAAGATTGCTAACTTAACATATTTGGGAAATTGCAAAGATATTTAATGAGTTGAAAAAATTGGACCAATTAAAATTAAAAGATGGCACAAAAAATGATAGTATAATAAGTTTATAAAAGGAAAGATTCTCCCATGTAACAAACATTGTAAAACACCATAAAAGAAATACTTAACAAACATTCTGGAAATTGAAGAAATTAAATGTCATTAAAAAATTATTAATGAAAATTCTTAGCAGAACTAAAATAACAACAACAATCTGACACCTTTGCTAACACCAAAATACTCTTGAAAATTGAAATCATTATCTACAATTCTACATTAGTACTACATTATAACCAGTATAAACAATATAGTCGAACATCTAACACGGGTACTTTTAAGTAAAAAACACGAACCTCGGGAGTGCTTCGAGGATAATGAATAGAACCCGAGAAAAGAATCTTCCTCTGTCCACCAACAATGAGAGACCTTCCATCATATGTAACTTCATCATCACCTTCATCACTACTACTTCCTCCTCTACTTCCATTTATCACCATTACCAAAACTCCAACCATAACCCAAATTCTCAACTCCATTATTTTTCACTCTGTTTTCTTCAGAAGAAAAATGTTGCATTGCCTAAATACTATTTCAAGAAACTTATTTGCAACACCCTTAAACTTAAGAGACTTTCTATTACAAATGAAGAAACTTTAAAGCTACTACTTTTATAACCAAAAAATTAAAAAGAAAAAAACAATTGAAAAAAGATTTTAACTTTTTTTGTTTTGTTTTTGAGTCAGTATAAAGCTGAGTAAATTGTCTAAAGTAACCTCAGAAAGCACGGGTTTGATATTTGATTATAATATTTCATAATCATAATTCACATATTGTGTTGCCTATGTTTGAATTTTGGGTGGTAATTTGACTTATGAGACTGTGACAACTACTAATTATGGTCTTGTCAAAAAAAAAAATACTAATTATGGGAAAAAAATTGATTTGGGTCAATTTTTTTTTTTTTTAATCATATTCCCTCCACTTTTCTTTTCAAATACTTCGAAATACCTCATTTTGTTACATTCTTGTCGATGAATCATTTGACTACGTACGGAGTATTAATTATCGTTAATTATATATTTGTACAAAGTACTCAATAAAAATTGATATTGTAAAAATATAAATGAGTATGTGACTAATCCAATAACGTTTTACATAATAACATCTGATTTTCTTAAATTAATAAAAATTCAAGTCAAAGTTGGTATTCTTTCGTCCCTTAATGTTTGCTCTATTGTATTTTTTGGGTCAAACTTTAAAATGTTCTACCATAAATTTTCATTAAGTTATACGAAGTATGAAATATTGTAATCATAAGGTGTCTTGTTAGATTCGGCTCAATATACAAATTTTAGAATAAACTTTTTAAGAATTTGTATGCCTGTAGAGTTTGAAAATTTACGTTTTAAGTCGAATCTTGAAAACCGTGAAAGGTCAAATGGGACAAACAAAAAGAGATGGATGAAGTATATGAATAGTGCAAAAGTCAAAGTGATCCATTAAAAGAATGTGCGGTTGTAAATGTCTGTTGTTAGTCTAATTGGTTAAAGTTTTAGGGTAGTACCCAAGAATTGAGATGAATCTCATCGAAAGTACATTACTAGTCCATCAAAAAATTGTTATGGGGTTAAATTAGGAAATTTACTTGTTATAATCTTCACATGTTCTTAATATTTGTTTTTTCTTAATTAAGAGGCTGGATATTTTGGGGAAACTTGGTTGGAATTCCACGAAATGTATTTTGAAACTTGGGGTATAAGAGAGGAAGTTGTGAATGATCCGTGAAAGGAATAATTGAGTCACACTATATTTTAAGGCCGTTTGTTCACATCATTTTAATGTGGTTTGTTACTTTATTTGTGCATGACTATATGTTTAAATGTGGATGTGGTTTGGTTACTTGTAGGATATTTTCTAATGATGTATGGTGACATTAAAATCAATCGGGGGAAATAATTAGTAGAAGCATCAAGGGAGCATTTGATATTGTACTCGATCTTGTTGATGTGTGAATGAGGTGTGTTAGTGTGTACGTAACGTATTTTTCATGAGTTTGTGTGTGATGTTATGTGAAAGTGCTCACGAGTTATTGATGGCATTTTTCTTTGTAACGTACTTTAGTAAAAATCATTCACAATTTAAATGATACTTTGATATGAATTTGTTATAGACTTCTATCTTATATACCCTCCTGCAATAATTTGTGATAAATCGATAAAAAGGATACCAGACACACAAGCAACGATGAAATGAACAATGACAAGATCCAATTTTACTTCTGATTTATGGAGTGCATAACGTAACCATCTACAATCTGATGACTTTACATTTGCTATCGTCCTCACAAATGCAACAATAAACTAAACTAAGATTCACAATGGTCACAAAAAGGATATAAGGACCACACGTACATGATTCGTAATACCATTATTATCTGCAATTTTTTGGTGAATACCACCGTAAACAATATACGTCTTATCACAAGTGGGGGTGTCAAATCGGGTTATCGGTCGGTTACGAGTCAGGTATAAACCGTTCGGGTATAATCAGATAATGTAGTTGTGCGGGGCCATTATGCATATACGGATTTAATGTGAGAATTTTATTTTTCGGGTCACTTCGATTTTTGTGAGAAATCGGTTGAATCGGGTCAATTTTGATCGCCCTAATCACAAGTTACTAATCAATGAGGTTTTGGCAGAGTGATTAAACAAAAGGTATATAACTCTCTGTATTCTAAGCGATAGATAACAAATCCAAATCAAATATAAAAAATAAAAATGAAATAAACTTTTTGATTAGCCTTACAGATCAAATACCAAACCTCTGTAATAGATCGCACAAGTGAATAATGTAAAAATAATTAAAGTTACAAATATTTAAATATTATTGGGTATTTTACATTGGGTTTTACAAATAATTTATCAACAGTATAACATTAACCTAGAAGCTAACATACATATGAATCCAAGTTGCAGGTGAATTAGATTAACCACCACGTCAATTAAGGGAGGAGTGCGTACGATATCTCTGCCATTTTTTTTAATTGTAGTTTTATGGTCCTTATTTCACTTCTAAAGAGTCTTGCTTGTTTAATCGGACTTAATTAAAGAAAAGCATTGCTGGTATAGCCTAAAATAAATGGATAAAGAGAGTGATGTGATAGCTTAGTTGGTTAGAGTTTTCATCCCGGTTCCAGGGGATCCTGTGATCGATTCTCATCCCCATCCTTGTGGCTCAATTGCACTCAAAAAAAATAATGGATAGAACATTCTTTAAATCAGCGGTTACGATCGCATGAGTGAGAAATATGTTTTTTTGGAATTATTTTGTTACTAGCTTAGAACATAGAGCTAGGCATGTGCAGACTCATGTGAATTGTGCCTGAAACGGTCTAATGAAAAGTTATGTCGTGTCGGATATGTGCATCTCTTATGTAATTGAGACTCATGCGCAATCCAATCCATGTGTCGTGTAGGGTCATGCCATGTCATGCCAGCGGGCCCCTTGCTTATTTTAATATTTTACTCCATACAATAATGGATAATGGTAAGTATGCCTATGTGAAAGTCGGTCCATCGGCTCGTGCCTAGTTTCTTTGTCATGTGGAAAATCGAGGTAGGTCTATTGGAGGTCTAAGAGGGGTTCGATTCTCATTTCTCACTTGTTGTAAGAGATTTAGATCCCCTCGAGTTGTAAGGAACTTCATCTTACAACAACAACAACAACAACAACAACAACAACAACAAAAACACTTTGGCCCTGTTTGGTTAGAAGATGTTAGCTGTTAGCTGGTTTGACTAGTTGTTAGTTGTTAGCTGTTTACATTAGCTGATTTGACTAGCTGGTTGCATTAGCTGTTTGTGTAAAAGTGTTTGGTAAATTAGTTGATAGTTGTTAGCTGTTTAATATGTAAATAAATGACCATTAAGGACATTAACATGCTTTGTTTCTTATTAATATTAGAAAAATATTTTATTGTGTTAATTTTTTCTCTCTATATTTTTTCTAATAAACATTGACTAAATAAAATATTTTTTTTAAAACAAATATTCTTTATTTAATTTTTTTAATAAATACTTCCTCCGTTCCGAAAATATCGCACCATTTGTTTTTTTACACTATTCACACTACGACTTTGGCCATTTTTTGTTATTCGCACGTAAGAAATTTTTAGTCATGTGGGATCATGTTAGATTCATATTGGTATATATTTTCTAAATATTAATTTTTTATAATTTTTATTTGCACAGGACTTGATATATTAAGAGTCAAAGTAACGGTTAGAGGAGTAAAAGTCAACCATAGTGCGATATTTTCGGAATGGAGGAAGTATATTTTTCAAATAGATAAATATTACTAATTAAATTTTAAGCATGATTGCAATATACTTCAATTGTTTCAAAGTACTAATATAAAATTTATTACAACAAAAAACAAATCTAGTAAATATGATGAAATGAAAAAGAAAGTGTGAGTAATGTTTTTAGGAGAAAAATATGTATGGTACCAAGGTTGATAGTAGTTGTAGTAATAGGCAATAGTAGGACAAAATAGTAATTTTCATCCACTTTCTCAAACCTCTAATTGCAAAAAGCTCCTATATTGAGCTTTTTTAAAATTAGCTTTTTCACCCCAAAACTCTCTTCCAATCCTCTCATAACCAAACACTACCAATTAGCTTTTTCTAAAAGTCAAACCTCTAATTCACCCCAAAAAGCTATTTTCCCCTCAAACCTCTCCTAACCAAACACCCCCAAATCTTCTCGATCTTATTGTATACTTCAATATGTACTTACGTATAATACTAGTTGTTGGACCACGCGCTACTGCGCACGGTCTCCCAAGGGATTAGTGAAAGTAAATTTGCAAAACTTGTATAGTAAAGGCAAAGAAAATCGAAATATGAAAATCACAAATATAAAAAGTTTAAACACAAACACTTAGGTGATACTCCCTCTGTTCCATATTGATGTTTTTATACTTTTTACGTCTGTCAACGCACATTTGTATCATTTATATCTCTATTTATAGAAAAAATTATAAAATTTTGATATTATTAAAGTATTTATTGAGACGAATCAAACAAGACCTCGCATAAATATGTTTTTTCTCATGCATTGAAAGTAATTTAGAAGATTCTCTTCAATTGTGAACAGTGTCAAAATTTATAAATTGAAACATCATTGTTGAACGGATGAAGTAGATAATATACATTAGATAGTGTTTTCTAGGGCGGAAATAGCCAATTTTCTTCGGAAATTTGGTTATTTCTGCCCCTTCTCTTCAATTCTGTTTTGTTTTTTGCGTTAGATCTCAATAAAACTACATAGTTTCAGTATAGTAAGTACCCCTATGATAGGTTTGATTATAGTTAAGTTTTGTGTGTTTAGTTTAGTTCAGGTTATTTCTTTGGTAAAGATTTATGCGAGATCGAAGAGGAGGTCAATCTTTCGACTACAATCAGACGAATCAGACGAAAATCATATTTGTCACGGCTACAACAGATCTATAGACCCTCTCGTCGATGAAGGCTGTAAATCACAGCGATATAAAAGAGGATATACAGAATGTTTGATATACTACGATCGTAGCTATGGTGAAAGGAAGTTTTTATTTGATTTAATTGTTATGTATTTGTTAGATTCAAATCTTTATGTAGTATGTCGTGTGACTTTTTATCAATGAATTAATTTGATTATCAAAGAAAAAAAAAAATCAAAGAAGACTCCCCACAAAAAAAAAATACATTAGATGTGTTTGACAACCAGAATTCTTTAAGTTTTACAAAATGAGCAAAGGCAAAGAGCATTGGCCAAAAACATAAAACATTGCTTGCAAAAATTCTTAGTACATACTACATTAAATTTGGGGAGTATGTTAGGGTGATGCAACATTATCTGCTAGTGTCAAACTACTATATAATTTATACATATAGAAACTACATTGATGCTTAAGTTGTACATTATCTCTGGGCTGCATTCATTCACCATCTTATGTCTTCTAGAACATCTTGCTTGAGGGTCTACTACACAACATTGTTCCTCTAGAAAGAGTTGTTGGCAGGGGTGGACCTATATGTCCTTGGAGAGTTGGAGGGGTCCAAAGGGACCCCCTTATTTGGAAAAAAAATCTGTTAAATTGAAATTGAGATAATTAATTGCACTTGGATATTTAATACAATATATTATTTATTAACTTGTAATGTAAACAGTGAAATTTACTTTTAGCTTAGTGGTTCCTTGGTTGCTATATTTCATGTGTAACTTGAGTTCGAAACCTAGTAAGAGAGGATATTGAATATTATTTTTTTACTTTTTGCCTTTTACTTGTACTTCTATTGATCCTCTAAATTCTTCATCTTTTTTTTCACCATTTTGTTGGTCGTTTTTTCTTCATCATTTTTCTTTATTCATTTATTATTTTTATATGATTCATGATTTTGCTTTTACAAAAATACAAATATTAGTAGTGTTACTTTTTTTCTTCAAAATAATTTTGTAATTGGCATAGTATATATATGTAATTTATTTTATACTCTAATTTTATATACTTATAGTTGCATGTTTTTTGTGAGAGGCCCAATTATATAATAGTGTAATGCCCCATACATTGAAAATGATATTCCTATTTTTTTTTGTTAGTGTCGTTTTGTGCAATTTTTTCAACGACGATTGTAATAAAAAGAAATCTCATACAAAGTATGAAAACTTGTCGTATACACTCTTTTTTTCCCATTTTATTTGAAATCACGCCAAGTTAACCATGTAATTTGGATTAGGTGTTGATTTTTATTATTATGAAACCCAAAAATTAAAGTTCCTAAATCTTCCACATATTTTATTATAGTGTTTATAATATTTTAACTACTTAACTTTAATCTTTAACTCCCTAAAATGAGCATATACGAGAATTATAAAGCAAATTATAAATTTTTTTGGACCTCCATTTGTAAATTCCTGGATCCGCCCCTGGTTGTTGGTCCTATTTCGATAAGCAAATGCTTGGTGCGAAGCAACTCTTGGATAAACTTGAATGCCCATTGATCATTCTACAATTTAAATACAGCTTAGCATAGGGAAAACTCTAATATAAAATCATACTAGTATACGAAGTATAACACTGTTTAAGGAAAAGACAAAAAATAAAATAAAATTATGAAGTACAAGAGGGAAGGGTAAAACAATTATTATGAAGTGCAACCAGAGGGAATGGGAAAAATGTAAATGCACTGTCGTTAAGAAAAGGACAAAAAACAACAAAGAAGGAATTGAGGGGTATTTCAATAATACTACTGTTACATGAATAGTAATCAAAGTTCAAAGCTTTATAATCAAAGCACTAACACACCTAATTTACAACAACAAAATCTAATTTTTTTTCTTAAGTAAATTAATCTAGTTTTTTTTAGACCTGATTAACTCGATCCCTACCAAAAAAAATAGCGGATTTTGGGTAGAATTTTAAGCCTGCTTTTCGTGCCCCGTCCGATCCGATTTTTAATATTTTGGGTGGGTTTTTAGGTAACTTAAAATATAATACTCGTATTAGTTTAGGTTGTTTCGTAATGTTCTTTAAAGACCTTAGTGGTGTAGTTTAGGTGGTTAACTTTAGTTTATTAATGTAAATTAAGCCTTTATCAAAATAATAATAATATAATATTAATTATGAAATAGGACCGGCTAAAAAATGGCCCGAAAATACCTCTAGTTTTAGCCTGAAATTGCGGGTTTTGAGCAGACAGGCCCGAAGTTTGGCCCAAACCGACACAATAGACTCAGTGTTAAGGTCAAGGTTTAACCCGTATTTTGATCAGATTCTAGTTTTTCATAGCAAAAAAGTAACTTCATTTATTGTTTTGAACAATAATAACACAAAACCTCAATACAAGAGAATTAGATGGGTCGAAACTCGAAATGACCAATATTGTCCATGAAATACACAACTTGATTCTAAAGTTATAATAATAGGATGAGAGCAATTCGGAATTTATTCGCCAAAATATAAAAATGGTCATTTGCCGTGTCGGACCACGCTTGTGTCTAGAGTGTCTAGCCGGCTAGCCCACGATGACGTGGGGGTTAAGGGGTCCGTTGACTGATGATCCTAAATTGAAAGCTAACTTTGTACACTTTAGGTGCAAATGTGCAATTGGTATTGAAGGAAATAATGCCCTTGGTCCAAGTATGCATTCTATGTTAAGTCTAATAAATGCGGTTCAGTATTAATTAACAAGTTAATAATTCAGTGAGATCAAGTGAGCTGAATGCCTAGCTAGAGGCCGCTTCAGTTCAAGTGGAATTAATGATATTAATCCACAGCTTACTCTTGACTGAACCCGTAGGGTCACACAAATAGTACGTAAACGGATCAAGTATTTAATGGCATTAAATACTCCAACTATGGATATTCGGAATCAACGGATCTTGGTTTCAGTGGGAGCTGAGATCGTCACAGGCAAGAAATGAATACTCCGGAAACGATGATATTGCCGGAAACGGAAATATGGATCGTATCGGAAATATAAATATTATCCAAGTCGTAGATGTTGCCGGAAACGGAAACATGGTACGTATCGGGAAATATTATCGGAAATGGAAATATTGCCGGAATCGGAAATATTGCCGGAAACGGAAATATTGTCAGAATCGGAAATATTATCGGAATCGGAAGATAATTCCGGAAACGGAAATATTAAATATTTGTTCGAAACGGAAATTAATTCCGGAATCGAAAATATTAAATATTGTTCGTATCGGAAATATATTCCGGAATCGGGAATTTAATCGGAAGCGTATCGTACGAATAAGCATCGGACGAGGCCTGCCGGACGAGGGCCCAGCACGAAGCCAGGCCATCGCCCAGCAAGCCAAGCGCGCCACACGAACAGCCAAGGCCACGCCAGGCCCAGCGCAAGGCCAGGCCCAGCAGGCCGTGGCAGCGCGCACAGCGCGCACAGCGCGCGCAGCTGCGAGCAGTGGGCTGCGAGCATTGCTGCAGCTCGCGTGGGCTTGTAGCTCGCGTGGGCCGTGCGGCCGTGTGGGCTGTGCGCGGGCATGGCCTGCACGCTTGCGGGTCATGCTCGCGTAAGTGTTTGTGTTCGCATACGAAACCTAAAACGTGCAGAATTCGTTTAATGATTAAATTCCTAATTCTATTTGATAAATTAATTAAATAAGAGTTTTATTATAATTCTAATTTAATTAATTCGTATCCTAATAGGATTCCAATTCTCTTTCCATACCCCTATAAATATGTGGCCTGGGTTCACAATTTATAACGAGTTATTCAAGTATTCAAAGTGAGTTTTAGAGAGAAAAATTCAGTCACACATCTTGCTCAAAAGTGCCGAAAATTTATAGTACCTTAGGGGCGATTCTAGTTGGTCAATCTTAAGGCGGATCCGGACGTGCTGTGGACTATCTACGGAGGGACGACACTTGGAGTCCTAAAGACTTGTTCTTGTTCAGTTCGGGCGCAGCTAGGGAAGGCACGCAACAAAGAGTATGCATCTAAACTATGTTAAATGATTATGTGTAAATAATATGTATTCCTGGCTTAATGGTTGTTTCCGCATGATTTATGAATTGTCATATGTATCATAACCTCACAGGTATTTCTCCTACACCTAAGTACGTAACAGTAATCAACATAGAATTGGCTCAAGTGGTAAGCAGTTTGATGCCGCTTAAGGGGGAGGTCTCGGGTTCGAGCCTCGTTGTATGCAGAAACTCTTGTTGGGAGACTTCACCCACCATAAGCAAGGTGTGCAACACGGGTCGGATCCGGATGTAGTCGGAGCTAAGCTCCGGTTAACCGGTGTGCTGTGCGTAACAAAAAAGTAACTAACAGTAAGAAACTGGTTCGTTTGGGCAACAGGTGGAGAAGGGAAACGACTTAGAAATGGTGTCGAAAGCTTCTGCTCTCTTCTTCAATGGCGGTATTATTCTTTCCCATTCTTCTTTGTCCTCTCATTTTCATTCCCGATATTATTCTCTTTTCTCCATTGCTAGATTTTCTTCTATTCATGATGATCCTCAATTGTTCCTCAATTCTATTAGAGAACACTGCAAGTTAGGGTTTTCTGATCTTAAATTACCCCTTTCTATATTCCATCAATTGGTTTCGATGCGTCCTCTCCCTTCTGTTATCGTATTCAATCAACTCTTTACTGCCATTTCCAAATTAAAACGCCTTCAACCTCACTCCACTCTTGTTTCTCTCTTTAGACAGATTGAATTACTTGGTGTTTCACCCGATAGGCATTCGTTAGGTATTCTTGCTAATTGTTATTGCCATTTAGGCCGCATTGATTTTGGTTTCTCTCTCATGGGTAAATGTCTTAAGCTTGGTTATCCTCCCAATTATTTTACCTTTAACACCTTAATCAATGGCTACATTAATTGTGATAAGCTCCCACAAGCTGCTCTTTTGTTGGATCAAATTGTCAAGCTTGGTTTCCAACCCACCATCGTTACCTATGGTGCTATGGTCAAGGGGCTTTGTAGGATAGGTGACAATGTTGGTGCTCTTAATTTGCTCAACAAAATGCAATCTGGTCATTGTAAGCCTGATTTTGTTATATACAGCACTATTATTGATAGTCTTTGTAAGGATAGATTATTAACAGAGGCCCAGAACTTGTTCTCCTCTATGAAAAACGAGGGCATTAAACCTGATGTTGTCACTTATACCTCCTTGGTCCGTGGCTTGTACAATTCTGGTTGTGGGGAAGAGGCTAAACGTGTGTTGACTGAGATGATACAGAGTAATATAGAACCCAATGTTAAGACCTACAGTATGCTGGTTGACATGTTCTGTAAAGATGGGAATATTAATGAAGCACAATCCGTTCTACAGCTTATGATTGACAGAGGTGTGGCTCCAAACATCATTACTTACAATGCTTTACTTGATGGTTATTGTTTGCGTGGTCAGATGGTTGACGCTGAAACACTAATTGATCTGATGGTACAAAATGGTTGTGAGCCTAATCTCGTAAGTTTTAGTACTATGATCAATGGATATTGCAAGGCTAAACACATTGACAAGGCCCTGAATATATTCCAAGAGATGTTTCGGAAAGGGATTTCACCTGGTGTTGTTACCTATTCCACTCTTATTGATGGACTGTGCAAAGCCAGTAGACTCCCACTTGCACGTAAGCTGTCCCGGGAAATGCGGGATAATGGAATAACTCCAAACGTCGTCACCTACTCACCTATGCTTCCTTGCTTGACGGCCTTTGCAAAAATGCACGGCTTGATGAGGCAGTGGCATTACTCAAAGATATGGAGGATAATTGTGTTAGACCTGATATTTTCATCTACAATATCCTAATGGACAGCTTGTGTGAGGCTGGGAAACTTAAAGATGCAGCAAATCTCTTCTCAGATCTTGTATCCAAGGGTCTGCAACCAGATGTTAAAACATACTATATAATGATGAAAGGCTTCTGCAAGAAAGGGCTCTCTAATGAAGCTATTGAAGTAATCAGGATAATGGAGGAAGTCGGGTGCTGTCCAGATGATTGTAGCTATAATACAATTATCAGAGGCTGTATCCGCAATAATGACTTGTCAAATGCATTATACTATTGCGATGTTATGGTTAGCAAGGGATTTGAAGCTGATGCAGACACATTCTCATTGTTTGTTGACCTCTTGTCTTCTGGTAACTTAAGTGACTCGTCCAAGGACCTGCTTCAGAAATTTCTCAAATGAATTGAAGTTCAGGTAATTGCGCCCTAAGTATCTATCATCAGGGTGGCTAGGTGCATCCAAAGGTATTTTTTGTTCATGAATCAAGATAATATCATTATAGAGTAATGTCACAGGAATATGGTTGTTCATCGAGACTTGAAGGCTCAAAATCTTCTGTTTAGATCCGCATAACAATGTGAAGATATCAGATTTTGGTTTGAGAAACATAATGCGAGATGGCCATTTCCTGAAGACCAGCTGTGGAAGCCCAAATTATGCAGCCCCTAAGGTATACGCTAGAATTTTGTTGGAACGGAATCTTACAACATCATTACTTTGTTGATTTTGAAAGGTGGAGTTTGAATAACCGAGGTTCAATTTAAAACTTTAACTGTGTCTTAAAATTTTCTATTGATCCTCTCATTTTTCTGCTAACTGTGCTCTCACCTTCACAAGAATCGTTTAAAGTTGTTTAGTTTTGTTATCTTGTCATTGTCTTTCTTGGTAAAAAGTTGTCCTTTTTATTCAGGATATTTCCAAAGAATTCATTTTAAATACTCCTGAATCTGCTATTTATTGGAGTTAATTCCTGTACATTTATTTAGTCATTTCATATATCATTCTTCTATCTCATGACTAAAACTGTTGCTCGTCAGAACATTAATGGCTAATGTCATCAGTAGATATGGTATTTAATCTGAAATGTGAGCTACGTTTCTTTGTGCTCTTAGGTTGTTTTTGAGGAACTCTATGCTGGCCATGAAGTTGATGTATGGAGTTGTGGACCTTGTGGTAGTTACCTTATTTTCTCTCCTTTGTGGGTTTCTCCCGTTTGATGATGAAAATACGCTCAACCTTCTCAAGGAAATGAAGGTACATGCTATTCTGAATTCTATTGTTGATGGACAGCCAACAGGTTCTTTGGTTTTCATATATTGCATGCTTAATGTCAAAAATGGTCTCTTATGACTGATAACTTGATAAGTGATAACCTTCTGTCAGTACCATTTTTTGATAATTATATTTTTTTTCTTTTTTTATTTGAAAGTGTGTGTGTTGGACAAAGGAAAGGGGTAGGGTGGATATCAGGTTTATTGTTTATGTGTGTGACTTGACAGTTGATATTTATGCATTTGAGTTTTAACTTCTAATCCTATTATCAACGCTCAGTAGTAAATAAATCTGTTGAAATAAAAATGAGCATCTATAAACTTGTAATAAGACATGTTAGTTGGAGTTTAGATGTCTACACAACTGCATATTATGTAAGAAAGAAAGTTACTTTATTTCATAAGATGACAAGACCATGGTATTGAGATTTTCATATTTCCGCAGTTGATGTCTTAAGGGGTAAAAACAGAGCTTGTTTTAAAAATTATGAAGCCGATAAAGATTTTGGTAAGATTTGACTATAAAGAAAATATCACCCGCATTTAGTTGCTTCTGTACTATAGTACACAGCTTCCTTATCAATCAAACAGATGTAAATGTTTTGTTGATGCAATGGAGAAAAAGGACCTTAAAGTCAACGATATAAACATTTTTCTTCTCAAATCTCTAGGGTTTGAAAATTATCTTAGGAGAACTGCGATTAGATCACTTTCTAGTTTTGTTCTAAGTCACTATTTTGTTAAGTAAATGTGAAAGCACATAATGTTGTTTCATTTGATTTTTATTGTTGGCTGGGACATATACCCTTTCTAGTCATCTGTCATCTGTCACCTGGAGCTGGAGATCTGATTTCCAAGATGCTTGTAGTTGATCCTATGAAGAGAATCACAGCCCCAGAAATTTTTGTCAGCCACACATAGTTTCAAGCTTTTTTTCTGTATAACTTCCGTGTCACCACCAGATACGATGCAACTAGCAAAGTTTGTCAATGATATTTTCTGCTGGAAAAATTCAGATTATATCCGTTTCAAATTATAGTGTTGTAATGTGTTGAGCTGGGAGACATTCATGACTGTCTTTCAAACGGCTAACCCGATTCCAATTTTCTTTGCTGTGTACATTAACTTCACATTTAATAAACTTCTGAGCCTCTGAGGGTACTTGCAATGCCTTCTAGACATCTCATGAAGATATGCTTAATGAGGATGTTCTGTAACTTGCGAATTTTCGTTGCTCATGAAAATATGCTGTCAAATCTCCCTGCAATAAACTCCAAAATGAGGGTTTGATAAGTGTATAACATTTTGCAGACTGTTTTTAAAGTAAACATGGGAACTAATTCAAATTTTATTGCATTCATTATAGGGGATTATTGCATACTATTTTCTTTTCGATTACCGCTTCCGAGCTTCAAGTGCCTATCTTGGGGGCTGAGTTCAGAGAAACATTGTATTATTTTCTCCTTTTAGAGCTGTTTTGGAAAACTCGACATTAGTATATTAGAGAATAACGACCTTCAAATTAGTGAGAATGATTACGTGGAGGGTATATTGGAATAAATTTGATTCCTGTGCATGACAAATTGTTTTGTGTACTATCTGGTTGATATTCCTGTAAATTTCTTGATGATAGTCATGCTACTCTTGTCAAAATTTGCAATTAAGTATCTCATATTATACTGGTTGTAGGCGAACATTAACATATTCGTTGCATACTTTTGTTTTCAGGTGAACCATTTAATTGCCATGCATTCAAATGAAGTCGCTTCTCAATCCTTTGGGGCACCAATATCGTGGTTGTGTTGATAACAACCACGATAGGAGATATGAGTGTTTTAAACTTCAGCGTCCAACACTACTCCAACTTGTCAATTGGGTGTGATTTGGTCCTTATATGTTGATTCATTTTGGCAGGAGGATTGGTGTCATTGTTTCACTCTCTCACTAACTTGAGTCATTTTTTCATCCGTGAAATGATTACATTTTTCCTTATTTACGATGACTTTACCTGAATTGACTGGTAAGAATAAATCACTTCTGGAGTTTGATTTCTGCCCGATGTCACGATGTGTCACCATGACCTTAGCACCTTTCATATTTTTGGCTGGTATGGCCCTACGAAGATTCCGTTTTCCTATTTCTGTTGCAGTCTCTAGCCAGCCTAACGAGATTATGACTGAAGCTCTGAGGGCATTATAACATGAAGTACAGATGGGTACGTTGCATTCCTGACCACCATGAGAGGTTGGTCTATAATCCTGTACAATGTCTTAATGTTTAAGGTGCAGGTATGTTTCTTGCTAGCAGCTAATTTTATGCATATTATTGATAGATGGTTCTGTTATTCGTGATTTGTTCATTGATTCTTTTGAGCTTGATAGATTTATTGACTTCTGTTACCTATATGTTGTCCTCTTGTAGTCTTGTTGCTGCTTAATTATTAGGCTAGACACTTTGTTACTTGAATCATAGAGCTCAGGGGTTTGAGACTTTGAGCCTTTTGAGGGTAATTGGGTCCACAAATAATCAATAAAACTCACTAGCTAGTTTCAGATATCTTCCTGAATATTAAAAATAGAAGTCCGGCATCATTTGACAAAATAGTGGAAAACTGAATTCATTTGTTAGAATTGTAAGCAGGAGGTCCATTTTCAGATGTTTCATTGTATCATGTAGTAAGTGTAAAATATTTTTATGTGTAAAATATTTATGAATATTGCCATATGTAGACTACGAAGTATACAAATGAATGTTTGCATGAGAGTGACGCAAATAAGGAGGGCTGTTTGTTTGCTTGGTTAGTCAAAGTGTCAAACACGGGAATACGGGATAGTTCATCGATCTTTGTTATGTGTTTTCAAAGGAAAAAGAGGCAATATAATTAAGTGTGAACTGTGAAGCAACCTTTCATCCAGATATCAACTTTCTTGGTCATTCGGAGGTCTAACATTGGACAATCCTCCTACAACAAACTTCTAACCAATTGGAAATATGAACCGTTGTTGTGTTACTATGTTAGGGTAATAGTCATTGTTGTACATCTCATCTCTTACTTTTATTTTCTGTTAACCGTCCCATCTTATACGTCTCTTATTATCTAGCCAAATTAGTAAATTACCAAAGGTTCTAGTTCAATAAAATGATGACAGTCGCCTCCTATCTCTCTACCCCTCCCCCTTGTCTCTAGGTTTACAAAAAAATTAGGGTTTTTGAGGCTGGAAATAGCCAAATTCTCTTTAATTTCTTCTTGTTTTGTTGTTAATTTCAATAAAACTACATCGTTTTGTGTGTAGTGAGTGTCCATATGGTGGGTTTTGTTATAGTTAAGCTTTTGTGAGTTTAGTCTAGTACCAGTTGTTTCTTTGTTAAAATTTATGCGGGATCGAAAAAAGGTCAATTTTTCGTCTACAATCCAATGATCCAATCTAAAGCTAAACCACCATCTATAAACTAATATTTTGAGTTAGAGGCCTTGTGCCATAAAGTGAGAAGCTATTGTGCCATGCTTTGTCTTAAGGTTAAATGCTCCTTACATATTTTGTTTATAATGTTACTTTTTGTTTTGTTTAACTTGTGATGGTAACATTTTCTGTTAAGAAACTGGGATAAGCATCCTTGACTTTCTTCTCTACCTTTTAGTCTCTATAACAACAACAGCAGCCCATTTTAAATCCCTTTGTTGTTAGGACTGCAGGGATACAGTTATCTGATCCACTTTGATTGTTCTGAAGTCATTGTGGAAACTATAAATTTGTTATTTGTATAACCTAGCCTTAAATTACACGGACATTCATCAGGGAAGGAAAGAGGTTGCTTCAGTCTATAATTATAGACTTCTGAATTATTATTATTTTTATTGCGTAAGATATGTTACTATTACAGTTTATATTTGCTATGCTCATAATTTGTTCTATGATTCAGGCTTGGCTTTTGGCGTTTCATTCCGGCGTTTTGTTTTTTTCTTACTTCTGATCTTGATGTGTTTTCCATGTTTTATCATCGCGGTGTGACATGATCAGCAGCAGCTCTTGATTTCACCGGCTTTAAATTCAGACTTACAATCTTTCACTGTTAGCTTTATGTTGCATGCAAATCATCTCTTGCTATATATGTGGTATACTTTTTCTATTCAATATGTATGTTGCCTACGAACAGAATTTGATATTGTTTTGGTATATCTCGCCTTACATGTCAAAACTATTATTTTTCGAGTCAGTGATGAGAACCAAATGGAACAGAAGATATCTGTATTTTCTGCTGTAGGTATACCAAATCCTGAGATTTTATTGTAACACAAAGAAGTCAAGAAAAATGCCTTGTAGTAATGACTAATGAGTGCTTCATTCTTTTGTCCTTGTAATGCAGATGGCTGAGGACGAATATAGTGAAGGAAAAGGTGCCGACTTTTGTGATTCATAGTTCAAACAGTATCATCTTGTGACCATTGTGACGTGAGATCGAAGCCATTGATTGTTTTGCATAGAAATTGTATTCGTTTGGTTTCAATTTCTCAAAAATACAATGTAAATTAAATTGTAAAAAAGCAAATCACATATGTATTAATTTGTATACAATTTTAATTCTCGACTTGTATGGTGTATAAAGTGTAGTTAGTTTAAAGACTAAGTTTGTAATAAAAATTATAAACCTATTTTTTTTCATGAATTGCTAATATTAACATAGGTAATCCAGTAGCACTCAATCCATGGTTGTGTACAATTTCTCTTTTCGAGTTTGGTTATTGCAAATGTTTTGGAAATAAAATTTGGGATTGAGTCGGTATTAATCCCGAAAACTTAGAGTGAAGTATTCTTTAAGTTACTTATAATAAGGTATTTACAAACAATCACCCAAATTACTTAATACGTTACTTGTAATGTCTGAAACATCAAAAGGTTACCACATCATAAGTTTAATTATATCCAACGAAAACTCGGTTAGTACTAATTCGATCACAATTTTCGCACCATCACAAGATTGAAATGCAAATCTAATTACTTGTCACCATAGACATAACCCTCCACTACCTCGCCGAAACTATAGCGACCATCTGGACCTTGGTCAGATTTCAAGACCCTGTCCACACTTTCTTGGTCCCAAACACGAAGACGACTTGAATTTGGAAATATGTTAAGGTTTGCTCTAGTTGACGCCAATCTATCGATGTATATTATCTGGTAAGAAGAGAGTAATTGTTTTAGCATAAACAGTACGCAAACATTATTGCAAAGTAGGGACTCACGACCAAAAGCAGAGTACACCCCCCGTATCCTTCCTTTGAGGCATTGAATTTGTTTCCGTATTTCACAAGCCAGTCCAGTACATAACGTCCCCAATTATAACCGGATGCTTGACTCGCTATCGGGAGGACGCTGAGATGCAAAGGGCTTATCCAGCCACACTTTTGTGTTGGACATAAAATGGTGCCTAGTGCGTACAATAAGAAGTGCCTTTGAAATGACTCTTTCTCTGTTCGGTCATCGACTATTTTACCAAAAACCTCAGACTGTGTAACAGCTCCGTACATTGTGTTCTTGTATAACTTCTTAATGTTTAGCGCGGTACTCTTGTTTGACAAACTTGGATGCAGCAAAGCTTTTTCGGGTGGTATTCCTAAGACCCAATTTACCATTTCCTCATCAATTCTAACCCTATAGTTATCCCTTACTTTTAATTGCAAGGTTTTGGGATCAAACCTGGAAGTAATCCAGTACCCAAACTTTGGGTCACTACTGTTAATCCTCGTGAATAAAAGTTCTTCAAAGCCCATATCAACAATCCACATCTTTTGTTTTCCGGTTAATTTCTCAACTAGAATTGCGAATTGACTAAGAGCACATCCCATTCCCGGAATCTGTAAGTATTGAAAACTCAATATTTCGATAAGTATTGTATGTATAATTAAAGAACACTTACCCTAGGTTTTTTGGTAGACGTTGTTGGGTTAGCCGCCACCTTTCGTTTTGCAGCCCCTTCCCTTCTTCTTCTTCAACATCTCGATGTTGAACGACGATATGTATCACCAGATTTGATTTTGTCAGCTCCACGAGATTGTAAAAGTCATCTGGATCTTTGATTGCAATACCGTCCTCATGAAATCTTTTCATATCTTCAACATACCAGATCGTGTATTCTTTTTTACAGCCTAATTTTTCAATGAGCTTGTGCATATGAGTAAGACTTAATCGATTTCTACTCGAGATAATCGTCTCTGACAATCCTTGCTCGTACCCACGTTTTGGATGAAATATGAACTTCCCATGATACCAAAAGTTAAGGACAACCATGGAAGTCCAATTGCACATCCTGTAACATATCAAATCAAAATTTGCTTTAAAAATGGGGATCTAATAGCAAAAACAACAATTGAATCTGGCACAATTTTGCAAGAAATTACCTTATTTTTTCCTCTTTGAAGAGCATTTTTTCCTCAATAATATTATATTTTGGTTTGGTGTTTGTTGTAGAGTGTGTTGGTTGTTCTAAAATTTTAGTGAAAAAGCTATGTTTTCAAAGGCACATTCTCAAAGGCGATGCTGACTGGTAAAGCGTGAGGTTTTGACAGCCATTTTATGTGTATGAATGAACTATGAACTCCCGTTGTGTTGTAGCTATATTAACATTCTTTTCTGCATTGATCTTACGTGTATGTTAAAAGCCCAAGTTTAATCAATCCTATAAAAAGCCCAATTATAAAGTTTCTCAAATTCATGATGAATCCTATAAAAAGCCCAAGTATAATAGATTTGATTTGGAGTATAGAGAAATTTTGAACTGGGTTTAGGGGCGTAAATTTTATTCCCAAGTGGGATGTTTATTAATCATTTAATCACAATATTTTTCTTGTTCAGCTCATATATGCTCATAAAATACTACTCCCTCTGTCCCTTAATACTCGCATCGTTTTGACTTTTTACATTATTCACATAATTCACTTTGACCTTATTTTATTTATAGTATATGAAAACAAATGGTAGTATATAATATATTGTTGGCTTCATCTTAATATATACTAGATTTTAGCCCGTGCGATGCACGAATTCTATTAAATTATTCAGTTAAAATAAAACTCATATATATACCGATTGCTATATTTATATATTAGATTAGATTTTTTTTTTTTGGATTGAATTTAATTTTAGATTTATATTTTAATTATTAGACTGTTTGATTTTAGATGAAATTGTATATGTGTAATATTAATAATTAATTAATAAAAATAACCATGTGGCGCCTAATTATTTATCTACCTGGCACTCGACTTTTTTAATTCAAAATATTATTTTTCATTGGCCGAAAGCATTGGATTTCCTACGTGGCGCTCTAATATTAGATTAGTGTTTGATTTTGGATGAATTTTATTTTAGATTAGTGTTTGATTTTGGATGAATTTTATTTTAGATTAATTTATTATTTTTCATTGGTCGAAAGCATTGGATTTCCTACGTGGCGCTCTAATATTAGATTAGTATTTGATTTTAGATTGTATTTGATTTTAGATTGAATTTGATTTTAGATTGAATTTGATTTTGGATGAATTTTATTTTAGATTAGTGATTGATTTTGGATGAATTTTATTTTAGATTTATTTTTTAATTATTATAGTGTTTGATTTTGGATGAAGTTGGGTATATTGGTAATTAATTAATCAAAATATCTACGTGGCACTTGATTTTTTTAATTCAAAAATAATTTAGAAATCTTATTTTTCTTTGGCCGAAACCAATGGTAATCCTATGTGGCGCTCTAATATTTCAGCAAATATGAGTATTAATATTTTTATAGTTTTTATAATATGTAGTTAAAGATATTGGTGGTCAAAGTTGTGCATTGGCAAGCGTGTCCAGTCAAAACGGTGCGAGTATTAAGGGACGGAGGGAGTATGTACTTTCTATGTTCTTATTTATATGGCACAATTATTTAGTTACGTTTGACAATGCACGTTTTCAAAAATTAATATCTACAATTATGGATAAGAAAAAATTATAAAAAGTTGATATTTAAAAAATATTTATTGAGACGAATCAAACAAGATCTCGCACGAGTATGTTTTTTCTTAAGTATAAATCACAAATTGAAATTAAAGGAGCTTGCGTGAATAATGTCAAAATCTCAATTATGTCGTATAAAAAACAATAGAGAAAGTATGTCTTAGCACAACAAAAGTAAAGTAGGATCTTTCTTCCCCAATGTTTTTGTTCCGAATTTAGCTAGGTGGCAAATCCACTTGTTGGAGTAGGGTACATTTTCTGATTTTCACATACTAGAGCCATACATTTTTCACGTATTCTATCTGAAATAATCCGAAGAAGAAAATTCCAAAAAAAATATTTATTTAAATTATTTTGTGTCAACTCACGAGGGAGGCTACATCGCGGGTAACCAGCGATGTATCTGCCCTATACCCACCAAAAAAAAAAGTGAAAAGAAAATAAATTGCAATGATGGCCCACCCCTTAAATAAATGGTAAACATGTTGCGAACTTGCTATATATTGTCAAAGGTTAGATAAATACTGTCATTATTGTGTATATACTGTCATTGTTGTATTAAAATTTGTCATAATCATCCAAAAAGAAGAAAACGAAATGAAACAAAAATAGTAAAGGGACCACTTAAATGACTGGATAAACGTGTTACATATACTCTCTGTCATAATCATCCAAAAAGAAGAAAACAAAATGAAACAAAAATAGTAAAGCGACCACTTAAATGACTGGATAAACGTGTTACATATACTATGTCATTGTTTGTATAAATATTGTCATTGTTGTATTGAATATTGTCATTTATTTCCGATACTTAGCACTTTGTTTGACTTTTCAACTAATTAAGTGAAAAGACGATTTTACCCTTGGATATGGGCAAAAAAGCCCCTGGGTAACCAACGATGTAGCCTCCCTTGTCAACTTACATTGTCTCAAATGTCTAACAACCCAAAAAAAAAAAAAAAAACATGTTAGGTTAATTACCATTCGTTATCACAAGCCCCACAAAAAAAAACATTAAATTGAAAAAGGAACTCTTATAATGAATATTTTATGAAGTCAGTGAGCATAAAGTCTGATTAGGAGTTCTATAATTTTGCATCACAAAAAATCATCTCCCAAAAAAAATGAGGAAAATTGCAAATCAATTATTTTGCTTAAGATCCTTCTTTTTGTTTTGTTAATGGAAAATATGAAGTTGTGCAGCTGCAGCATGTACTCCAACAACAGCAGCGACTTATATGAGAAGTTGAGATACCTGAGTTGCTTCATTGAACCTATGAATTTCGGGATCCATTTTTCCAGCTGCAAATAAAGATATCACATGTATTCAGTTATAGCAAGATCCTGAAATCCATAGGCTCAATGAAACAACTCAGGTATCTCAACCTCTCATCTAATTCCTTTTTCTGGAAAAGTTCCTGATGAACTTGGTAATCTCACTAACTTGCAAGTTCTAGATTTATCATATATAGGTGGTAATTTATTTATGCATAGTTTGAGATGGGTTTCTGGGATTGAACCATTTATCAGTTGAAGAATTCATCACTTGATTCACCTCTACTATCTATCTGTAAATTAGATCTCAATTGGAATAATTTTGGGGGAAGAATTTAATAACCTGATAAATGGTTCAATCCCAGAGATATGTGGCATTTTACATCTTGCAAATTCTAGATCTTCACCAGAATAGGCTATCAGGGATAATTCCACATTTTTTGGGTGAATCTGAGTTTTTTGAATTTGTAAATCTCGCACATGTTGAGTGGAGTTATTGATATCTGGGTTTTGTTAATTGTTAGTTTAAGTGACAATTTATATGTTGAGTGAACAAATTGCTTCTTGCTTAGCTAACCAATCAAGTGTTGGAGTTTTGGATCTTGGTGAAAATACCAACATTTTTTCACTGGAGTGAATGTTCTAATCTTGAAATTACTTGGACCGAAGAGTTGTGTTGATTGTCTAACCTGCAAATATTAGATTTGGGGCATTTATTATTTAAATGGAACCCATACCTTCCTGTCTCAGCAACATTATATACGGCGATGAAGTAATATCATCATTAATGTCGAGTAATGTGAATGAGGTCATCAAAGGTATACAACCACTCTAAAGTATTTACTGAAGGTAGAGTTTTCGGAGATGACAAACCTCTCTTCTTTGGTTGGTCTGAACTCTGAACTCTGAACTCTGAACTCTGAACTCTGAACTCTGAACTCTGAACTTATCTTACAATCAATTATCAGGTTATATTCCCAGAAGCATAGGTCAATTGAGATCATTGGAATCTCTTGAATGATTTATCAAGGAACATCATGCTACTCGGACTCTGGTACCCATATCGGAAACGGACACATGTCAGTGTCCGACTCAGCTATTTTGGGGGAAAACATTCATGATTTTTGTACAAAATGAAGTATCCGGTGTCCATACCCATGTCCGTGGGGTTGAAGATCCGACACGGGTACTTGAGGTAAAAATGAAGAGTCCGGGCAATATAGGTCCCAACAAGCATCAGTGTAATTTCTCCCTTTGACTTATCCTACAACAAACTTTCTGGTCCAATCCCAACTGGAAGGAAGTTGCTGCAGAGTGCAGACCTTCACAAACTCTTCCTATGCGGGAAATCAATATCTTTGCGGAGACCCACTGGTCAAGAAATGCAAAACCGAGAATGACTCACCAAATGGTTCATCGGGTGATCAAAACAACCAAGATGAAGAAAGCGAGGACAAGCATCAGACAATGTGGTTCTACCTGGTTGTGATGTCAGGATTTGCTACCGGGTTTTGGTGTGTTGTAGGAACGTTGTTGCAATCTGATTTTCTTTAGAGTTGGCATGTTGAAATTTGAAAATGCACAAGACTGGTTGTAAGTGGCCATTGTTGTTAGGATGGCTAAGCTCAAGAATAAATAAGGTACTCCTAGTTTGTGTGATATATTTTTGGGAATTTTCCATTAGATGGTACACTTAAGGTATTGATTTATTTACTACCATGACTTATTCCATTAAATATTTAGCCGTGGTTAATTGGATTAAAAATAAAAATAAATTGTCTCATAGTATCAAAAATTATGTTCAGGACAGGGTGATGGCGGATGAATTAGTTTCTAAAATACAAGTTGTCGAAGTGATTTTCCTTGCCGCTATTTTTTTGCTCTTATTCTTCTATGCGAGATGCAGTTAACCTGTATGAGCCTAATAAGAACACATTTCATAAACCAATCAAACAAGATGTGGATTATGTGTTCGTCCTATATGAAATAGACTGGAAGATGTAATTAAAGGAGCTTCTTCATCAACAATCATCTCATAAGTTTGAATTACTCCCTTCACTGCTCCACCAGTTTTACTATCACCATTGGGTACATATATATATACCAGATGACTTTTTTCAAACTTTCAATGGTTAACCACAGTTAAAGTTTCTAATGAAAAAGTTCATCATAATAATGTTATAAGTGTACTATTGGTAAGTCAATTTTTATTAAGTTCTGCAAACAGTACAAGTGTATTAATGGGAATTTCCCTATATTTTTTGTATGATATTTAGAATTTTTTGTCATTTAACACCTTAAAAAAAACTAGTTTTTGTAATTTAACACCTTACTTATTTTTTATTGTTTTTAAACACCTTAAAAAATAAAAAAAAAATTAGAAATCAACACCACTTGACAATTTTTGTTAGAAAAAACATTAGTTTTTAACTATGCTAAAGTTCCCAAGGCATGATATGGTGGTAAACAACTCCTTCTACCATCAAATTATGCTTTGGAAGTTACAGCATGATTAAAAATCAACGTTTTTTTCTTATGGAAATCGTTAAGCGGTGTTGATTTATAAATTTTTAGATTTTTAAGGTGTTTAAATATAATAAAAAAATAAGTAAGGTGTGTAATTTCAAAAACTAATTTTTTTAAAGTGTTAAATGACAAAAAATCCTGATATTTATCCAACATAGATTCTCCCTTTCCTATTTTTTGTACTCAAGAATAAAGAAGGTAGTATGGTACCTTTGTATTTACTCCCTCCGTTTCTTTTTATTTTTTACGTTTTTCTTTTTGAGTATTTCAAAATGTTTCTTTACATTTCCTTTTATATTATCACATAAATGATTTATTATTCTATCAAAATTTGTGTCCAATTATTATTTTAACCAATTAAATTCATTGAGACATTAACACTTTTTCATTGGGATATTAAAATTTTCTCATTTCTCAATATCAGAATTTTGATAAAAGTGAAAATTTTATAAATAAACGTAATTTATCTTGTTTAAAAAAGAATTTGAGAAATCTCGATGCAAATTAATTAATCGTTAAAACGCGTGAGAAATATCAAACGTAAAAAATAAAAAGAGGCGGAGGGAGTACTTTTTTTCTGTATTAATTAAGTATGATTTACGGGGCAATTTAGCTTCAAATTCTCTAATAACATACGAGGTAAGTTACAGTTCTCTGTTAGTAGGGCAATAAACTAGATAAAAAAAAGTTAGTTGGATATATAATAATGAGGCATTTTCAAAAAATAAGTTCAAAAAATAGATGCGATGTACAATATCCGGACTCAATAAAATCGTCTACAATCAAACAAATATAATATCAATCAGATTCAAAATCACGGATGTGGACCTCCACTACAACCGTTACGTGAAAACAACAGCCGTGAACCATCGTTATCGAATTCAAACAAGAACCCCTGTTGCATAAGATTACCAATCACAGAAAATCCCGACGGCGAGATAACGGTCTGTAAAGCCAGGCACTTAACGTCCTCCGCCACGTCAATGAAATAATTACGAGGCGGCGGGTTAAACACCGAGTCACCACCGAGTATAAAACTCATCCTAGGAAGACTTGGCCGGTTCACCCCGGACGTGTTGACACAGAGATCAAACTGCTGAGTCAGTTCACCGAGTTGAGGCAACTTCACGCGTTTTCTCATTACCGTTAGGATCTCACGATAAGCAGCCTCGGGAACAAACGTTAACGTCGTGCCGGAGTCTATGACAGTTCCACCGTTACCGAGGTTGTCAAGAGCCCACACTGAGGGGTTAATCGGTAATTTCACACCGTCAATGATCACGGTTTGAATACTAATGTAGTAAAATGTGGGTGAGGGTTTACTTTGTATCAGTGGAGTCGACCGCACCGGATGATAACCCTTACCCTTCTCTTTCTTTAAAACGACGTCGTGGCCTCCGCCTATCATGAGGTAGCTAATTGGAGGAGGTGAGAATGTGTAGTCTTGTAAACAGTAGGAGAATTTGTTCCCGAACCTTCTTCCTAACTGGGCCGCGAATGAAATGGGCCCACGCCCCAAACCCATTACCCCAGTAGCACCGTCGAAACCCGTATCGGAAACGGCAGGACCCGAAGCGTGAAACCCGCACCCGAAGCTGAGATTTGGGACATGGATTAACTTACCAGAGGTTGAGTTAAAAGATGTCGTTTCTCTGGAGAAGATACCCGAGGTGGTGGACCCGTCGGCGTAGGAGTAGTCATACAAGCAGGAGGAGTGTAGTCGGGTGTGAGGACGAGTACAATGAGCGGAATCGGGCGAGTGAGGAACGAGTTGGCAAGCAGGAGCGTAGCAGTGAGTAGGGCGGAAGGAGAGAGAGTGGCGGGGGAAGAAAGCGGAGTTAGGAGGGTGAGTGGTGGTGCAGTTAGGGCCGCGGCAGGCGGAGCATTTGATCCAAGTGAGGTCACTGCCTGTGTCGGCAACCAACATGAGGTTCTGAGGGGGAGTTCCGATGGATATTCCGGCGAAGTATTGGCCAGAGCCTATTGAGGCGCCGGAGATGAGGGGTGATTTGACAAAATGGTTGTGGTTAGTGTGGTGGTGATGGTGGTGTTGGCGGTGGTGGAGTGAGAGAATACGGTGGGTGTCAAAGAGGAGGATCTGTGAAGGGGTTTTGAATGGTTTAATGTGGATGAGTTGAAGTTTTAGGTAGTCATGGTCGGAGGTAGTGTTTCCACTTGCGGTGGTGCTGTGGTGGAGGAGGAGGAGGAGAGAGAGTGAAAGGGAAAGGAGCATCTTAATTGTTAGAGAGAGAAATAAGAAAAAATGGAGATCTATCATCTATCTATGGAAGTGTTTGAATAACAGTGGTTGGGAAAAGTAATGGGAAATAAAATCTGAACAAGGATGTGGGTGTGTAACGTGTGTTCGGTGCCAGTTGCCAAAACAATCCAAGGCATTTCTTGGGTTTATGCGAGGATGATTTTGGACTATTCGTTTTATGTTTTTCAATCTTGGTCATTGGGTAACTCGTGGGTAAGACGGCATTACCAGCGCGTGGGGATAAGACTGAGGAGGGCCCGGGACCCGACCCGGTCTGACCCGGGTACGAAAAAAGCACGGCCTGACAAGAGCAATAAGTCGTGGGTCGAGGACCGCGCCTGGGCCGATTTTTTTGGGATAAAAGCACGCTAAGACGCATCACGACTCGACCCGGCATGACAAAACACGTCAAATTTAAAATAATTAGGCTTAGACACGACGGGCCGACCCGACACGAAAGCCCGTGGGTCTTGCCTGTGTTTTGAACTTTTCAGCCCGCCGCGGCACGAAACTGAATGGGCCTGGATCAGGCCCGGTCTTTTTAGGCGTGTGGGCCGGGACGACCCGACCCACATCCATCCTTGACCAGCCAACTTCTCTCGTAATCCTGCTGATTTATTTCTCTCTCCTCTCTTCCTCTCTCTCTACAAAAACTCCACCAATTTTGTGTTAGGTTATGATACATATGACAATTCATAAATCATGCGGAAAAACCATAAAGCCAGGAAAGCATATTATTTACACATAATCATTTAGCATAGTTTAGATGCATACACTTTGTTGCGTGCCTTCCCTAGCTGCGCCCGAACCGAACAAGAACAAGTCTTTAGGACTCCAAATGTCGTCCCTCCGTAGGTAGTCCACAGCACGTCCGGATCCGCCTTAAGCTTGACCAACTAGGATCGCCCTTAAGGTACTTAGAATTTTCGGCTATTGTAGGCAATTGTATGACTGAATTTTTTTGCTCTCAAAAATTACTTTGAATACTTGAATCGTATATACAAATAATGACCCTAGGCCCTTATTTATAGAGGTATGGAAAAAGAACTGGAATCCTATTAGGATACGAATTAATTAAACTAGAATCCTAATAGAATTCTTATTTAATTAATTCATCCTTTTAGGTTTAGGAATTTAATCATATGTCGAAACCTGATAGCTTTAGGATTCGTATAGCACACAAACACACACACGCACGCACAGCAGCCCACGAGGGGCGCCATGCGCGCGCGCGCAGCCCGCGAGCTCGCAGCCCATTGCCACGAGGCCCATACGCTGCCGCAGCCTTGGCGCGCGCTGGGCCTGCCTTGCGGTGGGCCTGGCGCAGCCTTGGCTGGTGCGTTGTGGCGCGCTGGCTTGCTGGGCGATGGCCCGGCTTCGTGCTGGGCCTTCGTCTGGCAGGCCTCGTCCGATGTTAATTCGTACGATACGTTTCTGATTAATTTCCCGATTCCGGAATTCATTTTTGATACGAACAACATTTAATATTTCCGATTCCGGAATTAATTTCCGTTTCGAACAAATATTTAATATTTCCTTTTCCGGAATTATTTTCCGATTCCGATAATATTTCCGATTCTGACAATATTTCCGTTTCCGGCAATATTTCCGATTCCGGCAATATTTCCATTTCCGATAATATTTTCCGATACGTACCATGTTTCCGTTTCCGGCAACATCTACGACTTGGATAATATTTATATTTCCGATACGATCCATATTTCCGTTTCCGGCAATATCATCGTTTCCGGAGTATTCATTTCTTGCCTGCGACGATCTCAGCTCCTACTGAAACCAAGATCCGTCGATTCCGAATATCCATAGATGGAGTATTTAATGCCATTTAAATACATGATCCGTTTACGTACTATTTGTGTGACCTTACGGGTTCAGTCAAGAGTAAGCTGTGGATTAATATCATTAATTCCACTTGAACTGAAGCGGCCTCTAGCTAGGCATTCAGCTCACTTGATCTCACTGAATTATTAACTTGTTAATTAATACTGAACCGCACTTATTAGACTTAATATTATATGCATACTTGGACCAAGGGCACTATTTCCTTCAGTCTCCCACTTGTCCTTATGGACAAGTGTGCATTTCCTAGTTCCTTTGTCGCTCGATGCTTGCTCTTGAACATAAGGTAAGAGTTGTCATCCTTATTATGTCCAGAGGTGTTCCTCGGTTTCAGAGTTCAACTGATCAAATAAACAGATAATCATAGCCTATGATTCATCCGAGCACGGTCATGCATTTCACAGTTTCTAGCTCTCCGAGTGGCCTTGTACAAATTTTAAGCATCTCATCCCGATTTATGGGAGGACAATCCCAATCTTGCGATCTTGAGATTAGACTTCGTTTGATAGGTGATTACCTGAGCGTTGCCTTTATAGCCTCCTTTTACGGTGCGACGGTTGGTCAACGTCAAAGCAACCAGTTCTCAAACAAGTAATCTCAAATCACTCAGGTATTGAGGATTTAGTGTCTAATAATTTTAATGAAATTTACTTATGACAGATTTTCATCTCTTACAGTAAAGTTTCACAGGTCTTGTCCGATACTAGTCTTCCCAAAGTAAGTATCTATGCAAATGATTATGACATTGCCATGTCCACATAGTTCAAGAAACAGAACTACTATTCATCTTGCATTCTAATCGTCTAACGTTTTCTATGCGTCCAATTTTATAGAAAACTCCGACTAGGGACCATTTTCAACCTTTGACATTCAAGTTCACTTGATAGACATTTCTTAGTCACAGGACTGGTCCTGACAGTCTATCTTGAATATATCGTCAAATTTGAAGGGACTCATCATTTAATACTAAACCAAGATTAAATGGAATATGAAAATACATTTCATATATGATAAATGTTCAACCCCTAATGTTTTACAACCATGGGCCTCAAACCCATCTTCTAAAACAGTTCATGGAATTTCAAAGCTATGCTTGATTTCCAGTGCTACAATGTAAGTGTTGCTTCTCACTTGTTGCATAGGTTTAGTTATCATGCTTTGCCAATCTTAATATCCTTTTCATCGAATGTTTTTCGAGATATGATTATAAGATCTTTTGAGTTTGTTTATTATGTGATCTAGTCTTTCTTACTTCGATAGTGGTTCTACGCATTTTGCAATGAAGAACCATCAAGTTAGCAAACATGTGATCCACCTAAGTTCAATGAAGAACTCATTAATATAAACAACTTTGTTTTATTGCTTCTTAGGCAATAAGTACTTTTACTTCAACTGTTTAGGTTGCTAGTGATGCTTTGTTTGGATTTACTTATCCAAGCAGTTCACAGATATGTGGAAGACTTTCCAGTTGTATCTTAGAACATAGAAATTAATATTTAATTTCCCACGCAACAACTCATGGTCTCCAATCCATGTTGCCATTTCAAAACACGATGCTCTATAGCTCGTCCTTGTCAATGGTTAATGAAGGAAATAATGCCCTTGGTCCAAGTATGCATTCTATGTTAAGTCTAATAAATGCGGTTCAGTATTAATTAACAAGTTAATAATTCAGTGAGATCAAGTGAGCTGAATGCCTAGCTAGAGGCCGCTTCAGTTCAAGTGGAATTAATGATATTAATCCACAGCTTACTCTTGACTGAACCCGTAGGGTCACACAAATAGTACGTAAACGGATCAAGTATTTAATGGCATTAAATACTCTATCTATGGATATTCGGAATCGACGGATCTTGGTTTCAGTGGGAGCTGAGATCGTCACAGGCAAGAAATGAATACTCCGGAAACGATGATATTACCGGAAACGGAAATATGGATCGTATCGGAAATATAAATATTATCCAAGTCGTAGATGTTGCCGGAAACAGAAACATGGTACGTATCGGAAAATATTATCGGAAATGGAAATATTACCAGAATCGGAAATATTGCCGGAAACGGAAATATTGTCAGAATCGGAAATATTACCGGAATCGGAAAATAATTCCGGAAACGGAAATATTAAATATTTGTTCGAAACGGAAATTAATTCCGGAATCGGAAATGTTAAATATTGTTCGTATCGGAAATGAATTCCGGAATCGGAAATTTAATCGGAAGCGTATCGTACGAATAAGCATCGGACGAGGCCTGCCGGACGAGGGCCCAGCACGAAGCCAGGCCATCGCCCAGCAAGCCAAGCGCGCCGCACAAACAGCCACGCCAGGCCCAGCGCAAGGCCAGGCCCAGCAGGCCGTGGCAGCGCGCACAGCGCGCGCAGCGCGCGCGGGAGCTGCGTGGGCTTGCAGCTCGCGCAGGCCTCGCTGCGTGGGCTGCTGCTCGCACGCACGCATGGGCGGCCCATCGTGGCTGCCGTGTGTGCGTGTGTAAGTGTTTGTGTTCGTGCACGTTTCCTAAAACGTGCAGAGTTCGGTTAATGATTAAATTCCTAATTCTATTTGATAAATTAATTAAATTAGAGTTCTTGTAGGATTCTAGGTTTAATTAATTTGTATCTGAATAGGATTCCAATTCCCTTTCCATAACCCTATAAATATGTGGCCTGGGTTCACAATTTATAACGAGTTTTCAAAGTATTCAAAGTGAGTTTTTGAGAGAAAAATTCAGCCACACATCTTGCTCAAAAGTGCCGAAAATTCTAGTACCTTAAGGGCGATTCTAGTTGGTCAATCTTAAGGCGGATCCGGACGTGCTGTGGACTATCTACGGAGGGACGACACTTGGAGTCCTAAAGACTTGTTCTTGCTCGGTTCGGGCGCAGCTAGGGAGGGCACGCAACAAAGAGTATGCATCTAAATTATGCTATATGATTATGTGTAAATAATATGTAATCCTGAGTCAATGGTTGTTTCCGCATGATTTATGTAATATCATATGTATCATAACCTAACAGTGGTATCACGAGCCCCTTATTATTTTCATAATCTAAATTGCATAAACATGGTTAAATATTACAAATTTGCAAGAATTAAAAGGGGTGATTAATTTTCGTAATTGTTAATTAATTGCAAATTGCGTTTATTTAATTATACGTACGCAGTTTTTCGGCAGTTTCTTCGTTACTCATCCAAATCGAGTGATTTTTGTGTCAATTTCGCATGTAAAAGGCATTCTAAAATTTTGACAAAAAAAGTATTTTTCTGCCGAACCCAGAATTCTCAAATTCGAAGCCTAACTATGACTTTTCGAAGGTTTTAGTTTTTCGAATGCAAAATTTCGTAAATTTAAGATGTTAAATTAAATATTTGCGATTCTTGTTGATAAATCTTGAATTTTTTATTGACCTACTGCATATGTTTAACAAGTTTGAATGCCTAGTCTTGTTAATTATGCAATCTAATTTGTAATTATGATTAATTTGTTGAAAATTAGAATAATTTAGAATTAATTTGATTTTCATAATTAATTGTAATTTAATTAGAAACCTATGATTAAAAACCACCATAAAAATTGTAAATTTATGATAAATTTTAAATTTTTATGACCTAGGCTTGAATCCATAACAATCGGAAATTAATTGGATAATAAATTTTCGATTTTTCGCCCTAAAATTATGAAATTAATAATATTTATTAATTTGTCATTAATTTTATAAATTTTAAATTTTTTATGCGATTCGTTCATATAACTTGCACGCACAAAGCAATGGACGCTTCGTGTTACCCTTAAGGGGTGTTGTATAATGCGGGCATGCGACGACGAGCAAGGGAGCTCGTCGCCCGTGCGGCACGAATGCAATGAGCAAGGGCGTAGTGCACGAGCACAAGGCAGCAGCCCTGCCTTGTGTCGTGGGCCACGAGCAATGGACGAATGGGCATGGGCGAAGGGCGAGCCAAGGCAGTCGCGTGTGGGCAGCAAGCGAGCTGCGCCACAACGCGCACTGCCTCGCGCAAGAGCGCGCAGCCTCGCGCGCAGCGAGCGCAAGCTCGCGTGCCACGAGCGCTGCGCCCAGCGTTGCTCGCGCGCACAGCGAGCGATGTCGCGCGCCCAGCGAGCGATGGCTCGCGCGCACTGCGAGCGATGGCTCGCGTGAGACGAGCGCTGGCGCGCGCGCAGCAAGCACCACAACGTGCGATGGCTTGCGATGGAGATGCAGCAGCTATGCGACGAGCGCATGGGCTGCGCGCATATGGCCAGCAATGGCTGTATGCGTGCGGCCCATGGGCGTGCAATGCGTAGGGTGTTTGCGTTACGATTAGATCGTTTTGAATGTTTAATTTGAAAATTTCAGTTCACGTAATTTTAATTAATTTTAAAATTAATAATTTAAATTATTTTCTTGGATTTTAATTTTGAATATTGTAATTATAATAAATGTTATTTATTCTAATTATTTTACTAAAATTAAAATCATGAATTAATTTAAATAAAGACTGAAATTAAATTAAATTTTTTGGATTCAATTATAAATTTATATGAGCTTTAAATTTTAATTAAATTTGTATGTTTCCGGTTAGACTAGAAATACATTTTTATGTTTAAAATTAGTAAAGCATATGAATTTATTGGTTTAAGTGGGAGCGTATTTTAGTCATAAACTCTTGATTAGGTCTACAAATCCTTAAGGTTAAAACAACTTGATTAGAATTAATAAGGACTGAATAATTGGTAGATTATTGGTGCCCTTGATTAATTGCTGCAAATGTTTACGTGATGCATAATGTGTTTTACTAACCAGCTATGTGGGCCATTCATGATAATGAATGGGTGAATGGTATATATTGTATATGTACTGTTTTGCAGGTTATGAAGTGACTAGTATGGCCCAAATAGGATAGAAAATATGGTCTGCGTACCATTAATTTGAATGTAATTGGTCTAAAGTACCAAAGTTATTTTTCAATTCAAATATGGTCTGCGAACCATCAAATAGTTGTAATTAGTTATAGCTTATCCTATTTGAAGAAAATGGTGCCTCCCACGGAGATTTTCAAGACGGACTTTGAAGTCAAAGCTTCAAGATGAAGTCGGGCCATACTAGATCACATTTATCTTATGCATGTTTTAAGTTATTTATTGCTTTTAAATATGTCTTAAAATGCATGAGATCAAAAGCTTGATTATGTTGCATGATTAAGGATTTTAGTTCACTTAAAATCTAACCAACATAGTAAGAGCCTTAAGTTCCAAACTTAAAAATTGAGTTAAAAGGTGCCATGCCAAAATATACACTTGCTTGGATATCCTTTACATCAATCTAGTAATAGTTTTCGCTCAGCGAGGTGTTACTTATTGGTCCTAAAGGGGCAAGGTACACAAATAATTGTGAGTACATGTTAGTTTTGGTGAAACTCAACGATATAAGTAAGGAGTCCTTTTATGTCGTGGCAAAATCGATAGGTTTACCTAATAAGTTCTTAGACGTACCTATCAACCAAGAATAGTTTCTAGACTATTAGCAAAAGGCTTTTGCTTACCTAAGATGTTTTAGGATTAAGTCGACAAACTGTGCTTAGTTCTTCAATGATTTTAGGATCTTGGAATCATTTTATTCACACCTGCCGGAATAATAAATTCGAATAAAATGCTAATAACTTGTTTGAATTGCATGGTTGCTTTAATTTCAAGTTATTATTCATGATAAATGTTTAGACTTTGCATGCTTCAATGTATGTTTTAATTATTGTTTATAATTAAATATCTTGCACTGCAATAAATCCTTTTAGAAAGGTAACAGTAAATTTCCTCGATTGGTAGTGAATCCAAGAACGATTCACGGAATAGAGAGAAAGTGAGCAATTTAAAATGTACGTTTCTTATATCGACTTTTATGGTTGTTTTCGAATATCAAAATCGAATGGCAAACCAATTGGTGCTTGTGAATTCAAAATACACTGTAGTTTTGAGATCATAAAGCATTGAGCTTAAACGCTCAGCTTTACCAATGGTTAACAACCTAATATCTTTGTCCATTTAATTCTCGAATGAGTCTAGTCCCTAGACATTCGAATAGATCGATGCTTAGAGAACTTTAGAAGCTTCTGGTAAGATCATCTAGTTGAAACTTAATATTCAACATAAATTAAATGTTAAGAACCTTGTTGGGGTGACATTGGACATGTCTAACAAAGTATAAAAGTCAACACTAAAGAATTCAATTCTTAAGACTATAAGAAAGGGTACAAGAAATAGGAAAACGAGGAACAAATGAAAGGAATTTACGATTCCGTTTCTACCTATAAGTTTATGTTTAAAGAGAAGTGACCTAGCAATCAAAATTCCTTGGTATCATATACCGCTTGAGATTCTTACTTCGGTAATAACTCAAACAATGGAAGCTAGGATACACTAATGACCTACAAGTGGGAAATGAAGCATGGCAATGCTACATTAATTGTAGGGTCATCTAAGTTTGTTTTAAGTCCTTTCAAAGGCTGGAACTTAATGGCTATTTTGTTCCATAATCAGCATACCTAAATTTTCTGCTTCAAACACAGAAAGACTCACATTCAAGAAAAACAAAAACAGTTTGTTTGTTTATTTGAATGAAATGGTCAATTACAGGTTGAGTCAATATGCTTGATTAAAACAAACAACTCTTTAAAGAAATTTACTAGGTTCAAATCAAACCCTTGATTTGAGTTCCACTAATCTTTGGCATTGTTGCTTAGACCATATCAACAAGTTAACATTCACAAGCTCTATTTTAAATGGACTTTTGAAAGTTGGTTGATTTCTAGATCAACTTAAGACAAGCTAGTCTTACTTGTTGAAAGTAACAAAGAATATGAACTATTGTTAGAACGCCTAGACGATAGAGTTCAAAGCTAAAGAAAGGTTTTATGACTTTATTATTTCACATGGATTTGAGTGAATATAGGTTTATTTACTCAAATGTGATATAAGTTGAATCTGTTTGGCTAGTTCAAAGATTCAGAAGTATAAAATCCACTTGGCAAGAAATCATAAAGATCTAGGTTAGATCATGTTGATGATTACTTGAGACCAAATATGATCATCAATGATTGTGTGGTGTAATTTCACAATCTAGGTCCATAAGATATGGCATATCTTAGTTGGAATAATCGAAGTCAATTAGTACTTGATTCGATTAATGATGAATCATAAAGACTTTTCCTATAATTTCTAAAACAAAATGCTCAACTACCACCAAACTAAACCAAAATTCGTCAAAGCTATTGAAAAGTAAATTCAGAATAACTTTTCATAAAATATATCTAGAGAGTTGCAAAACTCAGTGGGAGCTTAGTGTTTGTCATTCGACAAACTAAGGCCCAAGTATAGATATATGTTTCATTGTGATTTATTCAAATGAGACACAAGGGTATTGTTTCTACCACGAATTTTTGAGAACATAATGTTTGTTTGCTCGAAATGATGTCCTTTTGGAGATTCGTTTCCAAAATGACAAGTGGGAGAAAATAGGCCTCGAAACTTTTCGAGGCGAACAACAAACATAAACGGACATTCCGGAGGCTTTTCGAAGTGCTTCAGAAAATCCGAACTTATTCTTTAAGGACTTTAGAAGTGGTTTTAAAGAATAAACATCTCTTAGAAGACTTTACAAATGCTTCAAAGAGAACAGAATATTCAAAGGACTTTCAAGTGGCTATTGATATTCTATTTGTTTGATGTTCTATACCCAAGTAGGCATAGAATTCAAGTCACTGAAACTATGAGATTCTTCTATTAGATAGTGAAGAAACATAGAGATCAGGTCAATGAAACTATGAGATTCTTCTATTAAATAGTGAAGAAACCTACAACTTGCAGTCAAACTATTATCCTGTAGATTAATGAGTTTGTGACTTGTAAGAAAGCTATGACGAAACCTAGATTCCCTAAAATGGTTAGAGGCCATATATAGACTCAAATGTTTTAAATGGTTAGAGGCCATAAAACATACTCAATGTTTTGATGACAAAATTGAAATTTTGTTGATTTGCAAGAATAGGTTCACACCTATTGGTTGCAAGTTTGTTTTAAGGATAAAAACCATCAAACATGGAATTGTGTTCACACACAAAGCTAGATTAGTTGCTAAAGGTTACAAGCAAATTCATGGTGTGAATTGTGTTGAAACCTCATGCATAATCGTAATGCTCAAGTCTATAATTCAAGCAATGATTGCATATTGGTACATATAGCAATTGGATGACAAAACGTATTCCTCAATCAAATGTTGGAATAAACTATGTACATGGTATGTCATAGGATTTGTGGATCCAAATAAATGCTTGAAAAAGAAAGCTAGCTTATGAAATCTAAGTACAGATTTAAGCAAGCAATTGGGAATTAGAAATGTATTTTAGTGAAGCTAATAAGTATTTTAGTTTCATAAAATGTACATGATTCTTATAGATATATAAGAAGTTTAGTGGGAGTACATAAAACTTAATTGGTCCTATGTGTATCACACACATATCTCTCTATTGTAAAATAACATTCAAATGCTAATGACTTAGATTTGAAATTATTCATCAATGATGGACCATGGCGAAACTTAGTACATACTGGGTATTAAGATCTATTTACAAAGATCTTATGATATTGTTTTGGATTAAGTAATGACATTTACTAAATCAAACACGAAAGTCTCCATTGGAGATATTCGACCCATGTGAATAAATCTAAGTAAAGGATGTTTGAACTATGTATAAGCATTTACTAAGTTAAACATCAAAGAGTCTAAATGAGATTCTTAAACCTATATTATATGTCAAAGAATTTAGCTGGATTCAGTATCTGCTGAAATTGAATGAGCTAAAATTACATGAATAGAATTCAATTGGGAATTATTCTGAAAAAGAATTTATCATGTATGATATAATATGAGGATCGCCAAAAACGTATCGTATGACTTTAGGCATGACGAACATATACCAATCTCTATTGATCTAAGTGAAGATCAACTAGGTTGAGATCAAGAATACTTATGGTACTTGAAAAAGTACATAGGAATAGTTCTTGATTCAAGGAAATAAAGATATGCTAAATATTGATGCTACACGCATAAACACTGGCAAAGGATCAAGCAAGACCCTTTTGAGTTAACCATTGATAAGGACGAGCTATAGAGCATCGTGTTTTGAAATGGCAACATGGATTGGATACCATGAGTTGTTGCGTGGGAAATTAAAATATTAATTTCTATGTTCTAAGATATAGTTGGAGAGTCTTCCACATATCTATGAACTGCTTGGATAGGTAAATCCAAACAAAGCATCACTAGCAACCTATACAGTTGAAGTAAAAGTGATTGTTGCCTAAGAAGCAATAAAACAGGGTTGTTTAAAGTTCTTCACTGAACTTGGGTAGATCACCTATCTGCTGGCTTGATGGTTCTTCATTGAAAAATGCGTAGAACCACTCTTGAAGCAAGAAAAACGTCTGCTAACTTGATGGTTCTTCATTGCAAAATGAGTAAAACCACCATCGAAGTAAGAAAGACTAGATCGCATAATAAACAAACTCAAAAGATCTTATTCATCATATCTCGAAGAACATTCGATGAAAAAGGATATTAAGATTGGCAAAGAATGATAACTAAACCTATGCAACAAGTGAGAAGCAACACTCACATTGTCGCACTGGAAATCAAGCATAGCTTTGAATTCCAT
The DNA here is from genome assembly GCF_020520425.1 of Spinacia oleracea. Taxonomy (NCBI): domain Eukaryota; kingdom Viridiplantae; phylum Streptophyta; class Magnoliopsida; order Caryophyllales; family Amaranthaceae; genus Spinacia; species Spinacia oleracea. The sequence goes on from NC_079490.1 coordinate 10,239,969, forward strand.
GAATTGTTTTAGAAGATGGGTTTGAGGCCCATGGTTATAAAACATTGGGGTTGAACATTTATCATATATGAAATGTATTTTCATATTCCATTTAATCTTGGTTTAGTATTAAATGATGAGTCCCTTCAAATTTGACGGTATATTCAAGATAGACTGTCAGGACCAGTCCTGTGACTAAGAAATGTCTATCAAGTGAACTTGAAAGTCAAAGGTTGAAAATGGTCCCTATTCGGAGTTTTCTATAAAATTGGACGCATAGAAAACGTTAGACGATTAGAATGCAAAATGACTAGTAGTTCTGTTTCTTGAACTATGTGGACATGGCAATGTTATAATCATTTGCATAGATACTTACTTTGGGAAGACTAGTATCGGACAAGACCTATGAAACTTTACTGTAAGAGATGAAAGTCTGTCATAAGTAAATTTCATTAAATTATTAGACACTAAATCCTCAATACCTGAGTGATTTGAGATTACTTGTTTGAGAACTGGTTGCTTTGACGTTGACCAACCGTCGCACCGTAAAAGGAGGCTATAAAGGCAACGCTCAGGTAATCACCTATCAAACGAAGTCTAATCTCAAGATCGCAAGATTGGGATTGTCCTCCCATAAATCGGGATGAGATGCTTAAAAGTTGTACAAGGCCACTCGGAGAGCTAGAAACTGTGAAATGCATGGCCGTGCTCGGATGAATCATAGGCTATGATTATCTGTTTATTTGATCAGTTGAACTCTGAAACCGAGGAACACCTCTGGACATAATAAGGATGACAACTCTTACCTTATGTTCAAGAGCAAGCATCGAGCGACAAAGGAATTAGGAAATGCACACTTGTCCCTAAGGACAAGTGGGAGACTGAAGGAAATAATGACCTTGGTCCAAGTATGCATTCTATGTTAAGTCTAATAAATGCGGTTCAGTATTAATTAACAAGTTAATAATTCAGTGAGATCAAGTGAGCTGAATGCCTAGCTAGAGGCCGCTTCAGTTCAAGTGGAATTAATGATATTAATCCACAGCTTACTCTTGACTGAACCCGTAGGGTCACACAAATAGTACGTAAACGGATCAAGTATTTAATGGCATTAAATACTCTATCTATGGATATTCGGAATCGACGGATCTTGGTTTCAGTGGGAGCTGAGATCGTCACAGGCAAGAAATGAATACTCCGGAAACGATGATATTACCGGAAACGGAAATATGGATCGTATCGGAAATATAAATATTATCCAAGTCGTAGATGTTGCCGGAAACAGAAACATGGTACGTATCGGAAAATATTATCGGAAATGGAAATATTACCAGAATCGGAAATATTGCCGGAAACGGAAATATTGTCAGAATCGGAAATATTACCGGAATCGGAAAATAATTCCGGAAACGGAAATATTAAATATTTGTTCGAAACGGAAATTAATTCCGGAATCGGAAATGTTAAATATTGTTCGTATCGGAAATGAATTCCGGAATCGGAAATTTAATCGGAAGCGTATCGTACGAATAAGCATCGGACGAGGCCTGCCGGACGAGGGCCCAGCACGAAGCCAGGCCATCGCCCAGCAAGCCAAGCGCGCCGCACAAACAGCCACGCCAGGCCCAGCGCAAGGCCAGGCCCAGCAGGCCGTGGCAGCGCGCACAGCGCGCGCAGCGCGCGCGGGAGCTACGTGGGCTTGCAGCTCGCGCAGGCCTCGCTGCGTGGGCTGCTGCTCGCACGCACGCATGGGCGGCCCATCGTGGCTGCCGTGTGTGCGTGTGTAAGTGTTTGTGTTCGTGCACGTTTCCTAAAACGTGCAGAGTTCGGTTAATGATTAAATTCCTAATTCTATTTGATAAATTAATTAAATTAGAGTTCTTGTAGGATTCTAGGTTTAATTAATTTGTATCTGAATAGGATTCCAATTCCCTTTCCATAACCCTATAAATATGTGGCCTGGGTTCACAATTTATAACGAGTTTTCAAAGTATTCAAAGTGAGTTTTTGAGAGAAAAATTCAGCCACACATCTTGCTCAAAAGTGCCGAAAATTCTAGTACCTTAAGGGCGATTCTAGTTGGTCAATCTTAAGGCGGATCCGGACGTGCTGTGGACTATCTACGGAGGGACGACACTTGGAGTCCTAAAGACTTGTTCTTGCTCGGTTCGGGCGCAGCTAGGGAGGGCACGCAACAAAGAGTATGCATCTAAATTATGCTATATGATTATGTGTAAATAATATGTAATCCTGGGTCAATGGTTGTTTCCGCATGATTTATGTAATATCATATGTATCATAACCTAACAGTTAACTCCAAAGGGATCTTGCTTGATCCTTTGCCAGTGTTTATGCGTGTAGCATCAAAGTTTAGCATATCTTTATTTCCTTGAGTCAAGAACTAATCTTATGTACGTTTTCAAGTACCATAAGTTTTTCTTGATCTCAATCTAGTTGATCTTTACTTAGATCAATAGAGATTGGTGTATGTTCGTCATGCCTAAAGTCACACGATACGTTTTTGGCGATCCTCATATTATATCATACATGATAAATTCTTTTGCAGAATAATTCCCAATTGAATTCTATTCATGTAACTTTAGCTTATCTAGTTTCAGTAGATACTAAATCCAGCTAAATTCTTTGACATATAATATAGGTTAAGAATCTTATTTAGATCCTTTGATTTTTTTACTTAGTAAATGCTTATACATAGTTCAGACATCTTTTACTTAGATTTATTCACATGGGTCGAATATCTCCAATGGAGTATTTCGTGTTTGATTTAGTAAATGCCATTACTTAATCCAAAACAATATTATAAGATCTTTGAAAATAGATCTTAATACCCATTATGTACTAAGTTTCGCCTTGGTCCGTCATTGATAAATAATTTCAAATCTAAGTCATTAGCATTTGAATGTTATTTCACAATAGAGAGATATGTGTGTGATACACATAGGACCAATTAAGTTTTACGTACTCCCACTAAACTTCTTATATATCTATAAGAATCATGTATATTTTATGAAACTAAAATACTTATTAGCTTCATTAAAATATAATTCCAATTCCCAATTGCTTGCTTAAATCTGTACTTAGATTTCATAAGCTAGCTTTCCTTTTCAAGCATTTATTTGGATCCACAAATTCTATGACATACCATGTACATAGTTTATTCTAACATTTTATTGAGGAATTGTTTTGTCATCCAATTGCCATATGTACCAATATGCAATCATTGCTTGATTTATAGACTTGAGCATTACGATTATGCATGAGGTTTCAACACAATCCACGCCGTGAATTTGCTTGTAACCTTTAGCAACTGATCTAGCTTTGAGTGTGAACACAATTCCATGTTTGATGGTTTTCATCCTTAAAACAAACTTGCAACCAATAGGTGTGAAACTATTCTTGCAAATCAACAAAATTTCAATTTTGTCATCAAAACATTGAGTATGTTTTATGGCCTCTAACCATTTAAAACATTTGAGTCTATATATGTCCTCTAACCATTTTAGGGAATCTATATTTCGTCATGGCTTTCTTGCAAGTCACAAACTCATTAATGACAATAGTTTGACTGCAAGTTGTAGGTTTCTTCACTATCTAATAGAAGAATTTCATAGTTTCATTGACCCGAACTCTATGTTTCTTTACTATCTAATAGAAGAATCTCATAGTTTCAGTGACTTGAACTCCATGCCTACTTGGGTATAGAACATCAAACAATAGAATATCAACAGACACTTGAAAGTCCTTTGAATATTCTGTTCTCCTTGAAGCACTTGTAAAGTCTTCTAAGAGATGTCTATTCTTTAAAGCCATTTCTAAAGTCCTTAAAGAATAAGTTCGGATTTTCTGAAGCACTTCGAAAAGCCTCCGGAATGTCCGTTTATGTTTGTTGTTCGCCTCGAAGACTTTCGAGGTTTATTTTCTCCCACTTGTCATTTTGGAAACGAATCTCCAAAAGGACATTATTTCGAGCAAACAAACATTATGTTCTCAAAATTCGTGGTAGAAACAATACCCTTGTGCCTCATTTGAATAAATCACAATGAAACATATATCTATACTTGGGCCTTAGTTTATCGAATGACAAACACTAAGCTCCCACTGAGTTTTGCAACTCTCTAGATATATTTTACGAAAAGTTATTCTGAAATTTCTTTTCAATAGCTTTGACGAATTTGGTTTAGTTTGGTGGTAGTTGAGCATTTTGTTTTAGAAATTATAGGAAAAGTCTTTATGATTCATCATTAATCGAATCAAGTACTAATTGACTTCGATTATTCCAACTTAGATATGCCATATCTTATGGAACTAGTTCGTGAAATTACAACACACAATCATTGATGATCATTCTTGGCAAAGTAATCAACAACGTGATCTAACCTAGATCTTTATGATTTCTTGCCAAGTGGATTTTATACTTCTGAATCTTTGAACTAGCCAAACAGATTCAAACTTATATCACATTTGAGTAAATAAACCTATATTCACTCAAGTTCATGTGAAATAATAAAGTCATAAAATCTTTCTTTAGCTTGTGAACTCAATTGTCTAGGCGTTCTAACAATAGTTCATATTTTTTTTGTTACTTTCAACAAGTAAGACTAGCTTGTCTTGAATGATCTAGAAATCAATCAACTTTCAAAAAGTCCATCAAAATAGAGCTTATGAGTTATGAACGTTAACTTGTTGATATGGTCTAAGCAACAGTGCCAAAGATTAGTTGTAACACCCCGACAATTCTCTCTTTTCTAAAATAATCTTTTAATATAAAACGTAGAGAATTATCAAGGCATTATCGCCCGTGTGAAAACGTAACGGCTTATTCAGAATTTTGCAGCGGAAAACATAAAACTAACTTTAGGTTTATAAATAATCGATTACAGGTTTAATCCCAAAAACCAATAAACGAAAAATAAGGAAATATAAATAGTACGACCAGTTTAAAGTCCAATTAAACAAACCCAAGTCAACTTAGCAAATCAAAACTAAATACAAGCTCTCTATTCCCGATCCCAATGATGCAACATCTTCAAACCTGCAGATGGGCAATGCTTATTGATCCTTAGAGACTGCTCACCAAAGATTGGGTCATCACAGGATCAATAAGGCATAGCCATGATCAACATGCACAAGCAAAAGCACGTAATCAGCAAAGCTGAGTACTACATACTAAATCAATAATAATCCTAACATGATTCTATTAAACGAACAATCATAACATGATGCTGATGAAATATAAGTAAAGGCAAACGACACATATTAATTTGAATACCACACTTGACTAGACTAAGCTAGACTGGACTAGACTTTGATAACAATAATATTATTTTAATTGAAATAGGCAATGGACCGAGTTTTCTAGCTAGGCGAGGTACGGGCGCGACTCCGTAACCTCAGTGACCTGCGATATCGAGGAACGTTTGACTGAAAATAGGACGCGGTGATCAATCCGGTCCGAATGAAAGGCCATGGGCTACCACCATGAACCCCAACTCCTGTTTGTCCGTCACTTTAGACGTGCACAGTCTAAAGCTATTGCTACTCAGTTTCACTTTACATGATTTACAAATTGACACCCTGTTATGACTCAACAATCACATAAGGCATGCAACTCACATTTATTTATAACTGTTTTTATCTTGGAATTGAGTAAGTGATCACAAAGGCATCAAACAAGACTCATTCCAATTAACTCCAATCTTTTCTTTAATACTGATCAACCCCTGAATATGGGTATAAGGTTTCAACTTACTAAATAAGGTCCTCCGCCCTCATAAAGTAGTGAAAAGCTAAAAAGGGAACAACAATTAACTGATCTGAATTATATACTAAATAATCTAGTGTTCCCAATCGAACATGTTTGTATCAATCTTCCATACTAACATGTTATAATCCTCAAAATGCAATAAAGGTTTAATATGTTCATCCAACAGTATCAAACATGCAATTTCAACCTGACTAAGTTCATCAACAACATTAACATAACCAAGTTCATCAATAATTCAACATGGTTTCAACAATTAGCACACATTCCAAGCACACAGGTATGTACGTACCTTGTGTAAACAAACTGCAAGACCACTTTAATAATTCAAAAGTCGCCTACAAAGAATTCTCCGCCTAAAAACAACCAACAAGGATTCCCAATCAACTTCTAATCGTTCACAGCTATAATAACACATTCTAACTACATCCTAAACATATTTAGAATTCTTTTTCAATAACAAAACTTGAATATTTGATTTCCTAGCATAAAAATTATTGAATTAGTGATTGAAATTCGTTGAAAACTCTTTGCAAACATCGTACTTTAAATTTCCGGCAATATAACTAATTTCAAACTACTCCAAAACATAATTAGCATGTTTAAAATCATAAAAATAATAATTCAATAACTTATAATCATCCTAACATGAATTTAAAATATTAAAACCTTAAAATTCGTGCTTTAAATAATTCGAATTCTCGTTTCAAACCAATTATATAATCTGCAAATTTAATTATAAATCAAGCGAAATATATAATCTGAAAATGTATAACTTAATAAAAAAAATCATAAATTTAATTCAAGACACATAAATTAAATTATTAAAACGTAATTAAAGCATTAATTAGTTTTAAGGATTTAGAAATTAACCAAAGGAGAGAGGAGGGAAGCTGGCCGACGGCGGGCTGCGCGACGACGGTGCAGGTGGTCGCCGAGGTTGGGCGACGCTTGCTGATGGTGGTGGTTGAAGGTAGTCACGCCGAGGTGGTTGTGCAAGCAAGGGGCTGCGACTGCGTGCGTGACAGGAAGAATAGGGAGGCTGCAACAGTTGGGCGGCGCGGTGCGGCAAGGGAGGCCGTGAGGTGGTGGTCGCGGCTGCAAGCGGCGCGTAGGTACCGGTTCAAATCAACAGAACCAACGAGTGAGGGAAAAAGAAACGAAAGAGATAAGGAAAGAATAAGAGGAGGAGAAGAGATAAGGAGTACCGGAACGACGGAGAAGGGAGGAACGCCGACGGTGGTTAGGCGGCCGAAGGTGACGGCGCAGAGGTTCCGGGAAGCTGAAGCAAGGAGGAGGTTTGAGAAATTTCACGTGAAACAGCAATACGTGATTTTTCTTGTTTGGTGTGGGTTAGAGGGTTTTTTTTTTCCTTTTCCACGTGAAGTTGAAGGAGATGAGAGGAAAGACTTATGGGTTTATCTATCTTGGGCTTCACCAATTTGGGCTAGGATTAAAATTAAGTTTGTTTGAATCCAAAACGGTTAGGATTGTTTTCCAAAGTCAATCGAACGTGTTTTCGTAAAACGAATTGTTTCAATGTAAAGTTCTAAAATTATTTTGATTTCATAAATCGTTAAAAATTTAAAATGTAATTAACTTAAATAAATATACGTTAATTATATATTTATTATTAAAATTCGTAAATTCTATTAAAATATAAATAACTATACGTTAAAATATATTAATAAAATGTATAAAATTACGGGGGATTACAATCTACCCCTCTTAAAAGAAGTTTCGTCCCGAAACTTGACACGAAAATTCACACATTTTTTCAAAAGTTTTCAACTTATTCTTACTGTAGAAGTACTTTGTGCCACTCTTGTGCACTCTTTTGCCAACTCAAAGATGCTTGTGTTACTCATGAACACCTTTTTCTTATGCGGAGAATTTATTTACTTTGCACCAACATGTATAAGTTGCTAATAATTAGCATAAAATGCATGAAATTGCTATAAAAGTAGGTAAAAAGCGCGAATTTCTATCGCATTCTACCCCCTTAAAGAAAACGAGTTACGCCCTCGTAACTCATCTCAGGGAATAACTTTTGATACTTCCACTTCATCGAATTATGTCCCCAATACAATATTTTCACTCAAATCATTCCAGCAATGGACTTCTACACTTTTTCCACACAATGCCTCAACATGTGACATCGTAATGCTCGCATGGTAACCATCGATGCACGACAATTCAATCAAATCTAAATGATCTCCCAACTTCTCTTTAAAGTCAATAGTACATGCTCTCAACTTATCTCCCATGGTTTGGTTAGTGCTCTCAAGCTGACCATCGGTTACAGGGTGGAAAGCAGTATCATTTTCAATGTTGTCCCCAAGCTTCAACTGGACCTTATTGCCAAAATTTCAGACTTTTGTGCTCGGTAAGGATCTTACATGTTGCCCTATAAAGGTAATGCCTCCGAATATTCGCATATAACACAATAACAGCTAGCTTTAGGTCATGAGTAGGTTAATTAGTCTCGTAAGGTTTCAACTGACGTGACAACGAGTGTGGGGGTCAAATGTTCTTTTACAATCTGGAAACCTTAAAAAAATTTCTCCCTTCACTCAAACTTTGATTCCTTTTTCATCAGATTGGTCATTGGTCTTGCTATCTTCGAAAAGTCTCTCGGAAACCTCCTATAATAGTCAAATAGGCCTAGGAAACTTCAAACATTAGACACGTTCTTTGGAGTAGGTCACTCACTCACAGCTTGAACCTTAGCAGGATCTACAGACACTCCTTCTGCTCCACTTTCCTTTTCTACTGAACCTCATTACGCCTTTCATGGATGTATAACTCTTGGGCTTCAATTCTAGTATTTCACCAATTCATATATTCCCCTCTTTTCAAGACAACAAATTTCTAACGATCCTGGACCACTCGAATCACCTCTTAATGTTACTCCCTTACGTAACGTAGTTTTTGATCAATATAGCCCTTCACTTTTCCACTGGTGTCACTTATACACACATGACTTCAAGATTTGTATACTTCATTTAAGAAAAAAAAACTAGATTCTTTCTAAGCGTCTCCAAAGTAATCCTCAAGATTTCATTATGCTCTTTTTGCATTCTTTGAATAAATCAGGATACCATCAGTAATATAATAACAAACTTAATTCGGAATTCGTGGGAAATCTCATTCATCAATTCCATATTTATGGCAGGTGCATTGGTTAACCCAAAAGACATTACTCTAAACCCATAATGACAATAACGAGTCCTAATGAGGTCTAGGCCCTTATCATCTATCCTCAATTGGTGGTACTTCAACACAAATCAGACTTTGAGAACACACTCGCCCAATTCAATTGATCAAATATGTCATCTATCCTAGGCAAAGGATACTCGTTCTTGATGGTGTTTAGCTCCCTAAAATCGATGCATGATTCCATACTCTTATCTTTCTCCTTAACAAACAATTCTTGCAATTGTGTCTTAATTCGCTCATTTCAGGAGGTGTCATGCTATAAGGTGCTTTGGATATAGGTGTCGTTTCAGGATCTAAGTCTATAGTGAACTCAAAAGCTCTAACAGGTAACATACTTGTAATTTCACTCGGAAACACATCAATGAATCCACTCACAATGGCAACATCCTCGATTGTCACTAACTTCTTTAATCACCTCTGACACACTACAGAAAATAGTTCGTACTCCCTATTCATCAATTTCCTCACTTGCATTACGGAAATAAGTAAAGGTTCTTGGACTTTTCAAAACATCTATATGAGGTCAATTTTCCAATAAGGTTCCTTAAACTTACTTTCTGAACTTCACAATCTACCTTAGCCTTGTACACACTTAGCTAGTCCATCCCCGAAATTACATCTAGGTCCCTCAGACTAAACTTTATCAAATCAGAAGGAAAAACACAATCTTTTGTCTTCAAAGGCAAGTTCTTAAACAACTTGGTACACTTTATGGTTACACCAGTAGGTAGACTAACAGGTAAATCAATCGCCTCAAAATCTACTAACTTCAACTTTTAACAATAGAGCACGAAATAAAAGAGCAAGTTGCCCCTGAATCAAACAATGTTTTAACTGGCACGAAGTTAATAGAAAAGTACCATAAACTACATCTGCAAAACGTTCAGCTTCACTTCTACTCGTAACGAATAGTTTATCCGGAGCCTTATCCTGGTTGTTATTCTCATTAGCAGACTTATGGAAGTTCTCTTAGTTGTTCTACGCCCCTAAAGGCTTCGACCCTAATTTCCTGACTGGTTAAATCCCTACTTTACCTGGTTACCACTCCCATTACCATTTTCATTCATATTTCTCTTGAAATTTCCTTGGTTTTCCCCAGCATTAAACTCTTTTCTTTTCTCCCCAACAACAATATTTTTCTTGTCCATTCTAGACTGCAACCCATAAATATGAGCAGCTCCCCCATACACAAAATCCAAAGATGTAGAGGTTTCCCCACCTAATCCTAAGGTGGTCATGCTATAAATCTGCAATAGTATTCATCGATGGTCATGCTCCCCATACTAATGTTTATGAATTCCTAAACTTTCTGCTTTCTCATAAAAGGTAGGGTAAACCTTTCCCTTAAGGCAGTAACAATTGAATCCTAATTGAATCTTTCAGCAGCGCTAAGCCTAACTCTATTTCTCTCCACTGTAAATCGGCTTCATCTTTCAAATACATGACAACTTGACCCACTCTCATATTCTCAAGACAATTCAAATCCCCAAACAATTTCTCAAACTCTCCAATCTGGTTTTCTAAAAAGGTGGGGTCATCTTTTCCGCCAAGAGGCGAATAGCAACAACTAAGTCATTATTGTTGGCCATTCTAGAACGCGACCTGCAATTAGTATACTCTACTTTAGGTTTGAAACATCACCTATACGTTATCCCATACAATTTAATACTTGAATTGACCATAAAGTTCGCCTCAACCAACAATGTTCACATTAATACACATCATTTATGAAGGCACGACAATCGTTTATGAAGGTGCAACGATCGTCTACAAGATGCAATAATCATTGAAAAATAATCATCCTCGATAATTCACGAAAGACATTCACACACTGCACATAGGGCATAACCTTTTGAATCATATTGGTCATGAGGGTCTAGATTGGCCCTCACTTCCTTTATGTACTCAAATCATTTAATATTATTGTGGCAATTAAATTGATCCACAATTCACACTGAGTATGCAACCAATGGAAAATTAATCCATGACGTGTTACCTAAAGGTTGGGGTATTATGGAATCCTCAAAATAGAATAAAGAACAATTCCTTGAAAACTTTAACTTTTATTAAGTTAAACATCAAAGAGTCTAAACATCAAAGAGTCTAAATGAGATTCTTAAACCTATATTATATGTCAAAGAATTTAGCTGGATTCAGTATCTGCTGAAATTGAATGAGCTAAAATTACATGAATAGAATTCAATTGGGAATTATTCTGAAAAAGAATTTATCATGTATGATATAATATGAGGATCGCCAAAAACGTATCGTATGACTTTAGGCATGACGAACATATACCAATCTCTATTGATCTAAGTGAAGATCAACTAGGTTGAGATCAAGAATACTTATGGTACTTGAAAAAGTACATAGGAATAGTTCTTGATTCAAGGAAATAAAGATATGCTAAATATTGATGCTACACGCATAAACACTGGCAAAGGATCAAGCAAGACCCTTTTGAGTTAACCATTGATAAGGACGAGCTATAGAGCATCGTGTTTTGAAATGGCAACATGGATTGGATACCATGAGTTGTTGCGTGGGAAATTAAAATATTAATTTCTATGTTCTAAGATATAGTTGGAGAGTCTTCCACATATCTATGAACTGCTTGGATAGGTAAATCCAAACAAAGCATCACTAGCAACCTATACAGTTGAAGTAAAAGTGATTGTTGCCTAAGAAGCAATAAAACAGGGTTGTTTAAAGTTCTTCACTGAACTTGGGTAGATCACCTATCTGCTGGCTTGATGGTTCTTCATTGAAAAATGCGTAGAACCACTCTTGAAGCAAGAAAAACGTCTGCTAACTTGATGGTTCTTCATTGCAAAATGAGTAAAACCACCATCGAAGTAAGAAAGACTAGATCGCATAATAAACAAACTCAAAAGATCTTATTCATCATATCTCGAAGAACATTCGATGAAAAAGGATATTAAGATTGGCAAAGAATGATAACTAAACCTATGCAACAAGTGAGAAGCAACACTCACATTGTCGCACTGGAAATCAAGCATAGCTTTGAATTCCATGAATTGTTTTAGAAGATGGGTTTGAGGCCCATGGTTATAAAACATTGGGGTTGAACATTTATCATATATGAAATGTATTTTCATATTCCATTTAATCTTGGTTTAGTATTAAATGATGAGTCCCTTCAAATTTGACGGTATATTCAAGATAGACTGTCAGGACCAGTCCTGTGACTAAGAAATGTCTATCAAGTGAACTTGAAAGTCAAAGGTTGAAAATGGTCCCTATTCGGAGTTTTCTATAAAATTGGACGCATAGAAAACGTTAGACGATTAGAATGCAAAATGACTAGTAGTTCTGTTTCTTGAACTATGTGGACATGGCAATGTTATAATCATTTGCATAGATACTTACTTTGGGAAGACTAGTATCGGACAAGACCTATGAAACTTTACTGTAAGAGACGAAAGTCTGTCATAAGTAAATTTCATTAAATTATTAGACACTAAATCCTCAATACCTGAGTGATTTGAGATTACTTGTTTGAGAACTGGTTGCTTTGACGTTGACCAACCGTCGCACCGTAAAAGGAGGCTATAAAGGCAACGCTCAGGTAATCACCTATCAAACGAAGTCTAATCTCAAGATCGCAAGATTGGGATTGTCCTCCCATAAATCGGGATGAGATGCTTAAAAGTTGTACAAGGCCACTCGGAGAGCTAGAAACTGTGAAATGCATGGCCGTGCTCGGATGAATCATAGGCTATGATTATCTGTTTATTTGATCATTTGAACTCTGAAACCGAGGAACACCTCTGGACATAATAAGGATGACAACTCTTACCTTATGTTCAAGAGCAAGCATCGAGCGACAAAGGAATTAGGAAATGCACACTTGTCCCTAAGGACAAGTGGGAGACTGAAGGAAATAATGACCTTGGTCCAAGTATGCATTCTATGTTAAGTCTAATAAATGCGGTTCAGTATTAATTAACAAGTTAATAATTCAGTGAGATCAAGTGAGCTGAATGCCTAGCTAGAGGCCGCTTCAGTTCAAGTGGAATTAATGATATTAATCCACAGCTTACTCTTGACTGAACCCGTAGGGTCACACAAATAGTACGTAAACGGATCAAGTATTTAATGGCATTAAATACTCTATCTATGGATATTCGGAATCGACGGATCTTGGTTTCAGTGGGAGCTGAGATCGTCACAGGCAAGAAATGAATACTCCGGAAACGATGATATTACCGGAAACGGAAATATGGATCGTATCGGAAATATAAATATTATCCAAGTCGTAGATGTTGCCGGAAACAGAAACATGGTACGTATCGGAAAATATTATCGGAAATGGAAATATTACCAGAATCGGAAATATTGCCGGAAACGGAAATATTGTCAGAATCGGAAATATTACCGGAATCGGAAAATAATTCCGGAAACGGAAATATTAAATATTTGTTCGAAACGGAAATTAATTCCGGAATCGGAAATGTTAAATATTGTTCGTATCGGAAATGAATTCCGGAATCGGAAATTTAATCGGAAGCGTATCGTACGAATAAGCATCGGACGAGGCCTGCCGGACGAGGGCCCAGCACGAAGCCAGGCCATCGCCCAGCAAGCCAAGCGCGCCGCACAAACAGCCACGCCAGGCCCAGCGCAAGGCCAGGCCCAGCAGGCCGTGGCAGCGCGCACAGCGCGCGCAGCGCGCGCGGGAGCTGCGTGGGCTTGCAGCTCGCGCAGGCCTCGCTGCGTGGGCTGCTGCTCGCACGCACGCATGGGCGGCCCATCGTGGCTGCCGTGTGTGCGTGTGTAAGTGTTTGTGTTCGTGCACGTTTCCTAAAACGTGCAGAGTTCGGTTAATGATTAAATTCCTAATTCTATTTGATAAATTAATTAAATTAGAGTTCTTGTAGGATTCTAGGTTTAATTAATTTGTATCTGAATAGGATTCCAATTCCCTTTCCATAACCCTATAAATATGTGGCCTGGGTTCACAATTTATAACGAGTTTTCAAAGTATTCAAAGTGAGTTTTTGAGAGAAAAATTCAGCCACACATCTTGCTCAAAAGTGCCGAAAATTCTAGTACCTTAAGGGCGATTCTAGTTGGTCAATCTTAAGGCGGATCCGGACGTGCTGTGGACTATCTACGGAGGGACGACACTTGGAGTCCTAAAGACTTGTTCTTGCTCGGTTCGGGCGCAGCTAGGGAGGGCACGCAACAAAGAGTATGCATCTAAATTATGCTATATGATTATGTGTAAATAATATGTAATCCTGGGTCAATGGTTGTTTCCGCATGATTTATGTAATATCATATGTATCATAACCTAACAGTTAACTCCAAAGGGATCTTGCTTGATCCTTTGCCAGTGTTTATGCGTGTAGCATCAAAGTTTAGCATATCTTTATTTCCTTGAGTCAAGAACTAATCTTATGTACGTTTTCAAGTACCATAAGTTTTTCTTGATCTCAATCTAGTTGATCTTTACTTAGATCAATAGAGATTGGTGTATGTTCGTCATGCCTAAAGTCACACGATACGTTTTTGGCGATCCTCATATTATATCATACATGATAAATTCTTTTGCAGAATAATTCCCAATTGAATTCTATTCATGTAACTTTAGCTTATCTAGTTTCAGTAGATACTAAATCCAGCTAAATTCTTTGACATATAATATAGGTTAAGAATCTTATTTAGATCCTTTGATTTTTTTACTTAGTAAATGCTTATACATAGTTCAGACATCTTTTACTTAGATTTATTCACATGGGTCGAATATCTCCAATGGAGTATTTCGTGTTTGATTTAGTAAATGCCATTACTTAATCCAAAACAATATTATAAGATCTTTGAAAATAGATCTTAATACCCATTATGTACTAAGTTTCGCCTTGGTCCGTCATTGATAAATAATTTCAAATCTAAGTCATTAGCATTTGAATGTTATTTCACAATAGAGAGATATGTGTGTGATACACATAGGACCAATTAAGTTTTACGTACTCCCACTAAACTTCTTATATATCTATAAGAATCATGTATATTTTATGAAACTAAAATACTTATTAGCTTCATTAAAATATAATTCCAATTCCCAATTGCTTGCTTAAATCTGTACTTAGATTTCATAAGCTAGCTTTCCTTTTCAAGCATTTATTTGGATCCACAAATTCTATGACATACCATGTACATAGTTTATTCTAACATTTTATTGAGGAATTGTTTTGTCATCCAATTGCCATATGTACCAATATGCAATCATTGCTTGATTTATAGACTTGAGCATTACGATTATGCATGAGGTTTCAACACAATCCACGCCGTGAATTTGCTTGTAACCTTTAGCAACTGATCTAGCTTTGAGTGTGAACACAATTCCATGTTTGATGGTTTTCATCCTTAAAACAAACTTGCAACCAATAGGTGTGAAACTATTCTTGCAAATCAACAAAATTTCAATTTTGTCATCAAAACATTGAGTATGTTTTATGGCCTCTAACCATTTAAAACATTTGAGTCTATATATGTCCTCTAACCATTTTAGGGAATCTATATTTCGTCATGGCTTTCTTGCAAGTCACAAACTCATTAATGACAATAGTTTGACTGCAAGTTGTAGGTTTCTTCACTATCTAATAGAAGAATTTCATAGTTTCATTGACCCGAACTCTATGTTTCTTTACTATCTAATAGAAGAATCTCATAGTTTCAGTGACTTGAACTCCATGCCTACTTGGGTATAGAACATCAAACAATAGAATATCAACAGACACTTGAAAGTCCTTTGAATATTCTGTTCTCCTTGAAGCACTTGTAAAGTCTTCTAAGAGATGTCTATTCTTTAAAGCCATTTCTAAAGTCCTTAAAGAATAAGTTCGGATTTTCTGAAGCACTTCGAAAAGCCTCCGGAATGTCCGTTTATGTTTGTTGTTCGCCTCGAAGACTTTCGAGGTTTATTTTCTCCCACTTGTCATTTTGGAAACGAATCTCCAAAAGGACATTATTTCGAGCAAACAAACATTATGTTCTCAAAATTCGTGGTAGAAACAATACCCTTGTGCCTCATTTGAATAAATCACAATGAAACATATATCTATACTTGGGCCTTAGTTTATCGAATGACAAACACTAAGCTCCCACTGAGTTTTGCAACTCTCTAGATATATTTTACGAAAAGTTATTCTGAAATTTCTTTTCAATAGCTTTGACGAATTTGGTTTAGTTTGGTGGTAGTTGAGCATTTTGTTTTAGAAATTATAGGAAAAGTCTTTATGATTCATCATTAATCGAATCAAGTACTAATTGACTTCGATTATTCCAACTTAGATATGCCATATCTTATGGAACTAGTTCGTGAAATTACAACACACAATCATTGATGATCATTCTTGGCAAAGTAATCAACAACGTGATCTAACCTAGATCTTTATGATTTCTTGCCAAGTGGATTTTATACTTCTGAATCTTTGAACTAGCCAAACAGATTCAAACTTATATCACATTTGAGTAAATAAACCTATATTCACTCAAGTTCATGTGAAATAATAAAGTCATAAAATCTTTCTTTAGCTTGTGAACTCAATTGTCTAGGCGTTCTAACAATAGTTCATATTTTTTTTGTTACTTTCAACAAGTAAGACTAGCTTGTCTTGAATGATCTAGAAATCAATCAACTTTCAAAAAGTCCATCAAAATAGAGCTTATGAGTTATGAACGTTAACTTGTTGATATGGTCTAAGCAACAGTGCCAAAGATTAGTTGTAACACCCCGACAATTCTCTCTTTTCTAAAATAATCTTTTAATATAAAACGTAGAGAATTATCAAGGCATTATCGCCCGTGTGAAAACGTAACGGCTTATTCAGAATTTTGCAGCGGAAAACATAAAACTAACTTTAGGTTTATAAATAATCGATTACAGGTTTAATCCCAAAAACCAATAAACGAAAAATAAGGAAATATAAATAGTACGACCAGTTTAAAGTCCAATTAAACAAACCCAAGTCAACTTAGCAAATCAAAACTAAATACAAGCTCTCTATTCCCGATCCCAATGATGCAACATCTTCAAACCTGCAGATGGGCAATGCTTATTGATCCTTAGAGACTGCTCACCAAAGATTGGGTCATCACAGGATCAATAAGGCATAGCCATGATCAACATGCACAAGCAAAAGCACGTAATCAGCAAAGCTGAGTACTACATACTAAATCAATAATAATCCTAACATGATTCTATTAAACGAACAATCATAACATGATGCTGATGAAATATAAGTAAAGGCAAACGACACATATTAATTTGAATACCACACTTGACTAGACTAAGCTAGACTGGACTAGACTTTGATAACAATAATATTATTTTAATTGAAATAGGCAATGGACCGAGTTTTCTAGCTAGGCGAGGTACGGGCGCGACTCCGTAACCTCAGTGACCTGCGATATCGAGGAACGTTTGACTGAAAATAGGACGCGGTGATCAATCCGGTCCGAATGAAAGGCCATGGGCTACCACCATGAACCCCAACTCCTGTTTGTCCGTCACTTTAGACGTGCACAGTCTAAAGCTATTGCTACTCAGTTTCACTTTACATGATTTACAAATTGACACCCTGTTATGACTCAACAATCACATAAGGCATGCAACTCACATTTATTTATAACTGTTTTTATCTTGGAATTGAGTAAGTGATCACAAAGGCATCAAACAAGACTCATTCCAATTAACTCCAATCTTTTCTTTAATACTGATCAACCCCTGAATATGGGTATAAGGTTTCAACTTACTAAATAAGGTCCTCCGCCCTCATAAAGTAGTGAAAAGCTAAAAAGGGAACAACAATTAACTGATCTGAATTATATACTAAATAATCTAGTGTTCCCAATCGAACATGTTTGTATCAATCTTCCATACTAACATGTTATAATCCTCAAAATGCAATAAAGGTTTAATATGTTCATCCAACAGTATCAAACATGCAATTTCAACCTGACTAAGTTCATCAACAACATTAACATAACCAAGTTCATCAATAATTCAACATGGTTTCAACAATTAGCACACATTCCAAGCACACAGGTATGTACGTACCTTGTGTAAACAAACTGCAAGACCACTTTAATAATTCAAAAGTCGCCTACAAAGAATTCTCCGCCTAAAAACAACCAACAAGGATTCACAATCAACTTCTAATCGTTCACAGCTATAATAACACATTCTAACTACATCCTAAACATATTTAGAATTCTTTTTCAATAACAAAACTTGAATATTTGATTTCCTAGCATAAAAATTATTGAATTAGTGATTGAAATTCGTTGAAAACTCTTTGCAAACATCGTACTTTAAATTTCCGGCAATATAACTAATTTCAAACTACTCCAAAACATAATTAGCATGTTTAAAATCATAAAAATAATAATTCAATAACTTATAATCATCCTAACATGAATTTAAAATATTAAAACCTTAAAATTCGTGCTTTAAATAATTCGAATTCTCGTTTCAAACCAATTATATAATCTGCAAATTTAATTATAAATCAAGCGAAATATATAATCTGAAAATGTATAACTTAATAAAAAAAATCATAAATTTAATTCAAGACACATAAATTAAATTATTAAAACGTAATTAAAGCATTAATTAGTTTTAAGGATTTAGAAATTAACCAAAGGAGAGAGGAGGGAAGCTGGCCGACGGCGGGCTGCGCGACGACGGTGCAGGTGGTCGCCGAGGTTGGGCGACGCTTGCTGATGGTGGTGGTTGAAGGTAGTCACGCCGAGGTGGTTGTGCAAGCAAGGGGCTGCGACTGCGTGCGTGACAGGAAGAATAGGGAGGCTGCAACAGTTGGGCGGCGCGGTGCGGCAAGGGAGGCCGTGAGGTGGTGGTCGCGGCTGCAAGCGGCGCGTAGGTACCGGTTCAAATCAACAGAACCAACGAGTGAGGGAAAAAGAAACGAAAGAGATAAGGAAAGAATAAGAGGAGGAGAAGAGATAAGGAGTACCGGAACGACGGAGAAGGGAGGAACGCCGACGGTGGTTAGGCGGCCGAAGGTGACGGCGCAGAGGTTCCGGGAAGCTGAAGCAAGGAGGAGGTTTGAGAAATTTCACGTGAAACAGCAATACGTGATTTTTCTTGTTTGGTGTGGGTTAGAGGGTTTTTTTTTTTCCTTTTCCACGTGAAGTTGAAGGAGATGAGAGGAAAGACTTATGGGTTTATCTATCTTGGGCTTCACCAATTTGGGCTAGGATTAAAATTAAGTTTGTTTGAATCCAAAACGGTTAGGATTGTTTTCCAAAGTCAATCGAACGTGTTTTCGTAAAACGAATTGTTTCAATGTAAAGTTCTAAAATTATTTTGATTTCATAAATCGTTAAAAATTTAAAATGTAATTAACTTAAATAAATATACGTTAATTATATATTTATTATTAAAATTCGTAAATTCTATTAAAATATAAATAACTATACGTTAAAATATATTAATAAAATGTATAAAATTACGGGGGATTACATTAGTGGAACTCAAATCAAGGGGTTGATTTGAACCTAGTAAAGTTTTTATTGTTAAAGAGTTGTTTGTTTTAATCAAGCATATTGACTCATCCCGTAAATGACCATTTCATTCAAATAAACAAACAAACATTTGTTTTTGTTTTTCTTGAATGTGAGTCTTTCTGTGTTTGAAGCAGAAATTTAGGTATGCTGATTATGGAACAAAATAGCCATTAAGTTCCAGCCTTTGAAAGGACTTAAAACAAACTAGATGACCCTACAACTAATGTAGCATTGCCATGCTTCATTTCCCACTTGTAGGTCATTAGTGTATCCTAGCTTCCATCGTTTGAGTTATTACCGAAGTAAGAACCTCAAGCGGTATATGATACCAAGGAAGTTTGATTGCTAGGTCACTGTTCTTTAAACATTTACTTTTAGGTAGAAACAGAATTGTAAATTCCTTTCATTTGTTCCTTGTTTTCCTATTTCTTGTACCCTTTCTTATAGTTTTAAGAATTGAATTCTCTAGTGTTTACTTTTATACTTTGTTAGACATGTCCAATGTCACTCCAACAAAGTTCTTACCATTTATGTTGAATATTCTGTTTCAACTAGATGATCTTACCAGAAGCTTCTAAAGTTCTCTAAGCATCGATCTATTCGAATGTCTAGGGTCTAGATTCATTCGAGAATTAAATGGAAAAAGATATTAGGTTGTTAACCATTGGTAAAGCTGAGCGTTTAAGCTCAATGCTTTATGATCTCAAAACTACATTGTATTTTGAATTCACAAGCACCAATCGATTTGCCATTCGACTTTGATATTCGAAAACAACCATAAAAGTCGCTATAAGAAACGTACATTTTAAATTGCTCATTTTCTCTCATTTCCGTGAATCGTTCTTGGATTCACTACCAATCGAGGAAATTTACTGTTACCTTTCTAAAAGGGTTTATTGCAGTGCAAGATATTTAATTATAAACAATAATTAAAACATTCATTGAAGCATGCAAAGTCTAAACATTTATCATGAATAATAACTTAAAAATGAAAGCAATCATGCAATTAAAACAAGTTATTAGCATTTTATTCGAATTTATTGTTCCGTCAGGTGCGAATAAAATGATTCCAAGATCCTAAAACCATTGAAGAATTAAGCACAGTTTGTCGACTCAATTCTAAAACATTTTAGGTAAGCAAAAGCCTTTTGCTAATAGTCTAGAAACTATTCTTGGTTGATAGGTACGTCTAAGAACTTATTAGGTAAACCTATCGATTTTGCCACGACATAAAAGGATTCCTTACTTATATCGTTGAGTTTCACCAAAACTAACATGGACTCACAATTATTTGTGTACCTTGCCCCTTTAGGACCAATAAGTAACACCTCGCTGAGCGAAAACTATTACTAGATTGATGTAAAGGATATCCAAGCAAGTGTATATTTTGGCATGGCACCTTTTAACTCAATTTTTAAGTTTGGAACTTAAGGCTCTTACTATGTTGGTTAGATTTTAAGTGAACTAATATCCTTAATCATGCAACATAATCAAGCTTTGATCTCATGCATTTTAAGACATATTTAAAAGCAATAAATAACTTAAAACATGCATAAGATAAATGTGATCTAGTATGGCCCTACTTCATCTTGAAGCTTTAACTTCAAAGTCCGTCTTTGAAAATCTCCGTGGGAGGCACCATTTTCTTCAAATAGGATAAGCTATAATTAAAACTAATTACAACTATTTGATGGTACGCAGACCATATTTGAATTGAAAAACAACTTTGGTACTTTAGACCAATTACATTCAAATTAATGGTACGCAGACCATATTTTCTATCCTATTTGGGCCATACTAGTCACTTCATAACCTGCAAAACAGTACATATACAATATATACCATTCACCCATTCATTATCATGAATGGCCCACATAGCTGGTTAGTCAAACACATTATGCATCACATAAACATTTGCAGCAATTAATCAAGGGCACCAATAATCTACAAATTATTCAGTCCTTATTAATTCTAATCAAGTTATTTTAACCTTTAGGATTTGTAGACCTAATCAAGAGTATATGACTAAAAAGGGCTCCCACTTAAACCAATAAATTCATATGCTTTACTAATTTTAAACATAAAAATGTATTTCTAGTCTAACCGGAAACATACAAATTTAATTAAAATTTAAAGCTCATATAAATTTATAATTGAATCCAAAAAGTTTAATTTAATTTCAGTCGTATTTAAATTAATTCATGATTTTAATTTTAGTAAAATAATTAGAATAAATAAAATTTATTATAATTACAATATTCAAAATTAAAATCCAAGAAAATAATTTAAATTATTAATTTTAAAATTAGTTAAAATTACGTAAACTGAAAATTTCAAATTAAAATTTCAAAACGATCTAATCGCAACACAACAATCCCACGCAACGCACGCCCATGGGCCACACGCACACAGCCATCGCTGGCCATGTGCGCGCAGCCCATGCGCTGCGTCGCATCGCTGCTGCTCACCATCGCAAGGCATCACGCGAGCTGGTGCTCGCTGCGCGCGCCAGCGCTCGATGCACGCGAGCCATCGCTCGCCGCGCTCGCTTGCCAGCGCTCGATCCATGCGAGCCATCGCTCGCTGCGCGCCTGCCTTTCCCGCACACGAGCTTGCGCTCATCGCACGAGGTAGCAGTATGCGAGCTGGCGCTCGCTGCGCGCGAGGCATCGACGCTGTGCGTAGCGCTCGTGGCACGCGAGCTTGCGCTCGCTGCGCGCGAGGCTCCGCATGCTTGCGCGAGGCAGTGCGCGTTGTGGCGCAGCACGCTTGCTGCCCACACGCGACAGCTCGTGCCTTGCTTTCGCCCCTGCCCACACGCCCATTGCTCACAGCCCACGACACAAGGCAGGGCTGCTGCCTTGTGCTCGTGCACCATGCCCTTGCTCGCTGCATTCGTACCGCATGGGCGACGAGCTCCCTTGCTCGTCGTCGCATGCCCGCACTATACAACACCCCTTAAGGGTAACACGTAGCGTCCATTGCTTTGTGCGTGCAAGTTATATGAGCGAGTCGCATAAAAAATTAAAAAATTTATATTCAAAATTAATGACAAATTAATAAATAATATTAATTTCATAATTTTAGGGCGAAAAATCGAAAATTTATTATTTAATTGATTTCCGATTAACATGGATTCAAGTCTAGGTCATAAAAATTTAAAATTTAACATAAATTTACAATTTTTATGGTGGTTTTTAATCATAGGTTTCTAATTAAATTATAACTAATTATGAAAATCAAATTAATTCTAAATTATTCCAATTTTCAACAAATTAATCATAATTACAAATTAGATTGCATAATTAACAAGGCTAGGCATTCAAACTTGTTAAACATATACAGTAGGTCAATCAAAAATTCAAGATTTATCAACAAGAATCGCAAATATTTAATTTAACATCTTAAATTTACGAAATTTTGCATTCGAAAAACTAAAACCTCCGAAAAGTCATAGTTAGGCTTCGAATTTGAGAATTCTGGGTTCGGCCGAAAAATACTTATTTTGGCAAATTTTTAGAATGCCTTTTACATGCGGAATTGACACAAAAATCACTCGATTTGGATGAGTAACGAAGAAACTGCCAAAAAACTGCGTACGTATAATTAAATAAACGCAATTTGCAATTAATTAAAAATTACGAAAATTAATCACCCCTTTTAATTCTTGCAAATTTGTAATATTTAACCATGTTCATGCAATTTAGATTATGAAAATAATAAGAGGCTCGTGATACCACTGTTAGGTTATGATACATATGCCAATTCATAAATCATGCGGAAAAACCATAAAGCCAGGAAAGCATATTATTTACACATAATCATTTAGCATAGTTTAGATGCATACACTTTGTTGCGTGCCTTCCCTAGCTGCGCCCGAACCGAACAAGAACAAGTCTTTAGGACTCCAAATGTCGTCCCTCCGTAGGTAGTCCACAGCACGTCCGGATCCGCCTTAAGCTTGACCAACTAGGATCGCCCTTAAGGTACTTAGAATTTTCGGCTATTGTAGGCAATTGTATGACTGAATTTTTTTGCTCTCAAAAATTACTTTGAATACTTGAATCGTATATACAAATAATGACCCTAGGCCCTTATTTATAGAGGTATGGAAAAAGAACTGGAATCCTATTAGGATACGAATTAATTAAACTAGAATCCTAATAGAATTCTTATTTAACTAATTCATCCTTTTAGGTTTAGGAATTTAATCATATGTCGAAACCTGATAGCTTTAGGATTCGTATAGCACACAAACACACACACGCACGCACAGCAGCCCACGAGGGGCGCCATGCGCGCGCGCGCAGCCCGCGAGCTCGCAGCCCATTGCCACGAGGCCCATACGCTGCCGCAGCCTTGGCGCGCGCTGGGCCTGCCTTGCGGTGGGCCTGGCGCAGCCTTGGCTGGTGCGTTGTGGCGCGCTGGCTTGCTGGGCGATGGCCCGGCTTCGTGCTGGGCCTTTGTCTGGCAGGCCTCGTCCGATGCTAATTCGTACGATACGCTTCCGATTAATTTCCCGATTCCGGAATTCATTTCCGATACGAACAACATTTAATATTTCCGATTCCGGAATTAATTTCCGTTTCGAACAAATATTTAATATTTCCGTTTCCGGAATTATTTTCCGATTCCGATAATATTTCCGATTCTGACAATATTTCCGTTTCCGGCAATATTTCCGATTCCGGCAATATTTCCATTTCCGATAATATTTTCCAATACGTACCATGTTTCCGTTTCCGGCAACATCTACGACTTGGATAATATTTATATTTCCGATACGATCCATATTTCCGTTTCCGGCAATATCATCGTTTCCGGAGTATTCATTTCTTGCCTGCGACGATCTCAGCTCCTACTGAAACCAAGATCCGTCGATTCCGAATATCCATAGATGGAGTATTTAATGCCATTTAAATACTTGATCCGTTTACATACTATTTTTGTGACCCTACGGGTTCAGTCAAGAGTAAGCTGTGGATTAATATCATTAATTCCACTTGAACTGAAGCGGCCTCTAGCTAGGCATTCAGCTCACTTGATCTCACTGAATTATTAACTTGTTAATTAATACTGAACCGCACTTATTAGACTTAATATTATATGCATACTTGGACCAAGGGCACTATTTCCTTCATTTTGCTCAAGATCAACGAAATTTTCTCAAACGCACCTCGATTCAACCACAATGATCTACTGAGGAAGGTAGCGGCGGCGTTGTCTCGAAATGAGGTAACATACTTTTGTCATATCTCCTCCATTCTTCAATTCTTTTAGGTTTTTTATTCTTCAATTTGTTCAAGAGCGAAATTTGTTATGAATTCGACATTTTGCTTTTGTTGATTTGATCTGTTTGTATTGTTGAATCAAAATAGATGCATTGATTTGATAGTTTTGTGTTTGCTATTCTTTGGTTAGGGTTAATTTCTAAAATCTGCAATTACTCTTGAGCAAGTGGCCTAAATTAGGTGTTGGATGTTTTAACTCATATTTGCATATAAAGTTGCTCAGCAAATCATTGACCACGGGTTCAGTTTCAATGCAAAAAGAAAGAGCCAGTATTGTTAGTTGCATGGATTTACTTGGACTAGATTGTTTAGCTTAATAATCTATGGTTAAACTATGATTTGGTATACCTTGAATGAAATCAGAAGTAGATCTTGATGAATGATGATTGGAGATAGTGCTCTTAATATCACTCAAAAAAATTCTCTACATTACATTGTCTCATTTATACTCATAGTAGACCTGTTCTAGATTTTTCATCAGAATATAAAAGCACTCAATTAGTTTTGTATTTCATTTTATTAAAATGTATTAATTGATTAAATTAACAGATAAATTGGATAGTCTATGGAAACGAGACCGTTGTCAACTCCAATTGACATGTTTCTTGTGAGCTCTGCTTCATTATTTGGCATGGTGACTAAATTTGATGAATTACAAGACTCGATAACAATGTAAAATTGTCTGAAGTTAACAACAATATGTAAAATGTCGTCCTTGATTGCTCTCAAAGAGGGCGAACTTAGATGCCTTCTTTGAATTCAACAACGAGGGCGAAATAAATGGCCCTGTTTGATCTCAACCAATCTCAACCAAAGAGAGTGGAATATATCAGTTGCCCTGCAAAGCAAATACGACGAGTATAACAGGGCGACCTTGAAAGGGCGATAATTTATCAAACAGGAACACTTTTTTCGCCCTCTTTAATATTATATGTTGTAGTGAAAGCTATAATCATGTCCAATTTTATTCTTATAGTTGGAATTTTGTGATTTTTCCTTAAACTCTTCCACTTTGATAAGTATTTGTCCTGAAATTATGGTGGTTGAGCAGAATCTAGGTGTACGAGTTTTTAGTTTTTAGAGACAAAAATTCTAAAAGGCTAGGGGGTTGCAAATCTTTCTCAACTAGTTCACCTTTGTGGAAGGGTTTAGGGAGAGTGTGGGGTAGCTTTAATGACTCGCTTGTCTGGGGTATAGGTGATGGGGCGAATATTTCTCTCTGGTTCGATAACTGCCGGGAATTGGTTCTTTACGGTCTGCCATTCAGGGCCCTCTTTCGTCTGTAGAGGAAAAGTTATGTGTCAATCAACATTCAACAGTGTTGGGATTTCTCGCCTATCTCCTTCGAGTTACCAGATTCCATTCTATCCATTATTAATAGCATTCACGTCCCTAATTTTTTTGTGGTTAGTTCGGATTTTGTGTTTTCAAAGTTAAACAGTTTTAGGGAATTTTGATTTTCAGCTTGCTATGTTTCTCACCTCGTCTTTTCCTTCTGAGAATTCTGTTATTGGTCGTTTTGTACGACGTGAGGTCGACGCTGGAACAAGTCATCGCAAGTCAGTCCGTCCTCGGATCCTATTAAGGAAGCAGTCAAGGTTGGTTCCTATATTCAAGGAGCCATCATCTCCACTATATGCTTGTTGGACAAGGTCAAGGAAGCTAGCAAGGATCAAGCAAACGGTTAGAGGAAATCAAGGGATCAGTTGAGAGTATCAAGGGACAACTAACGACATTATTCTGCCTCCTATGCTTGACCTAGTGCTATATAAAGACCATCAGTCTACGATGAGAGGACATCTCCAATCTCCATCCAGAATACCTACGGCTTAACCTAATACTTCTCCGCCAACTACCTAACTTTATCATCTCATTCCCCTAATACCATCAATTATTTCCCGTAGCCCATGAGACACAAATAAGAAGAAGCTTTCCTCCACTTAGTTCCACATGGATATTCCACTAAGCATGCCTAATCATTAATCATTGTCATTTACTCCCTGCCTTCTCTTTGATCCATATACTCTCACAAATTAACCTTTCCAATACTGCAAATGCTACGTACGCCATATATATCACTCATAAATACTTACCAACGACTGCCTTTCCCGACGATCCCCTACCCGTTTATCCGTCGTATCGCCTATGCCTTCTCACATTTATGCTTCATTATTAGCTATGCCTACATATACGCAAATAAGCATTGTACTTGTACTCATCTAGGCTATTTATGCCGACAACATAGTGGATTGGTGGACTCATGGCCACCCGCGGTTTTTATCCCTTTCGGGTTTTCCGCGTCACCATCTCTTGTCTCGCCTCTCTTTATTTTTCGCCCTTTATTTCTTGTTATTTATTTGCTATATTTAATCTAGTCGTCTATGTCCCAACCAAAGGTCGTCCATACGAAATTTGGCATAAACAGTTTGGCGCCGTCTGTGGGGAGATGGCTAGATTTATCTTCAAACACATATCCACAAATATTCTCTCAAACACAATATCTGACCCACTTGGGTTCACCAATAAATTTGTCGTCAGGCTATGGATTGTTGTCATACTTTGTCGCCACCATGAGATGGAGCTACGTCAGGGCACATGTCATCAACATGACAGGTGTCGTCGACGGGTCAGGCGTCGTCGACGGTCAGGTGTCGTCGACGGATCAGGTGTCGTCGACCGGTCAGGAGTCACCGACGGGTCAGGTGTCGTCGACGGTCAGGTGTCTCAGGTGTCGTCGAAGGTCAGGCGTCGTCGACGGGTCAGGTGTCGTCGACGGGTCAGGTGTCGTCGCCAGGCTCGTTAGTCAATGGAATATGGAATGACGTCAGGGTACATGTCGTCGTCAGATCAGGTGTCGACATCAGCAGGTGTCATCGCTAGAAGTGACGCGTCTGAGTGGTCGAATTCAACCTAGATGATGCATATCGTGACAACAACGACACCAACGCTTGATGACATCGAAAATAGGTACTAATATTTATAATATTCAACTCCAATCGTTTGGCCTCGTTTTCGAATACGTGACAGGTTTCGGTCTAGACGTCACGGACCATCATGCAGATGTCACCACAAACAAGATACAATATGAGTTGTCTCGTACCTTGATAAGATCTCGAGACGATTTGATCACTTGACGTCGCGAGAAGTATGGTATAAAACTCAACCCCAGTGATTTTAATTAAACTAATATTGTTTCTAGTCCTTGTTGTCACTAAAACAGATGCGAACACGTGACGTCATCCACCAATGACATGACGTCAACATAGTTTCGTCCGACGTCACCTCCACATCAGTCGACGACGTCTCCAAAAACGAAGGCGACAAATGGAGATTCAACAACAAATTGTCGGCAATACTAGATTTTGTGGCTAACTTCAGTCCAAGTATCAAATAGGAGAATTTGTAGTTGTCCTGAAGTCGCCACAGGGGAGCATATAGTATACTCTATCTCATTTAATTTTCATATACTATACTTGATTTTCTTTTTATATAGTATACTTTGCTTGTTTTAATTTCCAAAAGCACTTTGAAATATATGCTATACGTTGTTATCCTACCTTTTGTACTAACATCGTCACCACTTGTCGTTTGATCATGTCGTGTCGCCAAGTATTGTCTTGTCTACAGGTATTGACGTGTCGCTTGGCTAGGTCATGAGTACATCAGAGGACCGACGTTAGAATGCAGGTGACAAGGTACTGTCTTGTCTACAGGTACTGACGTGTCGCTTGGCAAGGTCGTGAGTAAAGCAGGCGACCAACGTTAGAAGTGTTACACGAGGTCACGACACGACATGAGGTCACGACGATACAACATGACGCCACGACAGCAGGACGCGACCATTCTGGTTACCCCTATGACGACAAGAAGTTTCTCGGCGTTAAACATGATACGTAGAAGTGATTATCGAACATCTTTATTTTAACAATATATTTCTTCGTAAGTTCGTCAACAGATCGTTGATTGATACATGAATATCAATGGGGGCTAAAGGTACGAACATACTTTCGAAGTGAGTTATCTTTTATTTATAATATACACGTATTGTCGCTGCCACGTACATCGCAGATCGTGAGGGTCATCAACACAATCGAATGGTATGAGTGACTCAATTCATTTATTAGTGACGTCAAAATTTTATAAACTAACACCTCATATCCTATTGAAATTTTCTCATATATCATCCGTGATAACTATTTTTCATTTACTAACGACATGCCGCGACTATACGCGTTAGTATGTATATTAATGACAACAGATTACCTTGATCATGACGGTATGCCCCGACGCCACGAGATGGCAATGACCGATGACACGACGCCACCAGACTACCGAGAAAGCTAAGGAAATCGGAATGTCGAATAATCATCATCAATGACCATGATGACACATGAGACGTTTAGAGGTTGCATCATGCTGGCACGCATGTACGAAGTCAAATATAAACGAACGTCATCATATCTGTGGCCGACTTCAGTCATGATATCTTCCTAAAGCCGCCACAGGGGGGCAAGATAGTACATACTCCCGTTCAGTTTAATATACTTGCTACAACTTTGAAATTTAACTGACGATGTGATACAATTTATTTTCATGATGATCTTGTCGTAAGATTTTGGTAACAGGTACGACGCTAAGACAAATGTACGGACACTGGGGCTAAACCACTATCACATGTCGAAATAGGCGGATAAAGAGAAGTCATTGGGTTTCCCAAAGACGACAAGTGATAAGACGTCAACCGATTAACAAGAAAGGTAATTTATAAAGAGTTCACATGTATTTGAATTTACGACATATTGTAATGTAAGTTTGTCAAATGATTTTACCAAAGACGTTAAGAAAAAGTCCACTTAAGACAGTATAAGGAATTCACATTAACCATATGCTCCTTCTTGTGCCACATTGCGAGGATCAACCAATAAGTCGACCAACGTTGGAATGGATAGTGTCAAGACCAGCGATGCGTCAATCTCATTCAACGTGACGGGACGACGCCAGATGTGACGACGATGATACAAGCAATGACAATGATCTCAGGAACGAAAACAAGATCGGCGACGAGAGGTGCCACGACATCAGGAGAATGCTGTTGATTGTAGAATCGTCATCAAGGGACAGTCAGCGACACGACGTCATTTCGTTACACGAGCCCATATTAAGTAATATCTAACACTTACTTCGTGCGTTAATTAATTTATTACATTTTTCACTACACTGCGATTAAAGTTCAATTTCAATTTTTGTCATCTGTCGCTTTGAATATCTCTTTCCAAACGCAATTATATTATATTTATGTTTCATCTTATTTGTTTGAAAACCAACACTAACATCGCATCAAGCAAACGTCCACCTCTACCTTTTGTATTTTCTACGGATCACTTCTTAACGATATCACCAACGGCAACAGCAGCGAACGACGTCATCAGAAGACGACATCAACAAATGACGCCGTAAAATACAAGCGACGACGCCTCCAAGGTCACGACCCTTAAACTAATTGGATCCCAACGATGACATGTCGCTTCTAAGCGCGACTACTACAGACGACCCAGGTACTATTTATGCGCACATAACTTCGTTCTTTGAGTACCTCACAGGTGACATCTATTTCACAGCGAACAGCAGAGACAGCGTAAAAGCTATCGACATGTATGCACCCCCGACGCTTGTCCAAACGCCTAACCAATCGCCAAATACAAAATAGAAAAACACTTGTCTTTCCCCCTCAACACTGACGAAAAACAAAGCAAGCCCAGAATGCTCAAAACCTACTTAAATTGCTGTTCTAAAAATCCCATAGGCTAAAGTCTTATGCCATAGACTACACCATCAAAACATCTTATCCCTTGTCCTCATGTTATAGGAAACCTCACAACCCTTCGAATCTTCTTGACATTCGTCATAAGGTTGCTTCAAATCATTCACTCCATTCACCTGTAACTTCAACTTAGTCTCCTGCTACCTACCCTCACACGACATTACATCCGACTAAAATAATTCGACATTATGCCCAATCGACGCAACTTCCTTCTCTAAATTCTTCGCATGACTACGAACAAACGAAAAGGCTTATATCGCCTGCATACGATAGATGTCACACAACAGCGACAATAGAGGCACGCCTGTAAACATCAGATGACCGACTGAGATACAACAGTTGGCCATGGCGCCTGTAAACATTAGACGACAGACTAAGATACAATCGTTGGCCATGACGCCTGTAAACATCAGACGACAGACTAAGATACAACAGTTGGCCATGACGCCTGTAAACATCAGAAGACAGACTAAGATACAACAGTTGGCCATGACGCCTGTAAACATCAAACGACGGACTAAGGTACAATAGTTGGCCGTGACGCCCGCAAATATCAAACGACAGACGAAGATACAAAAGTTGGCCATGACGCTAGATACCTAACTAACGTTGTGTCTTAACATATATGTTTTCGCACAGGTTTTTTGAGAATTACATTCTGTTGTCTCACGCTCGTTGAGAGGAACGATTCTTTCACAAGATGTCAGGTTTACGTCTAATTAAGCTAAGGACACCAACACCAACATGAAGACGCCAATATACGCATGATGACATCAAGTGCTGTCAAAAATCATGGATGACACCAAGTTGTGACGCCACTGATCAAGATTAAGTATGGAAGACGACGGACAAGACGAAGACAATGACAGATTAGCATCGACATCAAATGAACGCGGTGACAGACTTTGAAGATTATTTTCCTAACTTTCGACTCCCTACAATTAGGAAAATGGGGGCTATTGTTATTGGTCGTTTTGTACGACGTGAGGTCGACGCTGGAACAAGTCATCGCAAGTCAGTCCGTCCTCGGATCCTATTAAGGAAGCAGTCAAGGTTGGTTCCTATATTCAAGGAGCCATCATCTCCATTATATGCTTGTTGGACAAGGTCAAGGAAGCTAGCAAGGATCAAGCAAACGGTTAGAGGAAATCAAGGGATCAGTTGAGAGTATCAAGGGACAACTAACGACATTATTCTGCCTCCTATGCTTGACCTAGTGCTATATAAAGACCATCAGTCTACGATGAGAGGACATCTCCAATCTCCATCCAGAATACCTACGGCTTAACCTAATACTTCTCCGCCAACTACCTAACTTTATCATCTCATTCCCCTAATACCATCAATTATTTCCCGTAGCCCATGAGACACAAATAAGAAGAAGCCTTCCTCCACTTAGTTCCACATGGATATTCCACTAAGCATGCCTAATCATTAATCATTGTCATTTACTCCCTGCCTTCTCTTTGATCCATATACTCTCACAAATTAACCTTTCCAATACTGCAAATGCTACGTACGCCATATATATCACTCATAAATACTTACCAACGACTGCCTTTCCCGACGATCCCCTACCCGTTTATCCGTCGTATCGCCTATGCCTTCTCACATTTATGCTTCATTATTAGCTATGCCTACATATACGCAAATAAGCATTGTACTTGTACTCATCTAGGCTATTTATGCCGACAACATAGTGGATTGGTGGACTCATGGCCACCCGCGGTTTTTATCCCTTTCGGGTTTTCCGCGTCACCATCTCTTGTCTCGCCTCTCTTTATTTTCCGCCCTTTATTTCTTGTTATTTATTTGCTATATTTAATCTAGTCGTCTATGTCCCAACCAAAGGTCGTCCATACGAAATTTGGCATAAACAAATTCTGATTTTGCCTGGGTTTGGTCATGTGATACTCTTCCAAAAATTAAATTTTTTCTTTGGCAAACAACTCATGACAGGCTACCCCACGTTACATAATAGAAACATTTGCGATTTTGCCCACTGCCAATGGCTAGGATGCTCGGACTCGGGTACGGGTGTCGGACCCGGGTAAGGGATCCGAGTGTCGGACATGAGAAACTCAAAAATCAACGACTCGGGGACACGTTTCGAAAGGGTCCAAAACTTATATTTGGACACGGGGACACGACAATGCAAAAAAAAAATAAAGACTTTTTATTTTTATTTGCAGATTTTTTTTTAAAAAAGTACTGGTTATTTGTTTTTTAAATATACATAATTTCAGTATTACGGAGGAGTAGGTGAGAAGTCAAACTCCTTAGTTAGATAAATATTCCATACTTTATTGCTGATATTAAATAAAGTAAAAAACAGAAAAAAGAGGCATAATAAAAGGACTCAAGAGTCAAGAATACCCCACCAATAAAGTTAAAAAACATAAAAAGAGGTAGAAGAAGCACAATGTCGATTTTTTTTTAAAAGGTCGAAGAGAAGGATAAGACAGCCACCTTCGCCAGAGAAGAAAACGAACAACTCGGTGGTTTCAATCTACTCGGATTTTGTGGCCGAACAAAAGCCCTAAGGTTTCGGCTATTGATTTGTTGTTTTCTTCCTTCAATTTTAGATCTAGGGTTAGTGAGTTGCCGAGTCCACTTTCTCTCCGGCGGGTCCGATCCGGATTCCGTGTCCGCAACCGGGTCGCGTCGTGTCGACACCGGTACGGAGGGGTGGTGAGCCGAGTCCGAGCATCCTAGGCCAATGGTGCCCTACCTCCATTCAGAACTCTCTACATGTTGTTCGAAATTGCCCTAAAGCTAGAGAAGTTTGGGCATTATTTAATGTGCCATCTCAATTCTTCTTGGACTCCCTTTTCACTTGGCTCCATTCAAACAATACCCTCCCTTGGAGGTCTCTTTTCTCCCCAATCATTTGGTCAATATGGAAGATAAGGAATTCTCCCATATTCCAAAACAACCATCTCGATCTCAGCCCATCACTGCTACTCCCAATCTCTTGCTTTAGCTTGGGAGTTTCATGCCTCCAAAAAGTGCACCCAAATTCAACCTCACCCTCCCACTCCTAAGTGGGAACCCTCTCCGGAGAATTGGATTAAACTGAATTGTGATGCTTCGTTCTGTAGTCTGTCTAATGATGCAGGGTTAGCTGGTGTGTTTCGAGACAATGAAGAAAGATGGATTGTGGGGTTCAAACGCAAGAGAAAATGTCCAACAGTGCTCTATAATGAGCTGATGGCCATTAGTGAAGGGTTGCTTATAATTGTGGATAGAGGATGGAGAAACATTGTACTTCACACGGACTCACAACTTGCTGTGACGCTTCTGTTGGATGACAATCAAGTGCCAGATGCTAATTTAAACTTGATTCTAAATGCAGGGATCGAGTTCGTCAACCGGATTACTAAATACTAATATCCAAATTAAGTTTAGTCACACAAGCACAAACAAAGTTGCTCATCTTTTGACTAAGATGTGTAGGACGAAAGATGTCTACTGTAATGCCTTATCTAAGAATCCTGTAGTTTTGAGATGAGGCTTTGGTTTCTGTAATACAGGAGGATAAACCTCCTTCACTTACCTGTGTAAACTCTTTTTGTTTTAATTAAAGTTTTTTGCCTGGCTTTGCATCAAAAAAAATAATAAATAAATAAAACTTCCTCCGATTTTTAATACTCGCAACGTTTTGATCATTGTTGGTGATTTATACGTAAGGTAAAACATAGTCATGTGAGATCTTGTTAGATTCGTCTTAATGTGTATTGTCAAAATATTAACTTTTATAATTTTTGTTTAAAGAGAATTAAAGATATTAATGATCAAAGTTGTGTATTGGAATGCTGAAAGTGATAACGTTACGAGTAAAAATGATCAGAGGAAGTATATATATTATTGACTGAAGGTATTTTTTTGGCCACGAAACAAAGTCGTTGCCAAAGATGTTGGCAAAATACAATTTTCTTTATGTGTGATGAGAACTAAACATGATGAGAAGAACGAGGGATGAATAAGATAAAATGAAGTAACAAATATGTCATATTATCATGTAATCTATATCTCTCAACTACTATTAAAATAACAATGACTCTTAAAATAAATTTATTAAGCTCACCCATAGCAATAGATTTGAATTGAATTAAATTGGGCGTTGTTTTTGTGTTTTCCTATACTTTACTTGCGATAGTTGGTAAAAAATAACCTTTTAAAATTGGACTTTTTTTTCCTTTGACCTCGATTATTCGATGTTGACTTATACAAATGTCAACAATATTAGATTCCCACTTCCTGATATTTTAATATTACTATTTTTTTGGGCATTTCTCTCATTTTAATTCCTTTCTTTTCTCACTTCTCTTTCCTCACCTCTAGCGGCATGACCACCAATTACAACGTCAAGTAGTTTGTGGCCAAATTGAATACAAGTTACCAAATACATTCATTTTTTGTATCAACAAATGATATGTGAGTACCAATCACGAAGGTGACTCTTATTGGTACTAAATTTCTATCTATACTATTATTAAATCTCCAAGGCAAGAAATGTCACGTCGCTATGTGTCACTGTGATTTGGTAAGTGAAATAATGATGTATCATGCCATGCGCGCGCGCACATGCATTAATCAAATTCATTATCACCAAAAATGTTAGTATCAATGTTCGAACCCATGACCTCTAATTCACAATGTAAAGTTCTAACCATCTCTACAATGATATAACGTGTGACTCTAAAGTAATGAAAAAAACACAAAAGTCAATTCTTATAAGTATTAAAACTTTGATGCCCAATATATATTTGAATAATAACCTATTATAAAAAAAATTAATTAATCTTTCTTAATTAATCAGATCATACGTAAAAGAAAGTTAATTGTTGCCTATTTCTTTAGCTAATCAATGGTGTGTTTTTCTGAAAATATACTATATTTTTTGTTATTCAATTTATAATAATTGATGATTTAAGAAATTTCTTATGTTTATAAGTGAATTAGAAAAAATAAAGTTTTATACGGAGTACCAATCAAGTAAGACTTGCAAAAATAAAGAATTTGATCTTATGAACTATTCTGGAAACCTTCATATATTTGGAGGATATTCTGTAATATTGGCAACAAATTAAATAGAAAAATACATAAAAGTTTGCAGAGAAAACAATCATCAACCGGACAAAAATCAAATAACAAAAACAATAAAATTCGGGGCATCGCCCGGGCCACTAACTAGTTCTATAAGTCAAAACATGAGGTAGACTCATTTTGGTATCCCCTACGAAGTACCTATACTACCCATTTAATACTACAACGTACTTCCTCTGTTCATAAATACTCGCAACGTTTCTCACTTTCACGCATGCCAATGTACAAGTTAGATCATCAATATCTTAAATTCCCTTCAAGCAAAAATTAAAAAAAGTTGATATTTTGAAAATACGTATTGAGACGAATCTAACAAGACACGTGACTATGTTATATTTGACATATAAATCACCAATAATAGTCAAAGTGTAATATATGAATAGTGTGAAATTATCAAACGTTGCGAGTATTTATGAACAGAGGAAGTAATAAATACAAAGTATATAACAAATATTTTACATTCTTATACTTAATAATATAAATCACATATTTGTATAAAATGTCGATAAGAGCAATACCACATTAGTCACTAGTAAAGATGGTTGTGGGTCGGGCCGGCCCGAAGCCCGACCCGACCCGACACGAAAAAAGCACGCCCCGGCACGAGCACGCAAAAGGCCCGGCCCGGCACGGGCACGAAGTCGTGGGCCGTGGGCCGGGCCTGGGCCTTACTTTTTTGGAAAAAGCACGACAAGGCACGGCACGACAAAGCACGTTAAATTTAGTCAAATTAGCCTTAGGCACGACGGCCCGGCACGAAAGCACGTGGGCTTGGGCCGGGCATGGGCCTTATTTTTAACTTTTGGGCCCGGCCCGGCACGACACAAAACAACGTGGGCCTGGCGTGGGCCCGGCACGGTTAGGCCCACGACCCGTGGACTCGGCACGAAGCACGGCCCGGCCCGGCCCACAGCCATCTTTAGTCACTAGTAATAAGTAATAACAGATTAGACTTTTAACAAAACACACTTTTGAAATAGACTTTCTAACGTAAACATCTATAACTACATATAAAAGAGAATAGAGAGTTTGAGTGAAAAACCTATTTGAACAGTGCTGACTTTTCAATAAATTCCTTCCAAGTCCTTCCACTTGTCATCTTCTCATTCGACCTTTCTTTAAACTTTTTTCCCCTTTTCTGTGACACATACGGCTCTCCATTGTTGTTCGTTCATTGATGTTCGTCTTTTTCATTCGATGTGGGTTAATAAAGCAAGAAAGACCCGAGCCGTTTGGAGCTGAAGATAACAACATGGTTGCAAAAATGGTGAAAAGAGCTCAAGATTTGGGGCTGAGATCCGATAATAATGTACTCCTCCCAAAGCAGCAAATGTTGAGCTTTTCTTCTTCAAATAAACCTCAACAACTTAGCTTTATCTTTAAAATGAAATCCCCTTATCATATGATATAAATTGATCTTCCCAATTCGAAGACCCTTTCCTTTTCCCTCCTTCATGTTCCAGCGAAAAACAGAGAGTAATTTGAAGAAGAAAAAAGTGTAAATACATGTATTCTGGTTCATTTCTTTCTTGATTTTATTGTTGGGGATGAGAATTTTTTACTGCCCTTTTGCTTCTTAGTTCTTCTTCCTTCTAAACTCCAATCTTTGATATTTCTAGATTAAATTAGAGTAATTTTAGAAAAAATTTATATTTAATTAAAATAGGGAAAAACAGGGTGTTTTTATAAATTAAATAGTTTAATTATTAATATAAAAATAGGGGAAAGGTCATTGCCGGCGCCATTTTTGACGAAGACGTATGAGATGGTGGATGATTCCAGTTCAGATGATGTGGTTTCATGGGGTGAGAAAGGAGCTACCTTTTTTGTTTAGAGATAATAATAACAATAATAATACAAATGCACAAAATATTTTCTTGTGTTACTTTCAGCATCAACGTCCTCCTCCTTCTGCTCCTAATTACACTAGGGGTCTGTTTGGCAATACTAGCTGAAATTAACCTGAAACTGAGAAGGCAACTGAAATTGATAAGGTGGTACCTGAAACTGATAAGGTGCTGAAACTGATAAGGTAGCTGATTATGTTGTCTGTTTGGTAGAACTAATTTTATAAGTACCTGAAATTTTTAGTAGTTTAATTGACATTCTATATATTTTAACATCTATAGTTAATTTAATTGATGTATTACTCCTTAAAAGTTAGTAGTACGGAATAGCTATTATTCTTAAATATAAATACTTCATGCTATAAATCTAAAATATTTTTAATACAAAAACCAATATCCTGATCGATCACATTGCTTCTAACAAACCAATCACAAACAACATTAACACAAAACAAAAACAAAAATTAACATTAAACAAACACAATTAACACTAAACCAACAAAATTAACACAAAACAGCAAAAAATAAGGGATGTCCAAGATAAATACTAAACAAACAAAATTAATGTTAAACAAACAAAATTAAGCTAAACCAAGCAAAATCAACACAAAATCAAGCATAATTACCATCATCAGCAAAAAAGAAGGGATATACATGGTCGTCGCTTTCAAACACCATTATTCACCAAAATCGTACCACCAAATTAATCACATTGCTTCTAGCAGACCAATGACAAACACAATTAACACAAAAACAACAAAATTAACGCTAAACAAATACGAATAACACAATTATGTTTTTTTTAGTTTTGTATTGCGTCAATATATGTCCCAGTTTGTAAACAAATACTTGCAACAATTTCTCAGGCTGTAATCAACATTTTTTGGTTCTGTTAGTTGCGTCAATGTCCCAATTTGTAATCAAATAATTGCAACAATTATAGTTTACGATCGAACCCAAAAAACTCCAAAACAACATCCACATTTATAATAATAATGTAAAAAAAAAAAAAGAATCAAAGTAGTAAAATTGACACAACTCATCATATAATTTACAATCAAAAATCAAATTCAAAGAAAAACAATAAGAATAAAGAAAAATATAGAGAAGTAGAAGGAATTATCACATACCCAATACGACTGCTAAGCGCTAGAGAGAGGTCTGCCGATATCTTTTTACCCAAAGAATTACGAGTATAATGTTTCATTAGTGGTATTTATTATTTTTGAGGGTTTATCAATTATTTAGGATTCTATTATCAATTTTTTTTTAAAATAATAATTTCGAGCTGAAACTCAAACGTTAATCAGATTAACGTTTCAATATCAGTCACTTTTTCCACCTTATATTTTATTTCAGCTACCTGCCAAACACTCCTAATTGTTTAAGGTGACTTATCATATTAGCACCTAATAATTTAAGGTGACTGAAATAGCTTACCAAACAGACCCTAGAACTCCTGCTGGTAAGTGGTAACTATTCTATTTTTTATCTAATTAATTAAAATTAATTAATTAATTTTCTGTTTTAATGTCTTAATTTCCTATTTGGGTTTGTTTTGATCTTTATTATTAAGATGGGCTTCTTTTATTAGTAAAATGTCACTATCAATATACAATATTTTATTTTATTTATTTATTGGATACAAGTATTTTGGTTACATTGTTTAATGTTTGTTGTCATTTTGGGCTTAGTCCTTCAAATTGTATTCGCTAATTAGAATATTTTACGGATCAATAACTTTAACTTTAGTTAATGCACCTGATTGATTTTCTTTATATCATTATACTTCCTACTCTCTCCGCCCCTAAAACATGGTCTCGTATATTGAGACAACTGCATTCTGAAAGTTGAACCTTGACCATGTAATGTGCAATAACTATATATCCTTATGTAGCACAATAGATGCACGTATTGTAAAATATGTTCTATATTATGTACAACTATCACCATGTATAGGTGTAAAATACCCCTTGTATGTCACTTAGCTTTGTGTAAGTACGTTTTCATAAATAATAACTTGTACATGTTTACATTTACAATAAAATATTTTTCTTTCTTGTATAATAGATGTTGTTTTATCATATGAAAAATTTAAACTTTTATATAAAAATACATTCAACTTTTGTAAAGCCACATACAAAAACCACAGACAACAGTATGCATGCCGCGCAGAAAGCTCATGGTACAACAAATGAACCACATTGCACCACAATAAGATAACTATTACAATCATACGTTACTTTTAGAGTTATCAAATAATATTACATGTCACCTCATGAGACTATTACTTAAAACACTTAGGCCTTGTTTGGTAGAGAGCGTTTAGAGGTTAGCTGTTTACTGTTTTCATTACCAGTTAGCTGATTACCTTTCTGTTTAGCAGATTTGACTGACTGTTTATACAAATGTGTTTGATAACACTTAGCTGATTGTTAAAAGCTGATAACTATTTTCTTTGGGTAAAATAACATTTATAGACATTGGTTTTTTTTTTTTTCTCCATAACAATACTTATTTTTCTGAATACGGAGTAATTAAGAATTGTGAGTTGTTAATTTACAAATATACTCGATATGAACTACACTACACATAGACACGTAGTATGGAGTATAATTTTTTGCATATTATTGCTATAATGATGTGTTAAATAAATAAAATTCATCATTAGCATTTACACCCCCCAAAAAACCCACCCTTCCAACCTCAATTACAAGTTTACAACCGTGAGAAAAGTCTTAACATATTGGGCCGATTTGTCTTCCTTTTTCCATCTCTGCAACTTTCACAAAAATCTAATTTCTCCTTCCGATAACCATCGTGATTCATTAGACGGGTTCGATCTTTAATCTCTATCAACACCTACTTTTTCCATCTTCAATTACAATTCTACTACTGTATGTCTGTATTATTTTCGTCCCCATAATAACTCACTGAAATTGAATATTATTTAGAATTGGCAGCTAATGTGAATTGATGCAAATTCTTAGGATAGAAAAGGTTGTTGACATGGATCAATTATATGGTAATTATTTTGTATACTACACTTTTTTTTTTATAAGAAATATTTCAATAGTTGGGTAAAATGTTGGAGATCCGTTAATGGAGGTGAGATCAGAGGAGAAGATGATATGAACAAGGGTTAAATTGGACTTTTCATTTCTATAACTCGAATCCTCCATTTGAAACGCTGCTCCTAGCAACGTTTTCTAAATTGGAGTATTTGGCTCAATCATCCATCTAAATCCTCTGTTTACCAAACACCATGATTAGTGGTTTTGACCAGTCAAACCTCTAAAAGTGGTCAAAATCTCTCATTTTTCCTCAAAACTCTCTTTACTAAACATGGCCTTATTCTACTTCTAAACACGTGTAAAAGGCCAATATGAATTTTACACATTCAAATATGTATACTTATCGTTACTACTTCTCTTATACTACGCCTATAAATACAAAGATCGAAAATACAACACTACCACCCACGTACTATCGGAAGCACAAAATCACAATAACATTAAATTATTACAACCTTTCTTCAT
This sequence comes from Spinacia oleracea, assembly GCF_020520425.1. Lineage (NCBI taxonomy): Eukaryota > Viridiplantae > Streptophyta > Magnoliopsida > Caryophyllales > Amaranthaceae > Spinacia > Spinacia oleracea. Next base: position 10,281,113 of record NC_079490.1, read on the forward strand.
ATAGTCTTTCTGTCACAACGTACTAATGGCGGAACCACGCCGAGTGATAGAGGTAAATGTCAAACTAATACTGCACGATGTTTTGATGCAACTAGGATTACCTCGAGCAGAATTTAAATTCATGCAATCACCGACGACGAGATGAAAGCGTATATAGATCTACACGAAATCCCAAATACCATTGGACCAATACGGTTTATAGGAACATCTGCAACACGACTTGGTCCTTCACAACAAAATGCTTCAAGACAAGCAATTAGGTTTCTTCAACAAACATACAACATAGACATCGGAGATTATAACTACTTCCTACTGAAATTAGAAGAACATAACCATCAACAACTATTACAACAAATTAAATGTCTAACAATTTCACAAAACATCTTATACTATCTTTTTAAGTACACTGTGAAAGTTAAAATAAAACAACTACAATATTGTATATATTTTCTATATCTACAATTTCTAATAAAATAATGTTATTTATAAATATATATTCGTCCAACTTAGTAATTTATCTGTCATGGAAAAAAGTAGTTTATTTTAGTAGCATAAATGAACTAACAACCATTGATAATTTAACGTCATCTTTAGTTTCTAAAGCTTCAATATAGATGTCTTCCAGAATCATCTTTTCTTTCTCTGATGGTCCCCTAAAGAAAGATATCGCAAGTGTTGGTTGACTATTATCATCATCAATTTACGAGCAAAAAAAAATTTAGCCATTAGTTGTCATGGAGTTAAAATGACGCTTAGAGAACAAGTTAATAAACATCTTGATACACATTTTAATCAAAGTTATCTTTAACATTACCTATTGACCGCATAATCCCTTGAGGTTTTTTTTGAGATATATATGGACAAATCTGTCAAATATTCTAACCATTTGATTAACCAAGTTGGCTGCACGCGCGCACGCGGAGGCCCAACTAGTTTAGAAAGAAGAGACATTCAGCTGCATTCCGCAACAGCAGAGGAGGAGAGAAAAACACTTGGTTTCGGGGATGAAGATTACTCCTCTTAAAGCTTCTACTTCCTTCTTCCATGGCGGTAATCCTCTTCTCCCTTCTTCTCTTCTCCATTCTTGACTTGTTTCTATTCGTACATTTGCTGCTATTCATGATAATCCTCAATTGTTTCTCAATTCTGTTAGACAACATTCCAAATTAGGGTTTTCCGATATCAAATTTCCCCTTTCTTTATTCCATCAAATGATTTCATTGCGTCCTCTTCCTTCCGTTATCGATTTCACTCAGCTCTTCTCTGCTATTTCCAAATTAAAACGACTTCAACCTCATTCCATCATTATATCTCTCTTCAGACACATTGAATTACTTGGTATTTCACCCGACAATCATTCGTTAGGTGTTCTTGCCAATTGTTACTGTCATTTGGGCCATGTTGATTTCGGATTATCTCTCATGGGTAAATCCCTTAAGCTTGGTTATCCCCCCGATGATTATACCTTTAACACCTTAATCAATGGTTATATCTACTCTAATAAGCTCCCACAAGCTGCTATTTTGTTGGATCAAATTGTCAAGTTTGGTTTCCGACCCGACATTGTTACCTATGGTGCTATGGTCAAGGGTCTTTGTAGAATAGGGGATAATGTTGGTGCTCTTAATTTGCTCAACAAAATGCAATCTGGTCACTGTAAGCCTGATCTTGTTATATACAGCACTATCATAGATAGTCTTTGCAAGGACAAGTTGTTAAAAGAGGCCCTAAACTTGTTCTCCTCTATGAAAACCGAGGGCATTAAGCCCAATGTTGTCACCTATAACTGCTTGGTTCAAGGTCTGTACAATTCTGGGTCTAGGGAAGAGGCGAAGCGTGTATTGACTGAGATGATACACAACAATATAACACCTGATGTTAAGACTTACAGCATGCTGGTTGACATGTTCTGTAAAGATGGGAATGTTGATGAAGCACAATCTGTTCTAAAACTCATGATTGACAGAGGTGTGGCTCCAAACATCATTACTTACAATGCTTTACTTGATGGTTATTGTTTGCGTGGTCAACTGGTTGGTGCTGAAAATCTACTTGATCAAATGGTGCAAAATGGTTGGGAGCCTGATCTCGTAAGTTTTAGCACTATGATTAATGGATATTGCAAGGCTAAAAACATTGATAAGGCCCTGAATATATTCCAAGAGATGTTTCGGAAAGGGATTTCACCTGGTGTCGTTACCTATTCCACTCTTATTGATGGACTGTGCAAAGCCAGTAGACTCTCACTTGCACACGTACGTAAGCTGTTCCGGGAAATGCGGGATCATGGAGTTCCTCCAAACGTTGTCACCTATGCTTCCTTGCTTGACGGCCTTTGCAAACGTGCACGGCTTGATGAGGCTGTGGCATTGAAGATATGGAGGATAATGGTGTTAAGCCTAATGTTGTCGTCTACAGTATCCTAATGGACAGTTTGTGTGAGGCTGGAAAACTTGAAGATGCAGCAAAAGTCTTTTCCGATCTTGTATCCAAGGGTCTGCAACCCAATGTTAAAACATATTCTATAATGGTTAAAGGCTTCTGCAAGAAAGGGCTCATGAGTGAAGCTGCTAGAGTATTGAGGTTAATGGAGGAGGATGGTTGCGCCCCTAATGATCGTACCTACAATACGATCATCAGAGGATATATTCTCAGTAATGACATGTCAAATGCATTGCAGTATTGTGATCTTATGGTTAGAAAGGGATTTGAAGCTGATGCTGACACATTCTCATTATTTGTCAACCTCTTGTCTTCTGATAAATTAAGTGACTCATCCAAGGACCTGCTTCAAAAGTTTCTCAAATGAATTGAAGTTCATATGATTACAAGTTTGCAAATATTTTGGACATTCAATATTTCAATTGTTGTTCTTAAGGGTCAGTTTAAGTTATGCATATTTGATAATGATGCAAATACCTCATCTATTTTTCTCTGACATCCAGTCGGTGATTTGAAAGCTATTGTGCCATGCTTTGTACTAAGGTTCAATGCTACGTATCCTATCTTCTTGTTTTAACTTATGATGTTAACATTATAGATGGTCATTTTAAGTTTTTAACTAGGATGAGATTATGTAATCGCAGTAAGTAGAAACCTAGGTACAAGAAACTGGGATAAGCTTAAGCAGCATTGACTTTCTTCTCTGTCTTTTTGTCTCTATAACAACAATGGCTGTTCATTAAATCTCTGTGTTTCTTGGACTTCAACAATGGCTGTTCGTTTTAGTCTTATCCAGTGGAGGTTCTAAGATTCTTATTTATGTACTTCGGTTGGAAATGAAAAGTACAAGTAATCATGTAGCATCATAGCTCACAACAGAATATTATGTGCTGCTCTTCTTTGATTATCTTTGTTTCATGTCAGTACTGGGTGCCTAAGTTTCAGCTTCAGGGAAAAGGGCATTAATGTGATAATTGAGAAGTACTCTTGCTGATTGTGAATAAAAGCAAATTGTTTTTAGCTGTAACATATTGGCCTTGTTAGGCCTGAAGCTTCTTCTCTGCCTCAAGTGAAAGTTCACTGTTTCTCATAGCAGATCTTCATGGATCGTTGGACTGGTATCTTAAAGATTCCTGTTTGCCCAAAGGGCACTGCGCTTTGTAGAATAGCTGTGTCTCTCTATATTTCACCTTCAAAAGCACTTCTTGTAAGTTATCTTATCAGAGCATTAACAACTTTGTTCAGGCACTTTTAGCTTGACAAATCTAGTTAATTTATTTATATAGACGTTTCATGTCAGTGCAAAAGAATGTAGTTTCGTTTGGCATGATTCGTAGTAAAACATTGGATCCAATCTATCTTTCTTAGATTTTATTTTCGATATCCATATTTATTCTATTTGGATATGAAATTTAATATGGTATGCAGGTGCCTACTGCAAATGCCATCTTCTTTAACGGAGATAGAGTTGAAGGGACTGGCAACCCAGTGATCGAGAGGCTGTCTGATATACAAAATATTGCTGACGTTCTTGTGTCGAAATTTGGAGCTTCTATCAATGCATGGGTTATTGAGGCCTCCACATTCAATGGCCCCTTTGCTGTAGTCTCTTAACCAGTGGGGGGAGCCACAACCTTATAGGCCTGATGGATATCCGGCCTCGACTTCTGTAATTGAACTTTTTACCAATTTTCCTAAAGAGGTATGTTTGATCTGTACTTCTGTTTGGTATATTATAGTTTTGGTTCTTTGTTTCCGAATAGATTCGTCATGATCTAAACAATAATTTTTTTGTCTTTGATTGATGTTATTGCTTTTGGGATGTGTAGCTCATAAGTGTTGAGACTATATGTAGTATGACAATGCTCAACTTAATATGTGATGGAGCATATGAGTTGCCTTATTAACATTCCAGTGATTTTTGAGCTTTGGAGGGAAACATTTGAATACTGGTAGACTTGTTGTCCTTGTTTCTTGCCCCCTTCATCCGGTTGTGTACTTGGTTTTAGCTTGGATAACTAGAGTTATGAAACTTAGTTTATTGCAGAAGATTTGTAATGATATAATATTGTTGCAACTTTGCTATGTTCATAATTTGTTATATGGTTCAGGTTTGGCTTTGGGTGTTTCATTCCCCCTTTTTATGTTTTTAACTTTTGCTTCTGATATGTTTACCATGATTTTTTCCTTGCGGTGTGACGTGAGCAACTCTTGAATTCATAAGCTTTATAATTCGACTTACAAACTTCTTTTACATGATATTTTGAACATTGTAAGATTTATGCTGCATGCTAGCTAGTTAATTAACCTTGCAAATCACCTCTTGATATATATTTGGTATATTTTCTGTTCAACGTAATATTTCATTATTGTACAGAGGATCTCTGCTGTAGGTGTAATGAATCCTGATATTTGGTTGTATGCAGATAAGTAAAGAAAATGCATTGTAGTTAAGTCTGCTTCTTTATTTTGTCCTTCCAATACAAATGGGTGCCTCACTGCCTTGCAGAGTTGCAGGCGTAGATGGCTGAGGATGAAACAAAATGAAAGAGAAGGGGATAGCTTTTTTGGTTAATTTTATCAGTCATTCACAGTTCAAAAAGTATCATCTTGCCAAGAAATATGCCGCAAACAATCATGTTATACATGAGGTAACGAGTTTCACATGAGGGTTTTAGTTTCCAGTACTGTCCCTAATACTGATCTGCAAAATGAGTTTCACATGAGTGTTTTATTTTCACATGAGGGTTTTAGTTTCCAGTACTGTCAATAACTTTTTTTGGTTAATTGGATCTGTATGCCATTCACAGTTCAAACAGTATCATCTTGCAAAACAATCATGTTATGCATGAGGTAATGAGTTTCACATGAGGGTTTTAGTTTCCAGTACTCTGCAATATGAGTTTCGCATCAGCGTTTTACTTTCTATTCATTTGTGTTGTAGGGTATATGAGTTTCCATCAGCTTTTTATGGCATGCGTTAACTGTAGGGTTATGATACATATGACAATTCATAAATCATGCGGAAAAACCATATAGCCAGGAAAGCATATTATTTACACATAATCATTTAGCATAGAATAGATGCATACATGTTGTAGCGTGCCTTCCCTAGATGCGCCCGAACCGAACAAGAACAAGTCTTTAGGACTCCAAATGTCGTCCCTCCGTAGATAGTCCACAGTACGTCCGGATCCGCCTCAAGTTAGACCAACTAGAATCGCCCTTAAGGTGCTTAGGAATTTCGGCTAGTGTTTGCAAGTGTATGGCTGATTTTATTTCAAAAACTTACCCTTTGAATACTTCAATCGTACCCATAAATTGTGACCCTAGGCACCTATTTATAGGAGTATGGAAAAGGAATTGTAATCCTACTAGGATGTGGATTTGCTAGTTAGAACTTTATTAGGACTCTAAATAACAAAACAAATCTAATAGGATTAGGATTTTAATCTTTGCACAAATCCTAATAGGATTAGGATTTCCCGCACAAGCATTGCACAAGCCGTGCACCCGCGCAAGCCTTGCGGCCCACGACAGGCGCACAGCCCACACTGCTGTGCTCTCGCGCGCGCGCGCCCTTGGCTGGGCCTGGCCTTGCGCTGGGCCTGGTCGAGGCGTGCGTTGGTGCGTGTGGCTCGCTGGGCGATGGCCTGGCTTCGTGTTGGGCCTTCGTCTAGCGGGCCTCGTCCGATGCTAATTCGTACGATACGCTTCCGATTAAATTCCCGATTCCGGAATTCATTTCCGATACGAACAATATTTAATATTTCCGATTCCGGAATTAATTTCCGTTTCGAACAAATATTTAATATTTCCGTTTCCGGGATTATTTTCTGATTCCGATAATATTTCCGATTCTGACAATATTTCCGTTTCCGGCAATATTTCCGATTCCGGCAATATTTCCATTTCCGATAATATTTTTCGATACGTACCATGTTTCCGTTTCCGGCAACATCTACGACTTGGATAATATTTATATTTCCGATACGATCCATATTTGCGTTTCCGGCAATATCATCGTTTCCGGAGTATTCATTTCTTGCTTGTGACGATCTCAGCTCCCACTGAAACCAAGATCCGTCGATTCCGAATATCCATAGATAGAGTATTTAATGTCATTAAATACTTGATCCGTTTACGTACTATTTGTGTGACCCTACGGTTTCAGTCAAGAGTAAGCTGTGGATTAATATCATTAATTCCACTTGAACTGAAGCGGCCTCTAGCTAGGCATTCAGCTCACTTGATCTCACTGAATTATTAACTTGTTAATTAATACTGAACCGCATTTATTAGACTTAACATAGAATGCATACTTGGACCAAGGGCATTATTTCCTTCAGTCTCCCACTTGTCCTTAGGGACAAGTGTGCATTTCCTAATTCCTTTGTCGCTCGATGCTTGCTCTTGAACATAAGGTAAGAGTTGTCATCCTTATTATGTCCAGAGGTGTTTCTCGGTTTCAGAGTTCAACTGATAAAATTAACAGATAATCATAGCCTATGATTCATCCGAGCACGGCCATGCATTTCACAGTTTCTAGCTCTCCGAGTGGCCTTGTACAACTTTTAAGCATCTCATCCCGATTTATGGGAGGACAATCCCAATCTTGCGATCTTAAGATTAGACTTCTTTTGATAGGTGATTACCTGAGCGTTGCCTTTATAGCCTTCTTTTACGGTGCGACGGTTGGTCAACGTCAAAGTAACCAGTTCTCAAACAAGTAATCTCAAATCACTCAAGTATTGAGGATTTAGTGTCTAATAATTTAATGAAATTTACTTATGACAGATTTTCATCTCTTACAGTAAAGTTTCATAGGTCTGTCCGATACTAGTCTTCCCAAAGTAAGTATCTATGCAAATGATTATGACATTGCCATGTCCACATAGTTCAAGAAACAGAACTACTAGTCATCTTGCATTCTAGTCGTCTAACGTTTTCTATTCGTCCAATTTTATAGAAAACTCCGACTAGGGACCATTTTCAACCTTTGACATTCAAGTTCACTTGATAGACATTTCTTAGTCACATGACTGGTCCTGACAGTCTATCTTGAATATATCGTCAAATTGAAGGGACTCATCATTTAATAAACCACAAATTAAATGGAAAAAATGAATTCTATTCATTTATTGTGAATGATTAACCAATAATATTTTACAAAGATTTAAACTCTAAAACTTTAAAACATTAAACAAGGATATCAAAGCCATTCTCCAATATGCTTGATTCCCATAGCTGCAGTGTGGGAGTTGTGCTTCGCCTGCGGCAGAGGTTTAGTCAATGGATCTGATATGTTGTCATCAGTTCCAATCTTGCTTATCTCGACTTCTTTTCTTTCAACGAACTCTCGTAGAAGGTGAAATCTACGAAGTACATGCTTGACTCTCTGGTGGTGTCTAGGCTCCTTTGCCTGTGCAATAGCTCCGTTATTATCACAATACAGGGCTATTGGTCCTTTAATGGAGGGGACTACACCAAGTTCGCCTATGAACTTCCTTAGCCATATAGCTTCCTTTGCTGCTTCATGTACGGCAATGTACTCCGCTTCAGTTGTAGAATCCGCAATGGTGCTTTGCTTAGCACTTTTCCAGCTTACTGCACCTCCGTTGAGGCAGAAGACAAACCCAGACTGTGATCTGAAATCATCTTTGTCGGTTTGGAAACTTGCGTCCGTATAGCCTTTAACAATTAATTCATCATCTCCACCATAGACCAGGAAGTCATCTTTGTGCATTTTCAGGTACTTCAGAATATTCTTGACAGCAGTCCAATGCGCCTCTCCTGGGTCTGACTGGTATCTGATCGTAGCACTGAGTGCGTACGCAACATCCGGGCGTGTACATATCATAGCATACATTATTGAACCAATCAATGATGCATATGGAATCCCATTCATTTGTCTACGCTCATCAAGTGTTTTTGGGCACTGAGTCTTGCTAAGAGTTATTCCATGAGACATGGGTAGGTAGCCTCGCTTGGAGTCCGCCATCTTGAACCTATCAAGCACCTTATTGATATAAGTGCTTTGACTAAGTCCAATCATCCTTTTAGATCTATCTCTGTAAATCTTGATGCCCAATATGTACTGTGCTTCTCCTAGATCCTTCATCGAAAAACATTTCCCAAGCCAAATCTTGACAGAGTTCAACATAGAAATGTCATTTCCGATAAGTAATATGTCGTCGACATATAATACTAGGAAAGCAATTTTGCTCCCACTGACCTTCTTGTATACACAAGATTCGTCTGCGTTCTTGATGAAACCAAAGTCACTGACTGCTTCATCAAAACGTATATTCCAGCTCCTGGATGCCTGCTTCAATCCGTAGATTGATTTCTTTAGCTTGCATACCTTTTTAGCATTCTTTGGATCCTCAAAACCTTCAGGATGTGTCATAAACACAGTTTCTGTTAAAACGCCGTTTAAGAAAGCAGTTTTGACATCCATCTGCCATATTTCGTAATCGTAATATGCAGCGATTGCTAACATTATCCGAATAGACTTTAGCATTGCAACTGGTGAAAAGGTTTCATCGTAATCCACACCGTGGACTTGCCTGTAACCTTTTGCAACCAATCTAGCTTTGAAAACTTCAAGTTTCCCATCCTTGTCCTTTTTCAGTTTGAAAACCCATTTGCTTCCAATGGCTTGGTAGCCATCTGGAAAATCGACCAAATCCCATACTTGGTTTTCAGACATGGAGTCTAATTCAGATTGCATGGCTTCTTGCCATTGCTTGGAGCTAGGGCTCGTCATAGCTTGTTTGTAAGTCGCAGGTTCATCACTTTCAAGTAATAGAACGTCATAGCTCTCGTTCGTCAAAATACCTAAGTACCTTTCCGGTTGAGATCTATATCTTTGCGATCTACGCGGGGTAACATTTCTAGATTGACCATGATTCTCACCAGATACTTCTAAAGATCTCTGAGTTTCATCCTGAATGTCATCTTGAGCATTCTCTAGAGTTTGTTGTTCGACTCGAATTTCTTCGAGGTCTACTTTTCTCCCACTTGTCATTTTGGAAATGTGATTCTTCTCCAAAAAGACACCATCTCGAGCAACAAATACTTTGTTCTTAGATGTATTGTAGAAGTAATACCCCTTTGTTTCCTTTGGATAGCCCACAAGGTTACATTTGTCAGATTTCGGATGAAGTTTGTCTGAAATTAATCGTTTGACGTATACTTCACATCCCCAAATCTTAATAAAAGACACATTTGGAGGCTTTCCAAACCATAACTCATATGGAGTCTTTTCGACAGCTTTAGACGGAGCTCTATTTATAGTGAGTGCAGCTGTATTTAGTGCATGTCCCCAAAATTCTATTGAAAGTTCGGCCTGACCCATCATTGACCAGACCATGTCTAGCAAGGTTCTGTTCCTCCGTTCCGACACACCGTTCCATTGTGGTGTTCCAGGAGGAGTCAATTCTGATAGAATTCCACATTCTTTCAGATGGTCATCAAATTCATAGCTCAGATATTCACCGCCTCTATCAGACCGCAGTGCCTTAATCTTCTTGCCTAATTGATTCTCTACTTCACTGTGAAATTCCTTGAATTTGTCAAAGGATTCAGACTTATGCTTCATTAGGTAGACATAACCATATCTACTGAAGTCATCAGTGAAAGTGATAAAGTAGCTGAAACCACCTCTAGCATTTGTACTCATTGGTCCACATACTGTTAGGTTATGATACATATGACAATTCATAAATCATGCGGAAAAACCATTTAGCCAGGAATACATATTATTTACACATAATCATATAGCATAGTTTAGATGCATACTCTTTGTTGCGTGCCTTCCCTAGCTGCGCCCGAACCGAACAAGAACAAGTCTTTAGGACTCCAAGTGTCGTCCCTCCGTAGATAGTCCACAGCACGTCCGGATCCGCCTTAAGATTGACCAACTAGAATCGCCCTTAAGGTACTAAAGATTTTCGGCACTTATAGTCAAGGAATGTGTCTGAATTTTCTCTCAAAAACTCACTTTGAATACTTGAATTAATCTATGAAAATATGTGACCCTAGGCACCTATTTATAGAGTTATGGAAAGGGTTTTGGAATCCTATTAGGATACTAATTTATTTAATTATAACCCTACTAGGACTCTAATTAAATAATCATTATCTAATAGTTTTAGGATTTAATCACACTTCGAATCCTGATTGCTTCAGGATTCCCGCACAAGCATTGCACGAGCACCGTACACCCGCGCAAGCCTTGCGGCCCACGCTAGGTGCACAGCGCTCGGCCCACTGCTGTGCTCCCGCGCGCGCGCCCAAGGCCTTGGCTGGGCCTGGCCTTGCGCTGGGCCTGGTCGAGGCTTGGCTGCGTTGGTGCGCGTTGGCTCGCTGGGCGACGGCATGGCTTCGTGCTGGGCCTTCGTCTAGCGGGTCTCGTCCGATGCTAATTCGTACGATATGCTTCCGATTAAATTCCCGATTCCGGAATTCATTTCCGATACGAACAATATTTAATATTTCCGATTCCGGAATCAATTTCCGTTTCGAACAAATATTTAATATTTCCGTTTCCGGAATTATTTTCCGATTCCGATAATATTTCCGATTCTGACAATATTTCCGTTTCCGGCAATATTTCCGATTCTGGCAATATTTCCATTTCCGATAATATTTTCCGATACGTACCATGTTTCCGTTTCCGGCAACATCTACGACTTGGATAATATTTATATTTCCGATACGATCCATATTTCCGTTTCCGGCAATATCATCGTTTCCGGAGTATTCATTTCTTGCCTGTGACGATCTCAGCTCCCACTGAAACCAAGATCCGTCGATTCTGAATATCCATAGATGGAGTATTTAATGCCATTAAATACTTGATCTGTTTACGTACTATTTGTGTGACCCTACGGGTTCAGTCAAGAGTAAGCTGTGGATTAATATCATTAATTCCACTTGAACTGAAGCGGCCTCTAGCTAGGCATTCAGCTCACTTGATCTCACTGAATTATTAACTTGTTAATTAATACTGAACCGCATTTATTAGACTTAACATAGAATGCATACTTGGACCAAGGACATTATTTCCTTCAGTCTCCAACTTGTCCTTAAGGACAAGTGTGCATTTCCTAATTCCTTTATCGCTCGATGCTTGCTCTTGAACATAAGGTAAGAGTTGTCATCCTTATTATGTCCAGAGGTGTTTCTCGGTTTCAGAGTTCAACTGATCAAATAAACAGATAATCATAGCCTATGATTCATCCGAGCACGGCCATGCATTTCACAGTTTCTAGCTCTCCGAGTGGCCTTGTACAACTTTTAAGCATCTCATCCCGATTTATGGGAGGACAATCCCAATCTTGCGATCTTGAGATTAGACTTCGTTTGATAGGTGATTACCTGAGCGTTGCCTTTATAGCCTCCTTTTACGGTGCGACGGTTGGTCAACGTCAAAGCAACCAGTTCTCAAACAAGTAATCTCAAATCACTCAGGTATTGAGGATTTAGTGTCTAATAATTTTAATGAAATTTACTTATGACAGATTTTCATCTCTTACAGTAAAGTTTCATAGGTCTTGTCCGATACTAGTCTTCCCAAAGTAAGTATCTATGCAAATGATTATGACATTGCCATGTCCACATAGTTCAAGAAACAGAACTACTAGTCATCTTGCATTCTAATCGTCTAACGTTTTCTATGCGTCCAATTTTATAGAAAACTCCGACTAGGGACCATTTTCAACCTTTGACATTCAAGTTCACTTGATAGACATTTCTTAGTCACAGGACTGGTCCTGACAGTCTATCTTGAATATATCGTCAAATTGAAGGGACTCATCATTTAATAAACCACAAATTAAATGGAAAAATGAATTCTTTTCATTTATTGTGAATGATTAACCAATAATGTTTTACAAAGATTTAAACTCTAAAACTTTAAAACATTAAACAGAGACATCAAAGCCATTCTCCAATATGCTTGATTCCCATAGCTGCAGTGTGCGAGTTGTGCTTCGCTTGCGGCAGAGGTTTAGTCAATGGATCTGATATGTTGTCATCAGTTCCAATTTTGCTTATCTCGACTTCTTTTCTTTCAACGAACTCTCGTAGAAGGTGAAATCTACGAAGTACATGCTTGACTCTCTGGTGGTGTCTAGGCTCCTTTGCCTGTGCAATAGCTCCGTTATTGTCACAATACAGGGCTATTGGTCCTTTAATGGAGGGGACTACACCAAGTTCACCTATGAACTTCCTTAGCCATATAGCTTCCTTTGCTGCTTCATGTGCAGCAATGTACTCCGCTTCAGTTGTAGAATCCGCAATGGTGCTTTGTTTAGCACTTTTCCAGCTTACTGCTCCTCCGTTGAGGCAGAAGACAAACCCAGACTGTGATCTGAAATCATCTTTGTCGGTTTGGAAACTTGCGTCCGTATAGCCTTTAACAATTAATTCATCATCTCCACCATAGACCAGGAAGTCATCTTTGTGCCTTTTCAGGTACTTCAGAATATTCTTGGCAGCAGTCCAATGCGCCTCCCCTGGGTCTGACTGGTATCTGCTCGTAGCACTGAGTGCATACGCAACATCCGGGCGTGTACATATCATAGCATACATTATTGAACCAATCAATGATGCATATGGAATCCCATTCATTCGTCTACGCTCATCAAGTGTTTTTGGGCACTGAGTCTTGCTAAGAGTTATTCCATGAGACATGGGTAGGTAGCCTCGCTTGGAGTCCGCCATCTTGAACCTATCAAGCACCTTATTGATATAAGTGCTTTGACTAAGTCCAATCATCCTTTTAGATCTATCTCTGTAAATCTTGATGCCCAATATGTACTGTGCTTCTCCTAGATCCTTCATCGAAAAACATTTCCCAAGCCAAATCTTGACAGAGTTCAACATAGGAATGTCATTTTCGATAAGTAATATGTCGTCGACATATAATACTAGGAAAGCAATTTTGCTCCCACTGACCTTCTTGTATACACAAGATTCGTCTGCGTTCTTGATGAAACCAAAGTCACTGACTGCTTCATCAAAACGTATATTCCAGCTCCTGGATGCCTGCTTCAATCCGTAGATTGACTTCTTTAGCTTGCATACCTTTTTAGCATTCTTTGGATCCTCAAAACCTTCAAGCTGTGTCATAAACACAGTTTCTGTTAAAACGCCGTTTAAGAAAGCAGTTTTGACATCCATCTGCCATATTTCGTAATCGTAATATGCAGCGATTGCTAACATTATCCGAATAGACTTTAGCATTGCAACTGGTGAAAAGGTTTCATCGTAATCCACACCGTGGACTTGCCTGTAACCTTTTGCAACCAATCTAGCTTTGAAAACTTCAAGTTTCCCATCCTTGTCCTTTTTCAGTTTGAAAACCCATTTGCTTCCAATGGCTTGGTAGCCATCTGGCAAATCGACCAAATCCCATACTTGGTTTTCAGACATGGAGTCTAATTCAGATTGCATGGCTTCTTGCCATTGCTTGGAGCTAGGGCTCGTCATAGCTTGTTTGTAAGTCGCAGGTTCATCACTTTCAAGTAATAGAACGTCATAGCTCTCGTTCGTCAAAATACCTAAGTACCTTTCCGGTTGAGATCTATATCTTTGCGATCTACGCGGGGTAACATTTCTAGATTGACCATGATTCTCACCAGATACTTCTAAAGATCTCTGAGTTTCATCCTGAATGTCATCTTGAGCATTCTCTAGAGTTTGTTGTTCGACTCGAATTTCTTCGAGGTCTACTTTTCTCCCACTTGTCATTTTGGAAATGTGATTCTTCTCCAAAAAGACACCATCTCGAGCAACAAATACTTTGTTCTTAGATGTATTGTAGAAGTAATACCCCTTTGTTTCCTTTGGATAGCCCACAAGGATACATTTGTCAGATTTTGGATGAAGTTTGTCTGAAATTAATCGTTTGACGTATACTTCACATCCCCAAATCTTAAGAAAAGACACATTTGGAGGCTTTCCAAACCATAATTCGTATGGAGTCTTTTCGAAAGCTTTAGACGGAGCTCTATTTATAGTGAGTGCAGCTGTATTTAGTGCATGTCCCCAAAATTCTAATGGAAGTTCGGCCTGACCCATCATTGACCTGACCATGTCTAGCAAGGTTCTGTTCCTCCGTTCCGACACACCGTTCCATTGTGGTGTTCCAGGAGGAGTCAATTCTGATAGAATTCCACATTCTTTTAGATGGTCATCAAATTCATAGCTCAGATATTCACCGCCTCTATCAGACCGCAGTGCCTTAATCTTCTTGCCTAATTGATTCTCTACTTCACTCTGAAATTCCTTGAATTTGTCAAAGGATTCAGACTTATGATTCATTAGGTAGACATAACCATATCTACTGAAGTCATCAGTGAAAGTGATAAAGTAGCTGAAACCACCTCTAGCATTTGTACTCATTGGTCCACATACATCTGTATGGATTAAACCCAATAGTTCATTTGCTCTTTCTCCAACTTTAGAGAAAGGTTGCTTTGTCATTTTGCCAAGTAAACATGATTCGCATTTACCATAATCCTCTAAGTCAAATGGTTCTAGAATTCCTTCATTTTGAAGTCTTTCTAAGCGTTTCAAGTTTATATGGCCTAATCGACAATGCCACAGATAGGTGAGATCTGAATCATTCTTTTTGGCCTTTTTGGTATTTATGTTATATACTTGTTTGTCGTGATCTAATAAATAAAGTCCATTGACTAATCTAGCAGATCCATAAAACATCTCTTTAAAATAAAACGAACAACTATTGTCTTTTATTAAAAAGGAAAATCCCTTAGCATCTAAGCAAGAAACTGAAATGATGTTTTTAGTAAGACTTGGAACATGGAAACATTCTTCCAGTTCCAAAACTAGCCCGGAGGGCAACGACAAATAGTAAGTTCCTACAGCTAATGCAGCAATCCTTGCTCCATTTCCCACTCGTAGGTCGACTTCACCCTTGCTTAACTTTCTACTTCTTCTTAGTCCCTGTGGATTGGAACATAAGTGTGAGCCACAACCTGTATCTAATACCCAAGAAGTTGAATTAGCAAGTATACAGTCTATAACGAAAATACCTGAAGATGGAACGACTGTTCCGTTCTTCTGATCTTCCTTTAGCTTTGGACATTCTCTTTTGTAATGGCCTATTTGTTAGGTTATGATACATATGATATTACATAAATCATGCGGAAACAACCATTAACCCAGGAATACATATTATTTACACATAATCATATAGCATAATTTAGATGCATACTCTTTGTTGCGTGCCCTCCCTAGATGCGCCCGAACCGAGCAAGAACAAGTCTTTAGGACTCCAAGTGTCGTCCCTCCGTAGATAGTCCACAGCACGTCCGGATCCGCCTTAAGATTGACCAACTAGAATCGCCCTTAAGGTACTAGAATTTTCGGCACTTTTGAGCAAGATGTGTGACTGAATTTTTCTCTCAAAAACTCACTTTGAATACTTGAAAACTCGTTATAAATTGTGAACTCAGGCCACATATTTATAGGGGTATGGAAAGAGAATTGGAATCCTATTAGGATACGAATTAATTAAACTTAGAATCCTACAAGAACTCTAATTAATTAATTTATCAAATAGAATTAGGAATTTAATCATTAACCGAACTCTGCACGTTTTAGGAATCGTGCATGAACACAAACTCACACACACACACACGGCAGCCACGATAGGCCGCCCATGCGCGTGCGTGCGAGCAGCAGCCCACGCAGCGAGGCCCACGCAGCCGTGGCCTTGGCGCGCGCTGGGCCTGCCTTGTGGTAGGCCTGGGCGCTGCCTTGGCTGGGCTTGTGGCGCGCGTTTGGCTTGCTGGGCGATGGCCTGGCTTCGAGCTGGGCCCTCGTCCAGCAGGCCTCGTCCGATGCTTATTCGTACGATACGCTTCCGATTAAATTTCCGATTCCGGAATTCATTTCCGATACGAACAATATTTAACATTTCCGATTCCGGAGTTAATTTCCGTTTCGAACAAATATTTAATATTTCCGTTTCCGGAATTATTTTCCGATTCCGATAATATTTCCGATTCTGACAATATTTCCGTTTCCGGCAATATTTCCGATTCTGGCAATATTTCCATTTCCGATAATATTTTCCGATACGTACCATGTTTCCGTTTCCGGCAACATCTACGACTTGGATAATATTTATATTTCCGATACGATCCATATTTCCGTTTCCGGCAATATCATCGTTTCCGGAGTATTCATTTCTTGCCTGTGACGATCTCAGCTCCCACTGAAACCAAGATCCGTCGATTCCGAATATTCATAGATGGAGTATTTAATGCCATTAAATACTTGATCCGTTTACGTACTATTTGTGTGACCCTACGGGTTCAGTCAAGAGTAAGCTGTGGATTAATATCATTAATTCCACTTGAACTGAAGCGGCCTCTAGCTAGGCATTCAGCTCACTTGATCTCACTGAATTATTAACTTGTTAATTAATACTGAACCGCATTTATTAGACTTATCATAGAATGCATACTTGGACCAAGGGCATTATTTCCTTCAGTCTCCCACTTGTCCTTAGGGACAAGTGTGCATTTCCTAATTCCTTTGTCGCTCGATGCTTGCTCTTGAACATAAGGTAAGAGTTGTCATCCTTATTATGTCCAGAGGTGTTCCTCGGTTTCAGAGTTCAACTGATCAAATAAACAGATAATCATAGCCTATGATTCATCCGAGCACGGCCATGCATTTCACAGTTTCTAGCTCTCCGAGTGGCCTTGTACAACTTTTAAGCATCTCATCCCGATTTATGGGAGGACAATCCCAATCTTGCGATCTTGATATTAGACTTTGTTTGATAGGTGATTACCTGAGCGTTGCCTTTATAGCCTCCTTTTACGGTGCGACGGTTGGTCAACGTCAAAGCAACCAGTTCTCAAACAAGTAATCTCAAATCACTCAGGTATTGAGGATTTAGTGTCTAATAATTTAATGAAATTTTCTTATGACAGACTTTCATCTCTTACAGTAAAGTTTCATAGGTCTTGTCCGATACTAGTCTTCCCAAAGTAAGTATCTATGCAAATGATTATGACATTGCCATGTCCACATAGTTCAAGAAACAGAACTACTAGTCTTCTTGCATTCTAATCGTCTAACGTTTTCTATGCGTCCAATTTTATAGAAAACTCCGACTAGGGACCATTTTCAACCTTTGACATTCAAGTTCACTTGATAGACATTTCTTAGTCACAGGACTGGTCCTGACAGTCTATCTTGAATATATCGTCAAATTTGAAGGGACTCATCATTTAATACTAAACCAAGATTAAATGGAATATGAAAATACATTTCATATATGATAAATGTTCAACCCCAATGTTTTATAACCATGGGCCTCAAACCCATCTTCTAAAATAATTCATGGAATTCAAAGCTATGCTTGATTTCCAGTGCTACAACGTGAGTGTTGCTTCTCACTTGTTGCATAGGTTTAGTTATCATGCTTTGCCAATCTTAATATCCTTTTCATCGAATGTTCTTCGAGATATGATGATAAGATCTTTTCGAGTTTGTTTATTATGTGATCTAGTCTTTCTTACTTCGATGGTGGTTTTACTCACTTTGCAATGAAGAACCATCAAGTTTAGCAGACGTTTTCTTGCTTCAAGAGTGGTTCTACGCATTTTTCAATGAAGAACCATCAAGCCAGCAGATAGGTGATCTACCCAAGTTCAGTGAAGAACTTTAAACAACCCTGTTTTATTGCTTCTTAGGCAATAATTACTTTTACTTCAACTGTATAGGTTGCTAGTGATTCTTTGTTTGGATTTACCTATCCAAGCAGTTCATAGATATGTGGAAGACTCTCCAACTATATCTTAGAACATAGAAATTATTATTTTAATTTCCCACGCAACAACTCATGGTCTCCAATCCATGTTGCCATTTCAAAACACGATGCTCTATAGCTCGTCCTTATCAATGGTTAACTCCAAAGGGTCTTGCTTGATCCTTTGCCAGTGTTTATGCGTGTAGCATCAATATTTAGCATATCTTTATTTCCTTGAATCAAGAACTATTCCTATGTACCTTTTCAAGTACCATAAGTATTCTTGATCTCAATCTAGTTGATCTTCACTTAGATCAATAGAGATTGGTATATGTTCGTCATGCCTAAAGTCATACGATACGTTTTTGGCGATCCTCATATTATATCATACATGATAAATTCTTTTGCAGAATAATTCCCAATTGAATTCTATTCATGTAACTTTAGCTTATCTAGTTTCAGTAGATACTAAATTCAGCTAAATTCTTTGACATATAATATAGGTTAAGAATCTTATTTAGATCCTTTGATGTTTAACTTAGTAAATGCTTATACATAGTTCAAACATCCTTTACTTAGATTTATTCACATGGGTCGAATATCTCCAATGGAGACTTTCGTGTTTGATTTAGTAAATGCCATTACTTAATCCAAAACAATATCATAAGATCTTTGTAAATAGATCTTAATACCCAGTATGTACTAAGTTTCGCCATGGTCCATCATTGATGAATAATCTCAAATCTAAGTCATTAACATTTGAATGTTATTTTACAATAGAGAGATATGTGTGTGATACACATAGGACCAATTAAGTTTTTATGTACTCCCACTAAACTTCTTATATATCTATAAGAATCATGTATATTTTATGAAACTAAAATACTTATTAGCTTCATTAAAATATAATTCCAATCCCCAATTGCTTGCTTAAATCTGTACTTAGATTTTATAAGCTAGCTTTCCTTTTCAAGCATTTATTTGGATCCACAAATCCTATGACATACCATGTACATATTTTATTCCAACATTTGATTGAGGAATACGTTTTGTCATCCAATTGCTATATGTACCAATATGCAATCATTGCTTGATTTATAGACTTGAGCATTATGATTATGCATGAGGTTTCAACACAATCCACGCCGTGAATTTGCTTGTAACCTTTAGCAACTAATCTAGCTTTGTGTGTGAACACAATTTCATGTTTGATGGTTTTTATCTTTAAAACAAACTTGCAACCAATAGGTGTGAAACTATTCTTGCAAATCAACAAAATTTCAATTTTGTCATCAAAACATTGAGTATGTTTTATGGCCTCTAACCATTTAAAACATTTGAGTCTATATATGGCCTCTAACCATTTTAGGGAATCTGGGTTTCGTCATAGCTTTCTTACAAGTCACAAACTCATTAATCTACATGATAATAGTTTGACTGCAAGTTGTAGGTTTCTTCACTATCTAATAGAAGAATCTCATAGTTTCATTGACCAGAAGAATCTCATAGTTCCAGTGATTTGAACTCTATGCCTACTTGGGTATAGAACATCAAACAATAGAATATCAACAGGCACTTTGAGAGTCCTTTGAATATTCTATTCTTTTTGAAGCACTTGTAAAGTCTTCTAAGAGATGTCTATTCTTTAAAGCCACTTCTAAAGTCCTTAAAGAATAAGTTCGGATTTTCTGAAGCACTTCGAGAAGCCTCTGGAATGTCCGTTTATGTTTGTTGTTCGCCTCGAAAACTTTCGAGGTCTATTTTCTCCCACTTGTCATTTTGGAAACGAATCTCCAAAAGGACATTATTTCGAGCAAACAAACATTATGTTCTCAAAAATTCGTGGTAGAAATAATACCTTTGTGTCTCATTTGAATAAATCACAATGAAACATATATCTATACTTGGGCCTTAGTTTGTTGAATAACAAACACTAAGCTCCCACTGAGTTTAGCAACTCCTAGATATATATTATCGAAAAGATATTCTGAAATTTCTTTTCTATAGCTTTGACGAATTTAGTTTAGTTTGGTGGTAGTTGAGCATTTTGTTTTAGAAATTAAAGGAAAAGTCTTTATGATCCATCATTGATCGAATCAAGTACTAATCGACTTCGATCATTCCAACTTAGATATGCCATATCTTATGGAGCTAGATTGTGAATTTTACTACACAATCATTGATGATCATTCTTGATTTAAGTAATCATCAACATGATCTAACCTAGATCTTTATGATTTCTTACCAAGTGGATTTTATACTTCTGAATCTTTGAACTAGCCAAACAGATTCAACTTATATCACATTTGAGTAAATAAACCTATATTCACTCAAATCCATGTGAAATAATAAAGTCATAAAATCTTTCTTTAGCTTTGAACTCTGTTGTCTAGGCGTTCTAACAATAGTTCATATCTTTTGTTACTTTCAACAAGTAAGACTAATCGTCTTAAATTGATCTAGAAATCAATGAACTTTCAAAAGTCCATAAAAATAGAGCTTTTGAATGTTAACTTGTTGATATGGTCTAAGCAACAATGCCAAAGATTAGTGGAACTCAAATCAAGGGGTTGATTTGAACCTAGTAAAGTTCTTTAAAGAGTTGTTTGTTTTAATCAAGCATATTGACTCAACCTGTAATTGACCATTTCATTCAAATAAACAAACAAACAAGCATTGTTTTTGTTCTTCTGAATGTGAGTCTTTCTGTGTGTGAAGCAGAAATTTAGGTATGTTGATTATGGAACAAAATAGCCATTAAGTTCCAGCCTTTGAAAGGACTCAAAACAAACTAGATGACCCTACAACTAATGTAGCATTGCCATGCTTCATTTCCCACTTGTAGGTCATTAGTGTATCCTAGCTTCCATTGTTTGAGTTATTACCGAAGTAAGAACCTCAAGCGGTATATGATACCAAGGAAGTTTGATTGCTAGGTCACTTCTCTTTAAACATAAACTTATAGGTAGAAACGGAATCGTAAATTCCTTTCATTTGTTCCTCGTTTTCCTATTTCTTGTACCCTTTCTTATAGTCTTAAGAATTGAATTCTTTAGTGTTGACTTTTATACTTTGTTAGACATGTCCAATGTCACCCCAACAAGGTTCTTAACATTTAATTTATGTTGAATATTAAGTTTCAACTAGATGATCTTACCAGAAGCTTCTAAAGTTCTCTAAGCATCGATCTATTCGAATGTCTAGGGACTAGACTCATTCGAGAATTAAATGGACAAAGATATTAGGTTGTTAACCATTGGTAAAGCTGAGCGTTTAAGCTCAATGCTTTATGATCTCAAAACTACAGTGTATTTTGAATTCACAAGCACCAATTGGTTTGCCATTCGATTTTGATATTCGAAAACAACTATAAAAGTCGATATAAGAAACGTACATTTTAAATTGCTCACTTTCTCTCTTTTCCGTGAATCGTTCTTGGATTCACTACCAATCGAGGAAATTTACTGTTACCTTTCTAAAATGATTTATTGCAGTGCAAGATATTTAATTATAAACAATAATTAAAACATACATTGAAGCATGCAAAGTCTAAACATTTATCATGAATAATAACTTGAAATTAAAGCAACCATGCAATTCAAACAAGTTATTAGCATTTTATTCGATTTTATTGTTCCGGCAGGTGTGAATAAAATGATTCCAAGACCCTAAAACCATTGAAGAATTAAGCACAGTTTGTCGACTCAATTCTAAAACATTTTAGGTAAGCAAAAGCCTTTTGCTAATAGTCTAGAAACTACTCTTGGTTGATAGGTACGTCTAAGAACTTATTAGGTAAACCTATCGATTTTGCCACGACATAAAAGGACTCCTTACTTATATCGTTGAGTTTCACCAAAACAAACATGTACTCACAATTATTTGTGTACCTTGCCCCTTTAGGACCAATAAGTAACACCTCGCTGAGCGAAAACTATTACTAGATTGATGTAAAGGATATCCAAGCAAGTGTATATTTTGGCATGGCACCTTTTAACTCAATTTTTAAGTTTGGAACTTAAGGCTCTTACTATGTTGGTTAGATTTTAAGTGAACTAAAATCCTTAATCATGCAACATAATCAAGCTTTTGATCGCATGCATCTTAAGACATATTTAAAAGCAATAAATAACTTAAAACATGCATAAGATAAATGTGATCTAGTATGGCCCGACTTCATCTTGAAGCTTTGACTTCAAAGTCCGTCTTGAAAATCTCCGTGGGAGGCACCATTTTCTTCAAATAGGATAAGCTATAACTAATTACAACTATTTGATGGTTCGCAGACCATATTTGAATTGAAAAATAACTTTGGTACTTTAGACCAATTACATTCAAATTAATGGTACGCAGACCATATTTTCTATCCTATTTGGGCCATACTAGTCACTTCATAACCTGCAAAACAGTACATATACAACATATATACCATTCACCCATTCATTATCATGAATGGCCCACATAGCTGGTTAGTAAAACACATTATGCATCACGTAAACATTTGCAGCAATTAATCAAGGGCACCAATAATCTACCAATTATTCAGTCCTTATTAATTCTAATCAAGTTGTTTTAACCTTAAGGATTTGTAGACCTAATCAAGAGTTTATGACTAAAAAGCGCTCCCACTTAAACCAATAAATTCATAGGCTTTACTAATTTTAAACATAAAAATGTATTTCTAGTCTAACCGGAAACATACAAATTTAATTAAAATTTAAAGCTCATATAAATTTATAATTGAATCCAAAAAGTTTAATTTAATTTCAGTCGTTATTTAAATTAATTCATGATTTTAATTTTAGTAAAATAATTAGAATAAATAAAATTTATTATAATTACAATATTCAAAATTAAAATCCAAGAAAATAATTTAAATTATTAATTCTAAAATTAATTAAAATTACGTGAACTGAAATTTTCAAATTAAACATTCAAAACGATCTAATCGTAACGCAAACACCCTACGCATTGCACGCCCATGGGCCGCACGCATACAGCCATTGCTGGCCATATGCGCGCAGCCCATGCGCTCGTCGCATAGCTGCTGCTCTACCAATCGCAAGCCATCGCACGCTGTGGTGCTCGCTGCGCGCGCGCCAGCGCTCGCTGTGCGCGCGAGCCATCGCTCGCTGTGCGCGCGACATCGCTCGCTAGGCGCGCGAGCAACGCTGGGCGCAGCGCTCGTGGCACGCGAGCTTGCGCTCGCTGCGCGCGAGGCTGCGCGCTCTTGCGCGAGGCAGTGCGCGTTGTGGCGCAGCTCGCTTGCTGCCCACACGCGACTGCCTTGGCTTGCCTTTCGCCCATGCCCATTTGTTCATAGCTCGTAGCACACGACACAAGGCAGGGCTGCTGCCTTGTGCTCGTGCACTACGCTCTTGCTCATTGCATTCGTGCCGCACGGGCGACGAGCTCCCTTGCTCGTCGTCGCATGCCCACACTATACAACACCCCTTAAGGGTAACACGAAGCGTCCATTGCTTTGTGCGTGCAAGTTATATGAACGAATCGCATAAAAATTTAAAATTTATATTTAAAATTAATGACAAATTAATAAATAATATTAATTTCATAATTTTAGGGCGAAAAATCGAAAATTTATTATTCAATTGATTTCCGATTTACATGGATTCAAGTCTAGGTCATAAAAATTTAAAATTTATCATAAATTTACAATTTTTATGGTGGTTTTTAATCATAGGTTTCTAATTAAATTATAATTAATTATGAAAATCAAATTAATTCTAAATTATTCTAATTTTCAACAAATTAATCATAATTACAAATTAGATTGCATAATTAACAAGGCTAGGCATTCAAACTTGTTAAACATATACAGTAGGTCAATCAAAAATTCAAGATTTATCAACAAGAATCGCAAATATTTAATTTAACATCTTAAATTTACGAAATTTTGCATTCGAAAAACTAAAACCTTCGAAAAGTCATAGTTAGGCTTCGAATTTGAGAATTCTGGGTTCGGCAGAAAAATACTACTTTTGTCAAAATTTTAGAATGCCTTTTACATGCGGAATTGACACAAAAATCACTCGATTTGGATGAGTAACGAAGAAACTGCCGAAAAACTGCGTACGTATAATTAAATAAACGCAATTTGCAATTAATTAACAATTACGAAAATTAATCACCCCTTTTAATTCTTGCAAATTTGTAATATTTAACCATGTTTATGCAAATTGGATTATGAAAATAATAAGGGGCTCGTGATACCACTGTTAGGTTATGATACATATGATATTACATAAATCATGCGGAAACAACCATTAACCCAGGAATACATATTATTTACACATAATCATATAGCATAATTTAGATGCATACTCTTTGTTGCGTGCCCTCCCTAGCTGCGCCCGAACCGAGCAAGAACAAGTCTTTAGGACTCCAAGTGTCGTCCCTCCGTAGATAGTCCACAGCACGTCCGGATCCGCCTTAAGATTGACCAACTAGAATCGCCCTTAAGGTACTAGAATTTTCGGCACTTTTGAGTAAGATGTGTGACTGAATTTTTCTCTCAAAAACTCACTTTGAATACTTGAAAACTCGTTATAAATTGTGAACCCAGGCCACATATTTATAGGGGTATGGAAAGAGAATTGGAATCCTATTAGAATACGAATTAATTAAACTTAGAATCCTACAAGAACTCTAATTAATTCATTTATCAAATAGAATTAGGAATTTAATCATTAACCGAACTCTGCACGTTTTAGGAATCGTGCATGAACACAAACTCACACACACACACGGCAGCCACGATAGGCCGCCCATGCGCGTGCGTGCGAGCAGCAGCCCACGCAGCGAGGCCCACGCAGCCGTGGCCTTGGCGCGCGCTGGGCCTGCCTTGTGGTAGGCCTGGGCGCTGCCTTGGCTGGGTTTGTGGCGCGCGTTTGGCTTGCTGGGCGATGGCCTGGCTTCGAGCTGGGCCCTCGTCCGGCAGGCCTCGTCCGATGCTTATTCGTACGATACGCTTCCGATTAAATTTCCGATTCCGGAATTCATTTCCGATACGAACAATATTTAACATTTCCGATTCCGGAATTAATTTCCATTTCGAACAAATATTTAATATTTCCGTTTCCGGAATTATTTTCCGATTCCGATAATATTTCCGATTCTGACAATATTTCCGTTTCCGGCAATATTTCCGATTCTGGCAATATTTCCATTTCCGATAATATTTTCCGATACGTACCATGTTTCCGTTTCCGGCAACATCTAAGACTTGGATAATATTTATATTTCCGATACGATCCATATTTCCGTTTCCGGCAATATCATCGTTTCCGGAGTATTCATTTCTTGCCTGTGACGATCTCAGCTCCCACTGAAACCAAGATCCGTCGATTCCGAATATTCATAGATGGAGTATTTAATGCCATTAAATACTTGATCCGTTTACGTACTATTTGTGTGACCCTACGGGTTCAGTCAAGAGTAAGCTGTGGATTAATATCATTAATTCCACTTGAACTGAAGCGGCCTCTAGCTAGGCATTCAGTTCACTTGATCTCACTGAATTATTAACTTGTTAATTAATACTGAACCGCATTTATTAGACTTATCATAGAATGCATACTTGGACCAAGGGCATTATTTCCTTCACTATTCCATTACAATAAAGACAGCTTGATGTGGACTTGTCCTCACGCACCATAAGCACATCTTGCTTATCACTTTTGAGCGTCTTTTCAGCGGTTTTCAGAATACCGTGAAGCTCAGTGAGCGTTTTGTCCAGACTATTCATACTGTAGTTCAGTTTAAACTGATCATACCCGTTATGAAGAGAATGGAGGATGGTGTCTACAGCCATTTCCTGAGAGAATTGCTGATCCAGCCGACTCATATTCTCAATGAGTCCAATCATTTTGAGAACATGTGGACTTACGGGCTCGCCTTTCTTAAGCTTGGTTTCAAGAATTTGCCTATGAGTCTCGAATCTTTCGACTCGAGCCAGATCTTGGAACATGGTCTTCAACTCACTGATGATTGTGAAAGCATCTGAGTTGATGAACGTTTTCTGCAGATCTGCACTCATGGTGGCGAGCATTAGACATTTCACATCCTTGTTGGCATCAATCCAACGATTGAGGGCTGCCTGAGTGACCCCGTCGCCTGCGGCTTCGGGCATCGCCTCTTCCAGGACATACTCATTTTCTTCCTGCATAAGGACTATTTGCAAGTTCCTTTGCCAGTCAAGGAAGTTTTTCCCGTTCAACTTCTCCTTTTCGAGAATTGACCGAATGTTGAATGAATTGTTGTTTTCCATAGTTAAAACTACAATTGAAAAGAATAAACAAATAAATAACCATTCACAGTTTCTCTTAATAAACTTAAATTCTAGCATACATGCATAATTCAATGTTCATTAAGCATTTTATTCAAGTTATGTGTTCCGGCAGGTGTGAATAAAATGATTCCAAGATCCTAAAATCATTGAAGAATTAAGCACAGTTTGTCGACTTAATCCTAAAACATCTTAGGTAAGCAAAAACCTTTTGCTAATAGTCTAGAAACTACTCTTGGTTGATAGGTACGTCTAAGAACTTATTAGGTAAACCTATCGATTTTGCCACGACATAAAAGGACTCCTTACTTATATCGTTGAGTTTCACCAAAACTAACATGTACTCACAATTATTTGTGTACCTTGCCCCTTTAGGACCAATAAGTAACACATCGCTGAGCGAAAACTATTACTAGATTTATGTAAAGGATATCCAAGCAAGTATATATTTTGGCATGGCACCTTTTAACTCAATTTTTAAGTTTGGAACTTAAGGCTCTTACTATGTTGGTTAGATTTTAAGTGAACTAAAATCCTTAATCATGCAATATAATCAAGCTTTGATCTCATGCATATTTAAGACATATTTAAAAGCAATAAATAACTTAAAACATGCATAAGATAAATGTGATCTAGTATGGCCCGACTTCATCTTGAAGCTTCAACTTCAAAGTCCGTCTTGAAAATCTCCGTGGGAGGCACCATTTTCTTCAAATAGGATAAGCTATAATTAAAACTAATTATAACTATTTGATGGTACGCAGACCATATTTGAATTGAAAAACAATTTTGGTACTTTAGACCAATTACATTCAAATTAATGGTACGCAGACCATATTTTCTATCCTATTTGGGCCATACTAGTCACTTCATAACCTGCAAAACAGTACATATACAATATATACCATTCACCCATTCATTATCATGAATGGCCCACATAGCTGGTTAGTAAAACACATTATGCATCACATAAACATTTGCAGCAATTAATTAAGGGCACCAATAATCTACTAATTATTCAGTCCTTATTAATTCTAATCAAGTTGTTTTAACCTTAAGGATTTGTAGACCTAATCAAGAGTTTATGACTAAAAGGGCTCCCACTTACACCAATAAATTCATATGCTTTACTAATTTTAAACATAAAAATGTATTTCTAGTCTAACCGGAAACATACAAATTTAATTAAAATTTAAAGCTCATATAAATTTATAATTGAATCCACAAATTTAATTTATTTTCAGTCGTATTTAAATTCATGATTTTAATTTTAGTAAAATAATTAGAATAAATAAAATTTATTATAATTATAATATTCAAAATTAAAATCCAAGAAAACAATTTAAATTATTAATTTTAAAATTAATTAAAATTACGAAAACTGAAAATTTCAAATTAAAATTTTAAAACGATCTAATCGTAACGCAACAACCCCATGCAACGCACAGCCATGGGCCACACGCACACATCCATCGCTGGCCATGTGCGCGTAGCCCATGTGCTGCGTCGCATCGCTGCTGCTCACCATCGCAAGGCGCGCGCCAGCGCTCGTCGCAACAAGCATGCTGCTCACCATCGCTGGGCGCAGCGCTCGTCGCACGCGCACGTTGCTCACCATCGCTGGGCGCAGCGCTCGTCGCACGCTTGCGCGAGGCAGTGCGCGCTGTGGCGCAGCTCGCTTGCTGCCCACACGCGACTGCTCGTGCCTTGCTCTCGCCCTTTCCCATGCGCTCATCGCACACAGCCCACGACACAAGGCAGGGTTGCTGCCTTGTGCTCGTGCACCATGCCCTTGCTCGCTGCATTCGTACCGCATGGGCGACGAGCTCCTTTGTTCGTCGTCGCATGCCCGCACTATACAACACCCCTTAAGGGTAACACGTAGCGTCCATTGCTTTGTGCGTGCAAGTTATATGAGCGAATCGCATAAAAATTAAAAATTTTATTTTCAAAATTAATGACGAATTAATAAATCATATTAATTTCATAATTTTAGGGCGAAAAATCAAAAATTTATTAATTTATTGATTTCCGATTAACATGGATTCAAGTCTAGGTCATAAAAATTTAAAATTTAACATAAATTTACAATTTTTATGGTGGTTTTTAATCATAGGTATCTAATTAAATTATAACTAATTATGAAAATCAAATTAATTCTAAATTATTCCAATTTTCAACAAATTAATCATAATTACAAATTAGATTGCATAATAAACAAAGCTAGGCATTCAAACTTGTTAAACATATACAGTAGGTCAATCAAAAATTCAAGATTTAACAACAAGAATCGCAAATATTTAATTTAACATCTTAAATTTACGAAATTTTGCGTTCGAAAAACTAAAACCTCCGAAAAGTCATAGTTAGGCTTCGAATTTGAGAATTCTGGGTTCGGACGAAAAATACCTTTTTTGTCAAAAATTTAGAATGCCTTTTACATGCG
Source organism: Spinacia oleracea (assembly GCF_020520425.1). Classification (NCBI taxonomy): domain Eukaryota; kingdom Viridiplantae; phylum Streptophyta; class Magnoliopsida; order Caryophyllales; family Amaranthaceae; genus Spinacia; species Spinacia oleracea. Next base: position 10,310,108 of record NC_079490.1, read on the forward strand.
GAATTGACACAAAAATCACTCAATTTGGATGAGTAACGAAGAAACTGCCGAAAAACTGCGTACGTATAATTAAATAAACGTAATTTGCAATTAATTAACAATTACGAAAATTAATCACCCCTTTTAAATCTTGCAAATTTGTAATATTTAACCATGTTTATGCAATTTAGATTATGAAAATAATAAGAGGCTCGTGATACCACTGTAGGGTTATGATACATATGACAATTCATAAATCATGCGGAAAAACCATATAGCCAGGAAAGCATATTATTTACACATAATCATTTAGCATAGAATAGATGCATACATGTTGTAGCGTGCCTTCCCTAGCTGCGCCCGAACCGAACAAGAACAAGTCTTTAGGACTCCAAATGTCGTCCCTCCGTAGATAGTCCACAGTACGTCCGGATCCGCCTCAAGTTAGACCAACTAGAATTGCCCTTAAGGTGCTTAGGAATTTCGGCTAGTGTTTGCAAGTGTATGGCTGATTTTATTTCAAAAACTTACCCTTTGAATACTTCAATCGTACCCATAAATTGTGACCCTAGGCACCTATTTATAGGAGTATGGAAAAGGAATTGTAATCCTACTAGGATGTGGATTTGCTAGTTAGAACTTTATTAGGACTCTAAATAACAAAACAAATCTAATAGGATTAGGATTTTAATCTTTGCACAAATCCTAATAGGATTAGGATTTCCCGCACAAGCATTGCACAAGCCGTGCACCCGCGCAAGCCTTGCGGCCCACGACAGGCGCACAGCCCACGCTGCTGTGCTCTCGCGCGCGCGCGCGCCCTTGGCTGGGCCTGGCCTTGCGCTGGGCCTGGTCGAGGCGTGCGTTGGTGCGTGTGGCTCGCTGGGCGATGGCCTGACTTCGTGCTGGGCCTTCGTCTAGCGGGCCTCGTCCGATGCTAATTCGTACGATACGCTTCCGATTAAATTCCCGATTCCGGAATTCATTTCCGATACGAACAATATTTAATATTTCCGATTCCGGAATTAATTTCCGTTTCGAACAAATATTTAATATTTCCGTTTCCGGGATTATTTTCTGATTCCGATAATATTTCCGATTCTGACAATATTTCCGTTTCCGGCAATATTTCCGATTCCGGCAATATTTCCATTTCCGATAATATTTTTCGATACGTACCATGTTTCCGTTTCCGGCAACATCTACGACTTGGATAATATTTATATTTCCGATACGATCCATATTTCCGTTTCCGGCAATATCATCGTTTCCGGAGTATTCATTTCTTGCTTGTGACGATCTCAGCTCCCACTGAAACCAAGATCCGTCGATTCCGAATATCCATAGATAGAGTATTTAATGTCATTAAATACTTGATCCGTTTACGTACTATTTGTGTGACCCTACGGGTTCAGTCAAGAGTAAGCTGTGGATTAATATCATTAATTCCACTTGAACTGAAGCGGCCTCTAGCTAGGCATTCAGCTCACTTGATCTCACTGAATTATTAACTTGTTAATTAATACTGAACCGCATTTATTAGACTTAACATAGAATGCATACTTGGACCAAGGGCATTATTTCCTTCATTAACTCCATTGCTAACAAGTCTTTGCTCTGAACAGATTGCTGATGGTCTGAAGCGACAATTTTTTTTTTGATGGACGAGTCTTTGCTGTGAACAGATTGCTAACAAGATTCTTGGTCTGTCTGCTCTGAACAGATTGCTAAGGATTGCTCCAATTTGGGAGCAGCATTATATGGTGAAACCTAGAAGGTCCGCCTTTTTTGTCTTACGTTTCAGATTATTTGGATACTCCTTTTCTAGCCCTTAAAGCTGAAAGTCAAAACCTATGGTTAGAGTCTTCCTCTGGTTAGGTTGCGGTTGTGGTTGGGTTTATCTGCTCCGAAATTTGGCCAGAGAGATTCTCTACATTTTCTTTATGTAAAGTTCACTTGGATAATACAACTATACTAGGTCATTAAGTGCTTCTGAGAGTGGAGACCGGATTTCAAACAAACCAACATTGGTGTTAGATCAAGTGGCATAGCAAATGTTCCAAACAATTGTAATAAAGTTTGGAAGATTTTCTTGTTCTTTAGTTTTGGCAGATTACTTGCAAAGTATACGCATTTGTGATCAGAATTGTGAGACTTGGACTTTTTGCATTAGATTTTGATATCTTATTGGAAATTATATGAATTCTTGACAATGATGTATTCAAATTTTCATAAATAGAGATTCTAGTGTAGTACTCACTACTCCCTCCGTCCCTATTTGTTTTCTCTATATTTTATTTTGGTCCGTTCTTTAAAAATGACTTACTTTCTTATATGGTAACATGTTCCCACCATTTACTCCACTTGTAAACACTCATAAAGTGAAAAAGACAAAGAACCCAATTTCCTTGTAAAATTTTAGACCAACCCTATTAAAGCACATTTAGTCTATGGGGCAAACAATAAAGGACGGATGGAGTATCCAATCTATTACCCTATATTTATTACATCTCTTTTACTCAACTCCTCGAAATAAGAGTCTATTGTAGATGGGAACATCAAAAACAGAAAACGAAGGGAGTAATATATTTCATCTATTTCTGAGTATACTCCCTATGTTTCTTTTACTTATATTTCTGAGTAATATACTTGTATTTTAAGTTCGCAAATTTTTATTTAAAGGTGGTGTACAATAAATATTGTATATCGGAATAAAAGTCTATCCAAAATGATTAAAAGTTGTCTCGGTATAATGTAAAAGTTATAAATTTTATAGTGATCATTTTTTTGCTTTAATAATAAATATCATTTCAAAATTACTAATATTGTAGGAAGATAACTATGTAACCATTTAAAATGTTTATCTATCAAAAAAAATTAATATAAAAGTTAATCAAAACATGTTAGAAGTTACCAAAAAGATAATTCGTAGAAGTTACTCCAATGTACAACAAATTAATATAAAAGTTAATCAAAACATGTTAAAGTTACCAAAAAGATAATCCATAGAAGTTACTCCAATGTACAACAAATTAATATGAAAGTTAATCAAAACATATTAGAAAGTTACCAAAAACTGGATAGAAGTTACTCCAATGTACAACAAATTAATATAAAAGTTAACCAAAACATGTTGGAGTTACCAGAATCAGGATAGAATTTACTCCATTGTACAACAAATTTGCATGCACAAATTCTTATTTACAATGGGTGTACAATAAATTGTACATCAGAGTAAAAGTCGTTAACTCAAAATGTTTAAAAGTTAAGCTTATATATGTAAAAGTTATCTATTTTTTAGTGATAAATATTTTCATTGTAGTAAAACTTATTTCTTCAAAATCACTAATAATGTATTACATTAATCATTTAACCATTTAAAATGTTTATCTATCAACTTTTTTACTAATATAAAAGTTAATCAAAACTAGGTTAAAGTTACAAAAAAATGGGTAAAAGTTATCTTGGTGTACAATAAATTTATTGTACACCTTGTGCGCGCAAGACCTTTTGATTTGCATGCAAGACCTTTTATTTAAGTTATTACGATAGAGTTAGCTTTCACCTGCTTTAATCTCTCTCTTAAACCGCGTGCTAAATATTTGTGTTTCGCGTATGCGAAGGAGAATGTACAACATAGTATGAACTACAAAGTACTTTTCAAAAGTACTCATGATGTAACACACTACCCACAAAATTTTCAAAAACTATTCTACAAATACAACTAGCTTAATTGATATAGAAATGTTATACTATGTAACATAAGAATTCAGATCGAATCTCGTCTAAATTGTTCGAGAATTGAATATCATAAAAAAAAAAAACACAAAAAGAAAAAAAAAGAAAAAAACCTAAGTCAATCTCCAAAAAATCTTTTTCCCAGAACAATTACAAACTACCCGTACATCGTCTTCTCTCCCGTGTTCTCCAATTCCCATCTAAAGATCTGAAAAGGGCGTCCTTCGAATTTCAGCATCAAACTTTTTCCAGAAAATCGAATTCCTATTTCACTCGCGCGCGCTCTCTTTCTCTCTCCTAGGTAAATCACTCAATTTCTTTCAATTTTCAGTTCTTTCGAATTCAATTTTTTAAGATTCGGGGAAGAAATCGAGTTCCAGAATCACTTTCTTTCTATCTCTTAGGTAAATCACTCAATTTCTTTCATTTCTTAAATCTTTCGATTTCAAATTTGTTAGATTTGGGGGTTTAATTTTGTTCCAGCTCCATTGATTGATGATTGAAATTTGGGTGCTTTTTTGTCATCTCTTTCACTCTTGCTACAAGGAAACTTTGAGATATTCAATTAATTTATATGCAATTACCATATTTTTTCAACAGGGAAATAGTTAGGGATGTAGGTTATAGAAATGATGTTTTTTTGCGGGATATTATTAGGAATATGCAAATAATGAAGTATGATTTTGGTATAAGGGAGATTGCTAGGAATGTAGGATATGCAAGTAATATGATTTTTGTGGTACAGGGAAATGGATGGACACGGCGGGCGAGGGGGCAGCAGTGTGGATGTGTTCTTGCAGAACTATAACCTTGGTAAAACTCTTGGCATTGGTTCATTTGGCAAGGTGAAGATTGCTGAGCATAAATTGACTGGCCATAAAGTTGCCATTAAGATATTGAACCGCCGGAAGATTAAGAATATGGAAATGGAAGAGAAAGGTACAATTTTACTTTCCCATTTAACATTCGTATATTTATATGAATAATGTGAGGGTATAAATGTATAATGTATAGCTATTGATGTTTGATTGCTATTTTGTTGTTGTGTTTTACTTGTTCTTTGGCTAAAGTAAGATCATTTTTCTGGGTATAAATGTATAATGTATGGCTATTGATGTTTGATTGCTATTTTGTTGTTGTGTTTTATTGATGTTTGATTGCTATTTTGTTGTTGTGTTTTACTTGTTCTTTGGCTAAAGTAAGATCATTTTCTGGGTTTTGTAGTGAGAAGAGAAATCAAAATCTTGAGATTATTCATGCATCCCCATATCATTAGACTTTATGAAGTTATTGAAACTCCGTCGGACATATATGTTGTGATGGAGTATGTCAAGTCAGGAGAACTATTTGACTACATTGTAGAAAAGGGTAGGTTACAAGAGGATGAAGCGCGTAATTTTTTCCAACAGGTAAAATTTTCTTATCTTAGCTACTTTATCATATTTCTCTAATGTATTATGCCTGTGTTTTTAATTAGTTTTTGTTGCCTATCCTGGAGCCAGATAATATCAGGAGTAGAGTATTGTCACAGGAATATGGTTGTTCATAGAGACTTGAAGCCTGAAAATCTTCTATTAGATTCGCATCACAATGTGAAGATAGCGGATTTTGGTTTGAGCAACATAATGCGAGATGGTCATTTCCTCAAGACCAGTTGTGGAAGCCCTAATTATGCAGCCCCAGAGGTATGGTACTCTGAACTTCTGTTTGTAGTAAAACTGTACAACGAATTATTTTGTTCATTTTGACCTTATTAGCCTATGTAAATTGAGTCTACAGCCTTTTTTTGAGGTGGAGAATGAATTTCATAGCCTAATTTGAAATTTAGCTGTTTCTTGAAAATTTCTCTTCATCTTGTCTAGCTTCATAAAACATTCACTTACCTGCACCCCATTATATCCTTGATTAGCTTAAAAATTTATATGTATCCTTGATTATATCAAAGTTATTTATTTCTGTTTATCCCGTCTCACCTTTCCTGGTTAAAGTTGTCCATTATTATGTCAAACATTTTGTTCAAAGAATAGCATTTTAGTATATGATCAGTCTGTACTTTATTCGAGCTGGTTCTTATACATTTATGTTGTCATTTCTTTCTCCATATTACATGATTAAAAATGTGCCCTGTGAGCAATGGTAGCTAATGTCATCGATAGATGTTGTCCTACAATGCTACCCTGTATGATACTCTTTCTGAAACATGATCTAGCTTTCTCTGTGCACTTAGGTAATTTCTGGGAAACTCTATGCTGGTCCTGAGGTTGATGTTTGGAGTTGTGGCGTTATCTTATATGCTCTTCTTTGTGGTACCCTCCCTTTTGATGATGAAAACATCCCCAACCTTTTCAAGAAAATAAAGGTACGTGCTAATCTGATTTTTGTTGTTGTTTAATAGCTACCAGGTCATGTGGCTTTTTTTTAATGCATTTATGTTAAATGTTGAATTTTTTTTAAAGCCTTCTGGCACTGCAGTTCTTGTAGATTTATCACTTGCATATGTGTGCGCCGTGACATGAAGGGATTTTATCCTCCTACATGAAACCTAGTTACTATTTTTTAATTTATGCGTGACTTGATGCTTGTGATTTTGAAATTTAATCCTTTTACTAATGCTCATTTTAGTTATTTCTTTTATTTATTCGGAAAGATACTGATCATTTGTTAATAAGTAATAAGATAAGTTAGTGGAAGAAAGACTTGAGATTTCCTTGTTATAGGAGTAAGCAAGAACTGCTTATCATTTAAGAGCATTATCATCCTCAAACTGCTGTATCATTGAACTTTTGGAAGCCGTTATAGGAAAATGAGAAAAAAGAAAGAAAAGAGTCACTTTGTTTCATTTGAAACTGACGAAATTTGATTCCTATATTTCTTACAAGTGTTCTTACCAAATATGATACACATTTCTTCTTTTCTTTTTCCTCCCTCACTCTTGACTCCTTCATATCACAAGTTTACAACAACCTACTTGTTTAATGTCTCACGAAGACCCTCTTTTGCAACCTTTTCTCCCTGTTTTTATATTTCGCTTCCACATTTCCCCCTCTTTTCTTCACTTTATGATTGTGATTCTCTAGATCTATGAAGGTGCATTTCCTAGGAAAGTCCCACTTTGTCATGGTTGACTAAAAGGTAGCTGGAGGATCGGGCAAACGATTATTTAAGTTACCATGGTATGGGGGACAGGGACAGATCATACTTTGCATTTTCATTTGTTTGTTTGTAGGTATCAAAGAGGAAGGAGAGATTTCAAAGAACTCTGCTTGACGAACAAGTGTTAGATCTGGTCCTAGAAGTAGATTCCTTGTCCTTACTCCCTCGAGGTTGGGGTTTTATTAGGGGAGAAACATGAGGCAACCTCTTTTCTTTTGTTAAGAAGCTATGATTGTTGGGAAAATCTCAGAGAAGTATAGTAGTTCAACAGATCAAATAAAATAATTGAGAGTTTTGATCGCTTTTGCTAGACTTCGATGATATGATAGTTTTGATCACTTTGGCCAGAGAACTTGAATTAGCTAGCTAGGTCTTCTTTATGATATAATAGCTTTCTGTGTGGATGACAAGTAACATATGGACTATAGAGATCCAAAGCCTAAATTTGAGATGTATTAATACTAATCACAGGCTCATTCATCTTGTTTAGTTGTTTTTCTGTTCAATTACATTCTTTAAGAAATAAATATCTGAATTTTCAATTCTGGAATTTGAATCAAGTAAGTTGACACAGAATTTGAAATGATGGATTCGGATATCTTAGTTTTCTCAAACATACAATTTGGAATTGAATGATAGGATTTGAATTAAACGGAGCATTTGAAATGAATTCCTTGTATCCAAACATTACCTTGTAGCTCTTCAAAAGATGGGTAATAATGGGCTTGGGAGTCAGCAAATGAGGGTGTCCGACTGTCCGCTGTGGTAGGTTGGAATGTTGGATGTCAATAGCTCGTGAAAGGTGCAACAGTCTTGCTTGTTCTTTTTAAGTGTTATTTTAGAAATGAGGGGAATAACTCTTAAGTTAAAAATGCTGGTATGTGACATGATGTTAGTCTTGCTTGTTCTTTTGAGGATATAATATATATTGACAATTTGGGGATGGAGCAAAGTTTTGACTTGGATAAAAGATTTATATTTGATATCTTGGAGATGATAAAACTGTTGACGCTGTTAGAAGATTATATTTTCTGTATGACCTATCTCTTGGGAAGTTGGGAGAAGATGAGAATAGGAGTCCAATCCTCATGTTTTGATTTGCGAGGTCCTAAACCATCCAACATTGATATACCGTTACAAAGAAAATATGAGTCACCAAACTGTCAACACTTCTTTTTAATTTTGTGATAGCACACAGTTCATGACTTCATGCATATCAAATAAGAATCAAACTGAAACCTGTTCTCATTCTGGGTTGAAGTGTTTTTGAGGGACTGGGGAAATGCTGGTGTTTTGTTATTGTTGTAAAATCATTTGAAGGAAGAAAACAACAACGAAATTTTGGGGCAAACAAAGGGAAACATTTTTGTTGACCATATTTTGAGTGGTGACGAAGGCGGTTGGATTTTTCTTACTCGCGCTGAGAGCCCGAGGCCAAGCAGCATGTTGGAACTATTTTGGAGTCACGAAGTCTTGGTGTTGTTGGGAAACCTGCAAAGGCGCTTTCTTTACATTACTTCGATTCTAAAGTCACACAATCTGTTGAAAGTGTGATAGGCCATTAACTAGCTTCTAAAATCACCCAGAATAGTGTATTGTAGTTATAGTTAGTTCTATATTAAAGCCGTTATATCAGAAACTTGCCACGATGGATCATTAGAGTTGCGACAAATGTTTAGAACATAATTTTTCATAAAATATTGTCATATGTTAGACTATATAGCTTTATGTACAGTTCCAACATAACGAGGTTAAACTTACCAAAATTTCTACACGGGGATGACCGCTGCTAATCTATATACTGCCTGTGAGATGCTTCTTCTCTGGCGCAGCAACCATTAATGACACCACAATGATAAGTGCAGCTTAGTTCTTTGAATTGTAATGATTCTTCTGAGGTAGTCGTGTATGAAGGTACTTGACTAAATTGGATCTGAAACCTGGAACAGGGAGTTAACTGTAATGGCTTTGGTCTGAATGGAGATTCTTAACTTGTCTGCTGTTGTATTTATTATTATTCCTTTCCTCTTTTGTGGCTTGCTTTTCCCCCTTTTTTGGGGGTGGGGGTTGGGGATTGGGGGGGAGGTAGGATTTGAAAAAGAAACCATAGAGGATGTGGGGCGTAGTTGATTTATTATTAGTCAGCATTAGTGTGTCTTTTTTTTTATCTGAAAAATAATGTAGTTGAAGCAGAATAACATACTAAGTTGTACTGCATGCAAATTTTACTGCATGTAACTCATGTAGGGAACCTTACAATCTTTTACACATGTAGGTTCTCACAATTAAATTAAAACTAAAATAGTTTATTTTTCTGTAATGAATTATGATTGTTCATTTTTGAAATGATTGTTTAGTGTGTAGGAGTAAATGTTTTGATCAGTTAAATCTATTAGTTCTGCCTCCACGTTCTTTCTCATCTTGTGGTTTGGAAAGGTAGGTATGGTGGTATGGTTGTCGATCCATTTATTGCATGGTAGTGGTATGCCAAAATAATATGAGACTCCTTATCACTTCATGAGCGTAATGTTTCGGTGATTAGTTGGGGGAAAAGGGATCTTAAACCCAAGGATATAATATGCCTTTAGGATTATTTATCTATAGACGTTGTTCCTCTCTATGTTATTGGGTTAATGAAAGTCGTGTTAAATAGGCTGCAATTTATCATTTACAACCTAAACTTCGGTTGTGCGGAAGCACATAATCTTGTTGTCATGTGATTTTTATTGTGTAGGGTGGAATATATACCCTTCCAAGTCATTTATCGCCTGGGGCTAGAGATCTGATCCCGAGGATGCTAGTAGTTGATCCTATGAAGAGGATTACGATCCCGGAGATCCGCCAGCATACCTGGTTCCAAGCTCATCTTCCTCGTTATTTAGCTGTGCCACCACCAGATACAATGCAGCAAGCAAAGAAGGTTTGGCCATGAATCTTTCTGCTGGAATAAATTTATATGCTTTTGTATTGTTACCGCTGGATTCCTTTTACAATTCACTAGCATGCCTTGGCGTTGGTTTGTGATTCCCTCTATATCCGTAATCTTTTGAACTAGGAGACATCCGTGACTATGTCAGATGACCCCATCTTCTAGTTGATTATTTTTTGGTGCATAAAATTTGCATTGGTCAACTCCATAACCAGTATGCTTTTGAGGATAAGTGCAATGCCCCCGAGAGATATGTGGACATATCTCAATGATAGTGTTCTGTAACTTGTTACTATCTCAAAAAAGTTCCGTGACTTGCATATGCAGCTTTTCTTCTCTTTTATCCTTTTGCAGTCAAATTTTGAACTAACCTTTTACTTCTACAGATTGATGAGGAGATACTCCAAGAAGTTGTTAGGATGGGATTTGACAGGAACCAGTTAATTGAATCACTCCGCAATAGACTCCAAAATGAGGTCTTGATAAGTTAGCATTTTGCATTTTTCTATTTAAACACTGGATCTAATTTCAGATTTATTACATTCGTTATAGGGGACTGTTGCATACTATTTGCTTTTTGATAATCGCTTCCGAGCTTCAAGTGGCTATCTTGGGGCTGAGTTTCAAGAAACAATGGTGCGTTCATTTTTCCTTGCAGATTTCTTTAGCATGATATTGGTTTCTGATAGACTTGCTTTAAGGAATGAAAATGGTTATATTAATTATGTTGGAACAAATGGAATTTTTTCGCTTGACTAATTGTCTTTTGTACTCTCTGGTTGATGTTACTTTTGGGACATGTCATGCTTCTTGTTTAATTTTGCAAATTAAGTTTCATCTGTTTTTTGGGTTTCGTTTTCCTATACTGCTCCGTTGAAAGCAGTTATGTCAGCCTGCTTCTATCCATTCAATTTATGTATTGCATTCATTTTTTCAGGAGAACAATTTTGGCCGTTCGAATCCAAATGAAGTTGCTTCCCCAGTTTCTGGGCACCAATATCATGGTTATGCGGATTACCAGGGAATTGGCTTACGACCGCAGTTCCCTGTTGAGAGGAAATGGGCTCTGGGATTACAGGTTGGTCTTTATTTACATGGATTGAATAACACCCCCCCCCCCCCCTGACTTCAACATTCATCACTTCATCCTGTCTGTTGGGTGCGACTGGGAGAGTAATTCCTGATTTATTTTGGAACGAGGTTTATTATCAGTTGTCTTGGCCTCATTCACTTATTGGGTTCTTACATTTCTGCTAGGGTTTAATATCAGGAGAGTAACTTCTGATTCATTTTGGATGGGGAATGTGGCAAACTAACCCCATAAGTTTGATGTCATGTGCAAATCAGCCCTTTACCTTTTAAATGTAGCAAACCAACCCCATAACTAATGTACAATGTGCAATTGGCTTCCAATTGCCATTTTTCGACCAATTTCTATCAGATATTATTATTGTAGCCGGAAAACGAATATAGTTTTCTTTTCCGAAATAAAATACATACATACTTGATACTTGTATATTTTTGTATAAGTATACGAAAAATGTCTGGGTATTCTCTTCACATCACTGCTTTTCTCCGTCATATCTTCATCTTCCACCAACTTTTCTTTCCCCTCTATTCATGGCAGCAAGCAGTGTTATACACCATACAATTTCCATTCTGATTATCCCCAATATATTCAATTCCCTAATTGATTATCCCCAATAAATACGATTCCCCCTTTATTACCTTCTACCCTTAACAATTTCAGTCCCTCCTTTAATTATCTTCAAAGCCCTATACAAAATGACATCAAATGATTAAGCTCGGAGGATTTGCATTTTGCAGCATAAAATCTGCTCCACTATAAAACTAAAACAAGTAAAGGGTATATGGTAATTCAAGAATCTTGGAAAATTATGTGGAAGTAAATCAGCAATCGTTCGTAAGTTCGTTTTTTGTTGGTTTCTGTGTTTTTAATATTTTTTTAATCGCAGTCAGTGTTTTACATGCTCTAATTGGACATACACTAATCTTGTTTTAATTGTATAAGGTATTAATTGGGATGTATAAGGAGACTGTTTTTTTTTGTTCGTATGATATTATTTTCCGGCGATTATAATACATTCCGGTGGGATTTGAATGAAAATTCATAATTGGGAGTTAATTGCACATTAGGCTAAACATAAGGGGTTAATTTGCTACATTTAAAAGGTAAAGGGCTTATTTGCACATGACATCAAACTTATTGGGTTTATTTGCCACTTTCGCCCATTTTTTTGGATGGAGGTTTACCGTCTGTTGCCATTGCCTCAGTCTCTTTTACTAGCTTTGTTGCCTTATTTTCCTAGTAACATTATTTTTCTATTATTTCTGATGACCTTACCTAAAGATTGGCAATATGGGTTCTTACATTTCTGCTAGGGTTTATGTTTATGATCTTGGATCTGAAAAAAGAATATTAAAAATTGCGAACTTGTGTTCATCTTATTAGGAGAAGAAGGGGACCCATTTATTTGAATAGGAAGTGTTCACTGACTAGAAGTCAATCGACATGAAATGTGGAAAATGTATAAGCCTTTAACGGATATAAGGTCTTAAACTGATATGAAAAGAAGGCACTCCATTTATTATAGGTTAGTTGAAAGGAATTGGTGGGAAAGGAAGTGAAAGAATAATGTCACTTTCTCATGTTTGGTTTAAGTCTCTTTTTTGGTATGATTTGAAAGGAGGTTTCTTGATGAAAATCTCATCTTACTCGCTCACCAAAGTGAGAACATTTGGGTGGAAGAGAGATTATCACATGGGTTTGTAAAACATGCTTTCCCTATTCTCTGTCTTAAAATGGGATTAGTTTACACTTCCACTGTAAATGCTTTCGGCTATCCTTTCACCCATAAAATGTTCTATTTATGTGAGTTTCTAGGATATCCTTTCCACTAGATTTTGACTAGTTACGGATATATTTTCCTATTTGGTTGCAGTCTCGAGCCCATCCTCGTGAGATTATGACTGAAGTTTTGAAAGCCCTGCAAGAGTTGAATGTCTGCTGGAAAAAGATTGGGCATTATAACATGAAGTGCAGATGGATTCCTGGCATCCCTGGTCATCATGAAGGGATGGTTGATAATCCTGTACATAATTATTTTGGTGAAGAGTCAAACATAGTTGAAAATGATGGAGTGTTGAGGTCTCCCAATGTCGTGAAGTTCGAGGTGCAGGTATGTTTCATGTCTAGCAGCTAATTCGTGTATATTATTGATAGATGGCTCTGTTCATCATGATAATCAATTAATTGTTTACAATTTGCTGACTTCTATCATTCATAAGTCACCTGTGTTTCTGTAAATTACTTGGCTAGCAATTGGGAAAATTTACGAGGGAAATGCTTATGTTATAATGCTTCTGTTTCTGTAAAAAAAAAAGGGATGATTAGTTTGGGCAGCAATGTAAGCATGACACACCCCACCAAGTAAAAAGAAATAAAAGTCACAGTCTAAATTTGGAAATGGAGCTTAAACAATTCATATGTTCCTACTTCCTAGGATAATAGTCATTGTTGTACTTATTCTGGACTATTTCCAGTTCAGTGTCCTATCTTATGTATTTAGGGTAATGAAGAAAAGGTTTGGGAAATAGGATTAGAATCAGATGGTATGTATTAATGATTTGAAAATTGTATAGAGATACCAAGAAAGCGCCTTGTAGAATAGTAGTTATGTGTCTGTATCTAATGAACAGAAGAAACTAATTCTTTTGGATCATTGCATCTCTCATTCATAGTTTAAACAGTAATTTCGTGCCAGGAATTCTACTGTGAAAGATCATATCACCACTCACTACTTACCTCTGCAGTTTGAGTTTCACTAGGCTTCTACAATGTAGTATTGCGCTGTATTAACATTCTTTTCTGTACCGATCTTTAACTTTAAAGGCGTACTTTTGATTTTAACGCATTTTCTGCTGTGTCTTTTATTCGCACAGCTTTACAAGACCCGAGAGGAGAAGTATCTGCTTGATCTACAAAGGGTTCAGGGACCGCAGATGTTATTCCTCGATCTTTGTGCAGCTTTCCTCGCTCAACTCCGTGTGCTCTAGTTTAGCAGTAACAAGCTATTATCATCAAAATTGTCATAGCATTCATATGATTTGTATATATGATCTATGGTTATGTCTGTATGTGCATTATTATCCTTTGATAGAGCGAGTTTTATTGCTGACCTAGGGTGCGTGCGTGCTTACTACCAGGTGGAGTGTTGATTAAATCATGATATTCGAGGAGTATTGTGGTCTCTCCCATCTCATGGTCCGGCTATGTTTGAACTTTACCAAAGCCGCCATCTCTTGTATGCAAATTAGAGAAAGGAAAGGCAATATTCGCCTTTAATATTTTTATTTTCAAAGTATTTTGGATCTTTAAATGTACGTGGTCGACGACCATACCATTAGCCAGGATTAAATATCAAGTTTGGTCTGTTGACAATGTGCTCGTTTCCACTTGCTCGGTTGGACGTGTCGTAGTGCCGAAATCAACGTTTGTTTACAATGGGTAGGTTATCTAAATTGATAACCTTTTAGTTCATCTTGTAGGGGAAACAAAAAACTAGTTGCTTTGTTTTGTTTTGTTTTGTTTTGACTAGCAATTCAGAATCCAAACTAATACTTAATTATGCAGCTATATTTTTTTTGAGTTGCAGAATTAGGTGTAATTTTTTGATAGCTAATGCGAAAGTAGGCTTGCTGCACAATAAAAATAGTGCGCACAAAAGATTTGTGCTATGTTTATAACAATAATAATAAATGTGGGAACGACTTTTTTTAAGTGTACAAATAATTATAAATGGCATATTCCACTCCTCGAGAATTTAATCAATTAAGCAAGTCAAAACAATTTACAACTATTATTTCTTTCTTTTATTTTGCGGGAGAATGTAGATATTTTATTATAGATCAAGATCCGTCAAAGTAAGAACATTGGAGAAGAGTTTTCACATGAGTTAATTCAGAGTCATCCTTTGTATGAATTATATCCCATCTCGCAATAAATTGAGCTAATGTATTTCCTACCCGGCCTGTTAACATGAGATAAAATAAATCATTAAACAACCTTCATATTTTGCCTATATTGTCATAAATTTAAGAAAATAGGAGAGTTATTGACCGCCTTAACCACAATTATCTTATCCTCTTCTTATGTAATTTTTTTCCTTTTATTTCCTTTAGTGTGTTTGAGGGGCTAGTCAACAACATACAAGGTCAGTCTATGCAAAATTTATATAATTACGCCATTTCTTTTCTTATGCATGCATGTTGTTGGCTAGTTGTACTGTTTCCAGAAGACTTATTGCACGTGAGGTTTGAATAACTTCATCATCTTTGTCAAAGTAAACATGCAATAATTTTCATTTACTTGACTTCATTTTATTTTATTTAATTTGTATTTAAGTTTATAGAACAAGAACAAGCCAAATTCATGCACATACTACGTATTGGGTTATATACAATACTATTATTGTATGTGTCTGTTTCATAGTCACTACGAAAATGAAAAAAATTGCAAAATTGACACAGTCTGTATATGTTACGGGGTACTGAATATTTAATTATGAAAAGTTCTTGCACGCACAAGTTGTATAATAAATTTAGTGTACACTATGATAACTTTTACCTAGTTTTTTGTAACTTTTAATACATTTTGATTAAATTTTATATTATAAAAAAGTTGACAGATAAATATTTCAAAAGGTTAAATGATTAGTTTTATACATTATTAGTAATTTGAAGAAATAATTTTGATTAAAATGAAAATTTTTATCACTTTTAAATAAAAAGTTTAACTTTTAATCCGGTTTACAATATTTATCGTACACCACTTATAAATAAGAATTTGTATTCTCATACTGTGCATAATATGTTATGCTCCCTCCGTACTATGCTACTATACATTCAATAAACCTAATTAACCTCGTAATTAGTAGGAAAAAAATATGAATTAGTGTCGACAGTTTAGTTAAAATAATCAACAGATACAAAATTAGTAAATTACTGTAAATATTACTAGTCAAATGGAGTCGCAAGTTGTCGCAATATGGAGAAATTATATTGAACATTATAACATGATTCTTGTGTACCTGGTCCCACAAAATTGAAGATTTTGTAAATTTGTCAAAAAAATGACTAAATAAAATTCTAAAAATTATTTTTCAAAAACTAAAGATTAAAAAAAAATGTAGTACTAGAAAATGGAAAGAGAGTGGCAAGTTCTAGTGTCAATATGTATTGGCAAAATGTGGTCATGCCATACGTCATACATCACGTGTCACAAGAAAATCAAATCTGGCCAACTTTTATTATGTTGAAAATTAATTAATTAATTAAAGATCAGTTTTTTGCAGGTTTTGAGCATAAGGAATATTACTCACATAAATTTGAGACAGATTCCTGCTGCCTAAAGATTTCACCAGATTACTTTTTTGTGTTAATAATTCTGTTCTTCTTGGACCTTTTCTTCCACATTTCAAGAAAGATCATAAAAATCATTGATCAATTATTACGGAGTATCTTTTAGGTGGCTGGTGTTAAAGTTAACGCCAACCACTAATCGTAACCCCGTAAGCTACATTTTCTAACCTATGGAAAAAAAAAGTTTAATAAGTTTAGATAGTTTCAATTAGATCCAATTAGATTTAATCAGTTCTAATAACTTTCAATCGGATTTTATAAGTTTCAATCAGTCATTTTCTAACAGTATAATAAGCTTAAGAGATATGTATGTTTGTTATCAGTCACTAATATTGATCATATATGTTGCCTATAATAGCACCCTAAGCATGAGATTAGTGTTCTCTTATCAGCTTATCTTAAACAATATAAGCAACTCCACATGTCACTCAAACTAGTTAGGAGGGCGCTTTAGACACCTTTACATTTGATGCTTTAATAAATGAATATATCCAAAACAACCGCGTTTTATTTATATGAAAACTCATTTCTACAAGTTTAGTGTGAAAGGAATTTCAAGATTTTTTAACATGAACAAGATGTGAAATCTATTTCTACATTTGTCTTCAAAAATTTGCCAAATCTGGTTTAACAAACTTGATTGGTTATTTAACCATCAACTTTAAGTGGAAAAAGTTAAGGGTAATTAAGTTGTTTGATTTCTTCCATCCCTAGTCGTAGTTAATTACTCCGTACTTTTTTTTATGTGTGATTGATTTTGTGCTCTTTATCCACTTTGCTAGATGGTTTATTCTTAGCCATACAAAATGTTTAGCCCTCCTTTTAATTTCACCAAGTTCGTACTACATATGTAAAACAAGAATTGCCCTTCAATTGAATACATGCATTAGGTATTCCGTCCAAAATCGATATTTCTATCAATAATTTACACACACATTCAGGTGATATTTCTATCGATATTGTTTATATTAGCTGATTTGACTAGCTGGTTGCATTAGCTGTTTGTGTAAAAGTGTTTGGTAAATTAGCCGATAGTTGTTAGCTGTTTAATATGTAAAATGACCATTAAGGACATTAACACTTTGTTTCTTATTAATATTAGAAAAATATTTTATTGTGTTAATTTTTTCTCTCTATATTTTTCTAATAAACATTGACTAAATAAAATACTGTTTTTTAAAAAAAATATTCTTCATTTAATTTTTTTAATAAATACTTCCTCCGTTCCTAAAATATCGCACCATTTATTTTTTACACTATTCACACTACGACTTTGGCCATTTTTTGTTATTCGCACGTAAGAAAATTTTAGTCATGTGGGATCATGTTAGATTCGTATCGGTGTATATTTTCTAAATATTAATTTTTTATAATTTTTATTTGCACACGACTTGATATATTAAGAGTCAAAGTAACGGTTAGAGGAGTAAAAGTCAACCATAGTGCGATATTTCCGGAAAGGAGGAAGTATATTTTTCAAATAGATAAATATTATTAATGAAATTTTAAGCATGATTGCAATATACTTCAATTGCTTCAAAGTACTAATATAAAATTTATTACAACAAAATACGAATCTAGTAAATATGATGAAATGAAAAAGAAAGTGTGAGTAATGTTTTTAGGAGAAAAATATGTAGGGTACCAAGGTTGATAGTAGTTGTAATAATAGGCAATAGTAAGATAAAATAGTAATTTTCATCCACTTTCTCAAACCTCTAATTGCAAAAAGTTCCTATATATATTGAGCTTTTTCAAAATTAGCTTTTTCACCCCAAAACTCTCTTCCAATCCTCTCCTAACCAAACACTCTCAATTAGCTTTTTCTAAAAGTCAAACCTCTAATTCACCCCAAAAAGCTATTTTTCCCTCAAACCTCTCCTAACCAAACACCCCCACAATCAAACAGCTAAAAGCTATTGGTTGTTTATCAAATATATACTTTTATACTTTCAGTTAATAAAAAAATTGCTAGTCAAACCAGCTAATACAAATTGCTAGTCAAAATCTGCTACAACAAACCGCTACAGCTAACATCTAACCTCTAGTTGCCAAACAGGGCCATTGCGTTGTTCAAATCTTTGTTGAACCAAATGCAAGCAGTTGATTCAAATCGGTAAGAAATCAAACTAAATCAACTCCCAGAAAACTAAACTTATATATAGATTTGTCGTCTGACTCAAAATGTTTGGATAAAGTACCCAAATTATAAATAAACTTAGTTGTATTAATTAAAAATCATATGTTGTTCAAATATTTTTGGACATCTCAATCAATGACAACCCATTAGTGTTACATAGGTATCACTACATGAAGATTGATTATAGGACTTTACCTTTTTGATGTTGACCTAACTAAATATTGGAAGTACATATTAATTATATAATTAATTATTAGATTAAAGAAGCTTCTTTGATGATGCACTTAGCATGCCTTCTAACTCACCGATAGTTACTGCATGTCTACGTACTAAGCACATCATATTAATAAAGTAAAAGTAATTAATTCAACAAAACCAATAACCTCTATTATACTTCAGACACTAAAAAAAAAAATGTACCATTAACGACGCTAAAGGTCAATAATCATTGATTAATAATGGGATTTTATGTCGCGAACCCGTCATAAAAGGGGTCTTCGTTAATGAAAAATTTCGTCGTTAACCCGTCGTAACAAACATTTACGACGGTTGTTCCCGTCTTTGTTTGGTTGTTAGTATCGTCACAAAAGACTTTTACGACGAGATTTTTGACCCGTCGTAATTAGGTTGTCGTCAAAGATACAAATTCGTGTAGTGCGATTAGCATGACTTCTAACTCACCGAAAAGCCTTTCTCAATGTCTAATTTTAGAAAAGTACTACCTTTGTTTCATTAAGTTCTCTACGCTTTGAAATTTTTGTCCTACAATCAAAACTTTGACCATAAATTATCACTATTATATCTATTAAAAACTATCATGAGATATCTTATTAGATTCGCCTCAAAATGTACTCCGTATTTTATAAATATCAACTTTTTATAATTTTTTATCATACGTAAATGACCAAATGTTACACTAGAGCCCGTACAAATAATAAGTATAAGGATTTTTTTGAAACGGAGGTAGTATAAGCCAACTCTTAAACACGTAAATAGTGCCATGTTCTCACAAGTAAGAATATTCGATCATATACCTTTAACTTAAACTTAAATTGTTAGTAAAAAACATCAAGACAATGTTATACCGTGTGTACCGAATGTTTTAGCATGTCGCACTCACTAAAAATGAACACTTATCCAAAAGATTAGTACAAAGTAGCGAATCATATTAAATATTGGTTAGGTTAATTAATCCTACTTTTCATAATTAGGTGACAATTTGGGACGTAAACATCTAAACAGGTAGGTTTTGAAACTTTGGTCAATCACTTTGTTGTCTTTTTGTAACCCTAAAAAAATTAAAAGTTAATAATAAAAATTAAAATACCTATGCTGTTTTTTTGTGTAGATTTGTGCTTTGTTTGGAACATTGGAATACAAAAAGAAAGTGGATTATTTGTTTGGAAGCTTGTAATACAGCACAGTTTAACACTTAGAAAATGAAAGTGCATGAATCATCATTTATTTTTGTTAGGTTGTCTTATAAAGTTAATAGAACTTGGGACATCTTTCAAACTAGATTAGATTATTGATTTGAGTTTTTTTTTTTTGTTTTTTTTTTAATTTATTTATTTATTTACAGATTTACTAGATTTTAGCCCGTGCGATGCACGGATTCTATTAAATTGTTATGTTTAAATAAAACTCCTATGTATATATACCAATTTTATATACTTCGTATTAGATTAAATTATTTTTTGATTTTGTATTAAATTTCATTTTAGATTTAAAATAAATAAATTATGAGAGTGTTTGTTTTTGGATAAAATTGTATATACGTAATATTATTAATTAATTAATTAATTAAAATATCTACGTGGCGTTTAATTATTTATCTACGTGGCACTCGACTTTTTTAATTCAATATTAATTTTGAAATCTTATTTTTCATTGGCCAAAACCATTAGATTCTCTACATGGCGCTCTAGTATTGGATAATATATTTTATTTATTTTATTTTAGATTAGTGTTTGATTTTGAATGAATTTTATTTTAGATTTTTTTAAAAATTTATTATAGTGTTTGATTTCAAATGGAGTTGTATATATTAGTAATTAATTAATTAAAATATCTACGTGGCACCTAATTAATTATCTACATGGCAATCGATTTTTTTAATTCAAATATAAATTAGAAATCTTATTTTTTTATTGGCCGAAACTATTAGTAATCCTAGGTGGCGCTCTAATATTTCAGCAAATATGCCTCCTTTATATATATATATTAGATTATTGTGGTTGATTTTATGAATGGTGGATCAGATCGGACTTTTTTGGTAGCCTTCGTAATTTAAACGAGTCATCAGTTGATCGAACATAATTAAAGTCGAGAGTTTCTAATCCAAACCTAGTTAACTGATCATCTAATTAAATGACCAGTTTTTCATCTCTATTTATATATGTACAAATTTTTCTATAAGGCGGTCTTACACAAAAGACCACTTTAGTATCATACAAGTTAAGCAATGTAACCAATTAGTTAAGCACTTGAACTAATTAGTTAAGCACTGAAACCAACTAGTTAAGCAAAAGAATTAATTAGTTAAGCAATTGAATCAATTAATTAAGCAATGTAACCAATTAGTTAAGAAATGAAACCAATTAATTAAACAATCAAAGTGGTCTTTCCGGTAAGACGGTCTTACACAAAAGTTGTCGTTATATATGTTATGACATCTGTTGGACTAACACCCGCCTAAAATACTCTTATATCAAAGTAAACTATATTTCTTGTTACGGAGTACATAATTTGTTAGATAATGCCTTGAATCGGTCAAGGCATGTTATTCTGGACTAGGGTTATCTGTTTTGGGCCTATTTTCTGGGCTTTCCGCATCTGTCTAGAGAGTACTATATAAACTCTTTAGGTCATAACCTAATAGTATTTTGTAATCTGTAATCCTCAAGATCAATAAAACTTTCCTCCCCTCTGCCTATGGACGTTGCTAACACATTATTGGTGAACCACGTAAAATTTTCTGCGATCTTTATTACGTTATTTATTCTTTCTTTGCACCCGTTATAACATATATTATTACAAGAAGGTAAGAAATAGAGTTTGTGTTGGGTGGTTGTGGACCTTGTGGTGCATGTGGTAGATGCATATAGACCAAAGTTAGAATATGCTTTGAATTCGATCAATCCCCTTTCCACAACATTCCAGCACAGTTCTGTAATTTATACTCCTCAAAATCAATAAAAGCTTCTCTACCCTTCATCTGTAAGTTCAACCAACACATCATTAATAAACCACGTTAAATATCTGTACATACCCATTCATAATCTACTAAGTAATACTCCATCCGACCCACAAGGTTGATCAAATTAGTCCAAAATGGACATCCACTATTCCATGCATCTCTATTAAGGAGAGTGACAAGTGACAACTTCTCTATTCTTAGCTCCACAAATAATTAATTAGATAATCATAAACCTACAATATTTCCGATTTTAGAACAATTATTATTAGGAGAAACAAAAAGATGAAAATAAATTAAAAGGGATTGTAATTGTAATCCAATCATTTTCTTCCACGATTTTGGAAGACTTGTTGTACACTTCATCATCACCAATATGTGATTGTGATTTGTGAGACTACGAAAGGGAAACCCATGCGTCGTCGATCCCTTTGTTAGTTAAGCTTGTTTTCTTGTTCTTGTATTTAATTAACATTAATATTATTAATTAAGTGAGATGGATTTTCTTAATTTTTAATGAGTTTGGAAACATTTCTTCGTATAATAGGGTAGGTCTCCTAACTAGTTAGCTTGTACCATATCTACACATGTTGACATGAAATTGTCTACAAAGACTAGACTGAATTATAGCTTTAACTTAACTAGTTGGATCTAATTGGACCTAAAATTGATTTAAACTGAACAAAAATGAGAAATAAGTCCAAAAGGACGAGGTAATTGGATCATATGGATCGATTTCAGATCGGTTAATTCAGTTCAGTTCGTGTCAGATTACTCCTACTTTCAGTCATGTAAGAGTTTGGTCGGTTCCATTGAGATATCCATATTTATTTGGTTTATGGGTGGTGAGATCAAGTTTCGCTCGGATAAAAGTTTTGGTTCGGTATTTTTGAGCAGGGGCGGATCTTTGTTGTGGCTGGGGTGGGCCTGCCCCCCCCCCCCCGCCGAAAATTTTTGTACTGTATTTTTAGTTACGCCCCCCCAAAAATTTGTGTATAATTGTATAATTATATAGTATATTGCTTAATTTGTTCTACCGGCCCCCCTCCTAAAATCATTCAAAGTCCGCCACTGTTTTTGAGGTTAGAGGATTTTCCTGGTTCGATCTTTACAATACTTTATAGTAGTAATAGTGATAGAAAAATATACTCTATAATATTTGTTTAGTGATTAACAATAAATTAGTATACCATGGGTCGGACATTCTGGTCAATTTAGATCGGTAATTTCAAGTAGATCGGGTCTGCTTGTTTGGTTATTTTTGCTCTGGTCATTCGGTTCAGGTGACTAGGTTGAATTACTTGGTTTGGTTCAATTTGGTTATCGGATCCAGTCAATTTCGGCCTATTTCAATTCCGATACTTTCTGCATTTTGGGTTAAACTTATATCGCCATTTTGAGTTAAAAGTTATCAATTGGTTCGGCTCAGTTTTTGACAAGTCTATAAATGTACTCTTCTCGAAAAGAAAGATGAATAAAGAAACCAAAAAGGGAGAGTAAAATGTCAAAAACGAAGCATGCCACATAATGAAAAGCTGAAAAGGGTGGAGATGAAGCATATTTCGGTCGTCGGTGGATAAAACAACAGAAATCCGGCATCTTCACTTAATTAGTTGAGTGACACGTGGAACTCCAAATCATACTCCCCAACTCTCTCCTGTGACGTGTAACACTTATCTCACCGTCTAATCGTCTAACGGTTGTCTTTATCTCTCACTCCTCACATTCTTATTATTGCATTTATTATTTTGTACGTTTTATTAATTACTTATTTCCTCCAATTTTAAAAGATTCTCCTATAAAATAAATTTTGGACAATCTTTTGAAAACGAAAGAAGTATCTCTATTACATAAAGGAACAGCTGAGGGCGTTTTGGTAACAACACTTTTCGTGTCCCCTTTGGAAAATACTAAAACACCCTCTATCTCTTACCCTCAAACCTTTCGTCGTTCTCTGTCTCCCCCTCACTACTTCCTCCGCCGTTTCATCACTCTCACTGTCTCACATTATCTCCTCTCAAATCTTCAGTTCTCTTCCTCCCTTCAGTAAAGGATCTCAAATTTTGCGTTTTAATCCAAATTTTTAAAGTTTTGTGTGTAATCCAGTACTGCATCGAACCAGAAGGGGGTGGTTTGGTCACAAATTGAGGAGGGTCCGACTGGGCCTTGGTAACGGGTACTGCGTCGAACCAGAAGGCGGTGGTTTGGTCACAAATTGAGGAGGTCTGATTGGGCATCATAACATTCACATCATCGTCTTATGGGAGCGGGGAGCAAAACGGGTTCTCGGGTCCGGAGGTATCGCATTTGGGTTGGGGACATTGTTACACGTTAAGAGAGTTGGAAGAAGGTACAAATGGGTTTGGTGATGAGAATCTGATAGGTGAAGGTGGGTATGGAATTGTTCATCATGGGATTTTGAGTGATAATTACTCATGTGGCTGTCAAAATTTGCTAAATAAAAGGTTTGTTCTCTCCCTAACCTTTCGTTTCCGTAGTTGTAGTTGTCTTCTTTCTAATTTTGTACTGTAATTAAGTTTTTGTTTTTTGTTAGACTATAATATGTTTTGGGCGTACATAAAGGTTTTGCATTGTTTCTATGTATAGTTGAATGCCTGAATGTTTAAGCTGGTGTTTTCGTTGGCATTTCTTAGATTTAAACTGTATTGAAGGTGGAAATTATAATGTTTAAGTTGGTGTTGCCTTTGGCATTTCTGGGATTTAAGATTGTTTGATTTCCAAGAGCTTTCTGTTCCTTTAATTCTCTGTTTACATCTTATATTTCCCCCAAAATCATTACCCTTTTAATCAATGTGCAATGTGTATAGTTGACCGTGTAATCAATGGGATATGTAAGTTGTATGTATCTCTCCCCCTTCTTTCTCTTCCTCGATTTTGCATCAGTTTTGTTGCTTCTTCGGATTTGGTGACTATGGAGTGATTAATTGAATATTGTTTGGTTGGAATTTGAGATTAATTAAGTTTAATTAGCTTCTTGCTGCTGTGGGGAGTGGATGTAATTGGAATGATTGAAGTTGTTGATTTTAGAATTTCGGATTTAATTGAGTTGTTGATTTAATTGAATTTCGGATTCTGGCTTGAAATTTGTGAATTTTTTCAGGCTAATTTGACATGATTATAGAAGGAGAGGGGCGCTCTATTGAAGGCCATCTCAGAAAACCAGGTTTGAAAATCATATTTTGTTGTTGGTGTTCTCTTTGGTTATATGTTTTAGACTTCAAGTTATGACATGACATTAACTTTATATTGCATTTGCATGCTTAAAAACTCTGTACCAGCAAATCAATACCCCAATATTTCCAACGAGGCTTCCAAATTGGGCGTAGTATGGAGAGCTTATGCAAGCTACCTATACTATAGCTTCTCTAACAGCTTCGTTGAATATGGACCCTAATGAAACCGCCAGAAATTATAGAACCAAGGTAAATTTCTTAAATTTTGTTTTTTGTTATTAATTTGGGGTTATTTCTGTTGTAAATTTCAACAGTTTGATTGTCTATGTCTTCGTGGCAGCTCTGCACAGATCTAGAAAGTAGAAGTTTCCAAATCAATAATTGTGAGTATTTTACAATTCCAATCGCAATTTACCCTTCCATTCTTTATTTAATTTTCAATTTGATTTCAATTTTCTAATTGATTAATTCAAGTAAAAGGGGATATGATAATGGTCCAATTGCGTGATCCTTTCAAAAGTTTCTGATTGATTAATTTCCCCCTTTTATTTGGATATGCAATCTGATTCTTTGGTTTGCATTTCAGTTTTGTTTTTGAAATAAAGAGTGTTTTTTTGGAGTTTAATTTATGTTTTTGACTTCTTATTGTGGAATTTTGTGTGTGAAGATGGTGGTGGGTGCAAAGCGGAGAGTTGAAGAGTTGGAGGATGACTCTCATGCAAGTCGTAAGCATATTAAGACAAGGGATCTCCAATCAGTTCATCAATCTGTAGATAGAATGTCTGGTACGACATAGGTGAATAATGCTGTCTTAATGTGATAGAATCGACCTGCATTCCTTTTTTTTTATAATCAAATGCGATTCATAGTCTTCATTGCCAGTCACTCTTTCGTTTACATTTCTGAATTTTAGAGGGGAGAGAATTTGTTCGTTCAGCCGAGCCGGAATTTCCACATTGAGCTAGGAGAGCGTGAGAACGTTGTAGGTCTCTCTCCCCCTCTTTCTC
Organism: Spinacia oleracea; assembly: GCF_020520425.1. NCBI lineage: Eukaryota > Viridiplantae > Streptophyta > Magnoliopsida > Caryophyllales > Amaranthaceae > Spinacia > Spinacia oleracea. The sequence goes on from NC_079490.1 coordinate 10,335,885, forward strand.
TTCATCCTTGATTTTGCATCAATTTTGTTTTTTCTTCGGATTATGGGTTTTATTTATTTGGTCATATGCAATTATCCCCTTTGTATTTCATTGTTTAAATTAAATTAATGAATAAAACCACCAAACTATAAAATTTGCTGTTTTTTCAGGGTAAAAATGTCGTCTTCTTCATCATTGATGTCTCCTACCCCGGAGAATCGCATTGTTGTATGTTTCTTCGCACCTTTTTCTTTCTATTTTTAGAAACTCTTGCGTAAGCTGTATATAACTAGAGTTTGCAATATCTGCAAATACCGGGAAAGTAAATTTAATGTTTTTTTTTTTTTTTTTTTTCTGTATTAGGATTTCTTATTAGGTGTTGATAATTTAATTATTATGGATTTGCAGCATCAACAAGAACTTATTGAGCAAGTTCATTTTATTGGGATTTTTTTTTCTTTCTCAGTTTCTCTGTGTTGGGATTTGCCGGTGGCAAATTAAAGGTTTGATTTACTCTTTGTGAACTGAGTTCCGGGGTTTGTATTTGTATTTTCTTCTTGCGAAGTTGAAAACTAGGAGAATTGGCTGAAGCTTCAAAATTTTGAAGGCATCTTTGTTGTTGAAGATATAAGATTGTATCAAATTACCGAGTATATTTTAATGCTAGACTGCAAGTTCATTTTATTAGCAAAGTCAAATTTTGTTGTATATGAACATTTTTTATTACTTTTTTAGGTGATTTAATGTAATATAATAGAGATACAATATTTAGTTTTTAAATATCCGCACGCATTGCGTGCATATAAGACTAGTATTTTTAATAAGATAACTAGTGTGTGGCCCGGGCGATGCCCCGGTTGCTACATTGAATAACTAAAGTTTTAGATTTTTCTTGAGCTCATAATTGACCAAAATACTTGTGTTCTATAGAATGCAAAATATCTGTTAAGTTCGTCAAACACAGACATGCTAAGTCATTTTTCATGGCAAGTAAGTTTTCAATCATATCATCTTACAATTTGTATAATTTGTTTTCTCGTGGAACTAAGTGCGTCAAATTAATAAACACCAAATTAAATACTTCCTCCATTCTTTATTAAATGACACAATTTTTTTGTCACGTTTGCCAATGCAATATTTCAACCATTAATACCTTTTATTATCAATGGTTAAAAATTATAAAAATTTGATATGATAAAACTATAGGATGAGACGATTATAACAAGACCCCACATGACTATATTTTTTGTTAAGTATAAATCACAATTGATGGTCAAAGTATATTATATGAATAGTGTCAAAAGTACAATTGTGTCATTTAAAAAAGAATGGAGGAAGTATATATGCAACTATGTAAGGCAATCCTATAGTTGATTCTTATGAGACTTAAGGCAATCCTATAGTTGATTTTTATGAGACTTAAGACATTGTGTTTCTTCATGCTTGTCATAATGCTTTAATTTTTTTTTTCTTTTCAAAATAGTCCATAGACATTAAAAAGTCACATAAAAATTTATTTGTTTTAGACTTTATGTGAACATTTATTTATAAATTAATGTGAAGAGATAAACCACAAAAGGTGTAAATTAATGTCAAGTAACACAAAAAATAAGAATAAGAATAATTTATATTATCAAACCCTAAAAATACGAAATTAGGGGAAAAATCAAGAATTGACTGAAAGCAAACCCTAAAAATACGAAATTAGGGAAAAACAAATACAAAAAGTTAGAAAACTATACCTCCTCAATTTCGAAGGCGGCTGAGTTCGAAGGCTGAGGTCGAAGGCCAGATGCTTGGAGAGAAAGAGTCGAGCAAATTTTCACAAAAACCAAGACGAATTGTCACCCAATTTCAACAATTACTTGCAAAAAACCCAAAAAAAACCACGAATTAGAGAAAACTTAGAACAAAAAAGGGGGGATTCAGAAAAAAGCGTCGAAATGGGAGTTACCTGGGGAAGAAACCGCGGCGAGAAAACGGGGGAGAATTCACGAAAAGGACCTCAGAATTGGGGGAAGTCTGGCTTATCTGGGTATAAGCAAAGAGAAAGAGAGAGAGCATACCACAGCTGTAGCATCGTGCAAGACAGAAGTAATTGTCCATTCACCATTTCTCTAAATCAAAAAGAACCCCAAAAAGGGAAATCGTCAGAAATGCAAGAAATTTCTGAGAGACAAATCATCGAACAGTTTATGTGCATAGAAAAAGGCAGAGAAAAACAATAAAACAATAAAAAATTAACAAGGGTCAAAGAGAATATACAGAATCGGAGTCGAGGAGAGAGAGACAACGGGGGCAGCGAGGGGTGCCGAGGCCAGGATTAATGGTGGGATCATGGTGATACACATTTCCAGTTCGAAGCTTCTCCTCGTACACTTCTCGGGTTCCCATTTTTTACGTCTCCCCTTTCAAATTTCTTGAAGCGAAAGATAAGATGTAAAATTGAGTGTGGTGGAGTGAAGGAACTGCGGGGATGACGATGGGAGGGGGTAGGGCAGCGACAGAATTCAAGGTGGTGGTTCAGGCGGAGAAAGAAGGGATTTAGGAGAGAGAAAGAGAGCAGATGAAGAAGAAGAAGAATGAGGAGGTGAGAGAGTACGCAGGGAAAGCTGAGGGAAGAAGAGGGAGTATGAGCGTCCTTAGGTTTGAGATCCGAAATGTTTTTCTTAATTAGTTTTGCAGCGAAATTTTTTTATTGCAGCGGGCTTTTATCTGTACGCTGCAAAATAAATGGGCTATTGCAGGGGGCTTTTACTTTGTACGCTGCAAAAAACTCTCTAGCTGCGGGCAATTAATTTGTACGCTGCAACAACCCTTTATAAAGTTTGACCCGCGTTGACCTACTGGTTGTTGAAGCGTATTATTACATGTACGCTGCAACAAGGGGGTTGCAACAGGGGTTTTTTCTACTAGTGGATGGTAATGAGAATTATCATCCACACTTGAGGTCTGGTGTTCGAACCTCATCGTATTGATTTTTGGTTGTCTATTTTATACATTTACTTCAAATATGTTCAATCGTATTTATAAATACCAAGTTTAAGTGACAATTAGTTTTTAGGCCGGACGATGTCTCGGGATACTACATTAATAACATTTACATTTACGTATATTTTTTCCTTTTGCAATGATATCATGAAACATGTAATAATTTAGTGGTAAATGCATAATTGTTTAAACTCAAGGTCAGGGGTTCAAACCTTAAGGAAACCATGTTTAACATTTCTTTTAATTAATATAAGATTACATGGAGCAAACGACCCATAAACAGAGCGTCACATGTCACGTATATTTTCTTATACATGTCTTTTAATATATAATACAGATATAGATAAAATTGAATATATACAGTTAAGTGAAAATAAGTCCAGCTTAACAACATAAAAGGAAAAATCAAATCAAATTCACATGAAAGATACGTACATAGACCCTAATAGTCTTATAAAATAACAGCAAATACTAGTAGGGTCCATGTGAAAAAAGAAATTTATAAAATAACAGCGAAGATTTTCATAAGAAAAGTACACCACTTAATAAAATACGACGATAACAATAAAAATATACTCCCCTATCCCTAAATGTTCTTTACATATTTCTGTTTTAGTGTCCCAAAATGTTCTTTATGTTGGGGAATCTTTCCTTTTATATTATTACATAAATACCTTAATATTCTACCTTTGTGTCTAAGAATTAATTTAACCAATTAAATTTATTGGGCCATTTAATCAATCTCTCACACATGCATTCTAATAGGGACGTACATTAAATCTTTTACATTTTTCGATGTCATATTTTTGATAAAAGTGTAAATATTATAGATAAACATAAATTGACTTATTTTTTTAAAAGAATAGAAAACTCTCAATTCACATTAATTAATCGTTAAATTACATGATTAATAACAAATGTAAAGAACAAAAGAACACAAAGCGTTAAGAACAAAAAGGAACAAGGGCGCTTCTCTCCTCTCTCCCTCTTTTCTCTTTCTTTTTAGGGTTTACAAAAATTAGGTTTTAGGGCGGAAATAGCCAATTTTCTTCGGAAATTTGGTTATTTCCGCCCCTTTCTCTTTCAATTCTGTTGTGTTTTTGCGTTAGATCTCAATAAAATTACATAGATAGATTCAGTGTAGTAAGTACCCCTATGGTGGGTTTGATTGTTTCAGTGTAGTAAGTACCCCTATGGTGGGTTTGTTTTTAGTTAAGTTTTGTGTGTTTAGTTTAATTCAGGTTGTTTCTTTGGTAAAGATTTATGCGGGATTGAATAGGATGTCAATCTTTCGACTACAATCACACGAATCAGATGGAAATCATACTTGTCACGGCTACAACAGATCTATAGATCCCCTCGTCAATGAAGGTTGTAAATCACAGCGATATAAAAGAGGGTGTACATAATGTTTGATATACTACGATCGTAGCTATGGTGAAAGAAAGTTTTTATTTGATTCGAATGTTATGTATTTGTTAGATTTAAATCTTTATTTAGATGTTGTATCACTTTTTATCAATGAATTAATTTGTTTATTAAAAAAAAAAAAACAAAAAGGAACAGAGGAACTATCTTTTAATAAAATATTGTCGATTATAGAAAGTACATTACTTAATAAAAATAGGGAGGGAGTAAATGTTTTTGGACCATGTAGAAAAAATTGTTGAGCAAATATAAACATTTGAGCTCGTTTTTCCCGGACATGATAACTGATATCATCATATCAATGGCTAAACTAACAAATTGACTGGAGTATTAATTATTATACCTAATTTGACAGTTGATTTAGCTTAATTATACTCTTTTAACAACAAAAGAAAAAGAAAAGTCAATCCTTTTCGTTCCATCCCTTTATCTTTAATTGGAATAGAAGGAACGAGGGGTTTAGTCACGGCCATTCGCAACGCCTTAGAATTTCACAAAAGATCATACAAGTGTATGATACATTGTACATTTGTACACCTTTAGGGTTTAGACACGTACAAACATACTACCTCTGTTCCTTAAAGTTCCTTAAGTCTTGGAATATGTGTTCAAAGTATGAAAATTTTGATCGTAAATTCTCACGGTTGTTATATATACTAAACGTTATCATGTGATCTTGTTAGATTGGTATCGTTATTTATTTTAAGAATATTAAAATTTTGTAATTTTGTTCTCATACGGAATTGGATATATAAGTGGTTAAATATTACATTTGAGTCCGTGTAAATAGTAAGGGTAAAGAACATTAAGGAATGAAGGTAGTACAATGCACTGAATCATATACTCTTTTGAGGGCCTGAGGCGTTGACAAGTTAGTTCACACATTTGCATGAAACGCCACGAGTTGTTTTAACCGGTTATATAATAGAAAAGTGAAGGTTGTTTCAGTGAATCCGGCATGGTTTCCGGATATTCCGGCGTGATACGCACTACATTTAAGGTTATTGTTTTGTTATTATTAATAGAGTAATGATATTAAATCTAACAATACTCGATAAGATCGAGGGGGAAAGTACATTTTTCATTAAATATAATAATTTATAATAATTTAACATCATGTAAAGAATGTGGAGTATTTTGTAAATGAAATTAAACTAGGTTAATTTCAAAAGATTTTAGTACCATGATTAGAAGATACCTAATAAAAAGAATGCAAATACAAGAGTAAATAGAAAAGTATATCTCCGCTTTAACAAATGTACATTTTTATGCCTAACATAAAGAGTAGTGTTGTAGATAAAATCCGATCTCACATATAAAATGGTAATATATTATATTCGTTGCTATCATACACTCGCTCGTACTTAACTAGGATCATTATTAATTATATAATCCGAGTTATATACTTAAGAGGATATGAGTTCGCCACAATTAACATAAAGAAGTAAACACAATGAGTCAATGAGGGTATTTGGTTAAGAGGGTTTTTAAGTAAAAAATAGAGCATGGCCGTTTGAGGAAAATTCGATGTTTTAATTGGGTCAAACCTCTAATGTAACACTTTTTTAAAGTGTTTGGTTGATAGAGTTGAGAAAGAGGTTTGGTGAAATAGGCTAATTTTAAACGAAAATGATAAAGGTCGCAACATGCGACCTTTAAGCCGTGTCACAATGATGACATGGCATGCTTATGTGTCATGATTTAAATTGGAAACTAAAATATTTAACTTATATAATGTATTATACATGTTAAGAAAAAAGGTAGGAAAATCTTAATATTCTATTTTGTTTCTTTTTTTTATATCAACTACCTTATTTACAATTTTTCATAGTAAAAATATCGCATTGATAGTAAAAATATTGTGACGAAGCATAGTCTATGTGGCGCCTATATGTATCAATTAAACTCCGACACGTAAGATTGCGACAACTAAATGTTGTCGCAACTTGCGACCTTTATCATCACCCAATTTTAAAACAAGCTATGGAGTATTAAAATAAGCTTTTTAGTGAGAGAGGTTTGTAGTATTAAGCGAAACCACTGCTCTATCCTACTGTTATTCATATTTACTACTCTTTACTAAGATTTACGGGAGTATATATTAAAAAATCCTAATAATAAATTATGTCAATGTCGTCTTTACTAATTATTTTATATAATAAAATAACTAGCAGTTAACAACACTACAGAAAGACCTGTAACTAATAAAATTAGCAAATCAAACGCATTGATACATGCAAGTAGAGATGGCCAGTGGCCGGACCGGGTCTAATCCAACCCACCATGACACATCGAAGACACATCAAGCCCCAAAACTTGACTAAATCCATTGGACCAACTTAACCCTCACAACCCACCACAACCCATGTAACCCACAATCTATCACGTTATGTGTCCAATTTTTCCAACAAAGCCCACAACCCAACCCGGCCACCTCACCCCTGACTCCCGTGTGTCGATTGTGTGTCAACTAACACCCAACCCGCTTCATTGACCAATCTCTAAATATACTAAAATGGTAGCCACCACAACAAATAGATTATCCACCCTTTAAAATAAAAGACTAATCTTGGCCGTTAATTTTGTTGACTTTAAACATGTTCAAAAGCAGTTAGAAAATAAAATTTACAGTAAAAAATCCACAGTCTTTCTCTATTTCTTTCCCTCTCCCCTTTAGCCCCTAATCCTAATAAACACCTTTCATTATTATTTACAAGTTACCCGTTTCTTTGCAATTCATTTGATAGTATCATGGAAAATATAAATGTTTTAGTTAAGAAATTTCATCGTTATTTTTGTTGATAAAGAAGAAATATATTTAATTTCATTTACATTGGGAATGAAGATTTCCTATAAATGATATTGCCGAAAAATTGAACATGGAGTTTAAGGAAGAGAGAGTCGGAGAGATTAGAGATTGAGTACTACTAGAAGTCCAGAAATATATTGAGTAGATTGTGACATTAGAGTAGATCGAGATATATTTATTCATTTAATTATTTAAATTTTGTGAATAACTGTTTTTAAGTTTTTTTAATTTGTTTAAGTCAATGAAACGAACGGACTAGATTAGTCTTATATATTGGAGGGTTGAGATTCAATTGATTATAGTGACTACCATTTTTACATAGCTATTGTAAAATTATCCATATAAGAAATCAACAATTAAGGGCTAACTGCTAATCGCAAAAGTGTTAATTGCAAAATATGCCCAAACATGGCCAATGTTTTGTAGCTAAGCTTAGTGGTAAACCGTGATTAGTTACAAGTTGAGACTAATAAAAACTAGACGAAATGTGTGGTCAACCAAACTTTTCCAATAACTCGTTTAAAAAATAAAGATAAAAAGGACTCAAGTGTGTCAATACCTTCAAAGTGACGCAAGCGATGACAAAACCACTAAAAAGCAGGAAAATGATATGTGCATACGTGGAAGCCCCTTATTGGGTAGTCAACACGTGTCTAGGCTGCGGTCAGCTAAGTGCTTGTCACCCAAGTAATGTCGGCTCAGCTGTCGATGCAGTGTATTTGGGAAATATCGCAAATATCAGGATTTTGGAAGTTTTTCCTAATCGCGACAAAAGCAAAACTTGTTGTTGTTGCAGCGATTCACTGTGTAATTAACGGTGATAAAATTCAATACATTTAATTACAAATTTTTCTTTAAATCTACATTTTCTATGAGTTACAATTCTCTCCATTTCTTTTTATCTATTCTATATTCTTCTATCATAAGATGATATTAGCTCCGTTTTATAATTATCTTTACGGTTACTATTTATACAAATATTAAAATAAAGTAGAAAATTTGGTTTAATATAATAAAACATGGATACAGTAAGAAATATATGTGAAAAGGTGGGCGAGTGTAAGAAAAAAAATGAATAAAGTAAGAGAAAGTGAATAGGAAATTGTGAACATTGTGAGTTAAGAAGGAAAATGTAGTAAATTTTCATTTCCAAAAATAGAATAAAGCAAAGTGTAAATAACATTATAAAAACGGATTAAATATGAAATTGTAAAGATCATTTTGAAACAGATACTAAAAAGGAAATTATAGCATCACTTAGCAAGTCATGAAAGAATTTCCAATTCTCAATTTTCCACCTTCGTACATTTACAATCGTTGATTAATTGATTTTATACTCGCTTAAACAACTACTTGTAAAATTTTAAGATATACAAAGTAGATTATAACGCATAATGTTCTGACTACCCTGAAATATTTTGTCAATACGCTAATACTCATTTCTTTATACTAAAAACTTTTTCTTACTAATTAGAATTTGAATTGAAACTCGTGTTATGTTCCACCAAGGCTCTGTTTAGTCCAATTTATAGTATATATATATCCAGTTAAAAAATTTTGATTTCTCCAAATACGACATAAGAAGGTAAATGGTGTACTCATATTCTGTTCATCTGAGGCTCTGTTTAGTCCAAATAAATTTAACTGAAATTAACTTACCTGAACTTATATTTTCCGACAAAACTTATTTATAAGAAAAAAAATTGAATTATCAGAACTTATATGAACTTCTGCAAAATTATATTAATGTCTTTGAACTTATTTTTGTTGAAATAAGTAAAAATAAGTTGAAACAAACAGACTCTAAATTTAACACAAAGACATACACGGAGTATTATAAACTTCAACAATAGCGCAAAATACGAGTCTCTAATCTCTCCACCTAATCTTTATACATCCAGTTATACCATACACAAACATATATTTCTAGTCGACTAGCAATAATTTCAACTCAAGATATTTGTGATACAATTTTTTATTCAAACCGATTATATTATACATAAACCGATATTTCTCGTCGACTAACAATTTAGAGTCAGACTGTTTGGAACAGTAAATCCATGTATTAGTAAATTACTGTATAGTTTTGTAGTCCAACAAAATGATAGTGAGAGCAAAGTAATTAAAATTTCAACTCAAGGTAGTGCTCCAAACACGTGCGAATTAAAAAAAAACAGAAAAAACACGGCTCACACAACACACAAACAACGCACAGCCACCTCATCTACTCATCTCTATCTTTCCCCTTCCTCTATAAAAGGGGACTGAGGTCCTCTGTCTTAAGGCTCGTGTTTTGAGCAGCTTACTCTTCGGGATCATCAAACAAAAACGAAGCAACAACAAGAATAAAAAAAAAAAAAAACAAAGAGAGAGAAAACCCTAGAAAATCAAATCAAATCAAAAGGGGGAAAAATCCAGCAAATCCAACAAATTCAGATTCAAATTTCAACTGTTTTATCACTTCGATTTCTGAACTTGAGTGAAGAAATGATGAGTGACGAATTGGTTTTGCCTCCCGGATTCCGATTCCACCCAACTGATGAGGAATTAGTGGTTCATTATTTGTGTCGAAAGTGCGCTTCTCAACGGATTTCTGTTCCTATTATTGCTGAAATTGATCTCTACAAATTCGACCCTTGGCAACTACCTGGTAATTTTTCTCATTTTTTCGATTTTAATTGGTTCAGAACTTCAGATATCGTATGAGTGTATGACTGGTTATTAACTGGAGTTCGGGAGTCGATTTTTGGAGTGATTGATTTTTTTGGGGGAAATTTGTTCATTTGAGTGAGATTAATTTTATTTTCCCCAAAAATAAACTGGATTTAATCAATTTAAAAATGGTTTTATATTAAAATGAATAAAAATCTACTGAATTTTAATTATTTTTTTGTTAAAAAGTGAAATCGGCTAAAGTTTAGGATATTTATGGATGAACAGGAATGGCTTTGTACGGTGAAAAGGAGTGGTATTTCTTTTCTCCAAGGGACCGGAAATATCCAAACGGGTCAAGGCCGAATCGGGCAGCTGGAACCGGGTATTGGAAAGCAACCGGGGCGGATAAACCGATTGGAAAACCGAAAACTCTTGGAATTAAAAAGGCTTTGGTATTCTATGCCGGAAAAGCCCCTAAGGGTGTCAAGACTAATTGGATAATGCACGAATATCGCCTCGCTAATGTTGATCGCTCCGCCGGAAAGAGAACCAATCTTAGGGTAAATTTCATTTTAACCCTTTGTTAATTTAATTTAATTGCTTTCAAGTTCATGAAAATTTACTCTTGCTATTTGTTACGGAGTAGTAATTTCAATACAACAATTTTGACCCTTTTGTAGAGTTAAGGGTAAAATGGGTAGAATTGAATTAATAAAGGGTAATTTGGTCATTAACTAAATTGGTAATGAATAATGATACTAGGTGTCAAAATCTGTATGGATTATATTTTTTACTTAATAAAAAATATATAGGATTATGAATTCATGTGATTCACTAGACTTTTCTAGTGCTACATTATGGACCACCCATATGAAGACAAACATAGTCTAAAATATGGACCTTCCTAGAAGCTCTTGTATAATTTGGCATTTTTCAATAGTATATATATTTTGTTTATTTGTGATTTTTAATTGCATAATTTTAGTAACATAATATTAAACCTTTGAAACTTGTACTAAAAAAGTAGTAACATTAATTGTATGAAACTTTTGAAATAATGCTTAATTGATTCATCTACAAAACAAGAGATAAGATAAGGCTTGTCTATACCAACTTTGTTCCTAACATAGTAACGTGCCATTTTATTTTCCCGTGGTCTAGTAACTTACATTAGTCAATTATCGATGATTTCGATATATAAACATGTTATGTCAAAGAGTCGGGCTATTTGGCTATATATTACCCACCTAACGCGGGTAAAATGAGATAAAGATGTCATGTTTTTTTTGAGGTTGATATGTCATTCTTAGTTGTCGCTCGGAGTACATTTAATATTAGCTTGAGTTTGTAGTTGTAACTTGTACGGTTTGGACTTAAGCACTAATTAACGGATGTTAACATCTTATGATCAACTCTTAAGCAACATTAATAATGAGCTTAATAAGTCAATAATTGGATTAGCTTAACGACGTGTCGATAAATGACGGGCCGAATCAATAATTAACATTTTTTAATTCCGCTATTTCAGCTTGATGATTGGGTGTTATGCCGTATCTACAACAAGAAAGGGGTCATTGAGAAGGACTTCATTGATCAAAAGCCCAAGCCCATGTCTATGCCTACTTCCATTACACAGTATCCCGAATTCGAGGATCAAAAGCCCGTGATTTCAACACTCGGACAAACCGGGCCCATGGGCTACAACATGACGACTACATCGCCGATACCTCAGCCGAAGAACGACCTGATGCACTTCGACACTTCGGACTCCGTTCCTCGTTGCCACACGGACACGAGCGGGTCTAACCACGTAGCCTCGCCCGAGTTTATGTGTGATAAGGAGGTCCAAAGTGATCCTAAATGGAATGAACTAGAGAAGAACCTTGATTTCCCTTCATTCAATTACATGGAACCATTTCCTGATGACCCGTTCACCTCAACGGCCCAATTCCATAATGACCAGATGGGCAATTATCAGGACATATTCATGCTTCTTCGGTAAAGCAGTAAGCTAGCCCGCCCCACCCCGCCCCAGCCCAGCCCAGCACAGCCCAGCCCGGCATGTTTCAGTGACAAGAAACTGTAAGGAAATGATGCTAGACCGGCCCGGCCCGGCATGTTCCAATGACAAGAAGCTCATAAGGAAAGGATGCTAGACTTGCTAGTGTATGTAATGGTAGGATGCTGATGAAGAATAGTATTTAGAAGGATGAGAAATTAGTCCTTTAGTAAATTCATTCTTAAGATTCAGCATGTTAATATGTAGTCACCTCTAGGATTATAGTAGATTTTAGGGGCGTTTTTAGCACAATTTTTGTTCATCAAAAATATTGCGGGAAATTTCATTATTTGGAATCCAGTTATTTAGCCTGAGACGTATATAATGTTCTATTTTTTTGGGATGGCAAAGATTAGGCAATTTTATGTTCATATAATCCTTGTGTTTGTATCTTGAGAACAACGAATACATGGACAAAAATTGGTTTGTCGATGAAGATTTGTTGTAATTCATGCTCTGGTAGTCACTAGACTCACTACCTTGTTGTAAGAACTTGGACAATGGTTCTTGACAAAAGAACTACAACACCTTAACAATATACTCCCTCTGTATTTATTTAAGGGATACACTTGCCTTTTCCGGCCGTATTTATTTAAGAGATATATTTGCCATTTTTAGTAACTTATCAACCCCACCATCTAATTAAATAATCTATCTACACCCCACCCCCACCCTCCATCCCCTAAAATGACATGGTCCCCACTTGTTTTAATTATTAAAATATCTACCCAACCCCACTTGTTTTATTACTTTATTTCATTCAATTCTTCTTCTTAATACCCGTGCCCGGCCAAGTGTATCCCTTAAATAAATACGGAGGGAGTAGCATAATCTTTGACCATATCAATTTCAGTTATTTCCGTGTTAATCGATTATACAAAATCTCGTATGTTCAAGAATTCTTGGAGTTTTTAGTAAAAAATAGGAAATCGACAATAACAGAAACGATCAATACACATTAATACGTTATATTCCTTTTTTTAAGCACATAAGTAATATTATTAAACAAAAGCGGAACAAAATTTGTACAAGCACCCTAGGCCTTCAACAACCTACAAGCCTAAACCTTTAAAAAAAAAAAAAAGCACCTAGACAAATACTTGCTCATGTTAGGGTATCGGTTTACTTTAGCCTTGTGTTTTATTTTCCGTACTAGTTTTATTTTCCACATTCGTAATATTCTTTGAATCTCGAGTAACTTAAAGATTAGATGCCTCACACTAGGAATTGGAATAGGAAAGATTCCTTCCTTAGAAGAGTTTCTAAAATGATAAGATAAGCATGATAGTCAATTTAAAGGACTCCAGCAGACTTCCTGGTCACTGATCACGATCTAGTAATTATAGATAACTATGATGAACAATAATTTATATTTCCGAAAAGAGATGAGGGTCCGTTTGTTTTAACTTATTTCAGCAAATTTTAGTTTAGATAAGTTTAGATAAGTTAATATAAGTACAACTTAGCAAAAGTAAATATTTTTAGATAATTTTATACATAAATACATTTTTTTCGACATAAATATATTTATATAAGTCTAAAATCAAATTCAGTTGAACCATACAGAGTCAGAGAACACCAAACTATGACGAAACATGGGAGTTCTTATCCCTTTCTTCCCACTTTAATTGACTGGATCACAAAATTTACAATGACGGCTTTGGATATTTAGAAGGGAGTTCTCATTGGCTACCACAGCTTTATAATGGGGCCCACTTCAATGATTTTGCGGTTTAGAACCAATAGCAAGTCTTAATCCACGTCTTATGTTGTTGTATGGTTGGTGTCAATTTCGCTTTGGGACATTCTTTTATAATCCCATTTACCTTTTTTTTTTGTTCTATGCAAGGATCAAATTTATATTCCGTACAAAAATCATTCAAATAATTAAGGGCTTGTTCGACTCAATTGCATCACTTGCATATTCTAGAAGTAGTTGTTCTATCGGTTATTACTCCAATTGTTGCAGAGTTTGGAATAGAGGATATAATTTGTTTGTTTTAAGTGTTTTAACTTGTTTTGACTTATTTTACCAAAAATAAATATAAATAGAAAAAGGTAAATTTTATCATACAAGTTACGTACACACAAAAGGAAGTTCAGTTAAATTCAGATAAATACGGACACCTGTGTTGAACCAAATTTAACTGAACAACACTAAACCTTAGTAACCAACTAACCATTGTTGTTATCGGATATTTTGTTAATAGGAGGAATTGAGAGTGTTCTCGAATATAACAACTTTAAATTCATCCTAATCATTTGACGGAATTATCATTGGTATTAGGATAGTAATATTGCATCCTTACAAGATTGTTCAACTTTGTATTTCACCATCCTCTTTACTTTATTACGTACCCCGCACGTTAGATGATAACTCTATGAAATTTATCAACAATGACAGAGTCATAAATTTGATATTGGGGGACGAGAAAAAAATGAAATCAAAAGAGAAAGAATATAGTTATATAGTACGGAGTAGTAATAAGATTCAAACCTTGACCAAAGACTACAAAAATCACAAATTAGAAGGTGCACTCACCGTATGTAGCTCTGCGTGAAACCAGATTAAAAGCACATTTTTTACGGTTTAAAGCACATTTTTCCAATTTAAATACATAACCATCGAGGCAAGAAATATCAATCATCAATCAATCATCAATCATCAATCAATCAATACTATATACTAAAAGACTCACCGGGAATGACACATGTCATCTCCTGGTGTGTCCTTAGATTTTTTCTTTTTTCTAAAATAAAACTTAAAATAAAGAATCTTTTAAAATATATAATTTCTGATTTTTTTTCTTATTTTTTATTCCATAATTACGATTTTATGTGTATTATAGTAAGAATCTAACATAATATATTAATACTAATTTGAAAAATATATGTCAGCAATGGAAAAATCACAAAGTTTATGATATTATTGTTTTTATAATATACATAGTAAGTTGCTACTCCGTAATAGCAAGATAGTATATTGATTTTCAAAAACCTTTTTCAAAAAAAATTAATTATACTCTTAGCCTACATTCAATACTTTTAAAAAATAAAATGTGTAATTATATGTCCATACCCAAACAAGTATTTTTATTATTATTTTCTTCCATCTTATGTAGCGGGTACGGGTATGTTTAAATTATGGATATCATTCAATTTTAAAAGAAACGGTTACCTGATAAAGACATGATAAGTTTTTTTTTCCCAACTAAAAGATTTTTTGTCGAAACCCTAATCACCTAAGATTGCACTAATCACTTTATAATTCGAATAAATAATAATTTTCTCTAATTTTCCAACAACCCATGATAAAATTTGATATGATTTTATTTTATTAAAAAAATGTTAAAAATAAATTAGTTAGAATAGAGAAAAAAAATATTTAGTCTCATTCATGCGTTGCACGGGATCTAACCTAGTTTAGTGTTATATATCGGTTTTTATTATTAATCCTAGGGGATAACTCCCACATTCCTCTGTCTCCGCCTGCGCTAATCAATTAACCTTTAATAAAGTAAAACTTTCTTTTTTCATACATTTTTCATATGTAAATAAATCTTTTTCACACATAAGTTTAGATAAGATAAAATATTTTAGATAATTTTAGATAATATAATTTTAGATATAATAAATCGAATATAATGGAGCATAAACTAGCAACATTTAGGATGATAACTAGTTTTAGGCCCGGACGATGCCCCGGGTTACTACATTAATAACATTCACAATTACTTATATTTTTGATAACATAAAACATATAATAGCTTAGTGGTAAAAGTTTCATCCTTTAAACTCAAGGTTAGGGGTTCAAACCTTACGCAAACAATGTTTGAATATTTTTTTTATGTATATGAAGATTACATGGAAGAAACGAACCATAAACATAGCACCACGTGTCACGTATACTTTTTTTTAAACGCCTTTTAATATATAGTATAGATATCACAAGAGCCGAGTAATGTGCAAATAAATGTGGATGCAATAACATGACACCTTGACTAGAAATGTACTGTAGTAAATTTTACGCAACAATTCATGTATGTCGACGAATAATGGCAAAATTGGGAAACACCCACAACCTGTTGGCTTGCGTTGGGCCAACTTGAACTTATGTTTTAGTCCAAACTCCAAACATGTCACAACTCACAACTTCCACTATCAGAGATTTAATAGAGGACCATGATGCATACGTATTTGGATTTTGCCCCTCTTTTTCAACAAAATAAATTGATGCATATGTATTTGATCTATACGAGTAATGCGACAATATATATTAAACACTTGATTTTTCGCGATCTTTATTACTCCTTCCGTTCTTGAATATTAGTCTTTTTTGAAATCTTGTCACTATTCACAATTGAAGAGAATCTTCTAATTTCTTATGTATCTCAAAATATATAGTTGTGGAATCTTGTTTTGTTCGTCTCAGTGTGTAGTTTAACAATATCAAATTTATATTTTTTTAACGTACGTATTTGGAGATATTTATGTTTAAATATTGAGTTGAAAAAGTCAAAATGAGACTAATACTTAAGAACAGAGGGAGTATTGTATTTACCTAAAATATGTGCCTCATTCGTTTTTTCAACATTGCATCATGTTGACTTTTATACTCCCCATCATATGATTTCTTTTTTAATTTTTCTTTTGACTTAAGCTTAATTTGCATAAAATTAAAAAGATTACAAACTAAAAGTACAAATCAAAACTAAACTAAGGCCATAGAAGACCCTTACATATATTACAACCAAACAAAATAAAACTCATTAAACCTTGTAGAGGTAGCATTCTCTTCTTCTTCCGGCCCATGATTGTCGTAATAACATCGCTTACAATACCTTTGAAGTGTAAGCATGCCAAAGCATACGACACTTATGCTTTGTGATACTTTTTTAAATCCATCCATGGCAATGATTTCCTTCACAAAGGGTGAACTAAAACAGGGGTGACAGACTACTAGAGGGGTGAGAACCTATTACACAAAGGAAATGAAAAGGGAAGATAAAGACCAACACAAACAAGCAACCTCGTTGAAATTTCCTTGTGAAAATTTCCTTGTGATTCGTTCACAAGATAAACAAGTCACTAAAAGTGACTTGAAAAGCATACTATGAACCCCAAAAACATTTGGGGAGCAGCGCTAAAATATGGGTTTTTGAAAGAAGTGAAAACTAATCTCATTGCTAATCTAAAATGAGATTTAATAACAATAAATCTCATACACCAACACACAATCAGGATCCAACAACACCACACATTACTTTCACTCAAACTACCTTCCCTCATCAACCAACATGAAAACACTTTAACAGGTCCAAGACCACTAGCATAGGAAATGAAGACCTTCAAAATGACACCCAAAACTACTCCTCCTATACAATCCGAACATCACTTACGGGAGGTGAAAATGCCTCCATTTGACAACACCCCCACAACCTTCCTTGCATCCTCAAACCTCCATGATATCCAAAGTAAATGGTCACATTCCAACAACAAGCCCAATTAAATGAACACCATACAAATGGAAACCACATGCTAACCAAACACAACAACCTCATACAAAAACCTTTCAACATTCATAAAGAGAAACCAACATACTACCCTCAAAAAACAACCACACTAAACATTCTAAACTAATCAACAAGAAAAACAGAAACGAACAAGGCAAAGCAGGGGAGGTACGGACATAAGCACAAGAGGAAAAATTTAACCTAAATCTGAACCCTAAACTAACCTTTATCTTTACCGTTAATATCGGGGTGGTTCGACACTACAAGACGGCGGGAACTACCTTTACAGTCAAGGTCGGGGTGGTTTGACACTACAAGACTGCGGCGACTACCTTTACCATCCAGATCGGGGTGGTTCGACACACACAAGACGACGACGATTAGAAATGCTTGGGAAAACAAGCCACGAAATCCAACAAATAACGGACTTCCGAAAAACTACTTAAGAGCACAACCCACAAAAACAAGCGTTTACAATCCCAAAAGACACCCTAACTCTAATAGATTACATTTATCGATGGTGGCGACGACGATTTAAGCAGGGTTGGAAGAGGAGCCTAGGTTGTGAGCTTAACCCGATTTTTAAACCTCCATACCCAAAAATCACGAGCTTTGCTTGATTATTCCGGCGACAAAACACCACACCCCCGACGAGAGGAGTACGAACTAAGAGGAGGTGGAAGCAGAGCTTGGTTCATCTTTCAACCCACATGAGAGCATACGACCCTTACTAGGCTAAAGATACTGAAAAACTACTACAGAAGCGGCGCACAAGCTTGCAGGCGGCCGTTAAGGCAACGATCACCAGCGAGATTGTGGCGGCAACGGCTAGGTTTTTGAAGTTTTGAGGGTTTTCTTAGAGGAGAGGAAGTTTAGAGAGAGAAAGTTCTTATCTAATCCCGAACATATGATTCGACGCTTAATACATCGAATTAAGCATAAATAAGAAAATATATATCGATGCAAATCTAACAAGATCCCACATGATTAATTTTTTTCCTATGTTTTTATAAATTATAAAATATGATCAAAATTCATATGTAAAAGTCAAATAACGATTCGGCAATACAGAAAGGGAGGAAGTATAATTATTTTTGAAAATTCATAGGGAATCTGACAATTAAAATTTCACTTGATAATTATAATGTATGTTCATAATTATGAACGCACTGGTGTTCTATAGGTGCACATTGAGCATGAAGTACACACTTCCATAATCTAATTTGCATTTTAACACTTTTACACTAGAGTGCATGCTTCACACCATGCACCGAATAACATAATCCAAAGTAAAAAAACGTGACATCCAAATCAAAATAAATGAACATGAATAAACTAACATTTTTTTGAACACAAACCGTCAATATTGTATTAATTACTTAGGGAAAATGTACATCGGAACCATCCTCACTACGTGAGTGACAGGCTAAAGTCGTATCACCTAATCAAAGATAAACCTAAAATCACTAGCTAGGTAGCAAGGGAAGTCAGGATCGAATCCACAGGGAAACAGGCGTTCTTTCTACTATTAATCAACTAATCTAGACTATTGGGAAACAAGAGTTGGTTTGTTTGTATACTAAAACTACGACAATAATTAAACAATTAAGAAATCAGATATTAAAGAATCTAGGGCATAGGTTCACCAACGAATAACAATCCAGGATGATAAACGATTAGCAATAATCAATAACGCAATAATCAATAACGCAATTAATTAGACTAGCATGCTCTCTCGAATCAATACTAATCATAGACTTAGAATTAACGGGCTCTCGCTACGTATTAATCCTAATTCCACCTATTGACACAAGCCTAAATATCAAATTGCATCTCTCGAATCTTAACTTGATATTGCATGACTATCACAATTAAACCTGCGCAAATCTAATTGCATAGTGAAATAAACCCAATCAATAGGAATCAATCACAATACCAACAATCACAATTATTCAATCATCCCTTCATAATTATTCATGGATCCCCAAAACCCTAGAAAAGTAATTACTCACACATAATACCAATAAACAAAGCAAACATATTAATTGAAAGCATAATTGAAATTGAATAAAAGAATAAGAAACAAAGTAATACCTAAAACGAAGAACGAAGGATTAACTGAAAGTTTGAATCTTTAATTAATTAAAAGCTGAATGTTTGGAGAAATAAAAATTGAAGTTTTAAGCTAAGCAAAATAATAATACGAAGTTCGGAGAAGAAAAACGTACCAAAAACACTAAATATATATATAAGCCTCCCCTTAATCCTACGGAGTAACTAAGCAAAAGAAGACGCAATGGGGCCGAAAACCGGGCACCCGTTTCCAGAAACCGGCCGGTTTTCGGCCCAGTCAGGCGTTCCAAAAGTATCAGGTAGCAAAAACCGGAGCCACAGGTTTCCCCAAACCTGCCGGTTTCGCACCTAAGAGAGGTTTCCTTCAATTCTCAAAACCTGCCGGTTTTCGAAAACCGGGGCCACAGGTTTTGAGCTCAATTTGACGCATTTGCCTTGAGTTTGAACTTGAGGCCCATGCCCAACTCCCTTGGGCCAAGTTTGACGCTCGTGGCCCCTTTGAAGCTAGCTAGATCATCCCGCAATTCTTCAGGATCCGTGTAGTCATCCAAAAGTTATAAGAAACAGGCCTCCAAAGATCAATTATCATCAAAAATAGCACTACAACTAACAGACACTACACAACACACATTAGCACTAAAGTAGGCTCCGAAGAGCTCAAATGAGATGAAAAGTGCATACGGGACGGGGGTAAAAACTATATAAAATATGAGTGTATCAAACTCCCCCAAGCTAAAACCTTTGCTTGTCCCTAAGCAAAAAGCATCAATGAGACATAAACGATTAACTCACCCCAAAATCTATGCAAAAAGGTTGGTGATAAAACAAGAGTAAAATCAAGGCAAGCAATTATCATTACCGAAATCTCTAATCCCCACAGTCACACATCAAACCAATACAAAGCTCAAGCAAGGCTCACAAGACATACGTATAAAATCAAGATCGGGCCTCACCAAGTGAATCACTCCTCTCGTTATGTGGCGGGCTAAGCGAACCAATTGTGGCCCGTTCACTCACCTTCCCATTATGAGCATGCGTACTACCGAATGAGTAGTAGCCCCTCCCAACTCACAACACTAGTGTGTTTGAAGGTTCTCCTAAACACTCAACCTACACCGGAGTCGACTCGAAATGCGCGTATGCTCTTTGGCCCTTGATAAACGACTATTTTCAACCTATTGTTATACACACATTGCACGATGATCAAAAAGGTCTTTATATAGGCTTGTAACGTTGGCCGGGTATAAACAAGGGGTAAGGAATATTCTGGATATGTGAGTAATAAAGTCTAACTTGGGGAGCAAAAACAACCAATGATACCAAAGAAATCATCTCTGAAAACTAAATCATCAATAACCAAAACATAACCATAAGGGAGGAAGTAACCAATATATTTCGTAGTATGAACCAACTTCTACCCTTTTCATTGCTTTTCTAATACTACAAAATGAATGACATATTTTTGTTCTTTTTTTTTTCTTTTTCTCAATTTTTTTTCTTCTTTTTTTGTATATAACGACGAAAATAACCAACTAGATATGTACAAACTATAATACCCGTAACCACAAACTTTTAGGTGCCAACTAATGAATACACCTCTTTCTTTGCTAACTTCCCGAGTACATGGAAACACAACCTTGAGTAACATAGGCCTTTAAAGACAACCATCTCAACAAAATAAACCGATACTAACAAATGATAGCTCCCCCAAGCTAGACTCGGGATAAGTAACCAACGGGGCTAATAAGGGCTATTTTGTGGAGTTAAATGAAGAAAACGGTCAAGGCTAAACATGGGAAAGAAAAAGCAGGAACAAATGTATCTAAGATCGTCTGAAAGCTTCCTAAAGAATGGCCTTTCATCATGCGCAAAGTGCAAGTGTGTTAAGCATACTAATAGTCGAAAACCAAAAACCCAGATCAATGCAACACCAGGAATTAAGCACTCTGAAAAATCAAGGCTCAAGTCCTCACAGCTAACCACAATCCAGCATTATACATATGAAAAGTGGGACAAAGTTGACCTTTAACAAGAGTCAATACAACTGTAGTTCATACATCAAACAGTCAATCCAATATGCTCACCTGTCTTATCAGCTTGAATCATCAAAATACAATTTCGAACCAAAGGGGCACAGGGAATTAATTGTCTAAATCTCATTGATCAACACGTATTTTTGAATTTTTAATTTTTTGTTAAAGCAAAAATTATCAAAGCATAAACTATCCTAAAGAAGCAAGCAAACACACACACACAAAAATAATAGAAAAGAGGAATGGAAAAAACATACCAATATGTACAAGAAGCAAATACCCCCCCAAGCTAAATCGGACAATGTCCTCATTGGCTCAAAGGGGTATGGAATCATCACCAATATCATCATCATCACCATTATCATCGCCTCCCACCTGTCCACCACTCGGACCCGCACCAGAACTCCCTTGCCCACCATCATGGGCAAATCGACTCGCCAGTTGGCTCTCAAAATGATCAAACCGGCTCTCGAAGTGACTCTCAAGCCGGTCAAATCGGCCCCATAATTGACTCTGAAATTGATTGAAATGGGAAGTGAGAGCCTCTTGGTTAACCTCGAGTTGCCGGAATCTAGCATATATGATCTCTGGGTCTAGGGGGCCGGGCTCACCAGGCTGGCCTGCAGCCCGTGCTGCATCTCTAAAATAGGCTTGCTCATGTATAGGTTGCTGAACAGGAACCTGCTCAGCGGGGATGTCATAAAGATAGCTAGCCTGATCGGGGATAAAAGCTGTGAGAGCAGTATTAGGTAGTGTGAAAAGAGGCCTCCCATTAAACATCCATTGAATCTCTCCAGGCACTAGACTATGGATTAAGGGCCTAATCCACCCTTGCCTCTCCATGTAGAGAAGTGTCATGGCATTACCACCCTCAACGTGCCCAGTCTCTGGCTGAACAAAATTTGCCACACTCATAGCTAGGTGTGTGATCATGCCTCCTAACACAATGGGACGGGTGGATGACTGCTTCCCGAGAGCCTGAAAATGTAGAGCCATGTGGTGGGCTACATTGATCTTGTAAGAATTAGCTCCCCTGTACACCCGACTTCCCAAAATCATCAACTCAGTACTCCGGACATTATTAGGTTCAAATCTCCCAAAGAAAGTCAACCCGAAGAACCGTTGACCTACCCTAAGCAATGGGTGTTGGAAGGAAGTGGCATGGAGATGTTGCACATCCTCTTTTATCTCCCTTGTTAAAGCGGTCCATAATTCCAAAACATTGTAGGGAGCGGGGGGTTCCTTAGGTCCGCCTACATTCATACCATATACTCGGGCAAAATCTCTCATAGACATGCGGTAATTCTGATTGAACATTCGGAAAAAAACATGCGTAATTTCACTACCACGCCCTTTTTCGACATTGAAACTACTCAAACATTCAAGGGTGAGACGTGCATAGGTTTTTCTACCACAAATATCATACATTCTACCTATGCCAGCATGTTGAAACAGTTTTTTCAATTCTTTATCAATCCCTAACTTGTTCAGACTTTCCTTATGCAACCAACGAGTGGGATGGATGGGTTTACCTTTGAGTAGCTTAAACCGGCGTTGTTGATCGTAGGACTCGAACACCACATCCGGGTAAGTTGTGTCTTGCTCAAGCTGCACTTCGGGGGGTGGTGAAGGTGCCATACTCGTACTTGCCTCTGCCCTTGACCTTTTAGTTGGTGCCATTGATGGATTTTCAAGCTTTTTGGGTGAAATCCCTCTTTCAAGAATCTGAGTGAAAAACAAGGAATTGATACCAAGAGATGAAAGAGGGAAGAATGAGGATGATTTTGATGTAAGAAACTTGTAATTTGGTGGAGTAATGAAGGTGGTATGAGGATTTGAAGAGTTAGGGTTTTTGAGGTTTAATGGAGATTGGGAAAAAATTGAGGAGGAAGATGAGATGTGAGTTGAATGCCCGTGGAAACTGCTGCTGCTGGTTATTCTGTTTCGGCATTTTTCCAGAAAACCGGCCGGTTTCACCAAACCTGCCGGTTTTCGCGAAATTAAAAGTCCCATGACATGCGCGAAACCGGTCGGTTTCCACGAACTTGGCCCCCAGGTTTTCGCGATTTCTCTGATTTGGGTACCCATGATTCCGAAAACCGGGCGCCCAGGTTCTCACAAACCTGCCGGTTTTCGGATGTTGCAATTTCTTCTGTTCCTTGCGAAACCGGCAGGTTTCTGGGAATATGTCACCCCGGTTTTCGCTCTTTTTCCCTTCTTTTCCTTCAATAATCCCCTTGGGCGCTGAATTCTTGCTGTGCTTACGGAACCGGCAGGTTTTTATGAAACCGGCCGGTTTTCGCTAAAAATTTTCCCTTACGACCAAGCAACTCAAAAAATTTCTAAGGCATGAATATTATGCTAAGTTCGTAACCGGCAGGTTTCCACGAACCGGCCGGTTTTCCTCGCCTTCTAAAACGCCCATCATCCTTCAAATTTCTCACACTTGGTATAAAAATCTGCACATTACTCAAACGACCAAGTGGTAAAATTCCACTCTCCTCACCTCTCTAAAGCTATAGAATCTAAACTAAAAACACACGAAAGCAATAATAAACAAAATTAAAGAACATAAACTGAAAATCAAATCAAAGTAAGCAATAAAATACTGACATGCTAAACTGAATCACACACTTGATCAAAAGGTATACTACAACACACAAAATGAAATTAAAAAGCATACTACGGAAATCAATAAATGGATAATGAAATACTCATCCCCTATTAGATTGATGCAATGTCCCCATTACACAATCTCCGTTTATGCGCAGATAATCGACAGGAAAGGGATGAGAGCCACGACAGCTCATCGAATGGGGGCACCAAAGATGGTGCCATCTGGTGTCACATCGATTGCCTTGGATGAGCTATGTGGTGCGGGGAGTGACAGACCACGACCCCGATCATGAATACGGTGCCCACCGTTTACAGAACTTTTGGCCTTTTGGGTCGCAGCATCATCAACCCGTGCCTTCTTTCGAACCCATGTTAAGGGGTTCACACTCCGGTCACCTCCACCTGCAAAACAATTTGAAACATGCGCTTCCTCCGAGGAGTTATTAGAGTTAGTATGAGTCAATTCAGTATTAAAATAATCATTAGAAACATTGACTCCAAAACATGACTCTTCTACCATCGGGCTTATAGCAACTTGGGTTAAATTGAAAGTGACTTTGTCATCCCCCACATTTAAAGTCAGTTTGCCATTCTTGACATCTATAATTGCCCCCGCAGTTTGTAGGAAGGGTCGACAAAAAATAATAGAAATTTGCCTATCCTCTTCCATGTCTAAAACAACAAAATCAACAGGAATAAAAAATTTACCTACTCTAACAGGCACATCTTCTAAAACACCTAGGGGGTATTTTACAGATCTATCAGCCATTTGCAGAGTTATGTTGGTAACTTTTAAATCACCCATGTTCAACTTAGTACATACAGACAGGGGCATGACACTAACACTGGCACCTAAATCACATAAGGCTTTGTCAATAAAAAGGTTGCCAATATTACACAGGATAGAGAAACTCCCGGGGTCCTTCAACTTGGGTGGAGACTTATTTTGTAGTAAGGCACTGCACTCTTCAGTAAATGCAACAGTCTCCACCTCACTAAATGCTCTCTTCCTAGTCAAGATGTCTTTCATGTATTTAGCATATGCAGGTACTTGAGTAATTAAGTCAGTGAAAGGGACCGTTACCTGCAGATTCTTTACCACTTCTAAGAACTTACCAAACTGCTTGTCTAGCTTGTTCTTTAGCTGACGATGAGGGAAGGGAAGTTTGATAGGTGGAACTTGTATCTCAACTTTCTTCTCAACCCTTGTGTCAGCTTCCTTATCCTTGACCACCTTCTCACTTTCTCTTGGCACAACACCACTAACAGATACTTCAACCCCTTCCTCTATAGTCATAGGTGGCCCATCATACTCATATCCACTCCGCAAAGTGACAACATTTACAGACTCTCTGGTCACAGGCTGTGAAGGGAGTTGACCTTTGGGTCTCTCTGCAAGAGCAGTAGCCATTTGCGCCAACTGTTTATCCATGATCTTGTTATGAGCAGTGAGGGCATCAATTTTGGCATCCTTTTCGCTCAGAGACTTCTGCAATTCTAACATCATATTCCGCATCTCAACAAGCATGGGATCAGGCTGTGTGGGTTGAGGCTGTGGAGGAAAGCTAGGTGGTCTACTAGGCTGCGGGTTGTAGTTACTTCGCGGTTGGTAGGGCTGCTGTGGTGGTGGTTGGTAAGGTTGTTGTGGTGGTGGAAGGTGTTGAATCTGGTGGGGGTTCTGAACATTAGTACTCCTATATGATAATAGGGGGTTGTTTTTATACCCCTCGTTGTATGAGTTGGAGTACGGATTGTTCTGCTTGTAGGCCTGGAATGCATTGCATTGTTCAATAGAGCTCCTATATTCCGGTGCATAATGACCTTGCATCCCACAACTATTACAGACATTGGCCAACTGAGCACTCATTGCGGCGACACTAGCTTGTTGGGTGGCTTGGGAAGATGCGTTTTGCATATTATCCACCTTGTGATGTAGGGCAGTTAGCTGAGCAGTAAGCTGTTCAATAGAGTTCATCTCATGCTTAACACCACGATCGACAAAACCTCTAGGATTCCCATATTGGGCACTATGGATGGCTATCTCCTCAATCACCTCTAAAGCTCTAGGCACCTCCAGTTGCATAAATCTCCCACTGGCAGCTGAATCCAAAAGACACCTAGACTCATTACCCAGACCATTATAGAATTGCTGAACCAGGAACCAGTCCTCCAAACCATGGTGTGGGCACTCTCTTTGCATGTCCTTGAATCTTTCCCAAACCTCGAACAAACTCTCATCTGCTTGTTGAGAGATACCTAATATCTGTCCCCTTAGACGAGCTGTCTTCTCAGGTGGGAAATATTTAACATAGAATGCAAGGGCCAAAGAATTCCAATCGGTGATTTTCATAGTTGCGCGGTTGAGACTATTAATCCATAGCTTTGCCTTCCCACTCAATGAAAATGGAAAGAGTATCTCCATAGTCTGCTCCGGTGTTTAATTCTTCTGCTTAATGGTGGCACAATACTGAATGAAAGACTGAATATGGAGATTAGGATCTTCACCCTTTTCCCCACCGAATTGGTGTCTCTCGATCATGTTTATCAGCTGGGGTTCGATCTTGAAATTCTCGACCGCAATGGAAGGCATGATTGCCTTGGGGAGCATAGACAGACTTGGTTTAGAGTAGTCTGTAAGCCTTGACACAAGTGGGGGTGGAGGTGGTGGTGCTTGGTCACCCATCTCTGAATCTGTATGGAATAGATTGCTAATCAGATAGTCGGATTCAGAGTCAGAATAGTCTCTCAACTGTTTAACGAATCTACGCCGTCTACGAAAGGTCCGTTCAGGTTCAGGATCAAACGAAGTCAGATCGCTGGTATGGACAGTCCTGGGCATAAACAAGCAAAAACTAGAAAACAGTCGTGAGATCCGATCTCAAGGAACGGGAGTCCCTTGAGAAGTAACAAACAATAATCTAGAAAAACAATTATTAACAGAAAATAAAACCGTTTCCCCAGCAACGGCGCCAAAATTTGACAGGCTAAAGTCGTATCACCTAATCAAAGATAAACCTAAAATCACTAGCTAGGTAGCAAGGGAAGTCAGGATCGAATCCACAGGGAAACATGCGTTCTTTCTACTATTAATCAACTAATCTAGACTATTGGGAAACAAGAGTTGGCTTGTTTGTATACTAAAACTACGACAATAATTAAACAATTAAGAAATCAAATATTAAAGAATCTAGGGCATAGGTTCACCAACGAATAACAATCCAGGATGATAAACGATTAGCAATAATCAATAACGCAATTAATTAGACTAGCATGCTCTCTCGAATCGATACTAATCATAGACTTAGAATTAACGGGCTCTCGCTACGTATTAATCCTAATTCCACCTATTGACACAGGCCTAAATATCAAATTGCATCTCTCGAATCTTAACTTGATATTGCATGACTATCACAATTAAACCTGCGCAAATCTAATTGCATAGTGAAATAAACCATATCAATAGGAATCAATCACAATACCAACAATCACAATTATTCAATCATCCCTTCATAATTATTCATGGATCCCCAAAACCTTAGAAAAGTAACTACTCACACATAATACCAATAAACAAAGCAAACATATTAATTGAAAGCATAATTGAAATTGAATAAAAGAATAAGAAACAAAGTAATACCTAAAACGAAGAACGAAGGATTAACTGAAAGTTCGAATCTTTAATTAATTAAAAGCTGAATGTTTGGAGAAATAAAAATTGAAGTTTTAAGCTAAGCAAAATAATAATACGAAGTCCGGAGAAGAAAAATGTACTAAAAACACTAAATATATATATAAGCCTCCCCTTAATCCTACGGAGTAACTAAGCAAAAGAAGACGCAATGGGGCCGAAAATCGGGCACCCCGGTTTCCAGAAACCGGCCGGTTTTCGGCCCAGTCAGGCGTTCCAAAAGTATCAGGTAGCAAAAACCGGAGCCACATGTTTTCCCAAACCTGTCGGTTTCGCACCTAAGAGAGGTTTCCTTCAATTCTCAAAACCTGTCGGTTTCCGAAAACCGGGGCCACAGGTTTTGAGCTCAATTTGACGCATTTGCCTTGAGTTTGAACTTGAGGCCCATGCCCAACTCCCTTGGGCCAAGTTTGACGCTCGTGGCCCCTTTGAAGCTAGCTAGATCATCCCGCAATACTTCGGGATCCATGTAGTCATCCAAAAGTGATAAGAAACAGGCCTCCAAAGATCAATTATCATAAAAAACAGCACTGCAACTAACAGACACTACACAACACACATTAGCACTAAAATAGGCTCCGAAGAGCTCAAATGAGATGAAAAGTGCATACGGGACGGGGTAAAACTATATAAAATATGAGTGTATCAGTGAGGTACCAAAATAAAAACATCTAATAGCCGTAAACTATTCCCCCCCGATTAACCCCAATCACACCCAAAAAATTGACAAAAAGGGTATTAGCCGTTCCCCATCTCCACATTGTGACCCCGACTAGAAACATCCTTCTACTAAGTACTATACATATTACTACCCAAAATGAAAAGTCTAAAAACAACTTATAACGCCAAATTATCTTCAATCTTCTTATGCGTTTACCAAAAAGCCACACTTCTTCGTGAAGGAAATAGTGCCCTTGGTCCAAGTATGCATATAATATTAAGTCTAATAAATGCGGTTCAGTATTAATTAACAAGTTAATAATTCAGTGAGATCAAGTGAGCTGAATGCCTAGCTAGAGGCCGCTTCAGTTCAAGTGGAATTAATGATATTAATCCACAGCTTACTTTTGACTGAACCCGTAGGGTCACACAAATAGTACGTAAACGGATCAAGTATTTAATGGCATTAAATACTCCATCTATGGATATTCGGAATCGACGGATCTTGGTTTCAGTGGGAGCTGAGATCGTCACAAGCAAGAAATGAATACTCCGGAAACGATGATATTGCCGGAAACGGAAATATGGATCGTATCGGAAATATAAATATTATCCAAGTCTTAGATGTTGCCGGAAACGGAAACATGGTACGTATCGGAAAATATTATCGGAATCGGAAATATTGTCGGAAACGGAAATATTGTCAGAATCGGAAATATTATCGGAATCGGAAAATAATTCCGGAAACGGAAATATTAAATATTTGTTCGAAACGGAAATTAATTCCGGAATCGGAAATATTAAATATTGTTCGTATCGGAAATGAATTCCGGAACCGTGAATTTAATCGGAAGCGCATCGTACGAATTAGCATCGGACGAGGCTTGCTAGACGAAGGCCCAGCACGAAGCCAGGCCCGCGCCCAGAAAGCCGAGCGCCCAACATGGAGCTGCCACAGCCTCGCCAGGCCCATCGCAAGGCCAGGCCCAGCAAGGCCTTGGCGCGCGCACGCTAGGCGTGCTGTTGGGCTGCGAGCAGCGGCTGCTCGTGTGGGCCGCAAGGCCTGCGCGGGTGGTGCTATGCTCGTGGCCATACGATGCTCATGTTCGTAACGAATCCTAATCCTATCGGAATTCGTGTATTGATTAAATCCTAGTCCTAATAGATTAAGTTTATTATTTAGAGTTCAAGTTGGATTCTAATTAATAAATCCAAATCCTAGTAGGATTATTATTCCTTTTCCATACCTCTATAAATAGGAGCCTAGGGTCATAATTTATAGACACAATTTTAGTATTCTAAAGGTAAGATTTTGAAGAAAAAATCATCCATACACTTGCACCTAGCTAATAGCCGAAATTCCTAAGCTACTTAAGGGAGATTCTAGTTGGCCAAGCTTAAGGCGGATCCGGACGTGCTGTGGACTATCTACGGAGGGACGACACTTGGAGTCCTAAAGACTTGTTCTTGTTCGGTTCGGGCGCAGCTAGGGAGGGCACGGAACAAAGTGTATGCATCTAAACTATGCTAAATGATTATGTGTAAATAATATGCTTTCCTGGCTTTATGTTTTTTCCGCATGATTTATGTTTTGTCATATGAATCATAACCTAACACTTCGATCTTCAACTGTTGGTAATTTCTCCATCAACTTCAACAAATCTATATTGCATTATCGATTGTTTAACCACCAATAACAAAAGGTGAAAAAGCTTCTCCTTTACCCTTGTCCATCATCTTGCTATCCTTGTCCTTTGAGCTGTCCACCACATGTCGAATCTCTGAAATAATCGAGCCAAACACTATTTGTGAAGCTGTAGAAGTTATAGCAATCTTATTCAAAGCATTAACATTATGAGTTTCAACACCCACAATGGATAGGGCCTTTTCCCTTGCGTTTCTTCTTACAGTGCTAACATATTCTGGGTTGGCATGCTCAAAGTGTATCTCATAATCTGCCTTTGCACAGGAAGGGATAATGTAATGCGGTTTGTGACCTACAACCATAATCAAAGAGTGTGCAGCTAGAGAATGAACCACCTTGTTATAGAATTCAGAGACATGAGAGAAACTTTTAATCCAATTTTGTCTAAGCAGCTGTGCCACCTCTCTTAACATTGGACCAAGCTCATGATGAGATTGTTCATTGATCTTCCCCAACATCACCTTGAGATTGAGAGTATCCGTTTCCACTTTCTGTTTATCAATTATGAAGTCTTTTGCTATCATCAAACCTTCTCGAAGAGAGTACTGTTCTGATGCTAGAGGAGAATGAACATTAAATTTGCCGGAAAACCCTACAAACCAGGAACCTATAGGTCTTCGAAAAACTCCTCCTTCTCCTCCTGCTATAGTACCTGATTTCCATGCACCATCAATATTTAGCTTCATAAATCCTTCCTTTGGCTGAAGCTTCTTGAATCTGGGTTATTCCCTACATCCTTGCCCTGCAAGATAAAGTTAGTTGCTTTCCAATCTGCATAAAAAGAGTAGAGCGAAAAGGAGGTTTTCATTTTCAAATAAAAAACAACTATATTTCTAGAAATCCAAATTTGCCAAATTGCAGTAGAGAAAATTACTTTCCAGTCTATAGAATTATTATTGTTGAAATTGATCCATTCGTTCCAATCAGTATTATAAAAGGTTGAGAAGTCAAAGTTTGCACACTTCCAAAGACGTTGAAAATGAAAAACCACATAATACTGGATTGAGGACAATCCCTAAAAAGATGCAAGTGATTTTCCATATTGAAACGACATCTTGAACAAATAGAGCTAATATCTTGAATGAAACGATTTAAATTTGATGCAACTGGAAGGATTTCGTGACAACAATTCCACAAAAGCATTATGTATTTATAAGGAACTTTAATTTTCCAAATTCGTCTCCAACTTACTTGGTTTAAATTTTGAGAGAGGTTATTAGAGAACTGCAAATGATAAGCAGATTTAATGTTAAAGCACCTGTTTTTTGAGTAATTTCATCTAATAAAATCTTCTTCTTCCATGCTATTCGAAAGAGGATAAGAAAGGATTAGGGTTTTAATGTGAGGAGGGATAAGATTCTCACTATCATTAAGGTACCAAGATCCATTACGAATAATATGGCTAACAAACCAATGAGCTTTCGTTTCTGGAATTTTCAAATTATTTAGCTTATATAAAGGCCCCTCCCCAACCCAATCCAGTGATGATACCATAAGGACGTTGTTTTTCCATTACCAATCCCAATTATCATACCGCCGTGGAGAACTTTACGACCTTTAAGGATGTCCCTCCATAAAGGAGATTGATTATTATTCGGAAAGCAGTTTAGAAAGGTTGCATGCTTTAAATATTTTTTTTAAGAATCTTAACCCACAATTTGTCTGGTCTAGTCAGAATGGTCCAACCCAACTTAGCCATAAAAGCAATGTTCCATTCTTTGAGTCTTCTAATACCTAACCCCCCCCCCCCCCTCCATTTCCATAGAATTAGTAACCTTTTCTCAAGAAATTCTTGAAATATATCTGCTTCTGTCTACCTTGTTCCATAAGAATTTCCTACAACACTTTTCCAAAGCATAATTGATAGTAATGGGAAGAATATTGGTTTGCATAGCATAAAGAGGATAAGAATTTAAAAAAGATTTTATTAAAGTACATCTTCCTGCAATGTTTAAGAGCTTTGCTTGCCACCCTCTAACCTTGTCCATAGTCTTATTTAAAAGTTCAAGATAAGTATTAATCTTTAACTTATTAGGTCAAATATCCACTCCTAAATATTTCTCAAAAGAAGAGGAGATTTTAAAGCCATAATTACCTGCTACATATTTTCTTATTGAGTGATGTAACTTAGTAAGGAAAATTAAGGTAGATTTAGTCATACTAATCCTTAATCCTGAAATATCACCAAAAGATTCAAGAGTATTCATAATAGTTAGCATATTATCAGGACTTGCTTCACTAAAGAGGAAAACGTCATCTGCGTAAAAAACATACGAAATTTTAATATTTTTAGTAATAGAAATAGGTTTCCAATTATCATTATTAACTTGATTTTCAATCATGGAAGATAATCTATCAAGGCACATTACAAAGATGTAGGATGAAAGAGGGCCTCCTTGTCGAATGCCTTTGGAAGGATTAAAAGCATTACAAACCTCTCCGTTCCAAAGAATTGAAATAGCCGGACAGGAGATACAAGACATGATTAAATTCACTATCCTTTCCGGAAAACCAAAAAGTAAAGTATCCCTAACAAAGTCCCATTCTAAACTATCGTAAGCCTTAGTTATGTCCAATTTTAAAGCCATAATTTTATTTCTTTTTTTGACCTTATGAAAGTGATGATCCATTTCCTTCACAAGGATAACATTATCCTCTATACCACGTCCCTTTATAAAACTGGATTGGGGAGGGCTAATAATACGTCCTAACACCATTTTCAATCGTATTACATAAGCCTATAGGTCTAAATTTCGCAATGAATGAAGGAGAAGCCTTTTTAGGGATCAAAGCAATGTAAGAATCATTAATCTCCATTGCAATTGAACTTTTTTCAAAACAAGAAACACAAAAATCATAAATTATGTTACCTAGTTCTTTCTAATGTCGTTTCTGGTAAAAAATAGGTTGAATTCCATCCGACCCCGGCGATTTTGTAGGATCCATAGAGAAAAGATTAGAACGAACTTCCTCTATTGTAATTTTTGAATCCAAGATTAACATTTCTTCCTGATTGATAAGTAAGTTACTTTTTGAATTACAATTCAGATTTCCTGTCGAATGACAACTCGTATAGATTTTTTGAAAATGAGTGGTGGCCATATCCTTTAGCTCAGTTTGATCCGTAATCCAAATATCTGAATCATTTTTTATAGTCAAAATGTTTCCTCGAGATTTCTTAATACTTGCTAACGTATGAAAATACTTAGTATTGTAATCTAAAGAAAGATTCAAAGAGTTTTGCTGCTGTAATGCAATGGTTTCTTCACCGGGAATTCTGGTGTTTTCAATGTATTGTGTTTCTGTCATTTTTTGAGGTCTCAACGGCGCAAAAGGCCTGCCTTCCTCTTATATACAAAGGTATATGCACAACTCTAAATTACATGTGTACAAGAAGCCAAAACAAAGCTGGCAAAATCCACCTAGGATCACTACAAACAAACTACCTAGGAAGAGTAAAAGAACAAATCAGAAAACATAAGCATGTGACTATCCTAGGTGTAGAATTTACTATAAAAGGCATGATATTCTCAATACACCCCCCTCAAGTTGGAGCCGAGGGAGTGATGCCCAACTTGAAGGAGAGATGATTATGTTGTTGCTCACTGAGAGGCTTAGTCATTAAGTCAGCTAATTGAAGAAAGGATCGAACATGAAGAACATTCAGCAGCCCATCCAGGATGTGATCTCTCACATAATGACAATCCACATTCAAGTGTTTTGTTCTTTCATGGAAAATAGGGTTATGTGCAAGATGAATTGCTGACTTGTTGTCACAGAACAAATCAATAGGCTTAGGTACAGTGAACCCCAAGTCTTCTAGTACCCCATTCAACCAAACAATCTCACTTGTTGTCTATGACATACACCTATATTCTGCTTCTGTTGATGACTTTGACACAGTCTTTTGCTTCTTTGTTTTCCAAGACACTAGTGATTTTCCTAGAAAAACACAGTATCCAGTGAGAGATCTTGAACTAAAAGCACAGTTTCCCCAATCTGAATCACAGAATGAGCTTAGCTTCACTTCAGAATCAGCAGGGTAGTATAAACTCCAATCAATTGTACCAGCCAAGTACTTCACCACATGGATAGCAGCCTGCAAATGCGGTTTTCTTGGTTCACACATGAACTGACTTAACTGCTGCACACTATAGGAAATATCAGGTCTTGTCAGATTCAAGTACAATAACCTCCCAATGATTCTTCTATATATTTCAGGATCTTCTAGGAGATCACCTTGATCAACTGATAACTTGATCCCTTTGGGAAAAGGGAACTTTGCAGGTTTACAGTCCTCAGTCCATGTTGATTTCAGTATGTCAAGAATGAATTTTCTCTGATTTAACATAGTTCCTTTTGGACTTCTTGAAACTTCTATCCCAAGAAAATATCGCATTTCTCCAAGATCCTTCATAGTGAAGGCATTGTCAAGTTCTGTCTTAAGCTTTTCCATCTCATTTGTGTCATCTCCAGTCACAAGGAGATCATCAACATAAACAAGCACAATTGTCTGCTTTCTATTTTCAATTTTAGAGAACATTGAGTAATCTCTTTTGGATTGGGTATAGCCATGCTCAATGAAGAACTTGGTCAGTTCTAGATTCCACTGCCTAGAAGCTTGCTTCAGACCATATAAGCTTCTTTTCAGCCTACATACTTGCCCCTCCTTTCCTCCAGTGTAACCTTTTGGTGGTTTCATGTACACTTCTTCATCCAGGAACCCATGAAAAAAGG
The DNA here is from genome assembly GCF_020520425.1 of Spinacia oleracea. Lineage (NCBI taxonomy): Eukaryota > Viridiplantae > Streptophyta > Magnoliopsida > Caryophyllales > Amaranthaceae > Spinacia > Spinacia oleracea. Next base: position 10,370,831 of record NC_079490.1, read on the forward strand.
CATTGTTGATATCAAGTTGTTCCAACTTCCAATTCATGGCTGTTGCCAAGGCTATCAAAGTTCTCACAGTAGTGAACTTAGCTACTGGTAAGAAAGTATGTTTGTAATCTTTGCCTTTGATCTGTTTATCACCCCTTGTCACTAATTTAGCTTTGAGTTTCTCTATGTTCCCATCTCTGTCAAATTTGATTCTATATACCCATTTAGAATCTATTGCCTTCTTTCCTTCTAGTAAATCTGTCATTTCCCATGTTTCATTCTTATCAAATGCATTAAGCTCTCCCTTCATTGCTTCCATCCACCCTTGATCTTCAGATGCTTTTCCATAGTGAATTGGTTCTCTTTCTCTCAAAACATTATTCAGAGATGCTAAGTATTCCTCTGAATAATATTCTGAGTCCATGAGCCTTGTTATGATCAAGTTAGCTGTATGTGTTGCAGCTCTCTTTCCTGGGATATCAAGGACAAAGTCCTTGAACTTTGTTGGTATTGTTCTGTCCCTCTATGATCTTCTTACAGTTTCTTGAGTGTTTGTTTCCAAATTGGTGACATCAAGGTTAGCTTGACCTTGTTCTACCACTATAGTCTCTTCCTGATTCATTTCTTCTTGCATGTCTTCCATTTCTGGTTCCATTTGATCAATTTCCTGCTCAAACTCTTCAGTGAAGATATTAGAGAAATCAATATCATTTTTCAGTTTCTGTACTTGACAAATTGTTTCTCAAACAAGTTGCAAAATCATTGTTTCCTTGTTTAAGAAGAAAAGGAAATATCCTTTCTTTGAACACCACATCTCTGCTCACAATTTTTTTTTTTAGTTTCCAGATCCATAAGTTTATACCCTTTCTGACAATAAGGATATCCAATCATGATACACCTTATTCCTCTTGCTGCAAATTTATCTGTAGGCTTCTTGTGGGGACTGACATGGCACAGGCTTCCTATGACCCTCAAATGATCATAGTCAGGTTCTTTCTTCATCATTCTCTTATATGGAGTTTCCCAACCAATCACTGCACTAGGAAATAAATTGATTAAGTGAGTTGCAGCCAAAATACACTCACCCCATAAATATGCAGGCAGTCCTACATGGATCTTCAGGGCTCTTGCTGTCTCAAGCAGAAACATGTGCTTTCTCTCAACTCTTGCATTCTGTTGAGGTACACCTGGCACACTTCTTTGGTGTGTAATGCCCTTTTGAGCAAAGATCTGTGCACATTCATTCTGAAAAATTTCTGTCCCATTGTCACTTCTCAGGGTTTTAACAGTGGTGTCAAAGTGATTCTCTATATGAGCAAGGAAATCAACCAGGATTCCCTTAAGCTGTTCCTTATTTGACAAGAGATGTGTCCAAGTCACTCTACTATAATCATCAACTATAGTTAGGAAATAGCTTGCACCTGTAATACTCTTAGTCCTATATGGACCCCATAAATCAACATGAATCAATTCAAAAACATTTCCAGCAATAGATTTACTTGGAGAAAAAGGTAGCTTGTGATGTTTAGCAACATAACAAGTGTCACAAAAATAGCTCTTTAAGTCTTTACATTTGCAAAAATCCAAATGTTCCATCTTAGAAATAGAAACATGCCCTAGCCTAGCATAAATTAAATCTAGTTTCTCTACTTTATTACAGCTCTTTGATTCTTTTCCTTCTTCTTTCACCAAGCAAACCTCCTCCCTTCCTTTTCTCCTTCTTGTCAGCTTACTTTCAAAGTTGATCAGCTTGTACAGATCACTTTCATTCTCTCCAAAGACTACATCATCTTCAGTGAAAAGGCCCTGAAGAGAACACCCATGTTTATCAAATAAAAGCTTCAGGTCATCTTTGTGAACCAATTTGCTCACTGACAGCAAGTTGTGTTTGAAATCACTCACATATAACACATAAAAAAGAGTCACATTATCATTCAATTTCACATCTCCTATTTCTTTAACTGTTTTGACATTTCCATCAGGTAATCCTACCCTTATTTTCTTGTCTAATGTTCTCATGTTAGTAAGAACACTTTTGTTTCCTGTCATGTGATCACTAGCTCCTGAATCTATGAGCCATGTATTACAGTAAGAGTCATCATAATGATTCACTGCATTAGAAAGAATTTCTTTACCTGCAAAGTTGCTGTGACTGCTAGCTGTTGCATTCTGCTTCTCACCAATTGCTTTCATTACTTCCTGAACAACAGAAGAAATGAACTTGTCATCATGTTTCATTGCATTACCTCCTGCATTTCCAAACTCCAAGGATTGTCTCCGGAGTATTCTTCCTCACTTCTAGTTGCATTTGCAGCTTGTCTTGTGTTTCCTTTTCCCTTTGGATTGTTCTTAAACCAATCAGGATATCCAACTAGCTTGAAACACTCTTCCCTTAAGTGTCCCTTCATTCCACAATGCTGACATTTCTTTGCATCTCTTTCAATCTTCTCAAGTCTCATTTTTTTGTATTCTCTCTTATTAAAGTTCATTAGAGGACCAAGACTTTCTCCTTGCGTGTTTGCTGCTAGAGCACTTGTTTGACTCCCAATACTGATCTCTCCTGTGATCTGCTTCTGTTTCTCAACCTGCATGACTAGATTGTACACCTTGTTCACAGGCATCAGTGGATCCATCCCAAGGAAATTTGTCTTCATCTGGTCATAATCAGGGTTCAGACCCATGAGAAATTTCATGAGCTTGGTGGATGATTCCCTCTAAATCATTTTTTTGACAATGCTACAGCTGCACTTTTCCAGAGCACCACAAGAACACTCTGGTATGTCTTCAATTTCTGAGATTTGATCCCAAAAATCCTTCAACTTGCAGTAGTATTCACTTACACTGAGATACCCTTGCTGCAGTTCCCACTGTTAGGTTATGATACATATGACAATTCATAAATCATGCGGAAAAACCATAAAGCCAGGAAAACATATTACTTACACATAATCATTTAGCATAGATTAGATGCATACTCTTTGTTGCGTGCCTTCCCTAGCTGCGCCCGAACCGAACAAGAACAAGTCTTTAGGACTCCAAGTGTCGTCCCTCCGTAGATAGTCCACAGCACGTCCGGATCCGCCTTAAGATTGACCAATTAGAATCGCCCTTAAGGTACTATTATTTTCGGCACTTTTAGGCAATTGTGTGACTGAATTTTTCTCTCAAAAACTCACTTTGAATACTTGAAAACTCGTTCTAAATATGTGACCCTAGGCACCTATTTATAGAGTTATGGAAAAGGATTTGGAATCCTATTAGGATACTAATTTATTTAATTATAATCCTACTAGGACTCTAATTAAATAAACTAAATCTTTTAGGATTAGATTTAATCATATGACGAATCCCGGTAGCCTTAGGATTCGAGTAACACACTTCGAGTAATACGCTAGCACCGCACGCAGGCCTTGCGGCCCACGCACAGCGCCAGCCCACTCGTCGCAGCCCCGCGCGCGCGCCCAAGCTTCGGCTGGGCCTGGCTTTTGCGCTGGGCCTGGTCGTATGCTTGGCGTGTGGTTGTTGCGCTTGGCTTGCTGGGCGATGGCCCGGCTTCGTGCTGGGCCTTCGTCTGGCAGGCCTCGTCCGATGCTAATTCGTACGATACGCTTCCGATTAAATTCTCGATTCCGGAATTCATTTCCGATACGAACAATATTTAATATTTCCGATTCCGGAATTAATTTCCGTTTCGAACAAATATTTAATATTTCCGTTTCCGGAATTATTTTCCGATTCCGATAATATTTCCGATTCTGACAATATTTCCGTTTCCGGCAATATTTCCGATTCCGGCAATATTTCCATTTCCGATAATATTTTCCGATACGTACCATGTTTCCGTTTCCGGCAACATCTACGACTTGGATAATATTTATATTTCCGATACGATCCATATTTCCGTTTCCGGCAATATCATCGTTTCCGGAGTATTCATTTCTTGCTTGTGACGATCTCAACTCCCACTGAAACCAAGATCCGTCGATTCCGAATATCCATAGATGGAGTATTTAATGCCATTAAATACTTGATCCGTTTACGTACTATTTGTGTGACCCTACGGGTTCAGTCAAGAGTAAGCTGTGGATTAATATCATTAATTCCACTTGAATTGAAGCGGCCTCTAGCTAGGCATTCAGCTCACTTGATCTCACTGAATTATTAACTTGTTAATTAATACTGAACCGCATTTATTAGACTTAACATAGAATGCATACTTGGACCAAGGGCATTATTTCCTTCAGTCTCCCACTTGTCCTTAGGGACAAGTGTGCATTTCCTAATTCCTTTGTCGCTCGATGCTTGCTCTTGAACATAAGGTAAGAGTTGTCATCCTTATTATGTCCAGAGGTGTTTCTCGGTTTCAGAGTTCAACTGATCAAATAAACAGATAATCATAGCCTATGATTCATCCGAGCACGGCCATGCATTTCACAGTTTCTAGCTCTCCGAGTGGCCTTGTACAACTTTTAAGCATCTCATCCCGATTTATGGGAGGACAATCCCAATCTTGCGATCTTGAGATTAGACTTCGTTTGATAGGTGATTACCTGAGCGTTGCCTTTATAACCTCCTTTTACGGTGCGACGGTTGGTCAACGTCAAAGCAACCAGTTCTCAAACAAGTAATCTCAAATCACTCAGGTATTGAGGATTTAGTGTCTAATAATTTTAATGAAATTTACTTATGACAGACTTTCATCTCTTACAGTAAAGTTTTATAGGTCTTGTCCGATACTAGTCTTCCCAAAGTAAGTATCTATGCAAATGATTATGACATTGCCATGTCCACATAGTTCAAGAAACAGAACTACTAGTCATCTTGCATTCTAATCGTCTAACGTTTTCTATGCGTCCAATTTTATAGAAAACTCCGACTAGGGACCATTTTCAACCTTTGACATTCAAGTTCACTTGATAGACATTTCTTAGTCACAGGACTGGTCCTGACAGTCTATCTTGAATATATCGTCAAATTGAAGGGACTCATCATTTAATAAACCACAAATTAAATGGAAAAATGAATTCTTTTCATTTATTGTGAATGATTAACCAATAATGTTTTACAAAGATTTAAACTCTAAAACTTTAAAACATTAAACAGAGACATCAAAGCCATTCTCCAATATGCTTGATTCCCATAGCTGCAGTGTGCGAGTTGTGCTTCGCCTGCGGCAGAGGTTTAGTCAATGGATCTGATATGTTGTCATCAGTTCCAATTTTATTTATCTCGACTTCTTTTCTTTCAACGAACTCTCGTAGAAGGTGAAATCTACGAAGTACATGCTTGACTCTCTGGTGGTGTCTAGGCTCCTTTGCCTGTGCAATAGCTCCGTTATTATCACAATACAGGGCTATTGGTCCTTTAATGGAGGGGACTACACCAAGTTCACCTATGAACTTCCTTAGCCATATAGCTTCCTTTGCTGCTTCATGTGCAGCAATGTACTCCGCTTCAGTTGTAGAATCCGCAATGGTGCTTTGCTTAGCACTTTTCCAGCTTACTGCTCCTCCGTTGAGGCAGAAGACAAACCCAGACTGTGATCTGAAATCATCTTTGTCGGTTTGGAAACTTGCGTCCGTATAGCCTTTAACAATTAATTCATCATCTCCACCATAGACCAGGAAGTCATCTTTGTGCCTTTTCAGGTACTTCAGAATATTCTTGGCAGCAGTCCAATGCGCCTCTCCTGGGTCTGACTGGTATCTGCTCGTAGCACTGAGTGCGTACGCAACATCCGGGCGTGTACATATCATAACATACATTATTGAACCAATCAATGATGCATATGGAATCCCATTCATTCGTCTACGCTCATCAAGTGTTTTTGGGCACTGATTCTTGCTTAGAGTCATTCCATGAGACATGGGTAGGTAGCCTCGCTTGGAGTCCGCCATCTTGAACCTATCAAGCACCTTATTGATATAAGTGCTTTGACTAAGTCCAATCATCCTTTTAGATCTATCTCTGTAAATCTTGATGCCCAATATGTACTGTGCTTCTCCTAGATCTTTCATCGAAAAACATTTCCCAAGCCAAACCTTGACAGAATTCAACATAGGAATGTGAATATGTCGTCGACATATAATACTAGGAAAGCAATTTTGCTCCCACTGACCTTCTTGTATACACAAGATTCGTCTGCGTTCTTGATGAAACCAAAGTCACTGACTGCTTCATCAAAACGTATATTCCAGCTCCTGGATGCCTGCTTCAATCCGTAGATTGACTTCTTTAGCTTGCATACCTTTTTAGCATTCTTTGGATCCTCAAAACCTTCAAGCTGTGTCATAAACACAGTTTCTGTTAAAACGCCGTTTAAGAAAGCAGTTTTTACATCCATCTGCCATATTTCGTAATCGTAATATGCAGCGATTGCTAACATTATCCGAATAGACTTTAACATTGCAACTGGTGAAAAGGTTTCATCGTAATCCACACCGTGGACTTGCCTGTAACCTTTTGCAACCAATCTAGCTTTGAAAACTTCAAGTTTCCCATCCTTGTCCTTTTTCAGTTTGAAAACCCATTTGCTTCCAATGGCTTGGTAGCCATCTGGCAAATCGACCAAATCCCATACTTGGTTTTCAGACATGGAGTCTAATTCAGATTGCATGGCTTCTTGCCATTGCTTGGAGCTAGGGCTCGTCATAACTTGTTTGTAAGTCGCAGGTTCATCACTTTCAAGTAATAGAACGTCATAGCTCTCGTTCGTCAAAATACCTAAGTACCTTTCCGGTTGAGATCTATATCTTTGCGATCTACCACTACTACAAAAATGGGCAAAGAGACCCTTTAGAAAAGACCCGTTGGTCGACGTAACGGGTCTCTTTAATTTAAGAGATCTAATATTATAGATAACGGCTCTCTTATGAGTTAAATGGCCCATTAAAATTAGAGGGGTGAAAAATAAAGGACCTGTTATCTGATTTAACGGGTCTCTAGCGTAAAAGGGGCCATTTAAATGCCGTGCAAAATAAAATAAAAGAAGCAATAAACCCTTTATTTACTTAACGGGTCTCTTATGTATCAAGGGACCCACCACTTCTCGTAAAAAATAATTGGAAAATAGCAAAAGAGCCGTCATTTAACATAACGGGTCTCTATTTTCATTCATTTCCTGGCGCCAAGACTTTCGCAAAACCCAATTTCACCCTAGGTTTTTCTTTTCCCTCTTTCTTCTTCCCTGGACATACAACCCCTAGGTTTTTTCTTTGCCTCTTTCTTCTTCCCTGGACATACAACCTAAGGCAACCATCGACGAATTCATTGACGAACTCACCACTACCAACGGCTAATCGGAGAACTAAGTTACGATTGGCGACTTCACTCCCACTGGCGACCTCGACACAATCGCTAGCAAACTACAAATTTAGGTTTTTGTTCTCATCAGTCTCTTCTTCTCTTTAATTATTTGTTTCAAATTTCTGAATTTCGTGTGGTTTTCGGTTTTGGAATTCGATTTGTAATTTCTGCTACAATTTAGGGTTTTTTTTTTCCTGAAATTGTTTTCCCCTCTGAATTTCTGAAATTTCAATTGATGCGATTTTGTGTTTAGATGTTCATGTAATAGCTTGTTTCAAATTTCTGAATTTCGAGTGGTTTTCGGTTTCAATTTGTAATTTCTGCTACAAGTTAGGTTTTTTTCCTGAAATTGTTTTTCCCCAAAAATTTGATATTTCAATTGTTGCGATTTGTAATTTTAATTTTGGGGTTCGGTTTTCCAGTTTCATGGGAAAGTGTTTCGCCATGGTTTGTTGGAATACTGTCTTTCTAGAGTTTCTTGGCATGAGTGAGACACTGAATATGTTTGATCTTTCAAAACCTCCACAACATATTTATGGTATCCAGATTTGGGTGTTTATGGGATGCGCCCAAGTATCAGACTCATCTTTTATTAAAATTTTCTTATTTTGTAGTTTGAAGTGTCAAGTATCAAGGCACACCTATGTTTGAGTATCATGTATCGAACAAGGGAACCCACTATTTTGCATCTAGATGGATACAAATCTGAGTAAATATATGATGTAGACACTGGAAATGTCGAGTCCAATAGTCTAGTAACATAACAGAAGATGGGCTTTGACTCCCCCTTTCCAAAATAGAACCCTCGTAGATTCGCACATCTTCTTGTCATCAAATTGTTTCAAAGTGATGCATACATAGCCACCCTCGACTCAACTGGATTTAATTGAATAATATTTAAGTGTAAAGGGTAAAGCTAATTTATTCTTGTCCATCCCCTTTCGTCATATTTTACTTAATGTTCTCTCTAATAACTCGTTGTTTTTGACTGAAAGTAGTTTTAGAGATGATAATGTTGTTGAAGTCCAGACCCCAGAGTGGTACTTTTGTTCCTGCTCACTATTAAGTAGATATTTTATTTTATTTTGCCTAGATATAAGTTATATCTTATTTTTGCTCACTTTGGTAAGTTCATAATTTGAAACATGTCATATTTGCCTCTTCACAGGTGTTTAATAGATACAATGGTGTGATTGATGGAGTCCAGTTCTCATCACATGACCCTGTAGGTGGCCTACTAGCTAGATCTACCTATTGATCCATCTGCTGGTATTCGTTGTGTAGAGGTATTGCTTGAAATTTTCCTATGCTTCTATGAGATGATTGGATCTTTATCACATCAATATCTTTCATTTGTATGAAGTGTTAAAACAATTCAAAAATTGTTTTATTTGTTCTTTTCTTGCTGATATATAATGGTATGTGCACAAGCTCCGCTACATCTGCTTGATATGTAGCTATACTTTCATATGTGGTTGTGTGTGTATAGTAAGCTGCTAAATTGCTTCTGTCAAGTTCTGAATCCGTGCTTCATTACTTTGAATGAATATTTTCAATCTTTCTCCATTTGACCAGTTAGTGAAAGGTTCTGAGATGTCCATTTATTTCTCCATTTAACCAGTTTAGTGAAAGGTTAATTGTGAGATTTATAGAATCATATCATTGAGAATACGAATCCAAAGATACTGCATCTGTACCACTAGTAATGGGCATATAAATAACCAGTTATTTAAAAAAGTAGTAGTAACTGACACAAATAATGCCTGTTACAATTCCAAATAGATTAATTTTCTCAGTTTCAGTTTTAAGCTTTTAGCAATTACAGTTCTGAATGAGTTTCAAGATATGTTAGGCATTCAGATACTCTCCCGATTTTCCTGATTGTTCTAATTGTTGGTTCAAATCCTTCATTTCTACAATTTTTTGTTGGTATTCGCTTTTAATATTTCGATGTTCATAGATAATTTTGATCATTTAGAAATTTAATTTGAACAACCGTGTCTGATCCTAAATTTCTTTCATGGTTAATTCTGTTATTGTTTGCCATAATTCTTGGAAATATGATATATGGAAGTAATCAAATCGGAGTATACTTTCTTTGTATTACAGTGGCAGTCTCGTAGTGGTACTATATTGTGTAGGTGTGCTATTAATATGAGGGAATGTGGGTGAGTGTGGGTGTATCAAGGTGTTTGAATGTGTTTGGGGATGATGAGGATCTTTTTGGCTGGATTACTATTGGCAGGGGGCTGAATTATGTTGTGCAGGTGAGTGTTCATTTAAGGGAGGGAGTGTGCAGGTAGTTCTTAGGTTGTCGGGCTTGTTGGTTTGGTTGTGTGTGTGTGGTAGGGTCGGATTATAGTTTAGTTTTTGAGCTACTAGTCTTATATAGGGTATATCTGGTTCAAGTCACAACTTTAGTTAAGTGTCAAGATTTTCAGCTGACATATAAACCATTTTCTTAGTTGAGCTTTGCCTAAACCAGTTGGTACGAGTAGGATTTCTTCTAGATCCAAGAATCGTGTTTTAAGCACCAAGCCAAATCCTTTGCTTGCTGAAAATTTATATCATTCATCCCCTCAAGTGCCGAACACGTATGAAAAGCTTGTACGAACTGAAATTTTGTCTGGGCCTATCATCCTAAGCTCAAAGTCTATATTGAAAGAAAGCACTAATAACAGACTGCCCCCACCTTTAACTGAGAGTATTTTAGCGCAGCAGCTTAAGCCTGAGATCGCATCAAGTAGCAAAAAAGTCAATTTACTATTCTTTTCTGGTCCTTTGACTAGCAAGCCCTTGTCAAAAGCCTTCAATATCAACTTGAGTTCCAGTATGTGAGGAGTTTTGTTCAATAGAAAATACCAGAGCCAATGTTAAGTGAACAATATTATTGTGCTACGAAGACCCAAGCAACTTAATTATAGAGGTTATACGGTCAGTCTTCTGAACTCTGCTCTGTATTTGTTTGGTGTTCGTTTACACTTATCTATCTGTAGTACATGCAACCTGTGTTACTGAGAGGCGATTTCATGTTTTCCAGAATATGAGGTTAGATATATTTTTTTCCATTCTTTTGGGTTATATTTGGTTAGTTTAAGGATATTGATTTCAAGATATGAAGCTTATAAACTCAGTTTGCTACCATCTCCTAATTTACAATGCCACACTAGAAATAGCAGTTAACTGCTACATAAAATCATTACTTGCAACTGGCATGACCTCAGTACATTAATTATAGAACAGTTATTAACATTATTAATTTATTATATTTACTTGTACAGAAGGAATAACGGGGCTTTTGTGATAGAGGGGATTGGATGGACTTTGTTGCCAATAGGTTGAGCAAAGGAGCCGAAGCTTTTGAAATGTGTATTGGTGGCAACATGAGCTCTCTATCAAACTTCCTTTTTTTTTTGTGTTCTTTTATCAGAAGGCATGTTTAAACGTGTCATAGATTAACTACAACATTTTTTCCGTATAAGCTCAGATTTTCTCCGTCAAAGTTCCTGATGGTAACACCTTTAGTTTGCTGCACCTTCTAGAAAGGTAGACATATATTGTGAATAGATGTATGCTTTGAGTGTATTGCACTAACTTGCCAGAAAACTGCTTTGATGGTTTCTTACTTTCTTTTAACTAATAATGTGTAATTCTGCTTCGAGACATCCAACTGATATTACTTGTTTTCTAAATTTAATTTCGTTGTTAATGCAGGTTTGTTTCTTGTTGAAGGTAAGGTGTAAGGGAAGTTCACATTTGGAAACCAGCCAAACAGTGTTGGAGGAGAACATATGCTTGTGCCCGCCACTACTACAAAAAAGGGCATAGAGTACTGTCGAAATACACTTTATAGGACGCTTCAGAGGCGTTCTTCAACTCAGCGCGCTATAAAGTTTATAAAACGGGTAAAAGAAGCGTTTTATATACCTAGTAATAAAGTACATTGATAAGAGATAAGCGTCATTTATTCCCTTCCTAAAATCAGAAAATGAGGAAGGAATATAAAACGGTTATCAAATTCGGGCGACGACCAACACGATCTGAAATCGGTCCGCAACATGTTGTGATTAGAGTTGCTCCAACTAGTGCCATAGTCACAATTAAGCCTTCCAAAGTTGGTGCACTCTGCAAGTTGAATTCTTTCTTGATATATAAAACAACCCTAAAGGAAACAAACCCACCAAAGTCTTTAGTAAACGAAATAATCAAGTTTAAACACAAATGGCAGATAACAATTGGAAACTAAGAAGTACTCGTCACTTTTTACGAAATCAAATAAAACAAGTGCAATCCATCGAGTTGATCACCAACATTGCAGCATCTCAATTTGGCAATCACCAATTTCCTAGGAAGTTATGCCTAGATCCTAATTTTCTATTGCTAATCTCAACTTCTCAAGGCCTAAAACATCAATTGAAACAAGTCTCAAACTCTCTTGACATTTGTCACATTCTTATTAATTAAGAGTAATCGACCAAACATATCAAAATTTGAAGCAGAAAGAGTATCAATTCAAAATCCAATCACTTCACCACAATATGTATGCAAAAATAGGATCTAATTGTACATAACTAACCCAAAAAATGTAAGTATTACCTTGCCAGGACGAGTTTCAACGAGCACACAAGCACTCGCAGCAGCAAAATTCATTCCTTGGGAATAATTCTTAGGGCCTGGTTGCATATACGTCCGCAAATGTGGCCAACCTGCAAATTGAGCTGCCCAAAAATAGAAAAAACATATAAGATGATGTAATTATGAAGAGTTAAATATAATTTTGCTGAAGTGATGATCGAATGCCATTTACCTAAGAAATCCGGGATGACAAGACCATCACAATACCTGCCAGAAGGCTTATTGAAGTAAGTCTGACCATAAGGCCAAAACTCAACACCATCTCCCTCGACGCTGGTGTACAAAGTCAACGAACAATCGCCCGAAAGCGCTAGATGAATTGGGGATTTTGATTAGAGAGAGAGGGAGAGGGAGAGGTAGAAGGAGAGGGGATCCAACGAACAGTAGTGCGGTACAGCGGCGGTGATCTGGTGGTGCAGCGGTGATCTGGTGGTGGTGCGTGATTATGGTCTAAGTTTTCCGGGAGATTGGATTCGGGGGTTTTGTTAGAAAGGTTTAGGTTTTGCACGATTATGGTTAAGTATTTGCAGAAGATAGAGTAGAATGTTTAGGTTTAGGTTTTACTGGAGGTTTTGGTTTGCGGGAGGTTTTTGATTTTACGGCTTGATTAATTTAGTCTGCTGCTGCATTAGTTTTTTTAATTTTTTTGAATGAGAATATAGTACGCCTCTATCAAAGATTTAAAACACAGCTCTATATGTTTTTTTTATTCATACTCCTACTACGATACACATGTATATATTAAATATAATTATTTTTTTATTTTTGTAAAAAATATGAAACGGTTAAGTGTCATAATCGTTCTCTATTCTTTTTCCAATAGAACTGATATTAGAGAAAACCGTACTCTATTATCCTATGAAACGCATAACACACTTAACCGTACTCTATTTAACGTTACTTATTCCAACTTTTGTAGTAGTGCGCATTGGCTAATAATTAGTATTGTCAATTTGTTGATGCTTGCCACAATTATGTAAACTTTTGAGCCTTATTTTATTTTGTTATTTTTATATTTTTGAAGATTACAATTGATGTAAAGTGGGAAATAATTTAGTGGGTAATTGTAAGAATTAGTTTGAAATTAAAAATTTGGTTAAATGCTGATTTTTTATGCCGAAAAATGGTCGTTTATGCTATTTTTTTTTTTAATAAAAGTTAATGAAAAGAGACCCGTTAGGTATAAAAAGGGCTCTCTCGAGTATAATAATAAAAAATAGTAAAATATTCTAAGAGACCCTCTATCTAACATATGGGGTCTGAATTTGTTAATTATAATAATATTAAAAAATTCAAAGAGACCCTTTATCTTACATATGGGGTCTGAGTTTGATGGAAAAAAATATTATTTAAAAATTCAAAGAGACCCCCTAGGTTAAATATTAGGTCTGAATATTTTTGCAAACATACCCCATATCTCTAATAAGGGGTCTCTTCTTCTTCTACATTATTTTTTACATGGTTAACGTAACATACCCCTTTTCTTAAATAACGGGTCTCTTGTTTTTAACAAACAGACCCCCTCTAGATGAGGGGTCTCTTTTATAAAGAGACCCCCCTATCTAGAGACCCCCTTAAATGGGGTCTCTTAGGCATTTTGAACGGGTCTCTTTGCCTATTTTTGTAGTAGTGTACGCGGGGTAACATTTCTAGATTGACCATGATTCTCACCAGATTCTTCTAAAGATCTCTGAGTTTCATCCTGAATGTCATCTTGAGCATTCTCTAGAGTTTGTGGTTCGACTCGAATTTCTTCGAGGTCTACTTTTCTCCCACTTGTCATTTTGGAAATGTGATCTTTCTCCAAAAAGACACCATCTCGAGCAACAAACACCTTGTTCTCAGATGTATTGTAGAAGTAATACCCCTTTGTTTCCTTTGGATAGCCCACAAGGATACATTTGTCAGATTTTGGATGAAGTTTGTCTGAAATTAATCGTTTGACGTATACTTCACATCCCCAAATCTTTAGAAAAGACACATTTGGAGGCTTTCCAAACCATAACTCATATGGAGTCTTTTCGACAGCTTTAGACGGAGCTCTATTTATAGTGAGTGCAGCTGTATTTAGTGCATGTCCCCAAGATTCTAATGGAAGTTTGGCCTGACCCATCATTGACCTGACCATGTCTAGCAAGGTTCTGTTCCTCCGTTCCGACACACCGTTCCATTGTGGTGTTCCAGGAGGAGTCAATTCTGATAGAATTCCACATTCTTTCAGATGGTCATCAAATCCATAGCTCAGATATTCACCGCCTCTATCAGACCACAGTGCCTTAATCTTCTTGCCTAATTGATTCTCTACTTCACTCTGAAATTCCTTGAATTTGTCAAAGGATTCAGACTTATGCTTCATTAGGTAGACATAACCATATCTACTGAAGTCATCAGTGAAAGTGATAAAGTAGCTGAAACCACCTCTAGCATTTGTACTCATTGGTCCACATACATCTGTATGGATTAAACCCAATAGTTCATTTGCTCTTTCTCCAACTTTAGAGAAAGGTTGCTTTGTCATTTTGCCAAGTAAACATGATTCGTATTTACCATAATCCTCTAAGTCAAATGGTTCTAGAATTCCTTCCTTTTGAAGTCTTTCTAAGCGTTTCAAGTTTATATGGCCTAATCGACAATGCCACAGATAGGTGAGATCTGAATCATCCTTTTTGGCCTTTTTGGTATTTATGTTATATACTTGTTTGTCGTGATCTAATAAATAAAGTCCATTGACTAATCTAGCAGATCCATAAAACATCTCTTTAAAATAAAACGAACAACTATTGTCTTTTATTAAAAAGGAAAATCCCTTAGCATCTAAGCAAGAAACTGAAATGATGTTTTTAGTAAGACTTGGAACATGGAAACATTCTTCCAGTTCCAAAACTAGCCCGGAGGGCAACGACAAATAGTAAGTTCCTACAGCTAACGCAGCAATCCGTGCTCCATTTCCCACTCGTAGGTCGACTTCACCCTTGCTTAATTTTCTACTTCTTCTTAGTCCCTGTGGATTGGAACATAAGTGTGAGCCACAACCTGTATCTAATACCCAAGAAGTTGAATTAGCAAGTATACAGTCTATAACGAAAATACCTGAAGATGGAACGACTGTTCCGTTCTTCTGATCTTCCTTTAGCTTTGGACATTCTCTTTTGTAATGGCCTATTCCATCACAATAAAGACAGCTTGATGTGGACTTGTCCTGCTTTGATTTAGCATTGCCCTTGGACTTTCCACCTTTCTTGAACGGTCTCCTTCTAGCCTTGAGTAAATCTTTGGCTTCACAGTCCAGTATTATTTCAGCCTTTCTGACAAGGTGAACAAATTCTGCAACTGTTTCTTCTCTTGGTTCACTTAGGTATAGTTGCTTGAAGCGACCAAACCCACTGTGTAGTGAATTGAGCAAGATAGAGACTGCCATCCTTTCGCTTATTGGTGTTCCTAGTAGACTTAGGCGATCAAAGTATGAACGCATAAGATCCACATGGAACCTCAGTGGGACGCCTACCCTCTGTTTAGTGCAAAGGAGCTGAACATGTGTTTCTTGGACCTCCATCCTATAACACCTGTTGGGAGAACTAACCTTTAGACCAGACATTGATTCAATCAACTCATGGACGTTCAGGTCCCTGTCCTCCGTGCTTCCACGACAGATATCCCTCAGATTCTTGATGAGCGTAAAAGGTTCATAGGCTACAAACCTTCTAGCCCAATTATCAGGGATATTGTTCAGCATGAGACTCATAACCTTTTTGAGATCCGCATCCCAGGCGTAAAATCTCTCAGGGGTCATGTCTCTGGCATAGTAGCTTGGCATGGGATGTGACAGTACATACTCAAGTCAATTGAGTTTGACTATTTCAACTAGCTTAGCTTCCCATTCAAGAAAATTTGCCAGGTTCAGCTTGACCATAAGCTCAGAACCTATGATGATGTTTTGATTGTTGTTTGCCATATTTAAAACTACAATTGAAAAGAATAAACAAATAAATAACCATTCACAGTTTCTCTTAATAAACTTAAATTCTAGCATACATGCATAATTCAATGTTTATTAAGCATTTTATTCAAGTTATGTGTTCCGGCAGGTGTGAATAAAAATGATTCCAAGATCCTAAAATCATTGAAGAACTAAGCACAGTTTGTCGACTTAATCCTAAAACATCTTAGGTAAGCAAAAGCCTTTTGCTAATAGTCTAGAAACTATTCTTGGTTGATAGGTACGTCTAAGAACTTATTAGGTAAACCTATCGATTTTGCCACGACATAAAAGGACTCCTTACTTATATCGTTGAGTTTCACCAAAACTAACATGTACTCACAATTATTTGTGTACCTTGCCCCTTTAGGACCAATAAGTAACACCTCGCTGAGCGAAAACTATTACTAGATTGATGTAAAGGATATCCAAGCAAGTGTATATTTTGGCATGGCACCTTTTAACTCAATTTTTAAGTTTGGAACTTAAGGCTCTTACTATGTTGGTTAGATTTTAAGTGAACTAAAATCCTTAATCATGCAACATAATCAAGCTTTTGATCTCATGCATTTTAAGACATATTTAAAAGCAATAAATAACTTAAAACATGCATAAGATAAATGTGATCTAGTATGGCCCGACTTCATCTTGAAGCTTTAACTCCAAAGTCCGTCTTGAAAATCTCCGTGGGAGGCACCATTTTCTTCAAATAGGATAAGCTATAATTAAAACTAATTACAACTATTTGATGGTACACAGACCATATTTGAATTGAAAAACAACTTTGGTACTTTAGACCAATTACATTCAAATTAATGGTACCCAGACCATATTTTCTATCCTATTTGGGCCATACTAGTCACTTCATAACCTGCAAAACAGTACATATACAATATATACCATTCACCCATTCATTATCATGAATGGCCCACATAGCTGTTTAGTAAAACACATTATGCATCACGTAAATATTTGCAGCAATTAATCAAGGGCACCAATAATCTACCAATTATTCAGTCCTTATTAATTCTAATCAAGTTGTTTTAACCTTAAGGATTTGTAGACCTAATGAAGAGTTTATGACTAAAAGGGCTCCCACTTAAACCAATAAATTCATATGCTTTACTAATTTTAAACATAAAAATGTATTTCTAGTCTAACCGGAAACATACAAATTTAATTAAAATTTAAAGCTCATATAAATTTATAATTGAATCCAAAAAGTTTAATTTAATTTCAGTCGTATTTAAATTAATTCATGATTTTAATTTTAGTAAAATAATTAGAATAAATAAAATTTATTATAATTACAATATTCAAAATTAAAATCCAAGAAAATAATTTAAATTATTAATTTTAAAATTAATTAAAATTACGTAAACTGAAAAATTTCAAATTAAAATTTCAAAACGATCTAATCGTAACGCAACAACCCCACGCAACGTACGCCCATGGGCCGCACGCACACATCCATCGCTGGCCATGTGCGCGCAGCCCATGCGCTGCGTCGCATAGCTGCTGCTGCTTTCCTTCGCAAGGCCTCATGCGAGCTGGTGCTCGCTGCGCGCGCGCGCCAGCGCTCGATGCACGCGAGCCATCGCTCGCTGCGCTCGCTCGCCAGCGCTCGCTGCGCGCGCTTGCCAGCGCTCGATCCTGCGAGCCATCGCTCGCTACGCGAGGCATCGACGCTGGGCGGAGCACTCGTGGCACGCGAGCTTGCGCTCGCTGCGCGCGAGGCTCCGCACGCTTTGCGCGAGGCAGTGCGCGCTGTGGCGCAGCTCGCTTGCTGACCACACGCGACTGCCGTGCCTTGCTTTCGCCCATGCCCATTCGTCCATTGCTCACAGCCCACGACACAAGGCAGGGCTGCTGCCTTGTGCTCGTGCACCATGGCCTTGCTCATTGCATTCGTGCCGCATGGGCGACGAGCTCCCTTGCTCGTCGTCACATGCCCGCACTATACAACACCCCTTAAGGGTAACACGTAGCGTCCATTGCTCTGTGCGTGCAAGTTATATGAGCGAATCGCATAAAATTTAAAAATTTTATATTTAAAATTAATGACAAATTAATAAATAATATTAATTTCATAATTTTAGGGCGAAAAAATCGAAAATTTATTATTCAATTGATTTCCGATTAACATGGATTCAAGTCTAGGTCATAAAAATTTAAAATTTATTATAAATTTACAATTTTTATGGTGGTTTTTAATCATAGGTCTCTAATTAAATTATAATTAATTATGAAAATCAAATTAATTCTAAATTATTCTAATTTTCAACAAATTAATCATAATTACAAATTAGATTGCATAATTAACAAGGCTAGGCATTCAAACTTGTTAAACATATACAGTAGGTCAATCAAAAATTCAAGATTTATCAACAAGAATCGCAAATATTTAATTTAACATCTTAAATTTACGAAATTTTGCATTCGAAAAACTAAAACCTCCGAAAAGTCATAGTTAGGCTTCGAATTTGAGAATTCTGGGTTCGGCAGAAAAATACTGTTTTTGTCAAAATTTTAGAATGCCTTTTACATGCGGAATTGACACAAAAATCACTCGATTTGGATGAGTAACGAAGAAACTGCCGAAAACTGCGTACGTATAATTAAATAAACGCAATTTGCAATTAATTAACAATTACGAAAATTAATCACCCCTTTTAATTTTTGCAAATTTGTAATATTTAACCATGTTCATGCAATTTAGATTATGAAAATAATAAGAGGCTCGTGATACCACTGTTAGGTTATGATACATATGACAATTCATAAATCATGCGGAAAAACCATAAAGCCAGGAAAACATATTATTTACACATAATCATTTAGCATAGATTAGATGCATACTCTTTGTTGCGTGCCTTCCCTAGCTGCGCCCGAACCGAACAAGAACAAGTCTTTAGGACTCCAAGTGTCGTCCCTCCGTAGATAGTCCACAGCACGTCCGGATCCGCCTTAAGATTGACCAACTAGAATCGCCCTTAAGATACAATTATTTTCGGCACTTTTAGGCAATTGTGTGACTGAATTTTTCTCTCAAAAACTCACTTTGAATACTTGAAAACTCGTTCTAAATATGTGACCCTAGGCACCTATTTATAGAGTTATGGAAAAGGATTTGGAATCCTATTAGGATACTAATTTATTTAATTATAATCCTACTAGGACTCTAATTAAATAAACTAAATCTTTTAGGATTAGATTTAATCATATGACGAATCCCGGTAGCCTTAGGATTCGAGTAACACACTTCGAGTAATACGCTAGCCCCGCACGCAGGCCTTGCGGCCCACGCACAGCGCCAGCCCACTCGTCGCAGCCCCGCGCGCGCGCCCAAGCTTCGGCTGGGCCTGGCTTTTGCGCTGGGCCTGGTCGTATGCTTGGCGTGTGGTTGTTGCGCTTGGCTTGCTGGGCGATGGCCCGGCTTCGTGCTGGGCCTTCGTCTGGCAGGCCTCGTCCGATGCTAATTCGTACGATACGCTTCCGATTAAATTCTCGATTCCGGAATTCATTTCCGATACGAACAATATTTAATATTTCCGATTCCAGAATTAATTTCCGTTTCGAACAAATATTTAATATTTCCGTTTCTGGAATTATTTTCCGATTCCGATAATATTTCCGATTCTGACAATATTTCCGTTTCCGGCAATATTTCTGATTCCGGCAATATTTCCATTTCCGATAATATTTTCCGATACGTACCATGTTTCCGTTTCCGGCAACATCTACGACTTGGATAATATTTATATTTCCGATACGATCCATATTTCCGTTTCCGGCAATATCAACGTTTCCGGAGTATTCATTTCTTGCCTGTGACGATCTCAGCTCCCACTGAAACCAAGATCCGTGATTCCGAATATCCATAGATGGAGTATTTAATGCCATTAAATACTTGATCCGTTTACGTACTATTTGTGTGACCCTACGGGTTCAGTCAAGAGTAAGCTGTGGATTAATATCATTAATTCCACTTGAACTGAAGCGGCCTCTAGCTAGGCATTCAGCTCACTTGATCTCACTGAATTATTAACTTGTTAATTAATACTGAACCGCATTTATTAGACTTAACATAGAATGCATACTTGGACCAAGGGCATTTTCCTTCACCCACATGTCTTTCTTCAATTGAAAGAGAAGAGGAGCACTTGTTTGCCCATGTCTTTCAACAATTTCTTCCCATAACCTCTTAGTCGATTGCATAGTCACAAGGCTGCTTGCAATCATAGGCTTCATGGTGGCCAACAACCATGACCTCACCATGTAATCCCATCTAGTCCATTTCTGAATTTCATCAGCACCTTCAGAAGGTTTAGGATGCTTCCCTTCTAAGAACCCCAGTTTGTTCTTAGCACCAAGAGCAATTCTGATGCTTCTGTTCCAATTCAGAAAATTCTTTCCATCAAACAGGATGCTTCCCAGTGGTGTTGCATCACTCTCATTTACTGCAATAAAGAGAGGATATTTGTAAGGATTCAGATTGTTTGTTGAGGAAGAACTTGTTTCAACCATTTTGTTTCTGTTTCGAAAGCTTTGATTTTTCTTGTTGGTTTGTTATTTCAGAACAGCAAACTCTCAAAATCTTTAAGATTTAAGAACGTTTAAACCTGCTCTGATACCATAAAGAAAGATTCAAAGAGTTTTGCTGCTGTAATGCAGTGGTTTCTTCACCAGGAATTCTGGTGTTTTCAATGTATTGTGTTTCTGTGTTTTTTTGAGGTCTCAACGGCACAAAAGGCCTGCCTTCCCCTTATATACAAAGGTCTATGCACAACCCTAAATTACATGTGTACAAGAAGCCAAAACAAAGCCGGCAAAATCCACCTAGGATCACTACTAACAAACTACCTAGGAAGAGTAAAAGAACAAATCAGAAAACATAAGCATGTAACTATCCTAGGTGTAGAATTTACTATAAAAGGCATGATATTCTCAATATAATCTCCATACCTTCTACAATTCATGCGTGCTTTTTGGACCCATTCTTTCTTTTCTATAAACAATTAAATATCATTAAGCCTATCAATAAACTAACATACGTATAACATATGTTCTATATTTCTAACTATATATACATTATATTTTATTTGAAATGTATATTTTCCAAGAGTAAGATGTGTGTCATACGGTCGCACTCGCATATTTGCAAAATTTCAACTATTCTCACCTAAATAATTGCACATAGTACCGTACATCGTTTTCCTAGGACCATAAATCCCATTAATCGGTGGAACATTACTTGATAATAGCTGTTTTTAATTTCGTATTAGAAAAAGTAAGGCATGATCGAGGGCCTTTTATATTACGTTACCCTCATGCAGTCGTGCTCATCAACACAACATAATGAGTCAAAGCCACACGTGTGGTCGTGGCCGCTGATATATGTAACTTTGATTATTAATCGATTTCTTATCTAACTAATTCTAGTTGAACTCACTAACTTAGTAACTTGTACGGAATAAATTGGCTTTGGCACAGAGAGTAATACAACCTTCAATAAGTACACTCAGCAAATGAAATTACTATGTATATAGTTAGATATGTGCGACATAAGCTACAAGCCTACAAAGTTCATGTTATAAGAAAGGCATGGCACAACAAGCTTAATCATTTGTATCATTCAGTACATCTAACAATATAGTATTCCATATACGTCACACCGGGAAACGAGGGTTTCTGAGACTCTACCAGCTAGAGTCTTTGAAGACTATACCAAGGGTATAAAGGTAAATGCAAGGGGATGAAGTTGTTTGGCCCACTTTTAATTTTTTTCTCCTTTTATTTCTCATTCTCTCTCTAAAAATCTGGTCCAAAATTCAAAATTCAAAAAATATAATTTGTTTTCCTTTTAATTATTTTGGGGAAATATTGTTGGCAACTGTAAATTGTAATAACTGATGTAATTAAATTTTAACACCCAACTTTTCACTCTCTCCCCTAAAAACTTACCTGGGAAGCTTCAGTTCTTCAGTTGCCATTTCGTCTCCCGCTCGTTTCTTCTCCCTCCAAATTCGGAATCATCAATCGATTAACCGCCTCCCATTCTACAACTTCCCCACAAACGTAAAACCGCCGCACTTCTTAACTGCCGTCCCGTACTATATAATTGATAGGAGGTTGAAGTTTTTTCTTGCGAGAGGAAGTTGGTGAATTGCAAAATCTCAGGTAAAGAGTTAATCTTTATTGAAGAATATTGTATAGGTATTTTGTTAGAACTTTCTGTTGTTATAATCTAGGGTTCATTTCGATTTTGGGTAAAAATCTGATTTTTTAACAATAATATAATTAGGGTTTATAATTCTGGATTTGGTATGATTTTTATGCAATTCTGATATAAGTTGGTGATTATTATGCAAGTTGTATGATTTCTGGAATATAGAAAGTGTTGATTTTTTAGTTTAGCATGCAATTTTACATTGTAGTTGGAAATGACTTTGTACTCTGTACTAAATAATCTTCATCTGATTCAAGTTAGAAATGAATTTGTAGTCATAAATCTTTATCTGAATTATAGTTATAATACGTATTAATTAGATGTTTTTGAGTGGGTTCTGTTCTAATAAATTTGATTAATAATCCCGAGGTACAAAAATTGTTCTTTAATTGTCATTTTGATTTCTGCTTATGTTGGTCAAAATGTTCTTAAAATATGTTAATGTTTGTGTATTTTGTCATGAATATCTCAAAACATGGTTACTCGTTTATTGAATTGTTATATAAATTGGCCAAACGTAGGGTTTTGTTCCTCAAATATTGCTTATATTTGTTATGTTTTGGTTATTTGTTCATCTGTTGCTTCTTTTTCAGTGTCGTATTTGTTTGGTAATGCCTAGCTGTTCTGAAAGTTCAAAATCCTGAAGTAATTGTTAGTTTGTTATTCAGTTTCTTATTCACTTTGTTGGCCCCTTGTAATTTCAGGATGGTCTTCAAAAAGGGTCACACCGGATCAAATAAGCAATGGGTGAGTGTTGTTAAGTGTTGTTTATATAATTTTATGATAGCTATATAATATTTTGGTTGGTATTACTTAATATTGTATATGTCTTTTCATTAAATAATCATGAATATGTTTGTGCATTACATAATCATGGAATTTGTTTTCGTATATTAGCAGAAATTTGCAATGAATGAAGTTTTTAAGGATAAACCTCCCCAGGTACCCGGCACTAGTAACCGTAAGAAGTATATGGAACCGGAAATTGATGAAGATGATGAAGAGTACGAGGGAGATCTCGTTGGATCAGGGGATGATAGTGAAGATACACCATATGAAGAGGAGGGTGAGGAATTAGAGGACGAAGAAGAAGACGACGAAGAGTATGTAGATGAGGATGAGGATGAGGGGGGAAATGATGTTGGTGTAAAGTGTAAGTTGAAAAATCAGGGCAGGAAAACGGGTAATGCTAAAGGAAGGCGTCCTGTTGTTGTAGAGGAGGATGATGAGTTTTATGATGAGCTTGAAGTTGATGCTCGTGCTAAGTTGAAGATGAAAGAGCGCAGTAGGAAGTATGCTAAGAGTAGGCGTTTAGCTAATGATGTAGAGGATGAAGGAAATGATGATGAAGAGGATGACGAGGAAGATGGAGAAGCTGATGTCCGTAGAGTGGGGAAGAAGCATCCGAAGCATGTAGGCCAAAATGTTAGGCGGGGTTATCCAGAAGATGAACAACATGGGTTGAGGAAGAAACATTTGAAGGTGATTAGGAAAAGGCGTCGTGGGGATACTGATGACGAGGAAGAACAGGGGAAGCCTGTGAAGAAGAAGTTGTTGCTGAAGAAAAAGGTTGGTAAGAGTGTTGATAAAGAGCGTAGAAAAGGAAAGTCTCCTCTTAAAGATAAGGGAATGACTAGGAGAGGCAAGAATAGTAGAGTGTTTCTGCGGGTATGATTGACATCTATACCGTTATTTTAATATGTATTCATTAAATTAGTATCAACTAGTTGTTTAATAATATGTTGTTGTACCCTCTGATCAGGTTCCAATCCCTCAACATCCAATGTCTAGGGGTGAATATGCCAAGTGTCATGATGTTGTAGTTGCTACCCAAAGGGCTAATTGCGATCGCAAGGTATATAGTAATTTAATTCTTGAGATTATGATTATGTGATTGTGTAGCAGATATTATGTTAGGTTCTGACTTACTTAATGGCATGTTGGTAGCAACCGAGTGTTATATGCCGCACTGATGCTTTCTCAAAGATCATTGCTGGATTTGATGACTCTAGAAGAGCCTGTGTGCAAAAAATGGGGTTTGGAGGATTGTTGGAGTTGAAAATATCCAAGCTTCTGAGGCAGCTTTGTTATTGGTTGATGACCAGATTGGACGGAGTCAACAGTTATCTGGTAGGTGGTGACGGGCATGTGTTGCCGATCACACCTGGCCATTGGGAAGATGTGTTTGGTTTGAGGAACAGCGGGCTTCCCGTCTCTGAAAAGGATTCTGATTTGCCGCCTGGAAAAGCTCTAGCGTATGCAGTGAAGTATGGTGAGAAAAACCCTGCAAACAACAAGACCACAGTACTGATATCCAACGCAACTCGCGTGTTGTTAGGTCCCTTGGACAAGCTCGGCAACTTAGTGCCGCTCGCAAATCAACGTCAAAGGACTGAGTTCATGGAGAACTTCATGATTGTGCTAATGGGACAGATTCTTTGTCCTTCTACTGATGGTGCAAACATGTCGACGAAACTGCTAGGTGTTGTATGTGTTGCAAAGGACGCAGATCAGTATAACTGGTGTGAGTTTTGTCACAAATGGCTGCTAGACTACGCGATCACATGCCAGCGGAAGCTAGAAGTTCAGGGTTATGCGGCTGGGACTGGTGGTTGTGTTTTGTTTTTGTTGGTGAGTGCTCTCCTGAAATTGACATTTAATAAGTATGTTCATTATAAGTGTTGTATGTTGTAGTCCTTTTCTGGCATGTTTTAATTAGTTATCCATTTCTGGCAGGTATTTTATCTAGACCGTTTATGTCGGCTTCCTGTCCGTTGGGACGAGTTCCCCAGACTAAAAGTCTGGACTGAGGAGGAAGTGGAGAAGGTGAAACTTCAAGATAGGAAGCCTACTGAAGACTATGGGAGGTTATCGGTGTGTATTCTCCTGTGATCAATATATGTGGTGTTTGTTGCTTTAAATATGACATTGTTATTAGTACTTCTTAAATATATTCTTGGTTTTATTTAATTTCAACAGACGGTTGATGTTGTTTACCGGGAGCCCCATCCTCTATTTGGAAGAGAAGAAAGAAGGCCGTTGGCAGAAGAGGTTGCTGATCTGGTATGAGTTGCAGTAGTTTGATATCAATTTTTCTGTTTTTGGTATTAAACACATTCTATATGCTGTTGTTTGGAAGGACGATATACAAGTGTAGCTTTAGAAAGCTTATAATAATACCTTGGGAGGATTCTGTAGTCCAATGACAATGAAAGAATGGTGATTCTTTCATTTAAGGACTGCTTAATCCCCCAAAGTATTATTGTGAAGTCTTTAAAAGCAGATGAAAGACTTATGAGTGTCATGGTGGTTAAGAAATTTGGTACACCGGACTGTGTACCAAATAATAGAAACTAGAATATATTTGTAAATACTGAACGTGTACCTATAGACACCTACTTTTGTCCCCATTCCCGCAAGGGAAAGGTTCGATGATGAAAGCATAAAAACTCCACTTGACAACGCATCTCCTATATAATAAACGAATCTCGATTCCCTATTTCATTTCACCTGAAACCTGCTATTTATGGAAACCTGCTAAAAATAGTAACTGCCGTAAAAGGTAGCGTCTAAAAGTGGCAAATCATAAAAGATAGAAACCTGTCAGAATTAGGTGTGGCACTCCAACATAAATCCTAAATGAGATAGAAAACTGCGAGAATCCTATTCCTAATAGGATTCGGAAATAAGAGTTACGTATTAATTAAAATCCTAACGAGCCTAGAGTTCGTAACGGGCCCAGACGCATTCCGTCATAAAATTGATACGCGCTAAAAGACTCGAATTAATCTCAAACTCTACGGATTTTAGGAATCCGAATCTGACTAAACAAAACTGCCAGACCCTATTTTCAACGCCAAGCCCTGGGCGCCGAAAATTCCAGCGCCCAGAGCTGGGCGCCGAAAGTACCTGGGACGGATTCTTTTCCTAATCCGTTTCGTATTCAAAATCCTGAAAAACTATCTTTCTACGCCACTTTTTCCTATAAATAGACCCCTAAGTTCGACGTGAAAAAGACACACAACAACACATAATATATTCTGAGTATTGACTCTAAACCCCTTAGCCTAAGCCTCTCGCTGCGAAACTGTTCACGCGTTCTGTCGCAATCGATCCATAAATCGAACAGAACGTATCCCGTCCCATAATCGAGATTCGTTAAATAAAAAGGAGAAATAGCAAAGTCAAAGTGGTTAGTTTTCTGAGAACCGTGACGCACCTCTCAAGGGTGCGTCGTAATGTGTCCCTTTTCGATGATTTAACCGCTTTCCTCGCCCTTTTTATGAACTGTTAAACTAACCTAATTTGAATGTTCTATCACGCCTAACAAATATAATATTTTTGGGAAATCGGATTATCATGCTAGGTCCCTTAATGTTATTTAAATCAGATAATCACGATCGAATTAGTATTATATGTTGCATATTGCTAAAATCAATTCAGATTAGTTCAATAGTTAACGCATGTCCCTTCAATTATTTATGCTGAACTAGTAAGGATATCCTGCCTCTGGAGTTATCGACGAGCGAATTACTCCTCTCGGTAGTTACAGTCCCCCGAACCCTCAATCTCTACCTTGCGGGTGTATATTGAGAGATCCCCATACCATGGATCACAAGGGAACCTACGGCCGTCGTGGCCAAACATAATTGCACTCCCTTTATGTCACGATAACCGGGTTTTGTCAGTTTTTCTCATTGTCGTTAAAAACTGAATGGCGACTCCTATATTACTAGTCAATTGGGTGTATACTCACAGGAAATCCAATTACACTTGATTGAATAAAAAGAATCGTCACACCCACGAGGGACAAGGTCACGCATTAGCCTCGCGCTTTTTCGACCCCCTCACAGTGGCGACTCCACTGGGGATAGTGAAGGAAATACTCGTGCTTGTAGGTAATCAAAATAGCCAAAGGGTGAAACGATCCTACCCCGCGTTTATTTCCCCATCAAGTTGGGACGACCTGAAAATCAGCATATTAATGTGAACGGGCAGGACATCATAACGAATCTCGGCTCCCTCGGGAGTTGGGACTAAGGATACCTTTTTTCGCCAATAAGGGGGTGCATACGCCGCGCATGTTTCCCACTTGATACTTGTGCAGGTAGTACACCTATCCCGAACCCAATCGCTCGCCCATTAGGTCCCTCTCGCCTGCATGCCCCATTGGCTTGCACTTGCGGGTTGGCCTCTTGAGCGAAATTCGTCTGTTGAAGACACTACCTCGACCGGGGCATGTGTTGGATCCACGATAGAAGCGGTACCAAGCCAGGCGCAAATAAACTACCCATAGAAGCCTATCATAAACTACGTGACATATTTAAGTTTCAAATCCATGTTTGTAATATAGTTATGTGTAGCGAACTATGTGACTATGTTATGATTGTGCGTACGAATAATGCTAGACAAATAATTCTAGAAAACCAACGACCTTAAAAATTGCCCAAACATTCATGAACCAATTGGCCAAAGAGTTATACCAAAATACGTGTTCCGCAAGCCCGAACGATCGCCACAAAAATAAGCGACGCTCGGGATGGCCTTTAACGAATCCCACAAACGCTGCACAACGCGTAAAGGACGTTATAAGGCAAGCACGCAAAATTAAAGTCGCAAAAACAAAAGTAGACGCAAACAGAAAACGAGAACCAGCCAGGGACGCATTTTCAACGCCCCTGGCTGGGCGCCAGAATTTCTAACGCCCACTGCTGGGCGCTGAAGTTGCTGCCTGGCCTTTTGGTCAGGCACAACAGCCACGGTGCCCACGCATGAAGAGAATACGTAGCAAAAAAAATTTCGTGAAAAATAAATTGCTACGAGGGCGTATGAAAAGCACTCGATTCTAAAAGCGACTTGTAAATAAATAAAATAATAACTCTTTGTGTCGTTGTTAGGCCTCCTATGACGACAATGCTTGGCACCAAAAACCGAACATGCTAATTAAATGACCTTGAATGGCACATGGGCGAAGTATTCAAAAAATAATGTTCAAATAGAGTCTTCATGGAAAAATAATGTTCGAATAAAAAAAATAAATCCGAGTCTAGACTAGGCTATGCCAAAGTACAATCCAAATCCTAAGTCTTAGTTGTCTTATCCATGGAATCGGTCCTAATGCTTGGTGTCGTTCTGCAAATTAAAAGGTTAAACCATATTGAGTCTCCCTTTCTAACATTTAAATCAATAAGCACCCATATGTAATTGTCATCCCTTGCTAAGAATCCACGGCCTCAATACTCTCTCACCAATAAAAAGAATATACTATAGTATTTGCAAAATGGAAACGGTCACATTCTGAAAATCATTCCCCCATAGTCGCACAAACCCCAAAGTGAACCTAAGGTGTCAATACCGTTAGCAAAAATTAATGGCCTTAGGGCTTAGGATCACATCGGGTCACGACTATCATAGTCCTCTCGAGTCACTCACTCCATGAAATACTACTAAGTAGGGACTAAAAGATTTTCCATGAATGCAACATGACCAACCATGAAAATACCCAAATCGGCATGCCATAAGACAACCATTGGGGTAAAAGCAATACACACTAAAAGAGAAGCCGCACTAATGACTCTAGTCTTGCAAAAATAAAATCCGATCTCCCCAATTAACTACCTTGCCAACATTAAGCAAAATGGTGCATGACGAATAAACACCCAAAGGTTAAAATCTAAAGTGTCAACCAACGAAAGTTATGGTCCAATTAGCCTAAGTCTGAGAGTCGCTTGGTCAAGTATTATAGGCTTACGCCACGTCATTATTTTGAGTCTAGGCCACCTCCTTGTATTCATACACGGGTTATAATCAGAAAGATTAATGAAAGTTTGAGTCTAAATCATAACTTCCAATTAAATCCCAGAAACTGGAATCTCAAAGAAACAAAAAATTACTTTCGATGTAATTCTTTCGTTAAAATTCAATAAGGTAAAAACAACATTTTGAATCTACACTATTTGCATATTTTAAGAAACGACTAAATACGCTTTCAAAGTAAGACAATTTAAAGGTCCACCCTAGGCCTACTAAAATTAAAGGTCCACTATAGGCCTACCAGACGAGGCTCACTCAGTCTCGCCTCGTGACTCAAAGACCACAACCATCTACCTTTTAGCCCAAATTAAAAATTGAAGAATTTATGTTGGGGGGGAATCCCAAGGAAAAAAGAAAGAAAAAATAGAAAGAGAAAAGGGAGAGCGAAAAGAGCAAGCCATGGAATACTTATCCCGTAGTGCAACATTTACCTAAGTAAACGAAGGAAAAGAATTGAGTCAACCAATCCAAATCATAAAATTCTACGATGTCTACCCTTTCCAATCCTTATGCTCTTAGACGCCTTCGCTCTGGGGTCCCTGTTCAGCTCATTTAACCTACCCATGTTCTCATTGCCATGACCCAAGAAACCATTACCTCGACTCTTGTTCTTGAACTTGTTGTCAACCGCAAACCACGCACGGCCATTGACACGTGCGTCATACCCATCATTTCCAAAGCCCAAAACCCATTATTACACCACCGTTAGCATAATAACCATATACCTTGTTCAGACACATCCTGTTGATATACCCTTGAGCCGTCCCCATGCTACTCGTTGTCCTTGGTTGATGTAAGCTCATGACACTAGCTTGAGGCCGTAAAATGTGAATCCTAGCAGATGTAATCCTTATGCTTGACCAAAACCTATACAAATTACCCTATCTCATTCAACCCATCTTTCAAACCGTCTTGAGTCACGAATGAAAAGTACAAAAAATAATAAATAATAAAAAAAACGAACTTTGCAAAGCGCCTTTAAAAATTCGTTTAAAAAGAAAAAGAACATTTAGCGCACAAAAAAAGATTCACAAATATTTGGCACAAAACCAAAAAATCTGCCCAGGTATCATTTTCAGCGCCCAGAGCTGGGCGCTGAATCTCTCTGCTTGCTAAAATTTGTCCAGAAGTGCTCGTCATCTTATCCGCACATACACGGAAAAATAACGAACACTTGGGGGGTACAGCACGTATTTAGGTATACGTACCAAAAAACACATGAAAAGAAAATAAATGTACTTAAAAAAATACAAAACAAATTTTTGGCTTACGGCAAAGCAACAGATTAAAATAATAATAAACTTCACTTATTCTACCGTTTCAAATAATATGTTTCCACCTCAGAACGTACTTGTTTAAAATTGGCATTCTAAGAAACCATTTTCTAGGCTAAGAACTACGCAAGACCTGATTCCAAATTAAATCTATTTAAGGCGGATACGTAGGCAATCCATGATTCGGTCCAACCAATTTGCAAAAATATTAAAGCCTATAGAATAACAAGAATAAAAAATAGAAGTCCCTTATTGAAATTTAATTACTTGCAACCCAAGTCGAAAGAAAGATTTAAGTCAAAAGAAGAATCCAAGTCATCAAGATGCCAAAATTAATGAGCACACATCGAAAAATAATAAGGGCACGTACCCTTGCGAGAAGGAGCACTCACACTCCTAGGCACTTAGCCAAGACTCAAAAGATCGCTTTGCCTCAATTGAATGGGGGCTAGCGCAAGCGTCCATGACCTCTAAAGTACTCAACTTGACCCTCCCTAAAGCGAACTAACTCACTTAAAAATCTCCCTTCACCACTAGACATAGTCGTTCGCTTAAAGACCTTCTTTCACCACTAGACACAGTCATAATCGCCAACAAGTAGTAAAGGCAGTAAACTCGCAATAAAGAGCATTGTTCTACGGCGTCGCCCCATCGTTCCTTCGAACTCAGGGCACCCGTTCATGGTAATTCAAATGCTTGCGAATCCCCTTTGAAAAAAACAGACATTGTCAATTGGACTTGGCACTTAACCAAGGCTCACCCTACTCAGACATATGACACGGGCATCTAAAATCAAAATCTGAAAACATTATTAATGAGAAGACATAACAGCAACTGGGGGCTAAAAAGTGAAATGAAAGAGCTAGGGAAAGAACTAAGTATACCTTGACCTTTTGTGCAGACATACACCAAGTAAATCTAAGTCAATTTGACAACGGTTTATATTCCTGCAATTCTGGAAAAGATGGCCCTAAAAGCCTAAAGCATATGCCAAACGGGCACAAGTAATATCTTGACGCCTGCACCCTGGCTTCCAGCAAATCCTTAGACAGCATTCCAAAAATCGTAACATATTTTGATTCACTCATGTAATCCTGTACGAACCCTTCTATAAGTCAACCTACTTGGGACACCTCGGATTGTACACAGTAGGACTCGGATTTTAAATAATTTTCAAATGATTTTTAAAGACTTCTTCGAACATAATAAAGTGTCGTTGGTTTAATCTAAATATGCGTTTTGCAAAGTGAGTCAAAGATGTTTCTAAATATAATTATGGGTAAAGAAAGGCACCTAGCTTTTGGTCAAGGCACACTCCAACATGTGACTACCTTGACCATGGCAATGTCGCACAATACGACATTTACAAAAGAAGTAGCAGATCACTACTCGAACGTACCTCGCACTAAACGAGTCTGGTTCAAACTATTCATGATCCATGTCACCATGAATGCATAAAGACGTATGCAAAGCATTATAACACCAAGCCAATCCCGTAGCTACAATTGGGGGCTTGAGAAAAACACTCTAAAAAATACTCGAAATGACGATTTTATCGCAAATTCTCGACGCTAATGCTATACATATGTCATAGGGGCTCAATCCTAAGCTTTAATCGTGCAAAACGAACCTTAGAATGGCTACAACCCCTCCCAAATTCTAAAGCACTACTTAGAATATATAAAGTCACCCCACTAACAAGGGTAACTGAAAATCGCGGGTCACCAAAACTCCGATCAAACCACTACACATAACGCTCGCCCTATAAAGCGCCCGTTACACAGTCTACATCGTTCCAAAGAAAAAGCGAAAGGAAAAAAAAAATCAAAAAAAACTGTCAAAGTTCTGCCCAGAAATCATTTTCAACGCCCAGAGCTGGGCGCCGATATCTTTAACGCCCCAGCCTGGGCGCTGAATCTTTCTGCTAGCCGAGTTTTGCCCAGATAAAAAAAAACAAGAAAGAAACACCTGTGAATCATCGCATCGAACGAAGTAATAAGCCGTGCAAACCCACGCAGAAGGTGCTACACTTGTTCGAGCACCTGAACGATTCAGCACGATGAAGTACTCCAAATAATGATATCCCAACACTTGGAGGGATGTTCTAAGACACGCCGTTAGGCCACACAAGCCTGCGTTGCACCATGATCCCGCTGTACCAGTCTAAAAAAGGGTAAGGCACATTGCACTAATGCAAGCACGACCAAGAGTAAGAGGCAAAGACTACTTATCGCCCAAATGCAAGCCACACGACTTCTACATTAAGGATTAAAGGTAGCAAAATATTACCTACCACGAAAGGGGTAGCTCGCACCTACACGAGCGGAACCCCAAGGCATCTTTCTCGAAAGAACCTACAAAATCGTACGCCAAAAGGAAGCATCCCAACATGCATACTTGGGGGCTCCAAGCTACGAAACAACCATGGCAAAATAAACAATCTCGAAGAAAATGTTTGAACAATCAAAAGGGCACGATGTTTGAGACCACTTCATGAATGGACCTGACCCCTATCAAGCTTCTAAGCAAACTATTCAAAATCAGTCATTGCTCAAAAAAAATGATTCAAGCAAACTGATTAATGGACCGCACACAACGGCCATTCTATGAACGCTCGTTCGCACATACATATCATCATTCACGAACACGTTCAAAAAATATAAGAGCGATCAAATTCTTACACCTCAAGGTATGTTCCTCGGGCCATATAGACTCGCCCGACTATTGCAATAACTATACACCTTAAGAGCAACAGTTCCTTAAAATAATCGCCCCAAAGCGACAAGCACCGTAGTCCACCAATTGGCTACGGCTTCTCAAGAAAATCATCACATTCTAAAAACAAAGAAAAAAACAAAAAAAAGAGAATACATAGAACTTCCAAGTGAAATAAACGAATGAACAAGAGGCCAACTGTGTCATCAAAAGACCAGCCCGAACAACACTTTCAACGCCCCACCTAGGCGTGAACTATTTCAACGCCCAGGCCTGGGCGCCAAAAATGTACCCATGCTCAAAAAAGGCCCTAACTTCTAGTGGGCCCTGCCATACTCATTCGACTTGAAAATTGCTGAAAGTCACATCTCACGACTTTGTTAAGAGTAGCACACCACTACAAAGGTCGCTCGCACATACGAGCATGACCCCAAACATGATTACAAGATGCGAAAAACAACCGACAAGCCCCAGTGCTTGGGGGCTCGCGAAAAAAATAAACCCCAACGAGGGGCGCGCGATCAAAATCACATTCCCAGACTGCGCCATACACCATACCATGTTTGGATATCTCAAAAAAAAAAATTGTTAAACAAAAATATACACAGTGTGGACCCACTCATAGGACAGATCTAATCAGGAAATATTACGACCCACCAACAGGTTGTAATCACAAAAGCCCTTCTGCATAGGCAAAATAAGAAATTCAAAATGGGCTCGCCCACCCTCAGCGGGCGGGGTCTGCGTCACTAGCCGCGCAGGTCCTCAGTTTTCAAAAAATAAATCTTCAAATTTAAAATAGGCTCGCCATCTTCAGCCGGCGGGGTCTACGTCACAAACCGCGTAGGTCCTTATTTTCAAAAACATCAAAACAGATTCGTCCACTTCTATCGGACGGTGGGTCCACCCTCAGCGGACAGGCTCGCCATCTTCAGCCGGCGGGGTCTACGTCACAAACCGCGTAGGTCCTTATTTTCAGAACAGATTCGTCCACTTCTATCGGACGGGGGGTCCACCCTCAGCGGACAGGCTCGCCATCTTCAGCCGGCAGGGTCTACGTCACAAACCGCGTAGGTCCTTATTTTCAAAACAGATTCGTCCACTTCTATCGGACGGGGGGTCCACCCTCAGCGGACAGGCTCGCCCACCTTCAGCGGGCGGGGTCTGCGTCACTAACAGCGCAGGTCCTTAATCGCTGCAGCGATAACTTTTATTGGTTTTCCCTTTTTCCAAAAATTAAAGGATTGGTTTGTTGGATTTTCCTTCGTTTTACGTCCTATAAAAACAAGGGGGTTTTCTCGTTTAGCTAGCCCTGAAAATGAGAATCTTTAAAAACGTTTTACCTCGTGATTGGGCTTGGCCAGGTCCAATTACTCTTTACATCTTTAATTTCGAAAACATCTGTAGTTACTCCCAATGACAAAGTGAGGGAGTTTCTACGCATCTTTAGATCCTTCCAATGACAAAGTGAGGAAGTTTCTATACTATCAGTTGACAAATCCCGATGACACATGAGGGATATGTCGACACTTCAAGTGATGACCCTTAAGTCAAATGTTATCACTCGGGGGCTCGTGAGACCCTCGCAAAACAGGTCACATACACCATGGCTGTTGTGACGCACTCCGTCTAATACTTTGACCATCGTCTTACTCCAAGACTCAGTCAAAGTGGGGGCTAACTGTAGACACCTACTTTTGTCCCCATTCCCGCAAGGGAAAGGTTCGATGATGAAAGCATAAAAACTCCACTTGACAACGCATCTCCTATAAAATAAACGAATCTCGATTTCCTATTTCATTTCACCTAAAAGCTGCTATTTATGGAAACCTACTAAAAATAGTAACTGCCGTAAAAGGTAGCGTCTAAAAGTGGCAAATCATAAAAGATAGAAACCTGTCAGAATTAGGTGTGGCACTCCAACATAAATCCTAAATGAGATAGAAAACTGCGAGAATCCTATTCCTAATAGGATTCGAAAATAAGAGTTACGTATTAATTAAAATCCTAACGAGCCTAGAGTTCGTAACGGGCCCAGACGCATTCCGTCATAAAATTGATACGCGCTAAAAGACTCGAATTAATCTCAAACTCTACGGATTTTAGGAATTCGAATCTGACTAAACAAAACTGCCAGACCCTATTTTCAACGCCCAGCCCTGGGCGCCGAAAATTCCAGCGCCCAGAGCTGGGCGCCGAAAGTACCTGGGACGGATTCTTTTCCTAATCCGTTTCGTATTCAAAATCCTGAAAAACTATCTTTCTACGCCACTGTTTCCTATAAATAGACCCCTAAGTTCGACGTGAAAAAGACACACAACAACACATAATATATTCTGAGTATTGACTCTAAACCCCTTAGCCTAAGCCTCTCGCTGCGAAACTGTTCACGCGTTCTGTCGCAATCGATCCATAAATCGAACAGAACGTATCCCGTCCCATAATCGAGATTCGTTAAATAAAAAGGAGAAATAGCAAAGTCAAAGTGGTTAGTTTTCTGAGAACCGTGACGCACCTCTCAAGGGTGCGTCGTAATGTGTCCCTTTTCGATGATTTAACCGCTTTCCTCGCCCTTTTTATGAACTGTTAAACTAACCTAATTTGAATGTTCTATCACGCCTAACAAATATAATATTTTTGGGAAATCGGATTATCATGCTAGGTCCCTTAATGTTATTTAAATCAGATAATCACGATCGAATTAGTATTATATGTTGCATATTGCTAAAATCAATTCAGATTAGTTCAATAGTTAACGCATGTCCCTTCAATTATTTATGCTGAGCTAGTAAGGATATCCTGCCTCTGGAGTTATCGACGAGCGAATTACTCCTCTCGGTAGTTACAGTCCCCCGAACCCTCAATCTCTACCTTGCGGGTGTACACTGAGAGATCCCCACACCAGGGATCACAAGGGAACCTACGGCCGTCGTGGTCAAACATAATTGCACTCCCTTTATGTCACGATAACCGGGTTTTGTCAGTTTTTCTCATTGTCGTTAAAAACTGAATGGCGACTCCTATATTACTAGTCAATTGGGTGTATACTCACAGGAAATCCAATTACACTTGATTGAATAAAAAGAATCGTCACAACTACGAGGGACAAGGTCACGCATTAGCCTTGCACTTTTTCGACCCCCTCACAGTACCAAACGGTATTATTTGCATTTTTATAGACTGTTCATTATTAATAATATTGTGTGAATGTATTAGACTAAAGCGTCCTATTTGTTTGACCTTGGTATTAGGTTATGGAAAGGATGGCCCCCTTACTGCAAGACCTCCGTGCCGTGATACGAGAACAAGTAATCATACGCAGGCTGGGGGCAAACGAAAGTGTTGCTGAAAAAGATCCCTCCCCTGGTGGTGTTGCTGAAAAAGATCCCTCCCCTGCTAGCAGTTCCCATCGCCAAATCAGCGATAATGCTTATATTAACGTGGATGGTGAGCCGATGGCGGTGGATAAGTCGGTCAACAAGGTCCTGAGTGAGTTAGATGTCATTGTACTGGAGGAAGAAACAGACAATGTGCAACACACAGTGGAACAACCATTGGGAGGTGAAGAAAATGTGTTTGTGAATTACCAGTCCTTGCCTGTGGAGCAGCCCGTGTTTGAGTTTCTGCATGTTCTAGCAGTGGTGGCCGTGCAGAATGAGCCTATGGAGGCAGAGCAAGTGCAGCAGGGCCCCCCACAACAAGTGGTTGAGCTAGTGCAGCATTTGGAGGCCATGCAGAATGAGCCTATGGAGGCAGAGCAAGTGCAGAAGGGCCCCCCACAGCAGGCCCCCCCACAGCAAGTGGTTGAGCTAGTGCAGCACTTGGAGGCCATGCAGAATGAGCCTATGGAGGCACTGCCGCAACACGAGCCACAACAAGAGCCACGTCATGAGCATGTCCAGCAAGGTCATACCGAGGGAGACCAAGGCGGACCACAAGAAGAAGGGCATGTGGTGCCTGTTGTGCAGCAAGAGGCAGACCCCCAGGGCCCAGTAGAAGAGCCACCACAAAATGATTTTTTGGAGCCACAAAATGATGTTTTGGAGGACCCCGAAAACGAAGATGAAGAAGATGGCGAGGAAGGTGACGAAGATGAAGAAGATGTTGGTAATACCGGGGATCAAGATAAACCTGGTGATGATGATGATGAGAACCAAGGAGCAAATGGTGGTACGACGGGTCCGATTGCGGGTGAAGGTGAAGGTGCAGATAATGCAGGGGGTCCGGGTGCCGATGGGACCGAGAATACAAGGGGTGGGGGAGAAGGTTTGGACCATGGTGCTGTTCACGGTTCCAATCCTGAAGATTTTGATGGTGCTGAACCAGGTGGTGATGGTCAGGTGAGAACAAGAACAAAGGCAGCGAGGCCTAAACCTAGTCCCAAACCCCGCACTGCGACAAAGAGAACCCATAAGCCTAGTGAGAAGGCAATAGCAATGAGAACAACTCGTCAACGACTAGGTATTAGAATGACGAAGGCAGACAGTTCTATTTTGAAGTACGTAGAGGCTTACGACACCAAAAAGAAAGCAGGGTATGTTCGATTCTCTAAAAGCTGATAATTACCCCACTGTTTGTTGAAATCTACTAAAACGTTGTTGTTTTGCAGAGGGGCTATGTTGATTGAATGTGATGGGAACGACGCAAACCAGCAGATGTGTTACTCGGTTGTTCACCCCAGGTCCTATGTGAATTCCCAGTATGTTCGTACAATTGCATATCTCTACAACCGGGAGTGGGCTAGTGAATTTCCAAAGAGTTGTCGCAGACTTATGCTTGACTCTATGTTTGCAGTGAGTACTAAAACTAGGTCTTTAATATACGTTATGTTGATCCAGTTTATTAAATGCTAAATCCTCTGTTGGCAGCATCAAAAGCTAAAGACGAAAGAAACATAAGCTGG
The DNA here is from genome assembly GCF_020520425.1 of Spinacia oleracea. Lineage (NCBI taxonomy): Eukaryota > Viridiplantae > Streptophyta > Magnoliopsida > Caryophyllales > Amaranthaceae > Spinacia > Spinacia oleracea. The sequence continues at coordinate 10,408,660 of NC_079490.1, forward strand.
GTTGTTGAAGAAGTGGTCGCAACCACTTAGGATGGTGGTCTCCTCAGATATTTCTGTGGTATTACCATCTTAGACTATTCATCCCTCATTATTAGATATTTTGTACGTTTGCAATAGTTGACTCATGTTGACTTAACCCAGGATCGCTAACAAAACATCATGGATGTGACTATTTTCCATATTCATTGGTACCAAACGTTCACATGGGATGTGATTGGGACCCAGTGTCCTTAGGTTTGGTACAAACAGTTGATGGTGTTGTTCCGTATTGGTACCAAAAGTCGTTAGGAATTGGTATATTGAATACCAAACATTATATTGTGTACCTGTTTTGTTAGTCCATATCTCATCACCTATGTGTCATTGTTATTACTGAATGAAGACAGGTTTAAGAGATATTAAACTTTGTAAATTACAGGTTTTTGTTCCAGTTGTCGAAAACGAACACTGGTGGTGTGTTGCTTTTGCACTCAAAGACCAGAATATATGGTTCATTGAAAGCATGTATAAAAATCCCGCTGCAGAGGATTCTGCGGAATTAAAGAAATTGGTATACGGACTAGAGATTTGTAGTCCTTACTAATTTTTGCGGTGGTAAACATTATTGAATAGTGTTTTTAGCTTCATTTAACCAGTATTTTAAATTCCAGATACCCGCTGTTGACTATGTCTTACTGGAGACTGACAAGGAGTTTAACGCATCCCCGGCCTGGCAGACTAAGCAAATGGGGAAATGGCCCCTGGATGTTGTTGGCTTTCCTGATTATAATGACAAGTATGTGGCCGTTGATATTCCCTAAGTTTATTTTCCCTGAGTTGTGTACATTTAATATATAATTAACTATGCTATTCCTCCTACACAGTCATGCATGCGGGGTTGTGATGCTTATGGCGATCCGGGAGACTGTTAATGCTTTCAAAAAGTCAATGCATGTGGTAAGTGTTATGTTAATCAAATTTGTTGATTGGAACATAACGTAACGTTAAAATACGGGTAGCATAACATACTGGTTATTTACTTTCTATGGCAGGGGGAGATATGCGCTGCCCGGAAGGCTCTGTTCTTGTCCCATTTGAATTCAGACTACAACTCTTGCCGTCCATTGATACCGGAGATAATTGCTACCCATTGCCGTTGATTTATAATAGTCTAGTGTCATGAACTTATGTTTATTTTAGTTTGAGTGTTTAATCATCAACTTTGTTTATCGGTTGCGTATGAACTATACCGTGCTTTTGTTGTTTGGTGACCAATACTTCCCTTACATTATGCATTTTGGTTAAAGGGGATGGAATATTTTGTAGTTTTGGCACCAATATATGTGTGTAAGATTTTAACGGCATTGTTCTATATTGCAATGTCGTCAAGTTCTACAAGTTGATCCCTTTAAATGTTGGTTTAGTCAAATTTCTTATGATTTGTTAGCCCCAACACTCGCTGGTGTTGATCCCTTTTACCCTTTTACAGTTGTGTTTTTAGTTGGTGTACTACAAGTTGTGTTCATTTCAAACTTCTTATGATTTGGTATGAAAATGTGTTATTAGCCTGGAACCCAATGTCATATAGGTTTGGTACAATACTAACTTTTATAGTTCTGGTACCCAAAGTCATATATGTATAGTTTGGTACCCAATGTGTCATGCTAAAACCCAAAGTCATACGCAAATTTGATGGTGCAGGCGTGTGCACGGTGCTCTAGGGTGCACCTGAAATAAAACGACATAAAAAACACATATAACGCGCGTGTTTAGCAAAAGAACATTTTTCTTGAACAAAAGAACAATACCCTAGAACAAAAGAATATTAAAGGCTCTGGTCTTTTCAGCTCTGTTTTTTGCGTTATTTATTCGATTGGCTTTCTTCTTGCGATATATATTCTTCTAGATTTTATGTCTTGCGATTGGCTTTCAGCTCGGTTTTGTAAAATAGTTCTTAGAGAGAGAAAGTAGTGAAAATTCCCAAAAATTCGTTGATTTTTCTGCTTCTACATCAAATTAAATCGAATCTCTTCTTCTGCAAATAATAAATTCTAGGTTTTGATGAATTTGATTTTGTAATAATCGTGTGTTTGATGATTTTGTTTTTGTAATAATCGAGTTTTGGTGGTTTTGATGATTTTAATGAATCAAATTATGTAACAACACGTTGATTTCATTGAAATCGCTGATTGATTTTGAAGATTTGGATTATGTAAATACGATTTTTTTCATAAAAGAACTGTTTTACCTATATGCTCGTATTAAAAGAAAAGTTTCTTTATGGTAGAAAAATAGACCATTTTCGTTTCATAATTTGTTCTTTCATTATATTGTGTTCTTCTTTTTTATTATTTTCAATTTCATTTGTGTTTCATAACTTGTTGTTTTTATTTTATTGTGTTATTTTTCTTCTTACTTTTTATTTATCCTTTGTTCTTTTGGTTGCGTTCTTTTTATTGGTTTTATCAATGTTAACCTATTATTTGTTCAGATATTATGAATAATGTGCTTGATAATTCATAATAGAATGATGAAAATCATGATTCTAAATCATATATTATTGTTGAACAAGGTATTTGTCTTGTTCTTTTAGTCTCTCTATTTGTTCTTTTAGTCTTTTGGCATCCTTGATTTGAGTTCATCTTTGAGTTATACGTTGGATGCATGGTTACGTTGGATCCAAATAACTGTAATTATATGTAAGTTAGTTTAAGTGTATCCAAATAACTGTAATGATATCCAAATAACTGTAAGTTAATCCAAATAACTGTATGTATTTACAAAAATATGTAACTGAAATGGTTGGTTTATAATCAATTAACTGTAATTTTTTAATTTCCGATTTTTTAATTAGTCGTTCATGTACTAGGGTGATGATTTGTGTTAAATAAATCAGTGGTTCATTCATCATAATATATTAAAATATTTAAAATTTACGACCAAACAACATAATTCTACTAGACATTTTATCAATTAAAATCACATAACATAAATCAAACTTTAAATCTTAAATAAAACAACAGATAAACTCCTTAAACAACAGATAACAACGTATTGTTGAATAAGCAAGGTAAACCATCCTCCCTCCTTAAACAACATATTCGGGTTCTTCCTTGCGGGGGTGGTGGTGGGGAAGGTGTTTCATCTCCTCTCCTTCGTTTTTTTTCATTCACTTGAGGAGGAGTTCTCGGTCTTATGTTGACATCAGCTTCAAGTTCAGCCACAACCTCCTCGATCTCCTGAGCTTCAGGTTCAACATCAGCTTCAAGTACGTCCTTGATCTCCTGAGCGACGTTCACTACAGCAACATCCTCGATCTCCTCATCGACGTTCACTGCACCAACATTCAGAACAACACCTAGGGGAACATCTGGAATTGGTAAATTGGCATCCAATTCCTGATCACCAGCAACACCTAGGGGAACATCTAGAATTGCTAAATCGGCATCCAATTCCGCGTGTAGGTGGAGCAACGGGTCGGGGTGTTCCTCATGAATGCCCTCAATTTCAAACACTTGCCAATAATGCTCGAGAAGTTCTTCGAAAGTAAGGACGTCCTCTGGTGGAGTGTGTGGAGGAGTGGGAATTGGGGTACCTCCCGAGCTTGAAGACGAAGAAGCCATGGAGAGGAAAATGTGGTTAAACAAAGGTGTTTTGGAGGGAAAAATGGGTTTTGGAAAATGGTGGTTTAAGTATGGTATTTATAGATACCAAACTCCCTTGATTTGATGGTGTACGTCATACGATAGTAGGGGAGTTAGAAGGTCGTTTTGGAAATTTAAATTAGTTGGTATACGTCTTGGGTATACAAAATGGTATTGGAAATTGTTACTTTTTTTTAGAATTGTGCCCTAATTAATATCCAAACACGCCTAGTTAATAATTGTGCCCTAATTACTACCCAAACACGCCTAGACAATAATTGCACTGCACTAATGAATAAGCCTTGCATTGGTACCAGAATTTACAATTAATACATATTAGAATTAGTTGGGGAGGCATTTTTTAAAGCCTAAGTATAAGTATAAGTATAAGTAGTGCATGTAATTACAGGAATCGCACATGTTTAATGGAAAAATTATTGTCTAATGATAAGATAAGATACATTGAAAGATAAATTTATTATCTAATGTTAATATAATAAATTTATTATCTAATGTTAATATAAGATAATAAATATATCATTTTAAAAAAAAGATATAAATCAGACGATCCTTTAAAAAGATTTTCAATTAAACAGATATAAATCTGACGATCCTTTAAAAAGATATAAAAAAGATTTTCAATTATATTGTCCTATAATAACTTACTATAGGTAAAACTTACGATCCTTTCAATTTTTTTTTGGTTATCGTTCGTTCAATATCGTTCTATTTTGCTTGATTCTTCTGATTTGTTGTTCTAATTTTGTGTTAATTAAATTGTTGATTATGATTGTTGTTTCAACTATTGATATCCTATATTCGAATTACGATATCGTATGCTTATATATTTAGACGATGTCCTATCATGCCAAAAAATAGAGTGGAACAAGCCATTTAACGCCGCAATCGAGCCGTCCGCAATATTCGACCTTATTAGCATACCAAGATGACTGTGATTAGAGGTGTAATTAAACATGTCTCTTTATTAGCGGTGTGACGATGAATCTGTAATTAAGCATGTCTCTTTATTAATCACAAAATATTAATAAACATGTCTCTTTATTAATCACAAAATATTAATACCAAACCGTGCATCGCGCGGGCTTAAGTATTAGAATAGTACAATAGTTATTATTGAATACCTAAGTATTAGAAGTCTTCACTGTGAATTAAAATGACATAACCCAATTAATATGACTGTGAATTCGTAAATAAAGAGACCTAAACGGTCAAGACTTTTTAATATGACTGTGAATTCGTAACCGACAAATTTGTTATCGATGACGTTAAAATTGCACGTACATGGATAATAATATGGTAATTGACAACTCGTTTACTATAAAAGTAATTGACGAAAATTACGATAACAATACCCACAAAAGAGGTAATTACATAATATGGTTCATTAAATAGTTGCAATCACTTAACATATGTTGCAATCACTTATCATAAGACACACTTACAAACATCTCAAACCCTAATTTCATAAACAAAGAGACACTAAAATACTATTAATGTGTGCAACTTACACTGCGTCACACAATATGACAAATTTAAAAATAATATTTACAACTTACACTGCGTCACACTAACTTACTATTAATATGTACAACTTATAATGCGTCACACCTTACTTTAGCAAACATACGAAATTGCACTCCCGAAGGGAATATTTAGTCTCACGGAGCAAGTGTAGGGGACTTGATACGCTCAATTCCTATATTAAGATCAATCACCCTTTGTTCTGCGTCATCATATTGCTCAATGATTTCTTTCATATGGTCATATAGATCTCCATGACCACCAATACGCAGCGCCTGGTGAAGCGATGTGAAGAACTGACGTTGGATGGATTTCAATCGATGTATATGTTCTTTGCAATTTCGTATCCCATTCTCCATTACCTTGTTCATTTCATCAACGCCTTGTTCCACATCGTCATAGCTCTGTAGCAAATCCTTGAAAAGGGTCTCAGCCCGACTATTCCCTTCCCACCTCATTCTTATCATTTTTGATTTTATGTGTTCACGCTGAGTTTTTTTCGCGTCCTTGATTTGTTGAACCTTTGCATTAATTTCTGCCATGGCACGTTCTTCCGCCGTGGGTCTACGCGGGACGCTAGACCATCTTGAGTTTGCGGATGATGCCATTTGATTATCGTATTTCTAACAAATGTGTTCTCCTATGCACTCTAAAAACGTGGTGTATTCCGACCTATTTATAGAAGACGATCACTGGGTCCGTCCTTATCCAAATAATGTGGAAATAAATAACTACCCTTTATTATTATAATAATGAAAATAATGAAACTGCCTTTAACTACCAATCGGGGGTTTGGTCCGGAATTATATCCAAATAACTGTAAGTATATCCAAATAACTCCAAATAACTAACTATATCTATCTAACCAAATAACTAACTATATCCAATTAACTGCCATTTTTTGGATTAACCACCAACCGACTTGTACTAGACTATGTTACCCTTTCTTTAAAAAAAAAATAGTACTAGAGATTGGAGACTATAACAAAAACAACATAAGGGAAGTTATATTTAGTACAAGGTTAACCAATACGAATACATAAGGAGTTCTAAACATAAGAAGTTCTAAACATACGAATACAAATCGTCTCTTATGTAACATGAAGTATAACATAAGGAGTTCTAAACATAAGAAGAAATAGTACTAGAGACTGGGAACTATTAAACAGAAATAATATTTAATACAACACATATCAATTCCGATGAATCGAATGCCGATGATAGTCTTTAAATCTCCTCACTAGCGTCGCTGTTCGAACTATATTCTTCGTCAGCTGAATCCTCCACAATATGCTTCATGTATTCTTCATCGAAGTACCATTTCCCCGTGTAGCGCATTGCATTTGCCAATGCCATCTGCCTTTCGTAAGACTCAGGATAATTATGTTCAGAGTAAAACGGATTTTCTAGTAACAAATCAAGCTCGCTCATTGTGTCTAACCCATTAATGTCTATCATTTCGTTCTTAAACTTCAAATACTTACAATCATCGTATTGTAAGTAGTAAAAAAGATCAAACATTCCAAAATTAATCCAGTCGAACGTTATTTCTCTTTCAGTGAATCCCATATATTTGCGACCTAGCACCAAAAGTCCAAAATGACCAGACTCTTTTTCATGCACTTCTAACCTATGTACAACATCATCTAACCAATACTGGAGAGGCTTAAAGAGCTCAAAGAACATCACCAGATAGCGATAGAATAGCTTATTCTCCATGCACTTCATTAATTTTTTTCAGCTTGTGCAAGTTAAAGCTAAATGCCATGTTGTAGGAGTCAACTAAGTAATACAAAAAGCAGTACGCTTCTTTCCTAAAACGCCGTGCACTGATAATCTTAAGCGGAGTTAAAAAGGGCCATTTAGGGTTAAATAATATACCCCCAATTGCATCATCCCCGTGCCTAGAAACCGCAGCAAGTAAGTGTGGGAAGAATTGACCTTTAGCCCTACTGTGTACCGTGAATATGCCGACAACGTCTTTCACATCCCGCTCACCTGACTCATCTAAAGTGGCCATTATGTCGTCAGTGTCTATTTCCTTAGCCTTCCCTTTCTCCCTCGCTGTATAGCGCCTTCCTCTTGGTGTTTGCCCCTCTTCCATACCATTATCTACTTTTTCCTTTCCTTTCCAAGCCATGGCCTACAATGAGTTATATTAAAATCATATTAAAATCTTAACTAAATAACAGCGAACGGATTGGTATTAAAATCTTAATTATATATGACAACGTACAGTACCAGACCTCTCATAACATACTTGTACCAAACTCTATACGTACCAGACCTCACATAACTTACAAGTACCAAACTCTATACTACCCAAGGTTGTTATTGCGTAATGTACTGACTTTTAGTACCAAACGACATATTTAAGCGGGGAAACACTTTTGCTGATATAATAGTGTGTGTATGGTGTATGAGTACACAATTATACATTTGAGTTTTTTGAAATAATACTTTAAAAAAAAAAACCAAATATGAGTACGAAAACATATATGTGTAACTCAAAACAACTGACAAATTCATTTAAAATGCATAATTTGATACATGGTGATCTATCAAAAGGTGGAACCATGAACGAACAACATTAAAGTTAATGTTCACGTTTAATCTCCACCTTTGACAATAAGGTAAGCTGTTAATAGTAGATATTTAAACAATTAAAGTAGATAAACTTAGATACCTGGACGTTGTATGTCCCCTATTGAGTGACCTCTTATGCCGTATGAAAAGGTTTGAAATGTGTGTTTTGCTGCAGTTAGGAGTTTGGAGTTCTGGTTTAACTATTTAAAGGAGGATACCTCTTTTAGGGTTCCGTATTTGTTTGGTGGGTGTGGTAAATGCAAGTAAATGAAGGGAGGATAGATGTAGTTATACGAACTAAATGAACTCTCCATATTGGTATGAATGTTGACAGAATGAATGGATAACCCCTTGGTGCCTTTGTACTTTAAAATGTATTTAAAATTTTAAAGTAAATGAAGGGAGGATAGATGTAGTTATACGAACTAAATGAACTCTCCATATTGGTATGAATGTTGACAGAATGAATGGATAACCCCTTGGTGAAGGAAATAATGCCCTTGGTCCAAGTATGCATTCAATGTTAAGTCTAATAAATGAGGTTCAGTATTAATTAACAAGTTAATAATTCAGTGAGATCAAGTGAGCTGAATGCCTAGCTAGAGGCCGCTTCAGTTCAAGTGGAATTAATGATATTAATCCACAGCTTACTCTTGACTGAACCCGTAGGGTCACACAAATAGTACGTAAACGGATCAAGTATTTAATGGCATTAAATACTCTATCTATGGATATTCAGAATCGACGGATCTTGGTTTCAGTGGGAGCTGAGATCGTCACAAGCAAGAAATGAATACTCCGGAAACGATGATATTGCCGGAAACGGAAATATGGATCGTATCGGAAATATAAATATTATCCAAGTCGTAGATGTTACCGGAAACGGAAACATGGTACGTATCGGCAAATATTATCGGAAATGGAAATATTGCCGGAATAGGAAATATTGCCGGAAACGGAAATATTGTCAGAATCGGAAATATTATCGGAATCGGAAAATAATTCCGGAAACGGAAATATTAAATATTTGTTCGAAACGGAAATTAATTCCGGAATCGGAAATATTAAATATTGTTCGTATCGAAATGAATTCCGAAATCGGGAATTTAATCGGAAGCGTATCGTACGAATTAGCATCGGACGAGGCTCGCTAGACGAAGGCCCAGCACGAAGCCAGGCCATCGCCCAGCAAGCCACACGCATCACCAACACACGCCAAAGCCTCGACCAGGCCCAGCGCAAGCCAGGCCCAGCCGAAGCCATGGGCGCGCACGGACAGTAGCATGGGCCGAGCGCTGTGCGCTCAGCGTGGGCCGCAAGTCCTGCGCGGGTGTACGGTGCTCGTGCGATGCTCGTGTGCGAATCCTAAAGCTATCGGGATTCGATAAAAGATTAAATCCTAAACCTATTAGATAAAGTTTATTTAAATAGAGTCCTAGCAGGATTCTAATTAAATTAATTAGTATCCTAATAGGATTCCATTTCCTTTTCCATACCTCTATAAATAAGTGCCTAGGGTCATTATTTACAGTAACGATTGAAGTATTCAAATGGTAAGTTTTTGAAATAAAATTAACCATACACTTGCAAACACTAGCCGAAATTCCTAGTAACCTTAAGGGCGATTCTAGTTGGTCTAACTTGAGGCGGATCCGGACGTACTGTGGACTATCTACGGAGGGACGACATTTGGAGTCCTAAAGACTTGTTCTTGTTCGGTTCGGGCGCAGCTAGGGAAGGCACGCTACAACATGTATGCATCAATTCTATGCTAAATGATTATGTGAATATAATATGCTTTCCTGGCTTTATGGTTTTTCCGCATGATTTATGAATTGTCATATGTATCATAACCTAACACTTGGTACCTTTGTACTTTAAAATGTATTTAAAATTTATAGTTCACTTAATGCTTATAAATGCAGAACACCTACTCATAATAATGAAAACCAGCTTATAGTACATTTAAGTTGAATTTGATAACAACATCACAACCACACAATCTCAGACAAACCAGAAAGTTCAGTTTTGCATTACAAACACTTAGTTTGGTTGTCTGTCTCTTTCCACGTACAATTGAAGATGAATAAAACACCCCATAAGAATAATTCTACCACTCCCCACAAGAATAATTCTCCCCACGAGAATGATCTTAAACAAGTTGTGTCGCATGAAATGTCACCAACACGACAAATTCACTTTCATCCCCGTGTTTCAATGTACTTCGCCCCTTCGAAAGGTACGGAACCGGAGATTGATTTAAACAATACAATGTTCTTTAAAACATATGACGAATTACTCGAAGATGATGATTACAACCCCATTTCTAACAAATGTGTTCGAGCCGCCATATTTTCAAAAACATGGGACAGGGACGGGTTCCCTGGTACGTTCATGTTAAGAGAAGGACCACGGATTGATCCTTACCATTTACCCACCCCAGACGATTCTACAGGGATCATTCACGGTGGTTTGTTGTCGTACATCGAGTGGGAAGCTTGGCAAGAGTTTGATGCCATCCCTGCAAATTATCTTGCGCTTATCGACCCACGTCCGGTTCTTCACATAGATCAGACACCCATATATGCGGTCCCTATCCGTAAAACTCCGATCTTCATGGGTTCTTATACTGATGCCTTACATGTCATGAGAATTTCAAAGCATCTACAATCTGTTGACCTAGATGTGTTCTACCACGAGGTCAAACGAAGAAGTAGGAGATATCATCAAATACAAGTAAGTGCTACAGACCAGTATTCTGGCCAGCTAACAAAGGCGTTGCTAGTCAAGGGGTTGGTGGTTGTTATATGGAATGCAAGGGGTGTGACCCGACCCCCTCGTTTATTTTACACTTCAATGAGATATTTCAGAAACTCAACCCAGCCCTGATTGTAATTACTGAGTCCAGAATTGGTGAAGCCCCCCTGTTGTTGCTTGCCCAAAAATTACCTGGGGCATACCAGCATGATGTGTTTGGTCCAACCGGCCGTGCGGGCGGTGTTGTGATGTTCTGGAGTGTTAAAGACATTCAACCTTCCATTACCCAACGAATGTTTACCAATTTATGCTTCCCCGACGAAGTGAATCATCTAGTGGGGTTGAAGTTCCATGTAAGTTTCCTCCATACCTGTAATACCAAACCTTGTAGGTTATATAACAAATTAGATTTCAGGTATAATTTAGTATACCTTGTTCTGTAACAAAAAGGGTACCAAATGTAGGTTTCAGATATAGTTTAGTATACCCTTATGTACTTACATAATTCTCTGTTTGTATACTTATTTAATGTTTCAGGCAGTCATACAAGGATCCCCGTGCAAAGCAAAAAGAAGGCTGTATGAATGAAATCCGGGTTAGTAAACGTTTAGTTTTTTTATTTACTTGCCAATTTAGTCGTTGATGTGCTTCGAATCTCATATGGTAACTTTTTTCATACAACTAATTATGGAGTTTGTATTAAAAAAAACCAGTGTTCATCAAAATAATTAACACCATCAGAATTATAAAAAAAAATTATTATTTCATAAATACACGATTCAATAACAGAAATATAAATAGGTCTCATTTCATTCCGACGGAACACGATTACATAAGTGATTACACAAAGTAATTGCGGGATATTAAATTCAAATTACCAGAACAACTTTGCAAATACTATAAATAGGCATATTACACAAATTCGGAACACTAAATCTAGACGTTTTTCAATTCTAGCTAGGTGATTTTTTACTACATCAAACCCTAATTGTACTAGGGATGAAGGAACCATATCGTCTTCCTTAATTAAGTTATGGTCATCCACCCACTGAAACCATCCACAGAATCGGCACTTGTAATACAGCTTCATCGGATTTGATGTACTCTGTGAAATGCGGAGTTCGGTAATATAATTGGTACACGTTGGGCACATTACGGTCTCACACCATAGAATCCGGTGGCCGGCGGTCGCACGAACATTGACGGCAGGAGACGTGTGGCCAGTCGAACATCTTGACATTATGACAATTGGGTGGAAGGATGGATTTTATTTTTTTCTTTTGCATACTATTCTACAAAATCAAGTTCAAATATATAGTCCCAAACGTATGAAGAAGCGTATTCGACACACTTCACTTTAGGGGATATGTTGGGCGGGAATTTTCCCGCTCACCGAATTTGAACTAATTTGAGCTATAAATATCAGGGGACTTTATTGTATGGTACAACGTGCGCAACCGATTGGTACCCCAACATCTGAAAACAAATTTTCAAATTTTTGTAATTTCCAAATAACACAAAAATAATAGAAATATAAACATATTTCAAACATATTCAGTATTATTTTCAAATATATTCAGATAAGACCGTTAAAATAGGTTAAATTCAATCAAAATAAATCCAACAGAACTTAAATGACTATTAATATTAATATTAGCAACCACTAAACTACATATCATAAAACATAATCGTGTATTTGGTCAAACATGACTACAACGGGTTCGGATTCATATTAGGTCAAATCGTGTATTCGATAACGGGTCATTCGGGAATATATTGTTTATAAATATTTGAAAATTTCGTATAATCATACTAAAAGAGACACCAGGAATGACACGTATCAATTCACGTGTCAATTCCTGGTGCGCTTTTTTCCCCTTTTATATAAATGTTTATGAATAGAACAAATTATAAGATTATTAAGTTTGGTAATATTTATCATATTAAACATATAAAATATATAATACGAAACAACCAGGATATTATATATTATATGATAAAATGGGTACGTTCGAGATTTATTAATTAGATCAATTAAAAAAGAAAGTCAGTTAATAATTTACAATTAACCGTGCGCGCACCAGACCTAATCTAGTAAGATATATTCCTAAAACCATTGTTAATTCCTTGTATGAATGGCTAGCCCTAATTTACCATTCTCGAGAGTATATTGTACCAACATGTATACTTATACGTACCAAACACTCAAATACTTGTCAAATATTTATTTTTACCCATATTATGTATGAATGGATAACCCTAATTTACCATTTGTTCGAATAAAAAGGACCTTTTATAACACAAATTTTGCGAGAAAGGACCTTATATAATTTTTTTGTGAAAACACACCTTAAGGGACCTAAAGGAAGTTTTCGGCATTGTCTGAGCTTTTCCGGCCCATTGACTTGCACGTGAGCAGCACACGTGGCTTACGTTGGCTAAAGACATTGATTTTCCCGAGTCTTGAATTTCATACTTGATTTTATTTTGGTTTTTTTTTTTCAACTTTAGGTTTTACAGCTTATAAATTAGGAGGAAAATTGGGTGTGATTAAGGTGTGATTTCACAAAATTTGTTCTATTCATAAACATTATATAAGGTCAATTTAGTCAATTGAATTTAGTCAATTAACATTATATAAGGTCCTTTCTCGCAAAATTTGGGTTATAAAAGGTCCTTTTTAACAAATTTGCCATTCATTAAACTAATGTTCACGTCTTGTATGAATGGCTTACACTACCCTAATTTACCAATCGGAAGAATACATTGACCCAAACGGTTTACTTTAACGTACCAAACACTCAAATTCTTGTCAACAACTGAATCACTAAATTCAATTGTTAATTGACTAAATTCAATTGGGGTCGTACCATCCAACTAATTAAAAGGTTTAATTAACCTACATTTATAACGAATGTAGTTGAACATTATTTATATAGGATTGCTATATAAATAGTAAACACTTTTGTACCAATCATGATCAATGAATTAAAAAGGGTACCAAACTAGGGTACCAAACTAGTCGTTCAATTGTAATAAAAATGTAAGGGTCAATTTAATACACAACTACCAAAGATGTTAGTAAAAGTAAATGCTAACAACTACCTGTTCAAAACCCTAAACTGGGACTTCGTATTTATAGGTACAAACTCCCTTTTGAGCATTCTTAACAACATTTAACTTCCAACCCTACCTCTTTCAAATATTTTCAACTTCAGTGAGTAGCCGTAGTTGAGTAGCCGTAGTTATCACTTCATCATTGAACCAGATTTTCAGCATGAAGAAGATGAAGTCCATTTCTAGTAGGGTTGCCCAAAACCAGGTTTCAGGGCCATCTCAAAATTTTATTTTTCACCCCACATCCGTTCTTTACTTCGACCAGCCAAAAGCATCAAACTTACCTGAGGTAGACTATAACACCACTAGCTACTACGTCGACCTCGAAGAATTTGAAGCGGAATTCACCGTACCTGAGGCAATAAAGTCAGATTTGGAGTTGCAACTTACAGCGGTGATGACAAACACCCCGCACGTACATGATGCTTTCCCGTGTGCAGTGATGGCTACAACCGAAGGAGGACCTGCTCCTTCACACCGTCCTCTAATTACCGACCACCCCCATTTACATCAGGGGTTTTGGGCCTTCCTAGTATGGTGTTCCAACATTTTAGCAGACGAAATGTCTTGGAAGTTGTTCCCTTCCGAGCTTCTTGCAATAATCGACCCCAAGCCAGATATTGATGTTCAAGATCTGCCCATTTATAATTTTCCCGACTTCGAAGCTCAGATATGCATTGCATCCTACTCAGACGCAATCCACGTTATGAGGGTGGAACAATTCTTCTCTAGTCTGGTAGTGGGAATCATGGACAAGAATTTTTCAAAGCCTTCACGGGCGTACGCGGAAATACACGTAGAAGGCCAAAAGATGTTCGCCGGAGTGCCCCCAACGATGATCCCACGCGGAATGATTGTGGTTGTGTGGAATGCCAAGTCTATGACAAGGCCTTCTTTCAGGGAAACATTCTTCTCACTTTTTGCAACCTACCACCCATCTCTCATAGTTGTAACTGAAGCTAGGATCAGCAACAACGACTATAAGGAACTTATAAATAACCTCCCGGGAAAGTACGACAGTACCGTATTCGACAACATTGATCTGTGTGGAGGGGTGGTGCTTATGTGGCGTGTGAATGAGCTTTACGTCTCGTACAAAGAAGCAGATTTCATGATAGAAGACGCGTTGTTCAACGTCACGTTTGAGGTACTTTTCTTCCCTAAAGCTTCTCTTTTCTTGAAGTTGTCAAGTTACACCTGCCAAATACATGTTAGAATGGTGCCAATTTCATGTTAAAAAGGTACCTAGCAATTATTACCGAGTACAAATTATTATTAAAAAGTACCATTTTAAAATTGCAACTGCGTACCATATTACATCAAAATTAAGGATTCATTCATACTTCTTTAGTACCAAATAACACTAAAGTGTACCACATACTCAGATGATCTTATTTTGTTACAATAAGGTGTACCAGTTTCATGAACGTCTGTTGTTTAGTACAGTTATGGTGTACCAACTTTACGTCAAATTGAAATTCATAATTACTGGCTTGGGTGGTTGGAAATGGAAATGAAATAAATGTGCAAGTACATATGTTCTTTTTAAGGGAGACCCAACCATTTTCAACCACCCCTACCGTTCATTTCATCCAAACAAACAGATCCCCAACATTTAATCCTTCCACCATGTTTAGCGCCGTACGAAAACACAAACACTCATCCAAAGGAAAATCTATTACTTCACAGATCGCCAACATTTAAGTGGGTAATAATAGCAGGACCACTCTCCTATTGAATCCAAAAAATATTATCTATTTCAAACCCTTATACACTTCTAAGTTGGTTCCAGAAGTAGATAACAATAACATGTTGTTCTACGTTGACGGCGAAGACTATCACCGTAATGTGTACATACGCGACGCGATCCGATTTGACTTAAGAAACCAGTTGAGGGACAAGCTGTTGAGGAAGTCTTATGATCGTGAAAGCTTCCAATGCGATTTAATGGCGATGCCAGATGGAGTCGCTTTGCCGCCACACCGACCCTTAATTGAAGACCAACAAGACCTACATCTGGCATTTTGGGCATTCTTGGATTGGACATCAAGGAAGTTAAGAGCATCTGGGTCTACCCAGTTGTACCCAGACATTTTGATCCCAATAGTAGACCCATCCCAGGCATCGACATAGATAATCTACCAATTTCTAGCTTCCCCGATTTCAACCGTCACTTGTTCATGTCGTCGGACGCGGACGCAGTACACGTTTCGAGCATTGACGCCTTTTTCCATTATGTGGAAATCAATGTGACACCAAGATCCTTTTGGAGATGGCCTCGCGAGTACGTCGATATTAGTTTGAAAGGAGATACAATTGGCTACGGGGACTACCACCCCTTTTTCCCGAGGGGAACAGTGGTTGTTATTTGGAACGCCAGATCCATGGCGAGGCCTTCTTTCGAAAAGGGTTTCAATAAGCTTCATGAAGCTCATAAACCCTCGCTCCTGGTTATAACACAAGCTAGGATTACTTGGAAACATTGCAAGCAACTTGTTCATCGACTTCCAGGTAATTATAAATGCAGTGTGTTCCAGAACCTGCGTGACTGTGGTGGGGTGGTAGTTATTTGGAAACTCTGTGAAATTGTCGTTAAGTTCATCGAAGAGAACTTAGAACCAATGACCCTGTTTAAACTCATTGCAAAGGTTAGTTCAACCTCTAAATGTCTGTAATTAATTACTAGTTTTGTTGCTTTCAGACTATATTAGGATATCCTCTTGCATATTAATCAACCAACATTATTAATACAAAATTTGGTTACGTACAACTTCTTAGGTGCCAAAACCGATAGTTTGACAACCAAATAGTACAGACCCTGTGTTCATTTGGTTCAACCGAATATATTGTTGATACCAATAACGATAGTTCGAAACGGAACTAGTATAGTCCCTGTGTAAAATTTGGTTACTTACTAGGTACCAACAACGATAGTTTGATATCCAAAAAGTATAGTCCCCGTTTAAATATAATATGTAGTTTGAAAAGGAAATAGTATAGTCCTTGGTGTAAAATTTGGTAACCGAATATGTTGTTCCAAATTTTACAACTGTAGTTTTAATTCTTTTGTTGTTGTTTTCTCACTTTTTATATTTCACTAATGTTGGATGTCCTATGTTGAGCAACCAGTCTTCAAGCCCCGGAAGCAACCCCTTGCGCGTAAGTTGAACCTATAAGGAGGAGACGATGAAGGTCGTGTCAGCAACAACTTTGACACTAATTTAAGTAGGTTATTAACTACACTTAGCGGAAATTATTACCAACACAACCAACCACAATTTTTACCTGTGGGTTCGATTGTCTCGGCTTGTATCTCGGCTAATGTCTAATGTCTAATGTCTAATGTCTATTAGTCTAATGTCTAAACTTTAATATCTATTAGTCTAATGTCTAAACTTTAATTTGTAATGTCTAAACTCTAATTTGTAATGTCTAAACTTTAATATCTCGGCTTGTATCTCGGCATGTACTAGGTGCTTTGTGTTGGACGTACTAATGTAACTACGTTTTATTGTATTAAAGTACAATTATTTGTCAGTGCTAATAGACGAACTCTAAATTTAACAAACAACTATTTATTATTGTGTACCAAGCAACACCTAATTCACGAACTCTAAATTTAACAAATAACTATTTATTATTGTGTACCAAACATCTTATACACGAACTCTAAATTACACCATCATCTAAGAAACTTTGTGTACACCATCATCACAACTAATAAACAATGTTATACGATGTTACATTATTACCAAGTGTTATAAGTTAAATATAAATAATCAACAACTTATTACGGACTACAATTACCCTATCAAATGAATTACGTATTAATTTTTTGACAAGTCGTGGCAACTAAGGAGGTCTTTGGTGAAAATTGGGTTGCGTGAAACATTGTCTTGGTAAACCTGAGTGTTGTTATTTCCTACAAAGCACTGAGTACCTTGAAACACATTATTGCTTGTGTGTTGGTAATTTGGATGATCTATGTGTCCTTGTAACGTATGATTTCCATGGACTTGATAATTCTGGTTTACGCCCGACATGCACTGATTTCCAGAACCTTGGAACGTTCCAGCAACATTACTGGTAAAATATCTTAGGGAGCCTGCGTTCTGCGATACTTGCAAGGCATTCAGGTTTTGCGGCATTTGAGGTAATGGACGCACGCATTGGATTTGTGACATTTGAACTCCGCCTTGGTTTTGAGAAATTTAGGACAGTTGCACACCACTCATGTTCTGTGACAAAACCATCTGACATGGATCTTGAGAGAGCATTACATCCTCTTGGGACATACGAATCCCCCCCACTGACATGCGGATTTGTTGTTGTTCCACTGGAAACAAATTTGTAGCAACGCCTCCACAAACTCTACCGGATGGCTGCTACATGTCACAAAATCAGTTTACACCAAAACAGACTACACACAAAAGAAAATTCAAATTAACATTACAATTCACCTGTAAGTTTTGAAGGGGAGCACCATTCATGAAATTGTGTTGCGGATATAAAATATGCCCACCAGGTTCCCGACCGTTCTGAACTCCTACGAGTTGTTGCAATTCACCTCCATTCCCACGAAGCTGACCATGCATACCCTGAAACCATAAACCACAACAAACATTATACTCTGTACACACTCCACAATGTTGTCAAATTTCTAACATAATTGAATGAGGATAAATCAGCTCACAATTTGGTTGGACCCCCATCGAGGATGGTAGTTGTTCTGTATACAACCTTGATTATTTTGGCCTGGTATGTTGGTATTCGCTAGACTCGGTCCAAGAACTTCTTCCGCAACAACGTCCTTATTTTTCCGTACTTGCTTTCTAGCAGGATTTTTGATCTCATCGGCAGCAAGGAATCGTTTCTCACGAGTCCTGTGGGCCTTCACACCACCACGTGGAACAGGATCCTTAACAACCACAGGTGGGGATAGAGATGGTGTATCCTCGCCGTAACTGTTGGGGGGTTTGTTAACAGACCCAGGAGTTAGAGGAGCATCGCTGCTCTTTCTGTTGCCAACAGAAGCAGCACCACCGCCTTCGTTATCGCCCACTGCCGATGTAAGTACATCGCTCTCATCCAAACGTAGCACAGTTTTCTGAATCATCTCAATAACAATGTCCAGTTTTTGCTCTGCGAGGGAACCACGCAAAGCAACCGGTTCTATGGCATTCATAATTTTGTCGTATCGCTTAACTTCCTCAGTCTTCTCTGGATCATGATACGCAACCTTGACAAGGGTGTGCTTACGTTGGATATCTTTCCTCCAACGATCAACAATATAAGCGGCAGGTACTGTTTCCACATTCTCCACGTCCAGTACCTTGATTATATGCCGGCACACTATGCCATGGCACTCAAAGTGTTTGCAATCACACTTCGCAACTGACGTTTCTTTGTTGAAGAGTACAACATATGTACGCTTTCTACCGGACAAGGATATTTCCTTCTTCAGAAACTTGAACCACACCCACACTTTGTCTGATAAAAGGTGTTCCACCTCCACGTCAGAAATCGGTTTCGAACTTATGGGGGAAACATAGCATACGTGCATGCACTGTAGCTGAACTTCAACAAACTTGGCGTCTGTGTATATCTTCTGAAACTTCCTTTCCACAGCAAACTCACCCACTAACGGTCTACTGAAACGACTACAGTTCACATCCGCAGCTCTTTCATCATTCGCCCTACTTTCCATTGCCTTGCAATATCTTGGAGCAAACTGATACAACCTCGTGTTCTTCTTCAAGTAGCCGTCGAAAAAACTATTTATGCTCTCCACCCTTTGAGTAGTCTGCATACCTGCCCAAAATATATGTTTCACATAAGCCGGTATCCACATTTCTCTCTGGTTGTACAAACCTGCCAGGGATCCAAAATGTAAGAGACAAAGTCTGCATTTTCATAAATCGCAATTTGAAGTACCAACTTCTTATATATATAAGGGAGTACAACAAAAATATGTACCAAACAACACAAATAACGGAGTTTGGTACATCTACTTAGCACATGAAATTCAAAATTTTGGAAATTAACATACCTTCAAGCCACTTATAGCATTTCTTTGTCTCCTCCTTTGTGTCGAGTTTAAATGTTATGATAGCAACCGCCCATTGCTCCTCAAACTCAAAAGGAGTTAAACTATTGTATATGGAATTCTGTAACGCAACTTTTATTTGGGGGAAATCATTCAACGACCCTAGTTTCCGGCTAAACTTCTGCATTATGTGCCACATGCACCAGCGATGTCGATTTTGTGGCATTGGCATTGCTATCCGAATCGCCTTCCTCATTGCAGCATCTTGGTCAGTCATCATTGCTGCTGGCGCTTTTCCCCCCATACAGGACAACCACGACCGAAACAACCACACAAATGTCTCTGCATCTTCGTGGATTAATAAAGCACATCCTAATAATATGGTCTGCCCATGGTGATTTACCCCAACAAAGTTCGAAAACGGCAACTCATACTTATTTGTGAGGTAGGTCGAGTCAAAGCAAACCACATCCCCAAAATACTTATACGCTTCTCTACTACGAGCGTCAACCCACATAACGTCCTTCAACTTCCCTGATTTATCTACGCGGTGCAGATGGAAAAAAATTTGGTTGTCCTTGGTCATTCTATCTAAATAGTTTATCATCGCCGCAGCATCTCCGTCTCTAAGCCTCAATCGCATCCTCTTATTCAAAATATTATGCATATCTTTTTTGGTAAACCCAATATTCTCAACCCCGTTCCGTCTACCAGCTAGGTTGTTGAAAATCTGTGTAATTGCCGCCCCTGAATCATGATCATTTACAATCTGATTTAAAATTGTATCAGTAATTTTCTTCACCCTATACATCGATATATGATTAGACTTTGTAGGTGTTGGATTGTGGTTCACGTGTTCGTTTACAACATTCTTCACCACCCAACTATTATCCTGCTCACAAGCACCATACAACATAGCAGGGCAATTACACTTTTTGGACTTCTTCTTCACAAGTGGATCCAAGGCCACACTCACTTTTTTCCCATTGACCATGCGCCTGTAAGTGGTTCTTCCGTAACACTCGCACCTCCACACATAAGTTTTTAGGGAATTTGATTTCCCATTTTCTTGTTTTAATTTGGGACAACTTCTGCCCCCTACACAGACTACACCAAATCCTTGTTGTTCCCCATACAAACGGTAATAGTTATTCATACCTTCCCAACTAGAAAATGACATTCCAACTACAGGGCTGGCTAATGCAGGGTCTTCTTTCCTCCTTGTAGGGGTTGTATACACTCCAGAAATATTTCCTTTCAATCCACTACCTTGTCCTACAGCATTACCCACACCTTCTCCTACAAATGAGTCATTTTCTTCTCCATCAACATCATTTTCAGCTTGATTTTCAGCATCAACATCATTATCCTCTTTAAGGTCATCGTCATTACCCATGAAAACTTCCTCATTCAAATCTTCTCCCACATCCAGTGCCTCATCATAATCATCCCCACTATCATAATCATAAGATTCATAACCCCATTCATCTTCAGCGTCTTCTTCATCCACATTTCTGTATCCATTACCATTTTCATCGGCTAAATCTTCACCACTTTCATCGGCTAAATCATCACCACTTTCATCAACACCTTCACCACTTTCATCGGCTAAATCATCCCCACTTTCATCAACACCTTCATCAATAGATATATCACATTGTTCACCCAACACTTGGAATGTCATTTCATCCAGTTCACTATCATCAGCCTTGGGGAACATGGAAGTTTAAGTTACCAACAGCACATCAAAATAATCTAATACACACACACTATACCAAATTCACATTGTTCACCCAATACAAACACTATACCAAATTGCAATATTCATAAAATTGATATGATTAAACAATACCAAATAAGTTAGATCATATTAATTTTCCTATACCAAATTACACTTTTTAATCAAGTTTGGTTTTACTTGGTACAAACACTGAAACTAATTTCCATCAAATTTAGAGCGTATAACTGTCATCATTATTATATATTAGTTATCAATTCATTTACTCGTATACACCAACGAAATGATTTTAATTAATGTTTCAACTATGTATGTAATAATTATCCCTAATATATCACCTAGATAATACACATTTACAGTTACCCCAAACCCTAAACCCTATTATTGATTAGTAATAACAATAATTAACAAGATAAAACATTTATATCTGTTGTGTATGGAAACATAAATATAATTAATTAGTTCATCCATACCTGATTATCTAGCTGTAATCTTCTCCTTCCGCCGCCCACAACGTCTTTCGCCATTGATAACGCAGATGTCACTCACAGATCGGTTATCGATAGATTTATTGAATTCGAGGAGACTAAATCAAGAGTTCCTCCATCGATTGTTTTGGGATATTTTTTGTGACAAACCCTCATCACGAATCTAAGGGAATTTGAGAAATTTGAGTTACAGAAATGGTTGATTGTATCAGATTGATGATGAAGAAGAATATGTGGATTACAATTCACCTTGTTTTTGCCGCCAAACAATTGGACTGGAATTTTGGCGCTTTGGGCGAAATTTTACTTCTCTCACTAACTTTGAGTTGGCGCCAGGTAAAATAATGGTTTCCTTTTTTTTCTGTTGTTTTTGCCCCACTTTAGAGTTTATTATTATTATATTCTTGGTATAGTTTTTAAAGCCTCTAGTAGGTATAGTCCAAGACTTTCTCCCGGGAAACGATAAATCCAAGGAAGGATTTCACTTCTTTTAAGGAAATCAACTTAAAAAAAATTTGGATTTTCTTGGAAGAAGTAAATTTTCCATGGATTTATCACTTCCCCGTCACACCTCATACTACCATTACTTACGTAGTATTTGTGTTGCTTAATACATATGTTAAAGGTTGTGTTATTCTCTGCACCCAAGTCATAATTGGTGTCGCTGATACCAATTTTATAATTTTATTAAGTTAGAAACGTTCAAACGTATGACAAAATTACTTGTATATTGAATTATCGAGGTCCACGTTAATTATGTTTATTAAATTTCATTTTGAACTCCTTAAATACCATCTCCTTTTTATTAAGTCAAATCGACAATTTTTTAAAACTCCAATCATATATATCTATATTTATTTTTTAAAAACACAAATGGATCATTAACTATTTCCTTCCTGTTTGATCTGTTTTTCTTCTTAAGATTCTTTTGTCCAAAATTATGTTATCTAAACTTAGCAGACCTTATATTAAACTGCATTTCATACATTGTAGCACAAATGATTTTCAATGTGAAAATCATTGTAGAAAAACTTATCTTAAATTATTTTAATTAAGTCAAAATATTTTGAATAGAAAAATGCCTTAAACTTAATATAGGACTTTAGTGGCTTTTGAAAACTTTGACCCTTACATTTTAAAGTCATCATTCATTCATTCTTCTATGTTTTAGTTATGGCACTTTGTAAAGTAATTAGGCAGGGATGCAATCAATCCATAATGAAGGGGGACTAGAATGGCAAACTTAATTATAACCTGTTATTTTTATCCTAATTGACTATTTCTGGTTACCGATCTGAATTATATGAACAATGTCAGAAATTTTACTTCTTATGTAACTAACACCATATGCTACATTTCAACCTGTGTTACGACGTAATAGTGTCGGACAATGGTACGTGTCAAAATGTCCTACTATGCCGAAAAATTTCCACGATTTTAGCCAAAATGAAATGTTGGACACGGACATCTTGAGTATTGTTACGTCAACCGAACAAAACATTATCCATTTCCATTGTAACGGCCCGTTTGATAGCCGGTCATAAATGGTGTCAATGAGAATGAATTTGTACGTAAATTTGTAAGCATGATCACTATCCATTTCCATGGTAATGCTAGTTCACTCAATACTCTCTCTAGATCTTTTCCTTTATAAATTTTCATTACCATCCATTACTATTTGGAAAGTGTTATTAAATGGGAATGCAAATGTAAATGAAAAACACCAAGTTTATGACAAAATTCATTACCTTGGACACCATGATAGTTATTTTTTGGCCAAATAATACTTAGATTAATTATACTTATTCTCATTCCCACCATTTATTACCAGCTATCAAACGAGTCATTGGTGGTTGTCAACAGATCTCTGTCTGCTATCAAACGTGTACACACAATAGTAACGAGAACAAAAAGCTTGAGATATAGACCAAAATATTGATGAATTATTTAATTAATGTTAAATGATAAATCTATGAAATTTATCAACAATGGCGGAGCTAGGAATTTGATATTGGGGGGCGAGAAAAAAAAAATGAAATTAAAAAAGAAAGGACATAGTTATGTGTACAGAGTAGTAATAAAAGATTCAAACCCTGACCAAATACTACAAAACCCACAAATTAGAAGGTGCACCCAATGGTAGGTAACTATACATGCACCCGAGTTAAAATCACAATTTTTACAGATTAAAAACACATTTTTCCAATTTAAATACATAATCACCGATTCACCGAGGCAAGGAATATTTACCGATAAATATCAGTTTTTATTTTCAATCCTAGGGGATATAGCCCCCACCTCCCCCTGTCTTCGCCTCCGCTAGTCAATATAACATTTTTCATACATTTTCATACGTAAATAAATCTTTTTTTAGATAAACATAAGTTTAAATAAGATAAGATAAGATAAAATATTTCAGAAAATTTTAGATAATATAATCTCAGATATAATAAGTCGAGCATAAACTAGCAACATTTCCGGTGATAATGGCCCTGTTTGGCAATTAACGGCTAGCGGTTAGCTGTAGCGGATTGGATTAACACTTTTGACTAGCTGATTGGATTAGCAGTTTTGACTAGCTGATTGAATTAGAAGTTTTTTTATAAAAGTGTTTGGTAAATAGCTGTTAGCGGTTAGTTGTTTGAGCATGCAAATTACAAATAAGGACAAGACATATTCTATTGTTTAATTTTAAATTACTAATTGTTAAAATTATAATAAATATATTTAATCATGTATATATGGTAAACTTGTGTGTGTATATACTATCATGAAAATAATTAAACAACATTTTGCAAAAACAATTTGTAAATATATTTGTGCAAATAATAAGTCAATATTAATATTTTACTAATATCTAATTAATAAAATTGTGAGATCAATTTTTCTAGTTTGTAGATTAATTTTGCATTGAAGTTCACTTATGAATTAATCTAATTCACCATTACTATGTTAAGATGCTAGTGAGAAAAGACAACTGCAAACACAAAAATGATTTTTTTTTTCTATTTGTAATGTTATAAACAACTAACGACATAAAAGAAATTGTAATAAAATTGTCTATTCAAACAAATAAACCAAATACTTAAGAAATACAATGTCGATGTGTAGACCTTTTACCTACCATCAAACTATGAGTAATATCATTTCGGGCCTTTATTATCTCGTTATTACTCAAACGACATGCCTCGTGCAAGAAATTACACAACATTCACTTGTATCTACTAAATCACATCTAAAATTGAAAAAAATAAATATAGAATAGCTTTTATTTTTTTTTAAAGAGAAAAAAGCTACTAAATGAAGGAAATAAAATAGAAGAAGATTAAAAAGAGGAGCAAATTAAACAAAAACAAAATGCAGATTTTTTTTTAAAAAAAAAAAAAGGCTGAAGAGCTAAAAAAAAGGGGGGGAAAAAAGAGAACAAAAAAATAAATACATAAGAGAAAAAATTAAAATTAAAATAAAATAAAGAGAAAAAAACAAGAAGAAATTAAAGAAGAGTAGGAAATTAAAATAAACAAGAACAAAAAATGGGAAAGAAAAAAACAATTACAAGAAAAGTAGCCTTCGGTCTACTATATATGGAATGAGAGTGAGAGTGCAATTTGAGAGGTAGGTGTGAGTGAATGGGAAGACAAAGGATAAAATTGTAATTTTAGATACCCAATGCTATCCTCTAACTCAAAAAGCTTCTCCAAGTAACTTTTTTGGAATTAGCGAATTCATCTCAATCCTCTATCCCAATCCGCTAAGTATGGAATACATCAAGTCCATGAATATTACAAGCGCATTAGTCAAACCAAAATGAAAAATTATGAACTCGTAGTGACTATATCTTGTCTAAAACACAGTCTTTGGTATATAGTTGTCCGTGATTCTCAACTGGTGATAACCCGAACACAAATTGGATCGGAATGAATAAAGCGAAGTTTTTGGAGCGTAGCGATATGATCTTTCTATTTAGCAATGAACGATTTAGGTTCTTTGTACATGTACGTGGGGTTCATTGATACGGGGAAGGTTGTCTCCACCATAACTCTCGTAGAAGACTTACAGCCTTAGCGCTAATTTTTCCTTCTACGGTCTATGATGGAAGCAAGAACGGAGCCTTCCATAGACTTAACTCCACCCGTTGATCTTTGAGAAGATTCCTACTCCTTTCAACCGATCAAACAAATCATCTACCCTAGGCAAATGATACTTGGTCTTGATTGTGACTTTATGACTTCCCTATAGTCGATATATAGAGTCTCATACTTCCATCCTTCTTCTTCAAATAGAACTGAGCAACGCCCTAGATCTAATATAACCTTTCTCTTGAAAATCCTCCAATTGACCCTTTAACTAACTCATTTCAGCTGGAGCCATACGATACATAACTTTCAAAATTTGTACGGTTTCAGGCACTAAGTCTATTGTGAAATAGATGGGTCTATTGGGAGGCATTCCCGGGATCTCTTCAAGAAATACATCTAGAAATTCACTCACCACAGAGATATACTTAGGCTTAAACTTCTCTTCACTTGCTAGGTCTCTCATACTACATAAATACAATAGGTTTCCCTTTCTTATTAACGACACTTGCTTCATTGCTGAAATGATTCTCATACTTCTACATTTACCAAATCGACGATAAGATACCACTTTTCCTAGGCTTGACCTTAATTTGACTTTCTGCATCTCATAAAAGATGTTGGATTTGAATGAACTATAAAATCCATCCTTAGAATCACCACTATGTCTCGCAACACAAATTCAATTAGGTTAGATGAAAATACAGTCTTTGTTATTTTCAAAAGCACATTTCTATGGATTTTGGTACACCTAACTACACTCTCTGTTGGTATCACTGTGGGTACTTCACTAGTTTTAGGTTTACTCTATCCTAGTTTCCCCAAGGTCTTTATCGAAATAAAAGAATAAGTTGCACCAGAATCAAATAATACTCTAATCGAGATCGAGTTAATAGAAAAAGTACTAGCAATCACGTCCGAAGACTAATCCGCTTCCTTTCACTGATGATGTTCAACTTCCCTGGAGCATTCCCCTTAGCATAGTCATTCCCGTTTCCGTTTCCATTACCATTCTTATTTTTATTCTGCTTCTGTTGGTTTATCCAGGCTTTCCATTGCCATTGACATTATTGTTACCTCCTTTGTAACCCCTTTGGTGATCTTTATTTCCTCCATAATTTCCGCCATTGCGGTTCTAAAAGTTATCGTCCTGGCCAGGCTTAGCTTGATTCTTGGAGTAACACCCGTACTCCCTGTGACCTTGCTTCTCACAGTGCAAGTCACTTAATAACCATCATAACCCGTCCCATGGTGAATTATAAATATCAATTCAAACATATTGTATAATCTGAAAATCGTTTTAAATTAGATAAAAAGAAATCATTTTTTTTTATAAAACTAAAAACAATTAAATAGAGAAAAAACTCGGGAAGGAGGGAAACAAACCGGTCGACCACTAGGGACACGGTATAAAGAATGGGCGAGCGGCGGCGCGGCAGGGAGGCCACGGGTTGTGGTTGGGCTCGGCTTAAGGATAGCCGAAGGGGAGAGGAGATAACAGATGGGAGGGGAGAAAAGATTTAGATTTTTGGTTTTGGGGATAATGAGAAATTGATCGTGAAATTTGGGGCTGCACTCCCTATTTACAAGTGTAGAGGTTCAATGATGAAAAAGACGGGAGTATCATTGTTTTGAAATTTAATGATGTTTTGTCTAAATTAGAATTATCTTTGTGTATTAAATTCTTTTCTTCTCCAAAAATAGCTCGCCTAATTAAATTAAAAATTTTTCTTCTTCTCAAAATAGAAATAATGAAATATTTCTAACTTAAATTAAATACATTTAAATAAATATTAAATGCAACTTTAAAATAAAATTCACTTTAACCATGCTTTATCAATATAATAAATATATTTATAATTTAAGAATACGGGTATTACCATTGATGTTTCAAGAGAAAAGGAGAAAGTATGTGACATGCAAGTGTATAATAATAGTTCAGATGAAAGGGAAAAAAAAGGTAGCAGCCTCTAGCAGCCTGAGTGTATAACTCATACTAGGATACTAGTCATATTAGGATACTACTATATATAATCCTAATCTATCTCAACACTCAGCCTCTTGCTTCAGCAGAAACTGTAGCACTTGGCTTCTTATCAAATCAGCAAGATGATTTTAGGTACAGCCCAAATTAACATAAAATAATTGTCATTAACAGTGTAGTAGAAAACTGTGGCAATGTCAAGGTCGTACAAGTGCTTACCGCGATAATTGGAAGTCTCTTTGATGAATCAGGAATATCCAAGGGGGAATCTTAAGAATGCATAGGTTGATCAATTCCTGCCTCTGCAGCAGCATCCCAGTTACCAGTCTCTTCATATGAACGAATAATTCTTGCTGCCTGAAGTCCGTCCATCACTGGCATGCACACATCCTGCAGACATTGCTTAATTGTATCTGCAGAGTTGTATGGCATGTGTGTATTGTCCGTACTTGTTGAGGTTCATGTAATTGATCCAATGATCTTTGGTTTTCATCTCTGACACACTGATCATTTCTACCACTTGTTTCAGCAGCAGCATTATCACCACTACTGTGCCTCGAACAACTCTCAGGTGATGTCTGTTCAGTTTCCAATTCTTTCCAACTCTCAGGTTGATGTCAGGCATCATATTATATCCATAATTACTTTGTAATAGATTATGGTTCCACTGATAGAAGAGCTTAATGTATGATCATCAGCGGCTGTTGTATCATGATGACTAGAAGCATCTGGAAGCTCATCAGGATCATCCGACTGATCGTCAGATTCAGGAGATACCCTGTATGGAAGAACAAATGTGAATGTAGATCCACAATGCTCTTTGCTGGATACTGTCATATGACCACCCATCAGCTCATCCGAATTTTCATAAGGAGAATCTCCATATGGATGACCAGAATTACCCTTTTCCTCGGTGGAAGTGTCTTGTTCTTCTTCTCCAGAATAAGGCGCCGGTACCACATAAAGCCTTATGCCAACTTTACCCTCATGCGTAAATTTAGTGGCATTGCTGCAGAAGAAATTTCAATTAGTTAGCCTACGAAGATGGAAGGGATAAACGTGAGAAGCTGAATTCTGAAAAGTGGAAAATGATATCTGCGAACCTGACTAGATTAGTGAGAATTTGTCGAACATCTCCAATTACCTGAAATAGATACAGTGAGAAAGTGTTGTCAGACTAATTTGCGTGCAAATGTACATACAATTACAGAATTACATGATTGTTTCATAATCCTGCAAGGATACGATATTGATGGTGCATGCAGTGTTAGGACTGAAATCACTGAACTAACCACTCATGAGATACTTCCCCTCAGATAAGATTACAAGAACATAGAGTTGAAATGCAGAATACAGGATAAATTTCTGAGGGAAAATGCTCTGACCTCTATAGGAACATCATCCGCTATATATCCTTCCAATGTTAGCATTTTCTTCAAAGATGCTGCAGCTGTCTGGAGTACATGCCTTACAACTTCTCTTGGCCTGAACTTGGTAGCTTCCAACTTCATAACACCTGAAACCCAATAACAAAGAACAGCAAAATCAAATTCTTTTCAGTATTCAGATAGATAAACAGTCAACAGAACACTAAGCTCCCAAGAAATCTCAAGGTAAATAATATCAAACCTGACTCAACCTTGGAGAGGTCAAGGATGTCGTTGATGAGCTGAAGGACCAAATCCCCAGAAGAAATCATGACATCTAACAATTGTCGTTGTTCCTTGTCCAGTCTAGTGGTGGCTAGAACCTCGGCCATGCTAACAACACCAGACAACGGTGATCTTATCTCATTAGACATGGTAGCAAGCATTTGCTTAGCTCGCGTTGTTTCCTCTACAAAATAAGGGGAAACATCTTTTAGTAAATTCCCATAGAAGCTATAATTCAGGAATCACTTAGACTCCCACCAAACCTGTTATATGTATTGTCTTATTCAGCTCAGTCTCCATGGCTTTCTGTACAGCTATTTCCTCTCGAAGCTTTGCCATCTTTCTCTTTTTCTGACCTGTTTGGAAAATCCAACACCTTATATTATTTATAAGGCACACACCCCTATTTAGTATTTACATATCAAAATAAAGACACATGGGTATTGAAAAGGAAAAGACCTGATCTGTAATGTCCATTCAAATGTAATTGACACCAATGGTTTCTCCGCCTTATTGAACACAGGTTCAACATATATCAAAAAAGTTCAGTTTCAAATGTTACTTCTGTCTTTCCAGGTAATCCACGTTCTAAGAATTCTCGCTTGAAGTCTAGAGACTCCTTCACTCCGGCACCAGAAAAGATCTCGATATCAGTTTTTCCTATAATATCCTGAAAAAAATCAGGGAAGTTGAGGAATGCCACACCGGTTTCCTTACTAATACATGCTTTGAAACAAAAGGGAAGATAGAATTACACACTCCTCATTTGCACAAGTATTGCATTCACCAATGTCTTACCTCCTCTTTAAAACTTGGATAGTGCTTGTAGATAAAACGATAACGTAGCTCCTTATCCTGAAACAAACGCACATGATGAAATGCTCACCTAGCCAAACTAATTTAATGGCAGTCCTAGAGAAATGAATGAATGAATGAATAAAAATGGGATATAGCTAGCATATTACCATATGACCAAGAACAACAGGAGCATTCTAAAGAATGAAGTGTATAAAGTTATCCGCTCTTTTAAGCATCTGTGACAATTCTTCCTCCGGTGTGGACTGTTCGGCCATATTCTTAATACTTTCATCCAACTTTTCCAATAGTGTCTGCTCTCTCTGCCTGCTTTCCTTCAACAATTTCTCGAGAATCACAGCCCTTTGTTTCCAATACACAATAGTATCACACTCAGCATCAATTTCAAGGTCCTTTATTAGTTTCAACAGGTGAATCGTGCTACTTCTTCTTAATAGGAACAACTTTATAGAAATCATAAAGCTCCTCCAAAACTGAAACAGAATATCTATCAGCACCAACTCGTTCCTCCTCAAAACGATGTTTCACTATGTACTTTTAGTGCTCTTTCTCTTTATCACTAGTAGAAAAAACCCTTGTTTCAGCGGGCTTTTAGACCATTGTCGCAGCGGACATCGGATGCTGCAACGGGGGCGAGGCAACAACAAATCTGTACTTGTTGTAGCGAACAATGTTTGCTTCAAAAAGTACTTTGTTGCAGCGAACATATACGTGTTCGCTGGAACAGGTAGAGGAAAATATGCTAAAATAAAGACCTGTTGCAGCGAACATATTGTTGTTCGCTGCAACAAACAAATCCTGTTGCAGCGAACAACAATATGTTCGCTGCAACAAACCCATCATGTTGGCCCAAAATGAGTCCTTAGGTTCTTTAGTTCAAAGTTGGGAGCGAAAATGTCATTTTAGCCTAAATATGACCTATGACGACCCAATGAGCCTTAAATGTGCATAAAATACATTGGAATGAGTCTTAGAAAATTAAAATTATGCATATTAAACATGTAATAAGTTTAAAATGAGTCCTTAAGTTCTTTAGTTCAAAGTTGGGAGCGAAAATGCCTCATTTTAGCTTAAATATGACCTATAACGACCAAACAAGCCTTAAATGTGCATAAGTAGATTGGAATAAGTCTTAGAAACTTAAAGTTAAGCATATTAATCATGTAACAAGTTTAAAATGAGTCCTTAGGTTCTTTAGTTCAAAGTTGGGAGCGAAAATGTCATTTTAGCCTAAATATGACCTATAACGACCCAATGAGCCTTAAATGTGCATAAATAGATTGGAATGAGTCTTAGAAAGGTAAAAGCATATTAATCATGTAAAAGGTTTAAAATAAGAAATAAGAAAATGATCAGTACAGCTCATGTGAATCCCATAGTTCCCTAGATCTTATTCTTAATGAGATACCGTACAAAATTTTAGAAAGAAGTCGGACCATATAAGTAGCAACAGACACCCTCTTCAGTATCCACATATAAAAATCTAACAGGTATGCAGCAGATGTAAACAAAACTGAATGAACAAGACAGCATAACATTACTTGAAAGATAGAAATCAGATTATTTTCTCAACTAAAGATCAAATAGTTATTACTCTGTATCTTATTAGTTTCTTTTAGCTGCCATTCATATTATTGGGGAAAGAGAAGAAACAGATTTGAGCATAACATCATACGGTCAAGCAAAATGCAATTAGAGCATACCTAGTCCCTGCAAAATGACCAGACCGTCTAGCTACCAAAGCAATACTGAAATCACGACCAAAAATTGACAACCTCATCTGCCAAGAAACATTGTATTAAGATCACCTGTATATAACACGGCAAAAACAATATCTTGCAATTGAGCAATATACAGAGTACAAGATAATTGATCTACCAGAAGCATAGCAACCATTCAACTACATTCAGCAAATAACTACTATAGCTAATTAATTATAGTTAATTTTGCAGGATAGATCATATTTACAGCAGCACTTAGAAAAAAGGAAGAGAGAGGACTATTAAAGCAACAAACAACAACACCCTCATCGGCTCATCCTGATGAAAACAACAACTTTAAACAGCAGTAGAACTCAACTCTCTCTGTTAGAAAGAAGTTATGTATCCCAACCTCTCAAGAACAGCAGATATTACCATAGTACCCTTTACAGTAATAGAATATCATTCCGATTCATACAATTTAACCAAACGCATCCAAATTATAAAGTTAGGGTACTAGAGATATTCCACCGTAAACTGTTTCTTTATTAGGCACACAATCTATAAAACAATAATAGTATACGTGACTATTATTTCCAAAAAGTCCCTGCACATTTCTACAAATAAGTTCCTTTGTATATTTACATTTAAAGTTCAATATTAACAGAATCACAGTTAAACTTCAATAAGTTATACATACTGAAAAGAAGTATCATAAAGAGCACTTAAAAATGACCCTTCTCAGATAGCTAAGCTTGAAGTTTGAATCACAAGCAGACAACTCCAAAATCGGTTAGAAGAATTCTAATGCAATATCATGAAATGCAACACTAGCCTTAGTATATAAGACCCTGTGATACATTAACGACTTTTTATACCAACGTAGAGAAGATACAATGGAACGTAAGAGTTACATACTTGCTTAAAGTGCCCATAAACCAATGCAACAGTCCAAATATTATTATAGCATCTTGTACGAACAGCTTCAGTAAGGTAAGAATTCCATACAAATCTGCTGTCATAATGAATTCCAACTGAATCCTTGTACTGCACATTTTTTTGCAAGCTTTGCATTATTGGATATGTATAGCTGTAAAAGAAATCCTTCGTCAAGTCAACACTAGACAAAAGCTTCTTGTACCTGCAATCAAACTGTCGGAGTTGAAAATCCAACAAAGTTTCAAATTTGTAGCATGTAAAAAAGAGCAATACGACTAAATGACTGGCATAAATGAACATTAGAGGAAAAGGCTGCAGAATAGACTGTTGCCCCAGTACCTCGAAAGAAAAGCTGCAATTACAGTTTACAAGCAGGATAATCCATTTCGAGGAAATCTTACTGTACTTCAAAGCCATGTCACTTTAGCACTACAGTTCACAAACAAATTGCATAACTGCTTTAACTCATATTTAGTGTAGAACATCATCCTGAGTCACAAATCTTGTCCTGCAAGTGTCATGAGTTGAATATTCTCATAAATCTTATTAAGACTTTGTATTAATTAGCGAATTAATCTACTCTTACACTTGCCTGCTTTTCAGGAAATAACCAACTCATATAATAGTTACAAGTTCAGTTTCTTCACCAGACTTTGCAAAATATCTATTCCTTTCATTGACATGTATTTGATTCACTGGACACATCTGCTCTTTCAATGTATTAGCGAAAGAAGAAGAAGCTGGTATAGCCATCGTGACAGAAAGTACTTCATCACACTCCTTTTTTTGATCAGTAAACAAGAAATATTATAGCTCCAAAGAAACAGTCATACAACGGTGAAAAGTGAAAACCACCCCAAACAAATAGGAAGAACCCGACAAGGCTTACCTTCTAGGAAGGGCCTCCTTAGCCTAGTTGCTCCTTCTCAGGTTTACTAACCAATCAATCTCCCTAGAAGACACCTTCCTAGGCAAAACAGAAAAAGCTCTATACAAAAAAGACAATGACAGCAATGACCAAAGAGGAGTCATGAACACTCCATATAACAGATACATTATGAGCGATTTCACTAAATAGCTAAATCAAAAACTAATTCCCAATTTGCGTTGGTTTAAAAACTAATTCCCATGGTACCGTCCACGTAGGATCGGGTAAGAGCTTCGTGGATGGTACCATGGGAATTAGTTTTTAAACCAATGCAAATTGGGAATTAGTTTTCGATTTAGCTATTTCTAGGGAAATCATTCGACACATTATCATCCAATCTCAGGCGATTTCTTCCAAAATTAACCTCTATTTATGTGACTAAATTTGGTTGTCAAAAACATCTACATTCTGGTTTCATTGTACAACCCGATTCAAATACTAGAACCAAAGAATGAAATACAATAGAATTAGAAATTCCAAGTGATATTCAAATGATCCAAAAATTTCTAGTTAACAACAAAGCAACAAGTAGTATTATTTCCAACAACACAAAACCACAGAGCTCAATCAGCAGCTCAATCAGCAGAACAAGTAACCTCAGCTACACTCGACGATTGCAAAATGTCAATGTCTTAAATTAAACCATAAACAGAATAATCCATTCAAAATTTCATCAAAGAATCTCAAAATTAAACACAAATACTATTTAGACACTTGTTACAAATTACAGACAACCAAAATGGAAATAGAAAGAAGGAAAGAACGGTAGTACCCTTCGGGGTCCCGTTTGTTTCCAATTACCTGAACACATTCAACAACCAAAATTAATCAAAAAGTTGAATCAACTAGGGTTTTATAAAAACCCCAAACCAATGCACACAAATTAAAACCCTAGAAAAAGGAGGCGATGAACAATTCGAAAAGAGAGAGATTATCTTGCCGTAGGTTAATGCGTCTGTCACAAGAACGATTATCAGATATAAATAATGCCAAGCTCAATGATAATTTGCTGTTAATCTGTTATGCACCCAAACAATAACTTCTTGACGAAATTAGTACACATACATGGAATTTGAATAGTGTATTATCACATAAGACTTCAAGTCTTTGTAACAAACTAACACACTACTACAACAACGCACACTTGTAAGTTGTGACTAATCAAGGAAATGCTGAACAGTCTAAATGTTAGTTTTAGCTACAATTGGATGTAAATGAAAAAAGGTGCACCAAAGATTAAGAATGGCAACCAAAAGTTTTAATCAAACCCAAACAACAAATTGTAATTAGAAAATTAACTTCACCGAAGAAAATAATAAATTGAACACAACAATGTCAAAATTATTGAAATATATTGATAATTTGTCTACATTACATGTAAATCATAGAAGAAAAACCACTCCAACATCAGAAATCCAAATCCGATCGGATTCCAATTACAAGATCCACAATAACAAAAATGCCTTAAAATCCTAACCCTAAAAAATCTCCCAAAATTCAATTCAATTCATTCCAACTCTTTAACAACCTTAATCCCCATAGATTTAGCAGTACCAATAATAGACTTACAAATACTCTCAACCTCCAAATGCTTACAGCCGGGATCTTCCTTCTTAATATTTGCAATTTCATAAACATGTTTCAATGTTACCGATGAAGCGACAATATGTCCAGGGCGAGTACTAGCGGAGTCGATACCTGCAGCTTTTTTGAGGAACCAGGAAACAGTGGGAGATTTGATGACATAGTCGAAGGTTTGATCCTTGTATGCGATGAGGGAGACAGACATGGG
The DNA here is from genome assembly GCF_020520425.1 of Spinacia oleracea. Lineage (NCBI taxonomy): Eukaryota > Viridiplantae > Streptophyta > Magnoliopsida > Caryophyllales > Amaranthaceae > Spinacia > Spinacia oleracea. The sequence goes on from NC_079490.1 coordinate 10,444,444, forward strand.
AGTATCAATACTGTACTTTTGAGTACGGGCGTTGAAATCCTTGCAAAAAGCCATGAGATTGAGCTTTAACTGACCTAAAATTGCTCCCACGGGTGGACCTGGTTTAGCTTGAGTGGCGTTGATTGTTAGACGTACTGTCGCCATGACTGGTTTCCTGAGCTCTTTTGCTGCCGCCATTGTTGGAAAGAGAAAACGAAGGTTTCTGGTTTCTGGTTTCTGGTTTGGGTTGTGAATTGTGATTGTTGATTTTGGGCTTGGGCTAACTTCGTGGCTTTATTCAATGGAAATTGAATGAGTTGAATCCAGTAATCCACAAGAAAAAAAAGCCTACTCCACTCCCTATTTCCTTCCTTAATGTTTGTTCCTCATTTCATTAATTGATAATCTAATCTAATATATATATATATATAAAGGGGAGTTTTTTGGAGATCATTTAGAGCGTCCACGTAGGATCTCCATGTCATTGCATATAATTAAGTTATTAACTAATTAAATAAATAAATAAATAAATAAATAATATTAGAGTCTTGCCACAATAGACTACTTAATAAAGATAGATTTCACAAACTTCTACCATCTTTTTGTATATATATATTTCGTACGGCCTTCACCAAAATAATCTCAACCTTCACCAAACGTTCAACATCTTTTATCTCCCCTAAATTCACTAATTTTTGAGGATTTCAATTCCATTGTCTAGGTACTTCTTAGACTCCCTAGAAGAATAAAAAACGGTGTTTGTTTTTAATGGTAATTAACAAATACTCCGTACCACCCTACTAACAGTTTTTATGCCTCCTCTTATCACCCCTACTATCGTTTAATCACACATGATTAAACAATCTCAAGATTGTCTTTAATTTATCCGACACAACGAACTACAATTTAGGTGTGAAAATTACACGTTGATATAACCGGGTTTGCAAGCCTACATGTAGAAAGACACCGGCCCGAAGATCTCCCAATATCATGGATAGTTAGATATTAGATGTTTTTTTTTTAAAATTAGTTATTATAATTTCAATTAGCTTAATGTCAAGAATTCCATCCAATTTTTATTCTCCTTTTTTTTTTACAACTTTGGGATTTTGCATAATCACAGTGTCTTAAACTTAGAAGGCTATATTTTAATTTCTCGAGCCTTGACATTCTTGATAGACAACTGAACAGTTTGCTATTAAGAATGCAAATCCAAGGCTATGTATATTATTTTACTTTTTAGCATTTTGGTTGTTACGTATTTGTGCTAGAACTGAATTAGGATGCATGTTGAGGCCTTAGACACAGCATACCTCCTCATGGAGGTGTTTGAGATTAACATCAGATGTACTAGAATTGAATTAGGATGCATGTAACTCTTTAAAAGATAAAGACCCGGTAAAAGATAATAAGAGATAAAGATGAATAAAACTCAGTAAAAGATAATAAGAGAAAAATAAAAATAGATAAATAAAGACCCGATAAAAATGAATAAAACTCAGTAAAAGATAATAAGAGAAAAATAAGAACCGGTAAAAGATAAAATAGATAAGAGATAATTTTTTAAAAACTTAATAGATAAATAAAGACCCGTTAAACGGTCATACTCATTGATTATAAAAACCATCACTATTTTAATTATCGCTTAAAGTTGAAAAAAAAAACTCAAAAAAAAAAAGAATTTAACCCGTGCATCGCACGGGCTTTAAATCTAGTACGAAGTATATACTAGTGGCTTGGCCGCGCGCGGTATGCCAAAAAATAACTAAGTTGTCAATAGCGATAATCTAATGCTCTGTGTGTTTTTATACTGATAACATTGAAATGGTTTGATATCTTATCATGCAAATATATGAACATCTTATGGACAAATGATTTACGATTGGATTTATCTTGAGGAGCAAAGCTTGCAGTGATCTGAAGTCGAGTGAATGCTTCTAAGCATTGCTACATAATCTCACTCCTTTCAACAAAATAATGCTTGATCAAATATAAAAATGTTGGTATATTAGAGCATCTCCAATGGTTATAGCTAGGGACTTGCTCGCAATTTTTAGAAATTCCAAGCTACTAGCTTGACCATTGAAGTTGAAATGATAAATTAGCTTGGCCAAGCAAATTAGCTTATTTAAGCTAATTTGCTTGAAAAAACTTGGCCAATGAAATAATATTAAATTAAATTAAATTAAAATACTCCCTCCGTCCCAGATTAGTAGTTACAATTTCCTTTTCGTCCGTCCCAGAATAGTTGTTACACTTCTAAATTAGGAATGACCCCACAATTATTAAATTGCCTCTCTCTTCCCACTAAATATTTTTTTGTCCCCACACCCTCTCTCATTCAATTAAAAAAAATACCCCACTAACTCCTATCACATCTACTTTTTCAATAAAATAATAATTGATAACCAAACAACCACTAATCACCTAAAACTTTGTGCAAATGTAAGTGTAACAACTAATCTGAGACGGAGGAAGTATTTATTGACAAACATGACAATTAAAAATCAAGCTAGTAGCTAACCATTAGGGTACTAACTAGCTAGAAAGGGAAGTAGCTTGAAATATTATGTGGCATGACAAGCTAATTTAGAAATTAGCTTACCGTTAGAGATGCTCTTAGCTAAACGTATGGTAACCAAATTCAAAATGACGAAGAAATCTTTTTATCTTTTAAAATATGTAGTATTTCAATGCAACAAAATCTGAAAGATGGTGCAATTATAAAAAAAATGTACAATGAGAGATATTAATGGTTAAAATAGTGCATTGGCAAGCGTGAAATCTAAGATGGTGCAATTATAAAAAAAAATGGAGGAAGTATATATTAGTGGCTTGGCAGCGCGCATTGTAAACTGATTCTCTTAAAAACGTTTAAGCTCTTTAAGATATATTTTGTAAAGATCGGTTGTGTTTGAAAAAGTGAAAACTCTTTTCTTTTATAGAGGAGTTTTACCTAAGGTTGGATACCCATGTTTCCCTCAACTACCGACTAACTGTTATTGCTCAGTAACATGGGCATAGTTGGAGAGAAATAGGGGAGACCAAATCAAACACTATTTGCACGTTTAATTGAAAAGTACTGGGGAGAGTTTTAAGGATCATAGAAAAACCTTTTGCTTGGAAAACAAGGAAACTGTAATTTAGAATCCTATGTTTTTATTTATTAAATTCATTTTATTTATTAACAAAGATTTTCTTGATTAAAACTCTTTTATAATTATAGTTAATATTTTTCATTTAAAACGTACCAAAATACTTTTGTTCCTTTCGTTCCAAACTACGTGTAAACAATATTAAATACTTACATAAATCCTAAACATAATCTCATATGTTATAGTCTTCATGTTGCACCTTTAGGAAGCTTCACTCGAAGTCTTCACAGTTTGTTCCTTCTCTGGAACATCGAGGATCCACATAATATATGAGGATCTCGCCTTAGGAACTCGCCTAAGGATCTCGCCTTTGTAAACTTGTTAAATGATTAATTCTTCAATGTAGTGTCTGACATGGATGAAATACTTGCATATATTCCACGTTGCTTAGTTTATCCAACTCAGGATCTCCCTAACTTAGCATTATCCCGCAAAGGATCTCAGAACCTAATTTGCAACATAACTTTATTAATAGTCAGGAGTTTGCTTTGTCATCATCAAAACTTTAGGGTCAACAACATCCATCTGGCAAAGTCAATACTATAGCTCAGTTGTCAAACGCGTCTTCAAAGCATGAAATGCAAATTCACACTTATCACTACATTCGAATTTGGCTTAGCTAACATTGAGAAATATTGCACAAACCTTAGATAATAACCCGCTAAACCAAGAAAACTTCGAATGTATGTGACACTCTTTGGTGCAGGTAACTCAATCACAACTTCAATCTTTGTAGGGTCAACTGCGACACCTTGCTTAGACACGAAATGTACTACGAACGCAACTTTCTCCAGCTAAAACTGAAGGAAATAATGCCCTTGGTCCAAGTATGCATTCTATGTTAAGTCTAATAAATGCGGTTCAGTATTAATTAACAAGTTAATAATTCAGTGAGATCAAGTGAGCTGAATGCCTAGCTAGAGGCCGCTTCAGTTCAAGTGGAATTAATGATATTAATCCACAGCTTACTCTTGACTGAACCCGTAGGGTCACACAAATAGTACGTAAACGGATCAAGTATTTAATGGCATTAAATACTCCATCTATGAATATTCGGAACCGACGGATCTTGGTTTCAGTGGGAGCTAAGATCGTCACAGGCAAGAAATGAATACTCCGGAAACGATAATATTGCCGGAAACGGAAATATGGATCGTATCGGAAATATAAATATTATCCAAGTCGTAGATGTTGCCGGAAACGGAAACATGGTACGTATCGGAAAATATTATCGGAAATGGAAATATTGCCAGAATCGGAAATATTGCCGGAAACGGAAATATTGTCAGAATCGGAAATATTACCGGAATCGGAAAATAATTCCGGAAACGGAAATATTAAATATTTGTTCGAAACGGAAATTAATTCCGGAATCGGAAATATTAAATATTGTTCGTATCGGAAATGAATTCCGGAATCGGAAAATTTAATCGGAAGCGCATCGTACGAATAAGCATCGGACGAGGCCTGCCGGACGAGGCCCAGCACGAAGCCAGGCCATCGCCCAGCAAGCCAAGCGCGCCGCACAAACAGCCACGCCAGGCCCAGCGCAAGGCCAGGCCCAGCAGGCTGCGCAGCGCGCACAGCGCGCGCAGCACGCGCAGCGCGCAGCGCGCGCGGGCGCTGCGTGGGCTGCTGCTCGCGCGCACGCATGGGGCCCATCATAGCTGCCGTGCGTGTGTGTGCAAGTGTTTGTGTTCGTGCACGTTTCCTAAAACATGCAGAGTTCGGTTAATGATTAAATTCCTAATTCTATTTGATAAATTAATTAAATAAGAGTTCTTGTAGGATTCTAGGTTTTAATTAATTTGTATCTGAATAGGATTTCGATTCCCTTTCCATACCCCTATAAATATGAGGCTAGGGCTCACAATTTATAACAAGTTTAAAAAGTATTCAAAGTGAGTTTTTGAGAGAAAAATTCAGTCACACATTTGCCTATAAAGTGCCGAAAATAATAGTACCTTAAGGGCGATTCTAGTTGGTCAATCTTAAGGCGGATCCGGACGTGCTGTGGACTATCTACGGAGGGACGACACTTGGGGTCCTAAAGACTTGTTCTTGTTCGGTTCGGGCGCAGCTAGGGAGGGCACGCAACAAAGAGTATGCATCTAAATTATGCTATATGATTATGTGTAAATAATATGTTGTCCTGGGTTAATGGTTGTTTCCGCATGATCTATGTAATGTCATATGTATCATAACCTAACAAAAACTCACTCTTAGAGAACTTAATTGGCATATAATTTGTTTACCCTTAGTGTACTTAACATGGACGCAAATGCTTTGCGTGTTCTTCTTCACTCCTTGAATATATCAAAATGTCATCTATGAAAACCACCACAAACTTTTCCAAAGACGTATGGAAGGCGCTAACTATCAAACACCTACATTGGAGGATTAAGTTGGTCAAACCTCTAATTTGGTTCAATCCTCTATGTTTTTCTCAATCCTCTAACCACCAAACACACCCAATGAGAAGTAATGGGCTGACACCTTGACTAGAAATATAAGTAAATTTTACGCAACAATTCATGTATGTCGATGAATAATGGCAAAATTGGAAAAAAGTCACAGCTTGTAGGCTTGCTTTGGGCCAACTTGAACTTACGTTTTAGTCCAAACTCCAAACATGTCACAACTCACAACTTCCACTATCAAAGATTTAATAGAGGATCATGATGCATACATATTTGATTTTTGCCCCTCTTTTTAAACAAAATAAATGGATGCATATGTATTTGATCTATACGCAGCCTGATTTTACTTGGCGCAACTCTTTTTACTTTCATTTTTTTTATTCTAAAAAAAACTCTACCCTCACTTTTATATTTTCTCTCAACCTTTTTTGATATTATTTTTGTTCAAATAAATTTGATTTTTTTTATTTAGTTTAATGTGTCACCAAATTAGAATAAATGTTTAGATTGCAATGGACGATATTTTTGACTTGGAATTTAGGTGATTTTTGTTTTTTTTTTCCTGTTTTTTCGAGTATTTTCATACAACTTGTATGAAACTAACATTTCTATTTTGTACAGATTGAACAAAATATAGTTAACCATTTCGTACAGATTGAACAAAATATAATTAACCATTTCGTACATATTGAACATAAGAGAACTAAGTATTACGTATAAGTTGATCAAAACATAATTCCGTTCAAAATTGAACATAACATAAATAAGTTCTATCATCACTACTAATGTATAACAAACAACCACAACATGACCAGCCGGCAACTCTTTCAGTATAGACAATTGAAAGAATTAGTATCATCATTTTGTTCAATTTGTACGGAATATTTAGTTCTATTATGTTCAATCTGTATGAAATAGTTAGTTATATTTTGTTCAATCTGTAAGAAATAATTAATTATATTATGTTCAATATGTACAAAATATAAGTATTTATTTCATACCAATTGCGTGAAAAGGCTCAAAAAAAATAGGGGAAAAACGAAAATTACCTCAATTCCAAGGTCTTTACGGTCAAATTGCAATCAAAATATATATTCTAATTTGATTAGGTACACGTGATACTAATAAAAAAAATTAATGTGTTTGAACCAAAATAGCATCAATAAAGGTTGAGAAAAAAAATAGTAAAAGTGAGGGTTAGAGTTTTTTTAGAATGAAAAAAATGAAAGTAAAAAGGGCTGCGTCAAGTAAAAGCAGGCTGCGTTTAGCAACTGTGCAATATTAAACACTTGATTTTTTGCGATGTTTAATAATGTATTTATTAAAAATATGCCCTATTCGTTTTCTAAACATTGTATCATGCATATGATTTCGACACTTAATGTATTGACTTAAGCATAAATAAGAAAATATATATTCGATACAAATCTAACGAGATCCCACATGATTACATTTTTTCTTACGTTAATATAAATTACAAAATATGATCAAAGGTCATATGTAAAAGTCAAATAACGGTTCGACATTATAGGAACATAGGAAGTATAATAATTGATCTTTGAAACTTCACAAAGAATTTGACAATTAAGATTTCATTACGGAGGAGTACTATGTTTCACTTGATAATTATAAGGATTTTTTTGGTATACTACTTTAAAATTACACCACTTTTCTATTTACTATCTTATGAAAATTTATTTTAAATTACTACCTTAAAGTTTCAATTTTATTTTAAAATTGAGATATCTCTTTCGTTTTTTAATCATTTTAAGTTATTCAAAACCCATTCTTCTCATTTATGTGTAAGGATTCCATAGGGATCTTGCTTTAACATTTTGTAAAAGGTAAAACAAATTAAATATTATTTGTAAAACTTAAAAATATTTATGAATTATCAAATGGATTGTTTTGAAATGTCGTTCTCAATGAAATTCCCATAGAAAAAGGAACATAATGAAATTTGAATCACTTTAAACGAGTAAGAAACAAAAGAGATATCTTAATTATTTAAGGAAACTTTAAAGTGGTAGTAAATACAAAATTTTTGGAAGTTTAAGGTAGTAAGTTAAAATAAAAATTTCATAAGGTAATAAATACAAAAGTGGTGTATTTTAAGGTAATAAATACTAAATTTTCCTAATTATAATGTACGAAGTATGTTCTTAATTAATTAATTATCAACACACTGGTGTTCTTTAGGTGCACATTGAGCATGAAGTACACAAGCCCATAATCTAATTTGCATTTTAACACTTTTACACTAGAGTGCATGCTTCACACCATGCACCAAATAACATACTCCCTCCGTCCCTTAATACTTGCACCGCTTTTTTTTTTTTTTTTTCCGGCCGCCCCTTAATATTTGCACCGCTTCTATAAATGGATTTTTTTTCAATATTATATTATTTCTCACAGTTACCTACTAACCCACTTACACCCCTACTCCCTACAAAAATCATTTAGAAATTCACACCCTCCACGCCCCATTACACATTTCCCACTAACTATATTAAAAATATGCCTCACTATCAACTACGGAGTAACACCCATTAAATTAATAAGTCAATTCAAGTGTCTTAAACTCCGCACCGGTCAAGGGACAAAGGGAATATAATCCAAAGTAATTAAAAAACCGTGACATCCAAATCAAAATAAATAAACATGAATAAACTAGCACACGTATAACATATTTTCTATATTTCTAACTATATACTCCCTCTGTCCCAGAATACTCGCACCGGTTCGAGTCGACACACTTACCAATGCACAACTTTGACCACCAATATCTTTAACTACATATTACGAGTATAAAAACTTATGAAATATTAATATTTTGAAAATATATGTTAAAATGAAGCTAACATATGTTATATGCTAACTTTTGTTTTCATATTCTAGAAATAAAATAGGATCAAAGTGAATTATGTGAATAGTGTAAAAAGTCAAACCGATGCGTGTAATCCGGGACAGAGGGAGTACTACCTAGTACCTATACATTAGGGGGTTTTTATTTGACGCCCTTATTGGTTAAAAGTGTTAGGTTATGATACATATGACAATTCATAAATCATGCGGAAAAACCATTTAGCCAGGAATACATATTATTTACACATAATCATATAGCACAGTTTAGATGCATACTCTTTGTTGCGTGCCTTCCCTAGCTGCGCCCGAACCGAACAAGAACAAGTCTTTAGGACTCCAAGTGTCGTCCCTCCGTAGATAGTCCACAGCACGTCCGGATCCGCCTTAATATTGACCAACTAGAATCGCCCTTAAGGTACTAAAGATTTTCGGCACTTATAGTCAAGAAATGTGTCTGAATTTTCTCTCAAAAACTCACTTTGAATACTTGAATAATCTATGAAAATATGTGACCCTAGGCACTTATTTATAGAGTTATGGAAAGGGTTTTGGAATCCTATTAGGATACTAATTTATTTAATTATAACCCTACTAGGACTCTAATTAAATAATCATTATCTAATAGTTTTAGGATTTAATCACACTTCGAATCCTGATTGCTTCAGGATTCCCGCACAAGCATTGCACGAGCACCGTACACCCGCGCAAGCCTTGCGGCCCACGCTAGGCGCACAGTGCTCGGCCCACTGCTGTGCTCCGCGCGCGCGCCCAAGGCCTTGGCTGGGCCTGGCCTTGCGCTGGGCCTGGTCGAGGCTTGGCGTGCGATGGTGCGCGTTGGCTCGCTGGGCGATGGCCTGGCTTCGTGTTGGGCCTTCGTCTAGCGGGCCTCGTCCGATGCTAATTCGTACGATACGCTTCCGATTAAATTCCCAATTCCGGAATTCATTTCCGATACGAACAATATTTAATATTTCCGATTCCGGAATCAATTTCCGTTTCGAACAAATATTTAATATTTCCGTTTCCGGAATTATTTTCCGATTCCGATAATATTTCCGATTCTGACAATATTTCCGTTTCCGGCAATATTTCCGATTCTGGCAATATTTCCATTTCCGATAATATTTTCCGATACGTACCATGTTTCCGTTTCCGGCAACATCTACGACTTGGATAATATTTATATTTCCGATACGATCCATATTTCCGTTTCCGGCAATATCATCGTTTCCGGAGTATTCATTTCTTGCCTGTGACGATCTCAGCTTCCACTGAAACCAAGATCCGTCGATTCCGAATATCCATAGATGGAGTATTTAATGTCATTAAATACTTGATCCGTTTACGTACTATTTGTGTGACCCTACGGGTTCAGTCAAGAGTAAGCTGTGGATTAATATCATTAATTCCACTTGAACTGAAGCGGCCTCTAGCTAGGCATTCAGCTCACTTGATCTCACTGAATTATTAACTTCTTAATTAATACTGAACCGCATTTATTAGACTTAACATAGAATGCATACTTGGACCAAGGGCATTATTTCCTTCAGTCTCCCACTTGTCCTTAGGGACAAGTGTGCATTTCCTAATTCCTTTGTCGCTCGATGCTTGCTCTTGAACATAAGGTAAGAGTTGTCATCCTTATTATGTCCAGAGGTGTTCCTCGGTTTCAGAGTTCAACTGATCAAATAAACAGATAATCATAGCCTATGATTCATCCGAGCACGGCCATGCATTTCACAGTTTCTAGCTCTCCGAGTGGCCTTGTACAACTTTTAAGCATCTCATCCCGATTTATGGGAGGACAATCCCAATCTTGCGATCTTGAGATTAGACTTCGTTTGATAGGTGATTACCTGAGCGTTGCCTTTATAGCCTCCTTTTACGATGCGACGGTTGGTCAACGTCAAAGCAACCAGTTCTCAAACAAGTAATCTCAAATCACTCAGGTATTGAGGATTTAGTGTCTAATAATTTTAATGAAATTTACTTATGACAGATTTTCATCTCTTACAGTAAAGTTTCATAGGTCTTGTCCGATACTAGTCTTCCCAAAGTAAGTATCTATGCAAATGATTATGACATTGCCATGTCCACATAGTTCAAGAAACAGAACTACTAGTCATCTTGCATTCTAATCGTCTAACGTTTTCTATGCGTCCAATTTTATAGAAAACTCCGACTAGGGACCATTTTCAACCTTTGACATTCATGTTCACTTGATAGACATTTCTTAGTCACAGGACTGGTCCTGACAGTCTATCTTGAATATATCGTCAAATTGAAGGGACTCATCATTTAATAAACCACAAATTAAATGGAAAAATGAATTTTTTTTCATTTATTGTGAATGATTAACCAATAATGTTTTACAAAGATTTAAACTCTAAAACTTTAAAATATTAAACAGAGACATCAAAGCCATTCTCTAATATGCTTGATTCCCATAGCTGCAGTGTGCGAGTTGTGCTTCGCCTGCGGCAGAGGTTTAGTCAATGGATCTGATATGTTGTCATCAGTTCCAATCTTGCTTATCTCGACTTCTTTTCTTTCAACGAACTCTCGTAGAAGGTGAAATCTACGAAGTACATGCTTGACTCTCTGGTGGTGTCTAGGCTCCTTTGCCTGTGCAATAGCTCCATTATTGTCACAATACAGGGCTATTGGTCCTTTAATGGAGGGGACTACACCAAGTTCACCTATGAACTTCCTTAGCCATATAGCTTCCTTTGCTGCTTCATGTGCAACAATGTACTCCGCTTCAGTTGTAGAATCCGCAATGGTGCTTTGCTTAGCACTTTTCCAGCTTACTGCTCCTCCGTTGAGGCAGAAGACAAACCCAGACTGTGATCTGAAATCATCTTTGTCGGTTTGGAAACTTGCGTCCGTATAGCCTTTAACAATTAATTCATCATCTCCACCATAGACCAGGAAGTCATCTTTGTGCCTTTTCAGGTACTTCAGAATATTCTTGGCAGCAGTCCAATGCGCCTCTCCTGGGTCTGACTGGTATCTGCTTGTAGCACTGAGTGCGTACGCAACATCCGGGCGTGTACATATCATAGCATACATTATTGAACCAATCAATGATGCATATGGAATCCCATTCATTCGTCTACGCTCATCAAGTGTTTTTGGGCACTGAGTCTTGCTTAGAGTCATTCCATGAGACATGGGTAGGTAGCCTCGTTTGGAGTCTGCCATCTTGAACCTATCAAGCACCTTATTGATATAAGTGCTTTGACTAAGTCCAATCATCCTTTTAGATCTATCTCTGTAAATCTTGATGCCCAATATGTACTTTGCTTCTCCTAGATCTTTCATCGAAAAACATTTCCCAAGCCAAATCTTGACAGAGTTCAACATAGGAATGTCATTTCCGATAAGTAATATGTCGTCGACATATAATAATAGGAAAGCAATTTTGCTCCCACTGACCTTCTTGTATACACAAGATTCATCCGCGTTCTTGATGAAACCAAAGTCACTGACTGCTTCATCAAAACGTATATTCCAGCTCCTAGATGCCTGCTTCAATCCGTAGATTGACTTCTTTAGCTTGCATACCTTTTTAGCATTCTTTGGATCCTCAAAACCTTCAGGCTGTGTCATAAACACAGTTTCTATTAAAACGCCGTTTAAGAAAGAAGTTTTGACATCCATCTGCCATATTTCGTAATCGTAATATGCATCGATTGCTAACATTATCCGAATAGACTTTAGCATTGCAACTGGTGAAAAGGTTTCATCGTAATCCACACCGTGGACTTGCCTGTAACCTTTTGCAACCAATCTAGCTTTGAAAACTTCAAGTTTCCCATCCTTGTCCTTTTTCAGTTTGAAAACCCATTTGCTTCCAATGGCTTGGTAGCCATCTGGCAAAACGACCAAATCCCATACTTGGTTTTCAGACATGGAGTCTAATTCTGATTGCATGGCTTCTTGCCATTGCTTGGAGCTAGGGCTCGTCATAGCTTGTTTGTAAGTCGCAGGTTCATCACTTTCAAGTAATAGAACGTCATAGCTCTCGTTCGTTAAAATACCTAAGTACCTTTCCGGTTGAGATCTATATCTTTGCGATCTACGCGGGGTAACATTTCTAGATTGACCATGATACTCACCAGATTCTTCTAAAGATCTCTGAGTTTCATCCTGAATGTCATCTTGAGCATTCTCTAGAGTTTGTTGTTCGACTCGAATTTCTTCGAGGTCTACTTTTCTCCCACTTGTCATTTTGGAAATGTGATCTTTCTCCAAAAAGACACCATCTCGAGCAACAAACACCTTGTTCTCAGATGTATTGTAGAAGTAATACCCCTTTGTTTCCTTTGGATAGCCCACAAGGATACATTTGTCAGATTTTGGATGAAGTTTGTCCGAAATTAATCGTTTGACGTATACTTCACATCCCCAAATCTTAAGAAAAGACACATTTGGAGGCTTTCCAAACCATAATTCGTTTGGAGTCTTTTCGACAGCTTTAGACGGAGCTCTATTTATAGTGAGTGCAGCTGTATTTAGTGCATGTCCCCAAAATTCTAATGGAAGTTCGGCCTGACCCATCATTGACCTGACCATGTCTAGCAAGGTTCTGTTCCTCCGTTCCGACACACCGTTCCATTGTGGTGTTCCTGGAGGAGTCAATTCTGATAGAATTCCACATTCTTTCAGATGGTCATCAAATTCATAGCTCAGATATTCACCGCCTCTATCAGACCGCAGTGCCTTAATCTTCTTGCCTAATTGATTCTCTACTTCACTCTGAAATTCCTTGAATTTGTCAAAGGATTCAGACTTATGCTTCATTAGGTAGACATAACCATACCTACTGAAGTCATCAGTGAAAGTGATAAAGTAGCTGAAACCACCTCTAGCATTTGTACTCATTGGTCCACATACATCTGTATGGATTAAACCCAATAGTTCATTTGCTCTTTCTCCAACTTTAGAGAAAGGTTGCTTTGTCATTTTGCCAAGTAAACATGGTTCGCATTTACCATAATCCTCTAAGTCAAATGGTTCTAGAATTCCTTCCTTTTGAAGTCTTTCTAAGCGTTTCAAGTTTATATGGCCTAATCGACAATGCCACAGATAGGTGAGATCTGAATCATCCTTTTTGGCCTTTTTGGTATTTATGTTATATACTTGTTTGTCGTGATCTAATAAATAAAGTCCATTGACTAATCTAGCAGATCCATAAAACATCTCTTTAAAATAAAACGAACAACTATTGTCTTTTATTAAAAAGGAAAATCCCTTAGCATCTAAGCAAGAAACTGAAATGATGTTTTTAGTAAGACTTGGAACATGGAAACATTCTTCCAGTTCCAAAACTAGCCCGGAGGGCAACGACAAATAGTAAGTTCCTACAGCTAATGCAGCAATCCGTGCTCCATTTCCCACTCGTAGGTCGACTTCACCCTTGCTTAACTTTATACTTCTTCTTAGTCCCTGTGGATTGGAACATAAGTGTGAGCCACAACCTGTATCTAATACCCAAGAAGTTGATAGCAAGTATACAGTCTATAACGAAAATACCTGAAGATGGAACGACTGTTCCGTTCTTCTGATCTTCCTTTAGCTTCAAGCAATCTCTCTTCCAATGCCCCTTCTTCTTGCAGTAGAAGCATTTGGATTCATAAGTGGGTTGACTGACCTTCCTCTTTACAGATTTGGCGCCAGTTTGCTTAGTTGGGCTGGCCTTGTCGCCACCTTTCTTAGCATTCCTCTTCTTTCCAGATTTCTTGAACTTGCCCCCACGCACCATAAGCACATCCTGCTTATCACTTTTGAGCGTCTTTTCAGCGGTCTTAAGCATACCGTGAAGCTTAGTGAGCGTTTTGTCCAGACTATTCATACTGTAGTTCAGTTTGAACTGATCATACCCGCTATGAAGAGAATGGAGGATGGTGTCTATAGCCATTTCCTGAGAAAATTGCTGATCCAGCCGACTCATATTCTCAATGAGTCCAATCATTTTGAGAACATGTGGACTTACGGGCTCGCCTTTTTTAAGCTTGGTCTCAAGAATTTGCCTATGAGTCTCGAATCTTTCGACTCGAGCCAGATCTTGGAACATGTTCTTCAACTCACTGATGATTGTGAAAGCATCTGAGTTGATGAACGTTTTCTGCAGATCCGCACTCATGGTGGCGAGCATTAGACATTTCACATCCTTGTTGGCATCAATTCAACGATTGAGGGCTGCCTGAGTGACCCCGTCGCCTGCGGCTTCGGGCATCGCCTCATCTAGGACATACTCCTTTTCTTCCTGCATAAGAACTATTTGCAAGTTCCTTTGCCAGTCAAGGAAGTTTTTCCCGTTCAACTTCTCCTTTTCGAGAATCGATCAAATGTTGAATGAATTGTTGTTTGCCATATTAAAAACTACAATTGAAAAGAATAAACAAATAAATAACCATTCACAGTTTCTCTTAATAAACTTAAATTCTAGCATACATGCATAATTCAATGTTTATTAAGCATTTTATTCAAGTTATGTGTTCCGGCAGGTGTGAATAAAATGATTCCAAGATCCTAAAATCATTGAAGAACTAAGCACAGTATGTCGACTTAATCCTAGAACATCTTAGGTAAGCAAAAGCCTTTTGCTAATAGTCTAGAAACTATTCTTGGTTGATAGGTACGTCTAAGAACTTATTAGGTAAACCTATCGATTTTGCCACGACATAAAAGGACTCCTTACTTATATCGTTGAGTTTCACCAAAACTAACATGTACTCACAATTATTTGTGTACCTTGCCCCTTTAGGACCAATAAGTAACACCTCGCTGAGCGAAAACTATTACTAGATTGATGTAAAGGATATCCAAGCAAGTGTATATTTTGGCATGGCACCTTTTAACTCAATTTTTAAGTTTGGAACTTAAGGCTCTTACTATGTTGGTTAGATTTTAAGTGAACTAAAATCCTTAATCATGCAACATAATCAAGCCACAATCTCATGCATAATTAAGACATATTTAAAGCAATAAATAACTTAAAGCATGCATAAGATAAATGTGATCTAGTATGGCCCGACTTCATCTTGAAGCTTTGACTTCAAAGTCCGTCTTGAAAATCTCCGTGGGAGGCACCATTTTCTTCAAATAGGATAAGCTATAACTAATTACAACTATTTGATGGTACGCAGACCATATTTGAATTGAAAAATAACTTTGGTACTTTAGACCAATTACATTCAAACTAATGGTGCGCATACCATATTTTCTATCCTATTTGGGCCATACTAGTCACTTCATAGCCTGCAAAACAGTACATATACAATATATACCATTTACCCATTCATTATCATGAATGGCCCACATAGCTGGTTAGTAAAACACATTATGCATCACGTAAACATTTGCAGCAATTAATCAAGGGCACCAATAATCTACCAATTATTCAGTCCTTATTAATTCTAATCAAGTTGTTTTAACCTTAAGGATTTGTAGACCTAATCAAGAGTTTATGACTAAAAGGGCTCCCACTTAAACCAATAAATTCGTATGCTTTACTAATTTTAAACATAAAAATGTATTTCTAGTCTTACCGGAAACATACAAATTTAATTAAAATTTAAAGCTCATATAAATTTAAAATTGAATCCAAAAAGTTTAATTTAATTTCAGTCGTATTTAAATTAATTCATGATTTTAATTTTAGTAAAATAATTAGAATAAATAAAATTTATTATAATTACAATATTCAAAATTAAAATCCAAGAAAATAATTTAAATTATTATTTTAAAATTAATTAAAATTACGTAAACTGAAAATTTCAAATTAAACATTCAAAACGATCTAATCGCAACGCAAACACCCTACGCATCGCACGCCCATGGGCCACACGCACACAGCCATCGCTGGCCATGTGCGCGCAGCCCATGCGCTCGTCGCATAGCTGCTGCATCTTCCCATCACAAGCCATCGCACAAGTGGTGCTCGCTCCGCGCGCGCTAGCGCTCGACGCACGCGAGCCATCGCTCGCTGTGCGCGCTCGCCAGCGCTTGCTGCGCGCGCTCCTGCGCTTGATTCACGCGAGCCATCGCTCGCTGTGCGCGAGCAATTGCGGGCGATCAACGCTGGGCGCAGCGCTCGTGGCACGCGAGCTTGCGCTCGCTGCGCGCGAGGCTGCGCGCGCTTGCGCGAGGCAGTGCGCGTTGTGGCGCAGCTCGCTTGCTGCCCACACGCGACTGCCATGCCTTGCCTTCGCCCATGCCCATTCATCCATAGCTTGTGGCCCACGACACAAGGCAGGGCTGCTGCCTTGTGCTCGTGCACCATGCCCCTGCTCATTGCATTCGTGCCGCACGGGCGACGAGCTCCCTTGCTCGTCGTCGCATGCCCGCACTATACAACACCCCTTAAGGGTAACACGAAGCGTCCATTGCTTTGTGCGTGCAAGTTATATGAACGAATCGCATAAAAATTTAAAATTTATATTTAAAATTAATGACAAATTAATAAATTAATATTAATTTCATAATTTTAGGGTGAAAAATCGAAAATTTATTATTCAATTGATTTCCGATTATCATGGATTCAAGCCTAGGTCATAAAAATTTAAAATTTATCATAAATTTACAATTTTTATGGTGGTTTTTAATCATAGGTTTCTAATTAAATTATAATTAATTATGAAAATCAAATTAATTCTAAATTATTCTAATTTTCAACAAATTAATCATAATTACAAATTAGATTGCATAATTAACAAGGCTAGGCATTCAAACTTGTTAAACATATACAGTAGGTCAATCAAAAATTCAAGATTTATCAACAAGAATCGCAAATATTTAATTTAACATCTTAAATTTACGAAATTTTGCATTCGAAAAACTAAAACCTTCGAAAAGTCATAGTTAGGCTTCGAATTTGAGAATTCTGGGTTCGGCAGAAAAAAAATATTT
Source organism: Spinacia oleracea (assembly GCF_020520425.1). NCBI lineage: Eukaryota > Viridiplantae > Streptophyta > Magnoliopsida > Caryophyllales > Amaranthaceae > Spinacia > Spinacia oleracea. Next base: position 10,461,779 of record NC_079490.1, read on the forward strand.
TTGTCAAAATTTTAGAATGCCTTTTACATGCGGAATTGACACAAAAATCACTCGATTTGGATGAGTAACGAAGAAACTGCCGAAAAACTGCGTACGTATAATTAAATAAACGCAATTTGCAATTAATTAACAATTACGAAAATTAATCACCCCTTTTAATTCTTGCAAATTTGTAACATTTAACCATGTTCATGCAATTTAGATTATGAAAATAATAAGAGGCTCTGATACCACTGTTAGGTTATGATACATATGACAATTCATAAATCATGCGGAAAAACCATTTAGCCAGGAATACATATTATTTACACATAATCATATAGCACAGTTTAGATGCATACTCTTTGTTGCGTGCCTTCCCTAGCTGCGCCCGAACCGAACAAGAACAAGTCTTTAGGACTCCAAGTGTCGTCCCTCCGTAGATAGTCCACAGCACGTCCGGATCCGCCTTAAGATTGACCAACTAGAATCGCCCTTAAGGTACTAAAGATTTTCGGCACTTATAGTCAAGAAATGTGTCTGAATTTTCTCTCAAAAACTCACTTTGAATACTTGAATAATCTATGAAAATATGTGACCCTAGGCACTTATTTATAGAGTTATGGAAAGGGTTTTGGAATCCTATTAGGATACTAATTTATTTAATTATAACCCTACTAGGACTCTAATTAAATAATCATTATCTAATAGTTTTAGGATTTAATCACACTTCGAATCCTAATTGCTTCAGGATTCCCGCACAAGCATTGCACGAGCATCGTACACCCGCGCAAGCCTTGCGGCCCACGCTAGGCGCACAGCGCTCGGCCCACTGCTGTGCTCCGCGCGCGCGCCCAAGGCCTTGGCTGGGCCTGGCCTTGCGCTGGGCCTGGTCGAGGCTTGGCGTGCGATGGTGCGCGTTGGCTCGCTGGGCGATGGCCTGGCTTCGTGCTGGGCCTTCGTCTAGCGGGCCTCGTCCGATGCTAATTCGTACGATACGCTTCCGATTAAATTCCCAATTCCGGAATTCATTTCCGATACGAACAATATTTAATATTTCCGATTCCGGAATCAATTTCCGTTTCGAACAAATATTTAATATTTCCGTTTCCGGAATTATTTTCCGATTCCGATAATATTTCCGATTCTGACAATATTTCCGTTTCCGGCAATATTTCCGATTCTGGCAATATTTCCATTTCCGATAATATTTTCCGATACGTACCATGTTTCCGTTTCCGGCAACATCTACGACTTGGATAATATTTATATTTCCGATACGATCCATATTTCCGTTTCCGGCAATATCATCGTTTCCGGAGTATTCATTTCTTGCCTGTGACGATCTCAGCTCCCACTGAAACCAAGATCCGTCGATTCCGAATATCCATAGATGGAGTATTTAATGTCATTAAATACTTGATCCGTTTACGTACTATTTGTGTGACCCTACGGGTTCAGTCAAGAGTAAGCTGTGGATTAATATCATTAATTCCACTTGAACTGAAGCGGCCTCTAGCTAGGCATTCAGCTCACTTGATCTCACTGAATTATTAACTTGTTAATTAATACTGAACCGCATTTATTAGACTTAACATAGAATGCATACTTGGACCAAGGGCATTATTTCCTTCAAAAAGCGCCTTAATTTTTTACAGGAAAGTACGAGTTTGCCATTTTCATCATCTCTCCTACTAAACCATTCTCAGCCTCTCTGCCCTAAATCAGCCGGCCACCCACAAACGGTTCCGGCACAAAATCAGTCCGACCACCCGACCTCCCCTCCTTCCTCCTTCGTCCTTCGCCCAATCTCCCTTCCCTCCTTCCTCCTTCGTCTTTCACCTTCCTCCTTCCCTCTCTGCTCAGCCCTCCTTCCTCTTTTCTCTCTCCTTCGTCCTTCCCTCTCTATAATCCACGATCAGTAATTGAGAAGGAGCGCCGGCGGAGAGCACAGAGCCGGAAGATCGAGCAATTTTCTTTTTATTTTTTTTTCTAGCCCGCGCACAGCTATTGCGTGGAATACATGACCGCCACACACAGCTATTGCGTGGAACACATGGCTACCGCGCACAGGCTTTGCATGACTTCCGTGTCGCCGGCGCACAACCTGTGCGTGGCGGCCACGATTTCCACGCAATGGTTGTGCGCGGCAAGCAAACAACAGGTATTTTGATTTTTTGTTTTTTTTTTTTAATTTTCTGTTTATACTTCGTATTATGTAATTAATTATTCAATTTCTGTTATAATTTTTGTAATTATTATTAATTGAATTTGTTGTTTTGTAATTATTATGAAATTGAATTAATTCTATTAAATAATTTGTCGTTTTTGTTATTTTTGCGAAAGAAATTAAGTTTTCCGGCGGGAATTGGTTGTTGAGTGAGGTACGCCAACGGAGTTGTAAAAAAGCAGTTCGCCGGAATGTATACGTGTTGCCAGACAAAGACAGTAGTCTGCCAGAGAGGGAGGGGAGATGTGGTGAAAAAAATGAAGGAGGGTATATGTGTACTTTCATGTAAAAAATACGGGCGATTTTAGCATATATGGGCGTCGAATAACGATACACATACATTATTTTACTTGAAATGTATATTTTTCAAGAGTAAGATGTGTATCATACGGTCGCATATATGCAAAATTACAACCAGTCTCACCTAAATAATTGCACATAGCAGTATAGCACCGTACATCGTTTTCCTAGGACCATAAATCCCATTAATCGGTGGCACATTATTTGACTAATAGCTGTTTTTAATTTCGTATTAGAAAAAGTAAGGTATGAGGGCTTTTTATATTTCCTTCGTTCATTTTTACTTGCAATATTTGTTACTTTCATGTATATCAATGCACAACTTTGATAATTAATATCTTTAATTTTCTTTAAGGAAAAATTATAAAAAGTTAAAATTATAAAAATAAATATTAATACGAATCTAACAAGATCACACATGACTATATTTTAAATTTCGTACGTATAAATCACCAACAATAATCAAAATATAATACGTGAATAGTGTAGAAATCATAAACGTTGCGAGTATTAAAAATCGGATGAAGTATTACATTACCCTCATGCACTCATGCTCATCAACACAACATAATGAGTCAAAGCCACACGTGTGGTCGTGGCCACCGATATATGTAACTTTGATTATTCATCGACTTCTTATCTAACTAATTCTGGTACATGTTATAAGAAAGGCATGGCACAACAAGCTTAACTATTTATGTCATTAAGTACATCTAACTAGTATTCTGTATACGTCACACTTCACACTACAATTATTTACGCAATAATTTGTGTTGCTTAATACATCTGCTAAAGGTTGTATTGTTCTTTGCACCCAAGTCATAGTTGGTGTCGCTAATGCCAATTTTATCATTTTATTAAGTTAGAAACGTATGACAAATGATATTAATACCGAATTATCGAAGTCCATGTTAAGTATGTTTATTAATTTCATTTTGAACTCCTTAGATATCATCTCCTTTTTATTAAGTCAAATCGACAATTTTTTAAAACTCCAATCATATATATCTATATCTATTTTTTAAAAACACAAATCACTAATTGTTTCCTTCCTGTTTGATCGGTTTTTCCTCTTGAGATTCTTTTGTCCAAAATTAAATTATTTAAACTTATCGAACCTTATATTGAACTGTATTTCATACATTGTAGCATAAATTATTTTCAATGTGAAAATCATAATAGCAAAACTTATCTTAAATTATTTCATTTTAATTAAGTCAAAATATTTCGAATAGAAAATTGCCTTAAACTTAATATAGGACTTTAGTGGCTTATTTGAAAACTTTGACCCTTACATTTCAAAGTCATCATTGATTCATTATTCTATGTTTAGTTATGGCACTTTGTAGAGTAATTAGGCAGGGATGCAATCAATCCTTAGTGAAGTAGGGACTTAGAATGACCAACTTATAATCTGTTATTTTTATCCTAATTGACTTTTTATTATTACCAATCTGAATTATATGACAAAAATCAGAAATTTTACTTATATAACTAACACCATTATATGCTACATCCCAACCTGTGCTAGTGTCGGATAGTGGTACGTGTCCAAGCGTCCTACTCTGCCAAAAAATTGTCTTGAATATTGTTACGTCAACCAAACAAAGCACTTGGTGATTGTCAAACTTTGTACTAACAATCATATTACACATTAACAAGAACAGAAAGCTTAAGTGAAAGACCAAGATAATCACTGAATTATCAAATTAATGTTAATTCTCATATCCCTTAAAATCTTAATCATGATTCCAAACAGGAATTAAAGTATTTAAACCCAACTATAATGTTAACCCTAATATACATGACAACAATCTGCCTACTTACAACTTCTACTTACAGCCTGCCATCTTGTGTAGTATTATTATTAAGTATAATTACAGGAGTTACAGATCAAACAATTGATATCTATCTACATGAACAACCTTCATAAACTAACCGCCTTTCCCTTTGGAATTCTTTCGCAGTTTGCAGGTCCCCATCCGATCATAGTCCTCTCGTTATCATACACTATCATCCTATCTTGCATCGATATATCTGTAGCAGAAAAAAAAAACAATTTATCCAATTTCTTAACAGCAAAATAAGACCAGGATTCTGTTGTTAGTTACTGATTCTTACCTCCAATGATGTTGTAATTCTGCAGTCCTACTTCAGTACCGTTCAGAATTCCCAAACAGGCGTTTCCTTTGATCTACAATAAGGAATAAACGAAACACAAATTTACTGCATTAGATTTTGTCAAACATTCAGGAAAGAAAATGACAGTCTGAAAGTGCATGCTTACTGAAATGATGAGATAATTTTCAGGAGGAATGTCGTATTGAGCAGCATATCTGCTTCCATCTCCAAAGCTTAAAGACAAAGGCTTGAAGTATTTTCTAACATCACGGATGCTCTTAAAAGGTCGTCTACCTTTCCAGCAAAGGGGAAGCGTGTCATCATCAGTTGCATCTTTCAGAGATGTTCTGTGTAAATCTCTTGTTAACTGTAAAATAACAAGTATTACTTCTCAAAATCTGTCAAAGTTTGTAAATCAACTTAAGGGATTGTTCTTTTCCCCTGCGTTTTTCTTATGTGAAGTTATTGGCCCTAATTTGAAATCAAGTTAAGGCTTTGTTTTGGTAGAAAAGAACAGAAAAATATGGTTTCCTGTGTTTGGTTCCAAAAATCATATGTGATTTGATGGGAAATGGAAGGGGAAACATCATTAATAGATCTTCACTTTCCTTTCCTACCAAAAGTGGGGGAATTTGGTAGCAAAGAGAAAATTAAAAGCTGTCAAATCAATTTATTTTCCTTTTCCCTCACTTTCTTCCAATCAAACCAAACAACGGAAAATAAATTAAGTTTTCTTTCCCTTATTTTCCTTTCTCTTCCCTTCCCTTTCCTCCCTTTACTAATGGTGTACCAAACAAAGCCTTAAAGAATAAAATCTTTTCATTGTATTAAAGCATTGCTAAATAGAGTTTATAACTTGTTTTTCTTAAAGAGATTCTCACCAGAGAAACAAGGGTGTGGTAAGCTTCGGAGGCAAAGTAAGTGAAGGAACTCCCACTGTCGAAAACCACTAGAAGATTTTCAACTCCAGTTGTTCTCCGACCATATACAAGCTCAGCAAATCCAGGTGAGTAGTGTTTCCTGGTAAGAAACATTATTTTCCACTAAGAACAACCATCCATAGATCAAACCAAACTTTAAGCTCCGTTCTATTCGACTTATTTTGTCTGAACTTATTTGAAATATCTGAAATTACCTGAACTTATTTTATCTGAAATAAACTTATTTGTGAGTGAAAGTTTGAAAAAAACTTATTTTTTTCTGAAATTATCTTAATATTTTGTTTGAACTAAGTCAAAATAAGAGGGCTACCAAAATGGTCTTACGTGTAACCACGAGATGAATTTGTCCAAACCAATCGGGAAGAATCATAAATTTGATCTCCGAAGAAGATATAGCCTCCCCCTCGCCCACTTAAGCAGTGTCCGACAACATTGCTAGTCAAACCCTGATCACTGAGTTGTGAGACAATGCTGGCTTTCCCCTTGCCAAGGCCAAGTACCCCATCCAAGGGATTGTGAGATGAACCGGGGATTTGATCATATCCACATCTGGAAATTCATTGAAAAGATTGCACCAAATAAATCATTTAGACTAATTTATTGTCTCAAAATAGAAGAACAGAAAGTGTTAGGGCAAACAGATAGAAGTACTAACCCAATTGCTAAGCGAGGACTTTGTGTTAGTCCGTTAGTGAGGTTAAAATGCATTTCATCCCTTAAAAGAACACCAAGAGATGAACCACCATCTGCATATTCAACCTCATAATCACATTGTTCAGGGCTGTCACATTTGTAATACTCAGGTTGAACCGCAGCACATAGGGGATCTCTAGCAGATAATAGGTCAGTGCTCGGTTTATACAGGGGATGAGGAGCCTGCCAAACATTTTCAGGAACAAATAATTGTCAGAAAAAAACAGACATTATATTTTTCTGTTGAAAGAAGTTAAGTCAAAAGAGCCTCATTCTCATGAATTGAACCACATACATGTTAATTAATAACTCGAAATCATCTAAAACTTGAAGAATAACAAAAACAAAATCGCAATCAGTTTGAGAAATTGGCAAGTACCCTAGTACAGCGGACGCAGGGTGCATCACATTGGAGCCAAGTGAGATCACTGCCTGTATCAGGATCGAGAAAGAAGGGCCTCGGAGGATCCCCTACAAGGACCGGTACATAATAAAATCTGCAGTGCAAGTGTTCATATTCTTAAAAGACTAGTTTTTTCTGAAGAAACATAGAATATGAATTCAGAGATCATTGTGCTCAATACTTAAAAAGTATTCAATGATATCAAACAAAAAAAGTGAGGCAATCACAATTGTATAAAATTGTTCATATGCTGAATTCAGAGATCTGAAATCTGCAGTGCAAGTGTTCATATTCTTAAAAAGTGAGGCAATCACAATTGTATAAAATTGACATAGCACATAGATACAGAAAAATGTTCATCCTTTTCCACCACATGCTCTTTGAAGAAAGCTCAGGCAATAGAACAATGAAAATGTATCGAGAAATGAGTCTTTTTACACGAATTTCACTACTTTGTGTGTCTTTAAGACTGAAAATACCTTCTCCTCACCATTTATTCCGAATGGAGGAATTGCAGGAAATCCAAACATGTCCATTACATATTTAGATAAGGTGACAATTAACTTCTTTCGAACATCCCAAAAAAGTATACGTGACTATGAATCTCAGACAAAGGGACAATGTCACTCTAATCAATGTATCAAAGCAAGAACCTTAAGCAACTTTATAGCATGACACTCAAATGCATCAATAATTTTACCATAAACAAAACTCCCAGAAAATAGTCAACCAGACTGTAACTATATCTGATCCTTCTCTGATAGTCCAAGCAACATAGATCACAGTTAATCACCACATTCTAATAATAATAATAAAAGAACCTAAAAACCAGCAATTCAGCCAACTTAAATCAAGAAAAAAAATTTAAGGAGAAAGGGAACGTGAATTACCCTCGAGGATAGACGTTGCCATACATGGGAAGAACAATAGAGGAAGCCATCCGATGAGCAGAAACAGAAGAAGAACTAGCTCCTAACAGCATTGGACGACCTCTATAATAAAAATAAGGCGGTCTTTCGTTAACATATGAACATTTTGATAATGGTGTTGTTCCCAGAAACAGTAACAACAACAACCATACCATCTCTTTCCATCTCCTCATTATCTCTATCTTTTTTGGGACACAACCAGATATTAGTTTCTACAGTTGGGTTATCAAAGGTCGTTGAAATAGTTGTTAAGTCTTATTTATACTATTTGCCAAAAAAAATAAATTAAAAGAAAAAACTTAAAATATTGATTGATTCTGTTTGGTTTTCTTGACTTGTTAGATGAAGACATTCGAATAAATTGTAAACTATGACATTGTTTTTGCTTCTCTGAGGATTTTTCTTAAGTTCTTTTCTTGCTATACAAATTGACCAACTGTAATTCTGACTTGGGGAATAAAGAAAGGGATTCTTTTTCCTTTTTTATTTTTCTTAGTTGAGAAAAAGGATTCCTTTATATAATAAGCTTTTTATTTTTTTAATCAGAAATTTATATTTAAGCTTTAAAAAGGGTTTAGGAATATAATACATGTAAATGAACAAATGGGTATGACTATAGAGTTAAAAAGAAATGAAACTTCCTGAAAGTTTCCTGGAAAGTGATACATTTCTGGATCAAATGATTGAAATTCTTTACTATTTTGTATTGTGTGGCCTATGAATGGCCTGTGAAGATAATGTTTGGAAGTGGGCTTACCAACTTTGTAAAAAGACAACAATAACTCCAACCCCAATATTACCAAAAAAAAAAAAAAACACTCTAACCCCAATATGAATCTGGATAAATAAACATGACAATTAATTCCGGCCAGAAAGAATAACATACCCAAACAATGTTAATAATGTTTTTGTCATGAAAAATCAGAAATTATTAATATATATTCCTAATAAAATAAATTATTATGTGAACAAAATTTAGAGGACGATTACTCACCTGTAAAAAACTGATGTAAAATTCTGAAGACGAAAGCAGCAGCAAAATTCCCAGCAGTAGTTGTGATATTACAGACTGGAAGCATAATCTTCACAAAAGATAGATTGTGTTTAAGAAGTCAGTTGTTTAAAAACATCCTCAGATAGATCCCTACTTTAGGGTTTCGTTACATTAAAATTGTCTTCCAACTGTAAAACCTGTGCACATGTGGATTAACTTTCATGCAAACAATTTTGAATGTTTCCGAGTAAAAAAAATAAAATAAAATTAATCTACTAATACAAATATATCGTTCTCTTATCTCAATATCCGGGAACAAGATGGAAGGTATTATTTTTTCTAAAGTTGGGACCCACACCTATCCAACCACCTTTTTTTCCTCGTTAATATGAACTTAACTCTAGGACGGAGGGAGTACACAAAACAGTCAGAGTGAACAATTGAACATTAACATTGGCTCAAAAGTACATTATTAATCTCAACTAAATTTTAATTTCTTCCTTGTGTTTTTCTTACCATTTTTTTTACTTCTCATTTCATCTTAACCACCCCACCCCACCTGTTGTTCATACACCATCTCACATAAAAAAGCTCACATGGGCCGATGAGCACTCGCGCCTGAAACACATGGACATCCTGATTACTTGTCCCCCAAGTAAAGTGTTACCCTCTTCAATTTCGGCTTGTTCCAAGTAGGAAGGAGGGAAGAACCCCAGAAAATTGAGTACAAAAACATGTTACATTGTTACAATTCACTCTTACATCGTGTCTTCTTAATCACTGGGAACAAGAGCCAACATCCAGCAAGAAAAGCCACTGTATTGTCAATATACTTGAAATGGGTACAAAAAAAATTTATATACACAACTGAAGCACTAATTTTCTTTTTCCACTAGGGAAATAATTTGTTTAGTATCTATTCCAAAAGGTTACAATGCCACCACTGGTAAGCTGCATGTTAAGATAAAGAATTAGATTCTGCACAAATCTTACTCAAAGTATCACATACATGATACATCACATTCCTAAAACCAATATGGCAATCTACTAAACACATTGCTCTACTATTTCTTTCTCAAAAGTTCTCTGGTAGCCTTTTGGCATGCAAAAGTCATCTTCCTCAAAATTTGCCTGCTACTTAGCAATGACACTCCTTTTCAGAATCCAGGACAAGCTTCAGCGATCCTGGAAAATAAAAACCGGTTTTAGAATCCCAGGAAAGCCAACAACAAGGTATCAACAACTGGGATGGCAACATCCAAGTGAATCATCAGTCAGGGTGGAGGGGGTACTATTTAAATGAATTGCATTTCTAAATATAACAAGCACCGCCCCACTTCAAAGAAGAAAAGAGGTTTGAGAAAGTGAAGTGTGAATGTAACAAATTAAGAAATAATTTTGTGGACCATCTAAAATAAAGAGTGTATGACTAAAAAACTAACCAACTCCACCTCTTCCAGCTCTCATTTCCTGATCCAAACCCCTCTTTAGCATGTAAACCAGGGAAAGTTGTACCAACTAAACGCAGAGACACAAAAGATGAGTTCATAAGGTAGGAACTTGACCTGAACCAGCAAATATCACAATAGTAGAGCACAAGCAAACCATGATGTGAAGCAAGTTACCATTCAAGAAACAACTTCCTTCCGCAAAGTCTATAGGGAAAAACCAGCCACTAGTATATCGTGTTATGTGACATCTCTTATAACCATAGAGATAAAAGTACTGTCTCCATCCCAGCTCAAAGGCACATAGATCAGGGAAGGAGGAAAACTTGGTTAGCTGGGTGTGGCCTTGTGGGTTCCAAAAGAAAACCAGGGAGAATAGTTGCCCAGGGTAGAATGTTAACTTAAAGCTAGGACAAACCTTTTTGGAAAAGTGGAGGGGGAAGGAAACGTACTAGTTCACCTCTTTCCTTGAGAAAAAAAACAGTTATGTCCAGTCTCTTATACATTAGCCTCCAAAGTCCAAACCCCCCTCCCACAACAAAAGAAATTAAGCCCAGACTTCTAAAACTGCTACAGGACGTGACATATCAACAAACTTTTACCCAAAAAGGATTTGCTCATCTAGAAGAGTTTGTTCACAGCAATATCTTATTCTTCAAACACCATACAAGAAATGTTGCACTCTACCTAATGGTCCTAATTTTCCCGATCTCTCTTTTCCAAAACTCCTCAATATGGAGTCATCTGGTCTTCTGATGACAAGATGATGGACTAGCAGTGAACACATCTAAACAAAGAAAAACAAAGAAAAAGAACAATGACAACGTACAATCTACAAAATCCTTGTCAGTTTTATGCAAAGCAATTATTCACATTGGTTTTAACAAGTCCTCGTCTTCTCTCTTGTACTATGTCATCATTCTTATTAAAAAAATTCCCAGTACACACTAACTATTCACATTCTCGTGAGTATTTTGTTTCTGGGGAAAGGAAAGTCTAGAAAGAAGTTCTGCACTCATTTGTTAGCTTTCTGCCATAAAGCTGGATATTAGCAGTTATCTGAAGAGCCTTCACATCCTCTAACCCACCACAGGTACCTCCCCTAAATACATGTTCTCCCAAACTCTCGCTCAGTATGCAAGCACACGATCTGCAAAGGATCTCCACCAAGATAACTAAGATCTAAAAGCATCATCTCACCAAAAGGAATATGAAGATTCAAAGACAACCGTTGCTTGACATCAAAAGCAGGGGTGAGTTAGAAGAAGAGGCTGATTGTCTATCTATGATACCATATTCGACTTCTCCACATGAAAAGCTTCAGCAAGGACCACAAGGTGGAAGAAAGGATGACACGGAGAAAGGAAACGGGGGTGCAGGGTTGGCTAAATGGGGATATGACCAAAGTCATTAACTCATTATTCGCAGTTTCTCAGCGGAGCTAGAAGCCTAGAATTGAGGTCATCATCTTATAACTACACTATTACTCAACATCACTCCCCAATGCCAATGATTAACCTTCAGAATAATATTATGTATAATTCAAAGTTCAAACCTTGATCCATGTGTTCCATAGAAAGACATGAACATATTAAGAAGACACAATACACCTATAATGTTAGGAAAAATAGGATCAATTAGCTATTTCAGACAAGTCTATTGTTGAAATGTTTGAACAAAAATCTTAGCATTACCCAACCCCAGTTTTACCTAATACGGTCATTTATCACTCGTACTCCCTCTGTATTTTTTTAGGAGTCACAATTACTACTTCCGGCCATATTTTTAGGACTCACAATTCCATTTTTGGTAACTTTACACTCACTCCCCAATTGTTTATTATATTTTACTTTCTTATGACCCCACTTAAATCATAAATAGTTCTATTTTCGGTAACTTTTACACCCACTTGTTTTTTTTTATATTTCTTATTGTTAACTACCCCACTTACATCATTATTTTTATCAAATTCAATTATGCCTCCTATACTTGTGTCGGTCAACATGCGACTCCTAAAAAAATACGGAGGGAGTACTATGTACTGTACACCCGTATGTACTTCATATTAGTATTGTGGAACAACTTGGACTAAGTTGATATGATTAGGTAGCGAATTGCATACTCGTATTTGTACCGCATACTGAAGTGAATGTGTACTTGGTAACAATGCCCAACCCAACACCCATGATCAGCAGGACAGAATATGGATGCTAAATCCTATCAAGTTGGATCCTTTTAGGGTGAGAGAGATGCAGAAAAAGATTATCACAAGTCTTACATCATATTGACATCTACCCTTTCTTGTTATAAACCTCTCTATGTAGTTATGCCAGCGTAGCAATACCAACGCAATACTAAGACATGTACAAGCCTACAAAGGCATCCAATCAACCAAAATAATGAGTTCACTGATGAAGAACTTGACCAGATACAGAAAACACCACACCACTAGCACAAATAATGTTGAAATAGAATTTACAGTCCAAAAATGAATTTCTTTTGTCAGCATATGGACAAACTAACCATAGAACTAGTCGCGTGACACCACTTACCATCAACAGTAATATCAGAGCCTTACACCCAAAAGGATGGGATGGCTACATGGACCAAGACAAATAAGCCGCTCATGTAAACTCTTTTCCTCCAACACACCCCTATCCTATACAATGTGACCGGAGGCCCAATTCTTACACGTCTCTACTTCTTCCATCCACGCCATCTTTGGTCCCCCTCAACTACTTTAAATATCTTTATATTTCCAACTCGCCATGGTACCAAATGGTACCTCATGATGTAGGAGTCGGACATAGCCAAATCACAAAAATTGAGTCTCCTTCACCTTATTCTAGACAACTGTCTCTCTTACCCCACTCTGCTATTTCTTCTTGGTTACCACACATCCACCTCAAGGTTCTCAATGTACACATCTTTGCTACATTCATCAGATTCGGAACATGATATTTTTAGAATCCCAACACTTGTCCCGTATAACAAAGCTAAAATAGATTAAAAAAAAAACCTACACAATTTCCTTATATCTTTACAGGAACATTGAAATTGCATAGGATTACAGACACTCATTTACTCTCCATTTAGTCTGTCCAATTCTGTGCCGAAGATCTTGACCAATTAATTATTCCATTATTATGGATGAAACTTCCCTCCCGTTTGGTTTCACAATACCTAGATCAAAACCCTCCAAGAAAAATCACTCCAAAAATTTTGTTTAAACTTTGGTTCAGTATCCATCCTTCAGTTTCCAACTCTTGTCTCCGAAGTTCTACTTATCACTAACATTCGTTTTAAACTCATCCATCAAAACAATATCAGAGGGAAACAACATACACAATATCACAGTAACCTTTTCTCAAAGAATTTCAAAGCAACACTAGCATTTAGCAATTAGCGTTACTCGCCACCCATACCAGCATTTTTCAATCAAATTCAGCAGTCCATTTCCTTCATTTGTACTGCATATTAACCATTTATGATAATTTCAACAGGTACCATGCAAGCACATGGTATTCTGTAGATTGCGTTGTAATATTGAATGTACAAAACATGTTTTATAATATTTAAGCCAAATTCAGGAAGAGGGAAAACGAATTGTGGCTATGGAATTATGGATGATTAACCCAAGGCGCGGAATCCTTTCAAGCTGAAAGAGAAGTGGCACAAAAAACCCAAGTGGTGAGTCTGGTACTCTGGTGACAGTGAGAAGGAACCATTTGGATGCTGGAGATTATCGCCATATGTCAATTCGACGGATCTAGTGTCTAGTTTAAAATGTAATCAACTAATCAGTAGGCAGTTCAACTTATTTGTAGGATGGACAACTGATTTGACAACACATTCATATTTGAAGAGTGAAAAATGAAGGATGCTAGTGCTCTATGTCTTCTTCCCAAGGAATTGCAAAAAGGAGCATCCTGCTCTTTCTTCCTCCTTCCTACGCCTCCCAAGCATATTTGTGAAAACACCACATTCTATATGAAAGTGCTAAATGCCAAGGTAGAAAACTGAAAGGAAGGTGAGTACAAAGACAAATGCTAGGAGCTGCAGCATAGGAGAAAGACAATAGTGTCGTACCAGCCACAAAGAAACTGATCAGTCCACAGTAAATCCCAAGTCCCTGTACAGGCTCATCAAAGGCATGCTAGTTTTTTTTTGATACAAAATGGCAAGAAAAACGTGTACGAATTAGCAACACGAGACCTCACACCTTTTGTTAACTTCTAAGCCTGACTACACTCAATCTCAAATGGCAAATGTAGCAAAATTGAAAGGTTGTAACTTGATATGCAAGTGGTGCACTAGAAAGTAGTTTGTGCTTGATATAATGACGGGAAAGGGTTTCTTTTCGTTGTTTGATTCCCAACGGATTGCAATAGGTATCAACTAAATTTTGGCATGTGGAAGCATTAGAGTTCATATCCGAAGAACAAGGAAAAGTTCTTTTTTGGTGATTGCAGTCTTTGATTACAATACCATGAACGTTCTGTGTTTTACAGTTTCTCTCAGAGTATAAAAGCTTCTATTCCATGGTAATAAGCCAGCAGCATTATAACGCTATGCATGACATGCAAAGGTTCTTAATTCTTATCTAAAATTAGCAAATGCTAACACTATCTCCTTGATCTTAAATATCAATCTCCTAATTTTATGAGTGGATTAAGGCCTGTAAACTGTTAGAACTAAACAAAATCATCAGCAAACCCATAAAAACGTCTTCAATATACTCCATCGACTTATCTTAATCTTGCTGAACTCACTTTCATCAAGGGGTGTCTGATCTTTGATGACAATCCACATAGTAAAGGAGCGGATAAGCCATCAGGAGGAAGGTTTTTTTTCAGATGTTTATCAAAATTGATACCACAAAAGGCTCATAATTTCATGTTGGAGCTTCCTGGAAGGTGTCTTTGATGGTTATGTTGATTTCCTCACGATTCCGTCTCCAAAGCACTGCTTGTATCTGCTCCTTAACTTTTCTTCTCAACTACTGGTGCTATTCTGAATGCTTTTTTGAAAGGTGAAGGCCTAAAAGAAATATTTGGTAAGGTATCCCCAAACCTCATTCTCCAGCGAGGGGTATTTTCTCACACTTTCCTCATTTCTCAGCAAAAAAGAGCTCAAATTCCATCCTAATCAAACTTAAAGATTATACTTTGATTATTTGACTTCTGTTTGTTTTGCAGAACTGTCCAGTCATTTCAATAGAACCATTCTTCTGTATTTTCCTACTTTCTTGTTTGGATGCCAATAACATGCTATATACAAGGGTTGTGAGCCCTTGTGTATAGAGTTCAGATTAGCCACTATTGAAGAGATGCCATACTTTTTAAGTATCTAGGTGTTCTGCTTTCTGCTAGTAAGCTGACTTCCAGAACTAATTGATAGAAGCAACAACATAGTCAATCTGAGTTCTGGATTATTAAGTTTCTCATATATACAGCTAAAAGTTTTCTATACTTCTGTTTACAAACAAATTGGGAAAACATATTTCTAAATCCTAGAAAGAATCGAGTTGTATGAAATCATTTGTAGGGGAACTCCATGAAACTACTATCAGGGACTGTTTGATGTATCCTAGAATCAAGTTTCCCTTTCATGACATGCCAGCTTCAAGCTTGAAGAAGGTTTCTTTACTGGATTACCGCGGAGGATAACAACAGGTCATAGTTTCTTCCTATTAAAATAATAAATATAAAAACAAATCCCTTTAGAAGGGTTAAGCCTTCCTATTATCTGGAAAGATATTCAGACGCAGAGAGTTTCGTTGGAAGACCCTCAGTACTCTTCAGCTAATCCTGATCGCTTGTTACACAGCAAGAGCATCAAAACTCATTATGACCGATTGTTATCCTCAAAAGCTAGATCCCTTTTTAGCCATGTCACAAAAGCATGACAGTATACCTAAAGAGTGAGACCTAAGAATGGATTTATAGTCACATTTCAATCCTCTAGTAAATCTGACAAAATAGGAATACTGCTCCAATAGGCCCACGAGGAAATAGGAACATCTCTTTGTTCTGATAATACAACTATCCTTCTGGGAAGAAAGCATTGCACCCAAGATTATCATCCCTATGGCCCTACCCCACTCTCTTCCGGGAACCAACATATTTCTCTACTCCCCCTTAACATCCAAAGGCTAATTCCACACAATAGTAGCTCCTTCAAAATACAAAAACAGATGATATCTAATCTCCCATTTCCTTTGCAGCACATCTCACACAGATTTGGCTTAAATATCTAAAAATCTAAAAGTTTGCAGTTTAAGATCAATGGTATTAATTTTTCAAACAGCTGCAGGCCTAAACAAAAATTTCACCTCGAAGTCAATATGTCAAATTGAGGGTGGACCAGCTTCTACGACTGAATACTAATAGTTAACCTACATTTGGTCAGTTGGTCCACGAAATAAAGGTTTTTCTCTCTTAACATAATACAGAAATCATCTACGGTCAATCGGCTCAATCATAATGAACACCAACATTTGCTATTTTAGCCCTTTTTAATTCTCACTGAGGTTTGAGGGTCACTTAACAAGTAACCAACCTTCAATTTATGCCAAAGAAAAATGTCAAGGAGCACCATATTTCACCTACTATCCCCATTGTTCACACCAACCGTCATGTAGACCTTTACATAGGTAATCTTTGCAACCATCAGACTAACATAAATCAAGTATTGTGTGCTAACTGCTAATTCAAGGTTGCCTCAACATAGAAAAAAGGTTGTCTAAAAACAATAACAAAAGAACTGTTAATAACGAAAGGAATAACGTCGCAGCTACAAGATTGTAAAAGTCGTATCTAGGCATGAAATAGAGCCAGCATATCTACAGTTCTACACAAGGAGTAAAGCATAACAACACCCCGTGGAGAATAATCCTCATTCTAAAAGAAACGAATCACCACCTAGAAGCTACTCACCCAAAAAAAAGAAAACCAAAAAAAACAGTGTGCCTCCAAACTATCAAGACTTCAAGCAAAGCGCTTAATAAGACAACAAACAAAATAAGAGGCCAAAACCTTACTATGCATTTTCTCAAATGTGTAATCCCTTAGAAAAAAAATACTAATCAGGACAACCAAATACAAAATAGAGCCATATGGAATCTCATCTAACTTAGAGAATAGCTAACTAGTCCACACCTTAAGTCCATAACCTAGTTGGAGTGATATGGATGGAAGAAAAGGGTGCAAACGAGGGCTAGAGCAATCCAAATTCCCCCCATAATAATCAGATGATCTCCTGTCATTTCCTGATAGCAACATCACACTTGTATCCTCATAGAGTCATGGAGTCCTGTCATTTACCCCAAGACAGTGACTACGAAATTCAACTCTATCCTTAATTCCCTATGCAACATGACAGCAATAGCAAAATCAGGCATGTTTTGCTAAAGTTTTATGAGCACATTTCCTTTTCCTATGAGGCTATGGTAAACAGCCCTCCATTATACCCAAAATCTGTTCTGTGCTAGCTGGTAATGTCCTTGATTTTGAATAAAAAATTAAGATACCAACATCATAATTCCATACAAAAATAGCAATCAAATATCAGAAATAAAAATGGAAGAAATCCTCACCAGTAAAAAATATATTCTCTGTACTGGAGCAACTGATGAGTAGGAGGACTGTATGCGATACCTTCCACAAAATTGGAGCTTAGAAAGATGAATCAAAGCTAAGAAGCAGTAGAGAATGCTCATGATTCCTCACAACACTTCAAAGCAATTGCCGGAGCAAGAGTCCCATTATCCAACTTAAAACTACCATAGATCGATTTGCTTTTACAATGTGGAATTGCTGAGTGCCTCCGGCTATATGTTTTAAAACAACGACGAAGCTCTAGTTTGTACCTTTTAGCTTTAAACAGCCTCCTTTTATATGTCATCTTTACATCTCCTGATGACCACCCCCTACTCGTCCTCTGAACACAATCAGGTTCTTTCGTGCCCTTTGCCTTCAATGATGTCCGCCCCTTCCTGCTATATGTAATCAAACGACCATCAAGATAACCACTTCGTTTCTCACACTTCTGCAAACAATCTTGTCTAGTTTCAGGCAACCCATTTCGTTCATCACCTCCAATACTATTTGGTTTGCTGGAGCAACTTGGCTCAACAGCTGCCCGTGATCCCAACCCATTTGAACAACCATCCACCTCAGGCACATCCGCACATTGAGTATTCAACAAGCACGAATTCCTCGATATTCTAGGCGAGCTATTCATCGCTCTGTGTAATCTGAAAGCCAATTGTGCATCCTCATCAACCACTGAACCCTGTTGATTACCATCCTTATCTATGGCAACCAAACCCACAGCTTTACTGGCTAGCACCATTGCCTTCTTTGCAACCACTGCTTTGTTAAAAGCCTTCTCCTTCGCCTCACGAGCAGCCATAATTTTTCTGTGAGCTTCAACATGAGCATCATTCAACACGTCCTCACCTCTCCCCATACCCTGTGAATCACAAACCCCAGAACTCCCTAACGAATTTGTCAAATCATCTCCAGTTTTCACCAATTTACTCTTATTTCTACTACCAATAACCCTAGCTTTATAATCATTCTCAATCAATTTCGGAATCCAACAATCAAAACAAACCGAGAAATCATTGCTACTACTATCATCATTACCTGAACCATGAGGAAACATCGAAATGCACGCCTTGTGAATCCTCCGTCGGCAACTCTTGCACTCATAGAACGACTCCATTGGCGAAGATGAAACCCTAGTTAAACAATACGAGCAATACTGCGACGATTTTACAAGATTGTAACAACATTTACAAAGAAGAACGACTCGCCACTCACTGGCTAGCGTTAGAAGCCGATTTTTAGGGTTGGTACAATTGATTCGACGATTACAACAATGGCAGTCGGATAAATTCGGCAAATCCCTCGTTTTCTTCTTCCGATGATTTGGTGGTGCAGGTGGTGGGAAGTACGGCGAATCCACCATTGCCGCCGACGAAGGTCTCTTCATCGGCGCCGACGAGGAGGAGAGAGAAAAGAGAGTTGGAATATTCTGGAAGGTGAGGTAGGGTTTTTACACAGGTATTTGGTATATTGGTGACTTTGGTGCTCAGCACATTGTTTTTTTTTCTTTTGGTTTCAAAACTAGTGCTGTATTCCTGTATTCTTTTACCAGTTATTGTTCTTTTTTCTGAAATTCTCTGTTTTTTCTGCCCTGAAAAAAACAGGAACCCTAATTAACTGAATTTTAATGCGTTTGTTGGTGGTAATTGACTCAAGATTTTCAAAACTGCAAGACCTTAATGCTGTTATGCTAGTTTTTAGTTTGGTTTGTTAGACACAGCGGGTTAAGCCGTTATAGTATGGATATAACATCGTCTGAGTTATTCTGTGTTCTAAAATTATTTAGGAGAGACGTGTGATTGTATTGTGTGGTTGATTTTTCTTTGATTAAGGAGTATTTGAAGATTGCGGAAAATGAAGTTAGGACTTATATGCGAAAATTCTCGAGATAGATGCCTAGTCAAATTTGTAAGGATCTAACTAGCCAATTTTACATCATTCGAAGCTTTATGCCATAATATAAGCTCACAAATTAAGCCAAAACCTAAAACCGACCTTCCTAATACCATTTTAGTAGTTATGATACAAGTAATCATCATGGAATTCATAAATCATTTCATTTTCTGCTAATAAGCGTGTGATGGTTGAAGCACTTCCATATACCATAGCATCACACGACAACCTTAGTAGCTGATATCGATTGACAAAAAAGTTGTGTTGTGCAAGAGCAGGGCCTTTAAATCTTAATTCAATTTCAAAAATTCTTGCACGGAACAATAGAAGATCATCACTCCATAAACAACAAATAAAAATTGCACTACCAAGTAAACTTAAATGTTCTGTTTTCATGTTTCAACCTAAAGAGTAAAGACTACTTAATAAAAGTGAGAACAAACTTGAACAATGTTGCTGCTCATGATCAAAGACTTCAGCAGCTTCACTGCTCATCATCAGACTTGTATGGTGGATACCGTCCTGGTATATCTCCATTAAAACTTCTGTACATAACCACTTTCTTATGACTGAATGCCTCGAAAGAATATTTTCCATGGTAGCAGCCCATTCCACTATCGCCAACTCCTCCAAATGGTAAGTCAGAAACAGCAAGCTGTACCATCAGCAGATAAAATTTGTCAGAAAAAATCACGATTAGCATTCTTTTCGTGGATATAGTTTTGTTCTGCAAGACTTTATGTAAGGTAAAGAAAACGGGGAAATTACATGCAAGACAGTGTCATTGATGAGCATTCCTCCTGCAGAAATGTCTGCAACAAACGCCTTTTTCAGCTGTTCATTGTTGGTGAAAAGATATGCTGCTAAAGGCTTTGGTTTGGACTTTATCACTTCGAAACTGTCTTCAATGTTCTCAACCTAACAGGAGATTGCATTATTGCATTGTAACAAATATATTCAACTTGAAAATGCAATGTTGAAAACAAAAAGTAGTAACAGAAATATGTACTCACAGTAACAATGGGTAACAGAGGTCCAAAAATCTCCTCTGTCATCAAAGGAGAGTCATTAGGTACATCTAGCAAGATGGTAGGCGCTATTTTCCTACATTATGAGTAATGGAAAGTTATATATGTAGCATCTTATACACTAAATATAAGTTGTTACTATAATTAAGGATTAGGTTATGAAAACTTACAATAGTTTTGCGTCTGACTGACCACCTACGACGATATTATCAGAGACTTCATCTTCCTCCATCAGTTTCATTAACCGTGTAAAATGTGACAAGTTAACAATTCTTGACATGTCTTTCGATTCTATGGGATTGATCCCGAAAATTGTGTCCAATTCTGACGATATAGCACCAATCTGTCAACCAAAAAATGCAATATCAACGAATAAGATTATAAGACACAATTTATAACCAAAATAAAAAAATTAAGCACATCATAAGATATCATTAGCAAAAACAGTTGCATTACTAGCAATGGAGCAAAATCTTTAGTAGTAATAACATAATCAGCAGCAGCGCAGGTCTGTCCGTTATTGCTGACCCATTTTCCTGCTACAATTCTCCTTGCAGCAACCTGTAATTCAAATTTTTTTAAAAAAACAAATGATTAGAACAAAGATAAAAATTAAAAACTCGGTAAAAAATTCACAGGTAAAAAGAGCATTCGTACTTGCAGATTGACATCAGAATCGACAACAACAGGGCATTTTCCTCCGAGTTCTAATATAACTGGTGTAAGGTGCTTTGCAGCTGCAGCCATGACTATTCGCCCAACTTTTCCACTACCTGAACAAATATAATCAGATTGTTTTCTAAAAATGTAAAGGGTTCTTAAAAAAATATGATCAGAATTCAGAAACAAGCTAAGGTAAAAAACCTGTGTAAAATATTTTATCCCATTTTTGTTCAAGAAGGGCAGAAGTTTCATCAACAGCGCCTTCAATGACTTTTACCGAGGTATTGTCAACATAATTTGGTAATAAGTTTGCAAGTAATGAGGATGTGGCTGGAGCAATTTCTGATGGTTTTAGTACTACTGTATTTCCAGCTGCTATTGCACCAATCACCGGATCAAGCGATAACACTGTCAAATTTCAATTCATATACAGAAATACTATAAGATTGGGCTGAATATATGTAACATCTCCCCTTAGATATGTTAAATTACATATTCTAGGAAAATCAAAGATCAAAACTTCATAAATGTCCTAAGAAAAAACTTTTATTTTTGAAAGAGTAACAACTTACAGAAAGGGTAATTCCATGCTGAGATAACAAGAACAACTCCCAAGGGTTCTGAGACAATCTCTGCTTCTGATGTAAAAAAATATTTAAGTTCTAAACTTTCCACCTGCAAATAAAGTTTTCATCAAACTTTGTACCACTATCTTCTTAAAATTAAACACTTTTGTTATAGAAGAAATTACTGACCTTCTCTGGCTCCATCCACTGTTTCAACTTCTCAACTGCAGACTTACAGGAATGTCTTACCAAGGAAATCTACAATACAAAATATTCACCTTATTACTAGTATCATGTGCACAAAAAATATGTATTGTCAATTAATCCTTTGTAGTAAAATATTCTGAATTCTGTATATGTATAAGTGATTAATCAAGTATGCTTGGATTAATTTGCCTGTTAAAATAAGTTCAGTTAAGTTAATACTTCATGACATAATTGGGTGTTGGACACTATTCACACAAGCTCATTTTGACTTTCTTTTGTGATGTATACTTAAGAAAAAGATAGTCGTGTGGGTCTTATTAGATTCGTCTAATAAATTATGTTTTTTAAATATTAATGTTTAAAATCGTGTATTGGAAAACGTGCCTAAATAATAAGTTCAACAAAAATAAGTGTTTTTCCCCTAATAATTTAACACATAAGTTTTTTGCAGCAAAAGTAGGTTTATATAAGAGCAAATAAGTTAATTTCAGTCAAATCCAGTTTTACCAAATAGAGCCTTAGATTCGAGTGCAACATATGCATGGAAATATACTGCATAGTTAATCAATGTCCAAAATAACAAATTTGATGACTATGAAGATGCAAACATGCACTGCAAACTGAAAATAAAAAACAATAATGAACATGGTTCACAGTTATGAACATGGTGCACATGTGTCCAAGATTTAATTTGCGATTATAGAGAGTTTTAAAGACTTAAAATGTTAAAATCAATACTACCTCAAGGGCATATGCTTCAGTTTTAGGCTTTGAAAGATCTTTATAAAGGGCTTCAACAATCTCGTTTTCCCTGTCATCAATCATCCTTGAAATCCCCTCCAATTGAGCTACTCTCCATTCATAACTCTTAGTTGTTCCTGAACCGAACTGTCGTCTAAGATCCTTAACAAGAATCCCAGCTTCATCTGCATCAAACAATGGCTTCCTTTTGTCCTCTGCCATTACAAAGACTGCTCATGCACTGAAATTGTGAACCCGGCCCGTTTTCCAAGAAAGATACTCCGTACAAACTACTGCCTATAAAACAGGCCTTATTCAGCAGTCATCATTAACTTATGACTCAAGTTATCTAATTAGAATCCTAGATGAACAAAATTCTGATTACATAAAAGTTATCCCAAGTAAAAATAAGAATCATAGTCGTTCTAGAATTCTTGTTAATATAGCTCGATTTTGTTTGCGACAGGATTGTTAGCTAGTAAATTATGGGCCTGTTTGATAATTGGTTTTTTTTTGTTGGCTTTTTTATTGGCGTTTGGCTTTTGACTTTTTAAGTGATCAAACAACTGACGTACATTTTTGGAGTAGCTTTTTCTTTGGCTAAAAAGTCGGAAAAAACTCAAAAGCTAGTAAAAGTAGCTTTTTTTTTACATTGGTCTTAGATTTATTCACATGGGTTGAATATCTCCAATGGAGTCTTTCATGTTTTGATTCGTTAAATGCCATTACTTAATTCAAAACAATATTCTAAGATCGTTGTAAATAAATAGATCTTAATACCTATTATGCACTATGTTAGATAATGCCTTGAATCGGTCAAGCCCCTTACTGCAACGCCCCAGCACGGGGATCTGTTATTCTGGACTAGGGTTATCTGTTTTGGGCCTATTTTCTGGGATTTTCCGCATCTGTCTAGAGAGTACTATATAAACTCTCTAGGTCATAACCTAGTTGTATTCTGTAATCTGTACTCCTCAAGATCAATAAAGCTTTCCTCTCCTCTGCCTGTGGACGTAGCTAACACATTGTTAGTGAACCACGTTAAATTCTCTGCATTCTTTATTACGTTCTTTATTCTTTCTTTGCATCCGTTATAACAAACTGGTATCAGAGCCGGATCTGTGCTAGGGTTTGAAATTTCGTGGAGAAAGATGTCTGGTATTAACGTGAAGGTCGAGAAATTTACCGGGAGTAATAGTTTCAGTTTATGGCGAATCAAGATGCGAGCCTTGTTGAAACAACAAGGGCTGTGGGCGCCGCTTGCTAGGAAGTCGGCAGACCCAATCACCGATGAGATGGCCGTTCTGGAGGAGAAGGCACACTCGACGATTTTGTTGTGTCTTGCTGACGATATCATCACCGAGGTCGCGGAGGAGGAAACCGCGCAAGGTCTGTGGGTTAAGCTCGAGAGTCTGTATATGACGAAGTCTTTAACCAATAAGTTGCTTCTGAAGCAACGTCTGTTCAGTCTGCGAATGCAGGAAAGTATGCCTCTCCGAGATCACTTAGATCAATTAAACACAATTTTATTAGAATTGCGTAATATTGATGTTAAAATTGAAGATGAGGATGCTGCTTTAATTCTGTTAGTTTCTTTACCATTATCGTATGAAAATTTCGTGCAATCGTTTATTGTTGGTAGAGATACTATTTCTCTAGAGGAGGTTAGATCGTCCCTCCATACTAGGGAGTTGCGCCATAAGGCGACTGGTACAGGTACAGATAATCAAGCTGCTGGGTTAGTAGCCAGTGGGAGTTATGGGCATGGAAATTCGGGGAAGAAGAAATTCAAGAAACCAGTTTCTAAGGGTCCTAAACCTAATGATGTCTGTAATTACTGTAAGGAGAAGGGACACTGGAAATCTGATTGTCCCAAGAAGAAGAGGCAATAGGATAAATCGCCAGGTACTGCTGCGGTAGCTGATACCAATTCTGAAGAGGATATTGCTCTAGTTGCTGATGAGCACACGCATCACAGTGATGTGTGGATCCTTGATTCTGGAGCGTCTTACCATATATGTCCGCGCAGGGAGTGGTTTACAACCTACGAGCAAGTAGACGGTGGCAATATTTCTATGGCTAATAGTTCTGTTTGTAAGGCGGTTGGAGTAGGCTCAATTAAAATTCGGACACATGATGGTAAATTCTGCACATTGAATGATGTTAGGCATGTTCCACTTATGACAAAGAATCTGATATCTTTGAGTATGTTAGACAACAAGGGTTTCAGTTTTCAGGGTGAAGGTGGAGTTCTACATGTCTGCAAGGGTTCGAATGTGGTTCTGAAAGGTGTAAAACGGGGTACCTTGTATTTACTTCAAGGATCTACGTTATCATGTTCTGTTGCTGTTGCATCCTCGGAGATTGATAAGGAGAACATGAACAATTTATGGCATATGAGGCTTGGTCACATGAGTGCAAGAGGGATGCAAAATCTGTCAAAAACGGATCTTCTTTGTGGTCACAAGGTCAAAGATCTTGAATTCTGTGAACATTTTATTTTTGGGAAACTACATCGCAACAAGTTCCCTAAAGGTATACACAGAACAAAAGGCACACTTGATTACATCCATTCTGATTGTTGGGGTCCTTCCCGGGTGGAGTCCTTAGGGGGTTACAGATATTTTGTGTCAATGATTGATGATTTCTCAAGGATAACTTGGGTGTTCATTATGAAGCATAAAAGTGAAGCTTTTAAGAATTTCAGACAGTGGAAGGCATTAGTGGAGAATCAAACAGGGAAGAAGATCAAAAGGCTGCGAACTGATAATGGTCTGGAATTCTGTTGGTCTGAGTTCGATGAGTTCTGCAAGAATGAAGGGATTTCTAGGCATCATACAGTCAGGGATACACCACAGCAAAATGGTGTAGCAGAACGTATGAATCAGACACTTCTGGAGAGAGCTAGGTGCATGCTTTCTAATGCTGGACTAACTAGAAGATTTTGGGCAGAAGCGGTTAGTACAGCTTGTTATCTGATCAATCGTGGACCTCACACAGGTATACATCTCAAAACCCCTATTGAGGTGTGGTCTGGTAAGCCTGCTGATTACTCTAGTTTAAGAGCTTTTGGTTGTACTGTTTATTATCATGTAAATGAGGGTAAATTAGAGCCACGAGCTAAAAAGGGAGTATTTGTGGGTTATGGGGATGGGGTTAAAGGGTATAGAATCTGGTCCCCATCTGAAAAGAGGGTTATACTAAGTAGAAATGTAGTCTTTGATGAAAATTCTATGTTTAACCCTAATGTGAAGTCTATTGTTGTGTCAGAAAGTGGTAGTGTTGAGAAACAGGTGGAGCAGCAAGTCACTCTAGATGAGAGTGAACCACAACAACCACAGTCAGAATCAGAACCATCAGGTTCTTCATTACCAGTAGCGAATCAGCACAGTTTGGCTCTTGATCGATCAAAGAGAGCTAATTATGGGATGCCTCCCAAGAGATATGGTTTTGAAGATATGGTGGCCTATGCACTACAGGTTGCTGAAGAGGTGGATCCTAACCCTGATGAGCCATCCACCTACAAAGAAGCAGTTACATGTACTGAGTCTACCCAATGGCTTGCTGCAATGGGAGATGAGATGGAGTCACTTCATAAGAATCAGACTTGGGAATTAACCAAGAGACCTCAAGACAGAAAGATCGTCACTTGTAAATGGGTCTACAAGAAGAAGGAAGGAGAAACATCAGTTGAGGGTATCAAGTATAAAGCTCGAGTAGTAGCTAGAGGGTTCACTCAGAGAGAGGGAGTAGACTACAATGAGATTTTTTCGCCAGTGGTCAGACACACTTCCATCAGGGTGGTACTAGAAATAGTTGCACATCAGGATCTAGAGCTTGAACAACTAGATGTGAAGACAGCTTTTCTACATGGAGAGTTGGAAGAGGAGATATACATGACTCAGCCAGATGGTTTCCAGGTTCCTGGTAAGGAAGATTATGTTTGCAAGTTGAAGAAGTCCTTGTATGGACTAAAGCAGTCTCCGAGGCAGTGGTATAAGAAATTCGATAGCTATATGATAGAGATTGGCTACACCAGGAGTCCGTATGATTGTTGTGTCTACTATAGCAAGGCAGCAAATGGTTCATTGATTTATCTGGTCCTGTATGTAGATGATATGTTGTTAGCTGCAGAGAACAAGTCTGATGTTCAGAAGTTGAAGGATCTCCTTAGTGCTGAGTTTGAGATGAAGATTTGGGTGCGGCTCGGAAGATTCTGGGGATGGAGATTTATAGGGATAGAAGCAAAAAGAAGCTCTTCTTATCACAGAAGGGATACATTCAGAAGATTTTGTCAAGATTTGGCATGTCTACAGCAAAGCCCATAGATACTCCTAGTGCTGCAAATGCACATCTGTCTGTTGCTTTTGCACCTAAGTCTGCTGAGGAGAAGGAGTACATGTCTCGAGTTCCCTATGCTAGTGCAGTAGGAAGCTTGATGTATGCAATGGTCTGCACTAGACCTGATCTAGCACAGTCTGTTAGTGTTGTTAGTAGGTTTATGGATGAACCTGGAAAGGAGCATTGGCAAGCTGTGAAGAGGATTTTTCGGTACCTAAAAGGTACATCTGATATTGGTCTCATTTATGGAGGTGATACAGAGTGTTTGGTGACAGGGATTTCAGACTCTGATTATGCTGGAGATGTTGACAGTAGAAGATCAATGACTGGTTATACTTTCACTCTTGGTGGTTTAGTTGTCAGTTGGAAAGCTACTTTGCAACCTACGGTGACTTTGTCTACTACAGAAGCAGAGTACATGACATTGACAGAAGCAGAAAAAGAGGGAATATGGTTGAAAGGGTTGGTCAGTGATTTGGGTCTACATCATGATCAGGCTGTAGTGTACTGTGACAGTCTCAGTGCAATCTGTTTGGCTAAGGATCAAGTACATCATGAGAGGACTAAGCACATCGATGTAAGGTATCATTTTCTGAGAAGTGAGAAGAGAATTAAGGTGAACAAAGTGGGTACTGCTGATAACCCAGGTGATATGTTCACCAAGCCGGTTCCACATAGCAAGTTTCAACACTGTTTGAACTTGCTAAATGTTAGGAGTTGTTGATTGCCCTTTTTTGAGGGCAAAATTTGAGGCAGAGGAGTTTCTGGTACATCTGGCATTATAATGGTGCATCTGGTACATCTGTTATTTGTGAGAGGATTCAAGTCAAGGTGGAGATTTGTTAGATAATGCCTTGAATCGGTCAAGCCCCTTACTACAACGCCCCAGCACGGGGATCTGTTATTCTGGACTAGGGTTATCTGTTTTGGGCCTATTTTCTGGGCTTTTCCGCATCTGTCTGAAGAGTACTATATAAACTTTCTAGGTCATAACCTAGTTGTATTCTATAATCTGTACTCCTCAAGATCAATAAAGCTTTCCTCTCCTCTGCCTGTGGACGTAGCTAACACATTGTTAGTGAACCACGTTAAATTCTCTGCGTTCTTTATTACGTTCTTTATTCTTTCTTTGCATCTGTTATAACACACTAAGTTTCGCCCTGGTCCAACGTTGATAAATAATTTCAAATCTAAGTCATTAGCATTTGAATGTTACTTTAAAATAGAGAGGATCTAAGTCATTAGCATTTGAATGGTACTTTAAAATAGAGAGATATGTGCAATATAAATAGGACCAATTGAATTTTACTCCCACTAAACTTCTTATATTTCTATAAGAATCATGAAACTAAAATATTTATTAGCTTCACTAAGATACAATTCCAATTCCCAATTGCTTGCCTAAATACATACTTGGATTTTGTAAGCTAGCATTCATTTCAAGCATTATTTGGATCTACAAATCCTATGACATGACATGTACATAGTTTCATTTTTTTTGTTATCCAACTGTCATATGTACCAATATGCAATAATTATTGTTTGATTTAACCATTACGATTATGCATGAGGTTTCAACACAATCAACGTCATGAATTTGCTTTGTAACCTTTAGCAACTAATCTAGCTTTGTGTGAAAACACAATTCAATGTTTGATGGATTTTATTCTTAAAACCAATTTGCAACCATAGGTGTAAAACCATTCTTGCAAATCAACAAAATTTTAATTTTGTTATCAAAACATCGAGTTTGTTTCATATATGGCCTCTAACCATCTGAAACATTAAGTCTATTCATGACCTCTAACCATATTAGGGAATCTGGGTTAGTCATAGCTTTCTTACAAGTCACAAGCTCATTACTGTTCATGGTGATATTTTGACTGTAAGTTGTAGGTTTCTTTACTATCTGATAGAAGAATCTCATAGCTTCAGTGACCTGAACTCTATGCCTACATGGGTTAAAAAAAACAATAGAATATCAGTAGGCACTTTGAAAGTCCTTTGATTATTCTATTCTTCTTGAAGCACTTGTAAAATCTTCTGAGAGATATATTCTTTAAAGCCATTTCTAAAATCCTTTAGAGAATAGTGTTCGGATTTTCTGAAAAACTTCTAAAGCCTCCGGAATGTGCGTTTATGTTTGTTGTTCGCCTATAAGCATTTCGAGGTCTATTTTCTCCCACTTGTCATTCTGGAAAAGAGTCTCCAAAAGGACACCATTTCGAGCAAACAAACATTATGTTCTCAAAATTCATGGTAGAAGTAGAACCCTTATTTGAATAAATAACAATGAAACATATATCTATCGTTGGGCCTTAGTTTGTTGGAAAACAAACAATAAGCTCCCACTGAGTTTAGGAACTCTTAGATATATATTATTGAAAAGGTATTCTGGAAATACTTTTCAATAGGTTTGACGAATTTGGTTTAGTTTGGTGGTAGTTGAGCATTATAAGAAACATATTTATGATTCATCATTGATCGAATCAAGTACCAATTAACTTCGACCATTCCAACTTAGACCTACCATATCTTGTGGATCTTGATCGTGAAATTACAACACACAATCATTGATGATCATTCTTGGTCTAAGTAATCATCAACATGATCTACCATAGATCTTTATGGTTTCTTGTCAAGCGGATTTTATACTTCTCTATGAATCTTTGAACTAGTCAACAGATTCAAACTTATATCACATTTGAGTAAATAAATCCATGTGAAATAAGAAAGTCATAAAATATTTCTTTAACTTTGAACTTCATTGTCTAGGAGTTCTAACAATAGTTCATTTATTTTGTTACTTTCAACAAATAAGACTAACTTGTCTTGAATGATCTAGAAATCACTTAACTTTCAAAATTCCATCATCATGGAGCTTTAGAATGTTTTGTTGATATGGTCTAAGCAACAATGTCAAAGATTAGTGGAATTCAAATCAAGAGATTGATTTGAACCTAGTAAAGTTCTTTTGTTAAAGAGTTGTTTGTTTTAATCAAGCATACATGACTCGTCCCTTAAATGACCATTTAATTCAAATAAACAAACAAACATTGTTTTTGTTTAATTTGAACGTGATTCTTTCTGTGTTTGAAACAGAAATTTAGGTATGCCGATTAGGGAACAAAATAGCCATTAAGTTCCAGCCTTGAAATGACTAAAACAAACTAGATGACCCCACAACTAACGTAGCAATGCCATGCTTCATTTCCCGTTTGTAGGTCATTAGTATATCTTAGCTTCCATTATTTGAGTTATTACCGAAGTAAGAACCTCAAGAGGTATATGATACCAAGGAAGTTTGATTGTTAGGTTACTGCTCTTTAAACATAAACTTATAGGTAGAAATGGAATTCTAAATTCCTTTCACTTGTTCCTTTGTTTTCCTGTTTCTTGTACCCTTTTCGTTTCAAGACTTGACTTCTCAAGTGTTGAATTTTATACTTTGTTATAGATGTTCAATGTCATTTCAACAAAGTTATTTACCATTTCATTCATGTTGAACATCTGTTTCAACTAGATGATCTCACCAGAGGCTTCCAAAGTTGTTTGAGCATCGATCTACTCAAATGTCTAGAGGCTAGACACATTCAAGAATGGACAAAGATAATAGTTGTTAACCAATGGTGAAAATTGAGTCGTTGAACTCAATGTTTCATGATTCCAAAACTACATTGTATTTTGAATTCATAAACACCAACTGGTTTGCCATCCGAGTTCTAAATCGAAAACAACCATAAAAGTCTCTATAGAAAATGTACATTTTGAATTGCTCATTTTCTCTCTCATTTCCGTGAATCGTTCTTGGATTCACTACCAATCGAGAAAATTTATTGTTACCTTTCTAAAAGGATTTATTGCAGTTGAAGATATTTAATTAAAACAATAATTAAAACATACATTGAAGCATGTATAGTCTAAACATTTATCATGAATAATAACTTGAAAAGGCAAACATGCAATTTTAAACAAGTCATTTAGCATTTTATTCGTATTTGTTGTTCCGGCAGGTGATCGAGAATAAAATGAATCCAAGATCCCAAAATCATTAAAGAACTAAGCATGCTTTGGCTATGCCTTAATCCTAAAATATTTTAGGTAAGAAAATTCATTTCCTAATAATCTAGAAACTACTCTTGGTTGATAGACACATCTAAGAACCATTCTTAGGAAAACCCATCTCATTTGCCACGACATAAAAAGACTTCTTACTTATATCGTTGAGTTCAACCAAAATCAACACGTACCCACAACTAATTATGTACCTCAACTTTTTCGCATCAAGAAGTGACACCTCACTTGGCGGGAAACTATCACTAATTGACCAAAAATTGTATCACAATTAATCGTGTACCTTAACCCAATAAAATCAAGAAGTGACACCTCGCTTTGGCGGAAAACTATCACTAACTTGATATAAAGGTTTCTATAAAGTAAGTGTTATTTTGGAATTGCACATTTTAACTCAATTTTGCAATTTGGAACTTAAAGCTTTTACTATGTTGGTTAGATTTTAAGTGAACTAAAATCCTTAATCATGCAACATAAGTAAGCTTTGAATCTCATGCATAATATCAAGACATATTTAAAACAATAAATATCTTAAAGCATGCATAAGATTTTTGTGATCTAATATGGCCCGACTTCATCTTGAAGCTTCTTCAAACTCCGTCTTGAAAATGGATTGGAAACTTCGTTCTTGAATTTCACCATGGGAGGATCCATTTACAACAAATAGGATTTGCAATACTTAAACTAATTACAACAAGTTAATGGTACGCATACCATATTTAAATAAATAA
The DNA here is from genome assembly GCF_020520425.1 of Spinacia oleracea. Taxonomy (NCBI): domain Eukaryota; kingdom Viridiplantae; phylum Streptophyta; class Magnoliopsida; order Caryophyllales; family Amaranthaceae; genus Spinacia; species Spinacia oleracea. Next base: position 10,493,674 of record NC_079490.1, read on the forward strand.
AAAACTATGGTGCATTAGACCATATTTTACATTCAAAATTAATGGTACACAGACCATATTTTCTATCCTATTCGGGTCATACTAGTCACTTTCCGCAACCTACACAATATATTTACAATATACCATTCACCCATTCATTTATTAATGAATGACCCACTTGGAAAGTTAGCAGAAAATATGCATCACATAAATATTTGCAAAAACTAATCAAGGCTCAAAATCTACCAATTATTTGACCTTATTAGTTCTAATCAATTTGTTAACCTTAAAGGAATAAAGACCTAATCAAGATTTAATCATATATGAATATAAATACTATCACTCAAACCATGAATTACATGTTTTACTAATTTTAAACATAAAATGTATTTCCAAATCCAATCAGAAAACACAAATTTAATTAAAATTTAAAGCTCATATACTCCCTCCGTATTTATTTAAGGGATACACTTGGTCGGGCACGGGTATTATTAAGAAGAATTGAATGAAATAAAGTAATAAAACAAGTGGGGTTGGGTAGATATTTTAATAAGTAAAACAAGTGGGGACCATGTCATCTTAGGGGGTGGAGGGTGGGGTATAGTTCTGAAATTATTTGTTTAATAGGGTGGTGGGACATAGGATATATTAGATAGATTATTTAATTAGATAGTGGGGTTGATAAGTTACTAAAAATGGCAAGTGTATCTCTTAAATAAATACGGCCGGAAAAGACAAGTGTATCCCATAAATAAATACGGAGGGAGTAAAATTTAAACTTTAAATCCTTTAAATGATTTCTTGTTGATTAAAATTAATTAATTATAAATTTATTCAAGGTTTTAATTTATTAAATAATTAGTATAAAATTCATTATAATAAGTAAACTAATAAAATTAAATTCCGAGAAAAAATTATAAGCACGAATTTAAAATTAATTAAATTTGACGTTCAACGGAAAAATTAAGCGTACATCGAAAAGCCGAGGCAAGGCCACGACTCCACGAGCATCCAAGCCCATGCCTTGCAACTCCAATTGGCACGCCTAGTGTTAGAATTCAACCTTCCTTTACTTGTATTTTGCTTATCTAGTGCTTTCTAGGATCTTTCTAATAGTTTTCTAGGCTCTAGATAGAATTATTATGTTAATGTAATTCCAATGTTCACTGACAAGTTTTAGCTAATTCAAAATAAACCTCTATGAGGGGTATGAACCAATACCTCTCATCAGAAGTTGCCTTTTCTTAATTCATGTGTTGTTTCTAGCCTTTTATAGATATTGTGTTGTCACATGCTTTAAGCTTTCCAATACCCATCAAAGTCCCTCGCAAAGCAGATACACTCTCGTCGTCGGTCCCGCTTGTGCCTGCTGTGCGCAAACAGGCGCCCCGATCGACCCTCGCTCTTGTCGCCAATAGGCAAGAGTGCCCCTTCGAATCATACGCTTACTCGTGCCCCTACGAGTCACAAGACACTCATTCCGCACAAGGCTCGCATCCTTGCCGCCAATAGGCAAGAGTACGCCGCACGGATCCGGTGTCAAAGCATTCGACCGTGACAGTTGGTATCAGAGCCAAGGCTCGACCTAGGCCCCGAAAGACCCAAGGAAGCAAGAGATGGAATCAATCGAAGAAAGACTAGCCTGGCTGGAAGGCAAGTCAGAGAGCTGGAACCGACTCGAGGAAGTTGTGACTGGCCAAGCCAAAGAGATAGAAAGACTCGAGAGTGCGCTCGAGGAGCTCATGCAAGAGAAAGAAGCACTTCAGGAACAACTCAACTTTGTTGAGAAGCAAGCGGAAGATGCGCAAGATAAGTGCGCGACCCTGATGCGCGCTACAAGGACTGACTCAGGCGGAGGTGGGACAATGAAAATCAAACCTCCAAAGCCTCAAGACTACAATGTCGCTAGAGACTCAAAAGAAGTTGATAACTTCCTCTTCGACATGGAGCAATACTTTAGAATTTGTCAGATGAGCGACGATCTAAAGGTTGATACTGCGACCATGCATTTGTCGGATGATGCGAAGCTTTGGTGGTGCACAAAGCACACCGACATCGAAGATGGGAAGGTCAAGATAGATACTTGGGAAGAGTTCAAGAAAGAACTCAAAGATCAGTTCTACCCCGAGAACGCCGAGTTTGTTGCAAGAACGAAGCTGCAGGAGATCCGCCACAAGGGCTCCATACGCGACTATGTGAAAGAATACGCGGCTTGCATGTTGGACATCCGGGACATGAATGAAAAAGATCGGTTGTTCAACTTCGTTCACGGGCTGCAAGAATGGGCGCAGTGTGAGGTATTGAGGGCGAAAGTTGACACCCTTTCGGCCTCCATGACTGCTGCAGAGCGATTAATGGACTACTCAGCTAGGAGGAGCCATCGCTCAGAAGAAGAACCAAGGGGGACGCCTATAAGTTTGGAGGGCCCGACTCCAAACTCACCTAAGAGCGCAACAAGTGGCTCGAAGGTGCAGTCCAGCTCAGTCGGGGGATTCAAGCCAAGAAGTGGGGGAGGCGAATCTCAGAAATCATGGTCGTCGCCATCCCAATCAACAAGAGAATCCAAAGTCGGCACTCCCTCGGGAAACATTAGTAGGCTGAATTGCTTGATATGTTGAGGCCAACACAAATGGTGGGAGTGCAAACACAAAGGGGAGATTGAAAACCTCCAAAAGAGACTGTCGGCCAAGACCGTCGATGAAACAGGCGAGCCCGAAGAAGAAGAAGATGTGCAGCCTCAGAGAATGGGTTCCATCTACAGAATGGGCTCCATGAGAATGATACCTCAAGAAGAAGAGGAAGAAGCTAGAAGAAGAAGAAGAAGAAGAAGAAGAAGAAGAAGAAGAAGAAGAAGAAGAAGAAGAAGAAGAAGAAGAAGAAGAAGAAGAAGAAGAAGAAGAAGAAGAAGTCCGAGACCTGTCGGCAATGCGAGTGATGAAGCCCCAGAAGAAGGCGACATCCCAGAAGCAACCTCGCACCAGATACCCACCAAAGCGAGTGATGGAGCCACACAGAAAGGTGACATCTCAGACACAACCTCGCAGCAAATACAAGAATCAAGATTCTAGTTCGTGGCAAGCTGCTTCGAGAAAGAAACAAGAATCAAGGAAGACTTGGATTCACAAGAAGCATCAAACCCAAGCCAACAAGACTCAAGTAGAGACAAAACAAGCTAGTAAGAGACAAGAAGATCAAGGAAAACTCCAGCAACCGCCATCAACCAACGGCGCAGCAAAGACTACAGAGTTTAGAATAGGAGCTTTTGAAGGAAATAATGCCCTTAGTCCAAGTATGCATATAATGATAAGTCTAATAAATGCGGTTCAGTATTAATTAACAAGTTAATAATTCAGTGAGATCAAGTGAGCTAAATGCCTAGCTAGAGGCCTCTTCAGTTCAAGTGGAATTAATGATATTAATCCACAACTTACTCTTGACTGAACCCGTAGGGTCACACAAATAGTACGTAAACGGATCAAGTATTTAATGGCATTAAATACTCCATCTATGGATATTCGGAATCGACGGATCTTGGTTTCAGTGGGAGCTGAGATCGTCAAAGGCAAGCAAGTGAATACTCCGCAAATGATGATATTGCCGGAAACGGAAATATGGATCGTATCGGAAATATAAACATTATCCAAGTCGTAGATGTTGCCGGAAATGTAAACATGGTACGTATCGGAAAATATTATTGGAAATGGAAATATTGCCGGAATCGGAAATATTGCCGGAAACGGAAATATTGTCAGAATCGGAAATATTATCGAAATCGGAAAATAATTCCGGAAACGGAAATATTAAATATTTGTTCGAAACGGAAATTAATTTCGGAATCGGAAATATTAAATATTATTCGTATCGGAAATGAATTCAGGAATCGAGAATTTAATCGGAAGCGTATCGTACGAATTAGCATCGGACGAGGCTTGCCAGATGAAGGCCCAGCACGAAGTCGGGCCATCGCCCAGCAAGCCAAAGCGCAAACACACGCCAAAGCCAAGGCCAGGCCAAGCGCAAAGGCCAGGCCCAGCCAAGGCCTTGGGCGCGCGCGGATCATAGCAGCGGCGAGCTGGGTCGTGTGCTGTGCGTGGGCTGTAAGGCTTGCGTGCGGTGCATCGTGCCACTCGTGTGTGTTTACTCGGAATCCTAAGGCTACCGGGATTCGTAATGTGATTAAATCTAATCCTAATAGATAAAGTTTATTTAATTAGAGTCCTAGTAGGATTATAATTAAATAGATTTGTATTCTAATAGGATTATAATTCCTTTCCATAAACTCTATAAATAGGTGCCTAGGGTCACATATTTAAATCAGCCAAACACTTGTAGCCTATTAGCCGAAAATTCCTAGTACCTTAAGGGCGATTCTAGTTGGTCAAGCTTAAGGCGGATCCGGACGTATTGTGGACTATCTACGGAGGGACGACACTTGGAGTCCTAAAGACTTGTTCTTGTTCGGTTCGAGCGCAGCTAGGGAGGGCACGCTACAAAGTGTATGCATCTGAATTATGCTAAATTATTATGTGTAAATAATATGTTTCCTGGCATTAAGGTTTTCCGCATGATTTATGTTTTGTCATATGTATCATAACCTAACAGTGGTATCACGAGCCTCTTATTATTTTCATAATCTATATTGCATGAACATGGTTAAATTTTACAAATTTGCAAGGAATTAAAGGGGTGATTAGTTTTCGTAATTAATTGCAAATTGCGTTTATTTAATTATATGTACGCAGTTTTTCGGCAGAATATTCGTTACTCAACCAAATCGAGTGATTTTTGTGTCAATTTCGCATGTAAAAGGCATTCTAAAAATTTTCGGTCGAACCCAGAATTCCCAAATTCGAAGCCTAAATATGACTTTTCGGAGGTTTAAGTTTTTCGAACGCAAAAGTTTGTAAATTTAAGATGTTAAATTGAATATTTGAGATTCTTGTTGATAAATCTTGAGTTTTTGATTGACCTACAGTATATGTTTAACAATTATGAATGCCTAGACTTGTTAATTATACAACCTAATTTGTAATTATGATTAATTTGTTGAAATTCGAATAATTTAGAATTGATTTGTTTTTCATAATTAATTAATAATTTAATTAGGTATTCATGATTAAAATCCACCATAAAAATTATTAATTTATGTTAAATTTTAAATTTTTATGACCTAGATTTGAATCCATGTTAATCGGAAATTAATTAATTAATAAATTTTCGATTTTTCGCCCTCAAATTATGAAATTAATATGATTTATTAATTTGTCTTTAATTTTAAATTAAAAATTTTAAATTTTTATGAAAACGCTCATAAATGTTGCACGCACAAAGCAAAGGAAGCTACGTGTTACCCTTAAGGGGTGTTGTATAGTGCGGGCATGCGACAACGAGCAAGGGAGCTCGTCGCCCATGCGGTACGAATGCAACGAGCAACAAGCAAGAGGCGCGCGCGCGAAGCAAGGGAGCTGGGCGTGTGCGACTCAATGGGCGATTGGCGGAGGGCATGGCGTGTGCCAGGCGAGCAGTCGCGTGTGGGCAGCAAGCGAGCTGCGCCACAGCGCGCGCTGCCTCGCCCAGCGAGCAAAGCAGTAACGTTGTGCTATGCGGGCTGCGCGCGGCGTGGCCTGGCACGGCTGCGATGCGTGTGGCCTGCTCGTGCGCGCCTAGCGATCAGTCGATGGGGCGCAGCTGCCTCATGACTCGACGGGGCTTGGGTGCAAGCCCAAGTGCCTCGTCGTGTTACGATTGACGCGTTTTGAATTTAATTTGAGATTTTCAGTTCGGAAATAATTTTGATGAATTTTAAAGTTAATAATTTAAATTATTTTCTCGGATTTTAATTTTGAATATATATTATAATTATTATAAATTTTATTTATACTAATTATTTTACTAAAATTAAACCTTGAATTAATTTAAATTCATTTAATTCAACTGAAAAATAAATTAAATAAAATGGATTCAATTATAAATTTATATGAGCTTTAAATTTTAATTAAATTTGTATGTTTCCGGTTAGACTAGAAATACATTTCTATGTTTAAAATTAGTAAAGCATATGAATTTATTGGTTTAAGTGGGAGCAATTTTAGTCATAAACTCTTAATTAGGTCTACAAATCCTTTAAGGTTAAACAACTTGATTAGAATTAATAAGGACTGAATAATTGGTAGATTATTGGTGCCCTTGATTAATTGCTGCAAATATTTATGTGATGCATACAATGTGTTTTTACTAACGAGCTATGTGGGCCATTCATGATAATGAATGGGTGAATGGTATATATTGTATATGTACTGTTTTGCAGGTTATGAAGTGACTGGTATGGCCCAAATAGGATAGAAAATATGGTCTGCGTACTATTAATTTGAATGTAATTGGTCTAATGCACCAAATTTGTTTTTCAATTCAAATATGGTCTGCGTACCATCAAATAGTTGTAATTAGTTTAATTATAGCTGATCCTATTTGAAGAAAATGGCGCCTCCCACGGTGAAATTCAAGAAGTTTCCAATTCATTTTCAAGACGGACTTTGAAGTTGAAGCTTCAAGATGAAATCGGGCCATACAAGATCACATTTATCTTATGCATGCTTTAAGTTATTTATTGCTTTTAAATATGTCTTAAATATGCATGAGATTGTGGCTTGATTATGTTGCATGATTAAGGATTTTAGTTCACTTAAAATCTAACCAACATAGTAAGAGCCTGAAGTTCCAAACTTAAAAATTGAGTTAAAATGTGCCATGCCAAAATAACACTTACTGGATAACCTTTACATCAATCTAGTAATAGTTTTACGCTTAGCGAGGTGTTACTTATTGATCCTAAAGGGGTAAGGTACACAAATAATTGTGAGTACATGGTAGTTTTGGTGAAACTCAACGATATAAGTAAGGAGTCCTTTTATGTCGTGGCAAAATTGATAGGTTTACCTAATAAGCTCTTAGACGTACCTATTAACCAAGAGTAGTTTCTAGACTATTAGCAAAAGGCTTTTGCTTACCTAAAAGATTTTAGAATTGAGTCTAAATACATAATGTGCTTAATTCTTCAATGGGTTTTAGGGTCTTGGAATCATTTTATTCACACCTGCCGGAACAATAAATTCGAATAAAATGCTAATGACTTGTTTAAATTGCATGTTTGCTTTAATTTTCAAGTTATTACTCATGATAAATGTTTAGACTTTGCATGCTTCAATGTATGTTTTAATTATTGTTTATAATTAAATATCTTGCACTGCAGTAAATCCTCTTAGAAAGGTAACAGTAAATTTCCTCGATTGGTAGTGAATCCAAGAACGATTCACGGAAATGAGAGAATATGAGCAATTTAAAATGTACGTTTCTTATAGCGACTTTTATGGTTGTTTTCGAGTATCAAAGTCGAATGGCAAATCGATTGGTGCTTGTGAATTCAGAATACAATGTAGTCTTGAGATCATAAAGCATTGAGTTTAAACGCTCAGCTTTACCAATGGTTAACAACCTAATATCTTTGTCCATTTATTTCTCGAATGAGTCTAGTCCCTAGACATTCGAATAGATCGATGCTTAGAGAACTTTAGAAGCTTCTAGTAAAGATCATCTAGTTAAAACAAAATATTCAACATAAATAAAATGGTAAGAACTTTGTTGGAGTAACATTGGACATGTCTAAACAAAGTATAAAAGTCAACACTAGAGAATTCAATTCTTAAGGCTATTAGAAAAGGTACAAGAAATAGGAAAACAAAGGAACAAATGAAAGGAATTTACAATTCCGTTTCTACCTATAAATTTATGTTTAAAGAGTAATGACCTAGCAATCAAACTTCCTTGGTATCATATACCGCTTGAGGTTCTTACTTCGGTAATAACTCAAACAATGGAAGCTAGGATACACTAATGACCTACAAGTGGGAAATGAAGCATGACAATGCTACATTAGTTGTAGGGTCATCTAGTTTGTTTTAAGTCCTTTGAAAGGCTGGAACTTAATGGCTATTTTGTTCCACAATCAACATACCTAAATTTCTGTTTTCAAACACAGAAAGACTCACATTCAGAAGAACAAAAACAATGTTTTTTTGTTTATTTGAATGAAATGGTCATTTACGGGTTGAGTCAATATGCTTGATTAAAACAAACAAATCTTTAACAATAAAACTTTACTAAGTTCAAATCAATCTCTTGATTTGAGTTCCACTAACCTTTAGCATTGTTGCTTAGACCATATCAACAAGTTAACCTATCAGCCAAACACTTGTAGCCTATTAGCCGAAAATTCCTAGTACCTTAAGGGCGATTCTAGTTGGTCAAGCTTAAGGCGGATCCGGACGTGCTGTGGACTATCTACGGAGGGACGACACTTGGAGTCCTAAAGACTTGTTCTTGTTCGGTTCGGGCGCAGCTAGGGAGGGCACGCTACAAAGTGTATGCATCTGAATTATGCTAAATGATTATGTGTAAATAATATGTTTCCCGGCATTAAGGTTTTCCGCATGATTTATGTTTTGTCATATGTATCATAACCTAACAGCTTTTTCTTTTATCCATTGTAATTCTTGTAAGTCGACGAGGTCGTCGACAGCTTAAGTGGGAGAGGATGTTAGAATCCAACCTTCCTTTACTTGTATTTTGCTTGTCTAGTGCTTTCTAGGATCTTTCTAATAGTTTTCTAGGGTCTAGATAGAATTATTATGTTACTGTAATTCCAGTGTTCACTGCAAAGTTTTAGCTAATTCAAAATAAACCTCTATGAGGGGTATGAACCAATACCTCTCATCAGAAGTTGACTTTGCTTAATTCATGTGTTGTTGCTACCCTTTATAGATATTGTGTTGTCGCATGCTTTAAGCTTTCCAATACCCATCAAAGTCCGTCGCAAAACAAATACACTCTCGTCGTCGGTCCCGCTTGTGCCTGATGTGCGCACACAAGCGCCCGGATCGACCCTCGCTCTTGTCGCCAATAGGCAAGAGTGCCCCTTCAATCAGACGCTTACTCGTGCCCCTACGAGTCACAAGATCACACTCATTTCCCATAAGGCTCGCATCCTTGCCACCAATAGGCAAGAGTGCGCCGCACGGATGCGGTGTCAAAACATTCGGACCGTGACACCTACCATCCATGTGCCGCGTGCACGAGTGCAGCGCCCATGTGTGTGCTCAACGATGCAGCAACATGCTAGCTCCACACAGCAGGGGGCACGAGGCCTCCCACGCTGGCGCGCACTATTGCTCGCTGGGAAGCAGTGTGGCGCAGCATCGAGTGATCGCCAAAGCATGGCCTGGCCTTGCGCTGTTGTTTGCACAAGCAGCTTGTGCTAGGCGCAGCGCGCACACGGGTGTGCGGCTCACCCAGTGATGTTGTGTTGTGCTCGTTGCTTGTCGCCTACGCTCACTCGCACAGCCCGCCCACATCATCGAGTGTCGCGCGCGTGGCAAGAAAGACGCGTGTTAGCCTTCTTGCTTGCCACGCATCACCTGCAAAGCACAACACGCGCATCCTCGTGTGTTGTGCGCCTATGCGAGGCAGCGGCGCCCTCCAAGGGCACGCACACGTTCTTGGCCCTTGCGGCCTTGTTCGTACGTGCAAGATCGTGAACGTTTTAGAAAAATCAAAAAAAATTTATATTTTAAATATTATGACAAATTAATAAATCATATTAATTTCATAAATTTAGGCGAAAAATCAAAAATTTATTAATTTAATCAATTTCCGATTGCATGATTTCTTGGGATTTAAATCTTGATACATAAAATTTTATAGATCCAAATTTTAACAAATTTATGGTGGTTTTTAATCATAGGATCCCAATTAAATCATTAATTATATCGAAAAAAATCTAATTTAATCGTAATTCAACAAATTAATTATAATTACAAATTAGGTTGCATAATTAACGAATTTAAATCATAAAATTGTTAAACATATGCAGTAGGCCAATTATTAATTCAAGATTTACATACAAGATTCGCAAATAATTATTTGCATCCGAAAAACTGAAACCTCCGATAAGTCATTGTTAGGCTTCGAATTTGGGAATTCTAGCTTGGGCCCAAAAATAATAGTTTTGTCAAAATTTTAAAACGTTGTTTACATGCGTAATTCACTATAAAATCATAAGATTCTGACAAGTATTGACAAAACTGCCGAAAAGACTGCGAACATATAATTAAACAATCGCACGAATTTGCCATTAATTACACGAAATTAATTCACTATTCTTAATTATTTGCAAATTTTTAAAATTTAATCCATGTTAATTCAATTGATTAAGCAATTTTATTAGAGGCTTTGATACCACTGTTAGGTTATGAACAATATAATTAATGCGGAAAAACTATAAAGTCAGGAATCCAAATTAATTGCACTTAATCAATTAGCATAATTAGTATTACATACAACGTGATGCGTGCCTTCCCTAGCTTCTCCCGAACCGAACAAGAACAAGTATAGGACTCCAAGTGTCGCCCCTCCGTAGATAGTCCACAGTACGTTCGAATCCGCCTTAAATTCAGCCAACTAGAATATTCTCTAAGGTATTTATGGCCCTCGGATACTCACTCTAAGTGATAGGCAAATTAATATCTTGTTGTATATTAATGTTTCATTTAATCTTAGTTTAATATTATATGATGAAGTCCAAGTGATTCAAAATCATTCAAATGTGATATCAAGATTGGAGTCTTTGATAAAGGAACACCCATACTGAACTTGAATATTGAATCACAAAAGGATCCCTAATCCAGGTCATTGAATGGTTGGACGAATAATGACTAATGAAGATTAGATTGCAAGTTGATTTATAGTTCAGTTTCTTGAACTACGATGGGACATTGGATGTCATAAATCTTTTGCATAGATACTTATTGGAATTTGTAACGGATTGACCATGAGAACACTTTAAGATATTAAAGTCATGTCATAAGTCGTTTACATTCAGGCCCGACCCTAGGGGGTAGGTGAGGGGTGCGACCGCCTAGGACCAAATGCGGAAAGGGGCCCAAAATAATAGTTTGTCCAGTAAATTAGTACTAGTAATAAACAACACATTTAATACATATGTTATTTCCTTGGTTTATTGGTAGAAAGTAGGTGCAAAAACTTTGATTACCTACCATAGGTCTAGTGATCGATTCCTCTCATTGTCTTAATTATTTTGTTTATTCGTTACCTTATTGTTTTTATTGTTGACTTTGTTAGCTTGTACTGTAATTTTTTTTTAAAATTTATTTTTTAGAAACTAGTTTTCTCATTTATAATAATTTGTATATATAGTGTTTCAATTATTATTTAAACCCTTTATTTGTATTAGCTATGTCCTTTAATCCTTTACAAGATAATTAAGTTTCACGTTGAGTTTATGTACGTAGTATTTGACTTTTAGTACTGAGTTCTAATTGATGTAACTATATGTGGGCGGAAAAAATGTTTATTTGATGGACTATGGGTCTATAAGTTTTAAAATAAATATCAAACTTTAATGATGACAAAATTAAATGATACTTTTATATGCTCAAAATGAAATTTTATTCAAATAAAAAAAAATACTCTTTATGCGTATTAATTATCTTGTAATTAAGTAAGTATTTATTTTATTGAAATATTTAAAGAGATCGACTAGATCAAGATTTTGAAATTCTAGGATCCTGCAAAGGAGATATAATAATATTTTATTGATTTGAATTCAACGGTATAATGGATTTAACAAAAAAAATCATGATATTATTTCAGTTAATGATAAATCATTCCGGAAGGGGCCCTGATCCCTTATTTCGCCTAGGGCCCTCAAAATGTCAGGATCGGGCCTGTTTACATTAATGGTGATTGGAACCTAATCCTCAAAACTTGAGTAGTTATGATTTCTTCTTTGATAATTAGTTAGTTTTGATGCTCAATAAACTCTGCACCGTAAAAGGAGACTATAAAAGCAGTATCAGGCTAGCTATGAATCAAAGTAAGTTGTTCATAAGTTACAAGAAGGGATTATCCTCCTATCTATGATAGGATATGGTGTTCTTGTACAAGGCCTATCGGAGAGTAAGATATTGTGAAAATGCATGGTCGTGCTCAGAATGGTTATACCTTAACCTTTAGCAAAAGTTTAACAGTTGGACGCAGTAATCCGAGAAACACTTCTGGACCTAATAAGGATGGCTTGGATCTTACCTTATGTTCAGTAAGTAATACAAAGTGACAAAGGAATGGGAATGCACACTTGTCTAAAGTGGGAGACTGAAAGAAATATGTTCTTCACCCAAGGTGCATTAGTCTAATACCAAGGTTCAGAACAATTACGAATAATTAATTCAGTAAGATCAAGTGATCGGAACAGCTAGGTGGAGCAATTTTCCCGATCAGTGAGTTATAATGCTTATTAGGCTCACAACTTACTCTTGACTGAACTTACAAGGTCACACCAGTGACATAAAACAGATCGCCGGATTAAATTAATCGGAAATTCATTAAATGGCTTTTTGGGAAATTAGTTTGAAAGACATAATTATACGATAAGACGTTGGATTGTAAATCGTATATCGTATTGTGTATATCTGTAAGCAAGGCAAAACGAATAATCGTATCGTACGATATTGGATACGATATTGGATCGTCGAGTACGACACGATAAATAAATTGTCAAAAGATAATTTAGACGCAAGACGAAGTGCAGCCCACTAGCCGAATGCATGAAGCATTCGAGGCCCATGGGCGCATGGGGCGTAACAACATGGCACAACAGCGCGCTGACCCAAAGCCAAGCTGTTTAGGTTAGATCAATTTTTTGGGTTTCATGAGGTTATTGTTTACAAAATGTTCAATCGGTAACAATAATAGTAGTAATAATGATAGGGAAATATGATCTATACCCTAGTACTCCCTCCATTCCTTTTTGTTCTTCCCATTTCCTTTTTTAGCATTTCTTTTTGTTCTTCCCCTACTGAATCTTTACTATTTTTGGCCATAGTTTTTTTACCAATTTACCCTAAGATTCCCCACTATTTACCAAAAAAACCCCAAGATTCTATCATTTTTCCAACCTAAATTTCACCACTTTCATTATTTTATTCACCCAATATTTACAATACAACCGGTCACTATCTTATATCTCTCTCTTCTTTTTCAACCTCCTCTCACTTTTCTCTCTCTCCTCCTTCCTTTCTCTGTTTCTCTTTCTGATACTCTCAAGAACATCAAAGATGTTCTTCATTTCCTCCTTCCTCCTCTCACTTTTCTCTCTCTCTCTCTCTCCTCCTTCCTCTCTCACTTTTCTCTCTCCGCGTTCAATATCGCCGCCACCACCACCACAACTCCGCCACCGCCCCCACCACTACGTATTATGGGTTTAGATGGTGAAATTCGACCATGAAAACCCTAGATCTAGAGTTTACATGGTCGAATTTGACCTCTAAATCTTCAAAATCGTTATATTGAGATCATGTTGGTATGAATTTATTTTTGTGTTCTTATTTCGAATTTTTTGGATTAATTTTTGACGATTTTCTGGGTTATTTTTTGTTGAATTTTTGGATTATTTTTGGTCGGGATTTTTGGTCGATTTTTTCGATTTTTTTAATTTGATTTTGGTGGAATTTTGGTTGAATTTTGGTTGATTTTTTGGATTATTTTTGGTCGGGATTTTTGGTCGATTTTTTCGATTTTTTTAATTTGATTTTGGTGGAATTTTGGGTTGAATTTTGGTTGATTTTTTGGGTTGATTTTGGTCGAATTTTTGCCTTGATCTTGGTCGATTTTTGGTTGAATTTTTCTGATTTTTTTGGTCGAATTTTTGGGATGATTTTTGTCGATTTTCTGGGTTGATTTATTGGTGAATCTTTGGGTTGATTTTGGTCGAATTTCTTGTCGAATTTTGGGTTGATTTGGTCGAATTTTTGCCTCTATCTTGGTTGATTTTTTGGTTGATTTTTTTGGTCTATTTTTTTGTCAATTTTTTGGTTTGAATTTTCTGGGTATGTCGATTTTCTGGGGTTTTTTTGTTTTCTGGGTTTGACGATTTACTGGGTTTTTTGGTTGATTTGTCGATTTTCTGGGGTTTTTTTGGTTAATTTTCTGGATTTTTCTTGATTTTTTTTGTTCGAATTTTTGATGATTATTTTTTGTTGATTTTTCTGGTTTGAACTTTTGTTGATTTTCTGGTTAATCTGATGTTTTTTGTATTAAGAATAAAATATCTCTCATTTATCTTATTTTTTAAAATATTTTTTCTCTCTCCACTTAATTTTAAATATATAATCTCTTACGCCCAATCATTATTCTTACACCTAATCATTACTCATATCCCAATACAAACCAAGATTCAGTTTTCTTAAACCACACCCAACATTCTTTAGGGGAAGAACAAAAGGGAATGGAGGGAGTAGTATTTAAAATTGTAACCACATGTAACAATATGACATGTGTCATCACCTCATCAATCTACCATTTTCTCCATTTTTTATAATTAAAACTAGTGTGTGGCCCGGGCGTTGCTCCGGGTTTTACTTTTAGTAGGGTTTAGTTTTTGTAAAAATGTGCCCATTTTTAAAAGATTGTATTTTACATTTATATGGGAAAATATAACATACATTGTAGCTAGTTAAGATGGTAAGAAGCAAAACTTTAATCCATGAGGTTTGATGTTCGATCCTTGCTACATGATTTTTTTTGGTTAGCGGTGACATGGCGTAATAAAGAGGGGGTATACGTGACACATATACTTTTTCATAAACGTCTTTTAATATATTAGTATAGATAGTAAAAACTCAAAATACAATATCTAAAATAAAATAAATGAACAAACAACTCAACAGACACACATAAAAAAAAATACACAAATAAATAATCATAACTTAATGAGCTAATTTAAATTATATTAATCACTAGTATTCCATAACAATAAACCTCAGTACTTACTTCGTATAAGTTAACAATCTTTTAAAAATTTTAACTACAAAAGATTATGAGAAAACTAAACATCATCTTCAAAATAAGTTATCAACCTCTCATCTTCCTTGCAACCCTTATAAATAAATTTAATTACCAACCATTTAACTATAACACTTACAAAATCAACTCTATATCATCATCTTTTGCACCAAAAGAACTTTATACCATCATACATTTCCCCCAGATAATGCGCGCGTGTTTTATTTTAGGTGTTGCGTCTATCATCTTTTTCTACAGTCAAGTCTCAATTTTCGTCAATGTTTATAATGATTATTTTAATAATCATTTGTTGTGCTATTGGCATTATATTGAATGTTACATTAATTTAGTAATAACCTTAAATGTTATTCATTTATACATTACTCTGAACAAAAATTTACATAAATAATTTAAAATTTCAAAATACCTAAAAGTTGTCATACGTAAATTTTCCTAACACTTTATAAAATTATCTCGTGCGTTGTACGTGTCAAATTTGCTAGTCTTGATGGAGTAAACTACTTATATTTGGGGTTGGACAATTTGCTACAACTATTACGGTTTGTTACTTGGTTCAAATTAACTTGGGTACACAAATTCTTTTTTAAATGTGAAATTATAAATATATATTGTACATTGAAGTAAATGTTACCTAAAAATGTTTAAAAGTTACTCCAACATATGGAAAAGTTATTGATCTTTTAGTGATATATTTTTATTTTAATAAAAACGATTCTTTCAAAATCACTGACAATGTATAAAGTTAACTATTTAACCATTTACAATGTTTATCCGTCAAATTTTTCTCCATAATATAAAAGTTAATAAAAACATATTAAAAATTAAAAATAAAATTGTCTAAAGGTTAAAAAAATTGAAAAAAAAGGTATTCCAGTGTATAATAAATTTATTGTACATCTTGTGGATGCAAGATCTTTTGACTCGGCTATTGGTTAATGCAATTTTAGGTCGTTTTTCGTTTTTTATCAGATCATTTCCTATTTTAGGTTAAGTTTGGATCATCGTTTTGCATCAAAATCGAATATGATATTAGAATATCGTATCTAAACTTTTAGTTCAATAAAGGTTGAACCTTACGATCTACTTCATGTTTCTGTTCATAACTTATTGGAAAATTTGGTAATATTAATCCAACCTTTGGCCGATTTTCTTTTATTAATCCCACCTACGACATATTTTTTAATAATCCCACCTTTACTACCCGACGACTTTTATTGGGCTTAAGTGGCCGGTAATCGGTGAAAAAGTCAACGAGATGGTGATAAATTGATGATGATGACTGAATATATCGAGAGAGAGTACTGCCATGTAGAGAAATAATGCCGCTTACAACAGTTTTATGACCTGTTGGGCCCAATAAAAGTTGTTGGGTAATAAAGGTGGGATTATTAAAAAATATGTCGTAGGTGGGCTTAATAAAAGAAAATCGGTCAAAGGTTGGATTAATATTACCAAATTTTCCTAACTTATTTGAGCTTGTTGACATTACATTTAACTTGTTTGAAACTTTTGGCTCTTAATTGAAGTTATCAAAACGTAGTTAATTACACATAACCAGGCCCGACCCTGAACCGACCCAAAATGAGACGCGGAATAGGGTCTGTTGTTATTAGAGGTCCCAAAACTTTGAAACGGAGTAAAAAATTGAGCAGATTTAAGGAAAAAAAACAAATTTAATCAACATGCTGAAGCATCAAGTGTAAACTAAAATGGTTTATATGGTTGTCTTTTCCATCTTTTATGGTACCAACGGTGTCCGGATCCTAAATTATTTTAAATTGACCAATTAAGTAAGGTGCATATATACTATTTATGTACAATATAGAATTTTTTATTTTCAACATTTTCATTTTTTTTCGGGGAAAAATTAAAGAGAAATTAAGTTTAAAAAGAAAAAAAAAAGAAGTTTAAAAAAGCTATATATATATATATATATATATATATATATATATATATATATATATATATATATATATATATATATATATATATATATCAGGGTTAAAAGTCAAACAATATATATATATATATATATATATATATATTTTTTATTTTCAACATTTTTACTTTTTTTCGGGGAAAATTAAGTTTAAGAAAAAAAAAATGTAAGGAACATAAAAAATACTATATACATGATATTTGAGACCGGTTAGATATGTAAATGTAAAGATAATAAAAATGTTTGATACAAATTATGTAATTATCCATGTTCTCTTTCCGCGTCGTCTCTAATTACAATTTAGAATTCTTCCTCTATTTAGATGGAATTCCGTATATTCCAATCAATTGTGTTAGATTCATTCTTTGGATCATATCACTGACTTGTTTGGTTGGAAATGCAAACCAAGAATTTTAAAAAAAAAATTGTTGACGTTTATCCCGAGGAGCATCGTAATAATGAAAGAAACTCAAATTTTGTAAAATCAAGAGGCTTAATACAACGGGCATAAATAGGCATAATTAGTCCGTTAATAAATATTGTTAGTTAAGAAAGAAGCTCATTATCATCTTTCATGTTCGACTCCCATAATGGATACATCCGAATTCCATCAACAAAGGAGGAAGATGAACATTTAAATCACTTAATTCAAACATAGATTTATCGATATTGTGAAAATTGCTATATAATTTTGGTCCTTATCTGGGTCGAGATTGAGATTCTCAAGATCTTCAACAAGCTTCTTTACATTTTGACCTATTAAGAAAAAGGCTCAAAAAAGAAGAAAAAATGAAAAAAAATCAATAAATAAGGAAGAAAAAGAACGACAAATAGAGTTTATTTTGTGAATTGGAGAAAAAATGAAGAAAAATAGCAAATAACTTTGATTTTGTGAACATAATAGAAAGTGAAGAAAATGAACAACTTAAACTTATAATAGGTTAGGTCCCGTGCAATGCACGAATTTTACCAAATTTGTTTACGAAATAATATTAAGTACACTTAAACAACAATTTACAATTATGAAATACTTTTAATAATACAAAATTAATTTTTATTTTGTTATATATGATTGAGAAAAATATGATATAACAATTTAAAATAACGACGTAGAAAAATATTATATTTATGTAAAACATAATTATTTCAAATTGACCAATTAAGTAAGTGCAGATAAACTTTTTTTTTTTGAAGGAAAGTGCAAATATAATATTTATGTTCAATATAGAATTTTTTTCTTTTCAACATTTTCACTTTTTTCGGGGAAAAATTAAAGAGAAATTAAGTTTAAAAAGAAAAAAAAAGTTTAAGAAACATAAAAGCTATTATATATATAAGTGTGGATGATAACTCTCATTACCATCTTAACCGATCACCAATTCTGATTTATCTCTTCACATTAATTTATAAATAAATGTTGACATGAATTCTAAAACAACTAAATTTTTTTGTTACTTTTTTATTTCAATGGACTATCATGGGGGAAAAAATTAAAGCATTATGACAACCATGAATAAACGTGATGCACAAGTCTTGTATATAAGAATTAACTATATGATTGCCCTACATAGCTGCATATATATCTAATTTGGTATTTATTAATTAATTTAGCACACTTAGTTCCATGAGAAAATAAATTATACAAATTGTAAGATGATATGATTGAAAAATTATTTGCCATGATAAATGACGTTGCGTGTATGTGTAGTTGACGAACTTAACGGATGTTTTTCATTCTATAGAATACAAGTATTTTGGTCAATATTAAGCTTAAGAAAAATCTAAAATTTTAATTATTCAATGTATAAACCGGAGCATCGCCCGGGCCACAAACTAGTTGATCAATTAAATAAGGTGTATGTTATACTATTTACGTACAATATAGAATTTTTTATTTCAACATTTTCACTTTTTCGGGGAAAAATTAAAGAGAAATTAAATTTTAGAAAAAAAAAGTTTAAGAAACATAAAAGCTACTATATATACCTGATATATCTAATTCAGGAGTTAAAATTCAAACAACTTTTAATGTAAAATTTGATTAATGTTTTTAGGAATTTTTTATTTTCAAAATTTTCAGGGAAAATTAAAGAGAAATTAAGTTTAAGAAGGAAAAAAAAGAGTTTAAGAAACATAAAAGCTACTATATACATGATATTTGATACCGGGTTAGATACGTAGATGTAGCTTTAAAGAATATATTGCATTAAAAAATAATCTAAGTCCAGGTTAGAACTCGTGTTATAGATTAAAATCTAGGATTTTTTGGTATTTACTATCTTGGAAATACACCACTTTTGTATTTACTACCTTATGAAAATTTTATTTTAAATTACTACCTTAAAGTTCCAATTTATTTTTATTTACTACCACTTTACAGTTTTCTCATTTTAAAATTGAGATATATCTTTCATTTCTTAATCATTTTAAGTGATTCAAAACCCATTCTTCCCATTTATGTGTAGGATTCCATATGGATCTTGCTTTTAAAATTTTGCAAAAGGTAAAACGAATTAAATATTATTTGTAAAAGTTTAAAATATATATGAATTATCAAACGAATTATTTTAAAATGTCGTTTTCAATGAAATCCCTATAGAGTAATGAGAATGATGAACTTTGAATCACATTAAACGATTAAGAAACGAAAGAGATATCTTAATTTTAAAATGAGAAAACTGTAAAGTGGTAGTAAATAAAAAAAAATTGGAAGTTTAAAGTAGTAATTTAAAATAAAAATTTCATAAGGTAGTAAATACAAAAGTGGTATATTTTTAAGGTAGTAAATACCAAAATTTCCTAAAATCTATATATTTTCATCATTGTTATATTTAAAATATATTTTTAAGTTTAGGTTATGACTCATATAAAATATAATTGGTAGATTATATGTTCTAAACTACCACAAAATATAAATTATTATATTAATATTATATATGTTATGATTCAGGACTGGTGTTGTAAGCAAAGTGGTTGTACCCGTTATCTCATCGTATCGGTTTCCGAAGACAACAATAAACTGAGATTAATATCATATATGTTATGATTCAGGACTGGTGTTGTAAGCAAAGTGGTTGTACCCGTTATCTCATCGTATCGGTTTCCGAAGACAACAATAAACTGAGATTAATATCATATATGTTATGATTCAGGACTGGTGTTGTAAGCAAAGTGGTTGTACCCGTTATCTCATCGTATCGGTTTCTGAAGACAACAATAAACTGAGATTAATATCATATATGTTATGATTCAGGACTGGTATTGTAAGCAAAGTGGTTGTACCCGTTATCTCATCGTATCGGTTTCTGAAGACAACAATAAACTGAGATTAATATCATATATGTTATGATTCAGGACTGGTATTGTAAGCAAAGTGGTTGTACCCGTTATCTCATCGTATCGGTTTCCGAAGACAACAATAAACCTCGCAGCGAGGGAGATTTACGTGTAACTTGTTACTTTAATTATTTATTTCCTTATTCAGTCTTTTTCTTTGTAGGCTTTGATCTGATTTTGTTTAATTACAGAGACGAGTATCTGAAGAAACTTTATGAGGAGCATGAACCATACCCAATCAAAATGGTAAGATCTCTTTTTTCTAGACGGCTGTTAATAATTAGTATCGATTAATAAATTTCTTTGTAAATCAGTTTGTTAATTCGTGCTCTTCTTTTCATCAAAGACACCATATAATCTCATCAGGGATGGATGTGAAGAATGGCTATCCCTGACTGCTACTGTAAGTAATCTTGTTGAAAAATACAATTTACAAACATGCAATTAGTTTTCCATAAAGCTAATTAAGCAAGATGAGATTTTCAATTAATTTTCCTCGTATTTTATTCTTTCAGCAAAAAGCTCCATATATTGACCTGGTCTGACAAGAGAGAAAGGCACTAAAAGAGTGGAAGATTGCGAAATGAGTGGAAGAAGAAATGTCCATATTATTAATGGTGAGTGGATTAGTAACATAAATGAAACAATTGATCAAGATATATTCAAAGGCTTGATTACATATGGGAAACCCCTTAATATGAATGTTTTAGGCAAAGTTTTGTATGCGATGGTTTCACATTAAATTAGTTTAAGACCGAGATGATGGGAAATTTCTTCCTTTCTTGAGGGTGACTTTAGTTAAAAAAATATATTTCACTGAATTATTGATAAGTTTAAACATACTAGTAGATCATTAACAAACTTCTATTGTATATTTGTATCAACCCAATTCCTTAAGTGATACAGAGTACTGGTAAATGTGGCAACACTTCCACTTTCCACAACTCCACATTCTATATTAATCCACCATTCTATAATTGATTTCAAGTACATTCCAAAACAGAAGTGATTTATTAAATAGACAACTACAAGAATAAGTGGAGTAAAGGTATTGGAGTTATCTGTAAATTGCATACAATTTTAGTAACACAATGCCCAAACTTTGAAAAGCTTGAAAATGGAACATATGACTTACACATAAAAATTCCTGGTGAACTTCATATGCTTATATACTCTTCTACAACCGCGTAGTCTTTACATAAAAAATGGAACATATGACTTACACATAAAAACCCACAGCAATGCCAGGAATATCAATCAGCAGATTCAGTGCTTTGCATGTCTGAGCTGCAAGCATATCGAGTCAACAGAGCAAACGCGCACAACAAAGAATCACAGGAGCAAAATCGAGGTTCTGGAAAGTTTAAGCAGTTCCCTACAACAGTTTCTATGAATTGAATACACAGCTGTACATTAGAAACACATTTGTACAAAATCAACTGTTAGACCTTACTTAACACAGTTTCTATGACTCGATATGTGTAGCTCAGCAGGTTTAGTATTGACTAGATTCTTCCCCTTACAAGATGTTCCGTATGCAAGGATGATCCTAGAACAGTCGAAGCTTTATTGGAGGATTGCTCAAGCTGATGCCTTTGACTGTCTAGAATAAACGGTACATTTTGCTGTGACCAAGCACAGAATGTGCATTTGACAGATTGAACTGACTACATTCTCCCCATCTTCTGAAAATAGTTGGAGTAATGTAGAATGGCATACATCATTATCTCATCAGAAAACATAATTGCAGATGAGCACAGAATATGGAAAGCAAACAAGACAGACAAGGCAATTGAATCACACAGTCTCTTCAACTTTGTGTGGTAATAGTCTAGATAGCGCAAAGTGACAGTATGGTGTACATGGAAAAACCAGTGTAAAGTATAAGAATCTAAAGAGTTGTACAAGAAATTCTTGCATAAAGATTACAGAAGGTTTATGTTGTACTGTAAACAATATATAAAATTGCAATATCAATACATTAGGTAATGTATGTACATGAAAATAATAAGTATAAGCAATACTGAATGTGGGTTTTCTTAGAAAAAACAGAAGTGTAGTCTCTTTTTCATATTTCAATCTTTAAGACCATCCAACTAAAGTGAGAACAGTCTGAACAATGTTGCCACTCATCAAAGATTTTATCAGTTTAAGCTTCTTAGGCGTGTATGGTGGATATCTTACTGATGAATCTCCATCAAAACTTCTGTACATAACCGATTTCTTATGACTGAATGCCTCGAAGGAGAACTTTCCATGGTAGTAGCCCATTCCACTCTCGCCTACTCCTCCAAATGGTAAACCGGGAACTGTAAGCTGCACAATCAGAAACATAACAGTAAACAGAATTTTGTCAGGAAAAAAAAAAACTGAATTTTAAGTTCTCTTCGTCTGTAAAGATTGATAATAAGTTGCAGAAATGTGTAATTACATGTAAGATAGTGTCATTGATGAGCATTCCCCCTGCTGATATGTCCTTGACAAATGATTTTTTCAGCTCCTCGTTGTTGGTGAATAAGTATGCTGCTAAAGGCTTCGGTTTGGACTTGATCACTTGAAAACTGTCTTCAATTTTTTCAACCTAAAAGAAAATTGCAAAGTAACATTAAGATTTTGTTCTATCACCTTATTTCCACTTATTTCAGGAAATATAAGCCCAGTTAACTTCAGATAAGATAACTTCATGAAAAATAAGGGTTACCCAAGTACAATTTATAACTAAAGTAAGTTCAGATAAGTTCAGGAAAATTGAGTGAAAATCAGGTGAATAGAATGCACCTTAAATGACACAAATATTCAGCTAGAAAATGCAAAGTTGAAATGAAAAAGTAGGACGGAGTAGTAATAAATTTAGTTCATCATTCTGAAATCCGAGTTTAATGTATTCAGAACTGATCATACTCACAGTAACAATAGGCAGTAAAGGTCCAAAAATCTCCTCTGTCATCAGAAGAGAGTCTTTTGGAGCATCTAGCAAGATGGTTGGCGCTATTTTCCTACATTGTAAAAGGAAAAAAAAATATTGTTAGAAAATATTGTATAGTAAGCTGTTATCTAGAGTTCTAGACTACTTACAATTGTGTTGCATCTGTTTGACCACCTAAGACGATCTTATCAGAGACACCATCTTCCTTCATTGATTTCATTAACCGTTTAAAATGGTACAAGTTAACGACTCTTGACATGTCTTTTGAATCCAAGTGATCCTTTCCGAAAAATTCATCCAACTCTGACCTCAGAGCATCAATCTGCAGTTGTTCAGTAAAGTCAATATCCATGTATAAGACACAATTTATAAGACAGCAACTTTAGAAGATATCAGCAAAGAACAGTTGCTGCATTACTAGCTTTGGAGCGAAATCTTTGGTAGTAATAACATAATCCGCAGCAGTACAGGTCTGTCCATTATTGCAGGACCATTTTCCTGCTATGATTCTTCTTGCAGCAACCTTTTATTAATATGAAAAAACAAAACCAAATAAGTAAATACAAACATTAAGAATAAATAGTTAAGTTATAAATGTTAAGAAAGGATTTCTACTTGTAAATTAACATCAGAATCAACAACAACAGGGCATTTTCCTCCAAGCTCTAATATAACAGGTGTAAGGTGCTTTGCAGCCGCAGCCATGACTATTCTGCCAACTCTTCCACTACCTAAAACAACAAAGAAAGAAAGAAAGAAATTAAGGGTTTTTGATCTGAAAATGTGAAAAAGATGCTGAAAGTTTTTTATCAGAAACAAGGAAAAAGAACCTGTGTAAAATATTTTATCCCACTTTTGCTCGAGAAGGGCAGAAGTTTCATCAACAGCACCCTCAATGACTTTTATCGAGGTGTTGTCAACATATTCTTGTAATAAGTTTGCAAGTAATGAGGAAGTAGCTGGAGAAATTTCTGATGGTTTTAAGACTACTGCATTTCCTGCTGCTATTGCACCAATCACCGGATCAAGCGATAACACTGTCAAATTTCAATTCAGATGTAAGACTACTGACCTAAACATATATACAAGATAAAATGTCTAAGATAAAAAGTGATATTTTTGAACGAGTAACGACTTACAGAAAGGATAATTCCATGTTGAGATAACAAGCACAACACCTAAGGGTTCTGAGACTATCTCTGCTGATGAAGGGTATGTTGTTAACGAAGTTTTCACCTGTAATTAAGAAACATTTTATCAATTACTCACTCTTCTTCTTATTGAAACATGTTCCAACTTTCGTGTTTCTTTCATTTTTAGCTCACCTTTTCTGGCATCATCCACTGCTTGAGTTCCTGAAGTGCCAACTTGCAGGAAGATTTTGTCATGTTAATCTGCAATACAATCATACATCAGATGCAAATTTGTGCACACTGTTTACTGAAATGTGTCAAGAATCAAGCATATTGATAGTTTTTTATGCAAAGTTGACACAAATTTACATGTTTTTGATGCATTTGCTGGTTTCAAACAATGGTAAAACGTACAAAAGCTATAAAAATTAGACCTCAGCAACAAATGCTTCAAACTCGGGCTTGGAAAGATCTTTATGAACAGCTTCAACAATCTCCTTTTCCCTTTCATCAATCATTCTGGATATACCCTCCAATTGAGCTACTCTCCATTCATAAGCCTTGGTTTTTCCAGAATCGAACTGTTGTCTAAGGTCCTGAACTAGCATATTAGCTTTATCTGCATCAAAAGATGATTCCTTTTTCTCTTCTGCCATTACAGATAATCCTGCACTAGAACTTTAAAACAAGCAAACTTTTGTTACCAAAAAGAAAAAAAAGAGTTGAAGGGATGGTTTATAAGGTTAACAAATTCGACCGGTGGGTTTTTAACTCATACCCACCAACTGAAGACTTTCTTTAATCCAAAATTATGATGCCTCTGATACCATGTTAAAGGTTTCTTAAACATACTAGAATTCTAGATATACCATAACTCTGACAACATCCAGCATACTAAAAAAACCCGACACAATAGTCCACACACAAACACTTTCTAAATTAACACTCGAATTTCCCCTATATATTCGGTCACTAAAACAACATATCCACCCCTACACGTGCTAAAAATCTTCATAAATATGCCCTCGTGTGTAGACTCTAGACGACTAGACGTGTCAATCATGTCCCACGGAATTACGGGTAGGATCACGAGTTCCACACACAAACACTTTATAAATTAACACTCGAATTTCCCCTATATATCCGGTCACTAAAACAACATATTCACCCCTACACGTGCCAAAAACCTTCGTAAATATGCCCTCGTGCGTAGACTCTAGACGTGTCCCGTTGGAATTACGGGTAGGATCACAAGTTCCAAAAGTAATCAAAAAACAGTTTTTAACGTGTTACAATATCAAAACATCATTGACAGTATATGATTTTATACACTTTCTCAATCCAAAATTAAGTCAACACCTATCAATTAAAAGATCGATTTTTCTTAAGTTTGTTGAACAAAATTCACCCACCATGCAAGAAAATTACCAGTAGATACGAGTAGAAATTGCTGGATGAAGTAGAGTTTTAAGCTTTGATGAATTATTCTTCAGTAAACAACAATTGAAGGTCGTCTTGCTTACTCCTGCTGCTCGAAAGTTACTGTTACAAATAAAGGGAGGATATTGTAATTTATATATAATTGAATTTGTAACAAATAGTCACGTTAATAGTGCAATCTAAGGTGCAACTCATTATGTGATAACTAAATCCGGACATAAGGAGAGTGTTTTCTTTCGATTCACTGGGTTCATGTAATTACTGTGCAAATAACTAAATTAAGGAAGGATAATATAATTAATTATAAAAATTGAACCGTGTAACTAATTATCATGTTAATAGTGTATTCTAAGGTACTAACCCGTTACATGTTATCTTTATCTAGACGTAACAAGTGTATACTCTCAATTCCCTCACCCGGACAAACCAATATTTTATCTATATATAAAGGCAAGGGCAAAAGAAAATGTTAGGAGACCCTTCTCACGAGAGGAACTCCTACAGAAATAAGAATACGTGAAATTAAGTGACTTACTTTTGCTATATATTCAGTATTCGCCTCATAACGACAAAAATACCTACATACATCTAGCAAGTGACATAACAATGCGATGTACCCCACTAGGGGCACTACAGAGTAGGGATTCCAAATTCTCCGACCCCTTTAAAGTGTCTTGCCTGCTAATCAGGGATTAATTAAGTAAACAACGCGATAAACGTATTAAGCAAGAAATACTAAAAACAAGTTAGAAAAAAAGAGGAGATATAGAAAGGAAATATAGTACCTGGGATTGAGAAGAAGTTTAATGGAGAAAGCAGTGAAAGTCATATAGGAAGTGTTTGAGTTAAGTCTCATGTGAATGCTAACAACTGTAACGAGAAAAAATGGAGGGTTGTGGTGGCAATGGTTGAACGACTTGTTAAAAGATAATTTATTTCTGGTTGCTATTGGTTGGGAAATTTCACAAAGTCTTACGGGAGTAAATGTCTTTTTCTTGTTTAAAAAAGATAATAAAAATTCTAACTGCCTTTTTGGACCATTTCATCCAAACAAGAGGGACTTCTTTTTTTTTACGAAAAAGAATAATATTATAATAATCGGAATTAAATTAAAATCTGATCGTTACATCATATGATATGTTGATAAATCTATATTTATAACATAGTGATTTTCTTTATTTGTCGTAGACAACACAATATCATTAACTAGATTAGCTCTCGTGCATGCACGGATATTCTAAAAGTATTGACTAATTTTTTATAATATATTTGACTGAAATATTACTCTTCTTAAAGTTTCTGCAATTAATAAATATGCACATACTCATTTATAATAATCTAATACAAACTTTTTAACTAAATTATTACCAAAAATCAGTTTTAACAAATCATTATTATGGTGTCATATATTATTTCCATAATCTATTAGCAAAGATGCTTTTTTCCATACATAAACGGTAAATAAAAATGATAGAAAATAAAATAATAAAATGAAATAGATACTTCTAAAGGAATTTTTTTGGCGGAAAAAATTTGCATCAGGAAATGACACGTGT
Source organism: Spinacia oleracea (assembly GCF_020520425.1). NCBI lineage: Eukaryota > Viridiplantae > Streptophyta > Magnoliopsida > Caryophyllales > Amaranthaceae > Spinacia > Spinacia oleracea. The sequence goes on from NC_079490.1 coordinate 10,520,917, forward strand.
CATTCCTGATGTCTGTTTTAGTATGATGTAATAGATGTATAGAAAGATTAGATTAGATCTCGTGCCCGTATGGATATTAAAAATAAAATTTTCATTTTTTTGTTAAATATTTGAGTAACAAAATAATAGTTCAAGAGTAAAGTAGTACGGGTACAAACGATATAGCTTGCAGATTTTCAAAAGATTGATAAAGTTAGGATATAAAAAAAATATATCATTTTTTTTTTGTTAAATATTTGAGTAACAAACGAATAGTTCAAGAATAAAGTAGTATGGAGTACAAACGGTATAGCTTGCAGATTGATAAAGATTGATAAAGTTAGGATATATTTTATAATAATATACTAGATTTTAGCCAGTGCAATGCACGAATTCTATTAAATTGCTAAGTTAAAATAAAACTCCTACATATACCAACTGCTATATTTTTTTATATTGTATTAGATTAGTTTTTTATTTTGGATTAAATTCTATTTTAGATTTATTTTTTTAATTATTAGAGTGTTTGTTTTGGATGAAGTTGTATATGTGTAATATTAGTAATTAATTAATAAAAATACCTACGTGACACTTAATTATTTATCTACGTGGCACTTGACTTTTTTAATTCAAAAATAATTTCAAAATCTTATTTTTCATTGGCCGAAACCATTAGATTTTCTATGTGGCGCTCTAATATTGTATTAGTGTTTGATTTTGGGTTGAATCTTATTTTAAATTAATGTTTGATTTTGGATGAATTTTATTTTAGATTTTTTTTTATTTATTAGAGTGTTTGATTTTGGATGGAGTTTTATATATTAGTAATTAATTAATTAAAATAGCTACGTGATACCTAATTATCTACGTGGCACTCGATTTTTTTTAATTCAAAAATAAATTAGAAATCTTATTTTTCATTGGCCGATACAATTAGATTTCCTACGTGGGACTTTAATATTTCATCAAATATGCCTCCTATATATATATATATATATATTAGATTTTACAAATATTATTTTTGAGAAATAAAATTAATTACAGTTGAAAATCATATTGAAGATTAAATAAATAAGAAATGATTTCCTTCAAAATAATAAGGAATGATAAAATTTTAGTCAAAATACGAAATATTTTCCATAAAAGTTATTTGAAATAAATAAATGAATACTTTCTTCGTCCCTTACTATTCGTCCCGCATTCCTTATAAAGTCGCCCCTTAATCCTCGCACTGTTTCTATAAATGTCATATTTTTGCTAATATTATATCATTTCTCTTACTCCTACTTCCTAAATAAAACATTAAAAAAAATACCCACCACACCTCACGATAACTAGATTTCGGGCTCGAGCGATGTCCCGAGTGGCCAAGTCATCAATTGGATAATTGTAACCATGTCTTTCTACAAAAAGTTACAAATAATCATAATTAACTCCTATTTTTATTAATATACTTTCTTTCTTTATTATCACGTTTATTATATTTCTTTTGCAATAATTATTAGAGTGTAATAGCCAAGTGGATAAGTCATGCTTAATGACGGTTTACAATACTTTCATAAGAATAAGGCTTTGTTTGTAGTTCTGTACTTAATTTGACTTATTTAAGACAAAATAAGTTCAGATCAGTTAAGTTAAAAAAAAACTCATAGTATAAGTTAAAAAAGAAAAAAAAAAGTTTTTTCCAGATATTTTACACAAAAATAAGTTCTTTTCAGACAAAGTAAGTTTCATATAAAATAAGTTCAGATAAGTTCAGTTAAGTTTAAATAAATTCAGATAATATAAATGTGTGTTCTATTCACTTGATTTTCACTTATGTAATTTCACGAATTTTTCTTATCTGAAATTATCTGAACTTAATTGAACTTATTAGAATTTAACAAAACTTATTTTAGTTATAAATTGTATTTGGTCAACCTTTATTTTTCCTAAACTTATTTGAATTTATCTATTTTTCTTAAAGTAAGTGAAAATAAAGTAAACAGGACATGGCCTAAGTTCAGAAAAAATAAGTCGAATAGAATTGAACGGAGCCTTAATTATTAATTTTATATTAAGGGGGAAAATAGATTACAAAATGATTGTTATAACATAAAATGGTAAGGAATCATAATAAATAGGAAATTATGAATTAAATTATGAAAACACACCGCATGTGATTTCTTTCTAATGAAAATTATAAACGAATACCATATTTATAAATATTTCCTTACTTACCTCTACCTTCACTATATTTATAATGTATTGACAAACATCATATTAATTTCTTCATAACTTTCGATTACTAAAAACAATAATGTATTCAAGTTCTAGCTCCAAAAACTCATCGATACGACCTTCAAATAAATCGAAGGAACAACATCAAAAGAAAAAGAGTGGAGAATGGACAAAAGAGGAAAACAAGATATTTGAGAATTTGCTAGCAGAATTTAATGTCAATCGTAATGATTTATTTGAAAAGATTGCTACAAGGCTTCCGGGGAAGACCATTGAGCAAATCAAAGAGCACTATGAAGCATTGGTTAATGACATTGAGAATATAGAGTCTGGAGAATTTGATCATTTGATTATATAATAATGTAGGTTATAATTTATAATAATTAAGATGTTTTTTGCTTTGTTAAATTGTTGCTATCGGATTAGTTTATGTGAGACATGTTCGTAATAAGCAAACACAAATTCTTATTCACAAGTTAATTCAAAATGCTTAAAAGTTACGGAGTATCTTTATATAGGTAAAAGTTATCTATTTTCTAGTGATAAAAAATTTTCATTTTACCAATGATGTCTTGGCCTAGTGGTTAAGACTGAGGGCCTGTGTACAATAGGTCTCAGGTTCAAATCCCTCGCCCCCATTTGTAATTTATATTGCCCTTGTGGCTCATTTGCACCAAAAAAAAAAAAACTTTCATTTTAATAAAAATTATTTATTTCAAATTCACTAATAATGTACTCGATCCGCATAAAATTAATCATTTAATCCTTTCAAATGTTTATCTATCAATTTTTTTTTAAAAAAAAAAATATAAAAGTTAATCAAACCTATTAAAAATTACAAAAAAAAACTAAGTAAAAGTTATAAAAAAAATATGTGGAGCGCTAAAAGCCGCCCCACATTACTCAAAACCGCCCCACTATTTTACTTTAATATCCTTACAAATTAATTACCCCATCTATTTTGAAGAGATAAAGTATCTTCATCCAAACCACCACCATACACCCATAAAAAAAAAATTATTTAAACCAAGCAATTTTATTTGTCAATAAGTACATTAATCAATAAATTAAAAAAATACTAATTTAATTTTGATTCCACAAACTTATGCATTTTAAGTTTACACCATGGTAGAGACTTATGCATTTTAAGCTCTCACCATGGCATAGACTTATGCATTTTAAGCTCCTGCCATGGTACGAGCTTAAAATTCATAAGTCGTACCATGGTACAAGCTTAAGATGCATAAGTCTCTTAATCTTTTCTCCGAAACAAATTACATCAAATTCAACAACAAATCAAAACATTAAATAGTATAGACTTATGAGTTTTGAGCTCCGACCATGGTATACACTTATGAAGTTTAAGCTCCTTCCATGGTACGAGCTTAAACTACATAAGTCTATACCATGGTCGGAGCTCAAAACTCATAAGTCTGTACCATGGTACAGGCTTAAACTTCATAAGTCTGTACCATGGTACAAACTAGAAATGCATAAGTTTCTGAATATTTTTTTCCGAAAAAAAATCCTCTTGTGAATTTGATGTTTCACCGGTAGTCTCGGCCATGTAAAAATTATTTCACATTATGTTTAGGGTGGGCGGTAAAAAGGGAAAAGGTAAAGGATAATGGTAAATGCTAAAATGAGGGGGTAAATAAAGGGGGTATATGGGTAAAATATTAGGGCGGTTTTGAGTAATATGGGGCGGTAAATTTATTGTAAACTTGTACGCGCAAAAACACTTGTAAGCTTTTTGCATTGTTCTTTTTTTTCCGCGAAAGAGCCACAAGTGCGGGGATGAGAATCGATCCCAGAATCACCTGAAACCGGGATGATAACTCTAATCAACTGAGTTATCCTCGGATCAACCGAGCTTTTTGCATTGTTTATTTACTGAAGTCAAAAAAAAAATGGTTATCATCTTTATTTATGGAAAATTCTCTTTAGTGAACCTATTTTTTTAATTAAAAGTGTGGTAGCCAAATTATGATGGAAATCTAATAATAACAAACCATTTTCAAAAAAAAAAAATTATACAAAATGACTAACGAGCAGTTTGATGGAGCTTCTGATTTTACATTCTATTCACTTGGTAGACAATGAGGAATTCTTTGATTTATGCTCTCTAATTAGATTAAACGTACGACATTTTTGATCCAAAATATATCTTGTGTCAGAATACACCTATCCGTCAAGCTTTTTTTCTCATTAGAAAAATGACGAGTAAATGAGAAAAAAAAAAAAAAAAAAAATAGCTTCATATGTACTTCGGGAAATGCATGAGCTGATGGCCGAGGCTCCCCAATTCACTCTTTCCTACTCTTTATCCTTTCTATTTTATTTTTCATTTCCCGCATTGTTAAGCTAGCCCAAAACTTTCACCAATTTTTAAATGGACTTGGTCTACACTAAATTTATTGTGAAGTACTATGTCTTAAAATAAAGTCAACAACTTATTCCCAATTTATTTTGGCATTTTATTAAGATTATTATGATAAAAATGTCAAATTAGTATCGTTGATACATGTTATGCTTGAATAATGTGATTTTAAGTCACAAATCGCTTTTAAAAATATAGGGTTACTATGCTTCAAAAAATGGTTACTATATCTTCAGTGTTTAGTTTATTATAGTTACTATATGAACAATAAAGGTCACTATGAGTGTCAAAAGGGTGCTAGAGAAAACTATTAATTTTGGGTCCACACTAATATTATTGTGGACCAGGTCCACACAAAAATAATCCAAAAACTTTATCTCTTTATACTCTTTGTATTTCCCACTATGTTTTATCTCTCTCTATTTTCTATAGTACTTGGTATTAAATAATTTCTGATGTTTACTACTCTGTATGCCGTAAGACTTGCAATTTAAGACTAAGAATAGGGAGAGAGTTGCAAGATGATAGAATATGTGAATATCTAGTTTGTATAGCAATGTGTGGAGTGGGGAAAAAAATTCAAGAACATTGGTAATTTTTTTTAATTATTAATAATGTTAATTTATTGAAAATCAGCCAAAAGATAGAAGTGTTGTTAATTTATTAATAATTTTAACTTATTGAAAAAATTCCATATCTACTTCTACTTGTCAATTTTCATTCCTATCGACAAAAGAGATTAAAAAAAGAAAAATAAAATGATGTACAATCCATTTCCACATGTCAACAGACTCAACAGTCAACACACCCCTTGTTCAGTTTTTGGACACTTTGAAACTCAAAGGACGAGTGAGAAAGCATTTGGGCTGGTTTGTTACACATCCTCTTACATTGGCCATTGGGTCATTCTTCACTATTGAGTTCTGTTAAACTAGTTTTTTTTTTTTTAAAAAAAAAAAAAAAAAAAAAAAAAAAAAAAAAACTCATGCAACTCACAAAGCTCTCTTAAATTGATATATGTCTTGTTGGTAAGGAGAAAAAGAATTAAAAACAAAAAAAATTGAAACAAACGAAAAATGATGGGTTTGGACTTTGGAGTTAGACATAAATTCAATTGAAATTGAGAATTTGAGATATGAATTAAACTAATGAAAGTAAGAGCACGTTTGGATTGGGTGTAATGGATTATGGAAGTAATAAAAGTCAAACCACCAAAATAAAAGGACAATGAAGTTGAATTGAGGTGGTTGCAAGGGGGTGGTGTGGTGGTATTGTGATGAGAAGTTGTGGTAGCGGTGGTGTTGTGAGGAGAAGGGAGGAAGGGGGGAAGTAATTACCCCCTAAATGAGGGTAATAATCACCCTAGTGGGATGGTGGGTAGCTATTCCCCCCATGATGAGGGTATTTGTCCCCCCTTTCCTTTTATTTTCTTCTTGCCAACACTACTAGAAAAATCGGATACAGAGGCAAGTCATAATTGCCTCTAAAAATAGGGATTTAGCCTCTAATGGGTTTTTGAAGCAAAAAAGTGGATGCCTCTAATAATTCCGTCGCTAATTAGTGTTTGCCTCTAAAAGCCCCTTTTTGAGGCAACACAATGTGTTGCCTCTAAAAGCTCATACATTTAGAGGCAACCATATATCCTTGCCTCGAAATGTAATTAGAGGCAACCCCATATTGTTGCCTCAAAATATAATTAGAGGCATCCATTTATACTTGCTTCAAAATATAATTAGTGGCAACCATATATCTTTGCCTCAAAATATAATTAGAGGCAACCACATATTATTGCCTCGAAATATAATTAGAGGCATCCGTATATTCTTGTCCCAAAATATAATTAGAGGCTAACCTATAATCTTGTATCAAAATATATTTAGAGGCAATATTAAAAGTTGATTCTAAAGACACTATACATTTAGGGGCATCCATATAATTTTGCCTCAAAATATAATTAGAGGCAAAATAAAAAATCGGGGGCAACCATATGGTTTTTCCTCGAAATATAATTAGAGGCAATATAAAAGGTTGTTTCTAAAACGACGTATATTTAGAGGCAACCATTTAATTATGACTATATATGATTAGAGACAGTATCTTATTTTAAAAATAATGATACTTGAATAATTTGATATCATCATAAAAAGTGTTTAAAGGCCCCGAAAATTGCTAGCGTATTTACATTTGTAGCCACGACCACCTATAAGAAATAACCATGATAAGATAACAAAAGTAAAACACCAAATTTCATAGGAATTGAAAATTTATCAACTACAAGTAATATTATTAACCAAATGAGAACAATTGTTATTCAATCTTAGCCAAAAAACACTTTAGGGCTTGCAACAACCCGCAAGCCCAAAACTAACAAAAATCGCACAAATATGCTTTCGTGTAATATACCAATCGCAAAAATCGCAGAAACAAAATTTTCACAAGCAGAACAATAGTATGACAACAACAAGACAACAGCTGGACATCAGGACAGGACATCAGTGTAGCAGCGAGACAGCAGCAGTGTAGCAGCGAGACAACAACAGTTTAGCAGCGAGACAGCACATTATCAGTGTGTAACACAATATAGCAGCAACTCTTATCCTGAAGGTCATATAAAGAGCACTATTTAGACAAGCGATTTCAACAAATAGGGTGAGAAGCAATACAGAAGCAATACAGCAGGACAACAGATTTTTTTTTTTTCAAATGATGTCGCCTAAACTGAGCAACATAGATCTCTTGCCCGTGCACCAGAAACTTTTTCAGACATAATGGAAGCATGTACAGTGGCCAGCCAACCAACCAGAATTAGCATAATCTATCCCATCATATGAGATATTATTGCAGAAATATGACTCCAGATTCAAGATTTAAAACCATAATTAGAGTACTCAGAATGGATGTACCTCCTGACATTGTAAATATAAAAGGATCCACGATACATTTCCTCACTCTAAGCCCGAAGACAACAAGAAGCAGAAATGATAAAGTTCAAAGCATAAAAAACTTACAAACCAAAAAATCAGAGTACCAATTATTAAAGCAAGTCTATGCAATCAAACAAAACTAGCTTACTTAAATGCTGCTATGGAGGTGGAGGATTCAATCTCAACGAATATGAGATATGCAACAATACACTTGGGCGACATGGAAAAGTCCAAAAATTGATCAATTAGTCTACAACTTATTCAAATGGAAATTTAATTCAAACTATGCACCAAAGTTAATCAAAACACAATAAAAATCTTCATGCTATTAAAGTAAAGAATAACTTACCTCCATGGAAATGACTGTTAGCGGTGGGATATTGTGCTACCATTACCAAATAATAAAGAATAACTTACCTCCATGGAAATGACTGTTGTTTTTATCATCCTTTAACGCCTTTTTTCGTTGAAGTTCTAGCAAACATGAATTATAAATTCGTCAATTCCTAATAAATGTGTAATTTGATCATATATAAAATAACATGAAAACTCTAATGACTTAATGAGCATACAAAATGAACCTTCTCGTAAAGCTGTAAGGGTTGCTTCAATAGTTCCGACTTATTTTGTTCCATGTTTTGCTTATTTTTCCTTGTTCGATCTTGGTTTTAATAACTTAGGAACTGACATCGATGGAATAAATTTACTCATTACTTTTAACTTGAACAAGTTTTAACAATAAAAAGTAAGTACGCAATGGATAATATACACAAAAGCTACCATTCAAGAATCGCATTGAGTGTTGGTAACATGAGAATACTCATTCAAGATAGTCTCAAGTAGGCTCTTTTATCTTTCAGAAAGATGTGAAATCATAATATAAACACCAGAAGGTTTTAATAACTTAGGAACCGACATAGATGGAATAAATTTACTCATTACTTCTAACCTGAACAAGTTTAACAATAAAAAGTAAGTAGGCAATGGATAATATACACAAAAGCTACCATTCAAGAATCGCATTGAGTGTTGGTAAGCTTTTAAGATAAAACAAGCACACTGCAATTGTAAGCTTACAAGATTGCAGTGGTTAGCAGCTGTCGGTAATCTGTAGTCAGAAGCGAGGAGGCGCAAATGCAACTTTTCGCTCAGTGAAGGGGTTGAGGAGGGGGAAATTATTTCAAGCTCCAGTCACAACTCAAGTGAGAAGCTTAGCTTCACATGATGGTCCTAAAACATACTTGTATACAACAAATGATGAAAATGCATAAGATGATGAGGAAATCATCGTCAACCACAATAAAAAAAATAGTGCAGACATGCATCTCCAACTGTGCACAAAATGTGATGCAGGAAAGCAGACAGACCCGATCATCCAGGAAAACAAAACAATTAGACAAATAAACAAGAGTAGCTTTGAGAAAATAAAATGAAAACTTAAACAGAAGTTCAATCGTGCTGCACTGTAAACGTTTTTAAGTTACCGGAATCAAAACCCATGTTCTATCATGTTATTCCCTAGGTAATTAATCATCATATCTGCTTCAATAACTTGAGACAAAATCTCATAAACTTAACTCTAAAAGACACGCCCCTCCACCCAACTCTTCACCAGATGGTTAAACAAGGAATGCTGCAAATAAACGTTTTTGATAGACCCCAACACAAGTGAAAATCAAGAAAGAAACCTTTTACACTAGGAGATCCAACAACAATAGCGCAACAAACTATATATCCAAAATCCTATGATTCCATTATATGTTTCAGGTTAAACAAAGCACAATTTTCTTTTTATTACAACTATTCCCATCACTACATGTTGTAACGTTTTAACGTACATCTGATACCGCATAGTAAATAACAATACATGTTTAAGATACAAGGGAAGGGATATGCTAGTCCTTATGGATCAGAATACCAACACAGCTACAAACTAAATATAAAAGTGCACTTCAAACTAATCTGATTCTCCAACAAAGCAAGCCAACTCAATCAATTACCTAAGCACTATCAATTGCTGAAACACAGAAGTGCAGTCAGTTGCTAACAAGAAAGGCCTGAAACTAATCTAAATCATGTATGAAGGGAATCAAATTTTATACGATTATCTCCAATTCTCCATATTTCATACTCTTCTTTTCTTTAATTGTTAAATTAGTGCACTTAATTATTAGTTTGTTTATCAAATAAAGTAATGTACTTTAATCTTTTATTATTAGATATGATTATAACTTTTGAGAGCTCGTTTAACAAAGCTCGTTAAAATGCCCAGCAGCCAAAGCCAAAGAGAAGCAAAGGACAACTAGTTGGAATTGTGAAAGTCTAGCAAAAACACAATTCAATCACTCTAGCTGGTGTTTTAACCATCAAGGGTATCCTCCCAGTCTGCTCAAATTAACAATCTGCTCAGTTCAAATTCATTCTTTCCCAGTTCCCACAATTCAAAAGGTCAAGAAACTAGGAAAGAATGCAGGAACCAACAGCAGTCTTGAACACCAGTCCAACCCACCATCAAAACTACAACAACGCTTAAGTCCCTGCAGACCTTTCCCAAAATACTTTCTGACAAACAAAAAGCCAACACCCTCTCGTTAGCCATATTTCAACACCCCAACACTGTCCCTTTGATCATTGACAACCCTCATTTAAGCTTTTGGATCAACAACGCAAAGCTTTCATCACAATCAATAAGTTTCATAGCATATAGACGATAATGAATCAAAAAATTACCCCGCATTCAATTACAAATTCAAAAAAGAAAAATTCAATTGCAAAGACAGCAACACACGTTTGACAAATTAACACAACGTACAAAAAATTATTGGAAGATTACTGCACTTACCTGAATTCTTGCACACGAGTTCAATTCATCCGCACCTCGGTTCCGAAGTCCACGAAGGAATCGAGATGGAAGTCCGTAAATTGTCAGCAATTATTCGCCAGAATCGATTGATTAGATTTTGTAAATTAGGTTATTTTCTAAAATTCAACAAATCAATTAACAAGATTAAAGAGATTACCTAATAGAGTGGTGGGTTGTCGAAGACGAAAATTTGAGACCACCATCGTCGGCGGTACTGGGAACGAGAACGAGAGAGGGAAAGCGAAGCAACACCAACAACAATAGCGCAACAACAACAAGAACCGCATCAGCGACGACCAGCCAGAAAGGGAGGGGAGGAAGCAGCCATTCCGGCGCAGTGACACGGAGGAGATCGAAAATTGAATTGGAGGGGCAGAAGATAGAGGAGGTGAATCGGGCAGAAGGTAGGTCTCCAAACTGATATTTCTGAAAAATGGTTTTGAAAGGGTGATGTAAATTATATAAAGTCGAGTCAATTATCTTAGAGAATGTTTATTTATTTAAATAAAATATACCTACATGAATGAATATATTTTATAATTTGATTTTTTAATTTAAATTCTTAGCTAATCCTTAAATTTAAATAAATAATTTTCGAGTAACAAAATCCAAAATTATTAAATGAGATTTTCAAAAAATTTATCTAATGTAATAATAAAATATTTAAATTCACTCATTAAGTTTTGATCATCGATAATAGAATATCTAAATTCACTTAAGAGTTAATAATAAAATATTCAAATTCCCTTACTTATTTTTAAAACTTCAAAACCATAATCTCAAATTCGTTTAGAAAGAAATTTTAAGAGAAACATTAAGACAATATTTAAATTTAATTATCAAGTTAAAAGTTTTTCAAATTGTGGGATATTACGCTATACCACCCTTAGATTAAGTTTCATCCCCAAAACTTAAAAATGTAAAACTTTAAGTCATTAATATAAAAATAGTTACTAGTTACTTTTAGTTATAAACAATTGAAATAAGTAGAACTTATAAATGTAAGTATAAAAAGAGTTCATTTAAGCTAAAAAATTTGCAAGTTATACAACTATTATGTATGCAGCACGAGCTAGCAAGCTTTACTTAAAAAATTTATGGATGATAGCTCTTAAATAGGTAGCATAACTTGTGGCACGGGTGAAGGTTTGTAGTAATGCGTTCAATAATAAATTCAAACAAAGTTAAAGTAAGGTTCTACCATGAGTCAATGAGTTCCAAATAAATTTCAAACAGGTCAACAAGGTTACTCTAACTCTATGGTTTACTATCTTGCAAGCATGTATGAATATGTCCAATTACTTCAATTCAGATCAATCAAATATTCAAGTTTAATCGATTTCAATAAGTTCAGTTAAGTTCAGTTAAGTTCAGGGTTGAGGTTTTAGGGTTTAGGGTTTTGGCATAATTTGTTTTTCATGTCTTTTATTTACAATAATAACAAGCCCATATTCAAGAGTGTAAACAAAAATTACGTATTGTTTTTTATTAATGTTTAAGTGATAAATTTCTCTATGTTATACAATAAGCAAGTTTCAATCAGGTCAATCGGGTCCAATAAGATAAGTTATAGTTAGAAAAAGTTCAAATGTTATAATTTGAACATAGCACATGCACCTTTTGGTATATTTCAAATTAGACCAATTGTTTTAACAAAGTAAAACATAGCCACCTGAGAATATCATTACTAGAATTTCAATTTTTAATGACAAAACTATAACGACGAACTAGAAATGTTTTCGTATATAACTTTAATGTACCAATTACAGCGACAAACTTATCCGTTAGTCGTAATTACCTAAATGTTGCTCTATAGCCTCTATTATTAATCTGGCCTGGATAAAGATTTCAATCTTGAACTAACCATACATTTTTTTTTTTCTCTTTTCATTCTATTTATTCCATTTAGCCTAATTTAATTTATCATCTTACCAATCATGGTTGGACATACTTCCTCCATATATATATAAATAGAATTCTCATTTTGATGGGCCAATTCTTTTTTACGCGCTGCTTTCGACAATGATTTTTCCAAACAAGATGCAACATAGGCTATGAGGTTCGATTTCACTTCTACCAATGTCTTAAGAGAAAGTCAATGTATAGACTGACTCTTTTCATGTCATTAATTTGTTCTACCTTGGCGAACCATGTCAAACCAAGACCGATCAATATCCGAACGGAACAAACAATAGTTGTTGTTACTAAATTCAACCGTCATTATTAAACCTGTCAAACAAGTCGGTCGGGTCGGGTTGTAAAAAAATATTTTCGGGTTCTGGTTCAATTGGGTCGGTCACTTTCGGGTTCAGGTTTACAAATGCTTGTTCAATTCCCAAAACTTCCGGGTTCGGGTTGACCCAACGAGTTGAGAGATTTTGAAACGCGCATTATATTTTCATTAATTTAGGTGATTAATATACAAAATATGGGCACGAGTTAACAAATTTTCCTACACAAGTTTATAGTTTGTCAAATTCAACCATAAAATGGCGTATAATTCAAATTAAAATCATATTGCACACAACAATAGTAAAAACAAAGTGTTTATTATGTTTAAATTTTTCTCAACATCTAATTTATTACTATAACTACAATGATTTTCAATTGGTCGGGTCCAAAACGAATTCGGTTGGGTTTTGACCTATTACTTTTAGGGTTGCTCGAGTTCGGATAAAATCGGATTACTGGTCACAAAAACTTGTTCATGATCCAGTATTTTTGGGTCGGGTTCGGGTCGATTTTTGAATCTGATCGATTTTTAATAGTTTTTTTTTCTTTTCTTTGAATGATAAGTAGAATTTTTTTTTTTTTTTTTGAAAAGATAAGAAGAACCCGAGTGCAAAGAAAATCGGGTGCCCAAGTCATTATACATTCCAAAAAAAAAAGGTTAAAATTAAAATAAAATAAATTTGTCGTTATTATTGCTTCAAGAGACGCGGGATCAGAGCGCGGGCATAAAATTCCCAAAAGAATTGAAAGGAAACCGCTTCAGCTATTCGGCGCTCATCCTCTACTCCTTCCTAAACCCTTAATCCAAAATTTTCCCCCAAAATTTCACCAAAGTGGGAGTTAAATAGCTATTGAGCGCCAGAAATTTCAGGTCACCGCGTCTCTCCCTCAATTCCTACTCTCTTGTGAACTGCCCTGCCCTATTGAAGAAGATCAATCGGTGATTTGATTAGCGGCAAGTCTCTGATGAGGTATTTCTTCTTTTATCATTGAATTATTTATCTAATTTTCCGCTTTTCTCAAGTTCGTTTCGGACCATGAATTTCTAGGGTTTAAATACGCTGATTATAGTTTGATTAGTCTTCTGTGTTTGAATTTGATTCTTATTTGTGAGGAAATACGTTTTCTGCTTCATTGTCATGATTTCTGGTTTTAATTTTGTGTATGTATAAATTATAATGAGTTTTTATATATACTGGGTTGTTATCGAGGCCTCGAGCAGGTGAGTCGATTTCAAACTTCTGAAGTTTGATTTTTGTTATTGATTGAATAAGATCTACTGTATTATTGCTCTTTGAACAAATTGAAGTTGTTGATTTTTTTTTTCTGAAAATGCAAAGGTTCATGTTTCAATTGTTTCTAGTTTTTGTTAATTTTGAAGGTTTAGTTAGAATCTGAAGCAATTTATTGATCTGACCGACTTGAATTTCAAACTTTAGGTTTTTGCTTGAATTTAGATTTAGAATGCTGTCAGAAATACAGCAAAGTTCACCAATTGTGAAGGTTCTACTGGTATCTATTGCAATTAACAGAACTACTCGACTTTGAATTTCAGTTATTTAGGGTTTTGTTTATCATTTATTCATGAATTACAACTGTGTTGGAAATGACGATTAAATCCGTTATAAGTTTACTACAGTTGAAGGTTCAACTAGGTTTTGAAGCTATTTACTGATTTATTCAATTGGAATTTCAAACTATATGATCAGAGTTGACCATAGTTGATTTCTGGTATTTGTTGTATTTGTTTAGCTTGTGTATATCATTATCTCATCTGAAAAATTATGGCAGGTGAATTCATTTAGACTAGCCTTATGTTTCAGCTCAAGGAATTCCTCCTAGTAGTCTGTCACCAAATGTGAGCCAGGGAGCTGCTGGTTTTGCTGGAAATTCTGTTTCATCTGCGGCTGCTGCTACTAGATGCTCATGGGAGTCATGCAGGTGTCACTGTGTCAGGTATTGTTCCCAGCTCATTGTTGCCTATTGATGTTTCTGTTGTGCTACGGGGGCCTTATTAGAAGCTGCAGTAGTGTGGTGTTGGTTAAGGTATTAAGGAAGTATTATCTAACTTGTTAAATTTTATAAAGCTCTCTGCCTATTTAGGCTTATTTGAGTATGACTTTCTATTCTTTTCATTCAGAAATCTGAATTATAAAAGGTGTACTCTTATCCTTTAAACTAGAAAGATGTTACAATAAGGTATACATTTGTCCCTTTTACGTTACACTTTCATGTTTATAGTGGTCAGGTACTCAGGTTTGTAAGTATGTAAAGGACCAAAGGTCCAAGTCTCACTATAAACTTAATGTGTTGATGTGTCCTGTGTTAAAATTAGATTAAAACAGATGCACTTGTTGCGCGTTTAGCTTTGAACTCAAGCATTTTTGAGGTAGCAGTCTTATTAAGAATTGTTTGTGGCTGTTGAAATTGCATTCAGTTGATCTAAAAGAGTAAATTCTCAATTGTACGTAGCATGTTTCGTTTGAATTGAAATCAAGTTTCTATACTCCTACGAGGTTTTCAACCAATTCATGGTATGATCTCTCTGCAATTGTATGGTTCTGTCTTCATCAAAAGCCTTTGATAGTGCATCTTTCAAGGACTTTCTGCTCGACTGTACCTCGTGCAACTTGTTCTCCCAAATGTCAGCAGCCTCTTTCAACTTCTTTAATCCATTCTCCAGTTAGTTCTAACTACCTGGGCAGCATTGTTCTCATCAGTTAGCACAGGAATTTTGGTTCGCACTCACTGAAGTACCCAGCAAGCCATCTTAACTTTTCATCAGGCTCTTCAAAACTTGAATCTGCAGGTAAAGAGATGTTTCTAACTGATTCTGTCTTCCCATTCAACAACTTGTTGTTTACTGAGAGTAAAAATCTAATGCACATGGATGTATGTGCACTCTGTTCTTTGGTCAGGTCCAGCATTAAACATATGAAAATTTTCTGGTTCTTATTTTGTGTGTGACATGGATTAGTTTTTCAACAGGATGTCTCATGTGGCATAACTGCTGATATATCTGCTGGCATGAATAGGCCGACATGAAACGACCGCGGAACATTTTCTCTTTCGTCCTCAGACGTTAGATGTACAATCAATTAGTTGTTGTGTATTACTTGTGTGCTCTTTCCACTCATGAAGCCGATCCAACGTCAAAGGTCTGTCTTCCGTACATCATTGACTATTACATTTCTGGTATTGTAAGGATATTGTCTCAAATTGGAATTGCAATAATATGTTTCAGTTGAAAACTTAGAGAATACTTACAATCTTGCCTCAGAAATCGATGCAGTATGTCTGATCTATGCTGCACATAAGAATAAGCAGCTCTGTATCATCATTTGAATTATATAGTTTGCTTTGTTCTGAGCTTATCTGTCTGTTTCAGATATGGGTTTATGGAAATAGCTTCCAGTCTTTCGTGGTTGATGTAGTTAACCCAACAATCAGGCTCTCGAATGCTGGGTTGAAGAACACGGTGTTGTGGGTGTATTCAGGCAGTATTGCAACAAGTTTAGTCTTAGGAGCCATCCTATAAGGGTTGTTAGACTACTCTACAATAGTGTTCAATTCTTTTATTCATCTGAGGTACAGGTGAGAGTTGCTACTTGGTTCTTTATTATATATACAACGTTCTGGCCGTGCAGTGGGTTTGAAGTTGTAATTCTGTTCTAGCTGTGAGCTGCAACCAATTAGTTTGTTGCAGTGGGATTCTTAATCAATTAGTAAACTGCTTGTAATTTTTAGTCGAATTGATAAATTTCAATCTTCCCAGCCATTTCATTTTTCACTAAGCACAAGCTGGGTTTGGGTAAAGTCTTCTGGAAATATATTAGTCTTGATTCAGAAAATGACATTTGGTAGGGATGATTCGGATGAAGACTTGAAGATTATTTTTATGTGTATAATACTATAATGTTCCCCAAATACCTGTGACTAAGGTCCTAGAACTATTTTAATCATACTTACAATATTTTAGGAAATGTGTTCGGTGAAAGAGTATTTTTCCCCTCCTTTCTTTTTCCCTCCTTTCTTTTAATGATTGTATAAGTAAACAAATATGCCAAATTCATTTCCATTTGCAACTGAGTATATACGTGATATATATATTTCATTTTATAGTTTATAAAGACTGCGGTCCAACTGTAATTAACAATGTATGTGGGGTTGTTGATCATTGCTCGTTATTTTGATCAGTTAGGCTAGATAAAATTCTGGTTCGCATGGGCTCACTTAAGATAATAAACGACTATGTAAACTAATGTCACTACACTTTATTTTTTCTTCTTAAAACTACCATGATACTATACCAATAAAAAGAGTCTATTAGCTCAATTGGCGGAGCTTTGTGCAATTGCACAATGATGTAGGTTCGAATCCTACATAGGCTACTATTAATTCATAATATTATTCTCCTATTGGTTGATCATTTACTTTAGTTTATTATACCCTTATTAATCCAAGGGGAAAAAAATCAGAAACCTAATTCATGAAAAATAAGTCGGAGAAATGAACAGAAGAATATAAAA
This sequence comes from Spinacia oleracea, assembly GCF_020520425.1. Classification (NCBI taxonomy): domain Eukaryota; kingdom Viridiplantae; phylum Streptophyta; class Magnoliopsida; order Caryophyllales; family Amaranthaceae; genus Spinacia; species Spinacia oleracea. The sequence continues at coordinate 10,538,044 of NC_079490.1, forward strand.
ACCACGGTTACGAGCACATAATATGGATAAAAAACAAACAATAAAAATCAAAGACTTTCCCGAAATTTCTTTAATGCTAAAAGTTACTTTTTAGGGGCATCATAAATTTCATTGATGCTAAAAAGAAGGTTTTAGAGGAAAACATTACTTTATTAAAACTAAAAAAATAGGAAAATTCTCTTTGGTAGCATTATACTTTTGCAAATTCTCATTGATAACAAATATTTTTTCACTTTCTCTAAAATAGCCTTAGTAATCTAAGTTTTCTCTAATATAACATTATTTCAATAATTTTGACTTAGTTAATCTAATTAGAGTTGACCATGAATTAAAATTATAACATTTCTCTAATATAAGATTATTTCTTTAATTTTGACATAAAAATAATTTTTTTTTAATTATTGTATACGGAATCCTACTGCTATACAATAATTTTTAAGGACAACCATTATTTGATTAATGCTAAACAATACTTTTTAGGGGCAACAAAATTTTAATTGATGAGAAAAAAGAAGTTTTAGAGGCAACCATTATTTTCTGATTCTAAAAAAATATTTTAGAGGCAACCATTATTTCATTAATGCTAAAAAGTACTTTTTAGGGGCAACATAAATTTTGTTGATGCTAAAAAAAGGTTATAGAGGCAACCACTATTTTCTGATGCTAAAAAAATGTTTTAGAGGCAACCATTATTTCATTAATGCTAAATAGTACCTTTTAGGGGCAACGTAAATTTCATTGACGCTAAAAAACAGTTTTAGAGGCAACTATTATTTCATTAATGCTAAAAGGTACTTTTTAGGGGCAACTTAATTTCTTTTGATGCTAAAGAAACTTTTTAGGGGCAACCATTATTTTATTAATGCTAAAAAGTACCTTTGGGGGCAGGCTAAATTTCACCGACCCTAAAAATAACTTTTAGAGGCTACCATAATTAACTAATGCTAAAAGGCACTTTTAGAGGCCATAAAAAATGAATTGCCTCAAGGTGTTGCCTCTGTATATAAATTTTCTTGTAGTGCAACACTAGCTTGTTCCCTTTGCCACCACTTCATCCCCTCATCATCATCTTCAATGATCATAGTTTGACTTTTATTACCCCTTTAATACGTTACTCTCAATCCAAACATGTCCTAAATGTTGAGGTAAAACAAGAAAGAACACCCTATAATATTTGAGGGAGAAAGAAGGATATAGGCATATAGGACTATAGGAGGGCGGCGTGCCCCATATCAGATATGTTTTTACAAAAACATATCACCCCACTAAACAACAAAATAGGGATAAGACAAGCATTAAAACAGATGCCATTTTTCAAAAAAATTGATTTTTTCCTTTAGCGTTTGTCTTTAACCTATTTTGTCGTTTAGTGGGGTGATATGTTTTTGTAAAAACATATATGAGATGGATTTATACTTCCTCATGCATATAGTGATGGCATACGCCATAAAAGATAGCGAAAGAGGGTTACAAAAGAAAATTAGGAAGTAAAAGAAAAACTTCGGTCTTGTTTAATTAGAAGTTGTTGGTTGTTAGTTGGGTAGGCTAGCTGTTTGCATTAGCTGGTTTGACTAGTTGATTGAATTAGTTGTTTGTGTAAAAGTGTTTGGTAAATTAGATGTTAGATGTTTAATATGTAAAATGACAATTAAAGACATGCAATGATATATATACTCCGTACTTTGTTGTTGGATACTTTAATTTGTTTCTTATTAATATTAGAAAAATAGTTTATTATGTTAATTATCTTCTTTTTATTTTTTTAAACATTGAATAAACAAATAAAATATGAAGAATTAAAAAAAATATTTTAAAAATTATTTGTTATTTAAAATTTTAATTATATGAATTCTTGATATGAAAATAGAGAAATATTACTAATGATATTACAAGTATGATTGCAATGGTTTTTAAGTGTTTTAAATATTAATATAAAATTTAGGAAAAATTGACATAAATAATCCCAATTTTCACACATCTTCTAAAAATAATCCCAACTTTGGATTATTTTTTAATAATCCAAACTTTATGGGTTACCTTCTCAAAATAATCCGATGTCTTTTTTTTCTTGTCATTACTAATCCATTTTGGGTCTATTGTACATAGGCAAATTGATAGTTTGGATTATTTTGAGAAGGTAACCCCCAAAGTTTGGATTATTCTAAAATAATCCAAAGTTGGGATTATTTTGAGAAGATGAGTGCAATGTGGGATTATTTATATCAATTTTTCCTAAAATTTATTACAACAAGAAACGAGTAGTAAATAGGGTTAAGGAAATAATGTAGGGTGATAAGGTTGGTAAATGTTGCAATTTTAGACAATATTTGGATAAAATAGTCATTCACTTTCTCAAACCTGTAATTGCAAAAAGCTCCTATGTTGAGTTTTTTGAAAATTAGTTTTTTCACCCCAAAAACTCTCTTCCAAACCTCTCATAACCAAACACTTACAATTAGCTTTTTCAAAAATTCAAACCTCTAATTCACCTCAAAAAGCTATTTTCCTCTCAAACATCTCATAATCAAACACCTTCGTTATTTTTTTTTTATTATGGGCCTGTTTGTTTAGAAGCAGTTAATTAACAGTTAGCTGGTTTGACTAGATGTTAGTTGTTTGTATTTGTTGGTTTGACAAGATGTTAGATGTTTGTATTTGCTGGTTTGACTAGCTGGTTGAATTAGTTGTTTGTGTAAAAGTGTTTGGTAAATTAGTTGTTAGCTTTTAGTTGTTTAATATGTGAAATGACTGTTAAGGATACTTTGTTGTTGGATACTTTGTTTCTTATTAGTATTAGACAATAGTTTATTATGTTAATTATCTTCTCTTTATTTTTTAAATAAGCATAGAATATATAAAATAAATTTATTTTCCCGTTAAAAAAAAATTATAAAATTATTCTTGATTTAAAATTTTAAATACATAAATTATTGATATGAAAATAGGCAAATGTTAGTAATGATATTACAAGCATGATTGCAATAGTTTTAATTAAGTAATTCAACGTACTAATATAAATTTTATTTCAACAAGTAACGAATAGTAAATGGGGAAAAGGAAATAATGTAGAATGCTAAGGTTGTTAAGTGTTGTTGTAATTTTAAGCAATATTATGACAAAATGGTAATTTTACATTCACTTTCTCAAACATCTAATTGCAAAAAACTCATATGTTGAGTTTTTTGAGAATTAGCTTTTTCATCTCAAAACTCTTTTCCAAACTTCTCATAACCATACATTTTCGGTTAGTTTTTTGAAAAAATAAAACCTATAATTCACCTCAAAAATCTCATTTTCTCTCAATCATCTCCTAACCAAACACCTCTATGTATCCACTTAACAAAAGTTGTGTTTTTTTGTTGTACTCCGTACTCTGAATCAACCTTATTTTTTACTGTCTTATCCTTTTTCCCATAATAGTTTTATCTATATCTTATTTTGCCCACTATTACCCATTAATTTATTACATACTCCTTATCTCAACACAAAACAATAAAGGGAGGGAGTAATCTATATTATTAAAGCAGAGTGTCGGTGAATGTGAGGCCTCCAAACACTCAATCCTCTCTTCTCACATATGCCACGTCAATTGCCACATCATACTCCATCAAAAGGAAACCAATCAATCACAACTTCAATCATGCACCAATTAAGCAATAAATAAGGAAAAAAAAGAAAAAAAAGAAGAGGAGAATTCAAACTACCCATAATAAGAAAATAACCATTGACAAAAAGAGGAAATAAAAAATAAGGAAAAATAAAAGAAAAATAATAAAAATCAGGTTGTTTATCTTTCGAAAGGAAATTTGAATAACATAAATATAATAACTTACTATTTCACCACAAATTATTAAATATTATGAAATAATTGAAAAATAATTTCAATCAATCTAACACATATAACATCATTTTTTTAAATTATTCATTTAACGTATAATTAATCAATTTAATTATAAAAATAAAGTAGGTACTTTAGTCAAATGATTAAACATACATTTTATAATTTATTATTAAAAAAAATAAAATAAATATACAACCCTTTCGACTATCAAAAAAAAAGTAAACATAACACCCTCTGGCAAAAAGATGAAATATTTTAGGAGAGAGTGAAAAATAAGGAGCAAGGTAAATTACTTCATCAGTAATTTGAAGAAGATATTATTATGAGATACATGTGAGAGGATGATGGTTGTTGGCTTCGTGATACCTGGGAGATTTTACGGGTAATTGTGTGGGTTATTAAGAGTGTAGCTCATTCGAACGTTGGTGGATCGGAGTGAGAATTCAAACTACCAATAATAAGAAAATAACCATTGACAAAAAAAGAAAATAGAAAATATTGTATTATTGAATGGAATATACACACCAATAAATAAGGGGGGGAAATCAGGTTGTTTATCTTTTGAAAGGAAATTTGAATAACATAAATATAATGACTTACTTTTTCGACACAAATTATTAAATACTATGAAATAATTGAAAAATAATTCTAATCAATCTAACACATAGAAAGCCATTTTATTTAATTATTCATTTAACGTATATTTAATCAATTTAATAAATAAGTAGGTACTTAGTTAAATGATTAAACCATACATTTTATAATTTATTATTAAAAAGTAGAATAAACATACAATCCTTTCGACTATCAAAAAAAAGTATACATAACACCCCCTTGCAAAAAGATGTAATATTGTAGGAGAGAGTAAAATATAAAGAGCAAGGTAAAATTACTTCATCAGTCATTTGAAGAAGATATTATTATGAGATACATGTGAGAGGATGATGGTTGTTCGCTTCGTGGTAGCTGAGAGATTTTTACGGGTGATTGTGTGGGTTATTAAGAGTGTAGCTCATTCGGTAGTTGGTGGATCGGAGTGAGATTTTTGTCGCCGATGGTGGGGATTTTGATTGCAGTTGGGTTGGTTAGGATATTTTTGTTGATGGTGTAAAATTCGTAATAGTTGGGTAAGATTTCTATCTTGGTGGTTGGAGGTGGAGGGTTAGGAAGGTAGATGATTCTGGTGGATATGGTCGTTGGATCGAGAGGTGGTGGAATAATGTGAGGTGACGTGATCAAGGTGGCCTTAGAGTAGAGGAAAAGAAGAGACGGGGGTGGGGGAGGAAGTTTGACGGTAAGAAAGGGTAAAGGGAATGACACAAAATTTAACTAATAAACAACACATATATAAGGGAATCAATTCAATTGATTCGCTTATCTTTCTTGAAAACCTTAAAACAAGCGTTCATTAATCTATGTCTACATGCCAACAACTATATAAATAGTACATGGAGAAAAACTTGAATATATTTAGGAGGAGATCATTAAAGGAAATATGAAAATATGTGAAAAATGACTGTATACTACGAGAAAACAAATTCTATGTGCTACAGAGTATTATTTACATATACACTTAGTCAACAATATGGAAACTCGAATAAAACAGCATTCTTTATGAGGGATATATAACATCTTTTAAACAAAGAAAATATGAAAACTCATTGGTTCCAATAATCCAACCTATTTATAAAATCAGACAAAATATATTTATAGAAAGTCACATCTTGAATAATTATATGAAAGTTAGTACCATTTCAAGTAAATATTTATTTCATAAAATTCAACTAACATCCATAAAATTATACAATATCGCTATTGTAATCATTCTTATAAGTGTACTTCAAACTAGCTAAATACAGTCAATCAAAACTAAAATGATATAGCTCTAAAAGTCAATTGATAATAACTTTTTGATAAGCTACTTTATTAGAATATGACATTTTGTCTTAGGCGTCTAGCAACATTTCAATTATCTAGCATCACTAAAAAAATATTTCATAATTACTCCTTATTTATGTTATTACTAATATAATTTACAAAGGGAGTGTTCTTAAAAATCTAATGCACCATTTTATTTGTTTCCTAATTTATAAAAATCCCGTGCATTAACACGGGCCCATACTAATTGTCTTTTAAAAATAAAAAAAATGATAGGAAAGGAGCGCAAATTTTTGGCTATACCCGGGTACAGCCAAAGTTGGATGTACCCCCATCCAAAACGATGTCGTTTTGTGTTGTTTAAAATGAACATTAATATACTGGTACAAAAATGACCATTTACTATTTCGGAAATGAACATTTATCTATTTATTTGGAATGAACATTTATTTATTTATTTGGAAATAAATTACAAAAATGAACATTTACTATTTCGGAAATGAACATTTATTTATTTATTTGGAATGAACATTTACTATTTTAGAAATGAACATTTATTTATTTATTTGGAAATAAATAATATAGGCGCTTGTAAAAACATAAAAGACCAATGAAGTGAACAATTTCATTATGAACATTAACCATATATTTATTGTGAACAAACAAATAAACAAGAAAGAACAAATAATTCAACAAAAAAGAACAAACAATATAAAAAAGAACATAAAATTCCAGAAAAAAGAACAACCAATACAACAATTATGAACAATTTTATGATGAATTTTAAAGCCAACATGAAAGGACAAACAATAAAACAAGAAAAAACAAACAATAAAGCAGATAGTTATTATGAACAAATAAATAAACAAGAAAGAACAAATAATTCAACAAAAAGAACAAACAATATAAAAAAGAACATAAAATTCCAGAAAAAAGAACAAACAATATAAAAAAGAACATAAAATTCCAGAAAAAAGAACAAACAATACAACAATTATGAACAATTTTATGATGAATTTTAAAGCCAACCTGAAAGAACAAACAATACAACAATAAGTTTGATGAATGAATTTAAAAAACAACAAGAAAGAACAAACAATACAACAAGAAAGAACAAACAATACAAAAAGAAAGAATAAAAGATTAATGAAGAGTTTAATTATGAACATTAACCATATGATTATTATAAACAAACAAATAAACAAGAAAGAACAAACAATATAAAAAAAAACATAAAATTCCAGAAGAAAGAACAAAAAATACAACAATTATGAAAATTTGATGATGAATTTAAAAAACAACATGAAAGAACAAACAGTATAACAAGAAAGAACAAACAGTGCAATAAGAATGAACAAACAGTACAATAAAAAAGAACAAACAGTCGACAAGAATGAACAAACAATATGAGCGCGTCGTTTTTGGGTACAACCAGAGCTGGCTGTACCCGGGTACATCAGTTAGCGATTGGGAAAGGAGTCAAAGGACACATAACATTATTACATCTTTACATTTAATTATTTAAGTTTCTTAAACAAGTCTTTTCTATTTTACTACCCATGTAACATGATTTGTACTGGTACAAAACTAGAACTCTCATTGATAATGATATTGTGATCTCCAAAATGATTCCCAAATCATGAAACTGCAATTCCACACCATGAAACTATTGATGACTACTCGTTGTAGTTCGTTACAGCAACAAAAGGGGTTCCATTTTCCACCGCAGAGTCCAAAAAACGAATAAAGATGGACCCATCATCTTTCTTCACTGTAAAGTACAGAATCAAAACAAACTACAGTAGACCAAACACAAAAATCCAAATTCCAAATCAAATCAAATCCCCTCATAAAACCCCAGAATAAAAGTTGCCTTTTTCTCTAATTTCCTCTCAAAAAATCAAATGTTATCAGTAAAACTGGTCAGATCTATAGTTCTGGGTGAACCCATCATCAACAACAACCCATCCCATCATCATGATCATGATCATGATCATGATCATGATGATGATGTTGCACATACACATGTTGAGTATGATGCAGATGATGATAATGATGAAATCAACAAAACCCAGAAATTAATCATGATTAACAAGTCGTCAAAGAAGAAGATGCCATTGTTGTTATTCATCCCAACTAAGGAATTAATCAGTGATACTTTTCGATTAGCTTCAATTGCTAGGGATATTGGCATGGATTTTCACCCTTCTGCTTCTCTTTCTCATCTCCTCTTTTCATGGCCATCATCATCATCATCAGCAGCAGCAATGCCATCCACGTCATCACCATATTCGCCATTTTCACCATCTTCATCGAATACTCGACCATCGGTTTCGTCAAATACGACATCAACTTCATCGACATTGTCGTCGTTATGGGGTTGTAGTACAATTCCAAACGACGCCGTTCCATTACCGTTTCCTTCTCTCTCTACTGTTTCCTCCATCTCTCTCCTTCGTTACTTTGTTTCTATCTCTAAAGGCATGTTCAAGCTCGTTTTCCTCGAAATTGATCCTAGTTCTAGGTTTAATTTCAGTAATTACTGTAATTATGATTACGATTGTTCTTCTTCGAGTGTGGCATTGGTTTCTAGGGTTTCGGGGAAACGGGTGAATTCAATGGAGGATTTTTCTAGGGTTTTAGCTGGGAATGGGTGGTCTCTTTTCCGGTCATCAGAAAACAAGAAAACAGGGGTAGCATTGGTGTACATGTTCAGGAAGAATGACCCGAATCGGGTTCGGGCGAAAAAGATGATCATTGGTGGTGGTGGAGGAGAGTGTAGGGTCAGGGAGCTGAGGTTGCCCGCATTGGATTTCAAGAATGGGGTTCCTTTGAGGATTTTGCAGTATATCTTGCTCATGACTGATGATCTCTTCTACCTTGCATAAATTATTTGGTGAGTTTCTTCTGAATTTAATTGCTTTTTTGAATGAAATATTGAAATGTTAGTGTTAATTTGAAGCTTTTTGGAATGTATGTTATGCTTTGTGGTAGAATAATTGCATTGTTATGTAATTCAGGAAAGAAATATTCTTGATTAGTTGATTGTGTATAAAGTATGGGACCATTTATCTTATGAATGAAGATTAAGATGAACTAGGGAATTGTCCCATTGCTCTGTAGGAAAGTAGCTTCAAAAGGACCTGTTTCGATTTGATTTGTAGAACATGGCTGATTGATGAATTCGTTTTTAGTAACCAGGGTACTTGATTTTGAGGAGCATTTCACTTCATGGCTACTCTAAGATCGTGTCAGTGAACGATTGGTGGCTTTCGCAGTTTCCCTGTGATAAGAATGACACTATCTGGCTAACCGTTAGCCACCTTGACTAGGGTAAAGTAGAGAGAAAAGGGTTAGCTTTTACCTCACCTATTCTCAACATTCTCTGAATAAAGATTTAAAATGTTAGTAGTACTTCGTATCTAGTTAACTTTTAGGTAGCGAATAGTTAGCTCTGTAGAGCTTTTCCCGCGGTAACTTTGGACAGAGGACTTGGGATCCCTGTTCTTTTCTCAACATTTTGTGTAAAGGTGGAAGCCTTTTGAATTAGGTTGATGCTTTTTTTGTTACATGGTACGGAGTATTATCTATGTCACTGTGTGTTAGTGAACAATTCAAGACCTGAAATTCTTGTAGCTGTTGGTGATTCTTTCTTTTGTTCCTTTTCTTTTTCTCCCATTTGCCACTAATTTTCTGGTTGCTACTATGAATCTTAGGCTATGCCGAAAAGGGCAAAGATGGTCATGAACACAAACCTTGTGTTGTAGTGAAGCTAGTATTTTTCAATGGGGTTGAATTATGGTGTACCTAGACTGTTATTGGTATAAACTAACATAATAGGGATATCAATGAATGATTTGAAAGTGAATGTAACGTGGCCTTGTTTCGAGAAAAGTGAAAGCGATTTGACCAAGGGCCAAAACGGATTGTCTGATCACTTTCCACACAATGTTGTTACACCGACGTCTCCATCTGTTTGGAGTAAATTTGGTTGATATTATTCTGTAGAATGTATGTGAAGCGTTGTTGTGGGGGTTGGGGGGGCAGGGGGACCAGCAAATTTGCTCCTCTGAAATAGGCTGTATTTCTTCCAACATAAATGCCAAACAATGAAACAAGTGACCTAGATTTTGTCAGCATTTCAAAATTTCAGGGGCCACAGATTTTTTGGAAGGAATGGATTTCTCTAATCATACTATAGATCAATAGCCTAATAAGTTGATAAAAACAAGCTAATTTCAATTGCAAATCAAGATTTTTTTGCTGTTTATTTTATCACCTGGAAATCTAACAGTCAATTGTCTTTAGCTTTAGTTGATCTGTATGACATTGTGTTTGATGCTCCATTTGAAGGACTCATTTGAGTGTGTGAATTTTCATCGAGTTTGACAAACGTTACCAAACCATCAATTGTGGAAGTTTTTTCAAACACAAAACTGTTAGTGCTGTACTCGACTGCAATACCTCATCAGAATCTAGCTACACCACTTTACAACTACCTTGACATTGTCACTGGTCCTTGTATCCATTAAATAGTTGGATCTTATGTTATGTTTGTTGTATATGCTTCTGCAAAGATTTAAACTGAAAGGAGGTATTTGTGAACTCTGAACTTCTGAAGAACTCTGATTTGTGTTAGTAAAGAACCCAGATTTTGCTCCGGGAGTCTTCCTACCATATTTCCTTACAAGGCAGAGCTGTAGTTTTCCCACCCAAGCCTCTCTCTTTTACCGTTAAGCATCTACTTTTAACTGCATACATTTATCTCCTTGCCAGTTTACCACCCCCCTAGAAAATAGATCTGCTTTACGCTAATTAAAGCATGCTGAAGTATTATTATGAAGAACAAATATATCCCGTTCCTCTTCTATGATTGATTACTTCTGTAGAATTGGATGCTTGTTTTCTTATCCAGATAAAACTAACCGAAACCAATTTTGTTCAGGGGTTATGTAGCGCGATTCCCAATGTTTGGCGGATTTCTTCAAGCAGACCACACAAATATGTGGCGTAGCTGCTTCTCCCCGACCAGGAAAACCATTACTCTTCTTAGTCTGACGAAGGAAAGCAAGGATGAATAGTAATCTGAGAAAACCCTAGCTTAATTGTTACTCTGTATACACTTATACCAGTGATCAACTTCATTCAATGCAGTTTCAAACTTGTGAGTTGTTAATATAGTAGACTTTGCTAGAGAAGAAAACTGTAAAATGTCTGAATTCCATCTGTGTAAAAGGATCCTCATTGTACAATGAGAATGAAAATTATGGATTTAATCACGTTGCGACCTGAAGTCTCGTTTTCATTTGTCTCAACTGCTTGTAACTGTAATACTTCGTATGAAATTGTGAGAAGATGTAAATATTACTCCCGGCTTAACATGGACACCCTGTTGATTTTTTTTTATTCATTTTAAAAGCATTGATTTTTGAAGAAATAATGGGTTTCACTAATCACCCAGATGAGGTTCTGTTACTTTTTTGTACAACAGATTGTCCTTGCCGAAAGCTGCCAGTTGGGTTGATAAACAATCTTAGGCAGTAGCGGATCCTAAACAGTTTCGCGAAGGAGTCAATATAAAAAATAACAATATAGTATGAAATTTATACAATTATATTGAAATTTTATGAGGGGCTGAAATACACTAAGTAGGAAATTTTTCGCCCGGGGGGCCGGGTCCACCCAGGCCATAAAGAAAACCCGCCACTGATCTTAGGACCCTTTCCATTTCTTGCATCTCATTACCTCGTTTTCATACATCAGAATAACATGGTAAATGCAATCAGAATTTATTCGCTTGACAAGAACTAGGCTTCAAAATTATCACTGCAATGGTGTGCAGTGCTGCACTTCCCTCCGCTCCTCTGCCATTGTAGTCAAATACTGAATCACAGTTCCAGTTAGAATGTGCTCCGCTACACTGCGCATGTATGAACCAAATGGAATAACTGATAAATTTTCTACTAGCACAGAGAAGAAATCAATCGTACACCATGTGTCCATGTATGATGTATCCCCTACTTTCTTTGAGAAGAAATCAATTTCAATTTCATTTGAGAAATTTCCGAAGCAGGTCCTTGGACGAGTCACTTAAGTTATCAGAAGACAAGAGGTCAATAAACAAGGTGAATGTGTCTGCATCAGCTTCAAATCCCTTGCTAACCATAACATCGCAATAGTATAATGCATTTGATAAGTCATTCTTATGAACACAACCTCTGATTATTGTATTATAGGTACGATCATCTGGGCGGAAACCGACTTCCTCCATTATCCTGATTAGTTCAATAGCTTTATTAGGGAGCTTTTTCTTGCAGAAGCCTTTGATCATTATATTGTATGTTTTAACATCTGGTTGCAGACCCTTGGATACAAGATCGGAATAGAGATTTTCTGCATCTTTAAGTTTTCTAGCCTCGCACAAACTGTCCATTAGGATATTTTAGATGATTATATTAGGCTTAACACCCTTATTTTCCATATCTTCAAGTAATTCCACTGCCTCATCAAGTTGGGTACTTTTGCATAAGCCGTCAAGCAAGGAAGCATAGGTGACTGACGATGTCTGGAGTTATTACATTATCCCGCATTTCCCGGAACAACTTACGTGCAAGTGGGATTCTACTGGCTTTGCACAGTCCATCAATAAGAGTGTTGTATGTAACAACATTAGGTGTTATCCCTTTCTGAAACATCTCTTGGAAAATTTTCAGGGCCTTGTCAATGTTTTTAGCCTTGCAATAACCATTAATCATAGTGCTAAAACTTACGAGATTAGGCTCCCAACCATTTTGGGCCATGAGATCAAGTAGATTTTCAGCATCTTCCATCTGATCACGCAAACAATAACCATCAAGTAAAGCATTGTAAGTAATGATGTTTGGAGCCACACCTCTGTCAATCATGAGCTGCAGAATGGATTGTGCTTCATCAACAATCCCATCTGTACAGAACATGTCAACCAGCATGTTGTAGGTCATAACATTCGGTGCTATATTGTTATGTATCATCTCAGTCAATACACACTTAGCCTCATCCCCACAGCCGGAACTGTAGAGGCCTCGAACCAATGAGTTATAAGTGATAACATCAGGTTTAATCCCCTCAGTTTTCATAGACGAGAACAAGTTCATAGCCTCCGTTAATAATATGTCCTTACAAAGACTATCAATGATAGTGTTGTATATAACAAGATCAGGCTTACAGTGACCAGATTGCATTTTGTTGAGAAAATTAAGAGCACCAACATTATCACCTATTCGACAAAGCCCCTTGACCATAGCTCCATAGGTAACAATGTCGGGTCAGAAACCAAGCTTGACAATTTGATCCAACAAAAGAGCAGCTTGAGGGAGCTTATTAGAGTTGATATGACCATTGATTAAGGTGTTAAAGGTATAATCATTGGGAGGATACCCAAGCTTAAGGGATTTACCCATGAGAGAGAAACCAAAATCCACACGGCCCAAATGACAGTAACAATTGGCAAGAATACCTAACGAATGCCTATCGGGCGAGATACCAAGTAATTCAATCTGTCTGAAAAGGGAGATGACAGTGGAGTGAGGTTGGAAGTGTTTTAATTTGGAAATGGCAGTAAAGAGCTGATTAAATACGATAACAGGAGGGTGAGGACGCAAAGATACCATTTGATGGAAGAGAGAAAGGGGAAATTTCAAATCGGAAAACCCTAATTTGCATTGTTCTCTCACTGAATTGAGAAACAATTCACCAACATTATATTCATCAATAAAATCGGGTCTTCGCTTGGGGGAATACGAAAATTTTCGGGAATGAAGGCTCCGTTTGGTAGAGTGTAAAACGTTTTCAATGTAAAATGATTTTCCATGGAAAACATTTTTCAAGAGAAAACACAATTCCAAACTAGTTTTCCTTTGTTTGGTAGTTTAAAGGAAAATGAGATAAGATGGTGAAGATTGAGGGGAAGAAATGAGATGAGGTAAGGAGGAAATAAGGAAAAGTGGTTTCCCTCACTTTCAAATGGAAAAGGGTTTTCCACTTTTAAGGGAGTCATGGAAAATGGTTTTCCATCACTTACCCAACCAAACAACGTAAAATGATTGAAAAGGGGAAAATCGTTTTCCATGAAAACGTTTTACGCCCTACCAAACGGAGCCGAAATTGAAAGGGAAAAATGAGAGGAAGAAGGGTACCTTTACCGCCATGAAAGAAGGCAATAGAAGAAGCGGAAGTTACGGCGCCATAACCAAAAATTCTGCAGCTCAGAAACTTCATCTCCTCAAAATTGTGACCTTGACCTACAATTCAACAACTATGCTCTACTGATTGCTACTCCGTACCATTTTAGAACCCACAAATCATTTGAAACTAACGCCCAGCGAATTTCAGTCATTTGTGCAACAAATACAGGAACAACCGGATAGTGGACGATATACGGACTTACGGAGTACTTCGTAGTTGACTAGTAGGAAATATCAAGCGTGTAGGAAACAAAGGCACGAAGAAGAGGAGGGCGGGTGAGAGAAAAAAGTAATACAACTACATTTTGGCTACTAAAAACCTAGATCTCATGGAGGAGGAGACGTCGTCTCCTTCCTCAACCCATGACGAGCACATGCAGGACAGTGATCAAAACCATATACCATCTACAACGAATCAACAGGAGGATCATATGCATAATATGAGATCAATATCAAACAAGGTAAGTTCTATTTCTTTTCGTGATGCAGTATCAAAATCATCTCAATGGTTTGATGAAGCTAAGAAGATTATTCAATCATCTAAGGAATGGAATGATGAGGAGGAGAATATACCACCAAATAGTAATCTAGTGGTAAATTTTGATAGAAATACTTTAGCCAGATTGAGATCACCATGGAAGTTGACTTTAATGGGAAAGTGTTTAGGAATAAATGTGAAATTAGCCTATATGGATACTAGGGTTAGATCCACGTGGAGAATCAAAGGATCTCTGGAAACCATTGATGTGGGAAAAGGAGTTTTTTTCTTTAGATTTACTCTGGAAGAAGATTATGAAAGAGCTTTATTTGGAGGACCATGGTTTATCTTGGATCATTACATAATGATAACTAAGTGGAAACCTAATTTTCGATCATCTACTAACAACTTTGATAAAATTATGGTTTGGGCTAGGTTTGCAGAATTACCCATAGAATATTATGATAAGGAAGCCTTATTTAGTATTGCTAAGGTGGTAGGAAATCCTATAAGATTTGATTACGCAACGGATAAATTAACTAGGGCTAGATATGCTCGGGTATGCGTTGAAATAAATTTAGATAAACCCTTGACTAAGAAGGTTTGGGTTGGAGGAGATTGGCAAAAAAATTCTTATGAGAATATAGACACGTTGTGTTTTCTATGTGGGAAAATAGGTCACGTTAAGCAATATTGTAATGCCAGCAATAGTAGTGTTTCTGGAAATTCTAATGATAATAATAATAACAATAATAACGAAAATCTGGTTCAACCCAATTGCACTACTGAAACTGATCTAAATGTGGAAGCCATAAATAAACAGGGAGAAGTTTTTCGGAGATAATCAGGATTATGGCCTATGGACATTAGTAACCAATAGGAGAAGTAGCTACAATAATAAACACAAAGTAGATAATTCCAGAGGAAGAAATACTGGAGCAGCTTTTAATAACTCTAGAATAAATGACTATGGAAAAAATAAAAATTGGACGTTTAATGGCTCAAAAAAAATTTCGGTTAATGCTCATCAACATGGGAAAGACAATCCCTCTTTATCTTCCGCCCAATCAAAAAACTCTTCACAACCTATAGAACAACAACATCATCTTCACAATAATGAAGAAAATATTTTATCTACTTCCCCAAGGAAGGTAGCTGAACAGAGTAAAGACAGTAATCAACACGTGGATCAATTTTCAAAGCAAATGGATGCTTCTCCATTGGCGGAAGAAGCTTTAAACCCTTCAACTCTTTTAAATACCACCCTAAGCAAAAACTGCAATACCATTCTCTCTCCTCCTTGTTCATCTCTTAATTCTCCTTCTTCTCTCGTCCATTCTCATTCCTCTGGTTCTTTACTTCCTTCTACCTTTCCTCCCAATGGATCCAAAGCAACCCCAGAAATCGACATGCATGGAGTTGAAACAATTACCGATAACCACCTATCAGCGGCGGCCGGCGGAGCAACGGAAAAGGAAGGATTATGGACAAATCCCGGTCAATATCCCACAGAAATTGCCGGACGACCCATGGGAAATGAACCCGCCTCGAACTCTCAATCTTTTTCCGACTTATCCAGAAAATGCATGCAAGACAACCAGGGGTCAGCAACCAACTTGGGAAGAATTGAGGAGCAGTATCACAACTCTCAATTCTTTGAAGTATCAAGGGGAATCATCGATCAATCACAGTCTCAGCAAACCAGTGGATCCTTACTCTCCGATTTCGGTGGGACCAAGGAAACATGCAAATCGAAAGAATTGGGAGTTCAGTCCAGCAAATCGAGTTCCGATTACTCGCAGGCAACCACTCCCACAACTGCCAAGAGGGGTTCTCATCACACCCTTGCATTCAGAAACACAAGGTCAAGACATGGGGCATCAAGATCGCCTTATAGCCATGTACGTGACGACAGAGGAGGTGGTGGGATTGCAAATCAGGGCAAAATATTGGAATCCACCCCTAGAACAGAGGCAGATATTCACTTACCTGACTCCGGTGAGGTTGGAAGACATACATCTGACAGGAGCTCAGCAGTTTTGGAAGGATTGGGAGAGTTACTTGATTCGTCAACCATGGAATCCCAATAATCCGGTCCAGATTAACTCGGCTCTTCCTAAACCTAATCCTCAAATGAAAGTGTGCATTTGGAATGTTCGTGGAGCTAATAAGAATTTGTTTATGGACAATGCAAAAGACATTATCGCTAATCAACATCCGGAGATATTCATTTTTCTGGAAACGAAAGCTGATGGAAGTAGAGCTAGAGAGGTGATGATGGAGTTACATTTCCATGATTACAGGGTGGTACGCCCAGTGGATACAAGGGGGGCATTTGGATTTTCTGGAGAAATACAGTGGACTTGGTTCTTTTTGATGCAGAGTATCACCATTTCCATGCTTTATTCCATTTCAAAAACTTGGGTAAGGAGGGTCTCATCACTGCAATGCACGCGCCGAGTAATCCAGCTAGAAGAGGGCAATTTTGGGATCGCATGCGTTCTGATTTGCCCCCTCCTATTCTCCCTGGTTGGTCTTAGGAGATATGAATGAAGTTATTTCTCAATCAGAAAAGACGGGAGGAAGGCCGGTTCGAGGATCGCAAGGTCGTAACCTTATCAACTTTATGGATGATGCGGGTCTGGTTGATATTGGCTATAATGGTTGCAAGTATACTTGGACTAATGCTAGAGATGGAATGGAGTTGATTCAAGAGCGTCTGGATCGAGCTTTAGCCAATTCTCCATGGCTGGACAACTTTCCACAAACTAAGGTTCATCATCTTCCTTGCATTCACTCTGATCATTCTCCTATTTTAATTGTTTTAGATAATTGTTCTACGAATGGCCCTTTCCCTTTTAGATGTAAGGAAGTGTGGTTGTCTCATCCAGAATTTTCTGATTATTTCGTTAAAATTTGGAATCCCCCTAACAATGAGTTCTTATATGGTAGAAATTGTTTTTTAAATACTATGCATAACTGGAATCACAATATTTTTGGTAATCTTAAAAAACAAAAACAGACCATTATTGCTAGAATTGATGGGATACAAATTGCCCTTAGTAATAAGTATTCTCGTTTTCTTGTCAATTTAGAGGACGATCTTTTAGCTAATATTAATGATATCTATATAAAAGAAAGAATCATTTGGGCACAAAAGGCGGGCGTTAATTGGCGTAGATATGCTGATTATAATACTAAATATTTTCATACTATAGCAAAGATTAAAAAATCAAAAGGAAAGATTCTAACCCTAAAAAATGATCATAATGATTGGGTTACTGATCAACAGCTTTTAAAAAATATGGCTTCTTCTTATTTTCAGTGCCTTTTCACTTCCCAACATGTTTATAGCAATTTAAATTTCACTAATAAAAGTAACCTAAAACTTACTGAGGAAGAAATTAGGGACTTGTCTGCCATGGTTTCAATGGATGAAGTTAGACATAATCTCCTTTCTATGGACCCAATCAAAACCCCTGGCCCAGATGGCATTCAAGCAATTTTCTTTCAAAAACACTGGAATGATCTTGGGAGTACCATTTATGATTTTTGTGTATCCTGTTTTAGAAGTGGTTTAATTCCTAAGGAGATTAATAAGTCCTATATTGCCCTAATTCCTAAAATTGTTAATCCCTCCCTCATTACGGAATTCAGGCCAATAGGTTTTTGTAACACTATTTATAAATTAATTACGAAGATTATTTCTTCTAGATTAAGACTATCTTAAATCGGATTATTAGTCCGTTACAATCTAGTTTTATCAAGGGTCGAGGAATTGAGGATAATGTAATTTTGGTTAAAGAAATGGCACATCACTTTCACAAGGAAAAAAAGAGGAATAAGATTATGGCTTTAAAGTCAGATATTACGAAAGCTTATGATAGTCTGGAATGGGATTTTATAAGAGATACTCTCTTGTTTTTTGATTTTCCTATGCACTTGATTAATTTGATCATGTCTTGTATTACTTCGTCTTCTATTTCTGTTCTCTGGAATGGGGAGATTTGTGATTCCTTTTGTCCGTCTAGAGGAATTAGACAAGGGGATCCTCTTTCTTCCTATATTTTTGTCCTTTGCTTGGATAGACTCTCTACTATGATTGAGGATTTAGTCCAACAAGGCCATTGGAAGCCTATATATTTGACTAAAATATTAAAATTTCACATGTCTTTTATGCGGATGACGTTTTCCTCTTTAGTACCGCCTCGGTAGATAATATGAACGTTATTATGAACTCTTTGAATCAATTTGGAAATATGTCAGGTTTAAAATTAAGTTGAACTAAATCAACTTTAATTTTTCCTGATTCTCTAAACCATATTGTAAGAAGAAGCATAGCTGAAAATTATGGTCTTAAAACCTCTTCTTCTTTTGGGAAATATTTGGGAGTGGACATTAGACCTCTTAAGCTAAAAATTAATAACTATAGGGGGCTTTTGGATAAAAAAATGGAAAGGATAAGGGGTTGGCAAGCTAAACTTTTGAATATGGCAGGACATTGTACTCTTATTAGATCAGTTCTTAATTCGTTTCCTCTTTATGCTATGCAAACTAATCTAATTCCTACCTCCATTACCTATGCTATTGAAAAATGCTGTAGAATTTTTTTATGGAATAAGGTAGACAGGAGTAAATATATGGCAAGAATAGCTTGGGATAAAGTGACACTCCCAACTAATGCTGGAGGGTTAGGAATAAGAAGACTGAAGGAATGGAATTTGGCTTTCATGGCAAAACTAGGGTGGAATATCCTTGATAAACCAGACAAATTGTGGGGTAAGAATTTTGAAAGAAAAATACCTTAAGAATTCGAACCTTTTCAATTGTGTGCCTAATTATACTCAATCTCCCTTATGGAGGGATATTCTTAAGGGCAATCATATTCTTCAAAAGGGGTTAATGATAGGAATTGGCAATGGAAAAAACACTTCCATTTGGTATCATCATTGGATAGGAGATGCTCCTCTTTATACTCTTGAGGAAATTAAAATTCCAGAGTTGAAAGCTCACTGGTTTGTCAATAGGATTATTAGAAATGGATAGTGGCATCTTGATGAAATACAACATCTTATTCCTACTCATATTAAAAAATCTCATTTTAGCTTACCCTCTTTCAAACAATATGGATGAAGAAGATTTTATCAGATGGAAATACTAAAAAACTGGCGATTTTGAAATCAAATCAACTTATCATATTCAATTACAGGATCCATCACCCTCTTTATCTTCTAATTTTTCATGGAAAGCAATTTGGAAAATAAAATGCCCTTTTAAATACAAAATGCTTCTATGGAATTGCTGTCATGAAATCTTGCCAGTGGCTGCTAGTTTAAATCAAAGAATTCAGGGCATTAGTCCTGTCTGCTCTAGATGCCAACAACAAAGAGAATATCACCTTCATCTGTTTAGGGATTGCCCTCAATCTAGTGTTCTTTGGTCCTTCATCTTTCAAAGAGTATGGAAGAATGACAAATTTCAATATATACAATGGCTTTTATAATTCAAGTTGGAAGAATTGGATCCAATTTAATCTTCATAATTCTACTTCTTGGAAAATCATTTTCACTGTTGCCATTTGGCATATTTGGATTTCTAGAAACAAATCCGTTTTTGACCTCAAAATGAGGAGTGCTTTCTCTTTTTACAACTCTTTCTTTATAGACTGGAAATCTACTAACTTGGCTTTGCAGGGTAAGAATACAGTTAACAAAATGGATCTACCACCTATTAGGAAGCAGTGGATGCCACCTATGGCAGGATATATGAAGCTCAATATTGATGGTGCCTGGAAATCAGGAAATGTAGCAGGGGGAGGAGGAGTTTTTAGAAGGCACACTGGATCTTGGTTCGTTGGCTTCTCTACAAAATTTAGGGTTCACTCTCCCTTGGCTTCTGAACTCTATGCTTTGAGGGAAGGTCTAAAAATTGCTAAAAAATTCTTAATTGATAAGTTGGAGGTGGAGACAGATGCTTTGAACCTTAAGCTCCTGCTAGATAAAGTGAAAGATCATCCACATCATGAACTGGGTCCTGTTCTTAGGGAGGTTACTCAACTTTTGGGAGAGAACTGGATTATTAGCTTCTCCCACATTCCCAAGACCTATAACAGAGTAGCTCATGCTTTGGCAGCCCATTCTTTGATCATGATGGTGCAACATAAGCTCCATTACATTATTCCGTCATGTGCAAAAGAGGAGTATGAGGGAGATTTTGAAAAAGCAAATCCAGCCTATGCAGAGGAGATGAGAAGGAATGCTCGTGAACAGGTCTTGGCCATGTGTAATACAAGGAAAGAAAATGCAGCAAAGCTCGACACCATAGCCCAGAGTTCTTCAATGTCAGAAATCGTTTTGGCTCTATTGTTTCTACTATTAAGCAAGTGATGCAGGATAAGAATTCAGCAAAGGAAGTCAGCAGCACAGACAAAGGAAAAGGAAAGGCTTTTGTTCCATTTGTTGTTGGTAGTTCAACAATTCCAAAAGACATAGAAATTGTTGAAGTCGAAGATGATGAGGAGAATGGTACTGTTACCAACAACTAGTTCGGACTCTGTCCTTTTGGAGTGGCGCATATTTCACAGGGTTATTTCCATGGCGTCTTTTTGGATGTATATATATCTAGAATTAATGTTTAAGGATGTTAGTCTTACCGGTTTCGGTGCTATGATAGGCGATGCTTATCATCCTCATTTTGGTATAGTTCACTTTTTGGGGATTTCAGAAAGATAGTTAGTGTGCTTAGGATGATTAGCACAGATCTGATTTTTCTTTAGATCATGGAGAATTTTGCCATAATTAGGGCTTCAAACCCTAATTAATTAATATATATATTTCGTCGGTTTTGCCTTAAAAAAAAGACTAGTAGGAATTTTTTTTTTTTTTTTTTTTTGAGGAAAAGACGAGTAGGGAATATGAAAACAATTAACTTCGGAAATAGCAAGTCAAAATTTATTTTTAAGTCAAAGTGTCAAACAAAATATGGCCAAAGAGTTCATGGAGTATTATAGGAAATGCAAAGCAATTCCTACGGTAAGGAGCCAAGGAGTACAAAATAAATTTTACAGTATTTTTTTAAGAAGCCATACGGAGTCACAAGGAGTACTCTATCCGTTTCGAAATAATACTTTAACTTTTGATACTAATTACAAAATTCAATTTCAATGTCATGTGTGGTTTATGGGCAAGGAAAGACATAGTCGTGTGAAATTTTGTTTGATTCATCTCGATATGTACTTTCGTAATATCAACTTTTTATATTTTTTACGAATACAAAATCAGATATATTAATGTTCAAACATTTACATTGATAAATATAAAAAGGTAAATTGTCTCAATTATTTCGAAACGGATAGACTATGTTCTATGACAAATTATGTTACACTTTCTTAATACTTCATTCGTCTTTTAATACTCGCAACGTTTGGACTTTTGCCACTATTCATATAATCTACTTTGACTATTCGTAGTGTTTTTTATATAAGATAAAACATAGTCATGTGGGATCTTGTTAGATTCGTCTCAATGTGTATTTTCAAAATATCAACTTTTTATAATTTTTGCATAAAGAGAATTTAAGATATAAATGATCAAATGCATTGGCAAACGTGAAACTAACAAACGTTGCGAGTATTAAAAGACGGAGGAAGTATGATACTCCGTATTCGAAATAAGTAGTATTCTCTCGTGAAATTCAAAGTATTTTATCGCGCTTAATCTCTTATACATGGTATCGATGGTATAAGAGATTGCCTGATGTTAAGGCAATTAAAATTTGAAAATGTATGACATGTACAACGTTTAAATTGCTACTCCCTTAGGTTGCGTTCTATTTACCTGATTTTCACTTATTTTTTCTGAACTTATCTTATCTGAACTTATCTGAACTTAACTGAACTTATCTGAACTTATCTGAACTTATTAGAACTTATCAAAACTTATTTTAGTTATAAATTGTACTTGGTCAACCCTTATTTTTCCTGAACTTATCTTATCTGAACTTATCTGAACTTAACTGAACTTATCTGAACTTATCTGAACTGAAATAAGTGGAAATAAGGTGAACAGAATAGGGCCTTAGTCCCAAAATATAGTTTTTTTTTGTTTCTTTTGTTCTTTATGTTTAGCTTTTTACACGTTTATTAACGACTAATTAATGTACATTGAGATTCCTCTATTTTTTTATTTAAATAAGGCAAATTACGTTTATTTATAGGAAAATTTGGTAATATTAATCCAACCTTTGACCGATTTTCTTTTATTAAGCCCACCTACGACATATTTTTTAATAATCCCACCTTTATTACCCAACAACTTTTATTGGGCCCAACAGGTCATAAAACTGTTGTAAGCGGCATTATTTCTCTACATGGCAGTACTCTCTCTCGATATATTCAGTCATCATCATCAATTCATCACCATCTCGTTGACTTTTTCACCGATTACCGGCCACTTAAGCCCAATAAAAGTCGTCGGGTAGTAAAGGTGGGATTATTAAAAAATATGTCGTAGGTGGGATTAATAAAAGAAAATCGGCCAAAGGTTGGATTAATATTACCAAATTTTCCTTATTTATAATGTTTTCACTTTTACAAAAATTCTGATATTGGGAAAATTAGAAAAATTTAATGTGCCAATAGAAAAGTGTGAAAAATTAAATGACCCAATGAATTTAATTGGTTAAAATAATCATTGGACACAAATTTTGATAGAATATTAAAGCATTTATGTGATAATATAAAAGGAAATGTAAAGTACATTTTGAAACACCCAAAAAGGAAAATATAAAGAACAAAAAGAAACGGAGAGAATAGTAAAGTACAACAACATTAATAGTTAATCATGTCATTTTTCAAGTTTTTTAATTCTCGTGAAAAATGTCAAACAATCACTATATTATGGGACGGGGGGAGTAACAGAAACACAAGTACAACCCTTGTACATTTATTAATTGAGGCACATGTGACTTAGGCCCTGTTTAGTTCACCTTATTTCAGGACCTTATTACTTATTTCAGATTTAATCAGATCAGATCAGATCAGTTCAGATCAGAAAAAATAAGTTCAGATCAGATCAGATCAGATCAGAAAAAATAAGTTCAGATTAGATCAGACCGGATCAGATTATTATGATGATGATGATTATTATTATATATTTATACCATTGTTATTATATTTAATATTTATTACTATTATTGTTTTAATAAAAAAGAATGGTTTTGTCGATGCAATTAAAATCTATTACTTAAGGCATAAAAAAACATTAACAAAACATTCAAATTCATCATGTCCAAATTAAAACCATTAAGTCCAGATCAGAAACGATATGATCAGGTCATGTACATATCAAAACTGATTTTTATAGATCAAAACCATTATATATCTAGACCAAAACTGATAAGATCAGATAATATCCAAATCATAACCGATCTGTACATATCATGTCCAGATCATGTTCAAATCTGCAAAGATCTTGTCTACATCAGAACCGATCCTTACATAACCAATATGTTCAGATCAAAACCGATTTCTACATATCATGTCCAGATCAGAATCGATATGTCCATATTATAACTAGTCTAGATATCGACTCTATACAGATTATGTTCAGATCAGAATTGATTTGCAAAGATCATGTCCATATCAGAATTGATTTATACTGATCATGACCAGATCAGAACAGGTCTGTACAGATCATAACCAGATCATAACTGATATGTACAGATGATGTCCAGATCAGAAATAATATGTACAGATCATGTCAAGAGCAGAACTGATCTGTCCAAATCATGTCCAAAGCAGAACTGATCTGTCCAGATTAGAATTGATATGTACAGATCATGTACAGATCAGAACTGATCTGTACAGATCATGTCCAGATCAGAACTGGTCTGTACAGATCATGTCCAAATCAGAACCGGTCTGTACAGATCATATCCAGATTAGAACTTATATGTCTAGATCATAACCGATCTATCTATATCATGTCTAGGTCTATCTAATTTAAGGATAGTTAAATCATGAGCAAAGTCAAATAAATAAATTAAATCATGACCAAAGTCAAATATTATAAATTTGTGTAACATTTATTTTACACGTAAGCCGTTTAATAATAATAAATGTAGATTTTTGTTTAAACTTAATTATGAATAATACCAGATCATATCAGACCAGACCAGATCAGATCAGATCAGAAAAAATAAGTTCAGATCAGATCAGATCAGAAAAAATAAGTTTAAATCAGATCAGAACAGATCAGATCAGGAAAAATAAGGTGAACTAAACAGGACCTTATTCACAATTAAAAAAAAAAAAATTAATTGAAACACATGTTACGACTTAGCTCCTACACGGATGCTCGAGTGATCCGGCGTTGGGGCTATGATTTTGCCTCTCGAAAACTGCCACTTAATTTAATTTTCTTTTTACTTTATTGACTTTTTTTTTCTTTTAGTCTAACAAATCGCGCCTTCTTCTATTATCTGTTTCCTCTTCCAACCAATTCCAAGTCCTTCATTCCCCAATTCTCCTTCTCTATTTCGTACTTAACCAAATCACAGGAGCAATTTCGCTCCAACAATTTTGGAATTCACATAACCATTTTGAGCAGGAAATCTTGTTCAATCAACATAAATATGTTCAGTAAAGCTCAATGCTTTGATATCAACTGCTTTTTCAAGTCACCTTGTCATTTACACACCTCATTCAACATCAAATTCTCAGTTTCTCCGATTGAAACTCATGATTCTTCCAAAAAACCTAGAGATTCAAATGTTCTTGAAATACCCAATAAAGGGTACCAGAAATTCCGAAGATTTGAGAAGCAGAATGCAAACTCATGTGGTGTAATTGATAAACAGAGTAGTTTGAGTAAAAACCCACATGGGTCTGTTGATGAATTGGGTAGATTACAATCTGGGAACAGTCGGAATCAACAAAAAAAGATTAATGGTGAAGTTGAATTTGCAGGTGGGAGTGGAAATTTTCCTGCAAAGAAGGTGCACACCAGGTGTTCGACGAAATGGGCCTCTTATGGAGGGTGTATTCCGTCCATATTGCTGGCGTTGGACAGTATTAGCGACTTAGACGAGGCGTTTAGGCCATGGGAAGAGAGGCTTAGCAACAAGGAGAGGAGTATTATCTTGAAAGAGCAGTCGAGTTGGGAGAGGGCTATGGAGATTTTTGAGTGGTTTAAGAAGAAGGGTTGTTATGAGTTGAATGTAATTCATTATAATATCATGCTCAGGATTCTAGGAAAAGCGCGAAAGTGGGTTGAATTGGAGAGTTTGTGGGATGAGATGAAGATGAAGAGGATTGCACCAATAAATTCTACTTATGGTACTCTTATTGATGTTTATAGCAAAGGTGGGCTTAGAGAGGAGGCTTTGGTTTGGCTGCAAAGAATGAATGAACAAGGCATGGAGCCTGATGAAGTTACAATGGGAATTGTTGTCCAAATGTACAAGAAAGAAGGGGAGTTTAGAAAAGCTGAGGACTTCTTTAAAATGTGGTCTTCGGACAAATCAAAAAAAGAGAAGAATACATTTCAAGGGCACAAAATGGGTGCTATGAAGGTGAAATCCGGGGATCAACTTAGTTTGAGCTTGTATACGTATAATACCCTCATTGACACATATGGGAAATCTGGGCAACTTCAGGAAATGTCTCAAACTTTTCAGAAGATGATAGATGATGGAGTTATTCCTGATACAATAACCTTCAATACAATGATTCACATTTATGGAAATATTGGCAGGTTAGAAGAGGTCAACAAATTGGTGCGGAAAATGGCAGAACTTAACCGCTCCCCTGATACTAGAACATATAATATTCTTATATCCCTTTATGCTAAGCGTGATGATATCAACCTTGCATTTAGTTACTTTGCTCGAATGAAGCAGGACTACCTTCAGCCTGATCCTGTGAGCTACCGTACCCTTTTGTATGCTTTCTCTATAAGGCAAATGGTTTTTGAAGCAGAGATGCTTATCTCAGAAATGGATAAAAGGGGTCTTGAAATTGATGAATTTACACAGTCCGCCCTGACTAGAATGTATATTGATGCTGGTATGCTTGAAAAGTCATGGTCTTGGTTTGAACGTTTCCATCTCGAAGGTAATATGACCACAGAATGCTATTCTGCTAACATTGATGCATATGGTGAGCGCGGTTATGTCAAAGAAGCCGAGGAAGTGTTTGTCTGTTGCCAAGAGAAGAACAAAATAGGTGTGTTGGAATTCAATGTGATGATAAAAGCTTACGGTATAGGTAAGAGTTACGATAAGGCATGCCAGTTATTTGATAGTATGGGGAAGCTAGGTGTTTTTCCAGATAGATGTAGCTATATCTCTCTCATACAATCACTAGCTGCTGCCGATTTGCCTCATATTGCAAAGCCCTATCTGTTAAAGATGCAGGAAGCAGGTTTGGTGAATGATTGTGTTCCATATTGTGCCCTTATCTCAAGCTTTGCAAAGCTTGGTCAGTTGGAATTAGCCAAAAGTTTGTACAAGGAAATGATTGGCTACAATGTACGGCCTGATGTTGTTCTTTATGGTGTGCTAATTAATGCTTCTGCAGAGAGTGGAAATGTTTCAGAAGCTATGGAGTATGTTGATGCTCTGAAAAAGGCAGATCTCTCACTGAATGACGTAATCTGCAACTCCTTGATCAAACTATATACAAAAGTTGGCTACTTAGAAGAGGCAGTGGAAACTTACAGATTGCTTCGATCATTTGAGAAGGGTGCAGATGTATATTCTTCGAATTGTATTATCGATCTGTACAGCAAACGATCAATGGTTACGGAAGCAGAAGAGGTTTTTGATGATGTGCGGGAAAGAGGTGAAGCAAATGAGTTCTCATTTGCAATGATGTTGTGCATGTATAAACGTGTAGGTAGGCTTGAAGAAGCAATGGAGATGGCAGAAAAGATGCAAGAATTAGGACTTTTGACAGAGCTTTTGAGCTATAACAGTGTGCTTGCTCTTTTTGCTATGGTTGGGAGATTAAAGGAGGCTGTTTCTATTTTCAAGGAGATGATTAGTCTTGAGATTGAACCTGATGATTCCACTTATAAGTCACTTGGATTTGTTCTTGTGAAATCTGGGGTTCCCAAACAGGCTGTCGCTAAGTTGGAAGTAGCAAGGAAGAAAGATACTAAAAGCGGGCTGCAAGCATGGGTTTCAGCCCTCACTTCTGTGGTTTGCAGGGACGATTATGGAAACTATGATAGTGACTAACTACTTTGTCATTAACTTAGGATCTTGATCTTAGGAAGCCATAGATGTAAATAGTATGATCAATGACCGCAGCAAAGGGTGTATTCGTTGCCAATCAACAGCATATAGAACTGATAGAAGCATGGGTTAACTACAATGACTGATGCCATGACTGGTTTCTGGCAGAAATGGTACTCTGCATTGGCATTGATGGTGTATGTCTTCTTTATTTCTTAATCTTTTTACAGTACACATGAAAATAATCTCCCAACTCTGTTTGTACTGTTGTTAAATAAAATGTAGCGGAAATGATGGAAAGTAGTTCATCATCAACCTGGTAATTTTTTTTTATTTCGTGTTGTGAAAATAAAATATGGATTGTTACTTTTCCTTGATTGTCCCATTGTTCTAAGGAGTATGTTTGATGAACTGCAAAGAGAGGTGTATTTCTTGCTAGTTCGCAGCATACAGACTCATGTAGCTAACTGATGTCTTTGTGGATATTGATGAAACCTGAAGCTGTGACAAGCTTCTAGAACCTGTAATTGCAAATTTGCAATGGCAATGTGTGATGTTCCGTCTTGATTTTCTGTTCTTTTACAGAATGCCTGAAAATAATTTCAAAATTGTTGTTGTTAAAAGAAAATGTTGGAAAATAGATTGAAAGTAGTTTGTGATCAATTCTGTTCCGAGTATGGAACTGGGGGAGCCCTGCCTGGTGATGTTGCCCTGTCAGACAGAACGAACGTAAGCTAACCTCGGGGGTTTAACCGAGGAAACCCCCTCCGATGCCTAAGTCAGCAAATGAGATAATGCTCTAGAGAGAGAAAGTAGAGAGGGTTAAGAATTGTACTTGTATTGAACGTGTCCGCAAATGAATGGGGACGGCAGTATTTATAGGCGTACTATTCAGTACTTTGGCCTATTCAGATGTTGCCGCGTGTACGCTAGTGATGTACTTGTTGTTTGTCCTTTTACTTAACGGCGTATCTATGTTGTCGTCTAGCAGGTCGTTTCCCCGCAGACCTGAGGGTCTGTGCGGTTCTTGAGGACTTGTGGTACTTTCAATAGGTACTTCCTGCGGTTGCTTTGCTTGATCTGTCTTATCAGATGTCCGATGGTCTGCTGTGACATGGATGATCTGCTAGGTTACTTCTACTCCGTACAACTAGTCCCCAAGAGTAGGGCTGACTACTTGGAGTTAGACCTGCTCTTTCAGTGTTTTTTGGCTGCATCCTGTACAACTAGTCCCCAAGAGTAGGGCTGACTACTTGGAGTTAGACCTGCTCTTTCAGTGTTTTTTTGCTGCATCCTGTACAACTAGTCCCCAAGAGTAGGGCTGACTACTTGGAGTTAGACCTGCTCTTTCTGGTCATAACTTGCGCGATTGGCTGTACGTATCTTTGGCCCTTTTTTTTATTTTTTTTATTTTTTTTATTTTTTTATATCGTCGTGGTTTTACTGTAGTTAGCATTTGAAAAGAAAATAAACCGTCATGGTTTATTGCGCCCCACGTGTCCTTCATCCAGGTAGGTGACTCGAAGGGTCTTCAAATCTTGGCCGTTTATTTCTTCTTTTAAATACGGGTCTCGGTCACTTTCTTCTTCTCTCTCCTATTTCTTACCTTCTTCATTTTCTTACTCTCCTCTAACTTCACTTTGCTGCGAACTCAATTTCGCCATTTTCCGAGCGCTCTAACTCCAAGCTCTTTGCTTTCTTGTGTTTTCGTGTTATTCCGGTGATTGCGCATCCGTTGGTGGTGGCGTTTTCTTCTGAAATTGTCGAGGTTTTTTGGGTTCGCGTTTTTCTTCGAGGGTTTCTAGTCCGCCATTGTTGAACTTCTCTCTTCGCCCTTCTCTTTTCCAGGTAATTCTTTTGCTTCTTCCTTGTTGTTTTCTTTGGTTTTGCATGTACCTTCAACTGTTTTAGTAGTTTTTGTGAGTTTTTTGTGGTATGTGTTCTTTGAATGAAATGTGGGAGTGTTTGTGTTTTTTTGGCTTCGCCATTTCTGCGCTTCTTGGAGCTTTTCGTCTTCTTCTTCCTTTTCTCTTTTTTTTTTTTTTTAATTTTTATATTACATGTATGTTTTTATGTCGTTTTGCTCTTTTTTCTCTGTCGTTTTGTCTTGACTTTTCTCCTTCTACCCTTTGTTTATTCTTCTTTCTTTCTTCTTTTTTCTTTCAGTCAACATGTCTGATACCTCTGATAGTGCCAACCCTAGTAGCCCTGGGTATATGAGTGATTCCTCCGAGCCATACTCTCCTTCTTCCCCTTCCTCTGTCTCTTTACCCTCTGATGAAGAGGCTAGGACAATAGCAGAGAATAGGACTAAGTCTATGCATGATGCCATTTCTCGTTCTGAGCCTGCGGTGATATCTATCTCCAGTGGTTCTTCCTCTGGGGGTGTGTCCCCCGTTGTTGGCAGGGCTACGCCTGTTGTGTCAGGGCCTACTCCTGCCCTTCGTCAACGTCTTAGAGAACTGCGCCATGAGCATTTGGCCAGTGCGGTTCGATTGAACCCTCCCCCTAATGCCCCTATTGGGCTAGACATCCAACCCCTGGCAGAAGTAGCTTGGTTGGACAGTTTTGATCAACTAGACGGGCCTTTTATTGGGAGTACTGATGGGTCGTTGCATGTTTACCGCAGACGTTCTTCGATGGCAACTGGTTCCGGCAGTGCTTCTGGTGACGCAGAGCGTTATGTAGAAAACCCCATCCTCGAGGAGGTGGAGAATCTGCGTCCCTTTCCCCTGTATGTTGAGGAGGATGTGCCCGTTGGTCCGACCGATGAGTATCTGAGCCCTGAGGTTTCTTTTGGTCCTTTAAACGCTGCACCGGATACGGACTGGCTTAAGGCAGCTCGCCAGCATGACTATCCCGGCGTTGGAAGGGAGCTTTATGCCTTTCCTCCTGGGTATGAGTTGGTTGTTCCCGCAGATGATGCTCGTATTACTGCTCCTCCTCCTGGTCATATTGGGCTGTACTCATACCATTTGGACTTCGGTCTGCGTTTTCCCCTTGATCCAACCTTAACCAAGTTTCTGAAGGCATTCAATGTCTGCTTGGCGCAGCTGCATCCTTTCGCTGTGAGGACTCTAATTTGCTATCTCTGGGTGGTGCGCTTCAAGGGTTTCCCTGAGACCCTTTCTTTGTGTAAACGGCTGCATTGTGTCCGAAGCAGCGATAACAAGGAGGGAAGCATTGGTTGGTTTACCACCTACACTGCTCGGGGCAAAATGACCTGCTTGGGCAATCCCACTGGGCAGAGGGATTGGAAGGGTCGATTCTTCTGGCTTCGAGTTCCCGCTGACTTTCCTCTGCCTCGCACCTTTGTTTCTCCAAATGGCAAGATGGAGGGTGTGGAGGTTCTGGTTGGTCATAACTTGGAGGACGCTACTTATGAGTGGTTTGACTCAGTAATTAAGCGCGACGCGAACGGGAAGGACGTCGGCCGCGCCCCCAAGAACTGGCTGCCTCAGTCGATGTATATTCTGCGGAATGATGTTCTTTCCGCTATGCACTTGTGCAACACTCATCCTCATGGTACATTTTTCTTTCTTTTTTGCTCTTTTTTGTACTTAGCTGTTTTTTTTTTTTTTTTTTTTTTTTTTTAAATAACATTTTCTTGTGTTTCCTTGTCCTGCTAGGTCGTCAACACCTTGATATGAGCTCCCTGGGTTTAACTGCTGATGGAACCCCCCAGACTAACGAGCCAGCTGAAGACCCCGCCAATGCTTATCGTACTATAGCTGATGTTGTTGGCGGACGCAGAGCAAGCTCTCGACGGACTGTTCGAGGGGGGAGTTCTGCTGCTAGCCGTACTGCTAGAGGTGGGGGTTCTGTGGCTAACCGCACTAGCAGAGGGGGAGGCTCTGCAGGAATAACTGCTGGGGCGAGCACCTCGACGCCGCGTTCTGCCCCTGTTTCTCGGGCTACACCTTCTATATCTGCCTCTGCTCGGCGTGGTCAGACCACTCGTGGAGGGGGTAATATTGCGGGCCAACGTCGGCCTCGCCCTGAGACGGAAAGCGTTTCTGTTGACGCTACGCGAACTGCTGCAGATCAATTGCGGTCTGCTCAACCTGACCAAGTCGTGAATTCCTCTATCTCCGAGCAGGTGGAGATCGTGACCGAAGAGCGGGACGTCCCTTTTGTGCAGCGCCCAGGTAAGCGCATTTGCACTGGGGAGGGTTCTCGCTCGCAGGAGCAGGCCCAAGCTTCTGCTCCTGCTAATCAAAGCACCGCTTCTCTTCCTACTTCATCTGCTGCTCTTGCTGCTTACTTGGAGGAGCAACTGAGGTTGCCTGAGTCTTCTGTTCTTTCTTTTGTGAACATTAGGAACAGGGAATTTCTGGAGAAGGAGACCATTGATGTTCGCCCTGCGGTGAACCCTGAGTTGGCTGCCTGCTTCTCCCCTGCGCCGATTAGCGATGACATCTTTGTTCCTCACTGGGATGTTAGAGCTAACGAGTCTTTGTATGCCAGCTTCCCAGAGAAAGGCGGAACGTTGGCATACCGGATGTTGAAGGGGTTAACACTTCCAGCTGACCGCCCTCTTGAGCGTGTTAATACCCCTGGGGCTAACGCCTGCCAGAAGGTGCTAGAGGTAAGAAGCTTTTGAATCTATGCTGTTTTCGTACTTAGCCATTTTTTGCGTGTTTTTGTACTTAGCCATTTTTTGCGTGTTTTTGTACTTAGCCCTTTTTTTTTTATTTGCAGGCTGGGGTTGCTGTGAAGGAGCTCTGCGACTTCTTTTTCTTCTATCAGAGGAAGCATGATGAACATCTTGCTCTTCTTGAAGAAAGGGACAGGCAGATCCGAGACCTGACCCTGGAAAACGAAAGAGCATCTTCCTCCCTTACTATTGCCAATGCCAATGTTCAAGCGATATCTGTCGAGAGAGACAACTTGGCTAGTGAGGTTGTAGCTCTGCGCCTAGCTGGGGAGAATTTAGCTAAGGCTCAGGCGGAGGTAGAGGCGGAGAGGAAGCGTACTGAGGATTTGGCGGAGCAGCTAAGCTTTGTTGAGTAGAGGCATGCTGATGAGCTGGCAGACCTTCGCCTTTCTGTGCAGAAGGAGGTGGCTGCTGCTGTGCGAGAATTTTGTCGCTCTGACGCTCAATATGCCCTTTTGATGCAGAGGTATGATGGTGGGTGGAAAGAGGCCTCTCTTATAATCAAGCGCAAATATCCGCAGTTTGATTGGAGCTTGATCGAAGAGGATTGGCTCGCTGGCCTGCACCTTACCATTCTTAAGGAACTGCGGGAGGCTGAAGCTGCTGAGGGTCATGCCATAGAGCCTAGTGATGTGCCCGACTTTTGCGTCGAGAACATTCACCCAGGAGATTTGCCTTTCTCAGATGAAGATGATGTTGCAGGCAATGACGAATAATGGGTGTGGCGGCTATCCCCCTGTTCTTCTTGTGTGACTGGGCCTGTTATGTAATAGTTTAGTTTTTAAACAATATTATTTAGAGTTTGCCCTGTTGGGTGGTGGCGTTTGTGCCACTCTGTTTTTGGAACAATTTACAGTTAGTTTATTTCTGCTTTTCTTCTTAGATATTTTTGAGTTGGGCTGGTGTGTTTACTGCCCAGAGCCATTTTGTAGGGCTGTACTTTATCTATTTTCCTTGGTTTTTAATGAAGGTATAGCCGCCGGCATTTGATATGCATATTTTGCTAGGTACTTAGCCAATTTTTGATATCTTGTTTGCCTTTGGAAAGTTCTAGCCTTGATCAGAGTCAAACTTTATAGCATGTCTTATGACTACCTCCCCTTTTGGGCTGTCTTGGCTTTTGCCAAGGCAAACTTAGGGACTGCTTTGTGACATTTCTGCGGTATTCTGGCTAGCCTTTTGAGCTACCTTCAACCTTGAATTGCCTTGGCTTTGGCCAAGGCAAAACTCGGAAATTGCTTTGCGATATTCTAACTAGCTTTTTGGGCTACTTCCAATTTTGAATTGCCTTGGCTTTGGCCAAGACAAAACCCAGAAATTGCTCTGCGATAGTCTAACTAGCCTTTTGGGCTGCTTCCAATTTTGAATTGCCTTGGCTTTGGCCAAGACAAAACTCAGAAATTGCTCTGCGATAGTCTAACTAGCCTTTTGGGCTGCTTCCAATTTTGAATTGCCTTGGTTTTAGCCAAGGCAAAACTCGGAAATTGCTTTGCGATATTCTAGCTTAGAAATTCATCATGACACTGTTCTTCAGCTAACTTGAGTGATCAAGTCAAGTCATCTGTTGAATGTGTGTATCATGGTGTATTTCTAAGTTACATCGTGCTTTGCTTATCACCATATCTTTTCTTGGAACCGCCAAGCTCATTTCATTATATGTATTCTGTAAAAAGGAGTACAAAAAGGGATAATTTTGGCTTATCTTGCCTTATCATTGTATAGGTCACTTGTACTAAACATAGTATTTTTTGAGCATGTTGGCGTTCCAACTATTCTTTAACTCTTTTCCATCCACTGTCATGAGATGATATGAGCCAGGGGCTATCTCCCTTGTGATCTGGTATGGTCCTTCCCAATTTGCAGTGAATTTCCCCTCTGCCTTGCCCTTTCCTGTGGCTGCTGTTCGTCTAAGCACCAGGTCTCCCACATGCATAGGCCTGTGCTTGACTCTTTTGTTGTAAGCTCTGCTCATTCTCTCTTTGTTTGCTGTGAGTCTCAGCTCTGCTAGCAACCTTACCTCTGGCAGAAGGTCTAATGATTCCCTCATGAGTTGTTCATTGGTGCCTTCATCATAGTACTGCACTCTGAAACTGGGCAGGCCAACCTCTACCGGTAATACTGCTTCTGCTCCAAAGGCTAACTTGTAGGGACTTTCTCCTGTCGCCTCTTTCTCAGTTGTTCTATTGGACCAAAAAATTTCTGGTATGAGGTCTGCCCATGCACCCTTAAAATCCTCGATTTTCTTTCGCAGAGCTCCAAGGATCTGCTTGTTCTCCGCCTCGGCCTGTCCATTGCTCTGTGGGTGGCATACTGATGCGTAAGCAAACTTGATTCTTAGCTCTGCGCAATAATCCTTTACCGGTGTGCAATCGAATTGTGTCCCGTGATCAAAGACCAAACTTTCTGGGATGCCAAATCTTGTGATGATGTTTCACCATATGAAGTCTTTCATTCGTTTCGCTGTTATGCTTTTTGTGGGCTCTGCTTCTATCCACTTGGTGAAATAATCCACTGCCACGATCAAGTATCTTCTTCCTCCACTCGCGGCTGTAAACGGACCCAGGATGTCCATTCCCCACTGAGCGAATGGTATGGGATTGATGATTGGTTGCAGATCATTTGAGGGCAGATTGATTACTGGAGCGAACTTTTGGCATTTGTCGCATTTCTTCACGTATGACTGCGAGTCACTCACCATGGTTGGCCAATAGTTCCCTGCTCTGAGAGCTTTTAAGGCTAGTGTTCTACCCCCAATATGATTACCGCATATTCCCTCATGAATTTCTTCAATGATTCTCTGTGATTCCTCTGTTGAGACGCATCTCAGCAGGGGTAGGGAGAAGGATTTTTTGTACAATCTGCCCTGGTAGATCACAAACCAGTGTTCGTTTCGCTTTATCTTCTTCTGTTCTGGCTCTGCTGTAGGGAGACCCCTGCCAAGCTTGTATGATACTATACTGTCGTACCACTGAGGCTCTGTGCTGATGGCATTTACCATAGGCCTCTTATCGATACTCTTCTCTTCCTGTACTTCCACCATCACTGTTCTTTCCAGGTCTTGCAGCGAAGAGCTTGCTAATTTTGAGAGAGCATCTGCTTGGCTATTCTCTGCTCTGGGGACCAACTGGATCTCGAAGCTTTCCAACTGGGCTACTGCTTCTTTCATCAGTGCCAGATACCTCTGCATGGACGGTTCTCGAGCTTCATACTCGCCTCTATACTGACTGGCCACTAACTGGGAATCTGTTTTCAACACGATTTTCTTAGCATCCGCTGCCTTGCACATTTGAATGCCTGCGATCGCTGCTTCGTACTCTGCTTCATTATTTGAGGCTTTGAACTTGAACTTTATGGCATATTCAAAGACATTACCTTCTGGTGAAGTCATTATAATGCCTGCTCCTGACCCCGTAACTGCGGCTGAGCCATCTACATATATCTGCCAGGTCCCCAGAGGCTCCTCCTCTTCCTCGTAAGATGCCTCAGCTATGAAGTCTGCTAATGCCTGTGCCTTTATGGCCGTTCTTGGCCTGTATTCAATATCGTACTCTGAGAGTTCTACCGCCCATTTCAGCAGTCTGCCTGAGGTATCCAGCCTTCGCAATGATTTCTCCAAAGGCTGATTTGTTAATACTTGTACCTTGTGAGCGTCGAAGTATGGTTTCAGCTTCCTGGCAGCTATCATAATTGCGAAGGCCATTTTTTCGATCAGGGGGTACCTCTGCTCTGCGGGGTTGAGAATGTGACTGACGAAATATACTGGTTGTTGGGCCTTGTCCTTTTCCACTATTAAGGCTGCTGCTACAGTCTTTTTGGAGGCCGAGATGTACAACTGCAAAACATCTCCTACTTCTGGTCTGGCTATTGTTGGGAGGCTCTTCAGGTGATTCTTTACCTCTGCGAATGCCTTTTCTTGCTCTGCTTCCCACTTGAATGTTTTGTTGCCTTTCAGTACCTGAAAAAATGGGAGGGATCTATCTGCAGATTTACTGATAAAACGAGTGAGTGCTGCCATCTTTCCAGTTAATCTCTGTATATCTCGTATGTTTTTTGGCTCTGGCAAGTTGAGTATGGCCTCCACCTTCTCTGGGTTGGCATCTATTCCCCTTTCACTGACCAGAAATCCCAAGAATTTTCCTGACTTAACACCGAACACACATTTCTTTGGGTTTAGTTTCATGCCGTACTGTCTCAACGTAGCAAATGTTTCTCGCAGGTCAGCGATGTGATCAACCTCTTTTTTGCTCTTGACTATGGAATCATCCACATATACTTCCACATTCCGGCCCTTTTGCTGTGCGAATATCTTATCTACAAGCTTCTGGTAGGTTGCACCCGCATTTTTCAGGCCGAATGGCATAGCTTTGTAGTTATAAACTCCAGCGTCTGTGATGAAAGCAGCTTTCTTACGATCTGATTCGAGTAAACTGATCTGATGGTAGCCGGAAAATGCGTCCATGAAACTCAAGAGAGCGTGCCCACTGGTGGAATCAACCAGCTGGTCTATTCTGGGCAATGGGTAACAGCCCTTCGGACAGGCCTTGTTTAGGTCCGTGAAGTCTACACACATCCTCCATTGACCATTTGCTTTCTTTACCATCACAACGTTAGCCAGCCATTCTGGGTAATCGCACTCTTCTATGAACTTGGCTGCTAGCAATTTGTTGATTTCTTCTTGGATGGCTACATTCTTCTCTGCCGAGAAATTTCTCTTCTTCTGTTTCACTGGCCTAACTTCTCTGCTGACATTCAGTCTATGGACCATGACACTGGGGTCAATCCCTGGCATTTCGTCCGCTGAGAAAGAAAATATGTCTGCGTGCTCTCTCAGCAGACCAATGAGGTTCACTCTGAGGGATAGATCTACGTCTGTGCCAATTCGAACCGTCCGGTCTGTCAACCCTTCCTCTAATTCTATCTCCTCAGTTTCGTCAGTTGACGTGGGTTCCAACAGACCTTCCTCCCGATGCTCGAAGTTTTCCATGCTTAACAACTTGTCTTTTTTGCGCTCTGCTCTCTTTCTTTTTCGAGATTGGGGAAGTTCTTCTTCTGCCAGTGGTGGGGGTCTGGGTGGTTGTTTTAGCGCAGTGTGGTAGCACTTCTTAGCCTGCTCCTGACTGCCTTTGACCTTGGCTGAGCGGCCATCATTTGTCGTATACATCATGGTGAGGTGATAAGTGGAGACTACAGCCCCTGCGTCATGGATGAATGGTCTGCCAAGAATGACGTTGTAGGCTGCGGGGACTTTCACGATCATGAAGTCTACCATGATGTCCTTGATATCCTTCCCTTGGCCAATCTGCACTGGCAAACTGACTATCCCTTCTGGTATCACTGTGGCTCCTGTGAATCCGATTACTGGGTAATTGACTGGCTTTACGTATTTCTCATCAATTTGCAACTCTTGGAAAGCAGGCCAGAACAAGATGTTCGCAGAGCTACCTCCGTCTATCAGAATACGGTGGATTTTTCTGTTTGCTACGTTCAGGGCTAATACCATAGGGTCGTCATGGGGGTATATTATGCCTTTACAGTCCTCCTCTGTGAAAGTGCACTGCGGGATTTTTGGAGGGGCGGGCCACCTGCCAGAATTATGGTAATTAACCTGGTGTTTGAATTCGCTCACACTGGCCTTGGCCCCGCTA
Organism: Spinacia oleracea; assembly: GCF_020520425.1. Lineage (NCBI taxonomy): Eukaryota > Viridiplantae > Streptophyta > Magnoliopsida > Caryophyllales > Amaranthaceae > Spinacia > Spinacia oleracea. The sequence continues at coordinate 10,576,001 of NC_079490.1, forward strand.
ACAGTGGTTCCTGCTACTTGTACCTTGTGAGCGTCGAAGTATGATTTCAGCTTCCTGGCAGCTATCATAATTGCGAAGGCCATTTTTTCGATCAGGGGGTACCTCTGCTCTGCGGGGTTGAGAATGTGACTGACGAAATATACTGGTTGTTGGGCCTTGTCCTTTTCCACTATTAAGGCTGCTGCTACAGTCTTTTTGGAGGCCGAGATGTACAACTGCAAAACATCTCCTACTTCTGGTCTGGCTATTGTTGGGAGGCTCTTCAGGTGATTCTTTACCTCTGCGAATGCCTTTTCTTGCTCTGCTTCCCACTTGAATGTTTTGTTGCCTTTCAGTACCTGAAAAAATGGGAGGGATCTATCTGCAGATTTACTGATAAAACGAGTGAGTGCTGCCATCTTTCCAGTTAATCTCTGTATATCTCGTATGTTTTTTGGCTCTGGCAAGTTGAGTATGGCCTCCACCTTCTCTGGGTTGGCATCTATTCCCCTTTCACTGACCAGAAATCCCAAGAATTTTCCTGACTTAACACCGAACACACATTTCTTTGGGTTTAGTTTCATGCCGTACTGTCTCAACGTAGCAAATGTTTCTCGCAGGTCTGCGATGTGATCAGCCTCTTTTTTGCTCTTGACTATGGAATCATCCACATATACTTCCACATTCCGACCCTTTTGCTGTGCGAATATCTTATCTACAAGCTTCTGGTAGGTTGCACCCGCATTTTTCAGGCCGAATGGCATAGCTTTGTAGTTATAAACTCCAGCGTCTGTGATGAAAGCAGCTTTCTTACGATCTGATTCGAGTAAACTGATCTGATGGTAGCCGGAAAATGCATCCATGAAACTCAAGAGAGCGTGTCCACTGGTGGAATCAACCAGCTGGTCTATTCTGGGCAATGGGTAACAGTCCTTCGGACAGGCCTTGTTTAGGTCCGTGAAGTCTACACACATCCTCCATTGACCATTTGCTTTCTTTACCATCACAACGTTAGCCAGCCATTCTGGGTAATCGCACTCTTCTATGAACTTGGCTGCTAGCAATTTGTTGATTTCTTCTTGGATGGCTACATTCTTCTCTGCCGAGAAATTTCTCTTCTTCTGTTTCACTGGCCTAACTTCTCTGCTGACATTCAGTCTATGGACCATGACACTGGGGTCAATCCCTGGCATTTCGTCCGCTGAGAAAGCAAATATGTCTGCGTGCTCTCTCAGCAGACCAATGAGGTTCACTCTGAGGGATAGATCTACGTCTGTGCCAATTCGAACCGTCCGTTCTATCAACCCTTCCTCTAATTCTATCTCCTCAGTTTCGTCAGTTGACGTGGGTTCCAACAGACCTTCCTCCCGATGCTCGAAGTTTTCCATGCTTAACAACTTGTCTTTTTTGCGCTCTGCTCTCTTTCTTTTTCGAGATTGGGGAAGTTCTTCTTCTTCCAGTGGTGGGGGTCTGGGTGGTTGTTTTAGCGTAGTGTGGTAGCACTTCTTAGCCTGCTCCTGACTGCCTTTGACCTTGGCTGAGCGGCCATCATTTGTCGTATACATCATGGTGAGGTGATAAGTGGAGACTACAGCCCCTGCGTCATGGATGAATGGCTGCCAAGAATGACGTTGTAGGCTGCGGGGACTTTCACAATCATGAAGTCTACCATGATGTCCTTGATATCCTTCCCTTGGCCAATCTGCACTGGCAAACTGACTATCCCTTCTAGTATCACTGTGGCTCCTGTGAATCCGATTACTGGGTAATTGACTGGCTTTACGTATTTCTCATCAATTTGCAACTCTTGGAAAGCAGGCCAGAACAAGATGTTCGCAGAGCTACCTCCGTCTATCAGAATACGGTGGATTTTTCTGTTTGCTACGTTCAGGGCTAGTACCATAGGGTCGTCATGGGGGTATATTATGCCTTTACAGTCCTCCTCTGTGAAAGTGCACTGCGGGATTTTTGGAGGGGCGGGCCACCTGCCAGAATTATGGTAATTAACCTGGTGTTTGAATTCTCTCACACTGGCCTTGGCCCCGCTAACAGTGGTTCCTGCGTAAACTGGCCCTCCTGTTATGACCAAAATGTCGCCCATTCTCTTTTGGTCTGCTGGATAGCTTTGATTGGGTTCCGCCTTCTTATTGTCGGACCTATTATCATTATCTCTGTTCTCATAGGTCCTGCTATACGAGCTTTTTGCTTTGAATTGAGTCAAGTATCCCCTCCGGATCAGATCTTCGATATTATCCTTCAAATGAGTGCATTCTTCTGTGAGGTGGCCATGATCTCTGTGAAAGTCACAGTACTTTTTTGGGTCCCTGTACTTGTTGTACATTTTGGGAGGTCTCTGCCACTTCTCGTCTTCTTTGCTGATGGCAAAAATTTGAGTTCTGGATGCCACTAAGGGGGTATACTCATTAAACTTCCCCCTTTTTTCAGTTTTGAATTCGTTACCTTTGCCTCTGCCTGGTCCCTGCCAGTCTCTTCTTGGCTGTGGGTTTTCTTTTCTGTCTGGGTATTCTTTTTTGTATGGCTCTTTCTTGCTATGACTACCGTAATTGTTCTCACTTGCCACATATCGACGTGAGGTTGCTCTGCCAATTTCTTCACTCTTTATAAATTCATTTGCCTTTCCCAGTACCTCTGCCAGGGTTGTGAATGATTTTCTGCCCAGATAACTCTTGAACTCTCCATCCCGCAGACCAGTCATCATGGCCAGGACTGCTACCTCTTGCTGCAACTTGGGTATATTCGACGCCTCCATATTGAATCTGGATATGTATTCCCTCAGAGATTCCTGAGGCCCCTGGATGACTGACATCAGCTCCCCTGTCATCCTTTCTCTGAAAATGTTTGCCACGTATTGGGTGCGAAACAAGATAGCTAGCTGCCGGAAAGATGTTATGGTGCCTTTGGGTATTTTACCAAACCAGCTCTGTGCCATCCCCTCTAGAGTGGAAGGAAAGACCTTACACCACATAGAGTCTGTGTTGGTATATAGCATCATGTGTCCCCCAAAGGCAGAGAGGTGATTCGTTGGGTCTGTCTTTCCGGAGTATTTGCAGGTGGGCATTTTTATCTTTTCCATTCTTTCAGAGAGTATTTCATCGCAGAAGGGAGAATTATCAGGCTTAACTACTGCTCGGATGGGATTGGGCGTACCTGACACGGAGTGGTGTCTATGACTGGGTGCTTGTTCAGTCCTTGCCCGGGGTTGAGCTCTGCTTGGTGTGATACTCTCTGCTTCATACTCTTGATTATCAGCCCCTTCCATGTCTTGCTGCAGATTCCTCCTCCAAACATTCGGACTATGTTGGGGTCTGGGACGTTTTCTCCTCTTCTCAACCTCAACCTCTGGGGCTGTTCTCATGACCTGGGCTTGTGGGGTTGTTTGAGTAAGGAATGTCAGGACTTCTATTGCTGTGCGCATCTGGTCGGGTGAGAACTGTGCCCCCAATCGTGCTAGTGAGGCACTGGTTGGAATTGGGATACCCTGGCCCTGGCTAGGGGTTGCCATAGCTCTGGGTTGTGGTGTCTCTCTTGGCGGACCAAGACTCTGAGGCATGCCGAACAAGGGTACATTTGTGGTTCTCTGGTTGTTTTTTGAGGTGGGTGGTTCTATCTGCTGGATTATCGGTTTGCTTGACTCAGTCATTGTGTGAGAGGGTAGGTCTTTTAGAAGCAAGGTCTGGGAAGTCCCCTCCTTCTAGCGCCACTTGTTCCGAGTATGGAACTGGGGGAGCCCTGCCTGGTGATGTTGCCCTGTCAGACAGAACGAACGTAAGCTAACCTCGGGGGTTTAACCGAGGAAACCCCCTCCGATGCCTAAGTCAGCAAATGAGATAATGCTCTAGAGAGAGAAAGTAGAGAGGGTTAAGAATTGTACTTGTATTGAACGTGTCCGCAAATGAATGGGGACGGCAGTATTTATAGGCGTACTATTCAGTACTTTGGCCTATTCAGATGTTGCCGCGTGTACGCTAGTGATGTACTTGTTGTTTGTCCTTTTACTTAACGACGTATCTATGTTGTCGTCTAGCAGGTCGTTTCCCCGCAGACCTGAGGGTCTGTGCGGTTCTTGAGGACTTGTGGTACTTTCAATAGGTACTTCCTGCGGTTGCTTTGCTTGATCTGTCTTATCAGATGTCCGATGGTCTGCTGTGACATGGATGATCTGCTAGGTTACTTCTACTCCGTACAACTAGTCCCCAAGAGTAGGGCTGACTACTTGGAGTTAGACCTGCTCTTTCAGTGTTTTTTGGCTGCATCCTGTACAACTAGTCCCCAAGAGTAGGGCTGACAACTTGGAGTTAGACCTGCTCTTTCAGTGTTTTTTGGCTGCATCCTGTACAAATTCTGATTATCTTTTTAATGAAAAAACGGATGGAAGGTTTCCTTTTCCTATGATCTGAAGTCATTGTTCTTTTTAAGATCCAGGAAGCTTAACTTATTTCTCCATTTCAATTTTGGGCATTTTGTGGATTGTGAAACTGCAGATGTGGATTCGAGTGTTGTGAAATTTCTGAAGAATAGTTTTGAAAGAGCTTATTTCATTGAGATCCTCTATAGAGAGAAAAAATGGCGACAGCCTAGTGTATTGAAAAATCACCATTTTTGCACCTTCAATCTTTGGTTGAGGCCATAGCGAGGCACAAAAAGGGTAAGAAGAGTAAGAATTCTGAACTAGAGCCCCAGAGTAAACAAACAAAGGTACCTAAACAAAAACCTAAAGCGAGGAGGAACCTTCATCTGAGGACGATAGCTGGTAAGATGAGACAGAGAAGAAACGGTGGCAGTTGTTCCGGTGCCGGAGGTAAGTGCGCAGCCACACCACTCCTCGTGCACGGAGGCTATTTGTATCCCCTTCCAGCCTATTACGAATGCGTTTCAAACACCGGCGGTGAGTGTGCCAGTAGCCAGTAGTTGGAGGTCTACTCTATTCCCAAGTATTCAAGAGGAAGGATTGGATTTGTCTGCTGCTCAGGCAAACCCAGTAATTGAACGGAATGTCAACTTTGTTACAATTGATTTTGATGATGTCAAATCTGAGATTGAATATTGGGAATCCTCCGTTGTGTGTTACATATTTTTAATTAAACCACCTTTCCATATTGTTATTGCTGTTGCTAGAAGAACATGGGGAAAATTTGGAATTGTTAAAGTAAGCTTGTTGAAAAATGGAGCTTTCATGGTGAAGTTCAGAAATATAGATGGCAGGAACAAAGCCATTGAGGCAGGGCCGGTTTTATTTGACAGTAAGCCGGTTATCATGAAGCCTTGGGCACCGGGGTAGATGTGATGAAAGACAAAGTTTCTAATGTGCCCATTTGGGTACGATTCCCTGGTCTCGACTTGAAGTATTGGGGGAGATCGTCTTTGATGAAAATAGCAGGGATTCTTGGTAAGCCCATCAAGACTGATAGAGCTACTGCGGAGAAAGATATCCTTGACTATGCTAGAGTCATGGTTGAAGTTGCAGTGGATGGGAATTTCCCTAATGAAGTTGAATTCATTAATGAATTGGGGATGAAATTGGTACAACCAGTAGAGTTTGAATGGAGACCCATTATTTGTGGTGATTGTAGGGGGGTTGGGCATTACGTGGAGGAATGCAGAAAGAAAAAGATAGAGGTGCAGAAAGCTTTGCTAGAGAGACAGGAGAGGAGAAGGCCTGTACAACCACAACACCAACCACCACAATGCCAGCGAAAGGCTTGGGTTCCTAGGGGCACTCAAGTTCCACAGACCACCCAAGTTCCACAAGTTCTACAGAGCAATCAAGCTCTTACTGTTGATAGTGATGTTGGAGGCAATAGGGAGACTGAGGTGATTGGTGGTTCTATAATAGAGAATATAGGGCATGATTGTATAGTACATGAGGAGGGGCTTCTCCACCCCCTCATGGATAGAGTGGATTTCTGGAATGTTAGGGGCCTGAATAATCTTGACAAACAACGAGATATTAAATGGTTTTTAAACCATTATAACATTGGGTTGTTTGGGCTGCTGGAAACCAGGGTGAAACCTATCAACTTTCAAAAGGGTTTTCCTGGTATGGGTTCGGATTGGAGTGTTGTTACTAACTATAATAAGCATCCTGGTGGTCGGATATGGGTTATTTGGTTATCTGAGGTGTTTTATGTCATGCCGTTAGTTATTGGGGATCAATTCATTCATGTTAATGTGGTCCACAAAGCAACTGGAGTTTCCTTTGGTTATACAGTTGTTTATGCCCACAATGATCCTGTCCAAAGGGTGAATTTATGGGATTCTCTAGAGGGAATTAGTGCGAGCATCTAAACAGTGCCTGGATTGTTGGGGTGATTTTAATAATGTGCTTAATCTTTCTGATAGGTTTGGTTCTCCTGTCACTTTGCGAGAGGTGGAGCCTTTCAGGCTTTGTCTTCGTCAGTGTGGGCTTGTGGACCTCCCTTACACAGGGGTTTATTATACGTGGACGAATAAGCAGATTGGGGATGGGAGGGTGTGCTGTAAAATTGATAGAATGGTAAGTAATGATACCTGGAACTCTCTTTTTCCTGGTGTTGTTTGCCAGTTCTACCCAGAAGGTAGTTTTGATCATAGTCCGTGTGTTTTGAGCTTGTTCAATCAGGTGGGTGGCGGGAAAAAATCATTCAGGTTTTTCAATATGTTGACTGATGCTCCATCCTTCATGTCTAAGGTTCACGATACTTGGTCACTGACTGAGGTCCATGGGACTATAATCTACAAGATGGTCACTAGGTTGAAGTTGCTAAAGCCTGTGATGAAAGCTTTGAATATCGAGATATTTTCGGATATTGAGAATTCAGCTGATACTGCTTACAAAGAACTGATTGATTGTCAGAATAGGTTACAGCTTGATGTGTGTAATGTTCAAAGGATAAGTGAGGAGGCAACAGCTAGATCCAAGTACACTTTTGCTAATCAGGCTCGAAATAGTTTTCTAAGACAAAGAGCCAAAGCTTCTTGGCCTCAGCTTGGTGACGCTAACACTGCCTACTTTCATGCGTGCATTAGAAAAAGAAAGTTGAGGAACAATGTATATAGAATCCAAAACACTCAAGGGACCTGGCTGGAGAAGCCTGATGAGGTGATTGGTGCCTTTGTGGAGTACTATAAAGGACTACTTGGTACTGATGTTGCTCACAGAAAGGCTATTAATATTGATATTGTAAATCTGGGCCCTATTCTGACTGATGGTCAGAATACTCAGGTTTGTAGATCGTTTTGTCCCGAAGATGTCAAGGCTGCTTTGTGGAAGATTGATGATAGCAAGGCTCCTGGGCCTGATGGTTATTCTAGCAAGTTCTTTAAAGAAGCTTGGAGTGTGATTGGAGCTGATGTTACCGAGGCAGTTTTGGATATCTTCAATACTGGTGTATTACTAAAACAAGTGAATACTACCACCCTCACTTTGATTCCCAAAGTTGAACATCCTGAATTAGTAACTCAGTTTAGACCTATTGCGTGCTGCAATGTGGTGTATAAGGTTATCTCCAAAATGCTTTGTACACGGCTTAAGGAAGTGCTTCCGGATTTAGTAGATAAGGTGCAAGGAGCGTTTGTGTCTGGTCGGTCAATCATACAAAATACTTTGGTTTGTCAAGATGTTGTGAAACAGTACAATTGCAAGCACAAGCCTCCTAGATGTACAATCACGGTTGACTTGAGGAAAGCGTATGATTCTATAAGCTGGGATTTTATCAAGGACCTGTTGCACGCGCTTCATTTTCCCGACATGTTTATCAGATGGGTTGTCCAATGCATTTCCTCCCCGTCTTATTCCATATGCTTGAATGGTGGGCTTCATGGGTTCTCTAAAGGTAAGAAAGGCTTGAGGCAAGGGGATCCTATTTCACCCTTGTTGTTTGTGATTGCTATGGATCGGAATATTTTACTAGGATTATGAAGAAGGTGAGTTACTCCGATCATTTCAATTTTCATTATAGATGTAAAGTGCTTAACCTCACCCACCTCATTTTTGTTGACGACATTATGATCTTCACTAAGGGTGAGGTTCGCTCGGTTAAAATCGTGAGTAAGGCATTGAAGCTTTTTGCTAAGTGCTCTGGCTTAGCTGCAAACATGGAGAAAACGGCAATTTATTTTGGAAGTGTTCCTGTCGATATTCAGAATGATATTCTGCATTGCTTTGGGTTTGTGAAGGGGTCCTTCCCGTTTAGATACCTAAGTGTTCCTTTGAATGCTAAAAGGGTTTCTGTAGTGGCAGATTGTGACATTTTGGTTGATAAAATTACTATTAGAATTATGTGTTGGAGCTCCAGACATCTCTCATATGCAGCGAGAACTGTGTTGATAAACGCAGTCTTGATGAGTATTCATGTGTATTGGGCTCAGGTGTTTCTTTTACCTAAGACGGTTCTAGATAAAATAGCTCAAGTTTGTCGAGCTTTTTTATGGGAAGGAAAAGCTACACTCTCTCGGGCTCCTCCTATTTCTTGGGATAGGATTTGTTGGCCTAAGAAACATGGGGGTCTTAGTATTCTGGACTGTGTTACTTGGAATAAAGCTGCTCAGGGGAAGTATGTTGGGCAAGTGGCGCTTAAAGCTGCTATGCTCTGGGTGAAATGGGTGCACAATGTGTACTTAAAACAGCAAGACTGGTGGGAGTATGTCCCACCCAAGGACGCCAGCTGGTCTTGGAAGGTTATTTGTAGACTTAAAATGGAGATGAAGGAGGGGTTTATGGAAAATAAGTGGGATTCTGGTAAGGCTTACACTATTAGAGCAGGCTACAGATGGCTTAAGGCCAGGAGAGGCTACGCTTGTTCCTTGGACCTACTGGGTTTGGAACAAGTATAATGTTCCTCGACAATCTTTTATTGCCTGGTTGTTAGCTCATGACCGATTGAGAACACAGGACAGGTTACTCAAAGCAGGTATTGTTGTTTGTGGAGAGTGCCTTCTCTGTGGTCTTGAAATGGAAAATGTTGATCATGTCTTTTTCCAATGCCAGTATAGCCATTTATGCAAACAATTAGTTTGTAATTGGATTGGCATTCACAATAGACCTTTGGAGAGATGTGGGACTCTCTGGAGGAAACGGGGTAGATGTTGCAAGAACAGAATTCGAAGGCATGTGGTGTTCTCTTGTCTTGCGGCGTTGGTGTATCATTTGTGGCTAGCCAGGAACAAGGCACACTGGGATGTTGTTCTCATAACCCCAATTACCTTGGTCAAGAGGGTCCAGTTTGATGTGTGTACAAGAGTGCAAAATCTGATTGGGATAAAATGGGCGGATACTAATATCAGTTGGTTTGAGGGGCTGAAGGCTTCTGCTTTTGGTTGATTTGTTGCAGGGGTTGGGCTGCTGTTGTGAGGCTGCATTGCTGTAGCTTGCGTCTGTGTGCACAGTTGCTGCTGCTGTTGTTAGGTTCAGGGGTGGTCAGTAAGGATGTTGGCTTCTTGGCTTCTTGTTCTTAGTTGTTTTTTGTCTTTTGTTTTGAGTGTTGTCGGCTGTTAAGGTTTGTTCTTTGTTAGGTCTGTTTGTCAACCTTGTACATACATTTGATTACGATTTGTTAATATATTTCTTACTTACCAAAAAAAAAATCTGAAGAATGCAGGGGGGATCCACATATTTCTGAACATGATACAGAAGCATGGGATGAAATGAGTTGATGGAGTTTGATGTTTATAGGTGGAAATTGTGCTATTCAGCTCCTTTGTCATGCTCGACGAGTACTGAAGGCACTGGGCAAGCCCAAACATTATATGACCCAACACGAAAAAATTGGCACTTTATTATGCGTGATGTGCTTTACCTGTGCCACATTTTTGTAAATAAGTGAAATATGACCTAGGAACATAAGGATGGTATGCCCAGCACGATGGGCATGTGGTCTCAGGCCGTTTCTGGCCCCGATTTCAAAATGCTGTCATGACACGTAACCAGAGGGTCGGGTCTTGCCAACAAAAAGACACACGGGCTAGGCAGCAGGCACGGCAAAGCAAAGCCAAGAATTGTCTTTATGCCGAGGGCTTTCACATTAACCACTCCTAACAAATGCTTTGTAACATTCTAACATATGAATATTTTTGTTTTCTTTGCACTTTTCTCTTTATTCACTCTTTTTGCACTTGCAGAATTTGGTAGAACTTGCTAGAAGTGACAAGGTTTCACAAACACAATCTAATGAGGCCAAACTCAGGGAAGGCTGTCATATTGATCTCAATCTGATGCTATGGCAATTGTGATTAGGAAATTTCTGGGGAAAAACACTGGTGTATATTCATGTTTTGCTGGATACCTTAGAAGAAGAAGTGGATTCTTACAGACTGCTTCGATCATTTGAGGGTGCGGATGTATGTTCTTCTTCAAACTGTATTATCAATTTGTATAGCAAACTATCAACTGTAAAGGAAGCAGAAGAGATAATTGATGATTTGCGGGAAAGAAGTAAAGCAAACGAGTTCAGAGTTATCATATACAAAATACAATGATGCTGTCACGTACAAGAGGATAGGCAGGCTAGATGAAGCAATGCAAAATTGCAGAGAAAATGCAGGAACCAGGAATTCTGACAGAGCTGTTGTTTTAAGTTACCTGGACTTGTTATGTGAAATTTAGTTCCGACTTCCAAAGCAGGCTGCTGCTAGCTGGAGGTAGCACGGAAGAAAGATTCTGATCAAACATGGGTGCCAACCTTAACTTGTGTGGTTTGCAGTGACTATAGCAACTATGATGGAGACTAACTGCTCAATGATCAACTCAGGAACCTTGTTCTTGAGTAGCCATTGCTGTAAAGAATATGTTTGAACTGCAAAGAGTGGTGCAGTTGCTGCAAGTTTGCAGCACACAGAAGCATGGAGCTAAATCGATTGCCTTTGTGCACAAGACGGAGACTAATTCTATGGCAGGGTTGTGGTAAAAATTTTAAATACCGTTGTTAATATAATTTGGGATGACTTTTTTTTCATTTTTTTGTGTTGCAAAAAGAAAATTATGGAAAGTTTCCTTTTCTTCATATCTTCTTCAAATCCTGGATTCTTTAAAGGAAACTGATTACAACACACCAACTTCAACCGTGTTTCAACAAAGAGATCGAGTTAATTTCTGTGAGTATGTTCAGGTATCGTCAAAACAATGATGATCGGAAAAATCACCAACATTGGCAAGTAAAGTCGCAATTCCGGCCATTTGATTTCAACATATTTCCAAAAGTTCATAACCCATTGCCTGAATAAGTGAATATTGTTTGCTTACACTAGACAGCTCGGTTATTTACTTGCACTTGAATATAAGATAATACCGATCACATTGTTAAGCATAATACTCCAATCCGATGAATGAATTATCCATGTCTTCCAGCAAGATTGAATAAGAACTCAACGTTCATTACAAACATTAAAATCAACTGTAAGTAACCATATATATTATGTAAAAAAAAAAAAAAAAAAAAAAAAAAAAAAACAACTATCCACTGTCATGAATTCATGACAGGAAAATTGGGTGAAACAGACTTTACAAACATATCAGAGATGCGGCCTATAACATAACAGAAATTCAGGTTGTATGAGCAGCATGTGTCCGCGATGCCCATATACCAAACACAAGAAACCAGAATACAAACAAAATTGCCCAGTATCGTGCCGGTCCATATTTGATTCTGGTTAGAACAATCTGCAGAATTTACCAACAAAATTTAAAAACTGAAACTGATGAAAATAAAGGTTTCAGCAGGAAAACAAGTCTCAGATGAGAGATTATCTCATACTAATTTATTTTGCAATAAAGAAACAAGTCACCCCTAGAGAGGAAAGAACAAGTCACCCGAGTTTTGGAATAAGTTATCGAGACACTGTGTCATACATTACAAGAATCTGCCTGACAGGGAAGAAAAGTAGGGGAAGAAGGCTAACAGATCGAGTTTGGTTTATTCCCTTTGCAGACTACTGGTTTAGCAAACAGGTAAAGATCTAGCTTTCTTCTCAAAAGCATAGAACCAGAATTCAAAATGTCAAAATTCACAGTTCTTAGCTTGAGAACTTTAAGCAGACCAAATATAAACATGAATTCCAACTATGTGATTGACTTTAGTAATATAAACATCAATTCATCAAGAAACTGTGTATTATACTTTCCATAGCTGTATCTATGGGAAGCAGTTATGACCAAGTGGGTCTATATGTTAAACATCACGATGTATTGAAAACTTATACGCATCATAAACAACTGTAATTACACATAATGGTTGCACACACAGACACACACGAGAAGAAGTGAGAACTTCTATGACTAGTGGTCTGAGATGTATGTCAAACATGATTGTACTGAAAAATCACATATCAGAAACTAATAAACGTATTGCTGTATGGATATTACGTATGTTTGCATATATTATACGAAGTATGTTTGTATCTAGACATGAGCAATTCCTTTGACTAATATATCATTCTATCTCGAAGTTTGGTGGCCTACTAATAAATTTATCTCAATTCTTTGGCAACTTTTTCATATAGCTCCCAATTCTTTAGCTTCTCATTCCATATAGGTGTTCTCAGATGGACGCAAAGAAAAAAAAGGGTAATTTGCTACAATTAATATGAATGAGCTTAAACCAAATCAGAACATAAACATAATTACATGCACTGCATATAAAATACATGCAAGAAAAGAGATAGATAAAGTACTTACACAGCGAAAGAAGACAACAACAGCTAAGGCACAAACACCTCCGAGAAGAATATGAAGACCATTTTTTGCTGTTCTCTGCAAGAGCAAAAATCTACTGTAACGCGTGAAAATAGCCTTTGATTTGTGCACTTGTCATATCATATGAAATATCAAGTCAAAGGACATCAAAGATGTGCCCCAAAACTAAATTTAAATTGCTGACTTGCCGTTACATTTATATGTAAGTACCAGTGACTACTTGTTCTTGAAAGATGACCAAGGGAACAACAATGACACCATACATCATTACATCAGTCCACAAGGCTCACTCTGAAGTCTAAACTGTGCAGGATCAGAATATTTATACAAAATTTAAAACTAAAAAGGGGGTAGTTCATCATTCATGCCGTTAAGGGACCTAAATTCCCCTAACATAAACTACAAAAAGCATTGGCATAAACAGCAAAACAATTCTAAGCATACAGGAATCTGTAACGCCATGATATCCATGATTTATCAATCACAGAGGTGTGATAAGTTATGTGTTGGGCCATAACATGCATTTTAATGGTGCCCAACAGTCCAACACTAACTTGTTGAAGCAAGTTCTCAAACTACTAATCAATAAGAGCTTGGGCAGTTGGGCACAGACTGGTGTAAAAACTCGCCCGAGTTAACTAGTATCGCCCGAGTTAACTAGGTTTTGGAGGCTGGCGATACGAGATATCCCGAGTTGTAAAGGTGTTTTTAAAAAAGGTGATATCTCGGCCGGTTCAACCTATCCTAACGAATTTTGTCCGCATTAAACGTTATTTAGCCTCACATCTACTCGGTTTTCAGCTGAATTCCCCATGTTTTCGACAAAAAGAAAAGGAAAAGGGAAAGAAATGGAGAAACTCTACTGAAATAGAGTAGAGAACTCCATTTTCAAATCTAAAACAAGAGAGGAGAGAGAAGGTAGACAAAGGTAATCATTTAATTATGTCACGTGTACGGTCTAGGAGAGGGGGACTAGGGTATGTAGTGAGTGGGGCTGACATGGGGCTTCTTTTTCAAATTTCAAATTCCTACGCGACAACTGTGACACGGTCTGCGACTAACGAAAGACCCCGAGGCCGATCCCACGACCGTGACCGATACCGCATTTTTAGAGTACAGTTAGCAGGCCTGTCGCCAGCAAAATTCCAGCTACAATTTAGAGTACAGTGGAATACGATATAACATAGAAATCTTAAATCAAACATACCTTCCCAACACGAGGAGCAATGAGCCATGCAAGAGTAACAGTTAGCAGGCCTGTCGCCAGCAAAATACCCGTACCTTCAACAGCCCATTTCGTAGCTGCATTTTGAGGTGTGACATCTTGAAAAACGATGTTTGCGGGTGGCTCTGTAACAACCAGAACTGAAGGGGCATTTAAATTTTCACTGGTGTTATTATTATGACGGAGATGACCATACGGATTAAACCACAAATAAATCTCACTAAGCCTCTGTCTGCGGATAGCGGCAACAGCATCAGGATCGACACAACTCACATCAGAATTACAATGTACGTGGGCAGGATTAGGTACCCCATTGGCGGTCCTATCTCTTAATGCCTCGTAATCTTTCAAGGAAGCAAGTACCTTGTTGAAATCAGCAATTCTAATATTACTAGCAATACACCCACATATTTCACAGACAGTTGAACCGTGGTTAATAAACCATTTCAGGGCACAAGCATAGTGTACAAGGGCAAGATCATTCTTACAGGCACAGCCAAGTTCAATCAAGGTGTCCCGATTGTAGCACGCACCCATTTCTAAATCTGTATTACAAACAAAAACCTCTCCTGTAGGACTGATGAACTGCACATACCCAGGCTCCAATTTCTTACTTGTGTCTACTGACGCGCTCCCCTCAACGTCATTTAGGGCCTTTTTGGTGCCAGGCTCAGGTAGCTCCTTTACATTATGTGACTCCACTAGAAGTGGATCTATCCCCAAAAATCCAAGAGCAGCATCCCCTCTTCTGTCAGATTCAACGCATTGGCACACACGGCAAGAAGGCAAGCCCAGATCCCTATCTATACTAAGCTGTGATGCAGTTGAAGCTCTTGAACTATCGCATTTAGTTGGTGAAGAGCTTCCACTACAAACTCCTTGATTCACTGTTTCTTTCTGGATTTCCTTACCCATCATGCAGGTTGATTTGACACCTCAGAAAAGAAATGTTAAAAATCCATAAATCATTTATCTATTCATCGCAGGTGAATAACGTCCCCTCTGTTCTTCTCTAAGAAAAAGATGAGGTGCAACAGTAGTCCCATATATAGTTAATCGGCCAACTACACTGAAGTGAAGAAGGATAAATACACTGGATGTTTTTAGCTGAAAACATAGTGTTTTGAAGCTTGGAATAATAGCATCATTTTCCTCTCACAACACCAAGATACTGCTGTTTATAAAACAAAATCTGAACTCCAGAAGAATGTCTCATAACCTACACAAACCACATAATTGTTCGTTGAACACGATTGACAATGATAAAGGAAACACAGTGCAAGGAGAAAAGTACAGATATGTCAACATGAATCCGCATGCGTCTCAAGCAAAAAGTGTGGGAATGCTTGTGAGGTGTACATACTACAACTTGATACAACGCAAACACAAGATTAGAAGAGGATTTAGCTGTGATTTACTTCAATAGTTTAATATATGAGCAACTTTAGTTAGCTTTGATTTAGCGGAGTAACATGATCCTAGTGTTACTTTAGTTGGTCCAACTACAATGCAGTAAAGCCAAAATGCTACCATAAAGTTGCTCAAAAGTTCAAAAATCCTACATCAGTAACTATGTCTCTATTTGTGTACTTAACAGATTTTAAGTCTTCCCCATTAGAGAGGCATGTATTCAATACAAAGAGTAGAACAAGACTTGAGTTATATGGATAAACCATCTAAAAGAAAACAAATGCAACCGCTCATATAAAATAAATAAGGGAAACTAATCTCTAACAGTCGTTCTAAAATATGAGAGCTCGTACAGTGACAGAACAATAATCCCTGCAAAGAAGCAGAGGACCTCATCCTTGGGATGATTTTCACACAATACAATGAAACTTGTTAAGATACATGGCTGTACTTATTGTGCAAATAAGATTCTGTTCAGCATAGGGCTCTAAGAAAAAAAAATTGCTCTTTTTCAGTCTGTTAGGGGGTCCATCGATTTGGACCTACCTAGATGCCATTAACAGCAGGATGCACTAGGGACAGTTGTTGTGTATGTATAGAAATTAAGCACCAACAAACTTAC
The DNA here is from genome assembly GCF_020520425.1 of Spinacia oleracea. Taxonomy (NCBI): domain Eukaryota; kingdom Viridiplantae; phylum Streptophyta; class Magnoliopsida; order Caryophyllales; family Amaranthaceae; genus Spinacia; species Spinacia oleracea. Next base: position 10,591,922 of record NC_079490.1, read on the forward strand.
AAGAAAAAGAGCCACTGTGCATTATCCAAGTACATTTAGAGTACATTAAAATAAATGATCCACAATATAAGCAATTATACAATAAACTCGTTCACATCCATGAACATCTAGAGTACCTAACACTTCATGGGAGTAGGGACTATGGGAGGCCTCCAACTAGAGCATTCTCTCAATCTAGGATATGCTAAACGAGGGAGTACCAGTGCAGGGACAATGCACAGAGCCCAAATCGCTTTCTTCAATTGACACATGAGCACTTTCTTTACAACCATGCAAAGGAAAGGTGACAGTTCGATAGCCAGCCTCCACAAGACCACAAAAGAAGAAGAAAAAAATGACAAGCATTTTTTGTGACTCCTATTCTGGCAAACTTCAAACGATACTTGAGAGTTTAAGACTTTCTCCCAGGAAGGATTATCTACCTTATATTGGAGGGTGAATAACTTTATTTGGCTCCTGGAAAGTAACTCAGCCATTCATTTTCAACAAATTCGAAAGGACTTCTTATGGACATCTTTTCAAGTAGGGATCACAACAAATAAATCAAAGTACTCACAAAATTGTCCTTTATTTCTTTTTTACTTTACAGATGAGTATTAACATCTTTTTAATGTACACCCCCCCCCCCCCCCCCCCCTTCTACTGTGAAGCCTGAAGCGGCTTCTAGATTTCTTCAACAACTTGTCAAAAAGAGTAAAATAAATCCATACTGCTACTATTTCCTACCGCACTCAAATTTCTGTCAATCTCCTCGCAAGACAGAATTACATACCACCTCATGATCCACGTGTGAATGCATCACCGGATTATGGAAGAGTTGACTGTAAAAACTGTGATGGTTCTATCTTACAACAATAAAAGTTCAATCTAGAAAATTGAAAATTAAAAGTGCAACATTTAGTGGACAACAATCCAAATAAGGTCATGTAGAATCCATCAGGACAGCATACTTAAGGCCAAGTCAGTCTATCAAAAGAAAACTAGAAGAAGTAATTAGAATAACAGCTAGCAAAGCCAAACCCACTACATTCAAGCGCCTCTCATGCTTCACTTGAAATCTCTCTGCCAATGAAAAAGACAAAATCTTGTCTAGGAAACAGGATGTTCTCACAGCTTCTACAATGAAACTTTCTCTTTTTCACTTAATCTTTTAGAATCACAGTGACAAGTACGAAATCCAATTTTTCGTATTGAGTAACAGGTTGAACACTAGCACCAAAAGCCATGAACACCACCGATGCTATGTGAATGATCTACTAAGGGACCAGGGTTAGTAGCAAGCGAAAGGAAGAGTATTCACAGGTGCATGAGTGCTTAAATTCAGTCAGCAGGTGCTACCCGAGACAAACAATACCCCAGGAACCATACTAGAAGTTTACAAACAACTAAACTGACTGACTGTTCATCACAAACCTCTACCCTATTAAATCGTGTTTCCTACAAGTCCTCCCAACAGTTCAACCTAACAGGGCGTACACTACGATGTTCCATCCACAACTCACAAAGAAGCGAAATCACCAAATTTCAGCTTTATAGAAGGCCGCCAAAGCACCATTTACAAATCGAGATTAAACATTTTCTCAATTCGATCATAGGCAAATATATCCAAAGGTTCAACTTCCATACAAATGCTCCTTGCACACCCTTCTCAAAAACACCAAATCATTCATTAAGGCAGAATTAGCCAACCTCAAGTTCCCATACACCCAAAAGGCCAAAACTCAAAATGGTTCAGAAAAACTGTACCCCAAAAAATCCATTAAAGCCTATTTGCTTAAATACATTTCTCCCTTAATTTAGAAATAAGGTAACCCCCAGAAAATCAAGGGTTGAAGAAGAACCTTCAACCTCATACTTCGACCAGTTCACAACAACATTCAGATTCCAAATACAAATCAAAGACAAGCTTATTCAACTTACACATGTAAAAACTAAATATCAATTAAAAAATAAATAAAAAACACATTGAATTAGTAGTCATCAGTCAAAATGAGTCAATCAAGAAAACCCAGCAAAGAATTCAACAAATTAAGTTATAGAAAAACAAACATTAATGGAAGAAAGAGAGAGAGAAAAAGAACACACCTTGATTTGGGTAAGGCTGCAAAGCAAAGTAACAATGGAATCAGATGCTTAACCACCAACCCACCCACCAAATAAAATACAAAATCAATCAAAAAAAAGCTACTGTTGAGATCCAATCCAACAAAATCCTTGTTTATAATAACCCCAATTTAGTACGGGAATAATTATTGAATGAATAGGGTGGATTGTGTTTGATTGCTTGTAATTGTGTAGTAAAGTACTGTAAGCAAGAAGCATAAGAACTGCGGAAGTGGGGATAAAATGAGCGGCCTGTTTATTGGGTGAATTGCGGGTGCCGCAAGAGCAAAGTAGATGTCACGAGAAACAAATTGTTCGGTTGTTATTTTGGGCACTCGGTGGAGTAGACGAGTACTATGTTGTGAACTTGTGATAGAGCTGTCAAAACGATTATACAGGTCGGGTCCGAGATTATCTTGGGTCTGTGGTCATTATCGGGTCGGGTTGGGTATCATTTTGTCAACCAATTTAGTTCGGATTGGTTTTCAGTTGGGTCATGTTGGTTTATCTTTTCATTTCGGGTACAGGTTGGGTTCGGGTGGAGTCATGTTCAGGTTGAGTTCAATTTCAGATTCGGGTTTTATCTAGTCGGGTTTAAATTGTTCTAGCAGGTAATTTCGTGTTCAGATCAAGTTTGGATCGGATAATTGTCGGGTGGATAAAAATTCAGATCGGGTTCACTCCGAACACAGGTCCAGATCTGGTCCGATAACTATCGGGCATGGTCAAAGTTTTAACCTATGATTATTTTATCATCGTGTGTTCTTGTCAAGCTAATACATAATAAAGTTAATGTGTATTTCGAGTCAATAACTGATTTGGTCATCTCAAAATATTCAAGCGTAAAATATTTACTCCACAGGTCTGATCGCTAACAGGTTATGTCAAGTAATAATCGGTTAAGGTCATTGTCGGGTCAGGTATCGAATCGGGTTCGGGTCATTCAGTTATTATCCGGTCGCGTCAATTCAGTTATCGGTCATCTTTCAGTCGGGTGTCGGGTCATACAACATCGCGTTAAAATCGGTTATTGTTTTTTTCGGGTAGGGTACGGGCCGGGTACAAGTCGGGTTACAGGTTATAAGTTTTACCAAAATTGGTTATTGATTTTTTCGGGTCGAGTACAGGTCGTGTTACGAGTTACAAGTTTTTCCAAATTTTCGGGTTACGGGTTTGGTCGGTTCATGTTGGGTTTTTAGGCCGGGTCAATTTTTTACAGTTCTTGTTGTGCACGGGCTCCTCAAGCTGAGTTTGCTTTATAATATACAGGGACTTTAAAAAAAAATTGATTAACTTTTTATATTATAAAATAATATGATTACTTTTATACCTTGTTAGTGATTTTTGAAGGGATAAAGAGGGAGAAATTTATCACTAAAGAATAAATTATTTTTACATTATATCTTGAGGTAGCCTTACATCCGTCTTACAACATTTTGTACACCGACCTTAATTAAAAGTTTGTGATGTTTGTTAAGGAGATAGGAATAAGGAGTATAGGGATAGTGAATGATAAGGACAAAAACTCTCTTATCCCACCAAAATAATACTCGGGGAGGTGGTATAAAGAAGAGGGATGAGTGTGCGGAGGTAAAGACTATTGTACCTTTAACGAGAAGTTGAGAAGGAAGTAAAGAGAAGAAAGGGAGATAATTAGTAAGGCTAATGTAACTTTATCCCTTACCACATTCAATGCACAAGGAACATCCATTACGGAGTATTTAATACTTATCCTACTCACCAATTTTATATTATTGTTCCGGTGTTGTAAAGATGGAAATAATGGGCTTCGAATGAAGGCCCTTTCGTATGTGTTGAAGATCTTGCTTGCTTGAATGAGTCGAGTCCGAATTCACCTGCACAAGAGCAAAGTCACTAGCCTCGGGGGTGTTTCCGAGGAAAGCCCCTCCGATGCCTAAATAAGAACGGTGCTCGGATTCTAGATAGAAGTTCTCTAGAAGAGTAGTCTTAAGGCGATAAATTGGACGTACCTTGAGGTGTGAGCCTTGGTGGCCTATTTATAGTGTTTGCATAATAAATGCCCGTAGGTCATTTATTGCTATTGGGCCTTGGGCCTTAATGGATGGCTGAATAGCCATAGTGGTAAGGTTTGATGTTGTTGTTTAGAGTCATTGGGCTTTGGACTTAGTAGCCCAATTGAATATCAATTGGGAGCCCAAACAATTATTATCCCGCCCTCTTATCCCTCTTATCCTTATCCCTCATACCAAACAACCCATAACTGTTCCACTCTTTTCTTTCTCTCTTTATTTTCATTAAGGATAAATGTATCTTTTTCAAGTCATCCTTATACGTTAAACCATGACCCATCTCCTCACTATGTATAGGAATGGTGTGACAAGGGAAGTTGACACCCTCCCTCCTCTAATCCCAAACCCCCTAGACAAACACTGATTTCTTTAATTATTTCCTCCTAATTCCTGTCTCTTCCGTTTTATCTCTCTAACTAAACACCCATAGTAAATATGGGATGTAAATTCAATTCGATTAAGAATTAAAAAAACGTACTTTTAAGCCCAATAAATTCAAACGAGCCAAAAATATGGATAAGTAAAATTCAAATGAATGGAAATTAATAACAATCACTACAAGAAATTGTACTATTAACGTTGGAAATCCCGTCGCGAAAGGCCAATAATCGTTGATTAACGACGGGATTTCCTGTCGCGAACCCGTCATAAAAGGGGGCCGCCGTTAATAGAAAATCCCGTCATAAATCCGTCTTAAAAGACATTTGCGACGGTTATTCCCGTCATTGTTTGGTTGTTAGCCCCGTCGCAAAAGGCTTTTGCAACGGGATTTTTGACCCGTCGTAATTAGGTTGTCGTTAAAGATACAAATTCTTGTAGTGAATGTATAAGCAATTCCTGACAATACCTAAACCTAAGAGTATAAGAGCACACACAATCTTGACATGATGCTTGGGTCAAGTGATAATTGACAGGACAAAATGACTACAATGTTGACAGTGTGCAAAGGTCAACATTTTATTAACTTGACCCGGGTCGTATATGTGACCCAAGGTCAAGTTAATCAAAAAGGGAAGTGGGGCCAAATAAAGCGCAACTTGCATGGAGCTTAGACATTAGTTGTTACTTGTTTGCATACGGAGTATTATTTTAGGTTAATATTGGCTAAAATCATTTTGTATTGTATGCATGCATGCAATGCATATTTTTTTTGGCTCATGTGCTGCCACGCATGCAATGCATCTTAATTTTTTTTAGAAAATTTTCATGATAAGTTTTTACAATGCCACGTGTATACAATTTTCAGGATATGTTTTTTTACAATGCCACGTATGTTAATTTAATTTCATATTTATTTGATTGTTAAAATTAATAATTATGTTTGAAGGTGAATTTAGAGTGGAGAAAGATGTGACTGAATTTAGACCAATATCTTGTTGTAACACACTTTACAAGTGTCTTACTAAGGTGCTGTGTGGAAGGCTTAGACAGATTCTGCCAGATCTTATCTTAGAAAACCAAGGGGGCTTTGTGCATGGTAGGTTCATTGTTCATAATATAATGGTTGTTCAGGATTTGGTGAGGTAGTATGGAAGGAAGGGTGTGAAGCCTAGTTGTCTCATGAAGATAGATTTACAAAAAGCTTATGATACTGTGGATTGGCAATTTCTTCAGGAAATGTTAGAGCAGTTAGAGTTTCCACAGCATTTTGTAAACTTGGTGATGCAATGTGTTTCCACTCCCATGTTCTCTCTGATGTTCAATGGTTCCATGCATGGGTTTTTTAAATCCAAGAGGGGTTTGAGGCAGGGTGATCCCATTTCTCCACTCTTATTTGTCATATGCATGGAGTATCTGTCAAGACTCTTACATAAGATGAGTGATATGCCTTTGTTTGGTTTTCATCCAAGGTGTAGAGAGATCAAGCTCACCCATCTGTGCTTTGCTGATGATTTGATCTTATGTTGTAAGGGTGAGTATCCTTCTATTCTTTTGCTGCTCAAGACTTTTAAGCTCTTTTCTGTTTCTTCTGGCCTCAAAGCTAATCAACAGAAGTCATCCATTTACTGTCATGGCATGTCAGATACTGAAGTTTAGAGGGTGGTAGATGTTTCTGGTTTTACCAGAAGCAATCTTCCTTTCAAATATTTGGGGGTTCCAATTTGCTCTAAAAAGATCTCTGTGGCTCAATGCAGTCATTTGGTGGATAAAATTGTAGCTAGAATCAAAATTTGGAGCTCCAAAAATCTGTCTTATTCTGCAAGAGTGCAGTTGATCAATTCTGTTTTGTTGAGTCTGCATATCTACTGGGCTCAAATTTATGTGTTGCCAAAGAGTGTGCTGCAGGACATTGGGAGGATCTGTAGGGCCTTCTTGTGGAGTGGACAAGCATACAGTCAGAAACCTAGCAGTGTTGCTTGGGATAATACTTGTTGTGGCAAGCAATTTGGTGGTTTGGATTTTAGGGATATAATTCTGTGGAATACAGCAGCAATGGGAAAATATGTTTGGGCTTTGGCTATTAAGCAGGATAATGTGTGGATCAAGTGGATCTCTTCAGTGTATCTCAAAGATGGGGATTGGTGGGAGTATATGAAAGAAATAATGCCCTTGGTCCAAGTATGCATTCTATGTTAAGTCTAATAAATGCGGTTCAGTATTAATTAACAAGTTAATAATTCAGTGAGATCAAGTGAGCTGAATGCCTAGCTAGAGGCCGCTTCAGTTCAAGTGAAATTAATGATATTAATCCACAGCTTACTCTTGACTGAACCCGTAGGGTCACACAAATAGTACGTAAACGGATCAAGTATTTAATAGCATTAAATACTCCATCTATGAATATTCGGAACCGACGGATCTTGGTTTCAGTGGGAGCTAAGATCGTCACAGGCAAGGAATGAATACTCCGGAAACGATGATATTGCCGGAAACGGAAATATGGATCGTATCGGAAATATAAATATTATCCAAGTCGTAGATGTTGCCGGAAACGGAAACATGGTACGTGTCGGAAAATATTATCGGAAATGGAAATATTTCCAGAATCGGAAATATTGCCGGAAACGGAAATATTGTCAGAATCGGAAATATTACCGGAATCGGAAAATAATTCCGGAAACGGAAATATTAAATATTTGTTCGAAACGGAAATTAATTCCGGAATCGGAAATATTAAATATTGTTCGTATCGGAAATGAATTCCGGAATCGGAAAATTTAATCGGAAGCGCATCGTACGAATAAGCATCGGACGAGGCCTGCCGGACGAGGCCCAGCACGAAGCCAGGCCATCGCCCAGCAAGCCAAGCGCGCCGCACAAACAGCCACGCCAGGCCCAGCGCAAGGCCAGGCCCAGCAGGCTGCGCGCAGCGCGCAGCGCGCACAGCGCGCACAGCACGCGCAGCGCACAGCGCGCACAGCGCGCAGCGCGCGCGGGCGCTGAGTGGGCTGCTGCTCGCGTGCACGCATGGGGCCCATCGTGGCTGCCGTGCGTGTGTGTGCAAGTGTTTGTGTTCGTGCACGTTTCCTAAAACATGCAGAGTTCGGTTAATGATTAAATTCCTAATTCTATTTGATAAATTAATTAAATTAGAGTTCTTATAGGATTCTAGGTTTAATTAATTTGTATCTGAATAGGATTTCGATTCCCTTTCCATACCGCTATAAATATGAGGCTAGGGCTCACAATTTATAACACAAGTTTAAAAGTATTCAAAGTGAGTTTTTGAGAGAAAAATTCAGTCACACATTTGCCTATAAAGTGCCGAAAATAATAGTACCTTAAGTGCGATTCTAGTTGGTCAATCTTAAGGCGGATCCGGACGTGCTGTGGACTATCTACGGAGGGACGACACTTGGAGTCCTAAAGACTTGTTCTTGTTCGGTTCGGGCGCAGCTAGGGAAGGCACGCAACAAAGAGTATGCATCTAATCTATGCTAAATGATTATGTGTAAATAATATGTTTTCCTGGGTTTATGGTTTTTCCGCATGATTTATGAGTTGTCATATGTATCATAACCTAACAGTGGTATCACGAGCCCCTTATTATTTTCATAATCTAAATTGCATGAACATGGTTAAATATTACAAATTTGCAAGAATTAAAAGGGGTGATTAATTTTCGTAATTGTTAATTAATTGCAAATTGCGTTTATTTAATTATACGTACGCAGTTTTTCGGCAGTTTCTTCGTTACTCATCCGAATTGAGTGATTTTTGTGTCAATTCCGCATGTAAAAGGCATTCTAAAATTTTGACAAAAATAATATTTTTCTGCCGAACCCAGAATTCTCAAATTCGAAGCCTAACTATGACTTTTTGAAGGTTTTAGTTTTTCGAATGCAAAATTTCGTAAATTTAAGATGTTAAATTAAATATTTGCGATTCTTGTTGATAAATCTTGAATTTTTGATTGACCTACTGCATATGTTTAACAAGTTTGAATGCCTAGTCTTGTTAATTATGCAATCTAATTTGTAATTATGATTAATTTGTTGAAAATTAGAATAATTTAGAATTAATTTGATTTTCATAATTAATTGTAATTTAATTAGAAACCTATGATTAAAAACCACCATAAAAATTGTAAATTTACGATAAATTTTAAATTTTTATGACCTAGACTTGAATCCATAACAATCGGAAATCAATTGGATAATAAATTTTCGATTTTTCGCCCTAAAATTATGAAATTAATATTATTTATTAATTTGTCATTAATTTTAAATATAAATTTTAAATTTTTATGCGATTCGTTCATATAACTTGCACGCACGAAGCAATGGACGCTTCGTGTTACCCTTAAGGGGTGTTGTATAATGCGGGCATGCGACGACGAGCAAGGGAGCTCGTCGCCCGTGCGGCACGAATGCAATGAGCAAGGGCGTAGTGCACGAGCACAAGGCAGCAGCCCTGCCTTGTGTCGTGTGCCACGACCAATGGACGAATGGGCATGGGCGTAGGGCGAGCCAAGGCAGTCGCGTGTGGGCAGCAAGCGAGCTGCGCCACAACGCGCGCTGCCTCGCACAAGAGCGCGCAGCCTCGCGCGCAGCGAGCACAAGCTCGCGTGCCACGAGCGCTGCGCCTAGCATTGCTCGCGCGCACAGCGAGCGATGTCGCCCGCCCAGCGAGCGATGTCGCGCGCCCAGCGAGCGATGGCTCGCGCGCCCAGCGAGCGATGTCGCGCGCGCACTGCGAGCGATAGCCCGCGTGCGATGAGCGCTGGCGCGCGCAGCGAGTACCAATGCGTGCGGAGGCTTGCGATAGGGATGCAGCAGCTATGCGACGAGCGCATGGGCTGCGCGCACATGGCCAGCAATGGCTGTGTGCGTGCGGCCCATGGGCGTGCAACGCGTAGGGTGTTTGCGTTACGATTAGATCGTTCTGAATGTTTAATTTAAAAATTTCAGTTCACGTAATTTTAATTAATTTTAAAATTAATAATTTAAATTATTTTCTTGGATTTTAATTTTGAATATTATAATTATAATAAATGTTATTTATTCTAATTATTTTACTAAAATTAAAATCATGAATTAATTTAAATGCGACTGAAATTAAATTAAACTTTTTGGATTCAATTATAAATTTATATGAGCTTTAAATTTTAATTAAATTTGTATGTTTCCGGTTAGACTAGAAATACATTTTTATGTTTAAAATTGGTAAAGCATATGAATTTATTGGTTTAAGTGGGAGCGTTTTTTAGTCATAAACTCTTGATTAGGTCTACAAATCCTTAAGGTTAAAACAACTTGATTAGAATTAATAAGGACTGAATAATTGGTAGATTATTGGTGCCCTTGATTAATTGCTGCAAATGTTTACGTGATGCATAATGTGTTTTACTAACCAGCTATGTGGGCCATTCATGATAATGAATGGGTGAATGGTATATATTGTATATGTACTGTTTTGCAGGTTATGAAGTGACTAGTATGGCCCAAATAGGATAGAAAATATGGTCTGCGTACCATTAATTTGAATGTAATTGGTCTAAAGTACCAAAGTTATTTTTCAATTCAAATATGGTCTGCGAACCATCAAATAGTTGTAATTAGTTATAGCTTATCCTATTTGAAGAAAATGGTGCCTCCCACGGAGATTTTCAAGACGGACTTTGAAGTCAAAGCTTCAAGATGAAGTCGGGCCATACTAGATCACAAATATCTTATGCATGTTTTAAGTTATTTATTGCTTTTAAATATGTCTTAAAATGCATGAGATCAAAAGCTTGATTATGTTGCATGATTAAGGATTTTAGTTCACTTAAAATCTAACCAACATAGTAAGAGCCTTAAGTTCCAAACTTAAAAATTGAGTTAAAAGGTGCCATGCCAAAATATACACTTGCTTGGATATCCTTTACATCAATCTAGTAATAGTTTTCGCTCAGCGAGGTGTTACTTATTGGTCCTAAAGGGGCAAGGTACACAAATAATTGTGAGTACATGTTAGTTTTGGTGAAACTCAACGATATAAGTAAGGAGTCCTTTTATGTCGTGGCAAATTCGATAGGTTTACCTAATAAGTTCTTAGACGTACCTATCAACCAAGAATAGTTTCTAGACTATTAGCAAAAGGCTTTTGCTTACCTAAGATGTTCTAGGATTAAGTCGACAAACTGTGCTTAGTTCTTCAATGATTTTAGGATCTTGGAATCATTTTATTCACACCTGCCGGAACACATAATTTGAATAAAATGCTTAATAAACATTGAATTATGCATATATGCTAGAATTTAAGTTTATTAAGAGAAACTGTGAATGGTTATTTATTTGTTTATTCTTTTCAATTGTAGTTTTTAATATGGCAAACAACAATTCATTCAACATTCGATCAATTCTCGAAAAGGAGAAGTTGAACGGGAAAAACTTCCTTGACTGGCAAAGGAACTTGCAAATAGTTCTTATGCAGGAAGAAAAGGAGTATGTCCTAGATGAGGCGATGCCCGAAGCTGCAGGCGACGGGGTCACTCAGGCAGCCCTCAATCGTTGGATTGATGCCAACAAGGATGTGAAATGTCTAATGCTCGCCACCATGAGTGCGGATCTGCAGAAAACGTTCATCAACTCAGATGCTTTCACAATCATCAGTGAGTTGAAGAACATGTTCCAAGATCTGGCTCGAGTCGAAAGATTCGAGACTCATAGGCAAATTCTTGAGACCAAGCTTAAGAAAGGCGAGCCCGTAAGTCCACATGTTCTCAAAATGATTGGACTCATTGAGAATATGAGTCGGCTGGATCAGCAATTTTCTCAGGAAATGGCTATAGACACCGTCCTCCATTCTCTTCATAGCGGGTATGATCAGTTCAAACTGAACTACAGTATGAATAGTCTGGACAAAACGCTCACTGAGCTTCACGGTATGCTGAAGACCGCTGAAAAGACGCTCAAAAGTGATAAGCAGGATGTGCTTATGGTGCGTGGGGGCAAGTTCAAGAAATCTGGAAAGAAGAGGAATGCTAAGAAAGGTGGCAACAAAGCCAGCCCAACTAAGCAAACTGGCGCCAAATCTGCAAAGAGAAAGGTCAGTCAACCCACTTCTGAATCCGAATGCTTCTACTGCAAGAAGAAGGGGCATTGGAAGAGAGATTGCTTGAAGCTAAAGGAAGATCAGAAGAACGGAACAGTCGTTCCATCTTCAGGTATTTTCGTTATAGACTGTATACTTGCTAATTCAACTTCTTGGGTATTAGATACAGGTTGTGGCTCACACTTATGTTCCAATCCACAGGGACTAAGAAGAAGTAGAAAGTTAAGCAAGGGTGAAGTCGACCTACGAGTGGGAAATGGAGCACGGATTGCTGCATTAGCTGTAGGAACTTACTATTTGTCGTTGCCCTCCGGGCTAGTTTTGGAACTGGAAGAATGTTTCCATGTTCCAAGTCTTACTAAAAACATCATTTCAGTTTCTTGCTTAGATGCTAAGGGATTTTCCTTTATAATAAAAGACAATAGTTGTTCGTTTTATTTTAAAGAGATGTTTTATGGATCTGCTAGATTAGTCAATGGACTTTATTTATTAGATCACGACAAACAAGTATATAACATAAATACCAAAAAGGCCAAAAAGGATGATTCAGATCTCACCTATCTGTGGCATTGTCGATTAGGCCATATAAACTTGAAACGCTTAGAAAGACTTCAAAGAGAAGGAATTCTAGAACCATTTGACTTAGAGGATTATGGTAAATGCGAATCATGTTTACTTGGCAAAATGACGAAGCAACCTTTCTCTAAAGTTGGAGAAAGAGCAAATGAACTATTGGGTTTAATCCATACAGATGTATGTGGACCAATGAGTACAAATGCTAGAGGTGGTTTCAGCTACTTTATCACTTTCACTGATGACTTCAGTAGGTATGGTTATGTCTACCTAATGAAGCATAAGTCTGAATCCTTTGACAAATTCAAGGAATTTCAGAGTGAAGTAGAGAATCAATTAGGCAAGAAGATTAAGGCACTGCGGTCTGATAGAGGCGGTGAATATCTGAGCTATGAATTTGATGACCATCTGAAAGAATGTGGAATTCTATCAGAATTGACTCCTCCTGGAACACCACAATGGAACGGTGTGTCAGAACGGAGGAACAGAACCTTGCTAGACATGGTCAGGTCAATGATGGGTCAGGCCGAACTTCCATTAGAATTTTGGGGACATGCACTAAATACAGCTGCACTCACTATAAATAGAGCTCCGTCTAAAGCTGTCGAAAAGACTCCATACGAATTATGGTTTGGAAAGCCTCCAAATGTGTCTTTTCTTAAGATTTGGGGATGTGAAGTATACGTCAAACGATTAATTTCAGACAAACTTCATCCAAAATCTGACAAATGTATCCTTGTGGGCTATCCAAAGGAAACAAAGGGGTATTACTTCTACAATACATCTGAGAACAAAGTGTTCGTTGCTCGAGATGGTGTCTTTTTGGAGAAGGATCACATTTCCAAAATGACAAGTGGGAGAAAAGTAGACCTCGAAGAAATTCGAGTCGAACAACAAACTCTAGAGAATGCTCAAGATGACATTCAGGATGAAACTCAGAGATCTTTAGAAGAATCTGGTGAGAATCATGGTCAATCTAGAAATGTTACCCCGCGTAGATCGCAAAGATATAGATCTCAACCGGAAAGGTACTTAGGTATTTTGACGAACGAGAGCTATGACGTTCTATTACTTGAAAGTGATGAACCTGCGACTTACAAGCAAGCTATGACGAGCCCTAGCTCCAAGCAATGGCAAGAAGCCATGCAATCTGAATTAGACTCCATGTCTGAAAACCAAGTATGGGATTTGGTCGATTTGCCAGATGGCTACCAAGCCATTGGAAGCAAATGGGTTTTCAAACTGAAAAAGGACAAGGATGGGAAACTTGAAGTTTTCAAAGCTAGATTGGTTGCAAAAGGTTACAGGCAAGTCCACGGTGTGGATTACGATGAAACCTTTTCACCAGTTGCAATGCTAAAGTCTATTCGAATAATGTTAGCAATCGCTGCATATTACGATTACGAAATATGGCAGATGGATGTCAAAACTGCTTTCTTAAACGGCGTTTTAACAGAAACTGTGTTTATGACACAGCCTGAAGGTTTTGAGGATCCAAAGAATGCTAAAAAGGTATGCAAGCTAAAGAAGTGAATCTACGGATTGAAGCAGGCATCCAGGAGCTGGAATATACGTTTTGATGAAGCAGTCAGTGACTTTGGTTTCATCAAGAACGCGGACGAATCTTGTGTATACAAGAAGGTCAGTGGGAGCAAAATTGCTTTCCTAGTATTATATGTCGACGACATATTGCTTATCGGAAATGACATTCCTATGTTGAACTCTGTCAAGATTTGGCTTGGGAAATGTTTTTCGATGAAGGATCTAGGAGAAGCACAGTACATATTGGGCATCAAGATTTACAGAGATAGATCTAAAAAGATGATTGGACTTAGTCAAAGCACTTATATCAATAAGGTGCTTGATAGGTTCAAGATGGCGGACTCCAAGCGAGGCTACCTGCCCATGTCTCATGGAATGACTCTAAGCAAGACTCAGTGCCCAAAAACACTTGATGAGCGTAGACGAATGAATGGGATTCCATATGCATCATTGATTGGTTCAATAATGTATGCTATGATATGTACACGCCCGGATGTTGCGTACGCACTCAGTGCTACGAGCAGATACCAGTCAGACCCAGGAGAGGCGCATTGGACTGCTGCCAAGAACATTCTGAAGTACCTGAAAAGGCACAAAGATGACTTCCTGGTCTATGGTGGAGATGATGAATTAATTGTTAAAGGCTATACGGACGCAAGTTTCCAAACCGACAAAGATGATTTCAGATCACAGTCTGGGTTTGTCTTCTGCCTCAACGGAGGAGCAGTAAGCTGGAAAAGTGCTAAGCAAAGCACCATTGCGGATTCTACAACTGAAGCGGAGTACATTGCTGCACATGAAGCAGCAAAGGAAGCTATATGGCTAAGGAAGTTCATAGGAGAACTTGGTGTAGTCCCCTCCATTAAAGGACCAATAGCCCTGTATTGTGATAATAACGGAGCTATTGCACAGGCAAAAGAGCCTAGACACCACCAGAGAGTCAAGCATGTACTTCGTAGATTTCACCTTCTACGAGAGTTCGTTGAAAGAAAAGAAGTCGAGATAAGCAAAATTGGAACTGATGACAACATATCAGATCCATTAACTAAACCTCTGCCGCAGGCGAAGCACAACTCGCACACTGCAGCTATGGGAATCAAGCATATTGGAGAATGGCTTTGATGTCTCTGTTTAATGTTTTAAAGTTTTAGAGTTTAAATCTTTGTAAAACATTATTGGTTAATCATTCACAATAAATGAAAAGAATTCATTTTTCCATTTAATTTGTGGTTTATTAAATGATAAGTCCCTTCAATTTGACGATATATTCAAGATAGACTGTCAGGACCAGTCCTGTGACTAAGAAATGTCTATCAAGTGAACTTGAATGTCAAAGGTTGAAAATGGTCCCTAATCGGAGTTTTCTATAAAATTGGACGCATAGAAAACGTTAGACGATTAGAATGCAAGATGACTAGTAGTTCTGTTTCTTGAACTATGTGGACATGGCAATGTCATAATCATTTGCATAGATACTTACTTTGGGAAGACTAGTATCGGACGAGACCTATGAAACTTTACTGTAAGAGATGAAAGTCTGTCATAAGTAAATTTCATTAAATTATTAGACACTAAATCCTCAATACCTGAGT
The DNA here is from genome assembly GCF_020520425.1 of Spinacia oleracea. Classification (NCBI taxonomy): domain Eukaryota; kingdom Viridiplantae; phylum Streptophyta; class Magnoliopsida; order Caryophyllales; family Amaranthaceae; genus Spinacia; species Spinacia oleracea. The sequence goes on from NC_079490.1 coordinate 10,607,262, forward strand.
GATTTGAGATTACTTGTTTGAGAACTGGTTGCTTTGACGTTGACCAACCGTCGCACCGTAAAAGGAGGCTATAAAGGCAACGCTCAGGTAATCACCTATCAAACGAAGTCTAATCTCAAGATCGCAAGATTGGGATTGTCCTCCCATAAATCGGGATGAGATGCTTAAAAGTTGTACAAGGCCACTCGGAGAGCTAGAAACTGTGAAATGCATGGCCGTGCTCGGATGAATCATAGGCTATGATTATCTGTTTATTTGATCAGTTGAACTCTGAAACCGAGGAACACCTCTGGACATAATAAGGATGACAACTCTTACCTTATGTTCAAGAGCAAGCATCGAGTGACAAAGGAATTAGGAAATGCACACTTGTCCCTAAGGACAAGTGGGAGACTGAAGGAAATAATGCCCTTGGTCCAAGTATGCATTCTATGTTAAGTCTAATAAATGCGGTTCAGTATTAATTAACAAGTTAATAATTCAGTGAGATCAAGTGAGCTGAATGCCTAGCTAGAGGCCGCTTCAGTTCAAGTGAAATTAATGATATTAATCCACAGCTTACTCTTGACTGAACCCGTAGGGTCACACAAATAGTACGTAAACGGATCAAGTATTTAATAGCATTAAATACTCCATCTATGAATATTCGGAACCGACAGATCTTGGTTTCAGTGGGAGCTAAGATCGTCACAGGCAAGGAATGAATACTCCGGAAACGATGATATTGCCGGAAACGGAAATATGGATCGTATCGGAAATATAAATATTATCCAAGTCGTAGATGTTGCCGGAAACGGAAACATGGTACGTGTCGGAAAATATTATCGGAAATGGAAATATTTCCAGAATCGGAAATATTGCCGGAAACGGAAATATTGTCAGAATCGGAAATATTACCGGAATCGGAAAATAATTCCGGAAACGAAAATATTAAATATTTGTTCGAAACGGAAATTAATTCCGGAATCGGAAATATTAAATATTGTTCGTATCGGAAATGAATTCCGGAATCGGAAAATTTAATCGGAAGCGCATCGTACGAATAAGCATCGGACGAGGCCTGCCGGACGAGGCCCGGCACGAAGCCAGGCCATCGCCCAGCAAGCCAAGCGCGCCGCACAAACAGCCACGCCAGGCCCAGCGCAAGGCCAGGCCCAGCAGGCTGCGCGCAGCGCGCGCGGGCGCTGAGTGGGCTGCTGCTCGCGCGCACGCATGGGGCCCATCGTGGCTGCCGTGCGTGTGTGTGCAAGTGTTTGTGTTCGTGCACGTTTCCTAAAACATGCAGAGTTCGGTTAATGATTAAATTCCTAATTCTATTTGATAAATTAATTAAATTAGAGTTCTTATAGGATTCTAGGTTTAATTAATTTGTATCTGAATAGGATTTCGATTCCCTTTCCATACCGCTATAAATATGAGGCTAGGGCTCACAATTTATAACACAAGTTTAAAAGTATTCAAAGTGAGTTTTTGAGAGAAAAATTCAGTCACACATTTGCCTATAAAGTGCCGAAAATAATAGTACCTTAAGTGCGATTCTAGTTGGTCAATCTTAAGGCGGATCCGGACGTGCTGTGGACTATCTACGGAGGGACGACACTTGGAGTCCTAAAGACTTGTTCTTGTTCGGTTCGGGCGCAGCTAGGGAAGGCACGCAACAAAGAGTATGCATCTAATCTATGCTAAATGATTATGTGTAAATAATATGTTTTCCTGGGTTTATGGTTTTTCCGCATGATTTATGAGTTGTCATATGTATCATAACCTAACAGTATAAACCTCCAGTTGCTGCAAGTTGGTATTGGAAGCAAATCTGTAAAACAAAAGAACATCTGAAGCAGTTCTTCACTCTGTCTGACTTCAGAGATATGACAACTTATTCTGTGAAGCAGGTATATGAAACAATAATTGGCACTAAACCTAGAGTACATTGGGACAAAGTAGTTTGGAATAGATTGAATAATCCCAAACATAGATTTATTGGGTGGCTAGCTATGCAATCAAGACTCCAGACCACCTCAAAGCTGGCCAGAACTGGAGTTAGTCAGTCAGCTATGTGTTTGATCTGTGGGCAAGGAGATGAAACTCATCAGCATCTGTTTTTTCAATGTGTTTATAGCTGTGACTGCATCAGAGCTGTTAAATCCTGGTTGGGTATGTCCATTAATAGTAACAGCCTCACCAGTTTGATTAGTCAAATTGGTCATAGCAGGTGGTCTAAATTTAAGAAGCAGGTATATTATGCAGTTTTGATGGCTGCAGTGTATCTGATTTGGCATTGTAGGAATACTAGTTTCTGGGAAAACTATGTTCCTACTGTGAATCATACTGTGAACATGGTGAAGCAAGTGGTGAGAGGTAGAATACATGCTGTCATGCCTAAGAGTGTTAGCAAAAGAGACAGTGAGTGGTTCATGAGCTTGTAATGTTGTAGCTTGTTGTTTGCAGCTTTGTATAGCTGGTTGTTGCTGACTCCTTGTGATTAGGGTCCAACCTAGTTGGTTCGTAATGCTTGGAGTTAGCTTAGGTTGTATTCTTGTTTGACATTAATATATCTCTCACTTGCTTAGCAAAAAAAATTTAGAGTGGAGTATATGTAAAAGTAAAAAATTAGGTAAGAGAAATTAATGAAATTGAGTCAAGATTGTAGAAGAAAAAAAAAATTTAAGTAAGTGGTATGTCAAGTTAGTGAAAGATGGTGTGGAAGAAGGAGAAAAATGAGAGAGAAATTATTTTTCACCTGACCGAAGGTCAAAGATGCACATAGGGTCTAACTAGATTAGATCCCGTGCACGCACGGATTTTGATAATTATTTTCACAAAATATTTAACTGAATATTTCCCCAACTACTGCATAGTTATAACATTTTTTAACATACTCGTTTAAATATATTCACCTAATATGCATATGTAAAATGCTAATATGGATATGACCAAAATATTGAGTGATATATTTTCTATTATTAATATAAAGATTTGACTAAAATATTACCAATTTAGAATAATTATTATTACGTCGTATCTATTATTGTCATAATTTATAAACAAAATTTTGTTTCATACATAAATAGTTTATAAAAAAAAGGTAGAGAATAAAAATAAAATAAAACAGATACTTTTTTTTGGGAAAGTGAATTTTGACGGGAAAAAATCGCACCAGAAATTGACACATGTCATTCCCGGTGTCTCTACAAAATTAATTCCAGCTAAGCTAGACAACTCGGGTCAAGGTAATGAACTTCATGTTTGGGCCCTGGCCAAAAAAATATGGCTTAATTGGCGCAAATGTCGAGGAAGTGAATTTGGGAAAGATGTAAAGTCAAACTATATAAAGAGAAAAGTATAAGGATTAAACACAAATCATGTTTATGTTAGGAGGTGGATGTCAACTAGATTAGTCATGAAAGTTACAGGACTCCTAAAAGAGAGAGTGAGAAAAATTATAATTTAAGATTGAATTCCGTCAACAACATTTTACATTTGTGGCTCTTAGGATTTTTTGTTTTTTTTGGGCTAGAGACCCGTATTTATATTTTATACCCAACCATTTTTTGGTAAATGAAAGAAATTTTATTAATCAAAATAGAGTGTACAAGCTAAACAGCAAAACCCAAATCAGACACGAAAGCATGATAAAGAAACCAAGACTAGAAGTAGACAACCCTTATGGGAAGGCCCAACTTTAGAAACACTAAAATGAAAAACTATCCAGACGTGCACTACACGTAACAATAAATAGCCATAATCCCCTAATAAACTTTCCTCTCAGTCTATCGCTAAATTATGATGACATAATTTCTCATTCTGGTTTACAAATTAAATAAATAAATGTTAATACTACTCACATAGTGACATGTTTACGCATTTTTGGTGATAACAAACTTGGTACTCTATATTTTTCTTTTATTAGTGACTTGTCATGGGACTATAATCTTTAAATATTGAAATAGTTAGTACATTAATTTATACTTCGTATAATTTTAAACGATATAATTTTTATTAAATATAATGTAATAATGATAAATTTGAAAATACAAGAACCTGTTACTGGAATTTTTTTATTACTATTTTTTGGCTCAAAGAGAAAAACATAAGTTCTCTGCATATATTATCAATGTGAAATTCGTGGACACTATACAAGTCTAAAAAGTCGCCCTCAAAACTTAACGCTCCTTCAATTCCATCGTTAGGCTAGATGAATATATTGGTTTAAAACTTAAAATTGTACTCATTTTAAAAGCCGTAAAATGTCAAGTTAAAATTGTATACTTGATATTTGTTCAGGACAGATTGATGATGTGGTAATGGGAGATGATTATTTTTTATTCTTGTATTCATTTAAAAAGTGTTGTCTCGTTATTTGAAATTACAACTTACAACTATAAGATCCGCTCAAAAGGGGAAAAAAACCTACTACGTTACCTGTTTGACTTTCATAATTTTGCCACAATTCAATTGGGGATACACTCACATAATTAATTACAATTGATCCTACTTAATATGATGACACTATTACAATCAAATTATAAGTAATGATTAATTATACAATTATACCATCATATTATATTAATTAATTACATGGTAGTACCACCCTTTGATTCCTCTTATATAATTCAATTATGATATCAACTTCTCTTTAATACAAAAATCAGGAAAAAAACTAGTGTGCAATGGCGTTGACTTTAAGGGGTTTAGAGGTGTGTTTGGTTGTGGTTTTATTATCAATCTTTGGTGGAATTCAAGGAGAGGAAGAATCGGTGATTACTTTGGATCACTCCAACTTCACTGATTTTGTTTCCAAACACGATTTCATCTTTGTGGAGTTTTATGCCCCTGGGTACGTTTTTCATCAACTATCTTATTGTTTACATGCATCCTACATATTTCAATTTTCATAATATAATATATACTTCCTCCGATTTTTTTTAGATGACTCGTTTGACTTTTACGTTATTTACATAATCCATTAATCCGTTATGATATTTATAACAAAAGTCAATTACATTAAAGTAGATCATTTTTGTCTCATACTGTCATACTCATACATCATCACCTACCAGAGATGGTAGAAGTTATTAATAAAAAAATATAGGTCACCCTCAACCAGAACTCAAAAGTTATACAAAAAGTTTGACTTTGCCATAATAATGGTATGCCCAATGATATCTTGGTCTTTGTACGTACAATAGGTAACATGCTAGAATCCGCTCTTCTCAATCCATTTGTAAGTAATTTTTATTGCTCATTTGCACCAAAAGAATAATACGTAGTACGTAGTAGAAAACAAAGTATTACGGAGTATCATTTTGTTTATGCCTTGTTTGACCAAAACATTGATGTTTTTGTGATTTTTGTTAACACTTCTCCTAACCACAATATCATTACTTCTTTGTTTCAGGTGTGGGTTTTGCAAAACACTTGCTCCAGAGGTAATATTCCCTCCGTCTCATATTACTTTTTATTTTTTATTTTTTATTTTTTAACACGGGTATATTCCGTATTAACCGTTGCAAGGACTAAGTATTGCAATATTATGTTGGTTAAATTTACAGTATGAGAAGGCTGCATCTATACTGAAGAAGAATGATCCTCCAATCACCCTTGCAAAATTCGACGCTTTTGAAGCTGTAAATAAGCCCATTGCTAGGCTTTACAAAGTCAGTGGTTTTCCAACACTTAAAATTCTCAACAATGGCGGCAAAAATGTACAAGATGAATATAATGGACCGCGAAAAGCCGATGATTTAGTCAAATATGTTCAGAAACAACTTGGTCCTGCATCTGTTGAGATCAAATCTACTAATGATGCTGCTTCTGTCATTGATCTAGCCAAGAGTTTCATTGTTAGTACACTTTTAATTAATTGTTTAATTTATTCTTATACACTCCCTCCGCTCCTTTTTAATTGTCGCTTTAAGCTTAAGTAGGGATGAATATGGGACGGGTCTGGGTTGGATCCAGTGACATCCAAACCCGTATTTTTATATGTGGACCCAGATCCACCACAAATTAATCCATTGAGTCTGAAAAATTCAAATACATGTCCAAATCTAATGGATTGGGTGAGTCTTGGGTCTGAAATGAGTTCGGAATGGACCTTTGAAATTTTATTGATTTTAACCTTTATGTCTTGGAATTTTCCTAGGCCAATAATTTGACCATAATTTACAAACCACATTCGTATATAAAATATTATAAATTAATTCATATTACTTCCCTCAAACTCCAAGGTAAAAAAGTATGTCTAAAAATAAGTTAAATTAATATTATTATTTTTTTATTTTAATAAATGGGTTAATGAGTCTGGTCTAAGAATATTGGACCCATATCCATTATTAAGTATCTGGACTCAGATTCGCACCAATCCAATGAGTCTCTCATAGTCGAACACAAACCCTATAAAACCAAATCCTATAAAATGGGATGCAGCCTATGCAGGGTTTGGGTCGGATCCTAAACCCATATATATCTATCCTTAAGAGCATACTTAATATATGATATATAATGTTCAAACGATCCTGTGTAGGTAGGGGTGTTCCCTGAATTTTCAGGGGAAGAATATGAAAACTTCACCAAGTTAGCCGAAAAACTACGAAATGCATATGATTTTGGTCATACATTGGACGCTAAAATCCTTCCGAGGGGCGATTTATCGGTTAAAGGACCGTTAATTATACTGTTTAAGCCATTTGATGATCTCTTTGCTGATTTTAAGGTACTCCGATCCCTTCGATCAATTCAGTTTTTTTTGAAGACGTCTCCTTATATTAATGCTAGTTATGAGAAAATTGTTGAACATAATTGCTACATTTTCGACATTGTGCAGGATTTTGATATAACTGCCATGGAGAAGTTCATTGTAAAAGAAGATGACCCTTCGGTCACTGTATTTAACATGGACGACCCCGGTAATCCTTACATTAGTCGATTCTTCTCCGATAGAAATCTAAATACTAAGGTAAATAAGGCCTCTAATCTCTTGCATACAATCTCTCTGCAGTACTTTAATGTAGTTGTCACGTTAATAGTGAAAATTTAATCAGTTTCATATAAAGATAGCATTTGGTCGGGCCGATGCATGACACTACCTAGCACGAAAAAAAACACGGCGTCATACGAGCACAAAGTCATGGACTCATGGGCCTTGGGCAGGCGTGAGGCAACATTTATTTGGAAAAGCTTGACAATGCCCACACGATAAAGCATGTAGAATTAAGTGAAATTAGGCTTAGACATGAAATCACGGCCTGACATGAGGGAACATAGGCTTGGGCCGTGTCGCCTTTTCATTCGTACGCACACGAAATAAGTGGGCTTGACGTGAATTGGCTCATTCAAGCCTAATACATGTGGGCTCGACACGGCTCACATCCATCTTTAGTTACATATTTACATTTGAACTCACATAATTGTTAATTTGTAAGTTTGTATCTTATACGGAGTACTCCTTGAAGGAAACATATTTTTTGTTATATATTGGCAGGTAACGATGATTTTGAACTTCGCAAGCGATAATGCTGCCACATTGAAGTCCAAATTTTATGATATTGCTCACATACTCAAAGGTGGCAAAATAAGCTTCTTATTGAGTGATCTTGAGCCTAACAATGAACGTCTTCTTAAGGTAAAAACACAATATTGTTTCATGTTCTATTCAACTTATTTCAGGAAAAATAAGTTCAGATAAAGTGAGAAAAATTCAAGAAAAATTAGTGTAATCAGGTGAATAGAACACACTATTAACTAAAGTTACCATCCACCTCCTATCTCACTGAGCTTGTATAATAGTCATCACAAAAAATAGGTTAATTAGTTCGTCCATAAATAATACAGTATGCAAAAAATTTCTTATATGGTACTATTCTAAGAGTTTCAAAAACGTTAATATAGTCAGTGGCGGATCTTCTATTGGGCTAGTCAGCCAGTGACATATTAATCTATGGACGAATGGAGCTAGTATATTTAGCGTTACATATATTATTTCTAATGGAGTCTATTTCTGTGACATTTTGGATAAAACACAGTTTTTTAAGCTAGATGGATCTCTAGTTCCTCTTATCTATATACAAGGAAATGGTGGCAAAAAATACCTCAAAGCAAATGTGGAAGATGATCAAGTTGTGCCTTGGTTCAAAAAATTCATGGTTAATTTCTTGTCACATAAATATTTAATTTTTTTTTTGTTTAATTTTTTTTGGTGAGCTCTAAAATTATTTTAGTCTCTTGTTTAGGACGGTAAAATAGAGGAATTCATAAAATCAGAACATATTCCTCAAGAAAACAATGAACCTGTTAAGGTGGTAGTTTTGAAGAACTTGCAGGATATGGTATTCAATTCTGGAAAGGAAGGTAAGAATATACAATCTTTAATTACGAATGCATACATCAATTATGGAGTATTATTAGAACGCAAGGTGGGGTAAGGGTGGTAAAGCAACCACCTTCCGCTAAAGATGATATTGGGTCAATGGTCGGGTTGGGCCGGGCTGAGACACGACACGACTCAGCATGAAAAAGGCACAACTAGATATGAGCACAAAGTTATGTGTCGGGCTTGGGCCACATTACTTTTGGAAAAAGCATGAGAAGACAGTCAATAAACGATATGACATGGCCCGCACGACACTACATACACGTTAAAATGAGTGAAATTAGGCTTAGGCGCGAAGGTATGGCCCGACACAAGGGCACGTTGGTTCTGGCCGTGTCTGGACTGCACTTTTGAAAATTTTGACACGCCCCTACCCGACATGAAACAAGTGGGCTTGACATAAGTCGGGCCCAAGATAATATGTGCTCAACACAGAGTACGGCTCGACCCATCCGACAACCATCTTTACCTTCTACATTCGAGTTCCTTAATGTTGAACTTACTAGTGAGGTTAATTAATTAATGACCTTTAATTTATTTCACGGTTTTGCTAGAGTTCTATGCACCTTGGTGCGGTCACTGCAAGAAACTTGCTCCAATTTTGGATGAAGTAGCTCTCTCGTACCAAAACGATCCAAATGTTTTAATTGCGAAATTTGTAAGTTTCTTTCTTTTTCCGACTCTATAAATTCAAATGTAATTCTGTAACATACATTTGTAATTCAATCAAAATTCAATTTTTTTTCAGGATGCAACGGCAAATGACGTCCCAAGTGACAAGTTCGGGAAGGTTGCAAGCTACCCAACTATGTATTTCATATCGTCGAATAAGGAGATGATTAAGTACACCGAAGGTAGAACAAAAGAAGAAATTATCAACTTCATTCAGAAACATAGGCATGATGATGAGAAAGAAATGGACGAACCGGTTTCACTTACTGATGAATTGTGAACAAAGTTACAAACTTGAAGAAGATTTTACGTACGGGTGGTTTTATGTTCCAAATTACCAATTTTCGATCATGACGAACATCGATTAATCTAATTTTGTTGAATTTGTCGTTTGATACGTTTCGATCATGTATTGGTAAAAGTTTCGTGTTTTCGTGTTTCTTAATCATTTTTAAATACTCTATGAAATTAAAACTTGACATAACTAAATACTACGTAGAACTTCGTACAACGTCAAGTAAAAAGAAACGTGAGTACACCAAAATACTTTGGTATGGAATAACAAAATTTTAATGATATATAGAATTCTGTCACAATTGAAAAGTCTATTACGACGATTAAATTGAGACAGAAAGAAAAAATCTAAAAATTTGAAAGATAGGTTGCTAGCATAGCACGATCAAGCCCGATACAACACGTGAGACGAGTTGTATATGTACCTCATTTATAAAATGAGGTACGAGTCCGGCATGCCACGACTTTTCTTTAACCCGTTTAAACACGGCCCATTAAGAAATGAGGCATAGGGGCCCGGCACATGCCCACGTCTAGGGCTGTCAAAAATTGACCTGATCCGAGAAACCGACCGAAACCGACCGACATCCGAACCGAATATATCCGAGAAGTAGAGGCTCTTGAACCCGATCCGAACCGATCCGACATTGATCCGAAATCCGATTTGATCCGTGAATCAAAGACCCGAACCCGATCCGCTAACAACCGGAGGAGACCCGTAACCCGATTAGTACCCGATTAGCTTTAACCAAACCGAACCCAAATCCGACCCGATAGCAATCCGAAATCCGATTTTACCCGATAACCACTGCAATCGACCCGACCCGATAAAACCCGATATCCGATTTAACCCGCATTGTTCTTGACCCGATCCGAATGAACCCGAAACCGACTTTCAACCGAATTATCACCTATCCAACCCGAGTCTACCCGGCATCCGAAAATAACCCGACTCGATTTAACCCGATAGCTAAAAAGTAACTACCCATACTCGATTTTATTCTATCCGATTTGATCCAACTAAAATTTAGTCTACTCATTAATAATATGACACCTAAACAAGTGAACTATTAATTACCTAAACTCCAACTCGATATACACATTTTTGTCATATCATAGCTAATTTATTGTCATTATTCCCATATAATTAAAGGTCTTAAACATTATAAAACAGCATGAAATTAATTAAAAATTACAATACTAGTTTTTTATATCTTTGGTCTTCCCATTTCAGTATTATTTAATCAACCAAGAACTTAGTTGATGAAGTTTGGTTCTACAAATGTTATACTTCAAAACATTTGTTAATCATTATTACGTTAGAGCGAAAATGTAACCTTCGGACAATTACAATATTCATTGTTGGGATATTTAATTGTCTAAATTTAACTTTATAAGTTCATTTTTACTTAATTTAGATATCTTCTATCACATTTATTTTACTTAACACTCCACTATCTTCTATCACATTTTTTTTTTCTTAAGCAATAAGTAATGTCAATCCTTCGGGTGAGTTTTATGGAAACAAGTATTAACACTCCACTATGACACTATCTTCTACCACATTTATATTTCAATAAATAATACGGAGAATCCCACTATCTCATTTCACGTCTACTTTTACAATAAATTAATATTTATATGAACAATAACTTATCTTCTACTCCGTAAAGTTTAGTGTCAGCGAATCTTGATAAATGTAAAGGTTAATTTTGGACGGAGGAAGTAGAATTCTAAAAATTCATTATTTGGCATGAGATATTAGAATAATAAAGCGATATGATTTGATAGTGAACTCAATAGTTACTCGATCCATAAAACATAAGAATACTACCAACCCGATCCTAGCTCAAACCGCAAACTCAATATGTAATTGACCCGGATCCGAGGTACGACCGATCTGAACTTGACCCTAACCGAGACTCACCATCCAAACTTGACCCGAAACCGAGATTTTATCCGATCCAGACATGACACATTCCAGCAGTAAACCGGTTAAAATATTAACTGAATTCGACATTCACCCGAACCCGAGACTTATCCGATCCGAACATGACCCGTACCCGCAGTAAACCGGTCAAAATGCAACCGTATCCGATATGCACCCGAACCAAACTAGACCCGAACCAAAATAAACCGACACAAAACCGTTTTTAACCTGAACCGGTTCAAACCGAACCCGAGATTTAGCCGAACCGAAATTACCCGAACCGAAACCGACTCGAACCCGAAACAATTAATTACCCGACTTCACCCGAACCCGAAGTTATCCGAACCGATCCGAATTGACCCGGATAGAAACATTCACCCGACATTATCCGATTTCGACAAGACCCGAACCGTTTATAACCGATCCGAAACCGATCCAATGACCCGATTTGACACCCCTACCCACGTCTACGTAAGCGCATTCCCTAAGCTTCACTGTAAAGTCAAAACCAAAAGTTTCCGGGTACGTGGCAATGCGTGAATAGTTAATTGATGCAGGTCTGTTGAGATGTAATTGGATCGGGCCAGAGCGGGCTTCCTTCAATTAACCACTGCTCTAACAAAACAAAAATGGGCCCCAAAAATGTTAGGGCCGTGCAAATTTGTTTGATGCACTTGATTAAGGGCCGGGCCGACGGTTATTAATAAAAGCCTATAAAAAGTCCCTTTTTCCTTCAATAATGCATGCAAGTTTATTATGACCCAAACTTTTTAGTATTGGTATTGAGTTTGTTTATCCAACTAAATGGTTTTTCCCTCAAATAAGTATCATCAAGGACTTACAAACACATGGTACAATCCAAGCCGTCAATCTCTTGATTGCTGCTGATGTGCTCCAATCTAAGGGTTCATATATTCCCATGTGGAGTTCAGCGGCAGCAATCAAAGAGATGGATAACTTGTGGTTTCATGAATTGGGTACAAAAATATATACTATTCAGTTTTGTTGTTTTGCCCTGTTTTCATTTGATGGAAAATTATGACATTGTAGCCTTGTTGATTTATTTAAAATTTGCAAATATGATGTTGCCTAATTTAGATAACTACAAATTACATTTTGGCAAATACGCCTATTACTGCATGCCCATATATACTATATTGTCTGTGTTCCTAATAATTATAGCTTTTACTCCTTCCGTCCTAACAATATAGTCATGTTTTCTAAATTGGATGTCCCAAAATTATAGTCATGTTTCTAATGTTGGCTAATAAGGTCCTCACTTTCTCATGTACTATATTAATTAAAAATGTATTGAAAATCCCACCTATGTACTATATTCCACCCTCCTATGTACTATATTCTCTTTCACATGTACTTTATTCTACTTTTCCATACAACTCAATCATTATTTGTATTTTATTCCACTTTTTCATGCATTATATTCCATTTTTCTTAAAACCCGTATTTTTTTTGTCAAACATGACTATAATTATGGGACGGAGGGAGTATAAGTTTGTGAAAAAGGTTTCTAGTTAAAAAAGATTTGCATGGAAAAAAAATTCAAAGAAAAAAGAAATTCCAAAATAAATGTTCTTAGGTTTCTTAGAGAAACTCTATGGTGATTAAAAAAAAAGACTTGCTTAAAGTTATTGTATAAGTTTTGAGCAGGTAGTCGACCGTCTGTAATTATGTACTCAAGAAGGTGTACCTAGCTATGTTGAGCAGGAAGCTAAGAAAAAAAGGTGAAAAGAAATATCTTTATGTTACATTTGATGGAATGATTTATTTTGAATCATAAAAATAAAAATTCGTACTACATAAAATATTTTGGGAATCTACAAATTATTGTAAACGACCATTGAAGAATTTTGTAGCTTAAAAAAATTGTAACTTGAACTTTGATGTATCAAAATCAAGTTACACCACCTTATAACTAATCATTGGAAATACAAAATAATTCATAGAAAAAAAAAATGGAAAATAGGGTAAATGGGTGAGGAATGATGGAAGAGAGCGGAGAAGAGGGAGGTAAGGAGGAAGTGTAAAAGTGATTTCTCTTCCTTGCAATTGGCCGGGCACGGTATTAAGAAAAAGAATTGCATGAAAATAAAATAATAAAGCAAATGGGATTTGGTAGATATTTTAATAAATAAACAAGTGGAGACCATGTTATTTTGGGGGGTAGGAGGTGGGGTGGGTTTCTGAAATTATTTGTTTAATAGGATGGTGGGTCGTAGGTTAATTAGATGTATTATTTAATTAGATGGTGGGATTGATAAGTTACTAAAAATGACAAGTGTATCTATCAAATAAATACGACCGAAAAAGACAAGTGTATCTCTTAAATAAGTACCGAGGGAGTGAGTAATAAACTATTCATACACATTGAACAAAGTACAATTAACAATTTCTTACTTGATGAACATAACAAAATATTCCGTAAAAATTGAACGAACACGTACTACAACAGTTTCGAAACTCGTATTCCGAATACGTTTTGGAAAAGGTCAGCTCAGCTGGATATTTTATCCGTTTCCGCGCATCAGAGGAGGACATAAGCGAACTAGCAAATTAAACTAACCCCTACGCATGTCGTCTGCTAAGGCTTCACCGGCCACTTCATGCAAGCTTTAAAGATAAGGCCTGCCGCCTTACTCACGTGCGATCCATTGCATGCAATATTGCAATGTACTGTTTATTGAAACCAAGTCGCGCGCTGTCGCTGGTAGAGGAAATATCTTTTTATATGTGATACATCCTCTGTCCCTTAATACTCGCACCGGTTTGACCGGTGCGGAGTTTAAGATACTTAAATTGACATTATTAATTTAATGAGTGTTAGGTGATAGTGGAGTATTTTTTTTAATATAGTTAGTGGAAATAGGCAAGAGATGGGGAAGAGTGAGTGGGGGATGTGAATTTTTAAATGATTTTTTTGTAGGGAGTAGGGGCGTAGATGGGTTAGTAGGTAAGTGTAAGAAATAATATAATACTGGTAAAAATTTACATGTATAGAAGCGGTGCAAGTATTAAGGGACGACCCAAAAAGGGAAGCGGTGCGAATATTAAAGGACGGAGGGAGTATGCATGTGCTTGTAAATGCATATCATAGCAAAAGACAAAAAATAAATAAATTGAATGGTACTTTTTAAAAAGAAATGGTACAGCAGGAATTATACTTGTTTTTACATGAATTAATGATACTTCATTTTTTCTCTATTTTATCGTTTTGTTGACTGATATATGTTTGCAACACATATCGGATAGCCGCATCGCCACTCCCGTCACCGGTGCTCTATAACTGCCACACGATACGCTCGAGGCCTCCAAAACAGCCTTTTGCTTCCATTGTACGTGGGCAACTCATTTTTTAAAATGGAAAATGCATTGAAATTATAATAGTATTCTCTTAAAACTGTATCTTAATTAGATTTTACAATCAAATAAAAGGTTAATGTTTTGATATGTATGAATATATTTGTTAAGAAAGGTCATATAATCTGTTAAATTATATGGTTGATTTTTTTTTAAAGACGTGACACGAGGTGTAAGTATCAAAATGAGTAGCACGTACCACACTGGAGTACATCAACTATACCAAGCCACCACTGCACCTCGTGGCATACTCGAAGGTAGCAATTACAGAGTACTACTTCTTCCGTTCCTTAATGTTCTTCTCATTTGGAATCTTGACACTATTCACAATTCAAGAGAATCTTTTGAATTACGATCAATATATAAGAAAAACTATAGTCATATGGGGTCTTATTTGATTCGTCTCAATGAGTAGTTTAACAATATGGAAATTTTATAATTTTTGGTAATACGTAATTAGAGATATGAAAGATGTAAATGCGCATTGGTAAATGTGTCAAAGTGAAATGAGAAGAACATTTAGGAACATAGGGAGTACTATTTACTTGACCACATCGTGGCATACTCTGTTCTATGTAAATAGATGACTAACTAGTATAATATTCGTGCGATGTACGATTTATAATCTAAATATAAATTTATGTGAAATCTAAAAGTCAATTACCATCATGTGTATATAATCGACGTACTATTGATATCATTAATAGAATGTAAAGCTTGGTCGAATGGATATTGTTCCGGTGTTGAAACAGATGGAACAATGGGCTTCGAATGAAGGCCCTTTTGAATGTGTTGAAGATTTTGTTGGCTTGAATGAGTGTTGTCCGAATTCACCTGCACAAAGACAATGTTACTAGCCTCGGGGGTGTTTCCGAGGAAAGCCCCTCCGATGGCTAAGTAAGAACAATGCTCGGATTCTAGAGAGAGAAGTTCTCTAGAGAGTAGTCTTAAGGCAGTAAATTGGACGTACCTTGAGGTTTGAGCCTTGGCGGCCTATTTATAGTGTTTGCATAATAAAGGCCCATAGGTCATTTATTGCTATTGGGCCTTGGGCTTTGGTTGATGGCTGAATAGCCTTGGTGGTGGAGGCAGGTTTGGTGTTGTTGATTTGAGCCATTGGGCTTTGGACTTAGTGGCCCAATTGATATTCAATTTGGAGCCCAAACAACATGCCCCCCAGACCCAGCCCATTTGGAATTAAATGGGTGGGTTTCCAGCTATAGGAAGTCCAAAGGTTCCCTCTTTTTTTTTTGAAAATAGAGTGGTTTGAATCCGCGAACGGTTGACAAGTGTTAAGGGGCGGAAGTTGGGCGGTTTTCAGAACGTGGCCTATAAATACCGCACTTCCTTCCTCTTTTCGAACTTTATTCGCTCAAACGCTCTCCATTCTTCTTAAGAATTCCGGTGATTCCATTTGGTGTTTTCTTCAGATCTTTGCATATTTGCTACGAATCTGCCTCGGGACCTGACTTCATCTGTTTCATCGGCATTTTCCGCTTCCGGAGAGGTAATTTGCTCTTTGTTTTCACTTCTTTTTATTTCTACCCCTTTTCTGTGTATCCTCGGCGCTTCCCAACTCTGTCATGGCTGGGGGAAGGTGGAAGAAGAAATCTGGCGTGGTGTCCTCCTCTAGTAGTGAGGAGGAGAATAAGATAGCCTCTGAAGGGCCTAGATCGATGTCTCCTGAGGTTCATGCTGAAGGGGGCTCGGGAAATGAGAACCGTGCTGAATCGAGCCGAGGTGCTGGTGGTGGGAGGAGGCTGACCCCTTGGGGAGGCTTGCTTGTCTGTTTGAGGATAAGTCCGAGATAGCGGGCCCGGATGGTGTGGCTGTTGGTGGGAAATGGTTGGTGGAAGCCAAGCGCGGAAAGTATCATCGGCTTGCCGAGGATTTGTATGGCATTCAGCATGCCTTGGGTTATTGGTGCGAGCTTCCGACGCAGAAGAATGCGAGGGTGACCCGTACTCCTCCGGAGTACATTGTTGTGTATCTCCATCAATTCGACTACGGGCTTCGGTTCCCTTTGGATCCGTTTATCGCCCGTGTGCTGGAGGAGTACAACGTTTCTTTGGGCCAGCTGACGCCGAAGTCTATGCGTCATATTGTGGGGTACCGCTGGATGTGTGACTACCTCGGCTACGAGCCGTCGATCGAGGTTTTCAAAGAGATGCATGATCTTGTGAGGAACGCAAATGCCGAGGCCGGCTGGTGGGCCATAAATAACAAAAATAAGCGGAAGGGCGAGGACCTTTATATGACTGCCTTTCCGTACGTTTCTTCGGTCCATGGGTGGAAGGACTAATGGTTGCTGGTCCGTGTTCCTGTGGATCCAAGGCACCCTCACAATTTTTCGCCCCCGAAGTGGTTCGTGAAATCGGTTCCTTCGATGTCGCGGGTTGGCCCCGTAGACAGAGAGAACTCTGACCACGCCATGCAGCTGGAATGGTTCAAGGCAAAAACTGCTCGGGAGCCGATGTATTGGCTTTCGAATTTGCATTACATTACACGGGAGGTCATCCTCGCTGCTGTCGGTCTCAGTAGGATCTACGACAGGGGTGAGATTTTTTATGCTGAGATCGTGCTTCAATTGAGGTGTCAACCTCCCTTTTTATTCCTTTGAATCTCATTTTTTCATCCTCTTTGCGCAGATCAAGGTGAGAAGGCCATTGTTCCCGAGGTGCTCGGCTATCAGCTCAACGGTGACGGGGTCCTTACTCGTTGCCCGCCGTACGATTTCAAGAAGCAGAATCCTCGGCAGCCGAAGCTCGAGGATCACAAGTTCTCGGATCACGCTCTTGCACATCTGGAAGACGTTCGAGCCGACCCTTGGGATTCTCAGAACCCTGGAGAGGTTGTTCCGAGGCGGACAGTTCTTCCTGAATTGGTAACTACCTCTGATCCGGTAACGCTGATTAGTTCGTTCATTTTGTTTAGACTTCGGTTCTGTGGACTCTTGTGGTCTCGATTTTGACCCTGCCTTCGCTGTCTATTTTTCTTAGGGACCAGAGGTAACAGCTGCTGCGCCTGTCATTTCCTCTGCTTCGTCTCCTCCTTCTTTTGCGTCGGATGTATACTGCCGACCAGTGTCGAGACCAGTATTGGGAGGGGATCCTTGGTGCTCGTCGGATGTTTGCCAAGCATATGCCTGACTTCAAGTGGACTGAGCATGTGCCTCAGTGGCTCGAGGCCTAGGATAACTTGGTGGAATGTCAGGCTGATAGGGACGATGCTGCCAAGGAGCGCGAAGAAGCTGCTAAGGCGCAGCAAGCTCGGAAGGTCGCCTCGGAAGGTGATACCACTGCTGGCGCCTCTTCGCGATCTGCTCCTCAGGGACATGTTGGTGATGTCCCTTAGGAACTCGGGCAGTCATCTTCTTCAGAGTCGGTCGGTTCCAGTTGAGGACCTCTGAACTTGCGCTCGACTCTCTTCCCTTTTGCCTCGGCGCTGCGTTGTACTTTAACTTCTTTTTGCTTTCTTAGTACTTCGGTAGGCCGGTGTTTTGTCTGTTGATGGCTGCCGAATTTAGCTTTTTCTTTTGGTCATTTTGCTTTCAATTTTTTGAGGATTCCTCGGGCTGTGCCGAGCTTTAGTTGGTATGATTGTACTTGTCCCCCCAAATATTGAATGAAAAATGACTTTGCTGTTTCGTATATTTTTGTGTATTTCCGAAGTATCTGTTTTTTGCTTTTGAATCCACCGTTTTGCTAAGTTGTTTCCTCGTCTGCGATTTCTCCCAATCC
The DNA here is from genome assembly GCF_020520425.1 of Spinacia oleracea. Taxonomy (NCBI): domain Eukaryota; kingdom Viridiplantae; phylum Streptophyta; class Magnoliopsida; order Caryophyllales; family Amaranthaceae; genus Spinacia; species Spinacia oleracea. The sequence continues at coordinate 10,625,644 of NC_079490.1, forward strand.
GTAGATTTTCTAAGACTTGTTTTGAGTTTCGCTTAGGCTCTGCGGGTGGATTCGGTAGCTTTGGACTTTAGTCTTTGATTTCTTTGGAGTTTCGCTTCCGAGCTGTTCAGATTCGAGGATCTGTTAAGAGGCTACTTTGAGCTTTTTAACGCTTGTAAACGTGTTTAGAGTCTGCTTCTGAGCTCTTCAGATCCGTGGATCTGTTTAAGAGTCTACTTTTGAGCTCTTTAACGATTTGTAGACGTGTTTAGAGTCTGCTTCTGAGCTCTTCAGATCCGTGGATCTGTTTAAGAGTATGCTTTTGAGCTCTTTAACGTCTGTTTCTGTTCTTCCGACTTCTTGTGGTTCGGAAACCTGGGCAAGAAGTCGCAAGTCTGACTCCTAGTTATGAGCTTCGGGGATTGTAATACCCCGAAACTTTTAAACTCGTTTATTAAAAATTAATAATATTTTATTAACGTAATTTCGTTTCAATTATTAGAAATAATTTAAAAATTTCGTTATTTTAAACGTTTTTACGATTTATTTTAAATGATAAATTTATAAACGAAAATTTATTTATTTTTTTGTTAACGATATATTTTACGAGACTTTGTTTTAATTAAACATTTATATATTTAGTAATTTCCTAAAATAGCAATTAAAATTCAGAAATTTGGCCTAACTACTTGAAATTACTAAAATGCCCCTAAAGGACAAAATTTTCAATTAGCTTCTTCCTCCTTGCTTTCCACGTACATGGAAGAAGGAAGCCATTCTTTCCTTCCTCTCTTCCCTTATTTCAGTCTATATTCATTGCCTTGGAGACCAAGAACTTTTGTTCTTCTAGAAATCTACCTAATTATAAATTCAACCCAATTTCAGAATTATTTCAATACAAAAACCAAATTAACAAAAATCTGAAAATTCCTCCCTTGTTCCTCCTTATTCGAACCACCACAACCGGCAGCCATCTGCCACCACCTTAACCACCACTGCCGACCACCAACTACCCAGACCCGACCACCCACTTCGCCGGCCGACCACCTACTCCCACCATACCTCCCTTCGCTCTCCCTCCTCCTTCGAAATACTCCCTGCCTCCCTTCCCTCTCCTCTTCGTGGCACCACCAAAGCAACACCACACTCCGTCGGTCACCAATCACCAACCCCACGAACCACCAGCCACCACGTCGAGCACCCAGAACCACCCTTGCTTCTTCCCTGCTTCACCACTCTCCACCCCTGTTCGCGCCCCTCTTCCCCTTCCCTCGCCTGTTTCTGCCGCCTCAAACCACCATCACCGTCGCCTCTCGGCGCGGTTCCGCCGCCCAGGCTGAGCCGCCCAGCCTCCCTTCTCTTCGTGCCCTGCGTCCCCGTGCCCCCCTCCCCTGCTGCTCGTGTTCTACAATTTCAGAAACAAAGTTTCTGAAATTGAAACTTTGTTTTATTCCTCCTTATTCAAGTTGGGCCAAATCAATTGGGCTTTGGGTAAGACAAACCTGAATTTCAGATTATCAATTCCTTAATATTCATGTTTTAATAAATTTTATGATATAATTATTTACTAATGAATTGTTATTATTTTCAGGAAATAAATAAATATGATTATCGAGTTTAAGAAAAATAAATTACCGTACTAGATTTATCAAGGACATAAATTAAATAAATCTTGTGTAATTGATTTAGAATATATGTATATATATACTTCGATTGAAATTTCCATAAATTATATTTATCACTAAAATTGGTGTTTAATTATATTTTCATTGAAACTATGAAATTATATTTCTAACATTATTATTAGAAAATTCGTTATTTATAGTAATTCGAAATTTCTAAGTTAAATTATTACCATATTAATAACTAATTCAATTATTCAATATTTTGAAAGAAATTGGACTCGGAGTTCAGGAAGAACGATCCATCGAACAGGGAATATAAACTACGGTTGAGGTAACATCTATTGCTAACACCCACAATCCCCTTATGAAATGTGTTTTGATGAGATTATGAAATATGTTTATAATGATATGTTTTTATTGGATTGTGGGATATGAAATGTGTTTATAAAGTATGTTTTATGATGATTATATTCAAGCATGTTTATGTATGATTTTATAAGAACGATGTCTATGAGTTAATAATAATAAGATAAGAAACATGATAAATACAAGTGTAACCGGTTCTGGCAGTTAGTGGGGTTACTATTTTTAGGTCGTGCACGTACCGCCGTACCGCGGGACACCCAACAAGGGAGAGTGCTCCTTGAGGGTTACCGCAAGCTAAAAGAGAAACTATTTAGGTACGGGCGTATGTCCAACAAGGGAGAGTGCTCCTTGAGGACTATCGCAAGGTGGGAGACGTCCCGCAAGGCTAACTTGTCAGTTACCAAGTAAAAAGAAGGTTTTAAGAAAGATAATGGGAACTATCAAAGTTTCAAGTTATAAATGATGTTTTATTGCATTTATGAAAATGTTTTACTATGTTCTATTCTCCCTGATTGCAAAGTAAATAAAATGAATTGAAATGAGTTTACGCTGTTAGGGTAGTATGTTACTGGGCCTCGGCTCACGATGTTGCTTTTGTTTTAGGTACGAAGAAGATCATAGGATGCCTTAGAGTGAGGATGCAACCATCAAATTCACGATCGATGTTTAATAAAGATAACTATGTCATTAGTAATGAAGGGATGTATTAATTAAACTCTAAGTTTGATTTCACGGTTTGAGTTAGATTTTTAAATTAACGTTAAACATGTTAGAAATATTTATTAAGGTTTACTTAGATTTCAATGTAAATTTTAAAGAATTAATCGAAGTGAAGTATAATTACTGTTACTCAACAGTAGTCAGTAAATGTAAAAAGGCTATGTCGCCTTGTATTTCCCACGAGGGAGATACGGCATGTGACGCTCCGACTAAATTAGGGTTTCCGCTGCTAATTAAAGATAATTAACCTAATTAATGGTGTTTAGAAGTCGGGGCGTTACAGGGATCCTTGGATCTGAGCCGAACTCCTCATAACTATTCGAGAGACCCTGTTGCGAACGGAGTTTCCCTGGGTATCGCGAATCCGAGGATTCTGGACGGTACCTTGCGGGTTGGGTTGAGTTGGCTGCTCCTTGGGTTTAGTTTCCAAGGAGTGGCTGCGTCGGATTATTTTTAGCTTCGGATTGATCAGATCCGAAGTTGCATGCATGCATATATATATATATATATAAAAATGGTAATAGGACAAAAGACATTTAGAGATATGTTTAATGAAACACATGGTGCTAGTAGCTTTCCTCTTCTCATTAAACTTACTCGTTTAAACTTACTTGGATTACAAAGGGGTAAGGTCATACAAAATACTTCTTGAGAACATCGGCATTCCAATGGTTCTTCAAGATTGTTCCGTCTAACTGTTTAAGCATAAAGGTGCCAGTCCTCTTTTCAGAGTGGATGATGTATGGCCCTTCCCATGTTGCCAAGAGTTTCCCATAGACCCTTCCCTTTTGAACTGCCGCGGCATTTCTGAGCACTAGGTCGCCGACCTTCAAAGGTCTGGCATTGACCCTTCGGTTGTAGTGTTTGCTAACCCTCTGCTGGTAAGCTGCGTTGAGAGTTCTGGCTTCATCCCGAGCTTCATCTAGTAGATCCAAGGCTTCGGTCAGAAGTTGATCATTGCTTTGTCCGTGGGTTCCATCATACTTGTTGTATGCTTGGACTATCAAGCTTTCTGTTCCGATTTCTACAGGGATGACAGCTTCGGAACCGTATACCAAATGGAAGGGCGTTTGTCCCGTGGCTTCTTTCTCGGTGGTCCGAAGGGACCAGAGTGAAGGAAATAATGCCCTTGGTCCAAGTATGCATTCAATGTTAAGTCTAATAAATGCGGTTCAGTATTAATTAACAAGTTAATAATTCAGTGAGATCAAGTGAGCTGAATGCCTAGCTAGAGGCCGCTTCAGTTCAAGTGGAATTAATGATATTAATCCACAGCTTACTCTTGACTGAACCCGTAGGGTCACACAAATAGTACGTAAACGGATCAAGTATTTAATGGCATTAAATACTCCATCTATGGATATTCGGAATCGACGGATCTTGGTTTCAGTGGGAGCTGAGATCGTCACAGGCAAGAAAAGAATACTCCGGAAACTATGATATTGCCGGAAACGGAAATATGGATCGTATCGGAAATATAAATATTATCCAAGTCATAGTTGTTGCCGGAAACGGAAACATGGTACGTATCGGAAAATATTATTGGAAATGGAAATATTGCCGGAATCGGAAATATTGCCGGAAACGGAAATATTGTCAGAATCGGAAATATTATCGGAATCGGAAAATAATTCCGGAAACGGAAATATTAAATATTTGTTCGAAACGGAAATCAATTCCGGAATCGGAAATATTAAATATTGTTCGTATCGGAAATGAATTCCGGAATCGAGAATTTAATCGGAAGCGTATCGTACGAATTAGCATCGGACGAGGCCTGCCAGACGAAGGCCCAGCACGAAGCCGGGCCATCGCCCAGCAAGCCAAGCGCAACAACCACACGCCAAGCATACGACCAGGCCCAGCGCTAAAGCCAGGCCCAGCCGTAGCTTGGGCGCGCGCGCGGGCAAGGCTGCGGCAGTGGGCCTTGCGCTGTGCGCTCGGCGTGGGCCGCAAGGCCTGCGTGCGGGCGTGCGGTGCTTGTGCGCCACTCGTGTGTGTTACTCGGAATCCTAAGGCTACCGGGATTCGTAATATGATTAAATCTAATCCTAATAGATAAACTTTGTTTAATTAGAATCCTAGTAGGGTGGTAATTAAATAGATTTGTATTCTAATAGGATTATAATTCCTTTCCGTAAACTCTATAAATAAGTGCCTAGGGTCACATATTTACAACGAGTTTTCAAGTATTCAAAGTGAGTTTTTGAGAGAAAAATTCAGTCACATACCTTGCCTAAAAGTGCCGAAATTATTAGTACCTTAAGGGCGATTCTAGTTGGTCAATCTTAAGGCGGATCCGGACGTGGTGTGGACTATCTACGGAGGGACGACACTTAGAGTCCTAAAGACTTGTTCTTGTTCGGTTCGGGCGCAGCTAGGGAAGGCACGCAACAAAGAGTATGCATCTAAACTGTGCTAAATGATTATGTGTAAATAATATGTATTCCTGGCTTAATGGTTGTTTCCGCATGATTTATGAATTGTCATATGTATCATAACCTAACACAGAGTGTTCCAGGGAGCTCTTCCAGCCACTTACTCTTTTCTTCCTCGACTCTTTTCTTGAGTGCGTTGAGTATGAGCTTGTTCGCAGCTTCGTCCTGGCCGTTGCTCTGAGGGTGGCATACCGCCGAGTAAGCGAGGTGGATACCGAACTGTTTGCACCACGTCTGCAGTGGTGTGTTGTCAAATTGCTTTCCATGGTCGAAGACCATTAGCCTCGGTATACCGAACCTTGTGATGATGTTTTGCCAGATGAACTTGCGGACCTGTGGCTCAGTGATGGATGAACCTGCTTCAGCTTCGATCCACTTGCTTAAGTAATCAACTGCTACAATCAACCACTTCTTTTGGTTCACAGCCGAGGGGAATGGACCGATGATGTCCAACCCCCATTGTGCAAATGGTAAGGGGTAGAATGTTGACTGTAAGGCCTGAGCTGGCTGGTGGATTGCTGGTGCGAACTTCTGGCATTTCTCGCACTTTCTTATCAGCGCTTTTGCTTCAGAAACCATGGTGGGCCACCAGAACCCGGCCCTTAGTGCCTTGTGTGCCAATGCCCTGCCTCCGATGTGATTTCCACATATGCCGAGGTGGATTTCCCTTAGGATGTAATCGGCGTCAGTTGGGCCGACACACTTCAGTAGTGGGGCTGAGAATGACCTCCTCATGAGCTATCCGTTGGCGTCAATGATGAACCTTTGGTTGAATCTCTTCAACTTTCTTGCTTGTAGCTTGTATTCGGGAAGTTCTCCCCTTTCCTTGTATGCAACGACTGCGTCCATCCAGCTTGGTTCGGGACGTAGGTTGCAGACTATGGGGGGTGGCATGTCAATGCTTCTTTCTTGGTGTACTTCCACAAGGACCGACCTGTTTAGGTCGATGAGCGTTGAGCTTGCAAGTTTGGACAGTGCACCCGCTTGTGTGTTCTGGCCTCGGGGAATGAGGATGACTTCGAAGGATCTTAACTTTGACGTTAAGGATTTAATTTTTGCTAGGTAGGTTGTAATACTTGGCCATTTGGCCTCATACTCCCCTCGGATTTGGTTGGCTACGAGCTGAGAATCAGTTTTGAGGCAAACATGTTCGGCCTCCAGAGATAAGTATAACTCTATCCCTGCGATTGCGGCCTCATATTCGGCCTCATTGTTGGTTGCTTTGAAACCGAACTTCAGGGCATATTCGATGCTTTTCCCTACTGGGGGTATCAACACCACTCCGGCTCCCGAGCCGTTCACTGTGGAAGAGCCGTCAGTGTATACTTCCCATGTTCTCTTGGTGTCATCCAACATTTCCTGATATGAGCATTCAGCCAAGAAGTCAGCGAGTACTTGTGCTTTGATGGCGGTCCTCGGCTGATACTTGATGCCGAACTCAGATAACTCGAAGGCCCATGCAGCCAATCTTCCCGACCTCTCTATTTTGTCTAGCACTTTTTCCAGTGGTTGGTCAGTTAGCACCACTACTTGATGAGAATCGAAGTAGGGTCTAAGCTTTCGGGCTGCCACCACCACTGCGTATGCTACTTTTTCAATGAGTGGGTACCGAGTCTCAACATCTGCTAGGGTTCGGCTGGTGAAGTAGATTGGCTGTTGCTTTTTCTCTTCTTCCCGCAGGAGTACCGCACTTACTGTCCCGGGGCTAACTGCGACGTATAAGTATAGGGTTTCCCCCTCCTTCGGCCTAGCTAGTGTCGGCATTTGGGCCAGGTGAGCCCTGAGCTGTTGAAATGCATCCTTCTGCTCTTGTTCCCATGTCAGCTCGGGGTCCACTTTCCTCGGGACGCCTTTCTTTTTGGCAGGCTCTGCTTCTCCTCCTGGGAGAGTTTTTGGTTTGAGAGCTTTGAAGAAGGGTGCCCCCTTGTCCGAAGCCTTCGATATAAATCTTGAAAGTGCGGCTAACCTGCCTGTTAACCTTTGCACGTCTCTCTTTGTCTTTGGCTCGGGTAGGTCTAATGCGGTCTGGACCTTGTCCGGGTTTTTGCTCACCATGAATCCGAGGAACTTTCCTGCTCTAACCCCGAAGACACACTTCTTCGGGTTCAGCTTCATTTTGTACTTCCTCAGGTTGGCAAAAGTTTCGGCCAAATCTTTGATGTGATCCTCCTCCTTCACACTCTTCACTATGGAATCGTCCACATAGACTTCGACGTTCCTTCCTTTTTGATCGGCGAAGACGTGATCAACTAACCTTTGATAGGTGGCCCCGACATTTTTCAATCGGAAGGGCATCATTCTGTGGTTGAACACTCCCGCGCTTGTGATGAAGGCGGTTTTTTCTCTATCGTCGGGGTGCATGAATACTTGATGGTACCCTGAAAAGGCGTCCATGAAGCCAAGCAATGCATGGCCACTGGTGGAGTCCACTAGCTGATCTTTCCTCGGGAGGGGATAGCAGTCTTTCGGGCAGGCTCGATTCAGATCCGTGAAGTCGACGCACATGCGCCACGAGTCGTTGGATTTTTTGACCATGACCACGTTGGCCAACCACTTGGGGTACATGCATGGCTCAATGAAGCCTGCTTCTTGCAGTTTCCTAACCTCTTCGGTGATGGCTTTGTTTTTCTCCGAGGAGTAGTTTCTTTTCTTCTGTTTGATTGGTCGGGCCTCGGGGTTGACATCCAGCTTATGAACAAATCATCTCCGGATCTATCCCTGGCATATCGGCTGCCGACCATGCGAAAATGTCTTTGTGATCCCTCAGCAACTGGATCAGATCGATTCGGAGCCCCGAGCTCAGGCCTCTGCCTATTCGGATGCTTCTGTCCGAATCATCTTCCAGGGGAATGTCTTCCATTTCCTGATCTGGTTCGGAAGAAAGGGTTTCTGGCCGAGCATCAACCTCAGCGGGTTTTACCAGACTGCTCGGGCCAGCCTTTCTCCTCTTTGCATCGTTTTCCTCTTTTGGGGGGCTACTTTTCTCGTCCTCATCTCCAGGACTGTCTCCTAGCTTCGGTTTTCGGATAGCAGTGTGACAGGTTGACCTTGCCACCTCCTGGTCACCCTTTATCCGCTCGGCGAAGCCTGCGTCTGAGACGTACATCATCATTTGGTGGTACGTGGATGGGACTGCTTGTATCTTGTGAATCATGGTTCGTCCCATGATGACGTTATACACCGAATCGCAGTCCATCACTAAGAATTCCTCTCGGACGTTCCTTGCTGCCAGGCCTTGGCCAATAGTAACGGGAAGAGTGATCTTTCCCCGCGGAATGGCTGCGGATCCGTTGAAGCCGATCAGCGGGTAACTGACCTTAGTTAGAGACTCTTCTCCTTCTTCAAGGATGAGCTGCTCGAAGCAGTTTCTGCAGATGATGTTGACGGCGCTCCCTCCATCGACCAGTACCCTGTGAACGTTGTGGTTGTTGAGATCCATTTCAATTACCAACGGGTCGTCGTGCTGTTACTGGGTTCCGAGGCAGTCATCAGCAGTAAAAGTCATGTTCGGGGGTGTAGGCTGGTTCTCCCCTATAGTGCTGAAGTTGACTCGGTGGGAGAGAGCCCTCAAATGTTGCTTGCTGGCGTGGCCGGATCTTTGGCCTCCGAACACCACGAGAATCGGTTTTTTCTTTTGCCCTTCGGTCTCATGGACTCTTCTCTTGGCTTGCTCTTGTAGCTTTCCAGACGTTGCTTTCTCTTTTTCTTCCCTCTCCGTTCTTTGGTCGAGCAAGTATTGCTTTAGAGAGTCTCGGCGGATGAGGTCTTCGATGTTGTCCTTCAGCGAGTTGCATTCCTCGGTGGTATGGCCGAAGTCATCGTGGAACTCACACCACTTGTTCTTGTTCCTACGGAGGGGGTTTGATCTGAGCTTGTCTGGCAGCTTCCACTTTTCATCATCCTTGTGGAGGCTGAAGATTTCTATTCGGGATGTGGTGAGTGGAGTGTAATTGGTGTACTTGGGTTGAAATTCACCCTGCTTCCCATCTTTCTTTGGGCTTGCTTCTCTCGCACCCACCTTCTCTTTCCCCTTTCTTGAGTTGCCCTCGGGCTTACGCTGATTCATTTTAGTATCCCTCGTATCCGAGGGGTTCCTCAGCCTTGCTGCTGCCTTGTTGAATTCTTCCGTTCTGATGAACGCATCCGCCATTTGAAGTACGTCAGCTATCTTGGAGGGGTTTTTCATTGACAGTTTATCTCGGAATTTCCCCTCCCGAAGCGCGTGCTTCAAGGAAAAGATCGCTACATCTGGTTGCAGATTGGGGATGTTGGTGGATTCTTTCATGAACCTGGCCATGAAGTCTCGGAGACTCTCATCTCGTTCCTGTTGTATGGAGGTCAGTTCTGTGGTAGTTCGTTCGAGACGATTATTGCTCACGAATTGTACGCAGAACCGCTTCTTCATCTTCTTCCAGCTTTTGATCGATCCCTTTGGCATCGACCTGAACCATTCCCCTGCAACTCCTGTCAGCGTGGTTGGGAAGTATTTGCACCAACAAGCCTCGGAGTAGGGGCTCAGGAATATTTTCTGCTCGTAAGAGATGACGTGATCCCTCGGATCCGTAATCCCGTTGAATGTTAAGTGTGCTGGTAGCCTAAATTTGAGAATCTCCTCCATAACAATATCATTCGAGAACGGGGAAGATGATGGGGGTCATGATCCTCTTTCCTAGCCTCGCCCTGATACCATCACTCCTCGAGTTTCCTCTGTGGGATTGTTCGGGGGCGTGTAGGGGGCTAGGAGTTTGATCACTCCTCCTTCTCCTTCTTGACTGGCCACTGGCTTCGGTTCGCCTACTGGATCTGCTGGGGCTGCCCAACCTATCATGGACCGAGGGGCGCAACCTGCTATGTACCGAGCTTCGGATCCGAGTGCGGTCACTCGCTCCGCTTAGGAGAGCTTGCGGTGTTAGGGATGGTGTTTCAAACCATTCCGGTTGCTATTCGGCCCTCTGTTGCGTATCTCAGGTACTCTCTCTCCATCTTGTTGTTAAGTGTGTTCCCGACAAGGTAAGGAGAGTGCGTTCGGGTCTCGCAGCGTCCTCGTTAGGCGGCAGCCTATTAAGCAGAAGTTTTCGCCTGATTCTCCTCGCTTCTTGACGGTCCGCTGCTTGTGCCTGCTCTTTCTCATTGAAGAGGTAGTTTTGCATGATGGCCATGGCTGCGGCAAGCTCTTCTCGAGAAGGGAGTGGGGGTCTACTGGTTGTTGCGGCGGTAGCCCTTGTCGGTTGTGATCTAGCCACTGAGTGCAGTTGTTCCCCTCCATCGGATTCCGAATCCGTTTGGACAAGGACATCGTCCTGGTTGTCATTGTTGGGAATTTCCATTTCTTACGTGAAAAATGGGGTGTTTTTTGAAGCTTTAAAGTGTTTTTCCCCACAGACGGCGCCAAATTGTTCCGGTGTTGAAACGGATGGAAAAATGGGCTTCGAATGAAGGCCCTTTTGAATGTGTTGAAGATCTTGTTGGCTTGAATGAGTGTTGTCCGAATTCACCTGCACAAAGACAATGTTACTAGCCTCGGGGGTGTTTCCGAGGAAAGCCCCTCCGATGCCTAAGTAAGAAAAATGCTCGGATTCTAGAGAGAGAAGTTCTCTAGAGAGTAGTCTTAAGGCAGTAAATTAGACGTACCTTGAGGTTTGAGCCTTGGCGGCCTATTTATAGTGTTTGCATAATAAATGCCCATAGGTCATTTATTGCTATTGGGCCTTGGGCCTTGGTTGATGGCTGAATAGCCTTGGTGGTGGAGGCAGGTTTGGTGTTGTTGATTTGAGCCATTGGGCTTTGGACTTAGTGGCCCAATTGATATTCAATTGGGAGCCCAAACAGATATTATGTAAATACTTATTGAGATGCATGCATCCAAACAGATCTCACATGCACATATTATTCATATATATTCTAACTAACTATGTTACTAGGACTTGACATATGTCGGATTCGGGTACGTATTCTATAATGTGTGACTTGCGTATTACTCCCTCCGTATTTATTTAAGAGATACACTTGGCTGGGTACGGGTATTAAGAAAAAGAATTGAATGAAATAAAGTAATAAAACAAGTGGGGTTGAGTAGATGTTTTAATAAGAAAAACAGGTGGGGACCATGTCATTTTAGGGAGTGGGGGGTGGGAGTGGGGTGTATATATATTATTTAATTAGAAGGTGGGGTTGATAAGTTACTAAAAATTGCAAGTGTATCTCTTAAATAAATACGGCCGGAAAAGGCAAGTGTATCTCTTAAATAAATACAGAGGGAGTATGTGTGAAGAAAATTCATGATTTTGGTCTAAAGTGAAGTGCCCAAAATATATATCAATTTTTATAGGAAAATTTGTAATTATTAATCCAACCTTTGCTCGGTTTTCTTTAATTAAGCCTACCTATGCGATATTTCTAAATAATCCAACCTTTATGACCCAACTACTATTATTAAGCCTGGATGACCGGTTACCTGCTACAAAGTCAAGGAAAATTTGTAATTATTAATCCAACCTTTGCCCATTTTTCTTTAATTAAGCCTACATATGCAATATATTTCTAAATAATCCAACCTTTATGACCCAACTACTATTATTAAGCCTGGATGACCGGTTACCTGCTACAAAGTCAACGTTAAGACGTTGACAACCTAAAGTTGGTTTCCCTCCTAAAATATTGGACACGTCATCATCACTTGCTACCTGAACAAGGATTTCATTTTTTTTCTTCTTCAAAAAACCCTTAACTCTTCTCTTCTCTGTACCGTGTTTCAATTCCTCTCTCCTCCATTACTGCTGCTTCAACCACAATTGTACTGGTTCATGACATCATCAGCGATTTTCTTGTGGAAATAGGTGACTTCATCCACGCTTATTCAAATTTCGTCTCTAAAATCGTACAATTAAAGGTGAACTTACAAACCGTAGCGTTTTTGTTCCTTTTTTGGTAAATTTGAATTTTGGGCTTCCTTGATGGTCAGTTCGTAAAAACCCGAGCTGTTGCAATAATATAGTTCTTTTTATGTTGTGGGATGTTGGTTATTGTGGTCTTGTTGAAAATTTAGAAAGAAAAAAACCCTTGAATTTGAAGAAGATCCAGATCCAACAAGCAATTGCTTTACCCCAGCCATAGCAATTGCTGATTATTTTTGATGAACTTCGAATGGAGAGGTATGAGGGATCGACAATGGTGGAGAAGAGGTAGAAGAGAAATAATGGAGAGGAGTGCAGAGAGCCAGAGATGAAGCAGAAAATCGCAGAGGAGAGAGGAACGAAAATTAAAATAGCAATTAAAGAAAATAAAGGGGGAGGAATTATAATTGGTATATGCCACGTAAGGGTGAATACCGCCTATAGCAGGTTAGTAACTTGTGAGGCTTAATAATAGTAGTTGGGTCATAAAGGTTGGATTATTTAGAAATATCGCATAGGTAGGCTTAATTAAAGAAAATCGGGCAAAGGTTGGATTAATAATTACAAATTTTCCATTTTTATATTCGAGTGTTGAGAATCAGACGCGCATACGTGAAATAAAAAAAATCTAAGTAACATAACCATCTATTTTTTTGAAATAAATTACTCCCTCCGTCCCTTAATATTCGACCCGTTTTGACTTTTTACACTATTCACATAATTCACTTTGACCCTATTTTATTTCTAGTATATGGAAACAAATGTTAATATATAATATATTGTTGGCTTCATCTTAATACTTCATATATTTTCAAAATACGAATATTTTTATACTCCGTAAGTTTTTATAATATGTAGTTAAAGAAATTGGTGGTCAAAGTTGAGCATTGACAAGCGTATCTGGTCAAAACAGGTCGAGTATTAAGGGACGGAGTGAGTAATGAAAATATATGGCTAAAAGTTATCGGACGTTGACAGGGGAAAAAACAAAAAAGCAGAGGGTGTATAAATATATGACTCCCATAGATAGATAAGATAGTTTCCTACAAAACAAAACATGAGTGATGAGCATAGCTTTGAATACTTTAGGGATTTTAGTCCAACCAGTGTTATTAAGGAAGTTGATCTCGCTGATGAGGAGGAGGATGAGGATGAGGATGAGGATGAGGACACCCTTTTGCTAAATGAGGAGGCAAGTTTTATTGTTTTCTTAAAATTTTCAAATAGATACAATGTTTTAAGAATGGTCTTTTATGCGTGTTATATTTATATTGTAGATAGACGAAGACGACCAAGCATCCATTCTAGACGATGTAGCTAATTTCATCAAATCCTTGAAGCTCCAAATTGAGGTAATTCATTTTATATTACTCTTTTTGTTTTTCCTAGTTCAACTAAGTTAATGTAGTAACATAAATCAAGCATAACACAAATAAGGACCACGTACTGTTGTACTACTATATATTTTCTCTGTTCATTTATACCTGCAACATTTGTCACTTTCACGCATGTCAATGCACAACTTTGATTATTAATATTTTTAATTCTCTTTAAGCAAAAATTATAAAAAGTTAATATTTTGAAAATACACATTAAGACGAATCTAACAAGATCCCACATGATTATGTTTATCTTACGTATAAATCACCAACAGTGGTCAATGTATAATATGTGAATAGTGTAGAAATCACAAACGTTGCGAGTATTAAAAATTGGAGGAAGTATAACGAAATATATGAAAGTTTCATGATGTGGAGGAATTAGGGACGTGGCCCGTACGTGTCAAATTGCCTAGCTTGGGTGGTTGTATAATAAAAATAGTCGGGACTAATAGTGTGTAAATTTCATAAATGTTTAAACTTCGGATATTTAAGGAAATTACAGAGTTTAATATCGATTAAATATAATTTCATTATTGATACAAGGAGCAATTTGACTAAAATATTATCACAATTATTTTAGTAAATTTCTATTATTTCCATTCTATAATCAAATTCACAGTGTTTGTTTTAGCATAAGGTTATACCATATGTACCCTTTAAAAAAACCACCTCTTAAAAATCATTTTTAGGTTAAAGATTACCGCAATACTCCGTATTGGTTAAACATTACCCACTTACCCTAAAATTAAATAACTAGGTAAATTAAAAGTCACCTTAAAGTAAAAGTTACTGCAGTGCATATAATACATTCATACTACATTCGTTTCAAAACGATTTTTATATTTTTCGTTTTAATCCGTTTCATAGACTCTTTACATTTTTTTATTCTACTTTTGGACATATTACATCCTCACTTTCTCACTTTATTCATTTTTTCTTACAACCACCCATCTTTTTACACATCTATTATACTTTATCATACATTTTTACATTCATCCACATTTTTCACACATTTTTCCTATTTTATCTTAATATTTTTGCAAATAGTAATCATAAAAATAATTTTGAAACAGAGATAGTAATAAGTAGTACATTATTATACATATTTTTCTTATGCACGCTTGTATATAATTTTGACAGGTTTTGGAAGCTAGGGCTAAGGCGAACCCTTTTCACATGAAAATGAAAGCTAATACTCCGGTCATAAGTCATGTTCTGCATTTAAAAAGACATATAGATATATATCGAAGTGATATAGGGCCAAGTCAATGGGATAGGCCAGCTATGCAAGCATATTGTTTGATGTGTACTTTGCCAGACATCGAACCTTGGATCCGACTTAAAACACAATGTTATCATGAGTTGAATAACTTTATACCTTTGGAACCTACTTTGAACTTTTATGATAGTGTTCAATGGCCAAGATGTTATGCATCTATGGCTTTGTCATGCTCTGAGTTTGAGTACTACTACGTTCACGGCCAATTTGTTACTCGTTTTCCTACGAATAATCCGACTACCTGAGATTGAGGGACGACTCAGCTCGGAGATTAAAGCAAAAGAGGTCAAGCGATGAATGATTTATAGGATAGGATCGAGGTACAGACTTCGTGAATGTATATGTATATAATTCGAACAAGTTGTTGTATTTCTAAGTTATTAGTATTCAAATCATGAAATAAAAACGCTTTTTAATATATTAGTACTAGTCTTATATGCACGCGATGCGTGCGAAATTATATAAAAAAACTTAAAAATTTATTATTACAACAAATATTAGGCAAGAAAATATTCCCAAAGTTCATATATAAAAGCACTAACGTCATACGTACTATAAGTCAATTTCGCAATATAAGTTCATATTTAACTAATCACAACGATTGCATCAATAAAAAATCTGCGTGCGTGTAAATAATAAGACAAAGTATAATAAACATTTTATATTAGTCATTGAAACTGATTTTTGGCATATTGATCCTCGAAGCAAAAGTGTATGCATCCCGAATTATCCCATCGAAAGTTGATCTCCTTGACGGAGTCTCCCCTGGAGGTTGTAGGCAGAAGCTAGCCTGCAGCATTGGCTTCATGCACCTGATCAAATCAATTTATGTGTCATCTATATATTATACTAAAAGAGAGGAAATCAATGTGGTGATGACAAATGTCACTCATTGATTGACCTCTCTTTTAATTTTAGAAAATAATGACATAAATGATTCTATGGGATTCTTTCTATAAAATTAGTAAAATATTTTGTTGTATGATTTTTTTTGTTAACTTTCGCTATATAAATGTGAGATTTTTCTAATACTTCATTCGTATATAGTAGAGATGATTGCAGTCAAGTAAAGTCAAAAGATACTTTTTTTTATATAGAATTTTTTTTATCATGATTACTTGTTACAAAATCTATATATTTTACTAAATGTCACCATATGATTTGCCTACTCTTTTAATATAAATAAATAATTAAAACAAAATAATATCTTATACTGTAACACCCCGACCTCTAATTCAACTATTAAAGCATAATTAGCAGCGGAAATAACCTAATTTGGTCGGGACATTACCTGCCGTAACTCCCTCTTGGGAATTACAAGGCAACCATCAATCATAAGCTATTAAATCCTCCAAAATTAACATAATAATCCTTTATATTCCCAAAGTAAAAGTATATAACTTACTAAAAATCTTTAATTAATTATTAAAACTTGAAACATAAACTAGGTGGAAATTATTAAAGTGAAATCCTCGCCACTACTCGTTCCCATCGTTTCCAGCAATACCTAAAACAGAAAACAAAAACGGTGAGCCGAAGACTCAGTAACGAACTATTCTAGAAACGTAAATTCATTTCAATTCATTTTATTTAATAACACAGGGAAAATAGAATAATGTAAAACATTTTAAAGTCCTTTATTTAATTCATTTATAACTTTTGGGTGCACATGCTAGCCGTGGCAAGTATGACATGGTGGAACGTCTTCCACGATGGACCGCTGTCCATAAAACATGGGGCCTTGGCCCGAAAACATGAGAGCCTTGGCTCAATGGGCGGATGCCCCATGGGTACATGCATGACCGAGAATCGTAACCTGTGAACATATACTGCCAAACGGGCTAAGTATTTCACTTTCATTTATCATGTTTCGTTTAATTTTACATTTTAGCCTTTTTACTCCAGTTGAAGTAACATATTTCCTTTGGATCATACGATCAAACATCCCTTCTTTTCATGGTTTCTTATAAACAACATTTTATAAGAAATTCAATCAATCATAATATCATTTTATAAGAAATTCAATCAATCATGAAATAAGGAATAATTCCATCAAATCATATCAAACCATAATTCATTTCCCGCAATTCAATAAAACATGTCAAAGCATTCAGATCATAAATTCAATCATATTGTCATGATTTCATAAACACATTTAGAAGGGAATTGCGGGTACTAGCAATAGCCGTTACCTCACTTTCACGATTTTGCTAAGGATTTTCCTTGGTTCGGTCGTCCTGAGCTCCGAGTCCAATTTCTTTCAAAATAATAAATTATTTAATTAGTACTAGCTTGATAAATAATTTTAAATCGATGTTTTATAAAATCATAAATTTTATAAGTAACGAATTTATAAATAATGAATTTTAATAAAATATAATTTCGAAATTTAATGAAATATTATTATTATTCGATTTTTCAATCGAAATACATATATATCTTATAAATCAATTTTTCATGGAAATATTATTTAAATTTCATTTTTATTAATTCAAGCTAGTGACGTTTTAGTAAACTGAAAATTAAATATATACATTTTTCTACTTGAAAAAAAATAACAATAATAAACAATTTTATTAGTAATTAATTAGATTATAAAAACTTATTAAAACATAACTGTGGCCAAATTAAAAATCTGAAAATTCAGATCTGGTCTTACCCAAGGCCCAAAATGGTTTGGCCCAACTTTAAAATTTGAGTTTAACTTAGAAATCTTAGTTTTGGATTTCTGAGAAAAGGAAAGGGGGCACAAATTGGAAGCAGGGGAGGGGGGTGCACGGCACAGGGGATCCCGAAGGGAGGAGGAGAGGAAGGAAGGGTGGTGGCTGGGTTGAGCTTCGCCGGATATTTAGACGGTGATGGTGACGGTGGGGATTGGTGGTTGGCGGCTGCGGAACGATGAGGGAGAGAGAGAAAGGGCACGAAATGGGCGACAAAACAGGGGAGTTTGGTGGGTTTTTCGATCGGGAGTTTGGGAAGGGGAAGGGTGGTTCGCCGGAGTTTTAGGGGCGGAGGTTGGTTGGAGAGATGATGAGGGTGGCTGGAGGTGGTGGTGGTTGTCGTGGGTGGTGCAGCGAAGAGGAAAGAGGGAGAGGCAGGGGCGTGCGTGGGATGAGGAAGGGGGCAGAGACGAAGGTGTGTGGTGGTGTTCGCGGTTGACGGGAACAACATGGTGGTGGGGTTAGGTGGTTGGCAGTGGCCAACGGTGGTGGAGGGGGGTTCCAATGGTGGCAGCTACTGCCGGTGGTGGTGGTGGATTAGCTCGAGCCAGAGAAGAGAAAAAAAAGGAGTGAACTTGGTTTTTTTTTTGGATTTTGATTTTCGATCTTGAATTTGCTGAAATAAAAATGCAATTTGTATATCAATGTTGAAAAGTTTGCTTGGGGTCCAAGGGGTGAACTTGGACAGAATTGAGGGAAGGAAGGAAGGAAGGAATTCCTTCCTGGTTTATACGTGGAGAGCAAGGGAAGAGGAGGAATGGAAGAAAAAGTCTTCACTCCTTGTACGTGGAAAGCAAGTAGAAAAGAGAAAAAGGGGATTTTTACTCTTCTAAGGGCAATTTGGTTTAACAAGAATAGGCCAAGATTTCTGAAATTGTTGTAATTTCCAGAAATTTACAAAAATAAAAATGTTTAACTAAAAAAAATATCGTTAACGAAAAATAATAAATTTTTGTTTATAAATTTATCGTTTAAAATAAATTGTAAAAACGTTTAAAATAACGAAATTCGATTATTCGTAATTATTTAAAACGAAATAAAGCTAATAAATATTTTTAATTTTAATAATTCAAGTTTAAAAATTTCGGGGTATTACATATACTTTATTACTAAGTATACATAGTGCATACTAATTAAAGTGTAGCAAAAAAATAAATTATTGTAACAATTATGCATATTAACCCATTTAGGTGGTTTTATATGGAAACGAAACAATTGAATAGAAACAGTAATTAAAAAAAACGAAACTATGCAAACAAAATAATCAAAATAATTGGGACATATGAAATGCAATATACTTCCCAAACACTAATTAAAAAAACGAAACTATGCATTCAAAAGAATCAAAATAATTGGGACATATGGAATGCAATATACTTCCCTTATTTAATACCAACGACTTAACAATTAAGTATATGCAGATATTGAAATTGAGATTAATTCGGAATAAGATAATATGGCAAATATCTACTGTCTAATATCTAACGCACTATATCTCAACCCTAATATTTTAGACTACCAAACATAATTTCATCTTAGCGAGACAAAGAAAAAGCCAAGACTAAATTCTAAAGGGGTCAGATTAAATTTTTCTAATGACTATTCCATAATTTTTTATGCCAACTAATGTCTATATGTTTGTAGTTATAATTTACTAACTTCTAGAAATTAATTACTTCAATAAAGTAACTAAATAAAATTAAATATACAATATTATATTAGGATCTAAGGTGTCAAACACATAATTTGTACTTAGTAGTAGTATTTATAGGAGTATTTGATCCCTTCGTAATTGTTTGCCCCATTCACCAAAAAAATATTTACTCCCTCCGTCCCGGAATACTCGACCCGGTTTGACCGGCACAGAGTTTAAGGAACTTGAATTGACTTATTTAATTTAATAGGTAGTAGTTGATAGTGGGGTATTATTTTAATGTAGTTAGTGGGAAATGTGTAAAGGGGTGGGGTTGGGGGAGAGTAGGGGTTGAATTTTTAATTATTTTTTGTATGGAGTAGGGGGTAGGTGGGTTAATAGGGGTGGAGTGAGAAATAATATAATATTGTTAGAATATTTCCATTTTTAGAAACAGGTCAAGTATTAAGGGACGGACCGATAAGGAAAACAGGTCAAGTATTCCAGGACGGAGGGAGTATTATGAATTGGTTGTACTATGAAATTGACAATAAATAAAAGTGGTGAGATCAAATATATTTTACGTGAGAGTAAATTGTGGTCCCTATGAGAATTTATGGTAGCGGGATATTATTTTAGGGATAGCCAAAATTATAAATGTGCGTGTTTTATTATTTTTAAAGAGAGGTAAATAGATGTGGAGCTGTCGCTCTATGATTTTAAAAATTTATTTTCCCTTTCTTACATATTGAATAACATCATTCGATTTTCAATTTTGAGATAAAGTTATTTCTTAATATAAAACAACTTGTGTGTGTTATTATTTTTAAAGAGAGGTAAATCGATATAGAGTTGATAAATACCGCTATATGATTTGCGTATATTTCAATATAATTAATTAAAATAATATCTTTGACTTTGTTACTAAATATACTACCAAGAATGTAACAACCAAACTCATAATATAATTGTTATATTATGGTAAGAATGTACGTGATCATATTCTCGACTTTCGAACGACAATACATTACACATTCATTGAATATTCAAACTTCTTGCGTTACAGCAAGTTGTCACACGGATAGGAGTAATGAAAAGCCAGGTTATGAATAGACGACCGAGTGTGGAACAACTTTATTCAAAATTGAAAATCGAATGATATTTTTCAATATGTAAGAAAGAGAAAAATAAATTTTTAACTATACTTCAAGAGTTGGCTTATATAGGGTGATTTCTCTTAAACTTATAGTATCTAAAATTATCTGAACTTATCTGAACTTATAGAACCTGAAACTTATTTAAATAAGGTCCTATAGGTTGAAGAGAAAAACATAATAGAGATAATTGTGGTTAAAAAACAAAAATCCCTGAATAGGAAAATGTTTTATACTCCGTATGCAAGAAAACGTTATTTTTTTCGGACGGGAAGAAAAGGTTCTTACCATTAACATAGTCATGTATTTTTATTAACATATATAAAATGTATTATGAACTTTCTCTTTTTTAAAAGAGAACATATTAGTATAAAAAATCATTAATTCGTGAAATTTAATACATAGAGATCAAAACAAGAATAATGAAAAAAGTGCTCCATATATAATAAGTTGGTGGTGGAATCAAGATACATTTTTTTATGTACCATAGTAAGGAGCTGAGGATATGGGTACATTGGGCTACACGCGACATATCCCATACACCCACTAACCTGCCCCAAATCCTTGAACATTTTATTGTAAATATTAAGTTTTCTTGACTTTATAAAACGTGTAATCATAAGAAAAATATGTCAAAAGCTCGAAAGCAGAATATATACATAGTCCTTAAATGGTATCACTTTTCGAGATTTGACTTTGATCGTTCATATCAATATAATTAGAGAAAAATTTAAAAAACTTACGGAGTATTATTTTATAAAGTTAATTCTTAAAATACGAAACTAATGGTATATATATGTTGTTATTTTTACTAAACATGAATATATTTTATGAAAGACCTAACTAAGGTCTACATTGGTTCTTGGATTAAGTAAATGTCTGTGATTTAAAAATGACAAGAGTGAGTTCATTCGAGTACGACTTATTTAGCGGGAAGAAGACTTCTGTTTCGGATATTCAGGTACAAGTCGGGCGGGTCAGACATCTTATCAAATTTATTGGTAAATTAAGAATACTAAGGTGTTATTCGTGTGGGTTAAAAAGTGAGTAAAATAAGGATGGTGTTAGGGTTTGTTAGTACATAAGTGGGTGGTGTTTTTTTAGATTATGTTCCCACCCCTTTGATAAAAATAATAAAGTTACTTCCAATGTATACTTTTCGTATTTTTAAATTAATATAATAAAATATCATATTCTTATAAAAATTGGAAAAAAAACTTTCTAAGGTTTGTGGGTAAGATACTATGGTGGTACGTAATTAGGGTGAAAAAAAAAATGAGTACGACCCATAGGGGTAAGACGAGTGTTATGACAAGAATACTTTTATATTTTATTCCTCTAGCGGATGATGAAATGAATAAATCCACTTTCATCATATAATTTACTCATTTGTGTTAACGCAATAAATATCAAATTCTTATAAAAATTTAAAATAGACACGAGAAGGATGGACCAGAGTCTCAATGGTGGTCACAATTGAGTTACTCTAGAATTATAAGCATTTTTCCTAATATTTTTCTTTTAAAAAAATATTTAATACCCATAATTGAATCATTTTATTTTAAGAGTTGCGTATAATCATTTACTGAAAGTCAAACATTTAAATAGGGCGTTATTAATAAATTGAATCTTCCTCTATACTTCCTCCGCGCATAATGAATAAATGAGGAATATTATAGAACGGGGGGGGATTACTTAACAGCACATTCAGGGGGAAAACAAAGAAGGGGAAATGAAAAGGGCAAAAATATTATTCGAAATCTCATTGCTTAATTAATTTATTGGTTATTTTTGCGATCATTACTGTATTACTCCCTCTGTCCCAGATTAGTTGTTACACTTTCCTTTTCTGTCCGTCCCAGATTAGTTGTTACACTTCTAAATTAGGAATGACCCCACAATTATTATATTGTCTCTCTCTTCCCACTAACGTTTTTTTGTCCCCACACCCTCTCTCATTCAATTAAAAAAATACCCCACTAACTCCTATCACATCTAATTTTTAATAAAATAACAATTGATAACCAAACAACCACTTATCACCTAAAACTTTGTGCAAACGTAAGTGTAACAACTAATCTGGGACGGAGGGAGTAATACATTCATGTATTAATATGTAAGAAAATCCTCTATGTATTACGTAGTATATATTTTCTACAATTTGATATTATGATTTTCAAACCGTGCATCGCACAGGTGTTATACTAGTTTATTACTAATGACCATATCTAAATTGCCACAAATATATATTTCCAGAGACTGATTATGACCATTTTGAAAGAATCAGATATCCTTTTTTTTTTCTTTGGGTTTCATAATCTATGCTAGTATCAAGTGCATCTAACATACCCGAAAACACAGGAAAAAAATAGTCTGTAATATAAAACCAATTCCCTGCAGCAATATCGTTGAGTTTTTTTTTCCTCCAGCAGTTTAGTGTAGAAACATTTATGAACCACTTATGATTGACACAGTTAATGAACATGTGCAGGGATCTTAAACATCAATGCTGACATTGGCATCAAAACAGTCTCAAATGTGTATTAGCAAACTTGAAACCTCCAAGATTGCAACAGGGACATGAAATGTGTGGACCTTTAACAATTGACTTTATAAATCAGCCATGTGCATTGTGCAACCAGTAAAAAAAATTGTGAGACTCTCTAAATTAGTAAGAGATGCAATATTTGAGTGACTTAATTATACTCAAATTGGCTAGCATACTTTTTCTATCTTTAAAACAAATCATTGAGTTCTCATACTCCAATAAAAAACATGATTACTTGGCACTCCCAACATAAAAAATTCATTATAAATCGAAAAACTACAGAACCTTATTAGACAACATACCTCAGAGGGTCGTTCAGTAGAAACATCAAAATGGTTTTGTTCAGCTTCGACCACTTATTGTTCAATGCTTCTGCACATTTGGAACAAAGCACCAACAGTTAAGCATTAGAGTCTACACTAAGGTGATAGGAGGTGGAACAGTTCTTCGTAAAAACCTATCTCGAATACTAATGGAAAACAATAACGTTGAGAATAATCAAAATACACCAACAGTCAACAAACAACCATCTAAAATTCCAACCTATCAAATCAAGTTTTTCCTTAATCAGTATGATTCAACTATTCAAGTAGTGAGTGGCTGAAGGAGGCATTAAGAACTTTTTCCCCAGCATATTACTTCATTTACAGATCAAAATCTAAAATTCAGGGATTAAGTTGGCAACTTTTTTCCTACAGACTAGTATGGACTGCATAGTATTAAGTTACTTGCTTGTGCTCCAAGATTCCAAAACTTTCATTTATCCGATCGGACTTGAACTGAGATAGAAAAAATCTAAAATATATATGAATAAATTTAATTGTTTGCAATTTTCTTTTTAAGATATTTAATTTTAACTTATAAGTTTGTTACTTTGTTTAATTATATTATTTTCTGTTTTTCCAATAACTTTTGTTTAGATTGCAATGTTCCTACGGTAAATGTCAGTCTTGATGATGATTTTCCAATAACTTTTGTTTAGTTTGCAATGTTCCTACGGTAAATCATGAATCAGATTCCAGGAGAAGAAAGGCGGATAAAAAAAATTCAACAAAAGAGCAGAATTCTACAAACTCAAATAAACAACTAAAATGGGAATTACATTATCACCAATCGATAGCTGACCCTAGGTTTGCATCCAGCAATACACGAATTCATCAGTTTTCATTGCAAAATAAGCATCAAATTCTGCAAATTCCACAAACATTAAGCCTAGAAATCAGAAATTGACATAAAATTATCTACAAAACCCTAGTTGAAATTAGGCAAGTTCAGAAACAATAATCTTTGATTCAAGCCATTGCAAAAGCGAAAAGAAATTGAACGAATAAAAAAATGGAGAAATTATCAAATTATCTGGGATTTAATTGACCAGGGTTTCATTTTGAATTCTTGAACGTGATGAGAGAAAATCTGATTGAGGTGATAAATTTGTTGAGACGGAAAATCTGGGATCCATTTGTTGAGACAAATTATACAATTGCAACAATAATGAAAAGCCGGAGAATATAGTGATACAATGATAGAATTACCTGAGTGAGACGATCGAGAGCAGAAAGGAGCTGAAATTGGCTTCGAGAAGCATCATCAGCTTTGGAATCAAAATCCCTAATCACACCAACGAGCATTGTAGAAATACGATTAACGTAATGAACATCAATTAATTAAGTTGCAAGCAAATGAAGCAATTATAAAACTTTGAATGAAGCAAAACAAAGAAAATTAACCATCGAAATGGACATCAAAATCACTACACTGTGATTAACAAAATTAAGCAAAGTAATGGAACTGTAATCATTTTTTTAAAGAAATAAATCTGAGAAATCATCACAACAGAGTAAAAGTCTCCAACTTCTCTTTAAAACTACCCCTCAGCAGGAAAAAATTGCTCAATAAAACTTTATTTGACCTTCCACGCACGCCTTACTCTTGTATATCCTACAAACAATCTCACATAACACAATTCCTCTCATTCTCATCCAAAATTGCAGACCCACAATTTCTCACATCTATAATACCAACCAACATCGAATATTAACTTCCAAACACTGAAATTTCACATTCAATTAAAAAATTACAACAAAATAACGCGTATTTCTCACTGTACCGAATTTGACTCAAGTAAAAGCAACAAAATACAAACCCAGATCTGATAAGTCCCAAAACCCAAAACCAAAACCCCCCAAAATCCATAACAACTTACAAACATCAATCAATGAATTACCAAAAAAAAGGATGAAAATTTTCAAAAATGTCTATTATATATGAGACATAGCATCAGGATTAACCTAATTGAAGGAGATCGAGAGAAAAAGAGAATCTGGAAAGACCTCCAAAACCGGTTTCAGAGTAGTGAAATTACCATCAATTTCAACAAAAGAGGGTAGAAATTTCCTATGAAAATAATAGAATTAGGGAAAAACAAAACAAAATTGAGAGTACCTTTTGAAGATCTTCATATTTGTCGGTTCCATCAGCCACAAATCCTCAATAATATCGATGTTGCAATCTTCAAATCTGTCGGTGCCATAAGAGCCTCTTTGTTGAAGACGTTACCGAGGCGGTCGATTACGCACGACGGCTTCAACGGCTCGTTCGAAAGCGCACAGGTTGTCCAATTGGAGAGTCGCTTCTCGCTTAAGTCCCCTATATCTGGCTTCTTCTCGGGTGTACATCGCCGCCGCCGCCAAGGAGCTTGAAGTGGATGTTTACGGTGGAGTTTTGGGAGATGCCGGAAGAGCCGACGGTGGTGGATTCACCTAGCCTTTTGCCATTAAACGAAAAGAATCCGATCTCAGAGTTAGAAAAAGAAGATGAATCGAAGAATGGAAGATAGAGAAAGAGAGAAGATGAAGAATTACCGAGGTTGATGCCGAGGTTTCACGCATCGAGAAGCGATGAAGTTGAGACTTGAGAGAGAGTGTGTGCGCGATTTTTAGGGTTTTGAATGAAAGTTGGGGAATGAAAGTCTGGGGAATGAAAGCTGGGGGGGTTAGATAGAATGAGGGTATTATTGTATATTCATCAATGGACACGAAAAGTGTATTTACACATTTACGCTCAGCTCTTAGCTTATATAATAGAGATAAATTACTGCTAACAACGCAATAATATAGTAAAATGTGATTATAGGAAAAAAAAGACATAATTAGATTGCAATGTTAGCATTTGTTTATACTAATATATTAGTCGACATTTCTATTTCATGATTTAAATACTAATAACTTATTATCTAGGACGTGTCATGTAATATATTTTCTTTTGCAAACGAATAATAAGTCGGTGGATATATATGAGTTATTATAACTTGTGTGTTTGTGTCATACTTTCTCTTTTTATTATTCCTACTTCACTTTTTGTAACATTTTCAAATGAACATATTTAAGTATACATAAAAACAATTTAAAAATATGCATGTCCTGCGAAAATATAGTAGGCATTTTGAAACTATATATATTTTCGAGGCTAATCAAATAAGATCATACATATATGCATAGGTTACATGAGTGTACGTTTTTCTGTCGATTGAGTATAATTATTATTGGATTTCATTTGTATGATTCCAATATCGGTTACTTTTTGTTCTTGGCCGTTTGATCACATACAACGTCCTAGTGGCACACACGATGTTTCACTACATCCGAAAGAAAACAAAAGGAGCTAAGGGCTTCATGACAATGAAACTTGATATGAGCAAAGCTTAAGACCGTGAGGAATGGGCTTTTATTCGAGGTTTGATGTTGAAAATGGGGTTTGATGGTGGTTTTGTTGAGCTTATTATGAGACACTTATCGTCTGTATCTTATTCCATTTTGTTTAATGGCTTCCATGAAGGAAATAATGCCATTGGTCCAAGTATGCATTCTATGTTAAGTCTAATAAATGCGGTTCAGTATTAATTAACAAGTTAATAATTCAGTGAGATCAAGTGAGCTGAATGCCTAGCTAGAGGCCGCTTCAGTTCAAGTGGAATTAATGATATTAATCCACAGCTTACTCTTGACTGAACCCGTAGGGTCACACAAATAGTACGTAAACGGATCAAGTATTTAATGGCATTAAATACTCCATCTATGGATATTCGGAATCGACGGATCTTGGTTTCAGTGGGAGCTGAAATCGTCACAGGCAAGAAATGAATGCTCCGGAAACGATGATATTGCCGGAAACGGAAATATGGATCGTATCGGAAATATAAATATTATCCAAGTCGTAGATGTTGCCGGAAACGGAAACATGGTACGTATCGGAAAATATTATCGGAAATGGAAATATTGGCGGAATTGGAAATATTGCCGGAAACGGAAATATTGTCAGAATCGGAAATATTATCGGAATCGGAAAATAATTTCAGAAACGGAAATATTAAATATTTGTTCGAAACGGAAATTAATTCCGGAATCGGAAATATTAGATATTGTTCGTATCAGAAATGAATTCCGGAATCGGGAAATTAATCGGAAGCGTATCGTACGAATTAGCATCGGACG
The DNA here is from genome assembly GCF_020520425.1 of Spinacia oleracea. Classification (NCBI taxonomy): domain Eukaryota; kingdom Viridiplantae; phylum Streptophyta; class Magnoliopsida; order Caryophyllales; family Amaranthaceae; genus Spinacia; species Spinacia oleracea. Next base: position 10,652,871 of record NC_079490.1, read on the forward strand.
AGGCCTGCCAGACGAAGGCCCAGCACGAAGTCGGGCCATCGCCCAGCAAGCCAGTGCGCCACAACGCACCAGCCAAGGCTGCGCCAGGCCCACCGCAAGGCAGGTCCAGCGCGCGCCAACGCTGCGGCAGCGTGTGGGCCTCGCAGCAATGGGCTGCGAGCTCGCGGGCTGCGCGCGCGCGCATGGCACCCCTCGTGGGCTGCTGTGCGTGCGTGTGTGTTGGTGTGCTATACGAATCCTAAAGCTATCAGGTTTCGACTAATGATTAAATTCCTAAACCTAAAAGGATGAATTAATTAAATAAGAATTCTATTAGGATTCTACTTTAATTAATTCGTATCCTAATAGGATTACGATTCCCTTTCCATACCTCTATAAATAAAGGCCTAGGGTCATTATTTTGCATAGAGTATTCAAGTATTCAAAGTGATTTTTGAGAGCAAAAATTCAGTCATACAATTGCCTATACTAGCCGAAAATTCTAAGTACCTTAAGGGCGATCCTAGTTGGTCAAGCTTAAGGCGGATCCGGACGTGCTGTGGACTATCTACGGAGGGACGACACTTGGAGTCCTAAAGACTTGTTCTTGTTCGGTTCGGGCGCAGCTAGGGAAGGCACGCAACAAAGTGTATGCATCTAAACTATGCTAAATGATTATGTGTAAATAATATGCTTTCCTGGCTTTATGGTTTTTCCGCATGATTTATGTATTGTCATATGTATCATAACCTAACAGTGGTATCATGAGCCTCTTATTATTTTCATAATCTAAATTGCATGAACATGGTTAAATATTAAAAATTTGCAAGAATTAAAAGGGGTGATTAATTTTCGTAATTGTTAATTAATTGCAAATTGCGTTTATTTAATTATACGTACGCAGTCTTTCGGCAGTTTCTTCGTTACTCATCCAAATCGAGTGATTTTTGTGTCAATTCCGCATGTAAAAGGCATTCTAAAATTTTGACAGAAATAAAATTTTTCGGCCGAACCCAGAATTCTCCAATTCGAAGCCTAACTATGACTTTTCGAAGGTTTTAGTTTTTCGAATGCAAAATTTCGTAAATTTAAGATGTTAAATTAAATATTTGCGATTCTTGTTGATAAATCTTGAATTTTTGATTGACCTACTGTATATGTTTAACAAGTTTGAATGCCTAGCCTTGTTAATTATGCAATCTAATTTGTAATTATGATTAATTTGTTGAAAATTGGAATAATTTAGAATTAATTTGATTTTCATAATTAGTTATAATTTAATTAGATACCTATGATTAAAAACCACCATAAAAATTGTAAATTTATGTTAAATTTGAAATTTTTATGACCTAGACTTGAATCCATGTTAATCGGAAATCAATTAAATAATAAATTTTTGATTTTTCGCCCTAAAATATGAAATTAATATTATTTATTAATTTGTCATTAATTTTTAATATAATTTTTAAATTTTTATGCGATTCGCTCATATAACTTGCACGCACAAAGCAATGGACGCTACGGGTAACCCTTAAGGGGTGTTGTATAGTGCGGGCATGTGACGACGAGCAAGGGAGCTCGTCGCCCATGCGGTACGAATGCAATGAGCAAGGCCATGGTGCACGAGCACAAGGCAGCAGCCCTGCCTTGTGTCGTGGGCTGTGTGCGATGGGCGAATGGGCGAGGGCGAGAGCAAGGCACGAGCAGTAGCGTGTGGGCAGCAAGCGAGCTGCGCCACAGCGTGCGGAGCCTCGCGCGCAGCGAGCGCAAGCTCGCGTGCCACGAGTGCTACGCCCAGCATCAATCGCTCGTGCGCAGCGAGCGCTATTGTGCGTGCGACAAAGCGCTGCGCCCAGCGATGACGTGCAGCGTGCTTGTTGCGACGTGCGACAAGCGCTGCGCCCAGCGATGGCAAGCAGCTTGCTTGTTGCGACGAGCGCTGCGCCCAGCGATGGGCTGCGGCAGCATGCTTGTTGCGTCGAGCGCTGGCGCGCACAGCGAGCACCAGCTCGCGTGATGCCTTGCGATGGTGAGCAGCAGCGATGCGACGCAGCGCATGGGCTGCGCGCACATGGCCAGCGATGGCTGTGTGCGTGTGGCCCATGGGCGTGCGTTGCGTGGGATTGTTGCGTTGCGATTAGATAGTTTTGAAATTTTAATTTGAAAATTTCAGTTTACGTAATTTTAATTAATTTTAAAATTAATAATTTAAATTATTTTCTTGGATTTTAATTTTGAATATTGTAATTATAATAAATTTTATTTATTCTAATTATTTTACTAAAATTAAAATCATGAATTAATTTAAATACGACTGAAATTAAATTAAATTTGTGGATTCAATTATAAATTTATATGAGCTTTAAATTTTAATTAAATTTGTATGTTTCCGGTTAGACTAGAAATACATTTTTATGTTTAAAATTAGTAAAGCATATGAATTTATTGGTTTAAGTGGGAGCCCTTTTAGTCATATAATCTTGATTAGGTCTACAAATCCTTAAGGTTAAAACAACTTGATTAGAATTAATAAGGACTGAATAATTTGTAGATTATTGATGCCCTTGATTAATTGCTGCAAATGTTTACGTGATGCATAATGTGTTTTACTAACCAGCTATGTGGGCCATTCATGTTAATGAATGGGTGAATGGTATATATTGTATATGTACTGTTTTGCAGGTTATAAAGTGACTAGTATGGCCCAAATAGGATAGAAAATATGGTCTGCGTACCATTAATTTGAATGTAATTGGTCTAAAGTACCAAAGTTGTTTTTCAATTCAAATATGGTCTGCGTACCATCAAATAGTTGTAATTAGTTTTAATTATAGCTTATCCTATTTGAAGAAAATGGTGCCTCCCACGGAGATTTTCAAGACGGACTTTGAAGTTAAAGCTTCAAGATGAAGTCGGGCCATACTAGATCACATTATCTTATGCATGTTTTAAGTTATTTATTGCTTTTAAATATGTCTTAAAATGCATGAGATCAAAAGCTTGATTATGTTGCATGATTAAGGATTTTAGTTCACTTAAAATCTAACCAACATAGTAAGAGCCTTAAGTTCCAAACTTAAAAATTGAGTTAAAAGGTGCCATGCCAAAATATACACTTGCTTGGATATCCTTTACATCAATCTAGTAATAGTTTTCGCTCAGCGAGGTGTTACTTATTGGTCCTAAAGGGGCAAGGTACACAAATAATTGTGAGTACATGTTAGTTTTGGTGAAACTCAACGATATAAGTAAGGAGTCCTTTTATGTTGTGGCAAAATCGATAGGTTTACCTAATAAGTTCTTAGACGTACCTATCAACCAAGAATAGTTTCTAGACTATTAGCAAAAGGCTTTTGCTTACCTAAGATATTTTAGGATTAAGTCGACAAACTGTGCTTAGTTCTTCAATGATTTTAGGATCTTGGAATCATTTTATTCACACCTGCCGGAACACATAACTTGAATAAAATGCTTAATGAACATTGAATTATGCATGTATGCTAGAATTTAAGTTTATTAAGAGATCGAAAATGTGAATGGTTATTTATTTGTTTATTCTTTTCAATTGTAGTTTTAAATATGGCAAACAACAATTCATTCAACATTCGATCAATTCTCGAAAAGGAGAAGTTGAACGGGAAAAACTTCCTTGACTGGCAAAGGAACTTGCAAATAGTTCTTATGCAGGAAGAAAAGGAGTATGTCCTAGAAGAGGCGATGCCCGAAGCCGCAGGCGACGGGGTCACTCAGGCAGCCCTCAATCGTTGGATTGATGCCAACAAGGATGTGAAATGTCTAATGCTCGCCACCATGAGTGCAGATCTGCAGAAAACGTTCATCAACTCAGATGCTTTCACAATCATCAGTGAGTTGAAGAACATGTTCCAAGATCTGGCTCGAGTCGAAAGATTCGAGACTCATAGGCAAATTCTTGAGACCAAGCTTAAGAAAGGCGAGCCCGTAAGTCCACATGTTCTCAAAATGATTGGACTCATTGAGAATATGAGTCGGCTGGATCAGCAATTTTCTCAGGAAATGGCTATAGACACCATCCTCCATTCTCTTCATAGCGGGTATGATCAGTTCAAACTGAACTACAGTATGAATAGTCTGGACAAAACGCTCACTGAGCTTCACGGTATGCTGAAGACCGCTGAAAAGACGCTCAAAAGTGATAAGCAGGATGTGCTTATGGTGCGTGGGGGCAAGTTCAAGAAATCTGGAAAGAAGAGGAATGCTAAGAAAGGTGGCAACAAGGCCAGCCCAACTAAGCAAACTGGCGCCAAATCTGTAAAGAGGAAGGTCAGTCAACCCACTTCTGAATCCGAATGCTTCTACTGCAAGAAGAAGGGGCATTGGAAGAGAGATTGCTTGAAGCTAAAGGAAGATCAGAAGAACGGAACAGTCGTTCCATCTTCAGGTATTTTCGTTATAGACTGTATACTTGCTAATTCAACTTCTTGGGTATTAGATACAGGTTGTGGCTCACACTTATGTTCCAATCCACAGGGACTAAGAAGAAGTAGAAAGTTAAGCAAGGGAGAAGTCGACCTACGAGTGGGAAATGGAGCACGGATTGCTGCATTAGCTGTAGGAACTTATTATTTGTCGTTGCCCTCCGGGCTAGTTTTGGAACTGGAAGAATGTTTCCATGTTCCAAGTCTTACTAAAAACATCATTTCAGTTTCTTGCTTAGATGCTAAGGGATTTTCCTTTTTAATAAAAGACAATAGTTGTTCGTTTTATTTTAAAGAGATGTTTTATGGATCTGCTAGATTAGTCAATGGACTTTATTTATTAGATCACGACAAACAAGTATATAACATAAATACCAAAAAGGCCAAAAAGGATGATTCAGATCTCACCTATCTGTGGCATTGTCGATTAGGCCACATAAACTTGAAACTCTTAGAAAGACTTCAAAAGGAAGGAATTCTAGAACCATTTGACTTAAAGGATTATGGTAAATGCGAATCATGTTTACTTGGCAAAATGACAAAGCAACCTTTCTCTAAAGTTGGAGAAAGAGCAAATGAACTATTGGGTTTAATCCATACAGATGTATGTGGACCAATGAGTACAAATGCTAGAGGTGGTTTCAGCTACTTTATCACTTTCACTGATGACTTCAGTAGATATGGTTATGTCTACCTAATGAAGCATAAGTCTGAATCCTTTGACAAATTCAAGGAATTTCAGAGTGAAGTAGAGAATCAATTAGGCAAGAAGATTAAGGCACTGCGGTCTGATAGAGGCGGTGAATATCTGAGCTATGAATTTGATGACCATCTGAAAGAATGTGGAATTCTATCAGAATTGACTCCTCCTAGAACACCACAATGGAACGGTGTGTCGGAACGGAGGAACAGAACCTTGCTAGACATGGTCAGGTCAATGATGGGTCAGGCCAAACTTCCATTAGAATTTTGGGGACATGCACTAAATACAGCTGCACTCACTATAAATAGAGCTCCGTCTAAAGCTGTCGAAAAGACTCCATATGAATTATGGTTTGGAAAGCCTCCAAAAGTGTCTTTTCTTAAGATTTGGGGATGTGAAGTACACGTCAAACGATTAATTTCAGACAAACTTCATCCAAAATCTGACAAATGTATCCTTGTGGGCTATCCAAAGGAAACAAATGGGTATTACTTCTACAATACATCTGAGAACAAGGTGTTTGTTGCTCGAGATGGTGTCTTTTTGGAGAAAGATCACATTTCCAAAATGACAAGTGGGAGAAAAGTAGACCTCGAAGAAATTCGAGTCGAACAACAAACTCTAGAGAATGCTGAAGATGACATTCAGGATGAAACTCAGAGATCTTTAGAAGAATCTGGTGAGAATCATGATCAATCTAGAAATGTTACCCCGCGTAGATCGCAAAGATATAGATCTCAACCGGAAAGGTACTTAGGTATTTTGACGAACGAGAGCTATGACGTTCTATTACTTGAAAGTGATGAACCTGCGACTTACAAACAAGCTATGACGAGCCCTAGCTCCAAGCAATGGCAAGAAGCCATGCAATCTGAATTAGACTCCATGTCTGAAAACCAAGTATGGGATTTGGTCGATTTACCAGATGGCTACCAAGCCATTGGAAGCAAATGGGTTTTCAAACTGAAAAAGGACAAGGATGGGAAACTTGAAGTTTTCAAAGCTAGATTGGTTGCAAAAGGTTACAGGCAAGTCCACGGTGTGGATTACGATGAAACCTTTTCACCAATTGCAATGCTAAAGTCTATTCGGATAATGTTAGCAATCGCTGCATATTACAATTACGAAATATGGCAGATGGATGTCAAAACTGCTTTCTTAAACGGCGTTTTAACAGAAACTGTGTTTATGACACAGCCTGAAGGTTTTGAGGATCCAAAGAATGCTAAAAAGGTATGCAAGCTAAAGAAGTCAATCTACGGATTGAAGCAGGCATCCAGGAGCTGGAATATACGTTTTGATGAAGCAGTCAGTGACTTTGGTTTCATCAAGAACGCAGACGAATCTTGTGTATACAAGAAGGTCAGTGGGAGCAAAATTGCTTTCCTAGTATTATATGTCGACGACATATTACTTATCGGAAATGACATTCCTATGTTGAACTCTGTCAAGATTTGGCTTGGGAAATGTTTTTCGATGAAAGATCTAGGAGAAGCACAGTACATATTGGGCATCAAGATTTACAGAGATAGATCTAAAAAGATGATTGGACTTAGTCAAAGCAATTATATCAATAAGGTGCTTGATAGGTTCAAGATGGCAGACTCCAAGCGAGGCTACCTACCCATGTCTCATGGAATAACTCTAAGCAAGACTCAGTGCCCAAAAACACTTGATGAGCGTAGACGAATGAATGGGATTCCATATGCATCATTGATTGGTTCAATAATATATGCTATGATATGTACACGCCCGGATGTTGCGTACGCACTCAGTGCTACGAGCAGATACCAGTCAGACCCAGGAGAGGCGCATTGGACTGCTGCCAAGAATATTCTGAAGTACCTGAAAAGGCACAAAGATGACTTCCTGGTCTATGGTGGAGATGATGAATGAATTGTTAAAGGCTATACAGACGCAAGTTTCCAAACCAACAAAGATGATTTCAGATCACAGTCTGGGTTTGTCTTCTGCCTCAACGGAGGTGCAGTAAGCTGGAAAAGTGCTAAGCAAAGCACCATTGCGGATTCTACAACTGAAGCGGAGTACATTGCTGCACATGAAGCAGCAAAGGAAGCTATATGGCTAAGGAAGTTCATAGGTGAACTTGGTGTAGTCCCCTCCATTAAAGGACCAATAGCCCTGTATTGTGATAATAACGGAGTTATTGCACAAGCAAAGGAGCCTAGACACCACCAGAGAGTCAAGCATGTACTTCGTATATTTCACCTTCTACGAGAGTTCGTTGAAAGAAAAGAAGTCGAGATAAACAAGATTGGAACCGATGACAACATATAAGATCCATTGACTAAACCTCTGCCGCAGGCGAAGCACAACTCGCACACTGCAGCTATGGGAATCAAGCATATTGGAGAATGACTTTGATATCCCTATTTAATGTTTTAAAGTTTTAGAGTTTAAATCTTTGTAAAACATTATTGGTTAATCATTCACAATAAATGAAGAGAATTCATTTTTCCATTTAATATGTGGTTTATTAAATGATGAGTCCCTTCAATTTGACGATATATTCAAGATAGACTGTCAGGACCAGTCCTGTGACTAAGAAATGTCTATCAAGTGAACTTGAATGTCAAAGGTTGAAAATGGTCCCTAGTCGGAGTTTTCTATAAAACTGGACGCATAGAAAACGTTAGACGATTAGAATGCAAGATGACTAGTAGTTCTGTTTCTTGAACTATGTGGACATGGCTATGTCATAATCATTTGCATAGATACTTACTTTGGGAAGACTAGTATCGGACAAGACCTATGAAACTTTACTGTAAGAGATGAAAATCTGTCATAAGTAAATTTCATTAAAATTATTAGACACTAAATCCTCAATACCTGAGTGATTTGAGATTACTTGTTTGAGAACTGGTTGCTTTGAAGTTGACCAACCGTCGCACTGTAAAAGGAGGCTATAAAGGCAACGCTCAGGTAATCACCTATCAAACGAAGTCTAATCTCAAGATCGCAAGATTGGGATTGTCCTCCCATAAATCGGGATGAGATGCTTAAAAGTTGTACAAGGCCACTCGGAGAGCTAGAAACTGTGAAATGCATGGCCGTGCTCGGATGAATCATAGGCTATGATTATCTGTTTATTTGATCAGTTGAACTCTGAAACCGAGAAACACCTCTGGACATAATAAGGATGACAACTCTTACCTTATGTTCAAGAGCAAGCATCGAGCGACAAAGGAATTAGGAAATGCACACTTGTCCCTAAGGACAAGTGGGAGACTGAAGGAAATAATGCCCTTGGTCCAAGTATGCATTCTATGTTAAGTCTAATAAATGCGGTTCAGTATTAATTAACAAGTTAATAATTCAGTGAGATCAAGTGAGCTGAATGCCTAGCTAGAGGCCGCTTCAGTTCAAGTGGAATTAATGATATTAATCCACAGCTTACTCTTGACTGAACCCGTAGGGTCACACAAATAGTACATAAACGGATCAAGTATTTAATGGCATTAAATACTCCATCTATGGATATTCGGAATCGACGGATCTTGGTTTCAGTGGGAGCTGAGATCGTCATAGGCAAGAAATGAATGCTCCGGAAACGATGATATTGCCGGAAACGGAAATATGGATCGTATCGGAAATATAAATATTATCCAAGTCGTAGATGTTGCCGGAAACGGAAACATGGTACGTATCGGAAAATATTATCGGAAATGGAAATATTGCCGGAATCAGAAATATTGCCGGAAACGGAAATATTGTCAGAATCGGAAATATTATCGGAATCGGAAAATAATTCCGGAAACGGAAATATTAAATATTTGTTCGAAACGGAAATTAATTTCGGAATCGGAAATATTAAATATTGTTCGTATCAGAAATGAATTCCGGAATCGGGAAATTAATCGGAAGCGTATCGTACGAATTAGCATCGGACGAGGCCTGCCAGACGAAGGCCCAACACGAAGCCGGGCCATCGCCCAGCAAGCCAGCGCGCCACAACGCACCAGCCAAGGCTGCGCCAGGCCCACCGCAAGGCAGGCCCAGCGCGCGCCAACGCTGCGGCAGCGTGTGGGCCTCGCAGCAATGGGCTGCGAGCTCGCGGGCTGCGCGCGCGCGCATGGCGCCCCTCATGGGCTGCTGTGCGTGCGTGTGTGTTGGTGTGCTATACGAATGCTAAAGCTATCTGGTTTCGACTAATGATTAAATTCCTAAACCTAAAAGGATGAATTAATTAAATAAGAATTCTATTAGGATTCTAGTTTAATTAATTCGTATCCTAATAGGATTACGATTCCCTTTCCATACCTCTATAAATAAAGGCCTAGGGTCATTATTTTGCATAGAGTATTCAAGTATTCAAAGTGATTTTTGAAAGCAAAAATTCAGTCATACAATTGCCTATACTAGCCGAAAATTCTAAGTACCTTAAGGGCGATCCTAGTTGGTCAAGCTTAAGGCGGATCCGGACGTGCTGTGGACTATCTACGGAGGGACGAAACTTGGAGTCCTAAAGACTTGTTCTTGTTTGGTTCGGGCGCAGCTAGGGAAGGCACGCAACAAAGTGTATGCATCTAAACTATGCTAAATGATTATGTGTAAATAATATGCTTTCCTGGCTTTATGGTTTTTCCGCATGATTTATGTATTGTCATATGTATCATAACTTAACATTCCCAACCTCAAAGTTTACCCCCACTAGACTACTAGAGGTTTGAGGCAAGGTGACCCGATCTCCCATTTTTATTTCTTATATGTGCTGAAGGTCATCTCTGCTTTACTCAAGGATGCAGAGTCCAAGAACATGATTCATGGGGTCAAAATTGCTAGAAATGTTCCTTCTATATCTCACTTATTTTTTGCAGATGATAGTTTGTTGTTCACGAGGGCTTGTGAAAATGAAGCAAATGTTATTCTGGAAATACTAACATCTTATGAAATTGCCTTGGGCAAGAAAATAAACTTGGAAAAATCGGAGGTCTCATTCAACCGGAATATTTGCGCGAATACGTAAAATACCCTTCAGTTGAAGTTGAATTTTACGGAAGTTTATGAGCACGAAAAATATCTTGGGCGCCCAACCTATATTGGTAGATCCAAGAAAGTAGTTTTCCAAGTTATTCAGGATCGAGTTTGGAAGAATATAAAAGGATGGAAAGAACGATGTCTGTCGAGATCCTGAAGAGAGATACTTCTAAAACCTGTCGCACAAGATATCCCCACATATGCTATGCAATGCTTTAAAATTCTGGAGACAATGATAAATAATATGAATTCGATATGCATGAATTTTTGGTGGGGCCAAAAAGGGAATGAGAGGAAGCTGGCAATGGTCAATTGGGAGAAGCTATGTAAGTCTAAGGAGGCAGAAGGAGTGGGGTTGCGCGACTTTGGTGCCTTTAACACGGCCATGTTGGCAAAGCAGGTCTGGAGATTGGTAACTCACCCGAAGTCTTTTGTGGCAAGAGTATAAAGGGAAAATATTTCCCTCGGACGTCCATTTGGGAAGCCAAAGTTCAACCGAACTCAAGCTTCACTTGGAGGTCAATTCTTTCTGCCCGAGAGATGGTGCAAGAAGGGTCGACATGGATCATAGGTAAAGGGAATGAGGCTCGATTCTGGAAGGATGCATGGGTACCAACTCTACTAGGGAGACGCCTTTTGTCGACCCGTACTGTCGGGGGGAGGGAAAAGAGCACCGTGAGGAAATGGTGGAATGACGAGGGAAATGGATGGGACTGTCAAGCCCTCTAGAGCTACCTCACCGGTGAAGAGGTAGAGGCAATCAAACTCATCCCACTAGCTGAAAGTGAGCAGAGTGATATGCTTTCATGGAACCATAAGAAGAATAGATCGAGTCTGATTTTAAGGAAAAGTTATAATAGCCCTGATTTTAAGCAACTTGTAATCAGATGCTAAGTATATTTATAATTTTAAATTTGTTCTTAAATCAAATTTTGGAAAATTATTTGAGACTATGGGTTAAGAATCATAGCAAATTGATCGAAGGATTTGAACTTGTTATTATAATTACTAAAGTAGTGTTAACTTATTTGTATAATCATACAACATATTTATTTATCTTCCTAAATTAAAGTTTTTAAAATATGTTAGAATTTAACTTTGTGTAAATATCCTAGATTTTGTCTAATCCAAACATATGATTATATTGTGCAAAAGACCATTTTCACCCTTGATGAGAAAACCCATCCATCACTCTCACCCTCTCCTCGTGTCATTTAGAGGAGAAGCCAAACAAAAAGTTTCTTGCTAGATGTCATCAAGCTCCCTATATTCCACTCTATCAGGATTCAGTTCAATGAAAGATTTTCTCACAAAAATGGCAACCCAAAATCGCTCTCCTCCCAACTACACCTTATGTTCGTCCAATTTCTACAAGATTTGTTCATATTTTACCCATAGTTCCTTCATTAAAGTTGTATCCCTTGAAATATTAATGAGTTTATCCCAAAAAAAACTCAAATCGGAATCCTAAGCCAGGAGATATGGCCTTCTGAAACCAACTGTTGCTGCTGTCTTATTTCCGTCGAAACGGGTTGTGGTCCTGCTCTGTTGTTCTTATTGTCTTCTGTTCGAAATTGTTTCCCTTGTGTTGTAATGGCTGTCCTTCTGCTTCCATGAAGGTAGAGGTTTTACTCCTCGATTTCTCTTTTTTTTTTTACCGTTTCTTATTTGGTTTTGAAGATAAAGTCAACTTATTTCTTTTGGGAAAAATATGAGTTTGAGCCATTAATTAGTTTATTGTTCAATATTGATTCTTAAAGGCCCAAAATCAGTTAATATAATATGGTGCAATTTCATTTTTGGTAAAGAAAGACTTTTCTTTTACTATAGGTTCCAATTAATTTGCTAAAGAAAACATTTAAGATGTCATTTACGTAATGGGATCATGGAAGAGTACTTCATTAATGCTAGCTTATTATTCTCCGAATAAGGTCTTTCATGGGAGAGTTATTTATGGAGCTCAAGTTAGAAAATGCCGATCAAGGATCTTGGATGAATTATGTCTTGGAGATTATGATTATTGTGCTTGAGTTCATTAAGGAAATGATTAAAAATTGAGTTAACTTTTATGTTCAGCAAAATATATTTGTGCCCATGTTGATATTTATTATCTATTTTACATGATCATATATAATGAATATCATGAATTGCATTTATCTTGGATTGTTGTTTTAATTTGATCGGTATTGTGGTATTGTTCTGAAATGATTTGTCTATTGAAATAGATTTTGAAATGATATTGCAAATAAAAAATGTGATTTGAAGTTTTTTTGCTGGCATTGAATTATGAACGGATATGGAAAAGTGGGCAAGGTACAGGCGGAGGAAAGATCCTAAAAATTAAGCTAAGACCGGAATGGTCGAATATAAGTGATGAGTTGTGTTTGAAATTAAAGCAAGACCGGAATGGTCGAATATACGTGACAAGTTTTGTTCTGTGATAATGAAGCTACTTTGTATCCAATGTCTGTCCTTGCCACTGATTTGTGAAGGAAATGATCAATGCCAGCTATACGTTTTCAAAGATAACCCAAGCATATTCCGAACAATTACCAAGTTATGTTTTGAAAACTCTTTGAACAAATAGTTTCGAAAATAAAACGGTTTTGACGGGCTGAAGTAAAGGTTACGAGTTTTTCACTCATTTTGGAATTTTGTTTGTTTTGTATATTTTTCTCTTTGTTAAGCATGTATTGTTGAATCACGAGTTGAATTTAGTGGAGCGAAATGGACCTTAAGAAATTGTAAATTATGTGTTACATATTAAAGTTTTATTTATATGTGAGATTAGTTTATGAATTGTTGTGAGTTAAAGAATTATATTTATTCAAGGTTATTTATTCAAGTTATTTAAGATTGTTTTTATGGGCCCAAAAAAGTTACCCAAAAACAATACTTGTTGGGGGCTTTTTATTATAGAAAGAAGATATGAAATGGAGGTACACTAAAGACAAAAAATACGGAAATGAATAGAAAAGACATTTAAATTTTAATGATGAGAAACTTAAGGCTCTGTTTGGCAACACTAGCTGAAATTGAGCTGAAATTGATAAGTTAGCTGAAACTAATAAGGTAACACCTGAGACTGATAAGGTGTTGAAACTGATAAGGTAGGTGTGTGCATCAACTGTTTGGTAAAACTAGTATTTTAAGCATCTGAAATTTAATAGGGAGTAGTAACTTTAATTAATGTTCTATGTTTCCACAACTAGATACGAGGTATTTTCTTTGTAAGAATAGCTGCAAATATAATACGGAGTGTAACATTTTTGAAAATAGTATCACGAATATGATATGGAGTACTCCATATATATGTCATAAAATGGGATTTTAACAATCCTACATTTACTCGTTATTATCAAAATATCCTATCTTTCGATTAATTATGAACAATTCATTGTTTTGAAGATATTTTTCATAAACATTTTTTAACCAAAAATCACCTTTTTCACCAAGTTAAATGGGCCTAATGTCCTACTTAAATTTACTTATTTATAGAGAAGTGTCCTATTTTAAATTTATTTACTCGGTCCCAAGTTTTTATTTATTTTACCTTTAAAAAAGATTTAATTATTTTAATTGAAAATATGAGTATTTTTATAATATGAATCTTTTTCTTTCTTTGCTATCCTCTGTCAAACCCAGCACCAAAGTCCCAAAGTCCCAAACATCACCAGGCATCATCTTCTTCTCCTTCTCGGAGTGTAGAAAACTCAATTAACCCCTTTACTTCTTAAGAAATGGAGGTACACTAAAGATAAAAAATACGTATCAGAAATCACCACTTTGGGTTGATTTCTTCACAAGCTGAATATCAGCTTGCTAATTAGAAAGAGAAAGAGAAAGAGAGATTTAGGAAATAGAATTAGCTAATGATTTTATTGAATTAAATTGAATCATTTACAGCAAGTACCATATATATATATACAAGTGTGATGATGTGGCTCAACCAATAGGATGGCCTTATACGTACACATCAGCTGCTACAAGCTAGGAGAGAATCAGTTACAAGGATGATGTCATTACATGATGCATAACTGAATGAGAAAGTTGTTAGAGATGTGATGTCATCATGGAGCTTCTAGAATGTTGTATTGCTGTTGTGTTGTTGCCTCGAGCTGTTTAGGTGACTGTGGTGTAGTACTGCAGAGAGAAGAAGAGAAGCAGTGGCAGTAGGTGAGTAAACACCAACACCCCCCCCCCCCCCCTCAAACTTGGGGTGGGAAGAACATTGACCATTCCAAGTTTGGAGGATAAAACCCTATGCTGTAGACCAGGAAGGATTTTAGTGAAAATATCAGCTAACTGATTAGAAGTAGGAAGATAACTTAGATGAATTAAGCCCTCAAGAACCTTGTCCCTAGTGAAGTGATTGTCAACTTCAATGTGTTTAGTTCGTTCATGGAAAATGGGATTTTTGGCAATATGCAAGGCAGATTGATCATCACAATAAAGGTGAACTGGTTGCAGATCATGAATACCCAATTTTGTAAGCAATCTAACAATCCAAGTCACTTCACTAGCTGCTTGAGACATAGCTCTGTATTCTGCTTTAGATGAACTCCTGGAAATTGTAGATTGTTTCTTGGATTTCCAACTGATTGGTGAGTTTCCAAGCAGAAGAATGTAACCAGTGACAGATCTTCTGGTGGTGGGGCAAGCAGCCCAATCAGAGTCACAAAAGGCTTGCAAAGTGAGTTGTTCAGTAGCCTTTTAGGAGAATACCTTGCCCAGCTGTGTGATTGACATATCTTAGAGTATGAGTGAGGGCATCAAGATGAGAAGTGGTTGGAGCATGCATAAATTGGCTGAGAGACTGAACAGCAAAAGCTAAATCAGGTCTGGTGTGAGTGAGAAAATTGAGTTTGCCAACAAAACACCTGTAAAGATCAGGATTGGGGCATGCTTGACCTTCAGTAGACAACTTGAGATTGAGGGGAAAAGGAGTGACAGTAGGCTTAGAGATATCAAATTCACAATCATTAAGCATTTCCTTTGTATACTTTCTTTGTGTAAGGATGTAACCTTCAGCAGTGTGAGTAACTTCAATCCCTAGGAAAAAAATTTAGAAGACCAAGATCCTTAATTCCCGACCTCAACATGTAGCAGTGGTGGAGGAAGACGACGACTCCGACTGGAAGAACAGCCCGGATCTGCCTCCAAAAATTAACGAATATTCTTTCTGTGTTGACACTGTAGGTCTGATGAACCACCTCTCGAAGATGGGGAAAGCAGTGCAATGGCCGCCGAAGTCCAGCAAACCCGAGTCGAAGAAGGATCCCTCTAAATGGTGTGATTTCCATGCCGACATCGATCACACAACCAACGACTGCGTTACGTTGAGGAGAGAAGTAGCCTACCTGCTGAAAAATGGTTACCTCAAGGATGTCATGTCAGATAAAGCTCGTGGCGTTGTCAACAAAGACAACTCTAACTCTCCATCTCCTCCACCTCCCCCTCATACTAAAACGGTGAATTTTATTGCTGGAAGTTCTGACATTTGTGGTTTAACTTATTCTGCAGCGAAGAGACACGCCCGAGAAAATGAGATAGACAGACCAGTCCGAGCCGTTGCCGCCGAATACCTAACCCCTATATCTTTTGATGAATCTGATGGAGGGGACATCTCGGACAAACATCACGACGGCTTGGTAATATCTATTCCTGTTGGAAACTGCATGATCAAACGAGTCCTTGTCGACAATGGTAGCTCAACTAACGTGATGATGCTCGACGCCCTCAAGGAGATGGGGCTCAACCCAGACACAGATGTCGTTAAAAAATCCACCGTGCTAATAGGGTTCAGCGGCGAAGCGAAAACCACCTTCGGAGAAGTCACCCTACCTGTTTACGCACAAGGAATCAACCAACAGGTAAAGTTTTGTGTTACTGATTGCCCTTCATCTTACAACATTATTTTGGGCAGGCCCTGGATCCACGACATGAAGGCCATCCCTTCGACATATCACCAAACCATCAAGTTCCCGACTCGATGGGGGGTTCAAGAAATCAAAGGAGATCAGCAAGAGTCCAAAGAATGCTACAAGGCGGCCCTAAAGCCATCGGCCACAAATAAATCCTCATTATAGCAATTACAGTCCAATTCCGAACCAACAAGCTACGAAGAGCCCAAATCTGAACAACTCGACGAGATCATCTTGGATCCTGCGAAACCAGAACAGGTCGTCTTTATTGGATGTGATGTACCCGACAATATCAGGTCAGAACTTGTTACATTCCTCAAAGCCAACGCGGACTGCTTCGCATGGTCACATGAGGATATTCCAGGCATCAACCCAGACGTCATCACTCATAAACTCAGTGTCGACCCCCGACATAAGCCCGCCAAACAAAAGCGGCGGAAGTTCGCTCCAGAACGCAACCAAATTATCAACGATGAAGTTCAACAGCTACTAGATACAGGAAAGATCAGGGAAGTAAAATACCCAGATTGGTTGGCCAATGTCGTCGTAGTCAGGAAAAAGAATGGGAAATGGCGAGTGTGCATAGATTTCACCGACATCAACAAAGCATGCTCTAAAGATTCTTTTCCCTTACCCCACATCGACGCCATGGTTGATGCGACCGTGGGACATGAGATGCTCACATTCATGGACGCGTTCAGTGGTTACTGAAGGAAATAATGCCCTTGGCCCAAGTATGCATTCAATGTTAAGTCTAATAAATGCGGTTCAGTATTAATTAACAAGTTAATAATTCAGTGAGATCAAGTGAGCTGAATGCCTAGCTAGAGGCCGCTTCAGTTCGAGTGGAATTAATGATATTAATCCACAGCTTACTCTTGACTGAACCCGTAGGGTCACACAAATAGTACGTAAACGGATCAAGTATTTAATGGCATTAAATACTCCATCTATGGATATTTGGAATCGACGGATCTTGGTTTCAGTGGGAGCTGAGATCGTCACAAGCAAGAAATGAATACTCCGGAAACGATAATATTACCGGAAACGGAAATATGGATCGTATCGGAAATATAAATATTATCCAAGTCGTAGATGTTGCCGGAAACGGAAACATGGTACGTATCGGAAAATATTAATGGAAATGGAAATATTGCCGGAATCGGAAATATTGCCGGAAACGGAAATATTGTCAGAATCGGAAATATTATCGGAGTCGGAAAATAATTCCGGAAACGGAAATATTAAATATTTGTTCGAAACGGAAATTAATTCCGGAATCGGAAATATTAAATATTGTTCGTATCGGAAATAAATTACGGAACCGGGAATTTAATCGGAAGCGCATCGTACGAATAAGCATCGGACGAGGCCTGCCGGACGAAGGCCCAGCACGAAGCCGGGCCATCGCCCAGCAAGCCAGCGCGCCACAAACGCCCCAAGCCAAGGCAGCGCCCAGGCCCACCGCAAGGCAGGCCCAGCGCACGCCAAGGCCAAGGCAGCGTGTGGGCCTCGTGGCGTGGGCTGCGAGCTCACAGGCCGCGCGCATAGGCGCTCCTCGTGGGCTGCCGTGCGTGTGTGTGTGTTTGTGTTCGTACACGAATCCTAAAGCTATTAGGATTTGATATATGATTAAATTCCTAATCCTAAAAGGATAAATTAATTAAGTCAGAGTCCTACTAGGATTCTAGTTTAATTAATTAGTATCCTAATAGGATTCCTGTTCCCTTTCCATACCTCTATAAATAAGTGCCTAGGGTCATTATTTACAGAAACAATTGAAGTATTCAAAAGGTAAGTTTTGAAAGAAAAATTCAGCCTTACACTTGCACTAACCTAGCCGAAAATCCTAGTACCTTAAGGGCGATTCTAGTTGGTCAATCTTGAGGCGGATCCGGACGTACTGTGGACTATCTACGGAGGGACGAAACTTGGAGTCCTAAAGACTTGTTCTTGTTCGGTTCGGGCGCAGCTAGGGAGGGCACGCAACAAAGTGTATGCATCTAAACTATGCTAAATGATTATGTGTAAATAATATGCTTTCCTGGCTTTATGGTTTTTCCGCATGATTTATGTTTTGTCATATGAATCATAACCTAACAAATACAACCAGATTTTGATGCACCCAGAAGATCAAGAGAAAACTGCCTTCATCACGGAGCGAGGAACTTATTGTTACAAGGTCATGCCGTTCGGTTTAAGGAACGCAGGCGCCACCTATCAGCACCTATTCAACAAAATGTTCAGAAAACAGTTGGGCGACACAATGGAAGTCTACATCGACGACATGCTTGTGAAATCCAAGAAAGCCTCAGATCACATCACGCATCTTCAGCAAGCCTTCGACGTGTTGCGAGAGTACAACATGAAGCTCAACCCCACCAAATGCTCTTTCGGAGTCTCTTCCGGAAAATTCTTAGGTTACATGGTTACCCAAAGAGGCATCGAAGCTAGTCCTGATCAGATCCGCGCAATCATCAACTTACAGTCACCTCGAAACCAGAAGGACGTACAAAAATTAGCAGGCAGAGTGGCTGCCCTCAACCGCTTCATCTCCAGGTCGTCCGACAAGTGCAAATTGTTCTACGACATCCTCAGGAAGAATGAGAAGTTCAGCTGGACTGACCAACACGAAGCCGCATTGCAGCAACTCAAGCAATACCTGTCAAACCCCCCGTTACTGTCCAAACCAAAAAACAATGAAGTCCTACAAGTATACCTAGCAGTTACAGAGTCGACCATCAGTGCAGTGTTAGTACGGGAAGAAGACGGAAAGCAGCAACAGTTTTATTACGTCAGTAAGTCCTTACTTAGCGCCGAAACAAGGTACTCTCATCTCGAAAAACTTGTCCTTACTTTAGTCGCCGCTTCTGTTAAATTGCGCCCTTATTTCGAATGTCATCCTATAACTATTAGAACTAACTATCCCATGAAGTCAATCATGAGGAAACCCGAGTTGTCTGACAGGATGTCCAAATGTGCAATACAATTAGGTTGTTACGACATCAGATACGAACCTCGCACAGCCATCAAGTCGCAAGCTTTGGCTGATTTTGTGGCTGACTTCAGCCCGAGCCTCCAACACGAAGTCGATCACGAAGTCAACACACTAACCAACAATGGATCCTCGTCAACATGGACCCTACATACTGAAGGCTCCTCCAACATACGGGGGACAGACCTCGGCATCGTGCTAAAATCGCCACAAGGAGACACCATAGTACAATCTGTCTGTTGCGAGTTCAAAGCTACCAACAACGAAGCAGAGTACGAAGCTTTGATCCTGGGGTTGTCATTAGCACTCGACATGAATATCCGCCGACTTGAGGTACGTTATGATTCTTTATTAATTATCAACCAGATTAACGGTTCGTATGCAGCGAAGGACTCAAAGATGCAGGCCTACTTGGAAATAGCAAAAAGGCTCGTGAACAAGTTCGACTCATGCACCTTACAACAAATACCAAGAGACCAAAACACCCAGGCTGACGCCTTAGCCAATCTTGGCTCAAACATCAAACCTAAACTCACCTCCATCCCCGTAGTCCACTTAATGTATCCAACCATCACCAAAGATAACCTACCCATCACCGAACAATCTCAACCTACTCAAATGCCCTCATGGCGCGACCCTTACATACACTGGCTTAAACACAACACCACCCCACCTGGAGTCACCCACGAAAAAGCCTTCCGCATGAAAGCCTCCAGATTTATCCTTATCCATGGAGTATTGTTCAGAAAGTCGGTTGCAGGACCGTACCTGAGATGCCTCGATCATGACGAGATTGAGTCAACATTGCGCAACATACATGATGGAGAATGTGGAAACCACACCGGAGGAAGAAGCTTAGCCTACAAAACCCTTACCATGGGATATTTCTGGCCCACCATGAAGAAAGACGCAATCACCTTTGCTAGGAAGTGCTACTCCTGCCAACGGTTCGCTTCCATCTCTCATCAACCTTGTGAAGTACTCCACCCTATCTTGTCCCCTTGGCCCTTCACGAAATGGGGGATGGACATAGTAGGCCCCTTACCACAAGCATCAGGACAATGCGTCTTCATGTTGGCAATGACTGATTACTTCTCCAAATGGATCGAAGCAGAAGCCTTCAAGCGAGTTCGAGATACTGAAGTCATCTCGTTCATCAAGCGAAATATCCTTAGTCGGTTCGGTATCCCTTCCGAGATCATCTGCGACAATGGTTCTCAGTTCATCAGCAACAAAACCAAAGAATTCTGCAGTAGGTATAACATCACCTTGCACACCTCAACACCAAGATATCCCCAAGCGAATGGCCAAGCCGAGTCAAGTAACAAAATCATCATCAACAACCTCAAGAAGCTCCTCGACGACGCCAAAGGAAGATGGGCAGACGAGTTACCTATGATCCTTTGGTACGACAGAACGACGCCCAAGACGGCGACCAATCACTCTCCTTTCTCCTTAGTCTTTGGTTGCGAGGCAGTCATCCCTCCCGAAGTCGAACTCCCCACAGCAAGAAGCAGTTTCATGCACCAGGAATGAACGACTCAGTCTTGGCTTACGACATCGATACTGTTGACGAACTTAGGGAAGCAGCATTGGTCAGGATGGCCTCCTACCAACAAGCTGTCGCAAATAGCTACAACAAGAATGTGAGGGTTCGGATATTTCAGCAGGGAGATTGGGTTATGCGCAAAGTCTTCCCAAACAAAAAGGATCCTCGACACGGTAAACTAGCTCCAACATGGGAAGGTCCCTACCAGATCATGAGACGAACAGGTCATGGTTCGTACGAGTTGGTTGATAGAGACGGCACATCCATTCCAAGAAGTTGGAATGCAACACACCTAAAACTGTATCATTTCTGAAAACTTAAGCTCTTTTTCTTGCCTTTTAGTCTTTCCTAACACATAGGCGTACTCGCGTTCGCCGTCACTGTAACGACGCTCCGAAGTAGAGAGGGCACAATGTATCAAAAAACTAAGATCATCTCGGATAGTATACACTCACAAGTAACAAAAGTTAAGTCCCTTTCCTCTATCTTTTTCTTACTTCTTTTTCTATCCACATATTATTATCCTTACTGACTTAGGCATCGGAGGGCCGTTGGCGCACGCCATCGTTCTGTTTTGCAGACAATAAACGTGCCAACGACACGAAGTGTACACTTAGAAGGAATAACAAACATAAAGCATTTCGACTAAGACTTGGTCCAGTACCTCTCTTTAACCTTTCTTTTCTTTTTTCTCCTTGTCGTAATTCCCTCTCATCTTCATGTCGCTCTATAATGACTTAAGCATCAGAGGGCCGTTGGTTCCACCAACGGCCAATCCTCATGCTCTGTTATGTTGACAGTATGACGCCCACATGATGATGGATTCGACAAGAGGAGAAAAGACGAAGCGAAGTGTACAACACAACATACAGGAAAACAACATTCGAAACTGAGTGCAAATGATCAAAGAAACAAAGTAGCAGGAAACATTGTTAATGTTATTCCAACATGATTGTATACATTACATATTACAAGTCTTACAAAATACAAAACACAATTTAGGCCATTACAAAAACGCCTGGTACATTACGATGTACACTACATACATAATGAAATACAGATCTACATTTTCTACAACATACATTTCTTGCAGGTTCCCCTTTGACAGGCTGGAGGCGTCACCAAAGTCGAACTCGAGGTATGTGCCCAACCTGCAAAACAAAACACCAAAACCAAACACATTTTTCCAAACACAAAGCAAGCAACACAGATTTCGCAAACCACAAATATTTACATAACTTGCCCCCTTGAACAAGCCAAAAACACACACAAAGGACTGCCGCCTTCAAGGCGAAACACAGCCACAAATATCTTTTCGACCTTCCCAAAGGTCGAACACACAAAATATTGTTTAAAACAAGCCATTGTTTCACAAACACAACGTTAAAATTTTAAATTTTTTGAGGGGGGGGGGGGACAGAACTACTCCTGATGGTCTGTTGGGCCTGTATTCTCCCCTTGTTCGCCATCGCCTGGTTCCGCCATCGTCTCGACATTGGGGCTGGTTGCAGTTGCACCCTCCTCAACGTCTTCTTCATCGCTAACGGCACCAGGGGGGATATAGTCCTCGGGGAATGCAGTGTTGAACTGAGCAATGTCTTTGTCAGGAGTCCAGTTCACATGTTTGCCCGCCTTGAACTCCTCCATCATCTTGGCCTTCATTTTCCAAGTGTGGTAACCAGCACACTCATAAATCCTCGCCTTGACTTTGGAGAGAGACGTCTTCAGCTCGTCGACCTCAGCAACCAGCGTCTCCTTCTCGGCGTTCAACTGTGCGACCTCAGCAGCCCCCTTCTCTTAACTCACCTGCAGCGCCTCAGCTCTTGCCGTCGCCTCTTTGGCCACACCGCCAAGACGACCAGCTTCCTGCTTTGCCTTCTTCATGTCATTTTTCAGTTTTACTATTTGATCTTCTAACATGATGACATGATGACGTGTGGCTAGGGCAGATTGCAGGGCCTATGTGAAAGAAAATTATTTAAAGTCACTAAAAGGACGAGATGAGGATGAAGGAGGCGAAGAAGATAAAGAGAAAGGGCAAACACATGCCCTCCATGCATCCGAGACGCTCTCGATGGTTGCAGCTACTGGGGACAAAGATTCCTGGCGCTCCTGGCTTGACGGCATCCAGAGGCGATCGACTTCAGGCCAAAGCTGAACCCGTGGCGCATCTGCCGACCCATAGTCGTCAGGGAACTCCACTGCAAGCTTCCTCTTCCGAGATGGAGGCGGCATCTTTTTCTCAGCAGGCAGAAGCGTGCTGGTCTCCCCCGTCACCGTGGCGTCAGTTGAAGCCTTTGGCGGCTTCGGTGGTGACAACACAGTGATGCGTTTGGCTCGGGACACACTTCCCAGTGACTCGAGCCTCTTCCTCAGCAATGCATCCGCAGATGGGGCCTTGCCAGAGCGTGTCAATGGGCCAGTACCTGTTGACAACATTTATTTGACGACTCAGCCTCGTCATAGCCGTTGTAATTTGTATTTCGTATTAAAAAGGGCGACGAACCCAGAAAAAAATGTAAGGTAACCCTAATCCATGTTTACCTTTTGATGTCGACATGTTCGCAGGTTCAGAAACTTCTTCTTCTTGAGAAGGCTCTTCGCGTTCGAACTTGAGGTCGATGAAAGCTCTGTCCTTTAGAGGGACCCCCAACATCACGGCAGTCTTTTCTATAGCTTCAGCACCGACACCAACTGTGTTGAAAGATGCACCTACAAAAACATAAAAGTGAGACAAAGTCAAATCAACAAGCCCAAAAAACACCAAAAAACTAACAAAATACCTCTAGCCATCCACTCCCCCGTCAAGAAGTCGGAGTCGGGCCCTAAACTAGCCAACTCCACAAAAAAGAACCGACCCATCCTCCCGTGATCGTTCGACTTGTCCGCACCAAGAAGAGCCTCCCTGTCGTCCTTGACATGCAGCAAGTACCTACCAGCCCCATAATTTTGGACCTTGTAGGTGTACGCAAAGTCCTCAACCCGGAACTCCATGTCCAGTTTGTCGGCCAGATGGTCAACCAAGTGCATCACCCTTCAGACCTGTGGCATAAGTTGCGCCGGCGGCATCGCCAGTGCCCTTAGAACTCCTCGCACCAGTGGCGAGAAGGGATAAGTATACCC
This sequence comes from Spinacia oleracea, assembly GCF_020520425.1. Lineage (NCBI taxonomy): Eukaryota > Viridiplantae > Streptophyta > Magnoliopsida > Caryophyllales > Amaranthaceae > Spinacia > Spinacia oleracea. The sequence goes on from NC_079490.1 coordinate 10,676,599, forward strand.
AATTCTGAAGGGATACTCGTAGAAGCACACCCAGCCATCCGATACCCAATCGGCCCGTTCGTCGAGCTGCGGCAAACGAATTACCGCCGACGGAGGAAAACCACACTCCTCCTTGAGCGCCTCCACATCCTGCTTTCCCTAAGTGGCCGGCCGAGCATTCTTTCTGTCCAGAATGTGGGTAGGGCTGAAAATTGGCCCCTCAACCAGATCGCACTCCACCACCACTCTCTTGTTCTTCGCGCGGGTGGATTTCCTTCCCATTCGTTGCGACATAGAAAAAAATCGAGGAAAGAAAGAAGGAAAGAAGAAGATGGAAGCCGAGCAGTTACCTGAAAAAAGGAGAGAGAAAGAGCGCCGATCGTTTTTTCTGGGAAAGAGAAGAGAGAGATTGCAGAAGTGATTGCGGATGGTTGGAAGCGCAGTCCTATTTATTGGCGCAGATGGACGGTTGGCTTCTCCAAGGCAAAAGTCATCATGATTCTAACGCCGTCAGTGTTGGGGAGGTTAAGAGGCGGTTTTCATTTTTCTTCCGTGAAACCATTTTTCCTTTTTGAACTTCCCGGAATAAATTCAAAATGGGTTTGGGGACAATTGTTAGGGGGGAAAATACCCTCTTGGTGACGTGGGCATACGTGTCAAAGCATTGCATACGTGGCTGCCAACAAGACGCAAGGTGGCATTATTCGAACGGTATTCCCAACTGCTAGGCTCAAAACGAACGTTACAAACCCTTGATGAAGCCGGCCTTCATTACGCATTTATTATCTAATTATGAGCAATTAAGCATAAACGTTACACTCTTGTTGTGAATGCCTATAAAATGGCTTAGTCTTGTCTATTTTTGATACATGATTTCTAAGCAATAAACCTACGATTATCCTATGATATTACAACTTGCTCTCACCATTCTCAATTATCTAGCTCGATCGATTGTTAGCACCTTCATCAAGGCAAGCTCGTCTCTAAGTCGAATTTCCCCAAAACAGCAGCTGCAGTGGAAGTGTAAATCATCATGCTCTTCTGCACCTCAGCGTTGACCGTCTTACCCATATCAGCTTGGAACTTGGCCAAAATGGCTCGCAGGGCGCCCACAGACACAGGCAGGTCTGGATTCTCCTCCATTACTGTATCCGCTTGAGGATTTAGATGCCCACCAGGGGGAGTGCGGTTCTCCTGCTCCTCCTCCTCACTGAGCACTTCCACTTCGGCGGCATGACGAGGTGTGTGCCCTTCTGCAAAAAATACGGGCGGCTTCTCCAGTGATTCTCGGAGCCAACGTATACTACTGCTCGGTCGCGTTTCCCTTTCCAGCGGTGGCCGCTCCACCCGTAGAGGCCGCCCAACATCGTTCTCCTGTTGTTGCCCTTCCATACTACCGTACCTCCCCACAGACGGCGCCAAATGTTGTGGGGTTTTTCCGGGAGATTTAGACTTGGAGGTTTACGGTAGTTTAATGTTTAAGCAAGAATCTAATTTTAGAGAGAGAAAGTAGAGAGAAGGCAGAGCAATAATTGTTCTTGATTGTATTGATTGTGACCCCTTTTTTCTAGGGAAATGGGGCTATTTATAGTACTAGGTTATTGTAGGAATAACCTAACATTCTCTTCACCTGATTGGCTAAACTATGGGAGGAGGACACATGTCCTTCCCTTTTACAATTTCCTGGCCTTTTTGGCATAAGTGGGCTATTTGGGCCTTTGTGCCCCTCATAGGGTACTGGTTACATATGCCCATTAGGTAGATACATTACATGTATTATACGTACATAATACAAATACGTATACCCTAGAGATACATGGACTGATACTAATTCTACGGAATAGACATCGTATGGTTTTTGCTTACGGGGCACAATACGTGCCACGTGTCACATCCTTATTGGTACACGATGGTACGGTAATTTTGCCCACAACAATAACAATAAATCAACTAGCAGTGGTTTAAACCAAACCAATCTACCATCTAGTAATTCCAGTAAGTGATAGCTCAATAAACAATAATTCATGTAAAAGAGACCCATGAGTCAATATGCCACAGGCTTGGTGAAAGCCGATAACTTCTTCTTACCCAAAGTAGCACCAAGGTAAGACGGAGAAGAGGGAAACAAAGCAAGGGAATATAAGAACAATGTTACAAAACTAATCAAACACTAAAAAGTGCCAAAACTTGATGGAAACAGATAGGGGTATGGAAACTACCAGATGTTGTGGAAACAACTTTATTTTACAACAACTGATTGTTTACGTAAACGCTCTGAGGCTATTCATCTGCTGTTCACAGTCAAGATGAAGCATCATACTTAAAATTAAAACTCCAATTGAGCCTTATAAAGTTAAATTGTAGCTACCCGAGAGATCTATTGCAAAGCCAAAGTACAGTAGCCTTGTTGATTATAAGCATACATAACAAAATACTTACATGCCCCAAACTCTAAGTGCATATTCAACCTGGTGTTTTTCTAACTGATCACAAAATATAGCACATGAAAAACTTCAGCTAACTATGTCTGAAAATTGAGAATGAATTATGAACCAATCAAAACATAACACCTAGGAACATAGAAGGAAGAGAGGAGAGGGATGCTTTTTAGAAAAATCAAGCAACACATATGTCACTTTAAGATCACCAGACACTTTCTCCAATTTAGATTTTCCTCCCACTCATAAACCGTAGTTACTTTTTCCAATGCATTGAATATAAACCAATGAATTAGAAATCATATAATCATATGCTAGAGACAGTAAGAAGGAAGTCAGTTAACCAGATTAAATGAAGGGTTTGAGAGTATTTACCAGCTCTCTAGTGTATATGTTTGATAAGATGAGAGAGAAAAAGAGAGAATCGTCACCCATTTCATCAACTGTAGATTTCAGCCTCAAGAACTCAACATCTACAAAAAAAATGTGAAAAAGATGAAAAATGACAAACAACCAGACAACAAAGAGTAAGGGAGGGAGAAAAGGGAGGAACGATAGTAAAAATTAGAATCTCAACAATGCTCCGAAATTGCGGAAATTGAAATAAAGAATGGAGGAACTGTAGTAAAAATTGGAATTTGAAACACCCAAAAAAAAATCAAAATTTAAATACCTAGACGGCTAGACCTAGACCTAGAAAATTCAGAAATCGAGAGAAGATAAGAATCGGAACACTAAAAACCCCTAAAAATCAAATTTTAAGTACCTAAGACCTAGAAAAAACAGAAATTGTGAGAAGATAAATCTGAAACCCCAAAAACTTGCAATTACCTACTTAATTCTCGAACTCACAAACCACAACCTAATTTTTTCTAAATAAACAAAACATATAGAATAACTGAGAAAAAAATACAAACACACAAATACTTCCAGAAAAGTTATATCAACTTACTAAATTACAATCTACCAGATCCAAATTACAGTTTTTTCCTTCAATTTCAAATGACGAGAAACTAAAAATAAATTACCTGAAATCAAATTCATAAAGGTAACACAACATACCAATTTTCTACGCCGTCACACTTGCCGGCAACATTGTACATGACTTCGGGATTTTGGTTTAGCCTACAATTTGGAGAAACACCAATCAAATTATACAAAAAAAAACCCAGTTCGTTAAAAATGACAACAAAAAGGAAAATTGCAGTCCCCCCCATCAAAAATTAAACATTAAAATTTTCAAAAGAAGTAGATAAATATGCTACTGAAACTTCAAACAATTAATAAAATGAACCATGTACCTTGGAGGTTTTAGCGATACGGATTAGAGATTGGGAAAGTTGGATTTTGGGAATTTTAGGGCAATTCCTTCACTAATCTATTATTTCCCAGGAAAATGTGATCAAATAACTACTTTATCTCACAATTTTTTGTACTTCTGATGTAACAGCTACTCATCCATGGCTAAAACATGCTAGAAATCATAAAGAAATTAACAAAAAAAATAAAAGTCTAAACAAACCTACGAAAATAGGTTTTCAAAACCCAAAATTTCAGTTTAATTTTTTAGAACTGGAAATCCATTTCTTGATTGTCATCTAAACCAAGAACAATCAAAACCAACCAAAACAAAAAAAATCGTCAAATTAAACAAAACTACAAAAATCACATTCACCATCGAAAAATTGAAACTATACAAAAATCAGCAAGAATTAAAATAGCGAAGACTCACCTTTGAGATTAGGTAATAGATCCATCAAAAAACACTGAAACCCTAGATTTCACATACGCACACAAAATTGACGAGAGTATTGTAAAATGGTTAGGAATTCTAAAATTTACCTTCGAAATTTGAACATCGCCATAGCTAGAGCCTAAAGGGATTCAAAATTTGAATATCGCCATAGCTATTAGCTAGCGCCTAAATTTGCTAGAGAATCGCCACAACCAGCATCGCATCAACATTACAAGGAAGAAAATCGCCACTCGAATTCATAGAACTGAAATAGAAGGATTGTAATAGATCTCACCGTTCTTGCCGCAATGAAGCCCTGAACAGGAGAGAGAGCAGTAGCAGAAAAGAGATGGGAAGCATTCTGAAAGCAGTAGAGAAGGAGTGAGAAGGTGAGAGAAAGAAGAATTGGGAAGAGAGTGAAAATGGGGGCGGAGGAGATGGGAGGCGGATGAGGATAGCTAGGGTTTGTTGAAACACAACCAGGGTGAAAGAAAGAAGAAGGGAAGCACTTGTAGACACCTACTTTTGTCCCCATTCCCGAAAGGGAAGGTTCGATGATGAAAACGTAAATCTCCACTTGACAACGCATCTCCTATAAAATAACGAATCTCATTACCCCTTTTCATTTCACCCGAAACCTGCTATTTATGGAAACCCGCTAGAAATAGTAACTGCCGTAATGGGTAGTTGTTAAAAGTAGCAAGTCATAAAAGATAGAAACCTGTCAGAATTAGGTGTTGCACTCCAACATAAATCCTAAATGAGATAGAAATTGCGAGAGAATCCTATTCCTAATATGATTCGAAAGTAAGAGTCACGTATTAATTAAAATCCTAACGAGCCTAGAGTTCGTAACGGGCCCAGACGCATCCCGTCACAAGGTTAATACGCACTAAAGGACTCAATTAAATCTCAAATACTCCGGATTCTAGGAATCCGAATCTGACTAAGAAAAACAGCCCAGACCCTATTTTCAACGCCTGGCTCTGGGCGCCAAAATCATCGGTGCCTAGGCCTGGGCGCTGAAAATACCTAGTACGTGTTTTTTCCTAATTCCTCGTGGATTAGAGTTCTGCAATTCTATCTTTCCACGAACTCTTTCCTATAATTAGACCCCTAAGTTTGACATGAAACACAACAATGACACACAACAACACACAATTATATTCTGAGTATTGACTCTAAACCCCTAAGCCTAAGCCTAAGCCTCACGCTGCAAAACTGATCACGCGTTCTGTCGCAATCGATCCATAAATCGAACAGAACGTATCCCGTCCCATAATTTGAGATTCGTTAAATAAAAGGAGAAATAGCAAAGTCAAAGTGGTTAGTTTTCTTAGAACCGTGACGCACCTCTCAAGGGTGCGTTGTAATGTGTCCCTTTTCCATGGGTTAATTGCTTTCCTCGCCCTTTTATGAACTGTTAAACTAACTAAAATCTGATTGATCGATCACGCTTAATAAATATGATATTTTTGGGAAATTGGATTATCATGCTAGGTCCCTTAAAACAATCTAAATCAGATAATCGCGCTCGATCTAGTACTATATGTTGCATATTATTAAAATCAACTCAGATTAGTTTAATAGTTAACGCATGTCCCTTCAATTATTTATGCTGAGCTAGTAAGGATATCCTGCCTCTGGAGTTATCGAAGAGCGAGTACTCCTCTCGGTAGTTACAGTCCCCCAAACCCTCAATCTCTACCCTGCGGGTGTACGTTGAGCGATCCCCACCACCAGGGATCACAAGGGAACCTACGGCCGTCGTGGTCAAACATAATTGCACTCCCTTTATGTCACGATAACCGGGTTTTGTCAGTTTTTCTCATTGTCGTTAAAATTTGAATGGCGACTCCTATATTACTAGTCAATTGGGTGTAAACTCACAGGAAATCCAATTACACTTGATTTGACAAAAAGAAGCGTCACACCCACGAGGGACGAGGTCACGCATTAGCCTCGTGCTTTTTCGACCCCCTCACAGTGGCGACTCCACTGGGGATAGTGAAGGAAATACTTGTGCTTGTAGGTAATCAAAATAGCCGAAGGGTGAAACGATCCTACCCCGCGTTTATTTCCCAATCAAGTTGGGACGACCTGAAAATCAGCGTATTAATGTGAACGGACAGAACCGCATAACGAATCTTGGCTCCCTTGGTGTTTCATCTCGGGAGTTGGGACTAAGGATACCCATCGCCAACCGGGGGGTGCATACGCTTTGAATGTTGACCACTCGGCACTTTCGCTAGTAGTACACCCGTCCCAAACCCAATCGCTCGCCCATTAGGTCCCTCTCGTCTGCATGCCCCCTTGGTTTGCACTTGCGGGTTGGCCTCTTGAGCGAAATTCGTCTGCTGAAGACACTACCTCGATCGGGGCATGTGTTGATCTACGATAGAAGCGGTACCAAGCCAGGCGCAAATAACTACCCATAGAAGCCTATCATAAACTACATGACATGTTATTATTGCCTCATGATGGAATGTTAGTTATGTGTAGCGAAATATATGATTGTGTGTGACAAACTATCCTAGAGAAAACCAACGACCTTAAAAATTGCCCAAACATTCATAAACCAATTTGCCAAATAGTTATACCGAAACACGTGTTCCGCAAACCCGAACGATCGCCACAAAAGTAAGCGACGCTCGGGATGGCCTGTAACGAATCCCACAAACGCTGCACAACGCGTAAAGGACGTTATTAGGTAAGCACGCAAAATCGAAGTCGCGTAAACAAAAGTAGACGCAAACAGAAAACGAGAACCAGCCAGGTACGTATTTTCAACGCCCCTGGCTGGGCGCCAGAATTTCTCACGCCCTACGCTGGGCGCTGAAGTTGCTGCTTGGCCTTCTGGTCAGGCGCAGCAGCCTCGGTGCCCGCGCAAAAGGAAAATACGTAGCACAAAAAAAAAATGTTCGTAAAAAGAATTTCTACGAAGGAGTAAGAAAAGCACTCGATTCTAAAAAGCGACTCATAAAGAAATAAATAACTCTTTGTGTCGTTGTTAGGCCTCCTATGACGACAATGTTCGGCACCAAAACCGAGCATGCTAATTTTAAAAAAAAAACTTTGAATGTCACATGGGCAAAGAATTCAAAAAATGATGTTCGAATAAAGTCTTCAAGAAAAATAATGTTCAAATAAAAAAAAAAAATCCGAGTCTAGACTAGGCTATGCCAAAGTACAATCTAAATCCTAAGTCTTAGTTGTCTTATCCATAGAATCGGTCCTAATGCTTGGTGTCGTTCTGCAAGTTAAAAGGTTAAACCATATTGAGTCTCCTCTTCTAACATTTAAATCAATAAGCACCCATATGTAATTGTCATCCCTTGCTAAGAATCAACGGCCTTAATACTCTCTCTCACCAATAAAAAGAATATATTATAGTATTTGCAAAATGGAAACAGTCACATTCTGAAAATCATTCCCCCATAGTCGCACAACCCCCAAAGTGAACCTAGGGTGTCAATACCACTAGCACAAAATTAATGGCCTCAAGGCTTATGATCACGTTGGGTCACGACTATCATAGTCCTCTTGAGCCACTCGCTCCTTGAAGTACCCCTAAGTACGGACTAAAAAGATTTTCCATGAATACAACATGACCAACCATGAAAATACCCAAATCGGCATACCATAAGGCTACCATTGGGGTAAAGCAATATACACACTAAGAGAGAAGCCGCACTAATGATTCTAGCCTTGCAAAAATAAAAATTCGATCTCCCCAACTAACTACATCGCCAACATTAAGCAAAGTGGCACATGACAAATGAACACCCAAGGGTTAAGAATCTAAAGTGTCAACCAACGAAAGTTATGGTCCAATTAGCCTAAGTTTGAGAGTCGCTTGGTCAAGTATTATAGGCTTACGCCACGTCATTATTTTGAGTCTAGGCCACCTCCTTGTATTCGTACACGGGTTATAATCAGAAAAATTAATGAAAGTTCGAGTCTAAATCACAACTTCCAATTAAATCCCAGAAACTGGAATCTGAAAAGAACCAAAAAAAATTATCTTCGATGTAATTCTTTCGTTAAATTTCAATAAGGTAAAAGCAATATTTTGAATCTACGCTATTTTTAAGAAACGACTAAATACGCTTGCAAAGTAAGACAAAATTAAAGGTCCACCCTAGGCCTACTAAAATTAAAGGTCCACTATAGGGCTACCAAACGAGGCTCACTCAGTCTCGCCTCGTGACTCAAAGACCACAACCATCTACCTTTTAGCCCAAACAAAAAAAATTGATTGAAGGATTTATGTTGGGGAGAAATCCCAAGCAAAAAGAAAAAAGAGAAACAGAAAAGGGAGAGCGAAAAGAGCCATGAAATACTTAACCCGTACCTCCCAAAGTGCGAAATCTACCCAAGTAAATGAAGGAAAAGAATTGAGTCAACCAATCCAAATCATAAAATTCTACAATGTCTACCCTTTCCAATCCTTATGCTCTTAGACGCCTTCGCTCTGGGGTCCCTGTTCAGTTCATTTAAACCATCCATGTTCTCATTGCCATAACCCAAGAAACCATTACCTCAACTCTTGTTTTTGAACTTGTTATCAACCGCAAATCACGCACGGCCATTGACACGTGCGTCATGCCCATCATTTCCAAAGTCCAAACCTGCTCTTACACCACCATTAGCTTAATGACCATATAACTTGTATGGATACATCCTGTTGATATACCCTTGAGCCGTCCCCATGCTACTCATTGACCTTGGTTGATTTAAACTCATGACACTAGCTTGAGGCTGCAAATTGTGAGTCCTAAAAGATGTAATCCTTATGCTTGACCAATACTTATACAACTCAACTTATCCTATCTCATTCAACCCATCTTTCAAACCGTCTTGAATCACAAATTACAAAGAGACAAATGAAAAGTACATTCTACGCTCAACGTAAAAATAAAAATAAAAAAAAATAAAAATGTAAAAAAGCAAACTTTGCAAAGCGCCTTTAAAAGTTAGTCTAAAAAGAATAAGAAGCATTTAGCGCACCAAAAAATATCCGCCCAGAAATACTTTTCAGCGCCCACAGCTGGGCGCCTAAATCTTTAACGCCCCAGCCTGGGCGCTGAATCTCTCCGCTTGCCAAATTTTGTCCAGAAGTGCTCGTCATTTTATCCGCACATACACGGAAAAATAACGAACACTTGGGGGGTACAACATGTATTTAGACATACGTACCACCAAAAAAATACATGTACTCAAAAAAAATATATGAAACAAATTTTTGGCTTACGGCAAGGCAGCAAATTAAAATAATAATAAACTTCACTTATTCTACCGTTTCAAATAATATGTTCCCACCTCAGAACGTACTTGTTTAAAATCGGCATTCTAAGAAACCATTTCCTAGTCTAAGAACTACGCAAGACCTGATGCCAAATTAAATCTATTTAAGGCGGATACGTAGGCAATCCATGATTCGGTCCAACCAATTTGCAAAAATGTTAGAGCCTATAGAATAACAAGAATAAGAAATAAAAGTCCCTTATTGAAATTTAATTGCTTGCAACCCAAGTCCAAAGAAAAATTTAAGTCAAAGGAAGAATCCAAGTCACCAAGATGCCAAAATTAATGAGCACACATCGAAAAATAATAAGGGCACGTACCCTTGCCAGAACGAGCACTCACACTCCTAGGCACTTAGCCAAGACTCAAAAGATCGCTCTGCCTCAATTGAATGGGGGCTAGCGCAAGCGTCCATGACCTCTAAAGTACTCGACTTGACCCTCCCTAAAGCGAACTAACTCACTTAAAGACTTTCTTTCACCACTAGACATAGTCGACGGCTTAAAGACCTTCTTTCATCACTAGACACAGTCATAATCGCCAACAAGTAGTCAAGGCAGTAAAGCTTGCAATGAAGAGGATTATTCTACGGCATCGCCCCATCGTTCCTTCGAATTCAGGGCACCCGTTCACGGTAATTCAAATGCTTGTGAATCCCCTTTGAAAAAAAAAATCAGACATTGTCAATAGAACTTGACATTTAACCAAGGATCACCCTACTCAGACATATGACACGGGCATCTAAAATCGAAATCTAAAAGCACCATTAATGGGAAGACATAATAGCAACTGGGGGCTAAAAAATTGAAATGAAAGAGCTAGGAAAAAAACTAAGTATACCTTGACCTTTTGTGCAGACATACACCAAGTAAATCTAAGTCAATTTGAAAACGGTTTATATTCCCGCAATTCCGGAAAAGATGGCCCTAAAAGCCTAAAGCATATGCCAAACGGGCACAAGTGTATCTTGACGCCTGCACCCTGGCTTCCAGCAAATCCTTAGACAGCATTCCAAAAATCGTAACAGTATTTTGATTCACTCCTATAATCCTGTACGAACCTTTCTATAAGTCAACTTACCTAGGACACCTCGGGTTGTACACAGTAGGACTCGAATTTTAAATAATTTTCAAATGATTTTTCAAAGACTTCTTCGAACATAATAAAGTGTCGTTGGTTTAAGCTAAGTATGCTTTTATCTCAATGTTGCAAGTGAGTCAAAGGATTTCCAAATATGATTATGAGTAAAGAAAGGCACCTAGCTTTTGGTCAAGGCCCACTTCAACATGTGATTACCTTGACCATGGAAATGTCGCACAATACGACATTTACAAGAGAAGTAGCAAATCACTACTCGAACGTATCTCGCACTAAACGAGTCTGGTTCAAACTATTCATGATCCATGTCACCATGAATGCATAAAAACGTATGCAAAGCATTATAGCACCAAGCTAATCCCGTAGCTACAATTGGGGGCTTGAAAAAAACACTCTAAAAATGCTCGAAATGACGATTTTACCACAAATTCTCGACGCTAATGCTATACATACGTCATAGGGGCATAATCCTAAGGTTTGATCGTGTAAAACGAACCTTAGAATGGCTACAACCCCTCCCAAATTCTAAGCGCTACTTAGAATATGTAAAGTCACCCCACTAACAAGGGTAACTGAAAATCGCGAGTCACCAAAACTCCGATCCAACTACTGCACATAACGCTCGCCCTACAAGCGCCCGTTACACAGTCTACCTCGTTCCAAGGCAAAAGCAAAAAATTCAAGGATAAGGACTGTCAAAATATACTCAGAAATCATTTTCAACGCCCAGAGCTGGGCGCCGATATCTTTAACGCCCCTGCCTGGGCGCTGAATCTTTCTGCTAGCCAAGTGTTGCCCAGATAAAAAAAAAGAGGAAGAAACGCCTATGAATCCTCGCATCGAAAGAAGTAATAAGCCGTGCAAACCCACGCAGAAGGTGCCACACTTGTTCGAACACCTGAACGAGGCATGATGAAGTACTCCAATGCAAAAATAATAATATCCCAACGCCTGGAGGAATGTTCTAAGACACGCTGTTAGGCCACACAAGCCTACGTCGCACCATAAATTCAACCATCCCACGGTACAAGTTTAAAAAAGGAGAGTAAGGCATATTGCACTAATGTAGGCACGACCCAGATGACGTGTAAAAGAGGCAAAAACTACTTATCGCCCAAATTCAAAATGCAAGCCACACGACTTCTACATTAAGGATTAAAGGTAGCAAAATATTACCTACCACGGAAGGGATAGCTCGCACCTACACGAGCGGAACCCCAAGGCATCTTTCTCGAAAGAACCTACAAAAATCGTACGCCAAAAGAAAAGCATCCCAACATGCATACTTGGGGGCTCCAAGCTACGAAACAACCATAGCAAAATAAAAAATCTCGAAGAAAATGTTTGAACGATCGAAAGGGCACGATGCTTGAGCCCACTTCATGAATGGGCCTGAACCCTATCAAGCTTCTAAAAAAACTATTCAAAATCAGTCATTGTTAAAAAAAAATGATTCAAGCAAACTGATTAATGGACCGCACACGACGGCCATTCTATGAACGCTCGTTCGCACATACATATCATCATTCTAAGTATCGAACATTCACGAACGCGTTCAAAAGAAAAAAATATATACAAGAGCGATCAAAATCTTACGCCTCAAGGTATGTTCCTCGGGCCATATAGACTCGCCCAGCTATTGCATTAACTGCACGCCTTAAGAGCAACTGTTCCTTTAAATAAGCGCCCCAAAGCGACAAACATTGTAGTCCACCAATCGGCTACGACTTCTCATGAAAATCATCACGTCCTAAAATAAAGGAAAAAACAAAAGGGAAGAGAATACATAGAACTCCCAAGTGAAATAAACGAATGAACAAGAGGCCAACTGTGTCATCAAAAGACCAGCCCAAACAACACTTTCAACGCCCCACCTGGGCGTGAATTATTTCAACGCCCAGGCCTGGGCGCCGAAAATGAACCCAAGCTCAAAAAAGGCCATAACTTCTATTGGGCCCTACCGTATCCATTCGACTCGAAAATTGCCGGTTTCTTTACTGAAAGTCGCACCTCACGGCTTTGTTAAGAGTAGCACACCACTACAAAGATCGCTCGCACTTACGAGCACAATCCCAAACACGATCAAGGACATTACAGAATGCGTATCCCCAAGGAACCTCTTTGACAAGAAATGACCGTCAAGCACGAATGCTTGGGGGCTCGAAAGAAAATATATATTATACAAAGTTAAAACAATACTCCCAGACTACGCTGTACAAAGTCCCGTGTTTGGATGTCTCAAAAAATAAAACCGGTTTACAACCTCAAGACAAAGGTTGCCATTGACACTTATACATAGTCTCATAATCAAGGACCCAGGTAGTGGCAAGATTGAGCCATAAAGACTAGCTCAAAACCATGAAAGATGATGACCACAAGACAATGGTCCGTCTAAGCACGTTGTCAGCCCACGTTCAGGTTACAACTAAATTCGAGCATCCCTCGAAAGAATTCGCTCTTGCAAGAATGAATAAAAAGAAATTCTCAAAAGAAATCACAAAGAACAAAAGAAATAGGAACTTGCCCATCTTCAGTTGGCAAGATCGCGTCACAAACCACGCGAGTTCCCAAATCAAAAAAACGAATTCAGGGTTGTCCGCCCTTAGCGGACAGGTTCGCCATCTTTAGCCGGCGGGGTCTACGTCACAAGCCGCGTAGGTCCTTATTTTCAAATTTCAAAAACAAGATTCGTCCACTTTTTCGAACGGGGCGTCCACCCTTAGCGGACAGGCTCGCCATCTTTAGCCGGCGGGGTCTACGTCACAAGCCGCGTAGGTCCTTAGTCGCTGCAGCGATAACTTTTTCGGTTTTCCCTTTTTCCAAAAATTAAAGGATCAGTTTTCCCTTTTTCCAAAAAATTAAAGGATCGGTTTTCCCTTTTTCCAAAAATTAAAGGATCGGTTTTCCTTTTTTCCAAAAATTAAAGGATCGGTTTTCCCTTTTTTCAAAAATTAAAGGATCGGTTTTCCCTTTTTTCAAAAATTAAAGGATCGGTTTTCCCTTTTTCTAAAAATTAAAGGATTGGTTTTCCGTTTTTCCAAAAAAGAACGATGTGATTGATTTTCCGTTTTTTCCAAAAAAGAGCGATGTGCTGGATTTTCCTTCGTTTTACGTCCCATAAAAACAAGGGGGTTTTCTCGTTTAATTATCCTTGAAAATGAGAATCTTTAAAAACATTTTTACCTCGTGATTGGGCTTGGCCAGGCCCAATTACACTTAATAGCTTTGATTTCGAAAACATCTGTAGCTACTCCCAATGACAAAGTGAGGGAGTTTCTACACTTCTTTAGATCCTTCCAATGACAAAGTGAGGAAGTTTCTATACTATCCGTTGACAAATCCCAATGACACGTGAAGGATATGTCGACACTCCAAGTGATGACCCTTAAGTCAAATGTTATCACTCGGGGGCTCGTGAGACCCTCGCAAAAACAGGTCACCATGGCTTGTATGGCGCACTCCGTCTACTACTTTGACTATCGTCTTATTCCAAGACTCAGTCAAAGTGGGGGCTAACTGTAGACACCTACTTTTGTCCCCATTCCCGAAAGGGAAGGTTCGATGATGAAAACATAAATCTCCACTTGACAACGCATCTCCTATAAAATAACGAATCTCATTACCCCTTTTCATTTCACCCGAAATCTGCTATTTATGAAAACCCGCTAGAAATAGTAACTGCCGCAATGGGTAGTTGTTAAAAGTGGCAAGTCATAAAAGATAGAAACCTTTCAGAATTAGGTGTTGCACTCCAACATAAATCCTAAATGAGATAGAAATTGCGAGAGAATCCTATTCCTAATATGATTCGAAAGTAAGAGTCACGTATTAATTAAAATCCTAACGAGCCTAGAGTTCGTAACGGGCCCAGACGCATCCCGTCACAAGGTTCATACGCACTAAAGGACTCAATTAAATCTCAAATACTCCGGATTCTAGGAATCCGAATCTGACTAAGAAAAACAGCCCAAACCCTATTTTCAACGCCTGGCTCTGGGCGCCGAAATCATCGACGCCCAGGCCTGGGCGCTGAAAATACCTGGTACGTGTTTTTTTCCTAATTCCTCGTGGATTAGAGTTCTGCAATTCTATCTTTCCACGAACTCTTTCCTATAAATAGACCCCTAAGTTCAACGTGAAACACAACAATGACACACAACAACACACAATTATATTCTGAGTATTGACTCTAAACCCTTAAGCCTAAGCCTCACGCTGCAAAACTGATCACGCGTTCTGTCGCAATCGATCCATAAATCGAACAGAACGTATCCCGTCCCATAATTTGAGATTCGTTAAATAAAAGGAGAAATAGCAAAGTCAAAGTGGTTAGTTTTCTGAGAACCGTGACGCACCTCTCAAGGGTGCGTCGTAATGTGTCCATTTTCCATGGTTTAATTGCTTTCCTCGCCCTTTTATGAACTGTTAAACTAACTAAACTCTGATTGATCAATCACGCTTAATAAATATGATATTTTTGGGAAATTGGATTATCATGCTAGGTCCCTTAAAACAATCTAAATCAGATAATCGCGCTCGATCTAGTACTATATGTTGCATATTATTAAAATCAACTCAGATTAGTTTAATAGTTAACGCATGTCCCTTCAATTATTTATGCTGAGCTAGTAAGGATATCCTGCCTCTGGAGTTATCGAAGAGCGAGTACTCCTCTCGGTAGTTACAGTCCCCCGAACCCTCAATCTCTACCCTGCGGGTGTACGTTGAGCGATCCCCACCACCAGGGATCACAAGGGAACCTACGGCCGTCGTGGTCAAACATAATTGCACTCCCTTTATGTCACGATAACCGGGTTTTGTAAGTTTTTCTCATTGTCGTTAAAAACTGAATGGCGACTCCTATATTACTAGTCAATTGGGTGTAAACTCACAGGAAATCCAATTACACTTGATTTGACAAAAAGAAGCGTCACACCCACGAGGGACGAGGTCACGCATTAGCCTCGTGCTTTTTCGACCCCCTCACAGCACTGAAGCAGGGAAGTGGGAACATACCTGACCGATCATGCGTGCAAGAAAAAGAGAATGGCATGGCGGGTAAATCATGAATGAATTCACGGGTATGGAGGTAATTCCACTATTCTTAAGGGGAGTTTAGAGGGCACTCCTTGCTTTTTAAAGGGGTAGGATATTGGCAGGTAACGATGATTTTTAACTTCGGAAGCGACAAAGGAATGTGGATGCACACTTCTCTGAATGACAAGTGGGAGATTGAAGGAAATATGTCCTTCACCCAAGGTGCATTAAGTCTAATACCAAGGTTCAGATTAATTGCGAACAATTAATTCAGTGAGATCAAGTGATCGGAACAGCTAGCTGGAGCAATGCTTCCGATCAGTGAGTTCTAATGGATATTGAACTCACAACTTACTCTTGACTGAACCTACAAGGTCACACCAATGACACGTAACAGATCACCGGATTAAATGAATCGGAAATTCATTTAATAGCTTTTCGGGATTTAAGTTGGAAACGTATTATACGATACGACCTTGCATCGGAATCGTATATCGTATCGCGAATATTCGTAAGCTAGGAGAGACGAATAAATCGTATCGTACGACGGTGATTCGTCGTATACGAAACGATAAATAAATATATCGGAAATATATTTAATCTCGAATACGAGGAGCGGCCCACGAGCCAAGTGCACGAAGCACTCGAGGCCCATGGGCGCGCGCATGAGCGAGCAAGCAAAGCGCGGCAACAGCGAGGCCCAAGAGGCGAGGGATGTGCGCGTGCGAGCGGGCCGAGACCACGACACAAGCAGCAGCGCGGCCCACGACCCTTTGTTGTGCGTGTCCGTGTGACTTGGCGTGCAAGCTTGCTAGCCGGCCTTGCCTCTTGGCTTGGTCGGTTAGTAAGGTTATGTAAATAACCTTATAACCTAATTTTCCGACTTAGCACAATCGTAACATAATTCTCTATGTGCCTCCATAGTGTGTTCATCCCAAAAGCCAAAGTATCTTGATCAATTGTCTAAGCTACGATAATCAAGACGGATATGAACGTGTCGGTGAACCAAGTAGAGGAACGACAAGTGGAGTTCTTTGTTCGTGTTCGTTGACAGATTATTGTGGAAAACACGCTTCGAATGTAAGTTTGCTTAATCTGTGCTTTATACATGTTTCCTGGCTTTGGGGATTGTTCCGCACATGTTATTATGTTTAACTGTATTCCCCTACAGTGGTATCAGATCCTTATGTATTCAAAGCATGAATTAGCATGATTGCTATTGTTTTTGCATCTGTCGAAAATTTGGATTTTTTGTTGATTTTTCGGAATTTTTACGAATTATTGGATGAATTGCGTAATAATCAGGTCCGAAATAAAAAATGTTCGTTTTTTCGAGTTTTAAAACCCTAATTTGATTGAAAACGATTTTCTAAGATCAAATCATGGGAACGGAATTGCAAAAACATGCCTCGAAGTATCCTTTTTTGGGCGTTTTTGTTAATTTTTTATTAAAAATTAAAGGTGTCGGACAGTAATTCAATTAAAAGGTCAACCTAAACTACTCGTAATTGCTTGAAATTTTGACACAATGTTGCTGGCTAAATTCTTGATCTATGGTAATAATTTCAGATTTTTCCGATAAGTATAAACCCTAATTTTGCCTTTCACCAATTCGTAAAATTTGAAACCCTAATTGAATTTTAATTAATTTTGGTTTAATAATTCGGTTAATTGGGAAAGGGGATATAATTTCATGGGTCAGTGGCTAATTTTAAAAATTAATGGATTAAAATTTTGAATGGTTTCGTTAATTTTAATCGCACTTAAACAAAATTATTAAAAATCTGAAATTTAATTGTTTATGAACGATTTAAAGCTTCGGATTTTATTAATTAAAAGTTCAAACGTTAATATTGATTCATTCGTTCATAAAAGTTTGGATATTGTTAGCCCTTGATTTATTAATTTTACGAAATTGGATTGCCGTTAAAGTTTATTAAATCGTTAAAAATCGTTGTTTTTCGAAAATAAAAATCGTAACTTTTTGAAAAATCAAATTAATGCAAGTTCGTGAATTAAATTTTATTTTAATTAAGTTGGTCCGTATTACAAACCAAAAGTACGAACATGAGCATGGTGGACGTATGGCTCGTCGAGCCATACGAGGCTATTGTGCTTAGGACCGAGCCGCATGCGACACGGGCAGCAGCAGGTACGCTGCGTGCCTCGTGCGCGCTGGGCGAGGAAGGGGCAGGCGGGTATGCATGCGGGGCTGCGACGAAGCAAGGCGCGAGCCATGCGACGTCCAGCACACACACACGCACGCAGGGGCAGCATGGCTGCGGGGACGCGATGCGCGCGCGCGGGGCTGGGGTGTGCGAGCCTTGCTCGTGCGCTCTTGGGCCTCACGCAAGGCATGGGGCTGGGCGCAAGCGCCTAGCCCGACTAAGTAATTGGACCTTTTTGTTAAAAATCGTTTAATTCGTTGGGCTTCGTATATTTGCATTAATTTGGGCTAACGGGATATTTAATTTAATATTTTATTTGCTTGGGCCGGGCCGCGAGTTTTAATTTAATATTTCATAATTAATTATCCGGAATGATTATTGGTTTGAGTGGGAGCCACTAAATGAAATTAAAATGAAATAATTATTTTTAATTATTTTCGTAGGTCGCATTATTTTAATTAAATTCAATTTTAATTAGAATAAAGTCTAAGGATTAATAATTTGTAAATTGATTAATCTTTTAGGACGCGTTTATGTGAACGTGAATTTTAATTAATTCACGTAAATACTTGCATATTAATATGGGCCATTCGTTTTAGCATACGAATGGGTGAATGCATAGAATATATATATTTTATGTAATGCAGGTACTCCAAGTGACTAGTATGGCCAATTTAGGATAGTTAAATACGGTCTGCATACCGTTCTATCTTTGAAGGTAAAGTTTTAAATATGGTCCGCGTACCATGGAAATTTTGATGTAATTTATTATTTTCATGTATTTCTAAATTTAGAACTTTAAGTTAGCATTTGAACGAAGATTCAAGACGATGCCAAGCTAACAAGGAGGTGATGAAGATTGGATGCTTCAAGACAAGATGTTTTGGGCCATACTAGATCACCATTTATTTATGCACTTCAATGTATATATTATGCGTGAATGTATGAATGTATGTATGCTTTGCATGAACAGGTTGTCTCCTATGAATCGATTAGTTTTAAGTTCACTTAATAATCGAACCAACATAGAAACAACTAGGTCCAAGTAATATTGAGTTTAAAAATTGCCTTCCAAATTAACACTTACAAAAATCTAGGGATCTAAGATAGTAGGTTTACGCTAAAGCGAGGTGCTATTTTAGTTGGCTTAGGTGGTAAGGCGTCCTAAAGGAGCACGTTGATTGTGGTTGCAACTCAAACAACAATGGCATTAAGTTGTGGCAATGGGATAAATTATGGCATTAATTTATTAACCAAGAGTAATTTGGAGATTACTAGCAATAGGTTTTGCTTACCTAAAATCTTAAACTACTTAAGACATGCTAAAGCTGCTTAAGGATTTAGGACTTTTGGGGTCTTGGAATCGTTTCATTCATTTTGGACCATGTTTTTGCTTTTTGCATGAATGAAATGTTTTAATAGCTTTAATGATTGCATGTTTTGCTTTTATTTCAAAGTTATTGAATTGTATGAATGGTTATTTATTGCAAATTCTTTTCGATTGTAGTAATCAAAATGGCCGCAAACAATAACACTTTCAACCTGCGTTCAATTCTCGACAAAGAGAAGTTGAATGGCAACAATTTCCTCGACTGGCAAAGGAACTTACAAATAGTTCTTATGCATAAGGAAAAAGAATATGTCCTTGAGGAAGAGTTACCGGAAGAGGCTGGGTCGGAGGTAACTCAAGCTGCCCTTAATCGTTGGATTCAGGCCAACAGGGATGTCAAATGTGTGATGCTTGCATCCATGAGTCTTGAACTTCATAAAACGTTCATTAACTCGGATGCTTACCAAATCATCTCGGAGTTGAAGAACATGTTTAGGGACCAAGCCAGAATCGACAGATTCGAGACTCAGAGGTTGATCCTTGAGACTAAGCTCAAGAAAGGAGAACCAGTGAGCCCACATGTTCTTAAAATGATTGGACTCTTTGAGAACATGAGAGCTCTAGATTCTGACGTCTCAAATGAAATGGCTATTGACATCATTCTCCATTTGCTTCATAATGGCTATGATCAGTTCAAGTTGAATTACAACATGAACAACATGGAGAAATCTCTTACTGAGCTTCACGGTATGCTGAAAACCGCTGAAAAGACGCTCAAGCAAGAGAACAAGCACTATATGCTTATGGTGCGTAAGGGCAAGAACTTCAAGAAATCAGGCACGAATAAGGGCAAGAAGGGTAAGGGCAAGGATTCGCCTCATCCAAGTCCAACGGCGCCAGTTCTGGTAAACAGAAAAGGGCGACTCGTTCTCCTGCCGACTCTTAATGCTTCTACTGCAAGAAGAAGGGGCATTGGAAGAGGGATTGCTTGAAGAAGAAGGAAGATGTGAAGAACGGGAACGTTGCTTCTACTTCAGGTATATATGTTATACATTGTAATCTTGCTAATTCTACTTCTTGGGTATTAGATACTGGTTGTGGCTCACACTTATGTTCCAATTCGCAGGGACTAAGGAGAAGTAGAAAGCTTGATAAAGGCGAGATGGATCTACGCGTGGGAAATGGAGCAACGGGTTGCTGCATTAGCCGTAGGATCTTATTTTATTTCTTTGCCTAGTGGATTTGTTTTGGAAATAGAAAACTGTTACTATGTTCCTAGTATCACCAGAAACATTATTTCCGTTTCAAGTTTGGATTCTAAAGGTTTTAGTTTTCAATTTAAAGATAATAGTTGTTCTTTTTCTTTGAATGGAATGTTTTATGGTTCAGCACAACAAGAAAACGGTCTTTATGTGCTAGATACCAGCAAACACATTTATAACATAAATACCAAAAAGGCTAAAACTGGTGATTCGGATCTCACATTTCTGTGGCATTGTCGATTAGGCCATATAAACATAAAGCGCGTGGAATTACTTCAACGGAAAGGAATTATAGAATCATTCGACTTAGAGAAGATTGATCAATGCGAATCTTGTTTACTTGGCAAAATGACAAAGCAACCTTTCTCAAAGGTGGGAGAAAGAGCAAGCGAACTACTAGGGATAATACATACGGACGTATGTGGGCCTATGAGTACGAAAGCTAGAGGTGAGTTCAGCTATTTCATAACGTTTACGGACGACTTCAGTAGATATGGCTATATTTACTTAATGAAGCATAAGTCTGAATCGTTTGAGAAATTCCGAGAATTTCAAAATGAAGTAGAGAATACACATGGCAAGAAAATCAAAGCTCTAAGATCGGATCGAGGAGGTGAATATCTTAGCCACGAGTTTGATGACCATCTAAAAGAATGCGGTATTCTTTCTGAATTGACTGCTCCGGGGACACCTCAATGGAATGGAGTGTCGGAACGGAGAAATATGACCTTACTCGATATGGTCAGGTCAATGATGGGTCAGGCCGAACTTCCTTTACAGTTCTGGGGACATGCGTTGCAAACTGCAGCACTCACACTAAATCGTGCTCCGTCAAAAGCTGTTGAAAAGACTCCATACGAATTATGGACTGGGAAACTTCCAAAGTTGTCTTTTCTGAAGATTTGGGGTTGCAAAGCATATGTCAAGCGATTAATTTCGGACAAGCTACGACCTAAATCTGACAAATGTTTCTTCGTTGGGTATCCAAAAGAAACTATGGGGTATTACTTCTACAACAAGTCAGACAACAAGGTATTCGTTGCTCGTGACGGTGTCTTTTTGGAAAGAAATCATATTTCCAAATTGACAAGTGGGAGAATAATACACCTCGAAGAGATTCGAGACGAACAACGAACTCAGAACTCTTTAGAAGCAGTTCAGGTTGATGAACCTCCGAGGTCTTTAGAAGAGCCAGTGGGAGTAGTTTCTCAAAACGTTGTGGCCCCTCGTAGGTCAAATAGAACTATTTTTCAGCCGGACAGATGGACAAGCGTTCTCTTGACTGAAAACTTAGACGTTCTCATATTGGATAGTGATGAACCTTTGACTTACAAGCAAGCTATGAAGAGCCCAAGCTCCATTAAATGGTTAGAGGCCATGCAATCTGAAATAGACTCCATGTCTGAAAATCAAGTCTGGGATTTGGTTGATTTGCCGGATGGGTTCACACCTATCGGATGCAAATGGGTCTTCAAAATGAAGAAAGAAAAAGATGGAATTGTATACATATACAAGGCTAGATTGGTAGCAAAAGGTTACAGGCAAGTTCACGGGGTTGACTACGATAAAACCTTTTCTCCAGTCGCGATGCTTAAGTCTATTCGGATAATCCTTGCTATTGCCGCTTTTCATGACTATGAAATATGGCAAATGGATGTCAAAACTGCCTTCTTGAACGGTGTTCTTGAAGAGACCGTGTTCATGACACAGCCGGAGGGTTTTGTCGATCAAAAGAACCAAGGAAAGGTATGTAAGCTTAAGAAATCCATCTACGGACTAAAGCATGCATCAAGGAGTTGGAATAAACAATTTGATGAAGCAGTCAATAAGTTTGGCTTCATCAAGAACCAGGACGAATCTTGTGTATACAAGGTCAGTGGGAGTAAAATTTCATTCCTAGTCTTGTATGTTGACGACATCTTGCTTATTGGAAACGACATTCCTATGTTGGAGTCTGTAAAGACTTGGCTCGGGAAGTGTTTCTCAATGAAGGACTTAGGAGAGGCACAGTACATATTGGGCATCAAGATCTATAGGGATAGATCTAAGAGGATGATTGGACTAAGCCAAAGCACTTACATTGACAAAGTGCTAGCTAGGTTCAATATGATGGAAGCCAAGAGAGGCCATCTACCCATGTCACATGGCATATATCTAAGCAAGAATCAGTGTCCCAAAACAACTGATGAGCGTAGAAAGATGAGTGGAATTCCATACGCTTCGGCTATTGGATCCATCATGTATGCTATGATTTGTACAAGGCCGGATGTTTCGTTCGCACTCAATGCAACGAGCAGGTACCAGTCAGAACCAGGTGAGGCGCATTGGACTGATGCCAAGAACATCCTAAAGTACCTGAAAAAGGACTAAGGATCAGTTTCTGGTTTATGGTGGTACATATGAGTTGATTGTTAAGGGCTATACGGACGCAAGCTTTCAAACCGACACAGTCTGAGTTTGTGTTCTGCCTCAACGGCGGAGCAGTAAGCTGGAAAAGTGCTAAGCAAAGCACTATTGCGGATTCTACAACTGAAGCCGAGTACATTGCTGCCCCAGAAGCAGCAAAGGAAGCTGTTTGGATTCGGAAGTTCATCGAAGAACTTGGTGTTGACCCCTCCATTAAAGGACCAGTGGCTTTGTATTGCGACAATAGCGGAGCCATTGCCCAGGCAAAGGAGCCTAGGAGCCACCAGAAGTCCAAGCACGTACTGCGGCGATTTCATATACTTCGAGAGATCGTTGAAAGAAAGGAAATCGAGATTTGCAAGGTTGGAACTGACGACAACGTCGCGGATCCATTGACTAAACCGTTGCCACAAGTGAAACACAACGCACATGTAGCAACCATGGGAATCAAGCATGTTGGAGAATGGCTTTGATTTTCTAAGTATTGTTTTAGAACATCTGTTAGATCTATGTTTAAAACAATTGGTTTAACCATTTCATATTTATGAAATTTATTTATTTCATATTCATTTAATTGTGGTTTAGAATTAAATTATAAGTCCATGTGATTCAAATCATTCAAATGGGATGTCAAAATGCATTCTTCGACAAAGAAACACCCATAAGTGAACTTGAATATTGAAGTCACAAAGGATCCCTAATCCAGGTCATTGAAAGGTGGACGACCAATGACTAATGAAGATTAGATTGCAAGTAGATTACTTAGTTCTGTTTCTTGAACTAGAGTGACTGGATGTCAGAATCTTTTGCAATAGATACTTATTGGATCTTGTATCGGATTGACCATGAGAACGCTTTAAGAGATTAAAGTAATGTCATAGGTAGTTCTCATTAATGGTGATTAGAAACCGTTCCTCAGAACATGAGCGATTATGTCTGCTCATTTGAGAATTAGTTCGCTTTGATACTAGCTAAACGTCGCACCGTAAAAGGAGGCTATAAAAGCAGTTATTCGGCGTGCTATGAATCAAAGTGAGTGTTCATAGATTGCAAGAATGGATTGTCCTCCTATCTTTGATAGGATATGGTGTTGTTGTGTAAAAAGGCCTCTCGGAGAGTTAGATACTGTAAAATACATGGCCGTGCTCAGAATGGTTAGGCTTAACCTTCTGCAAAAGTTTGACAGTTGAACTCTGTAATCCGAGAAACACTTCTGGACCTAATAAGGATGGCTTAGATCTTACCTTATGTTCAGTAAGTAACACTAAGTGACAAAGGAATGTGGATGCACACTTCTCTGAATGAAAAGTGGGAGATTGAAGGAAATATGTCCTTCACCCAAGGTGCATTAAGTCTAATACCAAGGTTCAGATTAATTGGGAACAATTAATTCAGTGAGATCAAGTGATCGGAACAGCTAGCTGGAGCAATGCTTCCGATCAGTGAGTTCTAATGGATATTGAACTCACAACTTACTCTTGACTGAACCTACAAGGTCACACCAATGACACGTAACAGATCACCGGATTAAATGAATCAGAAATTCATTTAATAGCTTTTCGGGATTTAAGTTGGAAACGTATTATACGATACGACCTTGCATCAGAATCGTATATCGTATCGCGAATATTCGTAAGCTAGGCGAGACGAATAAATCGTATCGTACGACGTTGATTCGTCGTATACGAAACGATAAATAAATATATCAGAAATATATTTAATCGCGAATACGAGGAGCGGCCCACGAGCCAAATGCACGAAGCACTCGAGGCCCATGGGCGCGCGCATAGACGAGCAAGCAAAGCGCGGCAGCAACAAGGCCCAAGAGGCGAGGGCTCTGCGCATGCGAGCGGGCCGAGACCACGACACAAGCAGCAGCGCAACCCACGGCCCTTCGTTGTGCGTGTCCGTGTGACTTGGCGTGCAAGCTTGCTAGCCGGCCTTGAAGGAAATAATGCCCTTGGTCCAAGTATGCATATAATATTAAGTCTACTAAATGCGGTTCAGTATTAATTAACAAGTTAATAATTCAGTGAGATCAAGTGAGCTGAATGCCTAGCTAGAGGCCGCTTCAGTTCAAGTGGAATTAATGATATTAATGCACAGCTTACTCTTGACTGAACCCGTAGGGTCACACAAATAGTACGTAAACGGATCAAGTATTTAATGGCATTAAATACTCCATCTATGGATATTCGGAATCGACGGATCTTAGTTTCAGTGGGAGCTGAGATCGTCACAAGCAAGAAATGAATACTCCGGAAACGATGATATTACCGGAAACGGAAATATGGATCGTATCGGAAATATAAATATTATCCAAGTCGTAAATGTTGCCGGAAACGGAAACATGGTACGTATCTGAAAATATTAATGGAAATGGAAATATTGCCGCAATCGGAAATATTGCCGGAAACGGAAATATTGTCAGAATCGGAAATATTATCGGAATCGGAAAATAATTCCGGAAACGGAAATATTAAATATTTGTTCGAAACGGAAATTAATTCCGGAATCGAAAATATTAAATATTGTTCGCATCGGAAATAAATTCCGGAATCGGGAATTTAATCGGAAGCGTATCGTACGAATTAGCATCGGTCGAGGCCTGCCAGACGAAGGCCCAGCAAGAAGTCGGGCCATCGCCCAGCAAGCCAGCGCGCCACAACGCACCATCCAAGGCTGCGCCAGGCCCACCCCAAGGCAGGCCCAGCACGCGCCAAGGCTGCGGCAGCGTGTGGGCCTCGTGTCAATGGGCTGCGAGTGCTCGCGGGCTACGCGCGCGCATGGCGCCCCTCGTGGGCTGCTGTGCGTGCGTGTGTGTGTTTGTGTTCATATACGAATCCTAAAGCGATCAGGATTCGATATATGATTAAATTCCTAATGCTAAAAGGATAAATTAATTAAATAAGAGTTCTACTATGATTCTAGTTTAATTAATTCGTATCCTAGTAGGATTTCCATACCTCTATAAATAGGTTCCTAGGGTCATAATTTATAGATACAATTGAAGTATTCTAAAGGTAAAATTTTGAAGAAAAAAATCAGCCATACACTTGCACCTAATAGCCGAAATTCCTAAGCAACCTTAAGGGCGATTCTAGTTGGTCAAGCTTAAGGCGGATCCGGATGTGTTGTGGACTATCTACGAAGGGACGACACTTGGAGTTCTAAAGACTTGTTCTTGTTCGGTTCGGGCGCAGCTAGGGAGGGCACGCAACAAAGTGTATGCATCTAAACTATGCTAAATGATTATGTGTAAATAATATGCTTTCCTGGCTTTATGGTTTTTCCGCATGATTTATGTTTTGTCATATGAATCATAACCTAACAGTGGTATCACGAGCCTCTTATTATTTTCATAATCTAAATTGCATAAACATGGTTAAATTTTACAAATTTGCAAAGAATTAAATGGGGTGATTAATTTTCGTCATTGTTAATTAATTGCAAATTGCGTTTGTTTAATTATATGTACGCAGTTTTTCGGCAGTTTCTTCGTTACTCATCAAAATCGAGTGATTTTTGTGTCAATTCCGCATGTAAAAGGCATTCTAAATTTTTGACAAAATAATTATTTTTCGGCCGAACCCAAAATTCCCAAATTCGAAGCCTAACTATGACTTTTCGGAGGTTTTAGTTTTTCGAACGCAAAAGTTTGTAAATTTAAGATGTTAAATTAAATATTTGCGATTCTTGTTGATAAATCTTGAATTTTTGATTGACCTACAGTATATGTTTAACAAGTTTGAATGCCTAGCCTTGTTAATTATACAACCTAATTTGTAATTATGATTAATTTGTTGAAATTCGAATAATTTAGAATTAATTTGATTTTCATAATTAATTAATAATTTAATTAGGTGTCCATGATTAAAATCCACCATGGAAATTGTTAATTTATGTTAAATTTTTAATTTTTATGACCTATATTTGAATCCATGTTAATCATAAATTAATTGATTAATAAATTTTCGATTTTTCGCCCTAAAATTATGAAATTAATATGTTTTGATAATTTGTCATTAATTTTGAATTAAAAATTTTAAATTTTTTTTGAAAACGCTCATTAATGTTGCACGCACAAAGCAATGGAAGCTACGTGTTACCCTTAAGGGGTGTTGTATAGTGCGGGCACGTGACGACGAGTAAGGGAGCTCGTCGCCCGTGCGGTACGAATGCAACGAGCAACGATGTGTGCGGCACGCTAGGCTCAACGCCTAGGCATGCACGTAGCACAATGGGTGAGGGCGAGGCACACAAGGCACTGCACAATGCGTGTAGGCAGCAGCACGCTGCGCCACAACGCACCGTGCGCGCCAAGACAAGCAGCAGCCACGACGCAGCAATGATGCGCGCAGCGTAGCCCGCAAGGGGTGCGTGTGTTTGTGGCCATGTGCGTGGAAGTGTTTGGATGTGCTAGGGATGTGCGACGATCAATTCTCACGGGGCATGGGCCTCGTAGCTCGATGGGGCTTGGGCGCAAGCCCTAGTGCCTCGTCTTACAAAGTATTGATGCGTTTCGTTTTAATTTTAAATTTTCAGTTCGGAAATAATTTTAATTAAATTTAAAATTAATGATTTAAATTATTTTCTCAGATTTAATTTTGAATATTATAATTATTATAAATTTTATTTATACTAATTAATTTACTAAAATTAAACCTTGAATTAATTTAAATTCGACTGAAAATAAATTAAATAAGTGGATTCAATTATAAATTTATATGAGCTTTAAATTTTAATTAAATTTGTATGTTTCCGGTTAGACTAGAAATACATTTTTATGTTTAAAATTAGTATAGCATATGAATTTATTGGTTTAAGTGGGAGCAATTTTAGTCATAAACTCTTTATTAGGTCTACAAATCCTTTAAGGTTAAACAACTTGATTAGAATTAATAAGGACTGGATAATTGGTAGATTATCGATGCCCTTAATTAATTGCTGCAAATATTTATGTGATGCATAACGTGTTTTACTAACCAGCTATATGGGCCATTCATGATAATGAATGGGTGAATGGTATATATTGTATATGTACTGTTTTGCAGGTTATGAAGTGACTACTATGGCCCAAATAGGATAGAAAATATGGTCTGCGTACCATTAATTTGAATGTAATTGGTTTAAAGTACCAAAATTGTTTTTCAATTCAAATATGGTCTGCGTACCATCAAATAGGTGTAATTAGTTTAATTATAGCTTATCCTATTTGAAGAAAATGGCGCCTCCCACATAGATTTTCAAGACGGACTTTGAAGTTGAAGCTTCAAGATGAAGTCGGGCCATACTAGATCACATTTATCTTATGTATGTTTTAAGTTATTTATTGCTTTTAAATATGTCTTAAATATGCATGAGATCGAAACTTGATTATGTTGCATGACTAAGGATTTTAGTTCACTTAAAATCTAACCAAAATAGTAAGAGCCTTAAGTTCCAAACTTAAAAATTGAGTTAAAAGGTGCCATGCCAAAATAACACTTACTTGGATATCCTTTTTCATCGATCTTAGTAATAGTTTTCCGCCATAGCGAGGTGTTACTTATCGATACTAAAGGGGTAAGGTACACAAATAATTGTGAGTACATGTTAGTTTTGGTGAAACTCAACGATATAAGTAAATGAGTCCTTTTATGTCGTGGCAAAATCGATAGGTTTACCTAATAAGTTCTTAGACGTACCTATCAACCAAGAGTAGTTTCTAGACTATTAGCAAAAGGCTTTTGCTTACCTAAAAGATTTTAGAATTGAGTCTAAATACATAATGTGCTTAATTCTTCAATGGATTTTAGGGTCTTGGAATCATTTTATTCACACATGCCGGAACACATAACTTGAATAAAATGCTTAATGAACATTGAATTATGCATGTATGCTAGAATTTAAGTTTATTAAGAGAAACTGTGAATGGTTATTTATTTGTTTATTCTTTTTCAATTGTAGTTTTAATTATGGCAAACAATAATTCATTCAACATTCGATCAATTCTCGAAAAGGAGAAGTTGAGCGGGAAAAACTTCCTAGACTGGCAAAGGAACTTGCATATAGTTCTTATGTAGGAAGAAAAGGAGTATGTCCTGAAAGAGGCGATGCCCAAAGCCGCAGGCGAAGGGTTCACTCAGGCAGCCCTCAATCGTTGGATTGATTCCAACAAGGATGTGAAATGTCTAATGCTCGCCACCATGAGTGCAGATCTGCAGAAAACGTTCATCAACTCAGATGCTTTCACGATCATTAGTGAGTTAAAGAACATGTTCCAAGATCTGGCTCGGGTCGAAAGATTCGAGACTCATAGACAAATTCTTGAGACCAAGCTCAAGAAAGGCGAGCCCGTAAGTCCACATGTTCTCAAAATGATTGGACTCATTGAGAATATGAGTCGGCTGGATCAGCAATTCTCTCAGGAAATGGCTGTAGACACCATCCTCCATTCTCTTCATAACGGGTATGATCAGTTCAAACTGAACTACAGTATGAATAGTCTGGACAAAACGCTCACTGAGCTTCACGGTATGCTGAAGACCGCTGAAAAGACGCTCAAAAGTGATAAGCAGGATGTGCTTATGGTGCGTGGGGGCAAGTTCAAGAAATCTGGAAAGAAGAGGAATGTTAAGAAAGGTGGCAACAAGGCTAGCCCAACTAAGCAAACTGGCGCAAAGTCTGAAAAGAGGAAGGTCAGTCAACCCACTTCTGAATCCGAATGCTTCTACTGCAAGAAGAAGGGGCATTGGAAGAGAGATTGCTTGAAGCTAAAGGAAGATCAGAAGAACGGAACAGTCGTTCCATCTTCAGGTATTTTCGTTATAGACTGTACACTTGTTAATTCAACTTCTTGGGTATTAGATACAGGTTGTGGCTCACACTTATGTTCCAATTCACAGGGACTAAGAAGAATAGTTGTTCGTTTTATTTTAAAGAGATGTTTTATGGATCTGCTAGATTAGTCAATGGACTTTATTTATTAGATCACGACAAACAAGTTTATAACATAACTACCAAAAAGGCCAAAAAGGATGATTCAGATCTCACCTATCTGTGGCATTGTCGATTAGGCCATATTAACTTAAAACGCATGGAAAGACTTCAAAAGGAAGGAATTCTAGAACAATTTGACTTAGAGGATTATGGTAAGTGCGAATCATGTTTACAGACCTATGAAACTTTACTGTAAGAGATGAAAATCTGTCATAAGTAAATTTCATTAAAATTATTAGACACTAAATCCTCAATACCTGAGTGATTTGAGATTACTTGTTTGAGAACTGGTTGCTTTGACGTTGACCAACCGTCGCACCGTAAAAGGAGGCTATAAAGGCAACGCTCAGGTAATCACCTATCAAACGAAGTCTAATCTCAAGATCGCAAGATTGGGATTGTCCTCCCATAAATCGGGATGAGATGCTTAAAAGTTGTACAAGGGCACTCGGAGAGCTAGAAACTGTAAAATGCATGGCCGTGCTCGGATGAATCATAGGCTATGATTATCTGTTTATTTGATCAGTTGAACTCTGAAACCGAGAAACACCTCTGGACATAATAAGGATGACAACTCTTACCTTATGTTCAAGAGCAAGCATCGAGCGACAAAGGAATTAGGTAATGCACACTTGTCCCTAAGCACAAGTGGGAGACTTAAGGAAATAATGCTCTTGGTCCAAGTATGCATATAATATTAAGTCTAATAAATGCGGTTCAGTATTAATTAACAAGTTAATAATTCAGTGAGATCAAGTGAGCTGAATGCCTGGCTAGAGGCCGCTTCAGTTCAAGTGGAATTAATGATATTAATCCACAGCTTACTCTTGACTGACCTCGTAGGGTCAGACAAATAGTACATAAACGGAGCAAGTATTTAATGGCATTAAATACTCCATCTATGGATATTCGGAATCGACGGATCTTGGTTTCAGTGGGAGCTGAGATCGTCACAAGCAAGAAATGAATACTCCGGAAACGATGATATTACCGGAAACGGAAATATGGATCGTATCGGAAATATAAATATTATCCAAGTCGTAAATGTTGCCGGAAACGAAAACATGGTACGTATCGGAAAATATTAATGGAAATGGAAATAATCCCGGAATCGGAAATATTGCCGGAAACGGAAATATTGTCAGAATCGGAAATATTATCGGAATCGGAAAATAATTCCGGAAACGGAAATATTAAATATTTGTTCGAAACGGAAATATTAAATATTGTTCGTATCGGAAATAAATTCCGGAATCGGGAATTTAATCGGAAGCGTATCGTACGAATTAGCATCGGACGAGGCCTGCCAGACGAAGGCCCAGCAAGAAGCCGGGCCATCGCCCAGCATGCCAGCGCGCCACAACGCACCATCCAAGGCTGCGCCAGGCCCACCGCAAGGCAGGCCCAGCGCGCGCCAAGGCTGCGGCAGCGTGTGGGCCTCGTGGCAATGGGCTGCGAGTGCTCGCGGGCTGCGCGCGCGCGCATGGCGCCCCTCGTGGGCTGTTGTGCGTGCGTGTGTGTGTTTGTGTTCATATACGAATCCTAAAGCGATCACGATTCGATATATGATTAAATTCCTAATCCTAAAAGGATAAATTAATTAAATAAGAGTTCTACTAGGATTCTAGTTTAATTAATTCGTATCCTAGTAGGATTCCAGTTCCTTTTCCATTCCTCTATAAATAGGTGCCTAGGGTAATAATTTATAGATACAATTGAAGTATTCTAAAGGTAAGATTTTGAAGAAAAAAATCAGCCATACACTTGCACCTAATAGCCGAAATTCCTAAGCAACCTTAAGGGCGATTCTAGTTGGTCAAGCTCAAGGCGGATCCGGACGTGCTGTGGACTATCTACGGAGGGACAACACTTGGAGTTTTAAAGACTTGTTCTTGTTCGGTTCGGGCGCAGCTAGGGAGGTCGTGCAACAAAGTGTATGCATCTAAACTATGCTAAATGATTATGTGTAAATAATATGCTTTCCTGGCTTTATGGTTTTTCCGCATGATTTATGTTTTGCCATATGAATCATAACCTAACAGGCCTTGCCTCTTGGCTTGGTCGGTTAGTAAGGTTATGTAAATAACCTTATAACCTACTTTTCCAACTTAGCACAATCATAACACAATACACACAACCCTAGGAGAAAACAGAGAACCCTAATTCTCTCTGTGCCTCCATAGTGTGTTCATCCCAAAAGGCAAAGTATCTTGATCAATTGTCTAAGCTAAGATAATCAAGACGGATCTGAACATGTCGGTGAACCAAGTAGAGGAACGACAAGTGGAGTTCTTTGTTCGTGTTCGTTGACAGATTATTGTGGAAAACACGCTTCGAATGTAAGTCCACATGTTCTCAAAATGATTGGACTCATTGAGAATATGAGTCGGCTGGATCAGCAATTCTCTCAGGAAATGGCTGTAGACACCATCCTCCATTCTCTTCATAACGGGTATGATCAGTTCAAACTGAACTACAGTATGAATAGTCTAGACGAAACGCTCACTTAGCTTCACGGTATGCTGAAGATCGCTGAAAAGACGCTCAAAAGTGATAAGCAGGATGTGCTTATGGTGCGTGGGGGCAAGTTCAAGAAATCTGGAATGAAGAGGAATGCTAAGAAAGGTGGCAACAAGGCCAGCCCAACTAAGCAAACTAGCGCCAAGTCTGAAAAGAGGAAGGTCAGTCAACCCACTTCTGAATCCGAATGCTTCTACTGCAAGAAGAAGGGGCATTGGAAAAGAGATTGCTTGAAGCTAAAGGAAGATCAGAAGAACGGAACAGTCGTTCCATCTTCAGGTATTTTCGTTATAGACTGTACACTTGTTAATTCAACTTCTTGGGTATTAGATACAGGTTGTGGCTCACACTTATGTTCCAATTCACAGGGACTAAGAAGAAGTAGAAAGTTAAGCAAGGGTGAAGTCGACCTACGAGTGGGAAATGGAGCACGGATTGCTGCATTAGGTGTAGGAACTTATTATTTGTCGTTGCCCTCTGGGCTAGTTTTGGAAATGGAAGAGTGTTTCCATGTTCCAAGTCTTACTAAAAACATCATTTCTGTTTCTTGCTTACATGCTAAGGGATTTTCCTTTTTAATAAAAGACAATAGTTGTTCGTTTTATTTTAAAGAGATGTTTTATGGATCTGCTAGATTAGTCAATGGACTTTATTTATTAGATCACGACAAACAAGTTTATAACATAACTACCAAAAAGGCCAAAAAGGATGATTCAGATCTCACCTATCTGTGGCATTGTCGATTAGGCCATATTAACTTGAAACGCATGGAAAGACTTCAAAAGGAAGGAATTCTAGAACAATTTGACTTAGAGGATTATGGTAAGTGCGAATCATGTTTACTTGGCAAAATGACAAAGCAACCTTTCTCTAAAGTTGGAGAAAGAGCAACTGAACTATTGGGTTTAATCTATATAGATGTATGTGGACCAATGAGTACAAATGCTAGGGGTGGTTTCAGCTTTTTTATCACTTTCACTGATGACTTCAGTAGATATGGTTATGTCTACCTAATGAAGCATAAGTCTGAATCCTTTGACAAATTCAAGGAATTTCAGAGTGAAGTAGAGAATCAATTAGGCAAGAAGATTAAGGCACTGCGGTCTGATAGAGGCGGTGAATATCTGAGCTATGAATTTGATGACCATCTGAAAGAATGTGGAATTCTATCAGAATTGACCCCTCCTGGAACACCACAATGGAACGGTGTGTCGGAACGGAGGAACAGAACCTTGCTAGACATGGTTAGGTCAATGATGGGTCAGGCTGATCTTCCAATAGAATTTTGGGGACATGCACTAAATACAGCTGCACTCACTATAAATAGAGCTCTGTCTAAAGCTGTCGAAAAGAATCCATATGAGTTATGGTTTGGAAAGCCTCCAAAAGTGTCTTTTCTTAAGATTTGGGGATGTGAAGTATACGTCAAACGATTAATTTCAGACAAACTTCATCCAAAATCTGACAAATATATCCTTGTGGGCTATCCAAAGGAAACAAAGGGGTATTACTTCTACAATACATCTGAGAACAAGGTGTTTGTTGCTCGAGATGGTGTTTTTTTGGAGAAGGATCACATTTCCAAAATGACAAGTGGGAGAAAAGTAGACCTTGAAGAAATTTGAGTCGAACAACAAACTCTAGAAGCTCAAGATGACATTCAAGATGAAACTCAGAGTTCCTTAGAAGTATCTGGTGAGGATCATGGTCAATCTAGAGATGTAACCCCGCGTAGATCGCAGATATACAGATCTCAACCGGAAAGGTACTTAGGTATTTTGACGAACGAGAGCTATGACGTTCTATTACTTGAAAGTGATGAACCTACGACTTACAAACAAGCTATGACGAGCCCTAGCTCCAAGCAATGGCAAGAAGCCATGCAATCTGAATTAGACTCCATGTCAGAAAACCAAGTATGGGATTTGGTCGATTTTCCAGATGGCTACCAAGCCATTGGAAGCAAATGGGTTTTCAAACTGAAAAAGGACAAGGATGGGAAACTTGAAGTTTTCAAAGCTAGATTGGTTGCAAAAGGTTACAGGCAAGTCCACGGTGTGGATTACGATGAAACCTTATCACCAGTTGCAATGCTAAAGTCTATTCGGATAATGTTAGCAATCGCTGCATATTACGATTACGAAATATGGCAGATGGATGTCAAAACCGCTTTCTTAAACGGCGTTTTAACAGAAACTGTGTTTATGACACAGCCTGAAGGTTTTGAGGATCCAAAGAATGCTAAAAAGGTATGAAAGCTAAAGAAATCAATCTAAGGATTGAAGCAGGCATCCAGGAGCTGGAATATACGTTTTGATGAAGCAGTCAGTGACTTTGGTTTCATCAAGAACGCATACGAATCTTGTGTATACAAGAAGGTCAGTGGGAGCAAAATTGATTTCCTAGTATTATATGTCGATGACATATTATTTATCGGAAATGACATTCCTATGTTGAACTCTGTCAAGATTTGGCTTGGGAAATGTTTTTCGATGAAGGATCTAGGAGAAGCACAGTACATATTGGGCATCAAGATTTACACAGATAGATCTAAAAAGATGATTGGACTTAGTCAAAGCACTTATATCAATAAGGTGCTTGATAGGTTCAAGATGGCAGACTCCAAGCGAGGCTACCTACCCATGTCTCATGGAATAACTCTAAGCAAGACTCAGTGCCCAAAAACACTTGATGAGCGTAGACGAATGAATGGGATTCTGTATGCATCATTGATTGGTTCAATAATGTATGCTATGATATGTACACGCCCGGATGTTGCGTACGCACTCAGTGCTACGAGCAGATACCAGTTAGACCCAGGAGAGGCACATTGGACTGCTGCCAAGAATATTCTGAAGTACCTGAAATGGCACAAAGATGACTTCCTGGTCTATGGTGGAGATGATGAATTAATTGTTAAAGGCTATACGGACGCAAGTTTCCAAACCGACAAAGATGATTTCAGATCACAGTCTGGGTTTGTCTTCTGCCTCAACGGAGGTGCAGTAAGCTGGAAAAGTGCTAAGCAAAGCACCATTGCGGATTCTACAAATGAAGCGGAGTACATTGCTGCACATGAAGCTGCAAAGGAAGCTATATGGCTAAGGAATTTCATAGGTGAACTTGGTGTAGTCCCCTCCATTAAAGGACCAATAGCCCTGTATTGTGATAATAACGGAGCTATTGCACAGGCAAAGGAGCCTAGACACCACCAAAGAGTCAAGCATGTACTTCGTATATTTCACCTTCTACGAGAGTTCGTTGAAAGAAAAGAAGTCAAGATAAGCAAGATTGGAACTGATGACAACATATCAGATCCATTGACTAAACCTCTGCCGCAGGAGAAGCACAACTCGCACACTACAGCTATGGGAATCAAGCATATTGGAGAATGGCTTTGATGTCCTTATTTAATGTTTTAAAGTTTTAGAGTTTAATTCTTTGTAAAACAATATTGGTTAATCATTCATAATAAATGAATAGAATTCATTTTTCCATTTAATTTGTGGTTTATTAAATGATGAGTCCCTTCAATTTGACGATATATTCAAGATAGACTGTCAGGACCAGTCCTGTGACTAAGAAATGTCTATCAAGTGAACTTGAATGTCAAAGGTTGAAAATGGTCCCTGGTCGGAGTTTTCTATAAAATTGGACGCATAGAAAACGTTAGACGACTAGAATGCAAGATGACTAGTGGTTCTGTTTCTTGAACTATGTGGACATGGCAAAGTCAAAATCATTTGCATAGATACTTACTTTGGGAAGACTAGTATCGGATAGACCTATGAAACTTTACTGTAAGAGATGAAAATTTGTCATAAGTAAATTTCATTAAAATTATTAGACACTAAATCCTCAATTCCTGAGTGATTTGAGATTACATGTTTGAGAACTGGTTGCTTTGACGTTGACCAACCGTCGCACCGTAAAAGGAGGCTATAAAGGCAACGCTCAGGTAATCACCTATCAAACGAAGTCTAATCTCAAGATCGCAAGATTGGGTTTGTCCTATTATAAATCGGGATGAGATGCTTAAAAGTTGTACAAAGGCCACTCGGAGAGCTAGAAACTGTGAAATGCATGGCCGTGCTCGGATGAATCATAGGTTATGATTATCTGTTTATTTGGTCAGTTGAACTCTGAAACCGAGAAACACCTCTGGACATAATAAGGATGACAACTCTTACCTTATGTTCAAGAGCAAGCATCGAGTCACAAAGGAATTAGGTAATGCACACTTGTCCCTAAGGACAAGTGGGAGACTGAAGGAAATAGTGCCCTTGGTCCAAGTATGCATTCAATGTTAAGTCTAATAAATGCGGTTCAGTATTAATTAACAAGTTAATAATTCAGTGAGATCAAGTGAGCTGAATGCCTAGCTAGAGGCCGCTTCAGTTCAAGTGAAATTAATAATATTAATCCACAGCTTACTCTTGACTGAACCCGTAGGGTCACACAAATAGTACGTAAACGGATCAAGTATTTAATGGCATTAAATACTCCATCTATGGATATTTGGAATCGACGGATCTTGGTTTCAGTGGGAGCTGAGATCGTCACAAGCAAGAAATGAATACTCCGGAAACGATGATATTGCCGGAAACGGAAATATGGATCGTATCGGAAATATAAATATTATACAAGTCGTAGATGTTGCCGGAAAGGGAAACATGGTACGTATCGGAAAATATTAATGGAAATGGAAATATTGCCGGAATCGGAAATATTGCCGGAAACGGAAATATTGTCAGAATCGGAAATATTATCGGAATCGGAAAATAATTCCGGAAACGAAAATATTAAATATTTGTTCGAAACGGAAATTAATTCCGGAATCGGAAATATTAAATATTGTTCGTATCGGAAATGAATTCCGGAACCGGGAATTTAATCGGAAGCGCATCGTACGAATAAGCATCGGACGAGGCCTGCCGGACGAAGGCCCAGCACGAAGCCGGGCCATCGCCCAGCAAGCCAGCGCGCCACAAACGCCCCAAGCCAAGGCAGCGCCCAGGCCCACCGCAAGGCAGGCCCAGCACGCGCCAAGGCCAAGGCAGCGTGTGGGCCTCGTGGCGTGGGCTGCGAGCTCACAGGCCGCGCGCGCATAGGCGCCCCTCGTGGGCTGCCGTGCGTGTGTGTGTGTTTGTGTTCGTACACGAATCCTAAAGCTATTAGGATTTGATATATGATTAAATTCCTAATCCTAAAAGGATAAATTAATTAAGTCAGAGTCCTACTAGGATTCTAGTTTAATTAATTAGTATCCTAATAGGATTCCAGTTCCATTTCCATACCTCTATAAATAAGTGCCTAGGGTCATTATTTACAGACACAATTGAAGTATTCAAAAGGTAAGTTTTGAAAGAAAAATTCAGCCATACACTTGCACTAACCTAGCCGAAAATCCTAGTACCTTAAGGGCGATTCTAGTTGGTCAATCTTGAGGCGGATCCGGACGTACTGTGGACTATCTACGGAGGGACGACACTTGGAGTCCTAAAGACTTGTTCTTGTTCGGTTCGGGCGCAGCTAGGGAGGGCACGCAACAAAGTGTATGCACCTAAACTATGCTAAATGATTATGTGTAAATAATATGCTTTCCTGGCTTTATGGTTTTTCCGCATGATTTATGTTTTGTCATACGAATCATAACCTAACATATTTAGCGTTACATATGTTATTTCTTATGGAGTCTATTTCTGTGACATTTTGGATAAAACATAGTTTTTCAAGCTAGATGGATCTCTAGTTCCTCTTATCTATATACAAGGAAATGGTGGCAAAAAATACCTCAAAGCAAATGTGGAAGCTGATCAAGTTGTGCCTTGGTTCGAAAAATTCATGGTTTATTTCTGTCACATAAATTTTTTTTTTTTTTTGTTGAGTTATAAAATTATTTTAGTGTCTTGTTTAGGACGGTAAAATAGAGGAATTCATAAAATCAGAACCTATTCCTCAAGAAAACAATGAACCTGTTAAGGTGGTAGTTTTGAAGAACTTGCAAGATATGGTATTCAATTCTAGAAAGGAAGGTAAGAATATACAATCTTTAATTACGAATGCATACATCAATTATGGAGTATTATTAGAACGCAAGGTGGGGTATGGGTGGTAAATCAACCACCTTCCACTAAAGATGATTTTGGGTCAGTGGGTCGGGTTGGGCCGGGCTGAGACACGACACAACTCAGCACGAAAAAGGCACGGCTAGATATGAGCCAAAGTTATGTGTCAGGCTTGGGCCACATTACTTTTGGAAAAAGCATGAGAAGACAGTCAATATACGATATGACATGGCCCGCGTGACACTACTTATACGTTAAAGTGAGTGAAATTAGGCTTAGGCGCGAAGGTTTGGCCTGACACAAGGGCACGTGGGTTCGGGGCCTTCGGGTCGTGTCTGGACTGCACTTTTGAAAATTTTGACACGCCCCTACCCGAACAAGTGGGCTTGATATAAGTCGGGCCCATTCAGGCCCAAGATAACATGTGTGCTCAACACAGAGTACGGCTCCAGCCGCTCCTCCCATCCGACAACCATCTTTACCTTCTACATTCGAGTTCCTTAATGTTGAACTTACTAGTGAGGTTAATTAATTAGTGACCTTTAATTTATTTCACAGTTTTGCTAGAGTTCTATGCACCTTGGTGCGGTCACTGCAAGAAACTTGCTCCAATCTTGGATGAAGTTGCTCTCTCGTACCAAAACGATCCAATATTTTAATTGCAGAATTTGTAAGTTCTTTTTTCTACTCTAAAAACTAAAATGTAATTCTATAACACACATTTGTAATTCAATCAAAATTCAAATCCATTTTTATTTTTCAGGATGCAACGGCAAATGACGTCTCAAGTGACAAGTTCGGATGGTTTTATGTTCCAAATTACCACTTTTCGATCATGACGAACCTCGATTAATCTAATTTTGTTGAATTTGTGGCAAGCTTAGTTGGTCGTTTGATCTGTTTCGATCATGTATGGGTAAAAGTTTCGTGTTTCTTTATCATTTTTACATACTCCATAAATTAAAACTTGACAAAACTAAATATGACGTAGTACTCCGTACAACATCAAGTAAAAAGAAACGCGAGTACACCAAAAATCTATACGAGTATAGACTTTTGTTACAATTGAAGAGTCTATTACGACGATTTAATTGGAACGGAAAGGAAAAATCTTAAAATTATTATGATGCGGAGTAGCCGAGTAGGTCCTTATTACAGCACGATCCATCCCAACACAACACATGAGATGGGTTGTACGTGTACCTCATTTATTCTCCACGATTTTATTTAACCCGTTTAAACCCGGCCCATTAAGACACGAGGCATAAGTCCCCCAGCACATGCCCACGTCTGCGTAAGCGCATTCCCTTAGCTTCACTGTAAAGTCAAAACCAAAAGTTTCCGGGTACGTGACTACGTGGTAATGCGTGAATTACAATAAATTAATTTAAGTTAATTGATGTAGCCCTGTTGAGATGTAATTGGATTGGGCCATTAGAGTGGGCTTCCATCAATTAATCACTGCTTGTAACAACTAAGAAAACAAAAATGGGCCCCAAAAATTTTAGGGCCGTGCAAATATGTATGATGCACTTGCTTAAGACTATAAAAAGGCCCTTTTTCCTTCAGTAATGTATGCAATAATGCAAGTTTATGATGACCTAAACTTTTTGAGTATTCAATTATCAATATTTTGTTTATCCAACTAAATGGTTTTACCCTCAGATAAGTATCATCAAGGACTCAGAAACACATGGTACAATCCAAGCCGTCCATCTCTTGATTGCTGCTGATGTGCCCCAATCAGGGTTCATATTTTCCCATGTGGAGCTCAGCGGCAGCAATCAAGGAGATGGACAACTTGTGGTTTCATGAATTAGGTAAAAACAAATATACTACTCCCTCCATTTCTTTTTTATGTATCCATTTAGAATCTGGTGTGGTTTTTAAGAAAATTGGAATATTAGTTTGTATGGGTATAAGTGTAATGATTGAGTGTAAGAGAAATGATTGGATGTAAGAGAAATGATTGGGTGTAAGAGATTATAATAAATAAAGGAGTGAGAAAATAATAAAGAAATAAGGTAAGAGAGAGGAGTGATAATGATGGGTAATAAAGGAGGTGAGAGAGTGGGTATGTGGGGAAGGGAAAATAATTAAATATTATGGGTGGGAAAAATTAGGTGGGAACATGGGTATAATCTTTAGGTATTTTGGTAATTAGATAGAAATGTAAGGGTATTTTAGGATAAAATGTATATCCAAAAATAGAATAGATTTTAAATGGATACAACAATATGAAACGCTTAAAATGGAAACGGTTACAACAAAAAGAAACGGAGGAAGTACTACGTATTCAGTTTTGTTGTTTTGGCCTGTTTTCATTTGATGAAAAATTATGACATTGTAGCCTAGTTGATTTATTTAAAAATTTTAATTTCAAATATCATAGTTGCCTAATTTAGATAACTACAAATTAAATCAACTAGGTTACAATGTCATAATTTTTCATGTCGGTCGGATTCATATCAGATCGGATTCATATAGTAATCTATTATTGTTCTGCTGTCAGGCCCGGTCCTGACATTTTGTGGGCCCTAGAGAAACAAGAAGAAAAGGCCCCTTATATATATAAAAAAAAAGTTTACTACTACATATTAATAATTTGCAAGAATTCATTGCCACAGAGAGAGTTTTGTTAAACTTTATTTTCCAATAAAACATTTTACACTATATTTTTAACTACTTTAATCAACTGAAACAGGAAGTATGATATGAAGGAAATAATGCCCTTGGTCCAAGTATGCATTTAATGGTAAGTCTAATAAATGCGGTTCAGTATTAATTATGCAAGTTAATAATTCAGTGAGATCAAGTGAACTGTATGCCTAGCTAGAGGCCGCTTCAGTTCAAGTGGATTAATGATATTAATCCACAGCTTACTCTTGACTGAACCCGTAGGGTCACACAAATAGTACGTAAACGGATCAAGTATTTAATGGCATTAAATGCTCTATCTAATGGTTATTCGGAATCGACGGATCTTGGTTTCAGTGGGAGCTGAGATCGTCAAAGGCAAATGAATGAATACACCGGACACGATGATATTGCCGGAAACGGAAATATGGATCGTATCGGAAATATAAATATTATCCAAGTCGTAGATGTTGCCGGAAACGGAAACATGGTACGTATCGGAAAATATTATCGGAAATGGAAATATTGCAAGAATCGGAAATATTGCCGGAAACGGAAATATTGGCAGAATCGGAAATATTATCGGAATCGGAAAATAATTCCGGAAACGGAAATATTAAATATTTGTTCGAGACGGAAATTAATTCCGGAATCGAAAATGTAAAATATTGTTCGTATCGGAAATGAATTCCGGAATCGGGAAATTAATCGGAAGCGCGTCGTACGAATTAGCATCGGACGAGCTTGCTAGATGAAGGCCCAGCACGAAGCCAGGCCCGCGTCCAGCAAGCAATGGCGCGCCACACACGAACAGCCTAAGGCTGCGCCAGGCCCACCGTAAGGCAGGCCCAGCGCGCGCCCAAGGCTGCAGGCAAGCCTCGTGGACTTCGTGGCCGCGTGGGCTGCGTCGCTGCTCAGGCTTCGCGCGCGCGCGCATGGCGCCCCTCGTGGGCTGCTGTACGTGCGTGTGTGTTTGTGTTCACATACGAAACCTAAAGCATATAGGATTCGTTTGATGATTAAATTCCTAATCCTAAAAGATAAATTAATTAAATAAGAGTTCTGCTAGGATTCTAATTTAATTAATTCGTATCCTAGTAGGATTCTATTGCTTATTCCATAGGCTATAAATATGAGATCAGTGCTCATAATTTCTAACGAGTTTGAAGTATTCAAATGTAAGAATTTGAG
The DNA here is from genome assembly GCF_020520425.1 of Spinacia oleracea. Classification (NCBI taxonomy): domain Eukaryota; kingdom Viridiplantae; phylum Streptophyta; class Magnoliopsida; order Caryophyllales; family Amaranthaceae; genus Spinacia; species Spinacia oleracea. Next base: position 10,718,756 of record NC_079490.1, read on the forward strand.
CAAAAATTCAATCATACACTTTCCCCATAATAGCCGAAAATATTAGAACCTTAAGGGCGATTCTAGTTAGTCAATCTTAAGGCGAATCTGGACGTGCTGTGGACTTTCTACGGAGGGTCGACACTTGGAGTCCTAAAGACTTGTTCTTGTTCGGTTCGGGCGGAGCAAGGGAGGGCACGCTACAAAGATTATGCATCCTAATTATGTTAATTGTTATGTGGCAATTAATTTGGAATCCTGGCGTTTATGGTTTTTCCGCATGATTTATATTCGTTTATATGTATCATAACCTAACAGTGGTATCACGAGCCTCTAATTAATTCCATAATAATTGCTTAACATGGTTAAATTTTACAAATTTGCAAAGAATTAAAAGGGGTGATTAATTTTCGTAATTGTTAATTAATTGCAAATTGCGTTTATTTAATTACATGTACGCAGTTTTTCGACAGTTTTTTCGTTACTCAACGAAATCGAGTGATTTTTGTGTCAATTCCGCATGTAAAAGGCATTCTAAGATTTTGAAAAAAAATACTAATTTTGGCCAAACCCAGAATTCCCAAATTCGAAGCCTAACTATGACTTTTCGGAGGTTTTAGTTTTTCGAACGCAAAAGTTTGTAATTTTAAGATGTTAAATTAAATATTTGCGATTCTTGTTTTTAAATCTTGAATTTTTGATTGACCTACTGTATATGTTTAACAAATTTGAATGCCTAGGCTTGTTAATTATACAACCTAATTTGTAATTGTAATTAATTTGTTAAAATTCGAATAATTTAGAATTGATTTGATTTTCATAATTAATTAACGATTTAATTAGGTATCCATGATTAAAAACCACCATAAAAATTGTTAATTTATATTCAAATTTTTATGACCTAGATTTTAATCCATGATAATCGAATATTAATTAATTAATAAATTTTCGATTTTTCGCCCTAAAATTATGAAATTAATATGTTTTATTAATTTGTCATTAATTTTGAATTAAAAGTTTTATTTTTTATGAAATTCCCTCATAAAAGTTGCACGCACAAAGCAAGGGAGCTCGTCGCCCGTGCGGTACGAATGCAGAGAGCAACAAAGCATGGCGCGCGCGCGAGGCAGTGATGTCTGGGCGTGTGTGTTGCGCGCATGGGCGATGGGCAATGAAGCGTGGCACAACAAGACGAGGCGCGCGCGCGAGAGCGAGAGCTGGCTCGCCAGCGAGCGCTGCTCCGCGCACCAGCGAGCGTTGCCTCGCCATCGAGCGATGGCTCGCGCCCAGCGAGCGATGCCTCGCCAAGGCAGCTGCTGCGAAGCGAGCGAGCATTGCTGCGCGCAAGCGTGGCTTGGCTTGCTGCGTTTGCGCGTGGCTGCTGCTCGTGCCATGGCTATGCGATCAGTCGAGGGGCGCTGCTGCCTCGTGCACTCGACGGGGCTTGGGCGCAAGCCCAAGTGCCTCGTCTTGTTACGATTGATGCGCTTTGATTTTAATTTTAAATTTTCTACGGAAGCGATTTTAATTAATTTTAAAATTCGTAATTTAAATTATTTTCTCGGAATTTAATTTTGAATTGTGATAATTATTATAAATTTTAATTTATACAAATTATTTTACTAAAATTAAAACCTTGAATTAATTTAAATTCATTTAATTCAACTGAAAATAAATTAAATGGATTCAATTTTAAATTTATATGAGCTTTAAATTTTTATTAAATTTGTATGTTTCCGGTTAGACTAGGAAATACATTTTTATGTTTAAAATTAATAAAGCATGTAAATTTATTGGTTTAAGTGGGAGCCTTTTTAGTCATAAACTCTTGATTAGGTCTACATTCCTTTAAGGTTAAAACAACTTGATTAGAATTAATAAGGACTGAATAATTGGTAGATTATTGGTGCCCTTGATTAATTGCTGCAAATATTTATGTGATGCATAACCTGTTCTACTAACCAGCTATGTGGTCCATTCATGATAATGAATGGGTGAATGGTATATATATTGTATATGTACTGTTTTACAGGTTATTGAAAAGTGACTAGTATGGCCCAAATAGGATAGAAAATATGGTCTGCGTACCATTAATTTGAATGTAATGATGGTCTAATGCACCAAAGTTTTTCAATTTAAATATGGTCTGCGTACCATCAAATAGTTGTAATTAGTTTAATTATAGCTCATCCTATTTGAAGAAAATGGCGCCTCCCATGGTGAAATTCAAGACGGAGTTTCCAATCCATTTTCAAGACGGACTTTGAAGTTGAAGCTTCAAGATGAAGTCGGGCCATACTAGATCACATTTATATCTTATGCATGTTTTAAGTTATTTATTGCTTTAAATATGTCTTAATTATGCATGAGATTGTGGCTTGATTATGTTGCATGATTAAGGATTTTAGTTCACTTAAAATCTAACCAACATAGTAAGAGCCTTAAGTTTCAAACTTTAAAATTGAGTTAAAAGGTGCCATGCCAAAATAACACTTACTTGGATAACCTTTACATCAATCTTAGTAATAGTTTTCCTCCACAGCGAGGTGTTACTTATTGATTCTAAAGGGGTAAGGTACACAAATAATTGTGAGTACATGTTATTTTTGGTGAAACTCAACGATATAAGTAAGGAGTCCTTTTATATCGTGGAAAATGCGATAGGTTTACCTAATAAGTTCTTAGACGTACCTGTCAACCAAGAATAGTTTCTAGACTATTAGCAAAGGCTTTGCTTACCTAAAATATTTTAGAATTAAGTCTAAATACATAATGTGCTTAATTCTTCAATGATTTAAGGATCTTGGAATCATTTTATTCACACCTGCTGGAACACATAACTTGAATAAAATGCTTCATAAATAATAAATTATGCATGTTTGCTAGAATTTAAAATTTATTAAGAGAAACTATGAATTGTTATTTATTTGTTTATTCTTTTTCAATTGTAGTTTTAACTATGGCAAACAACAATTCATTCAACATCCGATCAATTCTCGAAAAGGAGAAGTTGAACGGCAAAAACTTCCTTGAGTGGCAAAGGAACTTGCAAATAGTTCTTATGCAGGAAGAAAAGGAGTATGTCCTGGAAGAGGCGATGCCCGAAGCCGCAGGCGACGGGGTCACTCAGGCAGCCCTCAATCGTTGGATTGATGCACACAGGGATCTGAAATGTCTAATTCTTGCAACCATGAGTGCATATCTACATAAAACGTTCATCAACTCAGATGCTTTCACGATCATCAGTGAGTTAAAGAACATGTTCCAAGATCTGGCTCGAGTCGAAAGATTCGAGACTCATAGGCAAATTCTTGAGACCAAACTTAAGAAAGGCGAGCCCGTAAGTCTACATGTTCTCAAAATGATTGGACTCATTGAGAATATGAGTCGGCTGGATCAGCAACTCTCTCAGGAAATGTCTGTAGACACCATCCTCCATTCTCTTCATAACGGGTATGATCAGTTCAAACTGAACTACAGTATGAATAGTCTGGACAAGATGCTCACTGAGCATCACGGTATGCTGAAGACCGCTGAAAAGACGCTCAAAAGTGATAAGAAAGATGTGCTTATGGTGCGTGGGGGCAAGTTCAAGAAATCTGGCAAGAAGAGGAATGCTAAGAAAGGTGGCAAGAAGGCCAGACCGACTAAGCAAACTGGCGGCACCAAGTCTGACAAGAAGAAGGTGAGCCAACCCACTTCTGAATCTGAATGCTTCTACTGCAAGAAGAAGGGGCATTGGAAGAGAGATTGCTTGAAGCTTAAGGAAGATCAGAAGAACGGAACAGTCGTTCCATCTTCAGGTATTTTCGTTATAGACTGTATACTTGCTAATTCAACTTATTGGGTATTAGATACATGTTGTGGCTCACACTTATGTTCCAATCAGCAGGGACTAAGAAGAAGTAGAAGGTTAAGCAAGGGTGAAGTCGACCTACGAGTGGGAAATGGAGCACGGATTGCTGCATTAGCTGTAGGAACTTATTATTTGTCGTTGCCCTCTGGGCTAGTTTTGGAACTGGAAGAGTGTTTCCATGTTCCAAGTCTTACTAAAAACATCATTTCTATTTCTTGCTTAGATGCTGAGGGATTTTCCTTTTTAATAAAAGACAATAGTTGTTCGTTTTATTTTAAAGAGATGTTTTATGGGTCTGCTAGATTAGTCAATGGACTTTATTTATTAGAACACGACAAACAAGTTTATAACATAAATACCAAAAAGGCCAAAAAGGATGATTCAGATCTCACCTATCTGTGACATTGTCGATTAGGCCATATTAACTTGAAACGCATAGAAAGACGTCAAAAGGAAGGAATTCTAGAACCATTTGACTTAGAGGATTATGGTAAATGCGAATCATGTTTACTTGGGAAAATGACAAAGCAACCTTTCTCTAAAGTTGCAAAAAGAGCAACTGAACTATTGGGTTTAATCCATACAGATGTATGTGGACCAATGAGTACAAATGTTAGAGGTGGTTTCAGCTACTTTATCACTTTCACTGATTACTTCAGTAGATAAGGTTATGTCTACCTAATGAAGCATAAGTCTGAATCCTTTGACAAATTCAAGGAATTTCAGAGTGAAGTAGAGAATCAATTAGGCAAGAAGATTAAGGCACTGCGGTCTGACAGAGGCGGTGAATATCTGAGCTATGAATTTGATGACCATCTGAAAGAATGTGGAATTCTTTCAGAATTGACTCCTCCTGGAACACCACAATGGAACGGTGTGTCGAAACGGAGGAATAGAACCTTGCTAGACATGATTAGATCAATGATGGGTCAGGACGAACTTCCAATAGAATTTTGGGGACATGCACTAAATACAGCTGCACTCACTATAAATAGAGCTCCGTCAAAAGCTGTTGAAAAGACTCCATATGAGTTATGGTTTGGAAAGCCTCCAAAAGTGTCTTTTCTTAAGATTTGGGGATGTGAAGTATACGTCAAACGATTAATTTCAGACAAACTTCATCCAAAATCTGACAAATGTATCCTTGTGGGCTATCCAAAGGAACAAAGGGGTATTACTTCTACAATACATCTGATAACAAGGTGTTTGTTGCTCGAGATGGTATCTTTTTGGAAGGAGATCACATTTCCAAAATGACAAGTGGGAGAAAAGTAGACCTCGAAGAAATTCGAGTCGAACAACAAACTCTAGAGAATGCTCAAGATGACATTCAGGATGAAACTCAGAGATCTTTAGAAGTGTCTGGTGAGAATCAAGGACCATCTAGAAATGTAACCCCGCGTAGATCGCGGAGATATAGATCTCAGCCGGAAAGGTACTTAGGTATTTTGATGAACGAGAGCTATGAAGTTCTATTACTTGAAAGCGATGAACCTGCAACTTACAAACAAGCTATGACGAGCCCTAGCTCCAAGCAATGGCAAGAAGCCATGCAATCTGAATTAGACTCCATGTCTGAAAACCAAGTTTGGGATTTGGTCGATTTGCCAGATGGCTACCAAGCCATAGGAAGAAAATGGGTTTTCAAACTGAAAAAGGACAAGGATGGGAAACTTGAATTTTTTAAAGCTAGATTGGTTGCAAAAGGTTACAGGCAAGTCCACGGTGTGGATTACGATGAAACCTTTTCACCAGTTGCAATGCTAAAGTCTATTCGGGTAATGTTAGCAATCGCTGCATATTACGATTACGAAATATGGCAGATGGATGTCAAAACCGCTTTCTTAAACGGCGTTTTAACAGAAACTATGTTTATGACACAGCCTGAGGGTTTTGAGGATCCAAAGAATGCTAAAAAGGTATGCAAGCTTAAGAAATCAATCTACGGATTGAAGCAAGCATCAAGGAGCTGGACTATACGTTTTGATGAAGCAGTCAGTGACTTTGGTTTCATCAAGAACGCAGACGAATCTTGTGTATACAAGAAGATCAGTGGGAGCAAAATTGATTTTCCAGTATTATATGTCGACGACATATTACTTAGCGAAAATGACATTCCTATGTTGAACTCTGTCAAGATTTGGCTTGGGAAATATTTTTCGATGAAGGATCTAGGAGAAGCACAGTACATACTGGGCATCAAGATTTACAGAGATAGATCTAAGAAGATGATTGGACTCAGTCAAAGCACTTATATCAATAAGGTGCTTGAAAGGTTCAATATGGCAGACTCCAAGCGAGGCTACCTACCCATGTCTCATGGAATGACTCTAAGCAAGACTCATTGCCTAAAAACACTAGATGAGTGTAGACGAATGAGTGGGATTCCATATGCATCATTGATTGGTTCAATAATGTATGCTATGATATGTACACGCCCGGATGTTGCGTATGCACTCAGTGCTACGAGCAGATACCAGTCAGACGCACATTGGACTGCTGCCAAGAACATTCTAAAGTACCTGAAAAGGTACAAAGATGATTTCCTGGTCTATGGTGGAGATGATGAATTAATTGTTAAAGGCTATACGGACGCAAGTTTCCAAACTGACAAAGATGATTTCAGATCACAATCTGGGTATGTCTTCTGCCTCAACGGAGGTGCAGTAAGCTGGAAAAGTGCTAAGCAAAGCACCATTGCGTTAAACTGAAGCGGAGTACATTGCTGCACATGATGCAGCAAAGGAAGCTATATGGCTAAGGAAGTTCATAGGTGAACTTGGTGTAGTCCCCTCCATTAAAGGACCAATAGCTCTGTATTGTGATAATAATGGATCTATTGCACTGGCAAAGGAGCCTAGACACCACAAGAGAGTCAAGCATGTACTTCGTAGATTTCACCTTCTACGAGAGTTCGTTGAAAGAAAAGAAGTCGAGATAAGCAAGATTGGAACCGATGACAACATCTCAGATCCATTGACTAAACCTCTGCCGCAGGCGAAGCACAACTCGCACACTGCAGCTATGGGAATCAAGCATGTTGGAGAATGGCTTTGATGTCCTTATTTAATGTTTTAAAGTTTTAGAGTTTAATACTTTGTAAAACATTATTGGTTAATCATTCACATTAATGAATAGAATTCATTTTCCATTTAATTTGTGGTTTATTAAATGATGAGTCCCTTCAATTTGACGATATATTCAAGATAGACTGTCAGGACCAGTCCTGTGACTAAGAAATGTCTATCAAGTGAACTTGAATGTCAAAAGTTGAAAAAGGTCTCTGGTCGGAGTTTTCTATAAAGATGGACGCCTAGAAAACATTGGACGACTAGAATGCAAGATGACTAGTAGTTTTGTTTCTTGAACTATGTGGACATGGAAATGTCGAAATCATTTGCATAGATACTTACTTTGGGAAGACTAGTATCGGACAAACCTATGAAACTTTACTGTAAGAGATGAAAATCTGTCATAAGTAAATTTCATTAAAGTTATTAGACACTAATCCTCAATACCTGAGTGATTTGAGATTACTTGTTTGAGAACTGCTTACTTTGACGTTGTCAACCGTCGCATTGTAAAAGGAGGCTATAAAGGCAACGCTCGGGTAATAACCTATCAAACAAAGTCTAATCTCAAGATCGCAAGATTGGGATTGTCCTCCCATAAATCGGGATGAGATGTTGAAAGTTGTACAAGGCCACTCGGAGAGCTAGAAACTGTAAAATGCATGGCCGTGCTCAGATGAATCATGGGCTATGATTATCTGTTTATTTGATCAGTTGAACTCTGAAACCGAGAAACACATCTGGACATAATAAGGATGACAACTCTTACCTTATGTTCAAGAGCAAGCATCGAGCGACAAAGGAATTAGGAAATGCACACTTGTCCCTAAGGACAAGTGGGAGACTGAAGGAAATAATGCCCTTGGTCCAAGTATGCATTTAATGGTAAGTCTAATAAATGCGGTTCAGTATTAACTATGCAAGTTAATAATTCAGTGAGATCAAGTGAATTGTATGCCTAGCTAGAGGCCCCTTCAGTTCAAGTGAATTAATGATATTAATCCACAGCTTACTCTTGACTAAACCCGTAGGGTCACACAAATAGTACGTAAACGGATCAAGTATTTAATGGCATTAAATACTCTATCTATGGATATTCGGAATCGACGGATCTTGGTTTCAGTGGGAGCTGAGATCGTCACAAGCAAGAAATAAATACTCCGGAAACGATGATATTGCCGGAAACAGAAATATGGATCGTATCGGAAATATAAATATTATCCAAGTCGTAGATGTTTCCGGAAACGAAAACATGGTACGTATCGGAAAATATTATCGGAAATGGAAATATTGCCAGAATCGGAAATATTGCCGGAAACGGAAATATTGGCAGAATCGGAAATATTATCGGAATCGGAAAATAATTCCGGAAAAGAAAATTTTATATATTTGTTCGAGACGGAAATTAATTCCGGAATCGGAAATGTTAAATATTGTTCGTATCGGAAATGAATTCCGGAATCGGGAAATTAATCGGAAGCGCGTCGTACGAATCAACATCGGACGCGCTTGCTAGACGAAGGCCCATCACGAAGCTTGGCCCGCGTCCATCAAGCAATGGCGTTCCACACACGAACAACCTAAGGCTGCGCCAGGCCCACCGCAAGGCAGGCCCAGCGCGCGCCCAAGGCTGCAGGCAAGCCTCGTGGGCTTCGTGGCCGCGTGGGCTGCGTCGCTGCCCTAGCTTCGCGCGCGCGCATGACGCCCCTCGTGGGCTGCTGTGCGTGTGTGTGTGTTTGTGTTCACATACGAAACCTAAAGCATATAGGATTCGTTTGATGATTAAATTCCTAATCCTAAAAGATAAATTAATTAAATAAGAGTTCTGTTAGGATTCTAATTTAATTAATTCGTATCCTAGTAGGATTCGATTGCTTATTCCATAGCCTATAATGAGATCAGTGCTAATAATTTATAACGAGTTTGAAGTATTCAAAGGTAAGAATTTGAGCAAAAATTCAGTCATACACTTTGCCCATAATAGCCGAAAATATTAGAACCTTAAGGGCGATGCTAGTTAGTCAATCTTAAGGCGGATCCGGACGTGCTGTGGACTTTCTACGAAGGGACGACACTTGGAGACCTAAAGATTTGTTCTTGTTCGGTTCGGGCGCAGCAAGGGAGGGCACGCTACAAAGAGTATGCATCCTAATTATGCTAATTGTTATGTGGCAATTAATTTGGAATCCTGGCGTTTATGGTTTTTCCGCATGATTTATATTCGTTTATATGTATCATAACCTAACACGATATCCCTCAAATTAAAGACATTAGTTGGAAGTATGAACTACTAATTACAAACAAAAAAAAGTAAGCTACAAAATTATATTTTATTTTTGCAACAAATTACTCTTATATTATTTGAGTCTCTTCTATTAACACAATCTTATTAAGGTCAAACAGTATAAACAACTAACGTAGTTATAATATTTTATTCTAAGAAAAATATTTACTATTAGTATATATTTTAATTTTTTGTTATTTTTATAATATTGAAATAAACCCCTTTTTTAGGTAACAAAGAAACAGCCACAAAAAAAGAAAAGTAAAAAACCGCCATAAAAAATTAAAGTAAAAAACAGCCATAAAAAAAGTTAAAATACAAAGAAATTAAAAAAAAGTTCAACTATCTAAGCTCGAACTTGGATAGCAAGGGAAAGTAAATACAAAACCAACCACCACGCCACAATAGTCACTTATGAGCAAATGCGCGGCATAAAATATATAGATAATCTTATAGTAGAGCAGTAAGAATTTTTGAGCCCCTCCCGGCCCTGGGCCCTAGGCGGTCGCACTCCTCGCCTATGCCCAGGGTCGAGCCTGCCTGCTGTCCATATATACTAAACTGTATGTGTTTCTATCTAATCATTATCACTTTTACAAGTTTGTGAAAATGGTTTTTAGTGAAAAACGATTTTGCATAAAAACGTTTTTACAGAAAAACAAAATTCCAAAATAAGTGTCCTTAGATTTCCTAGAGCAACTCCATGGTGATTTAAAAAAAATGGCTTGCTTAAAGTGACTGTATAAGTTTTGAGCATATAGTCAACCGTCTGCACAAACTATTTTGGGAAGCTACAAAGTATTATAGCCAACTAGTGAAAAACTTTATTACATAAAAACATTGTAGCTTGAACTTTGATGCATCAAAACTAAGGTACATCACCTTATAGCTAACCATGGGAAATACAAAACAGTTCATAGAAAAAATGAAAAATAGGAGTAAATGGGTGAGGAATGATGGAAGAGAGCTCAGAAGAGGGGGGTAGGGAGGAAATGGAAAAGTGATCGAATTATCTTCCTTTTGATTGGAAAATGTTTTCCATGCTTGAGAGAGTTATTGAAAAACTGATCTATGTCCCTTTACCATAACAAACAACGTAAAATAATTGAAAATGTGAAAATCGTCAGTATTACTCTATATTATGCTACGTACATTTACATTCCCCCCGTTTCTTTTTGTTCTTTACGTTTTTTTTTTGGTGTTTCAAATTGTTCTTTACATTTCCTTTTATATTATCACATAAATGTTTTAATATTCTATCAAATTTGGTGTCCAATAATTATTTTAACCAATTAAATATATTGGGTCATTTAATCTCTCAAACTCTTTTATTGGGACATTAAATGTTTTCTCATTTTCCCAACATCGGAATTTTGATAAGAGTGAAAACATTATAAATAAATATAATTTTTCTCGTTTAAATAAAAAAAATAAAAGAAACCCAATGCACATTAATTAGTCATTAACAAACGTGTAAAAAGCCAAACGTAAACTAAAAAAACCGGAAGTAGTACTTAGTACTTCGTATATATTACTAGGCAACGTGGTTTGGAATGAAATCAACATTTAAATTAACTTTTAGATTCTTATGTTACGCCGTTACGGTACATTGAAATCAACATTTACGGTTTAGCATTTTAGCCTCATAACTTCAAAGTTATGGGATTAAATCTCACTAATGTACAAGGTATTAATTTAGATGAATATCTTACCTTATAAAAAAAACAATTTATGGAGTATTAGGAATCTTAGTGAATAATTTTGAATCATCCCTAGCAAGTGCGCTTTAGGAAAGTGCTTTATATTGGGGGTTGCTAAATACAATCCGGTTTTACTTGACACAATCCTTTTTACTTTCATTTTTTTCATTCAAAAAACAAAAAAACCCACAACCCTCACTTTTATTATTTTCTATCAACGTTTTTGCTATTATTTTGGTTCCAATAATTTTTTGGGAAATTCTCTATGGTAGCAATATACTTTTGCAATTTCTCATTGGTAACAAAAATTTTAACACTTTCTCTAAAATAGCATCAATAATATATAATCTCTCTAAAATAGCATTATTTTTATAATTTCAACCTAAGTAACTAATATAATACTGACCATGGTTCAATATTAGAAAATTACAAAATAACCCTCTTTTTACTAACCTAAAATATTCCCAACCAAAATTCTGGAAAAAAAAAAAAATCAAAGAAGTCCTCTGCAAAACCTAATTAATTACAGAAACAACCTAATTAAGCTAAAGTAACAGTGTAAAACGACTGAGTTGTTGCCCATCTCCTCAATTCTAAGGCTTTAGCCTATAATTACAGTGTACGATGCTGAAATTTTAATGATACATGAGTCTTGTTGCTGGAATATTCATGAAAATCAAATGAAAACAAGGATATCTAGCTAGAATTTCTCTTTCCAAGAACTCCATGATATTATGATAATATGGTGCACAGTGCTGAAATTTAATGATTCGCAAGTCTGGTTGAATGCCTGGTATGTTTACTCCAAAGTAAGCAGTATGGGTACATCGCTGACATATTCATGGAAATTTGTCATTCACCCAAATCTAGCAGAAATCATATTCAACTACTTTGATTCGCAAGTCTTTGTTTACTTCAGAGTAATAAACCAATCAAGGCTAAGTTCCTGCAAATCAACCTGAAAGTCACCCAATTGAGTCAATTTAACGAACAAACAAAGAATTGATCGACTTAAAGTAGTAGAACTTAGGTCGACAAAATTGGGAGAAATTAAGCGAAAATGATAATCTCTACAGAAAATGAATCAATCAACTATTTTCTACGAAATTGAGCTTTAACAAACACGATTTAACTTCATCCGGCGCAAATTTGAGGTTTTATTTTTCGTAAGAATATATCAATTACGAGCTTCAGATTTTGACCAAAATTTGAGATGAAATGCCGAGGTGGACAAAGTATATCATCTCACATAAGATTTTAAGAACACTCAACAATGCCGAGGAATGAGATGGAAGGGATGAGAGGAAAACACGAAGAACATGCTTTAATCTGATCTCCAGCCGCTATAATCAACCAACAACCCCTCATTTGAAGAACACGTTTTTTTTTTGTTAACAAACGAAGATTATTTTTCCAGAATTTTGGTTGGGAATCGCTGTTGAATTTTTTTCCCAAAATTTTGGTTGGGAATATTTTAGGTTAGTAAAAAAGAGGGTTATTTGTAATTTTCTAATATTTAACCATGGTCAGTATTATATTAGTTACTTAGGTTGAAATTATAAAAATAATGCTATTTTAGAGAGATTATATATTATTGATGCTATTTTAGAGAAAGTGTTAAAAATTTTATACCCAATGAGAAATTGCAAAAGTATATTGCTATCATAGATAATTTCCCTAATTTTTTTTAGTGTCACCTGTATCTAATCAAATTAGAATACATATTTTGATTACAATGGACGTATTTTTTTACTTGTAACTTGTAAGACCTTGGGATTGAGGTGATTTTCATATTTTTATTTTTCCTGTTTTTCGAGTCTTTTCATTCAATTTGTATGAAATAATTAAATATTCAATTTTATACCTATTGAACAAAATATATTATATAATAAATTACTTAATACTGATTGAACAAATACAATTAACCATTTTATACCGATTGAACAAAATATAATTAACCATTTCTTACAGATTGAACAAATTATAATAAACCTTTTCGAAGTGCAGATTGAACATACAAAATATTCCGTACAAATTGAACGAACACGTAATACAAACGTAACGCTTCGAAACGCGTTTTCCGAATACGTTTTGGCAGAGGTCAGCTGGCTTATTTTATCCGTTTGTGCGCATCAGAGGGGAGGACATAGGAAGGACATAGGCGGAGAAGCGGATTAAACTAACCCCCCATGCTGCTATAGTGCTATGCAAGTATGCATGTCGTCTACTAAGGCTTCATGCAAGCTTTAGAAAGACAAGGCCTGCCGCCTTACCACGTGCGCATGCAATCTATTCACAAACCAAGTCGCGCGCTGTCGCCGGTACTCTGTAACTATCACACTGTCAAACGGGTCGGACAGGTCGGGTTGTAAAAAATTATTTTCGGGTTCGTGTTGAATTGGGTCGGTCACTTTCGGGTTCGGGTTTACAAATTCTTGTTCAAGACCCAGAACTTTCGGGTTCGGGTCGACCCAACGGGTTGAGATATTTTAAAACGCGCATTATATTTTCATTAATTTAGGTGATAAATATACAAAATATGAGCGTATAATTCAAATTAAAATTATATTACACACAACAATAGTAAAAACAACGTGTTTATTATGCTTAAATTTTCTCATAATCTCATTTTTTAGTATAAATACAATGATTTTCAATCGGTCGGGTCTAAAACGGGTTCGGTCGGGTTTTGACCCATTACTTTTCGGGTTGTTCGGGTTCGGATAAAATCGAGTTACGGGTCACAAAATCTTGTTCAGGACCCATTATTTTCGGGTCGGGTTCGGGTCAGTTTTCGGGTCGGGACGATTTTTGACAGGTCTACACGATACGCTCTCGGTCTCCAAAATAGCCTTTTGCCTCCATCCTACGTGGCAAACTCGAACTTTTTGAAAAGGAAAAATACATTGAGATTGAGATTATGACAACATATATTTCTACTGTTTTTATTTACGTAACACAGCTACCTAGTCACGTTTGTTAATGTGCAATTTTATAGATTGATGCCAGCAATTATGGATAAGAATAAATTATAAAAAAAATTGATATTTAATTAAAAAATATTTATTGAAATGAATTTAACAAGACTTTACACGACTATGGTTTTCCACTTACGTGTAAATCACAAAAGGAAGTCAAATGAGCTTGTGTGAACAGTGGCGGAGCCAGGAATTGTATGTTGTGAAGGAATTATGTCCTTAGACATTTCCGGCAATTACTAAATATAAATAGGAATTAATTATGAAGATAATAAGTTAATTATTTTAGTAATCATATTTGCTTGCTAGAGAATAAATGTGATTAGTAGGACAATATTGATTGGACCTACAACTAAAATATATTAATCCTATAAGGTCACACATATAAGCACTAATTGGAATGGGCCCAAAAGTCCCGATGGCAACCGGTCTGTTAAGGGAAGAATGTTGGGCTTTGGTTTTGTGTTAACCTAAAACTCTCACATTATAAGAGTTATAATGTCAGGGATTTAGAAACTACGTAATTCAATATCTGACAAAAAGAAAACACAAAAACCCTAACTCTCATTCTCTAAACGTCGTACATCCCAAACAAAGCAAGAGACTGATTTTGATCGCTCTCTTCCGTACTAGCATACGTGGGATTCAATTCGTGCTTGTGGACTGAGTAGAGGAGCAACAAGTGGGGCTCTAAGATCTTCGAAGCTTGCATACGAACGGGAGAACACGCTACAAAGGTGATTATTCTTTCATCATAATCTGATCTATATTATTGTTGTGCATGAGATCTTGTGATAGATGTTAGGAAATTGTTTTCGGAAATTCCGCTTTATACATCTATATGTTCCTACATGTTGGGGGGCGAGGAAAGAAAATGAAGCTAAAATGGGGGGGCGGGGGGAGGAAAAACAATGAAGCTAAAAATAGATATATAGCAATTGATAGGATTCGAAACCCTTGACCTAAGGTAAGGATCGATCATTTAGTGATATATTTATGTACTAATTACTACGTATCTCTCTATTAGTTCTTTTTAAAAAATAAATGTTTGGGGGACGGCCGCCCCTGCTTGCCCCTTCTTGCCCCCACTATTGTGTGTGAATAATATCTAAAAACTTAATTGTGTCATATAAATATAAATAGAAGAAGTGTTATCTTAAAACTATATTTTAACTAACTTAGCTAAGGTAATAAAATATTAAAACTTACAATCAAATAAAATGTTAATACTTTGATATGTCAAAATATGTATACTGATTAAAGAATGCCATATAATTTGTTGTATGGTTGGCTCGTGTCACTGTGTAAGTATCAAGATGTGTAAGCACGTACCACGCTGTGGTGCATCAACTATACCAAGCCACCACTGCACCTCCTGGCATGCATACTCCGTTCTCTGGATATAGACGACTATTTTGACTATTGATAACATTAATAGAATGTAAAGCTTTTGGACAAACTCGCTGAAATAATAACGTAAGCTCAATTTGTAGCTAGACTTCGTTTTAAAATAAACTAGTATGATCCCGTGTCATGTATATAGGGCTTTTGTTATGTTTCAAATGTGAGTTTAAATTATTCAAATCATCAAAAAAGAGTACTCCGTAATTATATTTTATTTCATTTCATGTTTCACTAAGAAAACAGTGAAGATATATAGAAATATAAACTACTATATTATTTGAAATTAATGAAAAATTAATAGATAAAGGGCATGAAATTTATAGGAAATGAAGGGGCATGAATTATTTTCGGTAAAAAGACATGAAATTGAAGAAAGAAAAGACATGCAATTTAAATAAAATAAAATGAAAATATGTTTCCATGTAGGACACATGACACTCTAAATTTCTTGCAAACTTGTCTGCTATTAAATACTCTCTCTGTCCCAGATTAGTTGTTACACTTGCCTTTGCACAAAGTTTTAGGTGATAAGTGGTTGTTTGGTTATCAATTGTTATTTTATTGAAAAAATAGATATGATAGGGGTTAGTGGGGTATTTTTTTAATTGAATGAGAGAGGGTGTGGGGACAAAAAAAATTTAGTGGGAAGAGAGAGACAATATAATAAATGTGGGATCATTCCTAATTTAGAAGTGTAACAACTGATCTGGGATAGACAAAAAAAGAAAGTGTAACAACTAATTAATCTAGGACGGAGGGAGTATTAGAATATAGATGTATCATTTTTAATTTTGTGTAATTACATATACGGTGTACTTCGTCGTAATTTTTGACTTATATATATATATATATATATATATATATATATATATATATATATATATATATATATATATATATATATATATATATAGAATCAGGATCCGGTGAGATCCACCCCTTAAGATGAGAAATGAGAACCAATCTCAACTGTCGATCAAATCAATCTAATGGCCTAAAAGCTACGCGACCAAATCAAAAAATAAGGGTAAACTGGAAATTTCATCCGTGTTGAATGACCTCCCCTCTTGCTTCCCAATTTCATATATTCTTTCTCTCTCTTCCTTCCGTTTTCTCTGTCCTCCTCCATATCCTCGTTACCTTGCAATTCACCTCTTCAACCTCGTGCAAATCTCTTCACATCATCTTCTTTATTTTTTTGACAGGTACGTATTTAAGTTACTTTCTCATTGCGTTTTGTTTTGTTAAAGTTTGATTCAATTATTTGTGATCGATTGTTGAAATTAGGGTTCTTACATTATTTGATTCAACAATTTTTGATTTTGATTGTTCAAACGAGGGATTTTCAAATTTCGAATTTGTTTCAAGTTTCCTTGTCTTGATTGCTAAAATTAGGGCTTTTAAATTTTGATTTTGTTACATTTTCTGCGATTTTGATTTATAAAATTAGGGCTTATTGCGATTGCGATTTTTATTGTTGATTCTAGAACTTTGAATGGATGAGTGATGAAGATATGTTGTTATAATACTTGCATCGTATCCATTAGTTTACTTTGAGTTTTTTAATTACTTTATGTGATGTATCTTTACTTTTGATTTGAATGGTTTCTCCTATAACTTGACTTGCATCTCATTCAATTTTTTTTTTTAATATCAGATTTCCCTAATTTTTGAAGCAAATTACCAACCAAGAATGACTTGCTGAAAGCTCTTGCTATTTTTTGTTGTTGTGACAGGTGCAGTAGCCATTAACATTCATGTTTTGCTGCTAATCAGGTTAATTTTGTTTCAGATTCTGATGTTAAGCTAAACTATTGCAGGCTTTGCTATTGCATATTCCATTTGACTTAAATTTGACATGCTGATGGATGGGTACTGGTGAATTCTTGTGATACAGGATCTTACTGTGGCTTGCTATTTGTATTATTATCTCGAATAGCTCAAGTTCATGCTTGATTTATTATAATCCTGATAGCTAGCTTTATGGTGTTGCACAGATTGTTGTTGGTCTCTAGTGGCTGCAGATATGTTGTTGCAGATCAGTTGAGGGCGGTATGTTGCCAGTGATTGATTGATGGGCAGTTGTTCGGGTATGTTTGTCTTCTCTTATTGGTGCCTTATTTGTGATGTTGGCGTATTGCAGAAGGGAGGTAGTGGTTGTCACTAAAAGTAGGATCTTTGTTAGGGGCAATGAGATGTTGATCTCGATCATGGAAGAAGAAATTAAAGATCATGTAGATTTAGTGCAACAAGTTTTACTTGTTCAAATGAAGACATTTTTTTTTCTCTGTGTATGTCACTTATCTAATTAATACTAATCTATTTTAGTCTCGCATGCATGTACAATACATTACGGAATCTGATTTCTGGACAAACAAAAATTGAATGAACATCTTGAAGTGAACGATTGATTTGGTTGTCCTAAGAATCCTGATCGAAATGAAGTTAATACTGCAAGCACAAGCTATTCTTCTGCTGCAAGCACATAGCGTTTACTTTCGAACAAAAATACGCATAAAGGTTCTCACGATAAACGAAGTTCTCACCTTAAGGTGGTTCTCACAGGAACTTCACCCTATATATATATATATATATATGACACGACTCCCACACATAGATAAAATAGTTTCATTTGCTTACTTAAATATCGTATATATACACGACTCCCACACATAGATAAAATAGTTTCATTTGCTTACTTAAATATCGTTTCCTACAAAGCAAAACATGAGTGATGAGCATAACGTTGAATACTTTAGAGATTTTAGTCCAAGCAGTGTTATTGAGGAAGTTGATGATAATCTTTACCAAGTTGATGATAATCTTTACCAAGTTGATGATCTTGAGGAGGAGGAGGAAGAAGAGGAGGACACCCTTTTGCTAAATGAGGAGGCAAGTTTTATCGTCTTTTAAACATTTTCATTATCTGCTTGGATTATTACTATTACTTTTGACGATAAGATACACTGTCTTAATTAAAAATGGTATACGTGTAATATTTATATTGCAGATAGACGAAGACGACCAAGCATCCATCCTAGACGATGTAGCTAATTACATCAAATCCTTGAAGCTCCAAATTGAGGTAATTCATTTTCTTAAAACAAACAATAGTTCAAATAAGTTAATGTAGTAACATAAATCAAGCGTAACACAAACTAAGAAGGACCACATATTATTTTATTACTACCTTTGTTTCTAAATGGTTGAACCATTTTGACTTTTGACGGTATTAATTTATCTTTCTTTGACCGTTATTCTCTACTACTTTTCCCGCTCCTTTTTATTCTTTATGCATTCCATTTATACTCCCTCCGTGACTCCGTCCCGGAATACTCGACCCGTTTTGACCGGCACAGAGTTTAAGGGACTTGAATTGACTTATTTAATTTAATAGGTAGTAGTTGATAGGGGTATTATTTTAATGTAGTTAGTGGGAGGTGGGTTAAGAGGTGGGGTTGGGGGAGAGTAGGGGTTGAATTTTTAATTATTTTTTGTATGGAGTAGGGGGTAGGTGGGTTAATAGGGGTGGAGTGAGAAATAATATAATATTGTTAGAATATTTCCATTTTTAGAAACAGGTCAAGTATTAAGGGACGACCCGATAAGGAAAACAGGTCAAGTATTCCGGGACGGAGGGAGTAGTGTCATGTTTTAATATTCACGGTACATTTAGAGTCTTTCATTTTGTATTGTATCATAAATGTCCTTGATATTCTGTCAAAAATCGTGCAAACGATTACTTTAGTTAATTACAATCACTGGGACACTAAACTTTCACATTTCCCCATTGAAACATTACATCTCTCACACTTTTCCCATGTTATATTTTGTACAAAAGTGAAACATTATCGATAAATGAAATTTGCATTGTTTTTTTTTAAAAAAAGAGGAATCTTTATCAAAATTAATTACTCGTTAATTCATGTGCATGATGCCAAACTACCTCCTTTCAAAATGATCTTTACACTTTCCGTTTTAATCTGTTTCATAATGTTATTTTCACTTTGTTTATTCTACTTTTTGACATGAACATTTACTATCTTATCCCTCTTACTCCACAACATTTACAACTTTCCACTCACTTTCTTTTACTTTATTCATTTTTTCTTACCCCACTTAACATTTTACCCTTCTACCATACTTTATCCATATTTTATTATCTCTACACCCACCTTTTTACACACTTTTCTAATTTTGTGTTAATATTTGTGTAAATAGTAACCGTAAAAATCATTTTAAAATGGAGGTCGTTAACTGTTATTGCGTTTGTTCCAATGTATTTCCTCCGTTCTTATTCACACGACACAATTGAGTTTTCGACACCACTCACACAAGTTCCTTTGACTTCCTTTTGTGATTATATTTAAGATAAAATATAGTCGTGTGAGATTTTATTAGATTCTTCTCTAAGTAAATATTTTATAAATATTAACTTTTTATAATTTTTTTCTTAACCATAATTAAAGATACTAATATTTGAAATCGCATATTGACAAAATGTGCATACGGAGTAAATAATTGTGTCATTTTCAAAAGAACACATGAAATATGCAGTATATCATTTCTCTTACGTGTGTATATAATTTTGACAGGTTTTGGAAGAGACGGCCAAGGCGAACCCTCTTAATATGAAAATGGAACCTAATACTCCGGTCATAAGTCATGTTCTGCATTTGAAAAAACATATAGATATATATCGAAGTAATATAGGGCCAAGTCAATGGGATAGGCCAGCTATGCAAGCATATTGTTTGATGTATACTTTGCCAGACATCGAACCTTGGTTCTGGTTAAAAACACAATGTTATCAGGAGTTGATCAACTTTAGACCTTTGGAACCTACTTGGAACTTTTATGATAGTGTTCAATGGCCAAGATGTTTTGCATCTATGGCTTTGTCATGCTCTGAGTTTGAGTACTACTATGTTCACGGCCCCTCCGATACTCGTTTTCCTACGAATAATTCGGAATCTCGAGATTCAGGGACGACAACGTTAACTCAGCTTGGAGATTGAAGAGAAATCGATCAAGGGATGAATGAGTTATAGGATCAGAGCCTCATGAGTGAATGTTTGTGTATGTACCTCATGAGTGAATGTTTGTGTATGTAATAATTCGAACAAGTTGTTGTATACCCAAGTCATTCGTGTTCAATTATGAAATAATAACGCCTTTTAATATATTAGTATAAAGTATAGAAAAAAAACACAAATAACTTCATTATATTAAAAGGCGTTACTACACTACAAAATATTGTACCATTAACGACGGAAAGTCCCGTCGTTAAAGGCCAATAATCGATGATTAATGACGGGATTTTCGGTCGCGAACCCGTCATAAAAAGGGGCCGTCGTTAATGGAAAATCCCGTCGTAAAAGACATTTGTGACGGTTGTTTCCGTCTTTGTTTAGTTATTAGCCCCGTCGCAAAAAGCTTTTTCGACGGGATTTTTAACTTGTCGTAATTAGGTTGTCGTTAAATATACAAATTCTTATAGTGCTATTTCATAATTTGAACATTATTGTCATTTAGGTTGTGTCCTGCTATATGTCATTTTTTACAAAAGTAATTTGAACATTATTGTCATTTAGGTTGTGTCCTGCTATATGTCATTTTTTACAAAAGAAATATAAAAAGTGGGTGGATATATATGAGTTATTATAACTTGTGTGGTTGTGTCATACTAATTTCTCTTTTTATTTTAATTTGTTATTCCTATTTCACTTTTTTTAACATTTTCGATACACATATTTAAGTGTATATATAAAAATAATATTTAAATATATGCTACGATTTTTTTTAATAAAAGTAGGTATTCTAAAGTATATATGTTTATTGAGACTAATCGAATAAGATCACCTTACATCGGCCACATGAGTGTTGTTCTCTCCATTGATCGAGTATTATATTTCATTTATATGATTCCAATTAATACTGACTAAAAGAAAAGTAAGGGAGTAATAATATACAACGAATAACAACTTTATTTTAAAAAAAAAATTGTTGGTTCAAATGAGCCATAAGGGTAACTAAATGACATAAGGGTGAGTTTATCCCTCAAACTCATCCCAGATCTTCACACTCTGGCACATCAGCTTTTCATTAGCTTTTTTTATATTATTATTCAGACTCACACAAGACTCTCCCTATTTTTACACATTATCCTCAGACTTGCATCAGATTCAACTAAACTCCTAAAAAAGATAATTAAATACTTCCTCCGTTTAGAAATTGTTGCATCACTTTCACTTTATGCAATATTCATATATTAACTTTGACTCTCTTTTCACACATATATAAAATATAAATGTTATATAAAAAAATGGTTGGAATTAATCTCGATGTCTACTTTTTAAATTATCAAAAAACAATTATTTTTACTAATAGATAATTAGAGATATTAACGGTCAAAGTTGTGCGTTGACAAACGTGAAAGTCAAAGTGATGCAACTATTTCTAAACGGATGAAGTAGAATAAATATGATGATGTGTTTTATTTGGTTGGAGAAAAAGTGGAGTATTAAGTGAGTCTTGGATTTTCAAACTCACTTCAAGGCTTGTTGTAGTATTTTTCCACATTATCCCAAACTTAGACCCGAGACTCACCTCTGTTAGAAACTATACTTTGAATTATGAAAACGAAAATACAGAAACTAGATTAGGACGAGTTAATCGCTGTCCTTAGGATATATAATATTAGCCCCCACTATATTGCTGATGGGATTCAAAACTAATTTACCCCCCGGATTCCCTAATCATATGAACGAATTACAGCAAGATCATCCATTCTCATGAACATGTAATTTCTGAGAAATATGAGAAGAACGTGACTTACATTAACATTATGCATTAGGTTAAATAAGAAACCAATATGCATATGACAGTTAATAAATAAATGCCTTTGGTATTATCCTATTTAAAATAAATAAATAATTAGTACCGAAATATTAATTAATTAACCGCAAAAAAATTAACGTTAATTAAGTATGTCATTAAATAAACCGTGCTAAGTGTTAAGTCTTGATTAATAATATATAGGCATATTACTAACCCGACACTAGCACACCAAGCCCAATGATCAACTTGGCCCAACAACTCAACCTAACGCATATTCAATATATTAGTTACATGGGTATATATAAGGACACTCAAAAGATCATATTTCTTCTATGTGGGAGAAAAACTCCCACAACAACTAAATGAAGACTATTTATCTAACAACCTCAAGATTAAATTTAAGACTTGAGATAAACTCACCCTAATGTTATTAGAGAATGAAGATTCAAACCTAAAACCTGTTTTACACAGAACATCAATATAATCATAACCGTTATGCCAAAATCTCTTTAACTAGTGTATATACCAACTTTGTATTTGTCCGAGGTTTTTTTGTACTTTTGTACCTTGTTGTATTGGTCTTAATTCGAACATGTTCTTGTTTGAGGTACGGAGTACTATTCAATGTATAGCAAAACAAGCAAAAATTTACGCAAGGTTTAATGTCATCCACCTGCACTTTTGCAAAAGCAATGCCCACTTGCATGCTAATTCGGTCCAACAAAATCCTTGCAAAGTTTCAATAAATAGGTTGTACTTTCCAGTCAAAACCAACCATTTTACACCTTTTTCTAATCTAATCACCCGTTTCTTACGTAAACAAATACGAGTACGTACAATTCAACTAGCTAGGAATCTGGAAACTGTGCTCAGTTCAACTCACTTTATATACATAGGCAACATATATAGCAATTAGCAAAACCACCAATTACGTATTCAACCTTGTTTTTTTCTTGAATTATCATGACCTTGCTCAACATGTAAGTTTGTATAGGCAAGCATCTCAGAAAAATACAAGTCCTACAACGAACGGGCTGGGTCGTATCCTTAGCCCATACCCGAATCATTTGTTGGTTGGGTTTTCTGAGACCTGGCTCCATAAGCAAGGGAGCAACTTTCACTACAAAAAAAATGTACCATTAATAATGGGAAATCCCGTCGCTAAAGGACAATAGTGGTGTGTTTTCTTGTCGTGAATCTGTCATAAAAGAGGGGCGTCACTGATGGAAAATCATGTCGTTAGCCCGTTGTAAAAGACATTTGCGACGGTTGTTCCCGTCTTTATTTTGTTGTCTTTTGCTACGAGATTTTTGACCCGTCATTATTGAGTTGTCATTAATAATACAAATTATTGTAGTGTTTGAGGAACTTGAGACTGCGACGAACTGCAACCAAGGGTTCATGGATGTTTCGCCTTGGACCTCTAAAACACCCTGACTATTCTAGTATTTTAATGTAGACCAGAACAAAATGCGGGTTTGGCCTAGTACGGGTTCGAGGACTACGACAAAAAAATCCATCCCACCAGCACGTGCCAAACAAAAGTTTGATTTTTTATGTGCAGACCCCCTATGTCAGGTCAAACGTAGTGAGCTTTTGGATCAGACAAATCTATAAATAATTTTTGTGTTTTGAGTTACCTAAAATCAACCAAAAAAAAATCGATCCGGGCCGAGCCTAGAAAACAGGCCTAACAATCTGCCCAACCCCTATCACCTTTTTGGGTATACTTCAATGTCAATGTAACTACGTGTGTAGCAAACACAAACTAGTGAAGTTGGCGAGGTACTCGTGCGCTTTATGACTTGAATATCATAAGACCGAGCCCCATCAATGACGTTATATTTGGGAGTGACTTAAGCATTGAATTATATAGCGCGTTGTTCTGGTTAACTTGAGATTACCTACTAAAAGAATGTTGATTCAAGGTACTACTACGTACAGAGTACTAAGTAACAAGCCAGCAAACCCTTACGCAAGGTTTTTTTTGTAAGGCTATAGCCATATGGATTACGTCTTTGTATGCCCACTTGCAAATAACAATGCCCACTTGCCAAATCGGTCCAACAAAAACCCTTGCTAATTTTCCATAAATGGGTTGTATTTCCAGTTCATAACCAACCAATTTACCCCTTTTTAATTTGTGTTCACATCACATGCCTTATACCATGCATATCTTACGTAAACAAATACCATTTTAATTTAGTTGCAAACTTGGAACTTTGGAAACCAATGGGTGTAACTCACTTGGTTCATTGCACCATCTTTAATTCTAACCCAACTTGTTAATTATTTGGTACCATATATATTGCTAAACTAACATAACAAAACCCACCCATTCCTCAACCTTATTTTCCCTTAAAACTACCATGATCATGTCCTCAACCTCCTCCAACCACGTCCCCGATGATGTGTCGTGTCCTGAATCCTTTGGTGGGTTTTTCGAGACTTGGCTCCAAGAGCAAGAGCGCGACCTTGAGGAGCTCAAGGCCGCTATGGCTCATTCCGAGTCCACTCGGTCCTTGCAGGACCGAGTGGACCGGATCATGAGTCACTACGAGAAATACTACCGAGTCAAGTCTGAGTCAACTAAAAAAGACGTCCTCGAGATGTTAACCCCGTCTTGGAGGTCCCACCTCGAGGAATCCTTCCTTTGGATTGGTGGGTGGAGGCCTAGTACGGCATTCCACTTGTTATACTCACTATCAGGGATTCACTTCGAGGCCAGGTTTAGTGAGCTACTTAGAGGGTTGAGGACGGGCGTCGACCTGGGAGACCTCTCACAGAGTCAACTCAGACGAGTGGACGAGTTACAAGGGCAGACCATACGGGAAGAGAGGGAGTTGACGGAAACCCTTGCTGCACACCAAGAGACGGTGGCTGACACCTCCATGGTTGAGCTCTCACACATAGCTACCGAGTTAATGCGGGACTCGAACTCTCAAAGTTCAGGCCGAGCTGGGACTGATTTAGTGAATGAACGAGTTGAGTCGACTCTTGACACTAAAGAAGAGAAGTTCAAGGAGATACTAGAGAAGGCTGATGATCTACGGCTGAGAACTCTCAGGAATGTGGTGGATATCTTAAGCCCAATCCAAGCCGTTCATTTCTTGATTGCAGCTGCTGAGCTTCATTTGAGGGTCCATGAATGGGGTATGAAAAAAGATGCTAATGCTCATTAACAACAACATTAACTAAGCTTCAACTTATGTGAAGGAATTAAATATAGGACTACTACGGAGTATGTTTCACTTTTTTTTTTCTTTTTTTTTTAAGGTTTCTAATTATTTTAAGGGAAATTTGTCAAGAACATTATTTGTGTGGACAATTATCTTTTACTTTACTTTCATTTCATTTTATGAATGTATACTAGTTAATTGGTAAAGTATTACGGAAGTGATATGACCTTTTATCATGCATACTGTTTATGTCAAATTTTGTCTAAAGGAGCGACATTTGGTTTGGGCCGATAATAACTAAGCAAATAGATATGGAGAGCAAGAGAGAGAGAGAAGACACAAGGAGATGATGACGCGGAAAACCCAGAAATAGGGAAAAAACCGCGGGTAATAATGAGGCTACCAATCCACTAATAAACCTAATAATCTAAGTAAAAAGAGAGTATTTTGCGATAATAATAAAGGTACAATGATTTCTTAAGAATGGCTAAAACTGAATAATAATGTTGTATTGCTTGAATGCTTGAGTTAATGTGCCTCTGGCTTTGCCTTGCTTCGTCTTTTATAGCCTGCGCCCAACGGATGAATTAGTTATTAGAATCCCGATGAAATAGAAGGTTGTTGCGTGCCAACTTCTCCACGTCTTTCACATATCTCCAACGGCCCGCTTAGTCTTTGATTGCTTCCTTGACTCATTCAACACCTATCAACGACGCTGGACCTTGGGACTTGATCTTGACCTAACGCTTGGTCGTTTATCCCTTATCGTCGGTCGCTTAGACTTGCTCACGACCTATCCAGACGACACGTCTTACCCTGTGGACACGTCTTACCTTGTGGACACGACAGTACCCGTCGACACAACATGATCAAACAACAAGGCAGTTACGTCGTTAGTACAAAAAGTGGGATAACAGCTTACCCCCAATTGTGAATTTGTGGAAATACGTGAGACAAAATTACAATTTGAATTTCAAAATAAAAAACCGTCCAACTTCCCAAACGTGGGTAACCGCAATGATTAAGCGCAATAAATATCAAAACAAAG
The DNA here is from genome assembly GCF_020520425.1 of Spinacia oleracea. Taxonomy (NCBI): domain Eukaryota; kingdom Viridiplantae; phylum Streptophyta; class Magnoliopsida; order Caryophyllales; family Amaranthaceae; genus Spinacia; species Spinacia oleracea. Next base: position 10,745,095 of record NC_079490.1, read on the forward strand.
GCATGCAAATTTTTATAGAAACCAATCTAAAAGCTTTCGAAATTTTCCAGATCTGAATCTACTAAGAGAGAGAAAGAGAGAGAAAGAATTCACTTCATGTTCATGCTTTCGTCGTTGTTCAGGTAATTTCTTCGATCTTCTTCGTATTTTCAATTAAGTTTAGAGTGATATGGCTAGATCTAAAATAGTAGCAATTAGAGAGAGAAATTCGGCTGAATCTAGCCGGGTTAGTTCGAATAATCCAATCTACACCTCAATTGTGGATCCGACGGAGATTTTGGCGATTTCTGGCTTGCCACCGTCGACGTAGGTGATGATACCTGGTCCGAAGGATGAGGTGCTCCATTATCCTGTGGATTATGTGGTTCTCTATGAGTATCCCTTTCTGATTGGGCTACGCTTTCCCTTCACTCCGCTGGCTAAGTCTTTCATTGAAGTGCTAAATCGAGCCCGGGCCAACTGATGCCTCAAATCTGGAATTTTTTTTCCGTAATGGACCGGATTACTGCCGATTGGGAGAGACCGTTCAATCTGGCGGATCTGCTCTACACATACGACTTAAAGATGAAGGATTATAACCGTTACACATTGGTAAAGAAGAAAGGGATGACTAACCTGGCGATTGGTCTGGGTGTGAACGACAAGAGTTGGCAGAGTCAATTCTTTTTTGTGAATAAAGAGTCGTTGGGGGGGGGGGGGGTCAGGAGATTTTCTAGTGGAGGAATGGGAAAAGGAAGGTAATCATTTTTTAGTTTTGTTGCTATTTTACTGAACGTCGCCTTACTTTGTGTTGTCTTGTAGTTATCGACGTGTCGTTGGTGGATTTGAACGCGGACTCTCACGAGAAAGCGTGAAGTTTTTGGAGTATTTCGCTGACGAGAGGTTATTTCGTCACGACGTGAGTCGTCCCGAGGGTCAGGAGGGTGAAGAGGTAGGCGAAGAGGCTATGTTGATTACGCGACATAGGAGGAGGAATTTGGTTGAAGATATCGTAGCTAATTCGTCGTTTGAAGAAGGTGAGAGCGAAAGGACTGAGGTGGAGATGGTAAACACTTCCGGTAATGTTTTGACCCTTGGGTGAATTTTGGTTTGTGTTTTTTTTTTGAGTATTTGGATGATGGTAAGATGATATGATTTTCTGCGCAGAGCATACTTTTTCGTCCAAGCCTGTGGCTAAAATGTCGGCGTCCAAAATGGTGGAACACGCAAAGAAGGGGCTAAGGTCTTCCACTGCCTCTGGTGGTCAGAGTTTATCTCTCATCACTCGTCATCCTAAGATCGGCGAAAGTGCGGACATGCCGGTAGTCATTGACGGCGACGGTTTTAATCCTATCGCGTCGTCGTCTCCTCCCAAGCCATTTAAGATGTATATATGCTTTGAGCAGGCTTCCTGCTGAGTCGGCCAAGAAGTTTCCTGCTGACTCGAGGTCTGCTGTTGAGAATATTAATATCTCTTTGCCCCCAAAATTCCCGGGTGACGGTGATGCCTCTGTCGTCTGGTCTAAGGGAATAGAGTAGTCATATCCTACTAGGATTAGATTTACTAAAGTCCTTTAGGATTAGGATTCTAGTTAATCTCAAATATTTAGCCTTTAGGAAAATCCAAACTCTTAAGTATTAGGATGGTCCTAAAACTCTAAGTTATGTAGGATTAGGAAAACAAATAACTTGTAGCCCAAGTTACATGCCAAGCAAGTAAACTTGGCGCCAAAGTCAACGAGATGCACACGCGGGCAGGGCCTTGGTGCTCTCCCATCGCTTCCTTGCGCGCAGGCTTGCTAGGCGCTGGGCCTCGCGCCTTGTGGGATTGCTCGTCGAGTAATCGCTCGTCGTGCTTCCGATTCGTTTTTCGATTCCGGAATTTATTTCCGATTCGTACAATATTTACGTTTCCGATATATTTCCGATTCCGACAATATTTTCAATTCCGGTAATATTTCCCTTTCTGGCAATATTTTCTATTTCCGTTAATATTTCCGAAATTAACCACATTTCCATTTCTGGAAATATCTTCGACTTCGATAATATTTAAATTTCCGTTATGAACCATATTTCCGTTTCCGGCAATATCTTCATTTTCGGAAAATATTTTTTCTTTGCCTTTTGATGGTTTTAGCTCCCACTGGAACCAAGATCCATCATTTCCAAACATCATAATTGGAGTATGTACTGAATATTATATTCACCTAAATACCTGATCCGTTCACGTACTATTTGTGTGACCCTACGGGTTCAGTCAAGAGTAAACTGTGGTATTAATATTATTAATTCCACTTGAACTGAAGCGGCCTTTAGCTAGGAATTCAGATCATTTGATCTTACTGAATTATTAACTTGTTTAATTAATACCGAACCACGTTTATTAGACTTAGCATTAAATGAAAACTTGGACCAAAGGCATTATTTACTTCACCACTGTTTCATGCTTTTCATCGAACTTTTGAGGTTGGAACTCGGACGATGCATGAGAGGAATCATCTTTAAAGGCATAAAGGGGTTTCGCCTTCAAATTCAGTTTTCTGACAATGTTATTTGACGGAGAAGTTGTTGTCTTTTTATATTTTAATTTTGAAGAACTCTTATCATGTGAACACTTGTAAACTAAGCTCTGATTATTATATCAGATAAGAAAAAACACATGTTGTAATTCTTATAGACAGAAGAGGCCAATTGACAGACATATATAAAGCATAACAAGATTAACTTTATATCGGGTCATCCACAATAATGAATTCTGTAGGCCATAAGACGATTGTCCCTATTGCTTCTTTGATGATGGATGCTTCACCATTATCAAGAGGCACTTGCAAAGGTGTTAGTTCCTTGGTTGTGTAGTCAATAGCAACTCGCATGTAGCCTGGTGGTAGTGGTGCATTGTGTAGCACAAAACCGTTGTTGATATTGTGCACCTTTCCCCTAGCTACCACTCTATAACTCGGATCGTATAAAGAGAACTAGCATTAAATTATTCCCTACACAACAATAATTTCAGCATATTAAATAAATTATGAAAGTTGACTGTGGTTTCCATTTAGGATCATCTAGTTGAAAGATGAAGACCAAGGAAGTTAGATTCTACTCTTGGGTTCATCTAACAACCATTCACTAGTGGAAAAAGGGTCATTTGCATCGCATTTTTAAGCACATTTGCGTCGCACATCGTGCGTGGCAAAAGCTCTCGACGCAAATGACTAAAAGTCATTTGCGTCGCACATTTGTGCGACGCAAATGACCCTTATTTGCGTCGCACAATAAGCAAATGTGCGTGGAAAATGACTTTTTAGGCACCATGTTGAAAAGTCATTTGCAACGCACATTAGCTAAATGTGCGACGCAAATGACTTTTAGGCGCCAAAAAAAAGTCATTTGCCACGCACATTAGCTTAATGTGCGACGCAAATGACTTTCAGGCGCCAAAAAAAAAAGTCTTTTGCCACGCACATTTGCTTAATGTGCGACGCAAATGACGATTTTAGCGCCAAAAAATTAAGTCATTTGCCTCGCACATTAAGCTAACGTGCGTGGCAAATGACTTATTTTTTTTAAATAAAAAATTCGTTTTTTAATATTTTAGTTGGAAATTCCGACATGATCGTCTTTGAAATTAGACGCTTCATTCCCAATACCGGGAATACATTTATAAATAATACCTGTCACAAAAGTTTACAACGTAATTAACGTTCCCAATAAAAGGCAATTAAATTCGTCATAGATCAACCAACATGTTACAACAAACATAAAATTATTACAACAAAGGTACGTAGCTAGCTAGAGATCAAGTTAATATTACAAATTAAGCTAAAAATTCGATATTGTTCATGAAGTAATCTGCCCAAAAATCTTTCACCTCATTAATCTCCTCCGGTGAGTAAGGCAATGTTCTTGAAAAATCCTAAAAAAGTGTAAATAATTCAATTTATCAACGATCGATCAATATAATAGTTTTGTGTACTTCAATTTATTATATAAAGTACGTAGTTTATGAGAACATACCTTAGTAATATCTTGACTATTACCATGATTCATTATTATGTCGTACATAAAACGCATGACGTAGTAGCCACAATCTAGTGATCCCGGTTGTTGAGCACACTAAATGCATTAAAATAAATAACACAAGTAAAATTTCTATCACATTGTATGTTATAATTTTGAAAAACTTGCTTCTTAGGTAAATAATAAACTAATTATACCTGTGCTGGAATCCATGTTAATTTAGTTCCCTTAGATTGTCCACCTAGTCTCTTGTAACTCCGAAAAGCACTACACATTCGATAAAATATGCAATTATATATACTTTGTTTACACATGTAAATGCAAAGAATATTTTACATGTAAGTGAAATTATATACTTTGTTTACACATGTAAATGCAATTATATACGTAGTAGCCACATTTAAGGCTAATTGAGTCGTTCTAGGTCATTTTTAGGCAAAAATGATGTTTTCGAACCCAACTTTGAACCAAAGAACCTAAGGAATGTTTTCAAACTTATTACACGTCTCATATGCATACTTATAACTTTCTAAGGCTCTTTACAATATATTATTTCACATTTAAGGCTAATTGGGTCGTTCTAGGTCATTTTTAGGCAAAAATGATGTTTTCGAACCCAACTTTGAACCAAAGAACCTAAGGAATGTTTTCAAACTTATTACATGTCTCATATGCATAGTTATAACTTTCTAAGGCTCTTTACAATCTATTATTTCACATTTAAGGCTAATTGGGTCGTTCTAGGTCATTTTTAGGCAAAAATGATGTTTTCGAACCCAACTTTGAACTAAAGAACCTAAGGGATGTTTTCAAACTTATTACACGTCTCATATGCATAGTTATAACTTTCTAAGGCTATTTACAATCTATTATTTCACATTTAAGGCTAATTGGGTCGTTCTAGGTCATTTTTAGGCAAAAATGAAGTTTTCGAACCCAACTTTGAACTAAAGAACCTAAGGAATGTTTTCAAACTTATTACACGTCTCATATGCATAGTTATAACTTTCTAAGGCTCTTTACAATCTATTATTTCACATTTAAGGCTAATTGGGTCGTTCTAGGTCATTTTTAGGCAAAAATGAAGTTTTCGAACCCAACTTTGAACTAAAGAACCTAAGGAATGTTTTCAAACTTATTACACGTTTAATATGCATATTTACAACTTTCTAAGGCTCTTTACAATCTATTATTTCACATTTAAGGCTAATTGGGTCGTTCTAGGTCATTTTTAGGCAAAAATGATGTTTTCGAACCCAACTTTGAACTAAAGAACCTAAGGAATGTTTTCAAACTTATTCTACGTTTAATATGCTTATTTACAACTTTCTAAGGCTCTTTACAATCTATTATTTCACATTTAAGGCTAATTGGGTCGTTCTAGGTCATTTTTAGGCAAAATGAAGTTTTCGAACCAAACTTTGAACTAAAGAACCTAAAGAATGTTTTCAAGAAAATCTTTCAATACAATACAAATTATGTATCAGAATATTGTACCCAATCAATAAATATTAAATCCAGATTCTAATTTGACAATTGTGCACAAATTACGAAAATCAAAATAAGAAAAAGGGATGAAGTGAAGCTTGCCAGATGAGAAGACCAGATTAAAGTGACTGTGGATCTGCTTGTGTTTCTTGGTTTCGCCATAGTTGTAGATATTTTGATTGTGTGCGTGACTTAGAATTTTAGGAGAGATATGATGAGGAATATGCACACTGATATCATGACAGAAGATCTCTATCCTGGATATAAAAATGGAAGATGTTAGAAATCAAATCTATGACAAATCAAGATATGACTTTCAATACAAAGATGGGATGCATTACCAACGGTGATAGTCACAGTTAAGGCAGAGAACTTCAAGAAAGTCCAGCAACTGGTGAAAATAAACACTCTTTAGGCTGGCTTGGTTTTGTTCTTGTTTCAACTGGCTGCTGCCAGAATTGCTGCTTTCTACTTCGGCCAGAACTGCTGCTGCTGCTTCTAGCTTGTAATTGATAACTGTTGTTGCCAGAACACCTGCTGCTGCTGCTGCTGCTGCTGAAGCTATGTTCACCAGTGCTCGGACGCTCAAGGGATGAAAGATGTCACCCAATGGATGACCGAACCAGGCAGAGTCGGCCAGCAGATAATTGACGGCCTCAGAAGGATTACATGAGCTGTACTTTGGTTGCAAACCATCTCCATGGTGTCGCACCCCGATGCTGCTCCATGCCACCCTATTCCACAACATGCTCCTCTTGTTTCCTTGATGCCTACCACCCAAAAATTCACATACCATCACTACCAACATCACAACAGAATCAGCTTAGAGACATAATTATGCATATATAACTGCATAAGTAACACTAAGTATTGTACAACATTATAACCAGCATTGTTACAAGATCATAGGTTAAAAACAGTTCCACCAATGTAATGTAATGAAAGTGCTTACCATAGTGTTTAGGGTTGGACAAGATACGCATGAAGCCTTGGTAAACATCACAGAACACAAACTGGGCATCAGAGAGCTCCAAAGGTCAGTTATGTGATCCAACAAAAGCTGATTATGTTGCGAAATATACTGATTGATCTCATTGACACAACCTCTTGTACTTTTAATATTTCTGCCGGAATGAAAGTACCAGTCAACCACCGTCCTAGTAGCTCATTCCATCTGCAAGACACGTGGATGCTTCTTAGCGAGTTTACTGGCTTCAATCTTAACCATTTCCTTGTATTCTTAGCGAGTTTACTGGCTTCAAACCCTAGCTTCATCTTGCTCCGGCCATCTTTCTCTTCTTTTCCTCAAGTAGAGACAAAAGGTAGTCAAGATCCTTCACAGACACGTCACTGCCCTGTCTACATATTATAGATTATTCAAAGAGTGAACTCCAATTTAAAAAGCGATAAATCACTATTAAAACATCCAACTCCACAAAGTTTCTGACAACGATTGTAACTAATAAGTAATTCCAAATTGCCACAGAAAGAAAGGTCGTGTAGAAACTTTAATCACCAAAAAGAGCATATGCCAAGACAACTGCTCCGAGTCCACTTCATAACTACGAAATTTATACATTGGTTACATGTCTAATTGCCAAATCACCAGTTTCGTGATCTAATTACCAACAGCAATTGAAAATTACAGTGTTCGATCATGTTCAATGCAATGATATGCAAGTGTTCGACAACTATCTTTTGTTAAGTCTTCACAAAATTTGAAGAAAATAAATAAAACAAGAACACAAAAAGGAGAAGCCAACAGAACTAGAGGAAACCTCTGTCAATCCGGGATTGCTTCTACACCTAACACAAACAACTCTTGTATGTTATCTTCAGCATCTACGGAGGTAGTATACGTAATATTCAAGCACATATTACCAAACAGCTTCTGTGGCAACAACATGAAAATCCTTACGGGACCTTAACAACATCTAGTATTTAACATAACAGAAAATAATAGTGAAGCTCTTTACCTGAAAGAAAAATAAAGAAAATAATGCCAAGTTGCCAACGAAAGGGTTTCTTCACAAGTTCCCAATTAAAACATGGAGTACAAAAATGAGAGCAACAGAATTTGGCAAATTGCATTAGTATTATCCATACATTTGATGATATAAAAAATATATTGCAGCAAGAGAAATTGCACTTCACTCTCAACATTTTGATTTTTTCAGGAAACCAGACCAATACAAGTTAGAAGACCAATACTACAAGGATATAAGGGTAAAGCTGAAAATTAATTTAAACAACAATCAAAATCATAACACATTTCTCCCAAATACATCCAAATCTCACAAAATAATAGCAATTCCGAGCCTAAAACCTACAGAATAGCAGTCCAATGCCAAAAAAGTAAAATTCTAAACAACGAAATTCTAAGAATTATCAGCGCATTTTTCCGTCAAAAATCAAACGAACTCAAAACCTTAACAGTCAAGAGACAATGCACAATTAAAATTAAAATGAACAATTAAAATTCAATATCCACAAAAATTCAATCTTAATATCAAAATTAAAATTCAATCTTTAAATATACCTAGGAGAGGAGAGAAGACAGTGACCAGGAGCGGAGGAGTGGGCGGCGGCGTGGGCGGCTTCCGTGGAAGGCGGCGTTAACACGGAGCAACGACACTGATTAGTTTGAGTTGAACGACGCAGGGGAAGAAGAGAACGAGCAGCAGGTTGAAGAGGAGGACGAACAGCAAGTTGAACGGCGCAGGGGAAGGAGAGAACGACGCAGAAGGAGGGAAGACGACGGCAATGAAGCTGGTAAACGGAAGGGTGAAGCCGGTGAGAACGGAAGTTTTGGGCTTAACTGGTTAAGATAGATTTAGGTCATTTGGAGCAAGTCAGAATATTGAAGAAAACAATTAAAAGGTGAGCGCGAATTTGAGAAAAAATTAAATTCACAAACACCTGTGCGTCGCAGCTTTATTAAACTGCGAGGCAAATGACTCTAAGATGTTCTCAGAGTCATTTGCGTCGCAGATTAATAAAACTGCGACGCACTTGATTGATTAAATTGCGTCGATGTTTTACTAATCTGCGACGCAAATGACTCTGGGAGCATTTTAGAGTCATTTGCCTCGCTGTTTAATAAAGCTGCGACGCAAATGACTAAATTTTATGCTAAAATTTGTCATTTGCGTCACATGTTTAGATTGGCGATGCAAATGCAGCGATGCAATTAAACGTTTTTGCACTAGTGAATCATGTTAATTTAAGTTAATTTAGGGTAGAGGAAGTACAATGTCAATTTGGTGTACAAGTATGAATACACTTATCTGGACAAGTTTATAGACACTAATTTTGAACCCTTGAGTAAAAAGTTTAACACAGATCATGTTCTTTTTACTCGAGAGAGTTAATTTTTTATCGCGAAAATTTATCATTCAGGGCTAATAAGTTGAATCAAACTCAGTTCCAAGGCAAGTGAGTAAAAGAATAACAAAAAAAACAACAAATACAGTAAGTTGAGGTTAAAAAAAGTTCTCTAGTCGAAAAGGTTTGTCTGCCAGAGTAAAACATTCCTACTTAGTACATTAAATCAATGAATATCCCTGTCATGAATGTAATTTGGACTACGAGTGAACAAAGAACCCAAAACCGACATTGGTTATATGGCACTCGCTACAAGGAAGACGAGAAGCAACTGCATTTCTACTCATATCTCAGAATTCCATATCACGGCCAGTTAAAACTATCAAATGAATCCAACAAACTTGGAAAACTGTAAAGGTAGAATCGTCCTAGTAGCTTGCAAGTGAATACTAGATTATCCTCATCAGCTTACATTTGCATAATCATTTAAATTCCTCTTTCTTAGGCAATGATCCCCTTGCTAGGATCTCAAATTCTTAACAACAGTTGTCTAGATGTCTAAACCCCTCTGCTTTCACATTACTATTTGACAAACATAATCTATTATTGTTCAGGAATATACACCTTCCTATCTTCCAGTGTGATCACATCTAGACAGCAGGGTAAATAAGTTCACTAAAAACCGGTTTCATATATTCTTTATTTTATTTTTGAAAAAGCATATAAGTGTATGGCTGTTGAAAATATCTTTGCAAGTCTGGTTGACAGATTCTTAAGTTAATGATTTTGTTCTTCATGTTCTTGTTTCATCTAGCTTGTGAATCATTGGCAAAAGCAGCATGTTCCCGTGTGATTGTGACAGATTATATGTAAAGGCCTTAAATTGTTGGTTATTTTGCTTTAGTATTTAAAGTGCTCAAAATAGGTAGAAATTGTTACCTCGAGAATACGAGTATATTTGCTACTTTCCGGAACAACCTCATCAGGGCTTCGATCTTCAGTAATCTCCTCCTCACAATGTGTCTTGTTTTCCTTGGACTTTGAAACTTTCAATTTTAGAGCAACTTCATCTGGCCTTCCATCTACAACAATCTCTTTATCACGAAGCCTCTTGTTTTAGACTTAGAACTTTTCAATTTCAAAGAAACTTCATCAGCGCTTTGATCTACGACAATCTCCTCCTCACAATGTCTCTTTTTTTCCTTGGACTTCAAGCTTTTCAGGCTGGAATGCCAACAGGTGTCTATTATTGAATTCATCCGGAGCAGGTGGATGGACAGTTATTACATCAAGGGACAAGACCAACCCAATCTCGACGAAAAAAAGAAAAGCGTTATCGGAAAAACTTGGTATTAGCATCACCAAATTCCAAAGAAACTTCATTAGGGCTTCGATCTTCAATAATCTCCTCCTCATCACGATGTCCCTTTTTTTTTGGGCTTTGAACTTTTCAATTCAATCATTTCACGTTCCAATGACTTCACACGTGAATCCATTTCAGCCATCTTATCTAAGCAGACTTCCCTTGAAGGCAATTTTCCATAGTAACTTGTAGGTGTTACTCCAACACCAACATCCCTTACTCGACCATTACCCCTTTTTTTTTTGCAAAGCCCTATGTAGTACATAGTCACGTCCTTTATCAACAAACTTACCTTGAGATGACCAGTGCATTAGGTCATCTCGTAACACATTAGAACCAAATAAGAGCACATTCCTTGACATTAAAATCAATATACGATTAAAGACATATGTTAAAAATCAAAGCACAAATTCATACAATTCGACCAGCCTTTTCTTTAGCTGAAGGTATAACTCTCATAAGTTTCCACAATTGGCCACGACCTACAGATTTTACAATTTTACCACCTGATTCTGCTCGAATTTTTTTAATCTAAAAAAAAAAATAAACTAAATGTTAGTTCAATTACATGGAATAATTATATAATATAAATTTAATACATACCACATCTTGTTCAAATCTAGCACAACCTCTTCGTCCTTTCCTTTGAGGATAGTCATTATTACTTGCACGTTCTCGATTAGCCTCACTTTTTCCTAGTCAAGCAAGCATTAATAATTACAGCAACATCAAGTAGTAAGTTTGATTATTCAAAAATCTAAACTAATTATCATATACTTAGTGTCTGAAATGAACTAGAAAGGAAATATATACCTGAAATTCATAATATCAGAAACACGACTTTTGACAAACTTTTTCCAATGGATTCTATCAATAAAGTCGTATTTCTTAGGTGGATTTTCTCGTAACTTCCCATGTTGATCAAACAACCAATTTCTTGATATATCATATTTGAAGTTACTCCAACACCGCCCTCTTTTCTTTAAAAACCAGGATTTCTCTCTCTCGCTAACCTTAAATGTTATCTGCAGTAAAGTAATAATATAATGAAATTAAATTATTCACAAGGGTTAAACGTACATTCTAAATTTTCAGCAATAGAGTAAAGAATATTACCGAGAGATCCTCAAAAAGTGCATTCTTCAAACTTTTAGGAACTTTGTGCTAGTTGTCGTAGATGACAGGGACATTCTTGTGGATGCTAGCCCCCAATAAATCATCAATTTATCACTATCAATCCTGATTGGTAGCCTATTGGCATTCCACTGAACATTGAATCTCACACCTCTATTTCTAGCTCGAACCAATGCAGCCATCCTAGTAGCACCAATACCTTTATCCTCTTTTCCCTTATAAGAAGGGAGGCCATCTCCATTATTAGATTCATCGTCACCTTATTCTTGATCAATATTTAAATAAGCCATTAATCTGGGAGGAACCATGAAATTTTGTAAGTTTAACTCTTAAAAGAAATTTTCAGTCTCATACTAGCAATTTTCAGTCTCATACTTTGTGACGAAACACTGATATATTACTTAGTTGAATCAGTAGATAAGTTGTTGGTTATATATCAGGCAGTATCTCAATCTGAATCTGAAACTGAAACCGATCAGGGTTGCACATGTACCACGAGATTTGAGGTACATGAACTAGAAGGAAGGGCCAAGGAAGTACATTGCTTGGGTAATTTTCACTTTTCAGTTTCATACTAGCAAATTTCAATTTGACTAAATAATCACAGGAACAAAGTGTGTTTACCGCATATAATTGATGCTGAATCGAAAATTTTATAATAGAAATTGTAATCCTCTCTGAAGTGAATCACTGATTTGTATCATTATTGGCTGCCATCATAAAATACTCCCTTCATTCCCTATCACATGTCTTTTATTAGTTATCACTCACATTTCACTATAACAAAATGAATCACTCAAAATTAGAACGGGTATTGCAACACACTAAACCACATTTAGAATTCTATTCTGTACCTAGACAAGGGCCCTTATTTATGCAAAAATGTACCATTACAGAATTATCAGATGAGGATATGTTAAATGTCTACTGGTTTTGCATGCATGATTACATATTTTTTTTACTACCAATGCTACTTGGAAAAGCTTGTAGCTCCTGCAATTTGTTTTGAACTTAGTACTTCTACTTCTGTTTGTGTTAGTAATACACGATTACATGTCTTAAACTATAACTAACATGTATCATTGTCTCCACAACCTAAACAAAAATGTCAAGCATCCGAAATTATCAGGTGTTCAGCACAAAAATGCTTTGACATAAATTCAAAGTAACTATGATTTATTAGAGATCTAAATAAGGACGAGAAGTGAAAGCTTTACCATTGCTAAAAACTCAAGGTTTGCTGAATTCAAAGTAGAAAATCAAACAGAAAACAACAAGCAGGAGTAGTGGAACCTACCATAAGCAACAACGAACAAATATTTGCTTTACATTGATCACTACTTCAGGAAAGAGGACCAACATTAAACTCCAACTTCAGAGAAAGCCATTGAAAAACTCCCTGTCGTAGAGTCAAATTCAAAGAAAAAGTCGGAACAACCTATAGAAACAAATTAGGAAAAAAGAGGAGCACAAGGGGTAAAACCAAAATTAATCAGTTCATAGAAACATGTATAATGTAACATACATAAATGAAATGTTAGACTCGACAACATATCCTTTCATAACTAAGATAATAAGATAATAAACTTTCATAAGACTCGACAACACATCCTTTCGGGTTTACCATCCATGTTAATTATTTTTTCTTGTTTTACTCTTTTTCCCCCTTTCCCTTTTTCCTACTTGAATCTGATTCATCATCAACCCATACACCCTCTTCATGATCATCTCGTGTGTAAAACTGATTTCCACTTCGTTATTGCTAACTGTTTGAGATCTTAATGAGAATGAAGGATCTTCCATGTCATCCACATCATGGTCTCCAAATGCAGAGCTTTTATTTGACGATAAAATAATATGTCGCCTTTTATCAACATGGTCAATCACATAAAAAACATGCTTTGCTTGTGAAGAAAATACAAATGTCTCCACTACAAAAATTTGTATCTTTTATGACAACCAAATAACGACAGGTAAAGATCCCGTCGCAAAAGGGCTTTTGCGACGGGGATAATAACCCAACAAAGACGGGAACAACCGTCGCAAATGTCTTTTACGACGGGTTAACGACGGGATTTTCCATTAACGAAGGCCCCCTTTTATGACGGGTTCGCGACGGAAAATCCCGTCGTTAATCAACAATTATTGACCTTTAACGACGGGATTTCCCGTCGTTAATAGTACAATTTCTTGTAGTGCTCATCCTTACAGCCCACTCTCTGAAAATCAACTAACGTGAGCCCTTACTTGTCGAAATGTACACCATTGTTCTGATCTACCCACCCGCAGCTGAATATAAGAATCCTAAACGTCCTATAATCCAATTCCCATATGTGTTGAATCACTCCATAAAAGGTCATATATCTTTGCATAGAGTAGGTTTTTACCTTTTGCACTAGAGATGTGAATAGCTTTTGCCAACACAGCTACCCCACTGTTTTGCATGGTTATCTCCTCGTCTCTATCCTTTGTGTAAAATATATAGCCATTTATTTTAATTATAACCAGAATATGACATAACCTCAAAACAAGGACCCTTAGAAACCCATTTCAGTCTGTTAGAAATAGATAAGGGTAACTTATCTAATTCATTAGAAATTCAAACACACAACCACTCAATGAAAGAGCGATTGTGTTTCTTCGATATCCATTGTTTATTCTTGAGTGGATGTAAGCCTGTCAAAAACAACATGTGTTCTTCCACGTACGGATCAACCTCTGTACTATTATGAAGGACATATAAGTGTGCTTGATGCCGCTATTCGTGAGATAAAGACACCACTTTTTTTCCAACAATCCCCTTTCCTTTAAACCCTATGGGATTCTCTGGGATCCCTAGGCTTTGGAATCCCTATTGCATCTACATTATAAAGATAGTGAATACAAAACTCGAGAGATTCTTCAATCAAGGTGCGTTCAACAATGAAACCTTCTGGTCCACTTCCACTATGGACATATATATCCCTTCAGTATTTTCATAAATCTCTCAATGGCGTGCATGTATCTCAAATAAGCAGGTCCACGTAGCTGAACTTCTCTAACCAAATGATCAGTCAAATGTATCATAGTGTCAAAAAATGACGGCGGAAAATATATCACCAATTGACACAAAGTAATAACAAGGTCCTTTTGCAAATCACTCAACTTTAAAGGATCAATTTCTTTGCTACAGATCTCGCTAAAGAAAATGCAAAGTTTTGTGATAGCATTTCGAACGGGTTCTTAAATAATGGATCGAATAGCTACCGGGAGAAGATGCTCCATAAGAATGTGGTAATCATGTGACATTAAGCCTATTAGCTTCAAGTTTTTCATTGACAAAAATATTTTTATGTTAGAAGAATAACCCTCGGGAACCTTAACACCATAAAGACACTCACAAAAAGAAACTTTCTCATTTATATATATAGAGTATAAAACGCTGGTGGAAGATATGTACGACCAGTGCCCTTGATTGGTGCCAATTCTGCTCTAATCTCCAAGTCAACTAAGTCTAGTCTAGCAGCCTCCCCATCTTTAGTCTTACCAGGCACATTAAGTAAAGTACCTATAAGACTTTCACAAACGTTTTTCTCAGTATGTACGACATCAAGGAAGTGTCTCACATGCAAGGTCCTCCAGTACGGAAGGTCAAAGAATATTGACAACTTTTTGTGCCCGGTGGTGGGAACATCTTTTACGTTTAACTTCCCAAGCTTAACATCCAAATTCTGCATTTTCTCAAGTATTTCATCTCCTGATGGCGGCACTAGAAGAGTACCTTCTTTAGTTTTCCCATTAAAATCTTTTTTCCACCTTCGATATTGATGGTCAATAGGCAAAAATTTGCGAAAATCCGGGTAGACATTCTTACGAGAATATGTCAAGTAAGGTGAGAATTTATTATCCTCACAAATAGGGCATATATGCCTCATATCCTTTAACGCTATATCCCGCCAAATGTCCATATGCTGGAAAATCGTTTATTGTTCCATAAAGCAAGGCTTTCATATTAAAACTCTCATTGCGATGAGCATAAAAAACTTCTACACCCGAATCCCACATCATTTTTAAATATTAAATTAATGGTGCCAAATACACATCTATGTCGTTTCCTAGTTGTTTTGGGCCTCAAATTAACATGGTCAGCATCATATACTTTCGTTTCATTATCAAGTCAGGACAAAGGCTATAAATCATCAAAATCACTAGCCATGTATTGTGATTGCAACTCTAATTGCGAAAAGGATTCATCCCATCTGCTGCAAGGGCGAGACGCAAATTTTTTTCTTCACGCCCAAAATCTTCAAAGTCAGTGTCAATCTTGATCCATTATAGAGAATCGGCAGTGTGTCTAAGTAAACCATCTTTCAATCTCTCATATGCATGCCATGTCAATTTCTTTGCCTCTTCTGCAATGCTAAACAGGCGTCTAAATCTGGGTACTATTGGAAAATAACACATAACCTTGGATGAAACATTTTTTTTCTTTTATCGTGGAGTGTTACACTTTGGGAAATTTTCTAATGATGCATATTCCTTCCGATATAAAATGCAATCATTAGGGCATGCGTGGATTTTTTCATAACCCATGCCGACGAAGCTTAACATCTTCTTTGCCTCATAATTTTGATCAGGGAGCACATTCTTGACAGGAAGCATCTCTTTCACCAATTTAAGAAAGCTTGTGAAAATTTCATCGGGCAATCCACCATGTGCTTTTAGGTTATAAAGCTTTAGCACAATAGATAATTTACTAAATTTAGTACAAGTAGGTACAACGGTGTATTGCATCATTACACAAGGTCTCAAACATTTCAGAACCACCTTCAATGTTCTGCCCTAAGATCTGTGTCATTTCTTCTAAACAATCCTCATCAAATGTGAAATCCTCTTTCATTTCATCAGATTCTGTTTCATCATTTTTTGTGTCACCATACATCTCACCATACATCTCAGTACTCATATAAGAAGGAAAATCATCTAATGTCATATTTTTTATCCAACACTTGTACGGAGTATGTTTAAATAATTCCGTTCACCACCAAATGGATTCTCACATCCTCAACATTATGCCGGACCATGTTGTTGCAATTGATGATACCTGGGCACAAAATACGACTCGGGTCTTCAACATGATCAATAGAAAATGTAATAAATTCCTCCACCCCTTTCTCATATTCATCACTATTACGCCTAGCAAGCATCCATTTTCGATCCATTGTTGATATTTTACACCATTAGAAATAAGGAAAATTGACATTCTCATTAATAAAAAGAAAAAAAGAGAAAAGAAAATACAATTCACAACCTTGCCTTAGTTTATTTCACAACCTTACGTTAGCTTATTATAATCGCTGAGTACATTTAATCTTTTAGAACTTTAGCCATGGAAAGCATACATATTCTTTAACACTACTAAAAATGGCAACTTATTTCCCTCCTTGTAACTATTTACACAGACAATTAGAAAAATAATCCAAACAAAAATTTGGGTTATGCAATCACAATTCACCAATTTTCCATAGCATTCAATCAAACCAAGAAGGTATAATTATAATTTTCCAATAATATGATACGCTACACTTTGACTATTAACCAGTTTCCCATAGCATTCATTCAAATCAAGGAGATATAATTATAACTGCCCAAGAATATGATACACTAAACTTAAGTACGTGATGCTGCCCAAGAATATGATACACTAACCTTAAGTGATGCTGACCATGGAGGTCAGGACTACAGTGAATCCACATATCACATTGAGCAGCAAAGAACAATAAGTCTCTAACACATATCAGTTCGGTTTAAGATGACAAAACAACGAAATTGTTTTGTCATACCATCTAAGCGTTTTTACAGAATATTAAAAACCTAAATCTTCACTGACCTCTTAAAAATAACGGAATGATGACAGAAATAAAGAATTAAGTTCATGGTCAAGGAACATGTTGAGGATAAAACCAAATAAACGTGACATTAGAAAACAGGATGTGAGTCATGGCCATTGATGACGAGGAACTGAACCTATGCAAGGAGAAGAGCTTGCTACAGAGTACTGTATTGCATTTGTATGGGTTGGAAGTAGTGGAGGTTGTGGCAGTCAAAGTGGTGGAAGTAGTAATAGCAGTAACAGTACGGGGGGCAGTAATACAAGGGCTTCGAATGGTACTATGTGGGCTAACAAGCTCACTGGGAAGGCAGATAGACAAGGCCAGCACAGTGCGGCTACGAAGGCAGGCTTAACAGATGGTCTCGTGGGAGTTTCAAATACTCAGCCCAGAAAATCCTCAATAGAACCCAAGTACCCAACTTCATACATCCAATGGTCCATCAAAGTTACACATACAAAACGAAAGAACTACCAGCACTGAACTACTCATACATCTAATAATCCATCTATAGTTTTAGTAATATCATAAGACAAGAAAGATTCAAGAAAAATAACTTCAGAGAACGCCAATATTAATGACAATTAATTTCCAGCAACCCTTAAATATCAAATTATGTTCCAATTTCAGATGAAGACCATGAAAATCAGAAAGAAGAATAACGACGCTGTAGCTCCTAATTCCTAAAATAATACTTCTAAAATTTACAGAATCAGAAAGTTCTAATAACCTCTAACATCCAGTATAATTAGGTGATAAACAAGCATAACAAATTGCTATAAAACTCGCAAATTTACGATTGAAAATCCTGAAAACCCAATTTAATTGCTAATTTAGAAGAAACTCACAATTGATATTCAACCACACGCAGCCGGGAAGTATGTTCGCCGGATAATAATCTCCGCCGAGAAATGTTCAATGGAGAAGAAGCTAATTAAATACGAAAATCTTTATTTGGATTGAAGGGAACTCTGTACTTTTGAATTTGGTAAATTTCGGTTTGAGTCAACTTGGATTGGGATTGAACACTTGAATTTCAGATTGGGATTGAACTTCGAATTCGATTGAGAACCCTTAAATATCCTTAACTGTGGATGTCGTGGTGGGAGAAGAAAGGAAGATGGAGAACGTGGGATTTTTAGGAGGTGCTGAACTGATGTTCCAAAGGGTTTTGCGCTTTTGTTTATGCTCAATTAATTTGGTTTTGGCGGTCGGGCAGGTGTCAACCCATTTACTCAATATTTCTTTTTTCTTTTTTATTAAGTTTTAATCACATCGTTTTAAAAAAAGTGTTGTATTATATTAAAGTGGAAATTAGAATTGCTTCTTTTAACAGCAGTATGATATAAAGTTGTTATTTCATACAAACAATAGCGCTTTTTGGTAAACGTTACTCTCTCCGTATTTTAAAAAGAGATATACTTTGACCGGCACATAGTTTTAGGAGAGTGCGTTGAATTTATTCAAATAAGATGAAAGTGGGGTAGTGGGTGAATTATTTATTATAGTTAAAAGATGATATGAGTAAGTGTTGGGACCAAAAGAAAGAGAGAAATATTAATATAGTGGGAAGTGGGGACCAAAACATGCCGAAAAACAAAAGTGTATCTCTTTTTAAAATACAACCGTTTAAGGAAAGCGTATCTCTTTTTAAAATACGGAGGGAGTATTAATTAGACGATGTTAATTAATGTTCGGATTTTTCATGAAATGACACCGAGGTTTGCGTTAATGCACCAAATACCCTTAATGTTTCCCGAATGTACCAAATACCCCTGACGTATTAAAAAATAACACAAAATGCCCATAAGGCTAACGGACGTTAAGTCTCTGTTTACATATGTTTACCCTTTTGCCCTTAATCAACTATTTTATCTTAATTATAACATTAACCCTTAATTTAAGTAATTAAACTCTTGATTAAATTAATTAAATTAATTAAACCCTTAATTAATTTCATTAAACCCTTAAAAATCAATTAACTACTCTATCATCTAAAAAAATCAATTAACCCCCAATTTTTTTTGGCTTCTCCACTGCTGATCTGCTTCTTCCCGTAAATCCCAAAAATCAATTAACCTCAAACTGCCGCATGCTCTGCTTCTTATCAACTGCAATTAACCCCAAAAATCAATTAACCCCAAAAATCATAGAAGGCAGAGGAGGAGGCGGCAACATCTGACCCGTCCGATTGAAGGAGGCGGCAACATCTGACCCGTTCGATTGAAGGAGGAATCGAAAGAGGAGATCGAGTTATGGAGGAACCTCATGTAAGCTGAGATCGGACTCTCCGCCGCTGCGTGGCAGGTTAGGAGTGGTGGAAGAGGAGAGAGAGAGGGTTACCGCCATAGTTTAGCAAGGACGGAGGTCGAGAGCTAATATGTGCTAGCGGCGAAGGATAAATACGCTGCATCCGTGAGCTAGTCGGCTTCGGCGGTGTATTGGTAGGGAAGGGAACTGACGACGGCGCCGCTGCTGCTGCTGTGGAGGGCCTGGAGGCTGAACCAGTGGTGGAAGCGGCGGCGTTGGAAGGTGGGAGGTTTGGGTTAGTGGGTTTAGAGATTTGGTGAGATAGTTTGTTGAGATGTGACAGGGAGAAACGACAGGGAAAGATGGAGGCATGGGGAGGTGGAAGAGGGTAGGAGAAAGACTTCATTAAAGAAGATCTAAAGAGGCAAATAGAAAAATAAAGAAAAAGGAAAGAGAGAGAGAAAGATAAAGGCAAAAAAAGGAAAAAAAATTAAAAAATTAAATGCTAACAGAGACTTAACGGAATGGACGGAAATTGCTCATTAAGGGCATTTTGTGTTATTTTTTAATACGTCAGGGGTATTTGGTGCATTCGGGAACATTAAGGGTACGTATTTGGTGCATTAACGCAAACCTCGGGGTCATTTCATGAAAAATCCGATTAATGTTTTTGCTGTAGTGAACATTACTTAATCAAGGCTTATGTAGTTATGTTCATCCAAATATAAAATATATACAC
Source organism: Spinacia oleracea (assembly GCF_020520425.1). Classification (NCBI taxonomy): domain Eukaryota; kingdom Viridiplantae; phylum Streptophyta; class Magnoliopsida; order Caryophyllales; family Amaranthaceae; genus Spinacia; species Spinacia oleracea. The sequence continues at coordinate 10,765,259 of NC_079490.1, forward strand.
AAAGAATGTTCATATATGCATATTCATTTTTTCCCACGAAATACTTTTTGAGTTTTTGGACAAATATTCTGACTTTATTCGTGATTATGAGCGCACATGCGCGCACAAATTTCGGACATGTGCTAATCATGGAGGTCGATTGATTTTGTTATATTGTATCGCACATAATCGTTTTTAGGACAGTGATATTCCACTACGCCACAATTGTTCATCTTATTGTACATTCATCGGATTATTCGCATTATTCAGATAAGTATATTCTAAATATATTATTATTGAAACATTAATTCTTTTATTACTTTATTAAATTCGCAAAACTTATAGCTTCTAATTTGGCGCGAGCAATGATTTTCGATATTCTCGCATTTTTGCAAATGTAGCACTACGCAATACGTATATGAATTGTTCCGATCGGCGAATAAATGACAAGCTATAGCCAAGCAGGCAAGCACATTCTAAGCCCGCACAAAACTAGATCACATTCCAATCATTAAAACCCCTACAAATCACGATATTAAGAAGTAATAAGAACAACATGAAGCCTTAAAATCTCGAATCTCTATCTAATGAATGCAGCTGAATGTATTTCCGAGTGTAACATTAATTATGCGACAGACAAAAAAAAAAATCTTCTTGAATGGTATTCAATGTACACAGCAAACCTTTATGCAAGGTTTTATGCCTTTGTAAATTGTAATTGCAAGTCCTACTTGCAAATAAGAGTATTTAACAATCCACTTGCCAAATAATCCAACAGAACTCACAATTTACACTTTTTTTTGTTCAAATCACAGTCACATGCCTCTAAATTCACAACCATGCATTTCTTCCGTAAACAAATACGCGCGGATCTACTGGTACATGTACGTCTACCTGCAAACATCGGATACTGTGGATAACGGATAACAATTAATAAGGTCTTAACTTAGTGGCTAAGATTAAGGGTTTACGCGTAATAACTCATATATTTGGAAAAATATTGGAATTTATATTTTTTTCGTGGTTCATTTGAAAAAAGAAAATGAAAAATTGAAAACCGCAGGTTGTTCAAGTCACTCTTACTCCCTCTACGGAGTATTTTCTAATAATATAATGTTGTTAACATAGCAAAGTAACAAACCCACCATTTGCTCAAATCAACCTTGGTTTCTTTACCATTACCATCAGTAGCGGAGCCAGGAATTTTTTTTTTGGGGTGTCGGTAGTGACGTTCCCAGGATTTTTAGAGTGTTGTGTCTGGTGATCTTCCACAACACACAGTATATTACTAAAAAAAAATGTATCGTCCTAAAATTAATCAATATTGATATTTCAGTCGTACAAAATTATTACAATTATTCTCTACGGTTTTCATATGTGTGGTGAAAACTGAAAAGGATAACTTAAATTAAGAGGGGGGGTATAAATTCAAAACTCTAAGAAACAAGTTGTTTCTAAAGACTGGTCTCTTAGAAATAGCCCCTCTAGTTATTCAAAACTCTAAGAGACCAATTATTTCTAAAGAATGGTCTCTAGGATTATCTCAATAGTACACCCGGTTTTTACGGGCGGAGCGGGTGTTTTTAAGTATCACCTAAGAGATCGGGTCTTTGTAATAACAGGTCTCTTAGCTCTCAGCTATAAGTTTTTTTTTTCCAATTTTTTTTTGGGGGGTCGGTGGACACCCCATGCACCTAGTTGGCTCCGCCACTGATTACCATGTTCGTTAAATTACATTCACAACAAACTACTTCATAAGTTCGTACTAGAGCTGTCAAAACGGTTACTCGAGTCGGGTCCAGGTCTGGTCATCTCGGGTCTCGGGTCATAATATGGTCGGGTCATGTCGGGTCACTTATCACCCGGGTGCAGGTCGGGTTCAGGTAGGGTTCGGTCGGGTTGATTATTTGTCGGGTCATGTCGGGTTATTTTTTCATTTCGGTATAAATTGGGTTCGGGTCGGGTTTGGTCGGGTTTGGTCGGGTCTTTTTCTAGTCGGGTACAATTTCGGGTTCGGTCTTAACGAGTCGGGTTTGAGTCAGACTTGAAACAGCCATGTTCGGATTGGATAATTATTAGGTCGGTTAAAATTCAGGTCGGGTTCACTATTGGACAGGAGTTAAGACCGAGTCTGATAACTATCAGGTCTAGTCAAGTTTTAACCTTATAATTTTTTTTTTTTTGGTGAAAACAGCATGACTAGAGGAGTTTACGTTTCGGCGTTACGCCTATTACAATCCGAGAGGACTAAATTTAAACAATAACTAGGAGGAATAGCCAAATATCTAGTTACATTAACATCCAAAGAAGCATTTCTCCCCTTCCTTGCTAGAGCATCTGCCAACTTGTTCCTGTCTCGATCAATGTGGAGCAATCTAGCCTCGTGGAAAGATTGGTATAACTCCCTACATTCATTTAAAATGCCAAAGTACATATCAGTTTCAAAATCAGTTTTGTTGAACAGATCAACTGCCTTTTGGCAGTCTGTGAAGATAATGATCTTGTTGTAGTCTTCCCTTAGAGCGCACACCATTCCCTCTTTAATCCCAATGAGCTCCGCTTGTAGAGGGTTGAGTGTATAGGTTTGTTTTTGAAATCCCTGCAACCAGTTACCTGCAAAGTCCTGTAATACTCCTGCCACACTTGATATACATCTAGGAGTTATGAAAGAAGCATCTACATACACATGGACAAACCCCAGACAGTGGTTACCACTTTGATGGTTGGGTCTTGGTTTCTCTATGGCTATAATGGGTTTCCTAATAGCTATGAATTCCTGAGCTAACCTAACAGCTTTGTCTATGAGTATTTGGGGTGATTGGCTTACTTTGTTCGAAAACACCAGGTTGTTCCTCTGTTTCCACAACTCAAAACACACAAAGACAAACAAGATATTCCAACTAATCCCTCCTCTCCTATGATTAAGGCCTAAGTTCGTTCTAATCCATGACCTAATGTCCCCCTGGCGCATGTTAAGGTCCATATTCAGATCATCCCACACCCCCCTAGCCACTACACAATCACGCATGACATGGATGGAGTTTTCCTCCTCGTGGCCACAGGGTAAACAAAGTGGATCATTTACAATGCCTCTTATGTGCAAGAGATGACAATGTGGGATTCTATCCCACCAAAGGAGCCAAAGAAAAAATTGAAGTTTGGGAGGTACGTTAGCTTTCCAGATCCAGTCAAGGTTTGGTTGGTTTGGGTTCATGGTGGCTGCTGTATAGGCTAGAGATGAGGAGAACTTCCCTTCAATGACAAAGGGGGAGATGGGGGTGTCAATTTGAGTTTGATTTGGTTTTGGAAGTGAGTGTATGCGATGCAATATCTCAGTGGGGATGGTGATAGTCAGGTGATCAAAAGTCCAATGTCCTTCTACAATACAGGTGCTCAATAGTCTGTGTTCTTCGTCCTCTGTGATAGGGCCATAAATTAGGCTTCTAAGAGTCCCACTTCCTATCCAATTGTCATTCCATAACGAGATACTATCCCCTCTGCCTATATGCCATAAGCTATTTGAACTTAGAAAATCCCACCCTTTGCCAATGCTTTTCCAGAGAGTGGAACCTTTCTTGAAACTAGTAACATAGTTGTTGTGCACATATTTGGAGTGGATACACTGGACTGCTAAATTGGTAGGTCCTCTACACATCTTCCAGCCTAACTTGGCCATGGCTATGGTATTCATAATGTTATGGCTTCTAATTCCCAACCCCCCATTCTCCTTTGGCCTAAAGGTAGTCTCCTTGCCTACTAAGTGAATTTTGTTTTTCCCCTCTACTTCACCCCATAAGAAGTTGTTACAAATCCTATCTAGATCATTTAGGGTTGAAATTGGGAGGAAAGTAGCCTGCATGTAGTAAGTTGGAATAGTATTCAGAGTGGATTTAATCAAACATAGTCTACCTGCTCTCGATAGGAAGTTAGCTTTCCAATTTGCAAGTCTAGATCTGACTTTGTCAACAATGAATTGGACTTCCTTCCTTTTAGGCTTCATGTGAGAGATTGGTATCCCTAAATACATCCCTAGATTCTCACTCTCCCTCACATTTAGGGTCTCCTGGAAGAGGTTTTTTGTTTCCTGACAAGTGTTTGGAGAGAAAGTGAGTCTACTCTTATCCTCATTTATCTTTTGGCCAGAAACTGAGCAGAAGAAATCTAGGGTGTCACGGACGGCAAAAGCAGTTGACTCATCTACTCTACCAAACAAGATCAGGTCATCAGCAAAGAGTAGATGTGAGATGGGCACTCTTTTAGCCCCTACAAGGAAAGGAGTCCACTGCTTAATGTTACAGGCTTGGGTTATACTGGCAGACAACGTTTGGAGGCAAATGTTAAATAAGTATGGGGACATAGGGTCTCCCTGCCTTAGCCCTCTCGAATGCTCAAAAGAAGTGGATTTCCTACCATTGACCAGAATGGAAGAGGAGGCTTTCGAAACACAATCCATGATAAGCCTTACTGTATCAAGGTCAAGACCAATGTTAACTAGACATTCCCTCACAAACCCCCATTCTAGCCTATCATAAGCCTTCTCAAGATCGACTTTCAAAGCAAACCAACCCCATTTTCCCTTTTTCTTGTGCATAGAATGAAGAATTTCCGATGCCACCACTAGGTTAATATCAGGCCCCCTACCTTTAATAAAACTATTCTGGTTTTTAGAAATCCAAGTAGGCAGGTGGGGTTTCAACCTATTCACTATAATCTTGGTTACCACCATGTACACCTTATTGCACAGACTAATTGGCCTAAAGTGTTTAACAAGCTCAGGAATTTTCTGTTTTGGAATTAGGCAGATTAGAGCATGACATATGTCTTTAGGTACCCTCCCTTCCTTAAACCAAGATTTTATATGTTGACAAACTTCCTTACCCACAATTCCCCACGTTTTTTGAAAGAAAATTGGGTGAAACCCATCCGGGCCTGGGGCTTTGATTGGTTTCATGGAGAAAAGAGCGTTTTTAATTTCCAAATCCGTTGGGATGTGCCCAATATTTATAGTACTAGGGCTTGACTGGAAACTAGGGTTGATGTTGGGCTTTTCTGTGGTATACAGATCAGCAAAAAAGGAGTCAATAAGAGTCCTAATCTCCCCCTGAGTTGAAAATACTTGCCCTACATTATTCGACAGAGACCTGATCCTATTGCTTTGCCTACCAATTATAACCGATTTATGAAAGAAAGCCGTATTCCTTTCTCCTTTAGATAGCCAATCTGTCCTACTTTTCATCAGCCATAGGCATTGTTCCTGCTCTAGGATTTGAAGGAGGTCAGTTTGGAGGGAGAGTTCGAGGTTGAAAAGGAACGGTGAGGATGGATATTTCTGGAGACTGTTTTGGGTTCCTTTTAGCCTAGCCAACACATGTTTTTTCTTTTTATACAGGTTACCAAATTCATTGTGGTTCCAGTCTTCAATCTCCTCTCCTACCTGAGTTAGCTTTGATCCTAAATTATCACACATTCTACCCCAAGCACCCCTAACCACCCCTTCAAATGATGGTTCCATGAACCACATTGGTTCGAACCGAAAAGGCTTGGAGCCTAATGTAGGCAAAGGATTATCTAGACTTAGTAGAATCGGGCAGTGATCTGAGGTGATCCTAGGCAGATGTGAGAGATAAGCATTAGGGAACAACCCTACCCAATCATCAGTAGCCCACTACTACAAAAGTTGGAATAAGTAACGCTAAATAGAGTACGGTTACATGTGTTAAGCGTTTCATAGGAGAATAGAGTACGGTTTTCTCTAATAACAGTTCTATGGGAGAAAGAATAGAGAACGATTGCGTCACCTAACCGTTTCATATTTTGTACCATAATAAAAAAATAATTATATTTAATATATACATGTATATGAATCGAATCTATCAATAACATATAAAGCGGTGTTTTAAGTCGTTGATAACTGCGTACTATATTCTAATTTATTTATTTTATAAAAAAAACACTAATTCTACCAAAGCAATGGCGGCAGGCTAAATTAATCAAACCTCCCGCAAAATCAAAACCTCTAGGAAAAACCAAAACCTACACATTCTAACTTTTAATTCTATCTCCTGCATAACCTAAACCATAATCGAGCAAAACCTAAACTTTTCTGACAAAACCCCCCAAATTCAATCTCCCGCAAAACCTAAACCATAATCACGCACCACCACGGATCACCGCCGCACTACTGTACCGCTGCTTCTTTGCAACTTCTGGTGAACGTCGACTCTCCACACTCCGAATTTCGAGGTTGGTAATCTTAATTTTGTTGTATATCTTTATCCGTCAACTAATAATTTTCTTATTTATGAAATTGTAATGTCGAATCCATGTTGATACTTGTGTGGAAAAGACTTTCATAATTGAAGTTTTAGGTCGAATCAAAGACGAGGGTATAATAATTATTACATTTAATTTAGTAGGATTATTGTCGAAAAATCTAGTGAATTTAGTCCAATCACATTGTTAATATGATTTAATTCTTATTAAATTGAAATTTGCAGTTAGAGAGACGCCTGATAAGATGGACGAGGAGGGTGGTGTTGGTGGCGATGATGTTAATGTCGTGGATAGTGTGAAGAAGAGGAAGGAGTTTGATGGGAAAGAAAAGGATTTTGAGGATGAAGGAAGTGAGCTTTTGTTGCATAAGATGAAGTGGGAGTTACTGAAGAAGGATTACTTTATGCAAGCACCGGCTAAAGTGACTGCCTGCGATTATCACCAGGGGATTGATCTTGTAGTTGTGGGGTATTCAAGTGGGGCTTTTGGGTTGTACTAATGCCTGATTTTGTTTGCATACACTTGTTATCGATTTTGCGGGAGAAGATCACTACTGTTGTTTTTAATGACTTGGGTAACTGGTTGACCTTTGGATGTGCAAGGTTTGGCCCGCTGCTTGTGTGGGAATGGAAGTCAGAGAGTTATATTTTGAAGCAACAGGGCCATTATTTGGACGTGAATTGTCTTGCTTATTCACCTGATTCTCAGCTCCTGGCTACTGGAGCTGATGATAACTAAATCAAGGTGAGCTGATGTTGAATTTATTGCAGTCTATTTTCTTTTCTTGCATAGCCAGTGTCTATTTGTTGCTTATTCCCTCCTTTTGTATTTCGTTGATCTGTTATGTTTGTCAGATATTTTGAGCTCCAACCTTTGAACTGTCATTGAGTAAATTGACATGATTATTTGAAAGGTTACTTTGTGTATTTGCGGTTGAATATAGATGTATTCATCTTGCACTGTATATTGCATTTGTGCTATATAATAGCAGGCTTTGCTATTTTCGCAGGCTTCCGTGACTAGATGCTTAAGTTTACCTCCGTTTTGCAGGTTTGGAATGTCTCATCAGGATTTTGTTTTGTGACATTTCCCGAACATACTAATGCAGTCACAACCCTCCATTTTATGGCTAACCATCATAGCCTGTTAAGTGCGTCTTTGGGTGGAACAGTTCGTGCATGGGATCTTTTCCGGTATCAGAACTTTAGGACATTTACTACACCTTCTCCTAGGCAGTTTGTTTCTTTAACTGCTGATCAGAGTGGTGAAGTGATATGTGTTGGTACTTCAGACTCATTTGAGGTACATATTTATTTAAAAGGTTTCACCCCTCAATCCTCATATTGGTATTGTGTTGTAGAACATATCTTATACAATATGCTCTTTTTTCTGTCAGATTTTTGTTTGGTCAATGAAAACAAGACGTTTGCTTGATGTTCTAAGTGGTCATGAAGGGCCTGTGCATGAATTAATGTTTTCACCGTCAAATGTATGTATTCTTTCTTTCTTTCTTTCTTTCAATTTGTAGCTGCATTCATTACTCAAATTGCCAATTTTTACTTTTAATGTAACAAAGGACTTAATAATTTGTTGCAATGACCCATATACCCCTCCAAATCCCCGATTCCTCCCTATGTCCTCAGACTCCTCATGTAAGCAATATCTGAATTTCCTTTACCCAACTTTTATTTTAATACCAAGAGTCATGATTTTTTATTTGGCATGTTCATTTGGTTTTCCCTGAAATAAGGTACGTGTTAACCCTTCAGCTTAATCAGATTTAAGAAGGACGAACTGAAAGTCAGTAGTTATATTGGTAGTGTTAACCATTCAGCTTAATCAGATTTAAGAATGGCAAACAGATGCCTAAGGTCATATATTAGCATAAAAGTACAAAATTCAGTCAGTTTAGACTACACTGACTCTTTCCCTGATTTGCCTGATTTCTTTCTGCATGAATCAGATTATGAATATTCTCTGTGGGGATTATCAGAAGGGAGAACTGAGTATTCAAAAATGAAACATGAAGTTCATCTTAGTAGTGCTCATAAGCTTCAAGATCTATGCTTCAGAAACGGAGGAATATATATTAAGCTTAGTCAACATATTAGTCAATTGGTATGCCTTATACTCTCTAGCGTTGATGACAGAAATCAAACCGAAATTTCTACTTGTGATAGACTTGTAGGCTTGGCATGAGTATATCTAATAGACTTGTTATAGGGCATGTATGATTTCTTTCTTTTTTTCTACAGTTCTGATGGTTTTTCTTTCATCTTCGAGTCAGGAATATCTGGTGCCCGAAGAGTATGTAAAAATGACGAGGGAGTCTATATTGAATAGATGTCTGGTTTCGTCATATGATCAAGTGTGTGATGTCATTAAGAAGGAGCTTAGAGTGATGCCAGATGAAGTATGTTCATCTTTGTCCTTTTTCTCCCACGGGACCTTTTTAAGCAAAGTTTGTGCATGTTTTTGTGTATTGTGTATCTTCTTCCTTGAGCTCATACATTGCTATTTTACTCTTACATCTTTCTTCATTTATGTTTTCTATGTTCTTGAAAAGTTGAGATAGCAACCAAATGGGCAGTTCCAATATACAATAGTACATTAGAGAGAAGCACCACCAAGAAACTATATGCTTCCATTAAGATTTAAGAGAGTGGCAGGTTGAGGAAATGTAACTTTTAGTAAAGAAGTATGATTTTATTCAGGACTTGGCACTGCTTTGAAATAACGACAGTAGGAGAGCTTAATATACATATAGAGTAGTTCTAACTTCTAAGTACCCTTTTGGCATGACAGTTCCCGATTCTTGTGGGGTCTCTCCTCAAAAAGGCTAGGCTGGATGAGGTGGTGTTTTGGAATGGTACTTGAACGATTTGAATTATCCTTTTCGGATTTCTTAATACTGATAAGAGGGGGACTGAATTTGTTGCCTAAGCTAGACGAGACGACTCATCTAATAGTAGGGTTCTATGGTGGAGGAGGTGTCTATTTAAGAAGAACTCCTGTTATATTTCTCCCCTTTTATTCTTTGCTTCTTCCAACTTCTTGCTAGATTTTATTTTCCCCAGTAAGATGAGGGCTTACTTCACTCACTCGTATTGGTGCCTAGCCAATAGGCAGGAAACAGAGCAAGTTGCTTCCTCCTATGAGGAGCTGGAGCTCAAAATTTTATTTCCTTCTTAATGAAACATACTTGAAATCTGTTCGGTAGCAACACATCTGTTGTTCCTAAGTTTTGGTTGATGACACACACATATTGCAAACTTCCTGATTATGGTTGCTAAATGACTTTGAACAGGTAAATGCCCAAGTTTCTATTAGGATAGGAACTTGAATAAGCTGGTGAAGTTCCTGATGTACACTTGGAACAGTCACTGGAGTTCCAGAGCTGGAAGTTGTATCTGTTCCAGTTTGAAGTCACAAGAGGAGCAACACAGTTACATATCAAGAGTTCCGAATATCCACAAGAACTATTACAGACTCATAGCCAAGAGTTCCTGTGTTAGCAAGAGAGGAACTCATCAATGTTCCTTGGCTGGAACGTCTGAAGCTTCTGAGTTGCAAGTTCCAGACAAAGGGAAGACATAAAGTCTAGGTAGTCTACTGTACTTAGAATTTTATGTAAATATTAATTATGCTAATGGTATATAGAGTACTCAAGGAACTTGTGATTTAATTAGGTCATTTATTTTATTGGAAGCAATTTTTATGGAAAACATTTACATAAATAAAAATAAGTTTTACATATTTAATATAAAATAGATTTACGTTTTATTTTATTTAAGCAAAACTTATTTTCCTAAAAATTCTCCTAAGTTTTTGTAAATAAATAAAATCTGTTTTAAAGAAATATTTTAGGGTTTGATTGAGTCAAAACCACTAACTGCTTTATGGCTGAAAGTGGGAAGTGGTCTTCCCCTTGTTCCTCAAGTCAAGGGACGTGGAGACCAAAGTGCTGACAGTTAGCAGTTGAGGTTTTGAAGGGAACTAACCCTAGGGATAAACACTATAAAAGGAAAATCGTTTTTGGTTTAAGGTACACAAACATTCTGAGAGTTCTTGCTTTCCTAAAAACGTTTTGTCTAAGATTTTCTAAAACAGTTTGTGTCCTAGTTAATTCAAAAGTTCCTAAGTTCCTTATATCCACACAAAAGCATTATTAATATCTAGAGTTATCCAAACACGAATTATATTTTGTATTAGTAAGGATAGAGTTATCCTGTTTAGACTTAGAGTTTAAGTCTGAGAGAGAGAAGTTAAGGAGTTGTAATCGAAGTAGATTACTGTGAGGAACACGAGTTTGAGAGGAACTTGTGTTGGAGAGATTATTGTAATCGAGGCATTACCATAATAAAAGAATTCTCTTCTTGATTAGTATCAAGAAGTTTTCACAATTGTTGTTATTGTCTTCTCTATTCTCAGTTCCTTGATTGTTTCTTAAGTTCCGCAAGAAACTTTATCAAAGTTCTAATTACAATTCACCCCCCCCCTCTTGTGCGTGTTCCTACTGGAATAACAGTTGGTATCAGAGCCAGTACTCACTAAAACACAGGAAACCCTGTTTGAGTCAAGTTCCTGAAAGTATGAACTCACAAGAGAAACTGGAAGAAGGTTACTCGACACAAAGGCCACCTATGTTCAATGGCAAGTTCTACTCATACTGGAAGAATAGAATGGAGATATTCATCAAAGCTGAAAATTACCAAGTTTGGCGTGTAATTGAAGTTGGAGACTTCGAGGTAACAAAGACCAATGCTGAAAACGAGGTAGTTCCTAAACCAATGTCTGAATTTTCTAAAGAAGACTTTGATAAATATGAGATGAATGCCATGGCTGTCAAAATCTTGCATTGTGGGCTTGGACCTCATGAACACAACAGAGTCATGGGGTGCAAGAACGCAAAACAGATTTGGGAACTACTTCAAGTAACCCACGAAGGAACTAATGAAGTTAAGCGTTCCAAAATTGACCTTTTGATGTCTAAATATGAAAGATTTGAAATGCTTCCAAAAGAAACTATTCAAGAAATGTTCACTAGATTTACTAACATAACCAATGAATTAGTTTCTCTTGGTAGAATCATTCCCACAGATGAACAGGTAAGAAAAATACTAAGAAGCATGCCACAAGATGATCGTTGGAGAACAAAGGTCACTGCACTGTTTGAGACCAAGGACTTCACCAAGTTCAACATTGAACAACTTGCTGGTTCCTTGATGACACACGAATTGCATCTTGGAGCTGCTGTTCCCGAGAGCTCAAGAAGTCGAGGACTTGCTCTAAAGGCTGAGGAACTCGATGAATCTGAACCAGATGAAGAAGAGGCTGCCATGCTGGTCAGAAGAATGAGAAAGCTCTATAGGAACTTCAAACCAGGAAACCAGAAAGGAAGGAACTTTGCCAAGAAAATCACTAGTTCCAAAACTGAGCAAGGTTGCTTCAAATGTGGAGAAACTGATCATCAAATTCGTGAATGCCCTCTGTGGGAGAACGACAAGACCAGAGGAAAAGGGAAGGAACAGGTCAAAGATCGCTTCAACAAGTCTACCTTCAACAGACCAAACTTCAAGAAGGCCATGATAGCTGCATGGGGCGAAGCAACAGACTCAGAAGACGATGAGGAACAACCAAATGAAGAAACTGCAAATCTCTGCCTTATGGCTAAAACAGAAGGAACTGATCAAGTTCCATCAGAAGAAGTAAGTTCCTCCACTCTTCAGTGTCTCTCAAAGTCAAAACTAATTGAACTGTTGCTAGAAACTCTAGATGATTACAAAAAGCTAAGTATATTAAAAGCACAAAGTGATAGAGCCTTGGAACTCAGTAAAGACCACATAAATTATCTGAACAATATTAGATCTGATGTCCAAGGCAGGTTCTTTGAATTACTAGATAGAAATACCTCTATTAATGAGTCATTCGAAAAAATTAGAAATGAAAACATCCTTCTACAAGTTCAACTCAGTCAATATAAGATGTTTAATCTAAGTTTAGATCCTACAAAATCCTTGGAAATCAACATGGGAGTTTTTAACATCGACTTAGAAAATTTAAACAAAGATCTGATCACCACAAAGGAACAAAAAGAGAAACTGGAAAGGGAACTATCCATGGCCAGGGCACAGAGACAACCACCTAAAGTTCCTCCCAAATGGATTGAGAATGCTCAATCTAAGAGAACAGAAGGATTGGGCTTTAACCATAAAACTAGTCATAAGAAGAAGTATGTGGATCTTCCTAGTGTAAAAGTCTGCTTCTCATGTGGAAGTGGAAGTCACATAAGTACTGAGTGTTCCAAGATGAAGGAACAGGATCAAAGAAACATAAATTATGTAAAGCAAAAATGGGTTAAGAAGTCTGAAGTTATAGTTGAAAAGGAACTCGAGGAAACCCGAGTTCCTGTAACTAACCTTTGATCTCTTTACAGATTCTAGTGAAGGGGAACAGCTCGTGGTATCTCGACAGCGGGTGTTCCAAACACATGACAGGAGACAAATCTAAATTCCTCTCACTAGAAGCCTACAATGGAGGAACTGTGACCTTTGGAGACAACATGAAAGGAGAAATTGTTGGAATTGGAAAAGTTGGAAGGTCAAGTTCCTACGCCATTGAAAATGTATTTTTAGTCGAGGGTTTGATGCACAGTCTACTAAGCATCTCTCAATTCTGTGACAAAGGAAACTCTGTAAGTTTTACTTCTGAAAACTGTCAAATCATAAACAATAACACTGGGAAGGTTATTTTGGAAGGAACTCGTAAAGGGAACACATATTCTGTGGATCTCAATACAGTTCCCAGGAACAATCTAACCTGCCTCAGTGCCCTTGAAGAAAATTCCCTACTATGGCACAGGAGGTTTGGACATGCTAGTTTCTCTCTGCTTGACAAACTAAGATCAAAGGAACTGGTTCGAGGACTCCCCTCAATCAAGTTCCTAACTGATAAAGTGTGTGATGCATGTGCAAAGGGCAAGCATGTCCGAAGCTCCTTTAAATCTAAGAAATTGGTAAGCACCACAAAACCATTGGAACTCATCCATATGGACTTATGTGGACCAATGAGAATTCAAAGCAGAAGTGGGAAAAAATATGTATTAGTTATTGTTGATGATTACTCTCGCTTTACTTGGGTCATATTTCTAACAAGCAAGGATGAAACGTTTGATGAGTTTGTTACATTTTCAAAGAAAATCCAGAAAACCACAGGTCACCAACTGATCCATATAAGATCAGATCATGGAACAGAATTTGAAAATTACAAATTCGATGAATACTGCAAGGAACAAGGTATGGACCACAATTTCTCAGCTCCCAGAACTCCACAACAAAATGGAGTTGTTGAGAGGAAAAATAGAACCCTAGAGGACATGGCAAGAACCATGCTAATAGCCAGTTCCCTGCCTAGGAACTTCTGGGCTGAAGCAGTCAATACTGCTTGTTACATTATAAATAGAGTTATGATTCGAGCAATCCTAAACAAAACTCCCTATGAGCTACTAAAAGGTATAAAACCCAACATCTCTTACTTTAGAGCCTTTGGCAGCAAATGTTTTGTCCACAACAATGGAAAAAGGAACTTGGGGAAGTTTGATGAAAGAAGCGATGAGGCAGTGTTCCTAGGATATGCCTTAAATAGCAAGGCTTATAGAGTTTACAACAAAAGATCTATGTGTGTTGAGGAAAGTGTACATATAATATTTGATGAATCTAACAAAACTGACATAGTACAGGAACAAGAATTTTTCGAGATTGGTTTATCTCGTGCTGCAGAAAATGATGAGGAGTTCCAACTAAGCAAACACACAGCCAGAGGAACTGCTCAACAAAATCAAGAAGTTCCCGTACTAGAGGAACAAGCAGAAAACCAAGAAGATCCAGAAACAACACCAGAGGAACCCCACAATGACCAACAGGGAACTCAGGTCATAGAAGGAACTGACGAAAATGCCACAACACCAGTAGCTCAATTTCAACCTAAACCTTGGAAGCATCTAAAGTCCCACCCAATGGAACTCATTGTGAGTGACATCAGAAAAGGAACTCAGACAAGGTCACAACTAAGGAACTTTTGCGCATTCCACGCGTTCCTCTCCATATTTGAGCCAAGAAATCACACTGAGGCTCTGGAAGACGCTGACTGGATCATTGCCATGCAAGAAGAATTAAATGAATTCAAAAGAAACAAGGTATGGCACTTGGAACCCAAACCAAAGCACCAGAAGGTGATAGGGCTGAAATGGGTGTTCCGGAACAAGAAAGATGAACATGCAACAATCATAAGGAACAAAGCAAGGTTAGTGGTCAAAGGTTATAACCAACAGGAAGGCATTGACTTTGAAGAAACATTTGCACCTGTTGCTAGATTAGAAGCCATTAGAATCTTAATTGCTTTTGCTGCTTTCATGGGTTTTAAACTTTATCAAATGGATGTTAAATGTGCTTTCTTAAACGGTTTCTTAGAGGAAGATGTTTATGTGGAACAGCCCCCTGGATTTGAAAATCCCGAATTTCCAAATCATATTTACAAATTAGATAAGGCTCTCTATGGACTAAAACAAGCCCCTAGATCTTGGTACGAGAGATTATCAAAGTTCCTCCTTCAAAATGATTTTAAAAGAGGTAGAATAGACAAAACCTTATTCTTAAAATCTAGAGGAACTGACTTGTTAGTAGTTCAAATTTATGTTGATGATATATTATTTGGAGCAACTAATGAAAATTTGTGCAAGGATTTTGCAAGCTTGATGAGCAGTGAATTTGAAATGAGTATGATGGGGGAACTCAACTTCTTCCTTGGTTTACAAATCAAGCAAACCGAGGAGGGAATCATGATACACCAACAAAAGTATGTGAAGGAACTCCTAAAGAAATATGAGCTAGAATCAGCCAAAGTAAATCACACTCCCATGGGAACTGCTACCAGATTAGACACTGATCCAAATGGGAAAAGTGTGAATCAAACGAAATACAGAGGTATGATTGGATCTCTATTATATTTAACAGCCAGTAGACCTGACATTTCTTTTAGTGTAGGACTATGTGCAAGATTTCAATCAAATCCAAAGGAGTCCCATCTAACTGCGGTGAAAAGAATACTAAGATATCTCAAAGGAACTGATGACCTATGCCTATACTATCCAAGAAGTGGATCCTTCGAGCTAAGAGGATATGCGGATGCTGATTATGCAGGTGACTTAGTGAATAGAAAAAGCACATCAGGTATGGTACAGTTCCTAGGTCCATGCATGGTTTCTTGGGGTTCCAAGAAACAGAACACTGTTGCTCTATCCACAGCTGAAGCTGAGTATGTAGCTGCTGCAGCTTGTTGCTCACAAATTCTATGGATAAAACAACAGCTAAGAGATTTTGGTATTATCTATGATTGTGTTCCTATCTATTGTGATAACACTAGTGCTATTTGTATTTCAAAAGATCCGGTTCATCATTCCCGAGTCAAACACATCCACATCAGACACCATTTCCTTAAAGATAATGTTGAGAAAGGTTTGATCAAATTAGATTTTTGCCAAACTGATCACCAAATTGCTGATATTTTAACTAAGCCTTTGAACAGAGAGAAACATGAGAAAATGAGAATGGAACTCGGAATGATCAAGCTAAGGTAATTGCTAAATTGGAGTTCCTCTAAGGCAAAAGCAAAAATCATGGTACATATAGACTATTACAAACACAAAATCTTGTGTGCAAACATAGTTGAAGTTTACCATCGTGGCAAATTCACTCACACTCCAAATGAGCAAGGTAAGCAGTTCCTTTCAAACTAGTTAAGTCAGAGATACAAAATTAAGCAAGTCAAAGTCAAACACAATTTTTTCTTTCTACATTTTCCTTTTATTTTTATCTTTTTATTTTTTTAAAAATTCAAAACCGAATACCCATATTCAAAGAATGTTTGGAACGGTTCCATTGGCAATAAATAGGAGAAACTCTTCCCTTTCCACAATCAATCCATGCAAACCCCTTTCTCTCTCTCCCACACGCCTTCTCCACTGACATCACCTCTCCTTTCACCTATAAAAACCTCCACCATGGTTCTCACAAGCAACAACACTGATCTCACATCCCTCAAACGAAAGAGAAACCCTTCATCTCCAGTTCCCATGGATACCTCACCCATTCAATCGCCAATTCCTCTTCGATCCCACAATCCAATGCTCGCAATCACTCAGGGGGAACAAACCGACACTGACATCGAAATGAAATCCCCAATCTCAAACCCTAGATCCTCCACAAGAAAATCCAAAAAACGACGAGTGGAAGCTTCTGGTGAAAACATCGAGGAAACAGAGGAGAATGCTCAAACTCAGGGGGAAGCAAAAGGGTCCAAGAAACTCACTGCAAAGGAAAACAACCTGGTCGAGGGGTTCGCAATCAACTCAACATGGTGTGAAGCCACGAAATTTAAAGAATTGATGGAAATCCTTGAACAACAAAAGTGGGTAAGTCTGTTGAGTACCTATGCCAAATCCCCCTTAATTCCTGAAGCTATGAAAGAATTCTGCAAGAACTTTGCATGTGTTGATAATGTATGTTCAAGTAAAGTGAATGGAACTCGCATCGAATTTGATGCCTCTTATCTGGAACAGCTGTTTGGTACACCCAATAGGGGTTTTGATATGTGGCTCAAAGGTCAAATCACAGTGACCATAGATAATGTAGATGAGAAAGATATAGTTGGTTCCATTGGAGGAGATTCTAAAGTATCCACCTCCACCTCACACAACTGCTTTTCACCTCTTCAAAAATTACTGTTTAATGTTGTGTGGAGAGGTGTAGTTCCTCGAACTCAGAAAAGGAACATAGCAAGTCTGTTTGATGCATGTCTCATGTATTGTCTTGAAAGGAAAATTCCCATAAACTTTCCTGCAATCATGATCAAACACTTATCCACCTGTATCCCCAAATTCAAAATTCCATACTCCTCCCTTCTTACAGAAATCTTCAAAAGCTTCTCAGTTGACCTTAGCCCATACTTTGTGATTCCCTTAAAATCCACCCAAATCCTTCAACTTGAAATGCTCCATCTATTAAATCTTAAAGTGGTTCAGGGTAAAGTCATTAGGGCTGGAAAGGAAGAGAAACAAGATCAGGAAGATCAGGAAGGAACTGTAGTTAAAGAAGAAGTGGAGGAGGAGGAGGAACTCGAACAAATAGAGGTCCCTTTACCTCGAGGGAACAGGAAGAGTGTAGGAAAAAGAAAGAGCATGAGGGTGGCAATGAAGGAGAACAAGAAAAGAGGGCCTGTCTTCATGGAAATAAATGAGGAAGGGGATGTCAAGGAGATGCCCATAGAGGAGGATGCTGTTCCACTGAATCAAGAGGAACTGCCTGAAACTGTTGGGCCAAGGAAAAGGACACCCAGATCCTCCAAAAAGTTCAAAGCTCGTCGTGTTTCATCTGAACAGGAACATGTTCAAGATCATGGGGGTGCCTGGAACACAAAGGATGATCAGATATTGGAGCTAAAGGCAACAGTTGCTCGTCTGATGGAACTACAGGAGGGAACAGATCACAGGATTAGCTCAATGCAGGCCCACATAGGTGCATTGGTTACAAGTGTCAAGACTCTCCAAAACGATCTTCACCACTACTCAGAACAAGCCAATGCAACTCGTGCCACAATCCTCACCAAGATCAACAATCTGGAATCTTTTGAGGAGACTGTGATAGAAGAAACTGCTGGTTCTGGTTCCCCATCCCAAGCCTAAATCACCCTATCCCATGTTTCTTTTATCTTTTGCCATGGAACAATCTTTTTAATTTGCTTTCGGTTTGTATAATTTTCAAACTTGGGTATTTGTTCCATCTTATTTTGACTTGCTTGGTTACACATATCTGTGCTTTCTAGTTTTGATCATTACTGCTTGCTTTCAATTTATTGTATGAGTTGGTTTAATACTTTGAGGCTAGCTTAACTTGCCAAACGTTGATCGTGGGGCACTGTGTTTGGAATGGCTATATTTCGTGCTATGCTTTTTGTTGATGTCAACAGGGGGAAGTCAAGGGTGCAAACTTCCAAGGCACACTCAATCCCAGTTCCTGCATCAATCTCTCTGAATCTCTCTGTAAGGTTATTTTTCTTTCTTTCTTCTCTTTAATCTTTCTCTTTTGTTTTTTCAATTTTTATGTTCTGTTTCACAATAGTCTGTATAAGTTCCTGTTTGTACTTACTCTCTTTGTAAAAAGTTTGCAAGTGTTGTCATCACCAAAAAGGGGGAATATTGTTGTTCCTAAGTTTTGGTTGATGACACACACATATTGCAAACTTCCTGATTATGGTTGCTAAATGACTTTGAACAGGTAAATGCCCAGGTTTCTATTAGGATAGGAACTTGAATAAGCTGGTGAAGTTCCTGATGTACACTTGGAACAGTCACTGGAGTTCCAGAGCTGGAAGTTGTATCTGTTCCAGTTTGAAGTCACAAGAGGAGCAACACAGTTACATATCAAGAGTTCCGAATATCCACAAGAACTATTACAGACTCATAGCCAAGAGTTCCTGTGTTAGCAAGAGAGGAACTCATCAATGTTCCTTGGCTGGAACGTCTGAAGCTTCTGAGTTGCAAGTTCCAGACAAAGGGAAGACATAAAGTCTAGGTAGTCTACTGTACTTAGAATTTTATGTAAATATTAATTATGCTAATGGTATATAGAGTACTCAAGGAACTTGTGATTTAATTAGGTCATTTATTTTATTGGAAGCAATTTTTATGGAAAACATTTACATAAATAAAAATAAGTTTTACATATTTAATATAAAATAGATTTACGTTTTATTTTATTTAAGCAAAACTTATTTTCCTAAAAATTCTCCTAAGTTTTTGTAAATAAATAAAATCTGTTTTAAAGAAATATTTTAGGGTTTGATTGAGTCAAAACCACTAACTGCTTTATGGCTGAAAGTGGGAAGTGGTCTTCCCCTTGTTCCTCAAGTCAAGGGACGTGGAGACCAAAGTGCTGACAGTTAGCAGTTGAGGTTTTGAAGGGAACTAACCCTAGGGATAAACACTATAAAAGGAAAATCGTTTTTGGTTTAAGGTACACAAACATTCTGAGAGTTCTTGCTTTCCTAAAAACGTTTTGTCTAAGATTTTCTAAAACAGTTTGTGTCCTAGTTAATTCAAAAGTTCCTAAGTTCCTTATATCCACACAAAAGCATTATTAATATCTAGAGTTATCCAAACACGAATTATATTTTGTATTAGTAAGGATAGAGTTATCCTGTTTAGACTTAGAGTTTAAGTCTGAGAGAGAAAAGTTAAGGAGTTGTAATCGAAGTAGATTACTGTGAGGAACACGAGTTTGAGAGGAACTTGTGTTGGAGAGATTATTGTAATCGAGGCATTACCATAATAAAAGAATTCTCTTCTTGATTAGTATCAAGAAGTTTTCACAATTGTTGTTATTGTCTTCTCTATTCTCAGTTCCTTGATTGTTTCTTAAGTTCCGCAAGAAACTTTATCAAAGTTCTAATTACAATTCACCCCCCCCCTCTTGTGCGTGTTCCTACTGGAATAACAACATCTTTGCAACTAATTTATGCCCTGTTATGTGCAGATTTTCACCAAATTTGATCTTGTTCCCATAGCAAGTGCTTCCCTTGTACAAGTTCATGTTGCACATTTGCGTAATGGCCAAAAAGTCGCTGTGAAGGTTACAACTTCCGTACTGTTAAAGTATTTTCCATTATTAATTTTGTAAAATGTGGATCCAAGTCCTAAGTCTTAGTGTTTCTTTTGCCCCCTGTTATTTTACAGCACACTCACATGACCAACACTACGACTGCAGATTAGCAATCGTAGAGTTGATCGTTAACACTTTGCATCGGTTTTTCCCCAATTTTTATTATAGGTACTTTGAAGTATTTTACTCTTGCTTCTAGCTAAGCTTAAAAGTGCAAAAATATCCGAACTCAAATTCTTGCTATGGTAGCCGAACACCAATAAAGGCTCATACGTTACCGAATATCACCAACCAAATAACGAAGAAGATGATGATGATGACGATGATCTAGTGTGACTAAAGCTAGCTCAAGTAGATGGTTACCTCAGTTCATTCCTGCAGAAGAACTGCCAAGACGGGTTTCTGCTGTTGCTGTAGAAGTTGTTGCTGCAGAATCTGTTATTGCTGCAGAAGCTGCTCTTGCTGCTACACCATCCCCAGTTGCTGCAGAAGCTCCAGTGGCTGCTGCAGAGGCTAGGTCTTTGAATTTTTTATTTTTATTTTTATTTTTATAGTAATATTGGATTTTTTGTTTTTGCCGTACCTTGTGTAGATCATTTATATTTTATCAATGAATAATAGGATTTTGTTATTGAACGAACAATATTATTTTGTTATTGAATGAAAGGATTTTTGGAAAGATCATGTGGATATCATTTTTATTTTATCTATTTAGATTTGGTTTACATACTAGAATCGTAATATCCTATTTTAGGGATGTGTGTGCTGCTATTTTTAAATAATATTAAAAAAAGGTAGAATATAGAACGTTTGTGTAAGGAAACAACTTTCTATCTTAATATTAAACATGAAGTATATAGTACGCCTATGTACGTAAGATGTTCTATATCTCAATATTTAACAGGAAGAATAGAGGACGGTTATGTACGGAAGGCGCGCTTTATTATAGAGTATAGGAGACGGTTATGTACGTTAACCGTTCTACATTCCTTCTTTATTTTCTGATTTTAGGAAGGGAATAGAGGACGCTTATCTCTTATCACTGTACTTTATAACTAGGTATATAAAACGCTTATTTTACGCGTTTTATAAACTTTATAGTGCGCTGAGTTGGAGAACGCCTCTAAGGCGTCCTATAAAGTGTATTTCAACAGTACTCTATGCCCTTTTTTGTAGTAGTGGCCCAAGCCCGGTCTAGACGTTCTAAAATTGGGTAATCACGACGACGGTTTGTCCAAGTGTATTTAGGTCCATCAAACCCTAAATCTACCAAATTGCAGGCATCCATAGTATTTGCAAATACCTGGCTACGAAATCTATTTATCACTCTTCCCCCTAGCTTTTCCGTTTGAGAGATAATTTCATTAAAATCCCCTAGCATTACCCATGGCAGATTAATATTATTTGAAAACGGCTTTTAACCTTATAATTAACTTTTATAAATTTGATTAAATTTGATTTAACGCTTTTCACGTACTTGTTCTAGATAAGGTAATTATAAAAAATAATATTAACTTGATTTAAGTTATTATTTAGTTAGGTCAATGACAAATCGGGTTGTCAACAGGTCGTGTAAAATCAGGTAACTCGTTGTCACGAGTTGGGTCAATAACATGTTTCATCGGGTTATAATCGATTTCGGGTTGACATCGGGTCGGGTGTTGAATCGGGTTCGGGTCATTTTTCGGTCAGGTCAGTTGACTCATTTCTGTTACCGGTTATGTTTCAGTAGGGTGCCAAGTTCGAGTCCGGGTCATGCATTAACGGGTTAAATCGGTCTCGGTTTTAACGGATTGGATACGGTCGGGTTACGGGTTTCCTATTTTAACAACATTTCGGGTCTCGGGTCGGGTCCGAGTCCTTATAAATACAGATCGGTTCAGGTCGATTTTTTGGGTCGGGTCAGCTTTTGACAACTCTAGTTCATACCAATCATATTATTCCTCACAACATAGGTTAAAATAGACCCAAGCAAACCACCATGTCCTCATCCTTCTCTAGCCAGGTCCTCAACGGCTCGTATCACGGCCACGCACCCGAATCATTTGGCGGGTTTTTCGATACTTGGCTCCGTGAGAAAGAAACCGACCTTGAGGATCTCAAGGCCGCGATAGCCTACAGCGAGTCGACTCGATCTTGTAACGAGTCCATGCGTAATCGTGTGCGCCGAATTATGGGTCACTACGAGAACTACTACCGAGTCAAGTCCGAGTCAACGAAAAAATACGTCTTAAAGATGTTTTCCCCACCGTGGATGTCCAACCCCGAGGGATCCTTCCTTTGGATTGGTGGGTGGAGGACTAGTACGACACTCTACTTGTTATTCTCGGTGGCCGGAATTCAATTCGAGGCCAGGTTTGGAGAGCTGCTAAGGGGGCTGAGGACGGCCACTACCGGCGACCAGGGAGACCTCTCACACAGTCAACTCACCCAAGTTAACGAGTTGCAGGTCCAGACCATATGCGAAGAGAAAGACTTGACGGAACGCCTTGCTGCACAACAAGAGATCGTGGCTGACACGTCAATGGTCGAGCTATCACATATAGCTACTGAGTTAATGCGGGACTCTAACTCGAAAAGTTCAGGTCAAGTTGGGACTAGGTCAATGAATGAACGAGTCGAGTCGACTCTAGACACTAAACAGAGAAAGTTCAAGGAGATACAAGAGAAGGCTGATGATCTACGACTGAGAACTCTCAGGAATGTGGTGGACATTTTAACCCCAATCCAAGCCGTTCATTTCTTGATTGCAGCCGTTGTGCTTCATTTGAGGGTTCATGAATGGGGTATGAAGAAAGATGCTATTGCACATTCACCCCAAAATTAAGCTTCATCTTGTTGTTCTTAGAAGATCAACTTGGTGATTTCTATTTGTTTTAGTATTAAGTTTTGAGGAATGTTCCTGGTACGAGCTCTGGTTCGTCTCAAATAGTTGTTCTACCCGTGTGATGCACGATTTATGATATGAATATTAAATTTGCATATTTACACTTTTACTAAACTATAGATATAGATAATTATCATCAAAATAGAGCTTATAGCTAATCTTCTTATTAAAACTAATGATGGATATAGTTACTGCCCTATTCTAGGTCTTACTTATTTAACAAATTCAAATAAAAACAAAATAAGGGTACATAGATAAATTTACGTTCTTCCCATCTTATAACCCATGTCAAAAATAAATTTGTTTTCATCCTCTCTTTAATTTGATAGTCATACCCACTTAATACTCCCCTACCATCTACATCATTACACGATCATTTAACACCCACCCCACCATATACCTTATTCAGCTAGAGATAACTTCGAAGCGGGGTTATGCCCGTCACCACAATAGGTATGATACTCGTCCCCATCCTAATCCCCTCTTCCTAGACGGAAAAATAAAATTAACCCCTGCTTCATCACCCGTCCGTGTATCCACACCCGCCTCAACCTAAGCCCCTAGACGGTTGGACCTAACATTATTTTTTGATAAGAGATCGAGTTTTGAATTTTAAAACTCTAAGAGTATCCGACAATTTGGTTGTCTGATTACATTATACGTTGGACATATATATCTTATAGATATTTTCCTAGTTAAAATTAACGATGGATAAATTTGTTATTGCTTATTCGTTGTCTTATTTATAAATAAAACAAAAAACAAATAAGGGTACATATACAAAATTATTTTCCCCCTCATTCATCACATGTGTCAAACGTAGCCCTAAACAGCTGGGCCCGACATTATTTATGGTAAGAGAATTTTGAATTTTAAAACTCTTATCTAAAGTATTTGACAAGTTGGTTGTCTGATTAGATTATACTTTGGACACATATAGCTATAGATATTCTCCTAAATAAAACTAATGATGGATAAATTTTTTATTGCTGCTGTCTTATTTATTAAAAATAAAAAAACAAATAAGGGTACATAGAAAATATTATTTTTATCCCCACTCATCACATGTGTCAAAACTAGCCCTGGATGTGATATTCCAGTAGGAACACACACAAGAGGGGGGGGGGGGGTGAATTGTAATCGGAACTTTGGACAAGTTTCTTCGTGAACTTAGAAATAATAAGGGAACTGAGAACTAGAGAAACAAAAGTAACAATTTTAGAAAACTTCTTGACACTAATCAAGAAGAGAATTCCTTTTTACTATGGTAATACCTTGATTACAATAACTCTTCAACTCGAGTTCCTCTCAAACTCGTGTTCCTCACAGAGACCTACTCAGATTACAACTCTCTTTTCTTCTGGTGATTGCCATTGCTATTGCCATTGTTACCACCTTGGTAGTTCCTTTGATTTCCACCTCCATTTCCCCCATTCCGGTTCTGATTATTCCGGTTATTGCCTTGGTGGTTACCTTGGTTAGGTTTTCCATGCTTTGAATAGCATTCATACTCCCTATGGCCTAACTTCTGACAGAATCTACAAGTCACCAAGTTCCCATCACAATCCTTTCCAGGGTGATTCATGTTACAGCGCCTACATTCGTAGGTCCGTACTCCATTCCTTCCAGACTGATTTCCACCACCTTGGTTGTTGCGATTACCACCATTGTTAGCCCTAAACTGGAAATTCCCATTTCCTTTGTGCTTCTTAAAATTCCCCTGATTCTGATGGTTATTTCCTTGATTCAAGCTTCCACCATCCTTTCTCTTTTCAGCACTACCATTCTTCCTTTGATGTAGCCCATATAGGTGAGCAGCTTTTCCGTACAGGGTGTCTAATGAGGTAAAGGTCTCTCCAGACAACAACAGCTGTAAGTCCATGGTCAAACCATTCTCAAATCTTTGAGCCCTGAGCTCTTCCGTTGCCACCACTTCAGGTACAAACCTAGACATCTCTATAAACTTAGAATAGTATTCCGTCACAGACAGACCTCCCATTTTGAGTTCAATGAACTCTTGCGCCTTTTGCTTCTTCAGGTAGGGTGGGTAAAACTTGTTCCTTAGTGCAGTTTTGAATGCTTCCCATCCAAAGTTAGGTGTGGCTCTAAGGGTATTTTCACATCGTTGCCACCACAGATCAGCTTCACCTCTCAGGTAGTACACAACACTATTCACCCTAAGGTTTTCGGGGCAATTCACAGCTACAATGAGTTTATCAAACTCTCTCAACCAGTTCTCCAACACACTTGGTTCAATCTCTCCGCTATAGAGTGGAGGCTTGCTTTGAGCTATTTTCTTAAACATTTCCCCAACCGGGTCATGCATTGGGTTTGCTCTAGTTTGAGCTAGGTCACGAACTACCTCAGGTAGTTGTCTAACCACTTCAGAAATCTCTTGGCTAGCCATATCCCTTCTCCTGAATAAATAAAAAGGCTAGCTTTAATATTGGTTGGACACGACATTACTAAGGTACTGGTTCTACAACGAACCTACTCACAACAAGAACACACACTTAGGCGCCACCTAGGGGAAGAGTTGGCGCCACTTTCGGGCCTTCTCACCCCACTATTCGATGCAAGTAAATCTAGATGGTTGCTACTAAACCACCTTGCACATTAAATTTCATTGAAGAAATAACAAATAATCCCTTTGCGATACCCACGCGACTTAGAATTGAGAATTAAACTTAAAGGATAACGAAAAGGAAATTCTATTCTTTTATTAAAACTCCAATGAATAAGTCTTACATCCACTAATACCATAACATTTATTCTCCAACTATAATAGACTAAAACCATAAATAGTAGCTTTGCCACTTTATTACTTCAACGAAAAGAAAGAAACAAAAGAAATAAAACTAAGGATTACATTTCTCTAGAGACTAACGTCATCACGACGATCATTTATTTCCTTGTATTGCTCTCGAGTAAAGTCTTGATCATTAGGATCATCCAAGTCTTCTTCCGGATCCGAGTCTTCATCCATAACCTCATTATTTTGCTGTGGCTCACTATCAACCACATTATTCTCTTCAAGCTCATCCTCAGATCCACTGGATATCTCAATGGTTGGTTCAGGAACTATAGGGTTAGGATTCTCAATCTCTACCACATCATCATCACTATCCTCCTCAACATCACTAGCTTGCTCATCATGGATCATATCATCCTCACCATCACTTTCTATTCCTCCATAGCCCATACCTAGACCCGCAGAATACTTTCCATCCTCATAGCTAATTTCTGCAACCTCTAGTATAGTAGCAAGAACCTCAGAATCATACTTCCACCTACCATCACTAGTCCCATATTTGTACCTATTAGGGGTACCATCACTATAATGCATGTCACTAAACCTATTCTTGAGGTCTATGTAGGGGTTCTTATGGGGTAAGCAATGTATAATCATACTAGCCATCATATCTTTGTGCCTAAGGTGGGGCATGTTCTTGGTCGAAGCCAAATAGTCACAAGCAAACACGATCTTCTGAACATACGTGCGAGGAGTCTCATTATCCATCTTCTCTAAGTATCCTAAACTGGTGAACTTAGAAGGTAGCATCCTTAATTCCTGAAAATTCACAACTCAAAAGTCTTACTAACGCGTTTCCATAGAAATTCCAACCCCAAAAGGATACAATAAATAGTTCGTGGAGCCATACAATTTCAATGCACAAATATATGCTCAACATGAAATATGATGCAATTAATCACATAAAGCAAGATAAAACATGGTTAAAACATATACATGGCACTTAATAATCACATTGTCACATAATATGCATTCTTAGACTAATATGCCCTTCTTAGTCTAGCCATTTCTCACTTGAAAATAATATTAATTTTTGAAATTAATTAAGAAATAACTCCTAACTTAGTTGAAATTATTTAAATTAAAATCGAAGATTAATAAAAATTATCGATTAATTAAATAAACAAATGGATAACTTTCGGATAAAAAAAAATAAAAGAAATCCGAAAAATTTAAAATATAAATTCGAAAGAAAAAAAAATATTCGAATAAAATAAATAGAATAATAAATAATTAAAATAATTCGGTTAATTAAATAAATTAATTTCCGGAATTAAGAAGTAAATTCGAATTTAATTCGAAATTTTCGAATAAAAAAAAATAGATTCGGAAAGATTAATTAAATTAAATAATAATTCAAACTTTTCAACTTATTTCAAACGACCCAAAATAATTGGTATTTGACCTTTAAAATATTGAGTACTCAAAATAATACGTTTTGACTTTAGGAAAAGTAATTTTCGAAAATCCTAAAGTTCCACAATCGTAGTTTAAGGATTTACCACTTTGCACTATTAATTAATGCAAAGCAGCTCTCAAACTAGAGCTCTGCAAATACCACTTTGTAACACCCTAATAATTCCTTGCTTTTATAAAACCATTTTCCAACTTAAAATAAAGGAATTACTAAAGTATTACCGCCACCGTGATAACGGTTAAGGCTATTACCAGAATTACGCAGCGGAATTAAATATCAACTAACTTTTAAAAACCATAATTAAATAAAATATCGAGGCCTCCTACAATTTGGAACCATAATGGCCCAAAACCCAAAGTATAAGTAATTCAAATATTTCAAACATAATTAAAGTAAAGTTAAATAAAATAGTTTCAAAGGACGAAAACATGCAACTCTCTCAATCATCCCAAGCCACATGATTTCGATCGTACTTGATCTACCAACCTGCTATATTAATCTACTCCCCAACAATGCAAGTGCAAATGATGGATCATCATAGGGTCATTAAGGCAAAGGCCATGATCGGAAACACACAAAGCACGTAGTCAGCAAAAGCTGAGTACTTACAAGCATAGAGTAATGAAACTAAACATGCATCACTCACTAAATACTAACCAACATGCAAAAGCCATATAATAACAATTCAAACAATCATGAGATACAAGACTCGACTCTTGACTCGACTCTTGACTCACAATTTAATTAGAATAAGCTTCGAACGGGCCAAAAGAATAATCCACAAAGGGAAAAAGGTGATGGGAGCCAACCAAACACCAAATATAATAATAATAATAAAATCGGGCCATACCGAGTGTCGGGCCATACCGACGGAATTCCTGCGCATAATATAAATGAAACAACGTCTTGTATCATTAGTAGGAGTACGAGCTTTCCGGCAAGACTCCCCCCATTGTTCATACTCAAGGTATATACGTTCCAAGAGTTTTGAAGCTTGTTCCGGTTGCACTTTACGTTTATTAATATTTTAATAAAGGCGAACTCAAGACTCGACAACATGCATACATACAATTAATAAACAACAACCAAAACAATCTTATTTTAATGCTTTAAGATTTGTGATCAACCAAGCAAGACACTTGTGATATTACTACCATGTTCCTCCTCACCAAAGTGAGACTCCACATCATGCATATTAACATGAGGGTTGTGCCCTTGCACGACAAATCCTAATTCATTTCATACATAATATTCCCAACTGAACCCTACATGTGCGGTGGCTTACGTGAGCTAACCCTTCACATGTGGTAAAATAAATAGTACAACGAGGTACAAATAAATGGCTCAAAGTATGCTAGACATCCCGTACAATAGCATACAAATAATTAATCCATCCCTTGCATGTGAATTGAACCATACATGCATAAATATTGAACAACATGATTGACAATGAAATCCATACTCATAATAATATCAACATGCTTGTTCAACAATTAATTCAATAAATCCACCATCACACAACACATGCTCGTTCACCAAAATAAACATGATTTCACATAATGTAATTCACATCATCAACAATCATGTAATGTCATTGACAAAAAGGTGTGGTCGCCCTAGACTTGTACGTACCTTGAATACCTAAGCGTAGGGGCCACTTTGCAATAACGAGCACTCAACTAGAAATCTCCTCTTATCATCTAAATAATGAAACTTAAATTATTTCCATGTTCATTAAATTTCCAGCAACTTTATAAAATTTAAAACTTCCTTTAGACTTTAGAATTCAATCGTTTTTCAATAATAAAGTCGTCTCAATTTGCAAAATCAATCCCTAGTACAAAAACATACTTTTTCCGCCTCTAAAATCAATAAAAATCAACACTTTAAACCTTTATTCAAATATGAAAATATAATTGATTATCATAATTAAAATCATCACCTAATTATGCTAATCAATCGACTCATTAGGTCTAGGTTAAAACCCTAACATGAAAATCCCAATAACACTAGTTTAATATCATAAAAATCCATGCTTTATTAAATAAACAAATCTGAAAATTCGTTCTTTAATAATTAAAACAAACCTAATGAATCACAACACACAAATCCTCAAACCACGGTATTCATAACCGGTTCCCAGCATTTTAATTACTCAAAACAATATTAATATAATAATTTAAAATACGGAATTTAAATAGAATAGGTAAGGAAGAAGAGAATTATACCAATCCGGCCTATAGCACGGAACAATCACGAATTAGGGTGATTGGGCGAAAAGAGATTGGAAAACGAACACGAACAACAACAACACACACACACACGCAATCGTGTGTGTGCGCGCAGCAGCGAAGGGACGAGGCACGGGGCGCGCTGTGCGCGAGGACGAGGGCAGCAGGGGCGCGCGCTGTGCGCGAGGAGAGAGCGAGAGAAGGCGAGAGTGTGGCTGGGCGCTGTGCGCGCGGGCACGAGCGAGACAACGAGGAAGTGAGGGCGCTGCGCGCGAGGCACGAGCGAGAGAGTGAGGGAGGTGTGGGTGCTGCGCGCGAGGGCACGAGCGAGAGAGTGCAGCGCTGGGCGTGAGGCCGAGCAGCACGAGAGCACAGCAGCACGGGCACGGGGCTGTGTGCGTGCGTGCGGTGTGCCGAGCAAAGAGAGGAGAGGAGTGAGGTGCAAGAAATAAAAAAGGGGCTTTATGAAATTTTAGGGGTTTATTTAATGATGGGGAGTCCTATTTATAGGCTCCCTAATCCCTTGATGGGCTAGGCTTAGGATATTTGAGTTGGGCTTAGGAATTAAATGAATTGGGCTAGCTTAGGATTAAAATTAAACCATTTGGATTGGGCTTGATTAATAAAATGAACTGGACTTTTATTTAAAACCCGAAGCTTTTAAAAATCATTTGCAACTCATTTAATTTCCCGACTCAAGAATTAAATTCGTTTCGTAATTAATTAAAATAATAAATATTCTAATTAATTAAAATACATTAAATACATTTAAATATTATTAAAATGCTAATAAATCGTAAAATGCTTTATAAATATAATAAAATATATTTATAAATATTATAAAAATACGAGGTATTTTAGTTTACCCTCCTTAAAAGAAGTTTCGTCCCGAAACTTGGGTTCGGAAATCCAAAATTCAACTCAACTTGAGACTTTCTGAGACTTTTTAATACGTTCATTTACAAAAGTTTTAAGTTGTTGTACTCTTTACATGATTAAACAGGACAATAATAAGTGCAAATTCAATAGAAAGCACTAAATTAAGCATAAAATAGGGGGAAATAAGATAAAAAGCGCGAAATTCTACCGCACTTTACCCCCCTTAAAAGACACGAGTTACGACCCCGTAACTCAACTAACCTCGGGAAAAAGCTCGGGATATTTCTTTCTCATTTCGTCCTCCGCTTCCCAAGTGGCTTCCTCAGATTCTTGATTAGACCACAACACTTTGACAATTTTCACATCTTTAGTACGCGTACTACGCACTTTGCTATCAAGGATTTTAACAGGTCTTTCCTCAAAGGTTAGACTTTGGTCTAATTCTATGGTCTCCGGTTGCAACACATGCGATTTATCCGGGATATATTTCCTTAACTGAGATATGTGGAACACATTATGCACTCTATGCAACTCCATAGGCAAGGCTAGTCTATAAGCTACCTTTCCGATTCTTTCTAAGATCTCATATGGGCCTATGTACTTAGGGCTTAACTTCCCTTTCTTCCCAAATCTCATGACACCTTTCATTGGTGACACTTTGAGCAACACTTTATCACCTATGTTGAACTCTTCATCCCTACATTTCAAGTCTGCATAACTCTTTTGGCGATCCTGCGCCGCTTGAATCTTTGATTGGATGGTTCGGATTTGGTTCATGGTGTCCTCTATCATTTGAGGTCCCAATACTACGGTTTCACTAATATCGTTCCAACAAAGTGGACTTCTACACTTTCGTCCATACAAAGCCTCAAATGGTGCCATTCCAATGCTAGCATGATAGCTATTGTTATAGGAAAACTCAATCAAATCTAGGCTATCTTCCCAACTTCCTTGGAAATCAATATCGCATGCCCGAAGCATGTCCTCCAAGGTTTGGATAGTCCTTTCAGTTTGGCCATCCGTGGCTGGGTGGAAGGCTGTACTCATTTTCAATGTCGTTCCAAAGCTCTTCTGCACACTTTTCCAGAAATTCGAAAGAAACCTTGAATCTCTATCTGATACGATATCCTTAGGAGCTCCATGTAACCTCACCACATTCTTAATGTAGGCTTTAGCAAGTTGTTCCATTTTCCAGGTTTCCTTCATTGGTATAAACACTGCTGACTTGGTCAACCTATCTACCACAACCCAAATTGTATCATTCCCAGTCTTTGACTTAGGTAAACAAGTGACAAAGTCCATAGAAATACAGTCCCATTTCCAGCTTGGAATCTCTAAAGGTTTGACCTTCCCTTGAGGTCTCCTATGCTCAATTTTAACCTTCTGACAAGTCAAACATCTAGCCACAAATTCAGCCACTTCGTTCTTCATCCTTGGCCACCAATAGACCTTTTTCAAGTCCTTATACAACTTGTCACCCCCTGGGTGCACAGAATATGGCGTATTATGCCCTTCTTTCATCAATCTCTCTTTCAGTTCTCCACACTTTTGAGGCACGCACCACCTGCCTTTGTACCTCAAACTTCCATCATCATGGATTCGGAATTCTAACTCCTTACCTTGCGAAATCTTTTCCTTGATTCGCTCCAACTTTACATCACCAGCTTGGTTCTCTCTAATCTCATCAAATATTGACGGTTGGTTGGTTAAGGCATTCATTATTCCCACAAGGCTTTCACCACTTACTATTTCGAGGTTTAAACGCTGCATGTCCTTACACAGCTCGTTAGCAACTACTAACGCATTGACACTATGACTTGATTTCCTACTCAAGGCATCCGCAACTACATTGGCTTTTCCCTCATGGTACTGGATATCCAAATCATAGTCCTTAATTAACTCTAACCACCTTCGTTAGCGCATATTCAAATCCTTCTGTGTGAAGATGTACTTCAAACTCTTGTGGTCCGTAAATATCCTACACTTCACACCATACAGATAGTGTCTCCATATCTTCAATGCAAACACTATAGCCGCTAGCTCTAAATCATGGGTAGGGTAATTGGATTCATATGGATTTAATTGCCTTGACGCATACGCAATAACTTTCCCGTTTTGCATCAATACACACCCCAAACCATTCTTAGAGGCATCACTATACACATCGTATGCACCACTCTCATCTGGTAAGGTTAACACTGGCGCGGTTGTCAATCGCGTCTTTAAGGCTTGGAATGCTTCCTCACACTGGTCACTCCATTCAAACTTGGTTTCCTTCTTCATCAAGGTAGTCATGGGCTTGGCTATCCTAGAGAAGTCTTGCACAAATCGTCTGTAATAGCCAGCTAATCCTAGAAAACTACGAATGTCAGTCACACTCTTGGGTGTAGGCCATTCACTGACAGCTTTGATCTTAGCAGGGTCGACTGCCACTCCTTCTTTTGACACAAAATGTCCCAAAAATGCAACTCTTTCTTACCAAAACTCACACTTTGAGAATTTGGCGTATAACTGGTTATCTCTCAAGGTACTCAACACCGATCTCAAGTGTTCCGCGTGATCTTCTTCACTCTTTGAATACCCTAGGATGTCATCTATGAATACCACTACGAACTTGTCCAAATTGGCATGGAATACACGGTTCATTAAGTCCATAAATATTGCAGGGGCATTGGTTAACCCAAAAGGCATAACAGCGAACTCATAATGTCCGTATCTAGTTCTGAATGCGGTCTTTGGTATGTCGTGTTCAGTGATCCTCAATTGATGATAACCCGAACGCAAATCGATCTTTGAAAAGATTCCTGCTCCTTTTAGTTGGTCAAATAGGTCTTCTATCCTAGGTAATGGATATTTGTTCTTGATTGTGACCTTATTGAGCTCCCTGTAGTCTATACAGAGCCTCATACTTCCATCCTTTTTCTTCACAAACAACACTGGTGCTCCCCAAGGCGATGCACTTGGCCTAATATAACCTTTCTCCAATAGATCCTCTAGTTGGCCTTTTAACTCATTCATTTCTGCTGGAGCCATTCTATAAGGTGCTTTTAAAATAGGGGCGGTTCCAGGCACTAAATCTATGGTAAAGTCAATAGGTCGATTGGGAGGCATCCCCGGGATCTCTTCTGGAAATACATCAAGGAATTCATTGACTACTGCAATATCCTCAGGCTGATCCTTGATCACATGCTCTAGGTCCTCACATTACATAAGAAGGCGGGGTTCCCTTTACCGACTAGCTTCACGAGTTCCATTGCCGTGATGATTCCTATGTTCTTAGGCTTACCAAATCGACGATATGACACTACTTTGCCTAGGCTAGGCCTCAATTGAACCTTCTGCTTCTCACAATCTATTTTGGCTTTGAACTTGGCCAACCAATCCATTCCTAGAATTACATCTAGCTCTCCTAACTCGAATTCGATTAGGTTAGATAAGAATACGGTCTTGGCTATGGTCATAGGCACATCTCTATGGATTTTGGTACACTTCACTATACTACCAGTAGGTATGACTATAGGTACTTCAATCGATTCAGGCTCTTTCAACCCTAATTTCCCCAAATAATCTACTGATATAAAAGAATAAGTCGCACCAGAATCAAATAGAACTTTAACTGAAACGGAATTAATAGAAAAAGTACCCGCTATGACGTCAGAGGAAGTCTCCGCTTCTTGCCTAGATATCACATTCAACTTTCCTTGGGCAACTCCTTTGTTATAGCCACCTCCATTGGTGTTCCCATTGTTGTTTCGACTCCCATTCTGATGTTGGTTCCCTCCAGGCTTTCCATGGTTCTGGTGATTGCCATTGTTATTGCCATTGTTACCACCTTGGTAGTTCCTTTGATTTCCACCTCCATTTCCCCCATTCCGGTTCTGATTATTCCGGTTATTGCCTTGGTGGTTACCTTGGTTAGGCTTTCCATTCTTTGAATAGCATTCATACTCCCTATGGCCTAACTTCTGACAGAATCTAAAAGTCACCAAGTTCCCATCACAATCCTTTCCAGGGTGATTCATGTTACAGCGCCTACATTCATAGGTCCGTACTCCATTCCTTCCAGACTGATTTCCACCACCTTGGTTGTTGCGATTACCACCATTGTTAGCCCTAAACTGGAAATTCCCATTTCCTTTGTGCTTCTTAAAATTCCCCTGATTCTGATGGTTATTTCCTTGATTCGAGCTTCCACCATCCTTTCTCTTTTTAGCACTACCATTCTTCCTTTGATGTAGCCCATATAGGTGAGCAGCTTTTTCGTACAGGGTGTCTAATGAGGTAAAGGTCTCTCCAGACAACAACAGCTGTAAGTCCATGGTCAAACCATTCTCAAATCTTTGAGCCCTGAGCTCTTCCGTTGCCACCACTTCAGGTACAAACCTAGACATCTCTATAAACTTAGAATAGTATTCCGTCACAGACAGACCTCCCATTTTGAGTTCAATGAACTCTTGCGCCTTTTGCTTCTTCAGGTAGGGTGGGTAAAACTTGTTCCTTAGTGTAGTTTTGAATGCTTCCCATCCAAAGTTAGGTGTGGCTTTAAGGGTATTTTCACATCGTTGCCACCACAGATCAGCTTCACCTCTCAGGTAGTACACAGCACTATTCACCCTAAGGTTTTCGGGGCAATTCACAGCTACAATGAGTTTATCAAACTCTCTCAACCAGTTCTCCAACACACTTGGTTCAATCTCTCCGCTATAGAGTGGAGGCTTGCTTTGAGCTATTTTCTTAAACATTTCCCCAGCCGGGTCATGCATTGGGTTTGCTCTAGTTTGAGCTAGGTCACGAACTACCTCAGCTAGTTGTCTAACCACTTCAGAAATATCTTGGCTAGCCATATCCCTTCTCCTGAATAAATAAAAAGGCTAGCTTTAATATTGGTTGGACACGACATTACTAAGGTACTGGTTCTACAACGAACCTACTCACAACAAGAACACACACTTAGGCACCACCTAGGGGAAGAGTTGGCGCCACTTTCGGGCCTTCTCACCCCACTATTCGATGCAAGTAAATCTAGATGGTTTCTACTAAACCACCTTGCACATTAAATTTCATTGAAGAAATAACAAATAATCCCTTTGTGATACCCACACGACTTAGAATTGAGAATTAAACTTAAAGGATAACGAAAAGGAAATTCTATTCTTTTATTAAAACTCCAATGAATAAGTCTTACATCCACTAATACCATAACATTTATTCTCCAACTATAATAGACTAAAACCATAAATAGTAGCTTTGCCACTTTATTACTTCAACGAAAAGAAAGAAACAAAAGAAATAAAACTAAGGATTACATTTCTCTAGAGACTAACGTCATCACGACGATCATTTCTTTCCTTGTATTGCTCTGGAGTAAAGTCTTGATCATTAGGATCATCCAAGTCTTCTTCCGGATCCGAGTCTTCATCCTTAGCGTCATTATTTTGCTGTGGCTCACTATCAACCACATTATTCTCTTCAAGCTCATCCTCAGATCCACTGGATATCTCAATGGTTGGTTCAGGAACTATAGGGTTAGGATTCTCAATCTCTACCACATCATCATCACTATCCTCCTCAACATCACTAGCTTGCTCATCATGGATCATATCATCCTCACCATCACTTTCTATTCCTCCATAGCCCATACCTAGACCCGCAGAATACTTTCCATCCTCATAGGTAATTTCTGCAACCTCTAGTATAGTAGCAAGAACCTCAGAATCATACTTCCACCTACCATCACTAGTCCCATATTTGTACCTATTAGGGGTACCATCACTATAATGCATGTCACTAAACCTATTCTTGAGGTCTATGTAGGGGTTCTTATGGGGTAAGCAATGTATAATCATACTAGCCATCATATCTTTGTGCCTAAGGTGGGGCATGTTCTTGGTCGAAGCCAAATAGTCACAAGCAAACACGACCTTTTGAACATACGTGCGAGGAGTCTCATTATCCATCTTCTCTAAGTATCCTAAACTGGTGAACTTAGAAGGTAGCATCCTTAATTCCTGAAAATTCACAATTCAAAAGTCTTACTAACGCGTTTCCATAGAAATTCCAACCCCAAAAGGATACAATAAATAGTTCGTGGAGCCATACAATTTCAATGCACAAATATATGCTCAACATGAAATATGATGCAATTAATCACATAAAGCAAGATAAAACATGGTTAAAACATATACATGGCACTTAATAATCACATTGTCACATAATATGCATTCTTAGACTAATATGCCCTTCTTAGTCTACCCATTTCTCACTTGAAAATAATATTAATTTTCGAAATTAATTAAGAAATAACTCCTAACTTAGTTGAAATTATTTAAATTAAAATCGAAGATTAATAAAAATTATCGATTAATTAAATAAATAAATGGATAATTTTCGGATAAAAAAAAATAAAAGAAATCCGAAAAATTTAAAATATAAATTCGAAAGAAAAAAAAATATTCGAATAAAATAAATAGAATAATAAATAATTAAAATAATTCGGTTAATTAAATAAATTAATTTCCGGAATTAAGAAGTAAATTCGAATTTAATTCGAAATTTTCGAATAAAAAAAAATAGATTCGGAAAGATTAATTAAATTAAATAATAATTCAAACTTTTCAACTTATTTCAAACGACCCAAAATAATTGGTATTTGACCTTTAAAATATTAAGTACTCAAAATAATACGTTTTGACTTTAGGAAAAGTAATTTTCGAAAATCCTAAAGTTCCACAATCGTAGTTTAAGGATTTACCACTTTGCACTATTAATTAATGCAAAGCAGCTCTCAAACTAGAGCTCTGCAAATACCACTTTGTAACACCCTAATAATTCCTTGCTTTTATAAAACCATTTTCCAACTTAAAACAAAGGAATTACTAAAGTATTACCGCCACCGTGATAACGGTTAAGGCTATTACCAGAATTACGCAGCGGAATTAAATATCAACTAACTTTTAAAAACCATAATTAATAAAATATCGAGGCCTCCTACAATTTGGAACCATAATGGCCCAAAACCCAAAGTATAAGTAATTCAAATATTTCAAACATAATTAAAGTAAAGTTAAATAAAATAGTTTCAAAGGACGAAAACATGCAACTCTCTCAATCATCCCAAGCCACATGATTTCGATCGTACTTGATCTACCAACCTTCTATATTAATCTACTCCCCAACAATGCAAGTGCAAATGATGGATCATCATAGGGTCATTAAGGCAAAGGCCATGACCGGAAACACACAAAGCACGTAGTCAGGAAAAGCTGAGTACTTACAAGCATAGAGTAATGAAACTAAGCATGCATCACTCACTAAATACTAACCAACATGCAAAAGCCATATAATAACAATTCAAACAATCATGAGATACAAGACTCGACTCTTGACTCGACTCTTGACTCACAATTTAATTAGAATAAGCTTCGAACGGGCCAAAAGAATAATCCACAAAGGGAAAAAGGTGATGGGAGCCAACCAAACACCAAATATAATAATAATAAAATCGGGCCATACCGAGTGTCGGGCCATACCAACGGAATTCCTGCGCATAATATAAATGAAACAACGTCTTGTATCATTAGTAGGAGTACGAGCTTTCCGGCAAGACTCCCCCCATTGTTCATACTCAAGGTATATACGTTCTAAGAGTTTTGAAGCTTGTTCTGGTTGCACTTTACGTTTATTAATATTTTAATAAAGGCGAACTCAAGACTCGACAACATGCATACATACAATTAATAAACAACAACCAAAACAATCTTATTTTAATGCTTTAAGATTTGTGATCAACCAAGCAAGACACTTGTGATATTAATACCATGTTCCTCCTCACCAAAGTGAGACTCCACATCATGCATATTAACATGAGGGTTGTGCCGTTGCACGAAAAATCCTAATTCATTTCATACATAATATTCCCAACTGAACCCTACATGTGCGGTGGCTTACGTGAGCTAACCCTTCACATGTGGTAAAATAAATAGTACAACGAGGTACAAATAAATGGCTCAAAGTATGCTAGACATCCCGTACAATAGCATACAAATAATTAATCCATCCCTTACATGTGAATTGAACCATACATGCATAAATATTGAACAACATGATTGACAATGAAATTCATACTCATAATAATTTCAACATGCTTGTTCAACAATTAATTCAATAAATCCACCATCACACAACACATGCTCGTTCACCAAAATAAACATGATTTCACATAATGTAATTCACATCATCAACAATCATGTAATGTCATTGACAAAAAGGTGTGGTCGCCCTAGACTTGTACGTACCTTGAATACCTAAGCGTAGGGGCCACTTTGCAATAACGAGCACTCAACTAGAAATCACCTCCTATCATCAAAATAATGAAACTTAAATTATTTCCATGTTCATTAAATTTCCAGCAACTTTATAAAATTTAAAACTTCCTTTAGACTTTAGAATTCAATCGTTTTTCAATAATAAAGTCGTCTCAATTTGCAAAATCAATCCCTAGTACAAAAACATACTTTTTCCGCCTTTAAAATCAATAAAAATCAACACTTTAAACCTTTATTCAAATATGAAAATATAATTGATTATCATAATTAAAATCATCACCTAATCATGCTAATCAATCGACTCATTAGGTCTAGGTTAAAACCCTAACTTGAAAATCCCAATAACACTAGTTTAATATCATAAAAATCCATGCTTTATTAAATAAACAAATCTGAAAATTCATTTTTTAATAATTAAAACAAACCTAATGAATCACAACACACAAATCCTCAAACCACGGTATTCATAACCGGTTCCCAGCATTTTAATTACTCAAAACAATATTAATATAATAATTTAAAATACGGAATTTAAATAGAATAGGTAAGGAAGAAGAGAATTATACCAATCCGGCCTATAGCACGGAACAATCACGAATTAGGGTGATTGGGCGAAAAGAGATTGGAAAACGAACACGAACAACAACACACACACACACACGCAATCGTGTGTGTGCGCGCAGCAGCGAAGGGACGAGGCACGGGGCGCGCTGTGCGCGAGGACGAGGGCAGCAGGGGCGCGCGCTGTGCGCGAGGATAGAGCGAGAGAAGGCGAGAGTGTGGCTGGGCGCTGTGCGGGCGGGCACGAGCGAGAGAGCGAGGGAAGTGAGGGCGCTGCGCGCGAGGCATGAGCGAGAGAGTGAGGGAGGTGTGGGCGCTGCGTGCGAGGGCACGAGCGAGAGAGTGCAGCGCTGGGCGTGAGGCCGAGCAGCACGAGAGAACAGCAGCACGGGCACGGGGCTGTGTGCGTGCGTGCGGTGTGCCGAGCAAAGAGAGGAGAGGAGTGAGGTGCAAGAAATCAAAAAGGGGCTTCATGAAATTTTAGGGGTTTATTTAATGATGGGGAGTCCTATTTATAGGCTCCCTAATCCCTTGATGGGCTAGGCTTAGGATATTTGAGTTGGGCTTAGGAATTAAATGGATTGGGCTAGCTTAGGATTAAAATTAAACCGTTTGGATTGGGCTTGATTAATAAAACGAACTGGACTTTTATTTAAAACCCGAAGCTTTTAAAAATCATTTGCAACTCATTTAATTTCCCGACTCAAGAATTAAATTCGTTTCGTAATTAATTAAAATAATAAATATTCTAATTAATTAAAATACATTAAATACATTTAAATATTATTTAAATGCTAATAAATCGTAAAATGCTTTATAAATATTAGAAAATATATTTATAAATATTATAAAAATACGAGGTATTACAATATCTTTCCTTGAGCATTTGAAAAACGCTCGTTTTGTAGAAGTTGTTGCTCTTGTCTTTGTTGGCTTTGATCCTTTAGCTTTTACTGCTTCCAACTCAGGAACTCCAGTAGCTATTCCAAGTTCCTATCCTCATAGGAACTCAATCATTTATCTGTCTATGTTCATTAGCAATAGCAATTAGGAAGTTTGCAATATGTGTTTTATCAACCAAAACCTAGG
Organism: Spinacia oleracea; assembly: GCF_020520425.1. Lineage (NCBI taxonomy): Eukaryota > Viridiplantae > Streptophyta > Magnoliopsida > Caryophyllales > Amaranthaceae > Spinacia > Spinacia oleracea. The sequence continues at coordinate 10,805,423 of NC_079490.1, forward strand.
AACAACAATATTTCCCCTTTTTGGTGATGACAACACATGCAAACTTTTTACAACTGGAGATTAATCAGTCCTAGGAACAAGAACAAATGTAGTTTCCAAAAAAATAAAAATAAAAAATGTAAATTAAACTTACAGAGAGGAGCACATGAGATGGTGAGTCAGGAACTAGGTTTGATTCATCTTGGAAGTTTGCAACTAACTTCCCCCTGTTGACATTAACAAAAAGCATAGCATGAAATATAGAAATTCCAAACACAGTGCCCCACGATCAACGTTTGGCAAGTTAAGTTAGCCTCAAAGTTTTTGACCTACTCAAACCACAATAAGGAGGCAAGAATCAATAATCAAACCGGTAAATAAAGATACTACTTCAAGCAAGTCTATTAAATATGGAACAAATACCCGAGTTTAATTTATACAAACCAAAAGAAGAAAGAAAAAAAAAGATTGTTCCATGGCAAAACAATTTAAGCAGAGTAGGGTATTAGGCTTGGAATGGGGAACCAGAACCAGTTGTTTTTTCTATGACAGTTTCCTCAAAGGTTTCCAAGTTGTTAATCTTGGAGAGGATGGTGGCTCCAGTGGCATTGGCTTGGTTCGAGTAATGGTGGAGATTGGCTTGTAGGCACTTGACAGTGTCAACCAAGCCTCCCATGTGAGCTTACAACAAACTGATCCTGTGGTCTGTTCCTTCCTGCAGTTCCACCAGTCGAGCAACTGTAGTCTTTAGCACCATTATCTGGTCATCCTTGGTACTCCAAGCACCACCATAATTGGAGACAGGTTCCTCTGCAAATGGAACATGGCGAACTTTTGACTTTCTTGAGGATTTAGGTGCTCTGTTCCTTGGTACAACAACTTCAGGAAGTTCCTCCTATTTGATAGGAATTCTATCTTCTTCTATGGGCATTTCCTTTACCTCGCCTTCCTCGTTAATCTCCATGAACACTAGACCCCTCTTCTTGTTTTCCTGCATAGTCACCCTCATGCTTTTCCTTTTTCCTTGGGTACCCACACTCTTTCTTTTTCCTTTAGGAACTCGAGAGAGAGTCACCTTCAAGGGAGTGAGTTCCTCATCCTCTTCCTCTTCTAATTTAGTATCCTTCCTCCCTTCATCATCCTTTTTCTCTTCTTTGCCTGCTCTAATTACCTTACCCTGAACAACCTTACGGTTTAGCAGATTTAACATTTCTAATTGGAGGATTTGGGTTGATTTTAGAGGAAGTACATCATAGTGGCTGAGATCAACTGAGAAACTTTTGAAGATTTCAGTGAGGAGAGAAGAGTATGGAATTTTGTATTTGGGAATGCAAGTGGAGAGGTTTTTGATCATAATGGATGGAAAGTTTATTAAAAAATTTCTTTCAAGGCAATACATAAGACATGCATCAAATAGGCTGCGATGTTCCTCTTTTGGGTGCGTGGAACTACGTCCCAAACAATATTGAAAAGTAATTTCTGGAGTGGAGAAAAGGAACTTTGAGTGGTGGAGGTGGAAATTGAACTATCTCCCCCAATAGAACCTACAATGTCATCTTCATTGACATTATCAATTGTTACTTTTATTTGACCCTTCAACCACATATCAAATCCCCTATTGGGAGTACCAAACAGTTGTTCCAGATACGCATCATCAAATTCAATGCGTGTTGCATTCACCTTACTGGAACACACATTCTCAACACAAGTAAATTTTTTGCAAAATTCTTTCATGGCTTCTGGAATGAGAGGTGATTTAGCATAAGTAATCAACAGGCTTACTCATTTTTGGTGCTCAAAGATCTCCATCAATTCATGAAATTTTGAGGCTTCGCACCATGTGGAATTGATTGCAAACCCTTCAACCAGATTGTTATCCTTCGCAGAGAGTTTCTTGGAACTCTTCTCTTCCCCCTGAGATCGAGAATTCTCTTGTGGTTCCTCTGTTTCTTCGATTTGGTCACCGAAAACTTCTACCCGGCGCTTCTTGGTTTTGCGTGTGGAGGATCTAGGGTTTGAAATTGGGGTTTTCATTTCAATGTCGGTGTCGATTGGTTCCCCCTGGGTAATTGCGAGTATGGGGTTGTGAGATCGGAGGGGAATTGGTGATTGCATGGGTGAAGTATCCATGGGAACTGGAGAGGATGGGTTTCTTTTTCATTTGAGGGAAGTGAGATTGGTGTTGTTGCTTGTGAGAACCATGGTGGAGGAGTTTTTATAGGTGGGTGGAGTGGTGGTGTCAGTGGGGGAAGACGTGTGAGAGTGGAAGAAAAATGGAAGTGGGGGTTGAATGAGGGATGTGAGGAGTTTCTGTCATTTATTGCCAATGGAACCGAACCAGATGTTCTTTGAATTGGGTATTTGATTTTGAATTTCGAAAGTTTGTTTTAAAAAATTAAAATAAAAATAAAACAATAAAAAAATAAAAAATAAAAGAAAAGGATAAAATAAAAATTAATTAAAGAGCAGTTTGACTTAATTTGGACTTGCTTAATTTTGTACCTTAAATTAACCAAGTTTTAGAAAAGTTGCTTACCTAGCAAATTTGTAGAGTGAGTCTATCTTCAACGATGGTAAACTTCAACTATGTTTGCACACATAAAGTTGTGTTTGTAATAGTCTATATGTACCATAGTTTTTGCCTTTGCCTCTGAGGAACTTCAGTTTCAATCACCTTAGCTTGATCATCCCAAGTTCCATTCTCATTTTCTCATGTTTCTCCCTGTTTAATGGCTTAGTCAAGATATCAGCAATTTGATGGTCAGTTTGGCAAAAATCTAATTTAATTAAACCTTTCTCAACATTATCCTTAAGGAAATGATGTCTAATATGGATATGTTTGACCAGGGAATGATGAACCGGATCCTTAGAGATGCAAATAGCACTAGTGTTATCACAATAGATAGGAACACAATCATAAATTATCCCAAAATCTCTTAACTGTTGTTTTATCCATAGTATTTGTGAGCAACAAGCTGCAGCAGCTACGTACTCAGCTTCAGCTGCGGATAGAGCAACAGTGTTTTGTTTCTTGGAACCCCAAGAAACCATGCATGGACCTAGGAACGGTACCATACCTGATGGGCTTTTTTGATTCACTAAGTCACCTGCATAATCTGCATCAGCATATCCTTTTAACTCGAATGATCCACTTCTTGGATAGAACAGACATAGGTCATCTGTTCCTTTGAGATATCTGAGTATTCTTTTTACAGCAGTTAAGTGAGACTCCTTTGGATTGGATTGAAATCTTGCACATAGTCCTACACTAAAAGAGATGTCAGGTCTACTAGCAGTTAAATATAATAGTGAACCAATCATACCTCTATACTTCGTTTGATTTAGACTTTCCCCATTGGAATCAGTGTCTAATCTGATAGTTGTTCCCATGGGAGTGTGATTTACTTTGGCAGATTCTGGCTCATATTTCTTTAGGAGTTCCTTCACATACTTTTGTTGGTGGATCATGATTCCTTCCTCAGTTTGTTTGATATGCAAACCAAGGAAAAAGTTGAGTTTCCCCATCATGCTTATTTCAAATTCATTGCTCATCAAGTTTGCAAATTCCTTACACAAGTTCTCAATAGTTGCTCCAAACAATATATCATCAATATAAATTTGAACTACTAACAAGTCAGTTCCTTTTGATTTTAAAAATAGGGTTTTGTCTATTCTTCCTCTTTTAAAATCATTTTATAGGAGGAACATTGATAGTCTCTCATACCAAGACCTAGGGGCTTGTTTCGGTCCATAGAGAACTTTATCTAGCTTGTAAATGTGGTTTGGGAACTCGGGATTTTCAAAACTAGGAGGTTGTTCCACATAGACATCCTCTTCTAAGAAACCATTTAAGAAAGCACATTTAACATCCATTTGATAGAGCTTAGAACCCATAAAGGCAACAAAAGCAATTAATATTCTAATGGCCTCTAGTCTAGCAACAGGTGCAAAAGTTTCTTCGTAGTCAATACCTTCCTATTGGTTGTAGCCTTTGACAACTAACTTTGCCTTGTTCCTTATGATTGTTGCATGTTCATCTTTCTTGTTCCGGAACACCCATTTTAGTCCTATTAATTTCTGGTGCTTTGATTTGGGTTCCAAGTGCCACACTTTGTTCCTTTTGAATTCATTTAATTATTCTTGCATGGCTATGATCCAGTCAGCATCTTCTAGAGCCTCAATGTGGTTTCTTGGCTCAAATATGGAGAGGAACGCGTGAAATGCACATAAGTTCCTGAGTTGTGACCTTGTCTGAGTTCCTTTTCTAATGTCACTCACAATGAGTTCAATTGGATGAGAACTTTGGTGTTTCCAAGGTCTGGGTTGAAACTGTGCAACTGGTGTTGTTGTAGTTTCCTCAGTTCCTTCTATGACCTGAGTTCCTTGTTGATCACTGTGGAGTTCCTCAGCTGTTTCCTCCGGGGATGGATTTTCTTGTACTTCTTGTTCTGGAACTTCTTGGTTCTGTTGAATAGTTCCTTTGGCTAACTGTCTAGTTGGGTGGAACTCCTCATTAGTTTCTGAAACACGAGACAATCCAATTTCCAAATTCTCTTGTTCCTGTACTTTTAATTTCGTTAGATTCATCAAATATTATATGTACACTTTCTTCTACGCACATTGACCTTTTATTATAGACTCTGTAAGCTTTGTTATTTAGGGAATATCCTAGGAACACTGCCTCATCACTTCTTTCATCAAACTTCCCCAAGTTCCTTTTGCCATTGTTGTAGACAAAACATTTACAATTAACCGAAAGCTCTAAAATAAGAGATGTTGGGTTTAATACCTTTTAATAGTTCATAGGGAGTTTTATTTAGGATTGCTCGAATCATTACTCTGTTGACAATATAACAAGATGTATTTAATTACTACTTCAGCCCAGAAGTTCCTAGGCAAGGAACTGGTTTAACATGGTTCTTGCCATGTCTTCCAAGGTTCTGTTTTTTCTCTCAACTACTCCATTTTGTTGTGGAGTCCTGGGAGCTGAGAAGTTGTGATCCATACCTTGTTCCTTGCAGTATTCATCGAATTTGTAGTTCTCAAACTCTGTTCCATAATCTGATCTTATGTGAATCAATTGACGACCTGTGGTTTTCTGGATGTTCTTAGAGAAGGCAACAAACTCATCAAATGTTTCATCTTTGCTTGTTAGAAATATGACCCAAGTAAAACGAGAATAATCATCAACAATAACTAAAACATATCTTTTCCCACTTCTACTTTGAATTCACATTGTTCCACACAAGTCCATATGGATGAGTTCCAATGGCTTTTTTGTGCTAACCAATTTCTTAGGCTTAAAGGAACTCCTGACATGCTTGCCTTTGGCAGAGGCATCACAAACTTTATCATTTAGGAACTTAATTGAGGGAATTCCTCGAACCAGTTCCTTTGATCTTAGTTTGTCGAGCAGTGAGAAACTAGCATGTCCGAACCTCCTGTGCCATAGTAGTGGATCTTCTTCAATGGCACTGAGGCAGGTTAGATTGTTCCTTGGAACTGTATTGAGATCCACAGAATATGTGTTCCCTTTACGAGTTCCTTCCAAAATAACCTTCCCAGTGTCATTGTTAATGATTTGACAATTTTTAGAAGTAAAACTTACAGAGTTTCCCTTGCCACAAAATTGGGAAATACTTAGTACACTGTGCATTAAGCCCTCGACCAAAAATACATTTTCAATGGCATGGGAACTTGACCTTCCAATTTTTCCAATTCCAACAATTTCTCCTTTCATTTTGTCACCAAAGGTACAGTTTCTCCATTGTAGGCTTCCAGTGAGAGGAATTTAGATTTGTCTCCTATCATGTGTTTAGAACACTCGTTGTCGAGATACCACGAGCTGTTCCCCCTCACTAGAACTTGTAAAAGAATCAAAGGTTAGTTACAGGAACTCGGGTTTCCTCGAGTTCCTTTTCAACTACAATATTTGACTTCTTAACCCATTTTTCTTTTACATAGTTTGAGTTTCTTTGATCCTGTTCCTTGTTCTTGGAACATTCAGTACTGACATGATTACCACTTCGACATGAGAAAGAAACTTTCACACTTGGGAGTTCCACATACTTTTTCTTGTGACTAGTTTTATGGCTAAAGCCTAAACCTTTTGTTCTCTTATATTGAGCATTTTCAATCCACTTGGGAGGAACCTTAGGTGGTTGTTTATGGGCCCTGGCCATGACTAGTTCCCTTTCCAATCTCTCTTTCTGTTCCTTTGTAGTGATCAGATCTTTGTTTAATCTTTCTAGGTCGACATTAAAAATTCCCATGTTAATCTCCAAGGATTTTGTAGGGTCTAGACTTAGATTGAACATTTTTATATTGACTGAGTTCCACTTGTAGAAGGATATTTTCATTCCTAATTTTTTAGAATGACTCAGTGATGGAGGTATTTCTATCTAGCAATTCAAAGAACCTACCTTGGACATCAGATCTAACATTGTTAAGGTAGTTCATATGGTCTTTACTGAGTTCGAATGCCCTATCACTTTGCTCTTTTAGTATACTTAGCTTTTTGTAATCATCTAGAGTTTCTAGCAACAGTTCAATTAATTTTGACTTTGAAAGACACTGAAGAGTGGAGGAACTTACTTCATCTGACGGAACTCGTCTAGTTCCATCCGTTTTTTCCATGAGGCAAAGATTGTTTCTTCACTTGGTTGTTCCTCATCATATTCTGAGTCTGTTGCTTCACCCCACGCAGCTATCATGGCCTTTTTGAAGTTTGGCTTGTTAAAGGTGGACTTATTGTAGCGTTCCTTGGGACTGTTCCTTCCCTTTTCCTTTGGCTTTTTCATTTTCCCACATACGGCATTCACGAATTTGATGATCAGTCTCTCCACATTTGAAACAACCTTGTTCAGCTTTGGAACTTGCAGTTTTCCTTACAAAGCTCCTTCCTTTCTGGTTTCCTGGCTTGAAGTTTCTATAGAGCTTTCTCATCCTTCTGACCAACATGGCAGCTTCCTCTTCATCTGGTTCTGATTCATCGAGTTCCTCAGCTTTTAGTGCAAGCCCTCGGTTTCTAGAGCTCTCAGGAACAACAACTCCAAGATGAAGTTCATGTGTCATCAAGGAACCAGCAAGTTGTTCAATGTTGAACTTCGTGAAGTCCTTGGTCTCGAACAGTGCAGTGACCTTGGTTCTCCAACGATCATCTTGTGGCATGCTCCTTAGTATCTTTCTCACCTGTTCATCAGTAGGTATAATTCTTCCAAGAGAAACCAATTCATTGGTTATGTTAGCAAATCTAGTGAACATCTCTTGAATGGTTTCTTTAGGGAGAATTTCAAACCTTTCATATTTGGACATCAAAAGATCATTTTTGGAACGCTTAACTTCATTAGTTCCTTCGTGGGTTACTTCTAGTAAATCCCAGATCTGCTTTGCGTTCTTGCACCCCATGACTCTATTGTGTTCATGTGGTCCAAGGCCACAATGCAAGATTTTTACAGCCATAGCATTAATATCATATTTTTCAAAATCTTCTTTGGAAAATTCAGACATTGGTTTAGGAACTACCTCGTTTTCTGCATTGGTGGTTGTCACCTCGAAATCTCCAACTTCTATCACACGCCAGACTTGGTAGTTTTCAGCTTTGATGAATATTTCCATTCTGTTCTTCCATTAGGAGTAGAATTTGCCATTGAACATTGGTGGCCTTTGCGTGGAGTAGCCTTCTTCAAGTTTCTCTTGTGAGTTCATACTTTCAGGAACTGGACTCAAACAGGGTTTCCTGTGGTTTTTGTGAGTACTGGATCTGATACCAATTGATATTCCAGTAGGAAAACACACAAGAAGGGGAGTGAATTGTAATCGAAGCTTTGGACAAGTTTCTTCGTGAACTTAGAAATAATAAGGGAACTGAGAACTAGAGAAACAAAAGTAACAATTTGAGAAAACTTCTTGACACTAATCAAGAATATAATTCTTTTTTATTATGGTAATACCTCGATTACAATAACTCTTCAACTCGAGTTCCTCTCAAACTCATGTTCCTCACAACAACCTACTCAAATTACAACTCTATTTTCTTCTCTTTCTCTCAGACTTAAACTCTAAGTCTTTACAGGATAACTCTATCCTCTCTAATCTGAAATACAATTCGTGTTTTAAGAACTCAAAATATTAATAAGCGTAAGTATATATAAAGGACTTTAGGAACATGGATTAAACTAGGACACAAACTTGTTTTTGGAAAATCTCTTTAAAACGTTTTAGGATCGCAAAACTCTTAGAATGTTTGTGTAATTTTTCAGAGAACGTTTTGGCCTTTTATAGAGTTTTATCCCTAGGGTTTGTTCCCTTCAAAAACTCAACTGCCAACTAACAACCACTTTGATTTCCACGTCCCTTGACTTGAGGAACAAGGGAAGACCACTTCCCACTCAACTTCCTCAACCACTGGACGTGTTTTAGACCAATTTAATCACTCAAGTTTTACTTACAATCTGTTTGTAAATTTATCAAAATATTAGGAGAAGTTTTAGGAATATTTAAACTGTGTTTATTTAGGAAATAAGATTTTAGGAAAAATCTGATTTTTATTAAACGTAAAGATATATTTATTTAGACAAAATAATTTCTTTAAAACTTTGTTACCAGACATTTGATAAATACAATAAGTAAATCCAAGTTCCTCCAGTTCCTTATATACCACTTCGAATATTAACATTTTACATAAAATCTAAGTAAAGTAAACTACCTAGACATATATGTCTTCCCTTTTGTGAAGCATTCAACTCTGAAGCTTCGCTTGTTCCTGCTCTGGAACAGTGGTGAGTTCCTCTTATTCTTCTAGAGGAACTCAGGACTAGGAACTATATCTTTCCTTGATTATTTGAAAAACGCTCGTTTTGTAGAAGTTGTTGCTCTTGACTTTGTTGGCTTTGATCCTCTAGCTTTTACTACTTCTAACTCAGGAACTCCAGTAGCTATTCCAAGTTCATATCCTCATAGGAACTCAATCATTTACCTGCCTATATTCATTAGCAACAGCAATTAGGAAGTTTGCAATGTGTGTGTCATCAACCAAAACCTAGGAACAACAGGATGGCTGGACATGACATGCATTATATTTTAGTAAGAGTGTTATGAATTTCAAAACTCTATTTACAATTTGGTTGTCTTATTACACTATACTTTGGACACATCTACCTTATAAATATTCTTCTAATTTATATTAATGATGGATAAATTTTTTATGTCCCCATACGGTGTCTTATTTATTAAAAAGAGAAAAACAAATAAGGGTACATAAACAAAAATATTTTCATCTATTCATCACATGTGTCAATCATAGTTTTATTCTCATCCACCCTTCACTTCTATAGTCGTAACTACTTAATCATTTCATATTTACATCATTACCCAATCACTTAACACGTACTACACTTTTTCCAGATATTCAGCTAGTCATGACTTTGAGATTGGTCGGGGTCTCCACACTCGTACTCGTCTAAAATTCTCATCCATATCCCTGTCACTCACAACAGGAATGATACGCACCCCTCCCAATCTCCTTAATAACGGGTAATAAACAAAACTCATCCCCGATCTAACACCGACCCGTGTATCCATACTCGCCTCAAACCCACCCCTGGACTAACATTTTTTTTGGTTAGAGAGTTTTGAATTTCAAAATTCTACTGTAGAATCTTCTACAATTCCAGTGTCTTATTAGAATAATTGAGTAAATAAACAAAACATTATAAAGTGTACTCTCTCCTTCTAAATTTAATTAGTTGTTGCAATAGTATTTTCACATAGATTTATGCGACAAGTTATTGTAAGCTTATATATATATAAGCTTACAATAACTTGTCGCATAAATCTATTTAATATATATATATATATATATATATATATATATATATATGTATATATATATATATACTTTAATAGAAAAATAAGTATGGTGGGAGATAGTGGAACTTTATAGAATCAATACTACCTCCGTTCCTATATGTTATTCACAATTACTGTTTTCACGCGAATTAAGGTAAAGGAGAGGGTGACCAAGTGGGGTAGTTATTTGCAAGTGGGTAAAGTGAAAGTTTATTTAAGTGTTAAAGTAGATGAATAAAAAAATTAGAATAGAGAATATACTTATGCAAGTAGGCCTATAAATGTTGCAAGTAGATGAATAAAAAAATCAGAGTAGAGGGTATAATTGTAAACATTGTATTCCAAAAATAGAATAAAACATAAGTCTAATGAACTTTTAGGAACGACTTAAACGGAAAGCATAAAGAAATTTCAGGAACGAAGGTAGTATAAGAGAGGAAAATTAGAGAGGAACATAGCTCCACATCGATTTTCGTTATCCAAAATTACGCGCAAAGATTTTTCATTATATTACAATATAAAATAAAGGTAAATATATTACCCTTCAAATGATCAAAGACAAAGAAACTAATAATATAAAAGAAACTATAAAACTTTTAAAATTGTTTTTCATTTAAAAGATTAAGTAAATATTAAATAAAAGGATAAGTAGAAATTATAAATTCGAGAAAGAAAAACACAAAGTTATTAAACAACTTTTTTTTTCAATAAGCATATTTTACACAACCTTAATAAATACTACTTCGAATATTAAAGTAAAGGTAAATATTCGTTATGCATATCCGCAGTCAATATAAGACACATACTTTAAATGAAAATTGACAAGACATATAATTAGTCATTAGTAATTTAAGTTAAATATTGTAATACATGTAACAATCCTGATTTTAAGCAGTTCGAATATGATATTATGAGTAATTCGTCCTAAACATGTCATTATAGTTTTTCTTAAACCTAATTTGAGATTAAGATCTTGATGTTTTATTAAGTTGGTTTTTGAATTTACTCCAGAGTTTTTACCATCGGTAAAAATATTTGAAATATATTCGTTTATGGAGTGGAGATTTTGTTATCCTAAATAATTTATTTAAGTTCAAAGATTTATTGTTGTAGTTCTATTCTAAAAAAAAAAAGAAAACAACAACAAAATATATATATATTATATATATATATATATATATATATATTTTGATAACGTATTCTACTATATTAAATAAGTTTTGAATTATTTTGATAAGGATTTTTCTTATTAGAGTTGGTTAAAACATTAGTGGAGGATTTTGTGTTACTCTTCCATTCCTTGCCTTGTGTCACAACAATACTATGCCAACACATTTCCTTGATGGGTCATCAATACTAACATCCCTTCTAGCAATATCATTTTCCAGAAACTTCAAAAAAAAAAAAAAAAAAGAAGAGAGGGGGTGGAACCCCTTCCCTCACCCGTGTCCCTTTTCTCTCTCTCCTTCAACTCAGCTCATCTCCTCTTGCTCTTTGACGGCGATCCTCGCCGTGGATCCCTCCTCACCAACACCCTTATTGTTGTTGTGTTATGTTGTTGTTGATGCCCTATTCTTCCTCGTCTGCCTCCCCTGCCTCCTCTACTCTGCTCGTCGGGTCCCGTGGCCCGACGGGTCACTGTTGTTGCTGCTCCTTGTTGGGTTGTTGATCTCGTTGTTATTGCTGCACCCTGACTCCCTATTCTCTATGGGTGTAATTCAATCTCTAATTCTATATAATTTAGTTCAACTAAATTAGTTTAATCATTATATTTATTTATTTTCTTTAGTTTAATATTCATGGTTTAGATGTAAAAGCTTTATAGAATTGAGTTTTAATTGGTTTATAAGTTTGATACTAAAGGAATGATTTCAAATTATTTAATTCAAAACTATTTCATTATGTTGAATTTCCAAAAAGTTTCTCTTATAAGAAAGTATAATTTATGTTTTATAGTTTGAGCATATTATTTTTGGTATGCTTATAAGTCACACCTTATACAAATAATGGTTATTGAGATATATAGTTATCAATTAAAAATGCTTTGTTGATTTGGTTTTTCTTAAAAGAAGTACGTGCCATGGCAATTTCTAAAAGAATTTTTCTAAAATCATTTAATTTCTAAAAGTGTTTATCAAGTTTATGTTTAGTTTAGAATGAAATTGAAAGGTAGGTTTATTAGACAAATTTCTAAGAGAGTTCGTTTTAGTTCTAATTCGATTAAAGTGAATGGTTTATTGATTAGAGGCTTTGTTTGTTGGGGTGTATTATTAAAGGTCGTTGAATTATGGATTTTAGCAGAGGTTGATGATCGAAATGTATAGTTCTTGGAGCTTATATCGAAGGTACACATTGTCCAACCATTTCCAACACTTGAAACTATATTTTGTATTTTAAGTATGATTAAATTTACGTATATGTATGTATGTATGTTTGAATAGTGATTTGCAAATGAACTTGTAACGATGAATTTCCATTAGTTTAAGGAAATGACTTCGATTTGAATTCTTCATTGATGTAATGAAATAATATCCAGTTTGATTTGCAAAGTAGGAAACGTTTTTGGATTTTGAGATTCTTGAGAGTAAGCTGAGAATGTGTGTTCTAAGAATTGAGATATCAAGAGTCTTTGGGTTGAATCTTATGAACGAGTTAGCGTGATAGTCGAACATTGATTTTTGGAATGAGTCAAGGTCTTAAGAAGTATTCTAAGAGTAATTATAATTACCAAGTAAATGCCTACGTGAACAATCTCTAACTATAAGTCGAGTTCTTAAAGGGTGAGAGGCTTGTTGTTTTATCTAGCAAGTTATTAATGAATGAATTAAATGTTAGATTTAGAAACTATTTTCAGCATGAAACTAAAACGCGTGTTTTAACTTATCTCTTTAAGGGAACATTCTTCTAAAAGTTGATTTATTAATCACCTTACAAAACCCCATTAAATTTGAGTTTCCTAAAAGCCAAACGTATTCCTAAATTCCTAAATTCGTTAATTGTTTTTTGAGAATAGTTTTGAATGTTGATAAAAGATTTTTAAAGAGCATATATATTAGAAAAACGATAATTGAAATATAGTTTAGAGTGAACATGTTTTTCTTAAATCTTTAACAAATTGAAGTTTTCCAAAGACACGTGTGTTTCTTAAATTTATTATATATGGATCTTAAACTAATTTTGAACAACGTTAAAATGTTTTTATTTAATTCAAGAGTTGGAACTATTATACTAAAGATGTTTTCTATTTGTTTTGAGTTCTTAAGAATGACAATAGTTGCAAATAAAGAAATATTCAACAAGTTTAAAAAGGAGTTTATTATAAAGAGTAAACGACGTACTTTAAAAAAATTTAAAAATCAAGTTTTCATGCTTTTTAACTTATGCGTTTGAAATATAGCTAGTAGGCATTCTAAGAATATTAAGTTTTATGATTATTGAGGTTTATTTTTGAACATTTAAGTTTTATGTAAATGTTATAAAACACATTTCACGCACACTAAGCTACTCCCTCCGTCCCGGAATACTTGACCTGTTTTCCTTATCGGGCCGTCCCTTAATACTTGACCTGTTTCTAAAAATGGAAATATTCTAACAATATTATATTATTTCTCACTCCACCCCTATTAACCCACCTACCCCCTACTCCATACAAAAAATAATTAAAAATTCAACCCCTACTCTCCCCAACCCCACCTCTTAACACATTTCCCACTAACTACATTAAAATAATACCCCACTATCAACTACTACCTATTAAATTAAATAAGTCAATTCAAGTACCTTAAACTCTGTGCTGGTCAAACCGGGTCGAGTATTCCAGGACGGAGGGAGTATTAAACAATGAATGCGGATTTGAGGAAAGTATAGCCTATTGATCACCTTGGGATCTTAAATGAGAGTCACTCACTAACAGTCAATTATTAATCAATGGTCTAAGAAGTATAACTAAGGGTAAAGAATGATTCTAAGTTAAAAGGGAATAGTTGAGAATAGTGTCCAGTTTTTAATCATGTCGTTACAGTTTGATTAAGTATAAGAGAAAGTGTCAGCAAGTCTTGAGATTGATATTTAATTGGGTTGAGGATTTATTCTGAGAAATAAATAGAGTTTGAGATATGATGAGAATGAAGCTAATACATGAGTGAGGGAATGCATATTTTGAGAACGAACTAAGTTAAATTGGTAATAAAATGCTTAAGTAGGGGAAAGTAGCCGAGTATGTGTGGCGTAGTGCTCACATGCATCGGTGATGAAAAACATTGGAAGCGAGTGCTACATTAGTAGACTCGTGGTAAATGGGCTTGACCCATATTTGGAAGCGAGTTCTATATCAATAGACTCGTGGTAAATGGGCTTGACCCATATTTGGAAGCGAGTATTACTCGTGGTAAGCGGGCTTGACCCGTAGTTAGGGACATGTCCTAGTTAAGTCTTGCAAGCGTATGTGTATCAGGAGGGTGACGACCCCCGCCGCATAGAGACAGCTGGTCATGTTGACCCCTCTCTATTCATGTTCACTTTCCCCAACTGCAAACTAATATGTTGAAATAGATTATCTCTTCTCGCATTGAATTATAAAAATATAACGAATATGCATTGTGAGTTTGAATTGTGTTGTGGTAATTATGTAGCAAAGTTATATGACTTTTTGGCAGTATTGTGGCAGTAAGTTTTGCATTGAGTTGTGAATACATATCCTGTGTTTCACCGTTATTGGGAAAAAGATTTACTTATAATACTCGAGCTATCGTTATGAGTCATCGTCGAATTAGGCTATGGTTGAAAATGATTAAGAGTATGAGAATGGCAAGGGGGATCTTAAGTTGTGAGTCTAATTCAGTTGATGTGATTGCAACTTTAGAAACGTTGTGAGATGGTAAGTAAAGTATGAAGCTTTAGCGAGTAATGCTAATGTATTGTTTTCCAATTAGTTGTTTGAATAATAGAAATTTCGCCAAATAGATTTCAAAGAAGTTATAACATTTTATCAAGTTATGTTTTCCAATTGAGTTTAATAAGCGAAGTTGCTTTTCAAAACAAAACATAAAAACTAAAACAAAAATTATTTTGAGCCACCTATCAAATGCATTTCAGGTTGGATGTGTGTACTCAGATTTCCGCTGACTTTGTTCAATGAACCTGTCCTGGTGGGGGCAGTGTTAAAACATTTTGCAGGCAGCAAAGATCGAGTCTAGTTCAAGGTTCAAGGTGCCTAAAGTTCTCCAAAGGTCTCATTTGGCTCAAGGCGGGGTTACGAATTCACTAAGGTGTAATTAAGTCTTTAGTATTATTCCTTATAAGAGGTCTTAGTTCATAATTTATGGATTCTTAATCCTTGTCAAGTTTGAAATTAAGTTAGATTGTATTTTGAGTTAAGTTGTTCAATTCAAGGTTAAGTTTGCTAGTTTATTAAGAGTGGGTTGTTGCAATGACGCTCTGGTGATGTTTTGGAAAATGTTATATGTTGGAATGATGTAATAGCAGGTGAAAGAAAATCTGACTTAATTTCCTAAATAATATTTTTAGGTTGTCCATATTTTGGGGAAGTGCTGCCGAAATTTCTAATAAATTAATTAAGTCTTTAAAGTTGTTTGAGGAGTTAAGTTTGTTTAGCATGGTTAATTGTGATTTGCAAGCAGCTCGTTAAGGGCGGGCGGTTACAGGTGGTATCAGAGCCAAGTTTTATTTCTGGTTTTCTATGATCTTCAAATCATAGCGTATGAATTTGGAATTATGAGTATGAGTTCTTTTGTAAAGAAGTTAAGAGTTTTGAATCGTGAAAGGATATTTGAGGAATCTATAAATGGGTTACCTTTGGGATGACAAGTATAAGGTTTTAAGCATCTATAGGAGGAAATAATGATTGATTTGGAACTATTGGATCCTCCAAGGAATAATGTCTCAAATTAAGTTGGAAGCTGTGAGGGTTATTTGAATTGAATTTGAAATATGATGATTGAAATTAGTTTTGTTGAATAAGCGAAGATGGAGAAATACGTATGATGGATTCATTTTTATTTGGTTTGTTTAGTAGTGCTGGACATGGTAGTTATTTACGTTAGTAGTGGAGGAAAATGAGTTGGTGACTAGAATTAAGAATATTGGAGCTTCAAAGTTTACTTGGCAGATTAATAAAGTTTAAACTACTTAAAATTGGTGATTTGAAGTTGTAAGTGCTATAAGTTTGTATATTAGAAATAAAGTATATAATTTAATATTAGGCAAGAATGCCGTATTGAGATTTGAATAATGATGGGAAAGAATGTGAACTGATGGTTCCAAGTTGTTTTTCATTTGAGTTGTGAGAATCTATGTCTTGAATGTTTGACGTTATGGGATTGTGACTTTCATTAAAATTAGAGGTGTCTTATCATTCAAAATTAAGGCGAGGATTGAGTTATATATTAATTTTGAAGGCTTGATCATAGTTAATTGATTTCTAAGAGAACCTCCAAGTCATTATCAAGGTCTTGAAATTATTCGATTTTGTTATTTTATTAGATAGAAACTTGAGAACTCTTGGTTACATGTGATATTTGGAATTTAAGCGTTGGATCGGTGGAAATGATGATTTTAACTCGAGTGTTTATTTGGGATAAAGGGTAAGGGAATAAATTAGTCATAGTTAATCGACCTACTGGTAGGGTTTGGTTTGTCCAGGTAGTAAACTAGAAATGTGAGCCTAAGCAGAGTTATTCATTTGGAACTATTAGAATTAGAATTCAGAATAGATAGTTCGAGTCTAAGAATTAAGAATCTTTGCGCGGAAAGGTTGGGTGCTAGGAAGGAAAAATCAAAATATGAGTCGTATATGGTTTTGGTGTTCATCATTGAAGGGTGAACTTATCATTCTACATTATCTTAAGGTTTTCGTTTTTGAATTTTGAAAATGAAGCTTGTTTAAAGAAATAGTCAAGGTTTAAATGTTTTAACTAAACATTCCTCATAATTTTAATGAAAAATTTGAGATCCTTTCCAAAATGACTCGGGAACATTATTTATCAAAATGATTTCTCCAATAGAATTATGTATTCTAATCACTCTCTCTTGACCAACTAATGTTGTTTCTTTGTCAATCTATCCAACCCTCTTACACGACAATTCAATTAAGCAATGTTGAAGCTTGAAGCT
Organism: Spinacia oleracea; assembly: GCF_020520425.1. Taxonomy (NCBI): domain Eukaryota; kingdom Viridiplantae; phylum Streptophyta; class Magnoliopsida; order Caryophyllales; family Amaranthaceae; genus Spinacia; species Spinacia oleracea. Next base: position 10,822,382 of record NC_079490.1, read on the forward strand.
TGACTCGTTGTTGCTCAGATTCAAAACCCCAGTTGAACTCCCACCTACCTTCAGAAGTTAAGTTATTATATCCAGTGTTATTCCTAAGGTGTTAGAGTATTGATTTATTTTATTCTAAAATTTCTAAAGTAGAGATTGAGTTACCTCGCTTTGTAGAATACACTATGATTTCAAGACTCGATTTCAAAATGATTATTCAAATGTCCTAAGGTTTTACGTGATGAAGTTTTGAGGACAAAACTTATTTTAAGGGTGGTATAGTGTAACAATCCTGATTTTAAGCAGTTCTTAATATGATATTATGAGTACTTATCGTCCTAAACATGTCATTATAGTTTTTCTTAAACCTAATTTGAGATTAAGATCTTGAAGTTTTATTAAGTTGGTTTTCGAATTTACTCCCGAGTTTTTACCACCAGTAAAAATATTTGAAATATATTCGTTTATGGAGTGGAGATTTTGTTATCCTAAATAATTTATTTAAGTTCAAAGATTTATTGTTGTAGTTCTATTCTAAAAAAAAAAAAAAGACAACAACAATATATATATATATATATATATATATATATATATATATATATATATATATATATATATATATATATTGATAACGTATTCTACTTAATTAAATAAGTTTTGAATTATTTTGGTAAGGATTTTTCTTATTAGAGTTGGTTAAAACATTAGTGGAGGATTTTGTGTTACTCTTCCATTCCTTGCCTTGTGTCACAACAATACTATGCCAACACATTTCCTTGATGGGTCATCAATACTAACATCCCTTCTAGCAATATCATTTTCCAGAAACTTCAAAAAAAAAAAAAAAAAAAAGAAAGAAAGAAGAGAGGGGGTGGAACCCCTTCCCTCACCCGCGTCCCTTTTCTCTCTCTCCTTCAACTCAGCTCATCTCCTCTTGCTCTTTGCCGGCGATCCTCGCCGTGGATACCTCCTCACCAACACCCTTATTGTTGTTGTTTGATGTTGTTGTTGATGCCCTATTCTTCCTCGTCTGCCTCCCCTGCCTCCTCTACTCTGCTCGTCGGGTCCCGTGGCCCGACGGGTCACTGTTGTTGCTGCTCCTTGTTGGGTTGTTGATCTCGTTGTTATTGCTACACCCTGACTCCCTATTCTCTATGGGTGTAATTCAATCTCTAATTCTATATAATTTAGTTCAACTAAATTAGTTTAATCATTATATTTATTTATTTTCTTTAGTTTAATATTCATGGTTTAGATGTAAAAGCTTTATAGAATTGAGTTTTAATTGGTTTATAAGTTTGATACTAAAGGAATGATTTCAAATTATTTAATTCAAAACTATTTCATTATGTTGAATTTCCAAAAAGTTTCTCTTATAAGAAAGTATAATTTATGTTTTATAGTTTGAGCATATTATTTTTGGTATGCTTATAAGTCACACCTTATACAAATAATGGTTATTGAGATATATAGTTATCAATTAAAAATGCTTTGTTGATTTGGTTTTTCTTAAAAGAAGTACGTGCCATGGCAATTTCTAAAAGAATTTTTCTAAAATCATTTAATTTCTAAAAGTGTTTATCAAGTTTATGTTTAGTTTAGAATGAAATTGAAAGGTAGGTTTATTAGACAAATTTCTAAGAGAGTTCGTTTTAGTTCTAATTCGATTAAAGTGAATGGTTTATTGATTAGAGGCTTTGTTTGTTGGGGTGTATTATTAAAGGTCGTTGAGTTATGGATTTTAGCAGAGGTTGATGATCGAAATGTATAGTTCTTGGAGCTTATATCGAAGGTACACATTGTCCAACCATTTCCAACACTTGAAACTATATTTTGTATTTTAAGTATGACTAAATTTACGTATATGTATGTATGTATGTTTGAATAGTGATTTGCAAAAGAACTTGTAACGATGAATTTCCATTAGTTTAAGGAAATGACTTCGATTTGAATTCTTCATTGATGTAATGAAATAATATCCAGTTTGATTTGCAAAGTAGGAAACGTTTTTGGATTTTGAGATTCTTGAGAGTAAGCTGAGAATGTGTGTTCTAAGAATTGAGATATCAAGAATCTTTGGGTTGAATCTTATGAACGAGTTAGCGTGATAGTCGAACATTGATTTTTGGAATGAGTCAAGGTCTTAAGAAGTATTCTAAGAGTAATTATAATTACCAAGTAAATGCCTACGTGCACAATCTCTAACTATAAGTCGAGTTCTTAAAGGGTGAGAGGCTTGTTGTTTTATCTAGCAAGTTATTAATGAATGAATTAAATGTTAGATTTAGAAACTATTTTGAGCATGAAACTAAAACGCGGGTTTTAACTTATCTCTTTAAGGCAACATTCTTCTAAATTTTGTTTTATTAATCACCTTACAAAACCTAATTAAATTTGAGTTTCCTAAAAGCCAAACGTATTCCTAAAATCGTTAATTGTTATTTAAGATCGAATAGTTTTGAATGTTGATAAAGATTTTTAAAGAGCATATATATTAGAAAAACGATAATTGAAATATAGTTTAGAGTGAACATGTTTTTCTTAAATCTTTAACAAATTGAAGTTTTCTAAAGACACGTGTGTTTCTTAAATTTATTATATATGGATCTTAAACTAGTTTTGAACAACGTTAAAATGTTTTTAATTAATTCAAGAGTTGGAACTATTATACTAAAGATGTTTTCTATTTGTTTTGAGTTCTTAAGAATGACAATAGTTGCAAATAAAGAAATATTCAACAAGTTTAAAAAGGAGTTTATTATAAAGAGTAAACGACGTACTCTAAAAAAATTTAAAAATCAAGTTTTCATGCTTTATAACTTATGAGTTTGAAATATAGCTAGTAGGCATTCTAAGAATATTAAGTTTTATGATTAATGAGGTTTATTTTTGAACATTTAAGTTTTATGTAAATGTTATAAAACACATTTCAGGCACACTAAGCTATTAAACAATGAATGCGGATTTAAGGAAAGTATAGCCTATTGATCACCTTGGGATCTTAAATGAGAGTCACTCACTAACAGTCAATTATTAATCAATGGTCTAAGAAGTATAACTAAGGGTAAAGAATGATTCTAAGTTAAAAGGGAATAGTTGAGAATAGGGTCCAGTTTTTAATCATGTCGTTACAGTTTGATTAAGTATAAGAGAAAGTGTCAGCAAGTCTTGAGATTGATATTTAATTGGGTTGAGGATTTATTCTGAGAAATAAATTGAGTTTGAGATATGATGAGAATGAAGCTAATACATGAGTGAGGGAATGCATATTTTGAGAACGAACTAAGTTAAATTGGTAATAAAATGCTTAAGTAGGGGAAAGTAGCCGAGTATGTGTGGCGTAGTGCTCACATGCATCGGTGATGAAAAACATTGGAAGCGAGTGCTACATTAGTAGACTCGTGGTAAATGGGCTTGACCCATATTTGGAAGCGAGTGCTATATCAATAGACTCGTGGTAAATGGGCTTGACCCATATTTGGAAGCGAGTATTACTCGTGGTAAGCGGGCTTAACCCGTAGTTAGGGACATGTCCTAGTTAATTCTTGCAAGCGTATGTGTATCAGGAGGGTGACGACCCCCGCTGCATAGAGACAGCTGGTCATGTTGACCCCTCTCTTTTCGTGTTCACTTTCCCCAACTGCAAACTAATATGTTGAAATAGATTATCTCTTCTCGCATTGAATTATGAAAATATAATGAATATGCATTATATTGTGACTTTGAATTGTGTTGTGGTAATTATGTAAAGTTATATGACTTTTTGGCAGTATTGTGGCAGTAAGTTTCGCATTGAGTTGTGAATACATATCCTGTGTTTCACCGTAATTGGGAAAAAGATTTACTTATAATACTCGAGCTATCGTTATGAGTCATCGTCGAATTAGGCTATGGTTGAAAATGATTAAGAGTATGAGAATGGCAAGGGGGATCTTAAGTTGTGAGTCTAATTCAGTTGATGTGATTGCAACTTTAGAAACGTTGTGAGATGGTAAGTAAAGTATGAAGCTTTAGCGAGTAATGCTATAAGATTGTTTTCCAATTAGTTGTTTGAATAATTGAAATTTCGCCAAATAGATTTCAAAGAAGTTATAACATTTTATCAAGTTATGTTTTCCAATTGAGTTTAATAAGCGAAGTTGCTTTTCAAAACAAAACATAAAAACTAAAACAAAAATTATTTTGAGCAACCTATCAAATGCATTTCAGGTTGGATGTGTGTACTCAGATTTCCGCTGACTTTGTTCAATGAACCTGTCCTGGTGGGGGCAGTGTTAAAATATTTTGCAGGCAGCAAAGATCGAGTCTAGTTCAAGGTTGAAGGTGCCTAAAGTTCTCCAAAGGTCTCATTTGGCTCAAGGCGAGGTTACGAATTCACTAAGGTGTAATTAAGTCTTTGCAGAACTTATTGTGGCTTGTATTATTCCTTATAAGAGGTTTTAGTTCATAATTTATGGATTCTTAATCCTTGTCGAGTTTGAAATTGAGTTAGATTGTATTTTGAGTTAAGTTGTTCAATTCAAAGTTAAGTTTGCTAGTTTATTAAGAGTGGGTTGTTGCAATGACGCCCTGGTGATGTTTTGGAAAATGTTATATGTTGGAATGATGTAATAGCGGGTGAAAGAAAATCTGACGTAATTTCCTAAATAATATTTTTAGGTTGTCCATATTTTGGGGAAGTGCTGCCGAAATTTCTAATAAATTAATTAATTCTTTAAAGTTGTTTGAGGAGTTAAGTTTGTTTAGCATGGTTAATTATGATTTTCAAGCAGCTCGTTAAGGGCGGGCGGTTACAATACATGCTAAGAGATGTTAAAATATTTTTCATAAAAAGTTATTTTAGACAACCTTGTCAAAATATTTTTATTTTTATTTTTATTGTCTGTAAATATGATCATATTGAAGTAGAATCTTATTATAAATGTTTTAGTCAATGATCTTGATGTATACACAGTGTATTTTAACAATTAGTCATTATCGATCAACTGTTAGCATTTTTTAATAACGGAACTCGGAAATGATGCATTTGCCATCAATTAGTCATTATCGATCAACTGTTATCGATCAACTCTCTTATTTGGATAATGAATAAGAGAGTTGATCGATAACAGTTTTTGAATGTTAATATTTTCATTATTAAGTTTTTGAATAGGAATTTTGAATAATACTACGTAGAAGTTCGTACTATACTTAGGTGTAAAACAAAATTATCAATCTTCACATATAAAAATTATCGCGATGAGATTAAATACTCATGCGTAAGAAAAAATAAAATAATAATAATAAAGTACGGATACATATCATTTTTGCAGTTTAGTATTCTGACAAAAAGTATGCATACTTCATAGATAGATAGAGTATATATATATGTATGTGTGCGTGTGTGTGTATATATATATATATATATATATATATATATATATATATATATATATATATGTATGTAACACGACATTAATTTATATTTCCTTTAATAATGGAGGACGTCCATTATAGTTCACAATTTAACGATATTTTGATCAAAAAATTAAGTAACTAATTTCTAATTTAACATAGAAACCCAAACTTAAATGAATGTTTTAACATATACCTATAAAATGGGCCGTGTCAGGCCTAGACTTAAATAAAATGGGTCGGTTCGGGTCATAAACAAGTCATATTTTTTCAGGTCGAGTCATGTCCCATTTAGCATAAATCAATCCGGTCTGACCCATTATTTTTAAAAGAAAATGAGTATACGAGTCATATCCTAAAAATATTCCGTACTCTGTAACAATCTATCGTATTTCTCATTCCACGTCACCCTTTAAAAACCATCCTCATTCGAAACAATGGCCGAACGCCATTTACTTTCAATCAATTTAGAATCATGCAAAAAATTTGCTCTCCTTATGTGATAAACGTATAAGCATCACAAAGTAAACATACAAAAAAAAAGTAACCAATTGAGGTTGGCATGAGTGGTTAAGGGTCTCTTGCTCCTTAACCAAGGTCTCGGGTTCGAGCTTTGGGAATGAAAAAAAATCTCAAATGTGAGGGATGCTGCCCTTCGAGGTACCCATGCAAACTCCCGCGGAAGATTAGTCCACTCGCCGAAGGCGGTGGGAACTCCTCGTAGTAGAACCAAAAAAAAAAAATGTATATTCAAACAACCATAACCAATAGATCAAAATCAACCCAAAAACATTAAAGTTTAGTATCATTAATATCATACAAAATGACAACGTCAACCAATTTCAATAATTAATCTCACAAAAAATCACAAAATTAACAAGTATTAACTTAAATCTTATGAACACAATAAACCCAATAAAAAAAACCACCAAAATTGACAAATAATACTACGTATTAACTTATAACTTTTACTCCCTCCGTCTCTTTTGTTCTTTACGTTTTCCTTTTTGGGTGCCACAAAATATTCTTCACATTTCCTTTTATATTATCACGTAATTGATTTGATATTTTATCAAAATTTGCGTCCAATATTTTGACCAATGGAATTCATTTGGTCATTGAATCTCTCACACTTTTCCATTGAGACATTAAGTATTTCTCATTTTCCTAATACGGAGTATCGGAATTTTGATAAAAGTGAAAACATTATAAATAAACGTAATTTGTCTTATTTAAATAAAAAAAATAGAGAAATCTCAATACACATTAATTAGTCGTTAAAACGCGTGCAAAATACCAAACGTAAAGAACAAAAAGAGACGGAGGAAGTATAATTTATTTTATTAGTTTGAATAGTTAACCTTGAGTTAAAGGTTAGTTAAACTACCATAAATCTAACTTTAGGTCTCAATTATTGACAAAAAAAAAAAGTGAGGTCTCAATTGATAATTTTTTGTAAAACTTAGACCCCAATAATGGGTTTAACTCACTTATTCTTAGCTAAACTTATTTGAAAAATCATATTTTGTGTAAAAATACCTGAGAACCTTATTTTTATCTGAACTTATCTTTCATGAATTCAGTTTGCCTAAATAAGTCGAACATAACAAAAGCGTCAGTATAAAACCTCTTTTGGACTTGAATTGTAACTTGTGAATGAACTAAATTCTCCACCTCGATCGGATTATTACCTTGCAAAGTATGTACAGACTGATTTGCATCTAGTTCTTTTCAACTTCTTCCAATGGATCTTTATTCATTATTACAATGACAATAGAGTGGAAAAGAAGATAAAAGGGCCAAGAAAAATGGGATAAAATTAACCATAAATGAAACATTTGAATTATGTGTTTCACAATTCATCCTTGGATGCAACTGTTTCATCAACATGGTTGTTTTCCTTCTCGGGTTCACTCTTGATCCCGGCCTCGCTCTTGTTCTTTTCAGTCGTCCTGTGTTTCTCAATGAACCCAACAATGTCTTCCTTTGCTCTACCTCCGTTGTACTCGACTATCTCCTTGCTTTTAGTTATGAAGAACATGGTTGGGAAGCCTTTAACATTGAAAGTGTCTTTTGGGGCATCATTTGCACTTGCATCCTATTACCATTTAGAACACAATTAGTAAATATATATATCAGCTTTCTTTTCTTGTAGAATTTTCTTAACAAAGCTTTGTTCCCTTCGCCTTATTCTAATTGCTTATTAGATCACATCAGATCAAATCGACCAGTAAAAACAGAAAAAACACTCATAGAAATCAATCATACCAGACCATACCAGACTATAAACTAGAAAAATCGTATCAGACCAGCGGAAGAGAACAAGGCCTAAATAGACAAAGAACTTACAAACTTCGCAATCATAATGTTAGCGTCCTTTTCATATGAGATAGCAACTTCATCTAAAATTGGAGCAAGGCTCTTACAGTGACCACACCAAGGTGCATAGAACTCTAGGAAAACTGCAAAGACAGATAAAAAAAAAACCAGAAGATGAACTCAGCAAATTATGCCACGATCAAAGAATGTTACTAGAATGTCCTTGGGTAGAAAAGATGGAAATGAAAGGAGAAATGTATATTACCTTCTTTCTCAGAGTTGAAAACCATGTCCTGCAAGCTATCAAGAACCACAACTTTAACAGGCTCATTGTTTTCTTCAGGAATAGGTTGTAATCTCAAAAATGGTTCTAACTTTCCGTCCTGCAAACATTTGATACTTCAGAATGGACCGACTTACTGCTAGAGAGTATAACAGTTAAAGTAACGAGAAAATCGATCTTGATCACACAAGTTTAGATTTTTACCAAGAATTTCTTGAGCCAAGGAGCAAGCTGATCTGGTTCCACATTTGTCTTAAGATATTTCTGAGCTTCAGTCTTGTGTATAAAGACGAGAGGAGCATGAGAATCTTCGAGCTTGAAGTGCTATTTCCCCCAAAATACAAGCAAAAGACATTAAACTATGTTAGATGGATATGTGAAAGTACTTATTCATTTCAGTTGATGTCACAGAAAAGTCTGATCATTCATCGTTATCATTATCCCATTGCCTCAAACAGACTCCCGCAAGAAGCGGGGTAAGGGGGGTCAGGTGTACGCAACCTTACTCCTGCAATTTGCAGAGAGGTTGTTTTCAATTGACCCAGAAGCGATAACGGGACGACAATGGGACGATCATCAGCTACTTCATGAAAAGGAAGCGAAGAGGTTTTAAGAGCCATTTGATTTAGTCCATTACATCGCACAGCCAAAAGAACAGATGAATCTTTGGGTCCATCACAGAAAAGTCTGATATCAGTCTTTTAACATATCCCTGAGACGAGACTGTTTTAACATATCTCCGGGATAACACTGATAACTTATCAGACGGATATCAACTCGTATGTGAAATATATGGTAGTATAAAGAGGGAGGGTCATGATATAACCTTGAGTAAATCTTTGCTAGATTCAAGATCACCAACTAGGAAGTATTTATTATCCCCCTTGAGTAGGATAGCGGCATCACTAAACCTGGATTTCAAAGCGGCAGCATTCTCACTCTTGAAGTCCAAAACCATCATGATCTGCAAATATGGATTCCGCGAATCAGTGTCAACTGACTTAGGCTCTGTTGCATGTGTTCACCTTATTTCCACTTATTTCAGGAAAATTAAGTTTATACTTCGTATAAGATAAGTTTAGGAAAAATAAGGGTTGCCTAAGTGCAATTTATAGCTAAAATAAGTTTTAATAAGTTCAATTAAGTTCAGATAAGATAAGTAAAAATCAGGTGAATAGAAACACCCTTACATATGAAAAATGAGGATCCTAATTAATGAGTACGTGGAAGTCATCAAACGTGAAATTTTTCATAGTATAAAGGCTTGATCGAGCTTGTTACCTTGGTGTTTTCACCGGAGAAGGCTTTACGAAGGTAGGTATTGCTAGGATCCATGGTGAATGGGATAACCGAAGGCACATCTTCCTCTTGGACAAACTTCTCTAAGGCAGCCAAATCGAAATCCTATAAGAGGAAAGAACCTCATATGAGATAGAGTTACGTTATATGATATGAGATAGAAGTCTACATGATATCAGAGCGACTTTTAAAAAATCGTGAAGGAAATTTCATTCCACAATTACCTTGGTGTCTGCAAAGAGATCATCAAATGGCTTCAGCAATCTGACTACCGGCCCCTTGACAGATGAATCACCCCTTGGAAGGACCTTAGCATCCAATGTATGGCCAAACTCATAATCAGACCGCAATTTCTCAGCTAACTTGATGAAGTTTCCGTATTCCTCCCCTTCAAACTTTGGGAACACTCCTGCCTACATGATCATAATTTGAAGCACCATTTTAGCACACACATCATAATCTCATATCATTCAATTTTAAAGTAGTATGGTTAATTAGAAGATTGATTATACTAACAATGAAAACTTTCTTTTGGTCGATGATTTTAGAAGCATCATTGACAGATTTGATTTCAGCAGAGACAGGACCAAGTAGTTTCTTGACTTGTTGAACAATGTCATCTGCTGATTGAGGTGGATTCTTATAATCATGGACAATTTTGCCTCCATTTATTAGGAATTTAAGTGTTGGGAAGGCCCTGATTTCGAACTGGGACTTAAAATGCTCCTTGTTTGTATCTTCATTAAGATCAACTTTTGCGAGGGTGATTGGAGGGTCATGCTTGCTTAGTGTTGCAGCAGCCTTCTCATACTGCGTAATGAAAAGTAACAGTTTAATTAGCATGATAAAAACAATCTCAAGATATAATTTTAAGATCAATTTATGATTTCTAGAAATCTAGTTAACTTGTTATGAAATGCCTAGTACTAAGTAATATTTACCTCTGGAGCTAGTTGTTTGCAGTATCCACACCTGAAACAAAGAATTGGAGACTTGTGAGATCAAAATGTGAATGTCACATACAAGTACAAAGTATATTTTATAGAGTCTCTGTTTGGTTAGGAGTAGGAATGGAAATATCCAGTAGATGATCCATTAACCCGATCATCCGCTATAATTAAACGGGTGAAAACCCGAATTAAAAGGATGAAAAGCGGGTGATGGGTGAAGCGGGTGATGGATGAGGGTCGGATGCGGGTGATGTTTTTCTATCCATCACCCGTTTATCACCCGACCCCTCACCCATTTATTTTAAATTATTATTTATATTAATATATAAACATAAAATGTGTTGATAAGTCCGTTATTTATTCAAGTCAGTGATTATTTAAATTTTTTTGGTTATAAGTTATGCGTGATAAGAAGTAATTATATGTTTCGAAAATAAATGTAGGTATATAACCTTTTTATTTTGGTTAATGATTATGCATATTATTAGGTAGTAAATTTTTAGTAGTTAATCATTTTCACTGGAATATCGCCCGATCCACCCGGTTCACCGGCGGGTGATGGATGGACGGAATGCGGGTGATGAGTAAAACGGGTGACGGATGGACCGGGTGGAGAGGATGGATGCGGGTGATGCTCCACCCGATCCAAATCCCACCTATTTCCATCCCTAATTAGGAGTTGTTAGTTGTTAGCTGATTAATCTAACTGTTAGTTGTTTGTATTAGCTGGTTTGATTAGCTGCTGAATTAACTGCTTATAAAAGAGTGTTTGGTAAATTAGATGTTAGTGGTTTAATATATAAAATGACCGTTGAGGATATTGACATAATTTTCTTATTAATGTTAAACAAATAGTTTATTACGGAGTATGTTAATTATTTTCTCTTTATTTTTTGAATAAACATTGAGTAAATAAAACAAATTTATCTTTTACAACAATATTCTTAATTAATTTAAAATTTAAAATATATAAATTCTTTATTTGCACATAGAGAAATATTACTAATTTTACAAGTATGATTGCGCAATAGTTTTCAAGTGCTTAAAAATACTACTTCGTAATATAAATTTGTTACAACAAGAAATGAGTCAAGTAAATGGGAAGAAATAAAGGAGACATGAGTAATCTTTTTATGAGGAAAATAATGTAGAGGGTCAAGGTTGGTAAGGGTTGTGATTTTAGGCAATATTAGGACAAAATAATAAGGATTTTTTGTCATTTAACACCTTAAAAAAATTAGTTTTTGTAATTAAGCACCTTACTTTTTTTTTTATTTAAACACCTTAAAAATCTAAAAATTTATAAATCAACACCGTTTAACGATTTCCATAAGAAAAAAACGTTGATTTCTAATCATGCTATAACTTCCAAAGCATAATTTGATGGTAGAAGGAGTTGTTTACCACCATATCATGCCTTGGGAACTTTAGCATAGTTAAAAACTAATGTTTTTTCTAACAAAAATTGTCAAGTGGTGTTGATTTCTAAATTTTTTTGTTTTTTAAGGTGTTTAAAAACAATAAAAAATAAGTAAGGTGTTAAATTACAAAAACTAGTTTTTTTAAGGTGTTAAATGACAAAAAATCCAAATAATAATTTTACATTTACTTTCTCAAACATCTAATTGCAAAAAACTCCTATGTTTTTTCATAATTAGTTTGTCATCCCAAAACTATCTTCAAAACTTCTCATAATCAAACACTTTTTAGTTTTTTCAAAAAGTCGGACGTCTAATTCACATCAAAAACCTCTTTTGCCTCAAAACTCTCCTAATTCACCAAACACCTCTACAATCAATTGATTTTAGTATGAAATCTTCATTATGCTTGTAAGTTAAGTGGTCGACTCTCCAACTCCTTATTGGCTGCCTAAGCCCACTTTTTATACTATCAAAATTAACACCAACTTAAGATAAAGTTGTTCACTAGCTTTTTTTATTTTTTTTTAATACTTGAATTGTTTGGTGGGTAGATGTTGCCACAACGAGTCTAAGTCTTGGGTACCAACTAAACTAGCTTACACACGTACGTACACAAATATCTATTTTGTTTGAAAGAACATATACAACTCTTAATTAGACTATACACTAAAAAGCGTTCTTAATCGCATATACCAAGTATTGTGTATGCAAGAATTAAACCTTAGACCTCAAGTTTTTAACTACGAAGATTTATTCACCAAGGTAAGTCATATCCAATGTCTAATTGTAGAATCCAATTGATCATGACTTTTAATATAGGAGCATTGCAATTTAGAAGGTGGATCATGGTGCACAGTGACCATGGTGCACCTTAAGAACACTAATATATAATCAAAAGAACATATGGTTACGTGAAAAGAGTATGAATATTTTTTTTTATATTTTTAATAAATAGTGAAAATTATATAATATCCTTTATAACAAAAAAGGGAATTATTATAACGCATGTTCTTTTGTCGTAGTGTCAGTTCTTTTGCTTATACACATATGTTCTTTTGGTGCACCATGCTCACTGTGCACCATGGTCCACAGTCCACAGATTGATAGGAGCATTGTTATAGTTATCCGTGTAATGATTTTGGGCATCGTAGTCAATGGCGGATCTTAGTTGGTGTTGGGGTGGGCCTGACCCCCCGCTGGAAAATTTTATAGTGTACTTTTAATTACGACCCCTACAATTTATGTATAATTATATAATTACATAGTATATATATTGCTTAAATTTTTTTTACTGGCCCTCTTGTAAAACTGTTTAAGATCTACCCTTAATCGTAGTTAAATACGACTTTAATTATTGGTTGGTGAATTATGTGGATGGTATAACACAATCATTGATTGTAGAATCGGATCGACCTTCAAAATGGCATTGCGGGGTACCACCAAAATTAAGAAAAATACAATTTTTTTTTTTTTCAATATTTTGGAAGACCACGAGAAACACATGGATGGAGTAGTCCCCATTTCATGACAATAATGATCCACATTATACTCCGCAACAATCTCTTATCTTTTGTTTCCTTTTGTTTTTTGTGAGAGGGAGATTGGGATGGGGGCCTTTTATTAACATCAAGAAATCAAGTTAAACATCAATTAATATCCTCAAAGGCTAGCTAGTATGCCTTGCAGAAAAGAACTAACCTACACTTGCTCAACCCCATTCGAAGGAACTAACCGTGCAACACTAACATAATGTGCCACAAGTACCAATTGCTTGTTGGTGCAGTGGTGATTGGGGCTGAACTTGGTAGGGAGAACTCGTGTTCGATCCCCTAACAACAATTGGGAGGGGACTGGAACCTATCCACTCATAACTCGCCCCGCATCTGGATTAGCCCTAAGGTGAACCGGGTACTAACACCAAAAAAAAAAATGTGCCACAAGTACATTTCCGACCCTTTTAACATGTGAAATGAAAAAAAGACTCACATAACGACTCATACTCAATGTCGTTTTGGTTTTCGTCTTTTAACCCCTCCCTTTCTCTTATCATCCGAAACGATGAGTTAGGTTAGCCTTCCATAAGGGTCTAACCTGGTTTTCTTTCCTTATTAAAAAAAAAAAAAAAGACTCATACTCAATCATATCTTCAATAATGTTTTGTGTAATATGTTATATGTCCGAATTTCCCTCCTATATTTATCGTTTCTATTTCCCTTGTGACTCGCTCCGACAAAAAAAAAACAAAAAAAGTGATGCTATATTTCATTTAACAACACATAAGGTAGTGAATTGGAAATCAACAAATTAAGAAAAATAAAAAGAGGTAGAAACATACCAAGGAGCATAAAACTCAACAAGGATAAAGTCATGTTTGGAAACAACATCAGTGAAGTTGGAATGATCCAATGTAATCACATATTCTTCTTTCTCAGCTTCTACTTGAATCCCACCAATTGTTGCCAATAATACCACAACCAAACACACCTCTAACAACCCCCCTATTTTCAACGCCATTTTCCCACCAATTTTCTCTTTCTTTTACTTTTTTTTTTTGTTTTTTTGAGGGATAATGATCTGAACCTCCAATTGTCTTGAAATTCTTACTATATAGAGTGAGGAGGACAAACTATTCGAAGCTCATTAAATGTCACGGGATAAGCACGTGAGAAGTGACAGTGCTGAGTTGGCAATGTTTTATTGGTTGGGTTTTGTCAAGGAAGTTTCTGATTGGTTTAAGTTGGTCAGACTCTCTACTAATCATACAATATCTTATTTTATTTTGGGGTAAACTAGTTTTGATAGTGAGATGAGAAAAAATAATGGAAATTGAAATAAATTATTGGTGGAAGGGAATCTGCCTTAACTACTTGTCAAATATTGTGTAATCTCGTATCCTTCTCATTAATAACACACGTATATATATAGTACAACTCACTACCTAAACCCTAGATTACATATTAGGTAACATACCATATGTAGGACTCATATTAGGTAACATACCATATTTAGGACTCTACAGAATATTCACAATATAATATCTCCTATATTCTATCTTAACATCCCCCCTCAAGGTGGAGCATGAAGATCTCGAATGCCCATCTTGTTCAAAAAAAAACTCAAATTGCTTCTTCCCCAACGCTTTAGTGACGATATCTGCTAACTGAACCTTCGTCGACACATACGACGGGCTGATGACTGCCTTGTCTCACTCTCATCACTACACGTCGTCTCATCGACACCTGTCGTTGCTGAGACGACGTCTGATTCCACTCGACTGGGTGTATAATGTTGTTGTTCCTCCCTCACAGACGACGACACCCCTTCGTCGACGCCACTAGTCAACGACACGTCCTCATTGTCACCTGTATGCGACAACACTCCCTCAGTATCACCCGTAGGTGACGACACTCCTTCAGTATCACCCGTATCATATAACATAACTCTATCTCATATGATATTCTATCCTCTAGGATAACTACGTTATCCTTAACCCCCTCCCTCAATCGTAACGGCAGTTTCACGGACGTTGCGATTGGAATCACCATTCTTCGATTAAAAAAAATCGAGCAAGAACGCCATTCTTTTCGAACCTGCACTTTTTTTTTTTTCTCTCTTGATGAGAACGCCTTTCTTTTCGAACTCACCAATTATCTCAATATGAATACTCGAATTGGACGCGATTCCAAGTACGAGTCTTTTCTCCAACACAAACCTCATCTTCTACCAATTTGCAGCGGAATTATTATATTAATTACGAATCCCGCCGGTGGGTTTATTTTTCTAACCCACCGGCAGGGGATAATTTTTTTTTTTTTTTTTTTTTTTTTTTTTTTTTTTTTTTTTTTTTGTAGACGGGTCGTAGGATCTCCCTAAGCTCTTGATACCATGTCAAATATTGTGTAATCTCGTATCCTTCTCATTAATAACACACGTATATATATAGTACAACTCATTACCTAAACCCTAGATTACATATTAGGTAACATACCATATGTAGGACTCATATTAGGTAACATACCATATTTAGGAATCTACAGAATATTCACAATATAATATCTCCTATATTCTATCTTAACACTACTCACATTATGATGATATTTTTATTTAATCTCTGTATTTGATCGTACAATTAAGAAGTGTCTATAATTAATGATCGTAATTTGATCATGTCAACTTAATTGTAATTTGGTAAAGTAATATGCAATTGTATCATCACTGCCGAGTTAGGTTCGAGTTAGTTTCGTTTATAAATAAGTCGAATTTAAGCTCAAAAATATAGTTCGAATAATAAATGAGCCGAACTCAAATTTTAACACTATAAGATTTATTTTCCCAAAAAACTTGTTAAGGTCACTATAAAAGTCGGGTCCGTATAGTAGTAAATTGAGCGAACCTCGAGCTCAAAATTGAAGCTCATATCGTTCCCAAACTCGAGGCTGGTATAAAATTAGTTAAACGACCCGAGTTTTGTTCAGGTTGACTATTTTAGCAACTAATTTAATCTTTTCTAGTTTTATTCTCAAGGAACTAAATTAATCCATTGTGATGTGGAGAATAACTGTATAATTATTCATGAGTTGGTACGTGTAGGTATTATTGTATTAATCATGATGAATGTCAATTAATTACAATTATTTGAGAGAATTAGTTTAAGAAGACCAGGGTCAACTAAAATTATTAACGGATTACCGGAGTATTATATTGTTGAGAAATTGAATGCCATGACCATTGACTTTCGGTTTAGAAGTACTACTGGAACTTTCCAATAATACAATCACATGGTGACATGGGAGTTCCATCATTATTGAGAAACAAAATGGTGTTGCACGTAAAAGTTAATTTGAGGGGAAAAGTTTCTTGTATGTAATTGGGAAAATTATTTAAAATGACAATTTAAGTAAATTGTAGAAAAATGGGTCTCCCTAAATAAAAACAGAAGTACAAATACTAATACAAATACAAATAAAACTTAAGGGTGACAATCAGCTCTCACTTTCTCTTTCACCATACGTTAGCGCACACGGTCTCCCAAATTATAGGAAATTACCAAAACGTAAAGCAAATCTCGAGCCTAATTATTACACGAAAATAGATGAGGACATGTTTGATTACAAACTAACTCTGAGCAATACATGAACTAACTAATACTACCTACAATTTTTTTTTTTTTTTTTGGCAAATAATGTTAGGATTTTATTTACCAACTAATCAGAGTGTTAACAAACTCTGAAAACACCAACAGTCCACCAAACCACCTAAACAGCAACAAGCCTAGCAACACACACTAGCTAAGGTTTACAACAGCCATTACTGACATCTACAATCAACATTAAACATAATGTTGTTAACAACAGCTTTAACTGGATCAACATGATCTCTAAACACCTTAGAATTTCGTTGTAACCAAATGCAATAGACAGACTCAATGAAAGCTATACTATACTTGCAAGCCTTCTTCTTTTTACTTCTACTTCTCTTTATTGCAATCTGGACTTCTTCCTGCCAAGGCAACACACCCCTACTCACTCCTAACTGAATCAGAACCTGTCTCCAAATATCCTTAGAATAAGAACAAGAGAAGAACAGATGAGCCAAGCTTTCAATCTCTAATTGGCACAGACCACAAGTACCATCTATATTCAATTGCCAACTTATCAATCTGTCTTTTGTAGCAAGTCTGTTCTGCACTGCTAACCAAGCAATGAAGGTGCTTTTTGGACTAGCATGACTATTACAAATCAACCTATTCCACCCCACCTGATCTCCAACTGGATGAAGGAACTTATACATTTCTGAATTCTTATTTTCCAGCCTGCACAAACTGATCAACTCCATTAGCCTGCAAAAAGACTTCTCTATTATGCCAGATCTTCCTTAGAGACCAAGTTAAGCCATTAGGAATAGGCATAGTCCAGAAGTCTCTATGTTGTATGTAATAACATGCACCCATCTCACCCATAGCCTATCCCGTTTCAAAGCCAAGGCCCAGCAATGCTTCAACACTGCAGCTTTGTTCCACACAGTTAAGTCTTTAAGATTCCACCCTCCACAACTCTTAGGAAGACATAATTGCTCCCAAGAGACTACTGCTTTCCTAGATCCTGCATCAGTACCAGATCACAGGAAACATCTACAAATTCTTTGAATTTCTTTCATCACTTTTTTAGGCATAACAAATATTTGGCACCAGTAAAGCTGAATACCAAATAGGACAGATTTAACTAATTGAAGTCTGCCTGCATAAGACAAAAATTTAGAAGTCCAGCTCTTGATTCTTGCAACAGTTCTATCAATAAGGGGTTTACAGTCTATAAAAGATAACTTCCTAGTTGTAAGAGGAACACCAAGGTATCTGAAAGGGAAAGACCCCTGAGGGACCCCAATTGAGTTAACAATACTGCAAGCAATATGGTTAGGAACTCTAGCCAAATAAACCTCACTTTTGTGCAGGTTAGCCTCCAACCCAGAAGCCAAAGAAAACTTAGTGAAAGCAGCAAACAGAGCCTTCACAGCACTCTCATCAGCTCTGGAGAACATCAGCAAATCATCAGCAAACATCATATGAGTAAGATCAAGTTTTTTGCATCTAGGATGATAAGAGAACTCTGGATTATCAGCCAGAGAAGCTAGACACCTTGAGAGATACTCCATACCCAAAGCAAACAAGTATAGTGAGATTGGGTCACATTGCCTTAAACCCTTCTTTGCTGGAATTGGTTTTGTGGGACAACCATTAATAAGAATAGAATATGAGACAGAGTAAAGGCATTGCATCACTCAATTCACAAACTTTGCAGGAAACCCCAACTCAGAAAGCATAGTCTTTAAGAAAGGCCATTCCAAGGAGTCATAAGCTTTTTTCAGGTCCACCTTGATCATGCACCTAGGAGAAATATATTTCCTGGAGTAGCACTTCACCAGTTCACAAGCCAGCAAAATCTTATCAGAAATAGCTCTACCAGGAATAAAACCAGATTGAGCACAACTCACTACTTCCCCAATGACACTTTGCATTCTAGAGGTAAGAATTTTGGAGATAATTTTGTAAACAACTGAACAACAGGCTATTGGCCTAAAATCCTTCACACAAGAAGCATTCTGAATCTTAGGAACAAGAGTAACTGAAGTATTGTTCACTTGAGCATAACTCCAGTTCTAAAGAACTCCTTCACTGCCTCATAGACATCTGATTTTACAATTCCCCATGCTTTAAGGAAAAACAAGCTATTGAACCCATCAAGCCCAGGAGCTTTACTGGTGTCAATCCCTTTAATAGCTGCATCAATGTCTGCATCTGTGATAGGTTCCACCGACATTTCTACATCAGCAGCAGACAACTGTTTCCCTTTCCTAACTACCCCAACATCCACTCCAGACAAAGAAGTAGCTGCAGTACCAATCAGTTTCTTGTAGAAGGAGCTAACTTCCTCCTGAATTTCTTGAGTAGTACTTAGTTTCTTCCCTGTATCATCATATAAAACATCAATAATGTTCTTAGATAATCTCTCCTTCATTGCACTAAAAAGAACTTTGAGTTGGAATCTCCCACTTGCAACCACTGAATTCTTGCTTTCTGTCTATAAGCACTCTCCTGGATGTGCAAAAACTTCTTGAGAGTCTCACTACACTCCCTCTCACTTTGCTGCACAGCAATATCAGTAGGGCAAGAGGCTAACTAAGTTTGAATTTGACTCAAATCTACCCTTAACCCCTCAATTCTCCCATCAAGCTTAGCAAAATCCTTATGATGAAGCTCCTTCAAACCTTGCTTTAGTGCTTTCAGCTTAGTCCACACCTTTAGCATGGCTCCTCTCCCTTGACAGGTAACCCCCATCCCTTTCTAACCACATCAAGAAACTGAGCATGGTCTTCCATATAGTTAAAGCATTTAAAAGGCCTACTACCACCTCCCATTTGAATGTTACAGGACATGACTAGAGGGGAGTGATCATAAATCCCTGGAGGCATATAGTCCACCACTGCATCAACAAACTTAGAGTGCCAAAGAGCATTAGAAATAGCTCTATCTATTCTTGAGCTTATCCTCAAAGTGCCTTGGCCCTTATTTCTCCAAGAATAGTAACTCCCACAACTCTTTAACTCTGCCAAACCTGCAGAATCCATACAGCTATCAAAATCTTTAGTTTCTCCCTCAGTGACTGCATTGCCATTATCTCTGTCATTAGCCAATAAAACTGAATTGAAATCACCCATGACTAGCCAAGGGCAAGAAACAGTACTACTAAAACTGGTAATCTCTCTCCACATAGGTCTTCTAGTATCAACAGAGTGTAAACCATACACAGCTGTAAATATAGCACTGAACAGGCCAGCTTTTGTAACAATAGCACAGTGAATACAGAACTCAGTCTTGTAAAGGATTTGAACTGAAACAACAGCATGCTTCCAGCCAACCCAAACCCTTCCCCTAGGAGAACACTCATAGTTCATAACCCACTGCCACCCACTCCCTATTTTCTTCTGAATTTTACTACTATTCTTCTCCTGAACTTTAGTTTCCAACAAAGCTACAACACTTATGTTATTCTTAGCCAAAAACTTCTTTATTTCAACTACTTTAATAGGATCATTCATCCCCCTAACATTCCATGTACTGATAATCATGTTGGGTCAGTTAAGAAGTCTACCCCATCACCTCCACGAACCAAACTCCCCCCCACTCATGTGCACCTCAGCAAGCCCCACAGTCTGAGCTGGAGTTCTTATATCTCTCCTTCTCCTTGAAACAACCCTCCAACCTTCATCATGAATTGGAGCAAGGGGAGTAAAAGGCCTATCATTGACTGACAGCACTCCATTCTCTCAAGGATTCTCTTGTGCATCAGGTTTACTAGATGGATCAGTAGTGTCTTTTGGTTCAGGAGTGACAGGCTAAAGTCGTATCACCTAATCAAAGATAAACCTAAAATCACTAGCTAGGTAGCAAGGGAAGTCAGGATTGAATCCACAGGGAAACAAGCGTTCTTTCTACTATTAATCAACTAATCTAGACTATTGGGAAACAAGAGTTGGTTGGTTTGTATACTAAAACTACGACAATAATTAAACAATTAAGAAATCAGATATTAAAGAATCTAGGGCATAGGTTCACCAACAAATAACAATCCAGGATGATAAACGATTAGCAATAATCAATAACCCAATTAATTAGACTAGCATGCTCTCTCGATTCGATACTAATCATAGACTTAGAATTAACGGGCTCTCGCTACGTATTAATCCTAATTCCACCTATTGACACAAGCCTAAATATCAAATTGCATCTCTCGAATCTTAACTTGATATTGCATGACTATCACAATTAAACCTGCGCAAATCTAATTGCATAGTGAAATAAACCAATCAATAGGAATCAATCGCAATACCAACAATCACAATTATTCAATCATCCCTTCATAATTATTCATGGATCCCCAAAACCCTAGGAAAGTAACTACTCACACATATTACCAATAAATAAAGTAAACATATTAATTGAAAGCATAATTGAAATTGAATAAAAGAATAAGAACACAAAGTAATACCTAAAACGAAGAACGAAGGATTAACTGAAAGTTTGAATCTTTAATTAATTAAAAGCTGAATGTATGGAGAAATAAAAATTGAAGTTTTAAGCTAAGCAAAATAATAATACGAAATTCGGAGGTAGAAAACAATCCTAAAACTCTGAATTAATATATATGCCTCCCCTTAATCCTACGCAGCAAACTAAGTAAAAAGGGACGCAATGGGACCGAAAACCGGGCACCCCGGTTTCCAGAAACCGGCCGGTTTTCGACCCAGTGAGGCATTCCAAAAGCATCAGGTAGCGAAAACCGGGGCCACATGTTTCCCAAAACCTGTCGGTTTCGCACCTAAAAGATCTTCTCTTCATTCTTCAAAACCTGCCGGTTTGCGAAAACCGGGGTCACAGGTTTTGAGCTCAATTTGACGCATTTGCCTTGAGTTTGAACTTGAGGCCCATGCCCAACTCCTTTGGGCCAAGTTTGACGCTCGTGGCCCCCTTGAAGCTGGCTAGATCATCCCGCAATGCCTCGGGATCTGTGTAGTCATCCAAGAATGATAAGAAACGGGCCTCCAAAGACCAATAATCATCAAAAACATCCCTGTAACTAACAGACACTACACAACACACATTAGCACTAAAATAGGCTCCGAAGAGCTCAAATGAGGTGAAAAGTGCATACGGGACGGGGGTAAAAACTATATAAAATATGAGTGTATTAAACTCCCCCAATCTAGATCCTTGCTTGTCCCTAAGCAAGGAAATCGTCGATGAATACAAGACCAACTTCACCCCCAACATATTTCAAAATGATAAACATAATTCAAGGAAAAATCCAACGAGCATGCATCAATGTCAACCAATCAAATCTATCCAACCGCTAATCCACCTTAACAATCGTCACGCAAAGCGAACCACAAATGCACAATGGAATTCAAGACTAGTGCTCACACACTCGTCACTCATTTATGTGGCGGATAAAAGATGTACCCGTTCGCTCTCCTCCCAACATATAAGCGAACAATGCCCTCCCAAACTCACAACGCTCGTGTGTCTAGAAAAACATACACTCAACCTAATAGTCGACTCGAAATATGTCATGTCATGTCATAACTTGCATTGATAAACAACTGCTTTCACATAAGTACGACTCTATGCACAAAGGTCGGAAGGTCTTCAAAGCTTGTAATGTTAGGCTTAGGTAAGGGTGCGGTAAATTTGGGTATAATGTGAGCTTAAAGCCTTGGCTTTGGGGAGAATAAATCCTGAATACAACCATGATCAACCAACATAATGACCATAACTCTCCCACTCAACGCATGACAAAACAACAAACAACCAACACCGTACTTTTCTGAGAGTAATAGATTTTTTTTCTTTTTTTTTCTTTTTCAATCTCTTTTTTTTTTCCTTTCTTTTTAGAAACCTTCACATTTGTTTCGTTCTTTCATCTCTTTTCATTTTCGACTCATTTTCAACAACAAACATGATAAGACGAACTCCTTTTTCAACACTCACTTTGTGCTCAAAATGTAGCACACTACAACTCCCTCACCTCACTACTATTAGCTCCCCCAAGCTAGGCTTGGGACTAGTAACCAATGGGGTTTTCACAGATTGTAATGTGGCTAGTCACCGAATAAAGGGCACAGGCAACAACATGGGTAGAAAAGGAGGGAACGATTGTATCTAAGATCGTCTGAAGGCTACCTAAATAGAAAAAATGCCTTCGTCCTCCATAATGTACATGTATATGAGTCATAAAACACTACTAACAGTTGCAAACCAATACTCAAAATAAATGACACACCAGGAAGCTATCACACATCCTAACCAAGTCAACTAGTCAAGCACCAAGTCCACAAATAGTTAGTCAGAGTTGACTCATGTTAAGGCATCAAAGTAGTCGAATCTCAAATCATGGTTAACAAATCAACAATGCTCGTCATCAAAAACCAAGAATAAAAACAATTTCCAGTCAAGGGGCACAGGGAAGCATGATTTTTGTATTCATCGGAACGTATTTTTGGTATTTTTTGCTTTTTTTTTTCAACGCAAAAATTATCCTAAAGAAACAAGCAAACACGCACACACAAACAAAAACAATAAATAGAGGAGAGAAAAGAAGAAGGGAAAACATACCAATATGTACAAGGAGCAAATACCCCCCCAAGCTAAATCGGACAATGTCCTTACTGGCTCAAAGGGGTATGGAATCATCACCAATATCATCATCATCACCATTATCATCACCACCCACCTGTCCACCACTCGGACCTGCACCAAAACTCCCTTGCCCACCATCATGGGCAAATCGACTCGCCAGTTGGCTCTCAAAGTGATCGAATCGGCTCTCGAAGTGACTCTCTAGCCGGTCAAATCGGCCCCATAATTGACTCTCAAATCGATTGAAATGGGAAGTGAGAGCGTCTTGGTTGACCTCTAGTTGCCGGAATCTAGCATATATGATCTCTGGGTCTAGGGGGCCGGGCTCACCAGGCTGGCCTGCAGGCCCGTGCTGCATCTCTGAAATAGGCTTGCTCTTGTATAGGTTGCTGAACAGGAACCTGCTCAGCGGGGATGTCATAAAGATAGCTAGCCTGATCGGGGATAAAAGCTGTGAGAGCAGTATTAGGCAGTGTGAAAAGAGGCTCCCCATTAAACATCCATTGAATCTCTCCAGGTACTAAACTATGGTTTACGGGCCTAATCCACCCTTGCCTCTCCATATACAGAAGTGTCATGGCATTACCACCCTCAACATGCCCAGTCTCTGGTTGAACAAAATTAGCTACACTCATAGCTAGGTGAGTGATCATGCCTCCCAACACAATGGGGCGGGTGGATGACTGCTTCCCGAGTGCCTGAAAATGTAGGGCCATGTGGCGGGCTACATTGATCTTATAAGAATTAGTTCCCCTGTACACCCAACTTCCCAAAATCATCAACTTAGTACTCCGGACATTATTAGGCTCAAATCTCCCAAAGAAAGTCAAACCGAAGAACCGTTGGCCTACCCTAAGCAAGGGGTGTTGGAAGGAAGTGGCATGGAGATGTTGCACATTCTCTTTTACCTCCCCTGTTAAAGTGGTCCACAATTCCAAAACATTGTAGGGAGCGGGGGGTTCCTTAGGTCCGCCTACATTCATACCATACACTCGGGCAAAATCTCTCATAGACATGTGGTAATTCTGATTGAACATTCGGAAAGATACATGCGTAATTTCACTACCACGCCCTTTTTCTACATTGAAACTACTCAAGCATTCGAGAGTGAGACGCGCATAGGTTTTTCTACCACAAATGTCATACATTCTACCTATGCCAGCATGTTGAAATAGTTTTTTCAATTCTTTATCAATGCCTAACTTGTTCAGACTCTCCTTATGCAACCAACGAGTGGGATGGATGGGTTTACCTTTGAGTTGCTTAAACCGGCGTTGTTGATCGTAGGACTCGAACACCACATCCGGGTAAGTTGTGTCTTGCTCAAGCTGCACTTGGGGAGGTGGTGAAGGTGCCCTACTCGTACTTGCCTCTGCCCTTGACCTTTTAGTTGGTGCCATTGATGGATTTTCAAGCTTTTTGGGTGAAATTCCTCTTTCAAAAATCTGAGTGAAATATGAAAATTTGATAACAATAGATGAAAGAGGAAGGGATGAGGATGATTTTGATGTAAGAAACTTCTAATTTGGTGGAGTAATGAAGGTGGTATGAGGATTTGAAGAGTTAGGGTTTTGAGGTTTAATGGAGTTTGGGGAAAAAGTTTAAGGAAGAAGATGAGATGTAAGGGTGAATGTCGTGCATAACTGCTGCTGCTTCTTTTCTGATTCGTAACTTTTCCCGAAAATCGACTGGTTTTCACAAACCTGCCGGTTTTCGCAAAAAGAAAAATCCTCTATTCAGCTCGAAACCGGCCGGTTTCCACGAACTTGGCCCCAAGGTTTTCGCTGAATTTCTTCTTGGCTTACTCCATAATTCCGAAAACCGGTCGGCCAGGTTCTCACAAACCTGCCGGTTTTCGGCTTTTTTCCTTTTTTTCTGTTCCACGCGAAACCGGCAGGTTTCTGGGAACCTGCCACCCCGGTTTTCGCGATTTTTCTCTTCTTTTCTGCATATTTTTTTTCTTGGACGTTGATTTCTTTGCTTGCATACGAAACCGGCAGGTTTTGATGAAACCGGCCGGTTTTCGCTGAAGATTTTCACTGACGACCAAAGGGACTCCAAATATTTCTAAGGCATGAATATGATGCTAAGCTCGTAACCGGCAGGTTCCCACGAACCGGCCGGTTTTCCTTGCCTTTTAAGACGTCCATAATCCTCCAAATTGCTCAACATTGGTACCTTAGACCTGCACAACATTAAACATCCAAACCGTAAAATACCCTCTTCTCACCTCTCCAATACCAAAAACTACACTGAATCACACACTTGGTAAAAAAAATATACTAAAACACACAAAACGAAAGCAAAAAGTACACTACGGAAAGCAATAAATGGATAGTTAAGTACTCATCCCCCGATTAGATTGATGCAATGTCCCCATTACACAGTCTCATTTTATGCACAGACAACGACATGAAAGGGGATGAGAGCCACGACAACTCATCGAATGGGGGCACCAAAGATGGTGCCATCTGGTGTTAAATCAATTGCCTTGGATGAGCTATATGGCGCGGGAACTGACAGATCCCGACCACGATCATGAATACGGTGCCCACCGTTTACAGAACTTTCGGCCTTTTGGGTTTCAACATTATCAAATCGTGCTTCCTTTCGAACCCATGCCAAAGAGTTGGTATTCCGGTCACCTCCACCTGCAAAAAACAATTTGAAACACGTTCTTTCTCCGAAGGATTGTTAGAGTTAGTATGAGTCAATTTGTTATTGAAATAATCATTAGAAACATTGACTCCACAACATGACTCCTCTACCATAGGACTTTTAGCAACGTGGGTCAAATTGAAAGTAACCTTGTCATCCCCCACATTTAAAGTCAGCTTGCCATTCTTGACATCTATGGTTGCCCCCGCAGTATGTAGGAAAGGTCGACCTAAAATAATAGGAATTTGCCTGTCCTCTTCCATGTCTAACACAACAAAATCAACAGGAATAAAAAATTTACCTACTCTAACACGCACATCTTCTAGAACACCTAGGGGGTATTTTACCGATCTATCAGCCATTTGTAGAGTTATGTTGGTAACCTTTAAATCACCCATGTTCAATTTCGTGCAGACAGACAGAGCATGACACTAACACTGGCACCTAAATCACATAAGGCTTTGTCAATAAAAAGGTTGCCAATATTACACGGGATAAAGAAACTCCTGGGGTCCTTCAACTTGGGTGGAGACTTATTTTGTAGTAAGGCACTGCACTCTTCAGTAAATGCAACAGTCTCCACCTCACTAAATGCTCTCTTCCTAGTCAAGATGTCTTTCATGTGTTTAGCATATGCGGCTACTTGAGTAATTAATTCAGTGAAAGGGACCGTTACCTGCAGATTTTTTACCACTTCTAAGAACTTACCAAACTGCTTGTCTAGCTTGTTGTTTAGCTGACGGTAAGGGAAAGGAAGTTTGATAGGTGGAACTTGTATCTCAACTTTCTTCTCAACCCTTGTGCTAGCCTCCTTCTCCTTGACCACTTTCTCACTTTCTACTGGCACAGCACCACTGACAGGTACTTCAACCTCTTCTTCAATAGTCATCGGCGGCCCATCATACTCATATCCACTCCGCAAAGTGACAGCATTTACAGACTCTCTGGTCACAGGCTGTGAAGGGAGTTGACCTTTGGGTCTCTCTGCAAGAGTAGTAGCCATTTGTGCCAACTGTTTATCCATGATCTTGTTATGAGCAGTGAGGGCATCGATTTTGGCATCCTTTTTGCTCAGGGACCTCTGCAATTCCAACATCATATTCCTCATCTCTACGAGCATGGGATCAGGCTGTGTGGGTTGAGGTTGTGGAGGAAAACCAGGTGGTCCACTAGGCTGCGGGTTGTAGTTACTCCGCGGTTGGTATGTCTGTTGTGGTGGTGGTTGGTACTGTTGTTGTGGTGGTGGAGGGTGTTGAATCTGATGGGGGTTCTGGACATTAGTACTCCTATATGATAGTAGGGGGTTGTTTTTATACCCCTCATTGTACGATTTGGAGTACGGATTGTTCTGCTTGTAGGACTGGAATGCATTGCATTGTTCGATAGAGCTCCGGCATTCCTTTGCATAATGGCCTTGCATCGCACAACTATTACAGACATTAGCAGATTGGGCACTCATTGCAGCGACACTAGCATGTTGGGTGGATTGGGAAGATGCGATCTGTATATTATCTAGCTTGTGATGTAGGGCAGTTAGCTGAGCAGTAAGATATTCAATAGAATTCATCACATGCTTAACACCCCAGTCGGCAAAACCTCTAGGATTTCCAGATTGGGCACTATGGATGGCCATCTCCTCAATCACCTCTAAAGCTCTAGGAACCTCCAGTTGCATAAATCTCCCACTGGCAGCTGAATCCAAAAGACACCTAGACTCATTACCCAGACCATTATAGAACTGCTGAACCAGGAACCAGTCATCCAAACCATGGTGCGGGCACTCTCTTTGCAAGTCCTTGAATCTCTCCCAAACTTCGAACAAACTCTCATCTGCTTGTTGAGAGATACCTAGTATCTGACCCCTCAGACGAGCTGTCTTCTCAGGTGGGAAATATTTAACATAGAACGCAAGGGCCAAGGAATTCCAATCGGTGATTTTCATAGCTGCGCGGTTGAGACTGTTAATCCATAGCTTTGCCTTCCCACTCAATGAAAATGGGAAGAGTATCTCCATAGTTTGCTCCGGTGTTAAATTCTTCTGCTTAATGGTGGCACAATACTGAATGAAAGACTGAATATGGAGATTAGGATCTTCACCCTTTTCCCCACCGAATTGATGTCTCTCGATCATGTTTATCAGCTGGGGTTCGATCTTGAAATTCTCGACCGCAATGGAAGGCATGATTGCCTTGGGAAGCATAGACAGACTTGGTTTAGAATAGTCTGTAAGCCTGGGCACGAGTGGGGGTGGCGGTGGTGGTGCTTGGTCACCCATCTCTGAATCTGTATGGAATAGATTGCTAATCAGATAGTCGGATTCAGAGTCAGAATAATCTCTCAACTGTTCAACGAATCTACGCCGTCTACGAAAGGTCCGTTCAGGTTCAGGATTGAACGAAGTCAGATCACTGGTATGGACAGCCCTAGGCATAAACAAGCAAAACTAGAAAACAATCGTGAGATCCGATCTCAAGGAACGGGAGTCCCTTGAGAAGTAACAAACAATAATCTAGAAAAACAATTAATATCAGAAAATAAAACCGTTTCCCCGGCAACGGCGCCAAAATTTGACAGGCTAAAGTCGTATCTGTGAGGGGGTCGAAAAAGCACGAGGCTATTGCGTGACCTCGTCCCTCGTGGGTTTGACGCTTCTTTTTGTCAAATCAAGTGTAATTGGATTTCCTGTGAGTTTACACCCAATTGACTAGTAATATAGGAGTCACCATTCAGTTTTTAACGACAATGAGAAAAACTGACAAAACCCGGTTATCGTGACATAAAGGGAGTGCAATTATGTTTGACCACGACGGCCGTAGGTTCCCTTGTGATCCCTGGTGGTGGGGATCGCTCAACGTACACCCGCAGGGTAGAGATTGAGGGTTTGGGGGACTGTAACTACCGAGAGGAGTACTCGCTCTTCGATAACTCCAGAGGTAGGATATCCTTACTAGCTCAGCATAAATAATTGAAGGGACATGCGTTAACTATTAAACTAATCTGAGTTGATTTTATCAATATGCAACATATAGTACTAGATCGAGCGCGATTATCTAATTTAGATTGTTTTAAGGGACCTAGCATGATAATCCAATTTCCCAAAAATATCATATTTATTAGGCGTGATCGAACAATCAGATTTAGTTAGTTTAACAGTTCATAAAAGGGCGAGGAAAACAATTAAATCATAGAAAAGGGACACATTACGACACACCCTTGAGAGGTGCGTCACGGTTCTCAGAAACTAACCACTTTGACTTTGCTATTTCTCCTTTTATTTAACGAATCTCAAATTATGGGACAGGATACGTTCTGTTCGATTTATGGATCGATTGCGACAGAACGCGTGATCAGTTTTGCAGCGTGAGGCTTAGGCTTAGGGGTTTAGAGTCAATACTCAGAATAAT
The DNA here is from genome assembly GCF_020520425.1 of Spinacia oleracea. Taxonomy (NCBI): domain Eukaryota; kingdom Viridiplantae; phylum Streptophyta; class Magnoliopsida; order Caryophyllales; family Amaranthaceae; genus Spinacia; species Spinacia oleracea. The sequence continues at coordinate 10,851,781 of NC_079490.1, forward strand.
AATTATGTGTTGTTGTGTCCTTTTCACGTCGAACTTAGGGCCCTATTTATAGAAAAGAGTTCGTGGAAAGATAGAATTGTAGAACTCTAATCCACGAGGAATTAGGAAAAAACACGTACCAGGTATTTTCAGCGCCCAGGCCTGGGCGCCGAAGATTTCGGCGCCCTGAACCAGGCGTTGAAAATAGGATCTGGGCTGTTTTTCTTAGTCAGATTCGGATTCCTAGAATCCGGAGTATTTGAGATTTAATTGAGTCTTTTAGTGCGTATTACCCTTGTGACGGGATGCGTCTGGGCCCGTTACGAACTCTAGGCTCGTTAGAATTTTAATTAACACGTGACTCTTATTTTCGAATCGTATTAGGAACGGGATTCTTCTCGCAATTTCTATCTCATTTAGGATTTATGTTGGAGTGCAACACCTAATTCTGACAGGTTACTATCTTTTATGACTTGCCACTTTCAACAACTACCCATTACGGCAGTTACTATTTTTAGCAGGTTTCCATAAATAGTAGGTTTCTATAAATAGCAGGTTTCGGGTGAAATGAAAAGGGGAATTGAGATTCGTTATTTTATAGGAGATGCGTTGTCAAGTGGAGATTTATGTTTTCATCATCGAACCTTCCCTTTCGGGAATGGGGACAAAAGTAGGTGTCTACAGTTAGCCCCCACTTTGACTGAGTCTTGGAGTAAGACGATGGTCAAAGTATTAGACGAAGTGTGTCGCACAAGCCATGGTGACCTGTTTTGGCGAGGGTCTCACGAGCCCCCGAGTGATAACATTTGACTTAAGGGTCATCACTTGAAGTGTCGACATATCCCTCACGTGTCATTGGGATTTGTCAACGGATAGTATAGAAACTTCCTCACTTTGTCATTGGAAGTATCTAAAGAGGCGTAGAAACTCCCTCACTTTGCCATTGGGAGTAGCTACAGATGTTTTCGAAATCAAAGCTATAAAGTGTAATTGGGCCTGGCCAAGCCCAATCACGAGGTAAAAATGTTTTTAAAGATTCTCATTTTCAGGGCTAGCCAAACGAGAAAACCCCCTTATTTTCACAGGACGTAAAACGAAGGAAAATCCAGCACATCGCTCTTTTTTGGAAAAAAACGGAAAACCAATCCTTTTAATTTTTGGAAAAGGGAAAACCAGAAAAAGTTATCGCTGCAGCGACTAAGGACCTGCGCGGCTTGTGACGCAGACCCCGCCGGCTAAAGATGGCGAGCCTGTCCGCTAAGGGTGGACGCCCCGTCCGAAAGAAGTGGACGAATCTGTTTTGATGTTTGAAAATAAGGACCTACGCGGCTTGTGACGTAGATCCCGCCGGCTAAAGATGGCGAACCTGTCCGCTAAGGGTGGATACCCCGTCCGATAGAAGTGGACGAATCTGTTTTTTTGAAATTTGAAATTAAGGACCTACACGGCTTGTGACGTAGACCCCGCCGGGTAAAGATGGCGAACCTGTCCGCTAAGGGTGGACACCCTGTCCGATAGAAGTGGACGAATCTATTTTGAAATTTGTTTGTGCTTTTTGAAAATAAGGACCTACGCGGTTTGTGACGTAGACCCCGCCGGCTGAAGATGGCGAGCCTATTTTAAATTTGAAGACTTTATTTTTCGAAAACTGAGGACCTGCGCGGTTAGTGACGCAGACCCCGCCCGCTGAAGGAGGGCGAGCCCTGTCCGCTAAGGGTGGACGTTGAATTCGTTTTTTCGATTTGGGAACTCGCGTGGTTCGTGACGCGATCTTGCCAACTGAAGATGGGCAAGATCCTATTTCTTTTGTTCTTTGTGATTTCTCTTGAGAATTTCTTTTTATTCATTCTTGTAGGAGCGAATTCTTTCGAGTGATGCTCGGATTCAGTTACAACCTGAACGTGGGTTGACAACGTGCTTAGACGGACCATTGTCTCGTGGTCATCATCTTTCATGGTCTTGAGCTAGTCTTTACGGCTCAATTTTGCCACTACTTGGGTCCTTGATTAGGGGACCATGTATAAGTATCAACGGCGACCTTTGTCTTGAGGTCGTAAACCGGTTCTTTTTCTTTTGAGATTATCCAAACACGGGACTTTGTACAGCGTAGTCTGGGAGTATTGTTTTAACTTTGCATACTTTTTTTTTAAGATATATTTTTTCTTTCGAGCCACCAAGCACTCGTGCTTGGCGGTCAGTTCTTGTCAAAGAGGTTCTTTGGGGATACGCATTTTGTAATGTCCTTGATTGTGTTTGGGATCGTGCTCGTAAAGCCGAGCGATCTTCGTAGTGGTGTGCTACTCTTGACAAAGTCGTGAGGTGCGACTTTCAGTAAGGAAATCGGCAATTTTCGAGTCGAATGGGTGCGGCAGGGCCCAATAGAAATTAGGGCCTTTTTTGAGCCAGGGATCATTTTCGGCGCCCATGCCTGGGCGTTAAAGATTTCGGCGCCAAGCGCTGGGCGCTGAACGCTGAAAATGATTTCTGGCGAGGTTTCTTGGTGACACAGTTGTCCTCTTTTTTTTACTTGGAAATTCTACGTATTCTCTTCTCTTTTGTTTTTTTTCCTTCTCTTTTTTTTTGGAACGTAGAATTTTGGAGATCGCAATGAGTTGAGCTGATTTTCAGCGCCCAGGGCTGGGCGTCGGAATATCTGGCGCCTGGTCCTGGGCGTTGAAAGTGCGTCCCAGGCAGGACTCTCTCGTGATGCTTTCTCGAGAAGCCGTAGCCGATTGGTGGACTACGGTGTTTGTCGCTTTTTAAGGCGTACAGTTATTGCAATAGTCGGGCAAGTCTATATGGCCCGAGGAACATACCTTGAGGCATAAGACTTTGATCGCTCTTGTTGTTATTTTGAACGTATATATTTTTTTTCCTTTTGAACGTGTTCGTGAATGTTTGATACTTAGAATGTATGTGCAAACGAGCGTTCATAGAATGGCCGTTGCGTGCGGTCCGTTAATCAGTTCGCTTGAATCATTTTTTTTGAGCAATGACTGATGTTGAATAGTTTGCTTAGAAGCTTGATAGGGTTCAGGCCCATTCATGAAGTGGGCTCAAACATCGTGCCCTTTTTTATCGTTCAAACATTTGCTTTGAGATTTTTTATTTTGCTATGGTCGTTTCGTAGCTTGGAGCCCCCAAGTATGCATGTTGGGATGCTTCCTTTTGGCGTACGATTTTTGTAGGTTCTTTCGAGACAGATGCCCTGGGGTTCCGCTCGTGTAGGTGCGAGCTATCCCTTTCGTGGTAGGTAATATTTTGCTACTTTCAATCCTTAATGTAGAAGTCGTGTGGCTTGCATTTTGAATTTGGGCGATAAGTAGTCTTTGCCTCTTTTACACGTGTTCTTGGTCGTGCCCGCATTAGCGCAATATGCCTTATTCTCTTTTTTTTAGACTTGTACCGTGGGCCGGGTGAACTTATGGTGCGGCGTAGGCTTGTGTGGCCTAACGGCGTGTCTTAGAACATTCCTCCAGGTGTTGGGATATCGTCAGTATTTTTTGCATTGGAGTAGTTCACCATGCCTCGTTTAGGTGTTCGAGCAAGTGTAGCACCTTCTGCGTGGGTGTGCACGGCTTATTACTTCGTTCGATGCGAGGATACATAGGTGTTTCTTTCTCTTTTTTTTTATCTGGGCAAAACTTGGCTAGCAGAAAGATTCAGCGCCCAGGCTGGGGCGTTAAAGATATCGGCGCCCAGCTCTGGGCGTTGAAAATGATTTCTGGGTATATTTTGACAGTTCTTATCTTTGATTTTTTCTTTTGCTTTTGTTTTGGAACGAGGTAGACTGTGTAACGGGCGCTTATAGGGCGAGCGTTAGGTGCAGTAGTTTGATCGGAGTTTTGGTGACTCGCGATTTTCAGTTACCCTTGTTAGTGGGGTGACTTTATGTATTCTAAGTAGTGCTTAGAATTTGGGAGGGGTTGTAGTCATTCTAAGGTTCGTTTCACACGATTAAAGCTTAGGATTGTGTCCCTATGACGTGTGTATAGCATTAGCGTCGAGAATTTGCGATAAAATCGTCATTTCGAGTATTTTTAGAGTGTTTTTCTCAAGCCCCCAATTGTAGCTACGGGATTGGCTTGGTGCTATAATTCTTGGCACACGTTTTTATGCATTCATGGAGACATGGATCATGAGTAGTTTGAACCAGACTCGTAAAGTGCGAGGTACGTTCGGGTAGTAATTTGCTACTTCTCATGTAAATGTCGTATTGTGCGATATCGCCATGGTCAAGGTAGTCACATGTTGAAGTGTGCCTTGACCAAAAGCTAGGTGCCTTTCTTTACCCATAATCATATTTAGAAATCTTTTGACTCACTTGCAACATTGAGATAAACGCATACTTAGCTTAAACCAACGACACTTTATTATGTTCGAAGAGGTCTTTGAAAATCATTTGAAAATTATTTAAAATCCGAGTCCTACTGTGTACAACCCGAGGTGTCCTAGGTAAGTTAACTTATAGAAAGGTTCGTACAGGATTATATGAGTGAATCAAAATACTGTTACGATTATTGGAATGTTGTCTAAGGATTTGCTGGAAGCCAGGGTGCAAGCGTCAAGATATATTTGTGCCCGTTTGGCATATGCTTTAGGCTTTTAGGGCCATCTTTTCAAAAATTGCGGGAATATAAACCGTTTTCAAATTGACTTAGATTTACTTGGTGTATGTCTGCACAAAAATGTCAAGGTATACTTAGTTCTTTCCCTAGCTCTTTCATTTCAATTTTTAGCCCCCAATTGCTATTATGTCTTCCCATTAATGATGCTTTTAGATTTCGATTTTAGATGCCCGTGTCATATGTCTGAGTAGGGTGAGCCTTGGTTAAGTGCCAAGTCCTATTGACAATGTCTGTTTCTTTTTTTTTCAAAGGGGATTAGCAAGCATTTGAATTACCATGAACGGGTTGTTAGGTTATGATACATATGACAATACATAAATCATGCGAAAAAACCATAAAGCCAGGAAAGCATATTATTTACACATAGTCATTTAGCATAGTATAGATGCATACACTTTGTAGCGTGCCTTCCCTAGCTGCGCCCGAACCGAACAAGAACAAGTCTTTAGGACTCCAAGTGTCGTCCCTCCGTAGATAGTCCACAGTACGTCCGGATCCGCCACAAGATTGACCAACTAGAATCGCCCTTAAGGTGCTTAGGAATTTTCGGCTATTATTGTGCAAGAGTGTGACTGAATTTTCTTTCAAAAACTTACCCTTTGAATACTTCAATCGTGCGTATAAATTATGACCCTAGGCCTTTATTTATAGAGGTTTGGAAAGGGAATTGGAATCCTAGTAGGATACGATTTAATTAAACTTAGAATCCTACAAGGACTCTAATTAATTAAATAATCCTAATAGGAATAGGAGTTTAATCATACACCAATTCCTAATAGATTTAGGAATTGTGCATGGACACAAACTGAAGGAAATAATGCCCTTGGTCCAAGTATGCATTCTATGTTAAGTCTAATAAGTGCGGTTCAGTATTAATTAACAAGTTAATAATTCAGTGAGATCAAGTGAGCTGAATGCCTAGCTAGAGGCCGCTTCAGTTCAAGTGGAATTAATGATATTAATCCACAGCTTACTCTTGACTGAACCCGTAGGGTCACACAAATAGTACGTAAACGGATCAAGTATTTAATGGCATTAAATACTCTATCTATGGATATTCGGAATCGACGGATCTTGGTTTCAGTGGAAGCTGAGATCGTCACAAGCAAAAAATGAATACTCCGGAAACGATGATATTGCCGGAAACGGAAATATGGATCGTATTGGAAATATAAATATTATCCAAATCGTAGATGTTGCCGGAAACGGAAACATGGTACGTATCGGAAAATATTATCGGAAATGGAAATATTGCCGGAATCGGAAATATTGCAGGAAACGGAAATATTGTCAGAATCGGAAATATTATCGGAATCGGAAAATAATTCCGGAAACGGAAATATTAAATATTTGTTCGAAACGGAAATTAATTCCGGAATCGGAAATATTAAATATTGTTCGTATCGGAAATGAATTCCGGAATCGGGAATTTAATCGGAAGCGTATCGTACGAATAAGCATCGGACGAGGCCTGCCGGACGAGGGCCCAGCACGAAGCCAGGCCATCGCCCAGCAAGTCAAGCGCGCCACACGAACAGCCAAGGCCACGCCAGGCCCAGCGCAAGGCCAGGCCCAGCAGGCCATGGGAGCGCGCGCAGCGCGCGCAGCAATGGGCTGCGAGCTGTGCTGCTGCTCGCGTGGGCTTGCGGCTCGCGTGGGCCGAGCGGCCGTGTGGGCTGTGCGCGGGCATGGCCTGCACGCTCGTGAGTCATGCTCGTGTAGAGTTTGTGTTCACATACGAAACCTAAATTGTATAGGATTTGTTTGATGATTAAATTCCTAATCCTAAAAGGATAAAATTAAATTAGTTAGAATCCTACTAGGATTCTAGTTTAACTAATTAGTATCCTAATAGGATTCCAGTTCCTTTTCCATACCTCTATAAATAAGGGCCTAGGGTCATTATTTGCAGGTACGATTGAAGTATTCAAAGGGTAAGTTTTTGAAAGAAAAATCAGCCATACACATAGCCGAAATTCCTAGTAACCTTAAGGGCGATTCTAGTTGGTCTAACTTGAGGCGGATCCGGACGTACTGTGGACTATCTACAGAGGGACGACATTTGGAGTCCTAAAGACTTGTTCTTGTTCGGTTCGGGCGCAGCTAGGGAAGGCACGCTACAACATGTATGCATCTATTCTATGCTAAATGATTATGTGTAAATAATATGCTTTCCTCGCTTTATGGTTTTTCCGCATGATTTATGAATTGTCATATGTATCATAACCTAACAGTGGTATCACGAGCCTCTTATTATTTTCATAATCTAAATTGCATAAACATGGTTAAATATTACAAATTTGCAAGAATTAAAGGGGGTGATTAATTTTCGTAATTGTTAATTAATTGCAAAATTGCGTTTATTTAATTATACGTACGCAGTTTTTCGGCAGTTTCTTCGTTACTCATCCAAATCGAGTGATTTTTGTGTCAATTCCGCATGTAAAAGGCATTCTAAAATTTTGACAAAAATAGTTATTTTTCAGCCGAACCCAGAATTCTCAAATTCGAAGCCTAACTATGACTTTTCGGAGGTTTTAGTTTTTCGAATGCAAAATTTCGTAAATTTAAGATGTTAAATTAAATATTTGCGATTCTTGTTAATAAATCTTGAATTTTTTATTGACCTACTGTATATGTTTAACAAGTTTGAATGCCTAGCCTTGTTAATTATGCAATCTAATTTGTAATTATGATTAATTTGTTAAAAATTGGAATAATTTAGAATTAAATTGATTTTCATAATTAGTTATAATTTAATTAGAGACCTATGGTAAAAAACCACCATAAAAATTGTAAATTTATGTTAAATTTTAAATTTTTATGACCTAGACTTGAATCCATGTTAATCGGAAATCAATTAAATAATAAATTTTCGATTTTTCGCCCTAAAATTATGAAATTAATATTATTTATTAATTTGTCATTAATTTTGAATACAAATTTTAATTTTTTTTATGCGATTCGCTCATATAACTTGCACGCACAAAGCAATGGACGCTACGTGTTACCCTTAAGGGGTGTTGTATAGTGCGGGCATGCGACGACGAGCAAGGGAGCTCGTCGCCCATGCGGTACGAATGCAATGAGCAAGGCCATGGTGCACGAGCACAAGGCAGCAGCCCTGCCTTGCATCGTGTGCTGTGTGCGACGAGCGAGTGGGCAAGGGCGAGAGAAAGGCACGAGCAGTCGCGTGTGGGCAGCAAGCGTGCTGCGCCACAGCGCGCACTGCCTCGCGCAAGCGTGCGGAGCCTCGCGCGCAACGAGCGCTAGTGTGCGTGCGACGAGCGCTGCGCCCAGCGATGGCGTGCAGCGTGCTTGTTGCGACGTGCGACGAGCGCTGCGCCAGCGATGGGCTGCGGCAGCATGCTTGTTGCGACGAGCGCTGGCGCGCGCCTTGCGTTGGGGAGCAGCAGCGATGCGACGCAGCGCATGGGCTGCGCGCACATGGCCAGCGATGGCTGTGTGCGTGTGGCCCATGGGCGTGCGCTGCGTGGGGTTGTTGCGTTGCGATTAGATCGTTTTGAAATTTTAATTTGAAATTTTCAGTTTACGTAATTTTAATTAATTTTAAAATTAATAATTTAAATTATTTTCTTGGATTTTAATTTTGAATATTGTAATTATAATAAATTTTATTTATTCTAATTATTTTACTAAAATTAAAATCATGAATTAATTTAAATACGACTGAAATTAAATTAAATTTGTATGTTTTCGGTTAGACTAGAAATACATTTTTATGTTTAAAATTAGTAAAGCATATGAATTTATTGGTTTAAGTGGGAGCCCTTTTTAGTCATATACTCTTGATTAGGTCTACAAATCCTTAAGGTTAAAACAACTTGATTAGAATTAATAAGGACTGAATAATTGGTAGATTATTGGTGCCCTTGATTAATTGCTGCAAATGTTTATGTGATGCATAATGTGTTTTACTAACCAGCTATGTGGGCCATTCATGATAATGAATGGGTGAATGGTATATATTGTATATGTACTGTTTTGCAGGATATGAAGTGACTAGTATAGCCCAAATAGGATAGAAAATATGGTCTGCGTACCATTAATTTGAATGTAATTGGTCTAAAGTACCAAAGTTGTTTTTTCAATTCAAATATGGTCTGCGTACCATCAAATAGTTGTAATTAGTTTTAATTATAGCTTATCCTATTTGAAGAAAATGGTGCCTCCCACGGAGATTTTCAAGACGGACTTTGAAGTTAAAGCTTCAAGATGAAGTCCGGCCATACTAGATCACATTCATCTTATGCATGTTTTAAGTTATTTATTGCTTTTAAATATGTCTTAAATATGCATGAGATCAAAGCTTGATTATGTTGCATGATTAAGGATTTTAGTTCACTTAAAATCTAACCAACATAGTAAGAGCCTTAAGTTCCAAACTTAAAATTGAGTTAAAAGGTGCCATGCCAAAATATACACTTGCTTGGATATCCTTTACATCAATCTAGTAATAGTTTTCGCTCAGCGAGGTGTTGCTTATTGGTCCTAAAGGGGCAAGGTACACAAATAATTGTGAGTACATGTTAGTTTTGGTGAAACTCAACGATATAAGTAAGGAGTCCTTTTATGTCGTGGCAAAATCGATAGGTTTACCTAATAAGTTCTTAGACGTACCTATCAACCAAGAATAGTTTCTAGACTATTAGCAAAAGGCTTTTGCTTACCTAAGATGTTTTAGGATTAAGTCGACAAACTGTGCTTAGTTCTTCAATGATTTTAGGATCTTGGAATCATTTTATTCACACCTGCCGGAACACATAACTTGAATAAAATGCTTAATGAACATTGAATTATGCATGTATGCTAGAATTTAAGTTTATTAAGAGAAACTGTGAATGGTTATTTATTTGTTTATTCTTTTCAATTGTAGTTTTAACTATGGCAAACAACAATTCATTCAACATTCGATCAATTCTCGAAAAGGAGAAGTTGAGCGGGAAAAACTTCCTTGACTGGCAAAGGAACTTGCAAATAGTTCTTATGCAGGAAGAAAAGGAGTATGTCCTGGAAGAGGCGACGCCCGATGCCGCAGGCGACGGGGTCACTCAGGCAGCCCTCAATCGTTGGATTGATGCCAACAAGGATGTGAAATGTCTAATGCTCGCCACCATGAGTGCAGATCTGCAGAAAACGTTCATCAACTCAGATACTTTCACAATCATCAGTGAGTTGAAGAACATGTTCCAAGATCTGGCTTGAGTCGAAAGATTCGAGACTCATAGGCAAATTCTTGAGACCAAGCTTAAGAAAGGTGAGCCCGTAAGTCCACATGTTCTCAAAATGATTGGACTCATTGAGAATATGAGTCGGCTGGATCAGCAATTTTCTCAGGAAATGGCTATAGACACCATCCTCCATTCTCTTCATAGCGGGTTTGATCAGTTCAAACTGAACTACAGTATGAATAGTCTGGACAAAACGCTCACTGAGCTTCACGGTATGCTGAAGACCGCTGAAAAGACGCTCAAAAGTGATAAGCAGGATGTGCTTATGGTGCGTGGGGGAAAGTTCAAGAAATCTGGAAAGAAGAGGAATGCTAAGAAAGGTGGCAACAAGGCCATCCAGACTAAGCAACAAGCTGGCGCCAAATCTGAAAAGAGGAAGGTCAGTCAACCCACTTCTGACTCCGAATGCTTCTACTGCAAGAATAAGGGGCATTGGAAGAGAGATTGCTTGAAGCTAAAGGAAGATCAGAAGAACGGAACAGTCGTTCCATCTTCAGGTATTTTCGTTATAGACTGTATACTTGCTAATTCAACTTCTTGGGTATTAGATACAGGTTGTGGCTCACACTTATGTTCCAATCCATAGGGACTAAGAAGAAGTAGAAAGTTAAGCAAGGGTGAAGTCGACCTACGAGTGGGAAATGGAGCACGGATTGCTGCATTAGCTGTAGGAACTTATTATTTGTCGTTGCCCTCCGGGCTAGTTTTGGAACTGGAAGAATGTTTCCATGTTTCAAGTCTTACTAAAAACATCATTTCAGTTTCTTGCTTAGATGCTAAGGGATTTTCCTTTTTAATAAAAGACAATAGTTGTTCGTTTTATTTTAAAGAGATGTTTTTTGGATCTGCTAGATTAGTCAATGGACTTTATTTATTAGATCACGACAAACAAGTTTATAACATAAATACCAAAAAGGCCAAAAAGGATGATTCAGATCTCACCTATCTGTGGCATTGTCGATTAGGCCATATAAACTTGAAACGCTTAGAAAGACTTCAAAAGGAAGGAATTCTAGAACCATTTGACTTAGAGGATTATGGTAAATGCGAATCATGTTTACTTGGCAAAATGACAAAGCAACCTTTCTCTAAAGTTGGAGAAAGAGAAAATGAACTATTGGGTTTAATCCATACAGATGTATGTGGACCAATGAGTACAAATGCTAGAGGTGGTTTCAACTACTTTATCACTTTCACTGATGACTTCAGTAGATATGGTTATGTCTACCTAATGAAGCATAAGTCTGAATCCTTTGACAAATTCAAGGAATTTCGGAGTGAAGTAGAGAATCAATTAGGCAAGAAGATTAAGGCACTGCGGTCTGACAGAGGCGGTGAATATATGAGTTATGAATTTGATGACCATCTGAAAGAATGTGGAATTCTATCAGAATTGACTCCTCCTGGAACACCACAATGGAACGGTGTGTCGGAACGGAGGAACAGAACCTTGTTAGACATGGTCAGGTCAATGATGGGTCAGGCCGAACTTCCATTAGAATTTTGGGGACATGCACTAAATACAGCTGCACTCACTATAAATAGAGCTCCGTCTAAAGCTGTCGAAAAGACTCCATATGAGTTATGGTTTGGAAAGCCTCCAAAAGTGTCTTTTCTTAAGATTTGGGGATGTGAAGTATACGTCAAACGATTAATTTCAGACAAACTTCATCCAAAATCTGACAAATGTATCCTTGTGGGCTACCCAAAGGAAACAAAGGGGTATTACTTCTACAATACATCTGAGAACAAGGTGTTTGTTGCTCGAGATGGTGTCTTTTTGGAGAAAGATCACATTTCCAAAATGACAAGTGGGAGAAAAGTAGACCTCGAAGAAATTCGAGTCGAACAACAAACTCTAGAGAATGCTCAAGAAGACATTCAGGATAAAACTCAGAGATCTTTAGAAGAATCTGGTGAGAATCATGGTCAATCTAGAAATGTTACCCCGCGTAGATCGCAAAGATATAGATCTCAACCGGAAAGGTACTTAGGAATTTTGACGAACGAGAGCTATGACGTTCTATTACTTGAAAGTGATGAACCTGCGACTTACAAACAAGCCATGACGAGCCCTAGCTCCAAGCAATGGCAAGAAGCCATGCAATCTGAATTAGACTCCATGTCTGAAAACCAAGTATGGGATTTGGTCGATTTGCCAGATGGCTACCAAGCCATTGGAAGCAAATGGGTTTTCAAACTGAAAAAGGACAAGGATGGGAAACTTGAAGTTTTCAAAGCTAGATTGGTTGCAAAAGGTTACAGGCATGTCCACTGCGTGGATTACGATGAAACCTTTTCACCAGTTGCAATGCTAAAGTCTATTCGGATAATGTTAGCAATCGCTGCATATTACGATTACGAAATATGGCAGATGGATGTCAAAACTGCTTTCTTAAACGGCGTTTTAACAGAAACTGTGTTTATGACACAGCCTGAAGGTTTTGAGGATCCAAAGAATGCTAAAAAGGTATGCAAGCTAAAGAAATCAATCTACGGATTGAAGCAGGCATACAGGAGCTGGAATATACGTTTTGATGAAGCAGTCAGTGACTTTGGTTTCATCAAAAACACAGACGAATCTTGTGTATACAAGAAAGTCAGTGGGAGCAAAATTGCTTTCCTAGTATTATATGTCGACGACATATTACTTATCGGAAATGACATTCCTATGTTAAACTCTGTCAAGATTTGGCTTGGGAAATGTTTTTCGATGAAGGATCTAGGAGAAGCACAGTACATATTGGGCATCAAGATTTACAGAGATAGATCTAAAAAGATGATTGGACTTAGTTAAAGCACTTATATCAATAAGGTGCTTGATAGGTTCAAGATGGCAGACTCCAAGCGAGGCTACCTACCCATGTCTCATGGAATAACTCTAAGCAAGACTCAGTGCCCAAAAAACACTTGATGAGCGTAGACGAATGAATGGGATTCCATACGCATCATTGATTGGTTCAATAATGTATGCTATGATATGTACATGCCCGGATGTTGCGTACGCACTCAATGCTACGAGCAGATACCAGTCAGACCCAGGAGAGGCGCATTGGACTGCTGCCAAGAATATTCTGAAGTACCTGAAAAGGCACAAAGATGACTTCCTGGTCTATGGTGGAGATGATGAATTAATTGTTAAAGGCTATACGGACGCAAGTTTCCAAACCGACAAAGATGATTTCAGATCACAGTCTGGGTTTTCTTCTGCCTCAACGGAGGTGCAGTAAGCTGGAAAAGTGCTAAGCAAAGCACCATTGCGGATTCTACAACTGAAGCGGAGTACATTGCTGCACATGAAGCAGCAAAGGAAGCTATATGGCTAAGGAAGTTCATAGGTGAACTTGGTGTAGTCCCCTCCATTAAAGGACCAATAGCCCTGTATTGTGATAATAACGGAGCTATTGCACAGGCAAAGGAGCCTAGACTGTAAGGTTATGATTCATATGACAGTTCATAAATCATGCGGAAAAACCATAAAGCCAGGAAACATATTATTTACACATAATCATTTAGCATAGTTTAGATGCATACTCTTTGTTGCGTGCCTTCCCTAGCTGCGCCCGAACCGAACAAGAACAAGTCTTTAGGACTCCAAGTGTCGTCCCTCCGTAGATAGTCCACAGCACGTCCGGATCCGCCTTAAGATTGACCAACTAGAATCGCCCTTAAGGTTCTAATATTTTCGGTTAGGTAGGCAAGAATATTGGCTGATTTTTCTGCTTAAAAATCTTAGTTTTTGAATACTTAAAACTTGTGTATAAATAATGACCCCTAGGCCTTTATTTATAGAGTTATGGAAAAGGAATCGTAATCCTAGTAGGATACGAATTAATTGAAATTAGAATCCTACATGAATTCTATTTAATTAATTTATCCAATTAGGAATAGGAATTTAATCATACACTAACTCTTGTAGATTTAGGAATCACGCATGAGCACAAACTCACACACACACGGCAGCCACAAGGGCTGCCCATGCGCGTGCGAGCAGCAGCCCACGCAGCGCGGCCCACGCATCCGTGGCCTTGGCGCGCGCTGGGCCTGCCTTGCGGTAGGCCTGGGCGCTGCCTTGGCTGGGCTTGTGGCGCGCGTGCTTGCTGGGCGATGGCCCGGCTTCGTGCTGGGCCTTCGTCCGGCAGGCCTCGTCCGATGCTAATTCGTACGATACGCTTCCGATTAAATTTCCAGTTCCGGAATTTATTTCCGATACGAACAATATTTAATATTTCCGATTCCGGAATTAATTTCCGTTTCGAACAAATATTTAATATTTCCGTTTCCGGAATTATTTTCCGATTCCGGTAATATTTCCGATTCTGACAATATTTCCGTTTCCGGCAATATTTCCGATTCTGGTAATATTTCCATTTCCAATAATATTTTCCGATACGTACCATGTTTCCGTTTCCGGCAACATCTACGACTTGGATAATATTCATATTTCCGATACGATCCATATTTCCGTTTCCGGCAATATCATCGTTTCCGGAGTATTCATTTCTTGCCTGTGACGATCTTAGCTCCCACTGAAACCAAGATCCGTCGGTTCCGAATATTCATAGATGGAGTATTTAATGCCATTAAATACTTGATCCGTTTACGTACTATTTGTGTGACCCTACGGGTTCAGTCAAGAGTAAGCTGTGGATTAATATCATTAATTCCACTTGAACTGAAGCGGCCTCTAGCTAGGCATTCAGCTCACTTGATCTCACTGAATTATTAACTTGTTAATTAATACTGAACCGCATTTATTAGACTTAACATAGAATGCATACTTGGACCAAGGGCATTATTTCCTTCAGTCTCCCACTTGTCCTTAGGGACAAGTGTGCATTTCCTAATTCCTTTGTCGCTCGATGCTTGCTCTTGAACATAAGGTAAGAGTTGTCATCCTTATTATGTCCAGAGGTGTTCCTCGGTTTCAGAGTTCAACTGATCAAATAAACAGATAATCATAGCCTATGATTCATCCGAGCACGGCCATGCATTTCACAGTTTCTAGCTCTCCGAGTGGCCTTGTACAACTTTTAAGCATCTCATCCCGATTTATGGGAGGACAATCCCAATCTTGCGATCTTGAGATTAGACTTCGTTTGATAGGTGATTACCTGAGCGTTGCCTTTATAGCCTCCTTTTACGGTGCGACGGTTGGTCAACGTCAAAGCAACCAGTTCTCAAACAAGTAATCTCAAATCACTCAGGTATTGAGGATTTAGTGTCTAATAATTTAATGAAATTTACTTATGACAGACTTTCATCTCTTATAGTAAAGTTTCATAGGTCTTGTCCGATACTAGTCTTCCCAAAGTAAGTATCTATGCAAATGATTATGACATTGCCATGTCCACATAGTTCAAGAAACAGAACTACTAGTCATCTTGCATTCTAATCGTCTAACGTTTTCTATGCGTCCAATTTTATAGAAAACTCCGATTAGGGACCATTTTCAATCTTTGACGTTCAAGTTCACTTGATAGACATTTCTTAGTCACAGGACTGGTCCTGACAGTCTATCTTGAATATATCGTCAAATTGAAGGGACTCATCATTTAATACTAAACCAAGATTAAATGGAATATGAAAATACATTTCATATATGATAAATGTTCAACCCCAATGTTTTACAAGCATGGGCCTCAAACCCATCTTCTAAAACAGTTCATGGAATTCAAAGCTATGCTTGATTTCCAGTGCTACAATGTGAGTGTTGCTTCTCACTTGTTGCATAGGTTTAGTTATCATGCTTTGCCAATCTTAATATCCTTTTCATCGAATGTTCTTCGAGATATGATGATAAGATCTTTTCGAGTTTGTTTATTATGTGATCTAGTCTTTCTTACTTCGATGGTGGTTTTACTCATTTTGCAATGAAGAACCATCAAGTTAGCAGACGTTTTTCTTGCTTCAAGAGTGGTTCTACGCATTTTTCAATGAAGAATCATCAAGCCAGCAGATAGGTGATCTACCCAAGTTCAGTGAAGAACTTTAAACAACCCTGTTTTATTGCTTCTTAGGCAATAATTACTTTTACTTCAACTTTATAGGTTGCTAGTGATGCTTTGTTTGGAATTACTTATCCAAGCAGTTCACAGATATGTGGAATACTCTCAACTATATCTTAGAACATAGAAATCATTATTTTAATTTCCCACGCAACAACTCATGGTCTCCAACCCATGTTGCCATTTCAAAACACGATGCTCTATAGCTCGTCCTTGTCAATGGTTAACTCCAAAGGGGTCTTGCTTGATCCTTTGCCAGTGTTTCTGCGTGTAGCATCAATATTTAGCATATCTTTATTTCCTTGAATCAAGAACTATTCCTATGTACCTTTTCAAGTACCATAAGTATTCTTGATCTCAATCTAGTTGATCTTCACTTAGATCAATAGAGATTGGTATATGTTCGTCATGGCTAAAGTCATACGATACGTTTTTGGCGATCCTCATATTATATCATACATGATAAATTCTTTTGCAGAATAATTCCCAATTGAATTCTATTCATGTAACTTTAGCTTATTCAATTTCAGCAGATACTGAATCCAGCTAAATTCTTTGACATATAATATAGGTTAAGAATCTCATTTAGACTCTTTGATGTTTAACTTAGTAAATGCTTATACATAGTTCAAACATCCTTTTCTTAGATTTATTCACATGGGTCGAATATCTCCAATGGAGACTTTCGTGTTTGATTTAGTAAATGCCATTACTTAATCCAAAACAATATCATAAGATTTTTGTAAATAGATCTTAATACCCAGTATGTACTAAGTTTCGCCATGGTCCATCATTGATGAATAATTTCAAATCTAAGTCATTAGCATTTGAATGTTATTTCACAATAGAGAGATATGTGTGTAATACACATAGGACCAATTAAGTTTTAAGTACTCCCACTAAACTTCTTATATATCTATAAGAATCATGTATATTTTATGAAACTAAAATACTTATTAGCTTCACTAAAATACAGTTCTAATTCCCAATTGCTTGCTTAAATCTGGACTTAGATTTCATAAGCTAGCTTTCCTTTTCAAGCATTTATTTGGATCCACAAATCCTATGACATACCATGTACATAGTTTATTCCAACATTTGATTGAGGAATACGTTTTGTCATCCAATTGCCATATGTACCAATATGCAATCATTGCTTGAATTATAGACTTAAGCATTACGATTTTGCATGAGGTTTCAACACAATCCATGCCATGAATTTGCTTGTAACCTTTAGCAACTAATCTAGCTTTGTGTGTGAACACAATTCCATGTTTGATGGTTTTTATCCTTAAAACAAACTTGCAACCAATAGGTGTGAAACTATTCTTGCAAATCAACAAAATTTCAATTTTGTCATCAAAACATTGAGTATGTTTTATGGCCTCTAACCATTTAAAACATTTGAGTCTATATATGGCCTCTAACCATTTTAGGGAATCTAGGTTTCGTCATAGCTTTCTTACAAGTCATAAACTCATTAATCTACATGATAATAGTTTGACTGCAAGTTGTAGGTTTCTTCACTATCGAATAGAAGAATCTCATAGTTTCATTGACCAGAACTCTATGTTTCCTTACTATCTAATAGAAGAATCTCATAGTTCCAGTGACTTGAACTCTATGCCTACTTGGGTATAGAACATCAAACAATAGAATATCAACAGGCACTTTGAGAGTCCTTTGAATATTCTATTCTCCTTGAAGCACTTGTAAAGTCTTCTAAGAGATGTCTATTCTTTAAAAGCTACTTCTAAAGTCCTTTCAGAATAAGTTCGGATTTTCTGAAGCACTTCGAAAAGCCTCCGGAATGTCCGTTTATGTTTGTTGTTCGCCTCGAAAACTTTCGAGGTCTATTTTCTCCCACTTGTCATTTTGGAAACGAATCTCCAAAAGGACATTATTTCGAGCAAACAAACATTATGTTCTCAAAAATTCGTGGTAGAAACAATACCCTTGTGTCTCATTTGAATAAATCACAATGAAACATATATCTAGACTTGGGCCTTAGTTTGTTGAATAACAAACACTAAGCTCCCACTGAGTTTAGCAACTCTTTAGATATATATAATTGAAAAGATATCCTGAAATTACTTTTCAATAGCTTTGACGAATTTGGTTTAGTTTGGTGGTAGTTGAGCATTTTGTTTTAGAAATTATAGGAAAAGTCTTTATGATTCATCATTGATCGAATCAAGTACTAATTGACTTCGATCATTCCAACGTAGATATGCCATATCTTATGGAGCTAGATTGTGAAATTACAACACACAATCATTGATGATCATATTTGGTCTCAAGTAATCATCAACATGATCTAACCTAGATCTTTATGATTTCTTGCCGAGTGGATTTTATACTTCTGAATCTTTGAACTAGCCAAACAGATTCAACTTATATCACATTTGAGTAAATAAACCTATATTCACTCAAATCCATGTGAAATAATAAAGACATAAAACCTTTCTTTAGCTTTGAACTCTATCGTCTAGGCGTTCTAACAATAGTTCATATTCTTTGTTACTTTCAACAAGTAAGACTAGCTTGTCTTAAGTTGATCTAGAAATCAACCAACTTTCAAAAGTCCATCAAAATAGAGCTTATGAATGTTAACTTGTTGATATGGTCTAAGCAACAATGCCAAAGATTTAATGGAACTCAAATCAAGGGTTTGATTTGAACCTAGTAAAGTTCTTTAAAGAGTTGTTTGTTTTAATCAAGCATATTGACTCAACCAGTAATTGACCATTTCATTCAAATAAACAAACAAACAAGCATTGTTTTTGTTCTTCTGAATGTGAGTCTTTCTGTGTTTGAAGCAGAAATTTAGGTATGCTGATTATGGAACAAAATAGCCATTAAGTTCCAGCCTTTGAAAGGACTTAAAACAAACTAGATGACCCTACAACTAATGTAGCATTGCCATGCTTCATTTCCCACTTGTAGGTCATTAGTGTATCCTAGCTTCCATTATTTGAGTTATTACCGAAGTAAGAACCTCAAGCGGTATATGATACCAAGGAAGTTTGATTGCTAGGTCACTTCTCTTTAAACATAAATTTATAGGTAGAAACGGAATCGTAAATTCCTTTCATTTGTTCCTCGTTTTCCTATTTCTTGTACCCTTTCTTATAGTCTTAAGAATTGAATTCTTTAGTGTTGACTTTTATACTTTGTTAGATATGTCCAATGTCACCAACAAGGTTCTTTACCATTTTAATTTATGTTGAATATTCTGTTTCAACTAGATGATCTTACCAGAAGCTTCTAAAGTTCTCTAAGCATCGATCTATTCGAATGTCTAGGAACCAGACTCATTCGAGAATTAAATGGAAAAAGGATTTTAGGTTGTTAACCATTGGTAAAGCTGAGCGTTTAAACTCAATGCTTTATGATCTCAAAACCACATTGTATTTTGAATTCACAAGCACCAATCGGTTTGCCATTCGACTTTGATACTCGAAAACAACCATAAAAGTCGATATAAGAAACGTACATTTTAAATTGCTCACTTTCTCTCATTTCCGTGAATCGTTCTTGGATTCACTACCAATCGAGGAAATTTACTGTTACCTTTCTAAAAGGATTTATTGCAGTGCAAGATATTTAATTATAAACAATAATTAAAACATACATTGAAGCATGCAAAGTCCAAACATTTATCATGAATAATAACTTGAAATTAAAGCAACCATGCAATTCAAACAAGTTATTAGCATTTTATTCGATTTTATTGTTCCGGCAGGTGTGAATAAAATGATTCCAAGATCCTAAAATCATTGAAGAACTAAGCACAGTTTGTCGACTTAATCCTAAAACATCTTAGGTAAGCAAAAGCCTTTTGCTAATAGTCTAGAAACTATTCTTGGTTGATAGGTACGTCTAAGAACTTATTAGGTAAACCTATCGATTTTGCCACGACATAAAAGGACTCCTTACTTATATCGTTGAGTTTCACCAAAACTAACATGTACTCACAATTATTTGTGTACCTTGCCCCTTTAGGACCAATAAGTAACACCTCGCTGAGCGAAAACTATTACTAGATTGATGTAAAGGATATCCAAGCAAGTGTATATTTTGGCATGGCACCTTTTAACTCAATTTTTAAGTTTGGAACTTAAGGCTCTTACTATGTTGGTTAGATTTTAAGTGAACTAAAATCCTTAATCATGCAACATAATCAAGCTTTTGATCTCATGCATTTTAAGACATATTTAAAACAATAAATAACTTAAAACATGCATAAGATATTTGTGATCTAGTATGGCCCGACTTCATCTTGAAGCTTTGACTTCAAAGTCCGTCTTGAAAATCTCCGTGGGAGGCACCATTTTCTTCAAATAGGATAAGCTATAACTAATTACAACTATTTGATGGTTCGCAGACCATATTTGAATTGAAAAATAACTTTGGTACTTTAGACCAATTACATTCAAATTAATGGTACGCAGACCATATTTTCTATCCTATTTGGGCCATACTAGTCACTTCATAACCTGCAAAACAGTACATATACAATATATACCATTCACCCATTCATTATCATGAATGGCCCACATAGCTGGTTAGTAAAACACATTATGCATCACGTAAACATTTGCAGCAATTAATCAAGGGCACCAATAATCTACCAATTATTCAGTCCTTATTAATTCTAATCAAGTTGTTTTAACCTTAAGGATTTGTAGACCTAATCAAGAGTTTATGACTAAAAAGCGCTCCCACTTAAACCAATAAATTCATATGCTTTACCAATTTTAAACATAAAAATGTATTTCTAGTCTAACCGGAAACATACAAATTTAATTAAAATTTAAAGCTCATATCAATTTATAATTGAATCCAAAAATTTAATTTAATTTCAGTCGTATTTAAATTAATTCATGATTTTAATTTTAGTAAAATAATTAGAATAAATAACATTTATTATAATTATAATATTCAAAATTAAAATCCAAGAAAATAATTCAAATTATTAATTTTAAAATTAATTAAAATTACGTGAACTGAAATTTTCAAATTAAACATTCAAAACGATCTAATCGTAACGCAAACACCCTACGCGTTGCACGCCCATGGGCCGCACGCACACAGCCATTGCTGGCCATGTGCGCGCAGCCCATGCGCTCGTCGCATAGCTGCTGCATCCCTATCGCAAGCCTCCGCACGCATTGGTGCTCGCTGCGCGCGCCAGCGCTCAACGCACGCGAGCTATCGCTCGCAGTGCGCGCGCGCGACATCGCTCGCTGGGCGCGCGACATCGCTCGCAGTGCGCGCGAGCCATCGCTCGCTGGGCGCGCGACATCGCTCGCTGGGCGCGCGACATCGCTCGCTGTGCGCGCGAGCCATCGCTCGCTGGGGCGCGACATCGCTCGCTGGGCGGGCGACATCGCGCGCTGCGCGCGAGAGTAATGCTGGGCGCAGCGCTCGTGGCACGCGAGCTTGCGCTCGCTGCGCGCGAGGCTGCGCGCTCTTGTGCGAGGCAGCGCGCGTTGTGGCGCAGCTCGCTTGCTGCCCACACGCGACTGCCTTGGCTCGCCCTTCGCCCATGCCCATTCGTTCATTGCTCGTGGCACACGACACAAGGCAGGGCTGCTGCCTTGTGCTCGTGCACTACGCCCTTGCTCATTGCATTCGTGCCGCACGGGCGACGAGCTCCCTTGCTCGTCGTCGCATGCCCGCATTATACAACACCCCTTAAGGGTAACACGAAGCGTCCATTGCTTCGTGCGTGCAAGTTTTATGAACGAATCGCATAAAAATTTAAAATTTATATTTAAAATTAATGACAAATTAATAAATAATATTAATTTCATAATTTTAGGGCGAAAAAATCGAAAATTTATTATCCAATTGATTTCCGATTGTTATGGATTCAAGTCTAGGTCATAAAAATTTAAAATTTATCGTAAATTTACAATTTTTATGGTGGTTTTTAATCATAGGTTTCTAATTAAATTACAATTAATTATGAAAATCAAATTAATTCTAAATTATTCTAATTTTCAACAAATTAATCATAATTACAAATTAGATTGCATAATTAACAAGACTAGGCATTCAAACTTGTTAAACATATGCAGTAGGTCAATAAAAAATTCAAGATTTATCAACAAGAATCGCAAATATTTAATTTAACATCTTAAATTTACGAAATTTTGCATTCGAAAAACTAAAACCTTCGAAAAGTCATAGTTAGGCTTCGAATTTGAGAATTCTGGGTTCGGCAGAAAAATACTGTTTTTTGTCAAAATTTTAGAATGCCTTTTACATGCGGAATTGACACAAAAATCACTCGATTTGGATGAGTAACGAAGAAACTGCCGAAAAACTGCGTACGTATAATTAAATAAACGCAATTTGCAATTAATTAACAATTACGAAAATTAATCACCCCTTTTAATTCTTGCAAATTTGTAATATTTAACCATGTTCATGCAATTTAGATTATGAAAATAATAAGGGGCTCGTGATACCACTGTAAGGTTATGATTCATATGACAGTTCATAAATCATGCGGAAAAACCATAAAGCCAGGAAACATATTATTTACACATAATCATTTAGCATAGTTTAGATGCATACTCTTTGTTGCGTGCCTTCCCTAGCTGCGCCCGAACCGAACAAGAACAAGTCTTTAGGACTCCAAGTGTCGTCCCTCCGTAGATAGTCCACAGCACGTCCGGATCCGCCTTAAGATTGACCAACTAGAATCGCCCTTAAGGTTCTAATATTTTCGGTTAGGTAGGCAAGAATATTGGCTGATTTTTCTGCTTAAAAATCTTAGTTTTTGAATACTTAAAACTTGTGTATAAATAATGACCCCTAGGCCTTTATTTATAGAGTTATGGAAAAGGAATCGTAATCCTAGTAGGATACGAATTAATTGAAATTAGAATCCTACATGAATTCTATTTAATTAATTTATCCAATTAGGAATAGGAATTTAATCATACACTAACTCTTGTAGATTTAGGAATCACGCATGAGCACAAACTCACACACACACGGCAGCCACAAGGGCTGCCCATGCGCGTGCGAGCAGCAGCCCACGCAGCGCGGCCCACGCATCCGTGGCCTTGGCGCGCGCTGGGCCTGCCTTGCGGTTGGCCTGGGCGCTGCCTTGGCTGGGCTTGTGGCGCGCGTGCTTGCTGGGCGATGGCCCGGCTTCGTGCTGGGCCTTCGTCCGGCAGGCCTCGTCCGATGCTAATTCGTACGATACGCTTCCGATTAAATTTCCAGTTCCGGAATTTAT
Source organism: Spinacia oleracea (assembly GCF_020520425.1). Lineage (NCBI taxonomy): Eukaryota > Viridiplantae > Streptophyta > Magnoliopsida > Caryophyllales > Amaranthaceae > Spinacia > Spinacia oleracea. Next base: position 10,874,906 of record NC_079490.1, read on the forward strand.
TTCCGATACGAACAATATTTAATATTTCGGATTCCGGAATTAATTTCCGTTTCGAACAAATATTTAATATTTCCGTTTCCGGAATTATTTTCCGATTCCGGTAATATTTCCGATTCTGACAATATTTCCGTTTCCGGCAATATTTCCGATTCTGGTAATATTTCCATTTCCAATAATATTTTCCGATACGTACCATGTTTCCGTTTCCGGCAACATCTACGACTTGGATAATATTCATATTTCCGATACGATCCATATTTCCGTTTCCGGCAATATCATCGTTTCCGGAGTATTCATTTCTTGCCTGTGACGATCTTAGCTCCCACTGAAACCAAGATCCGTCGGTTCCGAATATTCATAGATGGAGTATTTAATGCCATTAAATACTTGATCCGTTTACGTACTATTTGTGTGACCCTACGGGTTCAGTCAAGAGTAAGCTGTGGATTAATATCATTAATTCCACTTGAACTGAAGCGGCCTCTAGCTAGGCATTCAGCTCACTTGATCTCACTGAATTATTAACTTGTTAATTAATACTGAACCGCATTTATTAGACTTAACATAGAATGCATACTTGGACCAAGGGCATTATTTCCTTCATAGACACCACCAGAGAGTCAAGCATGTACTTCGTAGATTTCACCTTCTACGAGAGTTCTTTGAAAGAAAAGAAGTCGAGATAAGCAAGATTGGAACTGATGACAACATATCAGATCCATTGACTAAACCTCTGCCGCAGGCGAAGCACAACTCGCACACTGCAGCTATGGGAATCAAGCATATTGGAGAATGGCTTTGATATCCTTGTTTAATGTTTTAAAGTTTTAGAGTTTAAATCTTTGTAAAACATTATTGGTTAATCATTCACAATAAATGAAGAGAATTCATTTTTCCATTTAATTTGTGTTTTATTAAATGATGAGTCCCTTCAATTTGACGATATATTCAAGATAGACTGTCAGGACCAGTCCTGTGACTAAGAAATGTCTATCAAGTGAACTTGAATGTCAAAGGTTGAAAATGGTCCCTAGTCGGAGTTTTCTATAAAATTGGACGCATAGAAAACGTTAGACGATTAGAATGCAAGATGACTAGTAGTTCTGTTTCTTGAACTATGTGGACATGGCAATGTCATAATCATTTGCATAGATACTTACTTTGGGAAGACTAGTATCGGACAAGACCTATGAAACTTTACTGTAAGAGATGAAAATCTGTCATAAGTAAATTTCATTAAAATTATTAGACACTAAATCCTCAATACCTGAGTGATTTGAGATTACTTGTTTGAGAACTGGTTGCTTTGACGTTGACCAACCGTCGCACCGTAAAAGGAGGCTATAAAGGCAACGCTCAGGTAATCACCTATCAAAGGAAGTCTAATCTCAAGATCGCAAGATTGGGATTGTCCTCCCATAAATCGGGATGAGATGCTTAAAAGTTGTACAAAGGCCACTCGGAGAGCTAGAAACTGTGAAATGCATGGCCGTGCTCGGATGAATCATAGGCTATGATTATCTGTTTATTTGATCAGTTGAACTCTGAAACCGAGAAACACCTCTGGACATAATAAGGATGACAACTCTTACCTTATGTTCAAGAGCAAGCATCGAGCGACAAAGGAATTAGGAAATGCACACTTGTCCCTAAGGACAAGTGGGAGACTGAAGGAAATAATGCCCTTGGTCCAAGTATGCATTCTATGTTAAGTCTAATAAGTGCGGTTCAGTATTAATTAACAAGTTAATAATTCAGTGAGATCAAGTGAGCTGAATGCCTAGCTAGAGGCCGCTTCAGTTCTGCGTGTAGCATCAATATTTAGCATATCTTTATTTCCTTGAATCAAGAACTATTCCTATGTACCTTTTCAAGTACCATAAGTTTTTCTTGATCTCAATCTAGTTGATCTTCACTTAGATCAATAGAGATTGGTATATGTTCGTCATGCCTAAAGTCATACGATACGTTTTTGGCGATCCTCATATTATATCATACATGATAAATTCTTTTGCAGAATAATTCCCAATTGAATTCTATTCATGTAACTTTAGCTCATTCAATTTCAGTAGATACTGAATCCAGCTAAATTCTTTGACATATAATATAGGTTAAGAATCTTACTTAGATCCTTTGATGTTTAACTTAGTAAATGCTTATACATAGTTCAAACATTCTTTACTTAGATTTATTCACATGGGTCGAATATCTCCAATGGAGTCTTTCGTGTTTGATTTAGTAAATGCCATTACTTAATCCAAAACATTAATATAAGATCTTTGTAAATAGATCTTAATACCCAGTATGTACTAAGTTTTGCCTTGGTCCATCATTGATGAATAATTTCAAATCTAAGTCATTAGTATTTGAATGTTATTTCACAATAGAGAGATTTGTGTGTGATACACACAGGACCAATTAAGTTTTTATGTACTCCCACTAAACTTCTTATATATCTATAAGAATCATGTACATTTTATGAAACTAAAATACTTATTAGCTTCACTAAAATACATTTCTAATTCCCAATTGCTTGCTTAAATCTGTACTTAGATTTCATAAGCTAGCTTTCTTTTTCAAGCATTTATTTGGATCCACAAATCCTATGACATACCATGTACATAGTTTATTCCAACATTTTATTGAGGAATTGTTTTGTCATCCAATTGCCATATGTACTAATATGCAATCATTGCTTGATTTATAGACTTGAGCATTACGATTATGCATGAGGTTTCAACACAATCCACGCCGTGAATTTGCTTGTAACCTTTAGCAACTAATCTAGCTTTGTGTGTGAACACAATTTCATGTTTGATGGTTTTTATCCTTAAAACAAACTTGCAACCAATAGGTGTGAAACTATTCTTGCAAATCAACAAAATTTCAATTTTGTCATCAAAACATTGAGTATGTTTTATGGCCTCTAACCATTTAAAACATTTGAGTCTATATATGGCCTCTAACCATTTTAGGGAATCTGGGTTTCGTCATAGCTTTCTTACAGGTCACAAACTCATTAATCTACATGATAATAGTTTAACTGCAAGTTGTAGGTTTCTTCACTATCTAATAGAAGAATTGCATAGTTTCAGTGACCTGAACTCCATGTTTCTTCACTATCTAATAGAAGAATCTCATAGTTTCAGTGATTTGAACTCTATGCCTACTTGGGTATAGTACATCAAACAATAGAATATCAATAGCCATTTGAAAGTCCTTTGAATATTCTGTCCTCCTTGAAGCACTTGTAAAGTCTTCTAAGAGATGTCTATTCTTTAAAGCCACTTCTAAAGTCCTTAAAGAATAAGTTTGGATTTTCTGAAGCACTTCGAAAAGCCTCCGGAATGTCCGTTTATGTTTGTTGTTCGCCTCGATAACTTTCGAGGTCTATTTTCTCCCACTTGTCATTTTGGAAACGAATTTCCAAAAGGACATTATTTCGAGCAAACAAACATTATGTTCTCAAAATTCGTGGTAGAAACAATACCCTTGTGTCTCATTTGAATAAATCACAATGAAACATATATCTATACTTGGGCCTTAGTTTGTCGAATGACAAACACTAAGCTCCCACTGAGTCTTGCAACTCTTTAGATATATATAATTGAAAAGATATCCTGAAATTACTTTTCAATAGCTTTGACGAATTCGGTTTAGTTTGGTGGTAGTTGAGCATTTTGTTTTAGAAATTATAGGAATAGTCTTTATGATTCATCATTAATCGAATCAAGTACTAATTGACTTCGATTATTCCAACTAAGATATGCCATATCTTATGGACCTAGATTGTGAAATTACAACACACAATCATTGATGATCATATTTGGTCTCAAATAATCATCAGCATGATCTAACCTAGATCTTTATGATTTCTTGCCAAGTGGATTTTATACTTCTGAATCTTTGAACTAGCCAAACAGATTCAACTTATATCACATTTGAGTAAATAAACCTATATTCACTCAACTCCATGTGAAATAATAAAGTCATAAAATCTTTCTTTAGCTTTGAACTCTATTGTCTAGGCGTTCTAACAATAGTTCATATCTTTTGTTACTTTCAACAAGTAAGACTAGTCGTCTTAAATTGATCTAGAAATCAATGAACTTTCAAAAGTCCATCAAAATAGAGCTTTTGAATGTTAACTTGTTGATATGGTCTAAGCAACAATGCCAAAGATTAGTGGAACTCAAATCAAGGGGTTGATTTGAAGCTAGTAAAGTTCTTTAAAGAGTTTTTTGTTTTAATCAAGCATATTGACTCAATCTGTAATTGACCATTTCATTCAAATAAACAAACAAACATTGTTTTTGTTTTTCTTGAATGTGAGTCTTTCTGTGTTTGAAAACAGAAATTTAGGTATGTTGATTATGGAACAAAATAGCCATTAAGTTCCAGCCTTTGAAAGGACTTAAAACAAACTAGATGACCCTACAACTAATGTAGCATTGTCATGCTTCATTTCCCACTTGTAGGTCATTAGTGTATCCTAGCTTCCATTGTTTGAGTTATTACCGAAGTAAGAATCTCAAGCGGTACATGATACCAAGGAAGTTTGATTGCCAGGTCACTTCTCTTTAAACATTAACTTTTAGGTAGAAACGGAATTGTAAATTCCTTTCACTTGTTCCTTGTTTTCCTATTTCTTGTACCCTTTCTTATAGCCTTAAGAATTGAATTCTCTAGTGTTGACTTTTATACTTTGTTTAGACATGTCCAATGTCACTCCAACAAAGTTCTTACCATTTTAATTTATGTTGAATATTTTATTTCAACTAGATCATCTTACCAGAAGCTTCTAAAGTTCTCTAAGGATCGATCTATTCGAATGTCTAGGGACTAGACTCACTCGAGAATTAAATGGACAAAGATGTTAGGTTGTTAACCATTGGTAAGACTGAGCGTTTAAACTCAATGCTTTATGATCTCAAAACTACATTGTATTTTCAATTCACAAGCACCAATTGGTTTGCCATTCGATTTTGATATTCGAAAACAACCATAAAAGTCGCTAAAAGAAACGTACAATTTAAATTGCTCATTTTCTCTCATTTCCATGAATCGTTCTTGGATTCACTACCAATCGAGGAAATTTACTGTTACCTTTCTAAAAGGATTTATTGCAGTGCAAGATATTTAATTATAAACAATAATTAAAACATTCATTGAAGCATGCGAAGTCTAAACATTTATCATGAATAATAACTTGAAAATGAAAGCAATCATGCAATTTAAACAAGTCATTAGCATTTTATTCGAATTATGTGTTCCGGCAGGTGTGAATAAAATGATTCCAAGATCCTAAAATCATTGAAGAACTAAGCACAGTTTGTCGACTTAATCCTAAAACATCTTAGGTAAGCAAAAGCCTTTTGCTAATAGTCTAGAAACTATTCTTGGTTGATAGGTACGTCTAAGAACTTATTAGGTAAACCTATCGATTTTGCCACGACATAAAAGGACTCCTTACTTATATCGTTGAGTTTCACCAAAACTAACATGTACTCACAATTATTTGTGTACCTTGCCCCTTTAGGACCAATAAGTAACACCTCGCTGAGCGAAAACTATTACTAGATTGATGTAAAGGATATCCAAGCAAGTGTATATTTTGGCATGGCACCTTTTAACTCAATTTTAAGTTTGGAACTTAAGGCTCTTACTATGTTGGTTAGATTTTAAGTGAACTAAAATCCTTAATCATGCAACATAATCAAGCTTTGATCTCATGCATATTTAAGACATATTTAAAAGCAATAAATAACTTAAAACATGCATAAGATGAATGTGATCTAGTATGGCCCGACTTCATCTTGAAGCTAAAGTCTGTCTTGAAAATCTCCGTGGGAGGCACCATTTTCTTCAAATAGGATAAGCTATAATTAAACTAATTACAACTATTTGATGGTTCGCAGACCATATTTGAATTGAAAAATAACTTTGGTACTTTAGACCAATTACATTCAAATTAATGGTACGCAGACCATATTTTCTATCCTATTTGGGCCATACTAGTCACTTCATAACCTGCAAAACAGTACATATACAATATATACCATTCACCCATTCATTATCATGAATGGCCCACATAGCTGGTTAGTAAAACACGTTATGCATCACATAAATATTTGCAGCAATTAATCAAGGGCACCAATAATCTACAAATTATTCAGTCCTTATTAATTCTAATCAAGTTGTTTTAACCTTAAGGATTTGTAGACCTAATCAAGAGTTTATGACTAAAAGGGCTCCCACTTAAACCAATAAATTCATACGCTTTACTAATTTTAAACATAAAAATGTATTTCTAGTCTAACCGGAAACATACAAATTTAATTAAAATTTAGGAAAAATTACTTTTAATAATCCAACCTTTTAGCCATTAGCCAAAATTAATCCAACCTTTTGATTATTTTTTATTAATCCAAGCTTTATACCCCTTTAACCTTTGTTGCACCCTACAGGTTACCAACAAGATTAGCCGGTCATTACCAATGACGTGGCATTGTACCGTTGTTGTGGGACCCATTTGACACCGTTCTTTCTTTTAAAACCCCCAATTCTGGTCATCCCCCTTATTTCCCCTGCTCATCATCTTCAACCTCTTCCTCCTCTTCGATCACCACTGCAAATACCTTCTTCCACCATTTTTTTTTTCTTATAGCTTCTTCCACCACTACAAATAGCTTCTTCCACGTTAATGGATTATGGGCGTTCTGTTTCTGGATATTCACAAAATTCACGAATGGTTTTGAAATGCGAATGCGGCAACGATGCGGTTGTGCGAACTGTGAAACACGGGCCTAATGTTGGAATGAAGTTCCATGGATGCCCTTTATGGCCAGTAAGTGTTTAATTTCTCCCCCTCCCCATGTTTAATTTGTTGATTGTTCATATTGTTAAATGAACGTGAAAAGGGGGAATTTTTTGCAATTAATTTAGGTTTATGTTGGAGAAATGAAATTGGGATATTAACTAGTTACGTTGACATTCGATTTGGATTGGAGTAGAACACGAAATGTATTTTTTTCAGATGGATAAGTGATCATAATCAGAATGAAGAGCTTGAAATAAAGATGTTGGAGATGGAGCAACAACAACACTTGATGGCAGAGAAAAACAAAAAGTTAAAGGGGAAGAAAAAGAATCTGGAGGAGGAGAATCAGGAACTGAAAATCGAGCTTTGCCACACGCGCGTTGAGCTTATGAAGACCTCTAGAAATGAGAAGAATTTCTCCATGGCCTTGTTATGTTCTTGGGTGTTTTTTTGCATCCTACTTATGTATTTGAAGTAGTTGGTAGTTGGTGAATTGGTTTGCGTTTTGTTGGAATGCAGGAGTTATGGAAAACTCGGGGTTTTAGTAGCTTTGTAGAAGTTTACTAGATTTTAACATGTAATGTATTGAAATTGCATCAATGAAGCTACAACTTGTTTACACAATAATATCAGTTTCAAACACATTTCCCTTATATATTTGAGAATCATTATCATCAATACAATTCAAAACACGGCATAATATACGGGACAATGTTATATGGGACAATGTTGACAAAATCCAAAATACGACTTAGTGGATACGTAAACTGAAAATGCATAAACACCACTATCTTGCTACTGTCTAATGACATACATAAACAGTTCTACTGGAAACCAAAAAATTTTTTTGTTGAAGTTGCTACTGAGTTGCTTGGTGCAGTGTAGAGAGTTGGCTTGATTGGCTTGCTTGGTGATTGACATGCCTAGAACTGCCACCTTGCTGCAACAAAAAACACACCAGGTCATCACAGTGTATCCCTGAATTGCAACAAACAGAAAAAGGACCATAAACAACTAAACACTCACATTGGTGTGTGCTGAACCATCTGGTGCAAAATACACCCCAACACCAATTGGAACCTGGACAGAACCAACCATTTCAGAAAGCAAAATTCAGATAAATATCTGAACAGAACCAACCATTTCAGAACAAAAGTCATCACAAATGGTAAATGCAAAACCCGAGTACAACAATGAAACTGAAAACTCACTTGGTCTCTTCCCCTTCCTCTTCCTGAAGGTGCCCTGCCTCCCCTTGATCCTCTACCTGATGTTGTCCTCCCCCCCCCTTGATGTTGTCCTCCCTCCCCTTGAACCTGCTCCACCTCTGCACATCCTACCGCCTCGTCCAAGTTGGGTGGGTTGTGCAGTTGCATTGTGGTGAGCAGTTCATGATTGTGCCACTTGTGAGTGAGAGATAGGAGGTTGCCCATCCTTCCTTGGTCTACCTCTAGACCTCTTTGGTGGTGGTTCAGTTGGGGCAGAGGCAGTGTCTTTGTTGGGGCACCGTCTTTTGTTGTGGCCTTTAACATGACATATACTACATGTCATTTCCATGCCGGTTCTTTGCAAGGTTCCCGACTTCTTGGGATCCTCCATTGGATCCTTTCTCCTGTTTACTCTAGGCCTCCCTGGCCCAATTTTGATGGGAGGGGGATCTAAACCATACTCTACCCTCGGCCAATACCTTTCACCATCTATGGGTGGTATTGAACCTGAAAATAACAAAGCATAATTATCAACTTGCAAACACGATTACTTTCCTAAGTATCAACTAGCAAACACGATTACTTGCCTAAGTGTCACATACCAAACACGATTACGTGCCTAAGTGTCAACTAGCAAACACGATTACTCGCCTAACTATGAGTATGATTACATGATTGGAAAATAAACAAGGGTTACCTGCATAGGCCTTCAAGTATGTTTCCCTTTTATAGCAATCTTCTACAAAATCTTCAGCTTCTTTGTTGAGGAAGTATATGCACGCAACGGCATGGCAGCAAGGATAACCGAGCATGTTCCACTTTCTACAACTGCATGTCTTTGCTTCCAAGTCAACTACCAACTGATCCAAATAGTAGTTGACATTGAACAAAGTGTCAGTTGATGGAATCACATCACAATTGGCAGCTTTGGTCTTCTCCTGATCAAGCTTCACCTGAATTCTTTGGCACACTGTAGAAGTTGATTTCTGCATCGCTTGCCGCTTGACAACCAGCCTCTGCATCAAGGAAATCCTGATGTCCTCCAACATGTATATCAAATGCTTAGTCCTAGCATTAATGATATAGCCATTGAATGTTTCTGCCATATTGCTTGTGATTGCATCAGTCTTCATAGAGATGTCCAAGTAAGCTCTACAAAATAGCTTAGGGTTGTAAGACTTGAATGCAGTGACGGCTTCCTCATTAATGGCATTCATCTCCTCTACTGCATCATTGAAATCAGCTAGGTTGTATGCCTTTGCTATTTTCCAAAATAGCAGCTTCATTTGATCCCCTTTGAATGATTTGTGCCAGTGAGCAAAAATATGCCTCGCACAATGTCGGTGTTCCGCCTTGGGGAGAACTGAAGCCACAGCATTGATTATAGCCTGTCATCATGCATCACACACACACAAAATAGACATTGTTATTACATATGTAGTCATCACAGTAGTTATATTTAGTCAAAACAGAACATAAAAACATTAACTGCACGATTACTTACAACATGTTCATCTGAAATCACAGCAATGCCTTCACCATCAGCTAGGTCTAAACACTTTTGAAGCTTGATCATGAACCATTCCCAGGAATTGTTGTTCTCACCCTCAGCAACTGCCCAGGAAATTGGATACATCTGATCGTTCCCATCTCGACCAACAGCAACCAACAACTGACCACCTAGGAAAGTTTTCAAAAAACAAGCATCGATACATATCACCTTTCTGCATCCCAATTTCCACCCCTTTTGCAGCCCTTCAAAACATGTGAATAGCCTCTGGAAAACAGGTGGAACAGTTTGTTTGGTTGGATCTGTGACCAATTCAATATCTGTTCCCGGGCTTGTCGACTTCAAAGCTTCAATGTAACCACCAACCTTCTTGTAATGCTCATGCATTGATCCATGTAGCATCTTATGGGCTGCATACTTGATTTTATAAGCAAGATTCCTACTAATCAAGACCTTAAAGGCCCTCCTTACTGACTCCATTATTTCTCTGGCTGGCCAGTGCGGTCTCGCCTTGAACACTTCAAGGAACTGTTGAGCTACCCAGTTTGCCTTCAATTGCCTATTCTTCTTCATATTCCTATTACAACTATGCTCACCTATAACTCTTCTAACCACAAGAATTGCTCTTCTGGAATCCCAAGATGCATACACATAAAATGGACACCCTTTCACACACTTTACACCTAACCTCTGCTGCCTATTTCTGTCACTCACAACAAAGTATATGTTTCTACCTTGTAGCACACCATACATGGCCACTGCATCCTTAAATGCTTTTCTGTCAGGAAATCTTTGTCCAACAGACCACTTAAATGTGTTGAAGTCTGTATCAGCACCAACTAAAACACCTCTCTTTTTCTTCCTATCCCTAAAACTCAGCTCCTCATCACCTGAATCAGGAGGAGTGTGTACATCATCATCACTCTCTTCGTACTCACTAATACAACCATCACCATCACCATCTACTTCTGGTACATCATTAGTGGGAACAATAATTCCTTTTCCTTCAATATCTCTCTGTACTTGCAGAGCTAAATCAACTAACCTCTGATTGCACTCCTTCACTTTTTCTCTAGCACTCCTGTACTCATCATCACTGCAGTCTGACTGGTAAGCAGCATCTTCAAGTTGTTCTTCAGGCTCTTCTTCATCTAGATCTGGGTTAGAATCCCCTGCATCCTCACTGAACTCATCACTGAACTCATCACAGAATTGATCACCATCAACATCACCATCACAATCACCACCCTTATCAACTGTTACTGCCTTACCCTTGTCAATATAAGGGTCATAGATAGGATCTGCATCATCATCCTCAGTATCACTGTTGTAGTAATTAGCATTCAGGTCCACAGGGCTATTAGGTCTAGGATCTTCCCATTCATAATCATTCAGGAAGTTCTCTTCAGATTCAATAGGAGATGAGAATGGTTGTGTTTTAGAAAGTTTAGTCCTAGTTTTTTTCTGGTTTGGTTTTGGATCAGGAATGGTAGAGGAATGAAGTGGTTGGATGGGTTTTTCTTGCAATTTATTGTTGCTTTTCTCAAGGACAGATTCATGGTTGAACATAGGGTCTTGAGTTTCTGTGGGACCAGTCAAAGGGAGGGAAGCATCTTTGTGGGTGGATAGTGTTTTTTTGGCTTTTTCTGTGCTTTTCTGTTGGGATGATGCAGCACTTGACACACAGTTCCTGGGACTACATCTAACAGAATCTAGCTGAGGTGGATGTGGGGCCCTTCTAGGCTGCAACTTCTCTACTTTTTTATGCATCTGTGGAAGTGCAACCCCATGATTCACATAAACCTCAATGCACCTCATCTTTAGAGCTAACTCAGTCATTTCCAACACTTGAGCATCATCATAAACCTTCCTTATCCCATTACCCAAAGGTTGCCCAGGGATCAAATAACACAGCCCCTCAATTGTGGAATAATTCCCACATTTCTTTGCTAAATCGAGTAAATCCCACCAACACAAAACATCAGAATCAATTTGACAAGTCTTCCCCTTTCCACCCTCATACACTAACTGGCCATTATTCACAGTCTTAAAGATCCCACCATGCCAAATTTTCAACGTCACAACACCCATCCTAGTCAATTTAAACACGAGTTACCTAATTAATCCACGATGTAAACACAATACAAGAGCCCATCGAATCAATCACCAAAAACACAGCATCATTCAAACACGATCAATTTAAACACGACAAATTAAAACACGAAAAATGCAAACACAATATAATCAAACACGATAAATTCATACATGAACAATTCAAACATAAACAATCAATTCACCCAATATGAGGCAAAGATAATCCACAAATTCGCAAATTGATGAATTGAATTCGCAAATCCACATACCCTAATTTTTAAATTATTTAGAGCAAATTACATAATCAATGCTAAACTTCAAATTTTGACTACCAGGAACTAAATTAGGGTTCAATTAGATGCAAACCAACTAAATTAATCCAAATCAATCACAAAGAATCAAATTTAGGGTTTTTACTTACCTCAATTTTGGTAATTTAATGCGATTTTGAGCCTCTTCGCTTTTTTCTTCAAATGGAGGACGACGTCATCGAGTATAGTCGTGCGTCAACTTTGCTGGTACTATTGTAGGTTGAAGATGGTGAAAGCAGTTATGGCTGGTGGGTAGAAGGACGTTAATGAAGAGAGTATTGAATATGGAGGGTGAGAGACAGTATTGAAGAAGACGTTGAAGAAGACGTTTTTGGGAGGGAAATCAATAACCAAAGGTCAACGGATATTTTTGACCTTTTTAGCAGGTTACCAGTTTTTTGGAGCAACAAAGGTTAAAGGGGTATAAAGCTTGGATTAATCAAAAATAATCAAAAGGTTGGATTAATTTTGGCTAATGGCTAAAAGGTTGGATTATTAAAAGTAATTTTTCCTAAAATTTAAAGCTCATATAAATTTATAATTGAATCCACAAATTTAATTTATTTTCAGTCGTATTTAAATTAATTCATGATTTTAATTTTAGTAAAATAATTAGAATAAATGAAATTTATTATAATTATAATATTTAAAATTAAAATCCAAGAAAACAATTTAAATTATTAATTTTAAAATTAATTAAAATTACATAAACTGAAAATTTCAAATTAAAATTTTAAAACGATCTAATCGTAACTCAAAGCACGCACCATCACCACGCAACGCACAGCCATAGGCCACACGCACGCAGCCATCGCTGGCCATGTGCGCGCAGCCTATGTGCTGCGTCGCATCTACTGCTGCTCACCATCGCAAGGCGCGCGCCAGCGCTCGTCGCAACACTCTCGCTGCTCACCATCGCTGGGCGCAGCGCTCGTCGCACGCGCTCGCTGCTCACTGCTCACCATCGCTGGGCGCAGTGCTCGTCGCACGCGAGCTTGCGCTCGCTGCGAGCGAGGCTTCGCACGTTGTGCGCGGCAGTTGCGTCGTGGCGCAGCTCGCCTGCTGCCCACACGCGACTGTCGCTGCCTTTCTCTCGCCCTTGCCCACTAGCTCGTCGCACACAGCACACGATGCAAGGCAGGGCTGCTGCCTTGTGCTCGTGCACCATGGCCTTGCTCATTGCATTCGTACCGCATGGGCGACGAGCTCCCTTGCTCGTCGTCGCATGCCCGCACTATACAACACCCCTTAAGGGTAACACGTAGCGTTCATTGCTTTGTGCGTGCAAGTTATATGAGCGAATCGCATAAAAATTAAAAATTTTATTTTCAAAATTAATGACAAATTAATAAATCATATTAATTTCATAATTTTAGGGCGAAAACTCGAAAATTTATTAATTAATTAATTTCCGATTAACATGGATTCAAGTCTAGGTCAAAAAAAAATTAAAATTTAACATAAATTTACAATTTTTATGGTGGTTTTTAATCATAGGTATCTAATTAATTAAATTATTAACTAATTATGAAAATCAAATTAATTCTAAATTATTCCAATTTTCAACAAATTAATCATAATTACAAATTAGATTGCAAAATTAACAAGGCTAGGCATTCAAACTTGTTAAACATATACAGTAGGTCAATCAAAAATTCAAGATTTATCAACAAGAATCGCAAATATTTAATTTAACATCTTAAATTTACTAAATTTTGCATTCGAAAAACTAAAACCTCCGAAAAGTCATAGTTAGGCTTCGAATTTGAGAATTCTGGGTTCGGCCGAAAATTTTTGTTAAAATTTTAGAATGCCTTTTACATGCGGAATTGACACAAAAATCACTCGATTTGGATGAGTAACGAAGAAACTGCCGAAAAACTGCGTACATATAATTAAATAAACGCAATTTGTAATTAGTTAACAATTACGAAAATTAATCACCCCTTTTAATTCTTGCAAATTTGTAATATTTAACCATGTTTATGCAATTTAGATTATGAAAATAATAAGAGGCTCGTGATACCACTGTTAGGTTATGATACATATGACAATACATAAATCATGCGGAAAAACCATAAAGCCAGGAAAGCATATTATTTACACATGGTCATTTAGCATAGTATAGATGCATACACTTTGTAGCGTGCCTTTCCTAGCTGCGCCCGAACCGAACAAGAACAAGTCTTTAGGACTCCAAGTGTCGTCCCTCCGTAGATAGTCCACAGTACGTCCGGATCCGCCACAAGATTGACCAACTAGAATCGCCCTTAAGGTGCTTAGGAATTTTCGGCTATTATTGTGCAAGAGTGTGGCTGAATTTTCTTTCAAAAACTTACCCTTTGAATACTTCAATCGTGCGTATAAATTATGACCCTAGGCCTTTATTTATAGAGGTTTGGAAAGGGAATTGGAATCCTAGTAGGATACGATTTAATTAAACTTAGAATCCTACAAGGACTCTAATTAATTAAATAATCCTAATAGGAATAGGAGTTTAATCATACACCAATTCCTAATAGATTTAGGAATTGTGCATGGACACAAACACACACGCACGGAGCCACGAGGGCGCTCGCACGCGTGCACTCGGCCCACGCAGCCCACGCTGGGCAGCCTTGCCTTGGCGCGCTGGGCCTACCTTGCGGTGGGCCTGGCGCTGCCTGAAGGAAATAATTCCCTTGGTCCAAGTATGCATTCTATGATAAGTCTAATAAATGCGGTTCAGTATTAATTAACAAGTTAATAATTCAGTGAGATCAAGTGAGCTGAATGCCTAGCTAGAGGCCGCTTTAGTTCAAGTGGAATTAATGATATTAATCCACAGCTTACTCTTGACTGAACCCGTAGGGTCACACAAATAGTACGTAAACGGATCAAGTATTTAATAGCATTAAATACTCCATCTATGAATATTCGGAACCGACGGATCTTGGTTTCAGTGGGAGCTAAGATCGTCACAGGCAAGGAATGAATACTCCGGAAACGATGATATTGCCGGAAACGGAAATATGGATCGTATCGGAAATATAAATATTATCCAAGTCGTAGATGTTGCCGGAAACGGAAACATGGTACGTGTCGGAAAATATTATCGGAAATGGAAATATTGCCAGAATCGGAAATATTGCCGGAAACGGAAATATTGTCAGAATCGGAAATATTACCGGAATCGGAAAATAATTTCGGAAACGGAAATATTAAATATTTGTTCGAAACGGAAATTAATTCCGGAATCGGAAATATTAAATATTGTTCGTATCGGAAATGAATTCCGGAATCGGAAAATTTAATCGGAAGCGCATCGTACGAATAAGCATCGGACGAGGCCTGCCGGACGAGGCCCAGCACGAAGCCAGGCCATCGCCCAGCAAGCCAAGCGCGCCGCACAAACAGCCACGCCAGGCCCAGCGCAAGGCCAGGCCCAGCAGGCTGCGCGCAGCGCGCAGCGCGCACAGCGCGCACAGCACGCGCAGCGCGCAGCGCGCGCGGGCGCTGAGTGGGCTGCTGCTCGCGCGCACGCATGGGGCCCATCGTGGCTGCCGTGCGTGTGTGTGCAAGTGTTTGTGTTCGTGCACGTTTCCTAAAACATGCAGAGTTCGGTTAATGATTAAATTCCTAATTCTATTTGATAAATTAATTAAATTAGAGTTCTTGTAGGATTCTAGGTTTAATTAATTTGTATCTGAATAGGATTTCGATTCCCTTTCCATACCGCTATAAATATGAGGCTAGGGCTCACAATTTATAACACAAGTTTCAAAGTATTCAAAGTGAGTTTTTGAGAGAAAAATTCAGTCACACATTTGCCTAAAAAGTGCCGAAAATAATAGTACCTTAAGGGCGATTCTAGTTGGTCAATCTTAAGGCGGATCCGGACGTGCTGTGGACTATCTACGGAGGGACGACACTTGGAGTCCTAAAGACTTGTTCTTGTTCGGTTCGGGCGCAGCTAGGGAAGGCACGCAACAAAGAGTATGCATCTAATCTATGCTAAATGATTATGTGTAAATAATATGTTTTCCTGGGTTTATGGTTTTTCCGCATGATTTATGAATTGTCATATGTATCATAACCTAACAGTGGTATCACGAGCCCCTTATTATTTTCATAATCTAAATTGCATGAACATGGTTAAATATTACAAATTTGCAAGAATTAAAAGGGGTGATTAATTTTCGTAATTGTTAATTAATTGCAAATTGCGTTTATTTAATTATACGTACGCAGTTTTTCGGCAGTTTCTTCGTTACTCATCCGAATTGAGTGATTTTTGTGTCAATTCCGCATGTAAAAGGCATTCTAAAATTTTGACAAAAATAATATTTTTCTGCCGAACCCAGAATTCTCAAATTCGAAGCCTAACTATGACTTTTCGAAGGTTTTAGTTTTTCGAATGCAAAATTTCGTAAATTTAAGATGTTAAATTAAATATTTGCGATTCTTGTTGATAAATCTTGAATTTTTTATTGACCTACTGCATATGTTTAACAAGTTTGAATGCCTAGTCTTGTTAATTATGCAATCTAATTATTAATTATGATTAATTTGTTGAAAATTAGAATAATTTAGAATTAATTTGATTTTCATAATTAATTGTAATTTAATTAGAAACCTATGATTAAAAACCACCATAAAAATTGTAAATTTACGATAAATTTTAAATTTTTATGACCTAGACTTGAATCCATAACAATCGGAAATCAATTGGATAATAAATTTTCGATTTTTCGCCCTAAAATTATGAAATTAATATTATTTATTAATTTGTCATTAATTTTAAATATAAATTTTAAATTTTTATGCGATTCGTTCATATAACTTGCACGCACGAAGCAATGGACGCTTCGTGTTACCCTTAAGGGGTGTTGTATAATGCGGGCATGCGACGACGAGCAAGGGAGCTCGTCGCCCGTGCGGCACGAATGCAATGAGCAAGGGCGTAGTGCACGAGCACAAGGCAGCAGCCCTGCCTTGTGTCGTGTGCCACGACCAATGGACGAATGGGCATGGGCGTAGGGCGAGCCAAGGCAGTCGCGTGTGGGCAGCAAGCGAGCTGCGCCACAACGCACGCTGCCTCGCACAACAGCGCGCAGCCTCGCGCGCAGCGAGCGCAAGCTCGCGTGCCACGAGCGCTGCGCCTAGCATTGCTCGCGCGCACAGCGAGCGATGTCGCCCGCCCAGCGAGCGATGTCGCGCGCCCAGCGAGCGATGGCTCGCGCGCCCAGCGAGCGATGTCGCGCGCCCAGCGAGCGATGGCTCGCGCGCCCAGCGAGCGATGTCGCGCGCCCAGCGAGCGATGTCGCGCGCGCACTGCGAGCGATAGCCCGCGTGCGATGAGCGCTGGCGCGCGCAGCGAGCACCAATGCGTGCGGAGGCTTGCGATAGGGATGCAGCAGCTATGCGACGAGCGCATGGGCTGCGCGCGCATGGCCAGCGATGGCTGTGTGCGTGCGGCCCATGGGCGTGCTACGCGTAGGGTGTTTGCGTTACGATTAGATCGTTTTGAATGTTTAATTTGAAAATTTCAGTTCACGTAATTTTAATTAATTTTAAAATTAATAATTTAAA
Source organism: Spinacia oleracea (assembly GCF_020520425.1). NCBI lineage: Eukaryota > Viridiplantae > Streptophyta > Magnoliopsida > Caryophyllales > Amaranthaceae > Spinacia > Spinacia oleracea. The sequence goes on from NC_079490.1 coordinate 10,892,420, forward strand.
TTATTTTCTTGGATTTTAATTTTGAATATTATAATTATAATAAATGTTATTTATTCTAATTATTTTACTAAAATTAAAATCATGAATTAATTTAAATGCGACTGAAATTAAATTAAACTTTTTGGATTCAACTATAAATTTATATGAGCTTTAAATTTTATTCAAATTTGTATGTTTCCGGTTAGACTAGAAATACATTTTTATGTTTAAAATTGGTAAAGCATATGAATTTATTGGTTTAAGTGGGAGCGCTTTTTAGTCATAAACTCTTGATTAGGTCTACAAATCCTTAAGGTTAAAACAACTTGATTAGAATTAATAAGGACTGAATAATTGGTAGATTATTGGTGCCCTTGATTAATTGCTGCAAATGTTTACGTGATGCATAATGTGTTTTACTAACCAGCTATGTGGGCCATTCATGATAATGAATGGGTGAATGGTATATATTGTATATGTACTGTTTTGCAGGTTATGAAGTGACTAGTATGGCCCAAATAGGATAGAAAATATGGTCTGCGTACCATTAATTTGAATGTAATTGGTCTAAAGTACCAAAGTTATTTTTCAATTCAAATATGGTCTGCGAACCATCAAATAGTTGTAATTAGTTATAGCTTATCCTATTTGAAGAAAATGATGCCTCCCACGGAGATTTTCAAGACGGACTTTGAAGTCAAAGCTTCAAGATGAAGTCGGGCCATACTAGATCACAAATATCTTATGCATGTTTTAAGTTATTTATTGTTTTAAATATGTCTTAAAATGCATGAGATCAAAAGCTTGATTATGTTGCATGATTAAGGATTTTAGTTCACTTAAAATCTAACCAACATAGTAAGAGCCTTAAGTTCCAAACTTAAAAATTGAGTTAAAAGGTGCCATGCCAAAATATACACTTGCTTGGATATCCTTTACATCAATCTAGTAATAGTTTTCGCTCAGCGAGGTGTTACTTATTGGTCCTAAAGGGGCAAGGTACACAAATAATTGTGAGTACATGTTAGTTTTGGTGAAACTCAACGATATAAGTAAGGAGTCCTTTTATGTCGTGGCAAATTCGATAGGTTTACCTAATAAGTTCTTAGACGTACCTATCAACCAAGAATAGTTTCTAGACTATTAGCAAAAGGCTTTTGCTTACCTAAGATGTTCTAGGATTAAGTCGACAAACTGTGCTTAGTTCTTCAATGATTTTAGGATCTTGGAATCATTTTATTCACACCTGCCGGAACACATAATTTGAATAAAATGCTTAATAAACATTGAATTATGCATGTATGCTAGAATTTAAGTTTATTAAGAGAAACTGTGAATGGTTATTTATTTGTTTATTCTTTTCAATTGTAGTTTTAATATGGCAAACAACAATCAAAACATCATCATGGGTTCTGAGCTTATGGTCAAGCTGAACCTGACAAATTTTCTTGAATGGGAAGCTAAGCTAGTTGAAATAGTCAAACTCAATGGGCTTGAGTATGTACTGTCACATCCCATGCCAAGCTACTATGCCAGAGACATGACCCCTGAGAGATTTTACGCCTGGGATGCGGATCTCAAAAAGGTTATGAGTCTCATGCTGAACAATATCCCTGATGATTGGGCTAGAAGGTTTGTAGCCTATGAACCTTTTACGCTCATCAAAAATCTGAGGGATATCTGTCGTGGAAGTACGGAGGACAGGGACCTGAACGTCCATGAGTTGATTGAATCAATGTCTGGTCTAAAGGTTAGTTCTCCCAACAGGTGTTATAGGATGGAGGTCCAAGAAACACATGTTCAGCTCCTTCGCACTAAACAAAGGGTAGGCGTCCCACTGAGGTTCCATGTGGATCTTATGTGTTCATATTTTGATCGCCTAAGTCTACTAGGAACACCAATAAGCGAAAGGATGGCAGTCTCTGTCTTGCTCAATTCACTACACAGTGGGTTTGGTCGCTTCAAGCAACTATACCTAAGTGAACCAAGAGAAGAAACAGTTGCAGAATTTATTCACCTTGTCAGAAAGGCTGAAATAGTACTGGACTGTGAAGCCAAAGATTTACTCAAGGCTAGAAAGAGACCATTCAAGAAAGGTGGAAAGTCCAAGGGCAATGCTAAATCAAAGCAGGACAAGTCCACATCAAGCTGTCTTTATTGTGATGGAATAGGCCATTACAAAAGAGAATGTCCAAAGCTAAAGGAAGATCAGAAGAACGGAACAGTCGTTCCATCTTCAGGTATTTTCGTTATAGACTGTATACTTGCTAATTCAACTTCTTGGGTATTAGATACAGGTTGTGGCTCACACTTATGTTCCAATCCACAGGGACTAAGAAGAAGTAGAAAGTTAAGCAAGGGTGAAGTCGACCTACGAGTGGGAAATGGAGCACGGATTGCTGCATTAGCTGTAGGAACTTACTATTTGTCGTTGCCCTCCGGGCTAGTTTTGGAACTGGAAGAATGTTTCCATGTTCCAAGTCTTACTAAAAACATCATTTCAGTTTCTTGCTTAGATGCTAAGGGATTTTCCTTTATAATAAAAGACAATAGTTGTTCGTTTTATTTTAAAGAGATGTTTTATGGATCTGCTAGATTAGTCAATGGACTTTATTTATTAGATCACGACAAACAAGTATATAACATAAATACCAAAAAGGCCAAAAAGGATGATTCAGATCTCACCTATCTGTGGCATTGTCGATTAGGCCATATAAACTTGAAACGCTTAGAAAGACTTCAAAGAGAAGGAATTCTAGAACCATTTGACTTAGAGGATTATGGTAAATGCGAATCATGTTTACTTGGCAAAATGACAAAGCAACCTTTCTCTAAAGTTGGAGAAAGAGCAAATGAACTATTGGGTTTAATCCATACAGATGTATGTGGACCAATGAATACAAATGCTAGAGGTGGTTTCAGCTACTTTATCACTTTCACTGATGACTTCAGTAGGTATGGTTATGTCTACCTAATGAAGCATAAGTCTGAATCCTTTGACAAATTCAAGGAATTTCAGAGTGAAGTAGAGAATCAATTAGGCAAGAAGATTAAGGCACTGCGGTCTGATAGAGGCGGTGAATATCTGAGCTATGAATTTGATGACCATCTGAAAGAATGTGGAATTCTATCAGAATTGACTCCTCCTGGAACACCACAATGGAACGGTGTGTCAGAACGGAGGAACAGAACCTTGCTAGACATGGTCAGGTCAATGATGGGTCAGGCCGAACTTCCATTAGAATTTTGGGGACATGCACTAAATACAGCTGCACTCACTATAAATAGAGCTCCGTCTAAAGCTGTCGAAAAGACTCCATACGAATTATGGTTTGGAAAGCCTCCAAATGTGTCTTTTCTTAAGATTTGGGGATGTGAAGTATACGTCAAACGATTAATTTCAGACAAACTTCATCCAAAATCTGACAAATGTATCCTTGTGGGCTATCCAAAGGAAACAAAGGGGTATTACTTCTACAATACATCTGAGAACAAAGTGTTTGTTGCTCGAGATGGTGTCTTTTTGGAGAAGGATCACATTTCCAAAATGACAAGTGGGAGAAAAGTAGACCTCGAAGAAATTCGAGTCGAACAACAAACTCTAGAGAATGCTCAAGATGACATTCAGGATGAAACTCAGAGATCTTTAGAAGAATCTGGTGAGAATCATGGTCAATCTAGAAATGTTACCCCGCGTAGATCGCAAAGATATAGATCTCAACCGGAAAGGTACTTAGGTATTTTGACGAACGAGAGCTATGACGTTCTATTACTTGAAAGTGATGAACTTGCGACTTACAAGCAAGCTATGACGAGCCCTAGCTCCAAGCAATGGCAAGAAGCCATGCAATCTGAATTAGACTCCATGTCTGAAAACCAAGTATGGGATTTGGTCGATTTGCCAGATGGCTACCAAGCCATTGGAAGCAAATGGGTTTTCAAACTGAAAAAGGACAAGGATGGGAAACTTGAAGTTTTCAAAGCTAGATTGGTTGCAAAAGGTTACAGGCAAGTCCACGGTGTGGATTACGATGAAACCTTTTCACCAGTTGCAATGCTAAAGTCTATTCGAATAATGTTAGCAATCGCTGCATATTACGATTACGAAATATGGCAGATGGATGTCAAAACTGCTTTCTTAAACGGCGTTTTAACAGAAACTGTGTTTATGACACAGCCTGAAGGTTTTGAGGATCCAAAGAATGCTAAAAAGGTATGCAAGCTAAAGAAGTCAATCTACGGATTGAAGCAGGCATCCAGGAGCTGGAATATACGTTTTGATGAAGCAGTCAGTGACTTTGGTTTCATCAAGAACGCGGACGAATCTTGTGTATACAAGAAGGTCAGTGGGAGCAAAATTGCTTTCCTAGTATTATATGTCGACGACATATTGCTTATCGGAAATGACATTCCTATGTTGAACTCTGTCAAGATTTGGCTTGGGAAATGTTTTTCGATGAAGGATCTAGGAGAAGCACAGTACATATTGGGCATCAAGATTTACAGAGATAGATCTAAAAAGATGATTGGACTTAGTCAAAGCACTTATATCAATAAGGTGCTTGATAGGTTCAAGATGGCGGACTCCAAGCGAGGCTACCTACCCATGTCTCATGGAATGACTCTAAGCAAGACTCAGTGCCCAAAAACACTTGATGAGCGTAGACGAATGAATGGGATTCCATATGCATCATTGATTGGTTCAATAATGTATGCTATGATATGTACACGCCCGGATGTTGCGTACGCACTCAGTGCTACGAGCAGATACCAGTCAGACCCAGGAGAGGCGCATTGGACTGCTGCCAAGAACATTCTGAAGTACCTGAAAAGGCACAAAGATGACTTCCTGGTCTATGGTGGAGATGATGAATTAATTGTTAAAGGCTATACGGACGCAAGTTTCCAAACCGACAAAGATGATTTCAGATCACAGTCTGGGTTTGTCTTCTGCCTCAACGGAGGAGCAGTAAGCTGGAAAAGTGCTAAGCAAAGCACCATTGCGGATTCTACAACTGAAGCGGAGTACATTGCTGCACATGAAGCAGCAAAGGAAGCTATATGGCTAAGGAAGTTCATAGGAGAACTTGGTGTAGTCCCCTCCATTAAAGGACCAATAGCCCTGTATTGTGATAATAACGGAGCTATTGCACAGGCAAAAGAGCCTAGACACCACCAGAGAGTCAAGCATGTACTTCGTAGATTTCACCTTCTACGAGAGTTCGTTGAAAGAAAAGAAGTCGAGATAAGCAAAATTTGAACTGATGACAACATATCAGATCCATTAACTAAACCTCTGCCGCAGGCGAAGCACAACTCGCACACTGCAGCTATGGGAATCAAGCATATTGGAGAATGGCTTTAATGTCTCTGTTTAATGTTTTAAAGTTTTAGAGTTTAAATCTTTGTAAAACATTATTGGTTAATCATTCACAATAAATGAAAGGAATTCATTTTTCCATTTAATTTGTGGTTTATTAAATGATGAGTCCCTTCAATTTGACGATATATTCAAGATAGACTGTCAGGACCAGTCCTGTGACTAAGAAATGTCTATCAAGTGAACTTGAATGTCAAAGGTTGAAAATGGTCCCTAATCGGAGTTTTCTATAAAATTGGACGCATAGAAAACGTTAGACGATTAGAATGCAAGATGACTAGTAGTTCTGTTTCTTGAACTATGTGGACATGGCAATGTCATAATCATTTGCATAGATACTTACTTTGGGAAGACTAGTATCGGACGAGACCTATGAAACTTTACTGTAAGAGATGAAAGTCTGTCATAAGTAAATTTCATTAAATTATTAGACACTAAATCCTCAATACCTGAGTGATTTGAAGATTACTTGTTTGAGAACTGGTTGCTTTGACGTTGACCAACCGTCGCACCGTAAAAGGAGGCTATAAAGGCAACGCTCAGGTAATCACCTATCAAACGAAGTCTAATCTCAAGATCGCAAGATTGGGATTGTCCTCCCATAAATCGGGATGAGATGCTTAAAAGTTGTACAAGGCCACTCGGAGAGCTAGAAACTGTGAAATGCATGGCCGTGCTCGGATGAATCATAGGCTATGATTATCTGTTTATTTGATCAGTTGAACTCTGAAACCGAGGAACACCTCTGGACATAATAAGGATGACAACTCTTACCTTATGTTCAAGAGCAAGCATCGAGCGACAAAGGAATTAGGAAATGCACACTTGTCCCTAAGGACAAGTGGGAGACTGAAGGAAATAATGCCCTTGGTCCAAGTATGCATTCTATGATAAGTCTAATAAATGCGGTTCAGTATTAATTAACAAGTTAATAATTCAGTGAGATCAAGTGAGCTGAATGCCTAGCTAGAGGCCGCTTTAGTTCAAGTGGAATTAATGATATTAATCCACAGCTTACTCTTGACTGAACCCGTAGGGTCACACAAATAGTACGTAAACGGATCAAGTATTTAATAGCATTAAATACTCCATCTATGAATATTCGGAACCGACGGATCTTGGTTTCAGTGGGAGCTAAGATCGTCACAGGCAAGGAATGAATACTCCGGAAACGATGATATTGCCGGAAACGGAAATATGGATCGTATCGGAAATATAAATATTATCCAAGTCGTAGATGTTGCCGGAAACGGAAACATGGTACGTGTCGGAAAATATTATCGGAAATGGAAATATTGCCAGAATCGGAAATATTGCCGGAAACGGAAATATTGTCAGAATCGGAAATATTACCGGAATCGGAAAATAATTCCGGAAACGGAAATATTAAATATTTGTTCGAAACGGAAATTAATTCCGGAATCGGAAATATTAAATATTGTTCGTATCGGAAATGAATTCCGGAATCGGAAAATTTAATCGGAAGCGCATCGTACGAATAAGCATCGGACGAGGCCTGCCGGACGAGGCCCAGCACGAAGCCAGGCCATCGCCCAGCAAGCCAAGCGCGCCGCACAAACAGCCACGCCAGGCCCAGCGCAAGGCCAGGCCCAGCGCAAGGCCAGGCCCAGCAGGCTGCGCGCAGCGCGCAGCGCGCACAGCACGCGCAGCGCACAGCGCGCACAGCACGCGCAGCGCGCAGCGCGCGCGGGCGCTGAGTGGGCTGCTGCTCGCGCGCACGCATGGGGCCCATCGTGGCTGCCGTGCGTGTGTGTGCAAGTGTTTGTGTTCGTGCACGTTTCCTAAAACATGCAGAGTTCGGTTAATGATTAAATTCCTAATTCTATTTGATAAATTAATTAAATTAGAGTTCTTGTAGGATTCTAGGTTTAATTAATTTGTATCTGAATAGGATTTCGATTCCCTTTCCATACCGCTATAAATATGAGGCTAGGGCTCACAATTTATAACACAAGTTTCAAAGTATTCAAAGTGAGTTTTTGAGAGAAAAATTCAGTCACACATTTGCCTAAAAAGTGCCGAAAATAATAGTACCTAAAGGGCGATTCTAGTTGGTCAATCTTAAGGCGGATCCGGACGTGCTGTGGACTATCTACGGAGGGACGACACTTGGAGTCCTAAAGACTTGTTCTTGTTCGGTTCGGGCGCAGCTAGGGAAGGCACGCAACAAAGAGTATGCATCTAATCTATGCTAAATGATTATGTGTAAATAATATGTTTTCCTGGGTTTATGGTTTTTCCGCATGATTTATGAATTGTCATATGTATCATAACCTAACACTGCCTTGGGCTGGGCGTTGGCGCGCGTCCTTGCTTGCTGCGCGATGGCCTGGCTTCGTGCTGGGCCTTCGTCCGGCAGGCCTCGTCCGATGCTTATTCGTACGATACGCTTCCGATTAAATTCCCGGTTCCGGAATTCATTTCCGATACGAACAATATTTAATATTTCCGATTCCGGAATTAATTTCCGTTTCGAACAAATATTTAATATTTCCGTTTCCGGAATTATTTTCCGATTCCGATAATATTTCCGATTCTGACAATATTTCCGTTTCCGGCAATATTTCCGATTCCGGCAATATTTCCATTTCTGATAATATTTTCCGATACGTACCATGTTTCTGTTTCCGGCAACATCTACGACTTGGATAATATTTATATTTCCGATACGATCCATATTTCCTTTTCCCGCAATATCATCGTTTCCGGAGTATTCATTTCTTGCTTGTGACGATCTTAGCTCCCACTGAAACCAAGATCCGTCGATTCCGAATATCCATAGATAGAGTATTTAATGCCATTAAATACTTGATCCGTTTACGTACTATTTGTGTGACCCTACGGGTTCAGTCAAGAGTAAGCTGTGGATTAATATAATTAATTCCACTTGAACTGAAGCGGTCTCTAGCTAGGCATTCAGCTCACTTGATCTCACTGAATTATTAACTTGTTAATTAATACTGAACCGCATTTATTAGACTTAACATTGAATTCATACTTGGACCAAGGGCATTATTTCCTTCACGGGTGCCCTGAGTTCGAAGGAACGAAGGGGCGATGCCGTAGAACAATCCTCTTTATTGCAAGCTTACTGCCTTTACTACTTGTTGGCGATTATGACTGTGTCTTAGTGGTGAAAGAAGGTCTTTAAGTGAGTTAGTTCGCTTTAGGGAGGGTCAAGTCGAGTACTTTAGAGGTCATGGACGCTTGCGCTAGCCCCCATTCAATTGAGGCAAAGCGATCTTTTGAGTCTTGGCTAAGTGCCTAGGAGTGTGAGTGCTCCTTCTGGCAAGGGTACGTGCCCTTTATTATTTTTCGATGTGTGCTCATTTTGGCATCTTGATGACTTGGATTATTCCTTTGACTCAAATTTTCTTTCGACTTGGGTTGCAAGTAATTAAATTTCAATAAGGGACTTCTATTTTTTATTCTTGTTTTTCTATAGGCTTTAATATTTTTGCAAATTGGTTGGACCGAATCATGGATTGCCTACGTATCCGCCTTAAATAGATTTAATTTGGAATCAGGTCTTGCGTAGTTCTTAGCCTAGAAAATAGTTTTTTAGAATGCCGATTTTAAACAAGTACGTTTTGAGGTGGAGACATATTATTTGAAACGGTAGAATAAGTGAAGTTTATTATTATTTTAATCTGCTGCCTTGCCGTAAGCCAAAATTTGTTTTATATTTTTTGAGTACAAGTATTTCTTTGGGTGGTAGGTATATCTGAATACGTGCTGTACCCCTCCAAGTGTTCGTTATTGTTCCGTGTATGTGCGGATAAAATGACGAGCACTTCTGGACAAATTCTAGCAAGCAGAGAGATTCAGCGCCCAGGCTGGGGCGTCAAAGTTTTCGGCGCCCAGGTGTGGGCGTTGGAAATGTTTTCTGGGCGGATCTTTTTTGTGCGCTTAATGCGTCTTTTTCTTTTTTAGACGAACTTTTAGAGGCGCTTTGAAAAGTTTGCTTTTTTATTATTTATTATTTTTTGTACTTTTCATTGGTCTTCTTTTTTTTTATTTGCGACTCAAGACGGCTTGAAAGATGGGTTGAATGAAATAGGATAATTTGTATAGGTATTGGTCAAGCATGAGGATTACATCTGCAAGGACTCACAAGTTGCAGCCTCAAGCTAGTGTCATGAGTTTACATCAACCAAGGCCAATGAGTAGCATGGGGACGGCTCAAGGGTATATCAACAGGATGTATCCAAACAAGTTATATGGTCATTATGTTAATGGTGGTGTAAGAGCAGGTTTTGGAAATAATAGTATGACGCACGTGTCAATGGCCGTACGGGGTTTGCAGTTGACAACAAGTTCAAGAACAGGAGTCGAGGTAATGGTTTCTTGGGCTATGGCAATGATAACATGGATGGGTTAAATGAGCTGAACAGGGGCCCCAGAGCGAAGGCGTCTAAGAACAAAGGGTAGACATCGCATAACTTTATGTAGTTTTTGTGGCATGATTTGGATTGGTTGACTCAATTCTTTTCCTTCTTTTACTTGGGTAAATTTCGCACTTTGGGAGGTACGGGCTAAGTGCTTCATGGCTCGCTCTTTTCGCTCTCCCTTTTCTCTTTCTATTTTTTCATTTTGCTTGGGATTTCTCCCCAACATAAATCCTTCAAATTTTTTATTTGGGCTAAAAGGTAAATGGTTGTGGTCTTTGAGTCACGAGGCGAGACTGAGTGAGCCTCGTTTGGTAGGCCTATAGTGGACCTTTAACTTTAGTAGGCCTAGGGTGGGCCTTTAGCTTTAGTAGGTCTAGGGTGGACCTTTAAATTGTCTTACTTTGAAAGCGTATTTAGTCGTTTCTTTAAAATGTGCGAATAGCGTAGTTTCAAAATGTTGTTTTTACCTTATTGAAATTTAACGAAAGAATTACATCGAAAATAATCTTTTTTTTTTGCTTCTTTTCAGATTCCAGTTTCCGGGGTTTAATTGGAAGTTGTGATTTAGACTCGAACTTTCATTAATCTTTCTGATTATAACCCGTGTATGAATATAAGGAGGTGGCCTAGACTCAAAATAATGACGTGGCGTAAGCCTATAATACTTGACCAAGCAACTCTCAGACTTAGACTAATTGGACATTAACTTTCGTTGGTTGACACTTTAGATTTTAACCCTTGGGTGTTCATTTGTCATGCGCCATTTTGCTTAGTGTTGGCAAGGTAGTTAGTTGGGGAGATCGAATTTGTGTAAGACTATAATCATTAGTGCGGCTTCCTTCTTAGTGTGTATTGCTTTACCCCAATGGTAGCCTTATGGTATGCCGATTTGGGTATTTTCATGGTTGGTCATGTTGCACTCGTGGAAAATCTTTTAGTCCGTACTTAGGAGTATTTAAAGGAGCGAGTGGCTCGAGAGGACTATGATAGTTGTGACCCAATGTGATCATAAGCCTTGAGGCCATTAATTTTTGCTAATGGTATTGACACCTTAGGCTCACTTTGGGGGTTGTGCGACTATGGGGGAATGATTTTCAGAATGTGATTGTTTCCATTTTGCAAATACTATAATATGTTATTTTTATTGGTGAGAGAGAGTATTGAGGCCGTAGATTCTAGGCAAGGGATTACAATTACATATGGGTGCTTATTTATTTAAATGTTAGGAAGGGAGACTCAATATGGTTTAACCTTTTAATTTGCAGAACGACACCAAGCATTAGGACCGATTCTATGGATAAGGCAACTAAGACTTAGGATTTAGATTGTACTTTGGCATAGCCTAGTCTAGACTCGGATTTATTTTTTATTCGAACATTATTTTTCTTTGAAGACTCTATTTGAACATTATTTTTTGAATACTTTGCCCATGTGACATTTATTTAATTAGCATGCTCGGTTTTGATGCCGAGCATTGTCGTCGTAGGAGGCCTAACAACGACACAAAGAGTTATATTTTTTTTTATATAAGTCGCTTTTGGAATCGAGTGCTTTTTCATACGCCCTTGTAGCAAAAAAAAATTCACGAAAAGTTTTTTTTGCTACGCATTTTCTTCATGCGTGGGCACCGAGACTGCTGTGACTGACCAAAGGGCCAATCACCAACTTCAGCGCCCAGCGTAGGGCGTGAGAAATTTTGGCGCCCAGCCAGGGGCGTTGAAAATGCGTCCCTGGCCGGTTCTCGTTTTCTGTTTGCGTCTACTTCTTGTTTATGCGACTTCGATTTTGCGTGCTTGCCTAATAACGTCCTTTACGCGTTGTGCAGCGTTTGTGGGATTCGTTACAGGCCATTCCGAGCGTCGCTTATTTTTGTGGCGATCGTTCGGGTTTGCAGAACACGTATTTCGGTATAACTCTTTGGAAAATTGGTTTATGAATGTTTGGGCAATTTTTAAGGTCGTTGGTTTTTCTAGGATAGTTTGTCACACACAATCATATATTTCGTTACACATAACTAACATTCCATCATGAGGCAATAATAATATGTAATGTAGTTTATGATAGGCTTCTATGGGTAGTTATTTGCGCCTGGCTTGGTACCGCTTCTATCGCAGATCCACCACATGCCCCGGTCGGGGTAGTGCTTTCAGCAGACGAATTTCGTCCCAGAAGGCCAACCCGCAAGTGCAAGCCAAGGGGGCATGCAGGCGAGAGGGACCTAGTGGGCGAGCGATTGGGTTTGGGACGGGTGTACTACTAGCGAAAGTGCCGAGTGGACAACATTCGAAGCGTATGCACCCCCCGGTTGGCGATGGGTATCCTTAGTCCCAACTCCCGAGATGAAACACCAAGGGAGCCAAGATTCATTATGCGGTTTTGTCCGTTCACAGTAATATGCTGATTTTCAGGTCGTCCCAACTTGATGGGGAAATAAACGCGGGGTAGGATCGTTTCACCCTTCGGCTATTTTGATAACCTACGAGCACGAGTATTTCCTTCACTTTCCCCAGTGGAGTCGCCACTGTGAGGGGGTCGAAAAAGCACGAGGCTAATGCGTGACCTCGTCCCTCGTGGGTGTGACGCTTCTTTTTGTCAAATCAAGTGTAATTGGATTTCCTGTGAGTTTACACCCAATTGACTAGTAATATAGGAGTCGCCATTCAGTTTTTAACGACAATGAGAAAAACTGACAAAACCCGGTTATCGTGACATAAAGGGAGTGCAATTATGTTTGACCACGACGGCCGTAGGTTCCCTTGTGATCCCTGGTGGTGGGGATCGCTCAACGTACACCCGCAGGGTAGAGATTGAGGGTTCGGGGGACTGTAACTACCGAGAGGAGTACTCTCTCTTCGATAACTCCAGAGGCAGGATATCCTTACTAGCTCAGCATAAATAATTGAAGGGACATGCGTTAACTATTAAACTAATCTGAGTTGATTTTATCAATATGCAACATATAGTACTAGATCGAGCGCGATTATCTGATTTAGATTGTTTTAAGGGACCTAGCATGATAATCCAATTTCCCAAAAATATCATATTTATTAGGCGTGATCGAACAATCAGATTTAGTTAGTTTAACAGTTCATAAAAGGGCGAGGAAAGCAATTAAATCATAGAAAAGGGACACATTACGACGCACCCTTGAGAGGTGCGTCACGGTTCTCAGAAAACTAACCACTTTGACTTTGCTATTTCTCCTTTTATTTAACGAATCTCAAATTATGGGACAGGATACGTTCTGTTCGATTTATGGATCGATTGCGACAGAATGCGTGATCAGTTTTGCAGCGTGAGGCTTAGGCTTAGGGGTTTAGAGTCAATACTCAGAATAATAATTATGTGTTGTTGTGTCCTTTTCACGTCGAACTTAGGGCCCTATTTATAGAAAAGAGTTTGTGGAAAGATAGAATTTTAGAACTCTAATCCACGAGGAATTAGGAAAAAACACGTACCAGGTATTTTCAGCGCCCAGGCCTGGGCGCCGAAGATTTCGGCGCCCAGAACCAGGCGTTGAAAATAGGATCTGGGCTGTTTTTCTTAGTCAGATTCGGATTCCTAGAATCCGGAGTATTTGAGATTTAATTGAGTCTTTTAGTGCGTATTAACCTTGTAACGGGATGCGTCTGGGCCCGTTACGAACTCTAGGCTCGTTAGGATTTTAATTAATACGTGACTCTTATTTTCGAATCGTATTAGGAACATGATTCTTCTCGCAATTTCTATCTCATTTAGGATTTATGTTGGAGTGCAACACCTAATTCTGACAGGTTTCTATCTTTTATGACTTGCCACTTTTAACAACTACCCATTACGACAGTTACTATTTTTAGCAGGTTTCTATAAATAGCAGGTTTCGGGTGAAATGAAAAGGGGAATTGAGATTCGTTATTTTATAGGAGATGCGTTTTCGAGTTGAGATTTATGTTTTCATCATCGAACCATCCCTTTCGGGAATGGGGACAAAAGTAGGTGTCTACAGTATCACCTAATCAAAGATAAACCTAAAATCACTAGCTAGGTAGCAAGGGAAGTCAGGATCGAATCCATAGGGAAACAGGCGTTCTTTCTACTATTAATCAACTAATCTAGACTATTGGGAAACAAGAGTTGGTTGGTTTGTATACTAAAACTACGACAATAATTAAACAATTAAGAAATCAGATATTAAAGAATCTAGGGCATAGGTTCACCAACAAATAACAATCCAGGATGATAAACGATTAGCAATAATCATCAACGCAATTAATTAGACTAGCATGCTCTCTCGAATCGATACTAATCATAGACTTAGAATTAACGGGCTCTCGCTACGTATTAATCCTAATTCCACCTATTGACACAAGCCTAAATATCAAATTGCATCTCTCGAATCTTAACATGATATTGCATGACTATCACAATTAAACCTGCGCAAATCTAATTGCATAGTGAAATAAACCAATCAATAGGAATCAATCGCAATACCAACAATCACAATTATTCAATCATCCCTTCATAATTATTCATGGATCCCCAAAACCCTAGGAAAGTAACTACTCACACGTATTACCAATAAATAAAGCAAACATATTAATTGAAAGCATAATTGAAATTGAATAAAAGAATAAGAACACAAAGTAATACCTAAAACGAAGAACGAAGGATTAACTGAAAGTTTGAATCTTTAATTAATTTAAAGCTGAGTGTTTGGAGAAATAAAAATTGAAGTTTTAAGCTAAGCAAAATAATAATACGAAATTCGGAGGTAGAAAACAATCCTAAAACTCTGAATTAATATATATGCCTCCCCTTAATCCTACGCAGCAAACTAAGTAAAAAAGGGACGCAATGGGACCGAAAACCGGGCACCCCGGTTTCCAGAAACCGGCCGGTTTTCAGCCAAGTGAGGCATTCCAAAAGCATCAGGTAGCGAAAACCGAGCCACAGGTTTCCCAAAACCTGCCGGTTTCGCACCTAAAAGATCTTCTCTTCATTCTTCAAAACCTGCCGGTTTGCGAAAATCGGGGTCACAGGTATTGAGCTCAATTTGACGCATTTGCCTTGAGTTTGAACTTGAGGCCCATGCCCAACTCCTTTGGGCCAAGTTTGACGCTCGTGGCCCCCTTGAAGCTGGCTAGATCATCCCGCAATGCCTCGGGATCTGTGTAGTCATCCAAGAATGATAAGAAACGGGCCTCCAAAGACCAATAATCATCAAAAACAGCCCTGCAACTAACAGACACTACACAACACACATTAGCACTAAAATAGGCTCCGAAGAGCTCAAATGAGGTGAAAAGTGCATACGGGACGGGGGTAAAAACTATATAAAATATGAGTGTATCAAGGAGCTGGTTGCACAACTTTAGGTTTCCAAACCCTCAAAACCTTTTTTTTTCTGAACAGCAGCTGGCCTAAACCTTGTAGTGTTTACTTTGGTATGAGCACAATCATGTCCCACAATCTTACAGTCATGACAGTATGGTGGTAACCACTCATACTCAACAACCTGCTTAACAATGGTACCCAAGGGGTCTTGTATCTGCACAACTTTAGGCAATTCACCAGTGACATCCACCTCAATGAGAATTCGAGCAAAAGAAATTATTTGCTGCTTAGAAGTACAATCATCAGCAAACAAAGGATCTCCAAGCAAGCTCCCTATTCTGCTCAAAGAATCATCCCCCATGCAACTTAATGGCAAGTTAGGTAGTCTAACTCACACTGGCACTACCCTCAAGATTTCCTCCTGGAAATTGAAACTTGCTGTCCAAGGTTTCACAATCATAGGTTTCCCAAAGAACGTATGAGGTCCAGCCACTAGGACTGAATCCTTGTCTTTCTTCGATTGAAATCTAATCATCACAAAATACCCCTCATCATGGAGAAAAATCTGAGGTTTGCTAACTTGATGCCATTCTTTTTCAATGAATCTAAATACAGCACCAATAGAAGGTTTCTCCCCAACCACATACATGACAATTGCATTCCCCCACAGGTCATTCATTTTATGTATTTCATTCTTATCAAGTACATCTATGGGTGTTCCATCACGTACAAACTGTGGGTGCAATAAAATTCAGAGCAATACCTTTGGCAGGAAGAATACTCCCTTTAAACAGATTCACCGATGGCTTTGGATCCATATTGAGCCGCCTTTGAGCTGGTGGGGCACCACTCAGCCCATGCTCTGTTTGTGTACGGACATCCCCTGTTTTCTTGGCTAGATCTACACCTTGATTCTCCTTCAAGGCACCCCTATTTTGCATCTCCTTGAGAGCATCATTGACACTTCTCACCAGCAAGTCCACCTTATCCTTTCCCACCACCATTCGATGACTATCCTCATAGAAATCTTCCAAAGCTTCAACCAACGGTGGCGGTCGATTTACGCCAGTACGAGCTGACTGCGACTCGCTAATCGAATCATGATATGCTTGGATGGTGTCCATAAGTTCCTTCGACGGTGGTCCAGAGCTAGGATGAGGCGGCGGCGCCGGCGTCACCAAGCCATCACTACCGCAAGGTTCATCAGCAATGGGTATTTGTTTTCTGAGTTGGTTATTGTTCTTGGGCCTCGAAACTTCTTGGTGAAGTAAAGAAGAAGCTTCTTCATTAACCTGAACAATCTCAAGCTTCTGCGATTTCTTCTTCCTCGCCATTGACAAGGGTGGCGTACGTTAGTAAAGAAACCTTAACGTGCACCACACCATGAAAGAGTACTACCTACAGATTTAAAATAACAGTAGTAGAATATTAAGCATTGGCAAGCCTCTTGCAGTAATGTAGTATCAAGTCTCCTGGTTTTATGCCTTTTGTAATATCAATCTGTTGCTACACATATCCATGTCATCTCTGCCAGGAAAAACTCTTAGCATTGGCAAGACTAATGTAGTGGCAACACTACAAAAAATTGTACCATTAACGACGGGAAATCCCGTCGCTAAAGGCCAATAGTCGTTGATTAATGACGGGATTTCCTGTCGCGAACCCACATAAAAGGAGGCCGTCGTTAATGGAAAATTTCGTCGTTAACCCGTCGTAAAAGACATTTGCGAAGGTTGTTCCCGTCTTTGTTCTGTTGTTAGCCCGTCGCAAAAGGGCTTTTGCGACGGATTTTTGACCCGTCGTAATTAGGTTGTCGTTAAAGATACAAATTCTTGTAGTGCAATATCCAGTCTTAATACAAGAGTTGACAGGCCATTCTGCTTATATGTGAATTGTGATGGTATACTGGCAGTTGATCCATTATGCATTGCACAACCAATCAATAACTTACTTCATAAGGACGTGTCTAGGCTGCACTAATAAACATAAATGTATAAATATGGAATTGCCTATAGAATCGGTGTGTGACAAGGCTTGGGTAATTCAATCTCAACCATTTATTTCGTCGTGCTACAGGCGAGTATTGGCTCAACAAAAACTTATCTAATATTCAAGGAGAATAAACAACAATTAGCAGCAAGACATACATGAGCAAGAACGTAGACACATATTATCCGAAAAGAAAACACATATAGCATAGCAAGTTACCCATAAGGTCACATAAATGTTGCACTAACAAGGGCAACACAAGCGACACCAATTCAGAGGAACCGAGTAGGGTTCTGCAGCACACAAAGCGATCAACGTAGGGTCAGAGACATCCATCCAGATAATTGACATCCATCCAGAGAATTGCAAGTGATAGAGCCCTTTTTTCAAACTTCCTAACCCATAATTTGGCTCTCCTAATATCCTAATAAGAGAACCTATGGTTATAAAAATCAAGTAACAAATAAAAGAAGAACCACGCCATCAGGTTCACTGAATCTTCCTTTAGCGACCCAGCTAACAAGCAATTAAGCTAAGTGAAGTAGTGGACCAACATGTTTTCTGGAGTTCTTGGTTTCTGATCGTTAATGAAAAGTTGCAAAAGAATAAGAAATTCAGTTGTATAACTCAAAGACCAAAGACTAATCACACAACCAACTACTAAAAACTCTAATAAACAACAAAGGGATCTAGGAATTGGTGTGCTGCATACATCCTGTAGGAAATGCCACTCCTAATTTGTTTAGTTTCTTTTACTCTTAACTAAAATACTGGGGATTTATTTCGTCACAAAAAATTTTATGCTCGCGTTGATTGTAGAAAACAAGAAAACCGGACAAAACGGAAAACTTGACGTAATTCATGAGGCAAACCCTGTAGTTGTATTAGGGTAGAGATTGGTGTCCAGATGAAGTAAGAAGAACCTAGGAATTCAAATACTTTAAAGGACCAAGTCCTAAATATACCTCGCATATATCGAAGGGTGCTGACAGTCCCTGTAGTGCAACTATGTTGTTCAAATCTCCAATGAGTGAAATCTCTAACCTGAACCAGAAACAAAAGCTCAATCAATGACTCAAATGGGAGAGATACACCTCGGCCAATTGAGGTAGTTGACACAATGAAGGCTGATAACTTTCTTATTGAATGAACCCTACAAAAGCATGGATTTAAATATAGCTAATCAGACAACACACATTACGCTCCAACTTGAAGAACATAAAGCATTAACTATTCCATTATAGTATGAACTAACCAAATGAGAAGGAATGTTGTATGAATATCACATGGGGCATACAGGGGGGGTAGAAGCGAATTCCAAAGCAACAGAATAGTACATTCCGATCAGACATAACAACATACCACTTTCTATCCTGCAAATGTAAATACAACCATAGTACATCAATAATCTGGCCACTGTTCGTCAATTGTAAGAATGCATAGAGCATTATCACAATATCTTATCTTGGGTGTTGAAGAAAAAGAAACATAGTAAACATGGAAATTAGATAGATTCAAATTTTAAAACATCCCATCCAATAGATATTGTATATGTTTCTATATAACGATCACCACTATCGCTAGTTCTCTACCAAGTAACGAAGTTGGACCAACTCGAAAACCTAAATAACGTAATAACAGAAGCCAAACAATTTGGTAATCTGGTCCACAACCTAGGATATTAAATGGTCAAGCTTCAGAGGAAACTTGAAGATTCCATTAAAATCTTAGGCCCTAGGTTCAAGAGAACAAAGGTATCGTGTCCTAAATCCGTCTGATATATTTAAGCCAACAGATGCACTGGCCTACCAATAAAATTTAGGGCTGAGCCGCAAATAAGCGGGAGAGGGCAGCACAAAGAAACTTGATGATAAGAGTGCAACTTATAATTACCTCCGGCAGGCTAGGGGAAATGCTAACATCTTACGTAACTCCCATAGTTAGAACTGTCTCTACATCCATTTTTCCTTGACTTAAACTGTAAACCTGTAAAAGAAGCATACAAAATACGTAAGACCTCCAAACTGAAATGTTTGAAGGATTGTATAATTACTCACTACCATGATTCATACACAAGGATAATTCCAGCTGGAAGTTAATATTCAAAGAAATTACCCTCAATGGCAAAACAACCAATAATGGAAATCCTACAAATTTCCATACAACAAATATGCTTTAAATGATCTTCCAAGGATGATGGAGAACTCTATATCTAGAACATCATAACACAATTGGTGCTCAAATGTCTATAAAAGCTAAAAAGGAAGTTCTATCAAGAAAGATGTGAAAGAATAGGGATGTAATACACATCATTTCAACATATAAGGTAAAAAAACCAACAGATTGTTGAGTATGGATTTAGGAAGCGATAGATATACATTCTCCCTCAGAAACACCCCTAAATTATAATTCAACACATCAAAGAAAGTGCAACATCACTTGTTATCTACAACAGTGAAAGAAATAACTTACCTGACCTTTTTTAGTTGTAAGCTGACGAAGTAATTGTTTCTGGCTTTGTGTTCCCAACATATGACTCACGTCTAAAGAAAACAATAGAATGTACAGAATTAGGCATGAACCCTCCTTATATCAGGGCATAAACCATCATCAATTCTCAACTAAAACATGTGAACATGAAATTATTCAAACATGCAACATCATGTGATCTAATTTAATATTGTTGATAGATAATAGTCGTTGTTCTTTCTTGCTTGCCCCCGTATCTTTTTCGTGATAATGCCAAATGATTAAGTTTAAAAACTTACATCTTTCGGTCAAGAAAACAGATTGAGACATCACTGACCTCGGCTTCAACAATTTGTAACCTTAGTATACCCCTTGAAAGGAACTCAACACCTGAAACCTGTAGGAACATGACAATGTTTCTTTTGCTTTAAAACATTGTAGCTGTTCCCTCGGGGGATAAGGTAACAAATAAAAAATCTTCACTTTGAATATAGTTTTCATAATCTACTTCCCGATCGCATTTGTGCTAAGTTACATCCGAAGTATACATTTCTATTGCTTGGTTGTTTTCTCAATATGGAATATAATGAAAAAAATCACACAACAAATGCCTATGTTGATTCCTGCCGAGGTCAAAAGAGAAGATATGTCCATTTTAAACCACTAAATCAAAAAGGATATACCATTGTTTAGCAGTAGTATACTGAATAAGAAAGTCGGAATAACTTCAGCTACTTTATCACTTTCACTGATTACTCTAGTAGATATTGTTATGTCTACCTAATGAAGCATAAGTCTGAATCCTTTTACAAATTCAAGGAATTTCATAGTGATGTACAGAATCAACTAGGAAATTCAAGGAATTTCATAGTGATGTACAAAATCAACTAGGCAAGAAGATTAAAGCACTGCGGTCTAACAAAGGCGGTTAATATCCGAGCAATGAATTTGATGACCATCTGAAAGATTGTGGAATCTTATCAGAATTGACTCCTCCTGGAACACCTCAATCGAATGGTCATTTCAATATGAAGTTCTTTCTTCTACAAAATTTCAATTCAATGAGACCGCCATTCCCTTAGTCTTTCTCTCCATCATTTCTAGAATCACAAATTATGATTTACATATACGGAAAACTACATTCAGAGTAATTTGTTTGTGAGATGATGGCATAAAAGCACCAAGACTTAAATATTGCAACCACTCACCGTCGATCTTCAAAGATTTGTTGTCCCTGACTTCAATACTTAGTGGTTTATGTTAGATTTTATAGATCTGAACTAATGTAAGTATCTTTTATTTGACTTTCAAATGGAGATTAAAGTTTGATTGATTTTTTTTTTTTTAGAAAAAGTAGCATATATTTATATTTGTAAGTATTAATTTTCTTGGGTTACGTAGTTATAGTTCTTGAGTTCTTGTAAGTCTATGAGAAATTTGTGTCAACAAAATTCATTCGTACCAGTTAACATAATTTTCATTGATGTGGTGGACACATTATCTTTGCAATGATTCTGGTATGAATATGTGAAAAGTAGAAAAAAAATGGATGAAATTTTCGAATAAACGGTCAGATTGGATTCGGAGTCGGACTTGGCTTAGTCCGACGGATGCGAAGTCGGATTTGAAACTCTCGGATACGGACTCGGAGTCGGAGTCGGAGTCGGATATCATGTCCGAAAATCAATCGGGTCGGATATGGATTTTACTAAGTCCGACCCAAGTCCTATCCATTGCCATTCCTAGCCTAATAGACGTAGTTTGCCATAGTAGGTGACCACCGAGTCTCCTCCTTGTTCACAAGTGGCAATCTGATTCTTTAATTCATTAATTCGAGGTCCGCTTCCAGCCGAGAAACTTTGTCGAATATCATCCCACATATCCTTTACATTATCAGTAAGATGAAGAGAGGAACGAATGGATGCGTCAAGTGTGTTATGTATCCAAGCATGGAATTCACCTACACCCATAGAGCCATCTTATCGGGTTCTTCCGTCGTTGGTGGTTCAATCGTGCCATCAAAGAACCCAATTTTGTTGTTTGCTTTAAAAGCATTGCACATCGATCTAGCCCACTCTTCATAGTTTTCCCCACGCAAGTCTTCATAGTTTGATGCGGGGTGGAGATAGTAAGGAGAGGGTGCATCGATCACCTTGGTTTCAGTCATTGTAGGATAAAAAAATTTGATTTGATATGTTGATTAATCAACCTGTTGTGATACCATGATAAATCAATAGAGAGTATTGGAGAAGTTGTAGTCTTTTGTATTTCATTGGTTTCTCAACAATCACAATCAGATATTTATACAAGCTATTAGGAGACTAGTAACTTCTGGCAACTAATGGCAATAATACTAGTAACATAAAACTAAATGGCAATAATAATAGCTAGTAACATAAGGAACTAAATGACACTAATAACAATGTTAATACAATAGTTAGTAATAGTAATCTCCTTCTAATATAACTCCCTCAAAGGTGGTAAAACCTTTTCTGTTTGAAAGGGAGGAAAACCACTGTATCTCCCTCTCCATTCTTCTCCTGAATCTTCACCATCTTCTCCCATTTTCTTTTTAAGGAACCAAACAAAGAAAAACTAGTTTGAAATTGTGTTTTCTTTTGAAAAATATATTCCACGAAAAATTATTTTACATTGAAAATGTTTTACACCAAAGCAAACAGAGCTTAGTGCATGCTTGGTATGACGAAAATAACACCTGGAGACGGAGTCAAGTAACCCACTGTTTTCAAATTTCAAGTGCTTGATAAGATTAAAATGTTACACATTCCGTTATCAGAAGGTAATGGATTCCTTCAAGATGTTACCCCTCTCATCCATGTGGTAAAGAAAACCTTTTACCTTTTCTAAACCTTTAAGTTGTTATTCGTTTTGTATTAAATATTTATGTTAATTACTCCATAGTCTCCATTATTATCCCTTTAGTTTCTTTTACTAGTCTCGTTTAGAATCGATATACTTCGTACATTCTAATGTGAACAAAATCTAATACCCTTCAATAAAACATATGAAGAAAATCTTATTTAATTTTCCTTGATATTTAATTATTTATAAAGTATCAAGTAACTTTAATTCTTTGAATTCTTGAAAATATGCATTGTAAAAAATTATGTTTATGTGTAATGGAAACTGTACAAAACGTGAAATAAGATAGATCAGAGGAAATGGGAAATTATGGTGCAAAATAAAGCATAACACGAGTAGGTTTCTCTAGCTAATACTCCATAGTTCGATAGTTGTTTAAGGGTTTCATGGGCTGGGCTCTCTTTCGGGCTCTATGACGTTCCAAGGCCCACCATCACCGTGGGGTTCTTGCAAACTCTTGTTGTGTTCATCTTTCAGCTTACCCCACTCATGAACCCTGAGATAAAGCTGGGTATCAGCAATCAAGAAATGAACGGCTTGGATTGGGCTCAAGATATCCACCACACTCTTGAGCGTCCTAAGCCGTAGATCGTCCGCTTCCCGCAAAATACCCACTAGCCCGTTCTCCTTGGGCGCCAAAGCCGAGTACACTCGTTCTTTCACCGAGTCAGACTCCGTCCGAGCCACAAACTCGGTCTCGGGATTATCCAACAGTCCAACCATGGTGGAATCAGCAATGGTCTCTTGGTGGGAAGCGAGGGATTCAGATAACTTCTTCTCCTCGGCGATCGTCCGCCTTTGTAACTCGTCGACTCGAACGAGTTGACTCAAAGAAAGGTTTCCCAGATCGTCTTCCGTGTTGACCCGATCATCACCGAGTCGGGCCTCGAGCTGCAACCCGGCCTTGGAGTACAGCAAGTGCACCGCTGTGGTGGGTCTCCACCCACCTATCCAAAGAAATGCGTCTTCGAGTTTGGACAGCCAGTCCGGGGTTAGCATGAGGAGGACGTTCTCCCTGATCGACTTAGTCCTGGACCGGTAAAAATCCTCGTAGTGGGTCATGACCCGGCCCACTAGCTCCTGGAGACATTGAGTGGTTGACACAGAGTGGGTGTCAACCATGGTCTTAAGCTCCTGGAGATCCCGCTCCTGGACCAAAAGTCCGTCTAAGAAAAACTTGTTGAATGGCTCAAACTCAGACTCAGACTCGAACTCACACTTGGACTTATGTCCAAGATCGAGTGTAGATTTGGATGATGAGGATGGAAACATGGTTGTGCTTTTAGAAGAGTGGTTTGATAAAACATGAAGCTATACGAGGATGCAACTAATTTGTGAACTTATGATATGGATTAAATAGAGTGTCCTCTTTTAATTTTTGGATTAAATGAACATTTTGATTTTTACGCTGTTCAAATGTCAATGCACTTTTTTTTTTTTTTGAGTGAAATGTCAATGCACATCTTTAATCATTAATTTTTTTAATTGTATTTAATTAAGAATTACAAAAGTTGATATAGCGAAAATATACAGGGATTAAATAGAGCGTACTTTTTTAATTGCAACATTTTGACTTTTACGTTTGTCAATATACATCTTTAAAAGAAAATAACAAAAGTTAATACCGTAAATCTAACAAGATCCATATAATTATATTTTAATTTATGTATAAATCATCAAAGTCGATAAAAGAAAAATATATAACTAGTACTCTCTCCGTATTTATTTAAGAGATACACTTGGCCGGGCACGAGTATTAAGAAAAATAATTGAATGAAATAAAATAATAAAACAAGTGGGGTTGAGTAGATATTTTAATAAGAAAAATAAGTGGGGACCATGTCATTTTAGGGAGTGGGGGGTGGGAGTGGGGTGTAGATATATTATTTAATTAGATGGAGGGGTTGATAAGTTACCAAAAATGACAAGTATATCTCTTAACTAAATACGGCCGGAAAAGACAAGTATATCCCTTAAATAAATACAGAGGAAGTATAAAAATTAGAACGTACGGATGAGGTATGAGCCCGTATGAAACTGCATGGAGTGTGGTGCGGAGTATCAACTGCATTCACAAACACTTGCACTGTGGCACGTTCTTAGAGAATACAATAAAGAGAGTGTTGATATTTGCTGGTTTTTTGTTTTTTGTGTGTATAACTTGGACCAAGTAATTGATTAATTCGTGACTGAAGTTGAACATATCTTATACGGCAGGTATTTTCGTAATTGGTTGTTTCCTAGGCAGTAGAAGTATAACTAGCTTAAGGCTAAGTTACATACACGACGAAAGTACGTACTCAACTGCTGGTTGCTGGCGAGCCTGCTGCTACGGGTACGTGCACGTAACGCCTTAAGAATGATAATATACAGACTCGATCTTCATTATGGTGTATAACAAATAGGAATTGTAAAAGCCGGTGTAAGATTATCAAAAATGCTTAAAAATTACGTAAAATAATAAAAAGTTACAGAGTAAGTCTAAAAGTTATTTAAATATTTTTAATATGTTTTCATTATCCCTTGTGTTGTGTACTTCGCCCTTTATCCAAGTGAAATCCTCTTACAAAACATATATATACGCTACATTTACTATTACTAGAGTCAGGCCCGGCCATGTACAAGCCCAAAATGGGACTCAGCACAGGGCCTCATCTTTCAAAAGGCCTCCAAATTCGTGAGAAAAACTGAATGGAACCCAAAATCCAAACTATACGTGTAAACAAGTGGGGTGTGATCTCCGTACTTCACTACTTTATCTCTACCTTTTCTTTGTTTTTCTAGATTCTCGTCACCCAATGCAAGAGCAGACGATTCCCTTCATCCATTGTTTTCAATTTTTATCAATAGTTTTAACTTTTTTTTGGAATACTCCGTATAAATCACAGCAGTAATTTTTATTGGTAAAACCGTAAAACATCTTCATCATAATTATACTGGTTATTAATTTTTTTTTATAGAATTTTTTTTTTTAGGTTTTTTTTTCAGCACAGGGCCTCCATATCGATTGGGCCGGGCCTGACTAGAGTATTACTCCCTCCGTATTTATTTAAGAGATGCATTTGGCCGGGCACGGGTATTAAGAAGAAGAATTGTATGAAATAAAATAATAAAACAAGTGGGGTTGGGTAGATATTTTAATAAGTAAACAAGTGAGGACCATGTCATTTTGTGGGGTGAGAGGTGGGGTGGGTTTATGAAATTATTTCTTTAATAGGATGATGGGTCATAAGATAAATTAGATGTATTATTTATTTAGATAGTGGAGTTGATAAGTTACTAAAAATGGCAAGTGTATCTCTTAAATAAATACGGCCGGAAAAGACAAATGTATCACTTAAATAAATACGGAGGGAGTACTTTTACTATTATCGGTTGCATTCGTAATTGTCAAAATCATAACATGTACTACAATTATAAAAGAAAATAAATATTATTAGGTAAAATGTAACTGGGTTTGTCCGAGTATACATTTTAAATATATCAACCTTTTGTAATTTTAACTAATACAGTACATAATTATCACTATTGATTGTAAAAGTTATGCAATTGCAAATATAAGTATAAATCAAAATGATGCAATTATTTTGGAACTGATAAAATATCTAGGATGTGCCTCATTTGTTTTAAAAATTCAGGACAGGCAAAAAGTTGTTATTCATTGTAAATTATTACAAGTAGATATACAAGCCATAATATAT